>NC_136061.1:1476564517-1479237886 GCF_964261635.1 Lissotriton helveticus
CCCAAAATTCAATGTTATGTAGATTGAAAGCTAGAACTGGCAATATTAGGTGTCATACAGAATAAATGGCCACTTGTCAGCTAAAAATTGTTAGTTCGAAATACATTCTGATGTATTTAAAACATGGAAGAGCAACAATAAATGTATTAGCTGGAGCACCAGGAACTTCTTGAGCTACTCCAGAATGTTGTGCATTTCAAATTATTCTCCATTTTTTTTAAATTAGTGGCCGGTGACACAAAAGCAATGCAGGATCTAGAGGCCTTTGAGAAAAGACACTTCACACATGTCTTTACCAGGCAGGTGAGCGTGGCAGGCGCCCTTCAGGGAAATGTTTGCATCAGATGAGTCATGCAGTCCAAAATAAAGTCCATTAGTGTTACCTGTTGCTATTAAAGCAAATCCCATGTTATGGGGAAGTGGTTACCAGGAGGGGAAAATCCTGCTACTGGTGGATGAAATTTCACAGCTTACGTCATTGACTATGCTTGCTAAACAGTGTCACCCAAAATGTCACACCGGAGACTGGCAAATGTCACACATCAGCACACTACAAACAGAAATGTCACACCAAAGCAGATTAGATACTTGGCAGCCCTGCGTATGCAGTACTTGCTCATATATGTTTGAAGTTTCAAAACACTTATTAAGGGTGTTACATTTTAAGAGAAAGTATAGCAAGGGCTGTTGATGGTGTCTGGATTCTAACCAGTACCCCACACATCCCAGCAGGCAGCAGTTACCCGCAGACCGTCTGTGTGAACGACCACAAATATAATCTTCTGTCTAAACTCCCTCTTTTTAACTCAGTGCATGGCTGCTGCAACTTGACAGTTGACCTAAAGAAGGCCTTGTCGTTGAAATGAGCAAACACTGGGCAGACTCCTTCAGGAACAGCTCATTCTGCAGAACGTGGCGACATCCAAAAGGGGACCCTTCAGAGTGTTTGTCGCTTATCACAAGGCCCCATTGACAGCACTTCAGACCTTCAGCGCTGCAACCTGGGCGACTTCTCTCCGGCGGCCACTGCTCATAGCGTACTGCAGAAGAGGGCCGCCAGGCCCAACAGATTGCTCCTTAGGGCTTATTGCCCAAGACCCGACACAGGTCCAGATTCTCACAGCTATTTCCTTATGTAAGTCATACTTACCCCACCAATGGCCTTATTTACTACTGCACATAAGCACTTTTACAATTTCGGAAGGCTTAATTTGCCAGCCGAAATGGAGTTACTCAATAGAAGAGTGTCGCATGAATACTTTTACAACCAATGAGTGGGAAGGGGGTTCTAGAGATGGGTGTAAGAAATGTAAGGGGTGCCAGTGATTTATTCCCCAACCCAGACTTTGCAGTAGGGTGAAGACAGGTGACAAGGAGGGGAGGAGGAGACAAATAAGTTTACTGCTCACCTCCAAGGTTTGCAGGGCTATTGGCACACAAAAGCGCTACCTATAATGGCCCAGCTCTTGGCCTCCTAAATTTGTGACAAATATGAGGATCACGGTAAGAAGCTGAAGTTGTGGAGACGAGCCCCGCCCTTTGTCCGCTACCCTTTTATTTGGGCTCCGTTGTCCTCTACATAAAGCGGAGTATTCACATGTGCAGAATGGGAAAGTTACAAATCTTCAACCCTCTGGCAGGACGAAAGCAAGAGCACCCCCACAATATCTAAAGTACTATGAAATCCTGGAATTATCATGGTCTTAGCATTCTCTATGAACGCCCAAGTGGACAAACTAACTAAACCAGTCTTCTACAATATGAAAACACTTAGTCACAATTTTTCACATTGAATTTCACAAAAAGTTGTAGCAACGACATCACGCAAACTCTCAAGACTGGATTATGCAAACGGTCTATATTATGTCATTCCACTCTCCACCAGGAACAAAACGGCTGATAATTTAGAATTCAGCCGCAAGACTTTCTTTACATGTAAATATATAAATACACATATATATCTGTTGTGAAGGCTTACCCATAGCTACTGGGTGCAAGAAGAGCACCTTTCAAACTGTTATATTATCACAAGGCAATAAACTGCAAAGGCTCAAAATTCCTCCAAATCAAAATCGGGAAATGCTCCCAATTGCTCCCAATTTAGATACTTGCATTTCATGCTAACTCCATGACTAATCATTCCTCCATACCAGAAAAATATATTTTGGTGGCACGACTTTCTCCATGCTGCCTAACTATGGAACCCCTTCCATGCAATCTTCTCAATTTCAGACGAAGACTTAAGAACTGGGTATTTTCAACCAGACCATCACAGCAACCCAATCGACGACAGGGTGGTTCCAGGTCATCCACTGACCTCTGGCTTTGAGGCCGTTAAGGTTTGAGCTTCCCATGTCTTTAGGGAGGCAAGGAGGTAGGTCCATAGGAAACCATCCCTGCTGTGTCAATCTTAAGGGTTAAACAAACCCTTTTTTATATGCATCCCTAAATTATTGGAGGCCAATTTATTTATCACGCAAATCAGCTGAGCAGCTGAGAGTGTGTGCCTTCAAAATGTAATATTTTACGTCCTTGGTGCCTAAGAGGAGATTTGTCCCTGCGCCCAGTGCAGCTTGCAGACTTCATATCAACAGGCCCCAATGGCTCACTAGGCTACAAGGAGACTGATACCCGCCCCACGCCTTTATTGGGGAATCTGGTCTCTTCTGGCTTTTGCTGGCACTGAATTGATCTAATCCGCTGCCAGTACGTCAAACCCTAACACTGTCACGTTTTTCTGTAGCCCGCCTTGTCCAAGGGTCTTTTGGATCTTTTGTCACCCGCTTGCACTATCTGCCTAACCTAGCCTGAGTGGATGAAAACGTGCATAACAGAGTGACGGATAGTGTGGAGAGCAGAAAGGATGACAAAGTTGTGAACAGGTTTGAGGGAAAGGAGGTGGAAACACACAGGTCAAGGGGGGATCCAGGCATATTTGTTTAGAGAAGGGAGAGGGAAAAGCGGACGGAGAAGATAGAAAGAAGTGGGAATGAAGGGGGAGGAGGAAAAGTGGACACCGCTAAGAGAGAGTGAGAATGAATAAGAGAAGACAAGCATTGGAAATGCAATAGGGCTCGCATTAGGAAAGTTTGAGCTATTGGTCTTATACATGATTTTTTTTTATTTATGATTTTTTTTTTAAAATAGCTAAATTATTAGCTTTGTCATTTACAATGCCAATAGTTATAACTTTCGCAAATGTGACACCTATAGCATTTGTAATGCAACATGTTTTGTATTTACGTGACTTAGATGTATTGATATTACAAATAACAATGGCTTTTAATTTTTTTAAATAATGAATACTTAAATAATTTATTTAATTTGTAATGGCAATAGCTTAAACTTTTGTAAATAACTTTTGTAAAGATTATGTTCAGTGTTTTTTATTGTGACGAAAATCCAAGAACAGAAGTGAAATATTAACATCTTTTTGTGATTTGTAATAAAGCGTGAAAGCTTGAAAACAGTTTGAAACATTGAAAGAACATATTTGAACCAGTGATGCTGTGGTTGCGCTGAGTGGTGTGTGCATCGGTGGAGCTTAGTGGGTGCATTGGTGGAGCTGTGTGCTGGGTGCATTGGTGGAGCTTAGTTGGAGCATCGGTGGAGCTGTATGGTGGGTGCATCGTTGGAGCTGTGTGGTGGGTGCCTCGGCGGAGTTGTGTGGTGGGTGCATCGGCGGAGCTGTGTGGTGGGTGCATCGGCGGAGCTGTGTGGTGGGTGCATCTGTGGAGCTGTGTGGTGGGTGCATCTGTGGAGCTGTGTGGTGGGTGCATCTGTGGAGCTGTGTGGTGGGTGCATCTGTGGAGCTGTGTGGTGGGTGCCTCGGTGGAGCTGTGTGGTGGGTGCATCTGTGGAGCTGTGTGGTAGGTGCCTTGGTGGAGCCTTATGGTGGGTGCCTAGGTGGAGCTGCGTGGTGGGTGCATCGGTGGAGCTACGTGGTGGGTGCATCGGTGGAGCTGTGTCGGTGGAGCTGTGTGGTGTGTGCATCGGTGGAGCTGGGTGGTGGGTGCATCGGTGGAGCTGTGTCGGTAGAGCTGTGTGGTGGCAGCATCGGTGGAGCTGTGTGGTGGGTGCATTGGTGGAGCTGTGTGGTGGGTGCATCGGTGGAGCTGTGTCGGTGGAGCTGTGTGGTGGGTGCATCGGTGGAGCTGGGTGGTGGGTGCATCGGTGGGGCTGTGTCGGTGGAGCTTTGTGGTGGCTGCATCGGTGGAGCTGTGTGGTGGGTGCATCGGTGGAGCTGGGTGGTGGGTGCATCGGTGGAGCTGTGTCGGTGGAGCTTTGTGGTGGCTGCATCGGTGGAGCTGTGTGGTGGGTGCATCGGTGGAGCTGGGTGGTGGGTGCATCGGTGGAGCAGTGTCGGTGGAGCTGTGTGGTGGCTGCATCGGTGGAGCTGTGTGGTGGGTGCATCGGTGGAGCTGTGTGGTGGGTGCATCGGTGGAGCCGTGTCGGTGGAGCTGTGTGGTGGGTGCATCGGTGGAGCTGTGTGGTGGGTGCATCGGTAGGGCTGTGTGGTGGCTGCATCGGTGGAGCTGTGTGGTGGCTGCATCGGTGGAGCTGTGTGGTGGCTGCATCGGTGGAGCTGTGTGGTGGCTGCATCGGTGGAGCTGTGTGGTGGCTGCATCGGTGGAGCTGTGTGGTGGCTGCATCGGTGGAGCTGTGTGGTGGCTGCATCGGTGGAGCTGTGTGGTGGCTGCATCGGTGGAGCTGTGGTGGCTGCATCGGTGGAGCTGTGTGGTGGCTGCATCGGTGGAGCTGTGTGGTGGCTGCATCGGTGGAGCTGTGTGGTGGGTGCCTCGGTGGAGCTGTGTGGTGGGTGCATCGGTGGAGCTGTGTCGGTGGAGCTTAGTGGGTGCATCAGTGGAGCTGTGTGGTGGGTGCATCTGTGGAGCTGTGTGGTGGGTGCCTCGGTGGAGCTGTGTGGTGGGGGCATGGTAGAGCTGTGTGGTGGGTGCCTTGGTGGAGCTGTGTGGTGGGTGCCTTCGGTGGAGCTGTATGGTTGGTGCCTCGGTGGAGCTCTGTGGTGGGTGCATCGGTGGAGCTGTGTCAGTGGAGCTGGGTGGTGGGTGCATTGGTGGTGCTGTGTTGGTTGAGCTGTGTGGTGGGTGCATCGGTGGAGCTGTGTGGTGGGTGCATCGGTGGAGCTGTGAGGTTGGTGTGTCAGTGGAGCTGTGTGGTGGGTGCATCGGTGGAGCTGTGTGGTGGGTGCATCGGTGGAGCTGGGTGGTGGCTGCATCGGTGGAGCTGTGTCGGTGGAGCTGTGTGGTGGCTGCATCGGTGGAGCTGTGTGGTGGCTGCATCGGTGGAGCTCGGTGGTGGCTGCATCGGTGGAGCTCGGTGGTGGCTGCATCGGTGGAGCTGTGTGGTGGCTGCATCGGTGGAGCTGTGTGGTGGCTGCATCGGTGGAGCTGTGTGGTGGCTGCATCGGTGGAGCTGTGTGGTGGCTGCATCGGTGGAGCTGTGTGGTGGCTGCATCGGTGGAGCTGTGTGGTGGCTGCATCGGTGGAGCTGTGTGGTGGCTGCATCGGTGGAGCTGTGTGGTGGCTGCATCGGTGGAGCTGTGTGGTGGCTGCATCGGTGGAGCTGTGTGGTGGCTGCATCGGTGGAGCTGTGTGGTGGCTGCATCGGTGGAGCTGTGTGGTGGCTGCATCGGTGGAGCTGTGTGGTGGCTGCATCGGTGGAGCTGTGTGGTGGGTGCATCGGTGGAGCTGTGTGGTGGTTGCATCGGTGGAGCTGTGTGGTGGCTGCATCGGTGGAGCTGTGTGGTGGCTGCATCGGTGGAGCTGTGTGGTGGCTGCATCGGTGGAGCTGTGTGGTGGCTGCATCGGTGGAGCTGTGTGGTGGCTGCATCGGTGGAGCTGTGTGGTGGCTGCATCGGTGGAGCTGTGTGGTGGCTGCATCGGTGGAGCTGTGTGGTGGCTGCATCGGTGGAGCTGTGTGGTGGAGCTGTGTGGTGGCTGCATCGGTGGAGCTGTGTGGTGGCTGCATCGGTGGAGCTGTGTGGTGGCTGCATCGGTGGAGCTGTGTGGTGGCTGCATCGGTGGAGCTGTGTGGTGGCTGCATCGGTGGAGCTGTGTGGTGGCTGCATCGGTGGAGCTGTGTGGTGGCTGCATCGGTGGAGCTGTGTGGTGGCTGCATCGGTGGAGCTGTGTGGTGGCTGCATCGGTGGAGCTGTGTGGTGGCTGTGCGAGTGAAAACTGGAATGTTGCTTCTCTTGTGAACTGGCTTTAATTTTCATCATTGTTCTACCTGTTACAACTTGAGGCATATTTAAATCAGTTTTGCTAATGTCCGATCCCAGAAACTGCATTGTGCACACTTCTAGTTTCAGGGCCTCAAGTAGCAGTCACTGCGTTTTATTTGGGAACAACTCGTCTCTGGTGGTTGTTCTCTAGGAAGATAATGCAGAGGTGCGAATGGAGATGTCTGGAGTGAATGGGAAGAAGGGCTGTTTTTTTTCTTCTTCAATTTGCATCACGGGACCTGTGTATTAATGTCAACCTTTTTGTTGCCTCGCGAATGAGGTTGATTTCATCACATACATTCAATGAGGACTAAACCTCTTTAGGAAGGTGTTGCAGGTTTGCAAAAATGGTTACCCATATTGAAGTCTTTAGAAGCATGGTGCTTTGTAGGATGGCGAAAATCACCGAAAAGCGGACATCATCCAAGCATGCGTCTGCATGTATGGCAAAGTTATGTTTGAGACTGGGAAGAAAAACCTCACTGAATGAGAGATCAAATGAGCATAGGCGTTGTTGCTCTGTATGGCAATTGTGCTCTGGCAGGGGCAGCCAAGGCTTTCGTGATCTACAAAACAAGAGTTAATTGATTTGGGTAATAACTGTCAATCGTTTAACAGCAAAAGAGGCCTGATCTGGTATTTGCCTGGAGCCGTGCAAATGGTGGCCATAAAGTCTCCATGGTTAGATTGATATATTTTTGCTATGTCGTTTCTTCGTGTCCATGGTTGCCTGTTTGTATGTAGGCCCAGGCTGCAGAGTCTAGAGGCTGCATTGCTGCCTGTGTAAATCGACTCTCCCTGTTGCCGAGGGCCTCTGTTGCAAAGCTGTGCCAGGGGCTCGGCCTCGGCGCTGAGCGAGAGGGAGGGAGGGAGAGAGGAAGGAGGGGTAGATAGAAATGCAAGGCCGCAAATAAAAAAAACAAGCATTGGTAAATGCATTGTAAAAAAAAAAAAGCGGAATGAAGTCCCAGGCATCATAGCTAGGGAAAGTTTAGTGTGCAGGCCAGGGAACGTTAAGTAAACGAGTCTGGGAGAAGGCAGACAAGCCCTCGGCATTGCTGTGGTGGGGAGTGGGGGGGGGGTGGTGAGAGGCAAGAAGGGAAGAAAAGGTGAAGGGTGACGAGACGCAGGGGGAGCAGCAGCCTTTGATGTGCCGGCCGGCCGTGGGCAGAGAATAATTAGGGGAGGAGAAATGCCAGAGCGCACGCTGGGGTAAGCTTGGGGAGGGAGGCTGGTGGCTTTGATGCTGTGCACGAGCTTTTTCACGGGCACAGCATCAAATCGCCCGTTTAGTTAAGCTCTGGATAAGCCATAATATGTCTCGACATCTGCAACGCTTGCGCATTGGCAGAGGCCGAGCCCTAAAAAACAGAGGAGGGAAGAAAAACTGTGAAAGCTGAGTGCAGGGGAGAGCACCGGGCGAGAAAGCAGACATTTGGGAGTGAGGAAGCAGAGTGCAGGGAGGTGCGAGTATGAGCAAGAAGGAAGAGTGACAAAGCAGAGTTCAAGGGTGGAAAGGAATAGAAAGGTGGACAAAGTTAAACAAGAGCAAGACAGCAGAGTGCAGGGTAGTAGAAAGGGAAAATAAACAGAGATGAGGGAGAGTGATGAAACAGAGTTCTAAGGAAAGATCGGTGAAAGTAGGTAGATAGAAGAAAAGCGAGGAAGCCGCGAGGACAGAAGGGGTAAGAAAGAGGTATGAAGGAAGGAAGAGCAATAAAGGATGGAGGGAAGAGAATGGGGAGGGAAAGTGTGCAGACAGAATAGAGAGCAAGGAAGGAGTGTAGGAGAGAGAAGGGTGAGGAAAGCAGGCAAAGAGAAGTGAGAGCAAGGAAACAGCGCAGGTCAGAAATAAAGGGAACGACGGAAGAGAAGCATTATGAACTGCCTTGACCAGTTCTAGGTAGTTGATGGCACTTTCAGGTTCTCTAGTGTTCCCCAGAGGATGTGATCACCTAGTGGCTAAGAGTCCGAGTTGCCAATGTCAGTTGACCGCAGATGAGAGGGTGCACTCCCTTGGAGTCTTCTATCTTAAACAAAAGAGTGATGGTAAGAAAAGCTGCTATGCTGCGTTCTGCACTTAATGTTTAAAATGTTCCAAGGTATAACCCGCAGCCCTTGCTCTGCTGGGACAGCATCCTGGAGCAAGATTAGATCAAAGCTTGTAGCTGCTGATCGGGTGCTGTACATCAGCACCCTTTACTTCCCAGTCTAGGGCACGAGAAAAGAAGATGCATCAGATTACCATTTTTATATACACTCAACTGCAGGGGGCTTAGTTTTTGACTCAACATTGATGGACAAGTGCTTTACTTTCCTCTCTATTAGCTCTGAGATTGTTAAATGTTGATCTGCTGAAAAATGTGGAAGTATTCTTTCATATTGACAATGAAATCCAATTTGAGTAATGTTTTATCACCCGCTAATCATCTGGCTATGAATAGGATGTTTGTGTTGTTGTACTTGTTTTGCTTTTCAAATTCGAAGTAAGATCTATGAAGTCTCAGTATGCACTACAAAGTTGGCTAAGAAGCCATGAATGATGTGGGGGTCACTCGCGATGGGCTTGTGATGCTAACACTAGCACTGGGGCAGATGTATCAGAGAGCCTTGAAACTAAAGTGCATATTACAGGCAGGAACTATGTAATTAACTGTGTCCAAGGTGGACAGATGCATGTACACGAAATATAGCAGGACTTTTATGAATATGAAGGGGCCTCATACACTTTTTGCAGACGGAAAAGGACTGGTTCGTCAGGGCAGACCAGCAGATGCCTGCAGAACTGGGCGTGCCAGTCTTCTGTCAACATAATAACCGTGAAAGAGACAGCAACCCTCAGAGACTAATCACACTTTTTCATGTGTTGGCGGACTGCCAAAAAGTTGCAAACTTCTCGAATTTTAGCTTTGAGTCACCCATTCACAAACCCATTGTCAGTCCTCGTATCATGCATTCTTCGATTCACTTACAATGACAGAAATATTAAAACATTAGCTTCCTTTACACACCCTGTGAAAAAAGCAAACATTCTCCAATAGCGCCTTCTTCCCAATCTGGCCCGTACTCGAATAAACTCCATACCAATCACCTATTTGCGCCCATTTTAGGTGAGTAATTGCCAAACCAATGCCAAAATCCTTGGAGTCATCTACTAAAAAACATAACACACATCCCAAATAAAAACGGTCTGCAAAACCTACATTAACATTAATCCCGATCCCCAGCTTATGGACACCCACAGGACAAGAGCAACCAATATTTATGGCAAGAATCATCAACTCTTACTTTGTCAAGTCACTCTATCGGAGCCTGCCAAAACATCTGAGGCTTGGATACAAAAGTTGGATTACAATGCACATTTGCTCCGGAATTTGCATTATCTGTACAATTTGATACAAATAAATGACTGCAGATGGGAGTGCACCACCCCTTACTGGGCTGGCAATGCGATAAGGCGAAATAAGAATGCCACTTTAAAGATTCACCACTAATGATGGCAAAAGTGAAGAAAGGGCCAAGCAAAATGCAATTTTAAAAGTGATTGGTGACGGTTTTAATGCAGCACTGAACATCCATGCACCACCCTGCTCCAGTAACAACCGCGCGGGCACTTTTTTGGTGCCAACAAAATAAATGTGTCTTATTAGCCTTGAATCAGACCTCATGCAAATGAAAACAAGTTATTTTCTTGTGTGCCTTCACCACGGTATTGGATAAAATGTTAGATCAAAACGTTCCACGGCCTCCATTAAGAAAGACAGGGGGTACAGTCTGTGTGCCATGCTAAGTCACAATTTGGGAAGGGGCACAATAGTTCACCTCTAAAGTCAGTCAAAGGGTGCCTCTACATTGACACTGCAGACGTACACTGGCAGTGGAGAGGATCCGAAAGCCCAACGAGGGTGGGTAAACTCTCAGACTGCACCCATTCCTACTAAACCTTCGGGTGGGGTACAAGCACAGTATTCAAGAATTCAACCTGTACATGAAATGGCTAAAGGATTTATGTACCGATTTGCTTAGAAAGGCCAAAATGTACAGCGTCTAAATGGGAAAAATCCCAAAGCCAGACAGGTAGTTGGAAAAAACGCTCAGACTCCTATCTCAGGAGACACACACTGACTTTTCTGTCTTCTGTGTCACTGTCAAATATTCTCTGCCTCATCCACAAAATGAATCCACAGAAGCAACCAAATACCTAACAAAGTAAAATCCTATAGTACACCTACGCGTACTCGTACGTATCCAATCAAAACCTGGTCCACCCTCTTTTTCCCCTCTGCTGGACTGCCTCGGGGAGCAGGTCCTGCACAGACCCATTTATGGCACATGTCGCATTTGAACCACTGCTAAATATCCCACCAAAAATCCTCCTGCTCCAAGCCAGAAAGTGGCTTGAGATCACAGAGTTCACAAATGTGCTATGCACGAACATTGAATCATTGAAATGGCATGAAGTCAACTCGCAACCCTCAGGTGTGTAACCCTCTGACAATTTGTGGATCTCAGACCTGGCAAAGTCAATGGATTATCTATTTGATAGACCTCTCCAAACAGTGGATAAGGCTCACCTGTCTCATTGCTAGCTTGCTCTTAATCTTTGCTCCGTAATTCTGGCTAAACTAAAACCGAAACATATAGATGTTGCTGTGCACAATGACTGGATTGTTTCTGCAGCAAAATTGATTTTGTTATTCAGTGGACTTCTCTGCACAATGAACAAAGCTCGCCTGTTGGATTGCTACCTTGCTCTTAATCTTTGCTATCATTCTGGCTCACCTAAAACAGAAATGCATAGATGTTGATGTTCCTGTGCAGAATGACTAGATTTTCTGTGCAGCAAAACGTCATCCCAGAAAACCCAGTGGCTTGAAGGCTTACTAGCAAGAGTGCGTTGAGAGGTGATATGGCAACCAGTGCGGCTCCATCAACTGCTGGCTGCTGAAGAGCATGGCCATGGCCTCTAACGCACCCTGCAAGCCTCTCATACACCAATGTCATTTACCAGAATTCTGAACACTGCCTTTTGTTAGACTGAGTATTTGCACCTTAGGATTCGAGTCACACATTACCTGTCCAAGTACTCAAGCATAACATAAAAACACAGCTGGCACTATGAATGCGAGGCATGCAGCTATCAAAGGACAAACCTGATGAAAGTTAATATGCCGCTGACGCAATCTAGGTTTGTCTTTGAACCTTCCGGGAGCCTGAGCACGGCGCTGAAGGGTGGCTCCTTTGCTTTACTAGACAGCTCGGGGTATTTTATCAGTGGAGTTGCTTTCACAGCATTCAATGTCAACATTTCTTCACAAGATTACTAAGTCCTGAGGAGTTTTAATGAAAGTCCAATATCATGAGGTCAGATTATCTCAGTGAATAATAAACTGTACTAAATGTTTAAATAAAAAGAGAATTGACTCATTGAAAATTGATTAGCATTTGTAGGTAAATGAAGATTGAAAAACAAATTTGATATGCAAGGACTACATTTTTAACAAAGCTATGGGATGTTACTAATGTGCTTCCTTGTTTGAGTGCTAACACAATCTGTGCCAAACACGGAGAACTCAAGATAATGAAACCAAAATATAATTTAGGAGCTCGGGGAGCTGCCCCTAACACAGTCTAAGCGAGGTAGAAATTCACACTTTGAAACTTTTGCTAACAATCTAACTGGAAGGAGAAATTCACCCGGTGCTCATCAGACTAGAGTACACGTTGGGAATCAAATGGAGGATCTTATGAAGCTTACAAAGGTGGTGACTAGTGCTAGGATGGAACAAAGTTGAGCTATACTATATCAAAGGTGTAAACTCCGCTGCCAACATGAGAAGGAGATGCTGGTAAAGAAGGCTCCACGCGGTATAGCAGACCACAGATGGATATCTGAGGTAGAGAAGCCAGACCTTCCCACATATTTGTATGAATGAGTGTATAGATTAGTTGTACGCGTTTGTAGTGGTTGTACTGTACTCATACACAGCGACAGTTCAATAAAGCAACTTTTTTTTTTTAAGTTTAAACTGCAACTCGAGATCATGCACTTGGTGGTACCACCAGTTCTCAAATACACAATTTTTTTCTACTCGTAGGGAGCAGGATTAGGCAATAAAGACAAGACTAGAAACAAACAAACCTAACAAGTCAGCCGGCCGAGCAACTAGGTACGCTGTGTTTACATCTACCCAAAGAACATGTAACTGGCGCTCCCCCCAGGAGAGTTGCCACAAACTTCAGGTTCACCAAATGCAAGCCGCAGTGTCCTTTTCACTTCACCTCTCTCAGTGCTAAATGGGTATACTCCATCTCGCCATTATCCAGAACCCAGCATCATACAAAGATTCCTCACACCAACAAAACAAGTTCTTACAGTAATAACTAGTGTCTATATAGCACTAAACACCACCCTATTGCCATAACTAAGTGCTGTGAATGACCGATCTTACTATTAATCAATGTATTATACTTAATGCACTTACTTTGAAAGGATGGAAGGCTAACTCTGCTTTTCGACGATTCAAAATCATAGTATCCAGAACACACCATAAAAGAAAACAACCTTTCATCCACCAGATCAGCACTTGTTCTTGATCTGCTGCATCATACGGAAACAGTTTGTGCCACTGGAGGTGGAACACCCCCACTACTCAATGTAAGCTACACCATTTTCCTTCCTGCACTCACACAGGTCCTTTACCAACAGTGCATATATGGCATAATAGGCAAAACATAGACCATCCTTTGCGACACATCTTGTGTCTTCTTGTGAACCAGAACTCTAACAACGTTAATATAGATCATTCCATGCATTTTCACAATATTCTTGGTAACTAACTTGGTTGTCTTGTAATGATATTAGACATTGTAGTCCATAGATTGCATTTGCATCCCACCTACATTTACTTCCATCCTGGGACAAGCAACTTAAAACTTCACATCTTCTCAGCAAGTCAAACGGTGATGCCTCTTACGTTGATACGGCAGAAGAGGACGTGACAATTGGACCCCCTCACTTGACTAAAGAGGAGTGTAAGCCTAGATTAGCAAAAACGTTCTTGTGTCAAGAACTTTCAACTGGAGAAGCTAGCTTTAGTAAAAGTGAGTTAAATCTACCTCCTGCGCTGGAGACACATGCCCTTCTTGGAGAAGAGAAAAAAAAAAGAATTATCAGCACCTTCATCATTTAACAATTGCTGTCATCCTGGAGGCACTTACGAGGTTTGACTCATCCCTCAGACTAAAAAACACTACTTCAGCTCAAACGGACCCAAAGAACTATCAGCCTGTTTTTAATATCCCTTGGTTCCTTAAATTTCTTGAAGAAGCAGCTACCAGGATTTTGAGGTGATAAATATATTAGACAATACCCAATGCTGTTTTTACCCTGCAAAGGCTGCAGACACGACATTGCTGATTATTCAAACTAAGTTCACTTAAGATCACAGATGTGAGTGAGCCAGCTCTATTTATGAGGTTAGACTGCTCCGCTCAGTTCCACACTTTGGATCAGGATCTCGTGCTACGAAAGATTAAACATAGGTCGTGTCTGAAACATCCAGAAGATAACAGGAGGCAGTCTTTCCTCAGTAACAGAAGGGCAAGTGTGATGGTCAGAAAGGAAAAAGAGGACCTCCGTTGATGGAACGTAAACTACCACAGGGGTCATGAACTTTGATATTAATATTAATTGCATATGTCTGACTACTCATCTCTTGTCGGAGCTTGGGGACGATTTTCTGAGTTATAAGGAAAATACTCCGGTAATGTTTCATCTCTCTATGAACCCGGCTAAAGATTGTAATATAATGGTGTTCTATAACACTTACAATCGGGGTTTGGATCGAGCTATAATGCGGACCACCTCTGCTGAACATGTAGGCGAGCCTCTTGGAGACAGTAGACAGAGCTGCAATTGATATTGTAGACTACACTAACCTTGGCTACTGTCAGTGGCCGGAGTATCTCTTTAATCCTAAGAGTGCTTCGAATTCTCTCAGGAACACAAAACATCATAGGTTTCCAAGGATGGTGGTAGCCCCCCCATTAGTAGAATCAGTATGTACAGAGCCCCAGGCTGCGTCACCATCGGCCGGGCGTCTTAGAAAATTCACTTTCCATGGAGGGAGAGGTTAATCTGGTGACCAAAACCTGTGGTCTATATAGTCACACCCTGTTAAAACGTTAGCTGCTACTAAAAGAGCGACTAAATCCATGAGAACTTTCAGGTCTTGGCTCAACACCTGCAGCGCCATCTCTGCAGTGACACGTTAAAAAAAGCCTAGGAGCTTCCAGAAAGTTCTACATGATGCTACTTTCTAACTTGGGCCATTTGGAGCCTGATGGGGCTGCTTTTTAAAAAGGGTGGAGTTCCCTGCGTACAAGGCAGTTTGCAGAAGACAGGCGCGGTGCGTCCATTGGGGCGTAGGGGCGAAGCCCCACTAAGCCCCATGGACCCACCACGTCGTCACTAGAAGCCAAACACAATTATTTTAAAAAATTGCGCTATCTGCCGGCCGGGAAACCGGGAGACACCCGACCTTCCCGGAGTGCGCAAGGGGGGGGGGGGGGGACGGGGGGGGAGGATCGGGCTGCTGCAGCTGCGCAAGTGTATTTTTGGGCACAAACATGCCCGCGCATGCGCAGATCGTTTTCTTGTGAATTCCCCCTTAGAGAGAGGACCAGGGGGCGGGCCGCAGCCCCCGGGGTTACACAGGGCGACTGGGCGAGGAGTCATGGTGCCCCCCCAGCCAATCCTGGCGCAGGATTGGCTGGTCACTACATAGCCCGGTTACATAACCCCGGACGGATAGCACGGCCGACTTTGGTGCTGGGAAACCAGGTTCGAGCCTCTTATCGAACCATAAAAATGTATACATGACTTACTTTGGTGTTAAATTAATAGATATTTTAAAAAACAAATAAAAATGATGTTCCGACTAAGGTGTGAAATTGGTGTCGAATAAATACATGTTTTTAAAAACAATTAATATTAATCATGTATCATTGGTGCTGGAGTACAAGGTTCGAGACTGGTATTAAACACTGACAAGCTGTGTGCAAGTTATATGGTCATAAAAATACATGAATGATGGATGCAGGATGGGTGGATGCATGAATGGATGCAGGATGAATGGATGGGTGGATGAATGGATGGGTGGATGAATGAATGATGGATGCAGGATAGATGCAGGATGGGTAGATGAATGAATGAATGATGGATGCAGGATGGATGCAGGGTGGATGGATGGGTGCATGAATGAATGATGGATGCAGGATGGGTGGATGGATGGATGGATGGATGATGGATGAATGATGGGTGGATGAATAGATGGGTGGATCCATGAATGAATGATGGATGCAGGATGGGTGAATGAATGATGGATGCAGGATGGATGCAGGGTGGATGGATGGGTGCATGAATGAATGATGGATGCAGGATGGGTGGATGGATGGGTGGACACATGAATGGATGCAGGATGGATGGATGAAGGATGGATGGATGGATGGATGGATGCAGGATGGGTGGATGCAGGATGGGTGGATGCATGAATGAATGATGGATGCAGGATGGATGGGTGGATGGATGGGTGGGTGGATGCATGAGTGGATGCATGAATGAATGATGGATGCAGGATGGATGGGTGAATGCATGAATGATGGGTGGATGCATGAATGAATGATGGATGCAGGATGGATGCAGAATTGGTGGATGGGTGGGTGGATGGATGGATGGGTGGATGCATGAATGATGTATGGATGGATGCAAGGTGGTTCGGGCTCGCTCGCTGTGCTCGCTCGCTGCGCTCGCTGCGGTGCAATATGCAAATTAGTTTACGCCACACCACTTTCAAATGTCACCAGCCGCCCCTGGCAGAAGAGGTCATTTCACTGGAATGCCGACATAAGACTGCAATCCTAGCAGATCTCTTCCAACAAGTGGCTCTCAGAGGAACCCAGAGGGGGCAGGGAGCATGTGGGAAGCACGCTAGTAAATTGAAAGTCATTTGTCTGTTTTAAAACGAGATCGAAGACTTGTCTCTTTTAGTGGGGGTTGTAATTCTCTTGTTGCTTAGGCAGGCACAAGGCACTGGCGTAACGAAAATTGAGGGGGCCTCCCTGCAAGGTAGAGGGGCCCCACAAGGAAACCCTTTCGGTTTTGGAGTGGTCTACATTTATATTAATCTAAGATGTGTCATTCTGTAACTTATAGCATTCCATGCGATGCATCGTGAAAGACGATCGCCTCACAAGTAATCACAGCTGCAACACGTACCCTTGAGTCGGCTCAGGGACAGAGTGCAGCCCGGCCTCGCATACAGCATTAGATCCTCGCTTGCTCTTCCAGAACCCGTTTGGCTCCGTGGTCGAACCACAGGCGACACCACATACTAAGATTGTGGCTCGCCACCTGCAGACAGCAAGCACCAGCGGAATTCGGCTACTATTAGCAACTCGTCCGCTCTGCATTTTTAAAAATGCAGAGTAGTGTAAATCCTCAAAGGTCTTCGAGTTAACCGCATTTCCCTTCCCCACTTTACAGCAGCGGCAGGAAATGAGCGAGCGGCGCAGACACGCGGTCTGCGAGGGAGCACACAGGGCCATAACTAAGCAATATTTACTTCCGGATTCGAGAATGCGGCGAGAGAACGTGCGATGTTACGTATCTCCGCATGACAGTCAAACCTGGCTGCACTGAAGAGCTTCACCTCGCTTCATGTGGGGCATAATACGTCACCGCTGGGGGCGGGGGGAGACGCGCGCGCCTGGGTTCTAGGAGCAGAAAAACGTTCTTATCACTTTAAAACCCGGTCTACCACCCATTAATAATATTGTTAAAACCCTTATATAGAATAATATAACAGCCCGTCAACTCCAAACTACAACGTTACCAAAACAAGCATTGGCAAAGTGAATAGCATGTATGGACTGGGACTCAGACAGTCCTTTGGTCTTGGCAAGGCTTGCTTTGACATGTGCTGCTTCTTGTGAAAGGGCAGAATGTCCCTTGCTGTATGGTGTAGTGAGTGGAAGAAAAACGTGAATGACAATTACACACCAATGAATGAAGAGGGCTGGCTCTCAACTCTTATATTATACATATACTTTAAGTGAAATCAAAGGGTATTGGCTAACACCAGTCCAAAATATAAACGATTGTTCAGTAAAGTATTTCTAAAATGGGAATAGGCAGGAATTTTGCAGGTGTATGGGAAACTGTAAAGCGATGATAGTGCTAACGATAAAAGACCGCAAAGAATCAGGAGGGGTCAAGAAGTCGAAGTGAAAGGTGGATGGGAATGTAGCACAACAGGTAGCGCAAGGTGGAAAACATGTGAGGACTGAGAAGGCAAAATAAATAAAAAGAAACGTAGTTTGCTCAACGTAGGGCTAAGTGAAGAAGGAGTGAGACAAGAATATCAGTTGAAGTTCATGTGTAGGAATAAAATTCTTAGAACAGGTATGGGTCAGGAAGCAAAGAGCTGAGAACCGAATAGCGGACTATTATGAAGAGTAGAAGTCACAGAAGACAGCCACAATAAGAAGACGACTTTGGCCACACAGTAATCAAGTAGGACCAGCATCACGGTTGTAGTATGGTCTTATAGAATGGCTGGGGAAAAAGTCTTCTGGCTCAAGTCAACCATTGGCTAGTGCAATACATCGCTTCCGTACAAGTGCTGCTCGCGGAACAGCTTACTCTCTTCTCTGCTTTTCTCCACCACACCCCATACTTGCCAGAGAGCAACTTGACGCAATGAGTGTAGGTTGGCATGTGCGGTGACCTGGCTCAGTAAACTGATCTCGCATAGATCTCCTTGCAGGGTTCACATGTAGTACACAGAGTTATTCCATTAGCTGCCCCAACACAGCTTTAGAGTTTTTTTTGTGTGCATCAAGTTTCTCTAGCCTATAATGACATATATACTTGTCAAAGAACAGAGTTGTGATACCTGCTTCGTGCTTACAACTTTTTTTCTGTCGGGTTTTGAATTTTGATGGTATATTGTATAATTAAAAATAAAAAAGTAAAATGCACAATATATATATATATATATATATATATATATATATATATATATATATATATATATATATATATATATATATATATATATATGCAAGATATTTGTGTGACCATCGAGAGACTAACTGATGGTGTTGTGTGTTACATGACTCATCTGGAGGAAATATTTTTTATACTGTTGCACATCTTGGAGTATACGCCTCACATTAGATTTTCATTTTATCAACGCAATGACAAAATTTAATGCAAATAGTCAAAAAACAATCTTCACACTAAAGATGAAAACAAGCACAACATTATTTTTTTACGCTGATACTTTTTACACATACTACTCGAGTGAACTAGATGAACTCCATAAAGAAAACAAAATCGATGCAACATCGCATAGCTTTAGTCTTGATTACACTTAAAATGCACTACATTGGATGAGTAGTAGCAGTTGTGCTGACTGGAGCATAACAGCACAAACAGATAGGTATCTTTTTCATAGGTTTATACGGGTCAAATGTTCACCTTATGGCCTCTTCACAGGGTTAAAGGCCAGAGTGAGTGGGCCATGAACTTAGCCTCCTGCAGGAGTGGCACTGATGAAGGTCATCATCTAATGTAGTGCGATCACCTATTGTGGTATTCTACGAATCATGTGGTTTGCACGTTTCCAGATCTGATCATTCTTGGAGAGGAGGGCAGGCAAAATAATTATTTGTAATGACTGAATGGTGTCACAAGCTTAACTGAATAAGTGCTATTCGAGGATGGTATTGAGCAAGTTCCACATTCGTGGACCCAGAACTTTCATGGTGTTTTGTTTATACTTAATTTTGGAATTTTTACTGGATGACTAACTTCATGATACATACTCGGAGGTAGCAGCTGGGAGAGAATTTTGGATTTTCCCTGCCTCAGGCTTTGCGGACTGTGCAAACCAAATGAGGTCATGAGGGGGAGCTAGAGGAACACAAACTGGCAGGCACCCATCAATCTCTCCATGTATTCAACAGTGAGACCTGCCCAAGCCACCAGCAGGGAGAGTACCCCCTCCATTCTTTGAACCAGTAACCCATGACGTCATAGCAGTGAGACTCCCACTGTCCAGTAAGCTGCTGAATGTCCACTTCCAGACTCACAAGCCACATCAGGCATTGCAAGTCCCCTCCACAGTGATCGAAGAAGAGTTGTTAAAGAGATACAAGGGTACCACACACTCCGGTGCAGTGATGTCAGCACAGGTGTGGAGCAGTGACTTCTGGCTCTTGCATTCCCAAATGTTGAATGCAGGTTTCCTCAGTGTGGACCCTTAATGGCAGCAAAGGGAAGAATGACAGTCCATGCAGGTCTGACGCACAACCACCAACCACTCTTGACCAACAAAACTCGACACACCATTGGTTTTCTAGCTCATTGTTCTCTTTAAAGCTGCCCTCCAGCTCCTCCATTCTAGTATACCAGACTACACTGGAGGGCCATGGTCAACGGTTGGAACACTTTGGATTGATCGATTTTGAGTCACAAAGACATTTGCCCTACACTGCCCAATTTTGTGGTTGGGACTGCCAAAACCTTGAGGAGCGTCTCACTCATTGCAGATTATTCCATCCCAGAGTCTGGAAAATGGCATAAAAGACTTCGTTCAAGACTGGTTTGAGCCGCATATGGCTACAGGGTGCCGATCAATTTGCAACTGATGACAGTGCTTAATTTGTAAAACAGTATGTGCTAGGGGCCCAAAGTTCCACTCCATAGCAAAGGCCAGCACTATTGAACGTCAGGGTGTCAAAAATACTAGGCTGCGTAGTCCTTATTCCATCACACACCTCTTTAATTCATTACTAGACAGTCCCTGACCCTTTATCTCACTCTTACAGGGTACTTTTCTTCCCTGCGGTCTTCCTTTTATGATTGTTTTCTGTATTTCTCTAACCTCCTTTTCCATTTGTGTGTTTAGTAAGTAAGTGCTGGTGGGCCTCACCTACAACCACCAGTTAAAGTAAGGGCGGTTGACCAAGAAATTCCCATGTGTACTTTTGCTCTAACTAGGCCAGACAGTGAAGTTGGTGGGGACCAATGTGGGTGGATGGCGTTTTACAATATCAGCAGATGCAATGGGAGCGGTAGCAGATGGAGAAAACATGTAGGTAGGTGAAAAGAAAAAGTAGCATTAGATTGTTCACTAGACAAAGGAGTGGAAGGGGCTCAAGTACAAAGAGGCACGGAGTGCTGTGCAACAGTCTGATCTCCTACATGGGTGTCAATACACTGAAGTGCCAGGGGTAGCGGAAGGGACATCACATAATGTTCTTTTGACCCAGTGACATCACAAAAAGTGTTCTGGCAATGAATCCTCCCTGGAAGTGATGTCACGTGACCTTAATCCTGATGACATTACAAGACCGACAACGCCTAAGAGACTCTTAAGTGCTCAATTATATATTAACACAGGCTACTAACATAGATAAATGTCTATTGTATGCATCACCCACAAGTTAAATAGGGTACGGACATGATAGGAATTACTCATTTCTATTTTATAACGCAAAAAAATGGTGTTTGTTGGAAGAAGAAATAATAATTCCACTAAAACTCAAAATAACCCTGGGAAGTCAAATTATTTAGAACTCAAAATCCAATTGTAATATTTTCCCTAGTATTTACCTATAGGATAAAATATATTGGAAAATTACAAAAAGACGCACAAAAAGATTGTTTTTTTTCAACCTGTGTTTCTTTATGTAGACCTAGTATGACAATGCCATTGACATACATTGTAAGCCATTATCACCCACTACAGCCCATAGATGAGGTTTTTAGTCAAACACATCATTTTAGATCATGGAAATCTGCAACATCTTGTTCAAACGTGTATTTTTATTTAATCTTTTTCATTTTCTTCAGCAGATTATACATGGCACTGCTGCAAACTTGTTTCACCGAGGTAATATGCAGCCTTAGCTGCAGAAAGTAAACAGTGCACATCCCAGCCCTGTTTCATTTCTGTTTTCTTTTTTGTGGCATTGCCTTTGCCACCTCTGAGGCCAGGGGATGCAGAGACAGAGGTCGCAAGCAACAAGCTACGGTTGGCAGCTGCGACCTCTGGCGACCCCTACTTGACGTCCATGATCTCTTAGCACAAGAGATTATTTTACATTTTCTCTTTGTAAAATGATAGCGCAGACGTGATATATAGCAGAAAAATGTGCAATGTCTTAGCATCTGCCTCATTTGCCAAGAAAAACAGTAGCTGTAGTAAGATTAAATACTGATCTAAGCAACGCGGGAGTTCAAAGACTTCGCACGGGATACCATGCTGTGCTAAGCAACATTTGTTTAAAAAGCAGTCAGCACAATCAGATGGCTTTCGTGCATTAAGCAAATACATTCCAGCCTACGAAACCCCAACGCCCCTCGCCTACACCCACCATGTGGCGCACACAAGCAGCACACACCCAGCATGGACGGCATTACACAATGATTTCGAAATGTACTTTCCTGTAAACCTCGAAATACTGAGCGACTTGAATTTATACATTCTCAAAGCACAGAAAATATAGTCGCCAATATTGACCAGAATTTATTAATCATGATGGTGAATTAAAATCTCTACATGACTACAAAAAATATACAAGTAACAAATATAGAAACAGATAAAACATATGTGCTATCAAAAAAGTATTTTAAAACATGATTAAAAAGAAAGCTTTATGCTATCAGTGCCATCCAATGCCATATTTCAAAGCGTGCGTACCAGAGCTAATGATCCATTTCGACATTGGCACTTCCACTTTCTTGGGCCATTAAGGACAGTACCTTAAAATGTACAAATAAATCAGCATAAAAGTCCCTGCCGTAACACTTGGATCCTCTGTAAAGTTCACTTAAACGACAAACTACTACAGAGGCCAGACCTATGAGGTCAAAAGTAGTTAGCGTTGTAAAGTCCAGCGAAGCATACAAGAGGAGTCCTCCTATAGCTCGGTGGGTGGTCAGAAGTAGGGCACATTTGGCAACAGAATTTACATGCGTCCAAAGTGTGTCATTGCCCAACTGCACTAAGGTCAGCTCCAGCGGTGTGGCAGACACCTTGCATTCCAGAGGCTACATTTTTGCTCACTTTTTCCATCAACTTAGCATTCAATCAATCAAACGGTACTTGTAAAGCATGGTTTAGCACCCTTGAGGGTATCAAGGTGCTGAGAAGCTGGGTCTTGAGTTTCTTCCCGAAGTCCATCAGCGAGAGAGTTGTTCGGAGGTGGATCGCATTCGATGACTTGGCAGTGAGGTGGGAGTAGAAGTGTCCTCCACTGTGGCTACGGCAGATGTGCAGTGTTTCTGCCAGTGCAAGGGAGTTGGAGTGCAGGTTTATTGATGGCTGGTGGCAGTTCAGGCCGTGGTTCATGTATGCTGGTCCTTGGTCGTGGAGGGCTTTGTAGGCGTCAGTAGTTTGAATTGACAACTTTTCTAGATGGGGAACCATAGTGGAGGTATTTCAGGTGCTGGGTGATGTGGGTCCTTTTGGGCAGGTTGAGGATCTGTAACATCTGTAGCCTTTTCAGGAGTTCGCTGTTGGTATCTACTTTCAGTGTTTTGTCATAGTCCAGACAGCTGCTGATTAGGGCTTGTGTGACTGTTTTCCTGGTCATTGGGTGGAACCATTTGAAGACCCTTCAGAGCACATGGAAGCAGGCCGAAGAGGCTGTGTTGATCTGTCGTTTCATGGCAAGTTTGATATCCAAGATGATGCAGAGGTTTCTGGCGTAGTCTTGAGGCGTGGAGGTAGGTCCCAGTTCTGCGGACTACCAGGTGTGGTTCCAGAGGGAGTTATGGTTGTCAAAGTTCAGCACTTCATCTTGTCTATGTTGAGCTTCAGGCAGCTGTTCATCCACGCGGAAACCTTCATGCAGTTATGGAAGTTGGTCTTCTTTGAGTGAGAGGACGAACTGGGTGTCCTTGGCTTACAATATTATGTTGTGGGATCGGATGATGTCGGCTAGTGGCGTTGTGCAGATTTCGAAGGAGGTGGGGCTAAGGGATGAACCTTGAGGGATGCCATAGATGGTGCTCTTAGGTTGCAAGGTGAAGGGTGTGAGACAGATTCTCTGCGTGCACCCCCTGAGGAATGATGCCATCCAAGTGCTTCTATAATTCCAATCTGGTCCAGTCTCTTGATGAGTGCTTGGTGGGACACTGTGTTGAATGCTGCGGAGAGATCGAGAAGGATCAGGGCGTCTGAATCACCTCGGTCGAGTAGGGTGCGGATGTCATCTGTGGAAGCAATCGGGGTGGTCTTGGTGCTGTGGTTGGCTCTGAAACCCTATTGGGAGGGGTCTAGCAGGTTGTCTCTCTCCAGGTGTTCGGTGATGTGATTGCCTTGTGCTCACAGAATTTACCGTAACCCGTCTAGTATGAGTGCAAGTGCTTCTGTGCCCTATGGTTACATATTATGACTCATGTGTTAGTCTCTAAACTCATTTGCATTGCGCTAATGGTATGATTTATGTCGTTTTGGTCTTGTTTGATGTACAATATAGAAAGCTATTTTTACATAACGCTGTGTGGAATCTCTTTGTAGTGTATTTATTGTGCTGCTGTACGAGTATGTTGCACAAATGCTTTACATATTGCCTCTGATAATAAACCGGTCTGCTCTGCACCAAGCTACCAAAGGGTGAGCACAGGTTATCTTGGTGTGCATCCTATTTGCCCTGACTAGAGTGGTGGGTTCTGCCAAGCTTGGGGACAAACTCAAGCCAACCAGAACCTCCATTTCTAACAGCAGCCATCTCCTGAAACCAGGCGGGAATATGGCTGCAAGTGCAAACAAGTGAGCTCCGCTACACCACAGAGCCTATGCTTTAATAAAAAAAATCCACAGAAAGGGCTTCAAGGAGCCACAATTTGTATGCTGGCTGGTAGGGGTGGGGAGAGTCAGGCACCTTGGTCAGAGGCACTGAAGTTCATTCATTTCAGTTTTAATATACTGAAAAGGCATTAGCTGATCAAGTACCTAAGAGTGCAGAGGACTTAAACAACTTAAATCCGACTTGTATCCACACACTGGCACTTTAGCCAGATGGCAGGGAAATCGAATGTTAAAAAGAATCTTGCCCTCCATCTGCAGTGGTTCTTGTGTGCCAAGATGACTACATTCTGGGTAAGGAAGGTCAGCAGCGTGGCTGAACCGGACGCTCTATTGGAGGCTTCTCTGGCACGCTCTGAAAGATGTGGATCAAGGGCAAGCCCCATAAGCAGACTGTTCTTTAAGCTGGCAGACTTCACAGAGCTTTAAAGAGCGCATAAAGAGAGCATCTGGAAGCAGAGATGAGCCCAGAGTAAAGACAGTAGGGTGTTACAGAAGGTATCACAGCTAACCCAGAAGACTCTCCCTCAAGACTTACTCAGCACCCTGGCACCCAATGTAACTCACTGACTAGCAAGCTTCGCACCAGTGACGGCACAAGACACCAAGCAAGTAAGCACATTTCAACAAGGTTAGAGCCACGGGACAGGAAACTCCTGCACTCAGAGGTCAATCTACCACGTCTCAGCAAAAGCTGCCTTTCACCTATGCTTAAAGATAGGTCCGTCCCTTTACCTCAAATCATGATGACTAGCCGTAACTTAGCTTAGGGTGGCATCCATCATAAACCTAACAGGCTTATGGTCAACCTATCTTCTAAACAACATAGCATACTTGCACCTCTAACCGCAACAACCATAAACTCTTTGCATACTACCTCCCCAGCACCAGTGACTCAGATGACTCTGAGTGCATCATGAACTCATCCTTTGGCCTCATGGCCTCCTCTCCCCCCCCCACCCCGAATATCATCGTTCCCTTGATCACTCCAATGAATAGAGACATAGCTACTGGTAGGTTTAAAACTAGCGAGGGCGTCAAGCTCTCCAGCACAAAAAGTCTGGGACCCAGGGACGCCCAGCATACATCGTCGACAACCCAAACTGAACTTGAAGCACTGAAAGTCCAAACCGACAACTTAGCTCTAAGCACTCCAAGTGCTATTCTCGAATAGAATAGCTTACACTGCACAGAAGAATCTCTAACAAAAATCAAGCACATTCAGAATTCCGTACACAATCTTCAAAGCCACCCTAACCATACAGCCGTGCCACTGTCAAAGAGACAATATCGCCCACGCCAAAAACTTAAGCATCCATCAGAAGAAGAAACTTTTGCCTTACTACTATCCCACGAACCAACACCAGAGTCCTCTAGTCTCCCTGACTTAAAAAAAGAATAATTATCCTTTAGTAGAAACAGTATTCACCATAGAGATGAAATATGACTTTCTAAATGTGTGTGCTACTTCACGTGAATAATATTTGACAAATTGAAACTGTGATTAAACACTTTTATATATGTAGAATGTAATCCTACTAGAACAGATAATTGATTTATATAATGTTTGCATTAACATTCCATATATTTGATTTAAATGTAGTCCTGCCATAGCCATCATTGAGCATTATAATGATTTATTGAAAAATGATATGTAGTATGAAATGTAATGCATTTGAAATGAATATTCATTTGTGTTTAAATGTTCACACACACGTTAAATGTGCACCATTAAAGTTAATACTAGGCTTAACATGAGCAGGCCTGTATTTCACAATGCTGCATGAAGTGGATTTCATTTTTCTGCTAACTTGGCATTTCTTGCAGGTATTGACATTAATTATTAGTTTAGAACAGATACATTACTGTATTAGAGATAGGGACTAAGAAAAGGACATTGACGGAAGGTACGCGGAGAGAGAGTGCTAACTGAATGCATTATTGTCTGAAAGCTACAACCTACCTGTGATTGAAGGAAATATCTAATGTCCATGTCCCAGGTGGGATGAACTGAAAATGTTGCAGTCTTCAACATTATAATTTGTGGATTTCAAGGGACTCTTGATGATGTGATCGAGGAGGTGTCGCCCAATGGACATTACCTATTATAATATACCATTCCCCTTGGACATCCGACTAGACCCCTTACTAACTGTGCAGTCCCCTTTACAGATCCCTTTCCAACTTTGCTCTGATGTGGATCAGATTCTTGCAGATACCATTCCTTGATTCTCTTTCCCTGAGTCATTGCTAGCTTAATGGACTTTGAGAAGTACTATACCCAAATGCTTCCCCCGATTTTTGCTTAAGTGTGGCTTAGACTGACACTTATTCTTGACCTATAGATTACTCTTGACGAGCTTCTGAGATGCTAACATTTTCCTATTTGAATTCTTTGTGTCCTGACTGGACTTCCTATATGGAGTTTCCCTGAATTGCTAAGATTCCTTCATCTAAGCAACCCTTCAACTCTGAATTCGTAGCTTTCTAATATACAGGAGAGAGAGTCTTAGATTGGTCTCTGAGCACCAGATCTTAATGTCATTGTCTTGCATCGCAGTCACAGAACTGTTTGTTTGATACTAGTTCACCTTCATTTCTTTTGACGTCTGGGGATCCCTGCGGTCATTCTGTACCTTTATAGTATGGTACTAAGAGTTGTTTATTTGAAAGGGAATATTAATTTGTAATAAACCTTTTGAACTTGGCTACCAATTCCTGGTCCTCATTGTGCAGACAAATGGGTTGCACTGTTAACTGAAATGCGATTGACTGTTAATGCTAACTGCCATCACCTCCCAGATGGGCAAATAGGTCCAGTGGAGGGCCAATGGTAAGCAAGTGGGCCTAAAAAACCCTGGATCAAATTGTATATGTGTTCACACAACATGCTACATAACAATTGGGGTAGAAAATGGTGCTACAGCAATGCACGGCATACTGGGCTCCCAGTTCAGGTAAAATGGCACCAACAACTGGCATCAGACTCCATTCGACAGCCGACTTGATATACTTCTCAGGAGTGGAATAGGACACTGGTCCATTTTGAAGGCACAGAAGGGTCCAGGGTAGGTCTGAATGACTATTTTCTGCTACACATGTATGGTTACAAAACGGATCGTTACATATGGCTCGGTTAATGATCTATTTTCCCCAGGTCTCCTGTTTTTCACAAGAAACCATACACAGGAAGTGGCAGAAACTGTGGCCAGTCTGTGCAATTCGCAAAAAATAGAGCAGCAAGGCCAGTCCATAAGGGTCAAACAAATACAGTTGTGAACCAGAAACAAATCAATCTAGTACTTGCAGAGTCAATCAATCAGTATTTGTAATGAGTGCAAATCACTGGCTCGTCAGCTCGAAAAGAAATATCCCGAAATAGTAATTGATGAGAAACACAATCTTAACCTGTATCTCTATTCCACACACCGGTCATTAGTGTTTTTATTAATTGAACCTGGTCTACACTGGCTGATAATGTGCCGCTGTTCTTTGTTGAAGATCTTTTGAACTCAAAGTAAACAATCAATTTTTCTTGAAATGGTCTTGGTGTCTGCATTTCTTAGAGTCTAAAGAGAACCGGCAAGGGTACAATGTGGAAAGGATGTTTTCTGCTCTGGAACATGCATTTTGCCTTGTTTATTGAGTTGCACTTGAAATTCCTGGAAAGCAGCACACCACTAGGCCATTTTGCCCACAATAGCTACGGAAAACGTGGGAGATTTCTCAACGTCCAGCAGAGTCTGAAAGGCCAGTAGGACTGGGGTGGAATTAGACTCCATCTTTCTCAGTTCCTAGATGTCTCCATTAGTTCGTGTGGCTAAGCCAATTCCCTCCCCCCCACTACAAAAGCATTGTACACCTAACAAATTACCTCGAAGCAGAAAATGATTTGTTGAAATTGTAAAGAACAATCCCTGCTAATGTGGAAACCGAATACCTAAGAGGTTATCCAGCTGTTCCATTCTATGCCAGGCCCAACCTTGCACAAACACACATGGTGAGATAAGGCTGAAATATCAAGCTCTGTATGCAAAATCAGAATTTCAGAGTCCACTCCCTCATGCACCCACGACTGAACGACTCGCTCCATTCAGAAATATTACCAGAAAGGCAATTTGAAAGACGGAGTTAAAGGCGGACATGTTATGTTATGTTATGTTATGTTATGGTTTTTTTGTAAAGCGCACGTACGCCCGTGGGCTTCATGGCGCTGCTGAAGGAAGGAACATAACATAACAAATCTACTACGGATATGCTTGCTTATATAGCCAGGTCTTAAGAGAGAGCCTGAAAGTCAAAAGATCTGGGGTCAATATGTTTCAGTAAAGGCGAGCATGGTGTTGCCAAAGTAAAGCTTGCAACTCTTCCCTACTGGTTAACTCTGTCTTGAAGTGGGTATTAGTCATCTGCCTACCCATCAGGCCCAAATAACATTTTCCAAAATCACGCAGTAAATTCCAAGACTAACCTCTAAACACATTGAAAAAAAATGAAACCAAGGGATATAATTGGAGTTAAATAATAGGCCTAGCTACATCCAACACGTATCTATTCACTGTATTTATTCACATTTGGATGTACTTTTTTCACCGTATAGAAAATATATTGAAGGAGTGCCAAGTGGGTTCGTTTTCCCAGGTTGGAGAACGCTTCACATTTACTGTTATCAATCAACCACGCAGAGAAACGAGCAGACGTGTGTGAGAACCTAGCAGCCTCATCAGAAACTAACACTTGCCTGCTATGGTCTCAATTAAATTAGTTTTCAAAACGTAGGAAGTTTGTCTCAAAACTCACTTCCCACATAGGAAGAAATCGGTCAGCCCACGCGCTCCATGAACATGGCTGCCCCAGTGGGCTATTTAGCCCTACAAAAATGCACTCAGTAGGAAATTGCATGGAGCGAAGTCAGCCTGTGCTCTGGTCAACGAGAAGCTAGAAAATAAAAGTTACAGTGAAAGTTTCGGGTGGAATAAATCGACAAATGCCAACAGTGCCTGCCTACAAATAAGATTTCTTCACTCAAATCTACATGTTGGGACGCTTAGCCCCTCCAGTTGGCCCATTTATCCTACTGCTGAATCAATAGACATTACCGGGACTCTTTTCTGGCATCACACAAGCATCCATCCCTCTGCTGGTCATTCCTGGCCTTTTTCACTTTATTAGTATAGACCTCCCTATATCCGCCTGAAATTCGCTCATTCACTCATTTCTCCCCAAACAATTCCTGCCCCTAGCGCTTAAAACATGCATAGTAATTGCCCGTTATGTCGAGATAATAACGAAGGACGAGGCATCATGTCACAGGAAGGTCATGTTTTCCGAAACAATTTGTGCCCCCAAATTTTCTTATCGTGGTTTGACTTTCAGTTTATATGATCGCATGTGCAGAAACAAAAGTTAAAAGAAACTAGATTTGGACATAAAAAGGGACTGCAGCTTCAACAGAGCCAAGGACAGTGATTTCCCAGCGTTCAGCCAGGAATCTTCTTTCACTGCAAGTGATCAATAATTAGAAAAGTAACGATTACACTAAAAGTCTCAGTGATAGAAAATTCCTGGTTCAGAATTGAAATTACAAATGATTCACAATCAAATACTCTCCTGAAGTGGTCATCCCACTTTCTCCCGTATCTTGAATCTCAAAAGTATTTTCCCGTGTGTCCCCGACGGCAAACTCCTACCCGAAGGGTGGAGACAGATGGGAACAGGAGAGATTCAGCACCGGACTGGAAGAAATCAGCAGGAAGAAAAGATCACAAGCTTGTGCAGCAATGACATTGCTTCAGTGAATGAAACAAATGAACCACAATGTCCAATGCCTCGGGAAGCTTCAGATCGAGGGTTCCTGGCAATGTGCTCCTAGAAGGGTCACTTTTAAAAAGGCCTGCACCCGGCAGTACCGGGGGAACCTTAGACTCGCTGCGCACCACTTTGCGTGAGTCCCTGTAGCACAGTCTTCACGTTACGCCACATACAAGCCTGGAGAGGCTCGCTCCAGTCTTGAATCTTTCTGCTAAACTCTACTGGATACATTCAAATTACAAACACGGACTCAAGCCTTCATCTGTAACCCATCAGGGAGATCTGTTGCACTGGATAAACACAGGCTTTCCATGTTCACATCTCCATTTGTGAACGGCCTCAGGAAGATTTGTGATGGGAGCGCACGTGGAAGGCCTTATTACCCAACGTAAAATCTGGCTTTTGACCAGACATGGTCTGCTGTAGCTCTGAAAGCATTGACTGTGCACTCCCGCGCAACTACCCCTTACTTATGGAATGGTTGATAACGACTCAGTTTCTACAGCTACATCCATCATCTGCCCAAACAGTTCACTCCAGGGAGTTCACAAGATCTCCCGAGCACCCTCAGATGTTTCCGGAAATAGGCTGCTCTTACACAATTATGGTCACAAAGGAAATAGTTCTCGCCATCAAATCAGGCCGCTGTGCCACCATTGAATCTGTGCACACGTACCTTTGCACGCTAGATCACAAGTGATGAAACGTGCACTTCTCCAACCAACGTCTCACTCAAATCACTTCATGGAGTTTTCCCACCAAAGTACAGGGCTCTTGGAGCCCGGTCAAAGATTCAAGACCTCAGATTATACATCACACCAAAGAATGGAAAGTTGCATATAAGCAAGTTGGAACCAAAAGGCACCAACTCTTCTTATTCCGCATTTCTTCCTCTGATTCTACAAGCAAAGACCGCCATTGATTATACATAAAATAAAACTCGTTAACCTCTGAACCTAAAGGATTGTCAGCAGTTAGGAACCCGCCCAGGTTACTGGGTTTTTGTTTAGGGAGCACAAGCAAATACCTATGATTTCATATCTTTGCCCAATCCAAAGGAGCCTTTTACACATCACTCCCTCCCACAATCCTCTTGAATAAACTTGATCTATAACGAAACATGAATGTTAAATTTGCCAGGTAAATACATTTACTTTTTGAAGCACCGTCTGTCAACTAACCTTCGTCAACTGTGGAACTAATTTTCTTGCTTCCTCGTGACAATCCCTCTTCTCACACCCTGAAGAGTTAGTAAACTCCAGGCTGGCTTGTTCTCTTAACTAGTTTGCTGCTGCTGTCGCCCAGTTTCCAAAGGCATAATCGGAAGCACCCCATTAAACAACCTCAACCACATTTGACCAAGTCCAGTAGTCCTGGTCATCCCTGTACGTTTTCACCCCGAAACAGAAACTAATCCTACTAAACAAACACAACCTATCGATGGAAAGCTGAATAACATACAAAAAAGGAGCCACAATTATGAAAATGCTTCCTGGCCATACCAATGGTAGGACGTTGGTCCCAGGCTCACTGTGCCATCGGATTCAAGCTAGCCTGGCTGATGAGGGGTGATGCCCTGCAACCGGTCCCAGGATGCTAGTTTCCGGTTCAGGGAGGACCTGGCTTGGCAGTTCGGTCTGGACTGTTCCCATGAGGCACAGGGTCAAAACTGGGGTGGCATGGTGAGCAAAAGAACGATGGATTTAACCCAGATCTATTGACTGGTGGTGAATGTCTGATGTGCTCTGCATTCCGTCATATGTGTGTCTTTTGTCAAATACAGATACAATTACAGAATACTCACACCAAATACTTTCTGCTAATGCAGCCAATTTATTTTTTCATATGAACAAGCATCATTATCAGAAGTTTAAGTGGCACCAAATTATGTAATGATAAACTAATAACAGAGACCAGTCAAAAACATACAGTTTGGCTCACCAGGAAAAACCTGCTAGGCACTTATTTTGCATTGGTTATGGACTGGTTATTCGTTTAAAAAAACACTTCACAAAATCACATATTGGCTTTGGTTGCCCAACTAGTTTAAAATAAATGTTATGTTTTTTTCAATGGGGAGACCACTGAGGAACACTTGAATTCACCTTCGTTGTTTATTGCGGAGGCTGTAAAACTAACACTGAAACAAAGTGATTTAAGGAATACTTGAATTAGTCTCAAACTCTGTCGATCACTCTGATCACATCCCAGTCCATTGTTTTTCACCCACTGGGCCTCTTTAGAAACTGGAGGACAGCCATATTCAAATCAGTCTCAAGCCTGCTCCAATAATTAAAGTCAGCCTTAACTGCCAAGCCAGAAGGGAACACAAATTACCCCAGACTGGTTTCGACCTACTTGGGCCCAGTCAGTGCGTATATGGCTACATAAATAAACTATACAGTAAAATACAATTTACCCTCCAATATAGATTGGTAAGACAGGTAGGCTGTAACAGGACATAGTAGGCAACCGTACAAACGATTATTTTTTGTAATCAATTTTATTTGCATTTAAAGAAAACAAACATACGAAAGACAGCATATGAGTGCACGCTAAGTCGAAGTCCATCTCCGTCAGACAACAAAAATCCCAGCCATGATTGGAGACTTTCCAGCTAGCCCTCCCATTTAAAGACAGTGTAGTAGTATAGGAGAGAGAGCATGCACAGAACTCAAGACAATAGGTTTAGCAATTTGCCCCATATCTTATGAAATTTCTCAGGACTCCCCCAGGCATCAAAGAGGGGCTCTCCTTAAGCCGCGCACCTGTCCACCCCCTGTTGCCACCTTCGCACGGTAGGGGGTTTGGCCTGAGCCCAGGCTGCTGCAATGTCTCGCTTAACTACCGCTGTGCCCAAAAAGAGTTTGTCGGCTCTGGAGCTGTCCAGGCCATCGAACACTCCCAGAAGAAGGCGTATAGGATTGGGAGGTACCTGCCACCCCAGAGTCTGTGTAAGCTCAGACTCCACGCCCGACCATAATGGAGCGAGAGCAGGGCATAACCAGACCATGTGGTAGAAATCAGAAAGCACTTTGCGCGCATTCTGGGGTAATAAAGTTGGATGAGACGCAGTTTTGAGGAAGTCGTCAGTTTTGGGGGCCATAAGGGCGTCGTGCCAATCTGCCTCCTCTAGGGGACCCAGTCATTCCTCCCAGCGGGTTGGTAGCGAGTCTAGGGTAGCAGGGCCATTGTTCACAAGGGAACAGTATATCCGGGACACCCCATCCCCTCTGCCCAAGTTACCATCATAACCTGAGCCTCCAGCAGGCTGAACTCAGGAAGTGAAGTGCCTTGTGGAATATGCGCAGTGAGAGCGTGGCAAAGCTGTAGATATTTGTAAAATTGGGTGGTGTAAAGGGAATGATGCTGCTCCAGATCGGGGAAGGCCCCGACAGGATCTCCCACCCAAACGTCCCCAAGTAATGAGATCCCAACTTGATCCCACGGTCGAAAGCCCTCGAGGGACGATGTTTCGTGCAGCCATGTGCCATGCCACAGAGATGTATGTTGGGTAAGTCTCTCGACCCATTTCGTATAGCGCAGGGCAGTGCGCCAGCCCACCAGAACCGCCCTGGTGATAGATGGAATTGTTTGTGGGATGGGAGCCCCTTATAGGTGTGCTTGGATTTGCAGAAAGTCCAAAGTGTGAAGCTCGGTCCGGTAAACTGGGTCAGACCAGCTGCCAATAAACCAATCGTGGACGAAAATAAGACTGGTGGCCAATTAGTAGAGATGGTGATTTGTCACACCCATGCCTCCATCAAAGGGAGGAATCCGGCAGCGGGCCAAGGCTATACGTGGTCTCCCTCCTCCCCACAGAAACCTGGTAAGTACCCCATCCAAATCTCGAAACCAACTACTCGGAAGGTGAAAGGTGAGGTTTAGTAAAATGTATAGGAAACAGGGAAGAATCATCATTTTAAAGAGTGCCCCTCTTCCAAGGGGGTGGAGGGGGAGGGGGAGGGATTGCCAGCGCTTGAGGTCGTGTTTGGCTTTTGTGACCAGTGGTGTAATGTTGAGGGCCCATTCCAACTCCGCCGTAAAGGGATGCTGGATTGCCACTCAAAACAAAGCCCTTGAGGGATGGAAGGGGACCAGAGTGGACTTCTTCGGGTTGAGTCGCAAGCCCGAGGCGCTCTCGAAGGTCCAAAGCACCTCCATGCAACGGGGGGGCGGAACTCTCTGGATCAGCCAAGAAGAGCAGGACGTCGTCCGCATACAGGGCGATTTTATCCACCTGGTGGGGGTCCCAGGACCATCCTCGGATTTGGGGGTCGTTACGTATGGGGCAAGCCAGAGGCTCCATCGCCAGCTCGGATAGGAATGGCGAGAGAAGGCACCCCCAATGCGTGCCTCTCCGAATCACAAATGCCTCAGAGAGGGCACCGTTGGTCAAAACTCTGGCTCTGGGGTTGGAGTACAGGACCTGGATGAAGCTTCTGAAATGGAGCCCAAAACCCATTGTGGTAAGAACGTTCTCCAAGTAGCCCCAGTCGCCCGTGTCAAAAGCCTTCTCGAAATCAATGAGCAACAGGGCCAGGTAAGGTGTGAGGAGATGGCGGTGGGCCAAGACAAGGTGAAGGCGCCGTATACAGTGCCAAGTACCCCGCGCCAGCATGAAACCACATTGGTCTGGATGAATCAGAGTGTGTAACAAGGGAAGGAGACGTTGGGACAGGGCTGTAGCAAAGATTTTCATGTCTGTGTTACTTGAAGATATCGGACGAGGGAGAAGGTGGCTGGGTCTTGAGGATGACCACTAAAGTGGCTATATCTGTCTCAGAGGGAAAGGAGCCCCTCTCGGCCACATGTTGGAAGAGGTCGACCAGGTGGGGCACCAACAAGTCTCAGTATGCTGCATAGTACTCTTGTGAAAAGCTATCTAGTCCTGGCGTCTTCCCAGAATGCAATAAGGAAATAGCTCCATGGATTTCCTCTTGGGTAAGGGGGGGGAGATCGAGGTCTGTCAATTCAGCCTGGGCAAGGCGGGGCAGCTGGAAACCAGCTCGTTCGAGCAACCTAGCCAGAGAGGCCCCGGGGGGAGAGCAGAATAAAGCCGAGCGTATTAGCCCGCGAAAGCTTGGGCAATGGCCCGTGATGTGTGAAGGTGAGTCCCATCAGCGTCTCGGATTTCAGGACTGATTCTGTTAGCTTTGGGGTAGGAAACAAAGTTATGAAGCGACTTTCCATTTATGTCACCCCAGCTGTACACATAGGCCACAGAGGATTACCACAGCATCTTGGCCGAGTCCAGGGAGATCCGCCGGATCTCATCTCGGATCGCCGCAAGCTGTCTGGCGGGTTGAACGTCAGTGTCTGCGAGGGTCAATTCCAGCTGTAGGGCCTGCGCCTTACGCTGGGTCAGGCACTCAGTTTGACCTGCCCGTTTCGCGTGTACCAGACCTCTGGTTATTTCACATAAGGTAGTCTTACCAGCCTCCCATAGTGTGCCCGGGGAAGGGACCGAACCTTGGTTGGCGAGAAAATAGTGCTGCAGCTCTGTTGCAAGCTTGTCTTTAATGTCTGTGTCTTGCAAAAACCACACGTTCAGTCACCAGACAGCCCGCACCCCATCAACGGTGCCTCCCAAACGAAGGGAGACGGCGGAGTGGTCTGAGATACCGCGGGGAGAATAGAGACGTTAGAGACTGGTTGTCAATCGGTAGCAGGCAGGAGGACCAAATCGATTCGAGATTGGGTACGGTGGGCCGCCGAGGTGCGAGTGTACTGTTTCGCCCGGGGGTTCCAAACCCTTCAAGCGTCACAGAGAACAAGGGCAGCCGACCAGTCGGATAGCCGCTTGGAGGAGGTGAGACGCGATGAAGATGGGTCACCCGTTGTGTCGAGTGATGGCTGCATAACTGCATTGAAGTCACCTCCAATTATTGTCAGGCCTTGGGGTAAGGCGGAGATTACCTCCGTAAGATGGTGGAGAGTAGAGGGAAGTGTGGCGGGGGGGGGGGTTGTATGTTGATGCTAGGTTCAGGACATGACCTTCAAGCTTAACGGACAGGGCCACGTAGCAGCAGTGTGCGTCGGTCTTCACATGGATAGGGGTGACGGGGAGACATCTCCGGGTTAGTATGGCCACCTCTCGAGAACCACGCACGAAGTCGAAGTGCCACACCCTGTCGAACTCGTTTCATGTGAGAAAGGAGAAGTGGGTGCCTAGGAGATGAGTCTCCTGAAGGAGGAGCATGTCCAGCGCATGACGTTGGGCGCACTTGAGGACCGCTGCTTGTTTGATGCGGTCCAACAAGCCATTCACATTCCACGACAGAACATGCAGGGATCTACTGTGAGTGGGCATCTGAGTAATAGCTAATGGAGGGTTGCGGAAGCCCCACGATGCCCGGGTCCCAGGGGAAGTGGCACAGCTAGGGTGGAGAGATAAGGCATTGGCAAGGTGGTGTGCCGTCTGTCGGTGGTGATGGTGTGTGCAAGTTGTAGGCTGTCTTCAAAAACAAAATAATGGCTCGCACTAAGCCAGAACAAAAAGGTTCGGAGGGCTACGGCCCTCCCACCCCCAACTCCTCCCAACGCCCCCCACCCTATACTTCCTAAATTGAAATATCTGTCGCCCTGAAAGAGAAAAAATTAACAATAACAAAGAGCTAAGCTAAAACGTTTAGCAGGGCAGTTCGTGAAAATGATGGACCCTTCCATGTAGACGGATGTCAAGTCAAACCACTTTATTCGATTAATAAAAATCATAAAAGTATGCTATACATATACAAAGCAATTAAAAAATATTGAAAAGAAGTGTATATACAAGATAAAAATACAGTACAAATTCATTTTAAAGACATTAACAATCGATTACTAGTTTAAAGCAGTTGAGTGGTGTACTTTAGCAATATTTTAGGAGAATTGAATTTCTTGTGCATCTTTCTGTCTAGCCCTCCTAATTCTAGCAGACACGGCAAAAAAGCTGGCGACACAAAACATAGTTACAGGGGATTCCAACAGTTGTAAAAACAGTAAAGCAGGTTTACACTGAATAAAATTCATCTTTTTCAATAATGGGAGAATAAACCTTTTCCTGGGATCATGGTACAGAGGACAAAAAAACGTAAAATGCAAGGTGTCTTGGGGGGGGAAGAGTCATCACATTTACATGGTGCAGCAACTTCAGGTCTACTCCAGCCCTGCAGGTCCCAAAGTACCGTATGGATTTGGTTAAACCGGAATTTTGTTAGTAACCATCTATGAAAAGAGTTGGTCACGGTAGACAAATAGGGAGACATCATTAGTGGCAAAGTAACCAGAACATGGCCCCTAACCGATGGTTTACTTAGTTCTGCTGCTTCCCGCTCTGCCTCCCTTAGCATAGTAAAATTAGTTTTTACCCACGCTAAATCAGATTTGCATAGAGATTCTGGGTTGTAAAAGATCTCCGGTCGCCCCAAATATACAGCTAACATTTTTATGTAAGACAACCACTGGATTTCCTTCATATTATCTAGGTTGATACAATCCTTTAAGATCTTGGGGTTTAAGGAAAGGTTCGAATTCAACCAGATTCTAATCCATAGCAGAATAGGGGCTATATTATTTATATCTGCTATATAACCTATCCCCAGTTCAAGATGGACAGAATAGGTAGCTGTGGATTGCGGGAGGCCTAGGAGTGACCGTAAAAATTTATTTTCTTCTGTTTGTATATGGTCTGGTTTAGTAAACCCCCATATTGCTGCCCCATACCTTGCAATAGACAAGGTCTTAGCCTTGTAGATTGCCAGGATCGCCTCGTAGGGTTTCCCCCCCAACCTTTTCGCAAAACCTAGCACTGCAGCTTAGGAGCTTCTCACAGCATTTACCTTTATTGAGAGCTGTGGGGACCACGTACCCCTATCATCAAAAACTACTCCCAAATAGGTAAATACCTTTACTCTGGTGATTTCTTCACTGCCGCAGAAAAAGGTCTTAACTTTATTTTTCAAGACACCCAGAGACATAACGTGTGATTTGCCATTGTTTACTACCAGATCCAGGCTTTTTATAAAATCCCCGAATGAGTCCAGCAATCTTTGTAGGCCCAACGGGGTCCTTGCTAGTAAGACTGCGTCGTCCGCATGAAGGAGCACCGAAATCGGGGTGCCTCCCATACGGAGGACGTCGGGTGTTGCTGTTAACAGGTTTACCTCCAACGAGTTTACATATAGCGTAAACAGCATGGGGGCCAAGATGCATCCCTGTCGCACCCCTCTACCAGACTTAAAACTTGATGTACATTTCCCCTCGTTAGTCATCCTAATCGAGGCATTTAAGTCTTTATGCAGCTCGGCCAAAAAATACACGAGGGACTGATCAAGACCCATCTCCAGGAGCATTGTCCACAGCCTTGACCTATTAACAAGGTCAAGGTCTGTGGACAGATCCATAAAACCCAGGAAGATAGAGCCTCTGGCCGCCCTCTTGTATTTGGCTACGATTAGGTGTAGATTCAGACATTGGTCCTCCGTGCTCTTCCCGCTCTAAAGCCATATTGGGCGTCGGACAGTATGTTATTGTCCGAGGCCCACCCAGTTATCCTTGCTAAGATGACTTTCCCCAAGATTTTTATAGAGGAATCTAGCAAGGATATATAGGCCTATAGCATCTGGGGTCTCCTCTTTGACCCTTTTTGAACACTGGGATTATTATTGATCGGGACCATGACTTAGGGAATCCCACACGGGCCGAGGTGTTGAAGACATTGGTCAAGATATTTGCCCAGTACATAGGGTTTGCCTTGTACATATCAGAAGGTACCCCATCTGGGCCTGGTGCCTTTCGTCCTGCTGTGCCCTCAATTGCTTTAACAACTTCCGCTAAATTAAACCTTATTGGTGTAACAGGAGGTTCGGAGGCTGGGGCCACAAAAATTTCCAATTCCAAGTGACTTCCATAAATTTGTTCGAAATGGTTCAACCAGTCCTCCTCAGCTATATTTACTTCTAAAACATTATTTTGGGAACAGGAAAACAGGGGAGTATTGATACTGGACCAAAACTTTGCACTGTCTTTTAGGGTTGCTTTATCCATAAGCGCAGCCCATGCCTCCTGTTTAATTTCCTTTTTCCTTTCTTGTACAGTTCTTGAGTACTCTCTTCTGAGCTGGGCTACCAGGGCTTTATTCCTAGGTTGCTCCTGAAGAGCTTTTTTAAGGAGGTTATGGGATTTAGTGCATTTATGGTCGAACCAGCCCATTACAGATTTATTTTTTGCTGGTCGATTAGTGGTAAGTTCCTTAGCCACCTGGGAGCAAATGGCTTCATATGAAGTTATTACTTCCTCCCCACTAGAGAGGACATCCCCACAGATGTTTAGATCGTGTGCTGCCTTAATAGTGATGGTATTGAAGAACTCCTCAGGCACAACTTTACTCCAATTTAGCCTCCTCCCCTGATCTTTAGCCTTAACCTCCACTACAGCCTGTGGCGGAACAGTTTTATTTAAAAGAGAAAAACCATCTACCAGCTCAATCATCACTGGATTGTGGTCACTAAAAAACGAAGGTATAGCATTATAAGAGATAACATATTTTAAGAGTCCAGAAGAAAGAAATATGTAGTCAATTATTGTTTCGCAATCCCTGCCTACATACGTGGCAATACGAGTGCTTTTGTCAAAAAACCCTGCTTCAAACAGGTCGTTTGTAGACAGGAGTTTCTCCAAGGCTTCCCCCTTGTGGGTGTGCTTGAAATGCTGCGGGGATGTGAAATCTGGCCCATCATAATCAATTAAAAGACAATTCTGACTACATAAATGCACATTAAAATCGCCCAACAAAATATATTGGCAGAAAGTGGTTTGCTTTACATTATAAGTATTTAAAAAATCTGTCAACCAAACCAAATGTTCATTTGGGGAATCACCTTGCTGGGAGTTATAACAATTCACAAGATCAGTTTGGTGTTGTCTGTTAGTCTTAGTTCTAAGACAAGAAAATAGTGAGAAGCACAATCTACCCTTTTCACTTTTCCCCTTATGTTCACAGATACTAATAGCACAAGGCCCCCTCTATCCCTTCCTGCTAACGATCTCAATGCAGGGACAAAGTACGAGGTATAACCATCCATCCAAAAGTCACAGTCCCTATCCCAAGTCTCTTGGAGAGCCACAATATCATATTGTTTAACAAAATTTAACCAGTTGCTATCTTCTCTCTTAGATCGCAGGCCAGCAACGTTCCAGCTTAACATCTTAACCGTTTCCCCCCCACCGTTATACTTTGTTACGGGGTTACAGTGAGCGATGACAGGAGTCAGTTTAGTGTGATCAGATACCAAGGGAACCAGGTCTGGGGGAGACTCTTCACCTGGTCCCTCACAAACCTCTCGTCAGTCACACAGATCTAAACCAGAGAGAGCATCGAATCTGTTATGTGTGACGATATTTCGACCATATTTAAAATAATTTTCTCCTCCTGGTCCCTGCAAAGAGCCTGGTGTCTGAGCCGTAACAGGTGTACAAGGTCTCCTACTCATGCTATGTTGGGGCGCTCTAGCGAGGTGATTATAAAAGAAAACAAGTGGTCGCACACCGATACTATTTACGTCGTGCGTCATGGAGGCTGCCCTTAACAAAACGGTAGCCACGTGTTGTGGGTGTCTGAAATTTACAACTATGCAGTCCCCTATGCAGTTCTTTCTAGTGGGCCCAATCCAGTGTGCCCTTCTAGTTGTTATAATATCCGGGGCAAATTTAATGGGGAAACCACACCTCCTGTTTAGCCATGACACCGTTTTATTTTTGAGGGAGTCGTGCGACTCCACGGGTGTCTGGACTGAGTGCGTATCCTGAGGTGGAACATTAGTTAATACAACTACATAGGGGCTACATTCAGGAGGAAGGTTTATATATTTACTTCTCCTCACAGAGATGTTGCTAGCTGTAACTTCAGGCCCTGTAGTTGGACGTGTGACTACGCTTACTGCAGTGGAACAAGCCTCTATTGCTGAGTCAGGTCTTAACGTAGGCGGGGTGGGTTGTAGCTGGATCTCAGCTATAGTTTCCTGCTCTTTCCCTCCAGTGCCTTTTCCAGCCGTCTTTATACTATCAACCACTGTTGATTGTTTAGATTTCAACTCTCCTAGCCTCTTTAATTCGGCAGTTACACTGTCAAGTTTACACACTAGGGGTTGGACATACTGTACTAATTTTGCTTCAAACGTGGCTTCCAAAGAGCGAAGTAATTGGGCAAATTGGTCTGGGCATGATTTGTTATTGGACATAGTGCTCTCTTCCTGTACTATACTAGACTCATCAGTGTTGATCTTTGTTGGTAAGTGGTTGGCTGCCCTTTTTTTCGGATGTTTACCCCCCCCCCCTTTACTTTGTTGTTTCCTAAAATTTCTGACTGGTCTAGTAATGGGCAGTACTTCTTCATTGTCATCACTTCCAATATTTAAATCTACAGAGGGAGGCTCAGTGTGGATCAGGGCAACCACCGTTGTAGCTGCTGTTTGGTCCAAGATTGGGGTAGCAACCCCTGGGGAAATCTCCAGAGGGATCGGATGATCTTCGACAGAATTTGGTGGGCTACCCCTACCTAGTGAGCCTCTCCTATTACTATTTATTTTGTTTACCATCTTCACCAGGTAATTGTCAATAGGGCCTACCCCCGATATGAATTTCTCCTTTGAGGCACTTGGCATGATTTACCCTGTTGCCTGAAGCAGGGAATAAAGCGGAATATATATCCGCCACTAAACCAGGTGGTTGCAAAAACAGAATATCGAGTGACCAAATATCTGGATACGAATACCTTAAGTCTCCAGTAGTCCCGACACAGTTCGGCCAGAATGTATGGCCCAGCCCTGCCTCTTCCTGTCTATGACTGTCATAGACTGTCCCGCCCTTGTCTCGGGCTTCTCCCGGGCTTCTCCCGGTCGCTACGGGGCGCTACCGGGCGCTACCGCGTGACGAGGAACCAAGGAAGCCTTTATGCGCCTCCAGGCGCTTTCAGGTCGGCGTCAGCGGCGTCCTTGCCGCGCTGGGGCTGCTGGGGATTGTAGTGACCAGAGGCCCGGCGGAGCCAAGCCCGGCCAGACCCAGAGCGGAGCTAAGCCCGGCCCGATATTCACCACACAGGAGGACAGGAAACGCAGCGGGGCCAAGCCCGGCCGTCAGCAGCACTCCAGGTCAGCTGCAAACGGTTCCCCCCAGACTCCACACCAAGGGAGCCTTTATGCGCCTCCAGGCGCTTTCAGGTCGGCGTCAGCGGCGTCCTTGCCGCGCTGGGGCTGCTGGGGATTGTAGTGACCAGAGGCCCGGCGGAGCCAAGCCCGGCCAGACCCAGAGCGGAGCCAAGCCCGGCCCGATATTCACCACACAGGAGGACAGGAAACACAGCGGAGCCAAGCCAGGCCGTCAGCAGCACTCCAGATCAGCTGCAAACGGTTCACCCCGGACTCCACACCAAGGAGTTGTTTCTCAATTTTCTGATTTTTAATTACAAAAAATCAGTACGAACCAGCTTTGGTAAATGGCTTGCTTGTTTTAAGCAGATAAGCAGCACGCTGTGTAAAACACAAGATTTCCAATTCATAGGTTTTGGCTTACATCCGTATTTACACATGCATGCCTCTTGCAAAGGATTCCTAGTTACGCTTCCTTAGTCATGAGATCACCCTCCCACCATATTCATTGCACGGATGTCATAGTGTCATCAGCTGCTTGACAACATAAATGACCTGAAGAGTTCCCTCTCAATTCCAGACCCGTGGGACTCCAGAGTCAAATTCCAGCATCATCCCCAGATCCCTGAAGCGCGGGGCTTCGAGACAAGTCAGAATCGGACAAGGCGGGCGCACGTCTCAGATGGGCCCGGACCAAGGCTCAGATCAATCAGTGAACTGGCTCGGCTGTGGCCCGCAAGAGCTGGAGGGACTCCAGAGATCAACAACTGGGACACAGCACCTGGCGATCGCTATGGTCCACCCTGTCGATCTCCCCTCCTGTGGGACCGATTTTGCCTTTGTTGTGGCTTGGGAGGAGGAGAAAGCGTTTGTGAAAGTTTTGACAAGGCAGGGGGGGGGGTGGTGGGGGGGGGCTCTCAAAGGTTGCTCCTCCGTGAGCTAAGTCCAGGCCGCCAGCGGGGTGTCGAAGAAGATTGTTTGACCTTGAAAAACAACTCTGATATGGGCCGGGAAGAGGAGACCATAGCAAAGTCCTAAATTGCTGAGCTTTTGTTTGATGTATGTGTACGTACGACGTTGGGTCTGTACTTCTCTCATGTAGTCTGGGAAAAGCATTATTGGGTTGTTTTGATATTACCAGGGACCGTGTGTCCGTGCCTCTCTGAGGATAGAGTCTCTGTCTCAGAAGTTAGAGGATTCTAATGATGATGGGACGAGATGGATCCCCCAGGGGAGGCTTAGGTGCCAGGGAGCAATGGGCATGTTCGATTGTGAACCACATAGAGAGCGTCCTCGGGTATCCATGACTTCACCCAAGTCTCCACAAAGGCGTCCGCCCGTCCCTGCTTAACTCCCTCGGAGAAACCTATGAGGCGTAAATTATTCTATTGTGAGCGGTTTTCCATGTCTTCGGCCCGACGGTGCAGCTCTGAGGTTTGAGTCTGTAGGCGGGCCACCTGGGTCTTCAACTGGCCCAGCTCGTCCTCACCCGTGGAGAGGCGCGACTGCCTCCAAAATCCTTGCCATGGCGTTACGCAGGTCCTGGCGGATAAGGGCCATATCCACCCGTACCTCACCGATCTTGCTCTCCACCAAGGCCTGAGAGGTGCCAATAGCCTGCAGGGAGGTCGAAAGATCTCCTCCGGCAAGAGGGGCCAGCCGATGCTCCCTACGTCGAATTACGGTCCGTGGTGGTGTACTGGTCCATTTTAGTTTGAGTCTGTGGAGCAAGTGTCTTCGGGACGCGGTCACAACCCATCTCGTCTGGAAGCGCAGGGTCTGGAGTCCAGTCGGGAGGGGGGGCAGGCTCACAAGCAGACTATCTCAAGCAGGCAGGGTCGAGCACCCAAGCCGTCAATGCTCAGGCCCGGGCACCGAATCCACCGCCACTCAGGCCCCCTGACTCCATGGGACCAGCCAAGCAAAGTCCGGAGACCTCGTAGCCCTAAATGACGGCTGAATCAGGGGGAACACTACCTTTCCCAACCCGGAGTAGGCGCCGCCAGGACAGAGGGAGGTGGTGGGGCAGCGGAAGGGTCCGGCCCGGGCTCCTCGCCGCTCAATGGATGCGGCCAAAAAGGCCCCACCCCTCAAAGTCCCCGCAAACTGTAGGCGACCTTTAGGACAGTAATCCTGGGTCAGGAGGGGGGGCCAGGCAGCCAATCAGGAGGCAGGGCTCGTCAGATGGGGTGTCTGGTTGACAAGGCCCGGCGCCGCACAATGCTTGTGGCCGAAACCGCACGATAACCACCACCCCCAGGACAATCGAGGGGTCGCACATAGGACAGTAAGCAGTGGAGGGGCCCACAACCAGGACCCTGAGCTATCCAAAAGGTACGGCCGAGACCACCACCCCGACAGAGGCCTCAAATGACCGAAGAGGCGCCCCCCACCCCAGGCCGCAGCATCAGGAGCACGAAACAGGGCAGCCAGGCCCTAGAACTGGCAGTCCGCAGCACGAGGGGGTGACAAAGGACAAATTATTTTTAAAACAATACCATTCTAAAGTAAAAATTGCACGCATTTGTAGAAACCATAATCTTCCTGCTTATACTAATAGTAGATAGAATGGAATTTCATGTTCTTTAATCACAAATAAAATCTCAGTATTTATTGGCGTTTTCTACTACACACCCAAATGTACTCACTCTATTCTCATCTTGTGGATAATCACCTCTATGAGAACTGACCTCCGTATTTAAGCCCTCTATCAAGAATTCTGGCTCCTTCAACCCCCCCCCTTTGTTGGACAAATTCTCAAACCTTTGTTCACTTTCCCCACTCTCAGTCAACTCATCTAACTAATTCCTTTCCCGCCTACTAAGGTGTTGCCTGGGTGTTTGCTGTGGCATCACAGAATCTTCTCTCTCTTTCCAATTTCCCTATTGTGCAAACGATCACTTCCACCACTCTGTCAACCAATCAAACTTACGCTTATTCTGTCTGCGGTTATGTTGCACAGATATTTGTAGTGACCTTTTCTCCACTTTACACAAAGAAATAGCTGAATGTCAAATTCTTCCATCATTTAACTTCACCGAGTACAGTATATTTTGTCCACAATTAAAGGATGTGAAAAACGGTTTTGACCCTTCATCAATGCACCTTTCCTTTTCACCCTAACCCCGTCTCAAATCTAAATGAATCCAGATTTACTTCCATGATTAGCATCATAATATTTTTTGCACACATCTTGTGAATGCTTCAATTTGTTTCACTTCACCTGATGACCATTCAGCTTTTTTATCCGTTATCATCTATCCTACATTCTCCATGGTATGGGTGTCCTACTCCTCATTAGCATAAAAGCACTACATCCTATTAGTTCAAATGAAGTTACTCTGTAAGCCCAAATATTATGAAGTGACTCCTTCCCTCCAATCAAACTCATTGTTATTGTCCAGTTATATCATACTCTTAATTATGCGATTGAACTTTTCTACAGCATGATTATCAGCAGGATTGTACAGTGAAGCGGGTTTATGAGTGATACTATTCTTTTCTTAGAATTTCTTGAAGACCTCTGATGTAAACGGAGGACCATTGTCCATATATTAAATTTAGATAAACTTTCTTTCAAAAATACCTTTTCTAAAAATGATGTTATGGTTCCCACATACACTTTGTGTGAAATATCCACATCTGGCCATTTATAGCAATGATCAACAATGGCAATCAGGTATTTATGTTAACCATTTTCCCACACTGGCTCCGCTACATCAATGCCTATTCTCACCCAAGACATACTGGGACTGCTTATGGGATGTAAAAGTTGCTTTAAAGAAGAAGTGTGTGTTTTCAGAATTTTCACATGCCGTGCAATTTCTCACTTTCCGTTTGACTTCCAATATACACCTGGCCACCAGTAAGAATTCTTTACTCTGCTTTTTGTTTTGCCTATACCCAAATGTCCATCAAGACAGTATTCTGAATGTTTTGCCTTCAACTAACAGGAGGATTCACTCTGCCATTTCTCATAATCAAACCTCCTTCAAACGTCAATTCAAGCCTCAATTCCCCCCAAATAGCTAAATTCTGCTGCATAGGTTTTTGTTCTGCCCACCCTTTTGTGATTATTTTGCTTATTTCCACCAGAGTTTCATCCTAACTTTAGGCTTGCAACCATTCATTCTCTGAAATGCCCAGTACCTCATCCAGAATATTTGCAACACAAATTTATCCAACTCCTTCTCATGTACTTCTTTTAAGGGTAAAGGCATACAACTTAAAAAAATCTGCCACTACAGTCTTCACCCTGGTACATATTGCACCTCATAATTGTAGTCGAACAACCGTACCGACATGCAAGATGTGGAATGGCATTATATAGCACTTTTGTTGATAAAACTTTTGTCAGCGGTTTATGGTCATTCAGCAACAGGATTCTGTTGCACCAAATGTACTGTCTGAAACATAGGCTAGTGCTGATCGCTCACTTACAGAATATTTCTCTTCTGTAGGAGTAACTGAACAAGAAGCAAAAGCAATAGTTCTTTCTAAACCTTTCACATTCTTCTGAGTTTAGAGCACTCCTATACCCTCACCACTTGCATATGTGGTGACAACACTATGCAAAACTTGATCGAAACCATGCAGAGGTGGAGCATCACAAGTGTCTGCTTTGATAGACACAAGTACATTTTCACATTGCCCCGAGCATTGAAATGTATTTCTCAATTTAAGCACTTGTCTCAGAGCATAGGTTTTGGTGGAAAACGTTCACATATTTGGCATAATAGTCTAACAACCTCAAAAAAGCTTGTACCTAGTCTTTATTAGAAGCAGGAGCTTGTTTGATTGCCTCTAGAAATTCTTTTTTAGGTTGGATGCCCTCTCTAGTTATTTCATGCCCCAGAGAAGTTATTTTCTCGTGCAAATTTACCCTTACTAAACTCCGCTGTTAAGCACTTGTTCTCCAAAATTGTCATCACCTGTGAGTTTCCCATCATGTTCCTCTCTGCTTCTACCCATTACCAGGAGGTCACTAATATCTTAAAAAACTACATGCATAAGTCTCTGGAACATGGCTGCCACAGAGGCCACACCAAAAGGTACTCTGAACCATCCAAATGGGATTACAAAAGTAGTAAGGCTCTTACTCTCGCGATGCAATTAAACCTGATTCTACGCAGAAGTGAGATTAATGGTAGTGAACAGTTTTATTTCATTAGTCCACAAGAGAATCTCACTTGCTTTTGGTAGAGGAAACTGATAGATTACAATGCTCTTGTTCAGACCTATGAGATCTATGCACAATCTTAACTTCCTACTAGCTTTTCTTTGCTATTACTAATGGTGCATCCCATCCTGCAGTTTCTACTGGTTCAATGAAACCAGATTTTCATAACTTCTGAAGCTCTTTCTCTACCTCACTTTTTATTGAAAACTGATTATTCTTAACCATGTGTATACACTGTTCAGCTCCAGATTTTAATTGAATTTTGTTTTAAAAACCTTTCAGTTTCTTTATTCACCCCAATAACACCTTTGGAAAATTCTCAGCAATACTTCAGCTAAACACATCCTCAGGCTGCAATACCACAACCGGTTCTGCACTATAAGGATCAAGGACTGCAGAGACGAAAACGGTCTCTTAAAAGGTATGCACTGTGTAAATTGAACGCCTCACTGTTTAGAAATGTATAAAAACTAAAGTATGTGCATAACTGCAGTTGGAGGTATCAACCGGAAACACACTGAGGCGCATGAAATATAGCCAGAGTGCCTCACTGTTGCAATATACTCCAAGTAGGTTAGGATATGCGCTTCACTGTTAAAATAAACCCCAAATAGATTTGAGTAGTGAGCGCTAACAGCTACCACAACGCGCTGTACTCCAATCGCAGACACGAAGTCGGCATTGGCAGTTGTAAATAAAACAATGCAAAATGACAATCAACTGGAATCCAACCACCCAAACCAAAATGGCAGACACTGTGACGACTTGTCCACTTAAAAATGGCTGCCTAGGCTGACGTAAGGGCGCATGTAGCACCAGAATCAGAAGCAAGAGTGCTGAGTTCCGTGAAATGGGACACTACCAACAGCTGGAATCAGACAGTTGGGACACTATAGGCTAAATGTACTTGCATACATCTTCTAATGTCTCCATAAACAAATGCGGCCTAACCTCTTACTGGTAGATAAACATTTGCGCTGCTAAACTTTCCATGTCCTCTTCTTCACAAACACTACCAGTCAGTGGTTAGAATGCCCAGAATGCAGAAAGCGTTGCGTAGGTTCTTCTAAGTTCCAGGGTTCAAGCAAGCTTGTCCCCAACTTTGTAAAGATGCTGCTTCACAATAATCGTTTTGTAGAAGTATTCTTTATTTGAATTGAACCATAATTCAGCCTCAGAGCATGGAAAGACCTCCCTTCTAGTCCTTGTTCAACTGGGTGGCTGATGTATTAAATACGTCTCCGCGACCAGGATTGCTAGGAGACGCTGCTGCGATTGCTAAGAAAGTCACTGCCACAGCCAGGAGCGTAAAGCAGTCACCACTGCAACCGGGGATCGGCGGAAATCACCACCACGACCGGAGTAGTCAGAAGTCACCATCGTTGGGACTATCAGGTAAGTTTCGAGGAGTAGAAAACGAGGGCCGAAGAACACCGAGGTGCTGAAGGACTCCAGGGTTCACAACCGGAAGCGGACAGCTCGTCGACAGGAAACAGACGCAGTCGTCCTTCAGAGACACTAGAACACAAAGCATTCTGTGTCAGAAGCGAGGTCTTTTATACCTCGCTGCCATGCATGCTGCTGTAAACAAAGCGGCAAGCATGACCATTTCCAAGCAGACTTTACTCTTACATCAATTTTTAAGTATTTCAGACAATACACATTTTGGCAGAGATCTGGACTGCCTCTATACATAACCCCAATTTTCTGCTTTGTACTTTACAAAAGTTATTTTTGTTCCTCCAACTCTCATGTTTCCACCCTAATATATTTTTAGGCACTCGAAAATCAGCTCCAGGAAAGTCCCCAGTTCCAGCGTTTTTTTTGCACCTTTACGCTCCCATGTGGCTTCCTGAAACAAGCATTGGCATAGCCAATAGGTCTCGCCTTTGGAACCTTATAAGTGTTTATCCATGCAGCACATTATCACCCACCGGGCAGATTTCTGTAATGGAACTAGTATTTATGTAAAGTGATTTGATACCTTCATTCGCAGTACATAATGCAAAAAATAAAAAGGAATGAAAGGAGAAGTGCTTGCAGATGTCCGAGGTGGGGGATGCACTTTGTAGAGGTACGCTGTACCTACCAGCTGTAGATGTTTGGTTTTTCTCCACAACAGTTAGGGTAAAATGCTGATTCCTAATGTTCTTCTGTTTTGTTTAACCAGAAGCATGATCAACTGGTCAACAAATGGTTAAGCATCACAATGTAGCTATTTACTGAAACCCCACGAGGATTGTTCCCTTCCCCCCCCCAAGACATGAGTGGTCTTTAAGGAGCTTCAACTACTGTAGCAGCTGCTTGTTGCCTTCCAGGGTAGGCTTGTTGGCCAAGGCCCTGCCCTCTCAGACGGTGCTGACGATTCTGCTGAAAATTAAGATGTCCCCGTAATTGATTTCGTTTCTGTTGCTTTGTGTTTTAGAGAAAATGAAAGTGCACTCTTGTGGAGGTGGGGTGGAGGGGACCCGCCTTCTAATGAAAGCGGCATGGTCTGGAAATGAAACCTGACCCAAAACAGATGGCAGCCTGCGCGATGCCGCCGCTGGTTCCTATTATATAATGCTAGTACCAAATCAGAAAGCAAGCACAGTATAGAAAATCAGGAGCCGAATTGAAAGGAGGAGAAAGTGAATAATCCCAGTGTGCAAGTGAAGGCGGGGCTGGAGTATGCTGCATCTTGGTGCCGAGTAACAGATGTTTATTGCCAACCAATTGAATGTTAATTAGTCCGTCGGACTCTAGTAGGATGAAAGGCTGAGCAGACGAGCAGGGGTTCTAACCTGCTATTGTGAGGTCAAATTAAAGATTAATAGGGTGCTTGCCTTAAAGTTAAGATTGCATTATATAATGCCAGTACCAAATCAGAAAGCGAGCACAGTAGAGAAAATCAGGAGCCGTGTGAGTGAGCAGAGGCCTCACTACCTCTGCCGCCACTGTCAAATCACGATTCTGCTGCCTTACTGCTTCTACAAGTCAACAGCAATGGGCCTAGCATGACAGCGAATACACAAGTTTCTCATTGCAAACAGAGCATTGGCAGGGCTGTGCATGTGAAGGGAGGGTTGATTAAAAAGAATGGCGCGAGAGAGAAGCGGGGGCGAGTGAGCACAGCAGCGCGGCAAACGCGAAGACGGTAATTAAAAACAGATGGTGACATGACCTCAAACAGATGGCGCCCCTGCTCATAACCGCAAGCCGTAGGTCGTGGGCGGATACATTTCCTGGGAAAGGTGGGACATGCACCCACCTTTGCCCAATTGCGTGCTGTCTTTTTAGAAAGACACACGCAAAGCTCAATAGAGAAAATGCTAAAAAAACGCACAAGCGTGTGAAAAGTCCAGAGTGATTCCAAGAGGTCGTATTCCTAGAGTAACGCATGCGCGCTGCGCTAGGCTCGACCTAAAACACCTCCAATGTTGCCTTCTCCAGCAATTATCTACTTTCTCACCAATTGCATTTCCCGCACTGAATGATGATGGATTTTTAATTTGTAGCCTTCATAAACTATCTTTTGCAGGATCATTTAATTCTTATGCATGCATTAGCCAACAAGATGCCCTATTTGCGCCGGACCCATGATGGACTTTTAGGATAGCCACATAAAACATATCTAGACACAATAGATCTAAGTGGAAGTCTTTTATCATATGTGGTTAACAGGAAAAATCTGACGTGGATCAAGTCCTCCTGAACCGACGGAGGACATCTCATATCAGTTATTCACTAACTAAACACAAGAAAAAGAAAAAAAACCATGCCCTTTGCTTCCCCATGTCGGCATGTCGGCATGTCTGGAGAAGACGGAAATCAATTAAGTCTGTGCTGGAGCAATAAAAAGAAATAACTTCCATCTACCATACAACAGTCCGAGAATTCACGAAACCTTTCGTAAAAGTCTCTCACAGAGTTGGACATTTATCACATTTCCCTGAAAGTAATTCAAATATACACAAATCTCTCTAAAGTGGATAATACTGTCCACGTCTCAAAGACATGGATGCAATCACTGCCAGAACCGTCACAGAAAGCTGCCCCACAAATCACCATGGTATACAGGGCCGTAGCTTGCTCAGTAAGGAGGGGTGGAGGGAGGGGGGGGGTGGGGGGGGGGGGGGTTGTAAGCCTCCGATTTCTCAACAATCACGCTGGCATATAATGTTAAAATACATTAGGAGAAGCAGCACGCGACGGGGGCTTAAGAAGCTGTGGAAAGAGAGGTGAGTGGGTATTGCCAGGGGTACTTAAAACGCAATTGTTTTCAATGTGACTCACATTGGATTTCTCCCTTGACACGCGGCTGCCACAGACTTCTGCTGCCTGTTAGACCCAGTTTGCCCGGCTACTTTTCACGACACCCGCTTCGCGGGTGCCGCTCATCTGCTCCCTGGGTCCGTTCCCGCTGGTGTGAGCGGCTCCGCAGTCGGCGGAGAGCACACGCTCTCCCAGTACAAGACAGTCCAGGTTGAGCCCTCTGGTGAGAGGATAGCGCGTGGAGCCTACCGGGGGACTGCGAGGACCAGCATCCTCAGCTTTACACAGCTGGTGCCTCTTCCCCCGGCGGCCACGCCCCCAGCCTCCTCGTACTTGACTGGTTCAACTATCACCGCGACGCGGGACGAAGCACGGGGCGAAGACCGGGCAAAGAGCGGGCCGTTTGAGGCCGTAAGAGACTGGACTGGGCCACCATTCGTTCACCCTCATTTGGCTCTATCATCCTCCTTACTATTTACATCAGCCTCATAGCCCAACAAAAATGGTTGTCACTAGAGGAACTAAAACCAAAGCCCCGGGTAGCGTGGGCAAATTGCTTGGGCCTATGGACGATTTCATTACGAAAGCGAACACGTTCATAGACCAAAGCATATCACTAATCGAAGAAAGGGTCTCCTTAGACCTGGCTTTCGCCAAAAGATCCTCATTGGGGAATTTGGCGGATGCCAGATCACCAGTTACAGGAGCCTCAAATGCTGAGGTTAACCTGATACGGGAAAGACGTAGTTTACCTAATACAATTGACCTATCAGTGTCCCAACTTACTGAATCACATCTTAGTTTTGATCTCGAAAAAACACCGGATCTAGTCCCGCAAACGCCCGTACTCATTACCTCCATTGAAAAAATGATAGAAAGGGGAAGGAGGGAGGGAGCGATAAGTAAGAAAAGGGTGGTCCCTAACCCTCCAATACTAAATAACCCGACCCACTTACCTAGCGCCCCAGAAGAAAGACCGGATAGAGTAGAACAACTAGAAGCCCCAGTACTAGTACACCATTCAGAGAATGAAACACTTATTTCGGTAGTTCTGGATCCCGCAATTATCCCGCAATCCCATATGGGCTTGCGCGATATGGAGGTTCCTGATACATTATTAACCAAAATGGCTAATATATTTAAACAATCATTGCAACCCCTAGAACAACGGCTAACGAACCTGGAGTCACAGATCTTAAAACTTGTAAAAACCCAACAACCCAATCATCTTTTAGGCTCTCATAAAGAAGGGGGAAATAACACTAAAAAATCACTTCCCACAAAATCAACAATTGCAAATTTAAATCCGCCTAATCCCCAACAGAAGACTTTTCAAACAACAATTCCCAGGCCCCCTACCAGTATTAATAACCCGAACTCAGTAAAAGTAACATATATAATAACTACCCCGACTATCCCTAATAATCCAACAAATACCACCCTATTGATTTCCCCAGGAACGCCAATTATAACGGCTCCGAACGCAGAGGTACCGAATAAAACCATCAATAATACTGCCAATAAAAACAAAAAAATAAATCATCCTTTAAAACGCCGGCCCCTCAGATCCCAGCTTCAAACCCCCTGTCCGCCAGGCCCAGAAGAAACACCGCCAAAAACTTAGGCCAGTCAAGACTTCCAGCAGATTTTCCACCTGAGGCCTCACCGTATGTGGCGGTCATGGCCGGTGTCCCTGAGCTAATTGACCACAACTCGGAACCAGGCTGGTCTCTAAAAAATAAGGCACAGCACTGGCTGCAGACTAATCGCCCGATCCCGCCAGCTTGGCAGGGTAGGATTAGATCTGTTGCCAGGGTTCCATGGGTGGGTAATACTCGAAAAACAATTCCTGGGGACTGCATAGCGATTACTTTCGAGGACCCGCGTATAGCAGACTACATCTGTTCATGGGAAGATATCACCTCAAACGGAGGTATTAAGATTAAATCACTTTCTTTTTTCTACCCTTTCAGGCAAATAAATGGACCACAGGATCAAGAGCCCCCCTGGGCAGTTCCACCCCCCAGACAGAATGACTTAGCGAACCCCAGATATCATGGTCCCCCTAGATTCTACGATCCAGATTACTCCTGGCACACAGTGGGACCACGCTATCAGGGGGGAGGTTGGGAAGATAGGAGAACTTACACACAAAGGCCGGTAATCAGAGATCAGTCCCGATGGGACCCATGGCATAACATCCTCTTGTCAAATAGGTATAGCGGACTTGAAATGGTCGATTGACCATCAAGAGAAAGTTTATCCAACAACTTGTACGTACCCCCCAGTCCGGGGAACCCGAACATTTTCTCGGGACCCACGAACTCTGAAGTTATACTCTTAGCAGAACAACCAAAAGATGCGACTCCGCCGACTTCCTTACTCTACTGGAACATAGCAGGCCTTCGCTCCAAAATGGAGGACGGGACTGCCCAAAACTTTTTAAATCCCCACCAAATAATCTGTCTCCAGGAGACTTGGTCAATAGAAGAATTACACTTACAAGGCTATAAAACGTATTCAATTCCAGCCCTAAGTAGTACAATGGGAAGACCCAGAGGCGGGTTAGTAACTTATATAGCGAACACCTTAACCCTCACAAAAGTGGCCATAGTCTCTCAGGATTCAAATTATCAAATCCTTTCTTTATCTTTTGCGAACAAGGAGACTATCTTCCTGACCAATCTATATAATAATCTTCTCGAAGACCAATTTATAAATCTCCTCAGTCATGTACATGAGAGTTTAAAACAAACTTACCAATGGAGAACAGGTAACAGGGCAACCCACTTAATTTGGGGAGGAGATTTCAACCTCCATCCATGTTCAAAGTCTCATCCACTCTGCTGCGGAATGGTGGACGAATTCGACTCCCCATTAGTACACTTCGCACACAGTAAAGTGGGGAACGTATTAAATGCTGTCCTGTCGGACCTGGACCTGCAAATTGCTAATCATCAAAACGCAGACTCAAATTTACTTAGTCCGACCTATGTGGGTAGAGGCTATCACACAACAGTCGACTACATACTCTTATCGCCCGGCCTGTTGGGCAAAGCCAAGGACTTCGGGGTCATTGGTAACCCACTTAGTGACCACTCAGCCCTAAGGATTAATCTGCACATGTCCGTTCCTAATACCTTAAATTCGGATATTGCAAACATGCTTGCACAAAATAAATTAGAGGTTGGCAAGCAGAATGGTTACTCAATCAAATGGGGTAAAATCAACCCTACTGAAATTACAAAAAAACTCATAACCCAGGCATATCCAAACATCTTAAAATGTCTTGACCTTTTGTCAAGCCATGAGGAAGTCCTAACGAACTTTAAACAAATTTTGGAGTTCATTAAGGACCTACTCTTGTCAAAACCCAAAGCAAATCGTTCAGCAAAGAAAAGATGGTTTAATCATAACTGCACAACCGCTCTCACAAAATTAAAATCAGCACTCCATAACAAACCGAGAGACGCAGCCCAAATCCAACTCCTAAGGCGCCAATATTTAGGAGAACGAAAACTGAGAGTCGCACAACTGAAGCAGAAACTCTGGGATGACCTCCATGAGAGTGCGGTCTCAAAAAATAGTGAGCATTTCTGGCGCACAGTCAGAACCCCATATCTCTCGGACTCTGGATCCCCCAGAATAGAAGTTGCAATAGACGAGAACACATGGGTCACACATTTTTCCAATATTTTTAAAAATAGCTCACTCACGGAGTCATTGCCTCCAAGAGCACAGTACCCGATCCCGCTTCTCTTCGACATTCCTGATCTATTGGAAGCTTTGCAGAAAAGTAAATTGGGCAAAGCGCCAGGCCCAGACGGGGTCCCGGTGGATTTTTTTAAATATAACCTAGATCTCTGGGCCCCGATTTTAACAAGAGTGTGCATTGCTGTCGTGAACTAGGGAGTGTTAAGTTCCTGGACTAAATCAATAATGGTCCCCATTTTTAAAAGGGGGGATCGACAAGACGTGAAGTGCTATCGGCCCATCTCACTGCTGGACTCGCTTGGGAAAGTAGTGGGGAGAGTCACCCTAGAGCGTCTCCAGCAGTGGAGTGAGGACCGAGGCATTATTTCCGACATCCAATTCGGCTTCCGCGAGGGTTTCGGAACGGTCGAACAGGCCCTCAATCTCACTCTAATAATGGGAAAATACACCCAGGCCAAGGCAAATAAAATCTATATGGTCTTTATCGACCTGTCCGCAGCATTTGACTGCGTTTCGCATGCAAAGCTGTGGACGGTCCTAGCTCAAATGGGAGTAGAACCCCCTCTACTGGCAGGGATGTGTCATGGCCCCCTTCCTCTTCTCACTCTATACAAATGATCTGGAGGGGGAGATGTTGAGGGGGGCTCAGGACCTCCCACGCACAAACCAGCGCCTGATTCCCGCCCTGCTCTACGCGGATGACGCCGTCATTCTCGCGCGCACTCCTCGTGAGCTCCAATCTTCATTGAATAGGTACACGACCTTTATGGGTAATTTGGATCTGAGGGTGAACGTGAAGAAAACTTTTGTCATGACAGCAGGCAGGGGAAATAAAAGAACAAAAGCTATTTACCTCGAAAATCATAAACTGGAGGTAACCCCTCAATACCCTTACCTGGGCATCATGATAGATGATCAATTAACATGGAAGCCAGCTGTAGACACAAGGGGTAATCTATTTAAGAGATCAATAGCCGCTCTAACGAGCTTCTCTCAGAGACTAGGAAAAAGGCCCCCGGTGGAGCTACTAAAAATTTACAATGCCAAATGCCAGGCTACCGCCACATACGGTGCGGGAGTCTGGGGGTATACTGATACTAGTACCATCCAGAAGGCGGAAAACGTCTTTCTAAGATTTCTCCTAGCCACTCCAAAAGGCACCTCAACATACGCTATGCACCTGGAATTAGGAATACCCTACATAGAGGACCTAATTAAAATAGAACCTGTGATGCTGTGGTGGCGCGTCTGGACTTCCGATAACAATAAGCTGACCCAGTCTATCATTGTTGATGCGATGGCTCTTGACAAATCCACTAAAGTAAAGTGGCTGTCCTACGTAAGAAATGTTCTCAAAGATCTAGGGCTTGAGAACTATTATCTTAAACCAGAATCTATAACGGACATTCCAAAAAGAGATCTTAAACAACTAGCACTAAGACACCTGGAAACTCTAAGACTAGCATCGAACTCATTAAAAGCGGCAGTAGTTCATGCTAACATGGTCCAAATAGCCCATGGCATTCACCCGTATTTGACACTCGAAATGCCAACTTACGAGAGAATGCTAATAACAAGATTTAGGCTAAACACTTTTTTCAGACTGGTTACGTTTCCATTGAAAACCTGTTGGAAAGTTACTTTTCCACCCTGTCCGTGCGATGGACTATCTGCACAATCAAATTTACATGTGATCATGCTTTGCAAATTTCACCAACCGCATAGAAAAATTTGGTTATTACCAATATTAAGGAACTGGGGATTGAGACAATGTAGGCCTGCTCTTCTCAGACTCCAAATGTTGGAAACTGAAAACGTGTGTTACTTTGTGAGCAACTTTTTTAAATGTATTATGAAACACAGGAAAAATCTATAAAACGACCTTATTAAGGATACTTTGAGCAGATCCCTGTTGAAAATTTTGAACATTTTATAACTAATTTTTTTTAACTTACTAGTTTCTTTACATGAAATTTTATGAAACGTGCTTTTCTTAACTATGTAAAAATGTAATGCATGTTGTTTGCTGTCTCTTTTATGGTTTTTCCATATGTGAATAAGCCGAATAAAGAACTTTATTATTATTATTATAATTGTTTTCAAACTAACCAAGTTTTAAGGCAGAGACGTACATGAGTGCGTCCTGTGTGTAGGTGTAAAAAAATCCACTGTGAAATATGACAGACACCTCGCCATATCGAACTGAAAGCACCTCTAGCGAACTATTTACAACAAGATCTATTTTTTTTAGAGGGGTGCAACATCCCAATCACCCCCAGAAGTTACGCCTCTGGTGGTATATCACAATATGTTGGTATGGGCGCCGTCGAGTGCCCTTACACAATGCTGGGGAATTTTGTTGGATATATCATATATATATATATCATATCCTGTTCTTAGTTACTTATGAACCTAGTAATTGCCTAAAATTGCAAGGATGCGTAAGAGATGCCACTTGATCAGGACTGGACCCCCTGCATGGTGTCGGGCACTGCTCCTGCCGAAGGGGCAAATTATGTATATCTTGATGCCCAAATGTGACTGCTGTGGTGCTGATAACGTTCACACAAACTACTTCAAAGAAATTTCTCCTGCTAGTATGTAACCTTAAGCCTTATTAAAATGTACGGTAGCATGCCTAAAGTGCCCGTGTATCTGGAACTGTCCCTATATAAAGCACTCTGACAACTATTCCTATTCCACGCTATATAAAACCGCAAATAAAAATAAAAGATTAAGTCGCCTTGGAGAAATAAAGGTGACACTGGAATATTCACGAAGCTCTCTCTAAATCTCTCCGAAGTAAATGAACAAGTGGGAAGAGTGATTGAGATTGTGATTTGTGACTAGGAATCCCAAAAAACATCTTAGAAATATCACACTGAAAAAAGCCATAGCGCCACGATTCGCCAACACCGGACCCCGTGGTATGTATACGAATATTTCTCCCCGCGAGGCTGAGCACCACATCTCGGAGGGGGCTAATGTGAAAAGCAGACTCCCCAGGGGTCAGCCGAAGCCATTAAAGTCCCAGTAGCAGTGTGCGTGAGTAGCAGCTGCGCAGGCATGCCCCGTGGCTTCAGCCAGCACCGCCAGCTGTCCTCTAAGCACGTGGCGAGGCTATTCTCGGAGCTGGAGGCCCAGGCCACGTCGATCAATCGCCGAGGCGTCACCTGTCGGAGCCAACTGCCCCCCTAGTCCCTGAGGGGGGCCTTCCACAAAGCATCACTCCATGGACTGCCTGGTCTCAAGGGCTCGAGGTACTATCAGGTCAGAGACGCGGGGGCTGGGTGCGCTAGCTGTCAGAAGGGCCATAGCGTCACCCCCAACAGCAGGAAGGCTTACAACATCCTTTCCATTATACATAGCTCACCGAGGTCCTGACTGCAAGTCCGGGGAAGCAACAATCCCGGGTGGGACAGCACGCCGTCAAAATGGAACTGGCCCAATATCTCAGCACCTGAATTTACTGGGTGGGAGAATAACAGACCTGATTTTAATGGCTGGAAAATCTGTTCATAAAATTGCTTTAAGTATGAGTAGCAAGTTCAGACCGACCCGGCCCCGCCTCCTGCCCAACCCACTTCTAAGGCACAGGTCACTGAGAAGAGATTCCCCCCACCACCTTCCCTCGGCAACATCCTCCCCTTTTATTTACCACCCACAGCCATCTCCCTCCCATCGCCCACTGCAGGACACCAGTTTCCCTACTCCCATTTTAAAACATACTCTGGGTAGGTGGAAAGAAGAGCATCAATCCCCATGAAACTGGGATTTCAGGGCAGAATTGCACCTGGGAAAAAAGGGTCCTTGCAGATAGTCCCCATTTCACTGGGACTCCTTTGTAATACTGGCCAGAAATAATATTTCTCGAAACCCAGTATCCATGTAAATAAAACTGCATTACTTTAATTGGGGTCCTAGTGCTTTATCTTATAGTCACTAGGATCTAGGTTCCATTTAATTTACACATAAATGAGCAAATAAGTCGGAGGGGCACTCATGAATGTATACATTAATAACATTTTAAAGCGTAACCCTCCCTCTAGAGTAAAGGCAGATGCTTAATAAAATACAGCAAATGAAGTACAAGACTTCCTTAAAAACAAAATACGACAGGTCCAGACAAAAATAAAATGCAAAAATCGAACTAACCCTGAAAGTGCCCAAACACAAAGCATGGAAACAGATCAATACTTTCTCAAAGAGAACCTTCAAAACAGATGAGAACCCAGATGATTTTTCTGCACAGTTTCCCTAAAAATTGCCTGAAACCAAAAAAGTCATATGCAGTTCAGATCAGATATAACTTTATGCGTTGCATTTCTGCAGCATAAAACAATAAACAGACACATAAAACATCCAAGATAAAACATTAAATACCATGATAAAATCGGCTCCTAAAGGTTGATACAATAAAGAATCATACAGTACCATTCAGTAGAACATACAATGCTAAAATTACATCCCCAAATTGATACAGGGGAATAAAAACACAGTTCAAATCAATGATGCTCGCTTTGCCACTGGATTCAAGCAAGCCTGGCTGAAGATGGCTGTAATGCCAGAAACCGGTCCTAGGAAGCTTGTTTCCGGTCCAGGGAAGGCATGGCTTGGCAGTTCGGGCTGGACTGTTCCCATGAGGCACAGGGTCAGACTGATTTGCATATGGCCATGTCTGAACTGGGGTGGCAGAGTGGGCTAAAGAACGGTGATGGATTAAACCCAGATCTTTTGACTGGGTGTGAGTGTTTGATTGGTTCAGATGCTACGTCCATCACCACCCCCTTTTGTACCATATCAATGAGAAGGCAGTGTTCTTCCCGTCACCTATCAGCTACTGCGCTCTTCCTTACTTTCATGAGCTGCCAAATATAGAACGCCACAGAAAAACAGACCAGAGGGCAGTGCAGTTAATGTAGAAAGAGTAAAGCAGTCAGTTGAAATTCCTAAGATATATGGGACATGGAACTGTCTGCGCCATGTTTTTGTTATTAATGTACACATGCTTTGGTACATCCAAATTATATTTGTCTCCGATATGTATATGCAGGGTTACGGTCCAGACTGTACTATGGAAATTCAATAAAATGTGTTATGTGTAAAAAAAAAAGTAAAGGAGGTCTGCACCGCCTGCATTCAAAACACATGATAAAATAAAAATGTTCCTAGGTGCTTCAAAAAAGGAGCAGAAAAACACAATGTGCAAATTTGATTGGATTGACACTCCATCACATGGACAGGGATCCAAATCTGACAGCGTTTAACAGTTTGAAGGGTAGCCTACTATGATGGGTAAATCATTAAAACGAAATCTAGTTAAGACAAATCGATGTTGTGGATTTTGAATTAGAGGGAGAAAGGGATGAAGACCTTCTTGGAGGGAGATTTGTTTATCAAAAGAAACAACCGCTTAAGATCTATCAGCCCGCGCTCTTTTTACTGCAGCATTATCCATAAACAGTTGTTTCAGCTTCGTCTTGGAGCAGTCCTTGCAGGTGACTGGGGAGGTGAATAGATCCACACGCCCATTCTCCCCCAAAGCTGCTTACACATTCGCCAACCAGGGAACGTCATCAGCCGCATGCAGCTTCAAGAAGTCCTCTAAAATGAGAAGATTTAGTGGGGCGGACTCGCTCATCGAAATAGAATGCCAAAGCAAAAGTGGGGCTAGTATAATCCTATCCTCTATATGGGGCACACAAGATCATCATGGCACGTGGCATATGGGCAGCCACGCGGAACCACTACAAGCTTTTTCAGAAAGGTGTTTTCAGCTACTTGGATATAATAAGTATCCACCATTCCCCAGATACCTGCCCCATAAGTGGCAATCGCCACTGCTTTTTCAGCATAAATAGCCAGGAGCTCTTCAACTGGTTTGGTGCCTAGTTTTTTACAAACACTCTGTAGCCCCATGATAGTTTATCAACATGGCACTTTTATTTGATACCATAGCTTTCCATGAACATTTGGTATCGAACAGTACTCCCAAATAGGCAAAATAAACCGTTTCCTTAACCCCATTGCTGTTCGCACAGTGGACTATTTTCTTCTTGTGTCTTTTCCCACAGATCATTGTAAAGATTTTGCTTTCATTTACCTGTAAATCAAGGTCCCACATAAAATTGATGTACTCAATCAACTCTTGCAGTGCCCTCCCAGTACTAGTCATCAGGACTACATTGTCTGCATAGAGAGGCATTGGTAGGGGGGACGAGTTCCCACATAAGGGGTGTCTTTAGATCTCAATGTGAGTGCGGACTCCATTCTATTAGTGCATAGGGAAAATGGAAGGGAGCGAGGAAGCACCCCTGCCTCACACACGCTTTATGTCAAACCATTCTGTGCATTCCCCATTATTACCAAATAGTACACAAGCTTTGGCCTCCATACGTAGTTGCCTCATAAATGTGATAATGCACTCCTCAATGTTCTTTACAGTCATAAATGGTCAAAGTTTAGCATGTGAGACACAGTCAAATGCTGCAGTTAAATCCATAAAGGTCAAAAACATGGGTCTTCTTTTTACTACAGCATATTTACCTATTCAGAGGCTCAAATTCAAACATTGGTCTGTAGTGCCCATTCCTTTCTTAGAAACCATACTGCTAGGAAATGAATTGCACTTGCCAACTCCTCCAATCTATGCAACAGTAGTCTCCCTGTTACCTTAACTGCTGCATCCGGAAGGGATATCAGCCTATAGTTCTTTGGCTCGGACTTCTCCCCCTTCAGGCCAGGACTGACCGTTGCGGGCACCGGGCAATCCCCCGGTGCGCCGCAAAGGTGGGGGCCGATTTTGGGGCCCTGGGGGCCGGTTTTGTTGCAGGGCTGTTTATGCAGCATAGCTGCAAAATCGGCCCTGTAACAAAATCGGCCGAAAACCGGCCCCGGTTTTGGTTCCCAGTCCAGCCCTGTCCCCCTTTATGTAAATGGGGACTATAACTATTTTTTTCCCCCCATATGGCTGGAGGTCCCACCCACACAATGACATTAAAAACATTGGCGATCAAGGAACCCCAGAGGTCCAGACACTATATAGTGGTCCAAGGGTACACCGTCAGGTCCAGGTGCCTTACCTCTGCAGCTTTCCCTCAGGGCACTCAAGACCTCCTCCAATTCAAAAGGGGGATGGACCCAACTCGCAGGTCACAAGCAACCAATTCCCCTGATTTTCCGATTTTGTTGGAGTATATAGAGGAGAAGTATTTCACCCAGAAAGAGTTCTGTATAGGTGTATCCGTTGAGGGGTCTGTGTCTTCCCTAAAATAGGTACCATTTACCACTCTCCAGAGAGTAACAGTCAATTTTTTAACTACCAGTCTGGAGAGTCTCCCATGCATTTCACTTAATCTCCTTCATCCTTCATTCCCGGGCCATTCTATAAGCAGCTCTCGCTATCCTAATGCAGGTGCTGTTTCTAGGCTCGTTGTGCAAGACAGTATGTAGCTTGGAAAAAGCTTTGGTATAGGCCGAGTAGAACCAGCCCCGGGGATGGGATTTAGCTGTGCCTGTGTCCCATGTCAAAGTTTGTTTAAAACAATCTGTGATATCTGTAAAAGCCGCCATCCTTTGAGGTGTGTCAGCTTCCTGATCTATACATGTAAAGACTTCCGCCTATTTATTATGAAGCCCCGTGTACAACAAATCTGTCTTGTCCACGTTAACCCACTTAACGGTAACCCATTTTCCTGGCCGAAATTGGCCTAAACCCCACTTTCAAATGTGGCTTGCTTGCCCCCTCCACATTTATCCTGCAACCCAGCTTGGCATGATCACTAAAGCCGGTAAACATAACCTCAAAATCTGCCCCATGGGCGACTAGATGCTCTGTGCATAGCACCTAATCTATCGTGTATGTACAGTTTCTTCCTATTTAGGTCACGCCAGCCCCCTAATGGACTCTCACTCATTCACCATCAAGAGTTTATGTTTTACCAACAGTTTATTCAGAACACTCACATAAGCATCATATGTACAGTGAGCGAGGGGTTCCTCTTTATTAACTGTTAAATCACATACTGATTTTGCAATCATTGGGCAGAAATGGGTGTTAAAATATTTCACCCAAAGCAGCTCTGATGGTCACCCCTTGAACTAGTGATAACACCCTCTGTGCTGCCAACATCTCTGGGGTGTTCCCATCAAAGCAGGTATTATAATAATTGATCATTAACAAGTCTCAATCTCTTGAGAGATCACACAGGTGACAGTGACAGTATGCCGAATCATTATAGATCTTTTTTTACCTCCCAAGTGACTAATGCCCCCCGCGACCCTACCAGCATTCGAAGGAGAAGCCAGCATGCAATAAGGGCTATACTCATCAATGTAGGGCAGCACCAGCTCCCAGGTTTCTTGCAGGCATACAACTTGATAGTTTGCCACATGTTCTAGCCATTCCCGGTCTTCCACCTTGCTTCACAAACCTGCAATGTTCCATGATAAACACTTGACGGAGTCTGGCCTGGGATCATACACATTGGTAGTTTCAGTGCACTGGAATCTTGCCAAATATCTCACTGGCTGTATATCTGCTGAGTTTACCAGTAAATCAAAGCCCTCCGGCCTAACCAGGGGGTGCATCTATTACAGAGTGTTACACTCCCTCTGTGTTTCTGTTCCTCACTCGGCTCACCATGTTATATCCCACCTGGGGCTCTAAAATCAGGTTGCACAGAGGTTTTGAGGGGTAACGGGGTTTATAAAATTAGTCCAAAGAGAGGACTGCTCTCTTGGCAGGTCCTGGAGAAAGAAATTCTGATTGCCTAAGAAGGCTTAAGACTGCTTCCGGGTTTCTAAAGTTGACAACTATACAGTCACCCAGTATCACTTCTGAGATGGATCTGCCCAATCAACTCTTCCTGACAATAGGATTTGGGTTGGGAAAGAGTAAACAGAGCTCAGCAACTTCATTAGCCAGCGTGAGACCTTTAGGATCCGTTGTTCAGTTGACTCGTACCTAGGCTCAAACCAACCCAGAACATTTGCCAAAACATACGGATTGGATGCCAGCGGTCGATTTAGTCCCAGAGTTTCCCTTCCCCTATCCCTGGGCCTTTGTGGGTTAGTCTTAATTCCAGGGCACTTACTATAGGGGCTAACTAATGGAGGGGCATGTGCAATGGGGGAATCAGGAGTTAGCGATAAGCGGATAATGACTGCCTATTCTTAGTTGCCTCTGTTGTGATCAGCCCCTTCATCGTGTTGGAACCACAAGAAACAGTTGGTTGCAAGTGGTTAGTGCCCAAATCCTTATCTCCAGGGCCATTCACACTACTAGTGCAGTGGGTTTGGGCTGGTAATGTCTTCTTTCTAGGGGCATTGGTAAGACGGCTAAACAGTCTGGACATTTTTGACTCTAGGCAGTCAAGAATGTCTAATAATGGTCTTGGGTGAAGGCGCTTCAGTTTCAACCCTAACAAACATTTCGTGATTGTTACAATCGGGCATTTCAGTTCCCGCAGATTCCGGCTGGTGTCAGCTCTTTGGATTACAGGGTAGACTTCTTTAGAGAGCTGCCTCTCTTCATTTTTACCAGGGATTCAGCAGAAATAGCGTTATTGCCTGGGCCATGCGCACGCTCTCTAGGTTAGCTGGCGAGTGAAAAGTCTGAAAGAGTTCCCCAATAGATCATCTCGGCATTGGACATTGTGGGACTCAAGTGCTGACCTGGTGACCCTTACCTCTACAGGGAAAGGCGCCTTTCCGTTAGTTTTACTTCCTTTCTAAGGACCCATGCTGCACGGACCAGGAAGGAGTCCATGTTGGCGATCTTACCAGCCATCGTGGCGACTACTGTGATCTTCCTTTTCCCCATATTTTCTGTGAAGAACGATCCAGCCAGTGACCAGTAATCCGTGAGGGAGCCTCGAGCCACGAGGGGGAGCGCAGCCTCCGACAGCTGCAGTTGGGCCCGCCAGCCCGCTTCCTGCGAAGCAGGAGAGAGCGCACCGCTATGTAGTACCCATTTGACAGCACTCTTTCCCAGCAGCGGCGTCCCATGATGTAGGAGTCAGTATGGTGCTATGTAGAGCCCAGGTGACAGCGCTCCTCCCCAATCCAGCTGGCACCTCCTGGTGCAAGTTCTCATGGGACCTACAGTCCCCCGCAATATGACAGCAAAAGATAAGCTAGTGGCATCTAGCGCAGCGCTATGTAGTGCCCAGGTGACAGCACACCTCTCCCCAATGCAGCTGGCGCCTCCTGTGCAAGTTCCCCTGGGACTTAAGAGTCCACAGCAATATGGCGGCAAGACAAGCAAGCGAAGTAGTTAAAAAACCTGGCTATTCATTTTCACATGACCGGTCATTTTTTAATGTATATATCATCTTTCCTAACTCTGCTATTTTTCTATCTCACCCATTCACCATGCATTCTCAACCATGTCATAACACAGAATCCACATGAAAGGAGCCCGATATAAAGGTTACATAGCTCAATCTCAGGCCGCCTACTGCAGAGATAGGCACACATTTCACAGGTGCATAGAGCAGAAGTACCACTCAGGTTACAGAGCTTTTCATGCTCAGATAGTTGAGGGTAGCAGTATGGACGTAAGACTAAGACAACAGCGATGACATCATAAAATATGAATCAAGTTAGAAGATGAAAAGCATTTGCCCATCTGATGAAATTACAGTTTTAGCTGAATGCCATCTGGCAACAAAGAAACAACATCAGTCCCCTGAAATCAACATTAATTTTCACTCAAATTTCAGTTTAAAAAATATTTTTGAAATCGTTAGCATTGGGACCCCGAAAATGAGCTTGGCAGTTTAGGGAATACAAAATATCATGCTTTCAAATATAATATAATATTTTCTGTTGGTAAGGCTAAAATTCAGACAGCCCAAACAAGTTTTTCCAGTTTCAAACAAACAATGTTCCTCCCTATATACAAGTTTTTTCAGCTAAATACATGCATGTCACAAAACATCAGCTTGTCATTTTTATCAGGCACACTGTCTCATGGTGTTTGGCACTCTGATGTAGGCCAGGCACTGTCAATCACACAGATGGTGAGTGCAAGACCCTGTTAATGACCGGTTACTCACCGGTAATATTCATTACTCCGAGTCGTAGCCCTCCCCGTCCCAGTCCTAACTACATGAGCATAGCTCCTCCCACCAGAAACTCCCAAGCAACTTGAAACCCATCCCTTCCCTCCAGGCCACACCCATACCCTGAGGCATATAATCCAGTGACCTGCCAATCAACAACCTGTACCCAACAAGCACAAGAAGCCGAAACAGGGAGGGAGGGATGGGAACCTGGACTGGGACGGGGAGGGCTACGACTCGGAGTAATGAATATTACCGGTGAGTAACCGGTCATTACCTCCTCGTCAGCCCTCCCCGTCCCAGTCCTAACTACATGAGCAGATACCAAAGCAATAATCGGCTTCACTCAGTAGCAAAAAAAAAAAAAACAGACTTTATTAAAGCACAGAAAGTCACACCACCGGAGTAGAACGCAACACAGCGTCCCCAAACCCAGCAGAATCAGTCCCCCCAACCACCAAACGATAATGGGACATAAAGGTGTGCGGAGAACTCCAGGTAGCGGCCCTGCAGATTTCAGCCATGGAAGCCCCCTGAAAACAAGCCCAGGAAGCCGCCACCCCCCGAGTCGACCTCCCCTGAACAGACCCAGGAGCCAACACACCACAGGCCTCATATGCAGCACCCACAGCCCAACGCAGCCAACGACTGAGGGTAGCCCCAGAAGGCTTAAGACCCTGACCAGCCAGGCCAAAGGTCACAAAAAGGGATTCCACCTTACGAAACGGCCCAGTACGCAACAAATAGATCTCCAGAGCCCTCCGAACGTCCAAACAGTGCAGCCGCACCTCAACCTCTGAAAGAGGATCAGGACAAAAAACAGGCAAAACCAGATCCGCAGAGCAGTGAAAAGAGGAAGGGACCTTGGGAACAAAGGAAGGATCAGGCCGCAGTACCCCCCGATCAGGAAAGAAACGTAAAAAAGGGGCCGAACAAAGCAAGGAGCCCAATTCCCCAATCCGCCTAGCCGACGTAATAGCCACCAGGAACAGCACCTTGATCGTCAGAAACCTCAAAGACACCTCCAGCAGAGGTTCAAAGGGAGCCCCCTGCAAAGCCCCCAAAATCAGAGGCAGATCCCAACTAGGAGCAAAGGACCGAATGACAGGCTTCCGAAGGAAGCAACTCCGCACAAACGGGACACCAGGGGAACCACCGGGTCACAGACCGAACCCCGAAAGGCCCGAACAGCAGCCCACTGAGCCCTCAGGGAGGACACAGCCAGACCCAAGTCAAAGCCGTCCTTCAAAAAGTCCAAGACCAATACCGGATCCACTGCCAACGCAGACCACCCACGCGCCGTACACCAAGACTGAAAAGAAACCCAATGCCGGGCATAGGATTTGAGAGTCGAAGGGCGCCTGGACCTCTGAATAAATTCCGCCACAGAAGGAGAACACCCCAACGCCACAAGGTTCATCCTCTCAACAGCCAACCCGCCAGCCTCAGGCGGACCAGACACTCCAGAGACAGAGGGGGAAACGACAAGGGACAAGGGACCACTGGCAACCTCCAGCAAGGCCCCACTGCCAACTTCAATAACAGAGGGAACCAAGGCCGCCTGGACCAATCCGGAGCCACCAGGATCACCGAAGCCCGATCCAACTTGACCTTCAGCAGAACACGCGGCAGCAGGGCAATAGGGGGAAAGGCATACATCAGGCCCCCCTCCCACCGGAAGGACAGGGCATCCACCCTCCAAACCTCGGCAGAGCGAACCAGAGAACAAAACGTCTCCCTCAAGGCGTTCCCCGGGGCCGCAAACAGGTCCACCACTGGGACCCCGAACCGGGCCATCAGGCAGCGAAACACATCCTGAGACAGGCACATGTCCGACAGGGAAGGAAACACCCTGCTCAGGCGATCCGCCTCCGAGTTCAAAATCCCAGGCAGATGTAAAGCCCTCAGAGACAACAAGTGAGACTCCGCCCACAGGCCTATACTTTGAGCCAACAAATTGAGGGAAGCCACCCTCGCGCTCCCCTGGCGGTTGATATAACACACCACCACCGTGTTGTCGGACCGCACCATCACATCCCTCTGGAGGACCCAAGGCAGAAAATGAGACAACGCCAACTGAACCGCCTTCAATTCTCGCCAATTCGAGGACATTTCCGCCTCCGGCACAGACCAAAGACCCTGCACAGACTCCTGACCCAAGACCGCACCCCAACCCAGTACGCTGGCGTCGGTCGTCAGGACCAACCTCACCTGGGACACAAAGGGCGAGCCCTGCAAGAGGTTCCGATCCACCAGCCACCAGGACAACTCCCGGGCGATGGACACACCCCCCGGAACCAACAGCTCGTAATCCAGAGAGGCCGGATCCCAATGCTCCAGAAGATGATTCACAAGGGGGTATAAGTGTAAACGGGCCCAAGGAACAATCATCACAGTTGCTGACATCAGCCCCTGAACACGCAACCACTGGCGAGCCGTGGAAGACCGAGCCCCCAACACCTTCTTCAGTTCGTGCACAAGAGTCAGTCTGCGGGGCTCCGACAGGAAGACCTTCCCCAACCTGGTGTTGAACACCCCCCCAATGAACAACAGTTCCTGAGTGGGGTGAAGATGGGATTTCTCCAAGTTCAGAATCCACCCGAACCGTTGAAGGAGACTGCAAACCTCCCGGGACTGTGACTGAGCCTGAAGGAAAGAAGAGGAAGAAATCAACCAATCGTCCAAGTAAGGGAAAACCTGTATACCCTTAGCATGCAACAAACCCTCCAAGGGCGCCAACACCTTAGTAAACACCCTCGGAGAGGCAGACAGGCCAAACGGCAATACCTGGAACTGGTAGTGATCCACCCCCACACAGAAACGCAGGAACCTCTGCGAATCCGCGTGCACTGGCACATGAAAATAGGCATCCCGTAGATCGAGAGAAGTCAGGAAATCCCCCACCGACAGGAAGGGAAGAATCAACTGTAGAGTCACCATTTTGAAGGACCGATGAGGGACACACAAGTTCACCGCCTTTAGATCCAGGACCGGACGGAAGTCCCCATTTGGCTTTTGGATCAAAAACAGGATTGAGTACACCCCCCGACCCTGTTGACTCACAGGCACCCTCACCACAGCACCCTTCGACACCAAGTCCCGAACTCCGTCCAATAGAGCACGACATCTTGCCAGAGACCTGGGAACAGGGGTAGCTTTGAACACATCCACCGGAGGAGTCCCAAATTCTATTCTGTAGCCCAGTCGTACCACCTGCAGAACCCACAGATCCCGAACGAACTCCTCCCAGACTGGCAAAAAAGAGGTGAGGCGACCCCCAACCGGCACCTTCAAGGAATCCATCACATAGTCACGACTTGGAGGGACCTGCAGAAGAGGAAGCACCTTGTTGACCCCGGGACTTGTGGAAGGAAGGGACACCCCGGCCACGTCCCCTACCACGAAAGGGCTGAGCAGCCATCTTAGATTGAAACGCTTGCCCAAAAGCCCGCTTATAACCCGCAAACTTCCCTTTCTGAGAAGAGCGGACCGGAGCCAACAACTTCTTGTCCTCAGCTGTCTTTTTAATCAAAGCTTCCAACGGCTCCCCAAACAGCTTAGAGCCCGTGAAGGGAATCTTCATCACGGCCGCCTTCTGAGCAGCTTCCGCCTTCCAAGACTTAAGCCACAACTGCCTCCTAGCAGCAACCGATGCACCAGCAGCCGCCGCCGCAGCACTAAGGGAGTCGAAGGACAAGTCAGCCATGAAACGCAATTGTTGTTCCAACATGGACAAAGACTCAGAGGGATCCTCATCCTGCATGAGCTGCGCAGAAATACCCTGACAGTCCTTAAGAAGCGACTGAACAAGATAGCTGGTGTAAGCTGCAGACCGAACAGCCAGATTGGAGGCCGCAAAGGACCGCTTCAAGGCCCCCTCAACCCGCTTGTCCCCAGGATCAGAAGGTACCGCATCCTCAGACACCACCAGGCTCTGAGACGCCATACCAGCCAGCAGAGAATCCACTTTCACCACAGCCGGAAACTCCTCCGTGAATCCCTGCAAGGGATACCTCTTAGCCAGAAACCGGGGAAAGGCATGCCTGTCAACATCCTTCCACTCCCCCTCCAGCACCTTCCTCACAGACGTATGAATGGGGAGGCTTTCCGGATCTTTCTTCAGGTAATTGGCGAAGAAGTCTTCAGACTCTCCACCCACCACAGGATCAGGGAATCCCAGATTGTCCCGAACATGCTGCAAAACACAGCGAAGGTCAGCCCCTTGGACAAAACGACCCTTCACCTCCTCATCAGAGTCAACATCCGGATCTACCTCAGCCGAGGCATCCAATTTCTGTCTCTTAGGCCCCTTGGGAACATGAGCCACAAAGGCCGCCGCCACAGCAGCCTCAATCATTTTCTGAATTTCCGCCATGGAAGGAGCAGAGGAAGAACCAGCGACCACCTCTCCATCCTCACAGCCGAGCTCACGCACGTCTGCACCTCTACCCTCCATGTTGTAAACAGGAGAACAGAAACCCAGACCCCAAGATATACCCAGACCAATCAAGCAAAAATCCCCAAGGGCCAACCAGGGAACGCCACCTGGACCGGGAGCCAATCCCTACACAGGACCGAAGGCTGGGCTTCAAACCGCCCTATCAGTGAAGACCACCAACCTACAAAAGGAAATGATTGAACAGGGCCCAACTGTAAGGACACGAAGAAACCCAGAAGACCCCGCCCCAGGAACCAGTGAAACCAGAGGTAAGAACTCCCCACCGCCCCAGCAGAACTGCAGGAGAGCAGAGCCTCCAAACCCCACATGACCCCCACAGACAGCAGAGACAGGCCAAGGACAGGGGAAAAACACCATGGGGCCCCACCACAGCAGAGCAGGAAGAGGCCAAGACTCGAAATCAAGCCCCATGTAAATCCCTCCAGCAACACAAAAAAGGCAATTAGGACCGCCAGTAGAGGGAGCTCCAACTACAGAAACGCGGGGAAGAGAACCTAACCTAGGTAAGATCAAAGTCGGACTGAACCTTAACATCGGGCCCCCACGGACCAAACAAAGGCAGTCCCCCCCCCCCCCTCCCCGCAACCCCAGACACCACCAAGGATTGCAGGAAGCAATAAAAAGGGGGAAAACACGGGCACGAAAGAAACGAGCACCAAGAGTATGGATAGAGACAGAGAAGCCAAACCGGCACGCCCTCGGCGTGCTGAAAAAGCCAGCCACACACCCCCCCCCCCCCCCCCTCCCCGGGAGCACCCGCTAGAGCAGGGAACGAACCCGGAAGAGGGGAGGCTGCAGCAGGGAGACACCACCACCAGGCAGTCCGGACCCCCAACCCCATGGTCCCGCTACAGCAGGGACTCAAAGTAAATGCCCACAAGGTAAAACAAAAACAGGCACAATAGGGGCTAAAAACGGGCGCTTAACATCCCGTTTCACACTTACCAGATAGGAGGCCAATTCCAGTGCCCCCCTCGACGAAGTCTGCTCGGAAGTGATTCCGCAGAAAAAACAAACAGGTTGTTGATTGGCAGGTCACTGGATTATATGCCTCAGGGTATGGGTGTGGCCTGGAGGGAAGGGATGGGTTTCAAGTTGCTTGGGAGTTTCTGGTGGGAGGAGCTATGCTCATGTAGTTAGGACTGGGACGGGGAGGGCTGACGAGGAGCTAATGAGTAGCACTCCGAGAAAGAGAGTTGTGATTTCAGCTGTTACTCTTTATTGAGCACCCGCACGGGGCCGCCAGGGTGGGGGGCGGTTTTGCTGCAAAATCGTCCCCTGTAAAAAAAAAAAAAAAAAAAAAAAAAAAAAAAAAAAATCGGCCAAAACCGGCCCTGAAAAACAGCTCGAACGCACCTCCAACACCCGAGGGGCTGGACGAGTACTAAGCCCAGGCCGGTTTTGGTTCACAGTCCGGCCCTGCACCCGCACCCCTAAATAGTGTAAAATGTAAGTGTGATGGGAGGCTCAGGACATTCTCAGATTGTCAGAGCCTTAGGGTAGTTCTCAGCATTTTTGGTAGAGGTCTGTTCAAGCTTAAAGACAGGGGTGCCTTTAAATCAAACCCTTCCGATTGGCTCATGTCTTGGCGTGCCCTCTGGAGATGTCCCACAATGTTCTTTTCACTCCTCCAAGAGGACTCGACTGGACAGGAAACACCCCCCAAAGTGTGTCCCGTCCCACTGAAGAGGGAGTATGCGGTCTCCTCGTCCTTTCATGTGATAGCGAAAAAGTAATTTTTTCACTTCCAGAACTGAAACCAGTCAGTGAAGATTGGGGCAATTTCCAATAAAATCTCACCAGGCCACTGAGAATAAAGCCCTGACCAAAGCATAATCAGTTGTTAATAAACCACTTACAGAAACCTGCCAAGATGTGTAGACATAAGAGGATGTAATACAGAATGTGCCCCAGGGGCACAACAGGCATGTGCATCCGCTTTGTACACCCGAGGGCACTTTGATGTAAAAGAAGTGACCGCAGATGCTTATGCAGCCCCTTCTGTAAGGCTAGTAGCGCTGGCACACATGTAGCGCCAGTGCCATCATGAGAGGGGGTTCCCTCAATTGCTTAGGGGTGGGGCCCCATGCAATTGAGGGATTCACTCTGCATCTGCATCTGGGCCCACATCCACAATATGGTGCAAACATGCCTTTAGGAGGCACATTTTCAGTGCTCCTTCTAAAAGCAGCCCTCTGGACACCCCATGCATCCCCCTTGCAGGCAGGTGCAGGTGCAGGTGCAAGTGCAGGTGCAGCTACTCATTGCACCCGCCTGCAAGGGAATCTCTTTTTGCCCTTTTGAAAGTACAGGCAGCATGTAGCCTACACTGTGAAACACAGAGGGGGGTTTAAAGCAGCCTCTCTGCAGTTCCTTTGAGCACAGTCACCATTATAGGGTTCACTTTCCTGGTTTGCACCAGGTGCATCCATTTTAAGGTATGCCGTAGCACAATCAATCAGGGACAGTGCACCCTTAAGGTAATATGGGCCCTGTTTGATCAGCATTGAGATAGTTTACCTTTACTTTTAATGTCACCACTGTGTCCTCTCTAATGTACCTTTATGTAGAGATCTGTTATCTCTCCCTTTGAACTAGATTTGGAGCAGCCTGAAAATTAAGGAGACCCAGCTCAGCAAATCTGCACTGTCTCTCTCTCTGAACTATCACTCCAATCCCCACTGTGACTGTTTGGAGAATTCTGTCCCCTCCAGAGAGGAAAATATATTCTGCACTTGGTGACTTGAAATATGGACTTTGAATATGGCAAACATAATAGGTCATGTCTGTGACAAGTTTATTTAGCCAATACTGGCACTTAGGAGTCTTTTTCTTTACACAAGTTGACTTCATAAGATGCTCTACAGCACTAAGTAGGAGATATATTTTACCAGAACTTTGGAAGTAGATATACTCTCCCAACCATCTAGGCTGGGACCTAGAAAATGGAGAAGATCTGCACTATGCACTTCCCTGGAAAACCGAGGAGCTGACCTTCCCGAGGAAGGGATTAGATGGCCTGATATGGAGGACAAGAGCAGGGCCAATTGACTGGATCCCTGGTAGGATGGCAGTGACAGGGGATGGCGTCAGCAACTAACCTTTTAGTGGAAGCAACAACGGCTGCAGTACGCGGACTGTGCCCAAACTGGGAATTTGTGGATGGACAATGTGTGGGAGGCCATTAAAGGACTTTGCATGATGGTTCACCTCCATTGCTTCACCAGAATTTGTGGAAGTTCCAATCACTGTTGTCTATTCCAGAGAGGGCACATTTTCCTTCTTAACCTAGGTCCTTGAGGAGTGTTTAATTAAGTAGGTCTACTTTCATTTCTAAGGAACCATCTGAACCACACATCTTCGATGATCATTATGTTTATTTTATTAAGAGTGAAGAATGTCAACAGCGTAACCATAAATCAGTGTTTCCTTACTTGATAGAGTGGCTAATGGGTTCAAGGGGGGCATACTATAGATCCTGTCAGGCAAGAGCACTTCAATTATGGTACTGGATGAGCACCTATTAAGGACATCAACTCCAGGCCCAACACCAGCAGGTTCCCTGTTAGAACACTTAGTTCTGAGACCACAAAGAGTAATAACAGGTTTCACTGCACTGCACTGCCCCATCACAGACCACTGGATCACTAACTACCAAATCTCCAGTGGCCTCATTAATTTGCAGTCGAACTGGGACTTTGAGAACAGTCTTTTTCAAACCAGACAGCATTGTTATTCTGGGCTAAGATTCCAGATCACTTTTGAGTGGAGGATTATTTTCTTGTATTTGACAGTTTTTCCAGGCACCAGAGCCAAACCCTACTCAGCTGTCTTCCCTTGAAACCAAGGCTACTGAGAAACTACAAAGGGCAAACCATCAACTGCATTTCAACAATCCTCCAATCCACAAACCACTTTGCTTACCTCCTAAATACCGTCTCATGATTGACATCTATCCTCTTTAACCCTCAAGGGGGAAGGCAGGCATTACAGCCAATCATCAGCTTCCTCATAGCCGAAGACAGTCTAGTCTGTCCTGAAACAACACAGGAGAGCCTCATTGCAATCCAAGGCAGGCAGGGACTACGCAAATAAGTAAACCCCAATGCATGCCCTCAACGTCCCTCCTTCCCTGAAGCGGCAGCGCTCAGGAAGAACCATTCAGCAGTCCTTTGTTAACTAGGATTCCAAGAATTTCTAAAGGGAGCCCAGGATGCCTCGAGGTATTGGTGTGCTTAAAAAAAAAAAATGCATTCATTCATGTCTCTATCCTCCTCATTTCAGTGTCTTGGTCTTCTCACCCTCCAGCCACAGGAATTGAGATAATAGCTTCCCCAAAAGTTGAAGTGCATTATCATCCTCCATCCAACGCCATGCCAAACCGGGCATGTCCAAAATGGATGTCACTGCCTCAGTACTTAGACTGCCAACAAGAAAAGTTCAGCTACCACACATGCACATACACACACTTGACATGGACACAGGATGTTTCAGGGTTTCACTCAACAGCAGAGCTTTACACTGAAGAGTCCATAGACCGCCCTAACTTGACACAGGAAAAAGGTCTGGTCATACTAGAGATTCAAAACATTTAAGGTGCCACCACCACTGTATGATGTACTTAGCGCAAGGACAGTAGTCCACGGTCTACCAATGGGGCACAATTTATGCACCCCATCAGGTAAAAAAACCAAAAGGTTCTGATCCTCTCATTACCAGGGACAGGCCTAGCGCCATATCTGTACACAGTAGCTTACCAGGACACCAGGTCCAAAATAAAAGTCAAGATACCAGTATCATATGCAGTCAAGCACTCGCAGCAGGGCTTCATGCCAGTTTACCATGCAGGGGTTATATCCATCTCCACAGTACCATTGTACATAATCACAGTTTGCATTAAACTAGGCAGTTATAAGCTTTCCTTTCACATTTTTTATCACTCAAATCGGATCAACCATAACGCAATGACATTAAAAAAAAAAGTATCCCCTTATAACAAATTCCAACGGATTTATAACATTAGACTCTCAGTCTGTTGGTAGAACACTGCAACTATCTCTTGCAAACAGCGACATAATTTTTAGGTCGAGGCTGGGCAGCACATGCGCTGTTCTCTGAGCATGCTGTATTCTGGTCTGGACTTTAAGGTCTGCCCACGCTCCGCCCATATTTTTCATTGGCTTGTGTCATTGTCCTCTGTAAACCGCAGCTTTTCATTGGTCAATAGGCTTAGTAGTCCCTCCTTAGTACTGCCTTGTCTCTTCTTGTAACCTTTCATAAGGACCGACCCTATTATGTGTGTTGTTACTCAGTAGGCTTTAATTATGGCCTCCAAGCACTATTTCCTTAAATTGTTTTCACCTGCCTGCTTTTGCAGGCAAGATACGCGCTCTCTCTCTCAACGCTTTATTTTTTATATTGCATGGCACGCTACAGTGATGGCCGCGCCTTTGCTTTTTTTGCAGCGAACAGGGCTGCAGGTTATTTTTTTATTATTTATTCACTTTTTGTTGTTGTTGTTGACCAGCACCTCATGCCACACTTTCACGTAAATAGAGTCCGTGCCCCTTTCTTAAGATGAGCCATGCCTAAAGAAAGGTCCGCAGCTGCTATTAAAGTAAAAATGCTGCATGGGACGTTTTTACAAAAAAAAGCATTTGTCTGTCAACTTGACAAACAAATGCTTTTTTTTTTTAAAAACGCCTCATACCGCACTTTCAATTAATGGCGGCCTAGCCCCATTCTTTAGAAGCGGCTCATCAAAAGAAAGGGGCTCGACCTCTATTAACGTGAAAGCGTTAGATAGTGCGCTTGTAAAACAACAACAAATATTTGCAATGCCATAGGTCCCGTATTTGCGAGACTTCAAGCTATTGTCATTTACAATGCCAATAGCTCAAACTTTCATAAATTCGAGACCTATTGCATTGCAAATGCTTGTTTTCATTCTTTTTTTGTTTCTTGATGTTGATGGAGCAGAGTTTGCATTGCTTTGCTTCAGATTCAAACCTCACCGTGGAGCACCGACTTGGTCAGAAATCTGCATGAACATGATGGAGCTTTTAGTGACATCAACACAAAATTCCTGCAATTAACTCTTTTTGTTTGGCAATATATACTGCGGAATTGGGCAGATACAAATGTGAGAGGCATTTTAATCAGCCATTGGCTGAACGAGGGTCACCAAGAGTGACCAGAGATTGAACATGGAAGACAATCCCCCGTGTGTGTACGTTTAGTTGGTGTTGACATGAACGCAGTGATACGGCTCCAGTTGCTTGTAGCAAGCACTGGCAAAACCAGTAGACTTAGCGTAGTCTTTTTTTTTATTTATCAGCATCGTTTGTATATGTGTTGAGTGTATTCAGAAACATACATGGACCTTATACGCTGGATTGGTTGCCCTGTGCACGTACCACAAATGAGGGGCAATGGTTCCTGTGGATTAATTTAAGAATAATGTATTTCATATTTCACACCAATGGATGACTGTCCACTGAACATGATAGAGTAAAAAAACATTCAAATTAGTTCTTAAAGTACACAACTGATACGAACCCATCATCAACTGGATAAGCAAAGTGAGAAATACGATTCAGGGCAGGTGCTATAGTGATATGCTGGTGAAGTGCATAGGAGTAAAGACATACATCAAGGATAGTGGTGTAGAGTTATCAGAAGGGAATTAAAGGCTGATCTAGCGGCACATGGTTTAGAAACAAAACATCTAAACGGGTTCAATCTGTAATGGACAGGATGCAGTCCTGATTAGCTGTAGTTGAAGTTTCAACTTTGACCAGTAATCCATATGTGGATCTTCATCAGGGCAAGGTGTCAGTAGACAACTGTGGTAGCACCTAGCGTTGAGGAAAGAGAAGTAACGGCAGCAATTTGAAATATCTCTCTTCTGGTAGACCGTAATGGTTTCCATCAATGGAGATAAAGAGAAGAGCTTACATTTTATGCCAACTAAATGTTCATGCTGTCAATTTTCACCCCAAATGAAATTTGGTAGCTCCGCAAGAAAAGAGCAATGAGCTCTTGGCTGGCCGCCCCTCTAAGTCAAGGCTTCACTGGCTGATCTAACACTCTTTTCAAGCTGAACCAGCTAGTCTACAGCACAGAAGCCAAGTGGTGTATAGGGAAACTGGTGTGTTCACCAAGTTGCCTGTAACGCAGCCCCAGAAGGGTTGGAACAGAGCCAGGTCAGTCTCTTGCTTAATGTGCCATCAAGGCTCAATGACTCCTTGTTGGACCCGCCAGCCTTAGGGTGGTCTTCCCAACTGTTTGCCTGTGTCCCTCCATTTTTCCTCTACTCGTTTTTGCTAGATTTTGGACTCTGCGTACTTAAGCGCTGCTAATCATTGATAAACTGCTTGTGCTCACTCTCCTAAAACATGGTAAAATTAGTTTGTACCCAGTTGGCACATTTAATTTACTCTTAAGTCCTGAGCAATGGCCAATACAGGTGGCCAGGGCCTGTAAATTAAATGTTCCTAGTGGGCCTGAAGCAATGATAGTGTTACCCTCGTAAGTAGCCCCCTAACCAGCTTTCAAGCATGCAATGACAGGGCCTGTGTGTGCAGTTTGCAGTCACTGTGACTAGGCAGGTAAAACTACTTGCCAAGCCCTGGACTCCCTGTTCAATTACATATGAGTCACCCCTAAGGATGGCCCCTGGCAACCCAAAGGATAGCGTGCTTCGCAAGCAAAGGTAAGGACATGTGTTTGTATTCTTTACATGTCCTGGTAGTGAAAAACAGCCTATTTCGTTTGTCACCACTGAGAGACTCAGACTAGCATTGGGAATTACCATATGCGCTTCTTAGTGGTAATTCCTGATCCCAGGGGAGTAGCTTTATCATGTATGGTATAGGTGGAATAGTAGTGATACATGCTCTTTGCTGGTAAGGTTGGATTTAGCACAACTAGTGCAGAAATGCCACTTTCAGACGTGGGCATTTATCAGCTCTGAACTCTGCTCTATGTGACTTCTATTCTGCCTCCAATACCCTTTTGGATGGGGTGAAAGATCCCATTCATGCATTCCTCCCCGGCCGCCATAAACCCAGGAAAGTCAGGGGTGGCTGAACACCCCCCTGCATAAATCTGCATTCTGATGGCTGGCCTGGGCTGATGGGAGGAAAGGGGGATCATGCCGGGACATCTAGGAGTAATGACCTGACCCCCCAACAAATGGCTGTGATCCCCATAGATAACCTGGCAGACAGGAGTGACGTGAAATGGGTGTGTGTGCACTTAAAAACTACTCTTTGAAGTTTTCCCCACATTAAAGGCACATAGGCTAGGATAGGATAGGATAGGATATGGGTTAATAAATGCCGAAGCGTCTTGGCGCTGGTGTATGTGGAAGTGGTGCAGCCAGCATTACAAAAACTCTATTGAGGCAAACAGCCAGGTCTTTAGATCTTTCCTAAAGGATTGTCTGTTAGACTGAAATTGCATGGCTATTGGCATTTTATTCCACAGCTTTGCTGCACAGTGAGAAAAGGTTCTGCCTCCCCATCTCACTCTCCTAATCCTATCAATGTGGAGAAGACCCAGGTTACTGGATCTTAATGCACGAACAGGGGAATAGGGCTTGAACTTTTTCTGGATGTCTTTGGCTTCCCCCCCATAAAATGCTTTGTGGACCAGGCATAGCGCCTTGAATTCCACCCGTTGTTGAATGGGAAGCCAGTGGAGTGCTCCGATTCCAGCAGAGGTTGGTTGTCCTCTAGGTAAACCTAGTAGTAACCTCGCGGCGGCATTCTGCAATGACTGCAGCCTGCTCATCTGGGTTTTGTTAATCCCCAGCAGCAGGCCATTACAATAGTCAAGTTTTGATAGTAGGAGAGCCACCACCACGGTCTTTCGTAATTCCTGGCCGATAAAAGGAAATATCTTTCCCAGAGTTTTTAGTAAGAAAATCAGGAAGAGGTGAGACTATTTACCTGAGCGGTGAAATGTAACTGGCTATCAAAAATAACTCCCAGGTTTCTGACCTTAAGGACAGGGCAAGGGCATTCTCTGGCGCTCACTGGCCACCAGGAGTCGTTCCACAAGGGTCGCCCCTGGCCAAACTCAATGACCTCCATCTTGTCGGTGTTGATTTTTAGGAAGCTATGGTTCATCCAGAACATGATCTCAACAAGACACTCATGAAACCTGATGACTGTATCTTCAGGCTGTTTAGCTATCGAGATTATAGATTGAGAATCATCTGCGTTGTAGTGTAGTTCCTATTTTCCCAATAGGCTCTGCGCATTGGAATAGTACCTACAGCAGTAAAGGCCTAGGCCAGACGTTAACTAGGTCTACTACTGTCGATACTAGACTTAATTTTTGGGTTTGCCAGCTAAGCTCAGAGTTCGCTAGAAACTTTCTCGAATGTTCAAGGAAGGATTAACTTCCCTGATTAGACAAGAAGGGATTTAGTTTCTGACAACCATAGAACATGACAACTTTGCTCTCCCCTAATCAAGAGTCAATCTCGAGAGTCGTGTGAGCACAAGGCAATTATTTTACTCAGTCAGTACGTGCATTCTTAGTCTCATCAGAATGTAGAGAAAAGGAAGAGACGGGCGTGTTTAATAAAAGGTGTTATTTATTGATCAGTCTCTTTTCTCGTACAAGAGAAATGGATCGATATTATTGCGATACTTATAGTTAAGTAAAGTGCATACATTAGAAGCAATAGTATAAAATAATACTGTAAAAACATTGATATGGTTTCTGAGCCATATGATGTTTAAAATGATTAAAATATATTTACATACACATATACATTTGACTAAACGTACTCAACTGGTGTTTCTAAATACGCCTACCCCGTGTACCTGACCTAAGTCTAATGCGTGGGCGGGAATAGAAAGTTACAGTTTAAGTTAAGTTTGTTTTTGCCAAGTGAATAACTAAAGAATTCTCTAGGAGGGGTTATTCAGTTCTGTACCTGGAATTTAGGATGAATGAGGAATGGTATCTCTTTCTCTGCTCTCGATATTCCAGGCTGCCTGCGAGGGCTACCCGGAAGCGCCGGTGCTGTGTCTCTCGGCTTGAGATAGCAGCGCGTCTCTCAGCGCGTCAGGAAGGCGGGGCTGCTGCCTGCGGGGTCTGCTTCTGCTCTTGGCTTCGGCAAGGGTGGCTGCTCCGTCTTGTCACCACGCGTGTGTTTGCATAGGGCAAGGTCGGCAATATTTATACCTTAAAGGTGCCGGGATTGACGTAAGGATGGACATAGGTACGTCAATAAAGATGTCATACGACTTGCTCGTTAGCACATTCTTTACTAAAGTTCTCTGTGAAATCAAAACAATGGCCGCACGGATTATCCAGGTTGTCATAGGTTTGATTTGTTATGAGAACGTCGTATGCCTTTATCAGGGGCTGGAGGAATATCGCTTGTCTAATTAGATCTCAAGCGTTATGACCTAATCAGATAACACGTTCCTGTGCCGTAGTGTGACTGCGTCAGATAACGGTATCTGCATCATGGGGGATTTCTTGCCTCATGGGCTGACTGTTAGTTAACTAGCTAGTAAGTTTAACCAGAATAGGGTCAGGAATAGGGGGATCGATTCAGAACCTATAGAAATACACGACACCCACTCCACGCTAACTATGGTCATATCTACTAATCTATGCATAGTATAACATAGTACAACATACTATAGAGTATAGTGTATACCTTACCACCCCAAAATACATAAATGCATTTTGAAATTTTCAAATATACTGAAAAATTGCAGTCATATATATTGTATGCACTTAAGCTATGAATTAAATGCAAAAGTAAACACGCATTGTTATGCATTATTGCTTGTTGGTATATGAGAAATACACATGAAATGGCTCTTAATATGGCTATACAGAAAAAAAGTCGAAACCATTTCATCACATAAAATATATTGTGAACATACCAGTGGGCAGCTAAAGTCTATATAAAGTCTATAAAGAATCTAAAAAAATAGAAATATTAGTTCTCTAGGAATAGTTTCTTACTTTAAGCAGAAGATCAGTGTCCCGGGAAAAAATATATAGAAAAATATTTTAGGGGCTTGCTGAAAAAAGTTGCTGTCCGTGAACTGGATTGTAATTGTTCATGTGACTTTATTTTTAAAGTTGAAGGCCGAATTCAGGGAACGCCGTGTGCGAGTTTACTCAAAAGTCTCTATTTCTGTTCCGGAGAGAACATCATATCATTCAGGCTTTCGAAAAAACTGTCAACAGCTTCATGGGAAAGTTCCACTAAGTCGGAAATAGGGGTAACCATGCATTCATGCGCATGATTGTCTCCATTGACATTCTGATTTGCATTGCTGACAGAAGGTCGTACCTGTTCGATGCTGCTTTCATCTTGAACTTCACTACTCTTCAATCGCAGTGGTGAAGATTCCAGGAATGCCGTCATCAGAATTGGCAGCCTTTGAGGGCAGCACAGTGCGTGAACCTTGGTAGGAACCAACAGTGTATCTGCATCCACTGGCGCATCCGATTGTAGCGTCAGACAGGTGTCTAACACGCATTCTTCTCCGCATAGCAGACACCTTAGTACAGGTAAAACACACCTTTGCCACATTGGTCGAAATGATAGAAACCAAGTCATGTTTAGGTCTCTAAGCCGGGAGAGTCCCAGGATTTTTGATATCCGGTCCCGGTATCCAATGGCTAGGATCGTATCTTCCATTGTCGTGAGATTTTGTTCTGTGACATGGGTTGCCATAACGAAAAATAAGGACTAGGAATAGGATTCCTGCAATTAGTCCTAGGATCAGGGGAAGTCCGCCAAAAATCGAATGGACGAAATCTGGAAAAATACCCAGTATGGCTTTGAATGGTGTTAATGCCATCGAAAATACTGTCTTAAATACCTTTGAGACCCCTGTGGTATCAGAAATATTTAAGATTTCGCTCAGGATTTCCGCGAAATGTACGGGGGAATTGGTTGATAATAATGTATGTATCTCTGCAGTCGTCCTTGCGACTTGTAGATCATACGTTTCTTTAGATGACGTGAGCCTTGTAGGCGTCTGAAGAAGCACTGTTTTCATTCTGCTTAAAGTGTCTATTCGAATAGAAGTAATTTTCAGACCGGGCCATGCCCTTGCCTCCCTGTCTGGAAAGGAGCTGGGGAACAAAGAACGTCCACAGCACTTGACCTTCGCCGTCGTAGTGACGAGATAAGGAGTCCCGGGCATAAGACTACAGCATCTGCGGTCTACAATAAGAATGTAACTCCCATTATAGAGTCTTTGAAAGAATGGTTCTATTTCAGTTGCAGGTGCGCCTTGCTGGTGACATGAAAGGTTGTATGAATTCCCTTCACAGGCTCCGTGCAAACTAATACCGTTACACAGAAGCGTGCCGCTCAGTGACATAGCACAATTGTTGCCACTAAGAAACACTTTCTGTCCTTTGTTACTGACACATGCATGTGAATAGGGCAGGTTCCAAGTTGTTTTAAGGTACCCTTTTCCCAATTTCTCGTACATGCCAGCCTGTATATATTTTTGGCAGTATTGAAACCTGAAGGTTGAGATTGGAATATTTATGATTCCGTGTATTATCCATTCACTGACAGGTCGTTCTGACATTGTCATTGGTAATCTTTCTAGTTTTTCAATGCTCAAGATTGTATAATCAGCACCCTTCTGCGCCATACCGATTTGTCTATCAGTAAGGTTAAAGATTTGGAATAGTGACGTTGTGTTGATTAAACGCCAAGGCACATAGCCTGAACGCAGATTTTGTAACGTCCAGCCAAGCTGTACAATAGAACGCAATTGTGACTGACCATGTTGTAATAATAGTAAGTCTTGCGATAATATATCGATTGCTGAAGACACAATGCTGTCCAATGAAAAAATTCTGGAGGACAGAGTCATTAACCCATTGTCCACTACAGAAAGTGATTTTTCCAAATTAATACGGTCAATTTCCCGTATTCTTTCTGCTGTCTCAATTTGAGTAACCTTCCAGGCCTCATTGTATGCTGCATATACAGAGGCTGCTATGAAACGCTTATGACGCTGTTTGCGTGGTCCCAGTATGAAATCACGCAAGTCAGCACCATTAGTAAGTAAAGTTAGGTGTTGCTTAATTTCAGGCAGTGTGGAAGTTTGTAGCCATTGAAGGCATAATTTGCCCACACTGTAGGTTGTTATTATCCCTGGGTGATGTCTTTGGGGATATCTAGGGTCTGGCCTGGTCATTTTGAAACCCTGTGTTTTATTCAGGAATCTATCTTGACAGTTATTTGTATCTGTGGGCCAGATCAACCATTGTTTCCAATCAGGATGTGTTCTGTTTTGGTTAAGTATATGGTTTATGTCTATTCCTTCATCTGTATCAGAGTTATTGCTAAACATTGTTGGCTTTGGAATAGATAGGTTATTTAAATCTTTGATTTTGGCTAGGCCAAGACAGGTGGTTTGTTGGACGGTGTCATTTAAAAATATCATTTGTTCTGGGATCATGCAGGCTCTAAACAAAGCTTCTATACCCTGTACTTGCCATTCTTTTGTACCCCAAACACTTTTCAAATCAACATTTTTGTCCCAATAATCAAATCCAAAAGTATTCATTTTTTCAAAGAAAGAATCCGAATATATCAATTTTGTGTTGGTTATCATGGTTTTCATCCCTGTCTTGTTTGACAATTTGTAATAAAATGTTTCAGCATTAGTTATGTTAAAACCTGAAAAATATGAATATTTGTCATATACGGTTCTAGAGCTCCCTTTTGGAGGTGTAGCACAATGTTCCCATTGATTATAACTTAAAACATTTCTAGGTTGTGCAGATTTATGCAAGAAATGGTTACCATAGTGGTTATAGCAATACATACTATCATAATTTGTAGAACCCTGCAAATAATCATGTTTTGTAAATTTAGCAGACATTACTAAGTCAGACATCATATTGTTAATACTTTCAAAGTCCCAATCATCAGCAAATGAGTTTGGTTTTGCAAAGTCACTCAAAGAGATCTTGATTTGGTGTGGATATTTCAGGATCTCGACCGGACCATAAATTTCATAGTCAGTGTTGTCCCAGGCTACCCCACCAGGTATTGGAATTGCTGTGAAGTTCGCTGAAGAAAGTTCTGAAGAAAGTTCTCGTTTCTCGACGTGTGAAGATGTGTGTGGTTTGAGGACCAAGTTGATGTTCTGACTTGCTGTGTCCATTTTAGCATATTTTCCCTCAATGAAGCGTCCCAAAGTAAATACCATGATGAGCCAAAGTATGAGGATAAATGCACCAAAACCCACCCAAAATTCAATCCATGGAGAAATCAGATATGTTTCTTTTAGTTGTTTCAAAAGTTCCTTCGCTTTGTCTTTAAAGGATTTTGATGATGGCTGTGTCTTTGATTCACTGAAGCCGTCAGAGGAATCATCGAAGTTGATGAAGTAACCAGATGCAGTTCTGTCAATTGTTCCAATTGGTTCAGGATTTTTGTTTCTTGCATTTTCACTTGGTACTTCTGTATAGATTGGTGTGTCTCTACTAAATGTCTTTATTTGGGTTTTCAGAGGTCTAAGTTCTATTGCATTGTTGCATAGTCCTTGTTGTTCTTCTGTAGGCGTTTCGAATGTGATGAGCCTCTTTGATAGGACCTCTGTACTGGTAGCAAACCTTGGTGTTCTGCTACTTATTGGGAGTCCACTTGGCCTACTGTTTGTTATCGGCCACATGTTGTGGTTTTACCAGGTCGATGGATACAACTCGGTTCTCCTTTTTTCCAGCAAGTGGCGGTAGTACAACTGATCTTGTCCCGTTGACAGACAAGACAGGAACTGCTTTTCTGTAAGAAGGCCCAAATTCCTTCTTTACCGCGATCTTTTCCCTGACTAGATCCCCGACTTTTGGAATCCAGACAGGTCTTGCTGGGACAGGTGGTGATTCTTCAGTGGTTGTTGGCTGTTGTTTCAACTGTATGTTGCTCAGGTCTTTTCTTGTTTTGTTTAAGTCCTGCAAAATAGCCAAACGGTCTTTGACATCAAAGGTTTTTTCTATTACCACTGAAGTCTGACTATCAAGGTCAGAGATCAACATCCTAGTTCCGAATAATAATTCGTACGGACTGAATCCCTTCAGAGAATTTCTTGCCAAGTTATTTAGACTACGTTGGACACTTATTAGATGTTTGACCCACCAAGCTCCCGAACCTAATATCCTTTCTATTATAGATTGCTTTCTGTCTTGGTTTTTTCTTTACACCATCCCATACCCTCAGGAAGGAAGTGAGAAGATTCCCGCTGGGCTGTGCTCATTTGGCCATTCTTTCCCACCCCCAGGCTGGATTGCCTGAGAAAAAGAAAAAAATGGTCGAACGTAGCATGCTCTTAGCGTATATGCCATTTAGACTCGCAAATCTTGTATAACAGTCCGGACGTCAGCCGAGTGCTGTGGATCTACATTATAAGTGGGAACTAGCCTGTATATGTTAATCGCAAGCCATTCTTTTTAGTGGTGATGTTATCTGCCTTGATACGACGAGGTATTAAACTGCTTCTCTCCCCACTGCGATCTCTGTTGCAGTTTGGGCAGTTTTTTACAAACATGGTGTAGTGCAGGCTCATGCCTGGCCACCAGTACCGTGATTGTAATTCTTCCAGAGAATCTTTTAATTTAAGGTGCCTGTGACCCTCGCCCATGTGTGCGTCTGCGATTAACAAGTTTCTCCTGTCCATGTTTGGAATCACTCTATCCCCCACTCCAGGGATTCGAGCAAAAGGGACGGAGTTTGCATCGATTATGTATGTATAATTGAGTGGATAGTTGATCGGTAACGCTGAGCAGTCGCCGTTTGATGACGTTTTCACCGCCAGCAATGTTTCGCCGTCAATGTATTTTAATGTACGCTTTTTTCGATCTACGGGAGCCGGTTTACTGGCTGCCGCTGCGGCTGTTTCAGCCAATGAATTCCCTACAACGTGAACGCCATCACGCTGGTGACTCAGTGAGTGTGTCACGTGAGTCTTTGGTAGTTCTTTCTTCAAAAGAGCTACTTGTTCCCAGAGAAGTCTCTGCTTTATTGGTGCATCTGTGTCATCTTTGTAACCGTTCTGAATCCATGTCTGCAAATCCTTGTTATATGCTTTGACGCAGGAATATGAATCTGACACTATAAGCGTCGGGAATTCGCGATCCGCATTATCTAGCGCCATTTTCAAAGCTAATATTTCAGTTTGCATTTCTGAATTAGTTTCTACTGAGTGTGATTTTGTTAATAGAGGTCTTAGTTTACCTCCGTGCCACACTTCTTTTGTAATCTCACATGTGGGATTGTATGCATGTTCTCCCCAAACGGAGGGTTGAGCATGTCCGTCTGTATAGATTACACAGGCGTAATGTCTTAGAGGCAGAATGTCGATTGGCAGAGGATACGTTTTTTCATATTTTAGATTTTTTAATTCTTCTAGTTCTGGATCAAAGAAGTAGTATACTTTGTCCGTTGTGATTGAATTTACCCATTGCAACCAATCTGGATCCAATGTTGTTGTTGGTAAATTACACGGTGTTGTTAATGCCTCGAAGGCTGATTCAGCTGTTCTGACTGTGATATGTCGACCATCAGCTATGTCTTTTTCTCTAGCTATTGCGGTTTGAACTGCTTGAACCATTTTTCCTTTGTTGCTGAATCTCTGTTCAGCTTTTGTGTACAAATGTGATTTGAATGCAATTGGTACCTTTTCTCCCTCATTAGAGGTCAGGTATGTGTATCCGCATTTCCCTGGGATGACTCGGATCACAAGGTTGCGTGTATTATCACGGGTTTCTAATTTTGTTTTAATTAGCATGTCTGTTTGTAAGGATCTCAAAATTTCTGTGTGAGTTTGAGTCCAACTGGATCTTTTAAAGTCTGGTTTAATTAGATCGTAAAGGGGCTTGACCCTTTCTGCGTAATTAGCAATGTAAGTTCTTCCGAAATTTAGGAAGCCTAGAATTGACTGTAGGTTTTTTAGTGTTTTAGGAGCTTGGATTACGGCACATTTCTCTAGGAAATTGTCTGCCAGGCTTTTGCCTTCACTTGATAACTCATATCCTAAGAATAGGACCGTCAGATGGGCAATTCTGGACTTTTTGAAGTTGAATTTGTAACCCTCTGCAGCGAAACCAAGTATTATGGTGTTCACTCTTTTCAAGTGAGTCTCCAAGTCATCATCTGTTAAGTAAATGTCATTTACATAAGATAATGCTTCATCATCATATTGTTGTAGTAATTCTGTTACTCTCGCTGAGAATACCCCCGGGCTATTCTTGTACCCCTGGGCTAACCGACAGAATTGTTTTTGAGTGCCATTTACTGAGAATGCAGTTAAATATCTGCTCTCTGGTGCTATGTTTTGACAAAAGAATCCGTTGGAGATGTCCAAGGTTGTTTTGTATTTTTTGCGCACTATGTTATTCATTAGTGCAGCACTGTGTGAGTTTTGCACTGCAAAGGTTTTGCAACATGTGTTAAGGTGTCGGTAATCCAAAACTAGACGGTACGAATTGTCTGGTTTGGAGACCGGAAACAAAGGATTGTTCATTTGTGAGGTGCAAGTTTCAATCACCCCTTGGTATTCTAGCTGATCTAGTATTTCATTTACTTGTTTTTTAGCTTCTTGCTTAATTGGGTACTGCCTTTGTGCAGTTGGTTGTGATTTTAGCTGGACTTTGTGAGGAGGAGAATCCTCATCCCATCCTACGTGATTTTTATATAAAGCAGGTGCTAAGGCCACTGCCCACTTTCTAGCAAGTGTGTATTTTTTATGAATCGGTATTTGATTCGAGAAGGCAGGCATAATTACTTCTTCGCCATGAGGGCACTCCCTGACAAACTCCGGTGGCCAGTCTTTTTCAGCTAGAAGGATGTCATAGCCCTTGGATAGGTTATCCCAAAATAGTCCCCTTATTTTCCTAGTCTTATCTCCCTCTATACGTAATGTTATCTCGTATATTTTGTGGGGCTTGCTAACTCTGGTATCTGCAGTTTCCACTTGAAGGTATTCATTCGTGTCCACTGTCTCCAGATGATTCATAAGGACTTTGCGAGCTATGCTCACCTCTGCTGCGCTGTCTAGCATTGTCTGAGCCCACTCTCCGTTTTTCAATTGTGTCCTCAGTATTCTCGGCATTGTTAACTACCTTGATACTGGCTACCTTCTTTTTTGGAAATTGTGATTTCTTTTTCAGTTGAGCAGGTTCCTTGTCTTTAGACTTGGCGTGCTCTTCTGATCGTCCTCTTCTTTCCGATTTCTGCAAGGAATTCTGAAAAGATTGAGAGGGACGTGTATCAATGTCTTGATATCTATCAGGTTTTTTAATATTATCCCTATTTCTAAGGTTATATCTATTCCCAGAGGGTTCACTCTGAGGTGACCTTTGTCTCGGGTTTGGAGATTTCTCTCTTCGCCTAGGAGACCTTCCTCTGGACTGGAATTTCTTTTCTTTAGGATTGGATTGTTTGTTCCCATCCCAGTTCTTTTTTGGTGAATTATTATTATTATTAAAAAACATTTTTTCTGGACTTGTAGTCAGTTGCGGTTTTACTGGTATTCCACCTAGACTATCTCTGCCTAGTTCTTCATAGGATTTTTCTATGATTCTGGCAATTTCAGCTGGTTGGTCTGCTATATCTGTCTCTTTTAACCTCTGGCGGATCGCCACGTTTGCTGCTTCACCCTTTATGTTGGCTAGTAATATAGCCGAGACCTGCTTGAAGTCTTTCAGTAATTTCATACCAAGAGTTAAAGCAGGTTCTGGACCATATTCATCTTGAATTTGTTTTAGCACATCTGGTATTACCGAAATGGATGGAACACCGTGCGTTTTTGTGTAGATGGAAGCAAAGACTGTACCCCAAGTGTCACAGTCCTCAATGTGTGGTGCGATTCCCATTGGGAGACATATAGTCAGAATCCTGTGTTTTTCTAGCGGGGTGGTGTCAGGAAACACCGCCTCTATTTGGGTGATTTTCTGTGCCAACCAGAATGGTATCTGTTCCCTTTTAGCTGGAACCTTACCTAGGCAGGATTGGATGTTCTGTGGTGTAATTTTATTTGTGTTCCCCTGGTGAGAGGTCAGCTGTGGTAGTTTAATCGCTGGCTGAATTGTAGAAGTCCGCATTACATACTGAACTAATTGTCTGTGAATTTTTAGTAGTTGTTTTAGCTGTATTAATAGCTCTGGTGCAGTCATCTCGTCGATGTCTGGATGTGGTGTGTATCCGGCTAAGACCGGCCACGTTGCTCCTGGTCTTCCTAAAGGACCGAGCCTTGTAATGTGATTATTATGTTTTAGGGCGCCATCAAATAAGAGCAAATGCTCTTGGAATTTGAGTGGTACTTCCACCTCCTCGAAAGGAGTGTACGTTTCAGGAGGTTCCTCTACTTTGTAATAGTGGAAGTACTTTGTTACAGCATTTGCTGCTGGAAAATGTATCCATGTATAGTATACCTCTGTCTGCCGATATTCGTGTGCCTCAATTACGAATATGACTGTGCCACCTCTAGGTGTCAGTCCATTTTCTATAAGTTTTAAGGTTATAGATCTCCTTTTGGCGACCTGGATGAGTATTATATCCGGGTCTGCTGCTTGCATGGTAGCATCAGCATCTGCTATTTCAGTAGCTAATCTAATTGCCTCTCTTTCTCCATCACTGTCTCCCATTTTACTGACAGGATGGTATTATTTTTATTTGCAGATCAGGTTTCTTTATGGAAACAGAGATTAGATGCACAATATTCTGGAACTGTTTTATCCTTCAACGTTGACTAGACCAAGAACCGTACATAGGAGTTCCCTCCTGCGAGGTTTTGGAGGATATAATAACCTTTCACCCACTCCAGACGTCTTTGGAGTATTTGGGAAAAGGGGTCTGAGTGAGAAAGCACGACTGAGTTACTCTAAATGTCTTACGTTAGTTTTATCGCCCTTTCCAAACGCGTTGGGCGCCATGTAGTGTAGTTCCTATTTTCCCAATAGGCTCTGCGCATTGGAATAGTACCTACAGCAGTAAAGGCCTAGGCCAGACGTTAACTAGGTCTACTACTGTCGATACTAGACTTAATTTTTGGGTTTGCCAGCTAAGCTCAGAGTTCGCTAGAAACTTTCTCGAATGTTCAAGGAAGGATTAACTTCCCTGATTAGACAAGAAGGGATTTAGTTTCTGACAACCATAGAACATGACAACTTTGCTCTCCCCTAATCAAGAGTCAATCTCGAGAGTCGTGTGAGCACAAGGCAATTATTTTACTCAGTCAGTACGTGCATTCTTAGTCTCATCAGAATGTAGAGAAAAGGAAGAGACGGGCGTGTTTAATAAAAGGTGTTATTTATTGATCAGTCTCTTTTCTCGTACAAGAGAAATGGATCGATATTATTGCGATACTTATAGTTAAGTAAAGTGCATACATTAGAAGCAATAGTATAAAATAATACTGTAAAAACATTGATATGGTTTCTGAGCCATATGATGTTTAAAATGAATAAAATATATTTACATACACATATACATTTGACTAAACGTACTCAACTGGTGTTTCTAAATACGCCTACCCCGTGTACCTGACCTAAGTCTAATGCGTGGGCGGGAATAGAAAGTTACAGTTTAAGTTAAGTTTGTTTTTGCCAAGTGAATAACTAAAGAATTCTCTAGGAGGGGTTATTCAGTTCTGTACCTGGAATTTAGGATGAATGAGGAATGGTATCTCTTTCTCTGCTCTCGATATTCCAGGCTGCCTGCGAGGGCTACCCGGAAGCGCCGGTGCTGGGTCTCTCGGCTTGAGATAGCAGCGCGTCTCTCAGCGCGTCAGGAAGGCGGGGCTGCTGCCTGCGGGGTCTGCTTCTGCTCTTGGCTTCGGCAAGGGTGGCTGCTCCGTCTTGTCACCACGCGTGTGTTTGCATAGGGCAAGGTCGGCAATATTTATACCTTAAAGGTGCCGGGATTGACGTAAGGATGGACATAGGTACGTCAATAAAGATGTCATACGACTTGCTCGTTAGCACATTCTTTACTAAAGTTCTCTGTGAAATCAAAACAATGGCCGCACGGATTATCCAGGTTGTCATAGGTTTGATTTGTTATGAGAACGTCGTATGCCTTTATCAGGGGCTGGAGGAATATCGCTTGTCTAATTAGATCTCAAGCGTTATGACCTAATCAGATAACACGTTCCTGTGCCGTAGTGTGACTGCGTCAGATAACGGTATCTGCATCATGGGGGATTTCTTGCCTCATGGGCTGACTGTTAGTTAACTAGCTAGTAAGTTTAACCAGAATAGGGTCAGGAATAGGGGGATCGATTCAGAACCTATAGAAATACACGACAGCGTATGACACCAGGGCAAAACCATGCTTCCTAACAAGTCTGGCCAGGGGCATAACATAGATGTTGAACATTGTTGGTGACCATGCTGAACCCTGTGGGGCCCCACAGGGAAGATGGAAACTATCAGACGGCATGCCCTCCCAATGCAGGCACTGCTCCCTCCCCTCCAAAAGTGACGATAGGAGGGACAGAGCAGAGCCCTCAATCCCTACCTCCTGCAGCTGCTGGACTAAAACCATGTGGGTCACAGTGTCAAAAGCCGCCGACAGGTCTAATAATACGAGGACTGCCTTGCCCCCTCCATCCACTATTCCTCAAATCTCCTCAGCCGCTACAATCAAGGCGGATTCCGTGGAATGGTATGATCTAAAACCATGCTGAGTTGAGTACAGATTGTTGGTATCCAAATAGTCAGTTAGTGCCTTATTCAGCAACTTCAAGGATTTTGGCTGCTATAGGCAGACCAGCTATCGGACGGTAGTTCTTCGGCTCCGTGGGATCTAGGGTGGGCTTTTTCAGGATAGGCCTGATCGTACCATTCTTCCAGCAAGTTGGGTAGCTACGCCGGACAAGGGTCTTTGGGTGAGCCTGATTTTATGGAAAGGAGGAGTTTGCAGTACTTCCTCTTTCGCGATTCCTGGGAAACTCAAACCTAACATCTATTTTATCTGCCTCTGCCTGTGATAGATCTGGCTTATCTGGGCCCGTTCTAGCAATCAGGAGGTAATCATAAATTACTTGGACCTTGTTCTGGAAAAAGTTTGCTAGTTTATTGCACATGTTTTGATCTGGTTGGAAAGAACTTGCCTGCTGAGATTTGGAGAGCAGAGTAACCGTTTCAAACAGTTCCTTAGAGGAGTTACCAGCTTCCTCGATCCTGGTCGTGTAGAATAGTCTTTTTGTGGCAATAATTGCCTCTTTATACTGTTTGAGAGCAAGATTATAGGTTATTTTCTTATTGTTACTGTAATCTTGTCTCCAAAGACGCTCCACTCATCTTCAGATTACTTTTAAGCCCTTCAGCTCAGAGCTGTACCAGGGTGATGAAGGCTTTAGTCTCCTAACCGTTGACCATATTTCAGGTGCCACATAATCAGCTGCTGTCAGGAGCCATTCATTGAACCTGGATGCTGCCTCATTATTATCTTTAGCCAGTGACAGGGAAACTTGACTCAGAGCTGTATCTAGATCGTCAGCTTGAACTTTATTCCAGCGCCTGGTCTTTACCTTCACTGGTTTTGTTTGCCTTTGGTGAGTTTGCGAGGTGACCCTGATTTTAAAATAAATCGCATTATGGTCTGACCATGGGAGGGCTACCACTTTAGACAGACTAGTCTCTAAATTTTTAAGATCTAAAGTGTGGCCTGCCTGATGAGTGGGTTCCAGAACTAGCTGGCTGAAGCCGAAAGCTGCCAGATTGTCTAATAGTCTGCCTGTGCCTGGATTATTAGTTAATTCCAGGTGATAATTGAAGTCACCGAGAATAATAAAAGGGTGAGAATCTATATAGGATTCCAAATGAGTCATTAATGTCTGCGAAAACGAGGCCTTAGGCCCAGGTGGACGATAGATTAGGAGACTCTGAAGGTTAAAAAAGTGGTTTAAATTAATGGTAAAGAACAGTGCTTCTGCCGGTAGATCTGCTAGAGCTCCTACTCGCAGTTTTAGATGTTTCGGGTACATTATCACTATGCCCTCTCCTCTACCTACCTCCCTATCCTGTGAGGTGACTGCATAGCCCATCGGTAGCACTATGTTCCAGTCTGGACCCGAGGCATTATCTGTCCAGGTCTCAGTCAAGAAAATGATATCAGCTTTGTACTTTGAATCAGATCTTCAATCTGGTATTTATGTCTCCCTAAAGACCGTACATTCATCAGAACACATTGCATGTGCTGTTCGTGATCTGGCTTAAGGCTTCTATGCTGATCTTGCCTGGGCCAGTTGCTGAATGTAACCCCCGCATCTCTGTCCTTCAGAGCATCCGGCATCTCAGCATTCGGAAAGCTGGGGTATAAGTACTGGGTCTCTGACCCTCCCAAATCAGACGCTTCTAGACCTACACAAAACCTCTGTCAGAGGAACTGCGGTGCTGCTCAACGGACTCAACTGGACTGTTTTTCTAGAAGGACTGCTTCCTGTTTGTTGCCCTGCTGCCTGCTGTTCTCTGACTCTACAGGAAGTAAAGCTGGACTCTGCCTTCCCTCCAAAGTGATCCTCAAGGGCTTGTCAGCTTGCCTCCAGTTTCTGAAGCCTCAAAAACACAAAAGACAGGTTCCTGCAGTTCTTCTGAACTCTGCCTTCTGTGAGTCCTACTCTAGCCTGAGGTACTCCCTCCAAGTTCTGGGTCTTTAGAAGTGGAATCAGCAGCTGATTTTCTGCCAAATCAGTAGTAAAGCAACGCAAAGCCTCGCGAAACCTCGCCACACAGCTGACAGCTCTCAGAACCGATGCCGGACGACACAGAGCCTTGTAAAGCCTCTCCACACAGCCTCTTGGAACCGACACTGGAAGGTGCAAAGCCTCGCAGCGCCTACTGAGACCCGGATACAAGGTACTGTGTTCAGCGGGCCCAAGTGGGTCCCTGTTGTCGGAGCTCCATTGCGGAGAGCCTGAACTTTGGATTTGCACTGGTCCCACATAACCTGAAGCAACCTTTTTAGCGTTATCTGCTTCTAAGCACTTCATTGCATTTGTTTCTTCAACATTCAATATCTCGACTTCTACTTGATAGATTCTGAATGTTTTGGTCTAGTTTCACTCAAATAAATATTTTCTATTTTTTTTAAAACTGCTGTGGAGTTTTTTGTGGTGTATCTACTGTGTTTATGTATGAGGTATTGCACAAATATTTTACGCATTGTCTTCTACATTAAAAACTGCCTGCTTTGTGCCAATCTAACTGAGGGTTAGCACAGGGTAATCATGGACTGTGCTGTAACTTACCCTTACTAGGACTGTGGTCCCTACTTGGATATGGTGCATAGCTCTGTCAACCAGAGACCCACTTTCTAACATTGGTGATCAGCGGTGAGGATAGAACTTGTGTTTGTGCAGTGCCATATAATAGCTACATGTACACTACCCATCCACATCTAAGACCATTTAAATTTTTCTTCAGGCTTCCCTGTTTTCATTTTGATCAGTCCTCCACATCTTGTTTATGGCTGGTTCTGCAAGCGGAGCCAGGGAGTTTGAACTGGCCAAGCTGTAACGTTATACAGCAGCTCAGTTGAAAAGCTTCGGTGAGGAGACGGGGGTACCTGACCCCAGGAGCGACCAAGTAGGTGGAGTTCCAAACTGTCCTAAGGGCCTGGGTAGAGTCCCATTCCCAAGAGAATAATGCATTGGAGGAGCCTGAGACAGGCTCTTCTGAGAAGCTACCTGCAGTAGATGAGGGGTAAACCCCTGGAATTCAACCTCCTGCGAGAGCAAAACACAGTGTATCCTCCCATTGCCTATCCCCAGAAGAGCTGAGGGAGAGGAGGGAGGAGACAGAATTCAAGCTGCAGATGGCAAAGTTAAAGATATAGGCTGAGGAAAGGCAGGCAGAGGCTGAAAGGGCCTTCGCAGAGCGGAAACTTTTGTTGGCTCCTGAACAGAGTCTAAAGGAGCTAGAGATCAAGGCCAGGAAGTCTGATGCCAGCAGTGATGTTGGCAGCAAGCATAAGGTACCTGATGGAGGGAATAAGGTTCATATAACCAAGGGTTTAGTGCCCAGTCAGGTGGTGGGAGAAGACATTGATAAGTGGTTTTCTGCTTGTGAAGTTGCACTGAAGGTACACAGGGTTCCTGTGGAGGACCCGGGGCTGTTGAAACGCATACCTACACTGGGGAAGGACATACTCCCACCTTGAGAGGTTGGAGACCAAATCCTGTACACCCCATTGAAAGCCATCTTACTTGCCAATTTTGGGTTGACTCTCTAAAAGTATAGTCAAAGATTGAGGGACAGCCAGAAGCTCCTCAATCAGTCCTGGGTAGATTTTGTGGATGACTCCAACAAGTCACTGAATGATTGGGTGCGAGGCAGCAAGGTAAATGATTATGTTGGGTTGTACAAATTGATCATGAGAGAGCACATGCTCATTAATTTCTCTACAGAGCTGCGCCAGAACCTAGTTGACATTAAGCGGACTGATCCCAGGAGGCTTGCTGAGGAGGCAGACCCCCTAGGCTAGCATCAGGGAGTCCAAAATGGTTACTGGGGTGGGCGTCACCTCCACAAAAGGGGGTAAGGGTTCCCAACAGAAGAAAGAGGGGGAGAAAATCCTAAAAATAAGGTGTTCTCAAAAAGCCCCCAAATAATTCCCAAGAGGATAGTGCTGATCAGTTCTAGTGTAAGTCAAAGAAAAAGAAGGGGTTCTTTGACAATAAGACCGGGAGGTTTCTACCCCAATGTACTTGGTGCTACAAATATGGACACAAAGGGTGACTCAAAATGTCCCAAGAGGGTACTGCCTCCCACTGGTGGGCAGACACCAGGGATAGTGAGTGTAGCACTCAGGGAGGAGTTAGCCCCAGTTAGTTATGGGGAACAGACAGAGATGAAACTAGTTTCCCCGAGGAGATAAAGAAATGGGGCCTAGAGGCCAAGTGCATTTTAATACAATACTTCAAAGTATAGGCAGTGGGTCACCATTAACGGGCAATGGGTAGAGGCTCTGCGCGACACAAGGGCCAGCACGAGTACTGCCAAGTGTCATCTGGTGTGAGCAGAGCAGGTCCTTCCAGACACATTCTACTAATCGTGAGAGTCATCTACCGATGCTCTGGTTCCCTTTGAGTTGGGGGGGTGGGATGGAAGGTCTCCGGTTCTCTGAAAGTAGCCGTGCCTGTAGATTGTCTGTTAGCCAACGACCTAGAACATATTACCTGGAGGGAGGAAGAGCTCAGGACTCACTTGGAAATTATGGGATTGTCTGAGTGGGTCTGCGTGGCCACCTGAGCCATGGCTGCCCTAGAAGGGAGCCAGGGAAGTCGAGCTCGGAATCGCCTAGACAATTGCAAAGAAGAGGGGCGAAGGTCATGGGAAACCAGTCCCTGAAGGTCTTGAGGTGGTCGACGGGGCTCCGGAAGAGGAGGCCCCCCGAGCCAACCGAGGAGGACAGTTACACCCTAGGTGAATTTCAAGAGCTTTACAGGACATTTGGGGCAAGACAAGACCTTCCCTAATCTCGCCTCCCACTTTTATTGGCCCCAGATGAAGACAGCCTCAGATACATTTTGAAGGTCCTGTCCCACCTGCCAGGCCAGTGGGAAATCAGGGCAAAAGCACAAGGCTCCCCTGATCCCACTTCCAGTCATTGGCACTCCCTTTGAGAGAGTAAGCATTGACGTAAGAGGACGCCCTGGTCAACAGGTTTATCCTGGTCTTGGTGGACCATGCCACCCACTACCCAGAGGCTATCCCTTGGAGAACAGTGACTGCACCCGCGGTGACAAGAGATCTGATAGGGGTCGTTACCTGTGTGGGTTCAACCAAAGAGGCACTAACTACATGTCCGCATACATTAAGCAACTGTGGGAGGAGTTTGGTGTGACTTACAAGTTCACCACCCACAAACCAATGGTCTGGTTGAGAGATTCAACAAGAATTTGAAAGGTATGATTATGGGTCTGCCAGAGACCATGTCTTCTCTTTGCCTACATGGAGGTGCCACAGAAAGGAGTAGGGTACAGCCCATTTGAACTCCTCTATGGACTCCCTCTGAGGGGACCCCTAAGCCTTGTCAAGGTGTGGTAGCAAACTCTCAGGAACCCCCTCCGCCCCTAGGATGTGGTCAGCTCCATGCTGGACCTCCAGAACAAGATCCACCACTTCTGAAAGCAGAATAAATGTAACCTTGAGGATAGCCAAGAGGTGAGGACACTCTGGTAGGAGCAGAAGACAACACTGGTGGAATTTCAACCTGGCCAAAAGGTATGGGTCATGGAGCCAGTGGAGGCCCGGGCTCTCCAGAACCGGTGGATTGGCCATATGAAATCAAGGAGCAAAAGGGGGAGGCCACCTACTTGGTAGGCCTCCGCACCCCTGAAGGTGCTACATTTGAACAGGTTGAAGCCTCACTTCGAGAGGTCCGTAGTGAGTATGCTCCTAATGACAGATAAGGGAGTGGTAGAGGAGAGTCCATCTCTCCCTGACCTCCTCTCTGCACAGGAATACGATAGGTCAGTGAAGGTTGTCAACCGCTCTTCCTCCATGACCCTCGACTAGCAAGGTGACCTTTACCAGTTACTGGGGCAGTTTGCTCCCTTTGTCTCACTCACCCCCAGACTCACACATCTGTGCTTCCATGAGACTGACACCAGACACAGCCTCCCTGTAAAGAACACGCATCACAGTTGTGAGCCAGCATTAAGGAGGAAGTCTCCAAGATATTAGCCTTAGAAATAAACAATGGTAAGCTGTAGGAAAACCTAGTAGGTATCAATATATCCCGCCAAGAAGCCTATGATACATTTGTTTCCCTATAAACTCCTGGTTACTGGCTTACAGTTGGTTGCATTTCCAGTATTTGTGTGTGCTGTGTCCATTGTCTGGTTCAGGAGGTCGAGCCCCTCCACCCACACATTGGGCTATGATTGCATAATATTGCCATTAATTGACACTACCGCAGCTAGGCATAATTCTCCCTCCGTCGACTACTCTACCTCCTCCATCTGTCCCCTCTGTCCACATATATTCCCACTGGGGTTTGCCATAGCTCTGTTGCTAGCCTGCTGGTTTTGCACTTTAGAAATACAAACATACACATACACACATACATGCAATTTGATGTAATGTGAGAAGGAATGGGCAAACATATAAGTAAATACAATGTTCTATATGTGTTTGTGAGCTGGACAGGATGTTTCTGAAGCGACTTGGTCCCCTTCTCTAGTCCAAGAGGATTCAGCCCTTCTGTGAAGGATCCCTATTGTAGACTTGATATGGTGGATACAGTTTCTGTAAACCAACCTAGTAATAATCCATCCTAGCTATCCAAATTATTATTCTGGTGTTTTGAGGGGCGTGTGTAAGCAACAACAGGGCTCATCATACAAAGACAAAGTAGAGGTGTTGGATGTATGTATTTGTCGCACCAGATTATGGTGGAAATTACTTGTTCAATATCTGTGAGTAAAAAGGCTTACTTGCATGCCACCCTGCAGACTGACATGATCCCTTGGTTACTTATTCAGGCATGCACTCCCCTGAGTAACCTAGAGGATGGAGACTTTGGTCACACTTTTTGTTTGCGTTGTAACTACTCTGTGAACAGATATACATATGTGCCCCTTTCTACTCAGTCATTTGTTACTTTTTCCCCCCACTTCCGGGTCGTAGCAGAGATTTGACTAGGGAGGAGGAGGTGCATGTGAGGCTAAGAAGAGAGTGAGATGGTTGACTGCCAAGATGGTGTTCTCTTTCCCATTGGCTAATGTCTTCACAAACTATGACCCCCTGCATACAGGTGACCTACTTTAGTGCTGACTTTCCAACCAACATGGAGCTAATGTGTGTCGCACGATATCAGCCCACATCACATGGTTACCCAGTGTGGACACCATGAGCTGGAAAACCCTGCAGAGAGTAGGCTACCAGCTCGTTGTATAGAGTCTGAGCGCAGAGATTGTCATTTGCCGATGGAAAACCTCCAGTTTACGTTTGTTTGTTTTACTCTTTAAGTTAGGAGGCAGTGAGTAAAAGTGCCTCAGGTGCAGTGCCCTCTTCACATTGAAATTGGCAGGTCTGTTGGCGAGTAATGCAGACCTGTGAGCCCTCCTGCTGTGCTATCCAGATGCATAAAGCCTTGCCTTTAGCTGGTGGTCTCCCATTTCTTAGCAAAGGCTCGCTTTTGGCATTTCTGAAAATGTGTATACCAGTAGTTAATGTAAAGGTTATTAAGATTCAACTCACTACAGCGATGATTACAACAATACAAAATACACTTTAGAGTTCTAAAAGTGTCGCGGAAAAATAAGTTCCTTGAGACGGTTTTCTAGAGCCCTTGGCATGAAACGACTATTGCTCACTCTAATGCAGACATGCAACAGACACTGCAGTATGCAAGTCTGTCTTTCAGCGATGGGCCTGAAAAAGGACTATAGTTCTAAGAAGCTGCTCACTCGTGTGACAAATTTAGGTCAGCAACGCTCTGACTATGAGTTAAGTAGTTATGTTTTTTTCAGTTGTGAGTGCGCGCTATCAAGCCTCTGCCTGAGAAGTACTATTTGTGCTATTAGTCACACCAATCAGACAAGTATTGCCCAAGTAAACACAGGGATTACTAATATTATACACAAAGGACTGCACTTCCGTGTTTGGAGTGAAATGATTCCTTCTCGGCACAGGAAAAACAAGCACACACAAAAGAAGTAGAGACTAAAAGCAGATTCTCACAGATTCTAGACCGAAATACTTTTTAACCATTTAAGGGGTCTCTATCTAACCAAATGTCAGATTTCTTTGATATAAAGAGGCCAAATCTGGTCGACCTCTAATCTTCAGACTTATTTTGAGCCATGACCCAAAAGTTATGTGTGATCAGTACAGGGCACCCAGTTCATTACCCCGAAAGGAGGACACAAATAGCTTATATAGATTTATGTCTGGGGTGGACTAACTAAAGTGCTTAAAAAACTTTTTTTTAAGTAGTCTTTTTAGCTTGCCCCTAGAGGCGTTCCATCGCTGCTATTCCATCCTGCTACCTGGCATATCTCCTATATCAGACTTATTGGTATATTCTCAGCCCCCACTAGAATTGCACACTGCTGTAGAAATGCCAATCCACACACTGCATTTTGACATTTGTTGCATGTAAGTGACATTTCTCATTCATGCTATGTTGACGGTTTGTGTTGCTTCATCTCTGGTATAAATTACTCGCCGAGTGTTGCATTTTGTTTTTAAGTAGTTTAACTAATATACTGTTAACAACCTACTTCAGAGAAAAATATGCATTACATGTTGGGACAGAAGTCTTCTGCATGTCTCTGGGGAGAGTGCTTTCCTGCCTTATGCTGCTCTCTAGGCAAGTCACTTAAAAGTTACTGCATCTACATCCCTACCTCAGTTAGCATGACAAGCTTACATGTCCACTGAGGGTCTCCCTGCTTACATGGATTGAGAACCCCAGGAGCTTGGCTCTGAGGTCGAGGAGAGACATGCATAGTGCAACCCTATTTCAGAAAGTGGTTATGGCCCTCTCTACACAGGAGGTGATAGACTGACAGTGGTGGCAGCATTAAATCTAGTCGGGGATACCTGTATCCCTGTATTCTAACAAGGGTGGACGACTAGCCAACCTTATGATTAAGTCTGTTCAGTATCACATGCACGTGGTCCTGTTGCCTTTGTCTACCTAATGTGTTTGAGAGCCCATGGGTGTACTGGGGAAGGATGGTGAGTTGAGCCACTGTGTGTAATGTGAGCTGTTCTGAGGACATTCAAGCTCCCTCGTGCCCCTCTCTATTCCTTGGAGACACCGGATGGGCTGGAGGTAGACACTCGCTCTTACCTATGCTTAACTGCACTAACTGCTAGGAGGGACTCTTTCTGTTGGGTGATGGTCAGGCCCTCCTGGTCTAATAGCCAGAGCTGGTACGAGGGAAGACAGTAGGTCATCCTGTGCATGCTTTGGACACGGAGTGAACATGCCATAAACGTGTCTTGCGATTGGAGGGGCACCCAAGATTCACAAGTAGCAGACCCTTCTGATTGAATCATCCTAGCATTCAAAAGTGATAAAAGTCTGGCTTTAGCAGTCAGTGTATCTTTAAGACTGGTTGACCATTCTCACAAGGTGACCCTACATGGGGTCTGCCTAAGGACGCCATTCACAGCCTGGGGTGCAAAGGAAAGATAAGAAGCGTACTCACCGCGCCTGGAACTTGAGGTACATTTCTCTAGTACTGATGGATTATGCTGCAAAGTAATTTGCCAATAATGAGGAGCAAGGGCATCAGCAGCATTGGTCAGAAAACCAGCTGTTCCTGTGAGGCTTGTGGAGCTGGCACTTTGAACAAGGAAACTGAAGACAGCTGCTCAAGATTAAGAAGCTTGCAGCACATTACCGGAGAAAGAGGGAGATGGGAAGGATTGAGACCAGTCCTTGAAGGCTAGTCACTTTGCCCAGAACTCTCCCCTGTGCTTTGAGAGCCTGTGTGGTACTTCCAGTTATAATTGGTAACTGGTGAAGAGTGTCCTGCGATACAGGCCCCCACCTTCCTGCTTGTGACATCTGGGGATATCGGGGTGCACTAGCACCCTGGCCAGTCACTACCCTCCTAAAGTTAGCCCCAGTGGCTACTGGACTAGTGGGACTCCAGTAAACTGTGGCAAGACATCAGGCACCTGTGATCAGATCCCTGACACTACTAGAGACGTGTCCTCGTTAAGTAAGAGGAGGCCACATCTGTTGCTGGGGGGGGGGGGGGGGTGTTAAGGGCTGATCAAGAACATTTGACTTCACATCAAATGCTGAAATTAGCTCATTTAAATACAAGGATTGGTATAATGGCTCTAGTAAATGAGGGCAACCCTGTGCAACATGGTCTGTAATATGCAATGCTAATTGTGTGTCAACATGTTGACTGTGTTTTTATAGTGCTTAGCGTCTAGGAGCCATAATACTGTTTGGGCTCAGAACTCTGGCCCAGAGGGTTGTTGAGCCATCTGGCATTCACGGTTTATCCTAGTTTTATGTGCAGTATACCTCTCTTGTGTGTATTTGAGTACCTTTATTTTATAAAAAGTATAGCACTGATTGGACATTGGTTTTATCAGCTGGTAGTATGGTGTGTACTGTATTCTGAATGACTAACTCCACCTCACCTCATTGAGTAAGCCTTGGACTGCTCTGTCTCGCCACCCAGAGAGAGTCAAGTGCTGGAGAGGAGCACTTGGTTATCCAGTTTTTAGTCCACCAGTACTGAGGCCCCAGGACACTAGAAGGGGAACACTCCAGTTGATGCGGTTGGAACACAGTAATTCAAGTGCCCTCGCGCCCAGGAAGTCGGGTCTAACATGTCAACTTGAGCGTTCAATATGTCTTGGTTAGCTGGAGTTCCAGTTCTAAATCTACATGTCACCATACCAATGTCAGACTAGACAGACTGGCCCCTATCACTGAATGGTTTACATAGGGAACACAAGGAGAATAGCACTTGAAGTTTGCAGTCAGGATGTCAGTCAGTGGCTCTCCCGGGCTTGGGTGTGGGGACGGACTTTGAGAGGACTTGTGTCACTGGTGCCACGGACCCTTTGCCTCGGTACTGGTGATTTTGTGAATTAAAAATGTATGTATATCAGTCACAATTATCAATTCTGTTGTAGCAGCACGGTTTTTTGCATGAAAAATGAGCAACAGTCTAGCGTCTGCAGAGTAAGTGGAATCAAAAATGTAAGCAACTCAATGAAGTCGTGGAGTTCTAAAATGAACTCTGGAGATGGGCCTTGGTAGATATCTGCCAACGAGGAAAGCTCGTTATTTCTTTCTTGACACGGAACTGTGGAATCACAAAGATCTCGGATCGACAATTTAGTCAGAGGAGAATCTCTCCTCAAATGATTTCTCTAAGAACCAACCCATGCTGCACTTTTGGTTTGTATTAGTTTGTTTAAAATAAAGTAATACTTTTCAACATATTTGAGCAGAGCCACAAGGTATCACCTTAAGGTGATCATTAGTGCGGCAGGTGGGTGAAGGACAAAATGGCATCTTGCCTAGTTCAAGCATCCTTGCATCAGGCATGGCTTCACAGTCGGATTTATCATTAGAAACAACGATGCAGAATATTCACATGGTGGAAGCAGAAGGATAAGAGGATGCCAGCAAAAATGGCAACAATATGTATCTATCAACAGTGCATCATAAATATTAAAACGCGCATTGGCAACGCCAATAGTTGTGGCATTGGCAAGCCTTTTGTATGTTTTGTAATGGTATTTTCATACATTTCATAGTAAAAGTATTAAAAAGTAAAAATACTGCCATCTAAAGTTGCTGTGCTGGTTTGTAAAAAAATAATAAATAATCATTGCAAAAATAGATAAAAAAACATTAAATAAAAGCATAAACTGTCCTTCAGCACTGCCACTTAAGTGCCTTACTTTTTAGATGGAGTCGTACATGTGCAAGAGCATAATCCCTTCACTGACATTGAAGACAACCAATGGCGGAGGCAGCCGTGGGTAGCAGCAAAATGTGAGTGGCACTTGAGGGCTGACAAAGCTGCTCTTTGTAAATGTATGCGTTTTTAATAGAATATGTTTTGTAGACCATGAGGCAAGCTTGGTATAGTAAAATGTTTTTCTCCAGCATCAATAATACAAATATAACGCTCGCAGTAAGGCAATAGGAGTACAAATTTCACTAGCACACAGAAAAACCAAGATCCAGGTATCACCTGGTCACGTTTCACTCACACAGCTACGTAGAAGTAGGACAACTTCACTCGGGCTGAACAGCTAAACCAATTACAGCAGTGCGATGCAATGCAATTGTTGCACAAGCTAAACACACCAACCAATTACAACAGAAAAACAAGCATTGGTATTGCCAATAGGTCTCGCCTTGGAACCTTATAAGTGTTTAGCCAGGCAACAGTTGATGTTGTTGCACCAAGGTTATTGTGCTGAAAAACTAAACACTTATAAAGGTCCCAAGGGCAAGACCTATTGGCTATGCCAATGCTTGTTATGTCTTGTGTTGGCACTGTGAATATGTGTTGTGACTGCATTATGACATACGTGACCATTGCTCAGATCGCGAGTGTTTTATCAGCTGTGTTCCCGTTTTACACAATTCCTTGTCAAGCTGTTAGGCGTGTGTGCTCAGCTACGGAGACTGTTGTCATGTTGAGATGTGTGTGTTTTTTACAAATATATTTTGACTTTCAAATTCCTTCTTGCTTCGAGGGTGCCTTACGAACTCTTTAGTTAATGGCTCTTGCGTGAATGAGGAGGATGGCTTTCAAACAACAAAGCAACGTGTTTCCATTGTATGTGTGAGTGTCACTGGGAGTTCTAGTGATACTGTGTCCTTGACGCCTTTAGGCCATGCTGCTTACATTACGGGTTGTGCACGGAGGGCTCGCTGACTAACATGTCCTTACGCGACTTCTCTGCTGCTCTACACACGGCCACGTGAGTCACGCGTCACACGTCTGGCGTGGGTCTGGGTAGTAGAATGCGGTGTGTCTTTCCTTGTTTGTTTGGTGGGTAGGGGCCTTTTGTAAAATGGGCGCACATGTTTTTGCGCAATTGGTGTTTTTTTCTGGGGATTTTATGCATTGCCAACGTAAAAAACAATAACATTCTGTTTGACACAGTCTGGCTGACTTAAAAACGCAGGTAGGCCCCTAGCAGACACAATCAATCAAAACCCGACAGTAATGACGGGCAATTTTGGAACTTCATTTAAGGCAAGCATTCCTGCAGATTAGCTGTCTCCTTCTGAAAGTGTTCATTGCTACTAGGTAGACATCTAACTATGTGGAAATGTACAGTTAAAAATATAAGTCCACAAGGAGTTTATTTCTTTCTTTCTTTATTGCAACTTTTACACAGCGACTGAGTTCATTAAAACACAAAGGTTTAATAATAGGTCAGTAGCTTTGCTACGTGAGATGTCAACTTCGTTAAGTGTTGAGAAGGGATAGCGAGGGCAACCAGGCAAATGCAAACAGCTGTTTTCAAGCACTCGTGCTTGTGGTGGCATCCACCTTGCGGGAGCAAGCAGCGGCGCGCGGGCCATCTGTTTTCAGTTAGCGCACACGTCACTGCTCACTCCCACAAGGCGGATGCCAGCACAAGCACGAGTGCTTGAAAAGAGCTGACCAATTTCTAAAGGTTATCTCTTAGAGCAGCGCATGCGCGCTGCCTACGCGAGATCTAAAAATCGGAGGACAGGGCATATACAAACAGCACTGCTATTATGAAAGAGGCACGCAGAAGAAACAGGATTGGCGGCAGTAGCACTAATTGCGTCAAAACAGAAGAAAATGACAGATTGCAGTATGTGGAGCTACTTAAATGATTCTCTGCCGTGCATTTTAATAACATAAGCTAATTACTTGGATTAGAGCAGACTAATTACACAATATCTTTACTATGCTACTTTATCGTTCCTTACATAGTAAATTATTGTGATTACATGAACATATATTTGACTAAACTAGTGGATTAATCTCTTTCTGTAATCTTACTGGTTTACAAAAGATTACATTGATTGCTTCACTGAGCCCCACATTGTAGAGCCTTTACTTCTCTAATTTTATACAGGTAAAGCAAGAAAAATCAATGTCAAATACATAACTATGATAGATAATGTATAGTAAACAATGCATTAGAAAACAAAAAACATATGATCAACTGCAGTGCCCTAGATGGTTATTTTGATTACTTTACCTTTCTATTTAACAAATTAAAATGACTACTTTACTCTGAAGACATTATACAAAGTGACAGCTCAGATCACTTTACCTTGCCCTAGATGGCAGGAGAAATCACTTAGAACGTTAAACTGCATTTCATTACAGAATCCATTCATTCCTTAGTACATCCTAAAATGACGGACATATGAGATTACTGGGATTCATTTACCAATTCGTGTAATATGGGATACATTCATTGCATTAAACTGTATTAGGATACAGAAGCAGCTTGGTATTACTGTACCTTCATACATAAAAGAGGGGATTTACTCCGAATAGTCTTACATTTTGTTTTTATACGTTACAAGATGGAAGGAGGAGACTGATAATGTGTCCACTACTGGGCCAAACTGCATCAGTTTACATAAGGAGATTCCACTGAACTTCACTCCGATTTAATAAAACGTAAAATGACGTCACTCGCACAGCGCAAGTGGTAGCACAGCAACTTTTACTCACACAGAAGTACACCATGGACACTATGAGGTTCATTCCCCGCACACAAGGCATAGGTACAAGACATACCTGGTTGGCATTCACACGTGCAGACACCATGGGGGCAGCAGCATGGCATGCTTCCTGCACACAGCACACTTGGCAAAGGAATCAGCTGGGCAAGCTTACCTGGACCATGCACACAAGGAAACACACACACAAGTAACACAGGCACACTCAGGATGTGGGGGAAAACACTTTTCTTTGGCCTTTGCAAGCGTGGTAGATTGAGGGGGATTACAATGGGACAAAGTTAGAACACACCTTAGAACCCAACATACAGAAATGGGAGAGACAATAAGATCTGTGATGGACTTGTGCTGCGGCTCAAGTGGGCAAAGTAAAACCTACTTGAAAAGACAGCATTGATTTCTAAAGAAATACAGTTCTGTCAAATAACAGCCATACTTTTCACCCTATATTGCGTTTCAACATCCTTCGAGCTTTACAACATTGTTAGTACTAATGTATAAACTTTTATCATGAACAATTTTATAAGAATTATTCTAACAATATTGTTCAATGGAAAATAAAACAAAACTATATTATATGAGACTTTATAAAATGTTTGTATTTTATTTTTGGTAAATGACTGCTACTGCTGTCTTTGGGGAAAGTCACCAATTAACGACAGTTAGCTGATGGACAACTGTAAGCAAGCCAATCGCATCAAGGGGCCATGAATATTGCTACACCAGTACGAGTTGACCAAGCTTGCAGGAACAGGAAATGTGGGTGGGTACCTTCTGAAAGCAACAGTACAATTTCAAAGCACATAGGGTCGGTATGCCCCAGTTGCCTACGATCACTCAAGTAATACTACTACAACCGTTTCTCCACAGTACGCCAAAACGTACACATATTGGTCACCCTCATCTGGAATAACTGAACAATTTTAGTGTTTTGAATATGCTAGATCCTACATTGCAAAAAGACACACCTTAGGTCTCAAAATCCCTATATTGGACAACTGGTTGTCAACGCAGTTATTCTACTCTGGGCTTCCATCCTAGAAACTGGTTGAAGCACACACCCCGAAGAAATGGAATACCAGGAGAGAAGAAAGGCATGCTTAAAATGCTAACAAACACCTTTGTCTAGATACATTTATATTGCTCCACAGATACAACCCATCCAGCTCACATTTTACCACCGACCAACCATTTTGAACCACTGCATGTGGTGTCCTTTGAGAATTGTATTCCTAATTAAGCCATAGACAGAAAAAGGGACAGATATAAAATAAAAGGAACGTCCAGTGGTGTATGTATAAAGCGTAACATATTGTGCCTCTGTGCAAAGAATCGATGTTGATCCCAATACCAGTGGGCTAATTTAATAAAGCTTGAGATGCAAGTTGGAGTCGGGCTTCCTGTATTTCAATTGGTGTTACGTAGGTTACATATCTAAGCACCAAGTGCTGCTTCTAACAGATTTCCATGTGGTCCTCTTTGCAACAAGAGAGCTATTTTTTTACGCCACTTCTCTTTTTAGGTCAAGCCTAGCCAGCGCGCATGCGCTGCTCTATGGGGAGGCCTCTTGGAATCACTCCAGACTATCTCGAAACTTGTCTGGGTGGTTTTTCAACTTCCACACATTCTATTGGCTTTACGTGTGGCTTTCCAAAATGAAAGCACGCAATTGGCCAAAGGCGGGTGCATGTCCCACCTTTTCTGTAAATGTTCACTCACATGACAACCAGCTGTCGGGATTGAGCAGCGGTGCGAAGGGTGCCAGCTGCATTCCTCCTCGTGGATCATTAAATATAGCACGGTCACTTTCAGTTTATCGTCCGGGCTTGTTTTTTTCACTCCCAACCTCTCCTCTCGGACCATGCCTCCCTCCTCTCCTTCCACCCCGCAGCCTCTCAAACTTATCCAGCCGTTTCATTCCCCCTGCCCACTCATCTTAACTCAGTCTTAACTTCCGCTTACAAATTCCTACCTCAGCTCTGCCTTGCCCCCCCTCGGCTTCCCTCTATCCCCCTAAGTTCTCTCTCACCCCCACAGCCGTAGATGCTTTCCCCGCTCACTTCACAACCCCTAACTTCCCCTCCCACGTCGCTTCTACGAAGCCACTCCTCACTACCCTTTTACCCTCAACCTGAAAATGTATTCTAACTCCCTTCCACACATTACCTCCCACACTCCCTTTCGCTGCCCTCCCGTACTTATTTGCCCCCGACACTCCAATTCTTTGCTTGAGTCCTATATTGCCTCCACAACCCTCACTGGGTCCCCATCTCACTTCCACGCCCCTTTCCTTGTGCGTTTACCCCCTCCTTTTACTACCCGTCCCATCCTCACCGCCCTACTTCGCCTCCCTCATTCCTCATCTCCTCCTTTACCACCTCCCCACATCCATCATGGCCACGCCCATTCCTTGGCTCAACCTCACCCTCTTTACTCTCCATTCCCTGTTCCACCAGCCATCAATCACCCCTTCTTGCCCTCGTTCATCCCCAACTCTCTTCCACTAAGATCCACTCATCCCTTTCTCTCCCATCATACTAACTTACTCCACGCCCACTCATTCCTTCACCCATTCGGTGTCCTCGGTGTTGTACGTGTAGCACGTGTAGCACGTGTAGCACGTGCTCCGCGTTTACCTTGTATTGTGTGCTTAAATTCTGTGTACTCTCTTCTACTGGTACTTGATTTATGTGTACTCAAATGTTTCTATGTCTTTTCGCCATTTTTTAAACGCGCTATCACCACCTGAATGACTTCCATATCGACCATGTATGCTGTACGTGTACTCTATGCTGTGTGGCAGTCGTGTGCATGAGCTTTGTGCTCGGCATGTTTTCTGTGCAATATACTAATGCCTTGTGTTTCGTGGCCTGCCTTGTTCTGTGGTCTCAGTGCTGTATATTTACTGTCCTCTTACCTGTGTTTTACATGCACCCTTTCTACCCCGCACTTTGCATACACTAAGCTCTAAGTATGTATTGCCACAACAGGGCCCTACTGTGAACTCAGCTGTGCATATATTTTACAACATATTGCCATGTGCTCCATGTGTGGTGTACATTCTGTGTTCTACACTTACTCTGTGCTATACACACATGCACTCTACTCAACTTACGCCATATTTCCCGGGTTTTACATGTGTTTAAGCTCCCTGCAGGGGTCTGTGATCAACCTCATGTTCACAAGGTCCAAATCCCGGCAAATTCACTCAGCCTTTCATCCTCTATGAGGTCAAGAAAATGAGTACTATTGCGTTGGGTAACCAATAGAAGTCTGTTATTCAACGCCAAGATGCCCCTTTGTGGATGAAAGTGCGCTTCACTTCAAAAATACACGCTATGTTATGTTACTATGACGAACTGCCCCCACCGAACAATAAAAACTATAACAAAAAAGCATTAGAACAGGCAGGGAAAAATTGACAGCACTGCATTAACAAAAAAACTAGAACACATTTTTGGTGTTAATTCTGTTTTTTATTAGGATGCTTCAGTTGTATATAATGCTTTCTATGTTATATTTAAGGTGACAAAAATGGTTATAACACTATTTTTTATTATAACTTTTAAACATGATGCACAACATTCACAATGCTCTACAACACATTAAATACCCTAACAAAGACAATAGCTCTGCCTAAATACTTCTAAGGCCCAAAAGGAAAGACCTATTGGCTATGCCAATGCTTGTTTCCAATATTTCATACTCTGGAATTTTAAAGCTTACCCTTATATTCTGTTTTTTGTCATTACTCAGAAATACTATTGTTTCGCCGTCTCACCTCATGAGTCATGTTCCCTAGCTATGTTATTTCAATGTCCTGGGACCTCAGATTACCCACACCCAAAGAACTCCTCACCTCACTATTGTACTACCACACTGTACTACCTCTTTAACAGAAGCTTGGCTATCACATACTGAGTTTTCTAAATATCCTTGTTCCTCCTGGCTGACCGCCATGTTGGCTAACGGAAACCACAGTAGAAGAGAGTCAGTATTCCCTAAGGGTAAACGTTTACTTGACAACCCTATCTCCTACCATCCAAAAATGTGTTAAACTCTGCAACTTCAGTTACTTTTGTTTTTTGCTCCTTTCCATTTAGGTCACCGTGCACCTTTGGTCACTGATCTTCCTTGCTAGCTCTTCAGACATATCGTCTAATTATCGCAGATGATTTAACCCTTTTTTTACAAAGCCGAATGTACCATAAATACTAAACGAGTGTTAGGGGAAAGCACGCCAAAGTTGCCAAGTCTGACTTTTTGTCTCTACCTCCCGAATTTTTTATGCTGTGTTGGATTTCGTCTTTTGCTGGTTTGGATGCTTTGGACACTTTGCCACTGCTGATCAGTGTTAAAGGGCAAGTACTCCCTGGGTAAATTATGTTGGAACAACGAGTTTCACAACAACGACTACCCTAACAACGAGGTCGTCACCACGACCTTGTCTAAACTACCATTTTTTGTTTCACGCATTCCTTTACCATGATTTTTCGTGGTAAAGGCATGCATTGTAAAAAAAATGCATACCAACTATTACCCCGATCCCCCCCAACCACTCTACCCCCAAAAAACGAATCTTACCCTCCTAACCCCCTAAAAACAATCAACCACACCCCCTAAAAACGAACACAACCCCCTGTACACTAACCCAACCCCACCCATCAAAACTAACCCTAAACCTTCTCTGCACCCCTAAAAACTAACCACAAACCCCCCACCCCCCAAAAAATTAATCCCAAACCCCGGACCACCTAAAAACTAACTCCAACCCCTCCACCCCCTAAAAACTAACCCCAACCCCCCCACCCCCTGAAAACTAACCCAACCCCCACCCCTTGAAAACAAACCCCAAACCCCCTAAAATAAAAACTAACCACAAACCTCTTTTACCTGTTCCCGTGCGACGCAAGCTGAACTCTGCTCTGCCCGAACACTAGACAGACTCAGCCTTAACCACGCACGTGCGTGGTTAAGGCTGAGTCTTTGTTCGGGCAAGTCGTTGTTCGGCTTGCGTGACTCCGGAGTCGTCGCAAAGGTAGTTTCCCACCTCACAGATGTGGGGAGGCCATTTGCGGTGCACCCAGTGGCCGCCCCGATTCACAGCCACTGTTTAAGTGATATAATTTACAGACAGTGGCCTGCTTAGTCTCTGCATTGACTCTGGTACACGGGTCCTTTTCATCGGCACAGAGGGATGGAGTGGTCATCTTGGTGGAGTGTGAGTGTCTCAGGTGGGTGACTCTTGACACCTTCAGACCCAGGAGGCTCTCGCCTGGCCCTCTCCAGGATACCTGATCAAGGACGGAAATCGACGAGGGGAGACCCGGGGTGAGGGGGGTTGTCGGTAGATACCATTGGTGAATTCCTGGCGTTCACTGCCACGGCATGTACATGCTCCTCAGGGAGAGAGGGATGTTCGGCCTTCCCTGGAGCGGTTGCATGTACCACGACAACTTTTGGATTGTGTGCACTTAAACCTTAGCGATTTCCCTTTGCTTTCTAGGGTCAACAACTACAGCCACAGCCACATCCTCCCCCTAAGATGGCTGCAGCATGCAGGAAGAAAGACCACATACTCAGAGACATACTCCCGAGGCCAGCGGGTCCCTCGTCAGGGGAATCGGTCCCGGGTGTCCATACGGGCCACGTCCCCCAGAAAAAGAGGATACAGAGGCCCCGTTTACATGCCTATACACGGAAGCACTCTTCACCTCCCTATGGGAGGATCTACAGATGGTTAAGAAAGAGCTTTTTCACGAACTCCAAGCCATCTGGGAAAAGTGACCGAAATTGCGGACAGAATTGATACTCTGGAGGAACATGAAGCGGCCAGAAACTAATAAATTGAACGGTAACAGCAAAAAATCATAAGACTCACTTACTTTCAAGCACACACTGAGGATGTGAAAAAGGGGTCTGGGCGCAATAACATCAGAATCCTAGTGCCCAGGCGGCAGCAGAGGAAGAGGATTTAAAATGCTATGTGACAGCCCCTTTTCACCCAAACCTTGGGAGATACGCAACTCCTAGAAATACGTCTAGATAGAGTGCATGGAGGAGGCCAGGCGCAACTGGGAATCTACGTCACATGGGCATACATGACTTTCCTTTAAAAGAATAAATACTCTGTAAGGATAGAGACCTGCTACAGTTCAGGGGCCACATGCTGCAAATATATCAGAACCTTTCCGCCATTAAAATCCAGAAGAGGCAGGAATTCCGCCCAATGACTACCTTCCTGCGAGATCTCAAGAGTATATAATTTTGTTGATACCCTTTTCGCATAATCTTCATTTGAGAGGGAAAGCTTATTCATATCCACTCCTAGTGTGGTCTGCGAGCTCCTACAGATAGAAAGCTCCGGAGGGGCCCGTACTGAGTCGAGACCCAGGGAACAGAGCTCTAACAGGCACTCACATTGGTGGGTAGCTTGTCCTGATCCTGAATCTCCAGACCTTACTCAGCAACAATAGCCCAAGAGAAATGGCATTCCTGGAGAAGCTAACTGAAGCGTCACCGGCTCAGGAGATTGCTTAATATCGTTAGGGCTTTTCAATCAGGTTTTAAGGGCCGGGGACGGTACACCTGTGCGGGGGAGCCTATCTCTGAGGCACACTGACCATGGACCTTATTTTGTTTCTACTGGATGGACACTGACAGTTGGGTATCTTCCGCGTTCCAGAGACCTTGATTTTGGTGGGGGGATTCTATAAAAGGGTGCTCAAAAATACAACACATCCCACACATATGGTCTTTATATCAGAAGAGAATGGGATCTCCATTATATAATGCCAGTGGGTTGGCTCAGTGTCCTGGGCCTGGGGACACACTAGAACGACAATTATTCTGCCCCATGTCCCACAATACAATACACTGAGGATTTTCACTCCCAATATGAGGGGACTTTAATAATCCAGTCAAGCTGACATCTGCCTACTCTAGAAACACCTAGTTGCAGGCGACTGACATCGTCTTAAGACCAAGAGTTTCCCTCAACAGTGCTTTTCCTCCACGGCAAGTAAAAAGGCTGGAGTGGCAATTAAGGAGTCACGTTCCTTTCAGGGAAAATTGGGTCCCAAGTTTGCAGAGATCTGGGGACTTTTGCTCGTCTATCAGGTGCAGATGGCCCCCACTCATTGGTAATAGGTTCCATATATGCACCCAATGTGGGCCAGGAGGAGTTCTTGCAGAGAGAGGTGGCAGAAATCATGACAGGCCAGGATCAACTGGTCCTGATAGAGAGCGATCTTAATTTGGCTTTTCACAACGACATACACCGCTTGCTCTGCTGAGAGGGGGGTTCAGGAGCAATATTTTCTGACTGCGCCCTCCGGTTACAAGAGATGGGGGTTAAAGGATCTGTGGCGGGAGCAACACCAAACTTTTAATTCACATGCACAAAGATCATACGCTCACCTTGATTACTTTCTTGGTTCTAGGGACCTTCAGACACTGGTCTCGTCAGTGGACCTGGAACCTCGGTCGCTCTCAGACCACTCCGCCATCTACCTAGATCTAAACCTACCGCGGGCCACTGGCAGCAACCAACAGTAGCTCCTCTAGGGAATCCCTCCTGCAGAGCCTGCCAGTGGTCCAGCAGAAGGCAATAGTGGACTACCTTAGTTTCAACAATGGCCCAAACGTTCCGATCTCATTGGTGTGCGACACTTTAAAAGCAGTCAGAGGCAAATTCATAGCGATATTAGCTGCAGATAATGAGGGATAAAAAACAGCAACTGCAACAACAGGTGCCGGAGCTCAACTGCATTCATCACCGTACCAGGGCTCCAAGAATCTGTAAACAATTGACATGGCAGGATCTCGATAAAGCAGAATACGCATTGCTCCGCTTAAAACACACCTATTTTGTTGGAGGGGCTACTGCCGTAAAGTCATTGGTAATGAGGTGGAATTGTGGTTGAGGGCAATGGACCCATTACAGCTACCTTTCAAGATTTTGATTAAATTCTCTACTCCGAATAGGTTTTACCTGCCGCAAACCCTCCTTGCTACATCAGCAGTTCGAACACAACCCATATAACTGTAGATCAGGCATCTGAACTGGACGGGCCAATATCAATGCAAGAAGTCATTGCGCTATCATGAGACAAAAACTTCTGAAAGCCCCGGGTCCTGATGAATTTCTGGCAATTTTTTATAAGACCTTTTGTCCGTCACTAGCTCCCCTACTTATGAATCTTTTCAATGCAAATCATGATCGGACACAATCCCACCCTCGATGATGGAGGCTTCAATTGTGGTCATCCTTAAAGCTGGCTAGGACAGATGACATTGTGGGTCCTACAGACCTATCTCAATATTGGACGTGGACGCCAAGTTGTTCACTAAAATTTTGGCGGCTCGCCTCACTTCCCTAATGCCTGGCCAAGTGTCGCCAGACCAGGGGAGCTTTATCCCCCAGAGGCAATTGCACTGATAATACCAAGAGGATTCTTCACGCTATAGATAAAGCGAGCCATTCCAACAGAAAGATTATGCTACTCTCTATGGATGGCGAGAAGGCGTTTGATCACATTCACTGACTGTATTTGTCAAAGGTCTTTGCTCATTTTGGCTTTGGGGAGCAGTTCCTTACCTTGATATTGAGCAACTGTAGGTACCAAAGGCGAAGAGGCATGCAACAGGGGTGCCCATTGTCACCCCTGTTGTTCGCACTATACATGGAGCCCTCTGCTCAGAGGTTCAGAGATAACTCCAAGATTACCAGGGTATACTTTGGTGGGGAGGAGCACATCATTTTACATGCGGATAATGTAATAGTGGCGCTGGATAACCCCAGAGAGGCATTACATTTCTTTCTAGAGGAGATAAGAGTGTTCGGGGAGGCTTTGGGCGTCCGCATGAATCTCAACAAATTACAGGCCCTTAATCTTTCGGTCCCATTCGAGAATGTGGCGCATCTAGCCTGCAGTTGTGCTCTACAGTGGATGAACAAACCTCGCTCATATTTAGCAATCCAGTTGACATCAACACTGGAGGGTAAATAATTACCGGGCCCTTGTTAGACAGGTGAGGGTCAATCTGGAGCGCTGGAAGTTATTCCCCCTTTCTTGCTTTGCCGCATGGCAGCCATAAAGAGGACTCTAATCCTGAAAATGATCTTTCTATTTCCATTTCAAAATCTTTCACTTCAGCCTCCATGTGGGTCAATACATTCTTTGCAAGGGGCAATACAGCACTTTGTATGTGCGGATGGATGTCCCCATATGAAGTGAGTGTCGCTGGCGCCCTACGGTATCCGGAGTTTGCTCCATTATTATTATGCGACACAGCTTTGCTACTTGGTCGAATGTTATTCATGGATCAGCAGTTGCCAGAACACCACTGTGGAAAATGTTGTTCCTACCACAGACAAATCGTCCATATGAGATATATATATATATATATATATATCCCCAATGAACAGTTCAGTCCTGATGGTCTGGGACAGGCAGGCAGGCGGTACATAGGAGCTTCTCATCATTCCCTTCCCTCTTAACTCTGGTGGTGGGAAATCCAGATTTTACACAGAGACTCAACCATGTCTTATTCCAGGTGTGGCAGGGGACAGGCCTCTGCTCTACTGGGCAACACCTTATCACAGAGCTGTATGGTACGCGCCTCCCGAACCGCCAGGATTGAAATGTCTGGTGCAAGTCTGCTGGAAGGGTGAGCTGGGTCGACAGGTGACTCCTAAGGAATAGCAGGACATGTCGCGCACAACAAAGCGAGCATAGAAACTGCCACTAAAATCATTTCCTACTGGTATTGGACTCCTGCTCGCTTGCATAGAGGCAGCCCGATCCATAGCACAGATTGCTGGAGGCGGTGTGGCTCCCCTGGGGCCCTTCTACACATTCTGTGGGAATGTCCCAAGCTAACTCAATTCTGGGATGGGCTCTTGGACATCGATACACATTTTAACACTCAACTCCCCCATTTTCTGGCCTACACCAATGCGCTGGGACTTCCAATGTGCTCAAATTTTCACTCAAGAGTCATAGAGGCCGGCATACTGGCTTGGCATTTGGGGCAGCACATCAGGCAATTATGGCGCATTTGGGGACTGAGAGGCTGCCGGCACGTTAGGATTGGCTACATCACATTTGGCATGTCTTGAGGATGGAGAACCTCACACCGACATTAACCAGGCATGGGGGCTATCTGATGTCTCCATCCCAAAGGATTGTCATCCCTTCTAGCAACATATACCTTCCCAACTGTCTCCCTGTCTGCAAATTGAATTCTCATGGCAGCATACACTAGAACATCACTTCTCACGCCACCATATCTCACCAGATCAATGTCAGACAGAAACAATTTTATCTCATCCTTACCACACACCATATCCCAATTCTTGACACCTCCCATGGTGTAAGGTGACCCCTAATCAGCTAACATGGATAGTTGCTTTTGACCTACAGTGATTCGACCTTCAGGCATTTCCAATGAGTCTCCGTTTACATCACAATCAACGTATACTTTTATTCCTCCTCCACACAGTCTACACCTTGTGTCTAAGCACCCCGACAAACACAGACATAGTGCCTCTTCCGTCGTACATTTTTTCGCATGTTGCAAACTATCCAGGACTATTAGAAAGGTGTCTTTCACTACCATATCTAAAACATTTCAAACTATTACTATTCCTATAGGCATATGTATTTTCATTTGCATGAAATTTCTATTGATTATCAGTGCTGACACTTTTCTTAAAATCTTCACTCTTGTCCATTGTAGGAAGGTGAGATCTGACTGCATGGTTACCCCCACTTTTTGCATGGTGTTTTGCTGGTTTTTGACAAGTCTGACTGGGATCCTGCTAATAAGGACCCCAGTCTATCAGCTTTCTCCCTAAAATGAATGCCATTTACTTTGGTACACACCAGATGATATTGGGGTACCCTTATCAGTCCCTAGTATACGGTACCCATGTACCCAGGGCATAGGTACCCCAGAGGCCTCCCATGGGCTGAAGTATGCATTATGCCACCCATGAGAGGCCATGCAAAATGGAACTACAGGCCTGCTACTGCACCCTGTGTAAGCTGGTGCTTGCACCACTTACTTCAGATATAGGTTCACTATATCTATGGGTCACTACACTTAAAACTTATAAGTCATCCCTATAGCAGGCCTTAAGAATCCTGAAGGCAGGGTGCTGGGTTTTACGTAAGAGGGTACCCCTGCATGAGCAGAGCCCCTCTGCAGCCTTCGGAGACCATTCTTCCAGGTGGTATGTGACTCAGCCAGACATATAGGTAGAGGTGCATTATAACCTTGCAGTAAATGCCATTTTGAAAACGGCTGCATAGAAAGATGGCATATTTGGTATCAAGCACCTTGAAATCATACCTCCACACCAGTAACCGGTGTGGGAGGTAAGATTCCACCCTTCTGAAGTGAGCTTCATGGGGTCACTGGTCTATCCAGTGCCAGCCTTCTCGACCCGGTCAGCACAAAATGGATGCTGCTGACCAGAGAAACATTTCTTCCCTCCTGCTACTGAGCCAAGGTGGAGCAGAGGAAGTGAGCACAATAGGCATCCTGTCACAGGGAGATGTGACTACCTCCCAGACAGGATTTAGTGTATCGGGGCTGAGTGGGTGCACTCAGAGTGCCTGAAAGTCTGCACCTGGAGCACATTTGGTGTCCCTGTGCATAGTCCAGCTTAAATCAGCTCTGGGAGCTGTTGGCTCCTGCTCTGACGCGAAACTGGACAAAGGGCATGGGAGTAACCTCCCCTCGGTCCTGACTCACCCCTAGGAGGGTTCCCCAAATCTGTCCAACCCTCTCACGGGGATACAAAAGGGATTACCTGGATGCAGCTCTTTATATTTTACGTGGACAAGATTCTTTAAGAAGAAACCACTGACCTTCGACCATCTGGACACTCTGGACTTCGCTGGACTTCGATTGGGCCCAACTTAATCTCCCTCTCCGTCCAAAGTTTTGTGTGTGCCCTTGCTCCATACAGGCTCCGTGCAGGACCCGTGGTGCACTAAGGACAACTGAAGATTCTCCCATGGGGTGAAAGAGTCACTCCCCTGCGTTCGCAGGCACCTCAATGCAACTTACTGGTCTGCTGCTCTGCTGCTCCCGAGCTTCCTGCATACTCTGAAGACTCCAGCAACACAGGAGATGGGTTTTGAAGGTCCCTGAGGTGGATATGCCCTCTCAGCAAGTTTCGGGTCAGTATCCCTCATGGGGACTGCATAACCCAAACCACTGTGCACTGCGTGTATTTGCAAGTGCATATGCTTGTTGGTGATTCCCAAGCTTGAGCACTGGACTGCATGTAGTCCTGACCCGGAGCAGTATTGCCACCAAAGTACTCAAGCCTCCTCGCACCGAGTGCTAGGTTGACTGGTACTTTGTGATCTTGCTTGAGGTCCCCTCGCGACTCCTGGTCATTCGGCCTGTGGGTCCTCCAGAGGGTCAGCTTTAATTCTGTTGGGCTTTCCTGGTTGCTCCAGATGTGCCCGGACTCCCCATTGCTTAGTGTGTCTCCTGCGTGGGTTGCTTTTGTCAAGGCTTGTTGGTGCTCCGGCCGGACACCGACCCTTTAGCACCTGACATCCTTCATGGGACTGCTCGCATCTGGCTCCTGGTCGTCGTCTATGTCTCCTAGTCCTCGTGGACTTCTTTGCACCTGAAACACTATACATCAGTGGGCATTTGTCTATCGAGCCCCTGGTCACTCTGAAGTGACCCGGACTCTATCCTCTCTGCCTTCAAGTTCCTTTCTTCAAGAATCCATCCTTGAATTCCACTGGACCCTTTTCACCTTCACAGCAGCAGCACTTCTTAAGCCTTCCATGGAGAACGACTGCAGTTTCAGACGCCACTTCAACCCTATGCACCCAGCCCCTCCGGAATAGGTAACTCTGGTACTTCGGTATCCACGGGTGGGGTGGCTCTCCAACCTCAAGTTCTGGAGGGTTTCCTCTAAGGCCTCCTAGAAGGGTCCTTAAACTGTAAAATTGCAACCATGATTTCCCCATAGAATTGTACGGAGCCTGCGGTTGTGTTAGCACACTGCACCCGTCCTCCATGGGGTCCCCATCTACTCACTTTGGGTGGTTCCTTGGGGTCCCAATGACTATGTGTTCCAGACCTGGTCTTGACCTGAGTCGTGATTGTTATACCACTATTTTAGTCTATGGTTTGGTCTCCCCCTGCAGCTCACGGTGTATTGTGCTACTTACAACTGTTCTATTGAGATCGTATTGTGTGCTTTGTGTTCTATCCTAGAGTAGTGTTATATTAATAAATACATATTCTTAAATAACTACTGTATGGTTCTCCTTTCATTTGATTAATTCAGGCGGTGACATTCTGGTAAAACAAGCTGCTTTACATTCCTTAAAGATTAAGCCTGAAGGCTGCTCTCCATAGCTACCAATAGGATAGCTTTCTAAAGGTTATCTTTGACCTCATACGGGTCGTTTGGACTAGTGCAAGGTGCCCACTTTAATTAGTGAACAGCATATACCAGGCCAACTTCTCACATTGTATCTCCTTTTTTAAAAATCTCATTTACTGCACATTCTTCCACATGATTATCCTCATCCTCCCTCATCTTACGTACCCCCCCACTCTAGTATTCAACAACCCTCCCCACTATTGTTACTTTCAAATAAGGATTCTTTGCTAAAAGTGTCTCCTGTACATTAATATTGTTGGTACATCTTACAGTTTGATACCTGACTATCCAAATTAAGAGGTACATACTAACGTTTTCAATGAAGCTACCTCGACCTCGAAACTGGGTTCGAGTCTCAACAATGACGCTGAACATTCTGTGATTCTGAGCAAATCACGTAATCTCCCCGTGCCTAACAAAAATGAATGTGTCTCTTCATGTAACGTAACTGGTGCTATGTAAAGTGCTCGGATACCAGATTCGGGCAAGATTGCGCTATATAAATTTCTGCAAATAAAAACAAAAAACTTCAGCATCAGCACCAACATATATCGTAAACACTGCCTGGGTCACTTCTCCATCGCCCACAATGATCTCATCCAAGCTCTCAAACATTACTACCCTCAAAACCGAAATTATAAGCAAAATAGCTGAATTTTTGTTACCAATTTCAAACTATATATGAATAGAAAAGCTGCTTCCACCTTTACCAATGCAGAATAGGATCCCCCTTATCCAACAAGTATTGTGGTGGCTGAAACTTATTTGCGGTGTGACTAGAGATATAAGCAAAAGTTATGCTACTTGTGCTTAAACCTGCAAAGGAGGAAATAGATTAGGGCAGGAAAACATATAAAATACTAATTAGAAAGTGTTCCAATGTATGTACTTTGGCACAAGTGTCAAATCCTTTGCGTCGTCCCCCCACCCCCTCCCCGGTACAGTTCTGCACAAAAATATTCACCAGGTTATACTCCAATTGTCGCCACAGACCGAATGTTCAGGAAGTATCTTACCTTATTTTTATTCTTCACACCACTGTGACCTTATTCACAAACTTCTCGGCTTCTGTACACACACACACACACACGCACGCACACACGCACACACACACACACACACACACACACACACACACACCTGTTGCTTCCACACACTAGAATACACGAGTTGCTGTGAGTCTTCCACACACGCCCGATGAGGACTCCAGTGTCTTACGCACATAGCGAGACGCCTGCTGCTGTGAGCCTGCCATTGGCTGCCAAACATGCCAGACGCCGCGATGTGATGTCCCCCAACGAAATACTCTTCAGCCTGAGTCAAAATGGCAGCACTGAATGCAACGTCTTGACAGACAAAAAATAGAGGCAATCCTGTTCCAAATTGGCCACCACGCGTAGAGTGATGACGCCACAACGTCCCAGGTTGTCCCACAATTGCAGTGAGTCTCGCTCCACGGTCAACCAACAGAGTCTCACAATAGAACTCCGCCTCACAGCATTCCTTCAGACGAAAACCTCCGTACCTTCTTCACGATGCCATTGTTGAACTTCGGATGTCGCCGCGATTGCATCATCTCTCAGCTGCTGTTATGTCATATTCAGCCTCAGGATGCCGGAACGTTCTTTACTCCAAATGGCCCCGCAACCTTCTCAGCTGCTGTCACACTACCCATTCTCCAGCAGTTGCTCCGCTGCTTCTTTCCACTTCAGGTCAGTTACAGTCACAGTCACTTCGGTAAGTGACCTCACAAGAATTCCAGTTAACGTCTACTCTGACCTATGGACCGCACAGCACATGAGTCCACATGGAAGCTGGTGGTGGTACCCCTGTCCCCAGCAGGCACTTGTTGTTAAGTTGAAAGTTCTACGAATCACAACACTTCAAGTCTTCTTAAGCTGCTTTATTCAAGAATAAAACTTCAACCACCAGCCCATTCAAGCAGCGAGGTCGACCTGACAATGTTTGAACCTCAGCTTGATGTTGGTACACTGCGCACTGTGTGGTCATCACTGGTCTAGGCAAGGTTCTGGTTGCCTAGGCTAAGAGTGACCTCATAGAATTCCAAATTGCCTAGCATGGTCATGACTAGACCATCTAAAGTTCATAGAGAATGTAATATACAAATTCTAAACAAAAAAGACTGATGCACCATCCAATTAACTCAGTTCCTTAATGGATCTGAGAGCAAGCACATGATATCCAACAGATTTTTTCTCGTTCTCGCATGAGGAACTTTCTTAGGTGTAACCTTTATTTCCCTTATCCATCCACACCATTTCCATATAAGTAGTATGAGAAACGTGCGTTACTTTTCGCATAATTACACCAAATTTCAGGAAAGTTTTACGAAAAGCAAACAAGGCATTTTGCACTATTTTTGAAGATGAAATGCATCCTTATTTGCATTTAAGACACAAGGACGCCTTTCACCCTAACAAATGAGCACCAAAAACACAAGAGTACAGTGAGCGATAGCTGCTCACGTTCGGGTCATTTGAGTTTGTCCCACGCTATATTTGTGCCAAAAACTTGACATCATTTATTTATTTATTTATTTGCTGGTTTTTATAGCGCTTGCATCGACTCCAGATGGAGTATCTCTGCGCTTTTGGTGCCGGTTAAACAGGAGGTGTAATTAGAGCAGAAGTTAGATCTCATTTTTAAACAGAACGGTTTTCAATTGCCTTCTGAATTTTAAATGTTCAGTACACTGTCTCAGGGACAGAGGGAGTCTGTTCCATAATGTGGGTCCTGCAATTGATAACGCTTTATTCCCATGCCTCGCTTTCCTGGCACGGGGCACCACTAGGAGCAGATTATTGCTTGACCTTAGTGGTCGGGTTGGAATGTAGGGAATACATTTGTTTTCAAGATATGCGGGCCCTTGTCCATGTAGACATTTGTGGATCAGGCAACATATTTTAAATTTCGTTCTTTGCCGGATTGAGAGCCAGTGCAGTTGCTCAAGGAGGGGTTTAGATGGAGTTCTTGGCGGAGCATTAAGAACTAGGCGGGCCGCCGTGTTCTGAATGACCTGGAGCTTAGCCAACATGCCTTCATTGGCAGAGAGCAGCAGGCCATTACAGTAGTCGATCCGACTTAGAACAAGTGCCTGAACTAGCGTTCTCCTGGAGGAATCCGGCAGCAGAGGGAAGACCTTACGCAACAGGCTGATGGTGTGGAAACAAGAACCCGAGATGTAGTTAATGTGTTGTTTTAGTGATAGTTCTTGATCCAAACGGACTCCTAGGTTTTTCACTATCTGTTTGGGTTCGGGGGCTGTTCCCAGGTCCTGTGGCCACCAATCCGGGGCCCATAGCATCCTGGCTTCTCCAAACAGCATGACTTCAGTCTTGCTGACGTTGCACTGAAGGCAGTTGGAGGACATCCAGTGTGCCACTGCCTTCATACCTGATGAGAAGGAGTTTCTTACTTCAGCGGAGAGGGTTTTGAAGGGGAAGAGGAGCTGTGTATCATCAGCATAAGATACTGGGATGAAACCATACTTGCGCATCACTCTAGCCAGGGGTGCCACATAAATGTTAAAAAGGGTCGGGCTTAGACAGGAGTCCTGTGGCACCCCTTTTGATATCTCCACCTCCGCTGAACGATATGCACCCATGGTGACACTCTGGGTGCGATCGGATAAGAAACTCCTTAACCAGGCAAGGGCTTTGTTCTTGATACCAGCGTTCGACAACGGCTCAGTCAGGATGGAATGTGACACGTTGTCGAACGCTGCTGACAGGTCTAAAAGAACCAAGATCACTGAGAAGCCCTTGTCCTGGTACATGTGCAAGTCATCAGTGACTGACAGAAGGGTGGACTCAGTGCTATGTTTAGGTCTGAAACCTGACTGAGAGTAGTCCAGACCCCCAGCAAGTTCGATATAGCTGGACAGATGGTGGTTGACATGCTTCTCAGTCAGTTTCCCTAGAAAAGGTAATAGGGAAATGGGCCTAAGATTTGCTAATTCGGTCCACGGGGTCGCAGTGTTTTTCCTAATTGGTCTAACAATGGCTCGTTTCCATTCTCTAGGGACATTGCCTGTGCTAAGAGAGAGATTTACCAGTTCTTCAATCATGGGGCAGAGCTGTTCAGCTAGGGCGGGTATTATTCTAGCCGGGATAGTATCATCTGGGCTACCACTTTTGATCTGCGATATCAAGGAGAGGATGTTTCCGGAAGAAATAGGAGGGAAGATATCAAGTGAATGAGTATTACGCAACGTAGCATAATTAGGAAATTTTGGGAACTACGTGTGACAAACGTAGGGCACAATTCCCGAAATTACATGAATTACACAAGTGAAATTGAAATTACACTCGGGCATACTACACGTGTGTCGCAGTCCTTCACATCATTCATTCCACTGTTGTTCAGCTTCTGACTTGACCAGATAATAAACTTTATTTTAAAAACAAAGGGCCCTGTGATCAAACGCACTTCAATGTGAGTGCTTGCATGAATACTATTAAAGTGCACAACTAGTTGAAAACTGAGTCTCTGGCCACAGCTTGTAAATAAAACACGGACAATGTATACAGCCTGTCTTTCTACATAATAATTCCAGTGCACTAACCCCCGTCCAAAAGCTGTGCGCAGACTTAAAATGTGAAAAACATTTCCCCTTATCTCCTTTAAATATTAAGTTCATTTCTACAGTGTGAGGGTTACACTGTAGAAGGTGTATGGAGAGTCATGTCAGTTTCCCCAGGCGGAGCTAGCTAGAGCCCTTGTCATTTCCTGCTGAAATACTTGTCCACAATCTAAACACCGGATGAAGATAATTTCTTCCATATTTTATGGTTTAAATCCTTTATTATTGAATTTGTCAACATATACCAAGACCAACCGCTCCAGGCAAGTAATGCAGTACAGTTAGTGGTAAACGGTAGCAATATGAATATACGAATGATAGGAGCTAAGCAGATCTAAAATAAACAAATAACAAATGTAATTTATACTTCCATCCCTCCTCCAACCCCTCCCCTTCGCTCGTCCACCAAAGAGATAAACCGTGTGGGGTTAGCTTGTATGTCCGGGATGTTTTGCAACGTCATTGTTCAGTTCACGGTGGATCGGAAAGGCGTAGCAGTCTAAGGTACCTGGGGCATGAGAGTTCTCGAAATTCCGATGTAAGAAACGATATGAAAGGTTGCCATAGTTCTCTGAAGGCGGAACCTCTACCCGCTAGTATAAGTGTTAGTTTCTCCATGCCCAAGACATGCCACAAGCGGTGCAGCCACTCTGAAGGTAGGAATTTGGGTAGTACGCCAGTGTATGAACATGTGCTGGAGGGCCGAACTTATTGCAATGGCTATCAAACTGCCTCTTATGGATTTGAGTGGGTAAGTGAGGGGATTAGACAGCTCCAGCAAGATGTATACAGGGAATCTTGGAAGTTGGGTTTCTAAGTGAGAGTCTATCTCGTCCAGAATCTGCTTTCAGAATGGCTGGATATGTTCACAGTCTCATAAAAGATGTGTCAAAGTCCCCGCCTTCCCACAACCCCTCCAACAATCAGAGCTTTGCTTCTGGTCATATTGGTGTATTTGTTAGGGTGTATAGTACCAATATGTGGCTAGTTTTATCAACGTCTCATTGAGTCCTGAATGGTATGCGGAGTGTCTGGCCCTGTAATAAATGCCCTCCCATTCCCTAGAAGACAGGGATCTGCCGAACTCCCGCTCCCAACGCATCCGGCCAGCATTGTAAGTGTGTTTGTCCTTCATTAACATCATTTTATAAAGCAGCTCTGCTCCTTTGGCTCTACAGCAGCTCTCCTGACCTGGTTCTCTGGCTCTACAGCAGCTTGTTGACCTGGTTCTCTGGCTCTAGAGTGTGTGGCTCAGCTGGCCTGGTTCTCTGGCTCTAAAGCGGCTCTGCTGACCTGCGTCTCAGGCTCTAAAACGGCTCTGCTGACCTGTGTCTCAGGCTCTACAGCAGCTCTGCTAACCTGGTTATAGAGCGGCTCTGCTGACCTGGTTCTCTGGCTCTAGTGCAGCTCTGCTGACCTGGTTCTCTGGCTCTACAGCAGCTCTGCTGACCTGGGTCTCCGGCTCTAGAGCAGCTCTGTTGGCCTCGTTCTCTGGCTCTAGAGCAGCTCTGCTGACCTGGTTCTCTGGCTCTACATCGGCTCTGCTGACCTGGTTCTCTGGCTCTACAACAGCTCTGCTGACCTGGTTCTCTGGCTTTACAGCAGCTCTGCTGACCTCGTTCTCTGGCTTTACAGCAGCTCTGCTGACCTCGTTCTTAGGCTCTAGAGCAGCTCTGCTGACCTGGTTCTCTGGCTTTACAGCAGCTCTGCTGACCTGGTTCTCTGGCTTTACATCAGCTCTACTGACCTGGTTCTCTGACTCTAGAGCTTATTTTTGAGGCAGCCCACTCTCACTCATGACTCTTTGGGGGCAACCCTATGCCGGTATGGGATGGTTGTCTTAGATGGTTACTCAAGATGGCCACTGTCATAACGGGTGCGTAGGGCGTTGGTAGGTAGATCACAAATGCTATGATACAGTTCTTACCAGATGGTTGTCAGTTCACATCTTTGATTATGCATTGCTCTGAGAAATACGAATGCAGACCTTCAGGTAAATTAAATTTGACTTCTGTATATAATTATTTGCTTTGTAATAAATATGCTCTATGCATATCCACATACGAGTCGTCTGTATACTCTTCAGATCGGGATGGTAGACAAGTCTCACTAGGTCCACTGCTTGCTGGAATTATAGACGGACTAAATTTGCACTTTTGTATTGGAGTAATTTTTTAATCAATCGATATTGCTGTAGTGTCTTGTTTGCTCTTGTGATATGTGATTTTAGACTGCACAAACTCAAAATAACTTACTCTTAAACAAACCAGTAAATACAACAAAATAATAGAAAGAAAAACCTAGCTACCCTAGTGCATCTTTTTTAAAGAACATGTATAATATGCCAACATTCCATTGTACAAATAACATAACCGGATACTTGCAAAAGCCAATTCTTTTTTATGAAATACCGAAATCAATCAAGAGGTGCCGTCTCGAACGGTTCAGAAAGAGCAGCTTTTTCAAATGAAGCCTGCTCTGCCCAGGAGAGGCGGGCAGTGAAGTCTGGCAAATGAATGGTTAATCGACAGGGTACGTTTAGTCCCTACATCCGCAGGGTGCCTCCGCAGTGTGGGTACAGACCGATCTGCCAGCCCACCACGTTGCAGCTCCAAGTAATGGGATTAGACTGCGCCTTCTGCACTTTTTATGCGCCCGCTCCTGGACCGACACAGCCTGGACCTGCCTCTGCACTGCATGACACCTGCAGTGTTGAAAAAGACCCAAGCACATCCTGATATGAGTGGATCATGTCATAATAGCATGGCATGTGCTTTCTTCTGCTGCCCAGGCTTGTGCACCCCTGTCCCTCCTTGCTCAAAGAAATGGCACACCAGTCCCTGGCTCGTATCTCCATGCACTCTGGGTTGTATTTAGTACATGAAAACCTGCACAGTAATTGATCAAAACGATGTTGAAGAAGTGACATTTGTCCTAACCTTCATTTACAAGCCACCCATCTGCCTGGTAACATCGTCTTGAGTTCAATTACTATTACAGAAAAATGCGAAGAAGCAACCGTCTAATGAAAAAAAATAAGTGCTTACAGACTAATGAAGGAGACAGTGTAACGCTGCACGTAAAAGATCCAGTCTTGATGGGCGGTCACAAAAGGAGACAGGGCGGTTACAAGTAGGGACTAAGAAGCCTCATTATCAATTGGAAGCCAGCATTTACCAAAGACAATGACACCAGCCAATGAAAAAGATGGGCGGGGCTTCCACTCCACTTCTAAAACATACCCTACTACAATACATCTCGCCAAGCGAACAGCGCATGCGCGCTGCAACGCTAGGCTCGACCTAGTAAAAACACCTTTTCAAAAAGGCAAAGAAATACATTACATGTGCCGTATGAAACTTGCGTTCTGCTTTTACACCCTGAAAACAAAACTGACAGAAATTATCATACATACAAAAAACGATTCCCTCACATGTCAAATTCAGATACCCTTTCTAATTTATTTGTCCTTCACACCAACCCGAACCCCCTGTTTTATCTTCTGTGATGATTGACTCACATGAATTCAGTCCTTACATTCTCGCAGTGCTCACGAAGCTCTCGCCTCAGGCTGCTCCTGGTTGAGTCATTCAGCGGCTGCCAATGACAAGATGTACAGGGCAGGCTGGCAGTAAACTGTCCCATTCAGCTGTTCACAGGTCCCTGCTGGCAGGGGTTGCACGACACACACAATTAAGCAGCCACGCTCGTGCTCGGAGATCCAACAGCCACACATGGGTCTCAGAGATGCCTGGTGGGGCAGAGTTGACAGAGGAAGCACAATTGTTTACTGCACAAAGAAACAATGTTTTCCTGTGTCTGCCATGTTACTATGAAAACGAGCTCTTCAGGCTGGCTCAGAAAATCTAAATTCCAATGCAGGCAGAATGGCAGTGCGGCACACAAGACTGTTTTTGGACGACTCATGATCCCCAAAGGGTGTCAGGGAGCTATGTATGCATAACCAATGCATTTTAATGCGGTGATGTCGACATCGGTATTACAATGCATTAGTCTAACTCCTAATGCGTGGTACTTGGCAGGGCTGCTGCTGCTTTTTGAAGTAGTTCACAGGTGACCCAAAAACAGCAAAATCAGTACTAACTTTGATTAAAAACAATGATTCACAGCTGAATAATGCTGTTTTTTTTTTTACGCTTCACATACCATAAGGCCTGCTGAGTGCCGCGTCTGGTTTTTTTTCAGCGCTGTTGGGAGGGAAGATTGCCCTCAGTCAGGGGGGCTTACAGTTCCAGAGAGCTTTGCTACTGCAATGATCGATTGCCATCTTGGCGAAGGATGGATCGGACAGAGGCAATTCTGTTATGGAATCAGACTGAGGTAATTTAAGGCAACGCAAAGCACGTCAGTTGATAGTGGACCACCTTGTACTTCACACATGTTTGATACAATAAACATTTCTTTAAATTGTACTGGTTTTGATATCATTTATATAACAATTATGTTTACGGAGGGGCTTCTAGAGAGTCTTTTTTGCCAGAGTACTCTCAGGTATTGTTCTTTTGTGACAAGTTCTTCTGTTGCCTTATTTACGGCCAAAGGTAGCATCTATGTGGGCTCGAGGTTGCTTCAAATTATTTCTTTGGAGGTCAGGAATTTATTATCCTGTGTGATGTATCTGGTATTCTTAGGATTGTGCACTCAACCGCTCTTTGCTTTTGTGTGACCTGGGCCATATTATACATTGTGCTGCGGAGCACGATGGGCATGTGCTCCCGCTTTATTTGCCCCTGGGGCACAACGGTATTACAGAAATGGCTGCAGAAGCTTGTGCATCCCCTTCTATACTACTGAGACCGCTGGCACACATGTAGTACCAACACTATCATGGGAGAGTGTTCCTTCATTATTGACACAGGTGCAGAGGCATGCTGCCTGCACTGAGAACCCCGGAGAGACTTTGAAGCAGCTGCTACGTATTTCACTTAAATGCACTGCCCCAAGGGCAACAAGAGTTCATGGCTGCCCAGGGGCCGGCACATTCTTTGGAATATGGCGCACTGCACCCATTTCTGTCTGGTGCACTGTGGCGCAAACAGGGAAAGTGTGCTGGATGTATAATATGGCCACAGGTGTCTATTATGAATGTACATTTCTCATTTGTTTGGAGGCCCTGCAGCATTTGAGCACCCTTTACTACCATAATCTTGTGGTCACCGTGAGGCTCAAATATCCTGCTGCATTGCCTCTGACCCACATTCGCCATTGTTCAGCGGTGTCTGTGACAGTCCAGACCTGCATGTGATGGTTCCCTCTGTAGTGGTGCACATTCTACCAGTACGCTACTTAATCTCATTCTTTTGCGACATGCAAGATCTGCTTCTGTGAGCGGACTCATCCACATTAGCACTCTAATACTTGCAATTGCACTCCTCTTGTTGGACCAGTCAATTACAGCTTCAGGCCTAAACATAGATTTCCCTACAAGCCTAGGTCTTCTAGCACCACCACCACCTGTACTTTTTATTTTAAATTGCATTTGGCATCCACAACTCAGCTTGGATAATTGTCTGTGTAAACAATGTATCTGTATGATTACAAGTGTTCTGACCTTTTAATTTTTATTCTATGCAACTCAAACCACACTGCATCTATGCTTGTCAGCGATTTGCACACCACTGCACCTTGGGATTCAGCCAGCATTTTATATGCCTCAGTATAGTACACCACAGCAATCTGCATGCTTTAACAGTTTTACTATGATACTTCAGTAATCTGCACACTTTTAGACACCCGTTTTCACAGATTGTCTTAGTAGTATTTTTTGGTATCTGTATAGTATATTTCACTCTTAAGTTAGAAGGCACCAATGAAGTGGTGTTTTTGTACTAGATCCTTTAATGCGTACTTAGGTGCTATTGATAGCCACCGGTATAGACGGGATAGTAAAATTAATTCTTGTTCTATTACTTAGGAGTACATCAAAATGTGTCAACATGTGCCTCATTATACACCTACTCAGGGTGATGTGTTTGGCATATTTTTCAATAGAATACTAGTCCCCCCGCGGTCCTCATTCTCTGGGGACCTCATCTTTTCATTTTTTTGGTCCTGAAGTGCCGCTCAACTTTTGAGCCTTGAGGGCACGAAACATGTTGACCACACACACATAACAGCTACCCTGGTACCTTAACCACTTGGATGCTAAGGTGTTTTATGGCTTCCCATGTAACTTCCATTGAAGTCAATGGAAACTCCATGACGAGCTGGGCTCGTCATGAGCGTCGAAGGGGTTAAGACCTCTTGGTAGCCCCACTGTTTTTACTTCGTCCTGGTCCCACTTCTGAATTAAAACGTTCATGGGTCCGGTGCCTATTTTAAGTCACCTAGTCACTCTGCACACACCATTGATCACTTACTTTTAGCCCACACACACCCTTCACGTACGGCGTCCTCCGATCAAAAGAACTCCGCCAAAGAAGCCACCAGGCCCGTCAGACATTGCAGCGCCGGTTTAACGAGGAGAGCCCTATGATGAAGCATGACACCCTAACAGGTGTGTGAGGGCATTACGATCTGAAATTGAGATCTCCACGCGACTTGAAGACTAATCAGATAGCAACTTGTAGTGTATCTGCCCAATAGAGGAACGGACTCCTTTCTGTGATTTATATGTGTACTTGACGGAGCACAAGAGTAAGACCTCTCTAAATAACTAGTACTTCTGTCCCCTCTTTGATTTAACATGGTATAACTGAACTAGTGGATGCCATACTATTGTTTTCCCCTATTGTTTTGGCCAAAAAGAAATCTGGTAATTTGTGCTACTGCATCGATTTTTGGTGTTTGGAACAATACAATGTGGGTAGAAATGTATCTTTCATTTACTGAAAGTTGGTCACTACTGTGAGCCAGGCCCAACAGTTCAGCAAATTAGACCATCATGCAGCTCACCATCTGATCGAACTAGATGTAGAAGCCCACCATCATAAGGCTTTTGTTATGTCTGAATGGAATATGCCAATTTGTCTCAGGCCATTTGTTTTGGCCTCCTCTGCCTCATTTTTCAGAAAGTGATTTCTGGTTTGTTTGAAAGGTTAGATTTCCGTGGACTATTTTCATGGTGACATGCTAATATTAATTCAATCAAATTGGAACATTCTTATTCTTGGGTATCCTCGTGTTCTCAATTGTTGTACACTTAAATATTCCTAGTTAGCCCGGGTTTGAAAGCATAGCTGCCCAATTCTTAAAAGATTACATAGTGTGCTTCAGCTACACCCACAGAGGTAATACTGTGTCACTTCATGCTATTCGGCGTGTCATTCTGGCTTCCAGAAAGTGCCTCCCCTGGAATGCACGAGGGGCTATTTTACAAATGAAAATTACACTCGATCATCACTATGAAATTGAACTCGTATCTCTTTAAATATTCTATACAGAAAGAAATCTATTTTTCCATCCTCTTTTCCCCAAAGCAATGGCAAAACCAACAGGGCAGGTTTTAACATAACAAATAGCATTTTGCATTCAAACAGCATTTGTGAATGCCCATGTTTGCGTGCATTGGCACATTAAAGCCAGACCCATTAGTTTTGCCAGAGCTTGCTATAATTTTCCTCAATGTTGAACTACTGTTATTGTGAAAGGGGGAGATATGTGCTCTGGCTATGGCAGGTGACCATCTAGGCCAGGACTGGCTGGTAGAATTGGGTCATGGAATCTGACTGATGTTAAATACTAAAGGCTTCAGGAAGAGTAGCAGTTAAGCTTTGACGCTGTGAGCTTCACTTGCTTTTTCATCTTTTAACAATAAGCATCTATTCACTTTTACTGGGTTGGAGATTACAGATACCATAAGACGGACATTCCAATGGCACGGCTTCATTTCAAAACCATGCTTGGTTTACGGGATGGTGCAGATTGACATATCAGGCTTCACAATTATTAGTGTATTGACCAATTCTCTATATTGAATACCTCTGGATATCAGACCTGCAAGAATCCTGGAGTCACAGGGTAATACTCCACTCTGTATCCAAAAGGATTTAAGTAGCAACTCAAAGACGTCATCAAACCACTAAAACAATAGACAATAAAATACAATTATAAGGGACAGAGCTTGGTAATAGATAGAAAGACAGCAAGCTTGCAGAATTCCAAGAGTTGGCATATCTTGATGGGTTGGGCTGACATCTGGAAATCTATTAAACCCAACAGGCTCGTGAAGTGGGGGCTACAAGTAGTTGACATTGTTAGTGATTTATGCGGTGCAGCCTGCAATGACAACCTAGCATGCGCCGGATTTCCCTTAGTACCGCAGTGAGGCACGATGGTAGGCAAAAGGAAGAACGAGCCCCCAGCGAAGAAAACACCTTTGGGAAGAATGAGGCGCTCAACTCCCCAGGTCTGGATCACCTTCCGCATGATCTTATTCTCTCATTCTACTACTCCTCTCCAACTGTCCAAGCTTTTCATAATAAATGCAGATATGGATTTGTCCACACCACCAAGAATCGGTTCTATGCATTATTTAACAATTAGGTAGCAAACGTAATTTCTTTTGTTATCCTGAGCCCCCCATCAACAAAAGTGTCATTACTTGAGCCCTTGTTCCAGCCCTCCACGAGTAGGATTATGTACTTCACTATATTTTTAGATGTCAGTACGCAGCCATCATGTCTTCTTGTTTTTCCAGGCGCAGCTGATTTGAATATTTTCTCTCTTACTGTATGATATCCGATGCGGATATACCACATCTTGATGGAGCTCTAAATGATGCCCAACTACACATAGTTTGTGACGGTCTACAAGGTCTCTCATTATGCGCCTCAGCACTTCACTGGATCTCTCTTGGCTTTCTCCCACCGTTTGAAAACAGTCTGGCCCACCATCATATATTCAAGCTTCCTCTGCCGTGTAATGGCAAGCACAACATAAAACAAAATGTGTATATGATAGAATCCACTTTTTGTCTCGTTTTACAGTGCAGTCGATTTTTCTTTTAGGGCAGTAAACATCAGTTCAGCAAGAAATGACACGCTCAATCTGCCTATTGTACGTGAACCACAGACAATCAACATTAGTGCAGTCTGTCACAACTATTCTAACTGGCAGACATGAAGCCAATCAGAATATTCCAGCTACAAAGTTCAATTCTGACTAACCGCCGCTCAACCATTCTAAAATAGGACCATATTTAGAATATTTGGCCTGCCTGCATGGCAACCAATCAGAAATCCTGTGTAGCCCAAACTTTCCTGTACTTCTTTGAAGCTCATGAGAGTATGGGTTGCCTGCATTAGATAGGCAGGGCTACTGGACACTGAACCGTGCAGTTGTCCATTAACAGCTGTGGGAATTCAGGCTGACATTTGGCCCACTTTCCTGTCTGGGGAACCAGGAGCAGTTCTTAAAAAAAAATAAAATAAAAAAAATAAAAAAAGCAGAGCAGCTTGTCCATGGACACTGCTTGCAAAACCTGTATGTCGCCTCCCTCTCGGGGTTTTGGCCTCCAGCACAACTTCCCATATTCCACTGCACTCCAAGGTCTCTCCACACCACATGCATGACCGTGCAGTTGTCAGAATGGCATCTTAGTTGTGGAATGTCACCCAACCCAGTCCCGATCACTCAACTTTTCCTAAATTTCCCCTTTATTGCCATCACCCCCTCTCTTGTAAAGATGAATAATATATGTTGTAGCGGTCAGACTGTATGGGATACTGCTCAGGACATTCGCACAAACACATTATGTTCACACCGCCTTTGGTTTAAAAACAAAAAAGGTTATTAGGGTTTTATTGCCAGAAAATGATACTGTTAACCAGAACCACAGTTTTGCAAACTACCAGAAGTTTGCTTTCTTTTTAATTCACATATTTATCTTTCCACCAGTTATACTTTTTGATTCCTATAACAAAGTTGTTGAGAGCCTGAATGTGTACAGTAATGCGTGTGAATAATCCCAAAGGTTAAAGTGGGAACCATTTGGCATCAACTGTCTAAATTTCAACAAAAAAGATAAAAGATGTAGGCCACATTTCACTAAAGACAACTCATGATGTCACTAGGCTCGTCGGAGAAGTGAGATTCAAAACTATCGCGCAATCAGAGGTCGCAAGACCAAGCTTGCCTCCAATTAACGGATGAACCTTCCTGGGAGACTAGTGCCTCATATGGCTAGGGGGGCAAAAGGGAGCAGGTAAATCCATATTTCAAGCTGGCATAAAGTCGGGGTCTCTCTGAAGAGTCTTCTGGGTCAGGCACATCAGAGAGCACAAGTGAAGAATTAGCCTTTTCATTCCATTAGGTGTTGATACATTGCAATTCTGTACCAACACCTTAAACCAGAAGACCCCACAGTGCAAAAAATAGCAACGCCTTGTTCAGCAATAAGAATCTTTTTGCAAGTTGTTATCTCCTCCCAAGCGGGTGGAAACCATCGAAAGTAGCTTAAACAAGGACTTCTTCTTTCGGTCTCCACGAGAGATCTAGGAAACTGAAAAGGCAAAAGTTAACCTGGATAAGGCCAAATGCAAAGGCTTCTCGAGTACAATCTATGTCAAGAGCTTGGAACTGGAGTCCAATATTTTCTGGTTTCAAAATATAAAACTAAACTAATATGATGTAACTGAACTACTCCTGTAAACCAGCCACTCTCAAAATCCCCTTCTCTTCTGCACGCATCTCTCTTGCCGGCCTTGGAGTGAGAACTGCAACAGAGACAGAAATAGAAAAGCAGAAGGAAGAATTTGAAGACTGGCACTTCTGCTCATTACACATTAAAACCTCTCTAGGACGATTTCATACGAATGCTACATGAAATGTCGAAATTAGCGCCCACATCTTCTAAATAGCCAATTTACACCAATATACAAAGACGAGTATTCACTATTTTTTCTCAAAAAGCAACATATTTTGTATTTTACAATGCCAAAATCGCTCTCAATTCTAGAAGAAATCATTACTGTGGGATGATGCTCCATCTTGAGAATTCTGCAATTTAAGCCAAACGGTTGTGTATAATTAGTTGGGTGAACTGGGTGCTGGGATTTTCAGGATAGCAACAATACTACAGGGACATTGGCCTGAAGACAGAATGCCCGCAAATTTGTTGGACATAAAAACGCACACCCACTGCCATTCATGTATAAATGCAAAATGCACTCTGCCATGATAACCAACTCTATGCCTTCATGCTGCAAAGCAATTTTGAATGAAGGAACAGGTAGGACTGGTTAGATGCGTAGGTTCAAGGAGGTCCCTGATCTTGCTCTAAAAATCAGACTTCTTCCTTGAGAAGAGAGGGCAGCAAAGACGTCTAAAGGGTGCCTCGCACTGAATCACCATTCTCTTGTGGCGACGGATCCTACAGGTTTTCACAGACACTGGCCCCTTTTTCTTTAGCGATAAACTTGGGAGCACAGACTGTTACCTCCATTTTGAACACCACCAATTTGACTAGGACTTGAAGTTGATAGAAATAGCACGCCAAGCAACCTCATTACAGCCTTGTGCGGATACCAACTCTCAGGTAGAAGGGTACGATTGGGAGAATACTTCAATCACGTTCCAGCAGAGCTTGCGAGGGTCCACTATATGGATGGGATAATGCATGAAATAAACGCTGCTAGAAACTGAATCTGACTACCAGCGCGACTGGCCTTCGAGACACGTCCCTTTAGCAATATAGCTGTTCTTGGAGATTACCAACAAGTCTGCATGTGTGAAACTCATGGGGGAATTTACTGCTGTTCCAACTATCACTGCTATAGTGGCAGTGGATTTGGGACAAAGTATCTTTGACATTTTTCATAGTAACACTACTAATTCCACGCCAACAGCAGTCTTCCTGCCAGGGCACGGAAAAATGGCTTTCAAAAAGCAATCTACACGGACTAAGAAATCTAAGGCGGTTTACCATATAACTGACCGCATAAAGCTAAGGTCCAATAATAAAAGCTTCATTTTGATAAAATAGGCCCATTCCAAGTTCAATATAACTTGCAATACACACACTGATAACAGAGAATGTTAAGTGAACACTATCACCCCAGAAAGAAAGATCACCACATTAATCACTCTTAATTTGCTGCAACCGTTACGTTTGACAAAACCTTGTATGCCTCACCACTGTTTAATGCAAAACGTTCATCACATGTCAGATGCAATGGACTGAATATGGCACATATAACATTTCACTTCAATCTTCCCTTGACCGCTCTCCCTCACTTGACAGCTGCTGTTGTTCAGAGCGATCACAGCTATTCCTCGTCCTGCATAGAAGCAGGGTTCAACCTGTATCAGGTGCTGTAAAGCGCTTCGCATAGGGGTACGTGCTGACAGAATGGTTTCAGGAATAGCTGACTAACCAAACGTCAGTAATATCCGAGACCACGATTATTGCAGCTCCAACTCATCACCCTCACTACTAAACGGAAGCCCAGGTGACATCAGCAATGCGCATGCTCTGCCAACTAGTGAGAGGGTTAAAGGTCAGAAAGAAAGAGTAAACTGATGAAAATGCGACAGTACGTCTTGCAAAGAGACACGTTGGGCATATGCTGTGTGCCAAACTGCCCCTTCGAGCTCCAGTCATCCTTGGCACTGCGCGCTGAATGACTTCACATCTAAAAACGGAGGCGCCCCCCCTGCCTGAAGCTTTGGGTGCCACCTCCTGCCGCCAGCAGAGCTGCCCTTAGTCCCAGGATCAAATGTGCAACCAGTAGCTTCAATAGGACCAAAATTAGACCGCACCTGTCAAGCTCACCCACGACTAGGGTCCACCCAGCAACTGATGCTGGTTGGAGAGTAACGGCAACTCGTCCAGTGGAGCCGAATTAGCGTCAGACACAATTTTCCTAAATGTTAGCCAAAGCCCTTCACCTCCAGGATCCCGAGCAGGCACAAATGCCTGTCTACACGATTTGCGTCATGTGCTGGAGCCCCAGTGGGTTGTGAATATTTACTGCAGTGCCAAGAACTGCGTCTGATATACACAATGTCTTGATTTTAGCAGGCGTAGTTCTGTAATTCACAATAAAGCGGCCGGATGACTAGCCTAGTTTGCAATAGAACTACAGTTATCAAGTCAATAAAGCACACTGGATAAACCAACAACATCAGCTTAACCAACCAGGGTCTCTGCTGTGAGAAAGCTTACAAGTCTGCCCATGGAATGTCCAAGCAGTGCCAAGAGATCCATCAGGGACTGGCAAATGAGGTGCTGCACAATCATAGCATTACATGGCCTGTGCTCCCATTTTATTGTGAACAAAGTAAATGAAGACTCATGCACCTCCACAAGGACTCGATCCATTGAACTACAAGCACCTTTGCAACAGGCACATAAATCCAGTGAGCTAGGACCTCAGAGGAAACTCAACTGAACCTTTTCCAGTAGGGCACCACACCTCCTAGAGGCAGCCATGGGCACTGGGCACTGGGCTCTGCATCAAGTTTGACCCGTCAAAAAAGGCTGCAGAGCTTGCTTTTGTCTTCTGAGGCGACAACAGAGGCTGTCCTAGCAGTCAGCCACTTCCTACAACTACTTGCCAAAGATCTGTAATTACTGGGTCGCATGAGTGCAGAGTCCAGGTCGACTTGGGAGAACTGAAAGAAGTCAAAGCATCCTTTTAGAAATCATAAGCAAACCAGATGTCTCCGTTCTCTTGTGGGAATGAATGCCCCGTCTCTCGCTGCTTTTGTTCTGGAGGGTCCCGTCATTCTTGCCCTGGAGGACTGAACCATGATTGGGCTGTTGGTTGAAGGGATTTTCCTCTGCAGAAAAAGGAGAAGCCCCGTCCTATGAAGACTCAAGTTCTTCATTAATGTCTTCCACCTTCCTATGCTTGACATCATACTGCTAATCTTTACATAAAACAATCCATCCTTAGCCTGGATATGAAGCCTTTGAGTGATAGAAGACGTAAAGCACTGATGGGTTCAATGACCATGCTTGTGATACAAGGCTACCACAGAAATCCACCCAGAGACTCATTTGACTATGTAGGGGTGTGAGACGCAACATGAAGCTGCATTTCCAGCTTGCTTTTTGCTCAACCACCACTATCTTATGAGGAAGAAGTTCACACATCTGTGCCCATGTCAGCAAGTTCACATTTAAACACATTTTGAGGTTTTTTGGGAGGCAGCAGAACGGATAACATGTTAGAGAAGTCTGTTTATCAAGTTTCGAAACAGAAAATGGAGGAAGGCTAGTCAGTGGCGAGGAGGGGTGTTAAGATACTGGTTTAGATTTGGCCTAATCCACTGGACATGCCAGACATAGTTCTCATCCACTTAACAGGGGAGAGCCGAGTATTGGTTGTGCTAGATATACAACTCAAGTCAGATACGGTATCAGTTTGGTATTGAGAAAAAGTGGAGGGAGACGCTGAAGGTGCATAGAGGGGAGGCATAAACAGGACAGTGATCCTAGCACATGGCGGACTGCCCACAGTTTGAGACCGATAGTTCACGGAATTTAAGATATTTAAGTGATTGGGGGAGGTAAGAAGTGGTAGACAGGAGAATATGCAGAAGCTTATAATTGATACTAGAGGTAGAAGACACTGGGTGGATGAATGGGAGGATGCCAACAGATGCATTGTTACAATGGCATTGAGAACACCAAAACTAATTCAACAGCATAATCAATAGCTGAGAACAAACAGTTGTTGAATTTACTGTTGGACCAACTAATTAGATGGACGCCATCAAACCCAGAATGACTTGGGATTTTTCTTTAAACCCAAGAAGGATAGATAACCCCATTAACACACACAGGTGTGGATGAAGCCGAAAGCCTGGAAAACTTCCCACACTACAAGAGGCTCATTTAATTGAAGAGTTGAGAAGCAACCTTCGCCAAGGTGCGAGGTGCAACCGTATCAGTCCGAATACGGATCAAGTTCAAGAAGGGTACTTATAACTGCAGCACCCAATGTGCCGTTTATCATCCACAACAGGCAGTTGACAAAGGCATTGTGTTTTGCATAGGTGATTTTTCAGAGACAAAAGTTGTAAACAAAAAAGCCCTATTGCTGTAGAGTTGGTGTGCTGCAATATACTTCCCGGAGTCCTAAGCAAAATTGGAGGTTTAATTTTAGACAATAAAACAGATTACCACTCAGTAAAAGCATAACAAAACAAGCATTGGCAAAGCCAATAGGTCTTACCTAAAAAGAGCTATTGGCTTTGGCAATGTGGTTTTGCTATGTTATACACTAGTGTGGCTACTGTTCGGCATGGGTAAACGTTAGTGGCATGGAGTATCCTAGAATGGAGTGGAGGGAGCAGAGTGTTTTGGCGAGATTTGTTGGAGTAGAGTGGAGTAGAGGGGAGTAGAGTGTCGCAGAATTGAGAAGAGTTCAGCGTTTCAGTTGCAGAGAGCGTCAGAGTGCGGTGTCAGAGTGCGGTAGCATACAGTGGGGGGTGGGGTGGCATGGAGTGGGGTGGTGTGGCATAGAGTGGGGTGTATTGAGGTAGTAGGGTGGATTGGAGTATATTGGGGTGGATTGGAGTATATTGGGGTGGATTGGAGTATATTGGGGTGGATTGGACTGGGGTAGGGTGTGTTCGATTGAGAGGAGTGGGTCGGAGTGGGTGGATTTGACAGAAATGGGGTTAGGTGGACTGGAATGGGGTGAGTTGGAGTGGAGTGGTGTCAGGACTCCCCAAGTCACCATTCTGATGTCCATACCAGGGGACGTCAGGTGGCCCTAAGGCCCTGGTCTCCAGTTCTCCTGTGGTCTTGTCTGGCAACATGACAATACACTACACCCATAATCTCCTGGGTCCCAGGACACTCAACTCTGGGGCATCGCTGGAGGAGGGAACATAAGGGGCAAGCTTACCATCATTTACAAGGGATCCTATCTGATTGGCAGTGTGCTGTGATTGGTAGTGTACTGCACCCTTAACTCTGCATCTCAGACCCCTGGGGGCACCCGATGTGAAGTAGAGGTCCCCGCGCATGCTGACTGCTTTCCCCCATAACCTTGCGAGAGATCCAGTCTCTGCAGCCAGCTTTGGTTTCCCCCCAGTATATATACAGGGTTCTTGAACCCTTGATGGTTCCATCAAGAATTCCTGGGACAACGATCCAGCCTGTGGTGCACTCCAACGTTTGCCTCCGACGTCATCCTGCTTTGGTCTTTCAGACTTCAGCGATAAGTACAGCTACTATTCTTGCTTGCTGAGGGGAATCATGCACTTGCTCCTTCCACGGGGATGGCAGAACCTAGCATTTTCCTCACCTGCTAGCCCAGAGAGGGCGCAAGGTACTTTTATCGAGCCCTACGAACTATGGACAATGCAAGAGCCTTATTTTAGCTTTGAGTAAAGAGACTTTTTGGGGGGGGGGAATAACAATCGGATTAGAGTTGCTATACCGATGTAACTTGCATTGAGCCTCTGTATATTCAGTGTTATGCCATCTCGATGTTGAATGTATATGCCTATTTCAGCAATGTAAAGTTTGGGCGTGGCTACTGGAGACTATACATCTATAGCGTCCCATATCAGTGTGTTATATTACATGTGTTTGTCCTTATTTCTAGGCTAAGTAACTTGGACTTCCCCTGTAAGATAAGTGTGAAGTGACCACACTTGTATGTCCTGTGCTCCAGGTACAGTAACCATGTGCTACCTAAATTACAAGAAGCCGTTGGGCAAGACAGTAAGGTAGAAAACAACAACGTCCAACTTGGGTGCAACGTTGCCTTGGTATTTGTGTGGAATTTTGGAACTTGACCGAACAATTCATATGCCAACAGGATGTGCAGTGAGTCGAGTGTAGCTGAGGCTACTTGGTGGGAGTTCCCTAGGACATCCTTTTATTATTTTAGCCAATTATTTTAGTTTATTGTTTGTTCCAGCCCCCTTTCCGTTGTGCTCATCCAGACACCACTGTTTATATTTCTATACAGTAGGTGGCGGAGTGGCTGTGAGAGAGTCTTGATTCATGCTGCCCCCACAAAAGGTAGGTAACGACACTTGGTGGATGGTGGCCGGTTCAGCAACACATTCTGACAAGTGGAGTGGAGTGGGGTGAGGTGGGGTGGGGTGATTTGGAGTGGGGTGGGTTGGATTTGATTCAAGTGGGATGGACTGAACTTGGTTGGGGTGGATTGGATTGAGGTACAGTGGGTGGATTGGAGTGGAGTGGGGTGCACTAGATGGGTTGGATTGGATTGAGGTGGACTTGAGTAAGGTGAGCAGGATAGGCACTGGGTAGGGTGGATTAAAGTGCAGTTGTTTGGATTGCAGTGGGTGACTGAGTGGTGTGCATTGGAGTTGAGGGGGTGGATTGGTATGTGGTGGACTGGAGGGGATTGAATAACTCCCATTCGCCAAAGTCGAGTCAGAGTATAATAAGCCTGGTGTAGGTATTTGAACTGTATTAGACCGCCAAACCCCTCAGACCAGCGATGGTTTCAGCCCAGTCGTCACCCGTCAGGTCTGGGATGTCAGCCTGCCACGCAAGTCGTGTCTTGTCAAGTGTCGTGGATGTGTGGGTCATCAGGGTCTGATATATTTGCCTAATCTTATAGAGGCCAAGGTCACCCATCAGCAGGCGGCCCTTCAGGGGATGAAATTCCGGGAGGGCCTCGAGTGTGCGAATCAGGTGAGTGCGTGCATGTTGAAATTGAAGGAATTTGTAGAATTGTGTTCTATGGAGGTCAAAATCGGCCTGTAGTTGCTGGAAGGATTTCAGTGTAGTGCCCCATAACATCACCGAGGGTCGAGATCCCCATGAGGGACCCCTCACCCCCGGAACCCCCCGAGTGGCCATCGGGCAAAGGTATGTACCCTGCCATAGAGTGGTTTTCTGGGTGAATTTCCCAAACCAGCCCAACTGTCGGACTTTAGTCCGCCACAGCTGTATCACAACTCAATCAGCAGTCGGCATAAAATCTAGGCGTGTGGCACTTTAAAAAGATGAAGGAGGGGAGCCTGCTGCATCGCTGCATGCTCTACCGCGTTTGCCGGATCTGTGGGGGAGTTATACCACCATTCATTCACCATGAGTATGTGGGACACCACATATATGAATAGATGTCCGCAGCTGCGATCCCCCCACAATATGTGGATTGTGCACAGGTGCGGAGAGCAACCCGAAAATGTGCCGCTGTTCCAAAGCAATTTGTTTTGTATGGCGTCGACTTGTGCATACTAGGAGCGTGCAATAGGGTATGGGAAGTTTTGAAGGCGAAACAAGATCCAGGGTAGTGACACGGTCTTAAAGATGGCAGAGCACCTGTATAAGGATGGGGGAGAGACGACCATATTGCTGTTTCACCATTGAGACTGGTGAGCAATGGGGTGATATTATGCGCCCAGGAGACTTTGGGGCACGGAGACACAAAAATGCTGAGATATTTCAAACCATCCGTCGCCTGGGAGAGCTGTGAGGCCCACGCTTCGCGACCCTGGTGACCGCACACAGGAAATAGTATGGATTTGGCGGGATTCGTGTGTAAGCTTGTAGTTTCCCCAAACACCCTGAGGATTTCGAATATGCGGGGCCCAGAGTACCAGGGATTGGTTATAAAAAATGAGGACATCGTCCGCGTATAAAGCGATACAGTCCGATCTCGACCGCGACCAGTCAAAACCCCGGAGCACCGGGTCGCTTCTGACCCACGCCGCTAAGGGCTCGACTGCAAGGGCAAACAATAGCGGGGATAGGGGGCAGCCCTGTCGAGTACCTCTGAGGATAGGGAGGGGGTGGGAGCGATGCCCCGCGATGCACACGGACGCCCTTAGGTCGGTGTAGAGCAGATGCTCATACGCCAGGAAGCGTGACCCAAAGTTGATCGCTTGGAGCAATTGGAAGAGATACACCCAGCTCAGCGAGTCGAATGCTCTCTCAATATCGGCGAGGAGCATGGCAGCCGGCCGACCGAGCGTTGGGGTCGCTGCATTAGCGTTATGTACCCTCCGGTTATTGCGGCTAGTGGCTCTTTGCGGCATGAAACCCGACTGGTCGGGGTGTATCAGATCTGTGACACACATGTGCAGGTGATCGGCAAGAACTTTCCCCAACTATATGAGTTCAAAGTTAATAATGGAGACGGGGCGGTAGGAGGAGGGGTCGTCTGGAGGGTAGCCGAGCTTCAGAAATAACAATTTCTGTTTGTCGCCAATCTTGGGGGAGAATGTTAAGTTCCGTGACCTCCTGGATTCCCGCCAGCAAAAGGGGCCCAAAAAGGTGCATGTTCGGCCGTAGGAATACCATGGGGAATCTATTAGGGCCTGGGGCGTTCCCGGGGTGAAGCGCATTGAGGGCGCCAGTCAGTTTGTCTACTGTGATTGGGGCCTCCAATTGCTCACGTAGGTGATCTGGGAGCCGCCGCAGCGGAATATCTGTGAGGAATTCCACTATAAGTTCGGGTGAGATCTGTTCATGTCGTGCATAGAGAGTTGTGAAATGTTGCGCAAATTCCCCAGCAACTCCTTCCGGTGACATGTGCAAAGACCCGTCAACGCCACGAATAGTGGGTATGACTGCCGAGGAAACGTCTGCATTACAGAGCAGATGGAGCATTCTACTGGACTTGTCGCCCCATTGATAAATCCGATGTTGTGACGCCTCCCAGATCTCCTTGGCTTCACCCATGAGACATTGCCGTAGTTCCTGTCGCACCTGTATCAGGTTTCGCAGTATGGTAGGGCTATAATCCAAGTTAAACTGTGAAGCCAGGGTCGTCTGGCGTAACTCAAAAGCCGCTAGTTGCTCTCGCCGTGCGCATTTTTCTTTGGTGCGATAGCTGACTTCGGTACCCCGAATAGTAGGCTTAAGGGCCAAAATACACCGGGAAGGGTCAGAGGGGCCATTATCGTCCAATTATGTGGTGATCGCCATGTGAAGCATATCCTGATAATCAGGGCACCGGAGATGCCAGGGAGACATGCACCAGCGGAAGGGGGGCTTCCGGGAGCATGTGTGGAATTGCAGGGTGACCGGAGAGTGGTCGGAGAGCCAGCGAGGCAGATGTGTTACTTGTGAGAATCGGTGGAGATATATGCGGGGGCAAATAAATAGTCCAAGCAGAACTGCGACCCATGGACTGTGGACAAATATGTGTAGCTATGTTCTGTGGGGTGGTATTCTCACCGTACATCAGCCCAACCAAGGGTGGAAACCAATGTGTGCAATTTAGTGGGGCCCAGTAGTGGTGGGCTGTCTGCACTGCGTTGTCGGTCAAGTGGCCCTATTGTATCATTCCTGTCACCCCCTAGAAGGGGCAAACCCTCAATCACGTCCCCCCAGATTCCCGAAGTCCTATCGATAAAGGCTGTCCCTAGTGGGGGAGCGGCATAGATTCTGCCTATGGTGACCCGTTCCTTGTACAGCGTGCCCGTGACCAAGAGGAATCGACCTCCGGGATCGGTCTTGTGTGCTATGTGCTGAAACTGGACCCTGCAATGTATTAAGATCGCCACCCCCCTGGAACCCCTGGTGAACCCTACATGATACACATGATAAAAGCCGAAGCGGGCCAGACATGGGGCTTTGGTATCTAGGAGGTGGGTCTCTTATGGAAGTAAAATATCTGCCCCATACCTCTTTGGCTGACGCAAAATTGCAACAACACACGCAAAATTGCACCTTGTTTCACTTTGTTTAGCAGGCCCCTGACATTCCATAAGACTACTGTAAGGTCTACGAGAGGGGATACATCACCTAGCACCATTTTCTCTCAGACTTGAAGACAAGAACAGCGAAGAGATCAAAACCTGAATGGTCTGTCTGCATAGAACATAAAAACAAAATCCTAAATCTACGTTCCCTTAACCCCCCCCCCCCCCCCCCAATCCCCCACCTGACACTGTCAAGAACTAGGAGTATCTGTCACGGTGTGAGGCACACAAGGCTCCCAGCAGAGGAACCCCGCGCCCCCACGCCAAAGAGACCCTACCCACCCTAGAAACAGGTGAACAAGAGGGGCACAATAAGTCCGTAGCTCAGCAGTCCCATGGCTTTGCCCCTGTGCCCTCCCAGAGGAAACTTCGTACATAGAGTCTTAATAAACAATAATCACTGTCAACTTGCTGTTGGTTGCCTGCGATGCTCCAAAAAGTTCAAGGGGGCAGCTCCGGGCTCGTGGATATACTGTCCGATCCGGAACGCAGTCATTTCTTGGATTTGGTTCACCGTGGCCGATGACTTCACGAGCTACGTGAAGAATCTGAATCTAATAATGGTGGTGAACCTGGCCGGAGCTGGGGGTGCTCATCTGTCCAAGTGAAGACGGCCTCTCGAGTGTCGAGGAAAAGTGACTGAGTTGTAGATCACACTCATCTTGGCTGGATATAGCAGCATGTATTGTATGTTTAAGTCTCATAGCCTGCACTTTGCCGCGGTGAAAGACTGGCGCTGCTGTTGGAACAGACGTGTGTAATCGGAAACACCATAATGGGCCGAGACTCGTGTTTCTATACTGTCCTTGTGGGTCCTGGCATATCGCAAAATGGCATCTCGGTCGGCATAGTTCAGGATTTTGGCAATCACCGGCCTGGGAGTCGCTCCTGGGGGAGGTTTTGTGTCAGGGTCCTGTGGGCACGCTCCACCACGAAGAACGAGGACAGGAGATCGTTTGGCATGAGGTTTGTGAGCCAGCGAGTGATGAAGCCAGTCATTGAAGCACCTTCACAGCCCACCGGCAGGCCCACGAAGCATACGTTGTTGCGTCTCGCTCGGCCCTCTGCATCTTCCACCCTGGAAGCCAGCTCCTGCGACACCACAGGGAGTTTGTTCACCCTTTTCTTGAGGGTTGAAACCGTATCTTCCACTGTCGAGACCCTTGTTACCACCTCCGTGATGCGTTCGACAGCCTTACTGAGGTCTTGGCGCAGGAATGGGCGTAGTGTACTGATCGTGTTTGCCCTGCTTGGGGCCTGCTGCACTGGGCTTATCCTTGCCCATCGTGGAAGGAGTCTAAAGTTGCTGCGGCCACACAGGGAATAGGGATCGTGCGCGTACAACGGGGTGGGCTGTCCCAGTATATGAAAGAATCTGTGTGGTCCGGATAAGGGCAGACTCCGGCCGCTGGACTGACGCTGCAAAAGAAGAAGAGGGGCCACCGGCCCAGACAGGAGTAAGCCACCGGCGTAGTCGCAACACACTCACTCCTCTACAATAGGAGCCGACCCTCGAAGAGCCACAGCGTAGGCTGCAGTGGGTACACCCGGCAGTCCCAGCATGCGGAAAGCTCATGAGCAACACGGGGGACCCCGGCTATGTCGTGAGTCCCCTCTGGGCCACCACCAGCCGGTGGAATTTCCAAGGAGGTCCCGGGCAGGCCGATGCCTTCTCACCCAAGCAGATAAGCACAAACTACACACGGCACAGTCAAGGCTCCACCCCTCCAGGGGTCAACACAGGACCAGCCCGGCCACGCCAGGAGATCTAAGTGCAGGACTCTAAGGGGGGGGGGGGGGGGGGGGTTCAGTCCTGGCCCATTCAGCAATATCATCACCAGGTGGGGGAGTGAGGGAGCCGGCAAGGGAGGGAGGACGGCTGAGAATGATGTTGGCCCAGGGCTCGTCTCCGGGGGCTGCGGCCCAGCCCCGGCTTCTCCCAATTCACCACCCACTGCAGGCTAGTCACTGTGAAACCCAGCAAGGTTGCACGGCCGCACCCGGCAGGTCCAGGTGCCGGGGCTCAATCGCAGACAGGGCCACAATGGCCTCAGCAGCCCTGCCACAGGAAGAAACCAGGCGCCCAACACCTCCACCGCCTAGGGGGTCCCAGTCGCATCGGCAGGCAGGCGCGTGCAGAAGATGCCAGAGCCCCGGGGGGGGGGGGGGGGGGGGGGTGCGGCAGGGGGGGATGGGCAGGCCAGTTCCGCCGCAGAGTCCTGGCTCGCCTTAGCGGTCCGCACGCAGGGCGCCAGGCAGCCGTCAGCGCACCTCACGTCCGCCGCTCTAGTCCCCGATCGGGTCCCAGCCCCAAGCACGGCAGCAACACCACAGGATACGGCTGGAGCGTCAGGATGAGGACACAGCCTGTGCCACGCCAGAGCGCTCCCGGCCAGGAAAGCTCACACAGCAGCTCAGCAACCTCGGGTAACGCGGAACCTCTGCACCCCACATGGCCATGGGCACCAACAGTGTCGATGGAGCTCCTCTGGGCAGGTTTCTGGTAGAATTTCAGCCGGCTTATGGTGTGGACGCGCAGAGCCCGGTTAGGCTGCGTCCGCCATAATGGCTCAACGCTTCAAAACTAATTTAACCAAGCGGTGGTTCTAGACTGAAATCTCCAAGCAAATGTTAAACCCCTAACTGCATATCACAAGGTGCAATCACCTTTAGGGCTTAAAATAGGTTACTAATTGTGCAGTACCTGTGCGCCTATCTCCTCAAAGCACGGGATACAAATACCACAGTGTTTACAGATACAAGTGCATTCTATACAGGCTGCGGCGCATGACGTAAGCAGACGTGATTAGCCTATTGTCGATCACAGGAAGGGATGTATGGCGGGCAACCTTTTTACCCTGATCACGTCACAGGAAGTCATACCAATAAAATTACATAAATGCTCAAAATAAATGTAACATTTTATAACCGCTCACTAAAATGTGCGTGAAAAATAAAACTGCACTGCCAGGCAAGGAACCTAATGAAATCTGAAAAATGACTGCCAAAATGTGCAGTGCGTTTCCTCAGGGCAGCCGCATTAGAACTGTATAGTATGACGCAACAGGTCGATAAAGGCTCACTTGACATGCTGGGCTTTGTGCTGGCTTCATGCAGGCCCCACGATCCGTTGCAAGGGCAGGGGGTAAAGGTAACTTTGTATAAGCACTAGGGATCTCCAACCGTCACAGTCTGTCCCATGATTGTTGCTCTGTGGGCCATACTTTGCTCTTGAATAACTAACTAACTCACTCCCTCATACACAGAGATTTGTGCTCGTCTAGGTAGGATTCCAATTAATTAATTCGGCTGATTTGCATGTGCCCCAGTGGAGCTGGAACAATTTTTAGAGTGGGGGTGCTGCCCTGAATGCACTTATCACAGAGGTCACAGGGATTGTTAAAGTTTCAGGCGTCATACAAACATAAGTGCATGAAATGTGCCACGTCCTCTCAGCATGAGAGTGGTAGAGTTCGAGAGTGCGGTATGTAACGTGTGGTGCATTGTGGAACACTGGTGTGATAACGCACTGTCCATCACAGACAGCACATTTTCAGTTGAAATGGCCGCAAAATTTGAACAGACATGCATGTTTAATGGTAAAAATATATAGCTCAAAGACTAATGCGGGACCCCGGGGAAAGTAGAGTTGACAGACCAGTCTTCCCCCAGGGTGTTCGCGCATGAGAATGAATAACAAGGGTGGGGTCAGGTGGTTGGGCTAGGGGTGGGGTTTAGGGTAAGGGGTTATAAGGTGCAGGGGAGGAGGTTTCATCCTCTTACTGCACCCAGCACCATTGGGAAGGGTCTTTAGTTTTTGGACCACTCGCCCACCTTGCAAGTTTTCAGGAGTTGGGCAATGGGGGTTTTGTCCTGGTTATAGCGTGCCAGTTTAGGACAGGTTGCTAGGTTGCGGTAGCAGTACTTTGGAGGAGTGGGGAGTCTATGATGGGCATACCCACTACTCCGGGGAAGGGGATACAGGTGCATGATGGGGGCGCGGGATGCAAGAGTGCAATGGCTGGAGAGGCGGTTGAAACATAAGTGAGGAAGTGAATGGAATGAGGGAGGAGGTCGCAGATTTAAAGGGGAAGAGAGTAACAGGAGTGTGGGAATGGATGGTGGATGAAAGGTTTGAGATTGTTAGAAGTTTAATGATGGTGTTGGTTAAAGTTTTGTGTTGACAACCTTGTCCTAATAAATGGCCTTTTACGCTAATATACAGTGTGGAGTGTATTTATTGTGCGATGCCTTGAGAGCAGGCTTCAGTGAATATTTATCACTTGTGCTTCACAGAATTAAGTATCTTGATTTATTTTGATCCGATTGAAATCTTTGTTTCCATCACACTTCAGAACTATAAAGTGCTTCATTTGTGCTTTCCTAATTGCTGATATAATTTGAAATGTGTATAGTTCATTTCCCAATACTGAAGTGTGATTTTAAAAAAATGCTACTACATAATACAACTAGCCTTTCCTTTCCTGTATCCCAGGTAGATTGTCACTTAGATCACTTTTACAAATCCTCTAGCTTGGCGTTCAAAGAAACAAAAGTTTACTCCACTTAACGAGTGAGCAGTAATTTGCCAGAAGATATAGCCGGATATTTGACCTTTGTCTTTCAACGGGCAGCAAACATGACAGGATACACAGAACATGTAAAGGCATTTTTCGTGCTCATTAACCTTCTGAACACAGCATGAATATTTCTGGAGGTGCTGCAGCACCCCTACTTCCAGATGTGCCCTCTCCCGACGCCAGATTATCTTAGCACAGGCTGCTTTCTTTTTCTGTGTCTTCTCCTTTCGTTGCAAAAATGGCTGACCGCTTTCTGCCAATTTTCCACTTCCTGGCGAGGTCAGTAAGAGACCGAGGGATCTGACCAGTGGCAACTCCTCCACTAAGGCGGAGGAGTGTCGCCCCACTGCTCAAAGGGAAAAAAAGAGACAATAATGTATCTTTATTATCTTTTTACTTTTCCTATTGCAGTCAGTGGCATTGTTCAATGTGGGACGGGTGGGGTTGGCCAGAGCAGGGGAGGAGTCGTTTGCACTCCCTAAGTATGCATTACTGTTTGTCAAGCCCTCTTGGGCCGGCCAAACAGTTCATGCACACTTTGCATGTTCCCCACCAGGCTGCAATGCACAGTCTGGTGGGGAACTTGCACAGGCTACCTGTCCCCATTTGAGCACTGAACCACAGCTCTGACCAATCACAACGCTGCACTGCAGCATTGTGATTGGCTTAGGGGAGCCTGGGCGTTTTCCGCTGCCAGGACTGGGGACAGGAAGATGAAGAGGACGAGGCGAGGCAGCTGTAGGCCGTTCCAAGGAAGGTGTTTTGTTTCTTAATTCCCCACCCCACTCCACCGCCCCCATCTGGTAGCAGCTGCTACTGCATCTGACAGACCTCAGGATTGGTCACAAGTCAGGTTGGCATTGAGCCGTGCTACAATAATATTTACCATCATTATCTGGTTTTAGAGCTGCGCTTCCCCATGTAGTTACGCTTTTTTAGTCCTGAAGTGTATGAATCACAGAGCTACCTTGGAGTTTTAAGTCCGTTCATTTTAAAATACGTTCCTCAAACACATACTTAAAAGACACTGGTTCTTGAAATGCTGTGAAACACAAAATACATTTACTGACCAGACTACCAAATAGACTGGACAAACAAATGGGCTGACATTCTCGCCATACCACCACCAGCTTCGCTGATGCGAAGTCATCAGTACAACTGCTGCCATGTTTGTATTTCCTATGATGTCTTCCGTAATCACTTATCGTTTCCTCTGCTTCAGTTGGGACGTTGATCATTGCTTTCACTATGCTTTTTCGTGAAGACAAATTAACGCCTGAGACTTCCCAGTCAAAATCTCAAACCGTATTTGTGTTTATTAGGATGGAAAAGTATTTACAATACAAAGACCATACCCAGTAATTCCACAGAATACGATAAAAGAACAGAAGACTGATACTGGTCCATGCGATACCAGAGGTTCAAACAGGAGATTGAGGGTTAAGTATGGAGCAGTAAATGGAGAGCACAATGTCATGTCAATACTAATCTGTTAGACCAGACAGACTTAGGAGGGGGTTCTTCCCCCAACTTTTTGCCTGCCTTCCTCCATTTTTCTGACCTCATTTTTACTGGCTTTAGGATTCTGCGCACTTTAAAACTGCTAACCAGTGCTACAGTGCTTGTGCTTGCTCCCCTAAACATGGTAATATTGGGTCATCCCCAATAGGCATATTTAATTTACTTAGGAGTCCCTAGTAAAGTGCACTGCAGGTGCCCAGGACCTGTAAATTAAATGTTAGGCACAAAATTGACCCTGCACCTGAGAAACATAAGTAATCTGTCCTCTAACAGCAGTGTTGCATCATATTTCAAAAGCAAAACAGAATATAGAACAAATAGCTTCCTAATGAAAAGACCAAACAATGATATTTTTGATTGTAGAGAACGCGGTCCTTTTTATTCCAAAACTTTTTTATTCTTAGAAGACACAACAAAATTGCTCGCCAACGCGTTTCATCCCTCTTGGGACTTCAGGGCTGAAACAGGTTCCTTTAATTGTTGACGTTGATTATGTAGACAGTTTAGGTAAGTTATTTTAAATCAGCAAAGGGCGTGTGGCATATCTCAGGTCAATGTTGTACCTATATGAGCAGATAGCATATACTCTGACCCTCTTTCTTGTTTGCATATTTAAATTAAATGTTACTAGGGGGTCCGCAGAACTTCTTGTTCCACCTACATAAGTAGCTACTTAATCATGTCCAGGGCTGCCACTGCAGAGCTTGGGTGTGCAGTTTCAAACTGCCATGTTGACCTGGCAAGTAAACCTTTTAGCCAGCCCTAAACCTTCCCTTTTAATACATACAAGTCACCCCTAATTTAGGCTCTATATAACCCACAGGGCAGGGTGAAGTGTTTTTGAAAGGCAAAACATGTTCTTTTAAACATTTCATGCCATGGTAGTGAAGAACTCCCAATTTCGTTACACTACTGCAAGGCCTATCTCACCCATAGGATAGCATTGGCATTACCTTAATACATTTTATAAGTGTAATTCCCTATTGTAAAGAAATATTTTTTACGTTTAGTGTCACTGAACTCACAAATTATGGTGAAGATGGATATTAAATGCCTCTTTTAGAAAGTTGGCATGTACTTACTTCAGCCACTTGGTGCCTTCTGCCTCTCTGGAATACACGGCTAAGGTGTGGTGACAGCTGGCTTCCTGCATGCACACAAAGGAAGGATAGGTGTGCCCGAGTGGTCCCCTCTATGCAATTTGGCCATCCTGAGAAGGATGAGAGGGAGATGACACTTACACCTGAAAGGGCTGGGTCTTGTCCCCACAAAAACAATTGATTGCCCCCATGTAGTGTGTCTTGAGCCAGGGCAGGAAGAGGAGAACTTCTGTGCACTTCAAAGCCTTCTTTTGAAGCCTCACTCACATCAAATGCACCACTGGGTACAAGTACTGGACCTCAGGCATTAAAACATCTGTACATTTCTGGACCTGTGACAAATCTGCCAGAAAGAAGAGCTGCTGTGCTGCTGAAAGGACTGCTACTCTGCTCGACTGCTGCTTTGCTGAACTCTGCCTTGCTGTGCTCTTGCCTTCCTGAGTTGCCTTGCTGCCGGCTGTTCTCCTGCCTTGGTGAGAAGGACTCGATCTGCATCACTTGAACCCAGAGTGACTCCAAGAGCTTGCTGGCTTACCTCCTGTTCCCAACTCTCAGAGATTTCTAAGACTGGAACCACCTGCATCTGAACCTGGACTCTGCAAGCTGTGAGACTGCCCTGCAAAGTGGTGCAACCAGAGTCCTGGTCCCTTGGAAGTGAGGCCTAAGGTGCTTCTTCATTCAGATCCCAGGCATCCTCATTGAAACTTGATCATCTTCGCCTTTGCGCAAGTTTCTGAACCAGCGCATCCTCACTGTGGGGAGCAGACCCGGCGCACGGCCCTCAGAACCAGTGCCTCATTCTTGCGTAGAGCTGACCTTGACCTGGCACATAGTCCTCGGAACCAGCACATCGCCTTCGGCATTGCCTACTGTGGGTGCAGCAGCCGCGCATCACATCCATAACCAGGCCTTGCACTCGGAACGGACGCATCACCACAGTTGTGAGGAGAAAAGCTACACATCTCGTCCACTGCGTGGCTTGACGCAGATGCATCACCTCGGCTGCACCGCACATTCTTTTAGACGAAGATGCATCCCGGATGAAGGTCCTTTGGTTCAGTGGGCCCAAGTAGGTCCCTGTATTCGGACTGCGGTCGATCACGGTTGGCCTGAAATTTTGACTTTGCCCCTGTTTAGCACAACCAGATAACCTATTTAAGCGCTTACTGCTTCTAAGCAATATTTTGACATTTGTTCTTTAAACCTTCATATCTCGACTTCTACAGATTGGATTTTTGCAGTTTTCGTCTGGTTTTATTTATAAAATCAATCTATTTTTCTAACCTGGTGTGGAGTCTTTTGTGGTGATTTCACTGTGTTGTATGAAATGTTGCAAAAACTACTTTACACAATGCCTCTTAAATTTAGCCAGATTGCTCTGTGCTAAGCTACCAAAGGAGAAGCACAGGATAATTTAGGTTGTGTTGTGACCTACTCCGACAAGGATTGTGGTTCCTGCTGTGGTTGGGTGCAGATCTCTGCCAACCAGAAACCCCAATTCCTTTTTTTTTTTTTTAAATTTATTACAGGATTTCCATGGCATTGTTTTACAGCTTGAGCATACTTGTTAATAGTGTAATATGTATTCGTATTTCGTTTGTTACAACAGCATCATTTACCACAGTCTGCTAAGAAGCATGTAACATAGGCATATCTGAAAGAGGTTACATATTCCTATTTTCTTGTTTACAACGAACATTACATCTTGTCAATAAGTATGCATAACTATCTAAATAAAAGAAAAATAAAGTCAAAACATGATTAGGCAGCAGTTAACTATGCAGTTTCTAGTATATACCTTGGTATCATGGGTAGATGTGGTGCAACAGTTTGTTCCAGGACAACGTATTATGTTGTACATTAGGTACACGGGGAGGGAACTTAGAATGTAGGGGAGGGAACAGAGTGTTGTAGAGTGGAGTAGAGTGTTGTAGAGTGGAGTAACAGAACGTCGTGGAACAGAGTAGAGTGGCAAAAAGGGTGTAGAGTGGGGTAGAAGGTTGTAGAGTAGAAAAATGTAGATCTGTGTAGATTGTCGTAAAGTGGAATGGCATAGAGTGGAGTACAGTGGTATAGAGTGAAGTGGCACAGAGTATCAGAGTGGAGTAGAGTCGAGCAGTGGAGTGGGGTAGAGTGAAATTTCAGAGTGGAGTAAAGTGGAATGGAGTGCAATAGAGGGAGTTGTGCACAGTGTCAGAGTGGAGTAGAATTTAATGGAGTAGAGCTTGATAAGAGTGAAGTATCAGTGAGTAGGGTTGAGTGTCAGGGTGGAATGGTGTAAAGTACAGTGGTGCAGAGTATATGGTCAGAGTGCATTGCTTTGGAGTAAAGTGGCGTAGAGTGCAGTAGCGTCAAGAAGAGTGGTGCAGAGTAGATTGCAGTGGCTTAGAGTAGATTGTTACAGAACAGAGTGAAGTGGCATAGAGAAATGTAGCAAGGTAGAGTGAAGTGGCATAGAGAAATGTAGCAAGGTAGAGTGGAGTGGTGTAGGGTAGACTGCAGAGTGGAGTATAGTGGTGTTATAGTGGCATGGATGGCACTCTTGCAAAGTAGAGTGGCATAGAGTGCAGTGGGGTAGAGTGCAGTGTTACAGAATAGAGTACCAGAGAGTGCAGTGTTGCAGAATAGAGTACCAGAGAGTGCAGTGTCGCAGAGTAGAGTGTCGCAGAGTAGAGTGTCGCAGAGTAGAGTGTCGCAGAGTAGAGTGTCGCAGAGTAGAGTGTCGCAGAGTAGAGTGTCGCAGAGTAGAGTGTCGCAGAGTAGAGTGTCGCAGAGTAGAGCGACGCAGAGTAGAGCGACGCAGAGTAGAGCGACGCAGAGTAGAGCGACGCAGAGTAGAGCGACGCAGAGCAGAGCGACGCAGAGCAGAGCGACGCAGAGCAGAGCGACGCAGAGCAGAGCGACGCAGAGCAGAGTGGCATTGTGTGCAGTGCCAGAGTGTTGCACAGTATAGTGGCGAACAGTCCATAGTGGATTAGCTTTGAGTACAGTAGCGTAGAGTGCATTGGTTTCGAGGAAAGTGGTGAAGATTGCACTGGCATACAGTCAATAGAACAAAACTTCAACGGTGGACTGAGAGTTCTGCACCTCGTCCCGGTTTCATCAGTTCAAGAGTCCTGTGCACCGAGAGCCCGGCACCAGCCTTTACATGGTACCTCTGTGGCCCAGATCCTGAAAGTATGCTTAAGAATGGGCATGCACCAGGTAAAAGGAGTCCAAGTCAAACTTGTAGTGTGCAAAGTCTTTATTATGAGTGGATATTCGCAGATAAAATTATAACTTTAGCAAAACCAACGTGTTTCGTTCTCCTCAGAGAACTTCATCAGGGCTTCAATAGTTTAAGGCAAAACTTTGAGAGCGGCAAATAATTGGGGTTCCTGAAGTAAGTGCTCCAGTATATCACTCTGGGCACAAATAGGTCCTCTGGTGCCCGAAGCCAAAGATCTATGGTGAAGCAAAAAAGTGAGTCCTCAATAGAGTACGGCTGAAAGTAGTTGCTCCAGTGTACTGCGCTGGAGACAAAGGGAAATTCTCAGGGCCAGTTGATGCCCAGTCCGGACTGACCTTGGACCACAGACGCGGATTCTACCGTCTGGGCATCAGCTGGCCCTGGAAATTACCCTTTCCGTTTTCTGAAACGTCTTTATTTTTAGCAATCCGGATAGGTTTATTTATCAGTAGCGATCTGCAGTAAGACATTTTATGTGAAGAGGATAAACAAATGTGGGAGTTTACAGACGAGGCATGTTTTGTTCTGGAGAGTAGCAAACTACTTGTGAAGCAATGAGCATTTCCTTCAAAAGGAGAAAGTGGTCACTTTATCGATCAACAGGTGACAGTCTCAGTAAATTATGTTTCAAGGTACGAGGACATCACATTTGAAGGCATCGCTGCTGAGAAAGCACCACGGTGGAAACACAGATGACGTACGGACGTACAGAACGGCAACCTGGCTCTCCAAGATTCAGTGCATCTGACCTGCCAGATGTCTTCAGTCACCACAATTCAGGATACACATCCATTCATCCATCCATCCATCCATCCATAAAGGTCAATTCGCCCCCACCCCCCGCAGCACAACAGTGAAACAATCCTGACTCCGGGACCGAGGTGTGGGTGGGTACATTATCTCGCATGAATTTTCAAGAGTAGGGATGCACACCATCTTATACTTATTTTCCAAAATTGTTCAATGCTTAATCTAAGTGAGTGCAGTTTGGCTTGGTGCCATGCCCAACCGGCACCTGGGTAAGACATTTTCTCATCTGGGGCGAATTGTCGCCCCAACCGAATGCACAGCTAGGGTCGGCTGTTATCCAATTATACCTAGTTCATCCATGTATTCCATTGTAATCCAATTTTGTAAACACTTTGATGCAACTTTTTAAAAAGCCTGTATGTAAAACTCCATGATCCAATTTAAACCCCTTCTCAGTTGGGGAGCTGGAATTCGAAACTCAATATCTTGCTACTTGTGAATGTTCTCTGGACAGATATGAGAGTTTAACGTCTTCAGCAATACTTTTCAACATATTATTAGATAGGCAATTTGCGATTAGGTTTGACACTCCTTATAAAAATTTTTTTTTAATGAGCACTCCTCCGAGTCTTCCTCTCTTCTGGTGAAGTGCAGTGACGCTTACTGATGGTTGGATGAGAAGCATCGCTTTACTGGCCAGAGAGAAACATTTAGCCTCAGATTTTTCCCCCACCCAGCTTTAGTGTTCTTGCGTGCTGTCCGGTTCCGGCAAAGGGTCCGTGAACTGATGGGCATTACAGAGACAAACACATCAATCGTCTATGTTAAACATGGTCAGCATTGGGGAGAGCTTTCTGTTAAACTAAATATTTTATTTGTGAAACAACAACAACTACTTTAGGTCACTGCTGCCCACATGGCCAACTCCCCACCTCCGCAGTCCTTTACGGGAACACAATTGTTGGGACTAAATCCTTGTGAATCTGTGCTGCAATTTCAGCTGGGATCAATGTGCGTAATACACCCCACACTCTCCCTTCATCAAATCTATCTCCAAATCTATCTCCAAATCTATCTCCAAATCTATCTCCAAATCTATCTCCAAATCTATCTCCAAATCTATCTCCAAATCTATCTCTATATACATATACATATACCAGACGCTGCCTGTTCTCACTGGAGGTCTTTGTTTGGAAAAGCAGAACTGGAATGTTTCTACCTGTCAAACGTTAGCCATGTGCCCTCACAAGCTCTGGCCTCTTGCGCCTTTCTTTCCCAGAGTTGTGAGTTCAGCTTGTTCTAAGAACATTTCAGCTGGTTCAGTGGCATGTACAGAAGTATGTGTTTTTTGAGAAGCTGAAAATACTTTAAAACAAGCATTGGCATAGCCAATAGGTCTCGCCTTTGGCACCTTATAAGTGTTTAGCCATGCAACACTTGATGCTGTTGCACCAAGGATATTGTGCTGGATAACTAAACACTTATAAGGTCCCAAAGGCGAGACCTATTGGCTATGCCAATGCTTGTTAATAGGAGATTCCAATTGTGCTCGTCTCCTCCATGACTGCACAGTGTCACATTCTTGCTCACTGCCTGCAGGCCAGCTTGCGATCGACCTGGTTGAAGCATTTCCAACTTCTCTTAAGTTTCCTACTTAGGTCTTCTAACAGAAGACGAGCTTCTGTGCATAAATTAGTTCTACGAAGACTAATTTTCAAGAAATATTCCATCGAGAAAGGCTGTGCCCGTGGGAACACCATTTTGTATATTTCAGGGCTACACAAAGGATTTAACACTACTTAAATTATATTATACATAGAAGCAACTCACTGCGGAGTTATGGCAAAAGGCCCAACAAGTCCGCTTTAAAACTGATAATTCTCCTACTTTATTCTGTAGTATGAGCCTTAATGTCTTATGAGAGAAAACTCCTACTACTCTGTAGGACCTGCTTACTATGGATTGTTATCCCCACATTTTGCTGGTGTTTCACTGTTTTTCAACTTTAGTCTGGCTGGGGCGCTGCTAACCAGGACCCCAGCCAAGCTGCTTCCTCTCTAAATTGATTGCATGTACATTAGGTACACTCCAGATTGGTTACTGGGTTACCATTGCAAGTCCCAAGTATATGGTACCTTAGGTACTAAGGGCATAGGTACCCCAGAGGCCTACCAGGGGCTGAAGCATGTGTTATGCCACCCCTGGGAAGCCTTCCAAAATGGCACCACAGGTCTCCTACTGCAGCCTGGGTAAGGTGCTGCATGCACCCCTTACTAAGATATAGGCTACCTATATCTACCTTATATCACCGACACATATAAACCTATAAGTCACTCCTATGGCAAGCCTTAACAATCCTGAAGGCAGAGTGCTTGGTTTTGAGCGAGAGCATGCCCAAGCATGAGCTGAGCCCTTTCGGAATAACTTTTCTGTAGCTGTTCTGTGATGCAGCCAGATCATATACTCTTAAGTGCATTATAACCTCGCAGTTAATGCTAACTTTGGAATGGCTTCATGGAAATATGTCGTGCTTGGAGTCAAACATTTTGGAATACTAACCCCCCAGCCCCCGCCAGTCCTGGCGGCGGGGGTAGAATTTCACCCTTCTAGAGGGAGAAGACAAGTACACACTACCTTAAACGGTAATAGTTTAACCCCTTGGCTGCGGCGGCAATTCCGCCGCAGCGCAAGGGGAAAGGGGGGCCGCGCGGCGCTCCCATGCTTGTGACGGAACCGCTCCATCACGAGCCTCGGGCGTGCTGTGCTTGTGACGGAGCGGTTCCGTCACGGCCCCGCCCGCTCAATGGAACGCGCCGTGCAGGCACGCCGAGCGGGCCGTGACGGAACTGCTCCGTCACCAGCACAGCGCGACAGAGGCTGGTGACGGAGCGGTTCCGTCACCAGCATGGGAGGGGTTAAAAGAGCACTGGCATCACAAAATGGATGCCACAGACACGGGTCTGACCTCCTTCTGCTCGATGAAACTCCGACAGGGGAGGCCTGGACAATAGGTTTCCTGTCACAGGGAGGTGTAACCACCTCCCAGACAGGCTTTAGTGTATTGGGGCTGGGTGGGTGCATTCATAGAATGCTTTTTCAGACAGTGCTGGGAGCATACTTGGTGTCCCTGTGTATACCCCAGTTCAAAACAGTTGCAGGGGCACTCAGCCCCTGCTCAGGCGTGAAACTGGACAAAGGGAAGGGGTGTAACTACCCCCACCCTGGGTCCTCCCATAGGTGGGACCCTAGAGTAAGTCCAACCCCTAAACTTAGTATAAGTATAGGAACCCAGTCCCTAGGACTTTAGATTACACCTGGACGAAACTCTGCAACATATATCATGGAACTTTGATATTCTATTTAGACTAGAAGACGGAAGATTCTCCCTTGGGGTCAAGGAGTGACTCCCCTATTCAAACAAGTGTGGCAGGGTATGCTCAGACGTGAGTCCCTTGCTCACTTTGCCACTGGATTCAAGCAAGCCGGGCTGAAGACGGCTGTAATGCCAGAAACCGGTCCTCGGAAGCTTGTTTCCGGTCCAGGGAAGGCATGGCTTGGCAGTTCGGGCTGGACTGTTCCCATGAAGCACAGGGTCAGACTAATTTGCATATAGCCATGTCTGAACTGGGGTGGCAGAGTGGGCTAAAGAACGGTGATGGATCAAACCCAGATCTTTTGACTGGGTGTGAGTGTTTGATTGGTTCAGATGTTCCGTCCATCACCACCCCCTTTTGTACCGCTGTTGGCCGCCATAAGTGTGGCATGGTATGCTCAGACGTGAGTCCCTTGCTCACTTTGCCACTGGATTAAAGCAAGCCGGGCTGAACGGACGGCTGTAATGCCAGAAACCGGTCCTCGGGAGCTTGTTTCCGGTCCAGGGAAGGCATGGCTTGGCAGTTCGAGCTGGACTGTTCCCATAAGGCACAGGGTCAGACTCATTTGCATATAGCCATGTCTGAACTGGGGTGGCAGAGTGGGCTAAAGAACGGTGATGGATCAAACCCAGATCGTTTGACTGGTTGTGAGTGTTTGATTGGTTCAGATGCTCCGTCCATCACCACCCCCTTTTGTTCCCCTATTCAAACAGGCACCAAAGAAGCATCTTGCCGGTCTACATTTCCAAGGCTCCCGCCGGATCCCGAAGGATTTGCAACACAGGACCCAGACATCTCCGAGGCCGACACAAGATCACAGCAAAGCTGAGACCCGCAGCCATCACGGGAGACATGGGACTGGAACTCCTAGACACAGTGCACATTTGCAAGTGCATCGACTTCCCGAGTTTTCCCGAAGTTGTGCATTGGGCTACTTGTAGTCCAAGCTCCGAGAACCATTTGCACCGAAGATAGTGGGTCTACACTCCACGAGTGTTCCATGGGCCTGCTTCTAGCATTTCCGCTCAAGGGTCCTTCCCGATCCCTGGTCCGTCGACTGGTGGGTCCCCACGAAGGTAACTCTGCTGTTTCTAGGGCTTTCCCGGTTACTCCAGACGTGCCTTGACTCCCCTCCAAAGGGTGAGTCCCTCAGACCTTGCTGGTCTCCAAAGAAGCCAATCTTTGCTTTCTGCGTCGGTTGCGGTTGCCAGGGCTTGCTGAGTCAAAACCGGATAACGATGCTGCAGGACTCGACATCCTTCGTGGGACAGCTCGAATCCAGCCCCTGGTCATCATCGACGCCTCCTGGTCCTCGTGGCTGAAGAGTCAAGCTTCACCTTCTTTACCTGCAAGCATCTGACATTGGTTGGCATCTTCTACTTGCCTTCCTGGTCACTGGCTAGTGACCCAGACTCTGTCCCGTATGCTTTCAGGTTCTTCAGATCTTCGATCCACTCCTTGGATAAATTCGGACACTTTCTACTTGGTCGCCTGCAGCACTTTTCAGCAGCTCGCCATTGAGAACGGCGAAGAAACCAGACATCAAAAAACACCTATGCACCCGGCTTCCCTGGGTGAGGTAACTTGAGTACTCCGGTTCTCCCATGGGTATGGACTTCAGAACTGCCTAGTTCTAAAGGGGTTTGCTCCAAGTCCACTCCTAAGTGTCCTTAATCTGTAATTTTCCAATCGCGACTTTCCCCATAGAAGTGAATGGTGATTTGTGGCTGTGTTTAGACACTGCACTCGTCCCCCATGGGTCCCCTGTGTCACTACCTTGGGTAGTTCCTGGTGGCCCCAGCGGTTCTAAAAGCTCTAGGCCAGTGTTCCCCAAACTGTGGTCCGCGGACCCCCAGGAGTCCCCGACATATTCCAATGGGGTCCGCAGGCAGCAGTTTTAAAAGCACTGCAAAGTATCTTGTTTAATTAGCAGTTTTCAAAGAACAATAAAAGTGTCAAGATAACGCCAGTGATTGTTGTCCCTGCTGGAGAGAGATGAGAGTCCAGTAGCAGCTTTGACTAATCTAATGTATCACAGAGGGTTAATATGCCTACTGCAAATAACTTGTTCCATACATTTTAAAAAACAGTATTTTAACACCTTCGAGTCTCATGACGAGCTCAGCTCGTCATGAGCCACGGTGCTCGTGTGCTCATGACGAGCTGAGCTCGTCATGACCGTTAGAACGCTCGTATGCTGGGCAAATTCCCCTGCTGTGCGAGCGTTCTAAAGGAATGGATGTGGTCATGACGAGCTGAGCTCGTCATGAGCACACGACCATCGTGGCTCATGACGAGCTGAGCTCGTCATGAGCATGGTGTGCTGTGCGCGCCCCCCGCCCCCCAGCACAGCAGGGGAATTTGCCCAGCTGCGAAGGGGTTATATGCATAGGTCAGTGGGTTACTGCTTTTGTCAGAGAGATTTGTTAAAGTGCAGTTCATAAGTGACAATCTTAATCTAGCAGTGACCTATAAACTGTCATTAAACAGCTGCTTGAAACTGCAAGGTACAAGTTTGTGACTTATGTTTTTTCCCAGTCTTTCATTATCCTGAGCCTGCTAAAAAGGTTCATTTGGGTGGAAATATATTTTTATTGTTAAAGTCAATGCTAACCATTGTGTTATGTTCTGAATCCTGAGTTTGTGCTTCTCCAGACCAAGAACTCTTTAAAAATGCCTACCAGTATGAATGACATGCGAGTTCTACACCTTGTAGTCCCCTTTGCCTTATGTAACATTTTCTATACAATATGATTCACTGTCTCCATGTGTGTGATGTAAATTGCTCTGACATCCTACAATGGTATGAGAGATGCTATAAAAAATGAAATACATGTGACAGAGGGGCTACGGAGAGATGAGAAACACTGTTGGAGGATGATAGTGGGGGAATCATTGGAGAACCCCCAGAAAGATGTTCGTATTCTGGTGCATAGTCAGGTCTTCATTTACTATTCTTTAAAAGCTAATAGAATTCATTAAATAATGATAAATGTGTTGTAGGCTGCACCATTGTTTACTAAATTTCTTAGGGGGAGAACCTCCCAAACCCCCTTTGTAGTGGTCAGGTTGACTCACTGCACCTGGTGTGCACCGTATAGGGACTGGTCTGAAATCATTTGCAAGGGCTGCTTTGGGTTTCCAGTCTGGCCCTGGCAGGAGCCTCGTACTGCGAAATAAAACCAACCATTGAAAAGTTAGTCACGGAGATGCGGCACCAACCTTCCCATGAACTTTTTTCGTTTTCATGCAAATTCTTTCAATATAAAATACAACAGAAGTGGTGGAGAGTGTTAGCCTCCTTGGCTTAACAACACACTCTGTACCTTCAGAAATGCAGGGCAGTACCATATGTACAAGAATATGGTGCAGCCCTGCGTTTCCCCTGCGCTGGCACTACACTTAGCATGGGAAGAGAGTTTATGTACAGAAAGGTCCCCCTTCCTGCACATAAACAATCTTGAAATGTCGCTTTGTCACTTCTATGTGTGCTGCTTAATGCAGCACACATGGAAGTTACAAAATATCTTTTTTTTTTTTTTTAAGATTGTTGATGTGCAGGAAGGGTCACCTTCCTGAACATAAACAATCCAAGGCGTTTTGCAAAAACGAGGAGAAATTAAGCATTTCACCTTGTTTTGCCAAGTTAAGACCAGGTTTTCCCTGGCCTTAATTTTGGCACTGCCTCCCATTTACGCTGCCCTTGTAAATAGGGGGCAGTGTCAAAATCAATGGGTGTTGCAGGGGAAATGCCCACCGCAACACCCACTGCCCACCCCTTTCACTCTAAGCATTGGGTAAAAAAGGGGGTCTTATTTACAAGACACCGTTAAGCCACGTTATGGGGCTTATCGTTGCCTTGTAAATAAGGCGAAGCCCCTATCGCCACGGAAACATCTCAAAAAGTGATGTTCCCATGGTGATAGGGGCTCGTAAATATGCCCCTAAAATCATTAGTAATTTGAGTGTTTGTTTTGTGTTCACACGTGTGTTAATTTTTTTCGAATGACTGTTTTAATGTTTGAAATTTAAATCCTACAAATTGCTTGGGGGTCCCCAGCTTCCAGTGGTGGCTCAATGGGGGTCCTCAGGAGTCAAAAGATTGGGAACCTTGTACCTATGTCAGTCGTGGTTCCTATATCACTTTCTTAGTATATGGTTTGTGACGCCCCTAGGGCTAATCATATATTGTGCTAATTTACTGTGTGCACAAAATAAGTTTACTTATGTACTTTTGCCACTATCCTCATAAAGAGACTAGAGGGATATGTTTAGAATAAATACATATATTTTATATATACACCTGGTGTGGTTCTCCTTTCATTTGGTCATTGCATGAGATTATAGACTGGTAAAACAAGCTGCTTTACATTCCTTCAAGCTACCACTAGGATAGCTTTCTATATAGTGTGAGTGCCCATATGGCAGTGCAGCTATGTGACTGCTGCTGGTGCCGTGCTAGCTGTACAAGGGACGAGGCGTGGTTTAGAGTCCCCGGGGAAGCCGACATTTATCTCCTTCGAGAAGCATAGCAGCTGAAGCAGCGGCAATGTGATGGGCTAGTTGCTGGATCATCAGAATGAATGTTGCTTCATCACTATGTTCATATGGAAGTGTGCAAGCAAGCCTTACTTTCCAGAGAATGGGGAGTCAATAGCTGATCTCTGATGATAGTGCCACTCATGGGTGCTGTACCCAGATTGACCCTGCAGGGCCCTTAGACTTGCCAAGCCCAGTATTGGTGGCGTCAACCCAATAGCATTTGTGGAGTAAAGGACCCTCTTAGACCAGTACCCTCGCATGACAAAGCACCAGGTTAGGAATTAGGCCACATTGATTTTTGGAAGGGTAGTTTTCCTGAGGTTCTCAGTGTCAAGCAACTAACCCATCCCCGTAAAGAGTGGAGATTAAGGAAAAGTTGCTGCACTCATCAGTTCGTACCTAGGAAGCAAGTATCAACTGTACAGCAGGTCACCGGTATGGGCTACCCACAACACAGGAACGTTTACCTGCTTAAAACGACGTGATGCTATTAATGCACTGTTTCTAAACTGCATTGCATACAGAACTGCTGGGCCAGACCGTGGTTCCAGTTGTATCTTTCAGAGCTCCCAGGAGTAATTTCTTGGTCTGCCGCCTGCTTCCCAGGAGGTGCTGGGATAAAGTTCTTCTTTATGGGAGACATCGGTTCAATGGATCCTCTCGGTCATACCGCCCATGTCCTGCATAAGCTGCTCAAACACATTCTTACTTCATGCACATCAGCACACAAACCAATCAGGTTTCCACAGCATTGTTAATCATGCCATCCTCCATCCAAGTACTAGCTGCCACCAACAATGCCACTGTACCTCCCTTCTTCAGTCCATCAACTTTGACACCTCCCTAACTACTCACATGCTCATAATTACACAAATACAGATATTAATCACAACAGAAAAGTAACTACAAAGGGAGAGAATTCCGCATCAATACCATGCAATCTTCATGACACCAGTGGTCATAAAAATTTTTTTTTTTAAAGTTTCGATAATATTTCTCCTTTCTTTCAAGGCATGTGGCACTAGCTTAAAAATGTACTATGCTAAAACTCCTCTGCAGCGCACTCGCTGTAGACGGGTCACCTGTCTGCCCCCGCAATAATCTAAGCCCCCTACAAACTAGACGTAAATGCACCCTGCCTTTATATTCTCTGCACCTATGCTGTACATACCCTAGCCATCACGCACATCGCAACACTACACCCTAATCCTCGGAGTACACAACCAGGCTTAGTGCAACCTATCCGGACATGTTCTGTGCTACTGCATTCCAGCACGCTCTCTGCACTTTGCCACTTTAGCCTCCGCTTGCTCCGAGTACTCTCCCCTATATACCACTGTGATACCATGTTCCCTGCCCTTATTTTCTGTGCCCTTGTCTGCATAGCCCTACCTACCCCCCCCCCCCTCCCTCTGGAACTGTATACGTGGGCCCTCGGGCTGCTTTTAGAGCCACCACATGCCTCCCTCACACTCGACAGCTGACACTGAATGTTCGAGTCCTTTCAGTAACCTCGCTCCTCTAGTGAAGTGAACCTGTCTTTTTTTTTTAACTTGGTTTCTATTTCTAGCAAATTTCACCCAACCCTTTCTTGCACTCAAACAGTTGTTATAGTCCTTTCAACAAAACGAAGATAGTTAACTTTTATCTCGTTTCGTTTTTTGTATACAGTTTTAACTTTGTTTCTAGGCCACAAAATAAACCAATGGCTGCAATAAACATCTATCAAAACTTTGCAGCACAGAACTGACATAGGTATAAAGCTTCTGAGAAAAAGTCTCACAACACCAACCCAAAGGCCGAGTATAATAACTTCACTTGAGTATCTCAGAAATTCTAGACATTTCGGTGTAATGTCACTGTACCGCCACTGGGGCTCATGGCATTTTGGTGTCAGTATTAGAATACATAAGAGGATTTGTGATGTCAATGGAGTGCCACAGGGCCCGAAGTCCTTCTTGTCATGTCAGAAAACTAACAAGCACGTGCGATGTCATTGGAAGCCACAGGGTTCAAAGGCACCTGGTGACGCAAGAAATGCGCATGCGCAGTTTTCACAAGAATTACCGATACGGTGAGGAAGAGGAGGGCAGCCCAGGGACGCTGCAGTACAAAGGTAAGTGGTTTCAAACTTTTTAAGTGTATTTTTAATTAATGTTTACTTAGTTGTTAACAGGGGAGGGGGTGGAGGCAGGTGGCGTAGCGGAGCTCCACGGAGTTTGTCTGGAACTCCGCAGACCTCCGCGTTGCCCAGGGTTAGTCACCGGCATGTGGAGTGACCGCACAGCTGTCTGCACTGGAGCACGATCAGGAAGCAGTTCTCCGGTACACAAACGCTCAGGAACACTAGAAAGCTAACTAGCGATATGGAGCTTGCTGAGCGGTGTTATTTATGACAGTGTATGTACATTGAAGCATATGCATTCGGAAGCAGTTGTACTCTACTGAAGCACTTGTGGACACACTCACCATGGTCACAGCAATTGACCTAGTAATCTTGGTACGAAAGCTAGATATTTCATAGGTGTGATATTGTTACAGTCTTTCACACACACTAGCGATTACGTTACTGCATCATCATTGGTGTGTACCTTCTTGAGCGGATGCACATTTGGATTGTGGGGTAAGATACTCACACCCTAATACCTTGAGCACAGCCAGCCACAGTTATTTTAGTCTTTTGTGTTACTTTATTGTAGCAGCTTATTATTTCAGCTAGATATTTTAAATTGTTACGTTAATTAAATATTTTGGTGACCTGAGTTTGTTACTTTTGTTAGCCATGGCAGCAGGGGAGAAAGCCTCCACCTACACAGTTCCTCACAGAAGCTAGTGATCTGATTCTACAATGGAAGAAATGGAAAACACTCTTTGATTCCAACTTGATCGTGATTGGAGGGGACAAATTCTCACCAGCGAGTAAACAAGGAGTCTTATCACACTATCTGGGGATTGAGGGTCGTAACACCTACGAGAGCACAGACGAGATCACTATAAGAAATGCCGAGGGGAGACCTTGGAGACATTTTTGAAGTGTCCATGTTGATGTTAGAGAAATATTTCGGTCCCAGAATAAATGTAGTTATGGAGAGACAAATTCTTAACCAGGGTCCAGAACAAAATGGCAAAAGTGGACAATTACATAGCTTCACTTAAGAGCTTATCCCACTCTCGATATTTTGGAGATCTGACGGAGACTTTAATTAGGGAGCAACTAGTGCACTGTACTAATAATCTCAGAGTGCGGGAGAAGTTACTCATGAAAATTCCAACTCTAAAACATGCGATGAATATAGTGAAAGGTATGGAACACACAACGGGGTGGATCAAGGAGATGCGGGATAAACCTGCCAACACTTGTGAGATTGAGGCTCACCTTAACTTGTACTCTGAGGAAGATGATGAGTATAATATATCAGTACATAAAGCATGAGCTACTAGTTTCAAGAGCAGCACCATTAATACAAAAAGCAAAGGAAACATTGCAAGGGATACAAGGGACACAATGAAAACAAGTGTCTGCCAATGAAACCAACAGCAGACGTCAAAGCACTGTAGGTGGGCCATCCACTGAGCCTCAAGTACCTGTCAGCCGGCCATTTACAGGGTCAACACAAGACCTCTAGGAACGGTTGATAAACCATCCATGATGCCAACAACTGGTCTCACATACTTCTTAGTCAACCATTCCCAAGAAACAACAAAAAGCCTTAAGAACTGCAGGTCAACTGTCTACAGAGCCATTAACAACTTACTTGAAATAACAGGAGGTCAGTCATCCACTACGCCAACTACAGGTTTCAGGGCTTAGAAAAGCAACCATCCATGAGGTCTTAAAAAGGTCAAGGCTTAATGAGCTGAACGGTTACTGATTGGACAAAACAGGGAACACCAGTTCGCAAGTTTGAATACTGACAAGGCTTACTCAGCATTACATCCTTCCAAAGGGTGATAAATTGTGTATAATTAATTGGGTAATAGAAACAGCTGTTATTATGAATGCTTAAAAAAGACAGAAGTGTGGTATGAATCACTAGATAAAATAACAGTTCATTTTATTCTTATATGGCAGAGTAGGTAACAATCTGCGACATCAACAAGCCTCAGGTCAGCGAAGACACACAGGCCACTAGGCCTCAATAGGCCACAATACACGTTTTGTCAACTTTTAGCTAAAATACAATTGTCGAACCATCCATTTTATACTTTACACTCATGCTAGACAACCCAACCCTTCCCCCTGCCAGTCCACCTCTTCCAATTAAAGACATGCTCAATTAGGATCCAGGCTATCAATAAAATGAGTTTCACAGACTGGTGTTTGTGAATAATACTATATTCCAAGAAGGAGGAAAGGAGAAGTGATACAGGGTTTGAGCACCTTATAATACATCTATTAAAAAACAAAAGGAGGGAACCCCTACTGTGCTTAGCTTCTCTCTTTGTATCCCCCAAGGGGATCACTCTATGGTATTAAAAAGATTCTCACCCACTGGGATTCCAAGTGGCACGCTTTATCATAGAGTCTTCGTCCAGATGTCTAGTGTATGAGCACCCCCTTTTGTACCGCTTTGTTCACCATAAGTTGGCAGGGTATGCTCAGACGTGAGTCCCTTGCTCACTTTGCCACTGGAATCAAGCAAGCCTGGCTGAAGACAGCTGAAATGCCAGAAACCGGTCCTAGAAAGCTTATTTCCGGTCCAGGGAAGGCATGGCTTGGCAGTTCGGGCTGGACTGCTCCCATGAGGCACAGGGTCAGACTGATTTGCATATGGCCATGTCTGAACTGGGGTGGCAGAGTGGGCGAAAGAACGGCGATGGATTAAATCCAGATCGGTTGACTGGGTGTGAGTGTTTGATTGGTTCAAATGCTTCGTCCATCACCACCTCCTTTTGTACCGTAGTGTATGAGGACGGGCTGAAACATGGCAGCCAAAGCAGCTCTTAGTTATTGAGTGGGCTCCTAGATTTAAAATAGTCTTGTGAGTCCTGATGATTAATTTTATTTTCAAAGGGCACCCTGACGGAGTACAAAACAGCTGTTCAAACTTTCAAAAGTTGGATTACAGAGTCCACCTGCCTCCTTACTCTCATGTAGTTCTAAATAGGATGCTACTAAAGAAATTAGATCCTCGAGACCAAATGAGTCGGTATGTACGAGTATGGTGAACAAAAGTTTCACAATCAAATGCACACAAATAGGTAACAAACAGGATCCTTGTGAGGTCCTGACAAAAGCCAACTAGCCCAGTGAAACATTTGTGCGACTACTGAAACATGCTGCCCCAGGGTTACAGAGTATACTAATTTCCTTAATACATCTTCATCTGTTTTTACCTAGGTGGGGTACATAAGGAATATGCCAGTTTCTGAATATGGCTAGGGTCATAACTAACTTGGCCATAATAACGTTCAACATTGATCTTATGTGTCCCCACCTCTATAGGGAGAATGGCCCAATGTCCCACCTGGACCTCAACTGCCCGATATATCGTATGTAGGCCTTTCCTTACCAAGATAGCAAACCTTCTCTGCGGTGTACTAGCTGAAGAAAAGAATGCATCCCATTCTCCTAAATGTCTTACTTTCTCCTTCTCCCTTCCTAGCACCCAGTGAGTTCCCTTTAATAAAATACGGGGCGTAAATCGTTTCAGCCAAGCAAACGCGGCTGCCCTCTTAACCCTATTTTATTGAGACAATCAGCACTGAATCTAATCAATGTTAAATTAGCCATTGACTAAACAAGCCTCTCAACATTTCTGTAGGGCCCTTAACACATACCCTACCACCCCAGACAACCGACCCCCAGCCATAATCCTTAGATTTAGTCCCCTAGATTACAAAGTGAAGCTGTTGCCAAGCCTCTTAATCTACATCCTCATGTCCCCTCCACTCTGATACCCTAGAGCAGAGGCCTTCAATCTGTGGGGCGCGACCCAAAGGGGGGCCGTGGAGTCATGTGAAGGGGGTCACACTCTTCCTTTGCTAAAAGAAAAGGTTCCAGGCAGGATAGTTAAAATGCCTTCCCTGGAGCGTTATTCAGGGACTCTCCTGTGCTGGGAAACAGAAGCCAGGCAGACAGTTAAACACACCTTTCTTCCAGTGTACTGCTGGCCTGAAAGAAATGCAAATGTGCACAACGAGTTAATCTGCAAATGTAAAGGATTTGCAGATTAACTCATGCACATTTGCATCTCTTTCAAGCAGGCAGTACACTGGCAGAAAGGTGTGTTTAACTGTCTGCCTGGCTTTGATTTCTCAGGAAAGGAGAGTGCTATTGAAGTTCATTAATTGAATCACTTGAAACTTTTTGAGTGGTAGTGCACAGAGTTGGCTGAGCTGTGAAGTGCATCATTTTAATTGTCATTGTATTTAAATAGCTTTTACTATTCCTCAGAATGTGTTGAAGGGACCTAAAAAACGTATGTATGTTTTAAATATGATGAATGATGTTCAGCTACCCCCAGTTACATGCAGCTATAAATGCCAAGCTGTCAGCATCCCATGAAATATAATATGGTTTTCCTCTAATGCTGTGCAATAAAGTTGCAGCCCATGCATTACAGCTATTATACCAAGGGCCACTGGAATCATGTGATTGTGAGGCCGCAGCAATTTTAGCTTGATTATAGATTTGTCGCATTTGCCATATAATCCATCTGCCACAAATTCTGCTGATTTTAACCCCCAAAAAATTATTTATTCAAAAGGTTCAAAAGTTACTAAAAAGCAGCAACAGGTGTTGACGCTTAGTAGAAGGCCATTTGTAAAGCTGTGCTGATCACCTTTTTGCTGCTTATTTCTATATTTGGGTGTTAAACTGGTACTAATGAGGTGCAACCACAGATTGACCGTTTCTCTGGTGAACATTTATGGTTGTAAATGATACGAAGTACCAAGTTCTAGAAATTTTTGTTGGGTCCTTACGCCTACAAAATGTTGATGGGGGGTCTTGGCATCAAAAAGTTTGAAGACCACTGCCCTAGAGTCACTTTTCCATTTATCTTCTGCCCCTTATCAATCTCCCTTCTCCCTCCCCACCTGCTCATCTCCTTGCCCCTGAGCCTGCCCGCTTGCGAAGCAGACCCTCTCCCCTCCCTAGCAACATAGATGGGTTGTTATGCATCTTTATGCAACTAAGGGTGGCGCCTTCTCCCTACCCACCACCCCAACCTGCAAAAATTAAAGTAGAAAACCCCCTAAAGAAAACAGAGATTATTCTATCATAGCTGATTAAGTCAATCCAAAAAATGGGATAGCGGGATTAATTACAAATGATTAATTCCACACAATAAGACACCCAATTCTCATTGGGACCTGGATTTAATCAAGCTAATTATTACAATCAATTACATTATTAGATTTCCATCACTCTTTACATCAAGAGGACCCCACAACCCCAGGATACATATAAATGTACAATTAATTGACAACATAAACAACAAAACGTATTATGTGCATCATTAAAAATAATTCAGATTCTCTAGTCTCTCCTGAATAGTTTCACGACAGGTGCCTAAATAATAAGTCCTTGAAATAGTCCACCAGAGGTAGTCGATCTGACCAGGAGAATCCAGAAAATCCATCCTTAGTATCTTTCTCCTGGTCATCCAAAAAGCATCGGTCCAAGTAAGTTCATTTCAGAAGGCTCCTCTATTAATAGTCGACACGTTTCAGCCGTGGCGATTTAAGACCTCCCCATGACCAAAGAGAAGAGACAAGAGGACTTTTCCCACAACAATATTGCTTGAAGCATTCTTGTATAGCAAACATCCTTATTTGCACTATCTGCTGTACTAAGATCAGCATCTCAAATGATAGGACATCTCCAGTATATCTTAAGCGGGCAAACAGGACAACTGAGGTCAAAAGGGCCATAAAGATCACTGTGAACTTTGTACAGCCGACAGTGTAAATAGGATTTTAATGACCCGAGGGACCCCAACTTACCGGGTCAGCTCACTTACTGTGTCCCAGGGAGTGCACCCCCCGGGACACAGTAGTTTCTCTGTCCACACAATCACAGGCAGGGAAACATGTTTGTTCCAGTCTTGCAGGAGCATTTTTAAATCTCCTGCCTAATGGGAGCAAACACTAAGGGGTTGATTTTGATGTCAGACGGAAATTCTTCCGCCAGATACCGAATCAGTCCTGGGACCGACCGACACCCGGTCGGCGGTCCCGCACGCCTAATTAGGATGTGCCCGAACACTGTTCGGTCGTATTCCTACTTTTCACTATCGGAGCAGGCATTATGGCCATAATGCATTCTCCTGTGGAAAAGTAAATTTTGCCATGTTTTGTGTCCCTACGTGTCCCCCATCTTATGTTATGTGTGCATGATTAATATGCATATGTATCCCCCATGTTCGATTAAAGACGCAATTACAGTTGTGTCCATCTCTAGTATGCTAGTTTCCAGTTCTCGTGAAAGCTACGAGTATTAGGCCTATGTAAGGTTACGTTGCCACGTTTCTCAGTGTGCACGTTATTTCATTGAAAAGTCCCTGTTTCTAGGCCTCAAAAGGGCCCGGACACCAGATTCACCTCCTGTCTCCTGAACCCTCGCTGAGGAGCGATACAGCCCCCACCTGTATCCTCGACCCTTCACTTACTTCCTGCCTCGCAGTGCCCGGCTCGGCCTGGCTCTGCCTACGAGTCTGCCAAGAGTATGTTATGATTCTAGTTATCAGTCCAGCCCTCCTTCTCTGCATTCCTAAGCTACTGAATCGCATCAATAGTTTCCGTCATCGTCTAGCCTTTACGTCTCCATGTAAGAGAAATACTGTATTTATGGTCATTTAATATTCCTCAACACACACTACATGTAGAATAATTCATGCTCCAGTCTTAGAGTCTGTTAGCCTCTCCCCTCCTGACTCTTAGTTTATATCAACATGTTCTCTAAACATTAGATACTAGATAGGGTTTAGGTACATGTCGCCCTGACTCTCCAGACTTCAGTCTTTACTCCTAGCGCAGAGTTCATAGCCCCCAGCTTCTCCTAGTAACACGTCATTGTCAGTTTGCGCGCACCATTAGGTTAGAGGTCCCGGCTCCTTAGGTAGCCCCCTCCATGTTTCCGCCCCATTTATGACATATTCTGTTACGTTTACATCACATGTCCATGTATACGCCTCTTGTTACACCCACTTTCACCCTTATCTTTCGCGACTGCTATTGACCACACCCACTGCTCCGCCTACTGTATTCACTGTAATGCAATTGTTTTAGTATATATATATGTTGTACATTGTTATTAAAGTTGGCGCGCTCATTCCCTGTCCCCCCTGCAGGGCCCTGCCATCCTGTTCCCGTGCAGGTTGTCCTGTTCCTGTCCTTTATGCTGTATTAAACCTGCAAACTCCTACTACCTCGAATCTTGACTCTTATTTATTGAGCTATCTGTTATTGCTATGTCCAGTCAAACCTAGATCCGGTATTATTTATTTATATACCACACTCCCATAGGGAAATGGAAGGTGTGGTTCATCCCTGAATTCAAGGTGCCTGTCACCGGGTGCAGGAATCCACAGGGGGGCACTCATCGGCCCCCAACCGTAGACCTCGCACCAAAGGTGGCCTTCCTGTGGGCCCCCAAACACGCTTTCTGACATGGTATCCATCTCGGACAGGCTGGCATAGAAACCATGCTGGAAACTGTGCAATATAATCTCAAGGGCGGAAAGGCCCGCCCTCCAGATTACAGGTCGGCTTCCGACTGGCTCCTGGAACAAGTCGGAAGCAAGCCGGAATGACCGGCTGGTTTACTTTCCGACCTCCTAGATCATAATTAGGCAGTCGCAAATTAAACAGAGCGGCCCATTACGATGGGGCCATTAAGGCTCAGACAGTCTGTCAGAGCCTTTACGGTCCACATTGTAATCGGCCCCTACGTCTGCTCCCAGCTGGTGGGAGATTTGAAAATGCTCTCACAGGCTAGAAGCAGATTTGTATTCTGCTTCCCTGCCCGCACTAATGCCGTGGGTCCCCTCTCCCCTTTCTAAGTTTATTTGGCCATGGGGGATGAGGTCCCCAGGGCACAAGAAGGCTTGAGGAGGGGGCTTCCCTTTTAAATTTGATACTGCCCTGGGGACGGGGTCTGCAGGGCCTAATGAGGCTCGAGAAGGAGAGGTGTGCTGCCCCTCCCCTTTTTAAATGTACTTGGCCCCGGGGGAATGTATCCCCTGGAAGCTCGAGGAGGAGCCCTCTGCCTAATGTAGGTTGGCCACAGGGCCAACCTCCCGCCACCCATGATAGAGATATATACACACATACATATACACACACACACACATTGTTATTGTTGCTGCTTTGCTTAAGACAGGTGGCCATTTTTGTTGGCTACTGTGGCAGGTCGCAAATTTTTAATGTATGCCAAAAGGAAGGGGGGGCGAGCACTTTTAGGAGCAGGTAAAAGGGTATTAGAAAGATTGGATAGATTCTAGAATGAACTAGTCAGCTCTAGGATGCTGAGGCGGCGGGAAGAAGTGATCCATGAGGCTCTGAAGGTTCTAAGAAGAGGAAGATGGTATGGAAGGGGATAAGATTAGGCAGAGACAGAAAGGTTTAGGTTCGGACAAGCTGGGACATTTGCGGAGATTGAAGTTATTAGAGGGAGGGGAAGTTAGGAGATGGTGTTTGTAACACTGAGACAGGAGGCATTAAGCTGGGAATTTTGTGAGGCCGGAAGACCTGCTCTCATTAAGCCAGTATTTTACACACCATATTGATGTATGTAGAGCTTGTGCTGTCCTATCAAAAGGTGTGTGGGGAAAAAAGCCTGGTGGGAAGGTGGATAGATAATAAATATATATCAAGGGATCCTGTGAAAAAAAAAACAGCCCACTATGCTGTTTATGCGTTGAGAGTTGGGCCCAAAATCGACACAAATAGAGGCCTACTAGGATTCATCCTGGACCCAAAGGCTCTCCATTAGCTGTCAGAAGGACAACCAGTCCACTTTGTCCCTTTTAGGCTTAACTGTCTCCTTTATCACCCTGGACAGCACAGTCCACGTGCAACATCCTGCACGCAAACGTACACCTTGTACCACCCTGGACATAACCATCTATCTTCGCTCTTATACACCGCCTAATCACATTTTCTTGTGCCCACCAATCCTGAGCACCCTACTGACAGGAACTGCCTCTCACACCTACAGTATCAGCTCAGGAATCAAAATGCTACCATGCCAAAGCTAAAAGACATTCTTATCTTTGGCATACGCCTACTGGCCCTCCATAGCTAATCACCTCTAGAGTTTAAAGGTCACCGCACAATCCTCCATGCAGTGGAAATAAAGTGTTCCCATCATGGGCCACAGGGCCTTCAGGTCCTACCAGCAGTAAACTTGTCAGCACTGACCACATTGCTATTCATTACCAACTCCTCCCTAGCCAAAACAAATCAAATCCAGTAATCGTCTCTTATGAACCACTCCTTATGTACGCCATGCACTCAGGAACAACTCTAACCTACTGAACACCAAGGAGGGATCATGGTGAAGAATTAGCCTAACCAGCAGCAGGCTCTATGTAGTATTGCAGGGGAAATAACTTAGGGGCCTATTAGGATGGCGGACGGACCTGCGTCCGTCCGCCACCCCCGAGGTGGAGGGACCGTCCGCAGGGCCAGCAGCGTTCCCTACCTCGGAATTAGGATGTGACCGCCACCCTGGCGGTCACATCCTGTATAGTTAACATTGCGCGCAGGTGCTGCTTGAAGCAGCACCCTCCGCAATGTTAAATATGCATGTTTTTCCTTTGCATGCACAAAGCGGCAGGCAACACGCGGTGCCTGCCGTTTTGTGCATGCAAAGGCAGGGGGTACCATAGGTACCCCCCCTGTGCACCTCCATCACCCCTGGGGGCCCGCAACGGGCCCCCAAACACAAAAGACCACATGCTTTTCCACGGCGGAAAACCAGCCGTGGAAAAGCATGTTTCCGCATGCATCCTAATATGGCTGGCGGTGTCTGATAGACACCGCCACCATATTAGAGCGTTTCCGCCACGGTCGGAAGGCGACCGCGGCGGAAAGGCGGCGGACGGTCTTCCCATCCGCAGATGACCCCCCTGCCATCCTAATCTGGCGGGGGGTCTTTTCAATCACCTCAGCGGTGAATCCGCATCCTCCGGGCTGGCGGTGGCTTCCGCCGGCCCAGAGGATGCAGATTCACCGCAATCCTAATCGGCCCCTAAATGTCAGCCCATTGCCTGCAGTCTATAGGGGTGTGCAAATATGCAGCTCCCTATGCACATCTAGTCTCTATTCATCTTATATACGAAAATGAGGAGCTCTATTAGCACATGATGTATGTAAAAAGCAACCTTTCTGATTGATTTTTATCAAATTGGTAATTGAGATGTGCACAGTTTTCCCCCCAAGGGTAAGTTTGCTGTTAAACGTTTCCTAATTGTGAAAAAAACAACCTTTCCATTCTCCTCTTAAACCTCTGTAGCCAGCTTGCTCAGAATCTTCTAATGTAAACCAAATGTATGCCCATACGGAAGCAATCATGTGTGACGCTGAGGAAGAAAATCCAAGGAGGAAGAATGCGGCCCATATGGAAGATAGTTTATTTTTCAGCTTTACTGCACATAAAGATGCCACAAAATACAACGACCTTCAACACGACAAAGGGGGATATTAGAAAGGAATGCAAAAAACAAGTAGAATTCACAGCGACAGATTAAAACATAACTGCGAACAAAGTGAAGTTAGCATAGTTGAACATGAGAAACAGAATGAACTTGGGGAAAAGAACACAGATCTGATATTAAAGGGTTACAAAGGATGGTCCCATCTACAGGGGGTAGAACAGATATGGCGCAAGCCACGTGTACTCTAGGACAGTCATTATCCATGCTTTTAAAGGTTTGCATTCAAAAGTACTGCCAGGTTTTTCGTGAGCTATAGAATCGCATACAACAACTGTACATAGGTCGTATACATCACAAAAAACTGAAGAATGGATCCCACATGTACACAAGTACTGCTAAATCCTTTAAAATACACAAGGTATAACAGCTAGCAAGAAGGGCTCCCATATCCATGGTAATATAGAGTAGCTAAAGTAAACTGAGCCAATTTAAAGTCCTGGCATATTTGCAACAAAACACAGATTAGTTAGGTAGTGTTGGAAATAGAAAAAATTTACTCTGGAATCCCAATAATTGGGGGTAAAGGTGTGGGGGCGTAAAGGGGTTGAGTTAGGAGTGGGGTAGTCATAAGCGGAATAGGACAGTAAAAATATACATGCATCTTGAAAAGAGGGTACTGCAAAGAAACTGGCAACCAATGTGACAGTAATTCTGTTCTGTCTTACATATTACAGGGTAAAGGCACCTATGGCGCATATTATATATATATATATATATATATATATATATATATATATATATATATATATATATATATATATATATATATATAAATACCACAAAAGAGGGTCCGAGGGAAATTTAAAGTCTCAACAGGATTCAATCCCCCATTCCTTACAAATTACTACACAAAACGGAATCCTGAAGACTATTGACAATGTACTCTAAGAACAAAGTACATATGAACAGAGAGAAGAGTATTCTCTCTCTAACACCACAAGTGTGTGAGAAGGGAAAGGCTAAAACTAAAAATCATACAAGGATATTAAGGTATCCCATCACTACACCGTATCGTGCCCAGTGTCATCTGGGAACCAAACAGTGCCCACACAGGGACTCTTATAAATCAGAGAAAACCATTGCGTGAAGTACTGAATCCTTCTGATGATTTTATCTGAAGGAAAAAACTGAACCAAAATCTGTGTAGTGTACTAAATCTGACATGTATTCATTGTCACAGTTGCCTTCCGACCGTGCAGTGCATGTAAGTGAAGTGAAGTGATTTAAAAAGGGGTGAACTCCCTGGATCATGTGCACATTGATGCACAGCACATACAATTCTTGAATCCACGCAGTTGCCCTACTAAAACCGTGTAAATGATAAAGTGAAAAAGACTTAGAACAGTTTAGAATTAATCACTGCTTTAACATTAGCTTGGTCCTTTTTAAATCACTTCACTTACATGCACTGCACGATACTGTGTAGTGATGGGATACCTTAATATCCTTGTATGATTTTTAGTTGTAGCCTTTCCCTTCTCACACACTTGTGGTGTTAGAGAGAGAATACTCTTCTCTCTGTTCATATGTACATTGTTCTTAGAGTACATTGTCAATAGTCTTCAGGATTCCGTTTTGTGTAGCATATTACATATATACACACACACACACACACACACACACACACACGTGTGTCCTCAGCACTTTTCAGGGGATAATAATAATGGCAAGATAATTCTGGTGGATAATGCATGTACTAGAGAGCTGTCTTTTGCTTAGTCACAATTTATTTGTGACTCAAAGAACCATAGAGGTTAATGGTGCCTGCTGCAAAGCACATTGTGTAACATGCATATCACTGATTTTACGTTTTATTTTGAAAGGTAAGTAAAGTCTTAATAATACGGAGAACCCCAATCACTGCATTAGGTTATGTGCTCTTAACATATAATGGCCATCACATCAGTATATATTATATGTGGCTCCTTCACCTTGGAAGCAGTCCCGGTTCTAGAGGGTGGGCCAGGCCCACCCAAATAAGATCCTGGCCCACCGAAGGCCATTCAGAAGTAGAAAACCAGGGCACATATATGGGCCAGCTTTCCTGCTGCTGTACAACCCCATACATGCCAACATTTTAGGACAGGGACGGGGGAAATTTAAAAAAAAAAAAAAATCCCCCAAAAAATAAATCGCAAGAATGAAAATTCCTCATGGACACTTCTATTGTAGAAAATGCAATTTCAGGTGGGAGACAGCTAAAATAAAGCCATTTTTGGCTTGAAAAATCGGTAGTCTCACGCCTGAATCGGGTCTATTGGCATTTATGCAACCCGAAAGGCTGATACAGCTCGAGAGTGACTCTCTGCAAGCCACAGAGACAGCTGGTCTGTTGTCATGCGCAGAGTGGCAATGGGCCAGCAGAGCAGGCACAGCATGGTGCACCTCTGGCCATCCCAGACCTCAGGAGGTGACTTTGATTCTCTGGGAGCTGCTGATGCTTTTGAGCAGCGCAATTAACAAGTCATAGGCGGGGGAACGTGGCCTTCAGTCCCCCGCACCAGTGTACGATCGGATCGGAAAGGTACAGGGAAAGGGGGGTAAGGGCCAGAATTCTTGGTTTAAAAACTGTGCAGTGACATACCAGATTGAGATTGGAAGTTTCATTCTAATGAAATTCCATCCATTTGTAGATTGGGGAGGGTGTTGCACACAGCTAAGAGAGATGGAACTTCAGAAAAAAAACACCAAGGACTGAAGTAACTTTACATTTAAAGACAAGCTTGTGCAATGCAATAGGCCTCGCGTTTGCACACGTTTGAGCTATTGACATTGTAAATGACACTGCCTTTTATGTATGCGTTTTGAACCTGCAGGCGGTGCGTAAACACGCACTTTGCAGGTTTTCTTAACACATAAATAAAAGGCATTGTCATCTACAATGCCATATTGCATTGCTAATGCTTTTCGCAGTGTTGTTTATTCTATAAACTGTCTCTTGTGTGCCTCCCCTCTCGCGCCTTTTCCGTTATTCTCTCCTTTTCCACCGTTCATCCTCCCTGCATTACTTATACAGTTTAAACGGAAATGTAGTTAAAATAAAACAAAATCAAAGCAGTTACGCACATGCTTCTTGGCGTTTGGACCTTTCACAGAAACAGTTTGCAGCTAGTGAATACTGAAAAGCACTTTTGAGGGTGACATCGCAAATATCGTTGTGGATGATGGTTCTCATGGCTGGCTAGGATGCGTGAGTAATGTTCCTGGAAATACAGTAATGCTGGTGAAAATCACAAACAGCTCTTCCTACTGGGAAATTAAAGAATTACTAGGACTTAATCCTATGTTACATTCAAGTTGCAGATGCCTGGTGCGCAGAATGGCTGCTGTCGCAAAGCACAGTGGAACTGGCTGGTCGGTGTTGGCACAAAAACCACTATTACGTCACCAATTTTATTACTGCCATTAACATGGTAGTCCCAACACCTCCATAGAAGAAATTCTGCTGGGCATAGCGATAACTTAGAGTTGTAGCCAAGAAGAGTGGGTGTGGCGAATTGGTCCTGCAGGAAGAATAACCTTGGACTGAAGATGCTTTCGATTTCAAATAAGCTGTCCTCAGTTTGGGAACCATGGAAGCTACGGACAGGTGTGTGGTAAAGATATACACATGAGATCGCAATGTAAGGGGACGTAAAAGATAAAGTGGAGAGTGGGAGAATACAAGTCCGGAGGCAGTGACAATCAAGGGGTATTAGATTCATAACTAGATGAGGTTTTAACCGTGGACTGCAATTGGGAACGTAAACTGGGGTTGGAGAGAAAGCCAGTAAGCATGGGCGGATTTTGCAAATTAGCAATCCGCGAAATTGCGTATTTACGGATTCGCAATCCGCAAAATCCGCGAACTCTCGCGAATTTGTGGATTTTTTTTTTTTGTGTGTTCGCAAGGATTTCTGCCAGTTCGCGAGGATTTTGTACCAGTTTGCAAACGCAAACTTACTTTTCGGGTAGCAACGGTCGCGAACATGTTGTTTCTACATCTGGTTCATCACAGCACCCTCTGTTTCACCACTGCCACCCTCTGTTTCACCACTGCCACCCTCTGGCTCACCCATGCCACCCTCTGGCTCACCCATGCCAACCTCTAGTTCATCACTGTAGATTATGGGTGGAAAAGCACACATGCCCTGCCTCAACTGACATAAACGAATTAGGGGCTGATTAATGTGTTACTGAATTTGAACTTCCTGGCTGGAACCTGCTTCCTTATCTGTAATTGCTTTCTCTGAGCCTGCTGTGATGGTCAGAGCAGGGTCATAGAATAGTTGCAAGTAGGCAACTGAACTCTGGAGGGGCCCCTCAGGAAGCACTACAGGGAATGGTTACTAATGATGAGTTTGAACTTTTGCACCTGCTGAGTGCTTCCAGGTCAAGATCCAAATCAAAGTGACCAGCACACGAAGAAAGCACTGAGAGGTGCCTGCTGGACAGGAACAGGAAGTTGGAGACTGTGGGGCACTACCTTCCTCCCACCCCCCCCAAAATGGACTCCTTGCAAAAAAAAAAAAAAGTGCAGGCAAATTTCAACCTGAGGAGTTATTCTAATAAAAATCATAATTTTCAAGGTTTATGCTGCCTGCTGGTGGATTTCTTGTGCGAAATTGCGAATTTTGCAATCTCGCAATTGCGAGATTGTCGCTGCCCGCCGCATCTACGTTTTCGCGAGTGTTGACTCCCGCGAAATTGTATAGTATTCTAGTTGGCAAGTGCGACCAAGCAAAAAAATCTGCTTCGCACGGATTTACGAATTTTCGGTAAGTTCGCGAATTTACCGAAAATCCGCGAGCGGAACGGATTTTACGCTCATGCTTAGTGACAGATATTGACAAGCTAAGGAGGCAGGAAGTGTGACCTATTACAGGAACAGGGTGGCTAAGAGATTAACAGATCTATAGTAAGGTGGACGCGCCTGGGTGCCATGCTGCTTAAAAGCAAGTGGTTGCAGGTCAGCATGTTGCTATGCTATAGGAGAAAGTGATTTAACAAAGTAGTGCTCACAGACTGTAAATAAAACGCACCGAGTAACTACACATAACAGGGGGTGTCCTTATGGGAGGTAACAGAAGAGAGGGAGGTACTAAGGAGGGACTAATAAGCCTACTGACCAATGAAAAGCCACCATTTACAAAGGTCTGTGACGGGAGCCAATTACAAAGATGGGCGGAAAATGGGCAGAGTTTCTAGTCCATACCTGAATACAGCATGTTTAGCAGAGCAGCGCATGCGCTGCCCATGCCCGACCTAAAAAATGACGACTAGATATAGGTAAGAGGAAAATTTGATTTTGACAATTTTGCACTGAAAAAAACAATTCACCCTCTATGTTGGGGCAAAAGGAGAGGTAAGAGCAGAGGTGGGATAAAGAAAGACAGACAAAAAGAAATAAGAGCTTGAGTGGGGAGTAGAGATAAACGGAGAGGTGGAAAGGAAAGAGGGAGAAATCATTGACTAGAGAAGAGAGGAAAAGAGGCTAGAGGGGAGGGAAATAACTTGAGATAAGCACAATGAGGGAGTGAAAGAGGGGGAAACGAGAGAGGGAAACGGCCAAGGAAAAGATGAAATGAGGACAGACTAAGTGGAGAGAAGGGTAGAACAAGAGATTGGTAAAGGTATGGTGGGAAACAAAAGTGGAGAGAAGGGCGATGGCAAAGGGAGAAAAAGAATAGTAAATGATAAAGCAAAGTATGGATGCAGAAGAGTGTGTTAGCAGTTTAGTCAGTAATAAGGAAAGGATGAATCGAGGCCTCACACACTCCTTAGTTCTGATGCACCCGCAGTCTACAGCTTGATATTGAGGATGGCAACACCTAGAGGAAGTGCCAAATTAGGAGTAGAACCCAAGAAAAGGCTAATATGATACTATCCCCCCCCCCCCCCAAGAAAGAGATACTATGGTAAAGGAAATGCCACCTGTGGATTCTCCACTGTATCTAACAATTCCTTAAGAAATAGGTGTATTTTCCATTACCACTCAACAATAAAACATACTTTTGGTCTAATCTCTACTAAAGGTAGAACAAGCTCCCTCCACTTTCCTGAATAACATTTGAAAGCATGCAGAACTGAAAGCACTTATAAGGACAGGAATCTGTTTAATGTCTACAGAGAATGGTCTTCTGCAAATGTTAAGGCTTGACGAAGCAGGTAGCTACTGACAGCAGCAACTCAGTAAAGGGGACACAATACAATATAGCATTTGGTGTAGGATACAAACAAGTTCAAGGGCTAGAGGGGAATTAGGGTGACTGACATGAGAAAACACAATTGCAGAAAATGACAAGTTTCAAGGCAGGAAAAGATCTAAAGTAAAAAGAGGCAATAGGAATGAGTGAGAAAGAGGAAGAAATTATAGAGTAAGTGAGAGGGAGGTAAATAGTACAGGGGCAATGGAAATAGGGAAAATCAGGGCAACTACCGAGAGAAAGAGAGACAGGAAAAAGAGACGAATAACAAGAGAGATGGAAAAATGAGAAGGACAATGATAAAGAAGGGTATTAAAATAGATAGAGGAGTTTGTAGAATGAGACTAAGACAGAGGGACAGACAGAATGAAAAGTAGGTATGGACAGACAAAAACATGGAAAATCTAATCGATGTGATCAGTGAGAATGTTAGAGTGCAGGTCAAGTGAGCGAGCAAAGAAAGAGGAAAAAGGGATAAACCCTAGCAGGAGCAGCGATGGGCTGTTCATACTTTTGGGGGAACGAATGAGAGAGTAAGGACACAGGTACCATATAAAAAAAATGAATAAAAACATCTGAAGTGATTTCCTCCAGCATGTCACAGATTCAGATCATGTCTCTTCCCACAGTATAGATGTTACCAAGTACCAAGCTGTGTTTATACCTCCAAGGCGTATATATATATATATATAGATAGAGATAGATAGAGATAGATAGAGATAGATAGAGATAGATAGAGATAGATAGATAGAGATAGATAGATAGAGATAGAGATAGAGATAGAGATAGAGATAGAGATAGAGATAGAGATAGAGATAGAGATAGAGATAGAGAGAGATAGAGAGAGATAGAGAGAGATAGAGAGAGATAGAGAGAGATAGAGAGAGATAGAGAGAGATAGAGAGAGATAGAGAGAGATAGAGATAGATAGAGATAGAGATAGATAGAGATAGAGATAGAGATAGAGATAGAGATAGAGATAGAGATAGATAGGAGATAGATAGGAGATAGATAGGAGATAGATAGGAGATAGAGATAGATAGAGAGAGAGAGAGAGAGAGAGAGAGAGAGACTTCTGGGTGGCAACCAAAAGGGTCCATTAAAGACTTGGGTGTGTACAGCCACTGAAGCATGAAGTTTAGCAGTGAGTTTTCTGACTTTTGAAGTGCGGGCAGAGATATCAGGAGACCTCCGGTGGCCAGGAAAGTCCAGGATCTGAAGGTAAACAAGATCTTCTGATAGTTCAAATTGAGAAGAAAATTCAGCAACTTGAGATTGACCTGTGCCCCAGGGGTCTAAGGTGGACCGCATCTTCAGTGATTAATATCCCCGAGTAGGAACCTCTAGGCCCTTGAGCAGGGCCAGGCAGCACAATTAAATGACACGGAGTAGAAAGCTTGGCACCTCTGGTGAGCCAGAGCCATTGGGACAAGCAGGAGCCTTGAATGCATTGGAGTGAGCAAGATTTCGGGCAGCATGAAGTAAGCATAAACCTCAGGACCCTGAGGGTGAGCTTGAGGCTCAGGGACCTAAACTCAGCTATGCTTCTGAAGCCTATATTCACCCCCAAAACCCGCTGAGAGGATTGAGGATGAACAGGAGCTTCAGCCATCTGGTGATAACAGTACGCCTCATGCCCTTAGGGTGAGCAAAACATCAAGGAAGCTATACGGATATATAGGTTTTACGGAATCTCATGGTAAACATGATCCTTGGGGAAATGAGGATGTCTTGGAGCTTCCAAGTAGGAGTGAGAAAGAGATACAGGGTCTGACGGTGAAAAGGGAAATCAGGTGATCGGATGATGAGCTGTAATCCAAAGGCACCTGAGAGTGAGCTGGAACCTTAACCGCTACCGCGCTAGCGGGTTTTCCCGCTGTGCGCTGAAATTTGAAAATCGCGCGGTTTGTGACAAAGCCAGCTCGTCATCCGCGTAGCGCAGGTAACGCCCATGACAAGCTGGCTTTGTCATCCGCATCGAAGGGGTTAAGGATTTGAGCAAGAGGATCAGAGAGTGGAAATGAGCTTCAGGGTCTCTTTAATAAGTGGGTAGTTTAGAGACCAACTGATGGTGAGCAAGAGTCTGAAGACCTTAGGATGTACAGCACCTATGGATTCTTAAGTGTGACCAGAAGCCTACAGAAAAGAGGATAGACATGAGCTTCTTGGGACATGTTGGTCAGGGCCAAGCAAGGAATTATAAGAATGACCAGGAGTTTTAGGTCCTGGCTGCAGAGAGAGGATTCAGAGACCATAGGGCGAGTAAGGGCTTAGAAGATCTATTAGTGAGCAACTGTTTCAGGGACCAATTCGTTGAAAGATGTGTGAGTGAGCTGCAGAGAAATAATAGTGTTTCCAGCAAGTGGAGAATGCTAGGTCCTAGAACATTTGAAAAGTTTAATTTATCACAAATGTCTCCCCAGGTTTGCTCCCTAATGCTACCCAAGCAATGTTTCATGAAAGGTTGTGATCTGCAAAGGTAGGCCACTTGCTTTTGGGCGCCCAGGCCATTATTAGGTACTCTGTTTTTAACTGTGTTTTTTTAAAGAACATATGCATAGAAAGTGAGGATAAATAATTGTAAAGTCTGCATTATTTTATTATGTAGGGGTGTGCAACGTTGCCAGAGGGCTTACTGTGCTGCATTTTTAAACTTCAGTGCTTTGCAAACTGCAAAGTTGACGATTTTGTTTTTTAAAAAGCATGACAAGCTGCAAAGAGATGTGTGACAGCAGGAATGTTTCTGCTGCTACACATGACCAGAAGCAGACTGCAGCCAATCTATATGCTGCGTTCCTCCCCTTCCTCAAAGCCAGAAGCGAAGCAGGGAAAGCGAAGTAGACACCTCGTTTGTTGATGTTTATGGTGTTAAAATAGCAAAAGTTGACCATGCCAGTACCTAAAATATTAAAATTTCTGCAATACTTTGTACCACTGCCCATTCATCTTCGTGGCCCACCCATCCTTGTTCATGGCCCACCCTGAGCAAGAATCGTAGAGCCAGTCCTGCTTGGAAGACGTATTGTCTTATGTAGCATTTCTTGTAAATTGGTTTACACAACTACATGATCCATTGCCAATGTGGAGCGTGTGAGATGTAAAGCAATCTGAAATTCTACGCTGGGGTGAGTAGCGCTACAAAAGAATAAAATAAATGAGTAAGAGCAATATAAATTATGTGTTTCCTTACTCAGAGACAGATATATCTAACGTCCTTAAACGTGCATGCATATCTTTTACATCCAAGGCTTGAACAAAGTCAAAAACCTGCCATCAAATCACAGTTTCTCGTAGCACTTGTGCAGTGGAATCACTTGGGGTAGTCGGGTACCTGATCTCGCTCAATAATGCCTGCCGGATGGGAGTGGATCCCCTTCATTTCCTGCCCCATGGATAGGGTAACACATCTGTACATAAACCTAGCCTTACTCTTAAAAAGAACAGCATCCCTCGGACGTGCCCAAGGGAAGCCATGTTACCCCTCATCATGAAGACAACTCTCTCAGCAGCAAGCAGAGATCCACCGCGTTACAAAGGACATCGAACGCAACTTACATAGGCTCGGACAACCAAACCACACTACAAATACAGAAAGTAAGTCCCGCCCCTCATCCGAAAGCTCACACGTCACAGAGGAATTCCGCAATGTCATATAACATGATGCCGTTCATTTTAAGAAGAGTCGATGCAGAGACTGCACGATCCCCGGTGCTACAGCTTGTCACTGCTCTCCTCGCGGATTGGAGAGCGGGCCGGGTGGGCGGGTCACAGCTGCTATCTAGGCTTCACTGTCCATCTCTGCAGCTGTCAAAGTCGTCCATGATGAGCTGAGGGGTCTTACCACCAAACATAGTGGTTACGGGAGACCAATATTTCACTTTAAGGCATTCCAGTGCGTCACCCCCTACCCTTCCGACCGCAGTGTCACAGCTCCGCTATGCCAATGGGCATCTGATGATCGGCCACGGAGTAATGGAGCATATTCATACTGGGTACTTGGCTTAAACAACTTTTTTTTTGGGGGGGGGGTCGCACGAGATCCCTGTCAATCTAACAATGTCAGTCGCAGCTTGGCTCAGCCTCGACAGCTCGCTGGCCAGTGGCGTCCTGTTCGGTTGTAACCGCCGAGCCTTGATACGAAATATTACCCGCAAAGCGCCAACAAGGACGGCACATTTCAATGCATTCCTACAACTGGACATTGAGACGGCTGAGGAGTAACAGAGAACGTATGGCCCAGAGCTGCGCTGTTATGAAGGGATTTATAAACACACCACTATAGCAATGTGGCCTCTTCATAAAAGGCAAAAGACTATTGGTGGACAGAATGCAGAACAAGGCTGCATGGAATCCTACCTCCACACCCAGCAGATGGGGATTTACTTACCATTAAAACAGGCATTACAATGTAGCACTGTATAACGCAACAAAAAATAGTGCATTGTATCCGACGGCATTTAACTAGGCTCGAGGGCTTCCTCTCACACAGGGGCATGACACTCAAGCCCCCCCCCCCCCCCCTCCAATCCCTTCAGCAGCAGACCTTCAACGAGCATCCCCCCAAGCACTGTACCATTAATTACGTGCCAACAGAGCAGTCTAAAAACCACAAACAGGAGCCTCGAAGCCCTGAACAGAAGATGTGGTATATTAATGCCTACTTCGCAAAAAAAAGACATTTAATTGTATATGCCATTTAATACATTAAACAATTCCACGACACCACCTACCACTCCTCACTAAAAATAGAAGTAGGTATTTTACAACCACGAATTAGAGGATTCTCCTCCTAGTAGAGGGGTTGTAGTCCCATTTCGCACCAACCCTCACTCACAAGCAGCGCCTTTAATTCTCATCAAGCGCAGCTGCCTAGCTGAGGTGATCTACGCCCTCTCAAGCAGCAGCTGAGCGAGCGCCGCGCGCACTAAGCTGTCATTGCCAGCTGTCCCCTGCGCTCGGCTCCAGGCCCCGGCCATACTCCCTACCCCTCACCTTCTCTTGCGCTCGAGTGAGCTTCTTCTGCACGTTGCTGGCGATCTTGCCCGCACTCACTCCCTTTCCGCCCATCTCAGCCATCTTGCCGTCCGTGTCACAGCGCACTGAAGATGAACAGTCCTAGGAGACGCTGAGTTTGGGGAGGGGGGAACCAGCGGGGGCGCGGGGCAGGCAAGGAGCAGGGGAGACACGGGAAGAGGAGCCCAATGGCGAGAAAACAATGAGCCGCAGAGCACCGCCTCCGCCAGCAGGACACAGCCTTTAAAGGGACAGAGAGAAAAATTGATGTGCTGCGCGTGTCGTGGGGAGGGGCATTCACCGAGGGCCGCGCCCACACACAGGGTTTCATTCAAGGGCCAAGTCCATAGGTTGCACTGAAACTAGAGTGCGCACCCACTCATAGAGTTTTTACTAAAAGACCACACCCCTCACCCTAATTGCAATGCTTACCTATAGCGTCAGCTATAGGCCGCACCCCCAGCGGTTAGGGCTGTTTCACTTCTCGCCAACCAGCAAAAGCTTCACATGACAAGTTACGCCTCCCAGGGGAGGCGTGACGGGTGGAGTTATGAAGTTAATAATATGCACGCCTGCCTTTACAGCTTTAACTGACAGGCCGTGGTTAAAAGGACAGCCCCCCACCTACGGTTCTTAAGGGAGGTGCCGAGCCCACAGATACCCTTAAGAGGTAGACCGCTTACCCTCCTGTGGGTTGGCACAGCCACCTGTGTGCTAAACCACATAATTGTAATTGTATTGTAATCGCATTTATATAGATCTTCTTTATTTATTTATTTAATTAATGCGATTTTCTATAGTGCGAACATTACCTGAAGGTGTCCGAGCGCTTTACAAAAGAACCAGTTGCGATACATAAGGATTTAGGATTACACGCGTTACATAAAAGATACAAACAGGAATTTTTTTTGCCAATGTACAAGTTGTAAAGTCACACAGGGAAGAGATACAAATAGAAAAAATTGCAAATGTACAAGTTGTAAAGTCACTCAAGGAAGAGATACAAATGGATAAACTCTAAGAATCACATAGGAATGATAGTGAGTACAAAGGTCTACTACATATACTGGTGGTTAGAGTTATCTCTATATACATATATATACAAATAGAAGATTTAATCAGGATTCATTTTTACCAGCGCTTCGTGACTTTATGTAGACCATACCTTCAGGAACTTTCTAGCTTGCGTGCTTTTACTGATTGCATCATAATCAGTGAACAACCGAATATATTTCTCTGTCACCTGACTTTACCATTATTTTCTTGCTTTCACCAATAGCCTAGCAATTGCTCCAAAAGTCAAATTCTAACATAACAGTGTCCTGTATGTAATGGTGGTAGGCTAGTAATTTTTTGAGTAGTCTCATAATTTTATATGTGCTAGAGCAGCTTGGACATTCCTCAATATAAGTCAGTGGTACTCAACCATAAACTATAGACCGAAGTAAATAGCTTAAGAGCCCACTTTATTAGTACTGATGGAGCAGAGAAATTGATGAAGCTCTAGTTGACACATAAAACCGATGTTGACACCTTTTAAAAGTAAAAGGACAAACATGCAGAATTTGTACTCACTATAGGTTAGGAAAATATGAGAGATCATGAAAAAGACGTAGTTACTGCATTGTAAAAGCATGCGGAAGAGTGTAGATGCTCTTTGAATAGCATAGGTTCATGTTGACTAAATTGCAATGCTGTATCCTTTTCACGTGGAATAGAAGTGTGATTGTGATGACGCTTGTTATAGAGAGTTCATTAACCACCCTCCTTTAACTAACGACTTGTGTGAAGAATTAATAAAACTAGTTTAATTTAGATGACGCATGTTTGAACTCCATGTTTTGCATACATGAAATTGTGCACCAAGTAATGATAGAAAGAAGGGTGCAGCACATTTCTAATAATTCAAATTTCACTGAAACTTCTACAAAATAATCTTAATACATGTACTAATGAGAATTATTAGAAACACGATTGCTTTCTTATATTTAGAAATTATTTCATACGTTGGTATGTTTGAAATGTAGTAATGTATTATAGTTAAACGTGCAAAACACAATGACACTGAAAATGCTTCATGAGTACAATGTATTGAAAGTAATATGTAAAGGTTCTAAAGATTCTAAACATAATGCACATTTCCATTATTTTATATTTTGTATTTCATTAACTAAATTCAAGTTAGGCCTGCATTTTCTTTCTCTTGCGTCATTCTGTTCTCATAACTTGCAGTGTGACGTGAAACTATGTTTCATAGAAAGCACTCCCATGCACATACTAGGACTACTCGCTACTAATTTGCTACTTTGGAAACGTGCAGCGAGAAACTGTCCTCTTGAACTCACTCATGTGCCTTTGCTAAAAGACTATTGTTTCACAACTTGCATTTTTGAATGGTTCGACAGCTTACCTTATAATCACCACATTTTTGCCATAAAATGTGTTTTCTTTATGCTGCATGACAATCACCCTATACAAACTGACCAATTGACTGAGTGGTCTGACCAGATGAGGTGACCCAGGAGGTGTAACCCCGGAATTTAGGGATTAATATACGCTGTGTGAAAATAATGCAGCAGTTGCTGTTGGAGACCCTTCCTTTCTATTCGGAAATTTTGCTCTTATGTGGACTTTCTTGGCTGACACATACTCGTCTCTGTGTGCGCTATCCTCAAATTCTTTCCCTCTTTGGAGATAATCGTTGAGGTGATATGGCTCATGCCCTTTCCTGAACTCTTCCTCTAGCACTTTGGTAATTTATGGCCTGAAAGAGATTAATTTAATTATTCCACATTCCTATATTCAAATGCCTGATATTGATGTACTTACATTCTTAATTTAGTGATAAAATCTAACTATCCTTGAATCCTGTTTCTGTCTCTCTATGACTTGCCTCCAATAATTGATTATGCATTCCAATCTGAGCATTAATGAGTGATGGGGATTCTAATAGAGAGATCTCTGATCAGCAGATACGAATGCTACTATTTTGAATTACTCTAACCAAATTGTTGGTTTGCATGATTCTAGTCCGACTGAATTTCTTCAGGAGATTTGGTCTAGCTGTGATAATTCTGTATTTGTATAGCATAGTGCTAAGGGTTATATACATTCATTTAATTACTAGTTTGTAGATCAGTTACCAAATTCCTGGTCCTCATTGGATTACTGGATTGGATATCCTATATCTGACCCCTTTCAGCACGGTTCATGATCCATTGGAGGACCAAGTAAATAACTCTGAGATGTAGAGTAAGGAGATAAGGTGAGCCACTGCTTGCACCATGACCTGTGGGCACTGCACTCCGCACCGCTTCTCTTCACTTCACCATCCTGGTCTCACCGACGCCGTTGCTGCTGCTGACTTCAACACCCGTGACGGCACCGTTGTTGGGGGCACCACTCATAACTTTCACAACGCACAGCCTCGTCCCACACAGCCATCTGGGCTGGCTGACTGACGCCAGCTCATGCTAACCGGCTCTGTCGCTTGCACTGCAATCTGCCAGCACAGCATCGACCACTTCCTCGCACTGCACTAAGCCTTGGTATCACCAATGCCGCCTGGACGAGCTTCACTGAGCCACTGCCTGCACCCCATCGAAAGGGCACCGCACACTGCACCAATTCCATTTTGCAACTCAACTGCAACAGTTGCCACAACCGGCTCGCACCAACATGCCAGCCGCAACGAGAAAGATACTGTTCACAAGTCTGTCCATGCTTTCGATGTCCTGTACTGACAGGGTCATCTGGAACTGGTAGACTCTGTTGTTTTCAGCATCGAGGTAGCCCTGGACGGAGCTACTGATTCGTACGAACTGTGCTTTTTAGGTATTACTGAAATTTTAAGGATTTCCTGCAAAGTATATATTTTTAAGTACTGTATGTTGGATTATTATTGTTTTGATCTTCTTTTGGATATATAAAAATATTGGATATTTTTCTAAACTGGTGTGGTGTCCTTTTGTAGTGTTTTCACTGTATTCCTGTTCGTTATGTGCAAATGCTTTACACACTGCCTCTGAGATAAGCCTGACTGCTTGTGCCAAGTTACCAAAGGGGTGAGCAGGAGTTATTTGAGGAGTGTATCTCCCTTACCCTGACTAGGAGGAAGGGTCCCTACTTGGACAAAGGTACAAACACTTGCCAACTAGAGATCCAGATTTCTAACATTGGTTGGCAGCGGTGAGGATAGGACTTGTGTTTGCACTTGATTTACAGTGATTGGTGTGCACTATTACCATATCGCAGACCATTACATGCCACATAATGGTTCTTTTTCTCTTTGGCCTATTTTTGATCTCGCCAGTTTGGACTTGCTACTTCATCATGCCTGAATCAGGAGCCTCTTCTGTTGCATCCTTGGAAGTTGCCTCTGAGGAGGATAGGTTAGAATCCTACAATGTTAAAGAGTTGTAGGCCATTTGCAAAAACCTAAATGTCCAAGTCAGAGGACCCACCAGGAAGGAGGAGCTACAAAAGGCGCAGAGGGCCTGGGTAGCAGCCAGACATGCCAGTGGGCAGTCTGGAGATCGAAATGGATAGGCGGAGGAGCCAATTCCTAGGATGAATGTGCTTTTTGGAGGTGGGGGAACCCTCCAGGCCAGGCAGCAGTGCCTTGTCCTCAGAAGAGCTGGAGGACAGGCGGGAAGCATGGAAGTTTGAGTTGGAAAAACTCAGGATGGAGAATGAAAGGGGAATGTTGATCCTAAAGACCATTACTTCCATACTGGCAGTACTACTTTGATCCAGTATGGAAACGGTGATCCCACTTTTGTAAATAATGGCAATGCCACCTCCAGTTTTAACAGGTCTGTCCAGCCTCACCATTTTAAATCCCTCTGGAATAACCAGAGTGATAGCCGGGACCGAGTGTGGCTTCAGCCACGTCTCTGTCAGGAAGCAAAGCTCAGGCTGAACAGTGGAGATGAGATCCCAAACCTCTGAGTGATGTTTTGGCAGAGATCAAATATTGCATAACAAGTTCTTCCACCCTTTTAGTGTGTGTGTATCTTCCAGAGGGGGCACTATAGGCTGACTTACATAGGAGGCCTGAAACTGACAATGCCGGCAAGAGATCGGACCTTCCAGGCATGGCCAAGCCTCAGAGGCGCAGCCTTGCAAGGGAGCTGTCTGCAAGCTTAATAGCTTCTGGGTCGTATAACTAACGCGCCTGTCTGCGTTATAGTCCCTATCTGGAAGATCAGGATTCATGGCCCCTGGCCTCGTTCGGTCGCGGACGGGCGCAGACTGGCTTCTCTTTGGCACGTCTTCAGCGCGTAGACGGCACGTAGACGGTGCTCCCCCTGTGCGCGAACGCTGCGTGCTCGCGGATACACGAGGGCTAAATAGCCCTTAACTTCCTGCAACTAGGGCGCTAACTGCTCCAGTGGTAGGGCGGAAGTACCTGGCTCTCCCTGTCCCGCCCTCCGCGCAACGGTACTGGCTACCGCGTCGGACCAGGGCGGGCAGGAGCAGACACTGAGCCCAGGCTTCCCTATCAAGTAAGTAAGTATGTTGAGCTCAGGTCTCACTTGGAGATGCTTGGGTTGCCAGAGTGGGCAAGCATTACCACTTGGTCAATGGCGGCCAGAAAGGGTGATCAGAAGGATCTGGAGCCTAAAACAGTGGCCCAGGTTCATGCTAAGAGAAAGGGCAGGGGCATGGGAAACCGTCTCCAAGGGTTCCCACGGTCCAGGAGTAGGCTGACCTTGAGGGGGACGCCCCGGTACCTACAGGGGAGCAGGTAGCTGAACTGGGGGACTTATCTGAGCTGACCCACTGGCAGCAAGAAGGTATTCCCGCCAGAGAGGAATTCTGCAGGGAGCAGAAAGAATGCCCTTCTCTAGAAGGTTTGCAGCAGCAGGCTGCAAACCAGGCAACTGATGATGAGTCTGCATCACATTGGATCTACTGGGAGAATGGTCTCCTGTACAGCGAGCCTAAGGTCGCTAAACCTGGGTCAGCCCATGTACTGGTGGTATCCCAGCGCTTCAGGATCTTCCTACTGGGTCTGGGTCACGATGTGCCTTTGGCAGGACATGTGGGGCGGGACAAGACCTTTGACAGGCTTGTCACCCACTTCTTTTGGCCACAAATGCGAAGGCAGTCAGATGGACATTGCAGGTCTTGCCAAACTTGCCAGGCGAGTGGTAAGAGTGGGAGGCAGTGTAAGGCTCATCTCCAACCTTTTCCAGTTGTTGGAACCCCTTTTGAAAGGGTTGGAATGGACATTCTGGGGCTATTGGATCCCAAGACAGCCATGGGCAACAGGTACATTCTGGTCTTGGTAAACCATGCCACCCGGTACCTGGAGGAAATCCCTCTCAGGACCACCATGGTGCCAGAAGTGGGCCGGATGTTAATGGGGATTTTTTCCTGCATGCGTTTCCTCAGAGAAGTGGTTTCTGACCATGGGACTAGTTTGATATCTAAGTATATGACATCCCTGTGGAAGGAGTGTGGTGTAACCTACAAGTTCACCACTCCTTATTACCCACAAGGTAACGGTTTGGTGGAGAGAGTCAAACAAACCTTGAAGTGCATGATCAGGGGTCTAACAGAGCCCTCGAGGTGTAAGTGGAACGTGCTCTTGCCATGCCTTTTCCTTGTATACAGGGAGGTACCACAAAAGTCTCTAGGGTTCAGTCCCTTTGAGCTTATGTATGGGAACCCTGTGAGAAGACTTCTTAGTTTGGTCAAGGAAGGCTGGGAGGCAGCTTCCAGGAAAACTCCCCAGGATGTATTTAGCTACATGTGGGCCTTCAGGAACCAAACTGCCCGCAGGGACGGCCTTAGGCATGTGCAAGCTGTGTACATGCACAGGGCCGCCATGGTCACGCATTTCAGTGCGGTGATCCGCATCACCGCACTGAAATGCATTGGCACGCATTTTGCCACCTGCCAGGCGCGCCACCAGCGGCGCCTGTGCCCCAGCTCTCTGCTGCTCCGAGAGAGGTGCTGGTTGCTGAGCCGAGTTCCCAAATAGTTAACCAGACTGCTCTCAGCTCTGTGGAGTGGCTGAAAGCAGCGCTACAATGTATCTCTGCACTCCAGGCAGCTGCCTGCTGTGTTGCCTTGGAAACAATGAATGCAGCGCTAGCGAGGCGGCGTGCAACTTCAGAGACACTCACACACACAGGGGGGGGCGGGCTGCCTTCTCAGTAGTCGATAGTGCAGCTGTCAAACATCGGCGTGGCACCATGGGGGCCGGGATTAATAATCCGGATGTGCCGGCGTAGAGTGCCGTCAGGTATGGAGGAACTAGGAAGTAAATAAAATAATTAGTCTGTCTTCGCACACCCTTGCGTAATAAAAATCATGAATCAAAATCTGCTGTTAAACAAAGATGCGTGCAACCCAGTTGTGAGGCTGCCAGCCTGTGGAATTAGATCAGTATCTGGTAGGAAAACCACCAGTTTGCCGGGTGCACAGCGGAAATTAATGTATTAACAATTTAAATTCTTATTGTCAAAGAATCATAAGTACTCAATCAATCATGTTCACCACGAGTTTCAATTGCTTTACTCATTGAAATTGCAGTAATATTTTCGGTATGTTCAAAATCCAATAATATACATGATGATCAAAACTTGACATAAAGTAATAATTGTGAAAAAATACAAAATTCTTCATTATCAATAGCTGGGTAAACAAAATTCAAATATTCACGGCCTTGCCCAATGCATTTCGGGATTATGTGAAATCCCTCCTTCAGGGGCCACTGTAAAGAACAGAGAACGATAATGAATATAATAAATCATCATTTTTGTGAAACAATGCGTTGGCACCGTCATGCTGCTAACAATGCATCGTGAAGGTGAAAAAACTGCGTATAGATCCATATATGCATTTTGCTTGAGGCAATATGAGAAATAACCGGCCGGTGAAAATAGTGAACACTCTGTGTCTATTGGTCGCTGATTGTGAAAAGTAAAAAGAGGTGATGAGCAGAGAAAAAAGAGGTGGAAAAAATGTGTTTTTGTCATTCACAGGGGTCTTGAGTTCTGATTGCCAAAAGGAATATTCAGGGAGTGCTAAACCAGTGATCACGTGAATGAACAAAATGTACTCTACGGCCATGCAGGTCAAAAGAATATACGGTTGTGAAGCTGCTTCCGGTGGCATATAAAACCAAAGCACCTGCGGGAAACAACGCATGAATGTAATGCTGACTCTTAAGGAAACAGACATGTACTGCAAAGCATGAGTACCATGTCGACTTACTTGGCACGATAGACGCTTGAACACGTTCTTAAAGAACAATAGTCTGCTCGCTCTCTTAATCCTAAATGTTCAAAAATACAACGCATGCTTAAAAGCCAAAACCCGATGTATTAAAAACCTAAGCAACCACCAAATTCGCAATTGTAATTACCTCAATGGTGTTCAATCTGTAATTCCATTGATTCCTCATGGACAAATATCAACACACTCGATAAAATGTCGACAATTACGCGTGCAGTCAGTGAGCTGAATTCTCTCTATAGATTTAAAAGCACACCAAATGAATATATGGAACTTCCGAAGAATCTAAATGCTACTCATATACTACTACTGAAAAAACGAACTCACCTAACTGGTGATTCTATGCCGCTCTCTCAAATTGTACTCCTTCCTCCGTTTCACAGCGAGAAATCAAAGCTCCACCATACCTCAACCCTTCTAAACACACCACCGCGGGGTGCGTGTGGTTCTTCATGCGGCTAGAAACAGTACTAACTGAAACTGAAAACGCGCGCCATGTTGGAGTGTGCAAACAAAATCTTGATTCTGAAAAGTGATCCCTGTTGTAGGGGCCTGATAGGATGATGCGGAAAGTTAAAAATGTCAAATGTAATGACACAACTATAAATTGTAGAATGTTAGCAAAATCCTTGCATAATCAAAGAAATTCGCAAGTGAGAATAGTAGAAAAGTGAAAAAATAGTGAAAAAAGTATAGTTAATCAAGGTACCATATCAGAAATACCAAGAAAATTAATTCAAATGTGGGTGGTGGGAGTGTGCCCACACCACACCTATATCTAAAAAATAAATATTGCCTTCAGAAATTGCATATTCACAATCTATGAACTTAATGCAGAGCATGGAACACAATCCTATGTTCTAAATGGAAAATGTCATCCTAATGACATGTATTAAAACCAAATGAACATTCTAGTGTACCGCTAAGAGCATCTTCAAGTTACTTACAAGAAACACAATAGTTCTATGCGGTCATTTAATCCCCCCTGGCATAAGTGTCTGTAAGAATTTTGTCCACCACACTTCTCTCTGGGCTAAGACCCTACCATTGTCGCACCCAGGCTTGAGTGCTAATGCCTCTAGAATTGTGAATTTAATTTGTGCAATGGTGTGCTTGTGTTCTAACCAATGTTTTGCAAAATGTGATTTGATGCTCATGGTTCGAATGGTACTCTTATGTTCGGTGATCCTTACTTTAATTTTGCGTGTGGTTTTACCTACGTAAAGAAGCCCGCAGGGACACTTGGCATTCGCTGTGTTACAATCTCCTTTGTACCTGAGCATGGTTGGTTGTCCAGACTGAGGATGGTTAATAACATTACCTGTCATTACATTGTTGCAATTGACACAATTGTGACATTTGCGCATCCCTGTAAACTGTTGTAATGCCACTTTAGTTGTTGTGAGCATTTCCTTTATGTTTTTGCTGCATGTGTATGCAAACAGTGATTCATCAGCAAACAAACCTTTGAAATCTGGCTAATGTTTAAGGAGTTCCCATCTATTTTGGATGATCTTTTTGATGGTAAATGACCTAGTTTAGCATTTGGAAACAAACATGTCTATTTTGGCTGTTTTTAATCCTCGTAATCAGGAGATCTTTACGATCTTTCGACTGTGTTTTTTGGATGGCCTGTGTCAGAACGGACTGAGGGTACCCACGGTTCTTAAAGTTGACACTTTGTTCTTCGAGTGCAATTTTAAGCTTCTCTTCATCTGATGTGATTCTTTTTGTCCGAAGCATTTGTGAATATGGTACATTTTTTGTCAATGTGGGCGGATGAAAGCTGAAATACTGCAACAGGTTGTTTTTATCTGTCGTTTTTGTGTACACGGATGTTTCACACTGATGATTTTGCTTGGTTATCAATACTTCCAGAAAATAAATTCTATCTTCTCTGATCGAGTGTGTGAATTTGATGCGTTCATTCTTCATGTTTAATTCTTTAATCAAGTGTTCAAGGGATTCTTTTGAGATTTTCCAAATGAGGAAGATGTAATCTGTGAATCGTACATAGAATACCAATTCTGTACGCCAAGCTTCCTCAGAGAAGATGTAATCGTACTCAAACCGAGACATGAATGTATTCGCGTAGGCAGGTGCCCCCGAAAAACCCATTGAGGTACCACTTATTTGTAAGCAGAATTCTTCTTTCCATTGCAGGTAGCTGTGTTGTAAGCAAAATGTCAACAATTCCAGTATAAAAACTTTATTGACACAAGTATCTGGAAGTTGTAGTAGGGCCCATTCCCTAGTTTCAATGCCTTCCTTGAGTGGTATAGAAGTGTACAATGAGGTTACATCGATTGTACATAGAATCCAAGACGTAGAATTCTGCTCATTGATGTTATGAAGTAGATTGAGAAAGTGTGTGGTGTCCTTTGCATAGCCGCGCCATGTTTGTATGAATTTTTGTAGGAAATGATCAACCAATCGACCAGCCGGAGCAAATATAGAATCACAGCCCGAACCTAGAGGGTGAAATGGTGGGTCGTAAAGATTCTTGTGAACTTTTGGTAGCATATACAACTTCGGTCTTCGGGGATGGGACACTGTTAAATAATTACGAATGCTGTTGGTGATCCAAGACATTTGTTCGGCGTTTTCCAGAATCTGATTTAAAGTCTCCATGATATTATGAGTTGGGTCTTGATCTAACTTGATGTAGGTAGTTGTGTCTTGTAGGTGTTCTGACACCTTGTATTCGTAAAAGCTTTTGTCCATCAAGACCAGATCCCCCCCCTTATCAGCCATCTGAAAAGTGAGTCTATGGTCGTTCGCCAATTCATGTATGATACCTATTTCATGTTTTTTGAGATTGGTACTAGTTTTAGGATGTAAATTCAGTTTTGCAAAATCATTCCGAACAGGTGTTTCAAACAAATCCAGTGACTTGTGTGAAACTGGTGCCATGAATAAACTCTTGGGTTTAAAAGAACGTAATTCGAGATTTTGGTCTTCCGCCTCAATGTCAAAAGTTTTACAATGCAGTGTCTGAATTTTATTATATGCGTAAACATTTTATAATGTGGAACTTAACACACGTTTAGTCATCAATTGGGTAAAAGTAGTCATAATCATTTACTTTATCAGTAAAACTGTTTGATGTAATCTCTGCTCTATCAATTCCCCCTCTGATGGCAAATTAAGGCATTACACCCTTAGCTTTATCTTATCTGATGTCACAATTATAGTGCTGATGTTTTCAAATGCTTTAGTCTAGATTGTTCTAGGGCTTTTATTTCGTCATACTATCCACATTGTCTTCTAGTTCTATTTCTGACTTCTTTCTTTTCACTCCTCTTGCTTCTTCCTTTGCTTTTTTGCGTTTGTAAATTTTAATGAAAAGAATTGGAATTAGTATGCAAATAGAAATTGTTAGTATGGGTGTTAATATTTTACTCACAAACTACCTCCCAGATATATGAACCATTTTCCCACAGAGGATAAACCCTTCCCAATTGATTCCCAAGCACCATCATCATTTAGTTTATTCAAATCTTTTCTAAAGTGAGTAATGTTGGTAATATACCCCTGCAAATCTTTACTTTTGTTAGGGATATATGTGCAACATTGTTGAACTTTCAACATCTGACAAACTCCACCTTCGTTTGCAAGGAGGACGTCTAATGCAAGTCTATTTTGTAACACTATAGATCTGATAGCAGCCATTTCTGCATCTATTAAGTTTTGTGGGAATCACCCCAAATGATGAAATCATTGCACCAAATATGTCTCCTATTATTTCAGCAGTATTAGCACCTCTCTTTAGGTGTGTGTTTAAATTCATTGGCTTCATCCGATTGTCCCACATGAATTTTTTTGGGAAAGACTATACCCATAAAACAGCATCCATACCAGTGTTTTTGGAACCTATATTAGGCATTTTTCCCGCAGATATATTGGAAATTCCAGGAAATACAGCATCTAAACCTCCAAGATGCAAAGTACAATCTCACACAATTTAGAAAGTGTGGTCACATTCACTAGAACCAACAAATTTGTTATTAAATTCAGTTTTGCGTTGCAATATACAATGCTTTCCTTTATGTGGCTAATTCAGAACTATTGCAGCTTGTATGGAACCCCTTTTAAGCTCCGTTTCCCAGTATGCCCAAGGTGGAATCTGTGAATGGATTTCAGCCTTTTACTTTTTTTCTCTTCATCTATCTTCAACAGAATTAATAAAATCTTGTTCTTCATTATGCAAGAGACAGGTTAAATTATGTTGATGTGCATAAGCAGTGTCTATACCCTGTGTGGATTGGAAAAATTCACCCATCATTTCAGCTGTTTGTGTGTCAGGCTCAATTATTCATATTTTTCCTTATAGCTTATAGGAACTTCATAAAAAACTAAATCATAATTAGAATAATAATATTGAAATTGTCCTTTGCTATAAAACAAGCTAGTTATTACACTGCAAGAAATTCCATGGGTAACAGGCAGGTGTGTCAGGCGCAGCGGGCTTAGGCGCCTACCACATCGGGACGGACAAAGGACTACAACTCCCATGATGCCTGGACGGGGCTCATGGGTATTTCAGGCAGTGAACGCACGTAGCTGACGTGCGTAATTCACTTCCGGATCTGGATATCGACACCCGCATCGGTTGATACGGGTGTGCTGTGCTTCGCTCTGGGTTTTTTAGGAGAGATTGACGTTTTCTCCGCATATTCGGCAGAGCGCCAACTCTCGGTGCGTCAGCAGGGCTCTGCTCACACGTGCTTGGTGTCGAAAGGAGTCTTCATGGTCTTCACTACCACAATCTCCTCGAGGATTCTGTTATGAGGTATTTGTTAGGCGGTACTTGATTTGCAGCAGGCTGCCTTCCTGCAGAGTTCTAGGTTGAACTTCTCTTGTCATTCAATTTGGAATAAGGGGAAGAATTTCGTTCAAGTAACTTCCTAAAGTTGACGTAACCTTGTGTTGGTATTTCTTGACTTTACGTTTGTTTGGCTATTGTTACTCTATTTCCCTGCATCTTCCTTTGAGTCATTTGGATTAGCGTTCATTGTGAACGTGAAGAGTTCTTGGGACTACTGGTTATTTGAACTGGTTGTTCGGGACCTTGCAGTATTTCATTATTTGAACTCACCAAAGGGGATTGTTAATTCTTGTCGATTCATTTCCTGCATGTGGTATGTAAAATCGGAGATTACCTTTTTCTACCTTTCAGTTGATGTTTTGGTATGCTCGTATGGGACAGGATTATAGAGTTAATTCTTTGTGTTCTTACCTTAGCAGAAACATACAGGAAGAAACGAATGGATGGGTTTAGTCCAGAAGGATATTCACCTGTAAGATGCTGATTATACATTTGAAGGTATACAACTCTCCAGGTTCTTAGCGAGACTAAATGAGAGTAGACTGAATTATATACTCTATTCACTATTGTGTTCTTTTCTTTCACAGCTTCCAATCCCCTGCCGTTCCCTTCCCTACTCCATATCCTTCCCTTGACCACTTCACTACTCTATGTATTTGTTTATAACCGTAGAGTTGGAGATGTCAAGAGGTGGACCACTTTGAGCAGCATTCCGGTTCCGAGGTGTTTCATATTAGCTGAACACTGACAGAATTACGCACCCACGTATTGTAACACCGCCTGACTGGAGTGTAGTGCAACATGGCCACCTTGGATGATGTGATGCAAGCTTTAGTCTTAGTGCAACAGGAACCAGTCACTTTGAAGGCGGAAACAGCCGTTTTAAAGGACAGGTTAGCGAGGCAAGTACGTAATCCATTTGATGCCTCAACTACTCCTTCCCAGATACAGTTACACGTGCCACCTCCCATACCCCTGGCCACCCTTGAACGATATACAGGAGATCCCAATAAAATTCTGGTGTTTTTGATACAAATAATGCTTCATTTTTCGTGCAAACCCACGCCTTTTCCTACTAACCACTACAGAGTGGCTTTTGCTATATCGTACCTAGCTGGGGATGCAGCTAATTGGGCTGTTCCTCTGGTAAAGAATAATGAGCCAGTACTGTCTGACTGGAATGCTTTCCGGATGGAACTGGAGAGAGTGTATGACAGAAGAGCAAATACTTTTAGTGCAGACAGAGAGCTGTTAGAGCTAAAACAGGGAAGACGGGTTCTGGTTACATATCTAACGACTTTTAACCGCCTTGTGGCAGAAACAGGATGGCCTGAAGAAAAGAGGATGTACTTGTATTACCAGGGTTTAAGAGACAAAATGAAGGATGTCCTGGCTCAGATCGATCCTCAACCCACTAACTGCACAGACTCAATGAATCTCACTCTCCAGTTCTCCAGTTAGACCACCGGCTATCAGAGAGAGGGGGTGAGAGGACAAGAAGTGAGCGTTGGACTCCTAGATATGACAAGGGGGTAAGGAAACTAGTATTGGTAAACAAAACCGGTGTTGAGCCAATGGAATTAGGAGCTATCAGATCCCCGCTCTCTAAAGAGGAAAGAGAGGCCTGTAGGGTAAATGGGCAGTGCACGTATTGCGGGATAAAAGGGCACTTTGTACGTGAATTCCGTACCAGGCCTAAATCTTTTAATAACCCTGTGTCAGGAAAAAGGATAGCAGTAATGGTTCTGCCAGAAGGAGCTGAAATCATGGAGAATAAAACGCAAGTAGTTGCAGAACCCTTAGAAGACAGTTTTCAGTGGAAAGTGCCTTCTTTGTCAGCATCAGAAGGATGGCAGACAGATGCGCACATTTTGGTTCATATGGAGTTGTCTGTCAGGGATTATTCCCACACAGTCACAGTTATGATAGATTCAGGAGCCACTGGTAATTTTACTGATCAAGGTTTGGTTCAGAAGTTAGCATTGAACAAAGTCATTAGGGAAGTTCCCGAGACGGTATTAGCAGTTGACGGGAAACCTTTGACATCCGGGCCAGTGACAGAACAAACGGAAACAGTGGAATTGACTGTCAAGGAAGGGACACATAAACATGTAGAATTCCTGTCCTTGAATATTATTATAGCACCACAGTATGAGATCATTCTGGGTATGCCATGGTTGTGGTACCACAACCCTACCATTAATTGGAGAGAGAAGACATTGCACTTTCTTTCAGAAGAGTGCATAGCTATATGTATAAGAAAGGAGGCTTCCCAAGCCAGTGCTTTGGCCCACCCTTGGTGTCTACCAAGCGCCACAGAAAAATCTGTAGTGCTACCATTAGCATACGGTCAATATCAGGATGTATTCGATGAAGTTCAGGCAGAAAAACGTCCTCCTCATCGAGTCTACGATTGTCAGATAGACCAGATAGAAGGGGGCACTCTGCTTTCCTGCCAAGTGTATGCATTATCTGTGTCCGAAACCCAACACCTGAGGGAATACTTGGACCATTTTCTTGAGATTGGGTTTATTCGCCCCTCTAAGTCCCCGGCAGCTTCTCCCCTTTTTTGATATCAAAAGCCAATGGGGACTTGAGAACGTGTATAGACTCTACAAGTTAAACCAGACTACTCTGAGGAATAGGTACCCACTCCCCTTTGTTTCTGTGCTTTTAGACCAGGTGAAAGAGGCTAACATCTATACCAAACTAGATTTGCGAGGTGCCTTTCATTTGGTCTGGATTAGAGAGGGGGACGAGTGGAAAACAGCTTTTAAGATATGTTATGGGTTGTATGAATATACTGTCATGCCGTTTGGGTTGTGCAACGCCCTGTGGCCTTTCAGTATTTTTTAAACGATGTCTTAAGAGACTATATAGACACCTTTGTCGTAGTGTACATAGACAACATCCTCGTCTCTTCTGAGAATGAAATGGTGCAGGAGCAACATGTGATTCTGGTGTTGCAGAAGTTACGAGAGCACTCCTTGTTTTGCAAGTTGAGTAAATGTGACTTCCACATGTCTGAGGTTGAATTTTTGGGAGTGGTGTTGTGCCCGTCAGGACTGTGTATGACAGAAAGAAAGGTATAAGCGGTTCAGGAATGGCCTGTTCCAGATAATGTTCATGATGTACAAAGCTTTCTGGGATTTGCCAACTACTACCATAGGTTCATCCTAGACTCTTCACATGTGGTAGTTCCCATTATAAGACTGCTCAGAAAAAGAGAGCCCTTTGTTTGGACCAGTGATGCAGAGGGGGATTTCACCGAATTGAAAAGTGCATTTACTACTGCCCCTATCCTTAGACATCCGTAACCCGATCTTCCATTCATTGTGGAAGCAGATGCTTCCGATGTGGCCTTAGGGGCAGTGCTTTCGCAAAGAGACAGACAAACTGGGCAAATACATCCGGTAGCATACATGTCCAAAAAGCTCTGTGCAGCAGAACTCAACTACACTATCGCAGAAAAAGAGCTTCTGGCCATAAAAAAAGTATTCCAGGAGTGGAAACAGTATCTGTGGGGATCAAGACACCAAGTAACGGTATTCACAGATCACAGAAACCTCCAATACATGAAACCTGCTAGACAGTTGTCTCAGAGACAAATGAGGTTGGTGCTTTTCTTTGCAGAATTCGATTTGGTAATTACCTTTAGGCCCGATACAGAAAACAGAAAGGCGGACACGCTGTCAAGACAAGGCATAAATAGCCTCCCTCGCAAAACGCCTTCTGAGGCAATTATCGCCCCCACTAGAAGTGGTATGTGCTATGACAGTTGAGAACTTCTTGGATGAAGTAAAGAAAATGCACTCTGTAGGTTTCTGGAAACAATGGGTGAGTGGCCACACTCAAAGGAGTATGAAACATGGCCTGTCTTTTGCTGAACACAAACTATACCTACCTTCCAATCCTATACAGCGTAAGGCGTTTGATTGGTGTCACAGTTCCATCCTTGCAGGACATCAGGGTGGTGCAAAAACAATACAACAAGTAAGACAACATTTATAGTGGGAAAACTTAACCAAAGATGTGAAATCATGGGTTGCGGAATGTGAGGTATGTGCTAGGCCCAAAGGAGATACTTCTAAAGCAGAGGGAAATTGATTCCTATGCCTACCCCCACACAACCATGGCAGAACATCAGTCTGGACTTCATCACAGGCCTGCCTAAGAATCAAGGCAAGTCAGCAATTCTGGTAGTGGTGGACAGCCTCACAAAGATGGGACATTTCATCCCCTGTAATACCCTACCAACAGCAGGACAAACAGCGCAACTACTGCTAGAACACGTGGTGCGCCTACACGGCCTCCCGACTACCATTGTTTCAGACAGAGATCCCCAGTTCATCGCTCGTTTCTGGCAAATGTGGTGCAAGGCCCTACAGGAGTCTCATGCATTGTCCACCAGCTTCCACCCGCAAACAGATGGTCAAACCGAGCGACTAAACCAAACCTTGAAGAAATACCTGCGCTGCTATGCAACAGAGGCTGATGAGTCATGGATCTCTCTGTTATGATTCATGGAACTGGCGTACAACAACTCATGGCACAGTTCATTGGGCGTATCTCCCTTCTTTGCTAATCATGGATTCGATGCGAGAATCCTGCCGATATCATCGCCCAGGGACCTCGATGTCCAGCCTTAGGTGTCGGGATGCATGAAAAGGATGCAGGCTATCCATCGGAAGGTTCGGGCCCACCTCATCAGGGCCAAAGTCCAGTACAAAACTCCAGCGGATCGACATCGGAGGGATGGTCTGACTTACAAGCCTGGGGACAGAGTGTGGTTGTCTACGCGGACCATCTGCTTCCGAGTGCGTAGTATGTTTCACCCTAAGTTTATTGCTCCCTACACCGTGATCAAGCAAATCAATCCAATTGCCTATAAACTCCGTTTGCCAAACACGTTGAGAATTCATCCAGTGTTCCACTGCAGCCTTTTGAAATGGGCGAGAGAGGCTCAAAGGAGGACTGTTCCGCCTGCTGTGCGTGATGGGCACTTGGAGTATGAGGTGCGTCGCATCAGGCTATTTTAGAGATGTTGACACACTCACTTTTGCCAGTCTGGTCTTTAACAGTCCATTAACCTGTTCAACCCCTCCAGATGCTTCTGGGCGACAAGCACAGTGTCGTTTTTGCTCAAGTTGTAAGTCTGCACATAATATCTTTAAGACCTTATTATTAAAGTGAGTCCCTCAATCTGATTCCAACGATGTGGGAATCTCAAAACGCGATGTGAGTTGTCAAATGAGTAATTTTGCCCCAATTAAACTGTCATTTCTCGTGGTTGGGTATGCTTCCACCCAACAGGAAAACAGACACACAATTACCAGAACGTATTTTAGACCATTGCAAGGAGGCATCTCAATAAAATTGAGTTGCATCTGGTTCAATGGTCCTCCAGATCTTCCTACATGACTCATGGAAACCAGTGATTTCTTTCCTGCATTTTGTTGCTGACAAGCCATGCATCTCTGGCACAACACTTCTACAATTGTTCTAAATCGGGACTTAAACGATGTTTGATGCATCATGGCATCTCTCCCAATGTGTGCAGGGCCATGGTAATGGCGAGCCATAGGCAGATCTTCCTTCAATATTCATGGTAATCTGTATTTTCTTTCCCAAATGTTGTTCCTGACAGACTATGCATTTCGGGCAAAGCAGAATATCTGGCAGTACTGGTCTTCCGTATGTGTATACCCAGATCTCATCTTCTTGTCCCTGTGTACAACGTGCTCTGATCCAGCCCTCTCTTTCGGTGTCCGGTATTTCATCTTGCAATACTTTTATTTCTACCCATGTTTCTACAGTTGACAACATCAGCCTACATTCTTTGACATCAGTTTTTTCTTTCAAAGGTTCCCCTAAAAAAATGGATACATTTAGGGCGCAACAGTACGAAGTCCCATTTGCATAGCTGTTGCCGACTGTAAGATAATCATTTCCCTGTCAGTGGGCAGTACACTTGACCACCACAATTTGGGCGGGCAGTTGTAATGACAGCAGTAGGTTCCTTAAGCTCTCTCCATTTTGTATGGGAGACCCAAAGAGGTCATAAACCGAAGCTGCGACCACACTCCCTGAAGTCATATACGACCCCAAAGCGATACTGACTATCGATAAAAATGGTAACTCTCAATTGTTCAGTAATTCTGCAAGCTCTCGTCAAGGCAATCAACTCCGCAACCTGAGTAGAATACACTCCCTGCAACCAAAAAGCTTTGACCACTCCCACAACTGTACAAATGGCATATGCAGCTCTCAAGTTTCCTCCAGCATCTCGCAAGCAGGATCCATCCACAAACAGCACATGATCTGACTCAGGTAATGGGACATTCAGAATGTCCAGTTGTGGCTATGTACATAGTTCAGTCACATTTAAACAATCATGATCTGTTTCATCAATCACAATTTCATTTCCAGGCAAAGGCATCAGAGTGGCAGAATTCAAACTTGTGCATCGCACCAAGGACACATTCTCAGTAGCCAAGATCACCTGCTCATACTTAGTCAATCGATTACTAGTGAGATGTTGCGTTTGAGTACGGGTAAGCAAAATCTCAACAGAGTGAGGCACATGCACTCTCAATGGATGACCCATTACAATGCTTACACACTGTTCCAAACTCACACATGTTACAGCTACAGCTTTTAGACACCTAGATAAAGCTGCCACTACAGGATTTAAGGAAGCCAAAAAATATGCAACAGATCTACGCGCAGTACCATGCATTTGCGTCAATACTGAGAATGTGCTGACTTTGTGCTTACTGCAGAATATAGCAAAGCTTTTGTTAAAGTCGAGCATTCCAAAAGCTGGAGCTCGACAAAGTCTCACTCTCAGTTCCTTAAAAGAGCGCATGCATTCATCAATCTAGGGAACTGGATCTGACACATCTTTATGAGTAAGCATTTGAAGTGGTTTGGCTGTCAACAGAACATTTTGAATCCATTGTTGACAATAGCCAATTATTTCTAGGAATATACAAACCTCCTTTTGTGTGCTTGGTGGATTCATCTGCAAAATGGCAGTGATCCTGTCCTGTGTCACTTTTCTGGCTCCCCTATCAATGTGATGTGCTAAATAGAGGACTTCTCCTGCAAAATTGTAATTTATATGGTGTCATTGAATGTCCATTTACTGCCAAATGATTGAAAGGAGCGATTGTGTCACATCTGCAATCCTCTTGTGTACCTGATGCTACCAATAGGTCGTCAATGTACTGAACCAACACAGAGTGATTTGGCATCACTAATGATTCAAGATTATTTTTCAAAATCTGATTGAAGATGGAAAGACTTTCCGTGTACCCTGTGGATCTCGGCACCATGCCAAGACATAATTTCCAAGCTGGATAGCAGATACAAATTGGTCATCCAGGTGCAAGGGAATGTAAAAAAAAGGCTTGACACAAATCAATGACAGAAAATAATTCAGCTTTGTAGGGGATCTGATAAAGTATCACAGCTGGATTTGGCTCTATTGGGCAACATGAGATTACAATCTGATTAATCCGGCGCAAATCCTTCACAATCGTATACTTTCCGTTTGGTGTCTGAATTCCCATAGTAGGTCAATTACATGGGCTCTCCATGATCTCTTTCGAAATTCCTTATTCGATCAATGGCTCAATTAATTGTGTAGTTCCTGCAACTGTTTTTGGGCTCAGATTATATGGAGGCATTCAAGGAAATTCTGCATTTGGTTTCGAGGTAATGTTTATTGGAGCAAATCCCTTTAATTAATTCACTATATTTTCCTGTAAAATCCCATACCTCGGGTGATACAGAGTCCCTTAGCTCAAATGGTAAGTCATCACTTGTAAATAACGGGAACAGACTTTGAGCTTCAGATCTTTGTTTATCTAGTTTAAATTCAACATCCTTACCATAGTAGTGAAATTCGATTCCCTTTGGTTGTCAATAAATGGAACAATTGAGTTTGCAAAACAAGTCCCTTCCTAGTAGATTTACTGGACTAGGATCACACACTACAAATGTGTGCAAGTCTTCGAATGACCCAATCTGCACAGAGACCGGTGCGGGTAAGGATTTGACATCAATCGATTTGAACTTCTACAGCTTGGATTCTTTCTCTCAAGAGGGATAAGTTGGGAACTTCCGCTTTTCTTTCAGTAGAACGGATAGCACCAGTGTGGACAATGATTGAAACATGATTTCCATTTACCTTGCCATCCACATAGGGACCACTCTGGTCTACCTCTAAGAATGCGCCAAGCACATATTCCTCCTCCCCCCTCAGGCACTGTCATTGTGACAAATCCGAATTGGTATTGCCAACCGGAATTAAATATTGCTGGCTTACATTTGGGCTTGAATCAATTTGAGCATTGGTACTGAATGCTTTAATTTGCATTATATTTTTGAACCTGACCATTAATGTGAGGCATTGAGGCTTGTGGAATGTTTAGGTTTACATTTTTCTGTCTTTGAGTCTGCTGAATCTGCACCACATCATTCACTTGAGAGTGCTCATTCCCACCCTGTAATACCTGTCCATTCATTTGATTTAATGGATTAAGTTGACACTCATCTACCAATGCCCGAATGTGCCGCTAATGTGGCACGGATTAGTATTTTTAAACATTTCTGTAGGATCACCTCTGCCTTTGTCTTGAATCAGCACACCCTGTTGTTGTCCGCCTACTACTCCTTGCATTCCCGAATTCGCTTGACCTTTTCCTTGTACCACATTTACACAATCTCTACCAACACCCATGTAAACTATCTTTGCTGCCTTCATTTGAGCTAACATCAACTTCTCTTTCAGTCTCTTATGCTTGGCCTCTAGTTCATCTCCACAATATTTGGCATATCTAAGCATTTCATTTATCGGTTTGCTTTGCCAGTAAATCAAATGATGTTATAATATGGCACTTATTTCAGATCTTAATCTGTACACAAACCAATACACAAAATGTCCCATATCTTTTCCAGTCACATTTTCCATTCCACAATACTGTTTGAATGCCTGCAGAAGTGGCTCATAAACGCATGCACTGTCTCCTTTAATTCCTGTATCGTCCTGTCAAATTTAACCCAATCTATTTCTTTTGGAGAAATGTCTCCTTTCAAATATGTAATGGCGATTATATTATTTCATCCCCTCAGGCGTGGGAGCACCAGTTCGTGGATCCCTAACAGGTTCAGCCTCAGGCCAGTCTGTAGCAATTTTGCATTCAGACCATACATTATTTGGGACTACAATATCAAATAATGTATCCAAATCCTTCAACAAAACCTTTGAAACCTTAACAAATCTATCAACTTGTTTATGCCACTCAACAGGATTTCTCTTTTAGTTTTGAAAGATCATTTTTAAAAGACAATATATCTGGCCTTATCCATGGAACATGAACATAACCTCCTCCAGGCACCTCTTTGATGGGAAGTATTTTTAGATCTGATTTTTCTTCCTCTTCCTCAAACATTTGATACATTGGCATGTCCATTTTCTTTGTTTCCTTCTTTTTAGCCCATCTGCCTTCCCATTTTCCCATTTTCCAACTCTCCCCATTTTCTAAGAATAGTTAACCAATCATTAATCTGCTATCTTTTCATTGAAGGTTTCATGTTTTCGAGGTCTCTATCTCTAAAATCTAATTAATATGTTTTCTGTTAAGACTTTGATTTTTGTATGTCAACCTCATACTTTTGTGGCAATTCAAGTAATTTATCATGGGTAATTCTAGCTCGTTGAGTAATATCCTTTCACGTGAATAACAGTTTGTCATCTCGATTATGGATAAGTCTAACAGGACTGATAGTACCCAGGACCATTTCTTACAATTCCACCTTAAGTTTGGCTACATCAAGAGATTTTCCATTTGAGCTTCTCTGAACCGTAGTTCCTGGAACATTTGCACTTTTATCAGTTGTAGAGGGTGCTATCTCTCTCCATTCATCAAGTTATTGTGGTGTAGGGCCTATCTGTCTTTCTGAAGTGTCTCTTTGAAACCCTCCACTTGCTCCCTCCAACACGGTGTAGTGAGTAATTCAGAATCTTGCATACCCATTTGTAAAGTTTTTCTTGTCATGGTTTGGATTCCTCTACTAGGGGTTTCCATATTTCTAAATCTGGCAATGTGATCGGTCTCATTTGGTTATTTTATACACTCGAAGAACTGTATCTACACTAGATCCTAAACCATTTCCTCAAAGGGGATTGTCAGAATTTGAAATTATAGGTGTTGGGTTCAATGGCTCTGTACTCAGTCACCTAGAAGCAGTATTGGTTCCTCCTGTCCCAGTAGGGATGGGTAATTAATGCAGCTGTTGTCCTCTATTACCTGATTGATAGAGTGGAACTACTGGACCTATCGTCACTGGGACTGAAAGAGCATCAGGAGCATTCAGTGTCATGGGATTATTAGACTCTGCTTCTCTGGGTGTCTCTACTCCTGTTAAAAAATGATTGTGTACATTTGAATTTATGGGCATCGTATGTGCATCTGGTACAACTTCTGGAAAGGAATTCAACATACTTTGAGGTTTATTTTCATTACATGGTGGAGGACAATTTAGTAATAACTCAAAAAATTAATCATCTATTTCATTCTCACTCTCATCAGTCAGTGCCAATGTTGAGAGTCCTCAAGAAGTTTTTTCTTTTCCTTACATTTCTCTCCTTCACTCTTCTCTGCAACTAATACAGGATACACTTGTGTTCCCTCTGCAATGTCTGTTCTCCATGCTTTCTGTTGGACACCCCATCTAGCTACCACATACTCATTTAAAGTGTTTTTGTACCTTCCCTGATATTTCTGTTCTTCCCGCTGATGGACAACATGTTCCCATTCTCCCAGATCTTCAAATTGCTTAGGTCTCAGGGTGGTTAAATATCATATAACTGTCTCCTCAAATTTTCAATAATTCGTATGTTAAAAATTCCATATTGTTGGAAAGAAAGGTCCATCTTTGTCTGTATGCTTCATCCAGTTCCCTAACCATTTCCATGTATGATAACCTCTCTCTTGAGTCTTATACAAAGCAGGTGTACCCTAAGTGATACTAGTACCCCCTTCTTTAGTTGGCACAGGTACATCTCCCTGTATTAATGCCTTCATAGTCTTTAAAATGTTCATGTTTTCCTAATTAATATTTCAATTGTCTTTTTCACAATACTTCTCTCAGCAGTTTCTAGGAAATACTTCCTTGTTTTCGTTTCAACAACTAATACCAGCGTGGCTCTCTATGACGTTGTCAACTTATCCCAGAGTGGCTTTACATTAACCAACTAATGACAGTGCAACATTCTATGATGTCATTCAACTCCCTGCAGCAGCTACACCTCCTTTACAATTCAGTCCGTACAAAACGTTATCGAAGCAAAAATATTAACACAAAATGTTACAAAGCAGCAGAATAAGACAAATATCTCAAATAAACTCTTGTCTGCTCCCCAAAAGAAATGTATAGGCTTTCATTGACTCAAAGAATAACATTGTGTATCACACATTTCAAGTGAACTCTCAACCGGTACGACTTCACTTAAATCATTAGGATTATTTTCCGTGCACTGAGAAAAACTCTAATGATTATAATGTCCTCACCCTCACAAAAGTTCCCTTCTCTGCTGGTACTACTGATGACATCTCACATACAGTGCACTCAAACCACAGCAGACAATTTTACTCAGCGTATGCCACACTGAGACCACCCTTAGGTGTATATCCCAGGATCTTAGGCCACTTTGACCTCGATATAAACTTCAACTCAGCAACAGGAAAGAATTTGATTCAAGCATAAACGCTAAAAACATTGCACAATCAATTTCTGAAATCTACGCTTTAAGCAACAGCAATACAGAAACCCTATTAATAATCACACCACTGTTTCGTTGTCTCATCATTTTCCTCAAGACTGGCACTTGGTCAATTTTACTGAACTTGGGCTTTGGGTGAATATATAGGATCTTCAAATACATCCCCCCTATAGCCTAACTTTGTCAGACAGTAAACAATCCAACACACTACCAAAATGACTGTTATAGTGTTTAATGGGGCCCTTTGCATAAAATACAATATAATGTTAACCTCTCGCTCCCTTGCACATACAGTTAGTCCTCCGATGGATCTTGTTCTGTGCTGACAGGGGTTGGATATTTGGAGAATGGACAATTACCCAATGAAGACCAGGAATAGGATAACTGTATCTACAACTCAAATTCATTACAATTATATAAAGCTCTCAAAGTGACTATTATCAAAGGTTTTCCCAAAACCAATACATCACTCTCAAGGAATGATTAATCTGAACAGCATAGTCAGCTTATGAATTTAAAGTTTAGTTATCCACTTAACACCTAAAGAACATTTGCCTTCAAATAAAATAGCACACAGCCCTAAAAATCAATTAGTAAAGGATTTAATAAAATACACCAAGCCTCTGAGATTCTGGGAGATTTTGATGAATGAACAGGAAAATCTTCCCCAGCCGAGGCAGATTTGGACACATACAGCAAAGGTGTCAATAGGAATGGGAAGCCAAGTGAGCCTTGTAGAGACTGTCAGGAAAGTTCAGCAAAGTACCAAGCAGCCAGTTCCATTTCATCAAGACAGCAGTCTGTCACAGTCTGTCGCTGTAACCACAACATTCAGGGCAGCATGACAACAACCTCTCATATGAAAGGTTCTTTATCAGGACTCCTGTCAGCAGCAACAAGTCCTCGTCCCAATAGCAGAAATTAAATCTGAATCAAAAATCAGATTACGAATGTCTCGAAAGGCAGCTGCCGCGCACACTTCTCCCAAAGTTGAACAATTATACTAGTTTCCGGGGTCATACCATCTGGCATAACCAAATTGTTAGACCACTTAGTTCCACTGGTCAGGCCAAGTGAGATGTGGGTGATGTAGCAGGAAAGAAGATACAAATCCGGAAAATTAAGTAAATCGATTACCCAGTTCCTTCGGTTGTGTAAGAATAAGACACATTGAACAATAGGACATTGTTTATTTTCAGTTAATTTTTTTATTGGTGGTTTTTAAAACAATCAAGAAACAGAAATAGAAAATAAAAATTACAGTGAAATATGACAAATAGTATGGAGTCATTAACTCAGTACATCATGCAGAGAGATATACAATAAATCCTGTTGATGTGATAGACTGTGGGCCTTAAAAACCCCACGATACAAATCACTCAAAATGCAGAATACAGAAAGACAAAATTTAAATTGAAATTATGCAGTAAATATTATAATAGCATTGATGTAATACACCTCTAATTAAAGGAAGAACACGGTTAAGACAGGTAGCTCATGAAATCGACAAGAGAAGGGGCCATAACAACACATTATCACTTGTGGATCATGGAGGTTTATGCAAATTGAAATATGTATCTAGGCTACCCCACATATGTCTAGTGAGGGGTTTCATGGGGAGTCTTGGAGAGCAATATTATCAGCGCCCCTAAGGTGGGAAATCCAATTTAACCAGCATTTAAATGTCGCCTTTTGTGTGTCTTTCCAGTTATTTAGGTTAATCTTAACTGCAGATTAAGTAGAAGGTCCAGTAGGGTTTTATCATCATTGTTTAGTGTATCTACACGTATAAAGCTGGTTGTTGAAGTGGATAGTTCCTTTTTATGGGTGCAGGAAAATAATTTGGAAATAAAGTCAAATACCTTGTCCCAATGTGACGCAACACTTTTACAGTGTAGCAGCAGATGGGCCAAGTCTCCTGTTCCCTCTTTGCAATTCCAGCAACTAGGATCATCTCGTATGTTATGCAAGTGTAGGCAGGCCGGCGTCCACTAAGCCTTATGTAGGAGCCAGAATTTTGTCTGTGATAGGGCTGGGGATATTTTATTTCTGGAGACAGTACTCCATATTTGAGACCAATAGGTTTCAGAGATCGGGGAAGAGGAGTGTGATTCCCAAAAGGATATAAGGGAAGAGTGTTTTGGGTGAATTAGTTTATAGATCCAAGAGACTTGGTGACCTAATTTATTAATCTTCATTACAAAGTTTGGGAAGGAGGGGATGAGGTATGTAGTTTAGCCTTCGACAGCGCTACCTTAACCTTTAGAAAATGATAAAACTCTAGGTTGTCCAAATTATATTTAGTTTGGAGATCTTTAAAAGTGATCGGGTACGCTGAGTTTTTCAATTGATAAGAAAAGAAGATCCCTTTATCAATCCAGGCATCATAATGTATTGTTTTCCCTTTATATAAAATATTGTGGTTGTCCCATAATGATTCGGATTTAGAGCGTCTCATACTGATGTCTAATTTCTTATCCAATTTCAGTAGCGCTGCTTTTGTCTTTTTAAATATAGATTTTGAGCAGCTGATATTCATGTGATTGGATGTGAGCAGGGCTACGGGACAAGATTATTAAGTAAAGATTTTTCAACCTCTAGCCATACTAGAGTATATTTACGGGAGGGCATGATCCAGTACCAGCCTTGTTTCGCCAAGAACGCTGTTTAATATGTTTTAAAGTCGGCTAAATTGACCCCGCCGAGAGATTTTTTAGTCTTAGTTTTTTTATCCCAATTCTGGCCTTTTTACCTTGCCATAAGAATTTGGCATCCAATTTACAGTGAAAATCCTTGGTGAATAAAAGAGGGAGCATGGTGATTAGATAATTCACTAAAGGCATGATCGTCATCTTGATGGTGTCAATACTACCCCACCATGTGATAAATTTTGTTGACCATGCGACTGAGAGTTTTAATCCTCCCCATTGTGGATGATTTGTTTTGTTGTAGAGTATCAATTATATTACTGCCATGTAGTACTGAAAATTCTGGACCCGTGTCATAAACCTCGTCGTATCATGACGATTTGGTATCAGCAGACCGAGAATGACGAGTATACTATATACAAGCATTTTCGGCGTATTCGAATGGCGAGATCGCCCTGAAATCAGGATTCCGTTCTGAACCGTCGCGTTCCATTTTGTGTATAGCAGCCATTTTGTGGTTGCCCTCACATAGGCCGATGACTAAGGCCGAATAAGTCTTTTCGAGACACGTACACCTTTAGCTGACTTCTAAGTGACCTGGGCAAGCTGACTCCACTGCCCGAAGCCAAACCTGTTCGGCCAGTTCCTTTCCCAGTGGCCGACCGAGATTAGGATCAAGGTGCCGCATGCCATAAACCTTCCATCGCACACAACTATGCCTAATCTTACACACACCTGTCTCTTTCTTTAGGGCCTGCTTTACGAGGAGGAGGTGCCGATTTTATTAGGGGTCCGTTCGATATCTGATGAAAGTATTGGGCCTTGCCGGGAAATTAATGGTGGGCTGGGTGAACTGAAAAATGGGCTTGTCATCATGATTCTGCTTTTTCTTTGTTGTGAAAATATGCGAATGGTCAACTGTAAAATAAGGAATGTTTGCCTAAAAAGGGATGGCTGACTGACTTTGTAAGTTGAGCAGTCTCCTGAGAACATACACCGTGTTGTACTTCTAGGATACCTGTTACTGGCTGCAGCCAATAAATTCGATCTTTGACTTCACCAAGAAGACTCTGTGTTTCTGTAGTCTGGGACAGGAAGGACTCGAAGTCTTAGGGTGTGTTCCCTGGCACCGCTGGGTTCTTAAAAACCCAGTACTTCAGTTGGCGCCCAACGTGGGGCGATTTCAGCGGTACCGGTCCAAGCCAGAGGTTCGTGAGGAGCTTCGTGTGAAATTCTGGAGGAAGGCCAACCACTTCATTGACCCCTGTATGTCATCGTGGTTCGATAGTCTTTGCTGCGAGGTTCCCCGCTTCCCGACAGCTATGAAGGACTGCTGCCCTGACTATCGCCGTGTCTTGGACCCTCTTTGATGATTTGTAGAGCGAAACGATAGACGAGTCTTCTGGTGACGTCATCGATACCTCAGTTAAGTATGAGTGGAGCGTCTCCTAGTCCTTAGTTTGGTTCTTAGTTTGGGTATCCCCTTGGGATCTTTGATTTGGAACTTGCAAGTACCAAAGCCGAGGGACTCGTGTATTCATGAGACTATCGTAATTCGATAATCCTTTGAAGTTTGAAGCTAGACTAGAGAGCGAAGATGCCTGGTCTTAGCAGACTTGGAAATTTGTTTTGTCTTGGTTGTAATAGGGATTCCCGATTGGAGGACTCGTGTCCGGTTCCTCCGATTGGAACTCCAACCTATGAGCTCTATGTGAAGCACGGCGTGGGCCCCATCACATATAATGAAGTATGGGTCCGATACATCAGGAAGGATGGTGTTTTAAAGTGGCCCCAATATGGTAGTTTTGACACAGAGATATTAGATAATCTAGAGGTTAGACTTTTTAAGAAGAAAGCCCGGCCGGCGATGTTTGACTCTTTCCGCCTATGGCGAAAGGAAGCCAAACAGAAAGAAATTAAATTAGCAAAGAAAAATAAAAGAGAAAAGGGTATCTCGATAATGCAAGCTGCTATGCAGTATAAAGATAACGAAGAAGAGCAAGCGAGTGAGCAGTTGCACAGGCAACGTAAAATGGCAATCGATAAATGCTATCCAGTTTTGCCGCCCCTTCAGCAGGATGCAGCAAAAGAACTTGAGAAAGACCCTCTAATGTCACATTTATTGAATTCGCCACCCCCCTATGTGCAGAGTGCTACTGCACCTCCGCAACCTTTAGTTGTGCAATCTCCGGTTGTTGTGCCTCAGGTTCTTCCACAGCCGCCAGCTCCTCTTCAGTTGGCTCCTACTGCTACGGCGCAGCCTCCTCAGGGGCCGCCGACTTTGCTACCTGTTCCCCCTGTACTGTCAACGACTTTGCCTACTGTATCGACTACCTCTTCTGACGTTCCTCCTGTTACTGCGTCTGCATCTGCATCTGCCTTGCCTCACTCTGCTTTTCCTCCTGTTCTTTCGTCGACTTCTCCTTCTGTTCGGCAGAGAATGACTGATACAGTTGCTAGTCTTCTGTATCCTCTTTTTGGGGCAACAAGTATGACCCCTGTTTCAACACACAAACAGCTGCGTAGTCAAATGCCCGACTCTAGAAAGCGGGAAATATTGAATTATTTGGCACACAAATGGGTTACAGACCCCACTAGATTCTGTTATGGATGTCTTCCATCAGTGGGAAGCACCAAAGCAGAGATACGTTTTCGAGAAAATGTGTGTTTTTCTTTGTGAGGAATTGGAAGAAAATGATTTAGAATGCAATCCACCTGAGCTGTGTCGTGTACGGTACGAGTTTGCAAAAGGCACAATTGTGGGTTCCGATGTTGAAAAAGCAGTTGCGACATTGTTGTCGTTTAGGAGTGAGGGTGTTTCTCGGTCATTGTTTGAGCATGATTCCTCTGTTAAGAGAAAAGCGAGACAATACCCCATGAGAGAGGTTCCTCCGGTATGGAAGGAAGCAGTTCAGGCTGATGCCGCTCATAATATTGATGCCGTGCCTGCACACTTTCAGCGTGTTTTTGTACATGTTCCTTGGAAGCGAGCTGAAGTTTTGGCCCTTAAGCAGACTTTGCCTGACCCCCGTAAAAATCCTGCAGGGTATTATAAGGAACTATCTCAGACTGCAGACTCATGTGTTATGAATCTAGCTGATATAGACATGTTATTTGGAAATGTGGTTCCACAGCCTTTATGGGGTTTGATTCGTCACACGGATCATGCGCAAGAGTTAGGTGATTCTTGGGTTAATCTTGCTGCTGCAGATGCGCGACAAGTTGGTGGTGCTAAACCTGAGCCTTTAGTTGCAGAACTTCCTGGCAAGATCGTTACTTATATGAAGACTTTGATGCCTGCGATGCGTGTAAATTGGGATAAATTGTCTGCATGTAAGCAAAAGAAAGAGGAAACCATGTCCGATTTCTTCACCAGGTTTGAAGAGACGTTTATCGACCACAGTGGTCAAGACATGAGTACAGAAGGTGGTCAACGGTTGTTCGTTGACAAGTTCGTACATAATTTGCTTCCTGAGTTGTGTAAGAAATTGAAAGATTCAGAGAGTTCTTGGGCCGTTTCCTCTTCAGCACAAATATTAGCTACGGCACAGTATTATGAGAATAGAGATAAGGATGAGAAGGATAGAGCAGACAAGAAAACTAAAGAATTGAAGACGAAGGTTCTTTTACAACAGGCGTATCCGCCTCGTAGTAACCAGCGTGATTATCAGCAACCCCAGCAGTTTCAGAGAAACTCACAAAGGGTTAAGTTTTCTCAACAACGTTTTCCTGTAGGCCCTAATCAGTGTGCATATTGAAAAGAAGAGGGTCATTTTAAAAGTAACAGCCCTGCTTTGTTACAGCGTATGAATGGTGTTTCTAGCGCAAGAGGTCGAGGTGTTTCACAAACTCTTAGAGGTAGAGGGCGTGGAGGATTCTCCCAGAACGCACGTCCATTCCCTCCTCAGAATTCAATAAATAGTTTTGATCAGCAGAATAACGCGTCCGGTAGGACGACTCAGTACTATGCTGATGACTACTATGCAGAAGATGAGAATATGGAAGGTAATGATTGCTAGGACAGCCATAGACAAAGAGAGGGAGTCGTTTCAGTTCCAGTAGATCAGAATAGACCTTATGTTGAGGTGATTACATCAGGTGTGTCAGAGCCTTTTCTGTTGGATACTGGTGCTACAAAGAGTTCTATTATGCACTCTAAATTCCCTGGCGCACCTTTGTCTGGCGAAATGAATGTTTCAGTAGGTTTTTCTGGCGCCCCGGTTAGGAACCCGATTTCTAGTCCTATGTCCCTTTCTGTTGGACCTTGTGAATTAGAAGCACCCCTTATTCTGACGACAGGTTGTGGTGAGAACTTGTTAGGATTGGATCTGTTGAAAAGATTGTATTCAACCTTGTATTGTTCTCCTTCAGGAGTACAACTTACACTAGGTAAGAAAGTGGTCTCCCAAATGTATTTGTCGAAGGATAAACTTCCGACAGAATTGTCGCTTCTTCCTGATATTCTGTGGGCTACTGGTCCTAATGACGTGGGTCTTTTGGAAATACCGCCATATGTTGTGACATTGAAAGCCAATGTTAAAATGCCACTCATTCCCCAATACAAGATCTCTAGTGAAGGTGAGAAAGCGTTACTAGCGATCATTTATGATTTGATTGAAAAAGATGTAATTGAAGAGACAAGAGGCAACGTTTGCAATAGTCCCGTTCTGCCTGTTTTGAAATGTACTGACCCATCTCAGCCACCCGTCTACAGATTTGTAATCGATCTTAGAGAGGTGAATAAAATCGTTGTGCCACAATTTCCAGTTGGTCCTGACATCACTGCCCTATTGACTATGATTCCAGCTTCCGCAACTTGGTTCTCGGTGATCGACTTGAAGAATGCTTTCTTCAGCATCCCGATTGCCGAGGAGAGTAGGGATATTTTCGGCTTCAGTTTAGGAGGCCGAAGCTTCCGGTTCAAACGCGCTCCACAGGGCTACTGTGAAAGTCCATCGATATATAGTCAGGCTTTAAAAACACAACTTGATACGATTGTTTTACCTGATGGCGCTACCCTTGTTCAGTACGTTGACGATTTGCTAGTCGCTGCAGATACTGAGGAAATTAGTAAAGAAGCAACATTGTCGTTGTTGCGCCATTTGTCTGATTTGCATCACAAGGTGTCCCTTTCGAAACTACAATATTGTCAACAAGAAGTGACCTACTTAGGTCATCTCTTATCGAAGGAGGGAAGGAAACTGACCCCAGAAAGAATTCAGGCAATTGCAAAATTGAGTGTGCCAAAGACACAGAGAGAAGTGCGTGCTTTCTTGGGTATCACGTCATATTGCAGACAATGGATACCGAATTTTTCCTTGCTGGCCAAACCTTTGGTGGCATTGACCTGTAAAGATACGCCAAATCCCCTTCCATGGTCTGAAGATTGTCAGAAAAGTTTCTCCGAATTGCGTGATGCATTGTGTTTGGCTCCTGTATTGGGTACCCCCGACTACAGCAAACCCTTTTCACTGTATGTCCATGAGAAAGAAGGTTGTGCATTGTCAGTGTTGACACAGTCTTTTGGGGACAAGCAACGTCCATGCGCGTATTTTTCGTTGACTTTGGATCCGGTAGCTAGAGCGTTGCCGAGTTGCTTGAGAGCCACAGCGGCAGCAGCAGTTTCTATTCGGCAGTCTGCTGGTTTAGTGATGAATAATACGTTGATTGTAATGGTTCCACATGCAGTGGACACTTTGTTAAACAGGACCAAGACACAGCACTTAACTAGTGCTCGATTGTCAGGTTACGAGTAGAAACTTTTAGCGAGTCATGTACACATAAAGAGATGCAACACGTTGAATCCAGCTACGTTGTTGCCGATTGCAGCAGAGACAGATGTTTCTGAACAGCATGATTGTTTTCTTAAGACAGAAGAAGAAACGAAAGGGAGAGTAGATCTCAGAGACACTCCTCTTGTGGAATGTGATGGTACCTTATGGGTGGATGGTTCATGCTTCAAGCTTCCGAATGGTGACACGACTGCAGCATATGCCGTTACGACTTTGCATACGATTGTTGAGGCTGCACGTATCCCACATAATTCAGCTCAAGCAGCAGAGTTGATTGCACTTACAAGAGCGTGTGTGTTATCAAAAGGAATGAAAGTGACCATATATACTGACAGCCAGTATGCATTTGGTGTGGCTCATAGTTTTGGACAATTGTGGAAAGAACGTGGGTTTTTGACCTCGCATGGAGCCAAGATTCAGCATGGTCAGTTGGTGAATGAGCTTCTTGAGTCACTTACTTTGCCGTTGCAAGTTGCGATTGTGAAATGCAGTGCACATAAGAAGGTTACTGATGATGTTGGTCGTGGTAATGCATTTGCTGATGAAATCGCAAAAGAAACAGCAAGGGATGTGATGAGTCGAATGTATGTTGCAGGCCCTGCAAGATGGGTTGGTGACATTGGAATGTGTGAAGATACGATAGAGAGTGTGAAGTCTATTCAAGCTGAAGCTACAGAGAAAGAGTTGAGTGTGTGGAGAGAGAGTACGGGTAAATTGGATGCAAATGGTTGTTGGGTTGAATTGTCAGATCATCAGCGATGGTTGTTACCCGATGCATATGTGCTTGCAGTGGTTACAATGGCCCATGGAATGGCTCACATCAATGTGAAAGGGATCTGTAAGTTGTTGGCTCCGGTATGGCAAAATGCTAGAATTTCTAAGTGTGCAGAGAATGTGGTCAAGAATTGCATGGTGTGTCTGAAATACAATCCTGGTAGGGGAACCCCAACTCCATCTGGTCATTTTGCGCCTCCAACGTACCCGTTCGAGGTTTTGCAGCTAGATTTCATCCACATGGAAAGGTGCAACAATTTGAAATACGTACTCGTTGTTGTTTGTGCCTTTTCGAGATGGGTAGAAGCATATCCCCTGAAAGACAACACTGCCATGTCCACAGCTAAAGCCCTTGTCAAAGAATTCTTCCCCAGATTTGGGTTGCCGAGAATGGTCCGGAGTGATAATGGGAGTGAATTTGTGGGTCGAGTGATGAAGAAAGTATGTGAAGGACTAGGCATCCAGCAAAAATTCCACGCTGCAAATCACCCCCAATCAGCTGGACTAGTAGAGTGCTACAATGGCACGTTAAAACTGAAACTGGCCAAAATACAAGCGAGCTCTGGTCTTAATTGGCCCGATGCCTTACCATTGGCACTTCTATCGACAAGAATGACTGTGCATTCACGAGTGGGACTTAGTCCTTACGAAATAGTGTTCGGCCGCCCGGCCAACATATGGGGAGTGCCTACGCCGACAAAATTCAGTGAAATTGAACACCCTGTGTTACTTGATTATTTGTATGATTTGACGGCTAAATTGCGTGTTTTACACCAACAGGTTCACGATACTCTGCCTCAGGTCTCTGAAACTCCAGGACACCCTATTGATCCTGGTTCGTGGGTCTTGGTGAAAAACTTCCAGCGGACAAAGAATGACCAGCCCCGCTGGACCGGCCCTCACCTAGTCCTTTTGTCAACGAGATCCGCCGTGCAAGTGGAAGGCAAGCGGAACTGGATCCACGGCGTACACTGTAAGAGGGTCCCTTTGCCTCTGCCGTACGACCAGTGGGTCCAGGAGGGTAGTGCTGACTCTGAGACTGAGACTGTGCCTCGTTTTCTGCCTTTCAGCGATGCACGTGTATAAGGAACAAATTCTGAGCGTGAAAGTGACAATCTTTTGCAGGAAGCTGTGCCACCGTCAATTCGATTGGACACTACCGAGCCTGAACTCTTGTTCCGAGACCAGACATTACCTGGAAAAAGCCGTTATAATCTGAGGTCGAGAACTATGGACAAATAAACACTTTGCTATTTTTTTTGAAAGCGCAGCTCTCCCATCTGAGAAACTTTTTTTATTTTTGTTTTTCGAACCACCATCCGGGTTCAGCTGTAGGGTCGCGGGTGACAAGTCTTTGGAGTGCAAGCCGAAGACACAAGGTCGACAGTTCTGGTTGGTCCTTGGGCGTTTCCCTTGGACTGACAGGCGCATTCCTTAGCACGGAACACCCTACCTCCGCGAGCAGCAAGGTTAGAGGATGGAGTTTTTCGAGATGGAGAGACCTGCCAAAGAGATGAACTTTAAAACCAAAATATGTAAAATGATGACCAGAAAACGTTTTTTGATAATATGCATTTTTATGTTGTTTAGTGTAATGATGTTTTTAATAGGATATGTTTTATTTTATTTTCGAGTGACATTTGCACCCACTGTACAGCCCATGCCTCCTTCCACTGTTTCCTCACATTCTTTTCACCCTTTACCTGAACATGAGTCTGTTAGGAGATTAGAGTTTATCAATAACTCCTTTGTTCAGCTTTTGCACCAACACCAATTAGTAGTGAACACGCATAACTGTTGGGTGTGTGGTCTTATGCCTCATACTACTGATAAAGGTATACCTTATCTGGTCCTGCCTTTCAGCCATAATGGTTCTGTGTGGGCATACCGAATGATGTTCATCTATGCTCATGAAGTCCACCCCCTACGTTCTGAAAAAGATAATCCAAAGAATAATGCTCTAGTTAAGGGTATAGTAGATATGATTAGAGAAGCTATTTCGTATGAGACTACCCCTAGCGTATATTGGATGGAACGTGACCGGATATGGAATTACTCAGAGCGAAAACCAGCGAGCAAAGAGATCTTCCCCGATTTGGATTGTACCCCATCAGGGTCACCTATGTCTGCAAGGTAATGGCAAGAATCCCGGAGCCCAGTTAGGGAGGAGTATTTGCACTGAGACATATGTTTTTGCGTCTCAGACTTCCCCTTCGTTCCTAGCAGCTAAGGGTACCTATTTCATCTGTCATGATAGAGCCTACACATGGTTGCCCCCTGACTTCTCGAGCACGTGTTTTGTTTCATTCCTGTTGCCACCCACCTACACCGCTGCGGCAGATTACCACAAGACAAGGGTAGTTAGAGGTGTCTTCAATGAGAAAGACACTGCCGGACAAGAATTGGAAGATTTCTTGAAGGGTTTTCTGCCGTTTTGGGGACCTATGGTTAACAGCAGGAACATAAGGCAATTGACAAGGGTGGTCGAGTCCACCGTAGTTGAAACTGCCGGTGCCCTTGGTAACTTGACTGCTGAGCTCCAGTCGGATCGTCTTATGACTCTTCAGAACAGAGTTGCGTTAGATGTCATACTTGCAGACCGAGGTGAGGTATGTAAAGTGATCCAATCAAGTTGCTGCGTTTTCATTCCAGATAACGCTCCAACAGTATACCAGGCCATTTCCAAACTACATAAAATCTCTGAATCAATTCATGTGGATAACGGAGATTGGTCGGTGATGGGGTGGTTCTGGGAACTGTTATCGGCCTGGGGATGGAAGATTCTGATGGTCATTGGGATGATCTTAGCCTTTCTTTTCCTGTTCTGTCTGTGTGTACAGTGTGCTCCTGCTTTATGTGGCCTCTGTGCTACATTATGTGTAAGGAAACCTGTATCGAGGGACGAGCTAAGTAATAGGATGATGCTACAGCAACATCTCAATGATTTTAGGAATATAGACCTGGACTCAGATTAGCGTGAGTGTAGGTTGATTGCCTATGTAAGGGCAAAAGGAGGGACTGTAGTACTGGAAATTCTGGACCCGTGTCATAAACCTCGTCGTATCATGATGATTTTGGTATCACCAGACCGAGAATGACGAGTATACTATATACAAGCATTTTCGGCGTATTCGAGTGGCGAGATCACCCTGAAATCCGGATTCTGTTCTGAACCCTCGGGTTCCATTTTGTGTATAGCAGCCATTTTGTGGTTGCCCTCACATAGGCCGATGACTAAGGCCGAATAAGTCTTTTCGAGACACGTACACCTTTAGCTGACTTCTAAGTGACCTGGGCAAGCTGACTCCACTGCCCGAAGCCAAACCTATTCGGCCAGTTCCTTTCCCAGAGGCCGACCGAGATTAGGATCAAGGTGCCGCATGCCATAAACCTTCCATCGCACACAACTATGCCTAATCAAATCAAATCAAAAAAGTACTTTATTCGGTAGTTCATTTGATGAGAACACCATAAAAGTTCATAAAATACAATTTACAAAATCAATTGTATAATAAGATCACATTTTTAAAATACTAAAAACAATTTAAAAAGAATTAGTTTAAAAGAAGAGCTCAGTTAAAAAACAGCAGAATGAAACAAAGCATTTATCATTCATCTGGGAACCTGAGGATTTGTACGCCTTTTTGATGTCGCTCATGGTCGAGACAGTTCATAGGTTGCGACGGTGTTGGATACAAAATTTGAGAAAACGTACAATAGCTTTGGCATATTTTTCATTTTCTAAATATTGGAGTGCCAAGAAAGCAGGGCGGCATTGGCGGAGTCCCAAAATTTTAGAATGGGGAGTAACCAACGTCTACGGGGTTCTACAAAAAATTTATAAAATAAAATAGTATGTATTGTTGACTGTGTAGATACCAAGTCACACGGACAACATGAGCGTGATGACGTCCAGTCATTTTGGATTGGGAAGGAGATTAACAAATGAAACATGTCGAACCTTAAACGAGTTAGCAGCATCTTTTCGTACTGGGTTAGACTAAAAGACAAATAAGGTTCCGATACAAAGACAGTCTGGACTAGTATGGCTTGTTGTACAGATTGTTTGTGGATCTCTGTTACTAAGCGTAGGTGTCTCAGGTGTACAAGACATTCCTATTTTAGGTCCGCCTTAGAAATTTCATTTATCCTAGAAGGATGGTCAAAATATTTCTTATAGCCCAAGTCCTCTAGAGTTGCTTTGACGAATGCTAGCCATTTGATTTTTTTACATTTGTCAAGGCTCAGAATGTCTTGAATAATGGATCTCGTGAGATGGCATTGGTTGGTGACCCATATTCTGCGCCACAACATTATTGGCTGTAATTTTATAATGTCTGTTACATAATCTAGTCCCAATTCTGTGTGGCATGCATATGTGGAGGTACTCCTTGGGACCGCGAGTAGGTATCTTAAAAAGGAATTTTCAATTTTTTGAATAGGATCCACATTTACAAAACCCCATAGTCCCGCCCCATATATTGCCGTGGATATGCATTTTGCATTGTATATTTTTATCATTTCTTGTATTGGACGTTGGCCCAGCCTTTGTGAAAATGCTTTTAGTGAGACAGTTTCCCTCAGAAAGGTAAGTTTCCTGGCATTAACTGCTGGGTTCCACTTGAACTTCTCATCTATTACTATTCCCAGGTATGGGTAGGTTGTTGTTCTATCTAGTGGTTCGCCTTTTACAAACAACCTTCGGTGTTTCCCGATCCCCTTCCCGGCCTGCATAGTGTAAGTTTTCTTGACATTTAGTTTTAGATTCAAAGTGGCCATAAAAGCACAGTATCTATCTAATGCACATTGGAGCTCATTTGGGGTTCTTGCTAGAATAACGGCGTCGTCGGCATATAGCAGTGCAGGTATTTGCCGACGAGCTATTGTAGGTAGATCTTTGCTACCTCGAAGCATCGCTGCCTCCAGGCCGTTAGTATAGACAGTAAATAGAAAGGGGGCCAGCACGCAGCCCTGTCTGACCCCCTTTTCCACCCTGAAATTTCCAGTAAGTTCCCCTTTGACCCCGAATCTTACCCTACCTGTGGTTTCTGTATACATTTCGCGGAGGAAATCAACAATCGCAGGGTCAACGCCCATTTTCAACACTATATTCCATAATGCTGAATGTGCGACACAATCAAACGCCGCTGATAGGTCGACGTAGACCATGTAAATTGTAGACCCCTTAGCCTCCATGTATTTGCCTTCTAGGAGGGAGAGATTAAGCGCTTGGTCCACTGTTCCAAGGCCTTCGCGAAAGCCATATTGTATGTCTGATATTACTCCTTGATCAGTTGCCCACTCCTGGAGTCGATTGAGAAGGATTCGCCCTGCCATCTTCCCAAGCGAGTCCAGTAGGGAGATAGGCCTATAACAGGACGGGGAGTTTCGATCCCCTTTCTTGAAGATCGGGACCAATATCGATGACTTCAAGGAATCTAATAGTCCTACCTTTAGTGTGGCGTTTAGAACATTTGTCAGTATTGGGGACCAGAGGTCCGGTAGATGTTTGAAAACATCAACTGGAACCCCATCTGGACCAGGGGCTTTACCGGTTTTTGAATTTTTTAATGCCAGTTGAACCTCCTCGTGGGAAAATTGTAAATTTATTGGGTATATAACCTGTATTAGGGGGACTAGATGATCAGTGTCTACCGCAATGTCTTTACTAAAAACTTTCGAAAAATGAGTTACCCATTCATCTTCACTGATAGCGACGTCGATGGAGGGTGGTTCATTTTTATTAGTTAGAAACGGTGATCTTATTATATGCCAGAACAGTGCGCTATCCTTCAACTCTGTGCTTTTGCTGAGGCGATTCCATAAATCGGCTTTAAGTTCTTGTTTTCTTAACCTCATCACGACAGCATACTCTTTCCTTAATCTGCCAACCTCAGCTCTATCCCTCTTATCCTTATTCAAGGCCTCTTTTAATCTTGTGTGTGCCTTTGTGCATGCCGAATTAAACCAACTGCTATTTTGGTTTGTTTCGGACTTTTGCTTTCAAGTCCTAGTTAAATCTTTATGTATGTTTTTTAAGACGGCATTAAAACTGTTTATGACCTCCTTTGGTTGTAGATTGAGGTCAAGGCAGTTAGTAATTTCGGGACAGCACTGAATGACTATTTTATTGGTTGTAGCTTCCTTATCAATTTTTCCCCATTTTAATGTGTAACCATTCACCGAGCCTACTGCAAGTTCCTGTTGGCCTAAGACGGCCATCAGATTGGTAGGTTTATGTGGGGTATTTTCCACAAGGGATGCAATAATTGGAAAATGATCACTTAGTGGATTTTTTGCTACTTCAAACCGTTCAATATCTATCCCATTTAAGGGAGAGATTAGTATATAGTCTATCAGACTTGTTAGTCCTCTTCCATTAAAAGTTGGCAGAAAGGGAGCAGGAGGATTTTTTTTTCTCGTTTAAGAAAGCTAATTCTAGTTCAGCCATAACCTCGTTCATTTTCTCTCCTTCGATGGAGTGTATAAAATGAGTTATATCGAAGCCCTCCTCATCTGTGATACCACATTTGTTATTATTACTATTCCTGCATAGGTGGAAATTAAAGTCTCCCCCCCAGATTATTGTGCATGATTTTTTTGCATATTTTATGGTTTGTTCTTGTAGAGCTGTTGCAATCTCAGTGAGGGTAGTTAGCAAGTTGATTTGCGCCAAATTATTGTAGAAATTTACTAATATGTACACTTTTTGTTTACTCCTTTTTAAAATTATGAGTTGGAAGTTCGCTTTTATTATTAAGGGAACAATGTCCTTCATTTGTATGGTATTTAGAATATAGGTGGCGAGGCCACCGCTATTTCTGCCTGAGGGAGATTTCCTTGCAGGGGACCAAAAAGTTTTGTAGCCCACTATATGTATGGGCGTAATGGCCCAGGTCTCCTGAAGGCAGATAATAGCGCTTGAATTAAGTTGCATCAGAAAATTTGGATTGTTATGTTTATGTGTTAATCCAGCAATATTCCAAAATGTAAAATGTAGTTTTGACTTTGTATGAGTTGGGGCTATGACAGTGACTGACTTATCTACATACCCCAATATACCGGGGGTAGTAGGAGCCGGTATTAAATTCAAAGTGTCCTCTTTTTCGTAGTGCCCCGATGAAGTTGACATACATATACCCCCAGATTGTGGGTTCACCCCTAATTCTAGTGTAGGTGCATCTTCCCAGTTGGTTATTTGAGTAGTGAGTCAGTCATTACTATCTAGCCCAGAGAATATATTGTATCTGTTGTGAGTAGGAATATTATAGGAAGTAGTTGGCAGCTGGGCAGCTTGGGTCCATCGATTATCCCTGTAATCTTGATGAAGGGTTGTAGAAAGATAGGGATGAAGTGTTGGGGGCAAGCGAGTTTGACTCTGATGCCATTGTACTGAGCCTGTGGGGTAGACAAACTTGGGATTTTGTTGAAGGAAGGGAGTCTTCATTTCTGACAGGAAGTGCCTTTCATGGAAAGGATTCATAAGGTTACGTGGTATACTTAAACTTGATGGAAGCAGATGCCTATAAAAGTAACCCAGGGGAAGCAGGGTAGTGTTGAATTCCCATGTAGAGGGTGGGGGGCGCTGGCAAGTGTCTTTTCTGCCCATTGAGGGTTTCTGAAATTGAGTGTTACACAGTCGCCCCCAAATTTTTTTCGCAAGGGGCCTATCCATCCCACTCTCTGTACATGGGTGATTTCTTCCGCACATTCCAGTGGAAAATTACAATTTAGTGAGAGCCAATGAAGGATTTTAATTTTTTAATGATAGAACAGTTTCTGACTGTTCTTGCTTAAGTATAGGCACATTGACCAACACAAGTACAAAAGCTCCACATTCTGGCGGTAAGGTGATCCGTGAGGGAATTTGCTTAGCTTTATATGGAATTTCAGAGGGGGTCTTAGGATAAAATGTTGTTGTCGTCATGTTACTGGATTGTATGGGGATTTGTGACACGTGTTGCGAAGCTGTTTGAGGTTTTCTAGGGTGAGCACTACCAGTCGTTGGGAAAAGACTAGTAGCTGGTACAGGATGAGTTGATGGTGTTGATTTATTTAGTGTTGTCTTTAGTTTTGTCTCTACAACTCCACCGGCTATGGGTTTTGGTTGTGGCGGCGCTGTTTTGCTTTCATTCGGTTTAGCCTTTTGTACTGTTGCCACGTTGAGAGAAGGGGCAGGGCGAGTGTTTTTATGTAGAGATACCAGTTCTTCAATTCTCTTCTCTAATCGAGCGAGCCTGGATTCGACTGGCGATATATAGATACTCAGAAGATCCCCGATTCGCTCAATCAAGTGATCATAGTCTGTGATAGTATCTGACCTATCTCTATATACATGGCCAGTGTTTGTGTTGAAAGACTCAAGTTGTTGCTGTACATCAGCCAACGTGGCTTTGCCTTTTTGTCCTTTCGGGCGTTTACATTTCTCGCGAGTCGATGGCAAAGGTTGCATAGTAGATATGGCAGGTTTTAGAATTGCCCTCCCCTGTGTATCTCCCGAAGCGATCTCATGGGTATCATCAGCTAATTCAGGAGTTAAAGCCACGTTGAGGAGGGGAGATCTTTCTAGATCACTGTCCAACTCACAGTTCGTGCTAGTGTCCGATATTGATAGATTTACCTCATTCGGTAAGGTGTGAGGGACGTCTACAATATCATTAGTGTCTTCCACTCTCAAAGTACCGGTAGTATCTGGACTTCTGACTAGTTTAATGCTTCCTAAGGAGGAGCGTTTCACACAGATCAGGTCCCGGGATACTCTTCGTTGCAGTATAGAGATGCTAAGATCGATGGCATCGTTAGTGCGTGTAATAAAACTGTCTATTGGACCTATCACTGCAGCCGCCCCAGCAGCAGTCTTGCTCCTGCTCCCCCTTGTAGACATGTTATAAGAGGTTATATGTTTTTTGTGAAAGATAGCTAGAGATCTTTATTAACAACAGAGCAGAGCAAATGTCAGTATATGATGCAGGTCCACTGTTCAATGGTACTGTGTAACAAGTCAAGGAAATCCTACTTGTTATGAAGGTATAGATGTTAGAGAGTAGGTCCGTCCAGTCCTCGGGCGTCCCCGGACGGCCACAGACGGCCCGCCCTTTGTCCGGGCTTAGCCCGGCGTCCCGCTCGCGTCCCGCTTGCAGGCGGTAGGCGGAGGCCGCGTGGGGTGCTGGGGATTGTAGTTGGCCTGACCCCGCTCTCCTCGCTGCGGCAGCACTCCGGTTCACAGGGGAGGCGTGCGGCAGGAGGCGGGTCGGCTCCCGGCAGGAGGGCAGCAGCAACCCAACCCCTACGCCCGTGAGGTTTCCAGCAGAGGTTCAATCCTACGTGGCAATTCGAAAAAATTATGATTCCCCCGCTCTGCAGGGATTACGCCGCTTATGTGCGCCTCCTGGCGCTTGCAGGCGGTAGGCGGAGGCCGCGTGGGGTGCTGGGGATTGTAGTTGTCCTGACCCCGCTCTCCTCGCTGCGGCAGCACTCCGGTTCACAGGGGAGGCGTGCGGCGGGAGGCGGGTCGGCTCCCGGCAGGAGGGCAGCAGCAACCCAACCCCTACGCCCGTGAGGTTTCCAGCAGAGGTTCAATCCTACATGGCAATTCAAAAAAATTATGATTCTAATCTTACACACACCTGTCTCTGTTTCTTTCTTTAGGGCCTGCTTTACGAGGAGGAGGTGCCCGATTTTATTAGGGGTCCGTTCGATATCTGATGAAAGTATTGGGCCTTGCCGGGAAATTGATGGTGGGCTGGGCGAACTGAAAAATGGGCTTGTCATCATGATTATGCTTTTTCTTTGTTGTGAAAATATGCGAATGGTCAACTGTAAAATAAGGAATGTTTGCCTAAAGCATAATATTTTGTATAAAAAGGGATGGCTGGCTTTGTAAGTTGAGCAGTCTCCTGAGAACATACACCGTGTTGTACTTCTAGGATACCTGTTACTGGCTGCAGCCAATAAATTCGATCTTTGACTTCACCAAGAAGACTCTGTGTTTCTGTAGTCTGGGACAGGAAGGACTCGAAGTCTTAGGGTGTGTTCCCTGGCACCGCTGGGTTCTTAAAAACCCAGTACTTCAGCCAAACTCAATACCTAGATATTTTATGTATCCAGCTTGCCATGCAAGGCCCAAGTCGCCCAATACCTCTCTAGTACAATGGTCATTTAGGCGCTTAACTTCTGATTTATCCCTATTTAATTTGTAGCCCGAATAAATCGAGTATTTCTCAGGTTATCATCAGGGCATTCATTGAAGGACCCGTATCTTCCGTAACTACAAGTATAACATCCGCGTAGGTGGCTAGTTTAACAAGAGTTTCTTTAAAACATATTCCCTTTATCACTTTATTACGTTTAATGTCCTGTGTTAAGGGCTCAAGGGCTAATAGGAAAAGTGATGGAGAAAAGAGGACAACACTGTCTAGTACCTTGTTCAAGAGTAAAGGCTTCTGAGAGTGTTCCATTAATCGCAATACGGGGCAGTAGGCGCTGACTACATAGCCATGACCATGTTAATGTATGAACCTCCTAGTTTGAAGGAGTGCATGCAATGTTTTAAGAACGGCCACGATACTCTGTCAAATGCCTTCCCAGCGTCTAGAGTGATTGCTATAGTCGGTTCTGGCTCCAACTTTGCTTGTTCTAGGACATGACATAACAAGCGAGTGTTATCATTAGACATTTGGTTTTAAGGCATCCAACTTGTGAGTTACTTATCAGCAGCGGAAGAACCACATTCAGTTTGGTGGCAAGTATTGTTGCATAGATTTTACAATCTACATTTATCAGAGATATTGGCCTATAATTATTTGGCAATAGAGGGTCCTTCCCCTCCTTGTGTATAACTATAATGTTGGCTTCTTTCATTGAGTTTGATGTATGTCCTTCCCGAGCTATAGTATTGAATACTTTAAGCATGATTGGTCGGATTGACCCACCAAACGTCTTATAGAAGGTTGCTGAGAAGCCATCAGGGCCCGGAGTCTTATTACTTTTCAATGACTTGATGGAGTTGGTTATCTCCATGGCAGCCGAGGGACATTTAATGTATCCAGGTATCTGACACATTCTTCCGAATGAAGGGTTTGTGTCACGCCTGCCAATCATCTGTGGAACTGAACGGCGAACTGACGAGACCAATCCAAGATGGCCTCGCCGTAATGCGCATGCGCGAGGGGTACGAGCCGGAACATAAGCTCGAGTTCCCCGGCTCTCAGCGCTTTGCGCTCTAGTTGCTATCTCTATTCGACTAGTTACTTCCGCTTGGCCTTTTCCTGTTTATCGCCCATGTTTGGTTATGGGTATACCTTCCGTGTTCTAAGAAACGGCATTCTATCACCAAGTGCCGTTCGTTTTTGCTTGTTTGTTCCAGCCTGGGGTTTACGGTTTCTTGGACCTTACCTCTTGCGTGGAGACCAGAGCGGTCCTTCCGGTTTATGAAGCCGCTTTTCTACTTTCTGTCCGAGGCTCTGCCTTACTGAATACCTCACACCGAATCATTGTTTTCTTCGGTGTTTCACATTGGTATTCATTATTGTACTACCTCAGCCCGGTAGACCCACTGTTCCTGTTTATTCGTGGGTGCTACTTTTCCCTATCTCCCCTCGCTCAGTGCCGGCTGTCTTACCCCTGTGTCACTTAGATTTCCTGCGCCCTGTTTCTAGCTGACCCGTCATTGGGCCGGACTACGGTTCCGTCTAACGGCCGGTATTTGCTGGATCAGTGGTGCGGGTGGTTTATGTGGCAGTTTGGGATTTGTGGTCCGCCTGGTGACTTTCCTCCTTCCCTTTATTTCCTTATTTTTTCGTTCGTTCACTGGACTTCCCGGATGCTGGCAATCATCACAGTACAGGGACACGAAGAACCGGTGAAGCGCTTGAAGCGCACTATATTTACATCACGTTCTTGTTAAGTTTCTATTGTGTTTATGTCTGCATATATTGCTCTCCAAGCAGCTACTACTGTGATCCAGACCTTTTCCTATACAAGACATCTTAGCTGTGCTGTGGTTCTGGTTGGGTAAGAAGTATATTATACCCTCACTTCAGTACTTACTTGTGATTACTCAGAGGTAACAATTCATACCCCTCAAACTAGGTTATACTGGATATCTATAATTTCCGTGGTCACACGTATATCTCCGGAGGATATCCTAGTTGCTTTCAGTGTCACACCATTGTGCTATCAGGTAAAGGTGGTTTATGTATCAACATTGGGGGCTTGTGGGTTGACTGTTGTTGTATTAACCCATTGTTCCTTTTAGCTTCATCTTCCACTTGAAGAGGAGAAGTGTCCGAAGAGTCCAGTGTTTTGTCTTCCCCTACTTTCCTTGTTTTGTTCCCTCCTTTCCCTCCATATCACCCTTGTTTCCTAGTGTTTGATAGGCACGGGAGGTGTAGGGGGGAAGGGTTGGGTCTCTCGTCGGCTCCTGGCACTCCTGGGGAAACTGCTACCGGATCCTTACAGTTTGTTTGGTCCAATACAGATCTTCAGAAAAGGACTTAAAGGCGTTCAGAATCTCTTGTTGTTTAGTCTGTGTGTTGTTATTGGATTATTTTATCGAAGAGATAGTATGTTGTCTCTGTTTATGTTTGAGGTAAGAAGCTAATAGTTTGCCTGCTCTATTGGCTTCACAAAGTTCAAGGGCCTTAAACTTATTGATCCACACTCCTGCCCGATTGCTTACAATTTTATCATATTCATATTTTTTCCGTACTTATTGTTGTTGTCCAGTGCATTGGCATGTGAGGTTTCTAGGAGCTTAATTACACGTTCCAAACTAACTAATTCAGAATTAAGTTTTTTTATTAATTTTTGTTTTCACCCCAATGAGGACTCCTCTGATGGTTGCCTTCAATGCATCCCAGAATGTGAAAGCGTCAGTCTCAGGGAGATCATTGTGCTTAATATAGTCCCGGATTGCGTACTCAATTTTCTCTATGTCTTTCGGGTCAGAGAAAACATCTTCATTAAAATGCCACCTTTTAGTATGAGGCATGTATGGGTGCCAGCTAGTTTGGTGTTGATGCAAGAGTGGTCTGACACTAGTTTGGATGCAATGTCTGTTTGATCAATTAGATGTGTGAAGGAGCCAGATATTAGTATGTAATCTATCCTAGTATAGGAGTTGTGTGGGGCAGAATAAAACGTATAGTCTCGAGAGTCAGGGTGTTAAAGGCGCCATGAATCCCTCAGATTGAATTTAGAGCAAATTTTTTGAACAATATCATGAGATCGATTGGTTTGGTATTTACACTTGGATTGGCTGTCAATTATAGGATCTAGCGGAAGCTTGAAGTCGCCACCAACTATGATAAGATCATCGTGGGGAAAGTTTTCTATGGTTTTTTAAATGTTTTCCCAGAAGTTGGGTTCATCGGCATTAGGGCCGTATATTTTAAGGACATGAATTAAGTCATCACCCTTTTTCATATGTGTAACTACCACCCTTCCTTCATCATCATGTGATTGTGATTCAATGGAGATGTTAGACTTCCTAGCTATAAGGGTAAGAACTCCTTTTTTTATGGTCTGCCGGTGAGCATGAGACGTGTGAAATCCAAATGTATTTGATAAAGGCAGCATCTTCCTCGGATAATTTCATTTCCTGTAGAAGTATGATATCGCCCTTAGTTTTATCTAAGTAATCAAAGATTTTCTTACTTTTAACTGGGTGGTTGAGCCCCTTCACATTTAAGGAAACAACATTGAGGTTCTCCGCAATATTATTAAATCTAACCTGAGACATCGACTGAGTCAGTGATGGTGATACTAACCGCTCTTATAAGACATACGTGAATCCCCAACAGTATTCCACAAATTTGTGTTTGCTCCAAATGGGTGTGAGACCGATAAAGGAGTCTCTTACCAAATCTAAATATATCCATGGCCTGCTACCATGCGTATAGTAGTGCGTACCTGTCAATTCAAGGTAATCATAAAAGAGGATAAAGAAAAACAAAAACAACCAAGTGTAATTTTACCCACAATCCTTCAACCCCCCACTCCCATCCCTCCATCCCCAACCTCATAGATTCTGAAGTTAGAGGTGCAACGACAGGAGTGTCGATCTGGCAGCATGGATGGTAATAATATGGATCTTACCAATCTGGAGTAGCGCAGAAACAGTACACGCACATCATTATCAGTTGAGACTTATAATCAATAGGTAACAGCTTCCGCAACTAATATAGGTACTGGCAGTTACATCTAGGGCCAACAGTACCTACTTAACCAATGCTTCTCAGGCCAACAAGGAATAAGGTACCTTCTGGATACTACCAGTGACCTCAGAAGACATGTGGCTGAGTTGGAGGACCGCAATAGAAGAGGCAACAAACACATTTTTGGGATTCTAGAGGGCTCAAAAGATTCTGCTGGGTCTTGCGTGGCACTTCTGGAATCCTGGATACCCATGGTCACAGGAATAATATGTCATCAAAACTTAGAATTAGACCGGGCACATAGAATTCCAACCTTAAACTCCTCAACTAGAAAAAATGACTCGCCCTATCATCTGCAAAACACTGCGATATCAACACATGGAAGCCATCCTTAACTTTGCCAGGAAAAATCACCAGGAAGGTCCAAAAATAACCTTTACGCAGGACTATTCAAAAACCACCGTGGTTACAAGGAAGGGATTCCTTTAGTAGGGGACACATTGAGGGACAAGAACATCCAATTTTCCTTTGCAGGTCCCGCACAATTCAGGATCTTTGAAAATGGCAAGCCACATTTCTTCACAAACCCAAAAGCACTTGGAAGCATCACCAATCCAAGAAATGGACCTATCTTCAGCGGCCTCGAATAAGAGGAAGACATGATATCCTTTAGTATTCATAAATGTTTTAAGATGTGTTTCAGTTCTGTCATCATCCATGTGGGATGTTTGACGTTAAACTTGACGTTAAACTTGTCTAGTATACTTTCTTGATGCAAAGTTAATGTGTGCTGTCAGTATAACGCTGCATTCTCTCCTGAGTGAGCTTTCACTTTGAAGGACTCTTTTCAGACGTACATGGTACTGGTTTCAGGCACCCATGATTGACTCCATACACCTTGTTTTTCATGGAAATTTCGGTGCTCTGTTTTATGAAGATTTGCGCAGTTTTACTTTAGTTTGATAACAGGACCTATTCTCTGTTTTGCACTAAAGTGAGTTAAGATTTCAAACAATATGACATTTTAAAAGAAAGCATGTATGTTCAAAAGGTCTCTTTCCCAAGCAGCTGTTCCAGAGTATAGCAAAAATTGCTGCAAGTGCATGATGTCAAAGGAAACAGTTATCATTTGAATACAGCTTGCTAAATTTAAAAAAGTTCCCATATGTTTTAGAATATTCAGTCCATTACTTCACTGGCAAGGGGAAATAAAATATGAGGCCTACATGAAATTTGACTACTATACGACAATGACCATGTTAAATTGTGATTTGCACACTAGCATTTAACTTCAGAATACATTGATAAACATTTCATTATGATCATTATTAATTCATATAAGTATTAAGATACTCATAAAAGTTTTTGTAAGTCTCATCATTATACATATAAGAAAATGCATATTAATCTTTGTCATTTATGTGTTATCCCACTACTACATATATAAAATACATGTTTTTTTGAAAATCTTTTTTATTGACTTTTTCCATACACAAATAATTTGCCACATAGTTGACATCATTACATTCTCTGTAATATAGGAATACCACCAGGTTGTCTGGCAATTCACATTATCAGAATGTATACGGTCTATTGTTCCTGAGAATAGGGAAAGAAAGTCAATTTAAGCTCTCTGTTACGTTTCAGATTATTCTCTGCTGAGTCCACAAGTTTACCTATGACATGCTCACTTACTCATTACTGTCTATATGTAAAAAGCCATAATGCACACTTAATTAAAAACAAAATAAGACAAAAGAACGGAAAAACAGACAGAGCTTTGAAACGACTTATGTCCATAATGTCATAGAAAGGAAACTTACATAAACGACTAAAAAATAATTGACTGGGGTCCGCGTGCTCTTATGAGAATATATGCATCGATTCTCCAGGCAGGGACAGGGGGGAGGGAGGGGGTCGAGAGGGGAGGGAGGAGAGAGGGGGGAACACCCCTCATTAGGCGGGGGCAGAGGGATCTCAGCTCCTAGCGCAAGACAAATCCACTCTATGATAGACCACATTTAGCCGGTGCGGGTTAAGATATGTTTGATCGAGTACCTTAAATTGAAGGACTTTAACCCCTTGGGCGCGGCCGCGATTCTGCGCCTGTGCGGCGTTTTCCGTAGTGGGCGGGTTCATGACGGCCCCCAGCCGTCATCAGCACATGAGCCCTGTGATGCATGACGGCTGGGGGCCATCATCAGCATCGAAGGGGTTAAATGCCGTATTCCTCGAGACTTTCTTGGGACCTTTCAGATTTTTCTGCCACTCCTTGTCTGTCAGGCTCCTATGTAAGGTCCCCTCCCATCGCTCCCATAAGCTTGATAATGAACCCTGGCTTTACTCCAGTATTGCGAGATAAAGCCACGGCACCACGTGCCCCGCCGAACCCAATGTCACTACCGCATCCAAAGCTGGGTGGGACTTAGGTTCTTCCGTGCCATCTCCCCACAGTTCCTGCACTGCCGCTCTTACTTTGTGGTAATTTAAGAATTGCCCTGCTGGAAGCTCATGATAGTCTAAAAAGTCATCTAGGGGAAGCAGTTCCTTATTCCTGTAGCAGTCTTCAATCGTCAATACACCTACTGCCTCCCAACCTGCCAGTTTGCGCAGCGATAGTGGTGGGCCCATCCCTGCCTGGGGGATACATATGCTCATATGTATCCCCAGGCAGGGATGGGGTATAGAGCAATCTATTTCAGGAGCGCGCTGTGCACCTATCCCAGCATTTAACTGCCACTGAGAGCAACTTGCTCATGTGTTGAAGTTTCTGGCGCCTGTTTAGAAGCCTGGGAAAGAGCTTAGCCTGTACAGCACCCGCGGGAAGCGGCAACGTAACCAGGTACCTGCCATCTAGCCATCTAGCCATCTGGCTAGCCACTGTAACTGCGCTGCTAGATAGTAGGCTTCAAAGTCGGGCCCCCAGTCCTCCATCCATAAGCGGAAGCCATAAAGTCTGCAATGACACCCTATTGCAGCCGCCATTCCATACCAGGTCTCTCAAGAGTCCTCCCAGTATTTTAAACCACGATCGTGGTATCAGCACTGGGAGGTTGACAAAATAATATAATAGACGGGGCAGGACCACCATTTTAGATAACGCCACTCTCGCCATAATTGGCAACTTAAGAGTGCGCCAGAAGGCCACGTGCCCCCGAAGCGCCCGCAGGGCACACCCGAGATTCCCCTAGAACAAATCGGCCTGTGTATGGTAGACCTGTATCCTCAGATATTTAACCGACACCGGCGCACATTCTATGGTGGTCGGCAAGGACAAGGGTATTTCCATTGCGGGGTGCACCGGCAACACAAAGGTTTTTGTCCCATTTACTCGCAGGCCCGAATAGGTGGCAAACTCGTCCAGGATGGTTAAGATAGGGCGGACCCCTTGCATTTCATCTTGGAGATAAATCAATACATCATCTGCGTATAGCGAGATAATGTGATGGGCCCCGTCCAGGGATATCCCCAGATCTGCTCCCTCTCTCCGGATCTGTGCCGCCAGAGGCTCCATTGCCAGAGCAAGAAACAATGGCAACAGGGGGCATCCCTGTCTGGTCCCTCTATAAATAGGGTAGGAAGTCGAAACCGTTGTTCCTGTGCGCACTCTGGCAGTGGGCTTCCTATAGAGGAGACTGACCCACTGCAACCAGTCCTCTCCTAATTGCATCGCACCCATGACAGCCAGTAAAAAGTCCCAGTGGAGGGTGTCAAACGCTTTTTCGAAATCAATCGCCACCACCACTGCCTCAGGATAGTCCTGCAAGTCCGAGTGAAACATGACATGGTACAACCTCCTGAGGTTATTGGACGTTGAGTATGAGGGAATAAAACCGTTTTGATCCACGTGGACCAGGCGACGCATGCGGGGGAGGAGTCTCAGGCCCAGTGCCTTACTCAATATTTTGAAATCCATGTTTACCATGGAGAGAGGGCGGAATTCAGCTAAGGGAGCGGGTACAGTCTCAGTCTTGGGCATAGGAATGACCAACGCCTCACGCGGCGTGAGCGGTAACTGCTTAGCCTGGAATGCAGAGGCATAGACGCGTTCAAGCTGCGGAGCCAATATGTCTATATAGGTGCTGTAAAACTCTGCCGGTAGGCCGACGGACCCAGGCGTCTCCCCCCGGGCCGTGTCCCGGACCGCTGCCCTAATCTCGCCTGCGCGAATTGGAAGGGCTAGCGGGTCCCTGGAGGCTCGATCGAGTTGCGTCAAGGGTTGGTCAGCCAGATATATCCGCAACGCTTCCTCTTGGGGCAGACCTGGGGAATCATAAAGCATTTTGTAATATTCCCTAAATGTGTCATTGATAGCCCTCAGGGAGGAGAAGGTGTGACTATGAAAATCCTTAACACTCATAATTGGCGCGCTTCTGCTATCGGATTTAATTAACCAAGCCTTGAGCCTCCCAGCCCTACCTCCCTCTGTATGTTGTGTAGCCTGATATGTGTTAAGATCAGGCACTCTCAGTCTATCCCAAGTAGCACTGTATAAGCTTTTTTTTCAGCTAGCTGCCCGTGGACTCACACTCCCTCAGCAATCTCCCTGTCTAAGGTCAAAATCCGTGCTACCAAATCCTCCAGCTCCCGGGTCACCAAACGTCTAGTGCCTACAGTCTGACCCAGGCGGTGTCCCCTAGTCACCATCTTAAACGCCTCCCATTCCACCAGAGGCGAACTGGCGGTGCCCTGATTGTTTAAGAAATAGTCACATACAGCGGCAGAGAGCACTTGACGGAACCCATCATCCTTTAACAGAGAAGGGTCCAGTCGCCACCGCGGTATCGGGGGCTTCTCAGGGATCGGGGTAAACCCCAGGAGCAGGGGACTGTGGTCAGAAAGGGCTCTGCCAAGGTATTCAGCTCCAGACAACAGGGGGGACAATGTGGGTGAACAAAAACATGTCAATGCGTTTTTGTAGGTCGTAGAGATGAGAGTAATAAGAATACTCTCTACTGTCAGCGTGGTGGAGACGCCAAACTTCATGAATATCCCATCCGGAAGTCCATCCCCGAAACCCTCTAGCCATGGAGGCAGCCGTGGTACCCCGCAGCAGAAGTGTGGACCTATCCCACTGCACATCATACACACAGTTGAAGTCACCTCCCAAGATCAAATTCTCATGGGGAGGCTCACCAGGACACCGGAAAGCTGGTCCAGAAAGGATAACTGGTCCCGATATGGGGCGTATATAGTACCTATTGTAACCTCGTTGCCCTTCAAAATGGCATTAATGACCACATACCTCCCCTCTGTGTCAATCACCTTCGGGATGAGCTGGAAGGATACCCCCGGTCTGATCCATACCAAGGCTCCCCGGGAGAACGCCGAGTATTAGGTTGCAAAGAGATGACCCCTCCATCTACGCCTCAGGCGAGTAACCTCGGCCTCCGTAAAGTTGGTTTCTTGCAGCAAAACCCCATGTACCCCCGTCGCTTAATGTAATTCAATATATTTTACCTCTTAGAGGGTGATCCCATCCCCCTGATGTTCCAAGTCATGAATTTATACTCCCCAAGGCGACCATCAGACCCCGCAATGAGAAGTCAGAGAGTGTCCCCCCAACCCTCATCCCAACACAAAACTCGGAACTCCCCCGGTCCCCCGGCATGTATCAACAACCCCAACAAACAAACTCCCCATCCTTAGGGCGGCCTGACAACGGTCAGCTGCCCAAACTTATACACAATGGCAATAGCTATGTGCCTGGTGGTACCCTATACCAAATCGTAAAGATCCAAGGCAAACGGCCCTAGGACCTACCAGAGGGGGTGCAGCGTGCACAAAAAAAAGGTGGGTATACAAGAGGTCAGTTCTCCCACCATTGCAGCCTCGAAGGCCCGCTCCAGCCCTCCCTTGGTGCAGCAACCCAGGAACCCCCTCCCCCCCAACCACCCACAAGAAAAGAAAATAACATCATAGACAATCCAGCCCAGAGACCCTGAGAAGACTGAACATAGTATCGAGGTGGGTAGAGGAGAGGGAGAAGGATAGCAAAAGCGAGACAGAGATACCCACCAGGGTCAGTTTAGTCCACAAGCTTGTTCGCCATCTGCGGGGTCACCTTCGGCATATCATCATTCATGGCCAGTGACGCATCAGAGTCAGTTTCTTCTTCTCCCTATTTGAGTCCTTCTCCTAGGATGAGCCCCTGCCTCGCAGAAGGTGTGCCAAGGCTGCCAGCGCTTCTGCCCTCTCCGTCACCATCTGAGACGGGCTCGGTTGTTTGGACTCCCTTTGATTCTTCTGGCGAATCAGTCTCTTCTCCGGACGTTCTGATCCGGACACCTGTCACGCAATACGCGGCTTCGGGGCACCTTCCAATTTATATGATTCAATCCAGTCCCAGGCATGTTGCGGGTCCTCACAAAAGAACGTTTTCCTGTCCAGCATGATCTTGAGCCGGGCAGGAAGCATCAATAAGTACTGGATGCCTTCCTCGCACAGTGTCTTTTTTACCTCCAAAAATGAAGAGCGACGACGTTGCACCTCCAGTGTATAGTCGGGAAAGAGGGAGACTTTACTGTTCTCTACTGTAAAGGGACCATCGGAGTGGACTTTCCTCAATAACAAGTCCCGATCCCGAAAATGGAGCAGCCTAGCCACCACCGTACGTTGAGGACAGCCAGCCACCCGGTGGGCCCTCTCCAAGGTGTAAAATGGAGAGAGGCCCTGGGACGCCACAACGTCTCTCAGCCATGACTCCAGGTAGGTAACCATATTCTACCCCTCCACTCCTTCCGGAAGGCCCACTACCCGCCTATTGTTCCTCCTATTTCGACCTTCCGCATCTTCAGCCCTCTTTTCCAGGGTAGAGACCTTACCCGCTAGCTCGCCAACTTGAGCCGATAACTTGTGGTGGGCAGGGACTAGCACTGCTAGGTCCACCTCCGACTACTTCACTCTATCTGCAAGCTTGGCATGTTCTGCACGCAGCAGGCCCAGGCCCACTGCCACAGTGCTAATGTCCTGGTACAGTGTCACCTTAGTGTCTACAATGGCCTCCAGGATTTTGGCTAGTTGTTGTTGGACTGGGACCTCCACGGGATTGTTCCCTACATCCTTCGCAGCTGACTCCGGTGCAATGGACTCCAGGTCCAGCGGGGGTCCGGCTTGTTTCCCCCTTGGTTTACCCATGTCGGGAATCCAGGTTCGGTCACCCTCGACCGGCTCCTTCTCTCCCTGGGCGGACACAATGCCTCCGCCAGTGTTACCAGTACCCACCACTCCAGGGTCTGATCGGCCCCGACAGGCCTCCACTTGCGGGTGTCTCCTGCTGACTCTCTGGCACCTTTGTTGGAAAAGGCCGTCCCGGCCACCCCAGACCTGGCGGAAACACCACAAGGTTCACCCCAACGCTGTCCCAACACTGTCCAATGCCAGCGCCAATTCCGCTGCGCGCAGACACAGAAGTACTCCGAAGCTGCTCCCAGGGGCGTCTCACCACTTTTCCCTGGCGCACTCCGGGAACCAGCAGACCTAGGGCTCCCTTTCTAAGCCGCCCTCAGCCGTGTCCACCCCACTCACTCGGCCGTCGTGTGAGCCTCACGTCCAGTTCACAGCAGGCCCACAGGATCACCAGGCAACGTGGCAGCTAAATTCCAGAGTCAGAACAACAACCTCCGGTGCTGTCTGTGGCCGGCACACACGTTGCCCTCTGCCAGGCGCTGGCACTGCCCTTCAGCCAGGCCTTGCATGAACCGCCCTCCGCACAGCCTCGCAGAGATTCCGCTGGTCTCACAATGCAACAGGCTCAGCCAGTCCGGGGCTGACGCCACACATTCAGCACACCCTCTCACCGGAGTCAGCACTGTCTCTGCCTAGCCTGCAAATCGCCCGCTCGGGGTCCGCGGGAGGCATCCACTCACACGCAACCACCCTCCTGGGAGCAGCCGCCGCACTGCGACGCTTCCGTCATTCACTCCACGGAGCTATGCTCCAGCACTTGCCGCCATCTTGAGGTCATCGCGGCCGGCCCGCCTCACCTGCTGGAGCCTCCGAACAGCGATCATGTAGAGGCGATCAGGGGGGGAATCAAAAGTCCCCAGCACTCATAGGGACCAGCCCCCTCTCACGGGCCCCAGGGCTCGGGCTGGATTCCCATTTTTAAACGGATAATTGGCGAGGCTAGCGCGGAGCTCCGGGCTCACGTGTCCACCATCATCGGCTCTCAAGCCACGCGCCCTATATAAAATACATGTTGATGGATATTCATGTAACCCCTACTTGTCTTTTGTCATTTTCAGTGTACACATTATAACATGAAATAACATTTTTGTAACTTTTCACATCAATCAAATTGATTAGTAATAAATCCATAACATGAGATTTTTCTCCTACATTATTTTAACACATATAAATGAGTAAAAAGTGTATTTCATAATCAATAGTCACATCTATATTAAATAAACATATCATTTTATCTTAAATCTATCTTATCATCTGTAATATTTTTACAAAGCAGTATCTTTATGTGGAACTTAACACACGTTTTGTCGTGGTTTGTGTAAAAGTAGTCATAATAATTTCTTTTATTAGTAAAATTATTTGATGTAATCTCTGCTCTATCACCAGCATCCTGCATTCTGCAACAAGACACTCTGTGTCATAAATTACACTCTTGAAAAGCGTGACCACCCACCACAGGCCCCCACATGGTTTATAACAGCTTCAAATAAATACCTTATTGAGTAAGAACTATTTTCAGTTCGGTAATGACTTATTTTCAAAGCAAGGGAGTCGCCTTGGGGGCCAGCTCCGCCCCAGATTTGGTGAACATTTTTATGGCAGATTATGAAGAAAAACATATTTTTCTACCCACCAATCCCTGCAATGAGAACATCACAACTGATGTAAGGTACACAGACAATGATTTCATGATTTGGAAAGGTACAAAAGAAAGACTGAATGAGTGCTAAACTTAGTTGAACATTGTGTCCAAAGATATTAAACTCACCATTATAGTTATGACTGCACAAGTGTTCATGGTTTCTTATCTTGTATATGTAGTCCGCCACATGTTGAGAGCTAACTCTATTGACATGCACCAGAGAATGGTCTTTTCATGGATTCTCTCGAGCCCTGAGGTTTCCGCTTCATCGAATGTGCACATCAGCACAATTCTCATTATTCTTTTTTTTATGTTTTAAAGTATGAGTAAGGTCCTCGCCTATCCTCTGCTTCTGCTCCTTCAAAGCCACGGGGTGTGATTCTTCTATTTCTGAGATTTATAGACCTTCTACACATTTTGAATACAGCTAAACTCAAAAAACAACTTGTATGGTCTGGCTCTAAATTATTTATCTCACAAGACGTCCCTTCAGCAACAGCCAAACGTCGGACAGAATTTCTTGATCTCCGTCCTGCCCTACGCTCTCTGGGCCCAAGATATGTACCTTTGAAAACATACCTTCTACTTTTGAAGATCCGGTAGACCTGAGAAAATGTATTTACTCGCACTCCACAGTGTCGATGGAAACTGCTGGTCCTTCTTCTGTGGCTTCTGTACCCTGATTTATTTATTTATTATTATGACTGTGCTTGTTCTTTGAAAATGCGTTTGCTATTTTTCTCATGCAGGTAGTCCTTAATTTTTGCTTCATAACATGTTAATCTTTTCTTTTTGCAAGTTGTCTTCAATATTTGTCTCATAATATGTTGATTTTATCTCTTTATTTTTCTCTTTGTTCTCCTATTTATACAGACTCTCTTTTTGAGATTTCTTGTCTATCCATTTCTTGCTTGTTTTTTACCGTTCCTAGTTGTGGTACGTTCTCCCAGATTGGACGTGTCGTCTTCACCTCTGTGTCACCACTCCTTGTATCTTCTTCCTGTTCTCCCCTGAAGGTACGTATTACAGTCGCCAGTTCTCCATTTCCCTTTATTTGCAGTCATATATCCTTTCCATGGTTGACATGTATTGTCTTCTCTTAACGTTCTTCCTATCCCCCTTTTATTTTCTCTTTTTATCTCCTTTACTTCCCTTCTTTGTTCTATTCTGCTTTCCTTTCTCAGTATTCCATTTCTTTTTGTTTATTAGTGTTGATCGTATTGCTTTATACAGTGTTCACTCTATCCACATTCAGAGTTATATTCTGGAATGTGAAAGGCTTTATTAATCCCATAAAAAGGCAGAGCATACTTTCTCATTTAGCCTCCTATAATCCAGGTCTAGTTTTACTACAAGAGACTCATTTGGTGGAACTTGAGGCTTTAAAGCCTAAATGGAGTTGGGTTGACTTAGTCCTTCTTTCTCCTAACTCCAATAAAAAAAACTGTGTCATTATTCTATGTCATAAAAGATTACATTTTTCTGTTGTTTCTCAAGACTTAGACTCGAAAGGTAGATGGTTGTTAGCTAAGTTACTTATTACCAATATTTCTTTGACTGTACTTAATGTTTATGGTCAGTCAAATAAATATTGGTAATAAGTAATTTAGCTAATAACCATCTACCTTTCGAGTCTAAGCCTTGAGAAACAACAGAACAATGTAACCTTCTATGACATAGAATAATGACACCATTTTTTTTATTGGAGGTAGAAAAAACAAGGACTAAGCCAACCCAACTCCATTTAAGCTTTAAAGCCTCCAATTCCGTCAAATGAGTCTCTTGTAGTAAAACTAGATCTGGATTATAGGAGGCTAAATGAGAAAGCATGCTCTGCCTTTTTATGGGATTAATAAAGCCTTTCATATTTCAGGATATAACTCTGAATGTGGATAGAGTGAACACTGTATAAAGCAATACGATCAACAGTAATAAACAAAAAGAAATGGAATACTGAGAAAGGAAAGGAGAATTGAAAAAAGAAGGGAAGTAAAGGAGATAAAGAGAGAAAATAAAAGGAGGATAGGAAGAACGTTAAGAGAAGACAATACATGTCAACCATTGAAAGGATATATGACTGCAAATAAAGGTAAAAGGAGGACCCACTCACTAACTCTTTCACCTTGGATGCCTCTCCGGCTATCAGTAATCAAGGTTTCCTGGACTTGCTGTCCAAAATTAAATCCGGCTCCCCTTTGGACTGCTGCCCGCCCTATGTCTTAAAGGACATATTTTCTGCTTTACCAACTGCCGCCATAACTCTTCTCAACGAGTCTTTACTTCAGGGCAATGTCCCCAATACGTTTAAAAACGCGATCCTGGTCCCCCTTTTAAAAAAGCCTGGAGCCGACCCTCTTAATTTGTCAAATTACCGTCCGATTTCCCTGATCCCTTATTTGGCGAAAGTGCTAGAAGCACATGTGGCAAAATGCCTGTCCAACTTCATGGAACTGTCTGGTTATTTAGATTCTCACCAGGCGGGCTTCCGTCGTGCCCACTTGACAGAATCCGTAATACTGGCAGTTCTGGATGACCTACACAAGAAAGCGGATGAAGACATTCCACAGGCCCTGGTACTATTAGATCTGTCAGCCGCGTTTGACACGGTCGACCATAGTATTCTGAAAGACTGGGTCAGACAGGCTGGCATCCAGGGCCTGGCCTTAAGATGGATCAGCTCCTTTCTCAAAGATCGCACTCAAGCTGTGCGCCTGGCCACGTTCACAGCCCCTAAGCTTACTACAACATGTGGGGTTCCACAAGGTTTCTCGCTCTCACCCCATCTGTTTAACCTATATCTTTTCCCCCTGATTCAAGCACTGAAGAAAATGATCGTGACAACTTTTAACTACGCTGACGATCTCCAGCTAACTTTTACTATTGATAATTCACCTAAGTCAGTGGTTGAATTCCAGACTACCATGCTCTTCATCCACCAATAGATGGATCAAAACTATCTAAAGCTCAACCCTAGTAAGACGGAATTACTACTGACAGGCAAGAGCAAGACCTTCTGGGGCCCACAGTACTGGCCGACGGATCTTGGCTCCCCACCAGTACCATCTACCTCGGTAAAGAGCCTTGGGGTCATTATAGACAGTGAATTATCATTAAAAAACCAAGTAGGTTCAGTGGTCTCCAAATGTTTCCATCAGTTACGAAAGATTAGGAAAATCAGCGGCATGCTTACCCATGCAGCACTAGTACAGGTGACGATGGCTCTGGTATTATCGGACCTGGACTATGCTAACTCAATCTACCTAGGGCTGCCACTCTTCCTCACTAAGAGGCTTAAAATGGTCCAGAACCAGGCAGCCAGGCTGATCCATCAACAACCTAGATGGCAATCGGCCAGACCACTGCTGAAAAAACTACATTGGCTCCCGATATCCCAAAGGACAAAATTTAAGATGGGATGTCTGGTCCTTAAATCACTGCACGTCAAGAGTCCTAAATTTATCAATACTCTCCCTACTAGGTACATCCCCTCCCGCAACCTCCGTCCAATGCATCTTCAGTTACTGACTACGCCCACCTTAAATGGAAACAACAAGGTGGACGACGGTTTGCATACCTGGCCACTAGACTTTGGAATTCTTTTCCTCTGGAGATCCCCTCCTGTAATGACTTACTCAAATTCAGGAAATCCCTCAAAACACAGTTGTTTATAAGTGCGCACGTATAGTTTCCCTCTGTTCTCGGTATGTTCCAAACAGCGCCATGAAACCCCTTAGTGTACGTGCGCTTTATAAGCAACTTGTAACATAACTGGCAACTGTAATACGTACCTTCAGGGGAGAACAGGAAGAAGATACAACTAGGAACGGTAAAAAACAAGCGAGAAACGGAGAGACAAGAAACACCCAAAAAGAGAGTCTGTATAAATATGAGAAAAAAGAGAAATATCAAGAGATAAAATCAACATATTATGAGACAAATATTAAAGACAACCTGCAAAAAGAAAAGATTAACATGTTATAAAGCAAAAATTAAAGACTACCTGCATGAGAAAAATAGCAAATGCATTTTCAAAGAACAAGCACAGTCATAATAATAAATAAATAAATCAGGGTTCAGAATCTGCAGAAGAAGGACCAGCAGTTTCCATCGACACTGTGGAGTGCGAGTAAATACATTTTCTCAGGTCTACCGGATCTTCAAAAGTAGAAGGTATGTTTTCAAAGGTAACTTTAAACAAGCATGGGTGATATAATCCATATCTTGCGCCCAGAGAGTGTAGGGCAGGACGGAGATCAAGAAATTCATACTGACGTTTGGCTGTTGCTAAAGGGACGTCTTGTGAGATAAATAATTTAGAGCCAGACCGTACAAGTTGTTTTTTGAGTTTAGCTGTATTCAAAATGTGTAGAAGGTCTATAAATTTCAGAAATAGAAGAATCACACCCCATGGCTTTGAAGGAGCAGAAGCAGATGATAGGCGAGGACCCAATCTAAGAGCATGCTGGATATTTAGGTTCGTAGTTGCAGGAAGGTCAAGAAGCTTTGGAAGAAAGGTAGTGAAAAGGTTAACCGGATCGTTCCCTTCCAAGCCTTCCAGAAAACCAAATAAGCGAAGGTTATTACGCCTCTTCCTGTTTTCAAAATCTTCAGCAGATTTCTTTAACAGTAGAACCTCCTTCTCTAAGGTAACGACCTTGACAGACATGTCCTGTACCTCTCCAACATGTTGTTCCTCCACGGATATACGGGTTTCCATATACGACCATTTAGTATCCAGGACTTGAAGACGAGAATTTGTTTCCTCAATAAATGGACGTAGATCACGAATCTCTTCCTGAACAGTGTCCAAAGAGATAGGAGAGACAGACTTCGGCGGAGAAGGAAGATCCTATTTGAGACGTTTATTGGCTTAAGATGGAGTTTGTAGTTTAATGGAGGAAGTTGGTGAAGCCACAGTTTGCGAAGAAATAGATTGTGCCATCTTGAGAGTATTGTGCAGAGAAGAACTAGAACTAGTATGAGATTTGGAAGCTTCGGAATAAAAAGCAGCTTTTTACTCCTACCCATATGTAAAAAAAACAAAAGAAAATTCGTAAGGGTAAAGGAGTTAAGGAGCAACTAGGTTTACAGTCCTGCCCTGAGAAAAGCTGCCCAGCACAAGAGCCAAAAGTTACACTTGCTTAAAGTCCATAAATTGAACAACCTCTGCACTCCCCTAGATAAAAATGAAGGGAGAAGGTAAAACAAACCCCTGTATATGCTGGAAAAAACAAGGTTTGCAAGACATGCAGAAAGTCACTTCAAAGGAATGTTTCTGAGGAGAGAAACGCCGCCGCAGGAAGAAAAAACGAAATGGCGGTCGTTTGTGAGAAATATTAACTCTTTAAATTTCCCACAGCAGAGGAGGAGAAAAAGCCATACCAATATATTTATCCACTCAGTGGATATTCCGATGCATGCAGGAATCCATTTCAAGAACAAATGGGCGCTGGGACCGCGAAAAACATCACAGTAATCCCCGTCATGGCACGGAGCTCTGGACTAGGCGGCCATCTTGGAATGCGCCACGAACATCCCCCTTCTCATTATTCTTTTTAATTTTTTAATATAATGGGCAACACGCATCTTGTACAAATGCCAGAGCTCCATTAATAGGAGTGCTTGCACACGCATGGTCGAAGCCCTTGTGAGTTTGACAGCGCCATAGAGTTCCCATACATGTGCTCACCTGCATTTGACGGCACAATGTTGCCATAATTCAGGACTCCACAAACGGGTTTTGTTTAGTTTCAAAGATACATGTTAGTTAATCATTCACAAACAAGACAGGGGGAGAAGTTTGTATTCTGCATTAAACTCCAATTTTCTCCAATCCACTTAGCATGATTTCTATATATAAGATTATCAAAGATAACTTTTTTCATTATATGCTCACATGCATGGGTTGCACTCCTTGCACATTTAACTTGAAGTAAGGCCACGATCTTATCTATGTATATGTCAGGGGATTGGTTGGGATGAGGGTTGATCTGCAAAAGTAAGGCGACAGAGACCGAAAGGGAATCTCGTTTCCGTTAGCTTTTTATTTATATACAACAAAGAATGTCCAGTGTTCCTCTGTTGGTTGGGTTTGCTCACGTCTTCACCAAGGGGTTGGTCTAGGCTTCCGTTGTTCGCTCACCGGTCCGGACCCGAAAGAAGCACAACGAGAATACCAGGGTCAGTATGGAGGAAGAATACAGCTTCCTCTACAGGGAAAGGGGCATGAGGGAACTATCACCCAGATACCAGCACCATGTGTAACTGTACGTGTCCTCCCTCTATGATGATTCCCTCCCCTGCCCGTGCCCCGAAAACCTCCAGATATTCACCCGTACCTTGTACAGCCACCCTTCTCCTAGAGAGTGGTGGGACGATACGTGGTTCGGTTGGCCTCCTGCCGTCTCGTTCTGCTTGAGGATGGCGTCTCCAGCCACGTCTCTCCTCGGCTCCTCTCACTCTGCAATCCTTGTCGGCTTTGGCGTCTTCGTCTCCTCTCCCTGTCCTTGCCTCGTCTTCCGCTTTTGTCATGGCCTCCGGGGTTCCTGTACCGTCTCGTTCTTCACCCGATAGGATAGTTGAGGGAAGCGTCACTGGCCACACCCCTTGGGGCTCCTCCTGGTGGCTGCTGATGATTCCCTTAAAGGGCTCCTCCAGAGTCTGTGTATTGAGTGACATCACGTCACTCAATACACAGACGAAGTGAAGATGAAGGTGTCGGTAGGGAAATAAGGCACTACAGTCCGATGTCCGTCATCTGTCTCCTGACAGTATAGTAATGACTTTAATCAATGAGATTTGGTCTTCCTAATGACGGACATTCCACCGCTTTTTTTTCCTTCTACCCTATTATAACATACGGAATGACAGTGAGGACTCTTATTTCAACAAAGGCACTGTGTTATTAATTCCCAGCCATAACCTTTGCGAATAGGGCCCTCAGAGTGAGCAATTGTTTACACTTCTCTACCCCGTTTATTAAGTTCCCATGACTCAGACAACTTTCTATCTGTTGTTCCCAGATTCAGATGTATAATTTCCTGCTTATGAATCATATAGGCCAAGATATTTTCACCTCTGCCTATATATTTTCGATGAGAGGTAAGAACTCATGGATGCTATGTTATGTTATTCATACTTATAAAGGCGCAAACAATTACCCAAAGGTGTCAAGGTGCTACCACTATCAGAGTGAGAGGAGAAAGTGTAGCTGTTTCTACTTAGGGAAAAGCCCGGTTGTTAGGGCTTTTCTGAAACTGAGTAGATTATGAATGGATCTGATATGGGGTGGTAGGTTATTTCATTCCTTGGTTATGAGGTTAACAAAGCTACTACCTCTTCAATTGGTGAGTTCAAATCTCTGGACCACCAATTGCCAGGAGCTACTTGACCCGAGGTTTCTGCCAGGTATGTACCACCTGAAGAATTCTTGCAAAAACTCTGGGTTAGCCTCATGAAGGACTTTGTGGCCCAGGCAGAGAGCTTTAAAATGTTCCTTTGTCTAATGGGAAGCCAGTGAAGCTGCATGATGGTGGGGGCGGTGGATTTATATTTGGGTATCTTAGTCAGGGGTCTGGCTGCCGCATTTTGAAGTACCTGGAGTTTATTCAGGTGTTGTTCCTGAATAGTCTATTTTGATCAAAACCAGAGCCAAGATAACTGCTTTCTGGGCATTGAGCGGAATAAACGGAAAATCTTTTTGAACATATGCAGGATAAAAAAAAGCATAAGAGGTACCTGCCTTGGGTCAGTTTCCTGTCCAGAATTATGCCTAGGTTTTTGATCTTGTTGACTGGAATGGGAAGGGTACCCATCTCCAGAAGCAACCAGGATGGGGCCCACAAAGTCAGATTGTTCCTAAATAACATGACCTCAGTTTTCCCTGAATTTAGTTTTATGCAATTTAGGCTCATCCAATGACCAATTGCTGTCAAACAATTATTGAAATTGAAGCCAGTGTGATTGTTGCTAGAGGACAGAGCAACCACAATTTGGGTATTATCTGTTTAAGATATTAGGTTCAGGTCAAAGGAACCTGGACCTTCGCCTCCTCCGCCCCCGATATCCAGAGGAAAGACCGTCCCAACCGCCCAGGAGGAAGACTCACCATCGCACACAAGAGCTCCCTCCGACTCTCCACCTCCACCACGAGCAACTTCTTCTTCACCATGGAACACCTCCACCTCCACTTCCAGGTCCAGACCAACCAGAGAACCACATTTTGTGGCACCCTTGTCTACAGACCCCCCGGACCCCGCGCTCCGTTTACCAACACCATCGCCGACATCAACGCGCCCCACTCTATTGCCTCCATGGACTATATGCTCGTTGGAGACCTGAACTCCCACCGCGACAACCTCAACGACCCCAACTCCTCCACCCTCCTGGAAAACCTCGCCAAGACAGGACTAAAACAGCTCGTCACCATGCCCACCCCCAAGGCAGGACACACGCTTGACCCCATCTTCGCGGAAGGTAACAACATCCACTTCAGCCACACCACGCAATCCCCATGTAGGGACCACCACTGCATTCACTACCACATACACCTATTTATTTATTTATTTAGGTTTTGTATAGCGTTAGCTAGACCCGAAGGTATCAGTGCGCTTCACATCGAATACAAATAAGCATCAACAAGACAGATAGGTCGAAGCAAGGTAGGGAGAGCATGGGTAAACATCGTAGCAAGTAAAAGTCTATACAATATCAGCATGAGGGCGACATGGCGGAGATCAAGGGAGAGTCATCTGGTTCTCTCTAGGACCATAGAGATAGTGAACTATCAAAGTCAGACGAGGGATTCTCGTTACGATCCAGCCCGCTCAAGAAAGAAGGCTTTGAGTAGTATCTTGAATTTCAGGAAGGAGGCGGTCGTCCTGATGTGGGGGGGGGATGGAGTTCCATATCTTTGGAGCATTACCCGCAAAGGACCTGTTAGATCTTTTACGTTTCTGTGATTTCAGAGGTATGAGTAGTAGCGTGTTGGAGCTTCTGAGGTTCCTAGACTGACCGGCTCTATTGAGTTTGTTGGCCAGATATTCCGGTTTTCCTGTATGCAGGGCTTTGTGTGTGAGGCAAGCTGTGCGGAAGTTGGCTCGTAGGGTAATAGGAAGCCATTTCAGATCCTTGAGAGCCGGGGTGATGTGCTCATATTTCTTAGTTCCCGTGACCATTCTAGCTGCTGCATTAAGGGTAGCAGTCAAAGGACCTAGATGAGATTTGGCTGTTCCAGTCAGAGTAGCAATGCCATAGTCAATCCTGGAGAGTACCAGTGCCTGAGTGGCCTGTTTCAGGTCTTTCAAGGGGAGGAAGATTTTTAGTTTGTAGAGAAGTTTCAAGTTAAGGAAAGCCCTTTTGGCAGTTTTAGAGATGTGTTCTTTCATGTCCAGTTTTGGGTCCAGAGTGATCCCCAGTGATTTGACAGAGGTTGTAGGAACAAGAGGAACATTGAGGGTGTTTAAGGCTTTGAGCCATTCAAGTATTTGGGGATTTTCACTTTTGTTTGAGATGAGGAGCACTTCTGTCTTTTCTTCATTAAGTTTGAGGTGGTTGGATGAGAGCCAGTGTTGGACCTCTGTGAGTGGGCCATTTAGTCTGTGTATGTCTGCGATCGAAGTGGTTTCCAGGTAGAGTTGTGTGTCGTCCGCATAGAGGTGAAAGGGGATGTTGAAGTTCCTTAGAATTGTAGTGAGGGGCTCCATGTAGATGTTGAAACGTTGTGGAGAGAGTACTGACCCCTGTGGGACTCCTCTAGTAATGGGGAGGGGGTCCGATTTGAAGCTTTTAATTTTGATAATTTGTGCGCGGTTGTTGAGAAAGGAGGCAAACCATTTGAGAACTGTTTTTTCCAAACCCGCTCTCTTCTGGAGGACATTGAGTAGTAGGTTGTGATCCACTGTGTCGAACGCTGCCGATAAGTCTAAGAGGATGAGAAGGCTACATTGGTTGGATTGCGGTTTCTGTGCTGCAGCCCTTTCTGAACCCAGATTGGTGTGGGTCAAGAAGATTCAAGATCTCTAGGTGATGGGTTAACTGAGACAGCACACATTTTTCCAAGATTTTCGATAAGAGCGGAAGATTCGACACTGGTCTGAAGTTGGTCAAGACCATAGGGTCAAGGCCGTTTTTTTTTTAGGAGTGGCGTGACTTGACCTAGTTTAAGGCAGTCAGGAATGGAGCCATCGCTCAAAGAGCTGTTGATGATCTTGGCCCAGATAGGGGCTAGAGCAAGTTTCAGGTCTTTGGTCAGTCTCGAGGGTAGCTGATCAAGGGAGTATGACGAGGGATTAGCGATGGCAATGAGATCACTTATCGCTTCAGTTTGGCTGGGTTGGAAGGAAGACCAGCGAGTGGCTGCGGTTGTTGGTCTTGAGTGGGTAGAAGCAATGGGGAGCAACTATGTGAGGGCGGAAAGATCGCTGCAAGATCGGTCATTTGAGGCAATTTTTTCATTGAAGAAGTTAGCAAAGTCGTCGCACTGGGATTTGGACACTGTTAAGCTGTCTGTCATAGGCATGGAGGTTTGGTTCCTGATGATATTGAAGAGCTCTTTGGGGCGGTTTTTAGCCTCGTCTAGAGCAGAGCAGAAGAAGGATGACTTTTTGTTCTTGATATGATTAAGGTAGGTTTTGCAAGCTGCTTTGAGTTGGTCCCGGTTGAGGGCAGTGGGGTTGTTCCTCCAGGATCTTTCCATGGCTCTTAGGAGTCTGCGCTCATCATTGATATCAGTGGAGAACCAAGACCTGGAGGGAATGCTTCTGTTTTTTTTTAGTTTTCTAGGTGCCAGCTGATCCAGGACGCGCTCCAGGTTGGAATGATAGAGCGAGGTGAGTTCCGTGGTTGAGAGGAGCTCTGTCGAGCTCGGGAGGAGTGAGCTAAGAGCATTTTGTAGCTTGTCAGGTGGGACTTTCGATATGTTTCTGACCCACTTGGGGGAGGTTTGGGTGGGTGTGAGGGAAAGAGCCGAATGGTTGATATGAAAGAGGATGGCGTGGTGGTCAGACCAGTCCACTGGGATGATGTGGTCAATTGAAATTGTCTTTTTGTCCGCAATGATTGCATCCAAGATCGCTCCTCTATGGTGTGTTTCTTCTGAGCAGTGTTGGATCATATCGTGGTCTTGTAGAAGGGAGGTGAGAGATTGGATGAGCGGGTTATTGGTTTCATTCAATCTTAGGTTGAGGTCGCCCAGAATTATTCTGAAGTCACTGTTGAGAGCGGTTTGAGTGATCAAATCCGAAAGCTGTTCGCCAAATTCAATAGCGTTGCCTGGAGGGTGGTCCAGGAGAAGGCATTGGAGTGGGCTGTGGTGGGGCGAATTGATGTTGACCGAGAGGCATTCAAAGGAGTTGTAAAGGAGGGAGGGGGATTCAGTAATGGAGAGGTCACTTTGTGGATAATTGCTGTTCCGCCTCTTTTGCGTATGTGCCTGTCTTTGTGGATGAGTGAGAAGCCGGGAGGCACCAGCTTGTCCAAGATGGGAGGGGATAGGGTGTTCAGCCAAGTTTCAGTGATGAAGGCTACATATAGGTCATGGGAGAGGATAGTTTTGGCTAATTCAGTTGCATGTTTGACGGCTGATCTGCAGTTGATAAGCATGCAGTTGATGGGGGGGTCTGCATCCGGGTTCCGGTTGACCGAATTCGCTCTGGGTAGGGATGCGAGATGGGCTGGGGGTCTGGCGGTTTTTCGGTGAGGCGGGTCTCTTCTCATACCAGTGATGACTTGGATCGAAGAAAGGGGTGAGGGGTGCGGGCGTAGAGCTTGGGCTGGATGGTTGGGAGGGGGTTTGTAGGATGCGACGAGGGAGCTCACTTCCTGAGGGGAGAGAGAGGGAGAAGTTCTTCTGGGACAGTCAACTTGTGCTTCAGTCCGGGGTTCAGTGAGAGGAGGGCGAGAGCCTTGGGGGGACAGGGATCTGATCGCGGGGAGCCATTCCTAATGGGAGGTTGCTGGAGGTGGGGAGGTGAGACGAGATGGGGGGGTAGCTGGAGTTTCTCTAGGGAGGAAAGGGTTTCTTTTAGTCCGAGGATCAGCGTGGCGATCTGGGCTTCAAGAAGGTCCAAGCGATGTGTCATCATGGAAGCTGGGGGGGGGGGTAGTGAGGGGGGAGCTGGGCCTTAGGTGAGAGGGGCGAAGGGGCAGGGCCTTAGTGGGGGGGAGAGAAGAGGTAGGAGGGACCGGTTCCGGTTTGGAGAGGACTAGGGAGGGAGAGGGGTAATGAGGCGAGTTGCTGTTTGGAGGGATAGTTGGGGAGGGAGGGACTGAATCTGGATTGGGGTTCAGATGGGCGAGGGCTAGAGAGGGGGAAAGGGTTTGGGGTGAGATAATGATCGGGGGGATAACAGGGGTGGGAGGATCAGGTTCAGGTTTTGAGATTGGGTGGTTGAGGAAACGAGAGGGAGGAGGGTTGTGGCCCCTTTGGAAGAGGTGGTTATCTTCACTGAGTGGAATGGTGTAAGCTAGTGTTCTGGGAGGTAGGGAGGAAGGGGAGGTGTCCAGGGGATTGGGAGATGGAAGGGAAGGAGGGGGGCAGAGTTCTGTGAGGTAGGGTGGAAGTGGAGGTGGCCGGGGGTGAGGGGAATTGAGGGAAGGGGCTGGGGGAGGCGAATGACTGGTGACGTGAGTAGGCATGGGGGTGGTGCACGAAGAGGTGATGGAAGCCTGCTTTGCGGCTTTGGAGTGTGACAGGAGCCACTGGGGGGGAGGTGCATGGCTGGTGAGGGTAGAGAGCAGTAGCCGTCTTTAGAGTGGGGAAGAGGGAGTCGAAGAACTCTAGGTTTTCATCTTTCGCTTGAATAAGAATGGTGCCATTCAGGAAAATGGTGATGGTGATGTCTCCGGAGAGAGACTGTTGGTTAAGGGGGGAGATAGTTAGTTTCCGGTTGTGTTCTGTGAGGGTGGTTTTTGAGACATGGAGGAGTGAGTTAAAGATGGTAACCCATAAGTCAGGTCTTAAGGTGTGAAAAATGAAGTCCATTTTTCTTTGCCCTCTTGATGAGCAGTGGTAGGTGTCCACAATGAGTGTTTCGGGATGTTGCCTAATTAGATTCTGTTTAAAGCGTTTTTTTGCTTTGAAGGAGAGTTTTTGTGGGAAAGTTATGGTGTAGGTGTTCTGACCGAGAGGGGAAAGGAGTTTCTGTAACAGGCAGGACTACATGACTGAACTCATGGCCGGAGGCATCCTGGAGCAATTAGGGGGAATGGTTTGTTGATCTACTGGAGTGTCCAGGGTAGTTAGAGGTCGTAGGACTTAACTGCAAGATCCTGAGCGAGGAGCTTGGCCTTAGGCCACCAATTCACCTTTAAGGTCAGAGGAGTCCGCACTAGAGAAAAGGCTCCTTACGTTGAGGCGAGATTGTTAGATTGTGGAAGAAGCGAAGAGAGTAGTGGTAGGGTCAGGATGGCAGCCATAATGTGGGCCGTCAGCCCTCGGGTGGGAGGAACGTGCAGGCTGGCGTGGGGGGCCGAGTAAGGTGCTCTTGATGATTGGAGATTGCACAACCCCATGCAGCCCAAACCCACATTAAGCTCTCCACAAAGGAACTGGAGCAAAGTCACTGAGGAGCAGCTCACCTTCACCCTCAACCACGACACCCCCACCACCTCGACCAACATAAACCTCACAGCCAAAGAGCTCCACAGATGGATCTTCAACTGCACAGACAAGCTCATACCCCTACGTTGCCCCAACAGACAGAGTCCCAGGAAGGCACCTGGTTTACTGCCTACCTCCAAGAATCCATACGCACCTGAAGATGCCTCGAGAGGAACTGGAGAAACAGCAAAATGCCGGAAGACCGCACCACCTACAAGAACACCTTGACGGAATACCACTAAGGCATCAGATCCACCAAAAAGACCTTCATGCAAAACAAGATCCTCGCCAACTCCAGCAACTCCAAGGAGCTCTTCAGCACCATCCAGGAATTCACCAAACCCGCCAGCGAAACCAAAGATATCACCCCTTCCCAGGACCGCTGCAACAAGCTTAGATCCTACTTCCATCTCAAAATCAAGAGCCTCCAAGAACAACTTCAATGACCAGACACCCAAGTCCATAACCACCTCCTTCTCCAGCAATGTTAGCCAACCCACCATCTCCTCCTGGACCCATTCACCAACGAAGACACCGTTTCGACCATTAGGCATCCACTCAGGGGCCTCCATAGACCCCTGCCCACTGCACATCTTCCACAGAGCTGTCACTGCCATCGCTCCAGAACTATGATGCACTATCAACACCATCTTCGAGACCGGCATTATTCCCGATGACTGGAAATGCGCAGAAGTCAGACCCCTGCTCAAGCAGCTCTCAGCTGATCCCACAAACCTCAAGAACTAAATGCCCATCTCCCTCCTCATTTTTGCGGCCAAAGTCACAGAGAAGACCATCAATGCACAACTAACAAAATTCATCAAAAGAAACTCCATCCTCAACCCCTCCCAATCCGGATTCCACAGCAACCACATCACCAAGACTGCCCTTCTCGTTGCCACAGACGACATCCGCACCCTCCTCAACCAAGGCCACACCACAGCCCTGATCCTACTGGACCTCTCTGCAGCCTTCAACACCGTCTCCCACCGCAAACTCAATGCCAGACTCCACGACGCCGGCATACAAAGAACGGCTCTCGACTGGATCCGCTCCTTCCTCACCAGAAGAACCCAAAGAATCAGACTACCTCCTTTCCTCTCCGAAACCATGTAAATAAACTGCGGAGTACCCCAAGGATCACTGCTCAGCCCCACACTCTTCAATATCTACATGGCCCCCCTTGCCACCATCGTCAGACAGCCCGGACTCAGCATACCATCCTATGTAGACGACACTCAGCTCATCCTCTCCCTCATCGAGGATTCCAACACCACCAGACTCAACTTCCAGGAAGGAATGAAGGATGTTGCATCCTGGATGAGCAGTAGCTGCCTAAAGCTCAACAATTAGAGAAGACAGAGGTCCTCGTCCTTAGACACTCCCCCTCGGCATGGGACAACACCTGGTGGCCCACCGCCCTTGGCAGCCCTCCCACCCTCACCCCCAACCCCACCTACCACGCCTGGATCCTCTGCATCGTACTCAACTCCTCCCTCTCCATGACCCGACAGATCAACGCCATGGCCTCCAGCTACTTCAACACTCTCTGCATCTTCCGAAAGATCTTCAAATGGATTCCTCCCGAATCAAGAAAGACCATCACCCACGCACTCATAACCAGCAGACTTGACTACGGAAACGCTCTCTCTGCTGGGATAAGCAAGTCTCAGCTCTGCAAGCTCCAGACCAAACAGAACACGGCAGCCAGACTCGTACTTGCCATCCCTCGACACAAACATAGCTTGTTAGCAGTAACTACTGCTGCCGTGAGTGAAACGGCCATCAGAACTCACCTGCCTTCTCACCTGCTTTCTGCCGCTGTGAGGGGAACGGCCAGCCACCACCATTTGCCCTGCTAATCAGCGCCATGAGGGGAACGGTTACACCAGGGACTACATCCCCCACAAGACCCAGCGCGTCGCGCAAGAGTGTCGCTGATACCGTGCCAGGAGGCGCGATAAGAGCCATGCAGCACCCCTGTGGCCCTGGGAAGCTTGTTAGCAGTAACTACTGCCGCCGTGAGGGAAATGGCCATCAGAACTCACCTGCCTTCTCACCTGCTTTCTGCCGCCGTGGGGGGAACGGCCAGCCACCGCCATTTTCCCTGCTAATCAGCGCCGTGAGGGGAACGGCTACACCAAGGACTACATCCTCCACAAGGCCCAGCGCGTCGCGCACCTGCGATGCTGATACCGTGCCAGGAGGCGCGATAAGAGCCGCGCAACACCCACGCGGCATGGGACGCGCCCTGCGAAGCCCGGGCCTAGGGCGGGCTCATATGAGCCCGTCAGAGAACGAAGGAGACCGGGCCGGGCCACCCCCCTTACTTCTACAATGGGTAAGCGCAAGCATATGTGTAGTCATGATCAGGTTTAAAGACAAATTTACAAGACAGTCTACTTCTATCATTTCCTATCTGACTTCGGCGGTGGGTGCCTTGAACCAAGAGATTGCTAATGCTGAACAGGAACTGGGACTGGGCACGAGCCACATTGTCAGGGAGGAGAATACTGCACCTGAACTCCCAATTACATTTCTTGTTGCACTGGAACCAATGTTTTTGATTAATAGGCCGATGGCAGAAAGAGCAGCTTCTAAACAAGTTGTCGGTGAGCCAGGGGCTCTGGAAGTAACAACTAATGAGGGGCTGCCGGACTAGGAACTGGTTGCAAATGGGCAGACCTTGGGGAAAAAGAGAACTAGTTGAAAAATCAACAAAGGGGATAAGGTCCCAAAAAAGAGTACACCAAAGCCGAAGATAGTGGACGAAAATATCCAACTGATACTGCGCAACTTGGTGAAGGACATTTTTAGCACACGTTTTGAGACTATACTAACTGACATTTCTAAAGATATTATTGATACCCTGAACACTTGTATTGCGGGCATTGTGAAAAAATTTGAGAGAATTGACTCCCATTTTAGGGAATTGAGCACCACTCTAGCCCACATAGTACAAGTTTGCTGACCAAGTCCCAAGTGGAGTCTATCATTGGAGAGAACCTTTCAGGTAGCGAGCCGGTATCCCGGCCATGGGCCCATTTTTTTCAAACAGTTTCCCAGTTTCACTTGAGGCAGCCCAAGAAGATCATGCAGGTGGGGGGCCGTCATACATGCAGTACCTCTCTCATTTAGAGCTGCCAGCAAATGGCACCACTGTGGCGAGTTCAGGGTTATAGGCTCGACCGGAGAGAAACATTAGCTTTAAACATTGTAGAATTTTTTTTTTTTTTAAAGATTTTTATTGTGCAAAGCAACATGATACAAGCATGGGCCTACAACCACAGGGGCCGGCCGCTAGATTATCTTAGGCGTGGTCGAACATCAGAAAGTATCGGCCGGTAGCCCAGAGGCCTGGTACATACAGTATGAGAGGCTCCGCAAAACAGGATGAACTAAGGACATCATAATTTTGCTTTTAGAAAAACACAAAAGAAACAAACAAACAAACAAAGCTCAAGGCGGGAACCACGGTAGACGAAGCCTGCTCCAACGGGGGGGACCCACAGTAAGGACAAATGACCAGGAAATAGACAGAAACCGCCAGGGGGGGCGGGTCAGTGGAGAAGCCGGTGAATCAGAAGAGAAATAGAGTCATCCAGGAATGCCGGATCAGGGGGACGGAGAAAGATCAAGAGCGTCATCCAGTGGGGGTGAGCAAATGTTTCCTCGATAAGCATTCCATTGACTCCAGATTTTATTCCATGCCTTAGGTTTGCCCCTAGCCAAATACACGGTCTTTTCCCGAAACATACACCAGTCCATATTCTCCTTCCACACAGAGACAGAGGGGGCCTGTCGGGAACCCCACCGCTGTGCGATGTCTCTCTTCGCAATCATGTTCCCGAGGGCCGCCCACCGGGTCTGAGCAACGCTGTAATCATTCGGCTCCCACACATTCAACAAGCATCTCCGAGCCTCAGGTAGCAGAGCAACCCCGGTAACACACTCCATTACAGCATGCACACGAGTCCAATACACAGCCACATCCCTGCACTCCCAGATGATATGAAGGAAAGTGGCACACAAACCACACCCGTGTTTACACAACCCATCCGGGGAAAAGCCCATGGCAACCAATCGAGGACCAGTAACATAAACCCGATGAAGAATTTTAAGTTGGACAAGACGGAGACGGGCCGGAATGGCGACCTCCTTCGGGGACGACACAGCCGACTGCCAGTCCTCGTCATCCAACTCCAGCCCGTCCCCAGTCCAGGCCACCCTGAGACGCACAAGAAGATCAGCCCGAACATTAATCAGTTTCTTATATGTCAACGATATCGTACTATCGGGCAGGTGACCATCAAGAACACGATCTTCAAGCGGGGAGGACTCGGGAACGTCAGTGCCAGCGGCAAAGACCAATGTCAGAGCATGGCGGATCTGCGCGTACCTAAAGAACTCTCTATCACTCAAATCATACTCTGTCTGAAGGACCGCAAAGGACTTAACCGCGCCCTTCACCCAGAGGTTGCCCACTCTGCTTATACCAATCAAGTCCCACTTCTCAAAACCCTTCGATGTCCGGAGGCTTCTCAATTTTTCAGACGCATATAAAGGGGTGGCTCGCGTCAATCGATCGGACGATCCCATGGCCGCATTCACATCCTTCCACACACGCACCGCAATCCTAGTTGGACCAGTCAAATCCCTCCCCGCTGCCCGAGAGTAGAGCGCCCTATTGTAGGCACCACCCGGCAGTTGATACCTGTCCATCTCGAAAGCAGGGTTCGGACTGGGAGCATACAATGCGTGATTGATAGCAGACAGCTGGGAGGCCCAATAATACCGCCTGATATCCGGGAGCGCTATGCCCCCGTCGTACCAGGGAAGAGTCAATTTTACGAGGGCAATTCGCGCGCGGCCGTCCCAAACGAGCCGTCTCTGCAAGCCCTCCACCTCCCGAAAATAGCTCGCAGGAATGACGTCAAACGAATTCTGGAGAGCATACAGAAATCGAGGCAGAGACATCATTTTAAAAAGTGTGGCGCGGCCGAGTGGCGACAACGGCAATTTACGCCACAGCGACACATCTAGTCTCAACCGACGGAGAGGAGGAAGGAGATTACGTTCATAGCGGGCAGCCCGATCCAGAGATATAAAAATTCCTAAATACCTGAAACCAGAACGAGAAATCTGAATGGGGAATCTACTTGGCAACGAGGGAAGGCCACCCGAGATGGCGTAGACACAGGATTTCGACCAATTTATGATCAATCCGGAGTTCTTACCAAACGAAGAAAGGACGTCAAACAAGACATTGAGACACTTACAAGGAGAAGTGAGATACAAAAGAATATCGTCTGCGTATAACGAAACTCGGTCCTCGAACTCGGGGGCCCACCGGATGCCCTTAATCGACGGCTCCCATCGGAGCCAGGCCGCAAGCGTTTCCAATGCCAGAGCAAAAAGAAGGGGGGATAGCGGGCACCCCTGTCTGGTGCCCCTCCCAAGAACAAAGGGCGCAGACACCCGACCGTTTACCACAACCTGCGCCAACGGGTCCTTGTATAAAAGTTGCACCCATCCAACAAAGTCCGAACCAAAACCGAATTTCGCAAGGGCGGCCCAAAGATAAGGCCATTCAATCATATCAAAGGCCATCGTGGCGTCCAGGGAGGCCAAGATGGCCGGCTCCGAGAGAGACCTGGCTCTCGCGAGAACGCCTTGCAGCCGCCGCAGGTTGTGGGCAGTGTTGCGATGCGTTATTAAACCGGATTGATCCGGATGGATCAGGTCACAAATAACAGAGAGCAGACGGTTAGCAAGGACCTTAGCAAGAACCTTGGGCTCCGCGTTCAGCAGGGAGATGGGCCGGTATGAAGAGCAAAGGTCCCGAGGCTTACCCTCCTTAGGAATGACCACGATCGTCGCCAGTCGCTGGTCACAAGGGAGAGTGCCCAGGTCACGAGACTCCAAAAACATATCACAGAGATACGGAGCAATTATATCAGGCCGTAGTTTGTACAGTTCGATAGGCAAGCCGTTCGGGCCCATTGCCTTGCCCGAACGGAGAGAACGGATCGCTGTCGCAATCTCATCCACGGACAGCGGGGCATCCATGCGCCTCTGATCTTCCACAGAAAGGCAAGGCAACGGGATGTCGCGCAGCAACAAATGAGAGTCTTCCTCATCCCTGTCAGACACCGGAGAGTACACACCACGAAAATAATCTGCAAAACACTCCACTATCTCATTCGGGTCAGTCACGTTCACACCATCTAAAGTCTGAATCACAGGGACCACACGACTCGCTCTCTCCCTCTTATCAAGCCATGCAATCAGTTTACCCGCCTTATCCCCAACATCATACAGCTTACCCTGTTGCTCCCTAGACATCGACTTGGCAGCATCAGTAACAAGAGATTTATAATCCAACTGCTTCAGAGCAAGGGCGTGGAGTTTATCCTGGGTGACACTGGATTCTAGGTCAGCTTCCAACCCCAATATCTCATCCTCCAGACATACTACCTCCTGATTCCTGACCTTCCTGGCTTCCGCAATGAGGGATAGGGCCTGTCCACGGATAACAGTCTTAAAGGCCTCCCATAGGGAACTAGAGGAAGGAACAGACCCTTCGTTTTCCAGGAAATAGAGGTCTAGGGACTTTACCAAACTGTTACGAGTTTTGGGATTATGCAAATGCCAGGGGTTAATAGGGGCAACTCGTCCCGCAACACTCATCCCAGTGTCCATACAGAACCACAATGGAGAGTGATCGGAGATGCCCCGAGCCAGGTGCTTAATTTCCCTGACAGAAGAGGATTGGACAGCGGGCATAAGAATGTAGTCAAGTCTGGAAAGACTCCCGTGGGCCCCAGAGTGAAAGGTGTACTGACTCTGTGTCGGATGCATCAGTCTCCAGCAATCCACCAGACCAAAAGTATCCAGGAACCCACGTAGCCATGACTGGGAAGTAGGAATATCCCTGGGGGGGATGACGATCCAAAGTGCCAGACAGTACCGCATTAAAGTCCCCACCCACAAGGAGGGTACCCTCAGGGAGTTCCAGTAACAAACGACCAATATCAGAGAAGGTAGAAGTCTGGAAACCCGGGGGAACGTACACAGTGAGCAAAGTTAGGGTCCTACCCTCCCACCTACCAGCGAGGGCGGCGTAGCGCCCTCTATCGTCAAGGATCACATCATCAATCTCAAAAGGGTGAGAAGACCGCACCAAAATGCCCACCCCTCTAGAGCCAGTGGTAAACCCCGAATGAGCAACAAGCCGATATCCCCACCTATTCATGGCATGACACACATTTCCCACCAGATGCGTCTCTTGTAAAAGTACAACGTCAGGCGACAAGCGACGCAGATATTGCAGCACTACACCCCGTTTTATACGGTCTCCCAATCCATTGACATTCCAAGACATCAACCTCAACCCACTACCCCCCACCCCAACAGATAATGCATGAGTCACCCCACAGAGAGCAGAGCATTCGAAAAGTGAAAAAAACCAATACGCCGCCTTGAGAAGAAAAAACAAACTTACGAACATCCCCCCCACCCCCCCACCAACACCCGTTACAACACCCCCCTCCCTGCACCCCTGCAATAGACTAAATAGCCACCCCAACATGCAGTGTGCCTGTCGCCCTAACAGTCCCATTCTACAAAAAGACCCCGGAGGATGAGAGAGACCCTTCTCCCCCGCCACCCTAAGAAGAACAGCGAGTAGAAACATACATATAAAAAACCCCAGAATCCAGCTGACCAATGTCAAATATCGGGAAAGAGGGACCGAGTCATCAGGTTTAGCGAGGCTCACCACCCTCGGCACCACCAGGGTGCTCAGTGCGATCGTTCCGGGCGGGCAGTGAATCCAGCCAGTCACTCACAGGTTCCGGTCGATCAAAGAAAAGCGTCCGTTCCTCGTACTCCACACGAAGCCTAGTAGGGAAAAGCATTGCATATTTCAGGCCCCGATCTCGAAGACGTCGCTTTACCCCCTGAAAACTCATCCTTTGCCTCTGGACGAGCTGAGTAAAGTCCGGGTAAAAGTTGACAGTTGAGTTCTCGAATCACCGGGCCGCCCACCCTCGAAGCCTGCAGGATAGCATCACGGTCTCTGTAATGAAAAAGTTTTGCGATGATAGGCCTCGGAGGGGCGCCCAGTTTGGGCTTACCACCCGGAACTCGGTGGGCACGTTCCACGGCAAAGAACTTGCTCAGACCAGAAGGGGTAAGGTGGTTCAGGACAAGATCCTCGACCAGGAGATCAGTCGGGAGATCTCTGGAATCCTCTGGAACACCTATGACGCGAATGTTATTGCGCCTTGCCCTGTTTTCAAAATCCTCCAACCGTTGAAACAGGAGATCACCAGCCGATTTCAGCGTGCCAGTCTCGGTCTGAAGCTCAGATACATCAGCCGTAAGGCTAGTAGTCTTAAGGTCCAACGATTTCACCTTCTCGTTGGTTTTAGCCAGGTCAGCTCTGATCAGGGTGATATCGATCGCCACCGTGTCGATTTTACTGGCAAGAGCCTCATACTGTTGGCCTATGGTCTCCTTAATACTGGCAATGGCGCCCATGATATCCTGGAGAGACAGCTCCGTAGAGGCGATGGAATCGTCCTTAGGGTCCCCCGGGGGCTGGCTGGTGCCACCAGGAGAACCTTTGGATAAGGTGTACCGGTCCATAACGTTGGTTTGGACCGGGCCTCCTCGGAGGGGCGTCTTAGTCTTCCGTTTCTCGACGTCGATCCTGGCAGTCATGCTGGAAGATGCGCCTCGGAGGGACCCGTGGGACATGGTGAAAATGGCCGCTAGCGGGCAAGGTGACTACAGTCCACAAATTCAGGTTCGCTCGACCAAAGCAGAATCGCAGCCAGACCCGATCGCCTAAGGAGCCAGAAGCACACGCCAACCGAGACGGCCGAATCCCGATGGGAGCTGTTCCGCAGTTTGACAATGCCAGAAATGAAAGCGAAACTGAAAGTTAAGGCAGGGCGACTGGGGGACAACCCCTCCGCCGATGTTGTTCAAATCTGTCCCGGCGTTACAATCCACCAAGACCCCGGCTCACCTTCGGGCGGGCCTCAAAAGTTAAAAACGACTCAGTTACGGTTCCCAAAGTCCAAATCAAAATTTTAAAAGAGTTATGGCATCAGCCAAGGTTCCTCAGCAACGAGCTGTCCAGAAATTCAGGATTTGGTCAGGATGAGGTGCAAAGAGTGGCGAAGGTCCGGGGAGCTCTGTGCTCACGCGGCCATCACAGACGCTCGCGTAGCTCCTCCCTCAACATTGTAGAATTAATCTCCCCCCGGATGCCACCCCTTTGGTGGCAGTCTTAGTAGGGGTGCCCCCACTTGGACCTCATGATACCGCATCCACACTGGCATTGAAATCTAAAAACTGGTGTGACCAATACTGCTCTGGTAAACCAGAGATCTCATCCCACATCATAATGGCCAGGCGGGTAGGGTGGGTGGGAGACAGACCCAAACAGGTTAATGGTGACTGTATTATTGTCAACTTTAACAAACGTGATATAGCCAATGGGCTATTCTGGGATGCCTCCGACTTAGAGACGGGGAGCATTGGGGCTCTGCCTTTAGGCTTCTTTTATTCTCCGGTTGGGAGACCACCGGCTTCTGATAGAATCTATACTGAGGTTCCTGTGAAGAGGTCATACCAGACTTCCAATCATCAACCCCGTAATATAGGCACTAAGCTTTGTCCAGAAAGGTCCAGTGGTAGTGCTGTGATAGCCCCCCAACTGCCATCCCTTCCCTTAGGGCTTGAGGGAGGCCCCTTAGCACTAACTAATAGATTCCTTCCATTGTCTGAGTTAGATATTAACGATTGACTGGAGGTGCCAGATGAAGGTTTACCTGTTGCCAGTTTTATTGGTCTGGTTAAAGTAGAAGAAAATCTCCCTCAATGTAAAATTATTAGCTGGAATATTGCGGGTTTAAGATCCAAAAGAGCATACCCAAATTGGCTGAAGTTTATAAAACTTTACGATATAATTGCCCTCCAGGAGACTTGGGACAGGGGGGATAATAATTTTAGGTTAGATGGTTATACATCCTACTGTCTACCCGCACGCCCTACCCTGGCAGGTAGAGCTAAGGGGGGGTTAGTGTCCCTATTTTCCTTAAAGTTAAAAAGGTCATTGAAGTCGTTAGATGCGGCTTCCCATAATTGTTTGATTATAGAGTTAACTGTTCCTAACTACCATAAATTACTATTTGTTAACTTCTATAATTCTTGGAGAATGTGATGTTATGAATCACCATCTCAGGTATCTGAATTATTTTTTAGATTCTTATAGGTTGAAGCATTCCACTTTTTTTCATATTGTACTTATGGGCGATTTTAACATTCATTTGTGCGAATTGAACTGTTACCTTGATGACCATCTAGGGCCTGTTCACTCGGTGATTCCCCATTTCGAGCACACACAGCAGGAGGAGGCCTTGGAGGACCTTTTGGCCAGAGCAGATCTTTTTAAACCCAGTTTTAATGATCGATCCGATCGGGTCCCTACATTTAAAGCCAAGGATAGTGACACCAATATTGATTATATATTTTTGCCTTCCCCATTGTTAGCTAAGGTAATATTTTACAATGCAAGGCTGTCCACATTTAGTGACCATAACCCTGTAATATTAGAGCTACATGGAGATTGTGGTCTTCTGGGGCCAGTAGGAAAGCAAGTGGTTTCTAACTGTGGCATCTAGTAATCAGGGTAGGAGACTCACATGGCCCAATGTAATTCCTGACTCATGCTTTGCCGATCTTTGTACAAAGGCTGCAAAGAACATAGTAAAATGCACTGATTTAATCACCCCAAGGGCTGAGGTCTGAAGCGCCTTTGATGGAATTTGTGAACAGAAAGCAGCGGACCTGACAGTGTTATCTAAACCAAGATCTAACCAGGGGGAAAGATGGTTCGATAATAACTGTTCACGGGCCCACCTTAATCTAATTCAGGCCCTGAAAAATATACCTTGTGATAAGATTCTTATAGCCAGTCTAAGGAAGCAATATAATTTAGCGCTCCATACACGTAAAAATGAGATCAAAATTGAGGCATGGGATGCACTTTTATCGGTCGAAGTCCTTAAGGATAGCTCGAGATTCTGGGCTAGCGTTAACACTCCACTTTTTTCTGGCCTTGAAAATGACACTATGGAAAGCAATATTACAGAGGCACAGTGGCTTTCTCATTTTGAGGGTGTTTATGGGTCTAATGTGGATCAGGACTTCTGTGCTATTTCATTATGCCAGAGGGGCTCAACCTTGCTTGTTTTTAAGGAGGAGGACATTGAAAGGGCAATAACTGAGATTTCTAGCAATAAAGCACCTGGCCCTGACCGTGTGCCAGCGGATCTGTGTAAATGTCACCCCAAATTTTGGTCAAAGATATTCACAAATGTTTTTAATGCTTCGGGCGCACTGGGGTTCCCTGCATATTGGTCTCGGTCAACAATTATACCGTTTTTTAAAAAGGGGCAGAGAGGGGACCCTCGGTGTTATAGACCGATTTCATTGATTGACTCTGCTGTTAAAATACTAGGTAAGGCAATTCTAGCCAAAGTAATGGTTTGGGTAAATGATAATGATGCCCTATCCAACCTACAATATGGATTCAGGCAGGGCGGTGCACCATGGATCAGTGCCTTAATCTTTATCTTTTAATAGGCAAATACACAATGGCTAAATCAGGTTAATTACATATGGCCTTTATGGACCTTTCCTCAGCATTCGATCTGGTTAACAGATCGAAGCTGTGGACCATTTTGCTTGATATGGGCATTGATCCTTGCCTGGTTTACTTCTTGGCTGATTTGCATCAGGATCTATCAGCTTCAGTTAGGGTCTCTCAAGCAGGGAATTGCACAAAGCACTTTAAATCGGGCAGGGGCGTCCGACAGGGGTGCATACTGGCGCCACTACTCTTTACTCTTTATTTCAATTCGCTTAAAAAATCACTAGTAGTGGCAACCCCTGATGTTCCGCGTGTAGGAGAAAGGCTCATCCCTGTTCTTCTATACGCGGACGACGCTGTGTTACTAGCCCATACTGCTGTAGGTCTACTAAGGCTGCTGGATGCCTTTGGAGCTTACATGCTGTTCCTGGACCTGATAGTTAATATTTCAAAATCTCATGTTATGACAATGGGCCGAGGAAATAGGAAGTCTAAATCCTTTTTCTGTAATGGGGCTGAGGTGACGGGGGTGACCTCCTTTACTTATTTGGGGGTACTTTTCGATGAAAAATGTTCCTGGGTCCCTCAACAGAGAGTTAAAAAGAATGAAGTTGTTAGATCTACCTCAGCTTTATTAGGGTTTGCACAGAGCTTGGGGGTGAGGCGGTTTGAGGCCATGCTTAACATTTACAGATCTAAGTGCCTGGCAATTGCTAAGTATGGCTCATCTATTTGGGGTTACAAACAGCAGGATGGAGTACAGTTAGCAGAAAATAGATTTCTACGTGCCCTTCTGTCTGTACCACAATCTTCCTCAACTTTTGCTTTCCATCAGGAATTGGGGTTGGGCTATGTTTCAGATCCGTTGAGCCTAGCACCACTGGTTTGTTGGCTTAAAACCTGGCTTAACGCAGATATTGCTCTGAACCATCAGATCCTTCGGGACTGCGTTAAGCTGGACAAAGCCAGTAGTATTCCATGGCTGTCTTATGTTAAACCCATGCTCTTTAAATTGGGGCGGCCTGATCTTTTTAATTCTCCTGAGGAGATTAAAAAAGAAGATGTGATATGGGAAAAATCCCAGTTTCTGAATCTAGTGGCAATGAATCGAGAGAAGCAGGAGCTACAGAAACCTCAGGTTAGGGCCCATTATCTGACAAAATCCTCTATGTTAATCGAGCCCCACCTATGAATTGTGACCAAGCCTTTCCACCTCTGGCTCCTCACTAGATTTCGTTTTAATTCCCCACAGGATACATTGCACTTTATGATGATTTGCCGTTACTACAATGATATTCGCAGGAAGTTTTTAGTCCCTTATTGAAGGATAAAGGCTTTTTGCAGGTTAGACCAGCCTAGCTTTACCTCCAGATGTTCAACAGGACTTGGGATATTTTTAATATTGCTAGTTTCCTTGTTGCTGCAGTTCGCCTCAGGAAAAGGAACATTTCTATGATAACTCATACTTAAAGCCCATACATCTATATTTTAAGGACATTTTATATAATTCGACACATTATGTTTTATTATTGATTAATTTTATTGTTAATGTGTTGTTTTATTTGTCTAGTGGTTTTTGTATTCTTTGTGCTGTAGTTTTATGATTTTAATTAATCGAATAAAGTGGATTGACTGACTGACTGACTGACACCAACATATCACCCAACACCTGCGAAACCTCCTCTAGCTCCCTGTTGAGAAGAGAGTCACCTTCAAGATACTCACCCATGCCTACAAATGCCTCCACAACACCTGACCCCAATACCTCAACAAAAGAATCTCCTTCCACTTACCCAAAATAAACCTCAGATCCTCCGACCTCGCCCTCACTGAAACCCCTCACATCCACAGAGCCAGAACAGGTGGAAGATGTAGGAAAGTAGGATCTGCTTCTTAGTGTTACCACCACTTTTTGCTTGATGTTGCACTGTTTTGACTATTCGACTGGGATCCTACTAATCAGGACCCCAGTCTATCTGCTTTCTCCTTTAAATTGTTATGCATGTACTTTGGTACACTCCAGATTGGACCCGTATCAGTCCCTAGTATATGGTACCCATGTACCCAGGGCATAGGTACACCAGAGGCCTCCCATGGGATGAAGCATGTATTATGCCACCCATGAGGGGCCATGCAAAATGGAACTACAGGTCTGCTACTACAACCTGTGTAAGCTGGTGATTGCACCACTTACTTAGATATAGGTTCATGTAACAAGGGGAGCCCGTTGCCCCAACGCTCAAAGACCCCCAGAACCCTGATCCGGGATTCATCCCATGACACCCCCCTCTTGTCTCTACAGCCGCACGATCAGCAGCATGAATGGTGGCAGTACGACATGCCGTGGTCGGTATCCGAAGAGGACGAAGAGTGCGGCTCCTTTAACTGGTCAAAGGCTGGAGAGTGGGCGGAGTCCGATATCCCGTCAAAAGCCGAGGTGAGGCAGGACCAGGTGTGCTTGCTCACCGGAGGAGCTGTGTTTCGAGGAGAGGAGGCGAGTGGTGGTTTGCAGGAGGAAGACGGAGCGTTGGGAGGAGCAGCGAGAACCGAAGAGCCGACCGAACTACCATCAACGGGAAGCAGGACCGAGAGAGAGGAGCCGTCCGCGCTACGAGAGCCAGGAGGCCAACGACAACACGAGCCGCCCAGCCGCACGCTAGGAGGAGGCGTGTGGCTCTGTGAGGTACATGGACGTATAGCGTGTTGGGTGGGACGCAAGGGTGGGTCCGTAACGTGACCGCTACCCCTGGTTGTTTATCCAGTGTCCCCGTCCCTGCACCGACCTACCCTCCTCACACTCGAAGCCGGGTTATTCACGATTGGTGTTTCCCTCACTCCCTTCCCCTACACTGAGAGCATTTGGACTGATCCTTGTCTTCTCCTTTTCTCCCCGCCTCGAGCTTGATTTGGCATCACGGAGACGAGATGCCGGAGAAGCCCTGCCAGAACCGTAAAGGACGAAGAAGTCTCGAGGAGGAGAAGGCGGACAGACCGGAGTCGCTCACCCAGGAGAGTGTCCTCATGCCCCACTTGCACTGACTACCTCTTGTCAAAAATAAAACAACCTATAACAAAGACACGTCTCTTGCCCATTCCTACCGCTGCCGTTACAGTAGTGGAGAATGCGGGAAGTCCTCCCATCTGCCTAACAGAGATGGAAGCAGTGGTGCAAGAGCTAATAAAGGGACAAGAGCGTCTAGAATGGGCGGTCGAGAAACAGTTGCAATCCGCCCAGGAAGACCGCGAGATTATGAAAGCAGCCATGACTGCGCATACAGGAGAACCCCCTAAGAGTTGGCCGGCCATGGGGACCGGCGAAGAGAGGGTAATACCTCATGGAACAGGGGGAGTCTCATTACAAAAATATCAACCGGGTGAAGACCCGGTTTCCTTCATGCTGAATTTTGAGAGAGCTGCGAGGGCATGTGGGTGGCCCCTTGCAAAATGGCCCTTTTTTCTGGCTCTCCTCCTGGTAGGGGAGGCCCAGGCCGCTTACCAAGTGGCTAATCCCAATGGGGACACCCCTACAAGGACATAAAGCGGATTGTCCTAGATCATTTGGGCTTGGATGCAGAGGCATACCGCCTCCTGTTCCGGAAGGAGAGGGGTGCCCCGGGTGAAAACCCAAAGACGCTGTTCGTTAGACTGAAGATGGCTGCCGATAAATGGCTCACCCCGAACACCAGCACTAAAGAAGATATAATGGATAGGGTATATCTTGAGCAGTTCCTCGAGGCGTTGCCATATGCAACACAAAAGTGGTTACGCCAGCACCACAACCTCACCACCACGCAGGCAATGGAAATGGCTGCTACGTTCTCAACCCCGAACCCCTTCCTGGGAGCCAGAGAAACCCACAAGGATGATCCCGACACCAGAGAAAAGACCACCCCCCGACTCGTGGAACCACCACGACCACACACCTGGAGGCCTGAACCCCCAGGGCCTAACGGACCCCAATGCTTTGATTGCGGGACTTGGAGACATATCGCTCGGTTATGTCCCCGCAGAAGGGCTACGGAAGAACCCATGGAGGTGGGATACCTCCCAAAGACTGTGCTCTACTCAGCAGAGATGGGAAACTGCTTCAGAGTGAGTGTGAGGGTAAATGGGTCCCTGATCCAAGCATTGTTAGATTCCGGTTGCCGACAGTCTGTCGTACAGTCCCAACACGTGGAGAACACTCAGTACGTTCCCAAGGAGAGGGTTAGCATTAGGTGTGTGCATGGGGATGTGAAACAGTACCCAGTGGCCCACATACCCCTGGAACCCCTACAGGGACACCCTCGCACCGTTAGAGTAGGGGTGCTGTCTTCATTGCCAAAAGACCTAATAATAGGGACCGACAATCCTGCCTTCCTCCGCATGTTCCATCAAAGCCTTTACCCCTCCCGGTTGGATAACCTCCCTACTGGGGTATCCAAGAGACACCCCATACCGGCCTTTGTGTCCCCAGACCCGTGGGTGTTGGACCGCAGCTTCCGCTTCGCCCAGACCAACGACCCCACGCTGTACAACGCTTGGGAGAGCGCTCAACAGGACCCAGGCCTAGAGCGCCTCCGGTATCCTAGGTTCTTTATCAAAAACGAGCTGTTATACCATCAAGGTCAGAAAGACGATCCAGAACAATTGTTGGTTCCTGTCTCCTCCCAGACACAAGTCCTATTCTTCTCTCACTCTCATTTAGTGGCGGGTCACACAGGAGCTGAGAAGACGACCCAGAATATCCTACGCCACTTCTACTGGCCCGGCATCTACAAGGACACAATGACCTACTGCCAGGAATGCGACATATGTCAAAAGAAAAACATGACCAGACCCCCGGCGGTCCCACTACAACCCCTCCCTATTATCGGGACTCCGTTCGAGAGAGTGTGTATGGATATCATAGGCCCCTTGCCGAAGACGCGAAAAGGGTATCAGCATGTGTTGGTCGCTGTCAATTACGCAACCAGATTCCCTGAGGCCTTCCCTCTAACTGCTACCACCACCAAACAGATAGCAGATAAGATGGTAGAGCTGTTCTCGAGAGAGGGGTTCCCCAAGGAAATATTGACGGACCAGGGAACCCCGTTCGTCTCCCGGCTGATGAAGGAAGTGTGTCAGTCATTGGACATCCAACAAATACGTACAGCGGTCTACCACCCCCAGACAGATGGGCTTGTGGAGCGCTACAATAGGACTCTAAAGGCCACCCAGCGGAAGATGTTGGAAGTCAGCGGGGCAGAATGGGACCAGCTGTTACCTCTGGCCCTTTACGTAATACGGGGCCAGAAACAAAGTAGCCTCGGATGCTCGTCGTTCGAGCTGCTCTATGGACGCCAGCCTCGCTCCCTTCTGGACATGACCAAAGAGGCCTGGGAACGGGAAGAACCAGAAGAAACTAGGATGACTCTCGAATATGCCCAAAATCGGAAAGCTAAGATCGGAAAGCTACGTGACCTCGCCTTCACAAACCTGGAACAGAATCAGAGAAAACAGAAGGCCGTGTATGACAAGGGGAAGAAGTGGCGGAGATTGGCTGTGGATGACTGGGCCCTCGTATTGTTACCCTCATCCACCCAGAAATTCAAGGCCGAATGGGTAGGCCTCTATCGAGTAATCGCAACCATCGGCAACACCAGCTATAAGCTGCAAGTGGGTCCCAGGAAGACCCAGACGTTTCACATAAACATGCTTAAAAAGTGGCTGGGACCCCCCTCTACAGGAGTGCATCGGACGTCCCCTTCTTCCCCTGTAGACGGGCAGCTGTCCTCCATCGATAGTTTAGTGATCAACGATGACTTGAGCACCCAGGAAAAGGAGGGGTTACGAGCCACTCTGCAGGAACACAATAAGCTGTTTTGGAAAAACCAGTTTCGCGGAACATCGGATCGAGACCCCTCCTGGTAAGATAGTACGGATCAAACCCTATCGGGTTCCAGGGGCCAGGAGACAGGACATCTGAAAGGAGGTCCAGGAGATGCTAAAGATCGGAGTCATCAGACCCTCCATGAGCAACTGGTCCAGCCCTATTGTCATGATACCGAAACCTGACGGGTGGCGGAGGTTTTGTATGGACTTCCGCGCCCTCAACGACATATCCAGGTTTGATGCATATCCTATCCCGCGGATCGACGAGCTGATAGAGAAGCTGGGATAGGCAAAGTACATATCGACGCTTGACCTGACCATGGGATATTGGCAGGTGCCACTAAGAGAGGAAGACCGCCACAAAACCGCTTTTTCCACCACGGAGGGACATTACGAATTTACCGTCCTGCCCTTCGGGCTCCACGGAGCACCGGCAATCTTCCAAAGACTAATGAACACCTTACTGAAAGACATGACCCTCTTTACATCAGCGTATTTGGACGATATCGTCATTTTTAGCCCCGACTGGGAGACGCACCTACAACACCTACACCAGGTCTTCCTGACCCTCGAAAAAGCAGGACTGAAGGTCAACGCTAAGAAATCCAGAATAGCGTACCAGAAGGTGAAGTACTTGGGATACGTCCTGGGTCATGGACTCATAGAGCCCCAAATTGAGAAAGTGAGGGCTATCGCTGATACCCCGTTTCCAAAATCCAAAAGGGAGATGGGGGCCTTCCTGGGGCTCATCGGCTACTACCGCCGTTTTATACCCCAGTTCGCCCAGCTAGCCGCCCCACTCACGGACACTCTAAAACAAAACGTAAAGCAATCTGTACTAGAAAGACGGACCCCGGCGATGCAAGACGCTTTTCATATGCTTAAACGTCTCATCACCTCTACCCCGGTTCTCTCCTCGCCTGACTTTACACGGCAGTTCACGCTACACACAGACGCCTCTGACTATGGGATAGGGGCTGTGTTATCCAAAATAGGAGAGGACAGACTGAGCCACCCCATGCTATACATCAGCCGCAAACTATTCTCCAGAGAACTCAAATACCCAACAATTGAGAAAGAATGCCTGGCGATTAAGTGGGCCGTAGAAAAGTTGGCATACTACTTGGAGGGTCGACCCTTTTCCCTGTACACTGATCACGCCCCCTTGCTTTGGATGTCCCAAACCAAATCTAACAATACTCGGGTCATGCGGTGGTTCCTGGCCCTTCAGCCGTTTGCTTTCTCAGTTCATCACCAAAAGGGCACGGACAATACGGGGGCTGACTTCCTTTCCAGACATCCCCTTCCCGAACGGAAGAGTCCTGGGGGGATGGTGTCTAACAAGGGGAGCCCGTTGCCCCAACGATCTAAGACCCCCAGAACCCTGACCGGGATTTATCCCATGACACCCCCCTCTTGTCTCTACAGCCGCACGATCAGCAGCAGGAATGGTGGCAGTACGACATGCCGTGGTCGGTATCCGAAGAGGACGAAGCGTGCGGCTCCTTTAACTGGTAAAAGGCTGGAGAGTGGGCGGAGTCCGATGTCCCGTCAAAAGCCGAGGTGAGGCAGGACCAGGTGTGCTTGTTCACCGGAGGAGCTGTGTTTCGAGGAGAGGAGGCGAGTGGTGTATTGCAGGAGGAAGACGGAGCGTTGGGAGGAGCAGCGAGAACCAAAGAGCCGACCGAACTACCATCAACGGGAAGCAGGACCGAGAGAGAGGAGCCGTCCGTGCTACGAGAGCCAGGAGGCCAACGACAACACAAGCCGCCCAGCCGCACGCTAGGAGGAGGCGTGTGGCTCCGCGAGGTACGTGGACGTATAGCGGGTTGGGTGGGATGCAAGGGTGGGTCCGTAACATGACCGCTACCCCTGGTTGTTTATCCGGTGTCCCCGTCCCTGCACCGACCTACCCTCCTCACACTCGAAGCCAGGTTATTCACGATTGGTGTTTCCCTCACTCCCTTCCCCTACACTGAGAGTTGAGGGCATTTGGACTGATCCTTGTCCTCTCCTTTTTTCCCCGCATCGAGCGTGATTTGGCATCTCGGAGCCGAAGGAGACGAGATACCGGAGAAGCCCTGCCAGAACCGTAAAGGACGAAGAAGTCTCGAGGAGGAGAAGGCGGACAGACCGGAGTCGCTCACCCAGGAGAGTGTTCTCACGCCCCACTTGCACTGACTACCTCTTGTCAAAAATAAAACAACCTATAACAAAGACACGTCTCTTGCCCATTCCTACCGCTACCGTTACAGTTCACTATATAGACAGGTGACTACACTTAAATCTTATGTCACCCCTATAGCAGGCCTTATCAATCCTTAAGCAGGGTGCTGGGTTTTATGCGAGAAGGTGCCCCTGCATGAGCAGAGCCCCTCTGCAGCATTTGAAAACCATTCTCCCGGGTTGTCTGTGAATCAGCCGGACATACAGGTAGAGGTGCAATATAACCTCGCGGTAAATGCTATCCCGAAAACGGCTGCATAGAAACATATTGTGTTTGGTATCAAACACCTTGCATTCATACCTCCACATCAGTAACCAGTGTGGGAGGTATGATTCCACCCTTCTGATGCGAGCTTCGTGGGGTCACTGGTCTATCCTGTGCCAACCTTCTCGACCTGGTCAGCACCAAATGGATGCTGCCGACCAGAGACACATTTCTGCCCTCCTACTGCTGAGCCAAGCTCGAGCAAGGGAAGGCAGCACAATAGGCATCCTGTCACAGGGAGGTGTGACCACCTCCCAGACAGGATGTAGTGTATCGGGGCTGGGTGGGTGTACTCTGAGAGTGCCTGAAAGTCTGCACCTGGTGCACATTTGGTGTACCTGTGCATAGTCCAGCTTAAACCAGTTCAGGGAGCCTGCTCTGGTGCAAAACAGGACAAAGGACAAGGTTGTAACCACCCCTCTGTCCTGACCCTCCCCTAGGAGAGTCCCCCAAATCTGTCCAACACTCTTGAGCAGGTACACAAGGGCTTACCTGGCTGTAAGACTTTAGACACTCTGGGCTTCGCTGGACTTCGATTGGGCCCGACTTCGTCTCCCTCTCCGTCCAAAGCTTTGTCTGTGCCCTTGCTCTATACAGGCTCTGTGCTGGACCTGTGATGCACTAAGGACAACTGAAGAATCTCCCTTAGGGGGAAGGAGCCACTCCCCTGCATTCGCAGGCACCTCAACGCAACTGACCGGTCAGCTGCTCCTAAGCTTCTGCGGACTCTAAAGTTTCCAGCAACACATAAGGTGGGTTACGAAGGTCCACGAGATTGATCTGCCCTCTCACCAAGTTTGAGGCCACTATCCCTCATGGGGACTGCATAACCCGAACCCCTGTGCACCGCATCTATTTGCAATTGCATAGGCTTTTTGACGATTCCCGAGCTTGTGCATTGGACTCCATGTAGTCCTGTCCCTGAGCAGTATTTTCACCAATGAACCACAGTCTCCTCACACCGAGTGCTCTGTGGGCTGGTAATTTGTAATCTTGCTCGAGGTCCCCTTGTGACTCCTGCTCATTCGGCCTGTGGGTCCTCCAGAGGGTCAGCCTGATTTCTATTGGGCTTTCCTGGTTGCTCCAGACGTCCCCTGACTCTCCATTGATTGGAGAGTACCTAGGAACTTGCTGGTCCTCACCGTAACCTGCTTGACCTTCCTGCGTGGGTTGCTTTTGCGAAGGCTTGTTGGTGCTCCAGCCGACCCCGACCCCCAGCACTCAACATCCTTCATGGAACAGTTTACATCTGGCTCCTGGTCATCGTCGACATCTCCTGGACCTCGTGGCTGCAGAGTCAAGCATCCCTTCTTCGCACCTGAAGCAACTGACATCAGTGGGCATTTGTCTCCCGAGCCCCTGGTCACTCTGAAGTGACCCAGACTCTGTCCCCTCTGCTTTCAGGGTTCTTTCTTCCTGAATCCTGGCTGGGATGCCACTGGACCCTTTTCACCTTCACGGCAGCAGCACTTCTTCGCAGCCCTCCATTGAGAACGACGACATTGTCCAACACCATTCCAGACCTATGCACCTGGCTCCTCTGGGATAGGTAACTCGGTTTACTACGGTATCCACGGGGGTTGGCTCTCCAACCTTTTAAGTTCCAAAGGGTTTCCACGAAGTCCTCCTAGAAGGGTCATTAAACTGTCAAATTGCAACAGCAACTTGCCCGTAGAATTGTACGGAACCCGCGGTCGTGTTAGCACACTACAACCGTCCTCTGTGGGGCCCCTGTCTACTCAGCTTGGGTGATTCCTTGGGGTCCCAACGATTCTACGTGCACCAGACCTTCTCTTGACCCGAGTCGTGGTAGTATTACAACTATTTTAGTATATTGTTTGGTCTCCCCCTGGAGCCCACTGTGCATTGTGCTACTTATAACTGTTCTATTGATCTTGTATTGTGTGCTTTGTGCTCTATCCTCGAGTAGATGATACTAGAGAGTGTTATATTAATAAATACATATTTTATATAACTACTGTGTGGTACTCCTTTCACAGGATACATTGCACTTTATGATGATTTGCCGTTACTACAATGATATTCGCAGGAAGTTTTTAGTCCCTTGTTGAAGGATAAAGGCTTTTTGCAGGTTAGACCAGCCTTGCTTTACCTCCAGATGTTCAACAGGACTTGGGATATTTTTAATATTGCTAGTTTCCTTGTTGCTGCAGTTCGCCTCAGGAAAAGGAACATTTCTATGATTACTCATGCTTAAAGCCCATACATCTATATTTTAAGGAAATTTTATATAATTCGACACATTATGTTTTATTATTGATGAATTTTATTGTTAATGTGTTGTTTTATTTGTCTAGTGGTTTTTGTATTCTTTGTGCTGTACTTTTATGATTTTAATTAATCGAATAAAGTGGATTGACTGACTGACTGACACAAACATATCACCCAACACCTGCGAAACCTCCTCTAGCTCCCCGTTGAGAAGAGAGTCACCTTCAAGATACTCACCCATGCCTACAAATGCCTCCACAACACCGGACCCCAATACCTCAACAAAAGAATCTCCTTCCACTTACCCAAAAGAAACCTCTGATCCGCCGACCTCGCCCTAACTGAAACCCCTCGCATCCACAGAGCCAGAACAGGTGGAAGATGTAGGAAAGTAGGATCTGCTTCTTAGTGTTACCCCCACTTTTTGCTTGATGTTGCACTGTTTTGACTAGTCCGACTGGGATCCTACTTATCAGGACCCCAGTCTATCTGCTTTCTCCTTTAAATTGTTATGCATGTACTTTGGTACACTCCAGATTGGACCCGTATCAGTCCCTAGTATATGGTACCCATGTACCCAGGGCATAGGTACACCAGAGGCCTCCCATGGGATGAAGCATGTATTATGCCACCCATGAGAGGCCATGCAAAATGGAACTACAGGTCTGCTACTACAACCTGTGTAAGCTGGTGATTGCACCACTTACTTAGATATAGGTTCACTATATAGACAGGTCACTACACTTAAATCTTATGTCACCCCTATAGCAGGCCTTATCAATCCTGAAAGCAGGGTGCTGGGTTTTATGCGAGAAGGTGCCCCTGCATGAGCAGAGCCCCTCTGCAGCCTTTGGAAACCATTCTCCTGGGTTGTCTGTCACTCAGCCGGACATACAGGTAGAGGTGCAATATAACCTCGCGGTAAATACTATCTCGAAAACGACTGCATAGAAACATATTGTGTTTGGTATCAAACACCTTGCATTCATACCTCCACACCAGTAACCAGTGTGGGAGGTATTATTCCACCCTTCTGAAGCGAGCTTCGTGGGGTCACTGGTCTATCTTGTGCCAACCTTCTCGACCCGGTCAGCACCAAATGGATGCTGCCGACCAGAGACACATTTCTGCCCTCCTACTGCTGAGCCAAGCTCGAGCAAGGGAAGGCAGCACAATAGGCATCCTGTCACAGGGAGGTTTGACCACCTCCCAGACAGGATGTAGTGTATCGGGGCTGGGTGGGTGTACACTGAGAGTGCCTGAAAGTCTGCACCTGGGGCACATTTGGTGTACCTGTGCATAGTCCAGCTTAAACCAGTTCAGGGAGCCTGCTCCGGCGCAAAACAGGACAAAGGACAAGGTTGTAACCACCTCTGTCCTGACCCTGCCCTAGGAGGGTCCCCCAAATCTGTCCAACACTCTTGAGTAGGTACACAAGGGCTTACCTGGCTGTAAGACTTTAGACACTCTGGGCTTCGCTGGACTTCGATTGGGCCCGACTTCGTCTCCCTCTCCGTCCAAAGTTTTGTCTGTGCCCTTGCTCCATACAGGCTCTGTGCTGGACCTGTGATGCACTAAGGACTGATCTGCCCTCTCACCAAGTTTGAGGCCACTATCCCTCATGGAGACTGCATAACCCGAACCCCTGTGCACCGCATCTATTTGCAATTGCATAGGCTTTTTGACGATTCCCGAGCTTGTGCATTGGACTCCATGTAGTCCTGACCCTGAGCAGTATTTTCACCAATGAACCACAGTCTCCTCACACCGAGGGCTCTGTGGGCTGGTAATTTGTAATCTTGCTCGAGTGTTATATTAATAAATACATATTTTTATATAACTACTGTGTGGTACTCCTTTCATTTAGTTAATGCAGGAGGTGATATTCTTGTAAAACAAGCTGCTTTACATTCCTTCAAGACTAAGTCTGGAGACTGGTCTCCACAGCGACCACTAGGATAGCTTTCTAAAGGTTATCTTTGAACTCAAACATCATAAGTGTTGTTTGGACTGGTGCAAGGTGCCCACTTTAATTAGTGGACAGCATATACCAGGCCAACTTCTCACAGAAGAGCCTTCTCCTACATCACGGCCACGACTTGGAACAATCTCCTGATCGACATCAGACTCTCACCCTCCCTGAAGATCTTCAAGAAGACACTCAAGACTTGGCTCCTTGACTGAACGGAGCTCCTCCCACATGCCCCAGTGCCTTGAGGCCCTCACGGGTGCGTAGTGCGCTTACAATTCCCTTGGTTGATTGATAATCAAGGCTGCAAGGGGTTTAACATATCCATTAAACAGCGTGGGATTGAGGGAAGATCCCTGAGAAACCCCAGATGGCAGATTGAAAGGTTCAGATACAAAGAGATCTTCTAACAAAAAGGATTCCAAAAACTTGAGAGCAGACCCCCTGATACCAACAGCTTGGAGATGGTGGATCAAAATGTTGTGATCTGCCGTATTGAAGACTGCTGATAAATCAAGGAACACCAAAGCAGCGCTACCTGCACCATCTATTATGGTTCTGAGTTCTTTTGTATATTTTATCATGTCTGTTTCAGTACTATGACTGCTTCTAAAGCCAAATTGAGTGGAGTCTAGCAAATAATGATCAAACAGAAATTGGTCCAGTTGCTGATTCATGGCTTTTTCTAAGGCTTTTGCTGGTAGGTGTAAGTGGGAGATACGTCTGCTGTTATGAGATTAAGTTAGTCCTGGCTTAATTCCTGATATATGGTGATCATACAGAAGGCTTTTCTACGCATTTATGCCTCTCCCCCACTTTTTAGATTTATTGGAGGTTGAATATTGGAACTTGTTGCCTAAAAATAGAAAAAGAAAGAGTTGTCCGGTTATGGAATAAGGGTGAGTTTTGTATCCCTAGTGGAACACTCAGTTTCACTTCTAAAAGTGACTGCTCAAAGAAATTATGTTTATGTATGTCTCTGTTTAAATTTAGACTTTCACTGTAAAGACGGATATTGGACTAATGGCCATGTCTAAGAAGGAAACCGTTCTTTCCGAAATGTTGATACACTCCCTGCTCTGACTCATGCTTACACGTGGACCCCCTCCAGGCAAGGAGGAGATACCTTCAATTAATCTTTTTATGAGTCACCTATGTGGCCCCTGCATTTTTTTAAATTAAACTTTTAGTGAATTTTGGCGGTCCAGACACACCGTATTTATTCTTGGTTATACTCTTTTACGTAGGCTGTCTACATGGTTTAGACCTGTCCTGAGGAAGACTCAATGTGATGTCCATTCATTAACACACACACACCTGGGGGTGAAACGTCGATGCCTTATCAAATCCACGTCCTGAGTCACGTTAATCAATGTTAAATGTCAAAAAAGAGTGATTGTGGAACTCTAAACACTTAAAAAGGACGATTTCAAGTTACTTGCAAAATCTATGTTATATTGCAATTGTGTTTTTGTTTGTAAATTTGTCCAGAACATTGTTGCACTTCATGTCACATTAGTCACTTAAACTTATTTTTGTTGCTCATCTTATGATTTATCGGTGTAACAGCCTTATACAGTGAGAGACATTTAATTGAAACATATTCATATCACATATTGAGTATGTTGTTTTTGTGGTGTGTTTTAACTTACATTTATGTTTAAAAAAAAGATGACCAACTATGGTTGCGCTAAGCATTTACTGATCTTGATTGATTGTCATTTAAACTGAGGAATTGTAAGACCAAATGGAACACACTGTAGACATTACTACTCTCAACCTAAAGCAGAGAGGGGGATGGACCAGACTCCACACAATGACCCCAAGCGTGGAAATGTTCTCTGGGGGAACTACGGTGGAGCTGGGCCCAGCACTTGTTTCCTGGAATTTAGCCAGACATTGTTAGCGCTGCTAAAAGAACCGTAATACAAGGTTTGAACATGTTTATTGTCCTGTGATTGTGCTTTGTGTATGCAACGCTATTATATATATTTAAGAATGCAAGTAGACCTCTTTTTGTGTCCTGACTGTGAATGTGAAATGGAGATGGGGAATAAAACATTTAAGAAAGAAGAGACCCAACAAAGGGACTTCTGCCCATGCTATGTGCCTCCAGTATGGAAGAAGCACCTGCCATTCTCTTGAAACACTGGGATAGAGTCATTAGTGAAGATTGCAGTCAGTCCTTTCTAGAGCATAATACCTTCGATTTAGAAAGATTGCTTGGGTGTAAGGACACAACTAAAGGATCATAAGAACAAAATAGTACCAGATCACTGGCCAGCATTTCTTAATTGGCTTGAGGAAGCTAAAAAAGGTAAGTAAGAGTCTGATGTCCACTGTATGACGCAAACCCAGGAGAAACTTGAAAATCAAATGAGTCACTTGAGGGACATGGTTAGAGTCTTATGGCTTCTCTCTCCATTACCCTTCCACCCCATACTTATTTCAACAGGCAAACAAACCAATAAAGACATCTTGGCCATTATTAGTTTCCTCTTGCTAGCTGAAGCAGGTGTGGGTGTACCTGCAGCTGTACCCAGAAACAGTACAAAAGAGGGTGGTGATGGACGGAGCATCTGAATCAATCAAACACTCACACCCAGTCAAAAGATCTGGGTTTAATCCATCACCGTTCTTTATCCCACTCTGCCACCCCAGTTCAGACATGGCTATATGCAAATCAGTCTGACCCTGTGCCTCATGGGAACAGTCCAGCCCGAACTGCCAAGCCATATCTTCCCTGGACAGGAAACAAGCTTCCGAGGACCGGTTTCTGGCATTCCAGCCATCTTCAGCCCGGCTTGCTTGAATCCAGTGACAAAGTGAGCAAGGGACTCACGGCTGAGCATACCCTGCCACACTTATGGCGGCCAAAAGCGGTACAAAAGAGGGTGGTGATGGACGGAGCATCTGAATCAATCAAACACTCACACCCAGTCAAAAGATCTGGGTTTAATCCATCACCGTTCTTTAGCCCACTCTGCCACCCCAGTTCAGATATGGCTATATGCAAATCAGTCTGACCCTGTGCCTCATGGGAACAGTCCAGCCCGAACTGGCAAGCCATGCCTTCCCTGGACCGGAAACAAGCTTCCGAGGACCGGTTTCTGGCATTCCAGCCGTCTTCAGCCCGGCTTGCTTGAATCAGGGCAGCGCTAGCTGCTCCACCAGTGGAGAGGACACGAGAAAGTAACATGCAAGTGACTTTAGCTGCTGCTACAGCGAGGGAAAGGAAACACACAACAGTTGGCACTGTGCAGTGCATGAGACGACAAAATACTGACTTTGTTCCTCCGAAGACTGGCAATGGGGCTAGTTCACACCAGGTACCAGCAAAATCCCACTGAGGCTCGAGACTGCTTGAAGCACACATGCACACACCTTGTGTGAGGAATAGTGCAATTGAATGACAGAGCTTCTCCATCTTATAGTGATCTCGGAGTAAAAGAGCCTCCTGATCCTATGCTTCTTCTTGTTGTGTAGGAATCTAGGACTCTAGTGTAATTATCCCGATTCATGCCCATATATAGGTATAAATTACCCGATCCTTATATAGGCATAGTAATCATTACCATATTTAGACTGAGCCTATGCAGCCCAAATATGGCATGGCTACTTCCACTAAGTTCCGAGAATCAACAATGATTTCTTAGAAAAAGTCGCCTTCAGCAGCTAGGGACTTCCCCTTGCCTGAATACTAATTTATCTAGGAAATCATGGAGTTTTCAAAGAACTGAGTCTTTGAGTGACGTTATTATGTCCAATCATACGTCAAACTCGGCACCTTCAAGGCATAAATATGCCTACATTTGCCCAGACAAACACACAGTGGTTTGGAGCAGATCGACTAACTACTTGGCCGACGCCCTGCAGCAGCAAGTGCCGAAGGAAGCCGACCCTCCACCTGAGTCACTGAGAGACGCTGTCTTTTCTCCTGCAAAGAAATCCAGCTCCAGGGTTTCCAAGCTACCCTTGCGGGTTGCTGGGAAATCGAGTCCTGAGAAAGAGATACAAGACCTCCTTCATTCTAAAACCAAGGTACGGAGCTGATTAGACCCTTAAGAGAATTCTTGGAATAGATTCTTGGCAAAGAATATTAAACTTAAGCTACACCGCACTTACTTCTTCCCTTGTACTTGACTTAGGTTAGGTACACCGGGGTAGGCGTATTTTAGAAGCACCAGTTGAGTACTGTTAGAACTGGGATTTTCTGGTTGGCTAAGGCTTTCGCCAAAGCCAGGCAGAAACCACCATTCTAGTCAGGGCAAGGGAGTCACACGCCAAGATAACCCCTGCTCACCCCCTTGGTAGCTTGGCACGAGCAGACAGGCTTATCCCGGAGGCAATGTGTAAAGCATTTGCGCACGCACACAACAGCAACAACATCCTAGGCACACCACAAAAGGAACTCCACACAAGGTTATATAAAAATAACGTTTGTATTGTCAAAGCACATCCGATAGTAATCACACAATATACATTGTGCCAACTGGCACGGGCAATATTCACAAGTGATTATTTACACCAGGACAGGGCCACATGGGCCACTGTCAGAATCAACACTTAGCAGAAATAGCACTTCTAGAACTTAGAATAAGTGTAGCACAAAATAAGAATTATAGGTCACAACCAGTAACCACTGGTAAAGGTAGGTACCCACTATGCAATACTAATAACCATAGGCATAGATCACGCATGGACACATAACCTCTCTAGTATAACATACTAGGCAAAGCAAACTTCTAAGCATGAGCACCTTTAGAAGTATAACACAAGCATAAAGGCAAAGCACATTATGCAGCAATCACATTTAGGCCTAACCAGTAAAAATACAGTAGGCAATCTCCTCACTAGTCTAAACACATTAGACTCTGCCTCCTAAGAATACATCACATTTAGGCCTAACCAGTAAAAATACAGGAGGCAATCTCCTCACTAGTCTAAACACATTAGACTCTGCCTCCTAAGAATAAATCACATTTAGGGGCGTAACTCATAGTGAATTAAACTCTCACTAACATAAACCCACATAGGTAAAATAACCTCATAATCCTAGTAACATCACATTGCGCAAAAATCACATTAGGCAATTACCATTTTAAACATAGTAAAATCACATTGCGCAGAAATCACATTATGCCCCCGTGAGCCTTGTGCGATAAACATGCCCCTGAGGGGAAACGGGAAGTAAGGCGGCTATGCTGGAGCCCTCGTGGCTCTAAAACAACTAAGGCGCCATATGTGGGAGCAGTCCACTGCCCAACCGGGACTGCTCTGACCAGGTCCTCCGCCTGGCACCCGCGCCCCGCTCACCTGAATTCTGGGGGCGGCGCTCTCTTCCTTCCATACTCGGGGGGTGCGGGATGGCAGGCACCGGCAATGTGCCTCAAGCCCCCTCCGCTCTCCCTTGGCAGTCGCGGGCACCAGCGGGGCTCTCCCTCGGCCATGGGAGCCCCGCCTCACTTTGGCGCCCGGCTCCTCCAGCTTCTCTCTTCATTCTGGCAGGCGGGCGGGCAGGCAGGCATCTCCGGTCTCCCTCTCCATACGGGAGACCGGAAAACAGAAAAAACACACCAAAGGCTTCCCCCAGGCAGGGGGAAGCAGAACAAAGGGTCACCAGGCCCCGCCCTCTTCCACTACTTCCGGGTCGCCCTAGGCAGCGCCGGCGGCCCAGGGGAAGACTGCCAAGGCGGCTCGGGCCGCGTCGGTGATTTCTTCACGGGCAGTGAGAGGGGTAGGCACCCTCGCAGCTCTCAAATTAAAAATAAAGGGCAAATATGCGGCGTGGGCAGCCGCTTGGAATCCATATAATCAAAATAGCAGTGCAAAATGCAGGGTGGACACCTGCCTGGAGCATAAAGCGCTCTCAAGCGCAAGGGGAATAATTACAGCGCTCCCCAAGCGCTAGAAATCAAGCCCAGGGACAAAGATCAGGCCCCCAAAAGTTTCAGGAACATCCATCAGGCATCCAGGGGCTGGGCAGGGCCCAGGGAGGCAAGCCTTCCCCTGGTCCCAAGCAGCAGCACGCCCCTGGCAGGATTCAAGTAGCAAGACAAGAACATCTTCAGGGTGTCACAGCACCCTTTTTATACAGCACAATCCTTTGTCTAAAGGTGCAGGGTGGGGCAAAACCAGGCGTAGCTGGTTTGGGAGCACTCTTGATGTGCTCAACCACCCCTCCCATTCACTAGTCAGGCTAGGGTCATCAGTCGCACCACAGGGGGTGGAGCCAGCATTGTGTGGGGAAAGCCCAGCCCTATTCAGGTCCCAGGTGCACCCCTCCCTCACATCAGCATGCTAATCTCTCCACTCACCTACCGGGGCAGACCCATCCAGACTCTTGGAGCCAGGCTCACCAGCCAGCTCCAGCCAATCACGTGCCAGCACACTCACTACACACACACACCCATGTCTAGAAGTGGCACTTCCACACTAGACACATTCACGCCGCACACATCATCGCGCAGCATTCAATCTCATGAGTTCTCACATACCAAACTCGACCCTGCACTCCCCACACATCAGGAACTACCATGGTCACACATATTCGTCATGCATTCCTATGGGAGGGCAGGTCACTCACCACACATACTCAGAGAGCTCACACACTTTACACTGTACCACAGTGAAAAAGTGCACAGAGGCCTAAAATCACCAACACCAGGTCACAGAAATAGGCTAGGAAAAAGCAAAAAGTTTCGGGGTGAACCTGCCAAAAAGGGCCAGGTCCAACAAGCACTTTTAGTCATTTTATCACTGTATGTATTATATGTTATTTTATATGGCTTAGAAACCATACCATGCTTTTACAGTACTACTTTATAACTCTTTTTGTATTATATGCCTTGTACTTTATAACCAGTATTACGATTGTAGCACTACATTTCTTATGCTTGAGAAAGAAGACTGTTCAATAAATACTTTTTATTGAAAACGCCCGTCTCTCTATTTTCTCAGCACCTCTGGTGAAACGAAGCATGCACGATTGACTGAGTAAAATAGTTATCTATTGTTTCCGCGACTCTAGAGATTGATTATTCTTTGGAAACAAAGTTATCATGTTTATGCGGTTGTCAGAAACTAATCCCTTCTTATGAATTCGAGAACGTTTTTAGTGACCTCTCAGCTAGCTGGCACTCACAATTAAGTTTAATATATTCGGTAGAGACCTAGTCGACCTCAGTCCTACGTCTAAACTACAGGATATATTATTCCAATGCGCAGAGCCTATTGTGAATATAGGAACTACACTACATGGCGCCAAACGTTTGGTAAGGCGATAATTTAACGCTAGATACTAGAGTAACTCAGTCATGCTTTTCACACAGACCCCTTTTTCCGTAAAATACTCCATTAGACGTCTGGAGTGGGTGAAAGGATGATATCCGCCAAAACTGAGTAGGATGAAAAATCCTATGTATTAGTCTTTGGTTTGTTCAACGTTGAAGGATACAGTGTTCCAAAATATTGTGCACCTAATCTTTGTTTCCTTGAAACTTGTTCTGCAAAATTCAGTCAGAATAATGATTACTGACGAAGAATTAGCTGCAGCTGCAGCTCAAGCAGTTTTAGAAGACAGAAATCTCCTTCAGAATGACCTGGATGCTATAATCATCCCAGTAAATGTAAGAAAAACTATAACTTACAAACTCATAAATAATGGAGTATCATCGAGAGGTTGTAAAGTAATCTTTGTTATAGAGGCACATGAATATCGGCAGACAGAAGTATTCTATTCATGGATTCACTTTCCTCCAGCAGATGGAGGACACACGAATTCCACTATTACAAAGTAGAGGAACCTCCAGAGGAATACGTTCCTTACGAGGATGTTGAAATTCCATTAACTTACCAAGAGCATCAGCTCTGGTTTAAAGGCGCCCTACAACATCAAAATCACATTACCAGGCTCGGTCCACTAGGTAGACCAGGAGCGACATGGCCGGTACTAGTCAGCTATACACCACATCCTTAAATAGACACCATGACAGGTCGAGAACTATTAGCTCAGCTGAAACAGTTAATTAAAATACATAGACAATTGGTTCAATATGTCATGCGGATCTTAACAGTCCAACCAACTGTAAGGATTCCACAGCATACCCCTCACCAGGGGAACACAAACAAGATCACACCACAGACTATACAATCAGTCATTGGTAAATTACCTGCAAAGAGGGAACACATTCCGTTCTGGTTAGCTCAGAAAATTACTCAAATAGAGGCAGTATTCTCTCATAGTACACCTCATGAGAAACACAGAATTCTGACAATCTGTTTACCAATGGGGATAGCACCACATGTGGAGGACTGTGACACTTGTGGTACAGTCTTTGCTTCAATCTACACAAAAACACATGGTGTTCCGTCTATCGCGGTAATACCAGACGTTCTGAGACAGATTCAAAATGAATACGGACCAGAACCTGCCTTAAATCTCGGTATGAAATTACTGAAAGATTTCAAGCAGGTCTCGGCTATACTATTAGCCAACATCAAAGGAGAAGCAGCATCAGTGGCAATCCGCCAAAAGCTAAAAGAAACAGATATAACAGACCAGCCATATGAGCTTGCTAGAATTATTGAAAAATCTTATGAAGAACTAGGAAGAGATAGTTTGGGAGGGAAACCATTAAAACCACAACTAACTGAAAATCCTGAAAAAGTTTTTATTAAAAATAATCTCACTACTCCCAAAAAGAAGTGGGAAAACAGTAAACAGACACTTCCTAAAGAGAAGCGGGTAGGTCTCCACAACGGAAGCCCTCTGACAAGAGATATAACCTCAGAAATAGGGATAATTTGAGAAAACCTGATAGATATCAAGTTACTGATACATGTTCCTCTCGTACCTTTCAGACTTCCTCGCAGAAATCCGAGAGGAGAGGACGATCAGAACAAAAAGAAGGTAGCAAGCATAAAAATCAGACATGCCGAGGATCTTGAGGACACAACTCAAGAACGGGGAATGGGCCCAGACAATGTTAGACAGCGCAGCAGAAGTAAACATAGTTCGCAAGATCCTGAAGGATCATCTGGAGACAGTGGACTTGAATGAATATATTCAAGTTGAAACTGCCGACACCAGGGTTAGTGTATCCCACAAGTTATATGAAGTAACACTCCGGATGGAGGGGGACATAACTAGAAAAATAAAAGCCCTCTTTTGAGATAAGTTTCCAAGGGCTATGACATTCTTCTAGCTGAACAAGACCGGCCACCTGAATTTTTCAGGGAGTGCCCACATGGCGAAGAGATTATTATGCCAGCCTTCTCAAATCACATTCCAATTCATAAAATATACACATATGCCAGGAAATGGGCAGTGGCCCAGGTTCCAGCATTATACAAAAACCACGCAGGATGGGATGAGGACTCTCCTCACCATAAAATCCAGATAAAAACTCAACCTACTGTTCAGAGGCAGTATCCAGTTAAGCAAGAAGCTAAGAAACAGGTCAGGGAGATTTTAAATCAACTTGAATACCAAGGGGTGATTGAAACATGCACCTCATCAATGAAAAATCCTTTGTTTCCTGTATCCAAACCAGACAATTCATATCGTATAGTTTTGGACTACAGACACTTAAACTATTGTTGAAAAACTTTTGCAGTACAAAATGCACACAGTGCAGCACTGATGAATAACATTGTGCGTAAAAAATATAAAACCACATTAGATATTTCAAATGGGTTTTTCTGTCAAAACATTGCACCTGAAAGCAGGCATTTGACCGCTTTCTCAATCATGGGGACACAGCGACAATTTTGCCGTCCCCCCAGGGATTCAAGAATAGTCCAGGGTTATTTTCAGCCAGAGTAACAGATTTACTACAAATGTATGATGATGAGGCATTATCTTATGTCGATGACATCTATCTTACAGACGACGATTTGGACGTGCACTTGAAAAGAGTGAACACCATAATACTTGGGTTCGCTTCTGAAGGGTACATATTCAATTTTAAGAAATCACGAATTGCCCACCTCAACGTCCTATTGTTAGGATACGAGTAATCAAGTGAAGGCAAAAGCCTGGCAGCCACTTCCTAGAGAAATGTGCGCTGCTCCAACCTCCAAAGACGCTGAAGAACTTACAATCAATTCTAGGTTTCCTGAATTTCGGTAGAACTTATGTTCTAAATTACGCAGAAAGGGTTAAACCTCTCTACGAACTAATCAAACCTGATTTCAAACCAACAAATTGGACTCAAAGCCATACAGAAGTTTTGCGTACAGTGCAAACAGACATGTTAGCAAAAACACAGTTAGAAACACGCGACAATGTGCGCAATCTTGTGATCCGAATCATCCCAGGGAGATGCGGATTCACGTACCTGACCTTTAATGAAGGTGAAAAGGTAGCAATAGCATAAAAATCACACTTGTACACACAAGCTGAAATAAAATTCACTTCTACAGAAAAAATTCTGACAGCGGTTCAAACTGCAGTAGCAAAGGAGAGAGCTCTCGTGCAGGGAAAACGTATAATGATCGTTACACCTGTACCTGCCTTAGAGGCAGGGACGAAAGCAGGCATTCCCAATGCTAAGGCTTTACATCCAAGATGAATACAATGGGTTAATTCTCTTGAATACGTCTTTGACTCCTACTTGAAGTCACAAGAATTCCTACAATACGAACACAAATGTCCTCTGCCGACCGAAATTCTGCCTCTAGAACATTACAGATGTATAATCTATACAGACGGATCAGCACAGCCCGCAATTGGGGGTAAACAAGCCTATAGTGCTGTGTGCGCGATTGTTAAAGGTCGCTGACGCGAAGGTAAATTTAGACCTATGATCACTAAAACTCAATCACTCGGAGACTGTACAGCTCAGCGAGCTGAACTACAGGCTTTCAAGATGGCGCTTGAAAATACCGATCGCAAATTCCCCACACTCATAGTGTGGGATTCGTATTTCTGCGTCGAATCTTACAACGAGCACTTGCAGAACTGGGTTCGAAACGGTTTCAAAAATACAAAAGATGGCACAATCAGGCATAAAATGCTTTGGGAACAAGTAGTTCTTTTACAAAAAGAACTACAAAAGACTCACGTGAATCATACACTGAGTCATCAGCGTGATGGCGTTCATGTTGCAGGGAATTCATTGGCTGATGAAGCCGCCATGGCAGCTGTGCAAACGGCTTCCGTAGCTACAATCGTTTGCTCGAAAAAAGTAATAGACGGTGAAACAATGCTAGCAGTCAAAGCCTCAATGGAAGGTAGCTATGCAGCGTTACCTGTAAACTATCTACTCGGTAATACATACGTAATCGATGCAAACTACGTTCCTTTTGCTCGAATCCCTGGAGTGGGGTATAGAGTAATTCCAACCAGGAACTAAAGAGGTGCTTTGGTTCACGAAGCACATATGGGAGAGGGTCTGAGACATCAAGGGATCTTAGAATCTCTAATAGAATTAGAAGAGATGTACTGGTGGCCGGGAATGAGTGTCGACGTTTACAAATTCGGAATTAACTGTGACACCTGTTTCAAAGATCATAGCTTCGAAAACTACCAGGTACCTGACTACAGTATAGCCAGCCCAGTCCAGACACCATTGTTAGACAGCATCAGGCTTTCTACATGCAGACGTCGCCATAGACGTACCCGGTCCCACAAATATTAAGACAAGATTTATTTGGATGTGGCCCCAGCGCTCGGCTGACGCCAGAACTGTTATAAAGGATTTGCGAGTCTTTATCGGCACATACGCAATCGGCACGCTTCATTCTGACCAGGGTCCTGCGTTTAGCTCTCAAGCTTACAAGGAGGCCATGGCTAGCTTGGGCGTTGCATTGCGGTATTCTAGTCCCTTCCATCCTGAGGGTAATGCGGTAGTGGAAAGAAAAAAACGTGACATAAAGCAATCCATAACAGCTAAGGTATTAGGTTCGGGTGATGGGTGGGTCAAACATCTAATAAGTGTCCAACGTAGTCTTAACAATCTGCCAAGAAATTCTCTGGGTGAAATCACTCCATATGAACTACTGTTTGGTACTAGAATGATAATCGAATACCTCGATTGTCAAACTTCAGTGGTGGAACAAAAACCCTTTGATGTCAAAGATCGTTTGGCTGTTTTACAGGACTTAAATGAAACAAGAAGAAGTCGGAGTAACACAATACAGAAGCAAATGACCACTGAAGAAAAACCACCTGTCCCAGCAAGACCTGTCTGGATTCCAAAGATTGGGGATCTAGTCAGGGAAAAGATCGCGGTAAAGAAGGAATTTGGGCCTTCTTACAGAAAAGCAGTACCTGTCTTAGCTGTCCACGGAACAAGATCAGTATTACTACCGCCCCTTGCTGGTAAAAGGGAGAACAGAGTTGTGTCCATCGACCTTGTCAAACCACATCATGTGGCCGATAATAAGTAGTAGGCCCAGTGGACTCCCAAGATGTAGCAGACGACCAAATCTTGCTACAATCCAAGAGGTTCAAACTGAAAGACTTATCACCTTTGATAAACCTGCAGCAAGAAAAGAAGGACTATGCAACAAAGCCATGGAACTTGTGCCTCTGGATACCCAAATAACTGTTCGTCAAGAAACACCTGTCTACAATGATATAGCATCTGACTATACCAACATGGCAAAAGAAGAAACAGCTCCAGCGATTTCAAGTAATCCGATGCAATTCCAACAATTGACAGAACTGCCTCTGGCTATTTCATCAACTTTGATACCTTCTCTGAGGATCCCAGTGAACCTGAAGCAACACCAGCAAACAAAACTTTCAAAGAAAAAAATAACAGAACTCTTTCATCAACTTGAGAAAACATATCTGGTTTCACCATGGGTTGAGTTTTGGATTGTGTTAGGTGTACTTTTTCTCCTGCTTTGGCTCATACTTGTGTTAAGTTTGGGAAGGATGATAGATGGAAAATACAGTACAATGGACACAGCAAGTAAGAAAATCAACTTGCTCCTGAAATCTCACAAATCATCTCATCCTGAAAAAAGAGATCTGTCATCAGTGAACATCACAGCCGTTCCTATACCTGGTGGTATAGCATGGGATAGAACTGATTATGACATTTATGGCCCGGTGGAGCTGTTGAAGATTCTACACCAGTTTAAGGTTTCTTTGAGTAACTTTGTTTCATCCAGCACATTTTCTGATGATTGGGACTTTGAAACTGTTGATAACATGATGACAGATTTAGAAATGTCAGATAAACTTACAGACCATGAATACCAAGAAGGTTCATCAGATTACGAACAAATGTATTGTTTTAATCATTATGGTCACCAGTATTTGCATAAATCTGCAAGCCCTAGAAATGTTTTTACTTACAATCAATGGGAACATTGTCCAACGCCGCCAAAGGGCAGCTCAAAAACATTTTATGAAAAGTTCCCGTACTTCTCAGGGTTTAATGTTACAAATCCAGAAACGTTTTATTTTAAAAATCAAAATAAGACAGGAATAAAAACAATGCTGACCAATACTAAACAAATTTATTCTGCAAACTTTTATGCTCATCTGTCTACATTAGGGTTTGACTTTTGGAGAGACAACATTGAGACAAAAACTGTCTGGGGCACAAAAGATTGGCAGGTGCAAGGTTCAGAGCCTGCATTATACCTGAACAAATAATTTTTCTAAATGACACTGTTCAACAAACGTCTTGTCTTGGCCTGGTTAAGATAAAAGATTTAAACAAACCGACTATACCTAAGCCCACTTCTGACAGTATTGATACTACAGAAGAGGAGGTAGACTTACCAGATATTTTGAAACAAAACAGAACTAATCCTGATTGGAAAAAATGGTTAATCTGGTCCAAAGACACTAATAACTGTCAAGATAGATTCCTGAACAAAACTCAGGGGTTCAAAATGAACAGGCCAGATCCAAGATACTCCCAGAGACAACATCCAGGGATAGTAACTACTTACAGTGTAGGAAAGCTATGCCTTGAGTGGCTACAGAAATCTACACTTCCAGAAATCAAACAACACTTATCTTTACTTAAAGAAGGCAATGATTTGCGAGATTTCTTAATGGGGCCACGCAAACCACGTCAAAAACATTTCATATACGCCGGTATATACGCTGCTTACAACGAAGCATGGAAAATAATGCAAATAGAAACTGCAGAAAGAATACGAGAAATTGATCATATTAATTTAGAGAAAAGCCTCTCTGTAGTGGATAAAGGATTAACGACTCTGTCCTCCAGAATGTATTCTTTGGACAGCATTGTATCCTCTGCAATTGACATAATAGAGCAAGACCTGCTAATGTTACAACATGGCCAGTCTCAATTACGTTCTATAATGGTGCTAGGCTGGACGTTACAAAATCTCTGTTCAGGCTACGTGCCATGGCGTCTAATCAAGACCACGTCATTGTTTACTGTGCTCTTTGGCACAAAGAGGAGCAGACTATACAGTGCTGAGCATTGAGAAACTGTAAAGATTACCATTGACAGTTTCTGAGAAGCCTGTCATTGAATGGATAATACATGGCACCATCATGATACCAGTGACGATTTTCCAATTTCAGTATTGTCTACAGCATTTACCAGCGGGCCTGTATGAAAGGTTGGGTAAAGGATACATTAAGTCGACCTGGACTTTACCATACACACACAAATGTTGGAATGGGGGAAAGGAGGTATTCCTTAGTGGAAAAAATTGTAAGAACTCACTAAGTGGTACACTTTTGTGCCAAGGTATTAATTTACATGGAGCCTGCGAAGGTTCTGCAAATAACCTCTCATGCCACCTGCACGGTACACCCTCCACAGTGATAGAACTAATTTTCAGGCAGCTATCCAATGGCAGCTACATTATGCTCGATGACCACAGCTGTTGTGGCATGTTGCCAGGAAAAGCGTATCTAGTTATTGTGTCATCCAGGGTCACTTGTTGTATGCAAGTATTGTATTCAAAAAGCAAGACAGAAAGGGAGACGGCGTTATGGCCTTCACTGAATATCTCTTCTATACGAATCGATACTTTAAGCAGAATGAAAGCCATTCTCTTACAAAAAACTGTGCCACTGACCTCGTCTAGAGAAATGTATGATCTGCAAGTTGCAAGGACTTCTGCAGAGATACATGCATTAATATCAACAAACTGCCCAGTACATTTCGTTAAGTTAAGTCAAATCTTAAACATGTCTGATACCAGTGGCATCGCAGATGTATTTGAGACGATTTTTTCGGGACTGTTAGCACCATTTGAAGCAGTCCTCGGCATTTTTCCAAATTTCGTGCACTCGGTGTTCGGTGGCCTGCCTCTCATATTGGGACTTGCAGCAGGAATTCTTCTGCTCCGATATGGCAAGTCCAGTCACCAGCGATACCTAGACTACCATGGAACAATGCCTCCTTGCCTTGAGGTATCGTGAGAGAATTACACAGATTCTTGGCTTGGCACGTTTAAGGGATCTGAAAACAATATGGTTCCTTTCATTCAGACCAATCTGGCAAGATTGCATCTTACCTGTTCTGCGATGCCTGCTTTGTGGAGAGGAATGCGTGTTGGACATTTGTCTTACACTTCCACCAGTCCTGCCATCGGATGTTGGTGCTTTGCTAGGTTCGGTAACGACTCATGCATCGTGTTGCCCCCAACGGCTGCCCATCCTGATGACGGCATTCATTGAGGTATCACCGGCAAGTCTAACCGAGGGTGAGATACGTGATACTACAGGCACACAGGTACCACCTACTGCGGACATTGCTAATGCATCAAATGCTGATGGCGATGATCCTCATCTATGCACATTTGACCTGCTAACTGAAGTGGTTCCACTTTCGCCTACTATGGTAGACGGTTTCTTTGCCAGCCTAGACGATCTGATGTTTTCTCCTGACACCGAGAATAACTTTTGATTAATTCACACAGCGTTCCCTGAACTCTGAAATTCGGCCTTCGTTTTTTCAAAACAAACCGTCTAACAAATTTGAACTTTTTCCAAAATAAAACTTGTTGGCACAGAGTAATCTGCTTAAAGTAGAACTATTTTTAGAGAACAAGATTTCTTTTAAACACTTCCTAATGACAATATTTGGCCAAGTCCTAAAAACAAAACAGTTTAAATATTAAGCTATGGGATAGTCTCGACTTTTTTATGTACCTTAAAGAGACATTTCATGAATGCAATTTTGTCTTTCATAAATGTTAGAATGTATGCTCTCATACTATGCTTCATATCAGTTGAGACCTATTTTTTTCATACAGTTTATACTCATTTCATGTGAACAAACCTTTCAAATGCAATTTGTATTTTGGGTGGGATTGTAAACACTTGCCTTAGATATGTTCAGTGCTTATACATTTTGTTTTATTGAACTTAATATCGTGGAGTGGTCGTTGTGTAGGAATCTAGGACCCCTCGTGAAATTTTCCCGATTCATGCCCATATGTAGGTATTAATGACCCGATCCTTATATAGGCATAAAAATCATTACCATATTTAGACTGAGCCTATGCAGCCCAAATACAGCATGGCTACTTCCACTAAGTTTCGAGAATCAACAACGATTTTTTAGAAAAACCTGCCTTCAGCAGCTAGGGACTTCCCCTTGCCTGAATACTAATTTATCTAGGAAATCATGGAGTTTTCAAAGAACTGAGTCCTTGAGTGACGTTATTATGCCCAATCATACGTCAAACTCGGCACCTTCAAGGTATAAATATGCCTACATTTGCCCAGACAAACACACGGTGGTTTGGAGCAGATCGACTAACTACTTGCCCGACGCCCTGCAGCAGCAAGTGCCGAAGAAAGCCGACCCTCCAGCTGACGCACTGAGAGACGCTGTCTTTTCTCCTGCCGAGAAATCCAGCTACAGTGTTTCCAAGCTACCCTTGCGGGTTGCTGGGAAATCGAGTCCTGAGAGAGAGATACAAGACCTCCGTCATTCTAAAACCAAGGTACGCAGCTGATTAGACCCTTAAGAAAATTCTTGGAATAGATTCTTGGCAAATAATACTAAACTTAAGCTACACCTCACTTACTTCTTCCCTTGTACTAGTCTTAGGATAGGTACACCGGAGTAGGCGTATTTTAGAAGCACCAGTTGAGTACTTTTAGTCATTTTATAACTGTATGTATTATATGTTATTTTATATGGCTTAGAAACCATACCATGCTTTTACAGTACTACTTTATAATACTTTTTGTATTATATGCCTTGTACTTTATAACCAGTATTACGATTGTAGCAGTACATTTCTTATGCTTGAGAAAGAAGACTGTTCAATAAATACTTTTGATTGAAAACGCTTGTCTCTCTATTTTCTCAGCACCTCTGGTGAAATGAAGCATGCACGATTGACTGTGTAAAATAGTTATCTATTGTTACTGCGACTCTAGAGATTGATTTCTTATTCTTTGGAAACAAAGTTGTCATGTTTATGCGGTTGTCAGAAACTAATCCATTCTTGTGAATTCGAGAAAGTTTCTAGTGACCTCTGAGCTAGCTGTCACTCACAATTAAGTTTAATATATTCGGTAGAGACCTAGTAGACCTCAGTCCTACGTCTAAACTACAGGATATATTATTTCAATGCGCAGGGCCTATTTGGAATATAGGAATTACACTACATTCTCAGAGAATACCGTGGGCCCAAACATAAAACTGTCATGCATGTCCCATGGTCCCAGTCAGATTTAATAAACATAAAAAGCTTGTGCATAAATCCTGCTACATTTTGTGAAGAACTTCATACTGCATTTGAATTGGGAGGATATGAATCAGCTATTGCGACCAATGGCTTCAAGTGAAGTGAGAAATTGATTGGTAGAGAAAAGTAACTGGCTGAGACAGACATCTAAACATGTTGATACTTTCAATAATACAAAAGAAGCTTTGGTGAATGCAGTGTCAGCCATTTAAAAGGGATGAACGATGTTACAACGTATACAATGACCTCGTATGCCTTTAGCACGCATTTTTTACAACGCATGCCTATACCATGCATATGCCTTTACCACGCGGGTAAGTATAAATAAAGTAGGTAAAATATATATACATATCTGTAAAGACTCATGTTCTCCTGATGCCTTGCTCATGCCTGCCCACATTCGTAGCACACATCACACGTCGGGATGGCCGCAGAGCCACGAGGGAGCAGGAAGGATGGCTGCTGAGCCGAAATTCTGAACCTCGGCCTAACAATCCCCCACTGCAGGTCACAGTTTCAAGGGGGCTATTGCCCTGTTGTCGATGCCAACATTTTCTCCCGTGCCCGCCACTCCGTCAATATGTCCAGTCCACTTGTGGGAGGCCTCGGGTGTACGGCAGGGTGGACAGAAGCGGAGTGCAGCGGATTACTGGCATTGCATGTAGCATCTCTGCTGGACAAGGCAGAGGGGTGGCTGTCGTGGCCAAACAGGCCTGTACTTGAGGGATAATACACCAATTGATTAGTAACCTATATCCATGTGGCTACCAACCCAAGAACCGATAAACTTCAACTAGTGTGCTAATATGTTTTGGTGCTTATTGTGCTTCCTTCTAACCAAGTGGGGGAACCTGGCTGTTGGTTTATTGGCTCATTGGGCTGCTAGCCAGTATTAGGGACTACAGTCTTCGTCAAAAAAGTTCTCAGTCATTGTACTAGTCACTAGCCTAGGTTTAGCTGCAGTTGTACTCATACTCAGTCACACTCAGCGTCTGCCTTCTTATGCTGTCGCTTTTTCTAAGAGCATGGTCATTGGTTGTGTCAGTGGAGGCGGTGGCCTGCAAGACCAGGGGGAGGTAGGTGGACATTGCTGCGGCAGGCTTTATCATGATGCTGTGGACCTTATGGTTTTATTGGATTTGCTGCACAGTCGTGTTCCCTTGAGCAATTGAATGCTTGACGTATTTTAATATTCCTCCCTGCTCCTGCAATTTCATTTCCTCTGACTTACAACGTGTTCTTTATCCTGTTATGATATTTCCCCTCAAGTTGTTTCTACTGTTTGGCATGATTTTAGTAATTCCCAAGCTCTGTGGCAGGCTAATGACTGGACAAGGGGCAACCCGTTGCTTGGACGCTGCTTGGTCACTGAGGCCATGTGTCTGTTTTTTTTTGTTCTATATTTGCTTCTCTCCGTTATTGACTATGGCAAAACGGATAGGCCAAAGAGGGGAATGTGGGTGTCAGTAAACAGAAAAGAAACAAGAAAAGTCATAAATCCACCAGGAACAATTGTGTACTTGACAGGAGTGATGATCTTCTGGTGAAATGTGGACAGATTTTAACTCCAGATGCCACCATACCTCCAACTCCTGCTGCTCCTATTCTTCCATCTTCTGATGCAGCGAGAATCCAGTGGAGAATTCCAGGGATGTTTCTGAGATCCCGGTGGCAGGGACAGGAGCTGACCACTGTCGCTGAGGAAGCACTGTGTTCTCCTTTCTCATTTGATACTGCTGCTTCTCCTGTGCCCTCCCCCCTCTGCTACCTTAAACACCAATTCCAATGTGTTTGATGTGGCTGATTTGCAGTAATCATTTCCCTTGAGCAACTGACAAACTGGATGGATTAATATTATTATTGAGATCACTGAAGGTACTAATCATGAACTGTATTCTATTGATTTGCCAGTGTTTGGGTGTCCCAGCGGTTCTTCCTCTTTATCTTGTTCAATCCTTAAAGGAAGAGATAGGGGCCTTAAAATCTCTGGTTTTATCATTAACCTCAATGGTCAATACTTTACTATCTCCCAGTGGACCTTTAGAAACCCCTCATCTTTACCCAAGCTCTTTCTCTTCATCCTCTATCCCTCCATGCCCTATGCATAAACCACCAACTAATTTGGAAAAACATAATCTGGAGAGATTCTTGACGCACAGACCTGCAGAGCAGCAGCTGGTTGCTCAACTGCCAGTGGCACTAGTTCCACTTGGATCAAGCACCACCCACATAGAAAAAAATATCTCTAACATTTACCCGGCTTACGGTCTTAGGAGGCTGTATGGTAATTATCTAGAGATCAATTTATCTTGAAGCAGGTGGAGAAACATCCAGCTTATGGCTACACTACAATGATAAACATTCCTAAGCTAACCCCCTGCTCGACAGTGGAGACAGAAGAAAGCTAAAAAAGCACAACCATCTATTGGATTCTTCATGTTAGGGGGTGTCACTCTGTTATACAAGACGACATTATTAGAGTTAAATGATCAGGCTGTTATAATTCTGGTTTTGACTTCCTTGACTTAGTTAGTTTCTTCTGATATGGCTGACAATCTGGTTGACCTAGGTCACAGAACTATCCCACTAGGTAATTCCAACATACAACTCAAGTACACTAGACCTCGGGCCCCTCTTAGTACCAATGGCACCGCTTCTTCTCTCAGTCTTATAGATTGACATGGAGAAGCATGTCTCTCCAATATTGCTTTGCAAATTGCATCTATGGTGGTAGGGTGTCACATGAGAGCAGTAATGGGAGTACCTGCTCTGACTAAAAAAGAGCAGTTATGTGTAAGAGGATAGCCATTTCAGGTGTGAGTAATTATGTTTCCCTGAAGATGAGAAGTTGTCCTGGTATATGATGTCCACTATTCTAGTGGGTACCTTGCACCAGTCCAAACGACCCTTATTGATGGTAGGTTAAAAGTCAACCTTATAGAAAGCTATCCTAGTGGTAGCTGTGGAGAGCAGCCTTCAGGCTAAGACTTAGAGGGGAGTTAAACAAGTTGTTTTACCAATTATAATCTTTTGTTTTTTTAAAAAAAAAATTTTATTTTCACCTGGTATAAGATAACAAAGCATTCGACAAAGTTGCCATTCAACCAATAAGTACAAAATTAAACATGAATTGATCAATCTTTTCACTTTGTCAGAAATAACTTAACATAAGATCAAAAACATAAATGAGCATATAATCTAATTATCTTGAGTACATCAGTTCATTTCTAGATTCCCCCAAATTTTCTCAAATTTTTTGAGCGATCCGGCACCCCTGAGTTCTGCCAGTGTACATTCCATAATTTTTATTTCATTAACCAGGTACCACCATTCCAAAGCGTTGGGTGGGTTGGGGTTGATCCAGGCCCTGGCTAAAGTTAATTTGGCACAGGAAAATAAAATTGATAGTAGTATATAGTGTGGTTGACTTGTCAGATATGGGCCTAATATTACCATGGATGCAGTTATTGGTGAGCTAAGAATTTTCTTTGTGGTTAGAATCTTTCCCACTTCTTCCCAGAATTTCCCTAATTTCGGACATGAAAACAGCATATGGACAAGATCTGCCGCATACTCGTCACATTTCGGGCATTTAGTTTTTTCTCTCGTGATATTGTTCGAGGACCATTTAGAAAATCTTTCTGGGGTATAATATAGCATATATATAGTTCTATATTGTTGTAGTCGTAAACTGGATGATCTTACATAGTCATAAATGTTAGTGTAAGATGTACTTATTTGTTTTCCAGTTAAATTAGTTCCGAGTTTTAAATTCCATTTGTTTGCTAATGTATCATTATCGTCGGAACTTAGACCTGTAAAAAATGTATATGCCGAGCTAATTATTGATTTCTCTTTTTTAGAGTTTAATAGGTCCCATATACCCCCACTCGACAGAGTATTGATTATGTTCTTCCGTATTAAAAAGTCGTATATTTGCATATATTTAAATCTATGTGTATCAGATAGACCATATAATTGCTTTAAGGTTAGAAACTTCAGTATACCTCGAGAGTTATATAGATCGCCTAAAACCATAATTCCCTTCCGTTGCCATTCACGAGATATCCCGTCACTAAATATACTAGGCAGTCCGGGATTATCCCATAAGATTAATTGTGAGTGAAATATAGTGGTTTTACAATGTATAGATATGTCCTTCCATATCCTTACTATATCTCGTATAGTCTTAAATTTAACCCTTTTGTAAAAGTTTGGGTCTGTAATACGAAGAAAAAATTGTTTAGCATCTCCCTTTAATGATAAGTAATGATAGAAAAGTAGGTCCTCTTCATTTAGTAGTGATCGAATACGTCTTATAAAAGAAGCCCAGAAGTATAATCTCACGTCAGGAAAGTTAAGACCACCAGATCCTATTTGATTTTTCAGCATTTTTAACGATCTCCTAGCCTTCTTATACCCCCAGATAAAGTTGCAGAAGATCCTATCTAGTTGTTTGAAGAAAAGTCTATTCTGTGCCAAAGGAATTGATCTGAATAAATATAAGTATTTTGGTACTATTTTCATTTTTATCAGATTTATTCTACCGATTAAATTTAATGGAAGTCGGTGCCATTTTTTTAGATTTGAAGTAGTAGTTTTCATTAAATTTTTATAATTGATGTTATTAAGTTCTTTGATATTTGAAGTGATTTTAATTCCGAGATATGTCGCGGTCTTACATATTTCAGGTGTTGGTTGAGGGGGAGCAAAGTTAGCTATTATTTGAGTTTTGTGAGCATTTAATTTATAACCTGATACATTGCCAAATTTTGATGCTTCGAGTTTAATAGCTTTTAGAGATTCAGTTGTTTCGATAGAGTATATAGCAATGTCGTCCGCATACGCAGTAATTTTTAAGTTTTGACTGCCAGTCTTGAAGGGTATTATTCCTGCCTGAGTATTCAAAGCCTTTAAAAACGGTTCTAATGAAAGGGCATACAATAAAGGTGATAAGGGACACCCTTGACGTGTGCCCCTCTTGATTGGAAAACATTGTGAAGTAAGACCGCCATAGCTGGTATATGCTATTGGATTGTCATAGGATGCCCGAATCCCATGTAAAAAATTTCCACCAAACCCCATTGATCTCATTACGTGCCATAGATAGTCCCACTGAGGAAAATTGAATTTTGCCTTGTTATGTGTGCCTACGTGTTCCCCATCCTATGTTATATGTACATGATCGATATGCATATATCCCCCTATGATCGATTAAAGACGCAATTATAGTTGTGTCCAACGTTAGTATGCCAGTTTCCAGTTCTCGTGAGAGCAACGAGTTTTAGGCCTATGTTGCCAACGTTTTACATTGTGCACGTTAATTTATCGAATTGTCCCCGTTTCTAGGCCTCAAAAGGGCCTGAACACCAGATTCAAGCTCCAGTCTCCTGAAACCACTCTGAGGAGCGATGCAGCCCCTCCCGCATCCCTGACCCTTCGCTTACATCCTGCCGCGCAGCGCGGTGCCCGGCCTGGCTCTGCCTGTCTGCCAAGAATATGTTATGCCTCTAGTTATCAGTTCAGCTCTCCGTCTTCACATTCCTAAGCTAACGAACCGCATAAACATCTCCAGTTATAGTCTAGTCTTCCTGTCTCCATGCAAGTGAATTACTGTATTAATATCCATAGAAGATTCATAGCACACGCAATACATGAAGAATATATGCATGCACCAGTCTTAGTGTCAAGTAGCCTTTGCTCTGATAACTTTTAGATTCTATCAACATGTACTCCAAACACAAGATACCAGATATGCTATAGGTACATGTCGTCCTGACATCGCAGACTTTAGTCTCCTCTTCTAGCACAGAAGTCAGAGCCCCCCAGCTCTCCCCAGATACACGTCATGGCCCGTTTGCGCGCACCACTAGGTTAAAGGTTCCAGCTGCCCAGGTAGCCCCCTCCATGTATCCACCCATTTTATGACACTTCTGTGACGTTCTCATCACATGTCTTCGTGCACGCCCTGTGCACGCCTTCTTTTCACGCCCATGTGTTCTTATCTTACGTTTTGTCACTTGTTACGCCTACTGTATGTAATGCAATTTTAATGTTTTCCTATATATACCATGTACTGTTAATGAGACGTTGCAGCTGCCTTCCTTGCCATTCTATTTCAGGCTGTTCCGATCCTGTCCCTTCCCTTATGCCTGATTAAAGCCTGTTCAACTCAGATACCCCGGATCTTGCCTCTTATTTATTGAGCTATCTGTTTTATTAATGTATTCAAAAATAGTACCGGTAATTAATTATTTATTTAGCACATAATGGCGCCCGAATAGGGACGAGCCCCTTCCCCACGCGCCGGCGATGTAACGCAGGCCCCCTGACCCTTCTACAGCCGTGACGGAACTCTACCGTGCACGTGCAGATATTTCTGCTTCATCAAGTCTCCCTCAGGCCCACGGAGGAGACGGAGACTGCGGTCCGGCATCCAGACGAGGCGGTGAGGAATGCGGTTCGTCCCGACCAGAGCCCAAGCCGAGAGAGCAAGGTCCGAGGTATCCGGAGGCCCACCTGTAACCGAAGCCCAAGGTCTGAAGCGCATGCGTAGTAACCAGACGTCGTAGCAGTCCAGTAGCAGTCCAGTCCAGTCCGAGGCCTTCAAAGTTCTGCTTCCCGGTGAGTACCGTTGCGGGGGAAGTATCTAGACAGGTTCATTAGTTTGTTCCTGGTCCGATGGGTTTGGGTACGCAGATCCAGTCCGACGTGTCAACCTGGTTGGATACGGTATGACGTGTCTCTTTACGAGACCGGTATGTTCTGTACTGTTTTAGCAGTGCATCCAGTAATTCTAGTAAGTCCGTTCTCGAGAAATTCAAGTATTATGTTTTCAATGTATCAGGTAGTATTCTGTTCGAACTGTTATTAATGTATTTCTATGTCGTGGTATGAGTGATTTGTTTGCCATTCCATTACTGTGATTATTGTGTATTGTGTTTAGTTTAAGTACGACCCGATTATGCCTCTATTTTCGAACTTACGTCAGATCAAAACCAGAAAAGGGTTACTCGAAGAATCAGTTCCTGTCCCTCCTAGGGACAGTCCTGGACATTTTATGTATCACAAGCATGGCTTAAATGCCATAATATATCTAGACTTATGGGTGGATTACACCAAGGATCTTGAAGAGAAATATAGATGGCCTGTATCAGGTACATGGGATGCCGAGTGCATCATGCGAAGAAGAAGCATTATGGAAAAAGAAAGCTAGACAGTCTCAGAAAGATGCCATCGAGTTATGGCGCAAAGAATCTCATAAAAGAACCGAAAAAGAATTCAGAAAAGCAGAGTTGAGTAGGGAATCCTCAGAAAAAGCCCAAGAAAGGGAACTTCTAGAAGAAGGTGAACGAGTTAGAGCAGAACAGTCAGACAGACAGAGAAATGCCCCTATTAAAGGTATGTATCCTCTTCTTGCCGAGGGCTTGCCGAAGGCAACCCCGGAAGCACCCTGTAATTTACCGCCACCATTGGTCCCGATTAAGCTACGTCATAAACCGACTGCAGCTGAAATTTTTCTTTCGTCCTACTTGGACGATACAGTCCCAGAATATGCAAATCCTATTCCGCCTGCTCACCCGCAGCACCCTGTTAATAATGTAATTCCTGTTCCTCCAGTCACTGGTCCCGGGGACTCTGTTAATGTGCCAGTACCCCCGGACCAGCCCACATTAAGTGTGCCCGTTTTGCCAGTCACTCTACCAGCACGTACAGTATTAACTGACGATTCCAGTTCAGGAGGTGCGGGGGGAGGTGCTCCTATCACCCCGCCTCAAGTAAGACGACTGACGCCGCGAGAAGCAGCGTTACAGCGCACGCCAACAGTGGCTACATACGCAGACCTCAAGCGACTTCTTACTGACTGCATATATGATCCAGTTCCAGGCGAAGATCACATGATATTATATTCAGTACGTTTAAGACGGGTTGCCAACTTTTTGGCCACCCTGCCCGACATGAAAGAACATCTAGACAGAATATATCATTTTGTCCGTACAGGGGAGAATCCAGGAAGTATTCACGAAGCTATGGCACACAGGAAAGCCGAGATTCAAAATATGATTTTACAGTTCTTGATTAACTGTTTAATAAGAGAGCAAGATTATCCTGATAAAGACCAAGACGAGATGAAAGGCCTGACTAGGTGGAGTGACAATATAGCCGAGGGAAAACACAAGTCACAAGTTAGTATAGAAAGTATGTACAGGAAAATTCGTAAGGAAATTATAAGTATACACCAAAAGGAGGAAGCAAAAAGAGCAACCGAGAAAGAGAATGACTCTTCAAGTGAAGAGGTAGATAGCGAGAATCCCTCCAGAATAGCGTATGTAGGTAGAACTAGACTTCCCGACCGACATTCACGTCTAGATTACAAGAAAGTTTTTCCTCCTCCCGTACCAGAACAGTGTTCTCTTGAACAAGTATTCCAGGCCACCGATAAAATTCTGAAATTACGAATAGGTTATAGTGAGCTTAGTACCATGCATGAACAAGAACTAGCCCGATCAGCAGTCCGATGGACTAGTGATTCTACCACGTTTCCAGATGAAATAGTGGCCCAAACGTTTCTGAAACTGCCCCCAGCCGAGCAGCGTCTGGTGGGTATGTATATGATCCAGCACCTCATTACCCTGTATGAGGATCAGCATTCTGATCCAGGTCCTTTACATGATGTACTGAACGAGTTACTCCTAATCAAATGGAAGGGTCTAGGTACCGATTTAATTAGTGTCATTTTAGAACAGCGCCACAAATACAGAACGTTCCTGAATCCACATTTTGTTCCTGTTCCACCCCCAGTAAGGAAATCATTCTACATAGATAGACAGAATCCGTTGAGAGAAGTACATCCAGTTAAGGGAGAGGGGGGTGATCTAGAACGAGTATTTGTTTACACCCCTATCACGAAAATAGAACTTCTAGAAATGAAAAAGTTAATACCCTGTCACGATAAAGATCCAGCAGGGTTCCACCGTGAATTAAAGGACATGCTCCGTATGGGAGAATACACGTATCCTGATATCATTAAAATGTTAAAGGTCCTGTTGCCTGCGGGCATATATGAAAAACTTAAAGAAAAAGAATGGGAGGTGGGAGAGAAAAAGATAGATTGGACCGCATTAGAGACTGAAGATAACACACGAGTTCCAGGTACCGGTCTTGGGGAAAAAGCTAAAGTATTGCCCGAGTTATTGATACAAGTCCTGCCAAGATTACTAGCCACGAAAAAGGAAGACTGGGATGCCATCTCAGCCTGTAAACAGAAACAAGACGAAGACACTAGTGATTTTTATTCTAGATTTGAGAAATGTTTCATTATAAATAGTGGTCTGAAAACAAGTAGTGAATCGTATCCACATCTTTTTGTTACCAAACTAGTTGAGAATTCTTTACCACAAGTTAAAAATCGAGTACTGAAAGTCGAAAGTACCTGGCAAGCTAATACTCCGTCACAAATGCTCCAGATGCTCCAGTATCACCAGAACAGAATCAGGGAAGAGCAGGAACATGAAAGGAGACGTATGAAAGACACGAAAATGAAAGTACTAGTTGCACAGTCTGTTCCACAAGACAGTCCGAAGAGGGGTACGAATCAAACTAGTCATCCTGCAGCTCCCGTTAAAGGGACCTGCAATTACTGTAAACAGCCAGGTCATTATATAAACGAATGTGCAGTTCTGAAACACAACATAGCTACTGGTAAAACGAAAGAGAGACCACGTCCGCCTAGACAAGAACAAGTTTCACAGAATTTTCAGCTACCGCAGAACGCACAGCAGACAGTTACAGTACCGCAGCCTATAGCTGCCACACAGCACGTTACACAGCAGATGTACCAGTATGCACAGTCAGAATATCCAGATTACCAGCAGTATTCATGAAACAGCCTAGAGAGGGAGGTTGGCTTGCCTCTCATCGAGATACCTGTAAATCAAGAGGGTCCCTATGTACACAGTCAAGTATTAGGGAAAGATAGAAAGTTTCTGATTGATACAGGGGCAAGTAGGACTACCATCAGTCATGACGAGGTTCCAGGGGCTCCACTCTCAGGCTCTAGAAATGTTTCCCTTGGATTTTCAGGAAAGCCTATTGTTAATGAAATATCGAAACCAGTTACTCTAGAAGTTGGTCCATTGTCCCGAACTACAGACTTGTTACTTACGAAATCATGTCCAGAGAATTTACTAGGCATTAAGACTCTGAAAGAATTAGGAGCAGTTATATGCTGTTCCCCAGAAGGAGTACGATTGTTTTTGCGCGATTTTAAAGGTCATTATGTATTACGTGATTTCGATCCAAGATTATTGAATGTACCACAGCATTTATGGGCGCAAGGTCTAACTGATGTAGGTTGTATGCACATTACACCCTATCGTGTCACTCTTAAGCAAGGTGTTGTATTACCCCGAATCCGACAGTACAAATTGCCACCTGAGGCTGTAGCAGCCTTATCCAAAATTATTGACGAGCTCATTGCTCAAGGAGTAGTTGTAGAAACTGACTCCAATGTATGTAATTCTCCTATCATTCCGATTCTGAAACGTACTGATCCCAATGCACCTCCAGTTTATCGATTAGTGATTGACCTTCGAGAACTTAATAAATGTATCATACCCCAGTACCCAGTGGTTCCAGATATTTCCTCCCTATTGACAGCTATTGATCCCGAAGCAGAGTTCTTTACTGTTATTGATTTCAAGAACGCATTCTTTAGTGTCCCCATTCATCCAGACAGCCAGTTTCTTTTCGGATTCTGTTTAAATGGAAGAAGCTATAAATTCACACGAGCTCCTCAAGGTTTCACAGAAAGTCCTAGTATTTACAGTCAAGCACTTAAAAGACAACTAGACAATATTCACATGCCAACTGACACTGCCCTGCTCCAGTATGTCGATGATCTACTGATCACAGCCCGTTCTGAACGTGACTGCGAACGTGCGTCACTTACAGTCTTGTATTTCCTGGCCGAGATGGGGCACAAGGTGTCCCCTTCGAAATTGCAATTCTGTGTCCAGCAAGTGGTCTACCTAGGACACTTACTGTCCAAGAGGGGTAGGCAGTTGACACCAGACCGTATCCAGTTAATAGCACATCTTCCACAGCCCAAGACACAAAAGGAGGTACGAGCTTTTATCGGCCTCACTTCTTATTGCAGACAATGGATTCCTCAGTACGCATATCTAGCTAAACCACTGATACAGTTAACGACACAGGAGGCAGCCACATTGACTGTCCTCCCTTGGACCCAAGAACATACACTTGTTTTTAACGAGTTAAAGAAAGCTTTATGTAATGCACCTGTTCTAGCGACACCAAACTACAGTAAGCCTTTTACACTTTTTGTTACTGAACGTGATGGTACTGCATTATCTGTTCTCACACAAGATCAAGCAGGACAATACAAGCCCTGTGCTTATTTTTCTAGCACATTAGATCCGGTAGCCCAGGCTCTGCCTGCGTGCCTCAAGTCAGTTGCAGCCACAGCTCTAGCTATCAGACAGAGTGATTCCATAGTGTTAGGACACTCCCTGACAGTACAAGTTCCACACTCTGTGGAAGTTCTTTTAAACCGAACACAGACTCAGCACTTGACAATTGCACGTTTAACAGGTTATGAACTGACATTGTTTCAGCCACACATAGAAATCAGACGCTGCAACATTTTAAATCCAGCTACACTGTTACCCTCAGTTACTTCAAATCCTGCCACACATGACTGCGTGGAAGTTGTTAACACCATGACAAAGCCAAGACAAGACTTGACAGACATTGCATTACCTGATCCCGACCTGACACTTTATGTGGATGGTTCATGTATGAGAACAAGTACAGGAGAACTAGTAGCCGCGTATGCAGTGACTACTGAAGCTGAAGTTATAGAAACACACCGTATTGACACCCTGTCCGCTCAAGCAGCAGAGCTCGTCGCTCTGACCCAAGCCTGCATACGAGCCAAGAACCTGAAAGTAAACATATACACAGATTCACGTTATGCATTCGGAGTCGTACACGACTTTGGAGTACTCTGGCAAGAGAGAGGTTTTATGACTTCTCATGGAACCAAGATTCAGCATGGCCCCCTCATTCAAGCTCTGTTAGATGCAATACATTTACCGACAGCTATCGCTATCATGAAGTGCAAAGCACATACGAAAGTCACTGATATCATTTCCCAGGGTAACGACCTGGCAGATCGAACAGCCAAGCTTACAGCTCAGACTCCAGACGTTCCAGTTAACACGACACAGACAGACATTCCCGTTCAGACTACTTGTATGACAGTTAAGGACCCTACACAAGACGTACTAGATATACAGTCACATGCTACTCCCGATGAAATCAAGAAATGGTCTGAACAAGGAGGGGTCCAGACAGATCAAGGATGGTTGACGAAGGGAAAAGCCACATGGTTTCTCCCCGACTCTATGGTTCAAGTCATTATTAACACCGCACATAGTCCAGCACACTTGGGAGAAAAAGCCATGATAGACAGTATTCAGAACCTCTGGTTTAACAAGCATTTACGAGCAGCAGCCAAGCAGAAAGTGCGTACCTGTATGATATGTTGTCAGTTCAATCCAGGTAAAGGTGTCCCGGTGGAACAAGGTGGATTACATCCTCCTGACCACCCTTTTGAAGTCCTCCAGATGGATTATATTCAGATGGATCGATGTCGAGGTTTCAAGTATGTCCTCGTAGTTGTATGCGCTTTGTCCAGATGGACAGAAGCATATCCAGTCCCAGATTACACTGCCGCGACCACTGCCAGGCAGTTGGTTCGTGAGTATTTCCCCCGTTATGGATTACCGAGGGTCGTGTATTCAGATAACGGCCAGCCATTCTCATCCGAACTTATGAAACAAGTATCCCTTCTGTTAGGGTACCAGTGGAAGTTCCACTGTGTACGACATCCCGAAGCAGCTGGTCTTGTAGAGAGACATAATCAGACTCTGAAAATCCGCATTGCCAAGGTATGCGCAGAAAAAGGCGTAGATTGGATGGTAGCCCTGCCAGTCGCTCTTTTTTATATGAGAATGGTCGCTCACTCCCGTTCAGGTCTCTCACCTTTCGAGGTAGTTTTCGGTCGTCCCCCAAACATGTGGGGTACACCTAGGCCACGTACAATTACAGATGTTGACAGTAATATGCTGACAGATTACCTGGCTTCCTTGATGTCTGCACTACTCTCTTGTCGTTCACAGGTCGCCGCTGCTTTTCCCGACAACACTCAAGTGAAACCGCACGAGGTCATACCAGGCGACCTCGTTTTGATTCGTAATTTTGATCGTTCAAGTCCGCTGGAGCCCCGCTGGAAGGAGCCAAGACTTGTATTGCTAACAACCAGGACTGCCCTCAAGGTGGAAGGCAGGAAGGGGTGGTTGCACTCCAGTCACGTGAAGCGATTCCATGGACTCTCTCCAAAAACTTTTTTCAAAGACTGCCCTGTTCTCAAGGACTGCCCAGATACTGACTCTAAACTTCCCCTGTTAGAGAAAACTCCGCAGCAGGAGTATAAAGAAAAATTAAGGTCTAGTAAGTCAGCCAGTTTAATTGTCTAAGTCCCTCTCGGGTGAAACGGTTAGACAGGTTCCTGACATGTATGAGATAGACCAACCTAGTGAGAGAGTTAGTCAAAACTCTAAGAAAATACGTTATCAAAAGAATCTTCGAAGTCGATGCATTGTTACTCTTTTAATTTTATTATTTCTGAGTCTTACTATTACAGGCATAAGTTATGTTTTACATATATATTTTCCTCCTATTGTTTCTCATGTACATTTTCCCTCTAATGTTACAGTAGAGCACACATTTAGTGAACTGCCTCCTCACGAGTTATCCTATCGTCTTGCCATGCGCAATAATACTTTTATCCGTATGTTACACTATTCACACCAGACTAGCAATGCCACAAATTGTTGGGTGTGTGGTCGACTCCCCCCTTTCTAGACACCGAAGGGAGTTCTGCCACTCTTTCCCTATCCATTTTCACACAATGGTTCGTGTGGAGCATGGTCCACGTTAACGTCATCTTCGGCTGATATGTCCCTTCTGAATAGAACATGTTTTCCAGACCAGGAAGGTCTTTCCCATAGAACAGGGTTAGATCTAGAAAATGAAGTATATGATCTAGGTAATTATTCCTCGAATTTCATGGTTTTGAATGTTCAGTCCGAAACTACTCCAGATTTGCCTGCTATTACAGTTCTACCAGTGAAAGGCGAATTATGTGTCAGAAAGAATGGTTCAGTACATCTAGGACATAGTGATTGTACTACTGTGGTCAAGTATAGTGACAGTGGGAAATCTACTTTCAAAGCCTCACGTCATTCGTATTTTGTATGTGGTCAGACCACATATGTACGTCTGCCCCTAGATTGGGATGGAACATGTTACATTGTCTTCCTACTGCCACCAGTTTTCCTAGCCCCATCCGATTATCACAGAAATACACATCTAGTACACGTCAGACATAGAAGGGAGATCGAGTCCCCAATTCTCGATCAGACTGAAACTGCTTTAGAACAGTATCAAGATTTCAATAAAGGTTTCTTTTTCTTTATAGGTCCTGTCCAGAATAGTAAGCTAATACGTAGGTTAACCAGAACCCTTGAAGCAGTAGTGAATGAGACTACTTCCGCTCTAGGTAACTTAACTGAAGAACAATCCGCTATGAGATTTGTCGTGCTCCAAAATCGTCTCGTCCTTGACGTCATACTGGCCGATAGGGGCGGAGCTTGTAGAGTCATCGGATCTAGTTGCTGCATTTTCATTCCTAATAACGCACCGTCTGTTTATTCAGCTATAACCAGACTTCATAAAATTGCCCATCAGTTACACCAGAATCCAGGCACCTGGACATGGTCCGGTTGGCTCTGGAGTATAATATCTGCCTGGGGATGGAAAGTATTGTCATTCCTGGGTATAGAAGTAATGATCATATTCAGTTGCTGTCTCTGTTTACAATGTGGCCCTGCGATTTGCGGCTTGTGTGCTACCTCTTGTATTCCTAGTCCTAAGTCCCGTTCCAAGACAATTCGAGACGAGCAAATGATGCTCTATGAACAGATAGATGGTATCATGAATATTGATGTTTCCTGATGGAAACGTAGGGCACAAGGAGGGAATGAGGAAAATTGAATTTTGCCTTGTTATGTGTGCCTACGTGTTCCCCATCCTATGTTATATGTACATGATCGATATGCATATATCCCCCTATGATCGATTAAAGACGCAATTATAGTTGTGTCCAACGTTAGTATGCCAGTTTCCAGTTCTCGTGAGAGCAACGAGTTTTAGGCCTATGTTGCCAACGTTTTACATTGTGCACGTTAATTTATCGAATTGTCCCCGTTTCTAGGCCTCAAAAGGGCCTGAACACCAGATTCAAGCTCCAGTCTCCTGAAACCACTCTGAGGAGCGATGCAGCCCCTCCCGCATCCCTGACCCTTCGCTTACTTCCTGCCGCGCAGCGCGGTGCCCGGCCTGGCTCTGCCTGTCTGCCAAGAATATGTTATGCCTCTAGTTATCAGTTCAGCTCTCCGTCTTCACATTCCTAAGCTAACGAACCGCATAAACATCTCCAGTTATAGTCTAGTCTTCCTGTCTCCATGCAAGTGAATTACTGTATTAATATCCATAGAAGATTCATAGCACACGCAATACATGAAGAATATATGCATGCACCAGTCTTAGTGTCAAGTAGCCTTTGCTCTGATAACTTTTAGATTCTATCAACATGTACTCCAAACACAAGATACCAGATATGCTATAGGTACATGTCGTCCTGACATCGCAGACTTTAGTCTCCTCTTCTAGCACAGAAGTCAGAGCCCCCCAGCTCTCCCCAGATACACGTCATGGCCCGTTTGCGCGCACCACTAGGTTAAAGGTTCCAGCTGCCCAGGTAGCCCCCTCCATGTATCCACCCATTTTATGACACTTCTGTGACGTTCTCATCACATGTCTTCGTGCACGCCCTGTGCACGCCTTCTTTTCACGCCCATGTGTTCTTATCTTACGTTTTGTCACTTGTTACGCCTACTGTATGTAATGCAATTTTAATGTTTTCCTATATATACCATGTACTGTTAATGAGACGTTGCAGCTGCCTTCCTTGCCATTCTATTTCAGGCTGTTCCGATCCTGTCCCTTCCCTTATGCCTGATTAAAGCCTGTTCAACTCAGATACCCCGGATCTTGCCTCTTATTTATTGAGCTATCTGTTTTATTAATGTATTCAAAAATAGTACCGGTAATTAATTATTTATTTACCACACCACCCCACCCGATCGAACGCCTTTTCGGCATCAAGCATTATCATAGCCAGGGGGGGTAGCCTCTATTTCTGCTATATCAAACGCAGTTATTGCTGTGTTGACATGGGCTGATGTATCTCTCCCTGTTATGAACCCATGTTGTTGCATGTTCACAATTTTAGGCATTAGTGGTGCTAATCTTCTTGCCAAGCACTTTGCAAAAATCTTTGCATCAACGTTGATCAGGGAGATTGGCCTGTATGAGCCCATCTCCTCTTTAGGTTTACCCTTTTTATGAAAAAAGATGATTTTTGCTTTATTCCAAGAGCGGGGAGCCGACCCGGTTCTACCAATATAAGTAATTACTTCTAAAAGAAAAGGTGTTAGCTCGTCCAAACATGATTTGTAAATTTCCAAAGGGATGGTGTCCTCACCAGCAGATTTTCCTAATGGCAATGATTTTATGGCCTCTTTTGATTCTTCATTAGTTATTTCTGAGATCAATTCCTCTGTCTCGTTTCTTGATAACTTATTTGTTAAATTTTCTTTTAAATAGTTTTCAATTATTTTATCGTTAGGCAAATTCTCTGGTGTATATAAGGTTTCATAATATTTGGCAAATTGTTGAATTATATCTTCTGGCTGATTATATCTCTTGTTATCAACCCCCGTAATTTGGGAAATCATAGATTGTGCTCTATCCTCTGCTACTTTAAATGCTAAAATTTTTCCAATTTTATCACCGCCTTCATATTGTGAAAATTTATGTTTATGAACTTGTGCACTTCTTTTTTTTAAAAGAGTTTCTTTGGTTTTACATTTTAGCTGGCTCAGATTTGAACTAATGTCCAGGGTTGGAAGATTATCTCTTAAAGCTTTTACAAGTTTTATCTCCTCAGCTACAATATCGGAGGTCAAAATTAATTTATGATTACGTCTTTCATAATTTTGTTTTAAGACAAAGGTTTGTGTAAACCCTCGAATGCTGGCTTTACACGTATCCCACACTGTTAAACATGAAGCTGTGTTTCTGTTGAAAGTCAAGAATTCTGTAATGTGTTGTTTTAATTGTAAAATAAAATTCGTATCTGATACTAAGTTCCTGGGAAAAGTGAAAGCTCTTGGAGATTTGTGTTTCAGAGACAAAGCAAATTCAATCATAATAGGATTGTGGTCAGATATAATACGTGGATATATTACCATATTTGTGGATCTCATCAGAGTGTCTGATATAAAGGCCATATCTAAGCGTGAGCATAGCCTATGGGGAGCTGAATAAAATGTATAGCCTGGAGAATTTGGGTATAGTGAACTCCATACATCTTTAACATTATGTAATTTACATAGATCTAAAATGGATGCTCTATTTTTAGGCATTCGTTTATAATTGCCCGGGCGTGTTGTATCCGTCTGACAGTTCAGAATACAATTAAAATCACCCATAATTATTACTTCTCCCTCCCAATCTAATAATGCTATGTTTAGTTGTTCAAATATTCTAGGATCTTCTTTGTTCGGTCCATATATAACACATGCTACTAACTTCATATTATCGAAACAAAGTTGGACGATTGCCCATCTCCCCCATTTGTCACCCTGTGTTTTAATTATTTCTGCCTTGAACCTTTTGTCTTTTAATATAGCTACCCCTCTAATAGAGGACGTAGCTGCAGAGCTAGTTATCATCTAAAAACCTAATTGACTTAACAGCTTCTTATCTTTGTCTATAATGTGAGTTTCTGACAGAAATACTAAATGAGGATTATATAGCTTTAATTCTTCAGCCACTAACTGTCTCTTGCGTTTGTTGTTCAGTCCTGAGACATTCCAAGCCAAACATCTAATGTTATGCATCTCTAATAAAAAAGATATTGTCAATATTCAGCATTATTATATGTAGTTCAAAATAAAGAATACATTTTAGTAACAAAAGACTCTCATCAAGCTTTTCTACCAGGTTGAAAATATTTTTTTCTTTTCTTCCCCAACCCTCCCTCCACCTTCCCCATCTCCCACATCCCCACCCACCCCGACCTGCGAAGACCCATCCGCTCCTCCCCCCCCTACCTACAGCTGCCGCTGGCAAGGCAGCGCCTGCGGCCGGAACCATGAACCCCCCCCACCTCCACCCGAATGCCAACTAGTGTTATTGTTATGCTTCATCAAAATTGGTGACTAAATGTGTTATCAAAAAAAAAGAAAATCTATAAAAGGTTTCTGAATCACTTTGTATGAGGCCAACTGAAGACAACTGAAGACAACTGAAGACGGCTGAGGTGTTCCTTGCTTCTTTTCAGTCTTGAACTCTTGTTATTTCTTATTGAGACTGGCCAAATATTCCTGCGCCTCACAGACTTCGCTAAAAAAAGTTTGTGCGCCCTTTCATGATTACTTTAAGTCGGGCAGGTTCTTGTAGATATGCTGAGCCTCCCAATTTATTGATTGGGTCTATCAGTTTGCGCATTTCCCATCTTTTGTCCATCGTGGTTTTGCTAAGATCTGATCGAGCAAAGATGGTAAGATTATCAATAATTATTGGGGAATTAGGCTTAGCTTTTTGCCAGACCGCTTGTCGGAGCAGGAAGTTACCGAAATACATCAAGATTGGGCGTGGAAATTTATTGCTCTGGCGCTTTTGAACAAGTGGAAGTCTATGTGCTCGCTGCACTTGGGAGTCCCAAACCCAGTCTGAGAGATCCGGGAATGCTCGAGGTAGTAATTTCACTAGAAAGGCCCTCGGGTCGGATCCCTCCAGTCCCTCCGGAATTCCATAAAGTTTGAGGTTGGATCTTCTTTGACGATTCTCCAGGTCGTCAACTTTCACCTGAAGTCGAGTTAGCTCAGCATCATGACGTTCCACAGTGGTATCTAGTCGTTGTGTTCCTTCTTCAACTAAGACTGTATGTTGTTGGAGCTCTATTATCTCCTGTGTGATACCCTTTAGTATAGAGGCTATATCAGTTATTGAGTTTTGCAGTCTTATATTATCACTTTTCAGCTGTTGATAGTGTAGCTCCGATTCTGCCCTTTGATTTATCAGGAGTTTTAGTATAGTGTCTAATTGGGAGTGATTGGTACCTCCTAACTTAGTAGCTTCAGTTGAGTTTGCCTTCATCCTTTCAACTGATAGTTTGTCTAATTCAGTGTCTGTATCCACGGATACCGGTAGAGCAAATAGAGCAGATGTCGTTGCCTTTGCCGCTGATAAATAATCTTTTTCTTCTTTTGTAGACTCTTCGATAAGAGCATGGTTACGGATTTGCAATACCTCGTTGTCTACAGGACTGTCTGTAGGACTCCCCCCAGAAAGCCTTAAAGTCATAGTCTTAACTAGCCCTTTGGCCTCAATCCACTTCCTTAGCGGACTTTTTTCACTGGCCATTCTTTTTGAGTTCAAAAAGGCTGTTCCTGTAGCCAGGCTGGACAGGGCTTTACCTTTCTTCTTGTAGGTTGTCTTAGCTTTACCTCTACGTTTCTTCGGGGGTAACTTACTCAGAGTCTTGTCCATGGCCTTGTCCTGTTCCTCTTCTGTATCATAATCACAGTCTTCAGAGGAGAGATGTTCATCAGCTAGCTCTAAAGTATGTTCTGAGCCATGATTGTTCACTGAGTTTGTAGCATGACCATCGCATGCTTCTAGAGTCTCCTTATCTTTATCAATTAAATCCTCTGTCCTCGAAAATATAGCCAAGTCCGAGACTGAATTAAATGAATTTGATGATTGAGACCCCCCTTCTGTTGCCTCATTTGATTCCCTTTTCTCTACTGTTATCTCATTGCATATTAGTGCCTCTCGAATCTCACAATTTTCATTGGAAGTAGGAGGTACTGCCTGGTGAATAGATAGATCTGAGTCATCTTCATGATTTGTATTGGCCAAATCTGTGTTATTCTCATAGCTTATTACAGTTCCATCCTCCTCCAGAAGAGCCTTATCTTTGACAGTTTCATTAGCAATTTCATTAGTATTTGCGCCTGTTTGTGTTAAATTTTTTGAAACAGTTCCACAGTTAAATTGAGGAGGGCGCAGAATTGTCTTACCTGCCGCCTTCCTGTCGCTCCCTTTTAAAGTAACTGCCGGAGCCGGTGCTGCCAATGTTGCTGTCTCAGTGCTCACTGTCCTATTCTCCGCCTCCCCCGTCTTTGTATCTTCCGTAACTGCTATAGCCATTACGAGAATAGCGGGAGTTGGAACGGGGGCTAGGGCTGAGACTGAGGCTGGAACGAGGGACATAGTTTCTGCATTACATTTATTATAATCTTTTGAATGACCAAATGAAAGCACACCACACAAGGTATATATCAACTATATATGTATTTATTCTAAACACAACCCCTCTGGACTCTTTATGAGATCAGAGGTAAAAGTACAATACAAGGAACTTAATTAGCATATGATAACATGCACAGTATATGTTATGCCCTAGGGGCCTCATAAACCATATACTAAAATAGTGGTATAAGAACCACGTGAGAGTTAGAAACCAGGCCTAGGGCCTGTAGAACTGCTGGGGCTACCTGGAACCACCAAAGGTTAGGATGCAGGAGGCCCACGGGGGACGTGTGCAGTGTCTAAACACAGCCGCGGATCACCATTGACTTTCTATGGAGAACGAACAAGTTACAGTTTTAAAGTTAAAGGGCACCTGGAGGTGAACTACGATGGAACCATTTTAGACTTAGACACTTCGAGAGTCAATACCCACGGGAGCACCAGAGTACTAGAGTTATCTCACCCACGGAAGCCGGGTGCATAGGTGTCTTTTGATGTCAGGTTTCGTCGTCGAATCCAATGGAGAGCTGCGAAGAAATGCTGCAGGCGCCTAGAGGAAAAGTGTCCGGGTGGATCCAAGGGTGGATCGGAGATGTGAAGAACCTGAAAGCAGAAGGGGCAGAGTCTGGGTCACTAGCCAGTGAACGGAATGGCAAGGAGAAGATGCCAGCCGATGTTGGGTGATTTCAGGTAAAAGAGGTGAAGCTTGACTCTTCAGCCACGAGGACCAGGAGGTGTCGACGATGACCAGCAGCTGGATTTGAGCTGTCCCACAAAGGATCTTGAGTGCGGCAGTGTCAGAATCCAGATTGGACCCAACACGCCTTGGAAACAGCAATCCACGCAAGATGACAAGATTGGCTTCGGTTCAGACCAACAAGGCCTGAGGGACTCCTCCTTTGGAGAGGAGTGAGAGCACGTCTGGTGCAATCAGGAAAGCTCAAGAAATCAAAGATGTCCCTTCATGGGGGCTCGCTAGCCAACATACTAGGAACCGCGAAGGGACCTTGAGCGCAAATGCACAAAGCGGGCCCATGGGACACTCGTGGAGTGTAGGCCTCTGAGCTTCGTTGCAAAAGGTGCTCGGGGCAGGGGCTTCAAATACCCCAATGCACAACTTCGGGATACCTCGGGAAGTAGGTTCAGTTGCAAAAATGCAGGATGTCCAGGAGTTCCGGTCCCACGTCTCTCGTTAAATTAAATTACTTCCCACCCTATTCCCCTATAAACCCACAACCTCATACAGAACTAAAACACAAAATGTACTTAAAAAAACATTACTAACTTCTAAAAATGTTATACATATATTAAAAAACCAGTACAATACTTAACAAAAAATATAAACACAAACATATAAAATACATAATAAAATACATAACACTAATATAAATATCGATATTAGTAACATCAATAGTTTTGCTATCGATATTACTAACTTGATATTAACAAAAACAATATTTCTTACCTTCAGGTCGATATTCTGGTCGTCGATATTCTTGATTTCTATATTCTGTTCCTACGATATTTACAACTCAATATTACTATAGGTCGATATTAAAAACTCGATATTTAGACTGCGCACTGTATAAATACAGGGAATGTGATCCCATGAATTTGTTCTGTGCTAGTGTGCTGGTCCTGAACCTTGCTGGAGCATCCTGCTGCTGGGGCCCAGGAGGAACCACCATGAGGGCTTGTCTCCCTGGTCCCAGCCTTGCCCCTTGATCTCTCAGGACTTTTGCTAAGGAACTGTTGCTCCTAGCGCCTGGTGAGCTCTTTATTTCAATTGCCCTAGGAGAGAGGAGTGCTGGAGCTTAGCAGCTTCAAGCTGCACATCGCTCCTGAGGATATTACCCCAGCGTAGGGATTCCCCCGGATTGCTGGGAACGAGCGGATGTCCACCCCGCATTGTGCCTGCTGAGCAGGAGCCCACCCCGCTTTATGAGTATTTTCAAATGGCGGGTGCCCACCTGCATCATGGTGCCTTTTGCAGGTGCCCACCCCGCTTTCTGTGGCCGAGAAATCACTGCGGCGGCCCAAGCGAGAAAGGCCGCTGAACAGGAAGTCAGGCACCCGCGCCTGACTGTGGGTGGCGCCTGTTGGAGGAAGTGCAGCCGGAAGCGAGGGGAAGCTTGGCAGCGGGTGTAGAGGAGGACGGGAGCCTACCCCGCCTCCACAAGCTCCAACGCAAAGTCCCAGGTCCCAGGAGGGGGCCTGGGTGAAGTGAGGAGCAAACCGGAGAGAGAATCCATGCGGGAGCCCACCCTAAGCTGGACGATGCTGAGAGAGGAGTAGGATTGAGGAGACTCCCCTTCCCAGCAGAGTGCCCGGTGAGTAAGGGATGGCTGGGGGGAGCAGAATCATGGCACAGGCTTGGTGCCTGTTTCTCAAGCGGACCCACAGGAGAGCAGGCTGCTCCAACATCACCCACATTGCTTCCAAGGCCCACGAAGGGGCCCAGGGGGTCCAGAGGGGCCCGTGCCCCCTTCCAGTTCTAGCGGTCCCGCAAGAGAATGGGCCGCCCCACCGATGGGGGCATGTTTGGTGTTAGAACCCCGTGGGGGTCCAGTTGGCACAATGGTGCCGGGCCCCTTCAGGGATATTGTCACAGCTGTGTCTCCGTAGCGGGCAGCTGCAACGTGGGCACAATTGATCTTAGGGCCCAAGGAGGGGTCCAGAGGGCACCGAGGTGCCGTGCCTGTCTCGCCTATTCGCAGCTGCACCACCGAAGCGGGCAGCTGCAACGTTGGCTGCATTTTTAGTGATGAGAAGTCCCTGAGTGGGACAGAAGAGGCACAGTGGTGCCAGGCCCCTTTACTTTCTACACAGCTGCACAGGAATTAGCGGCATCTGCTACATTTAGGCCAGAGCATTTGGAGGAGTCCCAGTGGGGACCCAGGAGGTGCCAGCGCAATCGCACACGTGGATTCTGCTGCATTGGCAGCCGCCCTGACATTTTGGACATAGGGCATTAGAGCCCTCTGAGAAGGCCAGTTGGCCAGGGGGACAGTAAGGGCACCAGGCCCTACTGTGATTTATGTGGTGCTAGGAAAAGTGATTTATGCTTGTGACGTTATTGTCTAATGCGTTTAGACTTATGAGGTTACTGCATACTGTGTTTATGCTTGTGACGTTATTGTCTAATGCGTTTAGACTTATGAGGTTACTGCATATTGTGTTTATGCTTGTGAGGTTGGCGCAGAATGTATTTCACACCTAATGTGATGCTGCTTGCATAATATGATTTATGTTGCAGGGGATGATGCCGAGTACAGTGTTTGCCCGTAATTACTGCTTGTGTTCTACTTTTATTATTGGTTTTACATCTACTATTTCCCCTTGTGATTGTTCTGACAGTGGCCCAATTGGCCCTGTCAGGTGTATATAATCCCGTGTAAATACTGCCTAATGCCAGTTAGCACAGTGTATGTTGGGTGATTACTATTCTAATGTATTTATGATAATACAAAGGCTATTTGTGATATAACCTCGTGTTGAGTTCCTTTTGTGGTGTGCCTAGTATGTTGTTGCTGTGTGTGTGTTGCCCAAACGCTTTACACATTGCCTCTGGGATAAGCCTGACTGCTCATGCCAAGCTACCAAGGGAGTGAGCAGGGTTTATCTTCAGCGTGTAACTCTCTTGCACTGACTAGAGTGGTGGTTTCTGTCTGGCTATGGCGCACGCCTTAGCCAACCAGAAAACCCATTTCTAACACATACCCACTCAAATATCTACTCAGAGACTCATGCACCCACTCACAGACCCACTCAGGCACTCATGCACCCACTCACAGACCCACTCAGTTGTTAATGCACCCACTCAGATGCTCATGCACCCACTCACAGACGCACTCAGATACACATGCACCTACTCAGACTCATGCATCCACTCACAGAGCCACTCAGAAACATATGTACCTACTCACAGACCACTCTAGAGAGTGACACCCATTCACAGTCCCAGTCACAGACTCATGGACCCACTCATCGACACACTGAGAGACTCATGCATCCACTTGCAGATTTACTTAGAGACTCATGCACCCACTCACAGATCCACTCGAAGAATCATGCACTCACCACAGACCTACTCACAAAGTCATGCACCCACTCGTACACCTACTCAGAGATTCATGCCCAGTCACAGACTCACTGAGAGACTCACACATCCACTCATAGACCCACTCAGACAGTTATGCACCCAGTCACTGAACCACTCATAGTCTTATGATGTCACTCCCAGGCCCACTCAGAAACTAATGCACCCAGCCACAGACCTACTAAGACACTCATGCACCCACACACAAACCAACTTAGAGACTCATGCACTCACTCACAGATACACTCAGACACTCATACACATTCTAATAAACCTAGTCAAACTCTCACACAACCTCTGACAGAGCTTCCGAGGCAGTGATGCAGCTTCTGAAAGACCCACTCAAACTCTGATACACACACTCACAGACTGTCTCAGAGAGTGATATGTGTTTTTAGGAATCAATCGTTTTTATTAGATGGAAGTCAAAACAAATGGACACAGCTTCCTGCCTACATCCATTGGCCGGCAGAGCGAGACAAAAGTAGTAATACACAGCGTTTAAGCCCACAACCCCGAGGCCAGCCGCGTGGCAAGCAGGATTGCAGTATGTTAAATTGCATCTTCCAAATTTAAGGGGACGAAGGAAGATAACAAAGAAAAATATGACAACGGGAAAACAATACCAAAACAAAGTCCCTCCCAAACCCTTATGTCCCTCCCCACCCTCCTCCGCACCAGTTATTGCCTTGCTATGCTATCCTGAACTTCTAGTCATAGGTTTTGAGAAAGCATCATACTCATGTTGCCAGTGTCTGATCTTTAGCTAGCTTCTCCAGTGGATGCAGTTTAAGGACCAGCAGATATGTAGGACAGGTCACTTCTCTCATATCTTTTGTTAACAGTTGCAGAAAATGCGCCCACAGTTTGGCATACTCCTTCCCTTTGCCCTCGATGCTAAGGGACATGCATTCCATAGTTAAGAGATACCACAGGCGGTGGATCCACGACAGCACATTAGGTGTAGACATCGTGCCCCATTGAGCTAAAATGACCTGTCTAGCTGCCAGCAGCGCTAATGAAATTTGCCTACCATGTACAGATTTTAATGGAATGACCTTGGGGTGTGAGAGGCCGAGGAGAGTGTATTCTGGTGAGCGGGGCAAGGAGGTCGCAAACGCTGCATCTATGTTGTCTAGGACCTCCGTCCAGTAACGTTGCAGCTTTGGACAGTGCCACAACAAGTGAGCCAGAGTGCCAGACATCCCACAGCCTCTCTAGCACAGGTCTGTTTTGCTTTTGTCCCACTGTGGATGTGGACAGGAGTGTAGTACCAATATGAGAAAACCTTAAAAGCAGTCTCTGCCCCAGCTGTGTTGTGCGCAGTGTGGTGTGTTCTGTAGAGGATGTGTTCCCATTCCTTAGGAGTTAGTGGCCTGCCTATTTGTGTTTCCCAGCGAACCTGTGCCCATGTGCGTTGCCCAGTGGGACATGCAGTAAGCATAGTGTACAATTCAGATATGACGGTAAGGGGCCTGGGCATTTGGGCGTAATTGGAAGGCACTGTGATCCAGTGATATAGTTGATGATAGGGGTATGCATCAGTCACTAGGAGGCCATAATCCCGCTTGAGCTGCTCAAAAAGGGATTAGCCCTTCTGTATCAAAGAGGGACCCTACTCTTTTACAACACTCCTCCCGCCACTGCTGGAACACTGCAGATGCCTGTCCTGGAGCGAAATCAGGGTAATCCACAATGGGGGTCATCGGCGAGGGAAAGGAGGTCCAGCCTTTCGTGATAGCCACCCTGTCCCAAATCTTAAGCATCAGAGAGGTAACAGGGGAGGAGTAGAGACCCCAAACTCTGTGTTTGCGAGGTAACCACAATTCCCTCCAAACGTTGACACCAGCGACGGACTGGTCTATGAAGTTCCAGTGTTTGCTGGATAACGGTCTTATCCATTCCACCAGGTATCTGAGACATGCTGCATGATCGTAGCCTCCGATCAAAGGTAGTCCCACTGCGCCCTGCGCTTTCGGACATGCCATCTGGTAAAGTGAGAGACGCTGCTTTTTCCCCTCCCATACAAACTTATTAACGAGAGCCTGCAATTGTTTTATCGCCAGAGGCGGGGGAGACATAGGGAGCATCTGCAATATATAAAGAATGTCTAGAAGGATTGTCATTTCACCACAGCGATTATCCCATACCACGCTAGCCGCAACCGCTACCAGGCATCCAGCGCCTTGGTCATCTGCTCCAGTAACATCATGTAATTGAGCGTAACAGTTCGGGCAATGGTTGGGGCTAGTCTGATACCCAAGTATAATATGTCACTCTGTGTCCACTGGAACGGGAATTGCTGTTGCAAGATATCCACCTCCTCCGGGGGGATCGTTAGATTCAAAATATTGGATTTGCCCAGGTTAACTTTAAACCCTGACACGTCCACAAAAGCGGAGAGTTCCGCAAGCAGGGAGGGCAGAGTTGACTTCGGCTGAGTAAGAGAAAGGATCACATCGTCAGCATACAGACTTATTTTATGGATGTCCGCCCCAAATTTCAAGCCTACTATGGGCTTGTCTGCTCTTATACGTTGACCCAAAGGCTCCATATAGAGCGCAAATAAAAGCGGGGACAGGGGGCACCCCTGGTGAGTCCCACGAGAGATTGGAAAGGACGTCGATCTGCTATCATTGACCCTCACCAATGCTGTGGGTGCACAATAAATGCACCGGATCCATTTAACAAAATTCTCTCCGAGCCCATAGCAGCGCAGTGCCTCAAATAGATAATCCCACCCCACTCTATCAAATGCCTTTTCGGTGTCTATAGACATCAAGAAGGCCTGCCTGCCTGATTGCTGTATGCTATTGATAAGGTGGAGAAGCCATTTAGTGTTGTCTCCTCCTTGTTGCGCTGGAATAAACCCCGATTGGTCAGGGTCTATTATGTCGGCCATGAGAGGATGTAGTTGTGCAGCTAAAATACCCGTGAAGATTTTCGCATTGAAATTAAGGAGGGAGATAGGTCTATAGGATCCACATTCCCGGGGATCTTTCCTCGGTTTTAGGATGACAGATATCACCGCCTCTGACATGGAGGGTGTTACCTCTCCCTTCTCTAAAAAGGAGTTAAACAATTTGGTTAGAAAGGGAGCCAGCTCCCTGCAAAAAGTCTGGTAAGAGGGAGCCGTGAACCCATCTGGGCCTGGTGATTTGGCCAATTTCAATCTAGAGATAGCCTAGATCGCCTCCTCTATTCGAATTTCGGCATTGAGCACCTCTGCCGATGTTTTGAGGAGAGGTGAGATCTCACAGGTATTTGGGTATTCGCTTGGGTCTCGTGCCGGCGGGTCCTGCCCAGTATAGAGAGTGCCATAGAACCTGCGAAAAGCAATCCACAATCTGTTCATCCGCACTCTGTTCCTCCCCTGTGTGGTCCCGTAGTGACTGGATCTGGTTTGCTTGCATTCTAGCTCGCAGTCTATGGGCCAGCATTTTGCCACATTTATCACTACTAAGGTAAAAGTTGAGGCGGAGATGGGCATATTCTGCCCTGTCAAGGTCTAGATGTTTCAGCAGGCGCCTGTGGTTCTCCAGTTCCCTCCACAACCTCGGGCCCCGGTGCACTTGTGAATCAATTCGAGTTCCCCACCTCCCTCTCAAGTTCACTCCGTTTCTCTTTACGGATTTTGTTATATGTTGCAGAAATGGCAATGAATTCCCCCCTTGTGACAAGCTTCAGGGCCTCCCATATGGCCTATATTGGCGTAGAACCCACGTCATTGAGCAATAGGTAGTCTTCTATTGTTTGCTGGATTCGCTGCACTGTACCCTCAGAGTGTAAAATATTCTTTTGAGGCGCCACCCATGGGGAAACGCCTATGATCGATGCGCAGGGATGTGGACAGTGATAAGAGCATGATCCGAGAGAGACCGGGGCTCTATTGTGGCTGTGTGAAGGTAATGCAGTAGGGAGGTAGAGGCCAGAAAATTATCCAGTCGCGCATATGTTTTTTGGGACGCAGAATAGTGTGTGCAATCTCATTCCGCGGGGTTTTGTGTGCACCAGACATCGTGTAACCCATTGACTCCTGTCCCTTTGGAGAGAGTGCCCCTGTCTGATGTGTTCGCTGACCAGACTTATCTAATTCTGTGTCCATTACAAGATTTAGGTCCTCTCTTACCAAAATCGTTGCATCTGGAGATGTAAGAACCTCTGTGAGGGCTGAGAGGATGAAGGGTTCCTGCTGTGTATTTGGAATATAAAGTGATGCTATGGTGAGGTGAACCCCGCCCCATTGTTACTCTAAGTGCTAACAAGCGTCCCTTTATTTCTGCAACAGTCGATAAGACTTTACCCGGGAAGCGGGCCCCAATCAGGATTGCTTCGCCATTCTTTTTAGACGGGCCCGCGGACCAGAACTGCTGCGGGAAGCACCTATCGCACATTACGTATGGTGTCCTTGGAAAGGAGATGCGACTCTTGAAGGAGAAATATGTCGCTCCTGGCATTTTCAAGTAGGGACAGCACAGCCGCTCTTTTCACTGGGTTGTTTAGGCCTCTAACATTGAGGCTGACTATCTTAAGGTCTTCCCCATCTGATGAGTGTAGTGAAATATCGACCTGACGCGTCTACCTTTCGTCTACCAGGCCCTTGCTGACTTAAGTGCTTTCTGGCTGACCTGTGGAGGCAGGGCTTACGTGCGAACTGGTGCGGAGAACCCCAACTAAACACCCCAACAAACCCAACCCCAAAGAAGAAACTCGTTATCAAGACAATTACCAAAAGCAAAACAAGACTAAAGTCTGTCAAGGTAGAAAAGATCCAGGGGGTCGTGGCTCAGGCAGTCACCCAGCCTATACCGGGCCTGATACATACCCACCCACCAGCGGAAAGGCTGTCAGCAATCTTCTTAGGACAGCCCTCCCTGTCCCCCTGGCACCCATCTAGGCGCCAATCCCTGAGCCATTAATTGTATACCTCACGGGGTGTCCGGACGGTTCGATGATTGCGACAGAGAGGAGATCACTGCCTCTCGTTCTTTGTCCCTATTGGCCTGATCCGGCTTCAGGATGGATGCTGCCTTTCCCACTCGTTGCCATCGTGCTGTGTGGCGGGCGTTTAGATCTTTAGGCCGCTCTGCTTGTTCCGTCGCTGGTGTACCCTCCAGACCGAGGATCTCCATAGCTTCGGCTACAGAGCAAATCTGAATCAGCTTCCCCCGGTGCTTGAAAACAATGCGGAAGGGATGGCCCCATGAGTAAGGAATGCCTTTCTCACATAGACGCGTGGTCACCACCTTAAATTCACATCGCTTGAGTAGTGTGGAGGCTGCCAGGTCCTGAAATATGGCCGGAGTGTGGCCTCTAAACTGTAAGGTCTGCTGCGAGCTGGTCCCTAAGCTCCTGTACATCCTCCTTGATGGCAGCAAAGAGTTCCAACATGAACACCTTGGTAGCAGGTGAATCGTCGACCTCCACCGTTCCAGATTTTTTCTCGCCAAGCGCAGTGGACGACCCTGGCTGCTTCATGAGTAGCTCCTTCAAAAACTTCTTCCTCTTGGCGCATGCTGCCACCATGTCGCACTATTCCAGATGCTGGCGCCCACCTCTACCCCCAAGCTCAGCAGCAGCTTCCAGCATTCCACACGGACTAGAGGGCTGATGATCCGCAGGCTTCGTTGCCTCCCCCGACTCTCAGTAAATCAGCACGCCCGCCTTCCTGTTGCGCGCCGGCAGGGGCTGCCACAGCCCCTCAGTGCCAGTAAGCGCTGCGAGCCCCTGCACTTCTCAGCCTCAGTAGACGGCTCGCCCCCTCGCCACTGTCGAGACTCACCAGGCAGTGGGTGCGTGGCGCGGCCGGATCATCAGAGGCGCTGTGCTGGCGTGGTACCCAAAATGACAGTTCTGTTTTCTCTGTTCTTCCTAGCCTTGCACCAATATCCGCTGCCGCTCCGATCTCTCTAGTGCTCACGGCCAACTCTCGGGAGGTCTCTACTCCCGCAGCACTCTCCGTCTGCCGACCCTTTGGACCACAGAGTCCCACCACCAGGCCCCGCTGCCCAGCACCCAGCACCTGGCCGCTGTTCTTCCTGTGAGGCCCGTGCTCTGCGCCGAAATGGCGGCCGGTGCACTCACTCACCAGGCGGGAAACTCCACCCACTAGGGAATCTACTGCTCCGTGCTGATCGGCTCCCGGGGAGTCTCCGAGCTCTCCACAAAGCTTGTCTGCCAGCCTCCACCGCAGCAGTCAAATCTGCACACCCGCCGGGCCTGTGCACATCGTCAGAGCTCTGCAATAGCAAGTGGTGCAAAATGGTGCTTGCCTGTCAACCTCTGCGCTGGCAGCAGTACCGTTTCCTCCTCGCCGCCACTCACCGCTGATCAGCTTGCAGGTATCCCCCCGCTCCTTCATACATCCACCAGGGGCCAGGCTGCCATCCGCCACCACCATCCCACGCCAACCATTATACGGCACCGGGCCGCCGCTCCGCTTACTCGCGGCTCTGCTTAGGCCCCTACCGCATGCTGGTGCAGGGACTGCCCGCTCTGTGTCTCTGGGCAGGAAACTCGCCTCGATGGTGCTACTCAGCTCACCGGTGCCATCAAGTCCCGGTATGGGGTCAGAAGGCCCCTGGAACAGGTGATAAAACCATGCTGCAGTTTGGCGGTGCCGGAGGGACACAATCTTGTGTCCTACCGCGCCGCCATCTTGGCCTCGCTCCCTGATACATGTTTTTATAGAGTTATTTAGATACTGATGTATCTAGTTAAAATTTTAGATGTGCTGGTGGATATTGAATGTCTGCTTTTGTTTTGTGAATTTGCGACTTATTCACAAGACCAGATACAGAATTTCAGGTTGCTGAGAAAGACCCTGTTGCCTTCATCTGTGAAGTGAACTCCATCACTTCTATAGATTCCGTGCATGTCAAAATATTGGTTGTTGTTATAGATAGAGCCCATGTTATGATCTCTGAGGAATGCAGAATCTGTTTATAAACATGTTTCCTTGCTTTGTGGATTTGTGGACAGAATTGATTTGACCACTTCCAATTCTGTCTTTGGCATACGTTGGATTACACCTAGATAGTGTGAGGAAAAATTGCCATGAATTGTGCAAAGGTATCCTTCATTGGGATTTCCAGTCTACCCCAGTGAGTGTGCCTTTAGTCACCACAGTGCACAATCATGAGGTCAGGGGGTTGGGAATACACAATGCTTTCAACCCTCTTTGGCTAATCAAAGGAATGACCACATTAGCCAAACCCACGTCCTTGTCAAAACCAATTTTTCTGGCAGCCTCTCTACTCCAAAAGTCATAGCTGTGGCCCATAATCCACTCTCTAACATTTTTTAAGTGAAGCTGCAGTAGCAGACAAGAGAGGGCTGGAGCTGAATGAAGCTGTTTTCAAAATATAAGGCAGTTAAAGTGAAAGTGTGATCATGTTTTTTTAAAAAACATATTTGATTGGATGCTATCAATATGGAGGTGAATAAAATTAGGTAATGTCTTGACAGTATAAGTAACTGGATCTATGAATGGCTGCAGGAAGAATAAAAAAGTGTAATACAGAGTTGGATATATTTTTAGTTCTGTACTGTAAATGGTGCCTGCTCTAGCTCATTTTTTAACTATAATACCCCTTCTAGAATGTACTGTGAATTTGTGACCTACTGGTTCTAGTGCTGCACTATGGAGATTATGCTAAGAGTGTATTGGATAAGGGTATTAAAGAGAGAGTTGTCGGTTTGAATAAATTAGCGGTATCTAGAGTGATTGTTGTGTAACAAGGATTACCTTTCCTAGTGAGGGCTTGCTAATAAAGTGTACTGTACTCTTGAAGTTATAAAAGTACCACGCTAAATATGTTTTTGGACTCATTTTTTATGCATTTGCTGCAATGAGCACAAATAATTTGTGATTATGCACAAAAACTTTACCATATTGGGCTTCTTTAAGAAAAGGCTATGAAAGGGTTAACACATATTAATCACTCAGAAGTGGAGTTAGAAACTAAAACAATGAAAGATACGTTTTCATTTGCTGCCTTCCACACTATCAGAGAGTGGTTGCTTTGTATGAGAGTGGTGTCCCATTCTTATGCTCAGTGTTTATGTTTACTTAGAGTATTGTATCTATCTGATAAGAGGAAAAAATATTTGAGCACTGAACTCAATCTTCAGGTATGTGAATTACATTTAATTTGGAGTCACACCTACATTGCCCTCTATTCCCTAACACAGGCAATGAGGTATTTGTTCAGCCACTTACATATACATTTAGAGAGCCAAGAAGGTATTAAAACAGACAGACACATACCCGTACATTTACTTAAACATCTCATTACACTGCTTGATGAGTACTTCTGCAATCACTGATATGTAGGCAAGTGTATGCAGTAGTTTCAAAGAAAGTTGCAGTCACACCTACATACCCCTTTTCTGTAACACAGTCATAGAGGCAATTCATCAACCACTTACATGCACATTCAGAGAGTCATGGAGGTACTAAAACAGACATTAACATTCCAGCACATTTACTCAAACCTCGCATAGCACTGCTACAGGTGTGCTCCTATACTTACTCAAATATGTAAGCAAGTGGTAACTCAATCTCGTCATCCATCAAGACAAATAGTCCTTTAAAAATGGGCCAGACTCCATATGCCAAGCAGTACATAAAGTATACCACCTATAAAGGAACTGTCATACATGTTCAGAATCTATAGAGTCTCTCTCCCAACTACTCTCAGAGCAAAAGACGCACTGCTACATTCCCTCACCTCACATACTCAGAAACCAGTTAAATATTCAGCAGTATTAAAGGTAGCTGGACAGACACTTAGAAACTCCTGTAACCCCTAACACAGGCACTGAGGTATTCATTCAGCCACTTATATACACAAAGGGAGCTATATAATTACTAAAACAGAGAGTTGCATACTGGCACATTTATGTATACATCTTATGGCACTGTTAGAGATTGTCTCATAGAGACAATGAGATATGTAGCAAAGTCCTGAGACACTCAAGTCCTGTATGTAGACAAGGACTCATTTAAACATGGTAGAAACACAGGACAGAGCAGTGAATATGATAGAATACCCCGTAAGAGACTTAGGGCTAGATGTAGGTAAATGTTATTTACCGAATCATAAATACCGAATTTTACCGATTCGGTATTTATGAATCGGTAAATATGAAGGGGGGAGATGTAGGTATTTCCAGATGTTGGAATACTGAATCGTTAATATTCGGTATTTACCGATTCGGTAAATACCGAATCTGTATTTCCTATTGATTCCTATGGGCTGTGAAGCCCATAGGAATCAATGGGAAATACAGATTCGGTAATTACCGAATCGTTAAATACCGAATTCTGCAAGGGTGCAGGGGGTGTCACTTTGACACCCTCTTGCACCCCAAATACAGGCATGTGTGCCATGTGGCACACAGACATGCCCTAAGGGGATGTCTGTCTGTCACATGGCATAGGTGTGCATGCACACATGTGCATGCACACCTGGATTCGGTATTTTACCACCCAATTGAATTGGGTGGCAAAATACCGAATCTGAAAGGCCTTTGGGACTCTGAAGAGTCCCACCTACATTTGGAATTACCGAATCGGTAAAAATACCGATTCGGTATTTTACAGAATCGGTAAATTTACAGAATCGGTAAATTTACCGATTCTGTAAAATGAAGGCCCCTACATGCCAATTCTTAAATACCGGTCGGTAACGGCCGAAATCGGTCGTTACCGACCGGTATTTAGGCTCCTACATCTGGCCCTAAGACATAAGGTGATACAGAAAAAGGCATAGAGACATGCACATGAAAATTAATAGAGTAACATTAGTGATATTGCAATAATATAACTGTATATTGGTACTTCAGTATCTTATACTACATAATGAAAAGCTAAATATAGTTCTTTTTTCCTATTCAGACATCAATCTCTACTTAACTAAAGACAGTTACAATGCCATCCAAAAGTGAGAAAAGTAAGAAACTGAGTCTAGGATACCATGTCCTCACAACTGAGAAACAAAAGGGGCAGAATGCATAGAAATTGGTGAAAGAGAAAAGAGCTGCTGGTTAGAGGAAAATGACATTTCTTAAAATTGTGTCTGCACAACTGGAAAGAAAGCAAAATCAAGTAAATAAAAAAATAAGTTTAAGACCAACTTAAAAAGAGTCAATTATAGGAAGTGTAGAAAGTCGTACAAAAAAAGCACAGAGTTTAACCGGAAGGCAGAGACAGGTTAAGGAAATCAGAGTTAGGATGTTCTGGGGTAGAGTAATTAAGATTCTAATTACAAGTATTAAGAAGTATAAAAGAAGAAAAAGCAGTCAGGCAAAAAGAACGTGTTGAGGTTATAGTGGAAAAGGCCTTTGCTCTCAAGGGCAAACTAATTATTTTGATTCTAAACAGAATGAAGACACTGGATAATATAGTGTTGAGGATAAGGAAAAGAAGCAAAAGATACGACTTGTCAATAGAACTAACTTTTGCAAAGTGTTCAGTGGTGAATGAAGGCATACTTCTGACACTACGCATTTATTTAATGAAGGAAGCTATTTCCAAGAGAACACATTCATGCATGCAGTTGATGAATTTGGACATTGTTATGAGATGACTGATGCTACTCCTATTCCAAAAGAGCGGATGGTTTCTTGAAATGTATAGGGAGTGATAGCTGAAGAGATGCAGGGAAGGTGAAGACACTCCCCTGTATATAAGAGGAACTTTAGCAGTATTTGTACTATTCGGCAGAAATCTATTGACATGTTGAGAAATGTTTGTCATGTTTCCCTGCGGAAATCTGGAGCAGCATATAGCTACGTTGCAAGGATTAGATCCATGCAAAGTAAGGAAGTATACTAATTTACAGGGACACTCACTGGCATGTCTATCAAAGTAAATGTGCCATTTCACCTTTCATCATTTCAGGATGTTAGCTATACACCACTTGGAAACTCAAACTTTAGTTAGGAGACTTTACTATGTAAAAACTCCTGCCTTATGTTTAGGGGAAATAAATAGCGTTTTTCTGCATGGTACAGTAGCAAAGGTACAAAACAGTTGTGAGAATATGCAGTTTCCATTCCTTGGTCCTGAGGAGGAGTGAGCACTTGGTATCTCCACATGGAGCAGAACAGGACACAGGTATTAGTGTTGACAACTTCGAAGAAGAGAGTAGAAAGTCTAACATAGTGTGTTCAGAGAAACTTGACTGTGTTTGTATATATTGTCAATACACTCACTACAAAACTACAACTTGATATGTTGTTGTGCCTTCAAAAACTGAAGAAGACAACACAGATAAGTGGGGAGAATTTGCAGCGTATTTATTTGTAGAGTAATGCTTTAATTGTTCCACACGCCAAATCATATGTAATTATTGTTATAATAAATTGGGGGACAATATAATGCCAGCCAAAGCAGTCTACAACAAGCCAGAATTAGTTCCAGTCCCTGAAGAACTACAAGATTTAAATATTTGTGAATCAACTTTAATACATTGTATACATCCCTTCCATGCTATAATTCATATAGAGCCAAATACAGGATGTTACCTCCAACAGTTACAGAAAGGTATTAAAGGTAGAATTGTGTATTTGCCATCAGATTAAAGCAGAGCATTGCAATTATACGTGTGCAGATAGATTTGGACTGAGCACTTATTATTCTAATGAATGGTGTCCCTACCAAGAATAGAAAGATATGTCAGGAGTTAGTGGATGTTATTAAAGTAAAGAAAGCAACAATTTATCTGGTACAAAACAATATTTATTATAAAAAATATAAATGCTCTTCAAGACATTGCACATATGCCATCAAAAAATACAAACAACCTGAGAAGAACAGACGCTTCAAAGTATATCAATGACTAACCCTGTGATTCTGAAAATGTGGAATGCAAATATGGATCTAGAATTTGCTGCAGACAACTCCATTACTGTTGCTCACTACATGACTTGATATATAACAAATTCAGAGAAAACAGTGATGAAAGAAATGTGGGAGGAGATTTCTGCTGTAAAGGGTCTTACCAATAAATAAATTGTACCTCTTCAGCTTGAAAATGCTTTCCCACAGCGAAATATGTTCTTATGAATGCTCGGACAAGTTGAATTCAGCTATTTTGTTCTCAGAGTCAAGAGGATTCTGTGGGTAAGCCTAGGGTATGAAAGTATTTTTCAGAAATACAGTATCTAGCAGAATTCAATTTGTAAAGCAGAGACATTCTGAAATCTAAAATGCTTGATACATCCTAGACAAGCACAAGAAGGAGTCCTCATCTTCAAAACACGTGTCTCTATGAAGTACTTCAGCACTACACATATAGAAGTAATTGAATTAAATCTTAGAAGATATGGAGTGCTTGGATGTGATGCTTCTTTGGTCTTTGGTTACCGGATACAGAGACTATCTGGTCAACAAAAAGAGCAATCAATTTAGAAAAGATATGAGTCAGTACAAACCTGAGACAGTATATCCATATCTGCAAAAAGACTATTTTGACAAACAAAGAGAAGAGTGGACGCCGAGAACTAATTGGCAATCCAACAAATGTAGCGGCCCAAGAAAGGGTGTGACGTTTTCCGACACATCTTATACTAGTACCGATTCAGAAAGTGAAACAGTACCGGAAAATCAGACTGGAAAAGAAAGAAAGATCCCCCAAAAACAGAGCAGAGAAAGTTTCTCTTTTTTAGACCGGCGGAAAAGCTATTTAAACCAGAACCCAAATACACGGGGTCCGGGGAGAGGAAGGGGTTTTTACCCAATAAACCAAGGCCAAAAACGTCCATATATGAAGACCCGAAGCCAAAAAACCTGGGATTAGATTTGAATACTAAGGGACCAATAATAAACTTATCTAAAAGAGACTTAACACAGGATGAAATCTGTGTATTAGAAAAGGGATTAGGCTTCACAATAGCAGGACTCCCTGACAAATTTCTGTTAGAAAGAGATTTGCACATTTTTTTTAGAAAGATAAGATTGCAAAAATACTTTGAAGGGAAAGAGAAAGCCCCCACCAGTAATAAATCAGGCCTACGCCCGAAATCAGTATGGACACACCTTAGCTCTATGGTTAGTAAAAACATTGAAGTCTTTGAAAAAGTTATAGAGAAAGGTGTGGAGAATATACTTAGCCAAAAAACTTGGATTCAGAATAATTTAACATCCAAAGAGAAAATAGCCATAAAAAATCTAGAACAATGTAGAGAGATCACAATAAAACCGGGTGATAAAGGTGGTAGTATTGTTGTACTAGACACTTCTGACTATGAAACAAAGATCAACCACCTACTCTCAAATCCTATGCATTACTCTAAATCAAATAGACAAGAATGGCTAGATCTAGGTAAACGCATAAAAAATCTGTTGACATTAGCCAAAGAGGATGGTATTATTAACCATGAAGAATACAATTTTTTAAATAATGAAACGCCTACTATACCAGCTATTTATGGTTTACCAAAAATGCATAAAAATATTAATGACCCACCCATGCGCCCCATTGTTTCGAGCTTGAATTCTTTAACAGAACCATTAAGCCAGTATGTTGATAAATTGATACAACCTTTAGTCACAGAACAACGTGCATATATAAAGGACACAACGGATATGATCAGCAAAGTAGAGAATATAGAATTTAATCAACATAATCAGTGGCTCGTAACTTTAGATATAGAGTGACTCTATCCAAATATTCCACAAGACGATACCATAAGCATGATAAGAAGACTTTTACAAAATGAAAATGAGGACTTATCTGACCACTCCACTTTTATAGTGGACTGTGTTGAGATAATCCTCAAAAATAATATCTTTTTATTCAAGGAGGATATGTATAAACAGACAAAGGGCACCAGCATGGGGGCTACCTGCGCGCCGAGGGTAGCCTGCTTATATGTAGCAGACTTTGAGGAAAAACACATTTTTAACCATTCAGCACCTTTCCTTGAAAATATATCCAAATGGTCACGTTTTATAGACGATGTGTTTTTTATATGGCAAGGTAGGGGGGGGGCTTGCTTTCTTTTATTGAATGGATAAATTTAGGGGATGAGAACCTGAGGTTCACATCTTCCTATAGCAATGACACATGTGACTTCCTGGATATTAAAATTAAACATGTAGACGGGAGTCTGATGGTAGAATTATTCACTAAACCCTCTGACCGGAACACAATGTTACACTTCGCAAGCTACCATCCTGCGAGCCCAAAAAATAATATTCCGTTCGGTCAATTTTTAAGGGTGCGAAGAAATTGCACTACAAAAAATGAATATGAAAAACATGCCAAAGTTTTAACTAGGAAGTTCTTAGAGAGAGGATACCCCAAGCAAATGATAAAGAAGGCATACAAACGCGCAAAATATTACAATAGAGGCAGTTTATTTGAACCCAAAAACACACAAGAAAAACGAGATAAACTGATTGTGTGTGTAACTAATTTTTCAAATATTTCCAATAAGGTAAAAAACGTAATCAATAATAATTGGAAATTAATAAATGACACAGAAGGAGTCCCGCTACCGAAACCAATATTTGTGTTCAGGCGGAACAAGACAATAAGAAACTGTCTAGTACATACATACCCTGACAAAAATCAAAGGAACCAGATCAGCACCATTGATGGAACTTCACCAATGGGAAATTTCCCTTGTGGAAATTGTAAAAATTGTAGCTCTATGATAAAAGGACCAATAGTGAAATACGGTAACATAACCCATGTTCACAAAATGTTCCTCAACTGCAGGACGCAAAACGTGATATATATATGATAAAGTGTCCCTGCGAAAAGGCCTATATTGGCGAAATCCAAAGAGAAATAAGATTGAGATTGAATGAACATAGATCTGCAATCCGTACAAAAAAACAAAATGCACCATTGGTAACCCACTGGCAAGAGAAAGGACACCAGTTGGAGGACCTTAAATGGTGCATAATAGAAGTAGTCAGCCTAAACAAGAGAGGAGGAGATTTAACGACTAAAAGAAAGAAAAGAGAGCAATACCATATGTCTCGATTCAATACATATAGAACAGGCCTGAATAACAGAGAAGAGTGGGAAAGAATCCTGTGATACAAAATTCCCAGATGTCAAGGTTAATCACTGGATACAACTAAATTATGAAGCAAATAATGGAAGGGTGAAATGGACATTAGTTCCCAACACACGTGATCTATCCCTAAACAAATATATATCAAATAAAGAACAAATAAGAACATAGAGCCCAATACACGTGATTTACCCCTAGATAAACAAATAACAAATAAGGAATGGGTGAAATGGGCAATATAATTCAATTGATGCGACTTATTTTGATATAATTAGATATACTTTGATATAATTTGATGCATGTAACGTGTATAGAGATAAATAAATAGAAAACACGTAAAGTGTGAGGTACCCTTAAGAATGAACATACAGTGAAATAGGTAACCAAATAGCGGTATTGGAAAAATTCTGATTATAAATAGTGCGCAGAACGATAGTTTGGCTATAGCACGATAGAAAAGGGACTATAAGGCACAAAACTGAAGGTTATATCCCATTCCAAAATGGTGCTCTCGCATACGCGATTATGGTAAGTCTGAGGAATAAGCTTGAATGTAAAATCCAAAATGGTGCCACAGAAAATGGACCACAAGAAATGTTGTCGAATGCAATTCCCTACTTGAAAATGGCGCTTACTGAAATGCGCGTTTGTTTTTCAATATCGAATCAAAAGCTAACATACAGCTCTATGTTCGAAACTAATATGACACTGGAATGTGCAAATATTGAATCAGGTTATACATTATTTAAGGACTAAAAGGTAGAGAGATAAATACTGAAAATGGCTAAAGAAAAGGGACTATAAGGTATAGAACTGAGGTCCAGTCCCATTCCAAAATGGCGCTGCTGACAAATGGGCGATCATCGAACATAGATAATCGTGCCATAGAAAATGGGCCATGGGAAATAATGTTGAAAGCAGTTTACCACTTTAAAATGGCGCTTATGAGGATGCGCGGCCACATCAATATTGAATAAAATGCCAGCTTACAGTTTACAATTTGAGTTACAAATAGAGAGAACACTGGAATGTGTAAAGATAGAATTAGGTTAGAAATTATAAAAATACTAAAAGAAGAATCAAAATGGCCCGTTAAAATTACGATAAAGGCTAATCACTTTCTATAACATTGGAGTAAAGACAAAACACCCCTGTGTAGAACTATAATTTACCTAAATACAAGATCGATATAAATAGGACTATACACAGGCTTGTTTAACCCACTACAAGTTGGCGGCCGTGTAAACGGTATTAGTTCGAACCACACTAAACCATCAGTCCTAATGATAGTCAATTGAGCGTTCAATTGCCAATTAGGCACGCCATAAAAAGGAAGCCACATGTTCCCTAAACTCATTTGCAGAAAGAGAAGGGAGGACGTCGATCTGAACTCGTCTTGCTACAAGTAAGTACTAGAGGGAGGACTTTACTTTGATGGTAAACTTGAGCCCTTGGGAACTAAAACTAATGAGTTACACCTGTTCCTTTACAGTTTGGAACAATTTAAAAATTCCAAACCAGTGGCATTGCTCAAATAAAAGGAAGTAATGACAGAAAAGACCCCATAGAAAAAACATTTGGGAAAAACCTAAGGTAAGAAGATCATGATTGATTTGGAAAACTGGGTAGACAGGATCTCATAATCAAGACTCAGAAAGTCAATCAATCAATCAATCAATCAAGTCATTTGTAGAGCGCACTACTCACCCGTAGGGTCTCAAGGCGGTGACTTCATTTCAATATTTCATTATTTGTTTAAGATTCAAAAGAGAGAATCCATGATCTTTAGAGGAAACACGTCCTCCCTACTCTCTCGAAAAGATTGTTAGCGGTAAGAATAAGTGGGATTTGGGGCATAAGGAAATAAGAAACAAGCAATAAAAAGAGGAATATTGTGTAATAATGATACAATATTTCCCTTAAATAGGAAAATATACCGCCTCTTCATAAATAATTCAGGAGAAGGTTCAAGACCATTTTCTAAGGTAATTGTTTATCTCACATGATACATGGGAGGAATTATGCAGAAAGGATTAAAATTCTTAATGGCATCTTATCTTCCTGCAGTAAAATAATACAGGAAAATAATACACTTGGATATCAGAACAAACTTGCCAGGAAGGAAATATAATCCCTAGGTAAGAAACATTTGATTAAGTCCAGGCTTTGATCATGATAAAGAAGAAGGGCAGAGTTAATGGTCTCTCTTTCCTCCGTAATACAGCTTGACTTATCTCAAAGCTTCCAAGTTGTTACTCGCACAGACTATTGGAGGTCCTGTGTAGACCCAATAGGTATGAGACATCTCATTTCTGAACGGTTCTAAAACTATAAAATAAAATTGTTTGAACAAATAGACTCGTGAGAATTTCTTGATGGGTTACCAAATAAGAGGGAAAGAATAAATATATACCTACATAAACAGTCAGGGATTGACATGTGAAATGAATAGACAATATATATATGTTTAACACTTAAGATAGGAGAAAAACATGAACAGGTACATTGATTTAACTGATTGTTATTGTATACCTTTCTAGATGTGTTTGTAATGAACAACAATGTCCTAAAGAAGGTGCAGATTGTGTAGATCACTGAAACGGCGCGTTGACAAATTGTTTGTTTGCTAATAAACGTTGTGTTGCAAAGAAAATGTTTTTTAATAAACAATTGTGAATTCGAAAGTTCTTATCAATTATGTTTTTAATTATTATGATCATTTGTTTTAAATTGTATAAAGTGACTTCAGTACTGTACTGATATTTTAACAAGATTATTAATAAATAATACATATCGAAGCTCATGTGTGAAAGTGTGCCCTTATCCAACAATTGTTATTTGATATAAATAGTTCCGTAAATTTGGTAACCTGTGTAAAGATTTTCCTCACACCCACAGGCTGGTCGCTATAGAAATTAGCGATTCGTAAGGATTTTCCACCCCCCAAAGATTTTGGAAAAGGACATTTGTTGTTTTGTATTTGTTACCCATTTCTTTTCCAGTAAAAGGGTATCTCCCTCTATATTTAGTTAATGGTTATTTGGTGAGACACAACAAAGGGATTTAATTAACCACCAAAAGCTTAGTTGCCAAACCCGAGAGAGGAGAGTTTTTCTACTTGAAACTTTTGCAGTTGTTCAAGCCATGGCGTACTGAATCCAAATCATTTGGACACTATGACTCTTAAAAAGACTCTTTCAAAGCTGTGAAAGACAGCATTGAGTGCTCAGTCTTTCCAACCTACCTGCAAATGTTGAAAGATGAGATTGAACAGGAAGAAACCATCCTACTGAGATAGCGAAAGACAGTTCACAAAACAGCCAAAGTTCTGCATCAGTGAGTTAAGATCCTCTTGGACAACCAATTGTTCAAAATGAAGCAGCTATAGGTATGAATGACGTAGAGACTGCAATGCAGCAGGCAGGAGAGGAAACTATGGATTTTGAAGACAGTAGAACAACTGAACAATGAGAAAAAATTAATTTACGATGAAGTTTAAGATAAAATAGAACATGAATTTCTCCACAAGTGGAAACAGTGTGATTTTTCTTCATACCAACCAATAATACTATACATCAGTGGACAAGCTGGCCCTGGAAAAAGCTTCCTAATTAAAGTCATCACTGGTTATCTATAGAAGACTACTGAAATAACATTTGTCACATGTAGTAACAGCACCAACGGGATTAGATGCACATAACATTCAAGGGATTCCTTTACATTGCCTACTGATGCTACCTGTTGAACATGACAATAAACTGGAATGCCAGAAACTATCTGGTTAAATTTGCCATGAGATGTCAAGATTATTGAAGAAACAGTAGCTTTTAGTAATTGATGAGTTCAGCATGGTATCGGACTTAATGCTTGCATTCATACACTTACGAATACAGCAGATTTTGAGAACAAACTATGGTGTGCTGTTTGGAGGAAAACATTTGATTGTATTTGGCGACCTACTGCAACTCAACCCCGTAAAAGGACAATGTAAATGATACAGAAGTATTGAACGACATTAGAATAGGAGTTCTAACAAAGGAGGGGAAACATGCACTGGAAAGTCGACTTATGAAGAAACTATTTCAATCTAATATTACAGCAGTTGAAATAATGCACAATTTCATTGAAGAACAGAAGTCTATAGTTTGTTTAATGTCAACACTTGAAGAGTTCCCTACGTTTAATAAACAATTACTACAACTGGAGAAAGAAGCTATTTTGGAAATTACAGCTATTGATAACATGGAACATTCAGGGAGTCACAATAGTACTCATAGATAAGCTACAAGCAAAGTTGGATACTTTAGAGAAGTCTGTCTGGAAAGCTGCAGGATTAGAAAAGTGTTCATGCATCAGAAAAAACTGTTGAGTAATTGTGTGCATAATTTAAATGTAGAAGAAAGATTAGTAAATGGTGCAATGGGTAAAGTAATTGATTTTAATAATTTCACAGATAGAGATGAGGTTGAATACTTGGCCATAAAATTTGATCAGATTGATGGCATGAAGCAAATTGGCCATTGTGTTGTACGTTTCTTGTTAGTGAAAGACTTATATGTGTGGCGCCAGCAATTCCCACTCTGTCTCTAGCATATCCTGTAACTGACCATAAATGACAAGGCTTAAGTGTAGATGCAGCTTTTGTAAATATTGGAAGTACTGTATTAAATAAGGAATGCCATATGTAGTATTGTCACGGGTTAGAACATTGTCCAGTTTGCTTTTAATTGATTTTGATGAAATGATGGTTAGTGCCGATGCAAGTTGTGTAAGAGAGTACAATTGGTTAAGAAGTGTATATGCTCCTCATTTAGGCCAATACCCTGTTTATGAGAAAGGGATAATCTGTCCAAAATGGAAGTTTACAAAATAGTTTACACATGGTGGAGAAAAGAAAGGATACAAGGACAAACTAGAAACTGTTAATAAGAGAAAACTGCAAAGATATTGCCGGTTAACAGTTGGAAAACAGTTCAGGTGTAAACTGCTGTGCAAATGTTATTCTCAATGTACTGTTTCATTTACCACATCTATTCACCCAAATTGACCAAAAATCTGATAAAAGATTGTGTTCTGCACTATATTACATGCTGCAATGTTTACAGACTAACAGAACTTTGACACATTCTGCTTCAGGTATTCGAAACCTCTCAGCTATATGTAGTAGACCAGTAATGTTTACTCTCATCAGTCAACAAGATGTACAAGCTGTATTATGGGTATGTTTGGAGTTTTAGAAGAAGATGTAAATATTGATGATTTATTTGTACTGAGTTACACATGAAACTATGTCTGTGAAGATTGTGATTATTCATCTGCCATTAAAATAGATTCTGAGCTTTTTTTTCTATCAAATATTTCTAGATTCTAAAAGTGTGCCTTTTGACAAATTGTTGAAGAATGCTAACCAAAATATGACGAGACCAAAGTGTAGATCAGATATTATCTCTACTTTAATCCTAACAAGAACTGGAAAATACCTTATAGTAATGCTACAATGATGCAGACGAGCTGGTTCCAAATTGGAAACTCAAATAACAAACTTCAAAGCTATACAAATATCAATTTCGGGAAGAACTTTTAATACTTCAGTTATCATCTTTCATAAAGGAATTAATACAACCTTTAGACTCTACACTGTCTATTTAAAAAGTGATACTGGATGGATGGAATGTAATGTCATCAACCTTAAATTCAAATCAAAACTTCCTTTCAAATTACTAAACTCGTATCTTTTCTTTCTTCAACCAAAGTTCTAAAGAAGAAGTGTGGATAAAACAGCGGTGTACGGTGTTTGTTCTATGGGGTCCAAAAGTCTTTTATATATTAGTCGGCCTATTTGGGGTAATGTCTTTAAAGTCTTCTTCAAAATTAAACTGTCCATTTATCTTCGACAAAGAAGTTAATACCACATCTAAATAATACACTGTGTAATTCAAGTCAGAAGCTGAATGGACATTATCTATTTACAGCATCCTTAAGTTGACAGCAAAAACTGCCTTTGCAACGAAAACATGACCCCTTTTGTTTAATCAGCCTCTACGTAGTATTTATGGATAAAAACAACACTATGGGATGGCGCCCATATGGATCACCACTATTTAAACTTCATTTGGCCTACCGGGGGTGATGATTTTAAAAGGATCTCAAAAACTGAAGAGTGGTTTGTATTTATTTGTAATATCGTACCAGATATAATAATTTAAGATATTTAACATAGGTTTATTTACATTATTGTAGTAACTCCAGAAAAAACAAATAATGATTATTTTGTAGTGAGTGTCTCTTAGAGTCACTTAATCATAGTTATATACTGTGCAGCGTCGTTTTTTGTTAACAATCGACTGATTCCAGCAAACACACCCTTACAGCCATTCACACAGTCACTCTCCAATACAACCTTCCACATACCAACTCACTTAACCAAACCCCCACTCAATCAGCCACTCACTTACCCATATAAACACTTATACACCTACTCACTCACAGTCACTCACTCATTCAGTCACTCACATAGCCACTCAGCCACCCACACAACCACGCACATACACAGTCACCCACCCAAATAGCTATTAACACAGACACCAACTCACCCATATAGCCTCTCACGCAGCCATTTAGTCACCCATATAGCTACTCACACTGATACCTTCCCACTCATTCAGCCACCCACACAAACAGTCCCTCTCTAATGCAGCCAATCACACACCAACTAATGTAACCAAATTCCCACTCAAATACCCACCTACTCACACATACAGCCACTTACACACCCAGTCACCCATACAGCCATTCACACAGCCACTCAGTCACTGATACAGTCACTGACATACCCACTCTCACACCCATACAGCAACTCACACAGCTACTCACTCACTCATACAACTACACACATACCCACTAACTCACCCATATACCTACTTACACAGCCACTCACCCATCCATACAGCCACTCACACTAGCGATGATGAAAAAGCTTTATTCGAGTTATACACTCATAAAAGCACACACATATAAAATTGCACATTTAAAAAACTCTAAACATACATTAACACTTAATTTCTAGATTAAAATACACAGTAAAGACACTTAAAATATATAATATCACCAGAAAGTTAATATAAGCTTTCTCATAAGGTACATGAGCTAAATGCAAGTTAAAAAGCAGAATCTCACACTAGCACTTACTCACCCATACAATTACTCACACACCCTCTCACTCACACATACAGCCACTCACATTAGCAGTCACTCGCCCATACAGGCACTGATACACCCACTCACTCACACATCTGCTCACAAACCCAATCATTCACCCATGCAACTACTCACACATCCACTCACTAATGTATATATCTACTGACACAGGCACTAATGTGTCCTTACAGCCACTCCCATGACCACTCACTCTAACATATGGCCACTGACACAGACAGTCACTCATCCATACAGCTTCTTAAACAGGTACTCACTCATCCATACAGCCACTCACTCAACCATTCACTCACTCATACAGCCACGTACTAAACAACTCACTCTGCTATACGGCCACTCACACTGCCACTCATTCAGCCAATCAGGTGCTCACACAGGCACTGACTTATTCATACTGATACTCCCTTACATAGGCACTCACTCACCCATGCAGCCATTAACACATGCAGTCACACACTTATAAAACCACTCTTCTTTATATATATACACAGTCATCCAGTTTATCTTTGTTTTTAACCATAAAAGGCGGTTCAAAAAAGAACCTTTTTTGTCTTCTTTTTTTCTGGAACTGTGTTGTTGGTGTATTTTCTAACATTTTGTAATTGTTTTGTATTTTTCTCAAATAAAATGGTAAAGATGGAAAAAATAACCACAAATACAAAAACTGTGGTAAAACTGGAGTAATCTATCAAAACAATTAACAGGAATGCTGCCTTGCTGTCTCCAAAATCACATCAACAGACTGTTCACTGGCTGTGGGGTGGTGTCGCAGTCAAGGCAAACAGTTCCAATGGGTCTTAACTCAGGAGATATTTGTGGATGCCTCCTCCCCACTTCCGATGGAACTCTTTCTCTAGGAGCAGGTGGTGGTGCAGCCCTGGAAGGTGATGGCCCCTCTCCTGCTCTCTCCTTCTGGGCACTTTTAAGTTCGTTTTAAGGTATGTTTTCAAGTGGTACAACACTTGTTGTACCCGTTGAATATTTTCTTGCAGTGCCTCTAGATAGGGTCTTTTCGCACAGGATACACTTGACCAACTTAGCCACCGTATTTGATTCACCAGATGGAATGGTGTAAAAATGGCCAAGCTGTGCTCTGCTTCTTAGTCGATTTTTCCTCATCAGGAGAGTTGACTGGTGCTGTCGGTACCTTCTGCTCCTCAGCATTTTTATGGGCTTCTTCCTCTTCCTCACCTCTTGCTGATACCATTTTATTTTAGAAAAAAATTGCCAAAAATACAGACACTACAGTTCTGAATTCAATGTACAGCAGACCTCCAAGAATGAACCAAACAGTAATTCAAGCCTTAAAGAACATAAAGAGGGTGAGAACTTCCTTTGAAAATTAACGAAAACTGTCTTCTCCAATGAAATCTCTTTCTTACATAAACAAATTATCTTCGCGAATACCGACGTCAACGCAATTACAGGCGCCAAGATGGGTAATGCAATTTAAAAGGGCTTTACATTAAAAATTATCACAAAAATGGAACGTTTACACACTAGATTACTAAACAGTTTTTGTCAAACATTATTTACAATATGTGCATGAATTTGTTTTACACTTTTTTGAAAAACACAGTTTTTGCGGCTTTTCCGCAAAACTGGAACATACGTATCGTGACAATTTGTCACAAATTTGCGCAAATTCCCGATTCATTTTTTTTTTTTAAAACACAGTTATTAATTCATTGAAACTAATGACAAGGAGTGACACAGAGAAATGCAAAGAGGGGTGGCCTATTGTGCAGGTGTAGTATAGAATATGCAGTAGATATCTGCACAATGACAAGATAGTAACTCATTTCCCAGTACAAAGTAACAAAGAAGAGTACACATTTTTTTTAAAACTGTAGACTCTTCTAGGTGGTCGAGAGAACAAAATAGCGCTTTTTGCAGATGACCTTCTCCTTACGCTAACACAGCCTCGAGAATCTTTACCGGCAGTTCACTCAGCACTGTGCCTCTTTGAGCGAGTTTCTGGCCTGAAAATCAACCACAATAAGTCGTGGGCCCTCAATCTCACCGTCCCAAAGGCGGAAATACCCTGCCTGGAACAGTTAGCTCTGTATCAGTGGGCAGCCCGTCACATTCGCTACCTTGGCCTGCAGCTGACCCCCTCGCTAGAGGAGTGGACGCAAGTGAACTGGAGGGAGTGTCGGAATGCGGTTCTTGAAGATCTCAGGAGGTGGAAGTCGCTAATGCCGTCATGGTTGGGCAGACTCAACGCTCTTAAGATGTCTATCCTCCCCAAAGTTTCATATTTATTCCAGTGCCTCCCCACATCCATCCCGCTACACAATATAAGAGGTCTACAGCGAGAGTTCACCAAATTCATCTGGGGGAGAAAGAGGCCCCGCTTTTCCCCAAGCACTTCTAATGGCGCCGCGTGATGGGGGGGCTGACATGCCCTGATCTTGTGGAGTATCACTGGGCAGCGCCCCTCCGTTTTATAGTGGAATGGAGCGTAACTGAAAGTGAGAAGGGGTGGTTGCACATGGATCGCGCAGTAACTGGGCGCACCATCTGGGACCTGCTGTGGAAACCTAGGGCAGGACGCTCTCGGAGCGCATACATGCGGTACCCACGAAAACGGTACTTGAAATCTGGGATAAGATAGCGGTACGTAAGGGGCTCACGAATTTTCCTTCGCCGCATACCCCAATAGGGGGGCATCCATGCTTTTTGCCGGCTTACAACACAGGGGCTTTCAGCAAGTGGCCTCAGGGCAACTGTAGAGTGCTCACGGATCTGTTTGATGGGGGCACTTTCAAGTCCTTTGCTCAATGCAGAGAGGAATTCATGGTACCGCGGGAAGCTGAGTGGCAATACGTTCAGCTGAGACATTGGGCGATGGAGGAAGGCACACATCAGGCAGCTACACGAGCTTTTACTCCGTTTGAACGGCTGGTCCGCTCTTTGGTTGACTTAAAGGGTTTGATATCCATAATCTACCAGATCTTGCAGCATCCTCCCAAACCGCCATCTCATCCGTATCAACAGCGTTGGCACTCTATTTTGGGAACAGACATCACCCCGGCGCAGTGGGGCCGCTTATGGAGGGACATCCCCAAAGTATATCGTAGTATCCCACAAAAAGAAAATGCCTATAAGATAATGACCCAGTGGTACTACACACCCCAGCGCCTGCACAAGATGTTCCCTGCTTCCTCTCCTGAGTGCTGGAGGTGTCGGGCAGCGCCTGGGGACTTTATACACATATGGTGGGCATGTCCTTCGCTGATCCTCTTCTGGAAGGAGGTCTTGAGCCACATCAGGGGGATGCTCGGATTCCCTCTGCCTGAAGCCACGAGCAGGCTGCTGTTAGGTATTAAACCTGCTGGTCTAAAGGCGCTGACCCGGAGTGATTGGACACTGGCACTTCACATGCTGGGGGCAGCCAAGCAGCTCATAGCTCTGTACTGGAAAAAGACGGAGGCGCCGCCAATCACAGCCTGGTTTATACGACTATGGCAAGTTATCACAATGGAACTTCTCACAGCCAGGCTGCAGGCATGCGACACGCGTTTTAAAGCGGTCTTGCAACCCCTAGTGAAATATTTATGCGCGGTGGAGCATGCGCGATGCATGCCTGCCAGACTCCGGGTGCTACGGCTTGTGGAGGACGCAGTGGCCCCCCCGGAGCCGGGCAGGCTGCTGGCATAAGGCTCTGGAGCGTGCAGCCGAGGCCAAGATAGGTACTGCGCGGTGATCTGGCGTGCGACGCGCTGGTTCTCTCCTCTCCCCTTCCTCTCGGACATGCTTCATGCCCTCCCTGACTGTTTCTCTCATATCTACTCTTTACTTATTCCTACTGGCTGCTCTATCCTACTGTCCCTTTCTTTGTTACTCTGTTGGAAGTTTGGACCCCTGTGGTCTTTTTGTTTTACATTTACCAGGTTGCTGGTTGTCTTTGGACCCATGGGTCTTGCTACTTTAAGCCATGACTGCACAACCTATATTGGGTATTGTATGAGGTGTACAATAATCTTGAGTGCGAAACTTGTAACTGTTCCTTTGGCCCATTTACTGACGCGGCTGGCCCCGAGAGGGTTGTAGGCTTAACGCTGTGTGCTAGTCTAGTTGCTGCTTACTCCCTGTTTTTGGGGGAAAGTAAAAAAAAGAAATAAAAAAAAAAAGGGGCAGGGTAGAAATGCACTGACCCCAAGGCCACTTTGGCGTCCTGCAGGACCAAAAAAGTGATTTTTTTAATAAATTTGGTCGTACGTCATTCTGGATCCACGGATCCCGCTGGAAATTAAAAAGAAGCGCAGTCTCCCGCACTTCTGTAAACTTAAACCCCCAGGTGGGCCAGGCCATGTATAATATATGCTGGAGGAGGGCACACATGGCCCCTCTCCTAGGGCTTATAAAGCCCTGGGGACCGCAAACTTCCCAGGACATTATTTAAAATGTATGCAGGGGTTGTCTATGCCGCAACGTCCGTACCCTGAGGACAGCCACATCCCCAGGGCAAATGTGCAATTGATGCAGGGGGGCCCACTCAGCCTTCCTTCAGCCCTGGACAACACCACCTTCCGAAGGGCAAATATTTACAATTAAAGTCAGGGTACTGTGTAACCCCTGCAGCCCCAGGGACCACCACCTCCCCAGGGCTTAGTCATGCAATGAATGGGTGGGTTCAGCCTCCCTCCTGGAGCCATAGATGACCTGGGGGACTTCCGGCCCCCAGGGCTAGCTTCTGCTATGTCCTGGGATGCCCATCCTATGGACATAGCTGTTTGCTTTGGCTTGGTGGTAGCTTTACCAATCCCGCCAAGCCACAGGAAACGCTCTGCTTCTAGCAAGCAAGAACATAAAAAAAGCTCCTGCTTGCTGAAAGCAGAGCAGAATTGCTTTTACAAAGAGGAAGCTCCACATTCATCAGATTTCTCTCTGTAAAAGCAATGCTAGCACCTGTAGGATGCGGGGTGTGGGCAGAGACTGTGGGGGCCTTCAGGCTCCCCTGTGGTCCCAGTGGGGACTGGGTACCCAGTGGGCATCCAGCAGAGATGGCTGGGCCCCAGTGGATGGGGTCCCTGGTGCCACAATCAGCCCATGGACAGGAGCTGCAAAGCCCCATTCCACCATTTCAGAAGCACTGGCCCCCGAAGAATGGGGCCCTCGGGCCAAAATCAGCCTGGGAAGGGGGGGGGTGCGTGAACCCCTTCCTCAATTTTATAACATAAATTGATAGGCCAGGCCCCGAGGTTAGTAGTCCCCGGGGCCTATATCGGCCTGGGGAGGTGGCAACCCGACCCGCCCAAATTTTATAACATGAACTAAAAGGCCAGGCCCCAGGATAATGTGTCCCCAGAGCTGTAATCGAATGGGTGGCCCCCATCCCTACTCCAAAAGGACCTGCTTCGAGGGATGGGGTCCCACGGACAAAATCAGCCCAGGCAAGGGTGACCACGTGGCCCACTCCCCTTGTTAATAAAAAGTCCTAGCAAGTTTCAGAGGTCCCTCCCCCTTTCACTACCATTTTGCAAACATGCCTCCTGGCGCAATACTAATAAGGGGTTAAGTACCCTTGGCTCTTGATGGTTCTTGGGAGCCAACTACCCTACCTGTTACCATCCGTAAGTCCCACACAGCGGGATTGCTGACAGGTCAACGGTGGACCCGCCGCCTTTCTCCACCACTCTGCACATGTACCTCCTGGTGCACTGCTGGTTGGGGAATGAAGTGCCATTGGATGCTGAGGGTCCTTGGGGTGCAACAAGCCCTCTTGGTATCTCTAGAAAGTCTATATAGCAGGATTGCTGAGAGGTCTTTGGAAACCACACCCCCTTTCTCCACCACTCTGCAAATGAACCTTGTGGCACACTGCTGGTTGGGATATGAAGTTCCCTTGGATGCTGAGGGTACTTGGGCATCTTCAAAGACACTTAGCTTTTGCAGATTCATCACCCCATTCAATTTGTGGATTGTTGACGTCACCAGCAGTGGTGTTTTAACAGCTGTATGGTTTCTGGTTTTGTTGTTCACAAATGCCTGTAACTAACCCTGGAAAGTTAGATAAGGGCAGATCCTGCATAAAGCATTTTAGTTGTGACCCACTAGGGAGTGGGGAAGGAATAACTTCCTTTTGTTTATATAACCCTCACACACCCTAGTGGTGTCATGCTTCATCATCGGGTCACGCTGACCCCTAAAAGTCAAAGTGGGATCAACCGTATTCCAGGGAGCTCTTGTTGAAAAATTACCAGGGGGAATTAAAGATTAGAAATCCGCAAACAGATCCCAGGATCCCTATATTCATGGACCTGTAGGGGATATTAAAATACTTAAGTCCCTGGACTTGCGCCACAATGTTTGAGACATGCCAGTTTAATCAGCATCAAAATCTTTATTTCGGTTTTGCAATACCATAAAAGAGACAAGCACAAGAATCATGAATGACGATTTTCAGAATAAAAAGAGAAAAACTATAAAACTATAAAATGCTCCCTGTACGTGCTCTTGGGACTAAAATAGAGAAATAAGAAATAACAAATCCTTAACACGATGAGCATTCACAAAAGGAGAACAAAGGTACACAAGTTCCAATGTTGGATAACCTTTTCACAGGCTAAAGTGCAAGTGCGTTACTAGGCATTGTTAATGTCTCCTTTTTCTGGGAGGTGCGACCTGTTCACACAACATCAAACATTTTAAAACACGTGCCCCAAGCGACCAATAAAAGGGAGGATAAAAACCTAAAACTTAAAATAGTAACATAAAAAACAATTTTTACAAGCCGACACACCTGACTGGACTGATCTATATGATATCAATTTGATTTCTTGGTGCCAGTCGGGGAGGTGGGTACAACCCTACTTCTAATGGGCCAAAACTGGCCCAGGAATTTTGCAGTTGCACAAGCATAGAATGGTCTTGCTTCTGTCTTTAAAATACGTAGGGTGTCTTTGTGGCTTTATGTCCCAAGTTGTCTACATACCGGTGTTAGCCATTTCCTTCTGGGTCTAGCATAGGTGGCACAAGCAAAAAAGACAAGGCCTATTGATTTGTAAGGGCATTGACAAGAGGGTCAACCCTTAGGCTGTGATGAGTGTGTCAGCCAAGAATTCGTAAAAACAATAATGGCTTAAGCAGCCATGTCTGAACTGTATGTACAGTTTCCTATCAGCCGGCACTTTGATAAAATCAAGATAACTTTCTAGCCGGCTGATGGATTTTATATCAATGAAAACATCAGTTAAACAGCCATGACGAATTTTCAAAAAGTTCTTCTGTTCTACCCATGCCCAATACTGAGATTTAATTTGATCCCTGGAAAATATAGGCGTGGGACCTTCGTGCTCCTTAGGCACACCTGTGCCTGCCCGGATGGTATCAATATATTGAATCCATCCAATTTTATGATATTTATCCAAAGCAGAAACTTCTGTAAAAGCGGCGGCATAAGGGGCCAGATCTGGGGTTGTAACTAATCTATGCCAAAAGAGCATTGGGCGTAGGCTCACTTGGTCATTAATAGACTTGATACCCAAGTCAAGTTTCAAGGAAAGAAGGGGGGTGCTTTGGGGGAGTGATACTAAGCTCCTAAGGAACTTGTTTTCCACTGTTGAAAGGGTATTAACATTGGTAAAGCCCCACAGTTCTGCCCCGTATAGCACGCTACTCACTACCTTGCAACTATACAACTTGAGTACGGGGACTATAGGCTTGGTGTACGAGAGACAATGTTCCCGCTGCAAGACCCCAGTTAGCTGGGAACATTTCAGGGACGCCTTCCCTAGGTGTTTCCTCCAGGCCATTCCCTCAGACAACTGGATTCCAAAGTAATCAAATGAACCGACTTGCTCGAGCGGAACATTATCTAGGACCAATTTACCTTTAAAGGATTTGTGGGGGTTTAGCATCATCAACTTAGTTTTAGTAGTGTTGATGACCAAACCCCTTGCATCACAAAAGGCCTTAAAATGATTTAAAACATTTTGAAGGTCCATGGGGATTTTGGACAGCAAAAGGGTGTCGTGGGCGAACAATAAGGTGGCTATTTTGTGATTGTGATTTGCCAATGAGGGAGCATCGGCCGAGATGAAACACAGAAGATTGGCCACCTGCTTGACATATAGGGAAAGGAGAGTGGGGGCCAGGACACACCCTTGTTGTACCCCCGCCGGATCTTAAATGGCTGGTGGTTTGGCCCTGGTTTCCCCACCTCAACACAGGCAAAATTATCCTCATGTAGCCTGACAAGCGGTTCTAAGATTTCCAGAGGCATACCCATGTCCCGAAGGACTTGCCACAGCAAATCACTGGGGACTAGGTCGAAAGCTGTTTTAAGGTCTATAAAGGCAAGATATAAACTGCCTTTGCGCAGCACAACTACCTTCCAATAGAGCAAGACCAGGCGTAAAGCCTGATCGATGGTGTCGGTTTAAGTGACAGCATTTTCGTGGAAAGAAGGGAACTAACCCCGCCCCCCGGAGTGTGTCCTGAAGTGAGGGCCCCGGAAATGGGAACGTGTGTGATGCCGCAACATTGGCTCTTAGGAATTGTAGTGACTTTAATGCTTGAAGTGACTTTTTTAAAGATGATTGCAATAAAACGTTAAGAACAGGGGACTGTATTGGAATTCAGAGAGAGGAAAGATCTATACTCCTAATTACGCTTGTAAAAGATAACCCATTTAATGTGCATGTAATGCTGAAACAGTCAGGATTTTTATGTAAAGGCATGCAACTTTATTGATATAATTGAAACCCTGAACAGCCCCTCAGCAATGCATATAGAGGTCACGGTCCCCTTACGGGTATTTCATGACAAGAGGGCGTCAGAGATAAATGAGAACGTGGTGCCAAAACATTGAATCTTGGGAAATGTAGTCCCATGAGCACTTGGAATAACAGGTATGAGATTAATTGCCACATAGATGTTAAAAAAGGGGAGGAGGGGATTGTATTGGAATCCACGACATAGGCCATTATCTATTTGTATCAATTCGTATATTACGAATAAGAAGGGATAAAGTCTATTGTGCTTGGGGAATTATCTCTGATTTCATTGGTTCCATGGTATGGAATCATTGAGCCCATTTTCGTAGGTCTTCAGACGATAGACCCAACCCTGTTCACGCTCCAATAGTCTCTTGGTAAGATTACCGGTACCTTTGACTTTCTCAATAGCGGTCCACTTAATGTCATTGTCGTTATGACCTTTCGTCAGGTAATGGGAGGTAAGCTTAGTGGCTGTTATTGCTCGCCTAATAGTGCAGCGATGTTCGCTAATGCATACTTTTATTTTCCTGCTCGTCATCCCAATATACATCAGTTGATATGGGCATTTGATCATAAATATATAACGTTATCACTGTTGCAATTTGTATGGGCCCGTTCTTCCCATGGGGAAGCCAAACCAATATCGACCTGTTTGATGTGTTCAGTAAAAGAACATACAACACAGGACCCACATGGGCAATAACCCATTACTGGTGGTTGATTCCATAGTGTGAGCTGGTTGGTTACTCTGGGTCTATGTGTGTCTGCGTGTACCAGTGTATCTCTGAGACTTTCATCCTTTTTAAAAGAAAACATCAGTTTTGTGAAAGTCAGTTTGTTTGATGTTAGAATGGACCATTTTTTATTTATGATCTTCACTTCGTTTGATGAGGAATTATACTTGCTAACACATCTTAATGAGTCTGTCTCTGGTCTTGGGTTAGTTTCTAATAGTGCTGCCCTAGGTGTGGTACGTGATCATTTTTTTGGCTTTGTCAATGATTGTCATTGGGTAGGCTTTTTGCTGAAGTTTAATTGTAAGTATATTAGCCTCTATTTTGTAGTCAGTCAGGTCTGGGCAGTTCCCAAGGATCCAGAGAAACTGGCCCACAAGAAAATCTTCTTTCAGGGATGGTGGGTGTGCGCTAACAGAGCACAGTAAACTATTCTTGTCAGTAGCTTTTGTGTAAAGAGAGCTTACAAGTGTTCCTGCCTTCACTGTCAGGGTTACGTCAAGGAAAGAGACTGTCTGGTTATTTATAGTCACAGTGAACCATAGGTGTGGGCTAAGTTGGTTGATCCACCCTTAGAAGTTCATCGTATTCGACGTGTCACCTTTCCAGATGACAAGGATATCGTCTATGTATCTGTACCACTTGCAGATGTTTTCTGAGAAATGCTTTGCAGGCCAGATGTGTTGTTCTTCAAAGTGGCTCATAAACAAACACGCTATACTCGGCTCAAACGTGCTGCCCAAGGAAGTCCCATGGACTTGGAGATACATTTGGACTTCACATTTGAAGAAATTCTCTGTTAGTGCTAGCCGCATTATTGTGATTATCCACTTCACTGGTGTCTCCCATTGCCAGTCTTCCTTTTGTAAGAGATCTTCAATGACACAGAGGCTTTCTTCCTGAAGAATACTGGTTTATAGCGCCTCAACATCCAAACATATCATGATGTTTTCCTCTGCATTGTATTCAAGATCTGCAAGAAGACTGAGTAGAGGTTTGGTGTCTTGTACATAGGATTTTATCCGTGTGACTAGTGAGGAACCAGTCCGTGTACTTGGATAGTGGTTCAAGAAGAGACCATTCAATGGACCTTCCAGGGGGTGGAATTTTTCCCTCATGTATTTTTGGTATTGTATAAAACTGGGGTACCTTGGGGTCATCTGAGATCAGAAAGTTTCATTCTTTCTCTGTAATCCACTTGTTTTCTAACAACTCTGTGGTTAGAGTTTTAACTGCCTTCGTGATGCGTGCGGTGGGATCCCTGTTAACTTTTTGTAGTACTTCTCATCAGCCAGGAGGTTCATCCATGCTATTCTGTAGGCGCTGGTGCTTTGAATAGCCATTACCCATCTTTGTCAGACAGTTTGATGACTATGTTGGCCCTAGTGCTCAATGTTTTCAAAGCGCTCTTTTTTACTTAAGTTGTTGAACGTGTCTTTTTTAGGTTGGAGTTGTTCGATTTCTTTGGAAGCCGCATCCTCAAACGCAATGACTTCTGGAGGCATCAATGAGGCTGGAGAAAAAAAGGTAGACTTAGGACGGAGAGTAGTATATCCGCTATCCTTTTCGGATTTGTCTTTACCCATGAGAATGTCTTAATACGGATCTTGCGAAAGAATTCGCTAAGTTCACATCTTAGTTGAAATTTGTCTAAGAATGCGGTAGGAACAAACCCCAAACCTTTAATGAGGACTGTCAGTTCATCAGGACTCAAGGTTATGTCTGTAAGGTTGACCACTAGGCCCTCGATGCACTTGTGCTAGGTTGCTGGCCTTGCTGGCCTTTGGTCTGGCTCCTGGTGTTTGCAGATGTCCTGTTGTCTTTCCATTGGACCTTTCTGTCTCTTCTTCTCCCACGTCTTCCTCTCCTTCCGCCCTGGCATACAAAACGGTTCTGATTGAAGTCGGGTTGGAAGAAGGGAGTTGTTTGGTATTGTTCCTTTCCCTGAAATGGAGCTGGGCCGAAAGGACCTGGCTAAGGGTACATTTTTTGTGGTGGATACCTCTGGTTGTATCCACCTCTTCGTGGTTTCCTAGATCTGCCTCTCCAGCTCTTAGTTGAACTGTCGCTGGACCATTCGTCTTGTTCTGAATCAGATGTACCCCATCCTCCCTTGTAGGAGGATCCAGAGTCAGAACTGTCTTGACCCTTATAGTCATCGTTGGTATATGGATAAACTCTCTCATGAGAGAATTTTTTCGGGTCTTTTTGGAGTTTATTTATTTTGCTTTGCATAAGGTAGTCCTTATGCTCTCAAATCTCTTTATTAACTTCCTCAAGTTTCTTTTTAAAAAGGGATATCTTAATCTCAGTCATGAGTGCATCCTCGCTGATTTTAATTTTGATAAGGAGATCTTCTGATAGTTGTTTGGCTGTAGTTATTCTAAGGATAAGCCAGCGGTGCGTACAGCGCCACGCAATCAGTAACCACTCCTTTTTGAACAGTGGGTCATCCAGGAAGATCCGAGGGGCAGCAGTGAACAGTAGACCTGATGGTGCTGTGTTACCACGCAGGTACTCAGTCATAATTGCACCATGTAACAATATCTTCATTTGTGTGTGTTTCAGTTCTTTCAATTCATCCCACTTTTGGGCTTGGTTGAGGCTTTGATTTATATTTGTGTTAGATAATAATGATGGGGCAGCTAAGATTGCGGATGCCATCTCATCAGTGTAACGTTTACCTATGGCTTCGGCATTATTGTTGATATAGTGATGTTCAATTACCAGGGATAGTAATAGTGACAATATTGCACAGTGAGGTGAGTGAGTGACAAAATGACAACAAAAAATGTTTTTATATTTAATATCGTTGGTTTTCTTGGAAATTTTCCAGTTAGCCCCACAGCTGTAAGCTGCTCAATCCACAAAGTAACTATGGCAACCAGGGAATGGGCATTCACCTGTGCCGTGAGGGCCGAGAGGTGATCACAGGTGGGAGTACGTCCTCCCGTGTTATATACTGTTCCACACAGAGTATCCCACGACCTTGTGAACATTGTTCACAAGTGCCTGTAACTAACCCTGGAAAGTTAGATAAGTTAGATAAGTTAGATAAGGGAAGGTCCTGCATAAAGCATTTCAGTTGTTACCCACTAGGAAGTGGGGAAGGAATAACTTCCTTTTGTTTATATTACCCTCACACACCCTAGTGGTGTCACTTATTGTTACACGGCAAGCTAAACTACATCTCCCATAATGCATCTTCTTTGAGTGTTAGTGTCTTTTTCTTGTGTGCCATTACATATTACACTGAGGTCTCTTGTCAGGTGACTCTGAGAGTATAAAGGAAGTCGGCCCACTAAACCAGGTGCTTGGCTTACTCTTCCTGTAAGGACCACACCCCCTGACCTGGATACATTCTTTGGACTTCCTGTGATTACCGGCATTCCTGTTTCTTCCTCGCAGCCCTCTCAGTTTTGTCTCCGTTCTAGTAATTCCCACCGTGTTTCAAGTCTGTAAAGCACTTATTTCATCGGCTGAGTTATTTCACGTTGCTTCATTTGAGTCTGCCCTTTCCCGACTCATTCCGTCGATTGCTTCTGTTTCCCTATGGACTCCGCTATTATTTCAGCTTTTGGATTGCACATTTGTAGGAGAGTAGGGTCTGCTTCCTATGGTTACCCCCACTTTTTGCTGTGATTCTCTCTGGTTTTTCCACTTTAGCCTGGCTGTGGCCCTGCTAATCAGGCCCACAGCCTAGCTGTTCTCTCTCTAAATTGATACCATTTACTCTAGGTACACACCGGATTGGTTACTGGGTCACCCTTGTGAGCCCCTGTGTAGTGTACCCTAGGTACCCAGGGCATAGGTGCACCCTAGGCCTACCAGGGGCTGCAGCATGTATTGTGCCACCCCTGGTTTGCCTTTCAAACTGACACCAAAGGTCTGTTCACACAGCCTGGGTAAAGTGGTATAACCCTTACTTAGATACAGTATACCTATATCTAAATACCTATATAGACACATATACACCTTTATCACTCCTATGGCAGGCCTTGACAATCCTGGAGGCAGAGTGCTTAGTTTTATGTGAGTGGGTGCCCTAGCATGAGCCGAGCCCCTCTGCAGCTTTTGGAACCATCTCCTTATAGCTGTTCTATGATATGGCCATACCATATACTCTTAAGTGCATTATAATCCTTGCGGTTAATGCTAACTCTAGTTTGACTTTATCAAAACATGTCGTGTAAGGTGTCAAACACTTTGGAATACTACCCCCCCACCCCGGCGGGGGTAGCATTCCACCCTTCTAAAGGGAGAAGACATGTAGTTACTGGTAAACCCGGTTAAAGTTAAACAGAGCCTCAGCATGACAAAATAGATGCTGCTGCCACAGACACGAGTCTGCTCTCCTGCTGCTGGACGGAACTCTGGCAGGGGAGGCCTGGACAATAGGTTTTCTGTCCAGGGAGGTGCTGGCAGGCTTTAGTGTATTGGGGCAGGGAGGGCTGCATTCAGTGAATGCTTTCCAGACACTGCCTGGGGCACACAAGGTGCTCCATGCATTTCCCAGTTCAAACCAGTTGCTGGGGCACTCTGCCCCAGCTCTGGCGTGAAACTGGACAAAGGGAAAGGGGTGTAACCACCCCCTTCCCAGGTCCACCCATAGGAGGGACCTTCTTAAAGGTAGTCCAGCCCCTAAACTTAGTATAAGTATAGGATCCCAGTCCCTAGGACTTTAGATTACCCTGGACGAAACTCTGAAACATATATCCTGGACCTTCGACATTCCATTGCTACTGGAAGATGGAAGACATCTCCCTTGTGGTCAAGGAGTGACCACCCTGTTCAAACAGGCACCAACAGCAACTTTGCCAGTCTGCATTTTTGAGGCTCCCACCGGATCCCAAAGAATCTGTGACACAGGACACAGACTTCCAGACATCTCTGACCCTGACCTTTGCTCACAGCAAAGCTGAGACCTGTGGCGGACTCAAGAGACGTGGGACTGGAACACCTGGACATCCTGCATTTTGCAAGCTGCACTTTGGCGCCCTTTGGGCTAAGTAGCGCAATACAAGATGGATTTCATTCATTCATTCACTCACTCCACAAGGTATCTTGAAGTTGTTCATTGGGGTGCTTGAAGCCCCAGACCAGAGCACCATTTGCACTGAAGCGCAGATGCCCCCAGTCCACGAGTGTCCCGCGAGCCCCGCTTTTGCATTTCAGCTTGATGTATCTTCCCGGTTCCTTGCCCGTTGGCTAGTTCGCCCTCTGAAGACTCCATTTTGAATCTAACTTGCTTTCCTGATTGATCCAGGCTTGCTCCAGCTTCCCTACAAAGGAGAAGTGCCCCGGCCCTTGCTGGTCTTCAACAAAGCCAATCTCGACATCCTGCATGGGTTGCGTTTGCCAAGGCTTGTTGGGTCCAATCCGATTACCGACACAGCATTCAACTAGATCCTTTACGGGACAGCTCGAATCTAGCTCCTGGTTGTCGTCGATACCTCCTGGACCTCGTGGTTGAAGAGACAAGCTTCACCTTTTCACCTGAAATCACCAGACTTTGGCTGGCAGCTTTCCATCGCCATCCTGGTCACTGGCAAGTGACCCAGACTCCGTTCCTTCTGCTTTCAGGTTCTTCAGATCTTCGATCTTCGATCCACTCTTGGATCCACCCAGACACTTTTCCTCTGGTCGCCTGCAACAGTTCTTTGCAGCTCTCCAACAAAAATCGACGACGAAACCCGACATCAAAAGACACCTATGCACCCGGCTTCCGTGGGTGAGGTAACACGAGTACGCTGGTAGTCTCGAGGGTATTGGCCCTCCTAGTGTCTAAGTCTAAAAGGGATCCATCATAGTCCATCCGGAAGTATCCTTAAATTGTAAATGTGTAACTTGTTTGTTTCCCAATGAAAGTCAATGGTAACCCGCGGCTGTGTTTAGACACTGCACGCGTCTCCCGTGGGCCTCCTACTTCCTAACCTTTGGTTGTTTAGAGTAGCCCCAGCGATTCCACAGGCCCCAGGCCTGCTTTCTAATTCTCACGTGGCTCTTATACCACTATTTTAGTATGTGGTTTGTGAGGCCCCTAGGGCAAAACATATACTGTGCAACTTATCATATGCTGATGAAGTAACTTGTATTGTACTTTTACCTCTGACCTCATAAAGAGTGCAGAGGGGTTGTGTTCAGAATAAATACATATATATTTGATATATACCTTGTGTGGTGTCCTTTCATTTGGTACTCAAGGGATTATAATTGGTAAAACAACTTGCTTAATGTGCTCTCTGAAGTCTTAGCCTGATGACTGCTGGTCCATGCTACCACTCGGATAGCTTTCTATAAGGTTGACTTTACAACCACCATCAATAAGGGTCGATTTGACTGGTGCAAGGTGCCCACTAGAACTAGTGGACATCATATGCCAGGCTAACTTCTCACATTGGTGTGCAGCGGATGGGATAAGAGCTTGCATTGTTTTACCAAATAATCTTGAGAATATCATTTGAAAAATCACATCAAGGTACCTGTAGGTAAATATGAATCAAGTCTTATAATACATACGTTTTATTAAACTTAGCAGTTGTAGGGGGCGTGGCCAACTGCCGAGCATGATGGCAGCCTGATCCGGGAGCTCCCCGCAGCATAACGGCCCTTTGGCAATATCCTTCACTTATCCGACCCTTCGCCTGCCCGAAGTAGCAACGCTGACTCCTGAACTGGTGCGGCACGCTCCGGTCTGATCCCGGAGCAAATCGGAGACCGGGAACTGCCCTGTTCGCCGCTCCCATCCTGCGGCCTGTGCCTGACTGGCTGCACCGGCCTTGAGTGCGGAGGGGATCCCGGCGGAAGTGCACCCTGTCCGGGTTCGGCGGAGTAGGCGGCCCCCCGCCCTTCTCCCCCCCCCCTCCCTAGAGGCTAATCAGCGTGGGTCTCTCCAGCCCTATAAATTACACCTGGCGGCCCCTGGGTATCGGCGCCGCCCTGCACTGCTGGGCCGGGCGGACTGAGGGAGAGATCAACGGACTACGCGGTCCGCGACCCTGCAACGCCGGTGGCCGCCATCTTCGATACACGGCCGGCACATATCTCCTGAAACCACACGGCTGGGACTGAGGGAGGTGAGGTCTCTAAGAGTGAGCGCCTGTATTTGACACCACACCGAGGATTGAGGAGAGAGGGACGCTGCCCTAAGCCCCTGGCCCCTGGCACGTCTGCCCGTGGTAAAACCGGCAGGGAGGGACTAGCGCCTAGAAGACGCGCGACGCCTCCCCAGGCTGAGGACGCCACACCATAGACACTGAGGCACATCAACCGGCTCTGAGGTGAGGAGTTTGCCACCACTCAGACATCATTGCACCTTGAAGGTCGCTTGGCCCTGCACGACATGTTCAATTGAACCCTGCATTCTGTCAGCGAGTGAGGGGGCAGATCGCTGTGCCACGCCGACAGGACACTCTCTGGCCAGGCGGTGGTTGGCCGGGTGTAGGCCACTCTACTGAACACTATAGCCACAGTCCGGTCGATAGCTGGGGACGCTGTGCGGAGCGGTCTGGGGTCTTGACACCGGCTCAGAAGGACCTGATTATATACCCCGCCCCGGACCTACGGAACCAGCCCCGCGGCTAATTGAAGTGTGGTGCCGCAGGGACCGCTATACCAGGCCCCCCACATATTCCAGACGTCCCACGCCATGGCGGGCAAGGGGACCAGGAGCAACTCGACGCAGGCTAAACTAGATAAATTCGCCTACTCACAGCACGGACACCCCCAGGCGAGTGGGCGACATTCTGCGGGCTCTCCTCCAGACGCGGACGGGGCCAGAAAAGTGACTCTGGAAGATGTAATGAGAACCCTAACGGCGGTGCAGACGACGGTGGGGTCCATCTCCTCAGAAGTCACCCTGTTGCGGGCAGACCTCCAGAAAATGGCGGAAAGGGTGTCCCAGGTTGAGGTGGTGACGAAAGCGCTGGTGGACGACACTTCAGACTTGCAAACAGCAATGGAGCGCATGGAAAAAGTCAATAAACAACTTCTGGAAAAGCTCGACGACCAAGAAGGACGCTCCAGGAGGAACAACATACGCATCCTTGGCCTGCCGGAATCAGAGGGGAAGGGTGCGATGGACTTGTACGTCGAGGACCTCATCAAAAATGTACTGCAACCGAAGGGCCTATCTAACTTCTTCTCGGTCGAAAGGGCGCACCGAGTACCTGGCGGAACACCCAAACCTGGGGCTGCACCGAGACCTGTACTGGCCAGGCTTTTTAATTTTAGAGACAGAGACGCAATCCTGCAGACGGCCAGGAATTCACCGCCTGTAAAGATCCAGAACTCGACTTTGGCCTTCTTCCCGGACTACACGGCGGAGGTGGCCAGGCGTCGGAAATCCTTCACTGAAATCAAAAAGGCCCTGCGCGATAAAGGACTGCAGTACTCGATGCTGTTCCCCGCCAAACTGCGGATTGTGGCCGAGGGAAAGACTTGGTTCTTCGACAACCCGGAGGTGGCACGAGACTGGCTCGACGGATGGCGACAGGTGGGGCTTCCCCGGCGCCCACGAGGAGACCGACAAGATCGCCGCGGCGGCGACCCGGCGGAGCAGAGGCCCGTGGACTCTCCGCACGGAGAGGGTGAAGCAGAACTGGGATCGGATCTGGAAAGAGATCCATTTGATTCGGGACAGCCGGCTGCCATTTGAGTATAGCGTTGCCGACTCATTCGCGCCTTTGGAACACATTGAACTCTGGAGTTGGCGGAGCTGAGTAGGGTAGGCATTGGCCGGTGCCTGTAGGGGACTCACCGACCCCACGTGCAAGTAAGATAGTTGGGGACGGGTTTAAGCACTCTGCCAAGTTGGGGATGCGGGCGGGGAATTGTCCGTGGTGCAGGGGAGCAGGGAGGTGGGAGGGAAGAGGGCTTCGGTTGTTCTTGTTTTTGTTCTTTATGTACACGTTTTTGGTTCTAGTCATCGCTCACTTCACATGTCATGCATTCATCCTAGATGGCGGCTCGCTCCTTGACAACGTCACACACTACACGCGCTCTGCAGCCACCCTGGGCCATAGCTTACTCCTCGTTGTCTCCGCGCTGGTCACCAGCGCATTGCTGGGGTTACCCCCGACACGATCCCATGGCTGATTTCCCTCAGACACTGCCCGCCAGAAACACCGCGGTAACGGTGGGGGTGCCCCCTCTGCGCATGCTCACATGGAACGTCAGGGGGTTGGGTGACAAAATAAAGAGGGGCCTAGTACTGCAGGCTATTAAACGACAGGGCCCAGATTTGGTTCTACTCCAGGAAACGCACCTTACGGGCACCACCTGCAGGGCGCTTGATAGGCGCGGTTACAAGATGGTGACACATGCAGATTTTACATCAGGGTCCAGGGGGACGGGGATACTTCTGAAGAAGTCGTCACCCTTTATACTCACGCACCACACCACAGACGACCAGGGGTGCTTCGCAGCGATCCATGGCCAATGGGAAGGTACACCGCTTAATGTGGTATCGGTATACATTCCCCCGGCATTACACTCTGTGACGTTACCTGCACTGGGTAGATTCCTGCTAGACCTTCCTGAGGGTGACACGATTATAGGGGGGGACCTGAATGCCATCATGGACTCGGCGTTGGACGCCTTTCCCACTAGGGCCCGCTCAAGGGGTTCTTCACCGCTTCCTGACTTTTTGGAAGCGTTAGGCATTGTAGATCTATGGCGGCATCTCCGCCCCACAGCCACCCAGTACACCTTTTACTCTGCGGTCCACAATAGCCTGTCTCGCATTGATTACTTTTTGTTCCTGGGGGGAGGATTGGGCAGGGCTGACACGATCGACATTCTACCCAGGGGTATATCTGACCACTCACCAGTCACTCTCACCCTTACTACTGGGGAACACAAATGCGCAAGGATCTACCCCATCTACCCGAATTATTTAAAAATTCCTAAATTAAGACGGAAATTGAAACTAGCAACGACGCAATACTTTGCGGAGAATGGTGGCTCAGTATCCTCCCCGTCGATTCTGTGGGAGGCCTACAAGACCGTCCTGCGAGGGGTGGCGATCACAGCTATTACGGGTCACAAGCGTGACTCCCGGAAGGAACTCACGGAACTAGAATTAGCCCTCCACGATGCCAACACGGCGCACATGACGGACCCTTCCCCGGCCAAGACGCACACACTCAAATTACGACAGCAGCAATACCAGGCGCACCTGAGAACGACCGAGAAGGGATACATGGCGAACACCAAGCATAGGATTTACGAAGTAGGCGACAAGGCGGGGAAAATGCTGGCATGGCTGGATAGGAGAGAGGGAGGCGCGAAGGGGATTAAGAGACTCGTAAGTGCGGACGGCAGCTTCATATCACACCCAGAAGACATAGTGCACGCGTTAGCGCGTCATTTCCACACAATCTACACACCGGAACACACCGTCACTGCCCAATTGGCGTCGGCGTCGCTGGAAGGCATTGTCCTCCCCGGCATACAGCCGGAGGCTGCACAAGAGTTAGAAGCGGATCCCTCGGAAGAGGAAATCCAGTTGGCAATACATTCACTGCAATCGGGCAAAGCCCTGGGACCTAACGGCCTTCCGGTGGAATGGTACAAATCAATGGCATCTGACCTCAGTGGTCCCCTGCGGGACATGTACCTGGACAGTAGGGACCGGGCTGAACTGCCGTTGGATCAACGTACAGCCACGATAGTAGCTATACCTAAGCCGGGTAAACCCCCGGAAGTCTGCACCTCATATCGCCCGATTTCATTGTTAAATGTAGAAGCTAAAATACTGGCTAAACTTCTGGCCAACCGCCTGATGCCACACCTGACTACCCTGATCCACCCCGACCAGTCGGGCTTTATGCCCCATAGGAGCACGGCACTGAACCTCAGGAGAGTTCATGGGGTAATGGCGAGATCTCACCTTCTCACTGAGAGGGCAGTGATCCTTTCCCTGGATGCGAAAATGGCTTTCGACCTAGTGGAATGGGAATACCTCTTTGAGGTGCTTGCACGTGTGGGCTTTGGACCGAAGTATATAGCCTGGATACGGCTATTATATACTAATCCGGTGGCACAGGTGATATCTAATGGCCATACCTCCCCGACGTTCCCATTGAGCAGAGGTACTCGACAGGGGTGTCCTTTGTCGCCCCTGCTTTTCGCTTTAGTGCTGGAGCCTTTAGCTATCCTGATCAGGCACACACCCTTGTTTAGAGGCATTCAGTGGGAGGAGGGATGGGAGGACAAGATCTCCCTTTATGCCGACGATATGCTTATTTACATGGTCGATCCTGATAATGGCATCCCAGCCCTCCTAGACATTTGCAACACACATGGGGAAACTTCGGGCTATACCCTTAACTGGTCCAAATCCATAATCTACACACTAAAGGGCCCGGCGCCAAACCTACCGACCGACTGCCCTCTGGCGGAGCCGGTGACCTCCTTCAGGTACTTGGGCATTACCATCGTGCCCTCTGAAACAGATTTCTTCACTAGCAACCTCAAACCACCACTAGACCGACTGCGAGCTGATGTTAGACACTGGGCGACCCTGCCCCTCACCATCTTGGGGCGCGCAGCCTTATTCAAGATGATGGCACTCCCCAGATTTTTGTATGTGCTGGAAAACACCCCGCATCTTGTCCCTCCACGTTACTTTACACAGATAGCGGCGTTGGTCTCCGCTCTCCTATGGAGCAATGGTACAACACGAATAGCTTACGATAAATTGGTTAAAAGTTGGTATGAGGGGGGAATAGCACTTCCCAACATTCAGATGTATTACTGGGCGGCTCAACTTAAAATAATTAACCAATGGATCCACGCCCCGAGACATGATCCGGCGTACAGGGCAGATTGGGCACAATTGGGGTCGGACTCCATGCTGTCGGTACTGTATAGTAAACCGCAAATTAAACGTCTAAGCGGCCCGACGCGGCATACTGCTACCCTTTGGCATACAGCACAGGCACGACTGGGCTGGACGGGCAAGATAACCAAAATGACACCTCTGTGGGACACGAAATCACTGGGCAACCTTAGAACCTGCAAGGGCTTCACACAATGGGACCGAATAGGTATCTCCACAGTGGGGGACCTTTGGGAGGGGGACACAGTGGTACCGTTCTCACACCTTCAACAACACTATGACCTCAGACCCACTGAAATGTTTCGCTATGTCCAAATTAGACACGCGCTGCTCCGAGCGATACCGCAGGACACTGTTCTGCCGGAATCCTCGCCGCTTGAAGACAGACTGTTAACGGACTATATGCACCAGAGCGCCACATCCCTCACTTACAAAAAATTAATCAACAACTTAAAAGACCCCACGGCGAAACTTAAGTAAAGATGGGAGGGGGAGATAGGTATGATGGATGACTCAGAGTGGAATGGGGCCTTGGCTTCACCGAAAGAAATAGGCATTTCAGCCAAATTTAGACTGGTGCAACTAAAAATCTTACATCGCATTTACTACACCAGGACACTGCTCCATAAAATACATAGAGCGCCCAATCCCTTTTGCTTGCGGGGTTGCGGGGAGGAGGGGACACTGTTCCACACACTCTGGGATTGCCCCGGGATACAGGGATACTGGACACAGGTTATGCGCACCATATCCCAGGCACTTGGGATTTCCATTATGCCAGACCCGCGTAAATGCCTTCTGAACATTTGGGACCCCAATGACCTGAACAGATATGGTATCATATGGGCCACACTTGCCATGACAGTAGCAAAACGTGATCTTGCACAGAAATGGGGGGCTCCGGAGGTGCCCCCTGTGGACAGATGGGCTGCAAACATGGACTGCCTGATGGTCACGGAACGAGCGGTGTATGTCCTTCGGGCAGCCCCGAAAAAATGGAATAAAGTGTGGACCAACTGGAATGTTTATAGGGGGGACATCTGTGAGCCCTTGCCGGAGGATGATGACCTAGATTCTGATGGGGAGGAGGAGTGATGGCTAAGATGGAGAATTATGCCTCGCGATATTAATTGTGATGAAAAGGGGGTTTCGTAGCGATGTGTCCAGTCACAGGGGCGAGGGAGCGTGGGTGGGTGAGGAGAAGTACGCACACTACTTAGGAGTGATGACACCAAGTTGGGGTATGGGGGGGAAATGTTTCTTAATATGTTCCGCAACTGTTTCGTAGGTTGGGCACCATAACACTGCTACTTTACTGGTACAACTCAGTAGTAATACCTACTTGATGTATGGACTCACATGTATAGGCTTTAAGCAGACAAATTGTGATTGTGTCATAACAAAATGTTACTGAAGGTGATTTTGTTTTACTGTTCCGTAAACCTGACTATGCCGAGTATATGTAATGTTCTCACTGAGTGCGCCACCTTTTATATTAATAAAAGAGAATAAAAAAAAAAAAAAAACTTAGCAGTTGTAGGTGGTAAGGGCTCAGCACACCCTAACTACAACTTCTAGAGAGGTTCAAGTAGTTTAGGTAGGTGCACACACCACACCACATTAGTCATGTCTTTAAGAGCAGGAGGTAGTGCCTTTCTGCCAGATGTCAGCCATGGGCAGACAACTAAGTATGACACTTTCACTTTTCAAGATTTGAGAAGCTTATGTGTTGTCAGAAAGTTAAGACAAGGACAGAGTCCAACCACCTAGCACCTAGTAAATCTTTTAGTTGCAGATGACTTAGAAAAAGCATCAGACTCAGAGGCACATGGTAGCAGGGAGGGGGGCCATCCTTCATCAGAAGAGGATCCTAGCGGGGGAGCCCCACTGGTCTCTGAAGATGATGAGGATGCAGACCAGGATGAGGTTGATGAACCTAACCTGGTAAACACAGGACTACCTGAGGGTGGAGATTGACTAGGAAGGTATCCCTCTATCCCCCACATAGGCCTAATGGTGAGCACAGAAGACACAGATCTCTATCAGATGAATCTGGACATTCTGACTCATCAGTAGGGTCCTCTGCCCCTGTTCAAAGGAGAATGACTTCCCCTCAGGGAAGAGAGCACAACGCTAGAATGAAAGAAGTCAAGCTTAGGATCAAGAGGCAGGAAATTGCCCTTGCCAAAGTGACCCTAGCTCTTGAAAGGGAGAAGAAATTGTGTGGGCTAGAGTCCACTGGTGGCAGCAACAACCTTAGTGGTAGGGAAAGGTCGTATGACCATAGAAACCTGAACAAAATTGTCCCTCCCTATCAGATTGGGGATGACATCCATAAGTGGATAACTGCTTTGGAGAGGGCCTGCAAAGTACAGCAGGTACCCCAAGGTCAGTGGGAAGCAATTTTGTGGCTCTCCTTTGCAGACAAAGGCAGAGACAAGCTCCTCACTCTTAGAGAAGAGGATGCTGACAACTACAATGTCCTGAAGAGTGCTCTGATAGATGGGTTTGGCCTAACCACTGAGCAGTACAGGTTGCTGTTCAGAGACACCCAGAAGACACAGACTCAGGACTGGACTGACTTTGTAGATTGTGCTAATAAGGCTCTGGAAGGCTGGTTACTGGGCAGTAAAGTAAGTGACTATACATGATTGTATAACCTTATAATGAGAGAACAGATTCTTAATAATTGTCAGAACCAGTTATTGCATCAACACCTGGTTGACTCTGATTTGACCTCTCCACAAGAATTGGGTAAGAGGGCAGACAAATGGGTCAGAACCAGGGTGAAGCAGAAGGTACAGAACCAAGGTGGTGACCAGAAGAAGCAAGACCAAAAGGGCGGGGAGAAAGCAAAAGACCAGAAGTCTTCTCAAGGTCCCCAAAAAGCTTCCAATGGTGGGGGTTCCCAACAATCCAAAAAGAAGGTGGGTCCTGAGAAACCCTGCTGCAAAGTTTGTAAAGTAAATTCTCACTGGACCAGTGATTGCACCAAAATGGAGACAGCTCCAGCCACCATTGCCCCTAAGGCAACTGTTCCCCTAGTTCATCTCCAAGTGGTTGTTCTCAACAGAAGGGTGTAGTAGGGTTAACCCTGGGACTGAGATGGATTCTGGCCTAGTTAGAATACCAACTCAAGCTGTTTTGATCTGTGATGGGGACATAACCATGTCCTCTACTGTGAGTCCCAATAACTTGGGCAAGTACAGCCAAACTCCTTTAATTAATGATACAGTGGCTCAGGCCTACAGGGACACATGCGCTAGTGTCACAATGGTGACACCCAGCTTTGTGGACCCTGGACAGATCATACTAGGTGAAAATTATGTAGTGACCAATGCTAGCAATGTCACTACCACACACAGTATGGCAGTTGTTAATTTCTCCTGGGGAGGGGTAACTGGCATTAAGAAGGTTGTTGTTAGCTCAGACCTCCCTGTAGAATGTTTGCTTGGCAATGACCTGGAGACTTCAGCCTGGTCTGAAGTGGAGTATAGGACGCATGCAGAAATGTTAGGCATCTCAGCACATGTACTTGCTGTGACTAGGTCACAGGTAAAAAATTGCAACACTGAACAGGCACTGGATTCGGGAATAATGGACCAGTTGCCTACCAGGAGGAGAAGCAGTAGGGTTAAGGCAGTGTCTTCCCCCTTGCCTCAGGATGAGGATCAGCCTTCTGAGGAAGCTGATTGTGAGCCTGAAGAAGGAACTGTCCTAGAAGAGCTTAAGCCTGATCAGGTTGAGTTTCTTGGGTCAGGGGGACCTTCAGGGGCAGATCTGACGCAGGCACAGTTAGACTGACCTTCTCCTGAACCCCTCAGACAGCAAGCTGCTGCTGAGGCTGCAGGGAATGCTAGTGGAACCCATAAGGTTAACTGGGATGAAGGGCTCCTATATTCAGGAGCTAGAGACCCCAAGCCTGGAGCTTCTAGGAGGTTGGTCATACCTTTGGCATTCAGGGGCTTCCTTTTGACACTAGTCCATGATATTTCCCTTGCAGAACATCTTGGCCAGAACATGACTTGGGACAGGCTTGTCCCTCACATTTTATTTATTTATTTATTTATATGCTTATATAGTGCTAGAATTGACCCCCGAAGGGGTATCTCTGCGCTTAAGCGGAACATGAGGTAGATGTGTGGCCCCCGCAAGCTAACAGGTACCGAAAAGAGTAGTTTAAAAAATAATAAAAATTATTTGCATTTTATAGTACATGAACACAACAAGCATATCAGCATTAATCAACACATCCCACCCTTCCGCCCCCTCCCTCCATGATTCATCAATAAAAACAAGACACTCTCTGCCGCACCATCTAGCCCCAGTCGATCTCGTCCCTGACCCTCCCCATGGATTTCACAGAGTCTCGTAGTACCCTCTCTGTCGTCCCGTTGAAGATACTGCTGTGCCCCTGTCGGCTCGCAGCCCCACATCCAGGCCATGATATCTACGCCATTTGCCCCACACTCTTCCAAACTTCTTAGGACAGCCCCGTGCCTTGTACGTGACCCTTTCCGCTGCCATGTACATATCCATGCCCCTTCTCCATTCCTCCAGCTGCGGCAATGTGGCAACCCCCTATCTCCTTGCCACATCTCTCTTGGCAACCACAAGAGCCAGGACTAGAAAGATTACCATGGGCGGGCGAGGTCTACATCATTAGTCATTCCTAATAAGACCAGCTTGGGATCTGGCGGCAAAGTGGCCTCCAGCACCTCCCCTAATTCTCTCAGGAACTCACCCCAGTAGGTTTGAATTTCCGAACAGGACCAAATGATATGGAAAAAATCTCCACCCTCCCTACCACAGTGCAGGCAGTTCGAGTCGCCGGCCCTTCCAATTTTATGTAGGCGCACTCGATCAAAGTAGGTCCTATGGAGGATATTGTATTGGATAAGCCTTAGGCGGGATTTAATGGCCACCTTTCTCGGGTGCATCAGGACCATGTCCCAATCCACCGCATCCATATCCCCCACGTCATTCTCCCAAGTTCTTTTAAGATTCGCCAGCCCATCCGGTATGTTATTCATCACAGTTCTGTATGTCAGGGAGACTGCCTTATTAGGGATTTGCTCCTGCAGGGGACGGCCCTCCAGTGGTGCATACTCTGGGAGTGTGCCTCTCAATGACCCCTCCGCCCGCCAGGCATGTTTCAGCTGTGCATACTTGAAATATTGCGTGCAACCTAATCCGTATTCTGCCCTGAGGGTCTGAAAGGACTTCAGCGCTCCATTTTTCATCACATCACCTATGGTCGATATTCCTATATCATCCCATCTCTGGAATCCCTTTAGTTTACTCAATTCCCTCAGCCAGGTACATTGCCACAGCGGCGTCTGCCTCGTCGGCTTCCGTTCCCAGTCTGTACATCTCATTGCCCGTTCCCAAATGTCTAGGGTAACTCTAGTGGCTGGCAGTAACCTATTCTTCCCCGTGCCCCCATAAAGATAATGAAGGAATGTGCGCTTCGCCATGCCATGCCTTTCTAGTGCATAGGTAGAGTGTGTAGCTGGGGCATGTATCCAGTCATTAATGGGCGCCAGATGTTCCGCCCAATAATAGGCCTCAATATTAGGTAATGAAATTCCACCACTATATTGATGCCTTTGGAGGGTCGTCAATGCCACCCAGGGATGTTTACCCAACCACAAGAAGGCCCTTAGTTCCGCATTGATATCTCGGAACACCCGTCTCGAGATGGGGAAGTATTCGTTTTGGAATGCATATAAATATTTGGGGAGCGTCAGCATTTTGAACAGGGTCTCGCGGCCCAGAATCGTGAGGGGGAGCATCCTCCACCTTGCCGCGTCCTCTGCAAAGTTATTCGAGATTCTTTTAATGTTCCTTTCATAGGAAAGAGTCCTATCCAGTGTCACATATACCCCCAAATATACAAACCCCACACCTGTCGTCTGCAGCCTTCCCGGCAGGTCTGCCCAATCTTCCCGGCCCCTGGGATCATACAGGATCGACTTATGCCAATTTATACAGTACCCAGCCCGAGCCCCGTATCTATAAAGTTCTGCGAAGAGAGCCCCTATCGTCGTAGCAGGGTGCGTTATATACAGGAGTACGTCATCCGCGTACAGCGATATCTTCTCCTCTACGGTATCTGTCTGTCCTAATCGGAACCCCCGAATGTCCCCATTTTGTCTAACCACACTTGCCAAAACCTCAATCGTGAGGGCAAAAGGCAGGGGAGACAAAGGGCATCCCTGTCTAGTTCCTCGTCTCACCGGAAAGTCGCTGGATAGTATCCCATTGACCTTAACACGTGCCCTGGGGTCAGTGTAAAGCAACTGTACCCAATTCTGAAACTTGGGGCCAAAGCCAAAACGCAGTAATACCCCATCAAGGAATGGCCAGTGGACAGCGTCAAACGCTTTTTCTGCGTCTAAAGAAAGGAACAAATGAGGGTCTGGCCTCGTGCTCACCTCCTGAAGCCAATTTTGGGTTCTGCGGAGATTCAATCTTGTGGCCCTATTGGGAAGAAAACCCGTTTGGTCAAGGTGCACAAGCCCCGGTATTACCCTCCGCAGCTGGAGAGCAAGCATCGTCGCAAGAAGTTTCACCTCTACATTTAAGAGGGAAATGGGGCGATACGACGCTTACCCTCCTTATATATCGGTATTATGCTAGCCAAACGGAGATCCAATGGTAACTCTCTCTCCTGGGCCGCCTCCTCAAAGAGTCTCAGCATATGACGCAACAGCAAGTCCGCTGTCTTTTTCAAAAATTCTACCGGGAATCCATTGGGGCCCAGAGACTTCCCCGCCCGGAGCTTAGCCAGGGCTGTTCTAACTTCGTCTAATGTGAAGCCTCCCTCAAGTTCCCTCTGGTCCTCATCTGTCAGGGCCGGGAGCACAATGTGCTCCATGTAATGGAGAGCTTCTTCCTGCGTCCCCAAGCCCTTCGCTTCGTAGAATGTTTTGTAGTAGTCCGCAAAAGTCTCTGCTATTTGTTCATCTGTTCTCATCAGGTTCCCCGGGCATCCCTAACTTGCTCCACCCACCTGGCATCCCTCTCCTTTCTGCTAAGCCACGCCAACGGATTTCCTGACTTATCGCCCACATCATATAAGCGATGTAACGTCGCCAGTGCCTGCCTCTTAGCCTCCCTCGTGACGAAGTCTCTATACTGGCGGTGCAGATCCTGTAGGCTTCTAAGAGTCCCTTCTGTCTTAGTGTGCTGATGCTCCCTTTCCAGTGTCAATATCAGGGCTTCCAGTGACCTCGCCTCCTCCTGTTGCTTCCTCTTTTCCCCGCCATTCTATTCTGCATCCTGTCCCGCATGACCGCCTTGAAGGCTTCCCAGAAGACTACCCTCGAGGAGACCGAGCCCTCATTCTCAGCAACATATACTTTCACATCCGCCCGGAGGCCTTTTATGACTTCCGCATTCTGCAAGTCCCAAGCCGTCAACCTCCAGAACCTGCCTCTTTCTTCCGTACCCCCCCATCACCTGTAGCAGGGGCGAGTGGTCCGATTTCCCTTTCGCCTGATACTCTGCAGTGTCATGTACCGCCAGTGCTTGCCATGGCACGAAGATATAATCCAGATGTGAATACACCTTGTGTGCACCAGAGAAGAACAAATACGCCCTCCTCTCGGGATGTAGCAAAATCCAAATGTCTATTAGTCCCAGTGCAGCCATCGTCTTGGAAAGCAGGGAAGGTGTTTGGGCCCTGGTCCTGTCTCCCGTCCTGTCTGTTCCCGGGGCCTTCACATTATTAAAATCGCTCCCTAGTATCTGCAGGGTACCTGGCGTGTTCAAGATGATATCTGTGACTCCCTTAAGTGTAGTTGCTTGCAACGTCGGTGGCGCATATACCGAGACGATAGTGTATTCCTGTCTTCTCCAGTGTCCCCTCACCCCCACATATGTCCCCTGGGGATCTATCCAGGTCTGCGCTACCTGAAACGGTGGATTCTTTTTAATCATTATAGCTACTCTCCTGGAACCCGAGGAAAAACCGGCGTGTGCTAGCACTTTATACTGTCTTCTAGCCAAGAAACTACACTTAACTCCCTGTAGATGTGTTTCCTGTAGTAGGATTACATCAGGGCCCACTCGCTTCAAGTATGCATTAACTAACCCTCTCTTTATCTTACTGCCCAGTCTGTTAACATTCCAGGTAAGTATCTTAATCCCCCTTGGAGGCTGTAACGGGTCCGTCGCACTATCCTGGATCCGGCCCTGCGTCATGGTATAAGATGTCTGAAGTCTGTGGCAATGGAACAGCTAAATCTCGAGCACTAGTGGCCAATGTGTCATGCAACAATTCTGTCACCCTCCCCAGCCCCTCAGGAATGAGGCCTCTAGGTCGTGAGTATGTGTGGTCTGCTTGACATGCTGTAACAATCCCCCCTCCCTCAACTCCCAACCCCTGCAAAATATCTTACTTTCCCATCCCATTCCCCCCATAAGTCCCCCAACATGAAACAACTTTCCCCTCTCCCCCCTCCCCCCTCCCCGTCTGTCCCACCTTCGCCATAGGCTCCGTATAGGACTTTCGGGCTGAGAAGGCCTGTCGCCCACCCCAACCACTCCCCCTCTACAAACTCAGCCCCCAGATCTAAGTCCAGAAGGCAAAGAACACTCCCTTCACCTGTGTTTACACATTTGAAGGCCAATTACCCAAATAAACAGTTAAGCAATAGGTATAGAGGGTGAAACTGTATCATTTTCGTCCATTCCGTCCCAAGTTCAAGAATGTGAGGTTTCAGTGGCATCTTGCGAAGGCCAATTACCCAAATAAACAGTTAAGCAATAGGTATAGAGGTTGAAACCACTTGCGTGCTGTCCGGCTATGAGCCTGTATCATTTTCGTCCATTCTGTCCCAAGTTCAAGAATGTGAGTCCTGAGTGGCATCTTGCGAAACCCCGGCCTTCTTGGCCGAGTCCTGCTCCACCTCGTGAATTGCAGCCACCAGCGGATGCAGTGATCGGGCCTCAGCTTCCTCTTCGCCGGATGAGATGCTGCCAAAGTCTTCCTCTCCCTCCAAGCGGGTGTTTCTCGCCAGGCATCGAAACCTTGACCCTGCAGGATCACCTAGAACGGGGGATGATGAATTCTGCCTTCGCCAGGCATTTCGGGCTTTGCGTTGGATACGGCATCGTCTTCACCCTTCTGCTGCCCCGTGTTCCTCTCTGTTTCTGGGTCTTTGGTTGCCCCCATTGGGCACCGGTGGTAGTCGCCTCTCTTGCCGCCACGCGTCTCTCTTCCTCTGCTCTCCGAAGAGGGGGGTGCTCCTCTAACCACTGCCACGCATCCTCCGGGTGAGTTAAAAAGTACGTCTGCTCCTTATACAAAACTTTCAGTTTCAGTTTCGCCGGGAAGAGCAGCATATATTGAATATGTAGGCCCCTTAATTTTGCTTTCACTAGGTCAAAGGAGCGCCTCTGTTTCTGTACCTCCTGGCTATAGTCCAGGAAGATCATAATCTCCCCGAGCTTTCTGGCTTCTCTCAGTATCATATCCCGGTCAGTGAAGTTCAGGAAGTGGGCAATTACTGGCCTCGGTCTCGCCCCCGCCGGTGGTTTCGCCATCAACGCCCGATGCGCTTGTTCTGTCAAGAAGCAAGTGGAGAACTTCGCTGTCGGGAAGGTCTTCTGCAGCCAAGAGTGCAGAAACGCCACCATGTTGTTCTCCTTAATTCCTTCTCTAAAGCCCACAAAGAGTAGATTATTTCGGAGGGCCCTATTTTCGGCGTCATCCACCTTCCACTGAAGTTGCCGGTGTGAGGCCTGGAGTTCTGCCATATCTTTCTTGAAGGTATGTATGGAGTCTTCCGCCTCGCCCAATCTAGTCTCCGCCGTGGTCACCCGCTTGGCCAAGTTGCGAAAGTCCTGTCTCAGCTGTGTGACCTCGGAGCCCACCTCCCCAATCTTGACCTCCAGGGCTGCACGGGACGCCTTTATGTCTTCCCGCAATGCTTGTATGGCCCCCATCAACAGGTGCGTGTCCGAGCGTGGCCCTTGGAGTTCGGTCTCGGCGTTGGGAGGTGCAGAGGCATATCAGTCTAGGGTTCCCTGCCGGGGGTTCCTGGCGGTCGCCTCCTTCTTACCCATACCGCCTTTCCCAGTGGGCTGGAGAATGACGACGTCCCCCTGTCAGATCTTCTCCTCCTCCCCGCCAGGCACTAGCCTCCAGCCTGCAGTTCCAACGCTGTGCTATCCGTCCCTGCGGAGCTCCCTTAAGCAGATCACTCACTTGTGTCTTGTAATTCTGTCAGTACCCAGACCAGTGCCCCCGCTTGCCTGGAGGATGGACTCTCCAATCTCCGACCAGGACCCGGCTCCAGAGCTTCTTCGTTGTTCAGGCGCAGTCCCCAGGCCCTAGGGCGAGGCGAGGGGGGAATGATGAGATAGCCCCCACGCTGCTTCCCCTGCCCCGGTCTCCAGATCTCCAAGCCGCCCTCCGCCTTCGTGTCACACTCGAGTCGGCCGACCCTCTCCAGTCTCAGGCCTGATCCCCACTTACTGCCTCAGTGCCCTTCACCGCTGGGGGCTGCGTGCCCAAACAATCAGCCCCGGGACTTCACCTAGGCCGAACGCCCGGAAGGGCTCCGCTCTGCCGGCCACTTCCTGGTGCTTTAGGCCCCAGCTCCGGAGCTCTGTCAGCAGTATCTTCAGCTGCCCCCACTCCCTGGCTGCGCCTCCTCTAAGACGGGGGCCCTCGCTGCTGGCGCTGCGCTACAGCGCTCGTGTGGTACAGGCCCGCACAGGGGATTCCCTGGGCCTACCTCCGCGGACCTCCGGTGCTGACTCTCGCCGCCTTAACTGCTCCGCGGCACCCGGCTTCTCCGCAAATGTCTGCCAGCGCCCTAGCTTCACTGCATTCCAGCCCGGGTGAGTCTCTGCCAAGCGCGGTCCCCTGGACACCTCCTCACTACGTTGCTGGGCATTCTCTGGGTCCACTGTCCCCGCATCAGCAGGTCGGACTCCGTCAGCAGACAGCCGCCATCTTGAGACCAGGGCCGCAGTGCTCCGGAGTGAGCGCAGAGTTTCTTGCCGTTTCACCGCGTTCCTGCGGTGCGGTGCTCACTGCCACTTGCCTCCCAGTGACGGCAGGACCCTTAACAATCCCTCAGTGTCCAAAACGGGACTTATGGACGCCGTTTTTAAGCCGTATCTCGATCAGATCGCCGGAGCTGCGGAGGCACTCGACTTACTCGGCCATGCTGTTGGCCACGCCCCCCGAAAATAGTAGTTTTAAGTAGCTTCCTGAATTGTATATGGTCTAAACACTGTCTCAGAGGTAGGGGCAGCTCATTCCAGTAGTGAGGGCCAAGATCGGAGAAGCCCTTCCTCCTAGTCTTGCTCTTCTACCATCGTGGTACCATCAGCATATGTTTAGTGCTCGAGCGAAGAGATCTCGGGGGAACATAAGGCTTGAATTTCTTAGATAGATAAGAGGGGCTTGAGCTATACAATGCCTTATGGATGGTGCAGCAGATTTTAAACTTGACCGTTTGTCTTTGGTACAGGATGGGGGCCTAGATCTGTCGGCCACCAGTCGGGTGTCCACAAGAGGGGTGCCTCTCCAAAGAGCATGATTTCTGTTTTTCCCACATTACACTGGAGGAAATTATTCCTCATCCAGTGTGATATTGCTCTCATTCCATTCGAGAAGGCTGCCCGAACTTCTGAGGTAAGCTTGTTGAATGGAAAAAGTAATTGGGTGTCATCGGCATATGATATGGGGATGAACCCATGGGACCTCAGGAGATTGGCCAAGAGAGCAACATAGATGTTAAATATTGTGGGGCTCAAACATGAGCCCTGAGGTACTCCCTTGGAGAGTTTTGTGGGGGCCGATCAGTGAGGTCCTAGGTTAACAACCTGAGAGCGATCAGATAAAAAGCTCTTCATCCATTGTAAAGCCGTTTTTCTTAATCCAATCTCTTCCAATCTTTTAGTCAGGATATTATGGGAGACTGTGTCGAATGCTGCGGACAGGTCCAACAGCACCAGAATCATGGAGTGGCCATTATCTAGGGTCATCCTGATATTGTCTGTGACCGCTAGTAATGCTGATTCCGTGCTGTATTTGGGCCTGAAACCGGACTGGGAAGGATCTAGGCATCCAGTTTGTTCGACAAAGTTGGAGAGGTGGGAGTTTACATGTTTTCCAACAGCTTGCTGGTAAACGGAAGGAGCGAGATAGGGCGGAGGTTGGAGAGTTCCGTCCATGGAAGTTTGGTATTCTTACGAATCGGCCTAACCTGGGCGATTTTCCACTCTAATGGTACGTGCCCTTCTTTTAAGGAGAGGTTGATAAGAGTCTACATGGGAGGAGACAGGTTTTTGGCCAGGGAAGGGAGAATCTTTGCAGGAATGTAATCAGCGGGAGAGCCGGATTTAATTTTATTAATCGATGATTCGACCTCCATTAATGAAATAGTAGGGAAGTACTCTAATATCTGATTATCAGTAAGATTAGATTGATATGTAATCATTTGGGGCTCTGACATATCTCCTGCACCAATGATTTTTTCATAAATGAGCTCTATATTTTGTGCAAGATAGAGAGCAGTTTCATTACATAGTAATTGAGTGGGGGCCTCTATACTATCACAGACTTTGGGGTGAACAAAAGATTGAAGAATTTGGTATAGAGTTTTGGAGGAGTTGCCGGCCATGGCTAGCTGAGAGGTAATATAGGATTTACGTGATGCTTTTATGTTTTTATGGTAGCTAGATAGGGCGGACTGAAATTGAGCCTTGTCAGTATCATTATGGGAAAGGCGCCACAATCTCTTCAGCTTCCTGCAGAGTTGTTTTTGAACTCACAGTTGGCTAGAGAACCAAACTGCCTGTGGTCTATTAGGAGGACTAGGTACATTTTTCAGAGGTGCAATATAGTCAATGGCTGTGGAGACTGCCAAATTATATTTGAACAGGACTTCTTCAATATTATCTGATGTCAACATTTTTGGCCTCTGTAAGACAGCTTGAAAGTTCTCCTCTGTGACTTTCTTCCACTGTCTGTGGTAGGAATGAGTTTTTGGTTTGGTTATTTCCAAGTCAATTGAGTCAGAGATAGCAAATTCAATAACGCAATGATCAGACCATGTAAGTTGTTGAGGGGCTTCACAATGAATCTTAGAGGAGTTAGAAAAAATAATATCTAAGGTAAGTCCGGCTTTGTGGGTAGGACCTTCGTTGAGCTTGGATAAGCCTAGCAGAGATAGGTCAGTCAGAAGTGTCTGTGCATCTGAGTTAGAAGAACATTCACTGTGAACGTTAAAATCTCCTAAGAATAATTTTTTTTTACACGTGTTCACATAAGGAACTAGTAGTTCGACCAGTTGCAGAGAAAAGCAATCAAGAGGTCCTGGGGGGCGATAAACTAATGCCCCTTTCCAACTAGCTTGCAGGGAGGATTCAATTCTGAAGACCAGGATCTCCATGTTAGCATCCTCACGCTGATCCAAGATGGAGATCTGAATTCCTTCTCTATGTACAACTGGCCTCACATGTCAGAAGACACCAAGGAGTTTTGTCGCTCCTGTGTCACCTGCCAAGCCAGTGGCAACTCAGGTGGTGGCACTACAAAGGCCCCCCTTATACTACTACCTGTGGTGGGGGTTCCCTTTGAACATGTAGGGATTTACATTGTTGGACCAATGGATCCCCAAACAGCCTCTGGGAACAGGTTTATTCTCGTGGTAGTGGATCATGCCACCAGATACCCAGAAGCTATTCCACTTAGGACCACTACAGAACCTGTTGTGGCAAGAGCCCTTTTGGGAGTTTTCTCAAGAGTGGGTTTCCCTAAGGAGGTTCTATCAGACAGAGGTGCAAACTTCATGTGTAGTTACCTGACTGCAATGTGGAAGGAGTGTGGAGTGAACTATAAGTTCACCACACCCTATCACCCACAATGCAATGGTCTAGTTGAAAGATTCAAAAAGACCTTAAAATGCATGATTAAGGGTCTCCCTGAAAAGCTCAGGCGGAGATGGGACATCCTGCTACCCTGCCTTTTATTTGCCTACAGAGAGGTCCCACAAAAGGGGGTTGGCTACAGCCCTTTTGAACTTTTGTTTGGGCATCTTGTAAGAGGACCCCTTTGTCTAGTGAAGGAAGGATGGGAGTTACCTCTCAAACTTCCCAAACAAGACATTGTGGACTATGTGCTTTGTCTCCGCTCTAGGATGGCTGAGTATATGAAAAAGGCATCCAAAAACCTTGAGGCTAGTCAGGAATTGCAAAAGGCCTGGCATGACCAAAAGGCTGTACTGACTGTGCACCAGCCAGGACAGAAAGTGTGGGTGCTGGAGCCTGTGGCCCCAGCAGCTCTCCAAGACAAGTGGAGTGGACCCCACACTATTGCTGAACAGAAGGGAGAAGTCACCTATCTGGTTGACCTTGGAACTCCCAGGAGCCCCCACAGGGTGCTTCATGTCAACAGACTGAAACCATATGTTTACAGGGCAGACATGGGCAGACATGGGCTTGCTCATGGCTACTGATGAAGGACAGGAGGAAGAGAGTGACCCTCTCCCAGACCTGCTCTCTCAGAACCCTGACGATGGGTCAGTTGATGGTGTAGCCTTGGCAGGCAGCCTCACTGACCAACAGCAGAAAGACTGCAGACAAATTATGCAGGCCTACAGACATATGTTTTCACTGACTCCAAGTCAGACTACCTGGTGCACTCATGTAGTGGACACTGGGGATAGCCTGCCTGTTAAAAGTAAGATTTACAGGCAACCTGATCATGTCAGGGACTGTATCAGGACAGAAGTCCAGAAGATTTTAGAATTGGGAGTCATTGAACCCTCAGAGAGCCCTTGGGACAGTCCAGTAGTCCTTGTGCCTAAACCTCACACCCAAGATGGTAAGAGAGAGAGAGATGAGGTTTTGTGTGGTCTACAGAGGTCTCAATGCTGTCATTAGGACAGATGCCCATCCAATACTCAGGGCCGATGAGCTGATAGACAGGTTGGCATCTGCAAAATTTCTGAGCACATTTGACCTGACAGCTGGCTACTGGCAGATCAGACTAGCTGATGATGCAAAGCCAAAGACCGCATTTTCAACCCCTGGTGGACATTATCAGTTTGTGGTAATGCCCTTTGGTCTGAAAAATGCACCTGCCACATTTCAAAGGTTGGTGAACCAAGTCCATTCAGGCCTGGATGACTACTGCACAGCTTATCTAGATGATATTGCTGTCTTTAGCTCCACCTGGAAAGATCACCTGATCCACCTGAAAAATGTTTTGAGGCCCTGTAAAAGGCAGGCCTAACTATCAAGGCTACCAAGTGCCAGATAGGGCAGAGTCAGGTTGTATACCTGGGCCACCTTGTAGGTGGAGGCCAGGTTCAACCATTACAGAGCAAAATCCAGACCATAATGGACTGGACTGCTCCAACCACCCAGACTCAGGTCAGAGCTTTCTTGGGGCTGACTGGGTATTAGAGGAAATTTGTCAAGGAGTATGGTTCCACTGTGACACCCCTTAATGACTTAACTTTCAAGAAAATGCCGAAGAAAGTTCAGTGGACAGTCAGCTGTCAAAAGGCATTTGATGACCTGAAGCAGGCCATGTTCACTGCACCAATTCTGCAAAGTCCAGACTACTTCAAAGAATTCATTGTTCAAACAGATGCTTCTGAGTTGGGGGTAGGGCTGTGCTATCACAATTGAATAAAGATGGTCAAGACCAGCCAGTAGCTTTTATAAGAGAAAGAGAGAAACGTTGGTCAGCTATTAGAGGGAGGCTTTTGCTGTGGTTTGGGCACTGAAGAAGCTGAGGCCATCCTTGTTTGGTACTCACTTCAAAGTTCAGACAGACAATAAGCCCCTCTTGTGGCTAAAATCAATGAAGGGTGAAAATCCCAAACTGCTCAGGTGGTCCATTGCCCTACAGGGGATGGACTTTACAGTGGAACATAGACCTGGGAGTAATCATGCCAATGCAGATGGACTCTCCAGATATTTCCACGTAGAACATGAAGACTCAACTGGTCAAGGTTAGTTTAATGTCCCTGCGTTTGGGGGGGGGGGGGGTTGTGTAGGAGAGTAGGGTCTGCTTCCTATGGTTACCCCCACTTTTTGCTGTGATTCTCGCTGGTTTTTCGACTTTAGTCTGGCTGTGGCCCTGCTAATCAGGCCCACAGCCTAGCTCTTCTCTCTCTAAATTGATACCATGTACTTTAGGTACACATCAGATTGGTTACTGGGTCACAGTTGTGAATCCCTTACTTAGATACAGTATACCTATATCTATATACCTATATAGACATATATACACCTATAAGTCATTCCTATGGCAGGCCTTGACAATCCTGGAGGCAGAGTGCTTGGTTTTATGTGAAAGGGTGGCCTAGCATGAGCTGAGGCCCTCTGCAACTTTCGGAACCATATCCTTATAGCTGTTCTATGATATGGCCATACCAAATACTCTTAAGTGCATTATAATCCTCGCGGTTAATGCTAACTTTGGTTTGGATTTATCAAAACATGTTATGTAAGGTGTAAAACACTTTGGAATACTACCCCCCACCAGTCCTGGTGGCGGGGGTAGCATTCTACCCTTCTAGAGGGAGAAGACATGTAGTTAGTGGTAAACCCGTTTAAAGTTAAACAGAGCCTTAGCATCACAAAATGGATGCTGCTGCCACAGACACGAGTCTGCCCCCTGCTGCTGGACAAAACTCCGGCAGGGGAGGCCTGGACAATAGGTTTCCTGTCCAGGGAGGTGCTGGCACCTCCCCAGACAGGCTTTAGTGTATTGGGGCATAGAGGGCTGCATTCAGTGAATGCTTTCCAAACACTGCCTGGGGCATACAAGGTGCTCCATGCATTTCCCAGTTCAAACCAGTTGCTGGGGCACTCTGCCCCAGCGGGAAACTGGAAAAAGGGAAAGGAGTGTAACCACCCCCTTCCCAGGTCCACCCATAGGAGGGACCTTAAAGGTAGTCCAGCCCCTAAACTTAGTATAAGTATAGGATCCCAGTCCCTAGGAATTTAGATCACCCTGGACGAAACTCTGCAACATATATCCTGGACCTTCGAAATTCCATTTCGACTGGAAGACGGAAGACATCTCCCTTGTGGTCAAGTAAGTAATTCTTTATTGCTTGATCAATTAAAATCTTAGCAGTCCAAACGACCATAAAAACATGTTTATAACGCATTTCATATTTCCTTAAAAATAGGGTTACTATGTTCTAAAACAGCATTTTTAAAAATACTTATAGTTAAAATAAATGTGTGAACTGTGTGAATACAGGGACAGTCTATGTGAGCGTCCCAGAGTTAGAACGTCGCCTGTGACCATAGATCTGACGATTGGTTGTTAACTCGTGGCCCGCTACTCATAGTGTCTATATGTGATGGGGGCTATGCAGGGGCCTTGAGCGTAGGTGTTTTTACTCAGGCATCTGCGCCCAGTTTTCTTTGTGCTTCTTTCATAAAGCGGACAAAGCTGCAAACTAATCTGACATTGGCCCCATCAAAGCACGCCGTTACTGCCTGTCTGCAAGACCGGATCTGGGTTTCATTTATGTGTTGTTTGATCAACTCTCTCCTCTCCCGGTCTAGGGACTTGCAGATGCACAGAAGGTGCAACACGTCTTCTTTGGTTTCACCACATAATCTGCAGAGGGTGGATGGAGATGAGCGTTTCCAGGGGGGCAGATGGGGTTTGACAGGTAAAATCCCCATCCTCAAAGCCAAGAAGCTTTCCTTCAGCGTTCCGGAGAAGTTGGTACCTAAGTACGGTTGTGGTGAACACTTAGAGTAGCTTTGAATCACGAACCAGCTGTGGGCCCTCCTATTTAAGTCTGCTCGATCTTTTTCAGTAGAAACGAGGTTTATCGTCTTATTGACCAGGGCTTTAACGTTGTTAAATGGGAGACCAGACTCCCAGATGTTCTGCAGGGCTAACACACTGATCCCTGATTGAAGATAAGCCATGGCGGGGGAGTTGTTTTTCCTGGATATTTCTTTCCATAGGAATGAGTTCAACGATCCTGTCACAGCGCTCTTTATTTTGTACCAGCTTTTAACGAGCCCTTCCGGTTTATTGCCTGGTTAGGTAGACCGAATTCGAGCCTTAGTTGCGCTGGGGAAGTGTATTTTGGAAGCTTGAATACTGTTCTTAGCGCTTTAGAGACCGTTTTGTCCAGGGTTGTTTCGTCCTTCCCTCGCATGGCCTCGCTGCCATAGGTTATCGTTGGTAATAGCTTCGCTCGGAGCACTTCGAGCAGTGGAAGCTGGTTTGGACCGGTTATTTTATTTTTAAGGTTTTTTAAAGTGATTGCTAGGAGGGTCCCTCGCCTTTGAATTGCCTCTTTTTGTTGGTCATACTACCCCTTGTTGTCAAAGATTATTCCTAAGTATTTATACTCTTTGACCACTTCTAGTTCGCTCTCACCCAGCTGCCATTTTGATCGTTTTTTTGAGCTGCGCTGATTGAGCACCATCATTTTTGATTTTTCTAGGTTGATTTCTAGCCCATTATTTGTAGCAAAGTTATTTGCAGTGTAAAGTAGATGCTGTAAGCCGACTTGAGTTCGGCTGATTAAAATCAGGTCGTCAGCATACAGTAAATTTGAAAGGGGAAAGCCTCCCAGGTTTGGTGCATGGTGGTTACAATTGTCTAGTTTGGATGAGAGGTTGGCCACAAAGAGGTTAAATAGAGTTGGGGCAAGAACGCAGCCCTGCTTTAATCCTCTGGTCGTTGGAATGCGCCTAGACACAATCGTACCGCTCCCCAGTTTTATTTGCACCCATGTCTCAGTGTGTAATAAAATGAGTTGATTCAGGAGGACGGAAGGGATTTCCCATCGGGCTAGCTTTGACCATAGTTTTCCTCTATCTATGCTGTCGAAAGTGACTTTGTAGTTGATGAAACAGACAAATAATGGTTGTTTCGTTGCTTTTGCGGAATCGGCTAGGAGCGAGAGGGCCAGAATATTGGTGGTAGTTCCCAAGTTTTCCTGAAACCCTGTTTGGTTGATTGGGATTAATGATTTTCCCTGGCCCATTCCTGCAGTTCCGTCAGTTGAGGCCTGCGTAGTATTTGGCCTCAATGTCAATAAGGGCTATAAGCTTATAGATTTTTGGGTCGCTCTTGCAGCCTTTTTTATAAATAAGGGAAAGGATTGAGCCTTTCCATGATTCTGGGATTGTTCCTGTTCCGGCGATGTTGTCGAAGAGTGGTAGCAGTGCGCTGGACCAGTATTTTGGGTTTTGTTTATATAATATTGGTGGCAGGCCCCTCTCGATGGCTTTGCTTGATTCTGCTCTCAATCGTTTTAGGAGAGAAGTTCAGTGGTGCCTCATTCCCTTGGAGGGGGCGAGATCGTTGGGCGACATGATGATCAGATGTTTTTTGCAGATTACTATGTGGTTCTCGGTTGAAGTAAATTTGTAAATAGTTGGTCCAGACGTCCTCCGTTATGTGTGACTTAATGCCAGGAGCCAGTGGGTTCTCAATTCTCTTGACCGTTTGCCAGAATCTAGCGCTGTTAATCATTTTGGCGTCATACAGTAGTTTGGCCCAGAGTGATTCCGCGTTGGAGTTTTTTGCACACCAAATAATTTTGTTTTTCCTCCTCTGCAGTTTTCTTAATATGTCTACAGATCCGTCAGTCGGGTTGTTTTGGCGGAGGAAGCGGATTGCTCTATTTATTTTCCCCCTTATTTGTCTTAGTTCAGCATGCTGACTCGATGAGAGGTGGATACGCTGCCTTGCTTCCGTCCTGACGATTAGTTTTTGGTGGTGCTCTCTTTTTTCCTGTTGTGTGGCTCTCAAAGGGGCTGATTGACCTAGAGCTTTGGTAAAGGTTTCCAGGCGTGGACTATTTTTCCTTGAGAGGATTTGGTTTCCTCCCACAGCGTTTTTGCAGCGACTGATAACTTTTCTGGGTCGCGTATTTTACATCTGATTCTCCTGTGTTGGTATCTCATCGTTAGGTGAGAGTCTAAGTTTGTATATGTTATGGCGGTGCCCTGGATACCAAGAGTAAGTTCTTGCGGTTGGTGATCGCTGTGGTCTGACACCCAAATCCTAAAATCCCTTATTATACCAAAAAGGGATAAAGCGAGGAAGGTGTAATCAATTGCGGTGTTATCTGAGTTTCTGTGGAAGGTTGGGGCTTGGGGTCTATCTCCTGGCATGCGGCTGTTTAGTGCTGCCAACGATAAGCTTTCCAGCTCTTTCAACAAATCCTTTGAGGTTTTGGTTGAATTGCCCCACTTGTATTTTTCCTGGGAGATGATCCCCATGCTCGGTGTTTATTGTCTTCTGGGCTACCTTGATCTGTGCCCCCAGCAAGGAACATGTTTAAGTCACCTGTTATAATGTGGCTTGAGCCTTCCTCCTCAGTTATTAGCTTTGTCAGTTTGAGTATTAGTTGCTTAGTGCCATTCCTCTTACTCTGAGGATGAATATAGATGTTTGCCAGAGTTAAGTGCTGCAAGTTGCTTTGGCCCTGCATTTCGAACTGAATTGCCATTATTTCGAGGGATGTAGTGTTTTTGCATATTAGTTCTTTTCCGGTGGATATAACTTTGATCGAAGCATATATGATTAGTCCTCCTTTACTGTGACCGAAGTTTGAGTTTCTGGCTGCGGGGAGATGGTAAGTTTTATAGCCTTGGAGGTGGAGGGGGCCTCCAACCAAGTTTCCTGAAGGAGTACTAAATCAAACTTTTGGAGATATAACAGTAGTGAGTGGTCACTGATTTTGGACCTGAGACCGTTTATGTTCCATGAACAGATTTTTAGGTTCCCTTCATTGTTTCCCTGTTCAATGTTGGGTCATGGAATATCGGTTCTTAGATTTATAGTTTTGGATATCCAGGACCAGTTAGTTGGGAAGTGGTTTCCTTCTTGACTCCGTCGGCCCCTTGTTGTGAGGCTGAATGCATCTGGACCTGCTACTGAGGTACTACGGGCTCCCTTGAGGACTGAGTTCACTTGCCCGAGCCCTCTAGGGCTGCTGGATAACCTCTTACTGGGAGCTAGGTGGTGTTGGAGCAATGGGACCGGGTAACCAGCTGGTCGATGCTGGTACACTCTAATCCCCCATGCTTATAATTGTGATTCTTCACTTAGGATTCTCACTGCGAGTTCTGATGTTGCCCATTCTGTCTTTGTTGTCTCTTGATCCGAAAGGTGTTTGAAGGTTTCAAATTCGACTGGCAGCAAATCTTGGGTTTTGATCCCTGCCAGGCTCCTAATTGCATTTAGTATTTGAAGAATATTGCCGCGATTTAGAATGTCACGTCGTCCTTTTGACTTGTACTCTTGGATGAACACAATTATTTTTGAGGACGCTGGCTGGCAGTTGTTCGTTGAGTTTCTACTGCATAGGCACTTGCGGTCTTGCTCTTCTCTTAAAAATTTCGTTTGTGATTTTTCTGCATCGTTTCCCTTACTGGGGCTTTGCTCTTTAGGGTTAGATTTTTTCGGATATTGAGTTGCGGAGGGGTAATCATTTTGATTTTTTATTTATAAATTGGGTTTAACAGATGAGGATTGATGTAGATTGGTGGCACGAGTTTCTAGGTGTTCGCCCATTAAAGGGTCCTTGCTTCCGTGTATGTTATGCTTCATATTGCAGGTCGCTTTTTCTTGGTGATTTGTTAGATGTTGTTTGTGATCATTGGGGTGGTCCTCTGCTACTCCTGCTGGACTTTTTGGAGTCTGAGGGTTAGTTAAGTTCTGGTCCGGTTGTTGGTCTTTTAACGTGGTGGGACCTTTAAGCTCCTGCTGAAAGCCGTTCTGAGGATTTGGTATGATTTGGAAGTAAGATTGTATAAGGGAGTTCTTGTGCCTCCCTTTCTTCCTTTGCTTCCTTGGCTGCTTAGATGTTTGCCCATTGGTCTGCTCAATTTTTCCTACTTCTGGAGTTTCCTTATGTGTTTTTGAGTTGCTGGTGATAACTGTTGTTGGTTTGAGGTTTATAAGCTCCACACTCCCTGCGAATTTAGAAGGTGGTGGGTTGAGTGATCCGTGGGGGCTTTTCGTTCCTGGTACCGTGTCTCCGCCGGCCTCCTGGGGGTTTGGGGCCATGGGATAAGTTGCCTCATATGGTATTCTTTTGACTGACCCTTTGCCGATTCCAGGTGAGTGGCAGGTGATGGTTGTATCGGAGTCTTGGGTGGCCAATTCCTGCACCTCCGTATGTGCCTGCTTCCTATGGTTGATTAGATGATTGGATACTGGACCTCTAGTACTCAAGCTTGCATTGTCTCGATCTGGTTTGGAACTTGTGCCTTTATTTTTCAGATCGATAAGGAGGTCGCTCATCACTGTTGGTAGTGTTGCAATTTTTTTCGCTATTAGATGGCAGGTACAGCTAGGTGGAAGTATAGCTGTTTCACGTTGGGCTTTTTTAATGAAATTATTCATGTCTGAGAGTTTGCTGTCAATGCTGGTAACATGTAGCGCCAGGCAGTTGAGAAGGGTGAGCTGGATGTTCATTTTGTCTGAGTGGTATTCCAGGGCTTTAGTGGAGAGTTGTATGGTATTTAGAAGGGAGGTCCATATTCCTGTGTCACTTGGCTGGATACTTACTCCGGAATTTTTGGGAGTGGTTTCCGGTCCTTGAAGGACCGCCTCTTTTTTATCCTCGGAAGTGTATGTGGTGACCAAATTTTCCCATTCTTCCTTTGTGAGGGCGGTGATGTTGTTTCCTGCTAGGGTTATATCGTCAAGTTCGCCCTCCACATTAGCGGCCCTATAGTTTGGCTTAAATGGGGGTGCTTCTAAGTGGAGTTCTGCCAAACATGAGTTTAGAAGCTTGTTATTTGTGCTGTTTCTGACGAATGAGTCCTCTGCAATTTCCCTTGTTTTGCCTTTATAATCCTGATTGAGTTTGTGATTATTGAACTCTTGATAGCAATCGATGAAGTTGAGGTTCAGTTGCAAATGAAGATGGGTCGATCTGGATGATTTTGCATCGGTTTGGTCTTGGAGTGGAGTTGTCGTGAGGCCTGTGAAGTGGAATACCTCTGACACTGGGGCAGAGGAAGCGGGGAATGCTTTAACTGTGGAGGAGCTTGATGACTGACAGGGCAATACTATGATTTTGGGTTCTAGAGGGATCCCGATTTGCTCCTTTGGTATTTCCATGGCTGCTTCTTGGTTCGGTTCTTCCTGGGAAGATAGGGAGGCTGGGAGAGGTGTAGTTTCGTAGCACAGTGGGCTTTGTTCGGAGGCACCCCCTGTTGCTATTTCGGGGAAGTTTGAAAAGGGAACGGTGGCTGTCGGTAGTCCAGAACCTTCTTTTGGAGCCCCTGGAGTTGGAGCGTTTAGCATCATTGTAGGGCTGTTTCTACTCCCCCCCACCCCCCGGATTTGTTGAGTGGATATACAGATCAGATGCTGGTAGAAATGATAAAACTGGTGTGTTTTCTGGGTATTGGGGATTTAGCGGAGAGGGGAGATTCAGTTGTTGGTTATTGTTCAGGAGTAGTAATGCTCCTGCGTCTTTAACAAATGAGAATTTGGTGTAAATTTTGGGTTGAAGTTGTTGTTTTTTCCCCTGAGGGATTGGTTGCTTCTGGTTAGTTACTGCTCCTTCCTCTCTTGGAACTAGGCCAAGGTCTACTAGCGTGATTCCTGGTGTTCCTGGTGTTGTGAGGTCCTTGCGACCTGCCTTTTCCCTTATAATCGAAGTGGTTGATGTTTGGGTATTGCTATCGGTCGGCTCGTTTGGGCCCTTGGGATTTTTACTATTCTTTGTCCTAATGTTGGTAGTGGTTGTTGTTCGTGGCTCGCCTCTCCTTGCCAGACCTCATTGTCTGCTTGGTACCTACGATGGAATAATCTGGAGGGGGGGGGTTAAGCCCTTAGTTTTTTTTTGTTTTTTTTTTGTTCCCCTTTAATACTGTCTTACGATACTGGGACAGTTCCGCTTCTGATTGGGAGTAGCTTGGCGGGTTGACAGCGATGAAAATGTAGTTGGTTTGAGTTAATTATTGGTTGTTGTTAGCAAGTCGTACTCTCTGTTAGTGTTGTTATGATGGGCTACTTTAATTTATTTATTTTTCCCGGATTATTTACGCTTTTTGGCTTTTTGGCGTTGTGGAACTCTTGTCGACGCTGTTGTTGCCCTTTGGGGGAATGAGGGGTGTTTTTTAATTTTGCTTAAGTTATTTTTATTTAGCCTTGTTTCGGTTTTGCAGCAGTGTGTTTTAGTTTGTTTGCTTTGGAGTACAAAGGATTTCCCCCCCTTTGATCAGCTCAAGACTGTATTACTAGCCAGGCCTTGATTTCCCCTTGCTTTTCCTTAGTTTTTGCCTTCCTAGGCTGCCCGCCCTCACCCTCCTTGCCCTGCCTCCTCTGCCTCTCAGGAGGGGGGGGGGGGGGCAGCGCTCGGTGCACTCCCACACGTGGGCAAGATGAAAGTGGTAGCAGGGAAGAGGTTGTTGGTGCAACGCAAAAGAAGGGTGAGAGCTTAGTTACTCACTCTGGCTGTGTCGCAGGGAGGGCTGTAGCAGACTTCAGTCGAGCTGGCCTGAGGTGCGTCGCCAGGATCGCTGGGGTTGGTTGGTTGAGCTGGTAGAGCCGTGGTTGTGGCTTTGGCTGAGGTGCGGGGCCGCTGGAGCCGAGGAGTGAAAGTGCTGAGGCAGGCTGGGGAACTGGTGAGCTGACGGGCGGCCGTCTCCTGTGCGCCGGCAGCGCTGCGCTCTTCTGCACGTCTCGAGCTCCCACTAGAACTAGTGGACATCATATGCCAGGCTAACTTCTCACAACATTAGTGTGAGGACACGCTTCCTGTTCTGACTTCCCCTGTGCTGTGCCTCAATTATTTGGACATTAACTCGAGGTGCACTGTCCCTGTCAAGCAGCTCTCAGCTTGGTCGATGGAGGCCCATGCTACTTCTGTTGTGCCTTTTTTGTTGTTGTTCGAGTGTGTTGAACATCTGACAGTCATAGAAAGTACTTGAGCTGTTAACTCTCGAACTGCCGTTTTTTATTACTTCCCTTTTTCTAGTAGTCCAAAGACTCTAAAGGTTTTGGCATTAATTGATCCTGGAAAAACAAACTTTGTGAAACTCCTTTGAGGCAGACGAAAGCCTTCACCTTAAGCTACAGAAGGGTAGCTTAATCGCTCTGCAATTTTATAGAGCTGTTCTTTTTTTTGATTTGCCTTTCACTTTGTGTTCTTAAAAGAGGCTTCAGAATTGGACTTCGCTCTTCCCCACCTCCAAGTGAGTATGTGATGGTACACAATATATATTACTGACAGCTTTAATAGTTTATTAGTTATTTTTCTCCAGGGCAGAAGTCTTTAATCTTAAAACATGGCTATTAAAAACTGCACTGTGTATGCGCATGAGGACCTGCTCCTCCCACCAGCCTACGTGTAAACACGCATAGCTGGGGGAGAAACAGGCCCCCATCTCCACACCCCGTTTTTGCAGATAAATGCCATTGCCAAACATAAAATATATGTTATTGAGACACCATGATTTTAATTCCAGGACCATTTTGTTAAGATTATAACATTGTATTGGTCTTTTTCCTAAGAAATGTTCCAAGGCCTGTGTCGTGTTCAATGCTAGTATAAAGCGATTCAATATCCAACGCTATGAATATCAAATCCTTGGTCCATGGAACATCTATGATTTTCTTTAGGAAATCGCCGGTGTCCTTAATATATGTTGGCAGACTTTTAACTAGGTCCTGTAAAAAATAGTCAATATATTCCGTGGTGTGTTCTGCAACCCCTTGAATTGCTGAGATGATGGGGCGCCCTGGGACAGGGAATACTTGCTTATGCACCTTTGGTAGAAGATATATTTTTGGCAGAACAGGATTCTCCACATACAGAAACTCATGTTCCTGTGTAGATATCAACCCCTCTCTTTTCCATTTGAAAAGGATTTTACTGAGTTGTTCTCTTGCCAAGGTATATTGTTTTATTGTCGTCTTAGCATAGCACAAAGGATCACCAAGTTGTTGCAATGCTTCTGCGATATACTCCTTTTGCGGCCAAATTACAACATTTCCGCCTTTATCTGCAGTGGTGACAATAATCTGATGGTCATTGCTCAGTTTTTTTAATTAGGGACGCATATTCTTTCTCCTGCTCACTCTTATATCTCCTTCTATGTTTGACCTTGTGGTGCAGCTTTTTTAAGTCCTCCACAATTACGTCATGGAACGTGTCAATAGCGCCCCTTGGCATGTTTGGCATAAAATTTGATTTGGGCTTAAAAGGACTTATATTGGCCCCATCCTGTATCACTGATGCATCCCTGAGTTCCTGTTGCGTTGACATTTGCTCTGTTTCCGCCACAGAGTTATTGCGCTCAAGTTGATGCATTGTGAGATACGTTTTTGTATCTGCCGCAGAGAGCTCCAAGCTGGCTTGCTTGTTAGCTTTTTGCTGAACTTCCTTGAGGCCATCTTTAATACTGAAAAATGTACGCAACTTTAATTTGCGTATATAACAAAAGACATCCACTCGTGTTCTGGTGTAATTGAAATCCGAGATTGGGCAGTAAGATAAACTAAGACTCAAAAGCTGTTTTTCCGCCTCCGTCAAAGCTGTTGTGGCCAAGTTTATGATTGTATTTTCATTTACTGCTTTTTGCGCCAATATTGCCTTTTGGGTTTTTTGTAAGTTTTTTCACTTTTTGCGGCGCTCTCTCCTTCTTTTGTGATTTCTTGACCTTTTTTCTGTTGATTGCGTGGCCTCAATGTTTGTAGTCGATCTGAAACTAAAAAATCCACCTCCTCCCCTGTACCTACTCACTAAACCATGCAGCCACTTACTCACCAACTGACAGACTGATACAGACATTCATACAGATTAGTCATTCACCCATGCATTCACTAAGACACTTTTAATCACTCACTTATACAGTTAGTCATCCACTCAATAAATCATTCATTCAGACTCATTCTTCTATAAACCTTGGCATATACATATAAATATATATATATATATATACATATATATATATATATTACCTACTGGCGGTCGCCAGTAGGTAGTTATAGTTAGGACCTAGTTTCCATAGGAAATCCGCAACATTCTATTGGGAATAACTTTGGCCCTGGTGGACGAATGTTTGCGAATTTCTCAAAGAAGATGGCTAGGTCCGCTGCGCTCATTCTGTGAAAGTTTTGGGGGGATTGGTGAAGTGGGGGCTGAGATAAAAGGGGGGTCCCAAAACGTGTTTTTCCCATGTTATTTTCCATAGGACGTTTAGACACGGCTACAGCTCGAACGGCTGAATGGATTTATAAGAAATTTGGTAGAAAGGTAGAGTGTGGGTCGCAGATCACGCTTTTGTTTAAATGGTGTAAATCCGTTTAGTAGTTGCTGAGAAAATTAAAGTTGAAATCAGTTATATATCTATAAGCGCGCACGGGTGCGCGCACCTATGCGGGTGTGCGCGAGCGGCATTGTGATTTGCTGTTTAATGTCTGTCAACATTCGATTCGGAGGAAATCAGGAAGTGTTGTCCGACATTTTGTTAGTGCAAGTGAATATATTGTACAGAACAAAGGGTTAGGACATGGAAAGGGGGGAAGGTAGAGATTGTCTGGCTGGGTAGGTTTTCTAAGGGGGTACAGTATGGACCCTGAACGCGAAAAGACCATTTTTTTTTGGGGAGAAAACATTTGCGGGGTGCATGCATTCGGTCGCGCACCCCTATTTACAAGACTGTGAAAAACTATAGTGGTGAGAATGGAAAGGGAGCAGGGTGGAGAGTGTTTGATTTCGTAGGTTTCTTGAGGGGTTTATTAAGGATGACGAAAGTCTAAAAGTAGCTTTTTTTTCGCAAATAAGTTACGAGGTGCGCGCACTCGGTCGCACACGGCGATCAAAAAACATAAAGAAAGATGGAGATAAATTACAAGTTTGAGTTTTTAGATCTAAGGTGGCTCTTAAAAGAGCCCTTGTGTTAATTGAGTTTTTACTGAACTTATAAGTAAGTTCCGATGCAGAGTCTCATGTTACAGAGGAAAATTCTATTTCCCTCATCCGTGAAATGAACACCATCTCTCTGATAGATGCCTTCCATGTTGAAACGTAGGTTGTTGTTGTATATAGAATCCATGTTATATTCTCTGAGGAAAGCAGAAACAGATTTATTTACATGTTTCCTTGCTTTCTCAATCTGTGGACAACGTTCATTGGACCAATTCCATTTTTGTCTTTGGCATATATTTGAATACACCAAGACAGTTCGAGGAAAAAGTGACATCAATTGACGAAAGGTGTCTTTTAGAAGCATTTCTAGACCTACACCTGTTAATGTGCCTAGATAATTCCCACCACAGTGCACAATTATCAGGTTAGGTTCAGGGAGATGCGTAAAAGTTTTCACCAATGGTATCAATTGGTGACATCTTAATCCTCTTTGGCCAATCCACGTAATCTGCACATTTGGTAAGTCAAGGTTAGAACTTCGTCTGTTTGAAGCATATTTTTCACTCCAGTGAATATAACTGTGTCCTACAAGCCAAACCTTCATTTTCAAGTTAGATGCAGTAGTACTCCGATGGGTTCTGGAGGTGAATGGCAAGTAGATGGTGAAGTCACGATAAAAAAAGTGTGTGAGGATTGGTGTTAATGAAAAACTGAACATGATTGGTTAATTGATATACTTCAAGATTGAAGACTACGCTGTATGTTATAGTTTTATTACAAACAAATCTTCTATTGGTCGTGGAAAAAAAAGAAATGTAAAACAAGAGTGGATAGGCAGGTGTGTTTGGAGGGAAATTATCATTTTTGCTTGGATTTAGAACGTTGAGATATGAACTTTTGACCTGTGCCTTCAGGCAGGTGCAGAATGAGCTGTTACCATGGTAACAGGCAGAGAAGGCAGAGGGTGAAGGGTGACCGTTATGTGACTTTGATAATATTGAAAGGATAACCAACTGAAATGTTAATTTGAATATGAAATTGTGCGGGAACAAATATGATTGGTTGAAGAGAGATATATGAGTGTGTATTGACAGAAAATCTATGCCATTATTCTTTGGTTGCAGTGATAGAAGTATTATTGAGAGCTCCGTCAAACGGCTATCGTTTTACAACTATCATTGTTCTACATCTGATAAAGCATTGGTAAAGGTGAGTGTATAACTGTTTGTTTTATGATGTACCGTTAAATGTGGTTTGATCACTATATTTGATTATGTGAGTTACTGTGTCTAAGGAAGCACATTTTTGACTTTGATACAGTTTGATATGTTTTCAACTAATGTTCCATTTTATTACATCAATGTTTTGGAACATTGTTTCTTTGTAATTATTAGTTTAAAAGTACGATTAATTAATTTGATTAAGGATAGTGGAGTTCAGTCATGTTTTTAAGTTATGAGCTACTGTTAGGTCTATGAATTAAATGTTACTTAGAGACGGATCTGCAACTAAATTTGGGGGGGGGGGAGGACGATAAAAAAAGATTTTTTGTAGGGGGACATGAATGGGTAATCAGTAGATAGAGTAAAGGTGGAGGGGCTGTTACAATGGGTAAAACAAGTGCAAGGCCTAATTAATATTGAAATGGTTCTTTATAGAGATGTGAAACGTTCAGGTGCGGCTCTGTGTGTATCTGGGATGTGTGTTATCTTGGGCTTCCACAGCAGACGTCAGAGGGGGGTGAGGGGCTGAAGTTCTGTTAAGTTAATGGGGGTTATGTGCCGTTTCTTCACTTTCTTTCAAGTCTGAATTATAGTTTTGAATATATTTGTGGAAAACTGAATACATAGAAAATAAAATGTAATGAAATAGACAGAAGTTAATAAACATTTGGGAGCGTTTGCACATAATTTGTAAAGTTGGTTACAGTTCAAAAATAAGGAATTGGTAGAGTACAGATAATGCAGGTAGAGAGAAAAATAGTTGATTAAATGTGATATTGGTGAAAAAAAGTGGTAATGCTTTAGGTATTTTAAACTTTAAGGGGCAGATTTATGAAGGCCTTGCGCCGCGTCATTTTTAACATGGGAAAAAGTGACGCACCGGCGGCGCAAAGCATTCATAAATCTGTCCCTAAGTTTGAGGAAAAAATTACAGTGTGGTTTGCGGCCGAGGGATGCAGTGGTGGGGGTGGGGTGAGAAGGAGAGGTGTCCCAGTACAATCAAATGAAAAATTGTGACCATGAGGTTGTAGACAGGTTCGTGGAGTATATGCCTTTTATAAATTGATGTAGAAGAGCAAATATATATAGAGGTTTCTGTGTACCACAGTGTGACTCCATTTTCATCTCACTCCTGCTTTCTATATTAGTTGATTTGTGTTATGTTAGTGTGTGTATGTGTGTGTGTGTGTGCGTTCAGTCTGAGCTAAGGAAGTTTCTTCTGCAGGCAGACACAGTTGTTATAGTCGAGATGAAAGGGTGATAAGTATTGAAATAGGATATAGCGTGTGCTCTGTGGAAGCGAGGGAGTAGTGATTAATACTCTGAGTGAAGCACAACTGCGGCGGAGTTTTGTTACAGTAATAAATAATTTTTTTGCCAGAGGTACGATTGATGCTATGGTTCACAACTCGTAAAGAAACGGTTGACTGACTGTCGCAGGCCAGCGGGTTGAAGTATGAAATATTCAGGTTGACATGAGAAAACATGAATTGAGTGCAGCTGAGATTACTTGAAACACATGAATACAGTTTTAGTATAAATTATTTCAGTTGTGAATATGGGTTAAAAGAGGGGACGTATATATTTCAAATTTTTATTCAATGATGCAGTGTTTTGAGAGAAAGTTTTTTATTTAATACAAGTAAACATAATCTAAAGCAAATAGTGGGTATAGTTACTAGTTCATAGAACACAAATGATGGAAATGTAGTATGAAGCAAAATGAATATCGTTTAAAAACATTGTACAGCCCCGCAATGAAATATATTTAATTATATTGCATGCAAGAAGGTGTGTTTTGATTTTAAGTTCAGTAATCATATATGAAAATAGTAATGGTTAAACATCACTTCATTAACAGTTAGTTTTCAGTATACGAAGCAGTAACAAGCTTGTTGTATGGTATTGTGAAAGGAAATGAAAAACGCGCCAAAAGGGAGAATTTGGCTCGAGGTGCATGTATGTTATCTGCAGGGACATTCGAAAATCAGTACTCAGAACAACTATTGTATTGATATAATTTTTTGAAAGGTTTCAGTACACAATGTCTCATACAGGTTGATAAGCAAGGGTAATATCAGGGTAATCATAAACTTTTTAGTTATGAATCAAAAATCTTTCAATAGGCATAAATTAAAAGCAGCACATGTGTGTGAGGCGGAAATAAGGAGTAGAAAGGGAGAATGGTGATAAACCATATAAAATCATATAAAAAGTCATTGTAACTATACAGATTTCTCAGGGCACATTTAACCATATTTTACGCAGCCTTGGTTCGAGAATATTTTAAATCAGATAACATAACATAAGGTAGTGATTTGTTGAAATTAGAGCATCATGAAATGTTTTGAACAAAATCGAGGAGGTGTGGAAAAAAAATTAACTCCACATAACTTAAAAAATTCACAGCAGCAGGAAATTACAATGTCCAATGTTAGTAAAGCCAATAGGTCAGTTTATATAAAATATAATAATAAAAAAAATAAGAAAAATTAGGAAGGGAAAAAACAGTCAAGATGTCAATGGTTTGCAGAACAGCTATCCTTCCATTGAATAGGCAAAGTAAGTGGCAACTGCTTCTAAAAGAAAGTCATTGTTATCATCCGAAAACAAGTCAGCCATCCAATTGAAAAGAGGAAATGAACATACATGGTCATTAATCACCGGAGCCTCTAGTAGCATCAGAGGAGAACTCGGTGAATTTTCAATGTAGCTGTGTGCCAAGAAATCTTGCGCCGCTGCGAATATATTCCAATGACCCAGAACTCCATGTATCGCTGCAAAGGCCATAATCCCTCAGTCGGAACAAAGTTGTTCATGATCAAGTAACGGATTCATGAGATGATTGTAATTCACTTCAGGAGGTACTGAGTTGCAGAGACATAAGTCCAGGGCCCACATGAAATCACAGCTCAGGCAATGAAATACAGGCTGCACACAGGTGAAATAGGTAAATCGAAACGATAATCCATATGATGCACTCAAAGTCGCGAGTGGCAGAATGCCATACTGGTCAAGCATCCTGTGGCGAAATAGTTCTAAGTGCTCCAGCTCGTTTGCAAAGGCAGGACGGACATCCATTTTGTAATAACGAAAATAGGAATACAAAAGTTGCAGCTGCTGGTAGTAGATGAGGAAGTTCAGAAACATAGATCTGAAAGTATGGAGTGAAAGTAGCAGAATGCCTTTAAATGATTTGGTGCAAAAAAAACACCAAACCATTGGTTAGTAGCTGCAAAAAAAATAGTGCAGCTGGGAAGTGGAGGAGCGTTAAAGATTATGAGAGTCACCATAGAAAATTGTAAAGGAAGGTCACTATTTAATAAGGTATGCAGTTTTCTGCGAGTGTTAGCTAAGTGAATGAGATATGTTTGTGAACAGATGCTCGGGTAGCTTGATTTTGGGACAATAAGGCTGTTGTTCAATTCTAGGGATGGAACTTTGAGTTCAAGGCCGTATTTTGCGGCCAGATGAAAAACATCAAGGTTCCCATGCGTGGGTGGATGAAGTTCATTTTTACAGAGAGGCATATGCAGAGTGACTATTACAGACTAAAGTTTGTCGTTTAAAAAGTCATAGTAATTGACATTGCTTGAAAATAAATAATTACTGCTGAGTGTTAAGGTAAAATTCGGCATTATAGGAGATACCGGTGTACCTTTGAAAACACATGCAACATTACAGTGCTTCATGTAAAATAAGTCATGCAATTGGTAGTGCCTGGATGTGAACGATTATGTGCGGCATTGATATTTTTGACACTGTGGGCCTTATTTATGAAGGCCTTGCGCCGCCGGTGCGTCACTTTTTCCCATGTTAAAATTGACGCACCGGCGGCGCAAGGCTTTCATAAATCTGCCCCTGTGTACTTATGAATAGTGGAGAAGTGACGCAATGAAATGATGTTAGGTGAGTGTAGTGTAGTTACGGAACGGAAAACGTTTACAGAGAGTTACATTTAGTATGGAATAGTTTTTATTTTTTTCACAAACTAACGTATGAGAATATTGTTACAGTGTTAGCGGAACTGTTAGTTGAAGTTTGATAAAGATTAGTGAAATAAGTAAATTATGGTGTATTTAATATGTGCAGCTAATAATCTGTGAGAAAAGGTAATAGTCCACAGTCTTGTAAATAGGGGTGCGCGATCCAATGCGCGCACCCGTAACTTTTTACGGAGAAAAAAAAAGTTTCATTCACGTTCAGGGTCTATACTGGACTTCCTGAGAAAACGTACTGGGTTACATAATCTGTACCTTTTGTCCTTTTCATGTTCTAACCCTTTGATCAGTACAATATATTCACTCGCAGTTACAAAATGGCGGCCAATACTTTCTGATTTGCACTGATTCTAATGTTAACAGATGTTAAACAGCAAATGAGAATTCTATAAACTGTATATTTTTGTAATTTTAAATAATAGGCAAAATAAGTAAACTTAAAGATCTGAAACGATCTTCAGGTGTCGTCTGCATTTCCAGCATTAAATTTTACTTAAAAAAGCATGTGAATCACAGTCTTGTAAATAGGGTTGCGCGATTGAGTGCGCACACCCCGTAACTTTTTTCAGAAAAAAAAAATGTTGTTCTGGCGTTCAGGGTCTATAGTGCACTCCCTGAGAAAACGTACTCGCTTAGATAATCTGTACCTTTTTCTCTTTCCATGTTCTCACCGTTTGTTCGGTAGAATATATGCAGTCGTATTAACAAAATGGCGGCAACACTTCCTTATTTCCTCCGAATGGAATGTTGAGAGGCGTTCAGCAGCTAATTATAATAAACGGTATATAAAACGGCTGCAATGCATGCATATTGTGAAAAAGTTAGCGATATTCAGCGATCCAATGCGCGCACCACGTAACTTTTTACGGAGAAAAAAAAAGTTTCATTCACGTTCAGGGTCTATACTGGACTTCCTGAGAAAACGTACTGGGTTACATAATCTGTACCTTTTGTCCTTTTCATGTTCTAACCCTTTGATCAGTACAATATATTCACTCGCAGTTACAAAATGGCGGCCAATACTTTCTGATTTGCACTGATTCTAATGTTAACAGATGTTAAACAGCAAATGAGAATTCTATAAACTGTATATTTTTGAAATTTTAAATAATAGGCAAAATAAGTAAACTTAAAGATCTGAAATGATCTACAAGTGTCGTCTGCATTTCCAGCATTAAATTTTACTTATAGAGCATGTGAATCACAGTCTTGTAAATAGGGTTGCGCGATCGAGTGCGCGCACCCCGTAACTTTTTTCAGAAAAAAATATGTTGTTCTGGCGTTCAGGGTCTATAGTGCACTCCCTGAGATAACGTAGTCGCTTAGATAATCTGTACCTTTTTCTCTTTCCATGTTCTCACCGTTTGTTCGGTAGAATATATGCAGTCGTATTAACAAAATGGCGGCAACACTTCCTTTTTTCCTCCGAATGGAATGTTGAGAGACGTTCAGCAGCTAATTATAATAAATGGTATAAAAAACGGCTGCAATGCATGCATATTGTTAAAAAGTTAGCGATATTCATGCTATACCGAGCTAATGCTCTTAGCTATGTTATCTAGGTCCCATTGGATAACATGACTAAAAACTGCTCAGGGCAGATGTTAGCTTTTGGAGATATTCACGATTAGCGCGAATATCTTCAAAATTGGTAATAGGTGATAGTGATGTTAGTGACTGTTTCCAGTTGCTATCATCTTGCCACGCCCACTTTAGGATATCATTAGTGATAGTTATTACTGACATGCAAAGTGGCGCACTAGATGGTTGCTATCTGCTACTACCTGTCGCTAGCTGGTGTTAGCGACAGCTATGTAATAGGGAGATAATTGTATCTTCGCTTTGTTGGCACTTGAAGGCAAAAAAGTGGAGATAAACTCCCTTGAAAATATGCCCAATTTGGGGGAATTCAGAAAGTGTTGAGCGCCATTATGTTAAAAAACTCCCTGCACATAATGTATATGTATTTACGTAAAAAAATATAGAAAGTAAGGTTGTGTAGTAGTGCATATTAAAAATATTGCATGTAGTATCCTGGTAATGTATGGTAGATTATATTGTATATAATGATTGATTTAAAAAAAATTGTTGGGGGAAACATTTGCTAAATAAATGTGGTTCACAAAGACATCTTGGGCCTCATTTATGAAGGCCTTGCGCCGCTGGTGCGTCACTTTTAACATGGGAAAAAGTGACGCACCGGTGGCGCAAGGATTTCATAAATAAGGCCTCTTAAACTTAGGCTTTAGGATATATATTGGATAGAAAATTAGGGAATGTATATGGTAGGCATGATATTTGGTAAAATGGGTGTATGTTATGTAATACATTTGTGTGTATTATGTTAACTAAAATTCAGTTGTGTATTTTTTTAAAGAGTGTTTGGTGCTGAAAAGCAACAACCAGAGGTTGAACGTGAGAGTATAGAAACAGAAAATCCTTTTTTACAGGTGAGTTGATAAATTTAAAATGATAACTTATTTTGGAAAAGATTATCATAATATGCATGTTTTAAAAAAAAAAATTAACACTGCTTCTCTTATACATGAGGGTTTTAATTTGTACTTTCAACATGTCTCAACATGCTTGTAGTACATATGTATTTTGAAATACGGTTTTATTGTTAATTGTTACAATCTTTTGATGGGCCGGGTTCATGTGTTATTTTGTATACAGTTTGGGTTCATCTATTCTTTGACTGTAAGAGTTTGCTGTTTACCTTGGTTAATTTTTGCTAAGTCATCATTATCTTTCAACTTTATGCTGTATCATTTGTGTACAGTAATTTTTGAGAAATTATAGAGGTATATTATGACATGGCTGTTGGCGTGATGGACATTTCGGATGCATTTTTGTGATAGTACTATGTATTTGCATTCTATTATATGCATTTGCACAGGTGTATTATGATGAGGTCAGTCGGACGCCATCGAGGGAGTAATGGTAGGGCAGGGAGGGAGGGAGGGGGAGGTGTAGGGTAGAGAGATCTAAAATATGGTATATAGATAAATGTAGGAAAGTATATATTTTAATTAATAAAAAAAAAATTCAGTGTACACAGCATCGCATTTTGGAATGTAGTGCACACTGTAAAATTCATTTAAATAATTAAATTATGTATTTACTACAAATTATCTGTATCCTGGTTTTTAGGTCCCTCCAGCAAAGATCTTCCCCTCCTCGTCTCCCTGTCGCACTATAATTGCCTCCACGAGTTGCGGCTCATTGTGGTTTTATATGACTATGATGAAATGTTTTACATTAGATGAAATTTACATGATGAGTATGCTGTTAAAGGTAAAAGTAACTGCCTCTGTGGGAAGTAGCAATCGGTTTAGTGAATGTTTAATTGGTATGTTGTGAGTTATTCCTTCAGTTTGCATACAGTTTGAATCACAGTTTTTAGTGGTGAAGTTAGAAAATAGATCTCTACAATAAAATTAGAAAGTGTATAAATAGTTCTACAGCACGAAATGCAGAAAGCAAATTTCACAGTGAAATGTGTTTTTATAGCACAATTTTAATTTAAAAAATTAAATAGGAAACTGTTAATGTCTAGGATGAAAGTATCTGTTTTTTAGAAAAATAAAGAGGAAGGTCTTATAATAATCAATGTAGTTAATGTCTTTAAAAGTATGAAAGTGTATGTAGTTAAAAGATTACTCAAGGTAATCATTGGTTAACTAATAATAAAAAATATATAAATTAGTCTTTCTATTTTTTTAAAAGGAGAAAGAAGATAGAAAATTAATAAAAACATGGAAGATTACTGTAAAAATGAGAATATCAATTTTGAAATGGAAAAAGAAGTCCTAGAAGAATTAATTGAAGGAGTATTTGAGGATGAAATTTCAACTGAAAATGAGGACTTTTTGGACAGCACTTTTGATAGTGCATACTTAGATATGGTGGAAGAAGAGAATTTGGAAGAGCAAAATAGTAATGAAATATCAGATGAAATTATGCTAAATGTGATTCTGGAATATGAATTATTAAATGAATAACATTATTTTTGATTACATGAAAAAAAATTGAAAATATTATTGTTGTATCGTTAATCAGTATTCTCTTTTTTAAGAATGACAGTAAAAGTTGTGATAAGGTGGATAAAAGATTAAAGTTATAAAAATAAAAAGCATTAGGAACATCGACAATGCTTGGAAGTTAGAATAGTACTTGTATGTCTCAAAAATTACATTCATAGAATACATGTGTAAGGATAACATAGATATGGAGTGTCACAAATTTAGAAACAATATTCACTATAGGATTTCCTACTCTGACCAGAGACTGTTTCTTTGTCTTTATTCAAGTTATAAAATCAAGCATTGGTTATAATTTGTTTGGTATATGGTAGTTGGTTTCTATAATATTTTTAAATTTTTTCCAAACAGGTTATCATTAATATCAGAAACATCAATCAGTATGCCGACGAGAAATGAAAAAAGAAAGCTGTATAAAAAGACATACCATTTGAAGAGAAAAGAGGGACAAGATTTACGTAATCAACAAAGGACGGAGAAAAACAAGAGTGCTCCTGGTAAGAGCAGTAAGGAATTTTTAAAAAAATTGTGTCAGAGGAAAAGTCACTTGGATAATGTTGCAAAGGAAAAACAGTTTTCAGGATCTACAAGGAGAAATGGACGAAAAAAGAAAACTGTGTTGGAAGAGTGGTGAGGAAAATATGTACAGTAAAAGACGTACAAATCAGTTTGCGGAAATAAGGAAACGTATGTTTTATAAGAGAGTTGTTATGAATTTATTGCAAAAGGAAAAAGTTTCAAAAAGGAAATCTGCTTTTTATAAGAAAAAAATATATAGAGGAAGTTGTGGATGATGCGTTCGAGACGAATTTTTTCTTTTTCTTTTAGTGCTTAAAAGAATAAATACACTAAATAAGGCAATCAGATTTTTAAAAGCTAAGAGTAAAGGGAAGAGACACATAAATAGAACTAATTTTTGTAAAATCTTTTCTGGTAAATGGATTCATACTTCAAATTCTGAGCCATTTTTTAATGAAGAGAGTTACTTTCAAAGTAACGATTTGTTGCATGCAGTTGACACCAGTGGTCGAGCGTATGAAGTGAAGGATGGCTGTCCTATTGAGAAAGAGAAAATTGAGGTCAGAAATACAGAAGGGGAAATAGGTGGAGAAGTTTTACAGGGACGTGTTCATGCTCCTGTTTATAGTTGGAATTGTAGCAGTATTTGCAGTGTGCGACAGGATTCAATTGATTTCTTTCGCAATTTCTTACGTAAGTACACTAAGGAAAGTTAAAAAAAAAAATGGTACTGTTGCAAGAATTAGATCGTTGCAGAGTGAGAGAAAAAGTGGGTTTGCAAGGACATTCTTTGGCTTGTCTTTCAAAAAAAATATGCCAAAGTGTCTTTCATCACTTTAGGATGTTAGCAGTGCATCATACCAAAATGAGAGTCAGAAATATGTATTATGCAAAAAGTCCAGCACTTAAGCTTAAAGTGTTAAATAGTGCTCTTTTGCATGGGTGTGTATTAGATGTGAAGAGTATTTGTGCAGAAATTGAGGTAAGTTATTTTGGTTGAGATGAAGAGAATGTAGAAACTGATATAGTTATAGAAGCAAATGTGTTAGAAAATGTTGGACACTTTAATACTGAAGAATTTGAACAGGAAATAACAAAATTTAACATCATTGCAGGTGAAAAACCAAATTTAACTTGTGTGTGTTGTCGACGCATTCATTACAAAAGTCAAACTAGGTTAGTTGTTTTATATTTAAAAAGTGAAGATGAAGATAACACTCAGTGGAGAGAGTTTGCAACTTATTTGCTGGTAGAAAACTATTTTGATTTGGGTTTTGAACAACGTATTTGTAAATATTGTTATAATAAATTGAATGAAAATAAAATGCCTGCTAGAGCTGTTCATAATAATCTTGAGTTGATAAATATTCCATCGGAACTGAAGGATTTAAATACTTATGAGACTATTTTGATTCAATGTGTACATCCTTTTCAGGCTATTGTTCGTATGGAGCCTAAGACTGGGAAATTAAATCCTACAGATTTACAAAGAGGATTAAAGGGTAGAGTTGTATATTAGCCACTTGATTTAAAAAAAAATATAGAGACAATTGGTATTGAAAATGTAGAAGAGGAACCTCTTGTTATTCTAGTTAATGGTGTACCTACAAAGAGTAAGAAAATCTGGCAAGATTTAGTGGATGTTAGGAAAGTGAAGAAGGCAACGTTGTATTTAGTTAAAAATAATAAATACTATAAAAATGTGTATGTAGAACAAGAAGATGTAAGTGATGAAGAGAATAATGATTTCTCTATTGGACAAATTGAAAAAGTTGACATGTCCAGAAGTGAAGAAATTTATGAACATTACAGTGTTCATCCACTGCATTCCAAAGAAGCAATGGGGAATGCAATTGAGTTATTTCAGATGAAAAAAGCAGAAGGAAGTCCTATTAGTGTGTGCGAAAAATGTTTGGAAGGTCGTTGTTTCCCACACTTATTCCCAACAGGTGAAGGTGCGCGATATGATGATCGACCTATGCAGATTCCTGCTTCTGAGTACCGGACTACAAGGTTATATGCAGAAGATCCCAGATTTCGTCAATGTATTCCATATTTGTTTCATCTTCTCTTTGAGAGTGACTTATCTGGTCTTTCTTATGCAGTAAACCATGTCTTAAAAAGTGGAGTGCATCTGCATAATGTTTCAGCAAAGGATTTCATGGATAAAGTGCAACAGAAAGATAGTGTTTTGGATTCTCATCTAATTAATTTAATGGCATGTCAGCGTGGTATTAATGAATATTGGTACCGTCGTCATGGAGATTTAAAATGCATGCTACGAAACTTGGGAGCACCAACATGGTTTGTAACTCTAAGCTGTGCAGAGTACGCCTGGGAAGATTTACTTGAATATCTTCGAGAGGCGAATGTAAATATTGAAAATATAAACTACAAGACACCAGGAGAATTGTGTTCGTTGGATCCGGTTAATGTTTGCCGATATTTTAATCATCGATTTGAAGCAATGATGTCGTTTCTTACAAACAAGAAGAATCCACCGCTTGGTGAAGTTTTGGATTTCTTCTGGAGAAAAGAGTATCAAGCTAGAGGTGCTCCACATATTCATATGTTACTATGGATCAAGCATGCTCCCAAATTTGGAAAAGACTCCGATGAAACTGTACTGTCTTTTATTTAGGAATATGCCACTTGTGACATACCTAACAGTACAAGTGATAAAGACTTAAGAGGAAAAGTGTTACGGTTTCAAAGACATCGTTGTGGGAAATATTGTCTGCGAAAATTCAAAACAAAGGATAAGTTCTATACAAAATGTCGTTTTGGATTTGCACGACCAGTGCTTTCAAAAGGAAGAGTGAATAATTTGATGTCATCTTTGCGACATAACGTTACTAGAAGATCACCCAAAAATACTTATAATTTAAGAAGAGGAGAAGAGTCCAAATATATAAATGACTACAACCCTGTCATTTTGTCCATGTGGAATGCTAACATGGATATACAATATGTTGCGGACAACTCTATTGCTGTGGCTCGATATGTAACGTCTTACATCACAAAATCTGAAAAGACGGAACTGAAGGAGATGTGGGAAGATATTTCTCATGAAAAGAGCCTAAGCAAGAAATTGTATACATACAGTTTGAAGATGTTATCACATCGAGAAATTGGAGCATATGAATGCTGTGATCGATTATCATCAGCAAGTCTTTATGCGAAATCTCGAAGTATCCTGTGGGTGAGTTTAGGTCTAGCAGGAACACGAAACCGTGTTTTGAAAACTGTGCAAGAAATTGAATATTTAGCACAGAAAGAACCAAACAGTACAGACATTTTGAAAACAAATATGTTGGATACATACTATCCAAATAGAAGTACTCTGCTAGAAAATATTTGTCTGTATGAAGTTCTTGAAAAATACACTTTTAAAAGGAATGTTAGAGAGAATGTTGAAAAAGGTATGTACGCTGTAATTGGACAGGAAGGATGTCTGGTGAAACAAACAAAAGGACATTTGATTAATCACCGAAAACTGAGTTGCGAAAATCCAGACAAAAGAGAATTTTACTATTTAGCTCTTTTGCAACTCTTTAAACCATGGCGTACCAAAGAGGAACTACTTGGAGAGTTTATAAGTTATGAAGATTCTTTTAACGCATCTAAAAGTAGTATAGAATGTCCTGCTTTTAGTAATTATCTGAAAATGTTGAACGACGAAATAGAGCAAGAAGCAACAATTGCAGCGGAGATTGCTAGAGAAAGTTCACAAGATACACAAAGTTCAGCATCGTTGAGTCAGGATCCACTGGGAGAACCAATTATCCGAAATGAAGCAGCCACTGCCATGGATGAGGTGGAAAGAGCAATGGAGCAAGCTCAAGAGGATATAATAAACTTAGAAGAATTGGAGAAGGAATTTAATCTTGAGCAAAGACAAATATATGTGGAAGTGACAGAGCACATTGAACATGGTTTTCGTCATGAGAAAAAAGAATGCTCATGTATGTCATTTCAACCTATTCGACTATATGTAAGTGGAGAAGCTGGTACAGGGAAAAGTTTTCTTATAAAAGGAATTACTGCATATCTACAGCAAAAAACTCAGTCACCATTGTCTTGTGTTGTGACAGCTCCAACTGGATTGGCAGCACATAATATTAAAGGTATTACTTTACATCGTTTATTAATGCTGCCAGTTGAACATGAAAACAAATTACAATATCACAAGCTATCTGGAGATGCTTGTTATGAAGTTTCAAGAGTTCTTAAAGAAATGAAACTTCTTATTATTGATGAGGTAAGCATGGTATCCAATTTAATGCTTGCTTTTGTACATTTAAGAATGCAGCAGATACTTAAAACTGACTATGATGTTTTATTTGGAGGGAAACATGTCATAGTTTTTGGAGATCTACTGCAACTAACTCCTGTAAAAGGACAATCTGTATTTGAAACTGTGACACATGAAGACACCAGAAAGTGCCTTGGCAGTATTGGAAATGTAAATATATGGTCACATTTCAAATATACTGAACTGATTCAAAATATGCGACAGGCAAAGGATACTAAATATGGAGAGATTCTTCAAGATATAAGGATTGGAAGACTAACTGAAGATGCAAAAGAAGCTCTACAAACTCGATTAATATGTAAGTTGTTTCCCAATGAAGATAATGTACCTGAGAAAATATATAGTAAAGAGGTAAAAGATAAGTCAGTTATATGCTTGATGCCAACTCTAAAAGAATGCTCAGTTTTCAATGAGAAAATGTTGAAGTTGGAAAATCAAGAAATTAAGAAACTGGAAGCAAAAGATAAAATAGAGTATGAAGGAAGTACTATTGTTTTGTCTGATAAATTAAAGTTAAAATTGGATAGTCTACAGACATCTATATCTAAAACTGCTGGTTTAGAGAAGAATCTGTATGTATGTTTAAATTGTCGGATTATTTTACGGAGAAATTTACTTGTAGAAAGAGGTCTGGTGAATGGAGCAATGGGTAATGTTGTTATTTTTGTAAATTACCCAAATAGAGATGAGATTGAATTTTTACAAATAAAATTTGATGAAATAGAGGAAGTTCAACTAATCAGTCGCTGCTCAAGTCGTTTTTTACTTGTAAAAGACTTGTATGTCCGTCGGAAACAATTTCCAATTTGTTTGGCATATGCAGTGACTATTCACAAATCGCAAGGTTTAAGTGTAGATTGTGCTTTGGTAAATATTGGAAATAGTGTATTCAAAGAGGGTATGGGATATGTTGCTTTATCACGAGTTAGAACTTTATCTGGGCTTTATCTAATTGATTTTGATGAGACAAAGATCAGTGCAGATTTAAAATGTGTACAATAGGTTAAGAAGAGAATACCCTCCACATTTACCTCAATATCCTTTAATTAAAAAGAGTATAGTTGGTCAGAAAAGGAGAAATGAGAAACAATGTAGTGAAGTATTAGAGAAACGAAGAAAAAAAGATGAGACTGTCATTGATAAGAGTCAGAAAAACGTTAGTTCTACAGAGATTGTTAGATTTAAATTTGAAAATCGGTCTGGTGTCAACTGCTATGCAAATGTAGTGGTTAATGTGGTTTTTTTTCTAAAAAGGTTACAGGAACAGATTAGAGAAAATCAGGAGCAAACATTTTTTTGTTCTTTAAATTCTGTGTTTGAAAAATGTACTAGTGGTAATAGTGAAGTAGCAAGTGTTTCAGAAGTAAGGAATGTTTTAGACATATGTGCAGAACTAAATCAATTTTCTCAGAATATTCAGCAAGATTGTCAGGAATTTATTATGTATATGCTTACAGTTTTGGAAGAAGAAGGTGTAGGTATTGATAGTCTATTTGGCCTTTCTTATAAATGGGAACATATTTGCGATAAATGTTTTTAGAGTACACTTACTTGGAAGTTTGCGGAGAGGTAGTAAAAAAAAACGAATTAACTCATACCATTTGGCCTTGCGGAAATGTATGAGATATCTAAATGTGGAATACAGATAAATGTTTCTAGAACATACTTACTCGCGAGTTTGTTGAGAGGTACTCAAAAAAATAAGGACTTATCTCATAGTATTTGGCCATGTGGAAAAAAATGAGATATAAAAATGTTGATTTGAGATAAATGTTTTAAGAATATAGTTGCACGGTTATTTGTGGAGCGGTATTTAAAAGTAACTGGTATACTTTAGTTAGTTTATAATTGTGGAATATGTGGTGTGCTTACTCAAGAAATTGCGAATTAGAGAAAAACATTTAAGACATGTTTTTTTCTAGGTATTTATAGTATGTATAGAGATCTTTTATGGGTTTTTTAAATACAATCATTTTGATTGTGTTTTTTTTCCCCGCTGTTACATGATGATTACTATTGAAATCACTGTTTATAGTGAAAATCAATTTATTTGAAGACAGCAAAAATAAACCAGTAAATATGTTGTTTAAGATATTTTGTTATATTGGATTTAGAAGTATGTATTATAACAGATTTCTTTATTATTTATAATTGCTCTTTTACAAGTAGTACTGACATACACACAGAAAGATTTATATATTTAACATTACCAGATTGTAAAACAGTCTCCTTTAATAAACTAGTTAAAGATGCATATCAGAACATGGTCTGTTTAATTCAGAAATGTTATCTACCTTATTTATCCATAGATATGGACAGTATGTTATTTTAATGCTTCAACGATGCAGAGCTGATGGAAGTAAATTGTCAACTTTAATTAAAAATTATGTGGCTTCTCAAATATCTATTTCTAGAAGAACATTTGTAACTGTAGCAATTATTTTTCATGAAGGGTCATCTATATCATCAGGACATTACATAGCTTATTTGAAGAGTCCAACTGGTTGGACGCTGTGCAATGATAGTCAATTAAGTTTTAAGAAACGTTTGCCTTCTGAGTTAAGAATTTCTTATTTGATATTTTTGCAACCAAAATTTCAGTGAAATTACTTGGTGGAGTCAGAGTAATACTGTAAAGATATGAAAATGTGTTCTTTAGAAATATGATGTGATTAAGGGTGTTCAAATATGGAAATGAGACTATTATGTGCCAAAGTGATAGCATCAGGTAAGGTTTCCTTAATGTTTCTGGTACAGGACATGTTGGAATTAACTTATACTATTTGGCAACACGGAAAACAATGAGATATGGAAATGTTGACTTATGATAAATGTTTTTAGAGTACACTTACTTGGAAATAATCATCCCTCCCCAGCCCAGCCTTAGCTTTATTGCTTGGTAGGGCAGGGGTGTTCAGCCGCACAGAGAGGCTGCTTTTATTTTCGCTGTCTGTCTCCGTGTACTCTGTGGGTCGGCTTTTTTTTTCTCCCCTTTCCAAGTGCACTCTGTGTGGACTGGGGCAGGGGAGAAAAAAACGGCCCACAGAGGGCACTGAGGCACTGGCCTTTCGGGCCATGCCCGAATGTCCGCCTTGGTAATCTGCCCCTGACTTTCAGCACTGTTTTAAAAAAGGAAGGAGTGTTTTCAAAGGAGGTGTTGGATGTTATTGTGTAGGTAGATTAAAGCACCTAAACTACAAATATGCGTGTAGTATAGTGTGGTGCTCGACTGGAGGTATGTTGTTTGTCTTACTGCATGCAGATATGTAGTTTAGCAAATACCTTCACACAAATAACAAGCAAACACTATTGCCTTTGAGATTAGGTCCTACTTCCTTTATGTACATAAGCAGTAACCATGGTATTGTTGAATATGTTAATAAAAAGACTGCGGTTTAAAATTTATGAGATAATGAAAGAACGTTATTCTGATTTAATAATTTTCTTTTACAAACTTTTTTAAAGAAACTGTTTCATAATAAGCCTTGATGGTAGTTTTACTTTTTTTATCTAAAACAATGTCTTCTGTTTATTGAGGCAGAAAGCTCCTTTGAGAATTCCAATGCGTGGGACGGGTGCTCCTGCTGCAGTATAATTCAAGGCCGTTTCAGGATGGACTGTCAGCGTTATCACAGGGGAGGAGCGCGCAGCTTTCTGAGATGGATACAGTTACACTTAACAGATTAGTGACGTCTGTGGAATTTACAGACGGTTAGGCATCCTAGTGTGCGCCGTGCTTTTGGCACCTCATTCCGGCGAACTGGGGAGCCGCGGTGCACAGTTTGGGAATCACTAGTTTAAGAATTAAACTTTGATAATTGTATCACTCCTAAGCGTGCTGGTCTACGAAAAATTATTGGAAGTAAGCCAACATAGTGATATTTTTCACTAGTTGTATACGGTAAGTAGATTGCTAAAGGCAAAAAACGGGACATAAAATGAAAATAGAAGAAGGACTATGATTTCACTTCTAGTCATGAGAGTGCATGTTAGCAGAGAATTACAAAAGAGGCAGTCTTAACGTAATTTGAATACATATGTGATAGTACCCCTGTAACAGTCTGCGGCACTTAATATTGCCGCGTGAAAACAAGCGTTGCTTTTATGCACTAATGTGTGCTTTGTAAATACGAGAGGGGGTTGATTTAGTTTTATTTTCCACACCTCCACGTTAACGCTGCCAAACGCTTCATCACAGCTGCCCGTGGCACTCGTACGATAAAGAAGTTTATTTAAACTGTTTTCCTAACAGGAGCCGTGTACGAGATAGTATTTTCGCCTTTAAAAGGTTTTGCTTGTAGTTTAACATACCCCTACTATGCATGTCATTAACTGTCTGTGCGGCACAAATGCAAAGTGCTTTTACCGCAGGCGGTGTTATCACGTTCTCATAAAGATGTTGAAGAATATTTACAAAGATTCAAAAGAGTTTAACGCTGCCTTGAACGGCAGGAAGTTGCCGATATAGGGGCGAAAACGGCGTCCATAATATGCTTCATAAATTGCAGTCGAACGTCATGTTAGATATAAAGGCATATAACATACGTTTTAATTTGAATTTTGAAAAACATAGGGGCATATTATAATGGACAGTCGATACATTTTCGCCGCTTTTATCGACAGGAAATTGGCGATAAAGCGGCGATAATGGGTTTCATAATTTGCCCTATGGAAATCCTATCAAAGCCCATGTAAGATGCGAAAACATGTAATATGGGCTACGCTAGGAATTTCATACAGCATATTATCAAGTCCATTATTGCCGGTTTATCGTCAGTTTCCTGTCGATAGAAGCGGCGATATTGTATCGTCCATCCTTGATAATATGGCTCATATTATGAAGGCGATTATCTGCGCTTTTTTAAGAGCGTTATGCCGATTAAAGCGAAGTGAAATTATCACGTCTTCATAATATGTCCCAAGTTTTGCCGCATTCTTTAATTATTGTTCCTAAAATGCGGCAATAATTTAGCTTATGAATAGAGCTCTTTTTGGTACAATGAGGTAGTTCTGAAAAGAACTGTTTTTTTAAAAAAAGTTTTTCATTCTTTAAAATTTGTGAAACAGGAACCACATTTTTTAACTGTAAAACAGGAACATTTGAAGTTGTAAAAAAATTAGATGCATTCGAACATTTTATGCTGATTAAATCTTCTTTCCATAAGAATGACGCTTTGCTCCCCGTACACAATTAATCCTTTGCACTTGTTGCATTTTACATGCACTTCCTTTAAAAATGGTTTCAACTCCATCTGTTCAGTCGATGAGATGTAAGTCGTCCTGTCCATGAAGTACTGGCCTGAGATGGTGGCAGTTCTGTGGCCAGAGCTCTTGTCGCTGCCTGTGCATATTGAACAGGGTGGACTTGGCTCATATGCCTTTTCATAGTATGAATTGAAAAAGAATATTTTTTGGTTGGATTTCCTCTGGAAAGTACGGAGCCACAAATTGTGCACGTTACTTTCGGAGCATTTACTTTTTTTTGACCTTGTGGAAAGGTAAAAAATTGCCAAAGAAAAGATTCCTTTTTTTTTTTTAAAGGAAGATAACCATTTCCTTCAGATTCCGAAGAAGAATTGCCTGCGGCCACCATTTCAGCAAAGTGTCCGGAAATATGAAAAAGGTTGTTCTCCCTTCAGCGCCAAATAGATAGTGAGGGAAGTTGGTGGTTTCTGGAAAATTGCGGAATAGAAACTACTATGAACCAATAGGAAGTGTTCTTTTCAAGTCACATGATTTGACATGCGCGTATTAGGATGTATACGCGGTGACGGAATCCGGACACGTACGTGATTTAGAAGTATCGGTCTAATTTAATGAAGTTTTAAAATGTGAAAAGGAGGAAAGGTATACATTCTCAAATATTAAATACCTTCATATGGGGTCACAAGAACAATGCCGATAAAGTATCAAACTTTTTTTATTGTTTCAAAACACTGGGGTGCGCGCACTCTGTCGCGCACCTCGGTACGTTTTTTAACATCTGACAAGTCTGTAAACGGGGAAATGAACGTAAGGTAAAGACTTTGTAAAGCTTTTAAGACTTGCAAGGAGTTCCTAAGCAATTCTGACAGTGAAGAAAACTTTGTAATACTATGAAAGCATTTCTCGATAATCTATACTAAAACTATAGAATACATTAAAAAAATATTTTATATTTCGCAATTAATAAAAGCTAAGAAATATAATGAAAAAATATAACTTATAAACAGTTTATAGTTAAGGAGTAGCCTTTAAAAAACCTATGAAATTCACTGAAAAAACCATAGGTTTTACACACGTTATAGTTAGGAAGTAGCATTTAAAAAACCTATGAAATTCACTGAAAAAACCATAGGTTTTACACACGTTATAGTTAGGAAGTAGCATTTAAAAAAACTATGAAATTCACCGAAAAAACCATAGGTTTTACACCAGTTATAGTTAGCTGGAAGTTTTACTCGCATAAAACCATTGAAATTCCCACGTTATAGTTAGTTGGACTCACTATAACTTGCGCGTGCAATGCACTGCTGATGACGTCACATATTACATCACTCATGACATGGTCAGTGACATCACTCATGACATCACTGATGATACCATCCAGTGAATGTGTGTCTTTCTGAAAAATAAATATTAGTGAGTAATGTTTAAATATTTAAATATACGTATTAGTGTTTCACTTTGTGTATAAGTGGCTGCATGGGTTGGTGAGTAGGTACATGTGTATGTATATAGGTTATTAGATGTTTTTCTTAGTATCAGTATGAGTGTTTGTATGGTTTGGTGGAGGTATTACTTAGCACATAGATGCATGAATGACTGACTCTTTCTATGTATGTGTTTTGAAGACAGCATATGTGTAGGACTGTATGGGTGGATGACTGTGTATATGTGTGTGTTACTGAGTGAATGAGTGTCTCACTAGTTTCTTTATCAGTAACTACATATGTTTTAATCTAGTGTATGTGAATATTGATGTATATAAGTGAGTATATCTGAGAGTAAGAGATTGTAAGAGTTCCTATTTAAATTAGTATGTGTTTCTATAAGTGATTGTTTAAGAGAGTAAGTATGTGTAAGTTTCCTTAGAAGTAAATTGGTAGTGTGTGTATAGCTGTATATGCAAATAAATGGATGTTCAATAGTTTATTTGCATGTGTGAGTATGTGTGTAAGTAACTTTTGGATGATTGTCGGTGTGTAACAAGATGTATAGGTGTATCACTACATATGATGAGTGAGTATATGTATGAGTGACCATATAGAACTGTTGGTGAATGAGTGGATGTGTATATAGATGGTGGAAATATTGAATTGGTTGTTGTAACTGGTATGGGTATCTCAATTATTTTGAAAATTTTAGTTTCTATTTTTGAATATGTGTTTCAAGGGTTACATTACAGTGAAAGGAGGTCTGTCACTCTGTCACAAGGATGGTGTCATCAGTGATGTCATGAGTGATGTCACTGACCATGTCATGAGTGATGTAATATGTGACGCCATCAGCAGTGCATTGCACGCGCAAGTTATAGTGAGTCCAACTAACTATAACGTGGGAATTTCAATGGTTTTATGCGAGTAAAACTTCCAGCTAACTATAACTGGTGTAAAACCTATGGTTTTTTCGGTGAATTTCATAGGTTTTTTAAATGCTACTTCCTAACTATAACGTGTGTAAAACCTATGGTTTTTTCAGTGAATATATATATATATTCACTGAAAAAACCATAGGTTATAGACCATATATAGTTAGGAATTAGCATTTAAAAAACCTTATTTTACTCACACAAAACCATTGAAATTCCATATATAGTTAGTTGTACTAACTATATATCGCGCACCCGCAATCCACTGCTGATCATGTCACATATTACATCATTCATGACATGGTCAGTGACATCACTGATGACATCACTGATGACATCTCAAATGACATCACTGATGACATGACTGATAACAACATCCAGTGATTTTTTGTTTCTGTAAAGTTTAAATATGTCTTACATATTGAAGATTGAGTGGATGTGTAAGTGTCTGGACGAAGGATTTAGTAGGTGCATGACTAACTGTATGAGTGAGTGATTAAATGTGTCTCACTGAGTGCATGGGTTAGTGACTAAACTGTCTTAATTTGTGCATCATTATGTCTGTTGTTCTGTAAACTGCTGCATGTGTTGATCAGTAGCTGTATGAGTAACTATATGGGTTATTGATTGATTGCCCAAGTATTTGTATGGGAGACTGAGTGTGTGTGTGGCTGGCTGGGAGGTGTGTGACTCTGTGCAGATCAATGTGTACTTGTATCAATGATTGTATAAGAAGGTAAGTATGTGTTAGTATATGTTTGAAAATGTAAGGTGCTCTATGTTTAACTGTATAGACAAGAAAATGGAAGTGTCATTGATTCTTTACAGGACTGACTAGGTGTGTGAGTAACTCCATGGATGAGTGGCAGAGTGTGAGTGTCTGTATAGGGTGTATGAGTGCATATGATAGTGTTGTAAAGATGAGTGATTGTATGTATGAATGATTGTATGGGTGAATGAGTGAATGTGTGTGTAGACGTAGGAATCAGTGAGTGCGTATGTAGTAACTAGTATTGGTGTGTCAATTGTTTAAAAAAATATGTTCTGTATTTAACACTGGGTGTAACAGAGGTTATATTAAAGTGTGAGGAGATGCATTGTATTGTCACATGAATGATATCATCAGTGATGTGACCATTGATTTCAAATGAGATGTCATCAGTGATGTCATTTGAGATGTTATCAGTGATGTCATTTGAGATGTTATCAGTGATGTCATCAGTGATGTCATTTGAGATGTCATCAGTGATGTCATCAGTGATGTCATTTGAGATGTCATCAGTGATGTCATCAGTGATGTCATTTGAGATGTCATCAGTGATGTCATCAGTGATGTCACTGACCATGTCATGAATGATGTAATATGTGACATGATCAGCAGTGGATTGCGGGTGCGCGATATATAGTTAGTACAACTAACTATATATGGAATTTCAATGGTTTTGTGTGAGTAAAATAAGGTTTTTTAAATGCTAATTCCTAACTATATATGGTCTATAACCTATGGTTTTTTCAGTGAATTTTCAAGGTTTTGTAAATGCTAATTCCTAACTATATATGGTCTATAACCTATGGTTTTTTCAGTGAATTTCATTGGTTTTTTAAAAGCTAATATCTATAGCTGTAAAATTTATTCTTCTTTAAATCCAAAAATATATTTTATATGTTTATTAATAATTTTTTTAAATATTTTTTTTGTTTCGCTCCCGGTCCGCGAACCGGGAAGCTTCCCGTTAGCTCACTTTGATTCCGCGACCCGGTCCGCGAACCGGTAAGAAATCAACATAGTGACGGTATCGCGTTGCCGCGTAATGCGTCTTATGACGTACTGCGTTAGCGCACCCGGAAGTGCCCCGGGGCGCGGACCGAGGCGCGAAACGCAGCTCCCCGGAAGCGATCCGCGGCGCGAAAGCGCGACGTATCGCGTTGCCGCGAAATGCGTCTTGTGACGTATCGCGTTAGCGCACCCGGAAGTGTCCCGGGGCGCGTACCGAGGCGCGAAGCGGAGCGAACCGAAAGCTAACCGGGGAGCGTTCCGCAGCGCGTAACATGAGCGTGAGAGGTCATGTGACTTGTTAATAAAACTTTTCATTGGTTCATTTCACTTTTGGTTTCATAATGATGGAAGGCTAGGTCAGGTGACTTAAAAATAACACTTTTCATTGGTTGAGAAGTATTGTTTTTTCCCAAATGATGAAAACCCCTCCTTCTTTCCTCACTCTGACTTTCATCATTGTGAGAGGAAGACCTATTTTGCTTCTTGGAAAATGGCTTAATTGGTAGCTTCAGCTGGTGGACCCCCACCACCACCACCACCTCCTCATGGGAAGAAAGGACCACCTCCCCAGGTCCTTACCAACACTGAGGAGGAAGAGGAAGAAATGGATGAGGAGGGAGAAGAACCACAATTTTTAGAAGAGTTGCCCCGGGTTTCCAGAAAGAAAGCCAGTTTCATCTGGCAGTTTTTTTCAATACCTCGTGGGCAAAAAAAAGTCAACGCGAGGTATGTCACCTGCCTGATATGCAAGGAACAATTGTCCAGAGGGACGGACAAAAAATATAGCTTTGGCAATCACACTATGCACAGGCACATGACGAGGAAACATCCCCTAAATTACAGCCGGGCGGAATTAAGGGATATGCACGACAATCCCAGACCAACTCCTGTGGCCAGACCAACAATACCGGTTTCTCTATCACCAGAAGAGGCACGGGAAACTGTGCCAAATATTCAACAACATTTTGGGCACATGATCCACTTATGTATGCACTGTCGTGCATTATTAGCTTGTGGCAACATGAGCATCAATGCACTGAACCTGGCGTATGAACACCATGATTGCCCTAACCGCCCCCAGTAATTTTTTTTTGCTCCTGTTGAGCCCTTTTCAACGCCTGTTTTTTGTTGTTTCCCCCTCCCCCAAAAAAAACCAAAAAAAATATAAAATCGTTCAAAAAATACAAAAAAAACAAAAAAAACAAAAAAAATATATAAATCAACAAAAATATTTAAAAAAAAGTTCTTTTCAGAACTACCTTCCCTTTCCAAAAAAATTGCTAGAATGTTTAGCACTCTGGCAAGCTCTATTTCTTTTGGTTCGCTTTCGGGTTAGCTTCCCGGTACGCGGACCGGGAGCTAACCAAAAAAAAAAAAAAAAAAAAGTGTAAGTATAAGGAAAGGAAACAGAGAGTGATGTTAAAAGAAAGACAGCTATAGGGAGTAAAGAAGAGATACTGTTTAATAGATCTATTTACCGAAGAAAAGACAGAAGAGGGTATAATTGTGAAAAACAAAATAGATAACGAAGCGAAAGAAAAAAAAAGAGAGTATAACATTAACAAAGAAGAGTTTCTTGGAGAATGTGAGTGAATGTTCAAAATAAGATTAAAAAATGAGGAATAACAGAGAGAAAAAATAGAAAACAGAAAACAAAAAATAACAGAAAAAGATTAATTGAAACAGCAAAGAAATGTAATTAACATAGAGCCATATCATCAACATAGGCAATAAAAGTTTTGCAGCTTTTATTGACAGAAATGTGTCGCTAAAGCTGCTTTTGTGGCAGAAAACTGCCACTAAAACCACTTTTGCACCAGTTTTCTGCCAATAAAAAGAGCAATAATTTTATTGGCTGTGTTCATAATATTACCCTTAGTGTGCTTCAACTACACAGAGAAAGCATTATGAACAAGTAGTGATAGAGTGATCAGTCAAAGACACTAAGAGTAATAGAGACGCAGTGAGTGAACAAGAGTGAGGAACTATGAGAAGAGAGGGACTGAGAAAAAGAGTGGAAGGAGTTGAGTAAGTAGGTAATAGAGAAAGGAATGAGGGAAGTAGCAAAGGCAGGAAACTGAGGGTTAAAGAAATGAAGCAGTGGAACTAATAGTAGTTAAATGTGATAGAAATGTAACGAAAACAGTACAAAATATTTACCTTATAATTGTCGTTAAATTACTCACTTTTTGTTTTTATACTTTCAATCTGTGAAAGAGAGAACAAACATTTGAAAAATATTAAAAAATGTATTTAAAAATTAGAAAAGACAAGGGAAAAGATTGAAGGTCAAACAGTTTTTCAACAACTTTGACACTTACAGAAGCTTCTGCTTCTCCAGGCCCCCTACACAGTCCTAAAGATATACATTTTAAACTAACAGTATCTTGATGCAGATGAAGTGAGGCCTATCTTAAAACATGGTGCATCTTTTGCATTGCTGTTGTTTCAGAAAAGTGTCGCAAGACACTAAAATTTTAAATAATTGCTTCAGGATGCCAATAAGATGTCTACTATCCAGAGGTTTGTTTCAGGTGAGGCCTACTCAGGGTTGCAGATGAGATTTACACTTGTTGAAGAGTACAGAGGAGATAATACATGTGAAGGTCTACCAATGAAGTGAGTCATGTCCACTGCACTCTTCAACAAAGTCCAAATCTCCTATGTTTCCCTGGACAGACCTAAACTTGATCTGCACAATGTGATTCGTAATGATAGGAAACACAGGTGATGTAATTGAAATACGTGCAATTTATTTTGCTCATTTCACAATCACATCACTTGTGTTTCCTTTGCTTAGGTATCTCATTGTGCAGATGTAGTCTAGCATATGAAAGAATACGCAGAAGTGCAGCACTGCATGCAACAACTTTGACACTTACAGAAGCCTCACCTTCTTCATGCCTCCTACACAGTTCTACATATACATCATAAATGCAAACAGTACAGAATTAATTATACATGTTAAATGGTTTATTTTTGCTGTTCTCAGAATGTATCAAATTTCACTAAAAACAGTGACTTGAAGGTATTCATCATGTAACAGCGGGGAAAAAAAAACACAATCAAAATGATTGTGTTTAAAAAACCCATACAACATCAGAAATCAAAATTCAGAACTCGTTAAAGTTAACTTACTTTTCATGACGTCCAAGGATGTCCTATGAACAGCTTACACTCTTTTGTGCTGTTATTACTTTCAGCCCGCCACTTTCTGAAAGAAAATCTCCATCGTTTTTAAAAACACATTACATGCAATAAATGACTTCTTGCTCTCTACCACAATTTTCCACAAGGCCAAATCTGGTCAGAGCCATTTATAACTCTTGGATTTCTTGTAAGCCAATCCCGTCATTTGGCATTTCCGCAACTTTCAGAATTAAAATGTTGAAGATCATTTTCACAATCCTGGAATAGTAATATCTTCCCCTTCTTGCTCAGTCATGTTCTACATTTCCTATGACACTGATACTGCTTACTATGAAGCAGACTTACACTACCTCTATGACTACTACAATTATTTAATTCTCTACATCACTTTTAATCACAAAGCAATGTAAAACAGTAGACAGCATTGCAGACTTACATTCCCTCTACTCCATGTTTTGATTGGCTGCTTCAATTAGCTTATAAAAAGAAACAGTTTTTCTGAACTCATTGAAAGTGCATGTATTTCTCCATGACGTCCAGTCCTATGGTTAGAAGTTATGTCTCTGAACTACACTTATCCTCAAGGCCAAATTGTGTAGGAGCCATTAGAACTTCTTGAAATTCCACAGAGCACATCCCAAGCTTATTTCCCTAAAATTTTGGTTTTAAAAACACCAGGTAAGAGTTTTTAAGGTCATACGGCAATTTTTTTTTTTAAATTAAAACAGAATCATTGCAGAATGACCAGCCATTTCTAGACTTTAAATAAGCTGTGTAATGTCCTGATGTTATTGAAGGGCCGTCATGATATATAATTGCTGCAGTTACAAAAGTCCTTCCTGATATTGACAACTGCGAAGCTACAAATTTTTTTATTAAAGTTGTCAATTTTGTTCCATCAGGCCTACATCGTTGGAACATTAAAATGACATACTGGCCATATGTTCGTATAAATAATGTGGACATCATTTCAGATTTACATTGGCTACACTCCATGTTGTGATCAGCTGCTTTTACTAGCTTATTAAAGGAGACTGATTTACTGTCTGGCAAAGTTAAATATATAAATCTTTCTGAGTCTACACTAGTAGTACTTGATACCATACAGTTCTCGCAGTCATGCTGCCATTGATAAGAAAGCCCAAACAGCTGATCTACATCTACACCTTCAGCATGCAATACATCAAGCATATACATTAAAAACTCCTGACAATCTTGCTGAATATTTTGAGAGAATTGTGTTTGGCCTGAACATCTGTCTAACAGATTTCGAATTTCAGACACACTTTCTATGTTTCTTCTATCAGTGGTACATTTCTCTAACACAGAATTTAACAAACTGCAAAATCTTTGATCAGAATTGACCACAATCTCTTCTTTTACATTTTTTAGAGAAAACAAAACATTAACCACTACATTAGCATAGCAGTTGACACCAGAACTGTTTTCAAACTGAAAACCAACAACATCTTCAACAGAATCCTTTTTGTTTCTGCTTGTAATTTTAGGTTCATTGACTTTTTGTCTTTTTGCTACAACCTCCCCAGTATTGTTCTCATTTCTTCGTTTCCGGCCTACCACACGTTTCTCAAACAAAGGATACTGAGGCAAATGTGGCGCATACTCTCTTCTTAACCTATTGTATTCCTTAACACAATCTAGATCCGCACAAATGTTTGTGACATCACACTCAATCAAGTACAATCCCGATAAAGTTCTAACTCGTGACAATGCCACATATGCCATACCCTCCTTGAACACAGAACTGCCAATATTCACCAATGCACTGTCTACACTTAAACCTTGCGATTTATGAATTGTCACCGCATATGCCAAGCAAACAGGAAACTGCTTACGGCGAACATATAAGTCTTTTACAAGCAAAAATCTAGCAGAACAACGAGCAATTAGCTGTACTTCCTCAATGCCATCAAATTTAATTTTTAAAAATTCAATTCCATCTCTATTTCTGTATTTCACAAAATCAACAACATTACCCATTGATCCATTTACCAGACCTCTTTCAACATGTAAATTCCTTCTTAAAATTGTACGGCAGTTCAAGCACACATTCAGAGTCTTTTCAAAACCTGCAGTTTTAGATATACTCTTCTCTAATGAATCCAATTTTGTTTTCAGATTCTCAGACAAAATAATTGTTGATCCCATATGCTCTACTCTATCAATAGCTTCCAGTTTCACAATCTCTTGCTTTTCTAAATGCAACATTTTGTTGTTAAATTTGGCACATTCTGCAAGAGTTGGCATCAAACATATTCCAGATTTCTTCTCAGTAATTTTCTGAAAAATATTCTCAGGCACAACATCTTGTTCTGGATATAAATTTGACAGTAATCGTGCATGTAAAGCTTCTTTCCCATGCTCGGTCACTTTTCCAATTCTAACATCTTGTAGAATAGTCTTGTAAACTTCATCCTTCGCCTGACGCATATTTTCATGCAGTTCAGCATAATTGAAGTTTAACCATATATTGACGTTGCCAATGCTGCCTAGGCACTTCCTGGTATCTTCATGCGTGAGCATTTTGAACACAGGTTGCCCTTTCACTGGTGTCAGCTGCAGAAGATCTCCGAAAACAATGATGTGTTTGCCACCAAATAACACATCATACTCTGTTTTGAGAACTTCTTGCATCCTCAAATGCACAAAGGCATGCATGACATTGGAAACCATGCTTACTTCGTCAATGATAAGAAGTTTCATTTTCCTCAAGATTCTTGAAACTTCAAAACAAGCATCTCCAGATAGCTTGTGATATTGTAATTTGTTGTCATGCTCCACTGGCAGCATCAGTAAACGATGTAAAGTAATCCCTTTAATATTATGTGCTGCCAGTCCAGTTGGAGCAGTGACAACACAAGACAGCGATGACTCTGTCCTTTCCTGCAAATAGCATGAAATTGCTTTAATGAGGAAACTTTTTCCAGTTCCCGCTTCTCCACTCACGTACAGTCGAACAGGCTTCAACGACGTACATGAGCACTCTTTCTTATCATGACTTAATCCATGATCAATTTGCATGGTAACTTCGTCATATATTTTCCTCTGCTCAACGTTGAGTTGTCTTTCCAACTCTTCTAAGTTAACCGCATCCTCTTGAGCATGTGCCATGGCTCTTTCCACTTCATTCATAGCAGTGGCAGCTTCATTTTCGATAACAGGTCCTCCTAGTGGATCCTGACTCAATGAAGCAGAACTCTGACTGTCCTGAGAACTGTCTCTGGCAATCTCGGCTGCAATCGTTGCTTCCTGCTCAATTTCCGCATTCAACATTTCTACATATTTGGGAAAAGCAGGACATTCTATGGTCTCCTTGGCGGCATTGAAAGAGTCTTCGTAACAGAGGAAATCTCCAAGCAGTTCCTCTTCTGCACGCCAAGGCTTGAAAAGTTGCAAAAGTGCTAAATAGAAAAACTCCTTTTTTTCAGGAGATTCGCCACTCAATTTTCGATGGTTTACCAAGTGGCATTTTCTTTGCTTGACCAGACATCCCTCACTTCCTATTACAGCATACACTCCTTTCTCAGTATCTTCTTTGATGTTCCTCTTGAATATGTAATTTTGCAGAACCTCATACAGACAAACATTCTCGAGGTGACTGCTTCGATTTGGATAATATGTATCCAACATGTTTGTCTTCAAAATGTCGGTACTGTTTGGCTCCTTTTCCGCCAAATACTCAATTTCCCGCACAGGTTTGAGAACTCGATTACGCGTTGCTGCAAGACCAAGACTCGCCCAAACGATACTCCTGGACTTGGCATAGAGACTTGCTGAAGACAACCGGTCAGAACATTCGTACGCTCCGATTTCTCGATGCGACAACATCTTCAGACTGAAACTGTACAACTTCTTGCTGAGGCTCTTTTCATGGGAAATGTCCTCCCACATATCCTTCAATTCTGTCTTCTCTTTTTTGGTGATGTAAGACGTCACATACCGAGCCACAGCCATACAGTTATCAGCCACAAACTGTATATCCATGTTAGCATTCCACATGGACAAAATCACCGGGTTGTAGTCGTTGATGTACTTGGACTCTTGGTTCCTCTTCAAATTGTAAGTGTTTTTAGGTGATTTCTTCATGACATTGTGTCGCAGCGAAGACATCAAACTGTTTACTCTTCCTTTAGAAATCACCGGTCGTGGAAAGCCGAAACGACATTTAGTGTAGAACTTGTCCTTATTTCGGAATTTACGACGGCAGTACTTTCCACATCGATGGCTTTGGAAACGCAGAACTTTTTCTCTTAGGCTTTTCTTCTCCTTTGCGTTTGGAACAGCACACGTAGAATACTGTTGGATGAAACTCATCACTGAGTCTTCTGGATCCGTTCCAAATTTAGGTGCATCCTTGATCCACAGCAACATATGTATATGAGGAGCACCTCTTGCTTGGTACTCCTTTCTCCAGAAGAAATCCAACACCTCTCCAAGAGGTGGATTCTTCTTATTCATGATGAAAGACATCATAGCTTCAAATCTATGATTGAAGTACCTACATACATTGACTGGATCCAAAGAGCACAGTTCTCCAGGTGTCTTGAATTCGATGTTATCTACGTTAGCATTTGCCTCTCGTAGAAATTCAAGTAAGTCTTCCCAGCCATACTCGGCACAGCTCAGAGTGAGGAACCATGTGGGAGTACCTAAGTTCCTCAGCATACATTTTAAATCACCATGACGACGGTACCAGTACTCATTAGTACCACGCTGACACGCCATGAGATTAATCAGGTGAGAATCCAAAATACTGTCTTGGACATTGACTTTATCCATAAAGTCACTTGCCGAGATGTTTTGCATGTGTATACCACTTTTCAAGATGTGGTTCACTGCATATGACAGTCCAGACAGATCGCTTTCAAACAGGAGATGAAACAAATAGGGAATGCATTGTCGAAACCTAGCATCTCCTGCATACAATCGCAAAGTCCGGTATTCAGAAGCAGGAATTTGATGAGGTCGCTCATCATATCTTCCTCCCTGACCTGTTGGAAAAAGCTGTGGGAAACACCGAGCTTCCAAACTTTCCTCCCAAACACTAATGGGACTCCCTTTGGCTTGTTTCATTTGAAACAACTCAATAGCATTCCCCATGACTTCCTTGGAATGCAAAGGATGAACACTATAATGTTCATATATTTCTTCACTAGTAGAGGGTTCTACTTTCTCAATTTGACCAGCACACAAATCGCTATCCTCTTCCTCACTTACTTCCTCTTCTGCAACATATACATTCTTATAGTATTTATTATTTTTTTTCAAATACAATGTTGCCTTTTTAACTTTCCTAACATCTACTAAATCTTGCCATATTTTCTTATTCTTTGTCGGAACCCCATTAACTAAGATAACCAGAGGTTCCTCTTCCACTTTTTCTACTCCAATTGTGTTAATGTTTTTCTTCAAATCTAGAGGCAAATAAACAACTCTTCCCTTTAATCCTCTCTGTAAATCTGATGGAGGCAATTTCCCTGTGTTTGGCTCCATTCTTACAATAGCCTGAAAGGGATGGATACTTTGAATCAAAATAGATTCATAAGTATTTAAATCCTTCAATTCAGAAGGAATCTCAACCAATTCCAGATTATTATGAACTGCTCTAGCAGGCATCTGGTTTTGATTTAATTTGCAACAACAATAAGTACACACACGTTGATCCAATCCCAAATCAAAACAATTTTCTACCATCAAGTATGTTGCGAAATCCTTCCATTCACTATTATTTTCCCTTTCACTTTTTGCATATAAATCCACTAACTTAGTCTGATTCTTATAATAAGTGCGTCGACAACACACACAAGTGAAATTAGGCCTCTCACTTGATTTCACCTCAAATGTCGCAATTTCCCTCTGGAAATTATCTGTACTGGAAACCTGTACACTATCTTCCACATGACCCTCTTCTTCTTGCTCAATTTCAACATTCTCCTCTTTACTTCCAAAGTAACAAAACTCAATTTCTTCACATATATTCTTCACATCTATTTCAGAACCATGCAAAAGAGCAGCGCATAATTTTTTAAGCATAATTGCTGGACTCTTAGCATAATACAACATTCTAACTAATTTCCTCACTTTATTATGATGCACTGCTAGCATCCTGAAATGATGAAAAACACTCTGCCATACTCTCCTGGAAAGACAAGCCAGTGAATGACCATGCAAACCTGTCACTTCTCTCACTCTGCAAGGATCTAATTCTTGCAACAACCTTATTTTCTGCTTCAAACTTTTCTTATTAAATGACCGTACAAAATCACAAAGCAAATTGATGGAATCCTGTCGCACACTGCAAATACTACTACACTTCCAGGTGTACACAGGACCCTTAGCACGTCTTCCTAAAACCTCATTACCTAACACCTCTTCTGCCTCTGTTGTCACAAGTTTTTCTTTTTCAACTGGACAACCATCTTTCACTTCATAAGCACGACCACTGGTGTCAACTGCATGCACCAAATCATTATCCTGGAAATAACTCTCCTCATTAAAAAATGCCTCACAGCTTGAACTATGCATCCATTCTCCAGAAAAAACTTCACAAAAATTACTACGATTAACTATTCTCTTCCATCTACTATTTCTTTTGAAATCATAAATTGCCTTGTTTAGCTTCCTAATTCTATTGATTATCAAAATAAATAACTTACGTTTAATTTCAAATGCCTGATCAATAACTTTCTCAACTTTTTTTTTTCTCTTATAAAAAACCAGTTTCTGTTGACGTTTCTTAATATTTTTTAACAAATTGCCAATTATCCTGTTGCGGAACATTCGTTTACGAATCTCCTTAAACTGTTGTTTCCTTCTACTATCATGCACAGAGTTATCTCTTGCTCTAGCAGTAACATTTTTCATTGGCCTTTCCTTTCCATTTGATTTCCTTCTCGTTTTATGGACTGAAACATTTTCTGTAGTAATATTTTTTTTACTACACATATTTCTTATGAATTGTTTTGTGCTCTTACCCGGTGCTTTCTTCGTGACTTGACAAATCTTTTTGTTAGAGGACTGCTGCTTATTTTTTTTCACCTGCTGTCTTTGACGTTTTGCAGCCTTTCTCTGTCTTTCTATTGTAGGCATGGTGAAATCTTGAAATAATCTGCAGTTGAATCTGTGGTAAAATATATTAAAAAATGTTATTAACCATTATTACCAAACAGTAAAACAATAACAGTGATCTTCAAAATATTTTGCATTTCCTAAATAGCGAATTTTAAGGAATAAATAGCGATTCTTTACCATTCCTAATTTGCAATGAGCAAATTGCTAATTGCAAGTTACCCATTCATTTCCATGGGCTAGGAGGCTCATAGGAATGAAGGTTTAATTTGCGATTAGCAATTAGCTCATCACAAATTAGGAATTTTTCCAAGGGTGCAGGGGTGTCTCAAGAACACCCTGCTGCACCCCTGAAAAAGAAATTTGGGGGCATATGGCACACATACATGCCCTAAGGGCATGTGTTGGCGTCATATGGGACCTTTTGTTTTTTTAAAAAAAAGCTTTTTGAAAAGAATTCACAAATTACCACCAATTTACCACAATAGTTTCCAAATCCTTAATGTCATTTTTACATATTTTTTGTTTGATACATTGCATTTAAGTAGTCACAAAATTTGCAAATCCTTCAGTGCAATTGCAAAATAAGGAATAGCAAATTTTGCTACTCCTTATTTTGCATCAAACTTGTTTGATACATACCATTTGTCTAATTTACATTTGCAAAGGCCGAAATTCGTAGAATTTTGATCTTTGCGAATGCTAATTAGCTTGATACATATGGCCCCAAGTGAGGCCTGTCTTGCGACATGGTGCATCTTTTGCATCACTGCTGCATCGGTTTCATGTGGTACGTTTTTTTTACACCATGACATATCTGCCTAAATGCATCAATTTGTAATGTTGTCGCCTCATAGCAAATCTTTTCCACCGCCGCTGCATCATAAAAGTGACGCACAGTGGCAGAAAAGAGGCATACACCTATCATAAATCTGTCCCTAGCATTTTAAATGATTAATCCAGGATGACAATAAGGTGTGGCCTATCCAAAGGTTTGTTTAAGTTGAGGCCTACTCAGGATTGCAGATTAAAGTTACGCTTGATGAAAAATACAGAGGAGATAATACATGTAAAGGCCTACCAATGAAGTAAGTGATGTCCACTTTATTGCACCAGTCATCATAAATGTATCCCTAAGCTTCTCATCTTGTTACAGATGAACCACCATATGTACCATCAAACTATTTTGCATTTCCTAAATAGCAAATTTTAAGGAATAAATAGCAATTCTTTACCATTCCTAATTTGCAATGAGCAAATTGCTAATTGCAAATTACCCATTCATTTCCATGGGCTAGGAGGCTCATAGGAATGAAGGTTGCAATTTGCGATTAGCAATTAGCTCATCACAAAAAATGGAATTTTTTCAAGCGTGCAGGGGTATCTCAAGAACACCCTGCTGCACCCCTGAAAAAGAAATTTGGGGGCATATGGCACACATACATGCCCTAAGGACATGTATGGGCGTCATATGGGACCTTTTGTTTTTTAGAAAAAAATGCTTTTTGAAAAGAATTCACAAATTACCACCAATTTACCACAATAGTTTCCAAATCCTTAATGTCATTTTTACATATTTTTTGTTTGATACATTGCATTTAAGGAATCGTAAAATTTGCAAATCCTTCAGTGCAATCGCAAAATAAGGAATAGCAAATTTTGAATTAAGGACATTTTAAGTCATTTCCATATGTGCAGTGTTTTGAAATTATGATTTGAAAATCGTTTTTGGGGAAAAGTAATGGTTTGCAAATTTATGACAAGGACATAATGGTGTATGCTTCTCTATAAGGCATTTCAGTGTCTCTGATGTCATTTTTCCCATATTACATTATAAGACCTTTCCCCATGGAGCACATTCCTTGTAAATATGCTCCCACCTGAGCATGGCGAATTTAGATTTTGACTGTTTGAGTCACATAACCATGTTAAAAGTGACCCAAAAAAATTGCAAACGTTTTAAAAAAACACATTCATGTGTCTTAAGGACATTTTAAGTCATTTCCCCATGGACAGTGTTTTCTAAGTGGCGCAAAAGAGGCATACACCTATCATAAATCTGTCCCTAGCATTTTAAATGATTAATTCAGGATGACAATAAGATGTGGCCTATCCAGAGGTTTGTTTAAGGTGAGGCCTACTCAGGATTGCAGATTAAAGTTACGCTTGATGAAGAATACAGAGGACATAATACATGTAAAGCTCTACCAATGAAGTAAGTGATGTCAACTTCATTGCGCCAGTCATCATAAATGTATCCCTAAGCTTCTTATCTTCTTAGACATCAACCGCCATATGTATCATATAACTATTTTGCATTTCCAAAATAGCGAATTTTAAGGAATAAATAGCGATTCTTTACCATTCCAAATTTGCGATGAGCAAATTGCTAATTGCAAATTACCCATTCATTTCCATGGGCTAGGAGGCTCATATAAATGAAGGTGCAATTTGCGATTAACAATTTGCTCATCGCAAATTAGGAATTTTTCCAAAGCTGCAGGGGTGTCTCAATAACACCCTGCTGCACCCCTGAAAAAGAAATTTGGGGGCATATGGCGCACATAAATTTTAACAACATTCCTTTACCTCAAAAACGATTTTCAAATCATAATTTCAAAACACTGCACATGGGAAAATTACTTAAAATGTCCTTAAGACACATAAAAGCGTTTTTTGATTGCCTTTGCAGCATGTTTGTATCACTTTTAACATGGCTATGTAACACAAACATTCAAAATCTAAATTTGCCATGCACAGGTGGGAGCATATTTACAAGCAATTTGCGCCACAGACAAAGGTCTTACACTAAAATGGGAAAAATAACATCAGGGACAGTCAATTGCCTTATAAAGAAGCATACACCATTATGTCCTTGTCATAAATTTAAAAACAATTCCTTTTCCCCAAAAACGATTTTCAAATCATAATTTCAAAACACTGCACATGGGAAAATGACTTAAAATGTCCTTAAGACACATGAAAGCGTTTTTTGATTGCCTTTCCAGCATGGTTGGGTCACTTTTAACATGGCTATGTAACACAAACATTTAAAATCTAAATTTACCATGCACAGGTGGGAGCATATTTACAAGCAATTTGCGCCACAGAGAAAAGTCTTACATTAAAATGGGAAAAATAACATCAGGGACAGTCAATTGCCTTATAAAGAAGCATACACCATTATGTCCTTGTCATAAATTTAAAAACAATTCCTTTACCTCAAAAACGATTTTCAAATCATAATTTCAAAACACTGCACATGGGAAAATTACTTAAAATGTCCTTAAGACACATAAAAGCGTTTTTTGATTGCCTTTCCTGCATGGTTGGGTCACTTTTAACATGGCTATGTAACACAAACATTCAAAATCTAAATTTTCCATGCACAGGTGGGAGCATATTTACAAGCAATTTGCGCCACATAATTCATAATTTTCTCCTTAAAGCACACTATTCTCTATCTAAATTAAAGAAATATTTTCTCACCTTAGCAAATACTTTGAGTTTGAAAACAGTCTCAGAAACACACCAATTTGTCTTCAGCAGAGCAAAAGGTATGCACTCCAGAGTCTGCAGCTATCAAAAGCACAGAAATGCTGTAATTCTTCACACATATTTCTCATGTCACCCAATCAAAACTCTTCCCTCACTTTTTTTCAAATGAAAACCCTTCCCCCCTCTGCCCTTTCTGTCTTTTCTGCATGGCAACCACCTCTTGGAAGACTTCTGGTGTTTGCAAGTTCACACAACTTTGTTGCAATTGAACTCTGAACTCTCAGTGCACCTGCATATCCAGTGCATTCTTTCATTTAATGATTTTTTATTGACCATTCAAAATACATCTTTCAAAGAACACATCCGTGCACCCTAACTTTCTGTTTTCAGCAATCAAAATCCACCAATCACTGTTACTGCTTCATGAACACAGAAACTCCACAGTTTTTTTCATTTTAAACTCTCATTTTTTCAACTGCCATTTCATTGCCACACTTCACCTGACTGCAGGAGAACCTTCTCTCACCATGTTTTCTGTCTGGATTGTTGGACATAGTTATATTCACTGGGCTCAAAGGTACGTTGAAAACAGGAAATTACCTAACCTCAATTTACAAGATGTGGAAATTAAGTGGTTTGGCCACAGAGGATTAAAATGTCACCAATTGATACCATTGGTGAAAACCTTTATGCATTTGCCCAAACCTGACCTGTTAATTGTGCACTGTGGAGGTAATGACTTGGGCACTTTGACTGGTGTAGGTCTGGAAATGCTTTTAAAGGACACCTTTGAGCAATTAATGGCACTTTTTCCTCAGACTGCCTTGGTATATTCAAATATATGCCAAAGACAGAAATGGAGGTGGTCAAACCAATTTTGTCCACAAATTGAGAAGTCGAGGAAGCATGTAAACAAATCTGTTTCAGCTTACATGAGAGACCATGGAATGGGCTCCCTGTACAACAATAACTTGCGTTACTACATGCAAGATATCTACAGAGGAGATGGAGTTCACTTCTCAGATGAGGGCAACAGAGTTTTCACCCTGAATTTAAGAATGTGCATTGGTACCTACTTATAAGTACCTAAATGTACCATAAACCCAAAAGCTCTTCTCAGAGCTACCCTACATCTGATCACTCACAATTATTATTTTACTCTAACATTTTTCACTAATTTCCAACAAAGTACGCTCCCTGGGGCGCTACCCGGTACGCGAACCGGGAGCTAACCTCGCGAAATTTTTTTTAAAAATGTTTTTTTTTCGCACATATAAGCCTCCTCAGCCACCCTCAGAAAACCTAGGGGGTCAAGATAACTCTACCGTGCCCCCTTCTACCCATTCTGAACATTATTTGCCCTCCATCTTGTATCTTAATTCGACCGAAACACAAAATGGTGGACTCCCGGAACGCTTAAGGTTCGCGAACCGGGGCGCTCAACGGTTCGCGTACCGGGTCGCTCTCTGGGAAGCGCACCATCAAAAAAGGTGGGAAAGTAGTTCCCAGAAAAGCCACTGGAGACAATTTCACCAAATATAGATTAGCTCATACTACATACCAATCCCTACCATTTTCACAAATTTGATTGGAATTCCATTTAGTCATTTAGCCTGTAGACCTCTCTAAATACCCTGAGGTAAATTACTTCACAAAACACATCTGAAGTGTTGGAATTGACAACCAATGAAAATGTTACTTTCATTTTCTATTTTTTTTACCTGACATTTCATTGGTTATATACCTGAATATATATAAAGGAAGAGAAGAAAACACAGCCATTTTGACTACTACTTCTTGCTGTACATTTCAATAGTATTTTCACTAATTCCTTCAACTTCTTTCTAAAGGTAAGTTTTTATTTTTAAAACTGAAGTATATTGTGCACTATAAGTTAATATGGTAAACTTTTTCTGATAGATATATACTATCCCTCTGTAGTAGTTATAGATTTAGAGAGACTTCTCTGTTATAGTTATGGATGGAGTTAGGCTTCTCTTGTATAATTATGAATTTACTTACGTTAAATCACATACACTTTTTTATATTCCTACTTCCACTCTGATACTATACACTGCCCAAAGATAAATTCACTGATAAAAACTGCCTATCTAAAATTAATCCCAACAGTGCCCTATCTCTACTAATATATATTTTTTTAAATTTCAGGCAAAATGGAAGGCGAAAACCAAGTTTCTTTTGAAATGGGCCTGCAAGAGAGCAGCCAAGAATTGATTGATACAATTGATCAAATTGACATTGAATTTTTCGATGAAACTTGGGACAATGAACTACTGCAATGTGTACAAGCAGTAGATAACCTCCTTTCAAATGAGGACATTTTACACCCTCAGAGACTACAATGTATATTCCATGATAATTATGAAATTTCTGACAATGAAATGTTAGAAAGTTTAATAAATTATGAAACACAATCACATTAAAAAAAATGCTTAAAAAATAAAGAAAATAAAAAATAATCAACAAAAACAACAATCAATTAACATACAGCATTTGAAAAGTCTATCATTCATTTTTCATTGCAGTACGCTGCCCAGAACGCTTCCCGGTTCGCGGACCGGGCGCTCCCCACGCAAAAAAAACAAAAATTTTTTTTTGTTTTTTTTGCCCCGCGGGGCCCTTTTAAAACCTCCACATTAAACCTAGGGGGTCAGGGAGGATCTAGTGTGCCCCCTTATGGTCATTTTCGCCTTTGTTTTGGCCTCCTCTTGTCTCTCAATCCTACCGAGAGACAAGATGGCGGCCGCTCCGGACTGTTTAGAATGTTGACAGACACCGGAGAGCCAATCAGCTTAGCTACGCGAAGTTCCGGTATGCTTAAGGTCCGCGGACCGGAGCGCTGCCCGGAGCGCGCTTACAGATATATATCTTTTTTTAAACGTTAATTTCTCAAAATCCACTGGAGCACATATATTGAGACCTAGAAAAGGCACATCGGGCTACCAGTCCCTACAATTTTGCCAAGTTTCATGGAAATCCATTCAGCCGTTCGGGCTAAAAGTGAGGCCAACCGCCCTATGGAAAACTCAATGTTAAAAACACGTTTTGGGACCCCCCTTTTTTCTCGGCCCCCCCTGGACGAACACCCCCCAAATTTTCAGGGGCTGCTCAGAAACAGAATGTTCCATTTTCCAGAAAATTTCATCCAATTCCGTCCACAAACGCCAAAGTTATTAGACATAGAATTTTCAAAAATCCCATAGGGAAAAAATCCTAACTATATGGCGAAAACCAAGTTTCTTTTGAAATGGACCTGCAAGAGAGCAGCCAAGAATTGATTGATACAATTGATCAAATTGACATTGAATTTTTCGATGAAACTTGGGACAATGAACTACTGCAATGTGTACAAGCAGTAGATAACCTCCTTGCAAATGAGGACATTTTACACCCTCAGAGACTACAATGTATATTCCATGATAATTATGAAATTTCTGACAATGAAATGTTAGAAAGTTTAATAAATTATGAAACACAATCACATTAAAAAAAATGCTTAAAAAATAAAGAAAATAAAAAATAATCAACAAAAACAACAATCAATTAACATACAGCATTTGAAAAGTCTATCATTCATTTTTCATTGCAGTACGCTGCCCAGAACGCTTCCCGGTTCGCGGACCGGGCGCTCCCCACGCAAAAAAAACAAAACATTTTTTTTGTTTTTTTTGCCCCGCGGGGCCCTTTTAAAACCTCCACATTAAACCTAGGGGGTCAGGGAGGATCTAGTATGCCCCCTTATGGCCATTTTCGCCTTTGTTTTGGCCTCCTCTTGTCTCTCAATCCTACCGAGAGACAAGATGGCGGCCGCTCCGGACTGTTTAGAATGTTGACAGACACCGGAGAGCCAATCAGCTTAGCTACGCAAAGTTCCGGAACGCTTAAGGTCCGCGGACCGGAGCGCTGCCCGGAGCGCGCTTACAGATATATATCTTTTTTTAAACGTTAATTTCTCAAAATCCACTGGAGCACATATATTGAGACCTAGAAAAGGCACATCGGGCTACCAGTCCCTACAATTTTGCCAAGTTTCATGGAAATCCATTCAGCCGTTCGGGCTAAAAGTGAGGCCAACCGCCCTATGGAAAACTCAATGTTAAAAACACGTTTTGGGACCCCCCTTTTTTCTCGGCCCCCCCTGGACGAACACCCCCCAAATTTTCAGGGGCTGCTCAGAAACAAAATGTTCCATTTTCCAGAAAATTTCATCCAATTCCGTCCACAAACGCCAAAGTTATTAGACATAGAATTTTCAAAAATCCCATAGGGAAAAAATCTTAACTATATATACCTACTGGCGACCGCCAGTAGGTAATATATATATATATATATATATATATATATATATATATATATATATATATATTATATATTAACTTGAAAAACCATAGGTTTCACACATGTTATAGTTAGGAATTAGCATTTAAAAAAACCTTAGAAATTCACTGAAAAAACCATAGGTTTTACACACGTTATAGTTAGCTGGACATTTCACTCATACAAAACCATTGAAATTCCACCGTTATAGTTAGTTCAGCTAACTATAACTCGCGCGACCGCAATGCACTGCTGCTGATGTCACATATTACATCACTCATGACATGGTCAGTGACATCACTCATGACATCACTGATGACATCTCAAATGACATCACTGATGACATCATCCTTGTGAAAGAGTGGCAGACCTCCTCTCACCCTAATATTATCTTAGATACACACATTCAAAAATGGAAACTACAATTTTCAAAAAAATAGAGATACCAATACCAGTTACAACAACCTATTAGGTAATTCTAACATCTACATACAGATCCACTCATTCACCAACAGTTCTATATAGTCATTCATACATGTACTCACTGATTATATGTACTCTTACACCTATACATCCTGTTACACACTAATACTCAACCATATAGTTACTCACATACATATTCACACATGCAAATAAACTATCAAACATCCATTTGTTTGTATATACAGCTATACACACACCACTACACTTACTCCTACAGAAACGTACACATACTTACTCTCTTAAACAATCAATTATAAAAACACATACTAATTTATACAGGTACTCTTCCAATATCTCACTCTCACATATACTCACTTATATACATCAATACTCACATATACTAGTTTAAAACAAACTTACTCATAAAGACAATATTGTGACAGTCATTCACTCACGAACACACCCATACACACACTCATTCACTCATACAGTCCTGCACACATGCTGTCTTCAAAACACATACAAACAGTGACTCACTCATTCATGCATCTATGCGCTAAGTAATATCCCGCACCGAACCATACAGACACTCATACTGATACTCAACAAAACCACTAATAACCCATATACAAACTCATGTAGCTACTCACCAACCCATGCAGTCACTTATACATAATGTGAGACACTGATACAGATATTTAAATATTTACAGATTACTCGCTAATACATGTATTCACTAAGATACACTTAATAAGTCAGTTATACAATCAATTTTACCAAAAGAACATCCATTTAGATACTTATTTACCCATTCATTCTTCGATCGACCTTTAGATATACATATAAAAATATATTTAATTTTCAGAAAGACACACATTCACTGGATGATGTCATCAGTGATGTCATTTGAGATGTCATCAGTGATGTCATGAGTGTTGTCACTGACCATCTCATGAGTGATGTAATATGTGACGTCATCAGCAGTGCATTGCGGTCGCGCGAGTTATAGTTAGCTGAACTAACTATAACGGTGGAATTTCAATGGTTTTGTATGAGTGAAATGTCCAGCTAACTATAACGTGTGTAAAACCTATGGATTTTTCAGTGAATTTCTAAGGTTTTTTTAAATGCTAATTCCTAACTATAACGTGTGTGAAACCTATAGTTTTTTCAGTGAATTTGCAAGGTTTTTTAAACGCTAATTTCTTACTATATCTGGTCTGAAACATAGTTTTTCAATGAATTTCAAAAGTTTTTAACATGCTCATTATTGTATCAATTTTTATATTTTTTATATATTTATTTTTCACAAACTGCCTTTGTATATTATAATGGATTGACTGTATCCAGTAATATGCAATGGCACAGCTAATTTTTATGTTTTGGTTAAAGTTGAACAGTATAGTCTACATCTTCAATCAACAATAACCACTCACATTTGTTATTTATTTATTTATTTTGTGATTTTTATCATCGTGCGCGCACTGTGCGCGCACCTGCAATTTGTTTATGTTTTAAAACATTTATTTTTTTTTGCTCTTTGGGGTCCTTCAGGGATCCCCGAGAAAGCCTAGGGGGTCAGGGAGTCTCTTCCCTGCCTTCTTCTTACGTTTTGAAACTTTTTCGAAAATCGGGCAAAACGCCATTTTGCAGCGACGTTCGCGCACCGTGCGCGCACCTGTGCGAGCACCCGTGCGCTCACGTCAAGTCATGTGACTCGAAAACAACACTTTTGATTGGTTTATAATAGTTACTGTTCCAGAATCTTTAAAAACCCCACCCACTTCCCTCACTATCTGTTTCACTCTCTTGGGGGAAGGACCTTTACAGCTTTCTTCAAGGATTGTTCCAGAGATTTCAAAAGATGGCAGAAAGAATGGATTCCTCTTCTGAATCAGATGTCCAGGAACATCAGACATGTGCAAAGAAGACCAAACAATCATTCATTTGGCAATCTTTTTATATATCCACAGGGGCAGAAAAAAAGTAAATGCCCCAAAGGTGATATGCACCATTTGTGGATCTGTCCTCTCGAGGGGAAACCCTCAAAAGAAGTATTCCTTCTCATTTTATACTATGATAAGGCACGTGAGAAATGTGCACTCAGCACAGTACGCACAGGCTTCAACCCGAGCCCTCGTGTCTCAACTACCATCTGCTGTGCCCAGCACATCAACAGGAGCACCTTATGCCTTACCATCTACATCAGCATTGGATATACGTCCGTTCCTGAGCAGAGTGAACATGAGGTGCAATATGTGCAATGAGATACTCTGCTACGGGAAACAGAGCCTCAACTTAATCGAAATTAAAATTGTGCAGCCAAAGAGTGACTGAAACAAGGGGACTAAGGGTAGGGGAGTGAAGTAAGGTGAGTGAAAGAGTAAGGGAATGGCAGTAAGAAAAGGCAAGTGAGGTAGGGGGAGTGAGAAAAGGGGAGCAGGGGACGTACACAGGGAAGGGGAGTAAGAGATGAACAGGGAGAAGTAGACCAGGGTAAAGGGAGTAAAGGTAAGAGAAGTGGAGTGATAGTGAGAGAAGGGGTATAAGGATGAGAAAAGTGGGGTAGGTGAAAGTGAGAGGTGGAGAGTGAGGAAGAGAGAAGTGGAGTGAGAGGATGAAGGGAGTTAGGAAAGCAGAGTCAGGGAAGGGGAGTCAGGATTTCAATGAGAAATGGAGAGTGAAGGAGAGTGAGCGTAAGAGACTGGAAAAGACGATGGGTGTGAGATACAGACACGAGGAAGTGTAGTGGGGTAAGGGGAGTGACGGTGAGTGAAGGACAGTGACACTTACGGAAGGTGTATGAGGGTGAGGGAAGGGAAATGAGAGAGAAGTAAGGAGATTAAAAGAGAGGGAAGGGGACTGAGAGATAAAGTAGGAGTGAAGGAAAAAGAAAGAGAGAGACAGGAAGGGTGAGCGAGAGAAAGAGAGAGAGAGAGTAAGAGAGAAAGAGAGGGAGAACAAGTGACTGAGAGGGAATAAGGCGGTAACATTGAGTGAGACAGAGGAACAGAGAGAGAGAGAGAAATTGAGTAAAGGAGAGTGGGGAACTAAAGGAACTTCATCATCTGACTCAAATGTGCAGTTTGCTGAAGAGCAGCCACGTGGTAACAAGACCCAGGAGTTCTTTATCTGGAAGTTTTTCACCTTTTCAGAGGGGCACAAGAAAGTAAATGCACCAAAGTTCACAGGCAAAATGTGTGGTAGTGAGCTATCTAGAGCATACCGAAAGAAACACTAGTCTTTTAGTATACACACATTGATTAAACACTTAAAAATGTATAAATGTACATTCTAACAACTATGCAAGGGCATCTACCCAAACCCCTGCAGCAAACCCTCCAGTTGCTGTTCCCAGCACTTCATCTGCAGGAGCCAATCCCCTCATTGATTGCTCTAAATATCTGATCACTTTTCGCCAATGTCAACCTCCGATGTAAATTCTGCAATGAGATTCTTTGTTATCTGTTAACTGAATGGGAGTAAAGCAGTTAGAGTGAGTGAGATAGAGGTAGAGAGGGAGAGAAACAAGGATAAAAAAAGAGTGAGGGAGTAAACGAAGGGGAATAAGTAAGATGGAGTGAGGGTGTGATGAAAAAAGAATAAAGAAAGGAAACTGAGGGAAGGGGAGTGACAGAAGCAGAGTGAGGGGGACTGAGGAAGAAGGAGTGGGAAAAGTGAAGTGGTGAAAAATACAGATAGGATGAAGTGCAGAGGGAGAAAGTGAATAATGGTGAGTGAACAACAGTGATAGTTAGGGAAGTAGTAACTGGAAAGATGAGTGAGGGAGAAGGAACAAAATTAAGACACAGGGAAAGTGAGTGAGGAATAGAAGAGGAGTGATAGAAAGAGAGATAATAGGAGTTTAATGGTAAAGGAAAGAGAAGGACAGAGTGAGAGACAGGGAGAGGGAGAGCAAAGAACTGAGAAACAGTGAGCCATTGAGACTGAGTGACACAAACGGAAACAGGCAGAGAAAAATGGATGAAAAAAAAGTGAGGAAAGGAATAAGTGAAGGGGAGTAAGTAAGATGGAGAGACGGAGTGAGGAAAGGGGAGGGAGGGAACGTGACTGAGAGAAAAGTACTAAGGGTGAGTGAAAGGCATTAACACTGAGAAATGTGGTATTAGGAATATGAAAGGGAATGAGAAAGAACAAAGGAGATTAAGAGAGAGGAAAGAGGACTGAGGGATAAAGTAGAAGTCAAGCAAACAGAAAGAGAAAAACAGAAAGAGTGAGGGAGAGAGAGAGAGATAGAGTGAGAGAAAAAGAGAGGGAGAGTAAGTGACTGAGATGGAGTAAAGTGGTTACACTCAGTGAGACAGAAAAAGAGACGGAGAGAGAAATGGAGTGAAGGAGAGTGGGAGAGTAAAGAAACTTCATCATCTGACTCAGATGTGGAGTTTGTTGAAGAGCAGACACGTAGTAAGAAGACCAAGGTGTCCTTTATCTGGAAGTTTTTCTCCTTTCCAGAGGGACACAAGAAAGTATATGCAACAAAGTTCACCTTTAAAATCTGTGGTAGTGTGCTATCTAGAGCACACCAAAAGAAACACTAGTCTTTTAGTATAGACACATTGATTACACGCGTAAAAAATGTAAAAATGTACATTCTAACAATTATGCAAAGGCATCTACCCAAACCCTTGCAGTGAACCCTCCAGTTGCTGTTCCCATCACTTCATCTGCAGGAGCATCTCCTTCATCAACTGCTCTAAATATCGGGCCACTTTTCACCAATGTCCACCTCCAATGCAACTTCTGCGATGATATTCTTTGTTATCTGTCAACTGAGAAGCAGTAAAGCAGTTACAGTACATAAGACAGAGGTAGACAGAGAGAAAAAAAAACATAAAAAAAGTTAGTGAGGGAGTAAACGAAGGTGAGTTAGTGAGATAGAGTGAGGGTGTGATGAAAGAGGAGTAAAGGAAGAAAAGTGAGGGAAGGGGAGTGAGAGAAGCAGAGGGAGGGGGAGTGACAAAAAAGAAGCGGGGAAGTAAAGTGGTGAAAAATACAGATAGGATGAAGTGCAGAGAGAGAAAGTGAATGATAGCGAGTGGACAACAGTGATAGATAGGGGAGTATTAGGAAGAGAAAAGATGAGTGAGGGAGAAGGAACAAAATTAAGAGACAGGGAAAGTGAGTAAAGAATAGAAGAACAGTGATAGAAAGAGAGAGGATAAGAGTTTAAGGGTAAAGGAGAGAGAAGGACAGAGTGAGAGACAGGGAGAGGGAGAGCAAAGAACTGAGAAGGAATGAGCCAGTGAGACTGAATGACACAGAGACAAACAGGGAGAGAAAAATGGATGAAAAAAGCGAGTGAAGGAATAAGTGAAGGGGAGTAAGTAAGATGGAGTGAGGGAGTGAGGAAAGGGGAGTGAAGCAAGGTGACTGAGGGAGAAATACTGAGGGTGAGTGAAGGGCAGTAACACTGAGGAAAGGGGTATGAGGGTGATGAAAGAGAATGAGAGAGAAGGAACAAGATTAGGAGAGAGGAAAGAGGACTGAGGGATAAAGTAGGAGTGAAGGAAACAGAAACAGAAAGACAGGAAGGATGAGAGAGAGAAAGAGAGAGAGAGAGTAAGAGAGAAAGAGAGGGAGAGCAAGTAACTGAGAGGGAGTAAGACGGTTAGACTGAGTGAGATACAGGGAGAGAGGGAGAGAGAAAAAGACTGAAAGGAAGTGTGGGACTAAAGGAATGGGAGTAAGCAAAAGTGAATGAGGAAAGAGGAGTAAGGGAAAGGGACTGACAGACAGAGTGAGGTAAAGAAAGTGAAGGGAGTGCAAAAAGTGGAGTGAATGAAAGAGACTGAGGGATGATATGAAGAAAAATCAGTAAGGAGAGAGAACGAATTAAGGAAGAGAATTGAGCAAAAGGGAGTGAGGGAGTGAGAGAAATGGAGTGAGTGAAGATCAATGAGGGTTAATGTTATGGAAAGAGAGTAAGGAGGGAGTGAGAAGAGACTAAATGATACAGTAACACAAAGGTAGTGATATAGGAACATAGGAAAGAGAAGTGAGAGACAGACATGGGAAAGAGGGAGTTGGACAAGGTGAGTGACAGAAAAGAGAGAGTACTGATGGTCACAGAAAGACTATAAAAGTGAATGAAGGGCATGCATGAGAATGAGAAAAGGAGAGTAAAATGAGTAGAGGAAGAAGAGTAAGGAGAGATTAAAGAATAGGAAAGAAAGAAACACAATTAAGAGAGTGAAGAAAAAGTATTTTCTGTTTGTCATACTTTCCTTATAAATAATGACAACTTAATAGAATTATTTTGTTATAAATATAGTATCTGTGGAAGACAAGAAAAAAATGAGTTACAATATATTTTTTATAATACATAAGAAAGTAGAAGTGAAAAAAAACAGGAAAGGAAGGGTGAGGGAGAAACACAGAGGAAGAGAGGAACTGAGTAATGGACTGAAAGGAGTAAAAGACTAAAGGAATGAGAGTTTCTAAAACGGATTGAGGAAACGAGATTAATAGAAGGGAATTGACGGAATAGGTGCAAGAGAAATGGAATGAGAGTAATGCAGAGAGAAGAGAACATGAAGTGGAGAAAGAAGACTCAGATTGAGTGAAGGGCAGGGATAGTGAGGGAAGGGATATAAGACTGTGGGAAGGGGAGTGATGGAAAAAGAAGTATATTAAAAGAAAGGAAAAAAAGTAAGTGAGAGAGAAGGATTTATGGAAAGAGACAGAAAACAAAAGGAAGACTGGTTGAGAGAAAGGGAGACAGTAAAAGATAGAAACAGAGGGAGAGTGACAGACTGTGAAGTAGTAAATCAGTTATACTGACTGATACTGAAGAACAGACTTAGACACAAATGGAGAAAAGGGCAGTGAGTGAAAGGGAGTGAGGAAGTGAAAGAAGTGGAGTGAGTGAAAGTCACTCAGTGATCATATGAAGGAAAGAGAGTAAGGGGGCAGTGACAAGAGACTGATCGATACAGTAAGACAAGGGTAGTGATGGAGGAAGATAGGAAAGACAGAGGAAAGAGGGAGTTGGACGAGATGAGTGAGGGTGAAGGAAGAGTACTAATGGTGAGAGAAGCACAGTAAAGGTGAATGAAAGGGGAGTAAGTAGAATGAGGGAAGAGGAGTAAGATAAGGGAAAGTAAAAAAGTAATAGGCACAGTGAAGAAAGGATATAGAGAAATAGAAGTAAGAAAGTAATGAAAAAGTATTTTTTGTTTGTTGTACTTACCTAAATATAATTTCTGTGGAAGAGAAGAAACAATTGAGTTATAATATATTTTTCACAATACAAAATACAAAATAATTTGTACAATACATTATATATTTTATTTTGCTGTTCTCAGATTATATTGAATTTCACTAAAAACAGTGAGTTCATATCATATGACAGCGGGCAAAAAAAACCACAATAAAAAGATTGTGTTTAAAAAACCCATTCAACATTTTCATTGACAATGTAACAATTAGAAAAAACATATCTTAAATGTCTTTTTTAAACAGCAATTTCTGATGTAAGTAAAGAATGTGAAAAACATTCACAAAGTAAAAAAACAATACTACTTCTTTCTTATACACTCTAAATAAAGTAATGTCCAAACATATGCTAATAACATTTACCCGAAATAGTCATTTGTTTGTGATACTATTCCTCATGGCCAAATAGTATCTGCGAAGTCCTTAGTTTGGAAGTTACTTAATAGTACTCTTAAGCATCCGTCTCCCGACCTTCTGAAACAAAAGCACCCACATCTTTTGGACCATCTAACAATGGTTATACCTCCACCCGATAGTATTTATCATGTACATAGAACCTTAAACAAATAGCATGCTATCAGGAGCACGCCAGGAAGAGAGATTCTTTACCAACTAATCCGGTCTCCTGGCAGCCGACGAATACCACTGATTACCGCGGCTCCTGCCGCCCGACTGTGGGTGGTCGTGTTTTCATCCGCTACCTTCGGATCTAGCCTCTATCCCTTGAGGTACTCCGGCATTTAGAGGCTTAAAAACGCCAAGGCTTTTCATTGTATTTGTCCTGATGATGGACCCTGTGATTTACTAACGGTCCGAAACGCCGTCGACCTTATAAGCACGAAAACTAAACTGTGATTACTATAGGATGTATAGTGCTTAGTTGTGATACTCTGTACAATTGTATTGTTGGCAGAGTACTTGATTTGCCTTAAAAAGCCCTTCTTTGCTGTTTATATCAACCCTATGTACCTGCTCTGTTAGTACTGGACACAGGCTTGTGGTCCACACTGGCTGATTGTTGGAAGGTACTTTGTGTAATTACATGAATCTTGAGTAAAATCTCTGAAAGACCTCTGTCCGGCTGGACATGTCCTTCTAAAATATAGATTGACTCTGTCTATATTTCATTTTATGCTGAAAGTTTCCAATGTTGGGGACCAATGTTGTTTGATAAAAATCAGAACCTCAACATCATCTGGTATGCCGATCACACTCTGCTCATTCTTTATTTCACCAAGGAGCTGTATACCATTAAAAGAAACATCTACAAGGGAATAAAAAATGTCACCAACATCTCCAACAACTACAACAAATCTAAAACACCACTGCCTCACTCATGATCAACATTTCCTGTAATACTCATATCACTCACTATATGATACACTTACACTACACTTACACTACCTCTTTGACAAGTTTAAGTTTTTTTTTATCTTGATCACCCTGACTAACAAAGTAATTCTCAGCAGCAGATTAACCTTTTTTTACAGCACTAATCTTCCTAGGCCAATTGTTTTCCCTAAAATGTGGGTTCTAAAAACACTAGGTAAGAATTTGGTAAGTCAAAAGGCAAACGTTGTTTAAAAGTTAATTGAGTGTCATTACAATGAGTCCAGCCTTTTGCACATTTTAAGTAAGCTGTATAATGTCCTGATGTTGTAGAAGAACCATCATGGAAAATAATTGCTACAGTTACAAAAGTTCTTCCTGAAATTGATATTTGAGAAGCCACAAACTTTTTAATTAAAGTTGTCAATTTTGTTCCATCAGGTCTGCATCGTTGGAGCATTAAAATACATACTGTCAATATCTTTGTATAAATAATGTTGATAACATTTCTGAGTTACACTGGGTACAGACCATGTTTTGATTTGCTTCTCTAACTAGATTATTAAAAGTCACTGATTTGCAGTCTGGTAATGTCAAATATATAAATCTTTCTGTGTCTATTTGAGTACTACTTGAAAACGAACAATTATAACAGTCATGTTGCCATTTATAAGATACACCGAATATATTTTCAATATCTATACCTTCATCTTGCAATACAACAAGCATATACATAAGAAATTCCTGACAATCTTGCTGAATATTCTGTGAAAATTGATTTACGCCAGAACATATGTCTAAAACATTTCGAATATCAGAAACACTTTCTATTTTTGTTTTATCACTGCTACATTTCTCTAAGACAGAATTCAACAAACAACAAAATCTTTGATCCTGATTATCAACAATCTGTTTCTGTAAAGTTTGAAGAAAAAAAACAACATTAACCACTACATTAGCATAGCAGTTGACACCAGTACTGTTTTCAAACTGAAATCCAACAACCTCTTCAATACTATCCTTTTTCTTTTACTTTGCAATTACTGGTTCATCTAGTTTTTTTCTTTTCTCTACAACCTTACTACAATTTTTCTCCAATCTTCTTTTTGACGTACCACAACCTTTTCAAATAAAGGATATTGAGGTAAATTTGGAGCATATTCTCTTCTTAACCTGTTATACTCTTTCACACAATTCAGATCTGCACTAATCTTTGTCTCATCAAAATCAATCAAGTATAATCCAGATAAAGTTCTGACTCGAGATAAAGCAACATATGCCATACCCTCTTTGAACACAGTGCTTCCAATATTCACCAAAGCACTATCTACACTCAAACCTTGTGATTTATGAATAGTCACCGCATATGCCAAACAAATAGGAAACTGTTTTCGGCGGACATATAAATCTTTTACTAGCAAAAATCGAGTTGAACAACGACTCAATTGTTGTACTTCTTTAATATCATCAAATTTGATTTTCATATTTTCAATCTCATCTCTTTTTGGGTAATTCACAAAACCACCAACATGTCCCATTGCTCCATTTACTAAACCTCTTTCCACATGTAAATTATGTCGTAAAATTATACGACAATTTAAACATACATATAGATTCCTTTCTAAACCAGCCGTTTTAGATATTGATTTCTCTAAAGAATTCAATTTTGACTTTAACTTTTCTGACAAAATAATAGTAGCTCCTTCATCTCTATTCTATCAATAGCTTCCAATTTTATAATTTCTTGATTTTCTAACTTCAACATTTTTTCATTGAAGATTGCACATTCTTGCAGAGTTGGCATTAAGCATATCACTGATTTATTTTCAGCAATTTTTCTATATATATTTTCTGCACCAACATTTTCCTTTGGAAACAAACTGGAAAGTAATTGTGCCTGTAGAGCTTCTTTGCCATGTTCACTTAGTTTTCCAATTCTTATATCTTGAAGAATACTTTTATAATCAGCATCCTTTGCCTGTCGCATATTTTGAGTGAGTTCTGTATATTTAAATATAACCATATATTTACATTTCCAATGCTTCCCAGGCACTTTCTGGTATCTTCATGTGTAACAGTTTTAAACACTGGTTGTCCTTTCACAGGTGTTAGCTGTAGTAGATCTCCAAAAACGATGATGTGTTTTCCTCCAAACAACACATCATACTCTGTTTTAAGAATTTGTTGCATTCTTAAATGCACAAAGGTAAGCATTAAATTTGATACCATGCTTACCTCATCAATAATGAGAAATTTCATTTTTTTCAGGACTCTGGAAGCTTCACAACACGCTTCTCCAGATAGCTTGTGGTATTCTAATTTATTTTCGTGCTCTACTGGCAGCATCAACAAACGATGTAAAGTAATCCCTTTAATGTTATGTGCTGCCAACCCAGTTGGAGCGGTAACAACACAAGAGAGTGACGGCTCTGTTCTTTTCTGTAGATAAGATGCAATTCCTTTAATTAGAAAACTTTTTCCAGTTCCTGCTTTTCCACTCACATACAGTCGGACAGGTTGAAATGAAGTACATGAGCACTCTTTTTTCTCATGAAGTAAACCATGCTCAATCTGCTCTGTCACTTCATCATATATTTGTTTTTGCTGAACATTTAGTTGTTTTTCCAATTCTTCTAAGTTTATTACATCCTCCTGAGCTTGTTCTATTGCTCTTTCCACCTCATCCATGGCAGTGGCTGCTTCATTTTGGATAATTGCTCCTCCTAATGGATCCTGACTCAACGAAGCAGAACTTTGACTGTCTTGAGAACTGCCTCTAGCAATCTCTGCTGCAATTGTAGCTTCTTGCTGTATTTCCTCGTTCAATATTTCTAGATAATTGGTGAAAACAGGACGTTCTATAGTATTTTTGGTTGCGTTGAATGAATCTTCATAACTGAGAAAATCTCCAAGTAGTTCCTCTTCTGTACGCCATGGTTTAAAGAGATGCAAAAGAGCTGAATAGTAAAATTCCCTTTTGTCAGAAGTTTCGCAACTCAGTTTTCGATGATTAATCAAATGTCCTTTTCTTTGTTTCACCAGACAACCTTCAGATCCAATCACTGCATATACTCCTTTATTGATATCTTCTGTAATGTTCTTCTTAAAAGTATAGCTTTGCAGTACTTCATAGAGACAAACATTCTCAAGATGATTACTTCTATTTGGATAGTACGTATCCAACATATTTGTCTTCAAAATATCTGTACTGTTTGGTTCTCTCTCTGCTAAATACTCAATTTCTTGTACAGATTTCAAAACTCGGTTTCGTGTTCTTGCAAGACCTAAACTCACCCAAATGATTGTTCTAGATTTGGCATATAGACTTGCAGATAATAAGCAATCTGAACATTCATATGCTCAATTTCTCGATGAGCCAACATCTTCAAACTGTAGCTGTACAATTTCTTGCTTAGGCTCTTTTCATGAGAAATTTCTTCCCACATTTCCTTTAGTTCTGTCTTTTCAGATTTCGTAATGTAAGAAGTTACATATAGAGCCACAGCAATGGAGTTATCTGCATTATATTGAATATCCATGTTTGCATTCCACATGGAAAAAATGACTGGGTTATAGTCATTTATGTACTTTGACTCTTCATTTCTTCTTAAGTTATAGGTATTTTTCGGTGATTTTCGTGTCACATTATGTCGCAAAGATGACATAAAATTGTTCACTCTTCCTTTTGATGTTACTGGTCGTGGAAATCCAAAACGACATTTTGTGTACAACTTGTCCTTTGATTTGTACTTTCGACAACGATGGGTTTAAAACCGCAAGACTTGATGTTTTAAATTCTTTTGTTCTGTGTTTTTTGGAACAGCACATGTAGAATACTGTTCAATAAAACTCCTCACTGTGTCATCCAAATCTGTTCCAAATTTGGGGGCATCTTTGATCCATAGCAGCATATGTATGTGAGGAGCACCTCTTGCTTGATACTCCTTTCTCCAAAAGAAATCCAGAACCTCTCCAAGAAGAGGATTTTTTTGTTTGTTATAAAAGACATCATAGCTTCAAATCTATGATTGAAATACCTGCATACATTAACTGGACCCAAAGAGCACAATTCTCCAGGTGTCTTGTATTCTATATTTTCGATGTTTGCATTTGCCTCTCGAAGAAATTGAAGTAAATCTTCCCAAGCATACTCAGCACAGCTTAGAGTAAGGAACCATGTAGGAGTTCCTAAGTTTCTTAGCGTACATTTCAATTCCCCATGACGACGGTACCAATACTTGTTAGTACCATGCTGACATGCCATGAGAATAATTAGCTGAGATTCCAAAACAGTGTCTTTCCCTTGAACTTTATTCATAAAGTCCCTTGCCGAAACATTCTGCAGATGTACTCCACTTTTTAGTATGTGGTTTACTGCATAAGAAAGTCCAGACAAATCACTCTCAAACAGAAGGTGAAACAAATATGGAATACATTGTCGAAATCTTGGATCTTCTGCATACAATCTTGATGTTCGGTATTCAGATGCTGGTATCTGCACAGGTCGGTCATCATATCGTCCACCTCGACCTGTTGGAAATAACTGAGGAAAACAATGAGCTTCCAAGCTTTCTTCCCATACACTAATAGGACTTCCTTTTGCTTCTTTCATTTGGAATAACTCAATAGCATTCCCCATTACTTCTTTGGAATGCAGTGGATGAACACTATAATGTTCATAAATGTGTTCACTTCTGGACACATCCACTTTTTCATTTTGTCCAGCTGACAAATCACTGTCTTCTTCTATAGTTGTTTCCTCTTCTCCTACATATACATTTTTGTAGTATTGATTGTTTTTTACCAAATACAACATTGCCTTTTTGACTTTCCTAACATCCACTAACTCTTGCCAGATTTTCTTACTCTTTGTAGGTACGCCATTAACTAGAATAACTAGAGGTTCCTCATCCACATTTTCAACGCCAATTGTTTTAATATTTTTCTTTAAATCTAGAGGCAAATATACAACTCTTCCCTTTAATCCTCTCTGTAAATCTGAAGGAGGCAATTTCCCTGTCTTAGGCTCCATACGAACAATAGCCTGAAATGGATGCACACATTGATTCAGAATAGACTCATAAAAATTTAAATCCATTAGTTCAGAAGGAATATTTACCAACTCAAGATTATTATGTACAGCTCTAGCTGGCATTTTGTTTTCATTTAATTTATTATAACAATATTTACAAATACGTTGATCAGAACCCAAATCAAAACAATTCTCTACCAACAAATAAGTTGCAAATTCCTTCCACTCATTATTATTCTCCTTTTCACTTTTTAAATATAGATCAACTAACCTGGTCTGATTTTTATAATGAATTCTTCTGCAACAAATACAAGAAAAATTGGGCCTTTCTCCTGAAATGACCTTAAACCTTGTAATTTCTTGGTCATAATTTTCTGTACTCAAACATTGTACATTTTCTTCCACATTTCCTTCTATTACTGTATCAGTTTCTGCACTGCCCTCTTTTTCACAAAAGTAACTAACCTCAATTTCTTCACAAATGTTCTTTACATCTAATACAGATCCATGTAAAAGAGCACTGTTTAACTGTTTTACGGTTGAGTAAAGCAGGGGGGCAGGATATGCTGATTATCAATATGTATTCTAGAGGTCTTCCAGGTGGCCGTGGTCCCAAGCTGATAGGGGCTTTAGATACTTTACTTTCGGGTTGGAACAAAGGGTCTTTTATAATGTTAGCAGGAGACATTAATTGTACCTTTGAGCCACTGTATCAGCCTGAGGATAACTGGGGGTCCGCAGAAGATGTGACCTGGAAAATTCCGGATCTCTCAAATAAAAATCTAGCCAAAGCAACGGAGGCCGCCTTGAATTGGTCCGCTTTTTGCCTCTCTTGGGGTTTAAGGGCGGTAAATGGTCGCACTAAATCAGACCAAGGAGCCAATTTCACCTTTGATAATGGCGTTAGAAAGAGTCGTATCGACTATATTTTCCTCAATCTGGAACATTGGTGTCTAATCCTTGATTTGGAAATTGTTACGCGTCCTGAAAGTGACCACAACCCACTGTCCCTAACAATTAAAATGCAGGACTTATTAAGCCCAGCGGAACTTGTTCCAAGGGGCCAGGGGGTCGTAACCATATCTAATGACCGGAGGAGACTGAAATGGACATCTATAACCAATGATGTATTACTACAGGCTAAATTAGAAAAGGTGGTGTTGAACGCACTCAACAACCTGAGGTCCCTTGATGGTGACATGGGTAACACTCACTTAGATATGACTATGGACATACATGATAAATGCTTCGTAGAGCTCAACACTCTCCTCTCTAAACCTTGTAAGCCAAACGCTGTGATCCAACCTGCTCCTAGAGCCAAGTGGTATAATAGAGAGTGTAGAGAGGCCCACGGCCATTTAATTAAGTCAGTCAAATCTAGAGATTTGAGTGCAGTAAAGGCGGCCAGGCAAAGGTATAAAAGAGTCCAATGGGAAGCGAAGAGAGAATGGGAGGATGATTTCTGGGCGGACCTCTTGGCCGCCAGTAAATCAAACAACCAGACCAAATTCTGGGACATCATTAGATGTGGAAAGGATGGTGACTTTCGCATACCATCTAATCATGTACCCCCCGAAGTTTGGATAAATCACTACTCCACCCAATTTTGCCAAGATGTGGCTGATCCAACGGACTCATTTAACCCGCAACAAACCATTTTCTCTAGCAATCTGATTATGACCTTTTCCGAAAGGGAAACTGAGATTGCATTAGGGTTAACGAAGCGGGGGAAGGCCCCAGGACTGGATGAAATTCCAGCAGATCTTTTTAAAGCAAATACAGGCCTCTGGGTACCCTACTTAACCCGCATTGCAAATGCTATAGCCAGAGGTGCACGCATCCCACAGACTTGGAAGGGGGCGGAGATTCTCCCAATACATAAAAAGGGTGATAAATCTAACCCAGGGAACTACCGCCCGATCAGCTTAATTGATTGTTTCCAGAAGGTATTTGCTCGCATTCTCCTGGCAAGGGTACATGGGTGGATGGAATCGGAGGGAATACTGTCTCCACTACAGGTGGGATTCAGATATGGCATAAGTACTATTGACCAGGTTTTACGGCTTTGCATGATTTTCTGGAAAGTCGTCTTACTTGGTGGGGGTACCATCTATGCCGCTTTCATAGATTTGAAATCGGCTTTTGACCTAGTGCCGAGGGGGAAACTATGGCAGGTATTGAGGGACCTTGGTATGCCGGGGGACTTGGTCGAAATGATCATCAGATTACACCAAGACAATTTTGCGAGGGTGAGATGGGGGGCCAAGGGGCAAACCACAGACGCATTTCTGGTTTCACGAGGAGTGCGCCAGGGGTGCGTTCTTGCCCCTACCCTCTTCCTACTCTATATAGACCAGGTTGTCAAATTTTTTAAGTTGATCAACACCGATGCACCATCCCTGGCGGGAACGAAATTCCCAATGTTGATTTTCGCCGATGATACCCTCCTCTTGTCTAAGACCAGGGGAGGGTTACAGCAGGCCTTAAATCATTTTGAGGAATTTTGTAATAAAAATGGTCTCCAAATCAATGTGGGGAAAACCAAGTTCATGGTTTTTTCCAGGAAAAAACCTATACGTAGTAGTGTTCAACTGAACGGGGCCAACCTGGAACAAGTCGACAAAATGACGTACTTGGGGGTCACCTTGGATTCTCGCCTGTCTTGGGACCCACAAATAGAGACCCAACAATTAAAACTCGCCCAAATGACTGGCTGCCTTTTGCGCGAGCAAAAGAAAACCATCACAAAAAGGGTAGCCCCTGCCCTCCAAATTTATGATGTCAAAATTAACACAGCTACACTTTACGGGGCAGAGCTTTGGGGCCATAAGGACCTCACTAGTCTATATAGAATACAGTGTAGGTTCCTACGTAATCTGGTGGGGCTGCCCCAAACATCCCCACTGATCCCACTCTGTCACGACATGGGCTGTCCACCAATAACCGACACGGCCAGATTTAGAGTAGTGTCACTGTGGAGGCGCCTATGGACATCCGAGGATTTGGAGTTTTTCGCAAAGGAGCTAGCCGAGGTGAAAGCTATGGGGGGCTCGGAACGCATTCCTTGGCTTCGCTCAGTGAAAATTAGCCTGTGTGAAATGGGGCTTAGTCATTTATGGGTTTCCCCAGGTATTAACAACTTTCCATCAAAAAAGGAATTTAAGTGTTTATTTTGGGCCTCAACCCGTATGTCCCTGGTCCAAGCTTCCAGTTTGGTGAACTTGACGGGTCGTTTTCTAAGCTTTAAACAGGACTCTGCCCGTGAAACATACTGGGACCTTATCACCAGACCAATGGACAAAAAGCTTTATCATCAATTTCGGGTGGGGTCCCTACCCCTGAATTCCTTTACCACATCCTGGGATAAATCCTTTTCTAACCTATGTACATTTTGTCCAGGTTGTAGGGAAACTGAGGGTCATTTTTTGTTTGCTTGTCCCCAATATCGTGTACCCCGTTCAAAATGGTTAAAACCCATTTTTAAACATCTGTCCTGTAGGAAAGCCTCGGAAGCTATATGGGCCCTAAAAACAAACACTTCCAACTTGATTGTCATATGTCTTGCCAAGTTTTTAGGGTGGGCTTGGGCAATAAGAGCTAGAAGGATTGCAACTGTCCCCCGTCTATAATATATCATGTGTAAATTGTGTTCCCAATGTATTAGTTGTTTTTATCTTGCTGATGAAATCTTAATAATGTCTGGTTTTTCGAAAACATAGTTTAATAATGTCTTAACCGAGGGATATCTTGCCCTATTTCAACATACTCTATTTAATATATAGATACACACCGTTCTTAATGATTTTGTAAAACTGTGGAGATTTTCATGAATTGTATTTGTTATCGTGTTTAATTTGTCTTTTATGATTTTATTATCGAAATAAAGACATTAAAATCTGAAATCTGAACTGTTTTAGCTTAAGTGCTGGAGTTTTTGCATAATACATCCTTCTCACTAATTTCCTCACTTCAGTATGATGCACTGCTAACATCCTAAAATGGTGAAAAACACTCTGGCATACTTTTGTAGAAAGACAAGCCAGAGAATGACCTTGCAAACCCGTTTTTTCTCTCACTTGGCAGGGGTCTAATTCTTGCAACATCTTAATCTTCTGTTCAATACTTTTCTTAGAATACTTACGTAAGAAATTGCGGAAAAAATCAATTGAATCCTGCCGTACACTACAAATACTACTACAATTCCAACTGTACACTGGAGCCTTAGAACATCTCCCTAAAACTTCATCAGATAACACCTCTTCTGCATTTCTTGGGACAATTTTCTCTTTTTCAATCGCACAACTGTCCTTCACCTCATATGCTCGACCACTGGTGTCAACTGCATGCAACAAATCATTAGTCTGAAAGTAAGTCTCTTCATCAAAAAATGGCTCAGAACTTGAACTATGCTTCCATTCTCCAGAAAAAACATTACAAAAATTAGTTCTATTAATTAGTCTTTTCAACTTACTTTTCGCTTTCAAAAGAATAATTGCCTTGTCTAGTGTATGAAGTCTATTGATTACTAAAATAAATAATTTTTTTTTTAATTCAAACACTTCATCCACAATACCTTCAATTTTATTTTTTTTGCTTATAAAAAGCTGTTTTCCTTTTAGAAGTCTTTCCACTTTTCAACAAATTTAATACAATTCTGTTATAAGTCATTCTCTTGCGAATTTCAACAAACTAATTTTTTCGTCTATTACTGTTTGTAATTTCATCACCACACACTTTTCCAAAATTTTTTTAACTCCTTTTTTTTTTGTTAGAGATGATTTTTGGATCTTCTCCACATTATCCATATTTTTTTTCTTTTAGTTAATTTCCTTATAAAATCCTTTGTTGTCTTACCAGAAGCATTCTTCTTTTTCTCTGTACAATGTTGTTTAGATAAATCTTGTAATTGTGTTGTCTTGGAAAAGTAAGTATGTTTATATTTTCTTCTTTTAGAATCCTTGGTAGGCATCTTGATTTTCTTTCTGAAGATAATAACAATCTATTGTGAAGAAAAAAAAACATGTTATACACCACTACTAACATACTACATAGCAATTAAAACAACTACATGATGTAAACACTGATTCACTTCATAAGTACATTGAAGGTACAGCAACAGTGTCTGAGCAGAGTAGGAAATCATACAGTCACTGCTGTTTCTCAGTTTATGGCAGTGCAGTGGTGTTTCAACATTATAGGGAAATTTCCTTAGAATGGTGTTTCAAGGTTCTGAACAGTGCAGTAGTGTTTAGACAGTGTAGGAAGTCATGATGAGATTCATATTTCTGACTTTAGAGCAATACAGTTGTGCAAGGGCAGTGTATAGTATCATGCAAGGGCTAGGAGTATAAAGCACTTTTTGTCCTAAACTCTAACTCACTCCATGAGTACATGTATTCCCATGTCTTAAAACACATACACAGAGGAAGAGAAATGATTACTACATGCTACAGAGAGACTTGCTATGGCATTTCTACAGGTTGGACAGGATCTTCAGTACACAGCATGGAGATTATTTCCAAATTAGGAGACCTGACATTTATACTGCATAGCAGTTTCTAGTACTACACACCATAAACCCTAACACACTTCATCAGAACATTATTACAATACTACAAAAAGACTCACTCGAATAATTTTTAATAAATTTATTCATCAAACATTTCGTATTCCAATAAAACCTCCAACATCACTTCATCCGGTATTTCATTTTGATTTTCCTCAAATTCAAAATTTTGATCTTCAAATTCAAAATCTTCCACCACTTCCAGTACTTCACTGTCCAAAGTCTCATCAAAGAAATATGCATTTTCTTTATTAATTTCCTCTGCAAAAGACCCATCTATTAGGTCCTCTATTAGTTCGTCTGACATGTCAAAATTTAGAGCAAAGTTCTCCTCATGGTCTTCCATTGCACCAATATGATAATGTTGTTGCACCTTCCAAAAAAATATAAACACTTAATTATATCATTTTCTCTAATAGATAGTAAAAAACTACCTTTATCAATTTTATAAGTGCATATATTCCCATATTTTTAAACACATTAACTACGCAAATTATTCTTCCACCTTCCTCGTAAATGAAAACAGACTCACTCTGAGATCTTACACACATAACACTATCCCTTCCAATTCAGTAAAATGATTACTACAATCAAAGGGCGTCTTGCTGGAAATATTTTTTCAGGCTTTACAACACTGCAGTTGTGTTGCAAGAGTTTTGAATATTTTTCTAGGAATGGAGTTTCAGGGTTTAGTACAATGAGGTGAACTTAAAGCAGTGTATTGTCCCCCTGCCTACAGCCCTCCACCATCTATCATCTGTTTGTACAATATCTGTGTCTGTTTGCACTGTCTGTGTCTCTGCTTGAACCATCTCACCAACTCTCTGCACCATCTTTTCTGTGACTGCACCATCTGTCCCTCTTCCTGCAGCCCTACACCATCTATCCTCTGTGTGTCCCATGTCTGTGTCTGCTTGCAATGTCTGTCCCTCTGCCTACAGCCCTCCACCATCTATCCTCTGTGTGTACCATGTCTGTGTCTGCGAGCACTATCTGTGTCTCTGCTTGAACCATCTCACCCTCTCCCTACACCATTTTTTCTCTGACTGCACCATCTCTTCCTCTGCCTGTAGCCCTGCATCATCTATCATCTGATAGTACCATGTCTGTGTCTGCATGCACTATCTGTGTCTCTGCTAGAGCCATCTCACCCTCTTTCTACATCATCTTTTCTATGACTGCACCATCTGTCCCTCTGCCTGCAGCCCTACACCATATATACTCTGTGTGTACCATGTCTGTGTCTGCTTGCACTATCTGTCCCTCTGCCTACAGCCCTCCACCATCTATCCTCTGTGTCTACCATATCTGTGTCTGCTTGCACTATCTGTGTCTCTGCTTGAACAATCTCACCCTCCCTCTGCACCATCTTTTCTGTGACTGAACCATCTGTCCCTCTGCTTGCAGCCCTATACCATCTATCATCTGTGTGTACCATGTCTGTGTCTGCTTCCACTATCTATATCTCTGCTTGAACCATCTCACCCTCTCTCTGCACCATCTTTTCTGTCACTGCACCATCTGTCCCTCTGCCTGCAGCCCTACACCATCTATCCTCTGTATGTACCATGTCTCTGTCTGCTTGCACTATCTGTGTCTCTGCCTACAGCCCTCTACCATCTATCCTCTGTGTATACCATGTCTATGTCTGCTTGCACTATCTGTGTCTCAGCTTGAACCATCTGACCTTGTCTCTGCACCATCTTTTCTGTGACTGCACCATCTGTCCCTCTGACTGCAGCCTTACACCATCTATCCTCTGGATGTACCATGTCTCTGACTGCTTGCACTATCTGTCCCTCTGCCTACAGCCCTCCACCATCTTTCCTCTGTGTGTACCATTTCTGTGTCTGTGAGATGGGGTGAGATGGTTCAAGCAGAAACACAGATAGTGCAAGCAGACTCAGACATGGTACACACAGAGGATAAAATGGTACAACAGAGAAGAAATACTGGAAACAGTGAGAGAAATGTTACATGCAGGGACTAATTGGAGCACAGAGAGGGGGAGATAGTGAAGACAGAGATAAAATAATACACACAGAGGGTGCGAGACTACAAGCAGAGAATGAAAAGATTTAACATGTAAGCGCTGTCTAAAACATAACAGCAGCCATATCATAGTAGGCCTCTGCAGATGCACATCAGAGAATGCAGGCAGTGGGAGAGGGTTGGTGCAGACAGAAAATGAGATAAGCAGAGAGAGGTACACTGTGAGGAGAGACAGGGCAAATTATAGAAAAAGTGCAAATATAATTCTTTAATTTACACAGATACTCAGTGTGATCTTAGTCAAAAATGTTAAAACCATAGATTTCACCAAAACGCATATACCACAGAAAAACCTTTAAGAGACAGAACACTATCCCTTCCAATTCAGTAAAATAAGTACTACAATGAAAGGGAGTCTTACTGGGAATATTCTTTTAGGATGTACAACTCTGCAGTTGTCTTGCAAGAGTTTAGAATATTTTTCTAGGAATGGAGTTTCAGGGTTTAGGACAATGAAGTTAACTTAAACCAGTGTAGTGAGTTAAGGTGGGACTGAGAATGTACAAATCAAATTCACTGAAATGATTACTACATGCTACAGACACAGTTACTTTAGCATTTCAATAGCACACCCAGCATCTAAATTGCACAGCATAAACACAATTTGAAAATTAAGAGGCCTGAAACACATACTGCATAGGACTTTCTACAACTACATCACCTAAACCATGACTCAGTTCATGATTTAGGTGATTTAGCACACAGAGGGAGACAAAGTACAAACAGAGACAAAATGGTACACACAGAGGGTGCGAGACTACAGGCAGAGAAGGAAAAGATTTAACATGTAAGCGCTGTCTAACACACACCAGCAGCCATATCATAATAGGCCTCTGCAGATGCACATGAAAGGGTGCAGGCAGTGGGAGAGGATTGGTGCAGACAGAACATGAGATACTGCAGGCAGAGAGTAAACTGGTGCAATCAGAGGATAGATGATGCAGAGCTACAGGCACAGGAAGAGATGGTGCAGTCACTGAAAAGGTGGTGCAGAGAAAGGGTGAGATGATTCAAGCAGAGACATAGATAGTGCAAGCAGACAAAGACATGGTACACACAGAGGATAGATGGTGTAGGGCTGCAGGCAGAGGGACAGATGGTGCAGTCACAGAACAGATGATGCAGAGAGAGGGTGAGATGGTTCAAGCAGAGACACAGATAGTGCATGCAGACACAGACATGGTACTATCAGAGAATAGATGATGCAGGGCTACAGGCAGAGGAAGAGATGGTGGAGTCAGAGAAAAGGTGGTGCAGAGAAAGGGTGAGATGGTTCAAGCAGAAACACAGATAGTGCAAGCAGACACAGACATGGTACACACAGAGGATAAAATGGTACAACAGAGAAGAAATACTGGAAACAGTGAGAGAAATGTTACATGCAGAGACTAATTGGAGCACAGAGAGGGGGAGATAGTGAAGACAGAGATAAAATAATACATACAGAGGGTGCGAGACTACAAGCAGAGAAGGAAAAGATTTAACATGTAAGCGCTGTCTAAAACATAACAGCAGCCATATCATAATAGGCCTCTGCAGATGCACATCAGAGGATGCAGGCAGTGGGAGAGGGTTGGTGCAGACAGAAAATGAGAAAAGCAGAGAGAGATAGACTGTGAGGAGAGACAGGGCAGATTATAGAAAAAGGTACAAATATAATTCTTTAATTTACACAGACACTCAGTGTGATCTTAGTCAAAAATGTTAAAATTATAGATTTAACCAAAACGCATATGCCACAGAAAAACCTTTAAGAGACAGAACACTATCCCTTCCAATTCAGTAAAATAAGTACTACAATGAAAAGGAGTCTTACTGGGAATATTCTTTTAGGATTTACAACTCTGCAGTTGTCTTGCAAGAGTTGAGAATATTTTTCTAGGAATGGAGTTTCAGGGTTTAGGACAATGAAGTGAACTTAAACCAGTGTAGTGAGTTAAGGTGGGACTGAGAATGTACAAATCAAGTTCACTGAAATGATTACTACATGCTACAGACACAGTTACTTTAGCATTTCAACAGCACCCTCAGCATCTAAATTGCACAGCATAAACACAATTTGAAAATTAAGAGGCCTGAAACACATACTGCATAGGACTTTCTACAACTACATCACCTAAACCATGACTCAGTTCATGATTTAGGTGATTTAGCACGCAGAGGAAGACAAAGTACAAACAGAGACAAAATGGTACACACAGAGGGTGCGAGACTACAGGCAGAGAAGGAAAAGATTTAACATGTAAGCGCTTTCTAACACACACCAGCAGCCATATCATAATAGGCCTCTGCAGATGCACATGAAAGGGTGCAGGCAGTGGGAGAGGATTGGTGCAGACAGAAAATGAGATACTGCAGGCAGAGAGTAAACTGGTGCAATCAGAGGATAGATGATGCAGAGCTACAGGCACAGGAAGAGATGGTGCAGTCACTGAAAAGGTGGTGCAGAGAAAGGGTGAGATGATTCAAGCAGAGACACAGATAGTGCAAGCAGACAAAGACATGGTACACACAGAGGATAGATGGTGTAGGGCTGCAGGCAGAGGGACAGATGGTGCAGTCACAGAAAAGATGATACAGAGAGAGGGTGAGATGGTTCAAGCAGAGACACAGATAGTGCATGCAGACACAGACATGGTACTATCAGAGGATAGATGATGCAGGGCAACAGGAAGAGGAAGAGATGGTGCAGTCAGAGAAAAGGTGGTGCAGAGAAAGGGTGAGATGGTTCAAGCAGAAACACAGATAGTGCAAGCAGACACAGACATCGTACTATCAGAGGATAGATGATGCAAGGCTACAGGCAGAGGAAGAGATGGTGCAGTCAGAGAAAAGGTGGTGCAGAGAAAGGGTGAGATGGTTCAAGCAGAAACACAGATAGTGCAAGCAGACACAGACATGGTACACACAGAGGACAAAATGGTACAACAGAGAAGAAATACTGGAAACAGTGAGAGAAATGTTACATGCACAGACTAATTGGAGCACAGAGAGGGGGAGATAGTGAAAACAGAGATAAAATATTACACACAGAGGGTGCGAGACTACAAGCAGAGAAGGAAAAGATTCAACATGTAAGCGCTGTCTAAAACATAACAGCAGCCATATCATAATAGGCCTCTGCAGATGCACATCAGAGGATGCAGGCAGTGGGAGAGGGTTGGTGCAGACAGAAAATGAGATAAGCAGAGAGAGGTAGACTGTGAGGAGAGACAGCGCAGATTATAGAAAAAGTTCAAATATAATTCTTTAATTTACACAGACACTCAGTGTGATCTTAGTCAAAAATGTTAAAACCATAGATTTCACCAAAACGCATACCACCGAAAAACCTTTAAGAGACAGAACACTATCCCTTCAAATTCAGTAAAATGAGTACTACAATGAAAGGGAGTCTTACTGGGAATATTCATTTAGGATTTACAACTCTGCAGTTGTGTTGCAAGAGTTTAGAATATTTTTCTAGGAATGGAGTTTCAGGGTTTAGGACAATGAAGTGAACTTAAACCAGTGTAGTGAGTTAAGGTGGGACTGAGAATGTACAAATCAAATTCACTGAAATGATTAATACATGCCACAGACACAGTTGCTTTAGCATTTCAACAGCACACACAGCATCTAAATTGCACAGCATAAACACAATTTAAAAATTAAGAGGCCTGAAACACATACTGCATAGGACTTTCTACAACTACATCACCTAAACCATGACTCAGTTCATGATTTAGGTGATTTAGCACACAGAGGGAGACAAAGTACAAACAGAGACAAAATGGTACACACAGAGGGTGCGAGACTACAGGCAGAGAAGGAAAAGATTTAAAATGTAAGCGCTGTCTAACACACACCAGCAGCCATATCATAATAGGCCTCTGCAGATGCACATGAAAGGGTGCAAGCAGTGGGAGAGGGTTGGTGCAGACAGAAAATGAGATAAGCAGAGATAGGTAGACTGTGAGGAGAGACAGGACAGATTATAGAAAAAGGTGCAAATATAATACTTTATTTTACACAGACACTCAGTGTGATCCTGGACAAAAAGTTTAAAACCATACATTTTACCAAAACACATTTACCACACGAAAAAGTTTAAGAGACAGAAAACAACCTATCTATTTCAGCACTACAATACACTGAAGAAACCTGAGTCATTTTCAAAATACATTTCCAATTTACAGCATTACTTTTTTGCCAACATTACATCCAAACATGAGACACAATATCAGAAGAAAGAACACAGTATAAGCAGAGAGAGGTACACTGTGAGGAAAGACAGAGGAAATTATACAAAAAGGTGCAAATATAATTCTTTAATTTACACAGACACTCAGTGTGATCTTGGACAAAAACTTTAAAACCATACATTTTACCCAAACACATTTACCACACTAAAACGATTAAGAGACTACATTACAATGCAAAAACCAGTCATTTTCAAAATACATTTCCAATTTGCAGCATTACTTTTTTCCCAGCATTACATCCAAACATGAGACTCACACTGAGACCTTAAAAACATAACAGAAATCCTAGCAATTCAGTCAAATGATTACTACGGTGAAAGGGGTGGAAGAGGGGACCTTGCTAGTAGTGATTTATAAAAAGAGCAAGCGTAAGGGAAACAGAAAGAGAGAGAAAATGGGAGTGAAAAAAGAAACAAAAAAAATAAGTCAGAAGGAGTTACAAAACCGGAGTGAAGGAAAGGGATAATGACAGTGAGGAAAAAGATATGAGGGTAAGGAAAGGAGAGTGAGAGAAAAAAAATATATTAAGAAAAAGGAAAAAAGTGTAAGTAACACAGAAGGATTTATAGAGAAACTGAAGAAGGAAAAAGAACAGTGTTGGAGAGAAAGGAAGACAGTGAGGGAGAGTGAAAGAGCGGGAGAGTGAGTAACATCCACATTGCAACTCATTTTTATTATTAACTTACAATGCACAACATATATCCACTCACAAATTAATAACTCACCTTTAAAAATGCTTTTGAAGATTTAGAACAGTGTCAATCACACACCAGATTTTCTTAAGCAGAATCTCTGAAATGTACCTCAGACACTGCAACCACAAATGGCCCTGATTCACTCTCATTTTACACACATATTCCAGTACATAACCAATGAATTTTCTTCCCACACGAATTCAAAACCAAACTAACATTTTAATTGGTTGTACATTTCAACACTTTCAAACTCACATAATGTTCAACCTTCCCCCACTGCTCTCTCTGCCTGTTACCATGGTAACTCTCCATAGAACACCAACTGCACTCAAAAGGTGAAAAGTTCATCTCTCAATGTTGCAAACCAAAGCAGCAAGTGTGTTTGACTTCTCACTATTCCAGCTAATCCGAAGACGCCCACACGGCAGACGCCGCTATGGCATTGCAAGTGGTTAAATGAATTAAACAAACTGACAGGGTTTCAACGTTGGGACGACATAGGCATCTCCACCATAGGGGACGTGATCGCCAAAGGGGTGCTAAAGTCCTTTCCGACATTAGAGACGGAATTCGGTTTACACCGCTCGCAGTTCCTCAAGTACGCGCAGCTGAGGCACGCTTGGCGGGCCCAAAACATCCAACTGACTGAGCTCCCGGAATATGCCCCTTTGGAGGGGCGACTGTTGCAAGAACAAATTCAGGGGAAAGCAGTCTTGCTCACATATAAAACCTTAACAAACAACATGCTAGGCGACCTGGCGAAGCTTAGGAGGACATGGGAAGCGGAGGTGGGAGCAATGGATGATTTAGACTGGGATATAGTCTTAATGCACCCCAGGGAGGTAGCCATCAAGTCTAGGCTGCGTCTTATCCAATTTAACGTGCTGCACAGGACGTATTATGACAGGGTGCGCCTCCATAAGATGGGGAGAGCGGCGGATAAGAATTGCATGAGGTGTAGTTTGGAGGACGGAGACTTTTACCACACTTTGTGGACCTGCGCTGCAATACAATGCTACTGGGCATACATCTTTAGGGAACTGAGTGAGGTAGTGGGGATCCCCCTCCAACCGGAACTTAGGCTAGCTCTACTTGGTATGACCAATGACGTGGACCTGATGAGACCCCTTCTAACCTTTCTGGTACTGGCCCTTGTGGTGGCGAAGAGGAACATAGCGAAATAGTGGGGGTCACTGGAAACTCCGGAGCTAGAGGAATGGAGAAGAGGAATGGACATGTACATGGCAGCCGAGAGAGTGACTTATAAGGCCAGGGGGTGCCCGAAGAAGTTCCGTAGGGTCTGGTCCAAGTGGAGGTATTATCATGGATTGGATGGGGGGGATATGAGGGGGATTGCACCAGTATTACCCTGCACAACGCCACGAACACACCCGGGTTGACCAGGAGTAGGAGGTCCCGAGACACTTATATTGTGCCATTATTGAATTCGGGCTTGATTGGGAAGAAATTGGTCCACAAGGTGCGACTCACGGGCGCGTAGGTGGAGGAGAAAAGTGTGTGTACAGTCGACTGCTTGATGGCTTTGTTGTGTATTATTAAAATGCAAATAAAAATATTTCTAAAAAAATATATATATCCCAGCTTATCCTGTGCAATGTTCTTTTCAATGACTTTTTCTAAACCAATAGTATTATTCCTTTTAACAAACAGTAGTATGCACCCTAATTTTCAATGTAAAATTATCAGAAACCACCAATCATTTCTATTTTTCAAATGCACTGAATCTCAACAACATTTTTTTCCAAACTCCAAGTTTTCAAACTGCCATTTCAGTTCCAGAGACCATCTGAGTACAACCAGATCTGCCTTCAAGATGCTTAGAGTGTGGATTGTAGGACACAGTTTTATATTCTGGAGTGAAAGGTATGCAGCAAATAGATGTTTTCTCAACCTTGATTTACCAAATGTGGATATTATATGGAGTGGCCAGAGAGGATTGAGATGCCACCAATTGATGCCATTGGTACAATCCTTTATGCATCTCCCACACCCTGACCTCATAATTGTGCACTCTGGTGGCAATGACCTAGGCACTTTGACTGGGGTAGGTCTGGACATGCTTTTATAGGACACCTTTGGCCAATTGATGTCACTTTTTCCACAAACTGCCTTTGTATATTCTAATATATGCCAAAGGCAAAAATGGAACTGGTCCAACCAATATTGTCCACAGATTAAGAAAGAAAGGAAACATGTGAATAAGTCTGTTTCTGCTTTCCTCAGAGACTATGGCATGGGTTCTATATACCACAACAACTTTGGTTACAACATGCAAGGCATCTATAGGAGAGATGGTGTACATTTTACAGATGAGGGGAACAGAGTCTTCCTTTTAAACTTTAGACTCTGCATCGGTAGTTACTTTTAGGTACAAAAAACACTCAATGAACACAACGGCTCTTTTTAGAGCCACCCAACATCTAAACACACAAACTTGTTATTTAAATCTATTTTTTTTGTTTTATATTCTGACGTGCGCGCACCGTGCGCGTACCTCGCGATTTTTAAAAATAAATTAGTATTTTTTTGGCCTTCAGGGGTCCTTCAGGGACCCACTGAGAAGGCCTAGGGAGTCACGGAGACTCTACCCTGCCTCCTTTTAAAAGAACCGTATATTACCTTTTGAAGTAATTACAAATCTCGCGAGGGTACGTCGCACGTAAACGCACCGTGAGAGCACCGTAAGCTTACGGTAAGACCTTCGTGCGCTTACCTCTGATAGTTTTATAATCTGCACAAACTTAATATCTACGTATTTATTCTAAATTTTAAAGGTAGACATTATCTTGGATAATGAAGAAATTGTTTTTTAAAAACTTTTATGAACCGTATATTACCTTTTGAAGTAATTACAAATCTCGCGAGGGTACGTCGCACGTAAACGCACCGTGAGAGCACCGTAAGCTTACGGTAAAACCTTTGTGCGCTTACCTCCGAAAGTTTTATAATCTTACAAACTTAGGGCCAGATGTAGGAAGGCAAATACAGGTCGGTAACGGCCGATTTCGGCCGTTACCGACTGGTATTTGCAGATGGAGATGTAGGGGCCTGAAAATGTGACAAATCGGTATATTTACCGATTCTGTATATTTATCGATTTGGTAAAATACCGAATCGGTATATTTACCGAATCGGTAAATCTACATGTAGGTGGCACTGTAATCAGTGCCACAGGCCCTTACCGATTCGTTATTTACCACCAAATATTATTTGGTGGTAAATAACGAATTCCTGTGTACATGCACATCTGAGCATGTACACCTGTGCCATGTGGCACACATACATGCCCTAAGGGCACACAAGCCAGAATCAGGGGTGCAACAGGGTTTCAAAGTGACAACCTGTCCCCCTTGCAAATTCGGTATTTTTACCGAATCGGTATTTACCGATTCGGTAATTGACATTGATTCCTATGGGCCTCAAGGCCCATAGGAATCAATGACAATTACCGAATCGGTAAATACCAATTCGGTAATTACCGAATCCTTCAGATTCGGTAAAAAATACCGAATTTTTAACTACATCTCATTTACCGAATCTAGAATACCGAATCGGTAAAATTCGGTATTCTAGAGTCGGTAAATGAAAATTACCTACATCTAGCCCTTAATATCTACGTATTTATTCTAAATTTTAAAGGTAGACATTATCTTGGATAATGAAGAAATTGGTTTTTTTAAACTTTTAAACCGTATATCACCTTTTGAAGTAATTACAAATCTCGCGAGGGTACGTCGCACGTAAACGCACCGTGAGAGCACCTTAATCACACCGTAAAACATTTCTGCGCTTACCCCCGTAAATTTTATAATCTTAAATACGTTATATCTACGGATTTATTATAGATTCTAAAGGTAGACATTATCTGGGATAATGAAGAAATTGTTTTTAAAAAAAAATTAAGAACCGTAAATTACTTTTTTAGGTAATTACGAATCTCGCGAGGGTACGTCGCACGTAAACGCACCGTGAGAGCACCGTAAGCTTACGGTAAAACCTTTGTGCGCTTACCTCCGAAAGTTTTATAATCTTACAAACTTAGGGCCAGATGTAGGAAGGCAAATACCGGTCGGTAACAGCCGATTTCGGCCGTTACCAACTGGTATTTGCAGATGGAGATGTAGGGGCCTGAAAATGTGACAAATCGGTATATTTACCGATTCTGTATATTTACCGATTCGTTAAAATACCGAATCGGTATATTTACCGAATGGGTAAATCTACATGTAGGTGGCACTGTAATCAGTGCCACAGGCCCTTACCGATTCGTTATTTACCACCAAATATTATTTGGTGGTAAATAACGAATTCCTGTGTACATGCACATCTGTGCATGTACACCTGTGCCATGTGGCACACATACATGCCCTAAGGGCACACAAGCCAGAATCAGGGGTGCAACAGGGTTTCAAAGTGACACCCTGTCCCCCTTGCAAATTCGGTATTTTTACCGAATCGGTATTTACCGATTCGGTAATTGACATTGATTCCTATGGGCCTCAAGGCCCATAGGAGTCAATGAGAATTACCGAATCGGTAAATACCAATTCGGTATTTACCGAATCCTACAGATTCGGTAAAAAATACCGAATTTTTAACTACATCTCATTTACCGAATCTAGAATACCGAATCGGTAAAATTCGGTATTCTAGAGTCGGTAAATGAAAATTACCTACATCTAGCCCTTAATATCTACGTATTTATTCTAAATTTTAAAGGTAGACATTATCTTGGATAATGAAGAAATTGGTTTTTTAAAACTTTTATAAACCGTATATCACCTTTTGAAGTAATTACAAATCTCGCGAGGGTACGTCGCACGTAAACGCACCGTGAGAGCACCTTAAGCACACCGTAAAACCTTTGTGCGCTTACCCGCGTAAATTTTATAATCTTAAATACGTTATATCTACGGATTTATTATAGATTCTAAAGGTAGACATTATCTGGGATAATGAAGAAATTGTTTTTAAAAAAAATTTAAGAACCGTAAATTACTTTTTTAGGTAATTACGAATCTCGCGAGGGTACGTCGCACGTAAATGCAGCGTAAGCGCATCGTAAGAATACGTAAGCGCTCCGTAAGCGCTCCATAAGCGCACCGTAAGATTACGTCCAACCATGTGACTTTAAAACAAGAAATTCTATTGGCTTATAATACTTTCTACTCCAATTGTTGAAAGACCCCTCCCATTTTAATCATTCTTCTTTGACTTTCACAGAAGAACCATCTTTTTTCTACAGCTCCCGTGCTCTAGATAAAGACGTTAAAATGGCTGGACGTCGAGAAGAACCTTCAGATCATTCTTCATCTGAAGAATTTGTGGAAAAAACCCACAGCCCAAGAAAAAGAAAGAAGCAATTGTATGGAAATTTTTTACCTTCCCTGAATGTCAAAAAAAAGTTAACACCCCACTAGTCACATGCAAAATATGTGTCACTGTTTTATCAAGGGGTAATTCCAACAAAAAAATATTCTTTTGGCACAGCAAGCATGGAACGCCATGTTAAAAACCTCCATCCAAACAATTGGGCAAGAGCAGTTGTCAGAAGATCAGAGGAGGAGCAGGGCTCTGCTCCAAGCACTTCAAGGGGACCACAACCACCACCACCACCACCAACACCATCAAATATGATCCCTTCTGTGCAGCCAGAATTCAGACGCTGCATACATTGCAACCAATTAATTTCATATGGACAACAGAACATAGAAACAATTCTTCAAAAGAAGATGAACCACAAATGCCCACAATAATTTTTTTAAAGTTCTTTTTCCTGTTGAACACTTGTTTCATTTACAAAGTTCATTTTTCTCCTTTTTTTAAGCAAAAAAAAAGTTCTTTTCAGAACTACCTCTACCAGTCAAAAAAAAGAACTATATTTCTATGTTTGTATGTTTTAGTTTGTCAAAGTGAATGTCTAGTTCATAAATGAATGAATGAATATGAAAGTGCAAAACTCTAAGGATGTGGCACAGCATAAATCTATAGGGTGTTTACCTATAGTATACTTTAGTACTTCCAGAACACTTAAATGTCACATATGTATATAAATATGTTACAACTCTATGTTTCAATTTGCACTATTAATGAAAGTGCGTGGGTGAATTTATATGTATTAAGGGCAGTTTTAAAATCCACTTGTGTCATTTTTTTTTTGCCAACGTGCACGCACCCTCCTCGTATGGGTGCGTGCACCGTGTGCGCACCTCGCGATTTAAAAATATATATATATATATTTGGGGAGGCCTTCGGGGTCCTTCAGGGACCCCCTGAGAAGGCCTAGGGGGTCAGGGGGTCTCTACCATGTCCACTTTTGTTTTGGGCTCTCTTGTGCCTCAATTCTCTCGAGAGACAAGATGGCGGCCAACACTTCCTGGTTTAGACAGTTTGGAATGTTGACAGATGACTGACAGCCAATCACAATTTCGCTCGTGCACGCCAGGGTCCGCGTACGGTGCGAGGACTGTGTGCGTACGGTGCGCGGCTCTAGATATATACATTTTAAAAAACTTGATTTTCTCAACAACTACTGGACGGATTTACACCATTTAAACAAAAGGGCGATCTGCAAATCAGACTCTTCCATTTTGCCAAATTTCATGTAATTCCATTCAGCCGTTCGGGCTGTAGCTGTGTCTAATCGTCCTATGGAAAATTGCATGGGGAAAATACATTTTGGGATCCCCTTTTTTCTCAGCCCCCACTTCACGAATCCCCCCAAAACTTTCAGGGAAGGAGCGGAGCGGAGCGGGCCATCTTCTTTGAGAAATTCGCGACGATTCGTCCACCGGCGCCAAAGTTATTCCCAATCGAATGTTGCGGATTTCCTATTTTCCATAGGTCCTACTAGGTAATGTATATGTATATATATATATATTCACAGAAAAAACCATAGGTTATAGACCATATATAGTTAGGAATTAGCATTTACAAAACCTTGAAAATTCACTGAAAAAACCATAGGTTATAGACCATATATAGTTAGGAATTAGCATTTAGAAAACCTTATTTTACTCACACAAAACCATTGAAATTCCATATATAGTTAGTTGCACTAACTATATATCGCGCACCCGCAATCCACTGCTGATGATGTCACATATTACATCATTCATGACATGGTAGTGACATCACTGATGACATCACTGATGACATCTCAAATGACATCACTGATGACATCACTGATGACATCTCAAATGACATCACTGATGACATCATGACACACCAATACCAGTTACTACATACGCACTCACTGATTCCTACGTCTACACACACATTCACTCATTCATCCATACAATCACTCATACATACAGTCACTCATTATTACAACACTATCATATGCACTCATACACCTATGCAGACAGTCACACACTGCCACTCATCCATGGAGTTACTCACACACCAAGTCAGTCCTGTAAAGAATCAATCACACTTCCATTTCTTCATCTATACAGTTAAACACAGAACACCATACTTCAGTGACATCACTGATGACATCACTAATGACATCTGAAATGACATCACTGATGACATCTCAAATGACATCACTGATGACATCATGACACACCAATACCAGTTACTACATACGCACTCACTGATTCGTACGTCTACACACACATTCACTCATTCACCCATACAATTACTCATACATACAGTCAGTTATTATTAGAACACTATCATATGCACTCATACACCTAGTCAGTCCTGTGAAGAATCAATCACACTTCGATTTCCTCATCTATAGTTAAACACAGAACACCATACTTTTCACACATATACTAACACATACTTACTCTCTTATACAATCACTGATACAAGTACACATTGATATGCACAGAGTCACACACCTCCCAGCCAGCCACACACACACTCAGTCTTCCATACATCCACTCATTCTTCAATATGTAAAACGTATTTAAACTTTACAAAAACACACAGACACTAGATGATGTCATCAGTGATGTCATTTGAGATGTCATCAGTGATGTCATCAGTGATGTCACTGACCATGTCATGAATGATGTAATATGTGACATCATCAGCAGTGGATTGCGGGTGCGCGATATATAGTTAGTGCAACTAACTATATATGGAATTTCAATGGTTTTGTGTGAGTAAAATAAGGTTTTCTAAATGCTAATTCCTAACTATATATGGTCTATAACCTATGGTTTTTTCAGTGAATTTTCAAGGTTTTGTAAATGCTAATTCCTAACTATATATGGTCTATAACCTATGGTTTTTTCTGTGAATTTCATTGGTTTTTTAACAGCTAATATCTGTAGCTGTAAAATGTATTCTTCTTTAAATCCAAAAATATATTTTATATGTTTATGAATAATTTTTTTTTAAAATATTTTTTTTTCTTCGTTCCCGCTTCGCGAATCGGGAAGCTTCCCGTTAGCTGACCTTGATGCCGCGAAATAGACCGCGAGCCGGTAAACGTTTCTTTACCGCAAGTGCCGCGTTAGAAAACAACATCATGACGCCTCCCGTCCGCATGACGTTTCACGTTGTCGCGTGATACGTCATATGACGTGCTACGTTAGCGAACTGGTACGCGAAGCGAGTCGCAAAGCGCAGGTTTCTGGAAGCAAACCGGGAGGCCCTGCAAAGCGCTTAACGTAAACACAGCAAGTCATGTGACTTGGTAATTACACTTTTCATTGGTTCATTTCACTTTTGGTTTCCTAATGATGTAAGACTAGGTCATATAATCTAAAATGAACACTTTTGATTGGTTGAGAACTCTTGTTTTTCCCAAATGATGAAAATCCCTACTTCTTTCCTCACTCTGACTTTCATCATTGTGAGAGAAAGACCCTTTGTGATCACTGAGCAATGGCTTCTTTAGTAGCTTCAGCTGGTGCTTCCCCACCACCTCCACCACATCCAAGGAAGAGTGGACCACCTGCTCAAGTTATAATTCAACAAGAAGAGGAAGAAGAGGAACAGGACGACGAGCACGAAGAGAGGCAGTTTTTGCCTGAGCAGCCCAGGACGTCTCACCGGAAAGAAAACTTCATTTGGCAATTTTTTAAAATTCCCAAAGGTCAGAAAAAAGTAAATGCAAGATACGTAACTTGCCTTATATGTCAAGATAGACTGTCCAGAGGAACCGAGAAAAAATACAGTTTCGGAAACTACACAATGCATCGCCATATGACTAGGTGGCATCCTAACAACTACAGTGCTGCACAGTTTCGGAACGACCTAGATAATCTCCCTATTATGGCCAGAAGATCTGTTGTACCGGAAGTAACGGGACCAGAGGGCAGGGAGATGGTGCCAAATATACAAATGAAATTTGGTGAAGTAAAACACATCTGCGTATTTTGCGATGGATTCATTTCCTACGGAGAAAGAAGCATCACTCTGATCAACAGAGCTATTGACTATCATATGCAAGTTTGTACGAAACGCCCAAAATAATAAATACTTCTTTTTTTGTTTTGTTGCTCCTGTTGAGCCCTTTACAATGAATCGTTTTCATTGCCCCCTCCAAGAAAAACCCAAAAAAATATAAAACTGTTCAGAAAAATTCAAAAAAAGTAAAAAAATGTTTCGAAAAATAATAAAAAAAATATAAAACAACAAAAACAATAAAAAAAAAAGTTCTTTTCAGAACTACCTCCCCGTTATTAAAAAATTGGTACAATATTTGGAACTGTGCCAACCTCTATTTCTCTTAGTTCGCTTCCCAGTTCGCTCGCCGGTACGCGAACCGGAAGCGAACCAAAAACAGTAAGTATAAGGGAAGGAAATAGACACTTATGTTAAAAGAAAGACAGCTATAGGGGAGTAAACTAGAGATACTATTACCCGTAATCCACTGCTGATGATGTCACATATTACATCATTCATGACATGCTCAGTGACATCATCAGCAGAGGATTGCGGGTTTTTTGGCAACGTGCCTTATCCACGGTTTAATAACGCTGCCTTTTGCTTTATATAAGTTTTCAAATTGTATGAAATATATACCAATAGGTCGTTATGAACCTTTAGGTAGTGCTTTTCTTCATGAGGTCTGGTCGCTTCCATACACATACAGATGTTTCAAAGATGATCAAGAAGTTTATCTGAATGGAGAGGAATGCACTGAGACGCCAGATCATTCACTAATGTGTAGGCACATACAGTTACACGGTTCATGCAACAAACACCGACCAAATATGGCTTGCGTGTTGCAAGGCACGCCAGTTCCTGCTATCATCCCCACGTTCAAGTTGTTGGAAAATGGTAGTTATTTGATGCTCAATAATGAAGATTGTTCTGAGTTAATTAAAAGTATTCCTTTTATCGTAACAGTAAGTGAACGGGTTATTTGCTGCAGAAATGTTCTATTTCCTCCCACACATGAACATAGGGAGTTTTCAATCTGGCCACAAATACCAACCTTGGGACAGATTTCAACGGCATGGCAAGAATAAGAGCTCTTTTGTCTCAGAGAGAGGTGGCCTTGAGTTCGGCCCGTGAAACTTTCGTGCTTCACATAGCGAACACCCGTACAGAGGTGCAGACCCTTTTCAATTCAGATTTGCCTTTCAATTTCAGCAAGATGGTTCCGACTATCTTTAACGCATCCTCCACAAAGGCCCTGGCGCACTTTTTTAAAGTTGTTACCAGTGGTCTCGTGACTTCATTTGAGAAAATCTTTGGAGTCATCCCTGCTTCCTTTCATTCTATTTTCTCCACTCTGGTTCGTGGATTGGCATTTTTACTTGCATTACCAGCGGACGCTCTTGTGCTTTTTTACATTTTTAAATATGGATGTCCCTCCTATGCAACCTCCCACCCTGCAGCTGCTGACACTGTTCCGCAATCGCATGCTAGAATATTATGGCACAATGCCGTTGGCGATATTAAGCACGGCATATGGATTATCTTTTCGATTCTCCTACTTCACCTGTGTCCAGCCTGTATTTCACTGCCTGACCTGTGATTTCGATTGGGCCATTGATTTGTGTCTCTGCGGACCGGTTTCTCCTGACGTCGACTTTAATCAGCTGATGACTCCTATCATTACTCACGAGTTGGTTTGTCCTGGCGAAAGGATTATGGCTGTGGCATTGATGCATGGACTACTTGGTCCCTGGAATTTACTGGCGGCAGCACAGTCTTTCTTGGAACAGAGCTTTCTTGAAAACCCACCGAGCTGTCCTCTGATGGTGATAGAGGATCCGGTGCTGCGAGAGCACGTATGTTCTTTTCCGCTTTTAAATTGGATGGCTGAACTGTTTTCGGATGAAGACGATGACTTCCTATTGGAGGCTGTTGCAGCTTATTTTGCATACACAGTTATGTCATAGACCTTTTTCATGTTTGATATGCTGAGTACTAGCATTTCATTGACAATTCATTGACTTATTTGTCAAGTTTTTATTATTTACCTTGCCTATTGGCTTAAGACTCGATAAAGTACTTGGCTGTTTTATTTTTCTTTAGCATTAAATTTTCCTAGTTTTTAATGCTTTACCTTGCGGACCGTCCACATATAAACTTGCAATCTGCTCTCATGAGATGGCACTTCTATTATCTTATTCAGTTCGTTTCCGGATCATGGGGAGGTGTCATCTAGGTCCTGGATATCTTTACACCGTGTTAAGTTAGCATGGGCTCATTACCGGTTTAAACGCCATTTTTCCTTTTTTGCAACTTCTGCACACGACACTTAGTTGTTGCTTTAGCTTTCCACCTAGTAGTTCATCGTGGTTTACATGAGAATAATATGTTATTGCTCTACTATCTGCTTTGCTTGTTAAACTATATCTGTACAGCGAGTGCTAAAGTTTCAAGAACAACACGATACAGAATTGTTATGAGGTCTGATCTCCACGACTTCATACTCATAACATAAGTGCAACTTCTGCCAATTCTGGGCATGAGGCGGGTTTTATATTGCTTTGCCGAACACACATACACAACAGTTGATGCGGTTCACATGAAGAGAGAGCTGGTGTATGCTGATGTGATTCCTTCAAATCTAAGACACTAAAGTATGGGCACGCCCTAAACCAACACAAAGAGACCTTCTTAGCAAATAATATAATATGTGTATTAGGGAGGGTGAGATATAAGCAGCCGCGGGCCATGGAGGGAGTTACGGTGAGGCAGGGAGGCGGGGAGGGGGAGAAGCAGGGTGGAGCCCTCTCTACCTTGCCCCTCCCCCTCCCCGCCTCCCTGCCCCACCGTAACTCCCTCCACGGCCCGCGGCTGCTTATAAGTGTTGCTAACTCTTATTCATTTACAGCATGTTAACATACTGTCACCATTCGCTTTTTATGTACTAGTAACTATGCTGGTAATTTTGCTACTGATAATATGTGTACTTGTATTCTCCACCCTGCTTCTCCCCCTCCCCGCCTCCCTGCCTCACCGTAACTCCCTCCACGGCCCGCGGCTGCTTATAAGTGTTGCTAACTCTTATTCATTTACAGCATGTTAACATACTATCACCATTCGCTTTTTATGTACTAGTAACTATGCTGGTAATTTTGCTACTGATAATATGTGTACTTGTATTATCTAAGATACTACGCCTGAGAAGACGGCATTAGTAAATAAACATTTCAAATACACATGTGTTCTTCTTAACTCCATGTTCTGGTTTCTAAGAAATATATAACGACCGACTGTTCATGAGTTCCACGTATCCTGAGGTACTATAAGTTCATATTCTGGATTGTCTAAACATTGAGAGTTTGTTATATCCAAAGTGACACTGTACCTAGCTTGCTAAGGAGTTTTTGATTACTAACGTGAGTTTTGGGACACCCTAATTCGCCGAGGTTCCAATCCTCTGTCCACAGTTCTGTGTGAGAACAGAAACCCTGCGACAGGGGCACCCCCGACCCTTGCTGGAGCTTCATCACACTTGCGATACAACTCCAGCAATGCGCCACCTTTACGGCACAGATACATCACGCATCTGTGCTGTTTTTGCCCCATGATGCGCCGCATTGTAAATGCAGCACACCATAGGTGACGGAACAGCGGCACAGAATGACTAACACATCCCTGGTGATGCGCCAGTCATCATAAATGTATCCCTATGCTTCTTATCTTGTTAGAGATGAACCGCCATATGTATCATCAAAGTTTTTTGCATTTCCTAAATAGCGAACTTTAAGGAATAAATAGCGATTCTTTACCATTCCTAGTTTGCGATTAGCTATTTGCTAATTACAAATTACCCATTCATTTCCTTCATTTCCATAGGGCGGTTGGACTCACTTTTAGCTCGAACGGCTGAATGGATTTCCACGAAACTTGGCAAAATTGTAGGGACTGGTAGCCCGATGTGCCTTTGCTATGTCTCAAGATATATGCTCCAGTGGTTTTTACGAAAATTAACTTTGAAAAAAATATATTGGGCTACATTGGCCTATATATATGTTGGAGCCCAAATGTAGCCCAATGTAGCCCAATGAAGCCCAATGTAGCCCAATGTAGCCCAAAGATGGCCGCCAGACACACAAAAAAACAAATGTAGCCCAAATATCAGCCAGATGTAGCCCAACTATAGCCCAGTGACAGAATGACCAATCAGCTTCGCAAACCTCCGTTACGCGAAGCGGAGCGCTGTTACAGATATATATCTTTTTTTGAACGTTAATTTCTCAAAATCCACTGGAGCACATATATTGAGACCTAGCAAAGGCACATCGGGCTACCAGTCCCTAATATTTTGCCAAGTTTCGTGCAAATCCATTCAGCCGTTCGATTATTATTATTATTTTTTTTTTTGCCCCGCGGGGCCCTTTTAAAACCTCCACATCAAACCTAGGGGGTCAGCGAGGATCTACTATGCCCCCTTATAGTTATTTCCCCCTTTGTTTTGACCTCCTCTTGTCTCTCGATCCTACCGAGAGACAAGATGGCGGCCGCTACGGACTTTTTGGAATGTTGACAGACGCCGGAGAACCAATCAGCTTCGCTTCACAAAGCTCCGTTGCGCGAAAAGTACGCGTCCTGGGACGCTGCCAGGTCCGCTGTTACAGATATATATCTTTTTTTAAACGTTAATTTCTCAAAATCCACTGGAGCACATATATTGAGACCTACAAAAGGCACATCGGGCTACCAGTCCCTACAATTTTGCCAAGTTTCGTGCAAATCCATTCAGCCGTTCGAGCTAAAAGTGAGGCCATCCGCCCTATGGAAAACTCAATGTTAAAAACACGTTTTGGGACCCCCCTTTTTTCTCGGCCCCCCCTTGACGAACCCCCCCCAAATTGTCAAGGGCTGCTCAGAAACAAAATGTGCCATTTTCCTGAAAATTTCAGCCAATTCCGTCCACAAACGCCAAAGTTATTAGACATAGAATTTTCAAAAATCCCATAGAGAAAAAATCCTAACTATATATACCTACTGGCGACCGCCAGTAGGTAATATATATATATATATATATATATATATATATATATATATATTCACTGAAAAAAACATAGGTTTCAGTGACGTTATAGTTAGTTGGACATTTCACTCGTACAAAACCAGCGAAATTCACCCGTTATAGTTAGTTCAGCTAACTATAACTTTCGCACCCGCAATGCACTGCTGATGACGTCACATATTACATCATTCATGACAAGGTCAGTGACATCACATTTTGTCTGTTTTGATTTCTTTAGAAACATTATGGCGTCTGCTCATAGAGACATCGATCCAATGGATCTGGAGGAGGACCAGATTGGGGAGCAAGTTAAAAAAAGGAAGGGAGTGTTGTGTGTGCCTTTTTTATGGTGCCAGAGGGTGAGAGGAAGGTGAATGCTTGCAAAGTGACTTGCACCATTTGTGAGCCGATTTTGTCACGGGGCTCAGACAAGAAATATTCATGCTGGACATCTAGCATGAAGAAACATCTTGAAATTCTCCATCCTGTACACTTGGCCAGAGAAGAGAGGAGAAGACAATTGAATGAAGCGGCACAGCAAGATCTAAATGCCCCTTCTACTTCTGCTCAACAACCTCCTCCTGCACCAAGGCCCCATATTATTCCTGAACTGTTTGAAATGGCCATAGTGTGCAAAAAGTGTGATGCCAAACTGTGCATCACGGAGCAGTGCATGGACATTATTACGAGTGCCATCAAAGCACATAAATGTTACTTTTTTTATAATGTGCTCCAAAATGTCCTTTTCTTTGCTTTATGTTAAACAGCTTGTTTGCTGTTTTCAATCTTCTTTTGTTTAACACCTTCCATGCTTATGACAAGCTCAGCTCGTCATGAGGCACAGTGGAGCTGTGCTCATGACGAGCTGAGCTCGTCATAACTGCCGCGGCCGGCCAACGTGCGGCTAATTCCCCGTCTGTGTGAGGGTTCTATTGAAGTGGGCGGAGTCGTGACGAGCCCAGCTCGTCATGAGCACAGCTCCACTGTGCGGCATGATGAGCTGGGCTCATCACGAGCACCGCTCCGCCGCACGCGGCCCCTCCCCCCGCACCAAGGGGGAATTAGCCCCTGTGGAAGGGACTATAAAAAATCAAAAACACAAAAAAAAAGAAAAAAAGGTTAAAAAATACAAAAGAAATTACAATTGTTAAAAAATAAGAAAAAAACGGTTCTTACAGAACCACATCTATTGGTTAAAAAAGGAAATATTTCCTGAATGATTGCATGAGAGCAAGGGCACTGTGTGGGTGATTGTAGAGCTTCAAAGGTACTGCATGTGTGATTGCATCAGTGCATGGGTAAAGCTTGTGTTATTCCATGAGTACATGGGTAGTGCTTCGGTGATTGGGACAGTGCATGGTTAGTGCCTAGATCATTGCATGAGTACATGGGTACTGACTAGTTGATTAGAGTACTGCAAGGAGAATGCGTGGTGAATTTGCAAGTGCTTGGGTATTGGCAGAGTGATTGGATAAGTACATAGTATTGGCTGGGTGATTGGAAGAGTGCATGGGGAGTGAGAGGGTGATTGCTGGACTGCATGGGTACTACCTGGGTAATTGAAGGAGCGAATGAGTAGTGTGTAGGGGGTTAGAGGACTGCAAGGGTAGTGCACAGGGGATTGTATCAGTGCATGTGTTAACACTTTCGGTGCTCATGACAAGCTCAGCTCGCCATGAGGCACAGTGGCGCTGTGCTCATGACGAGCTGAGCTCGCCATAACCGCTGCGGAACGCCCACGCGGGGATAATTCCCCAACTGTGCGGGGCGTTCCATTAAGTGGGTGGAGTCATGACGAGCTCAGCTCGTCATGAGCACAGCGCCACCATGCAGCATGACGAGCCGAGCTCATCACAAGCACCGCGCGCGGCCCCCCTCCTCCCGCGACGAAGGGGTTAGTGCCTGGGTCATTGCATGAGTGCATGGGTACTGACTGAATGATTAGAGTACTACAAGGAGAGTGCATGGTGAATTTGCAAGTGCTTGGGTATTGGCGGAGTGATTGGATAAGTACATAGTATTGGCTGGGTGATTGGAAGAGTGCATGGTGAGTGACAGGGTGATTGCTGGACTGCATGGGTACTACTTGGGGAATTGAAGGAGAGAATGAGTATGTTTAGTTGGTTAGAGGACTGCATGGGTAGTGCACAGAGGATTGTAGCAGTGCATGTGTTAGTGCCTGGGTCATTACATGAGTACATGGGTACTGACTGAATGATTAGAGTACTGCAAGGAGAGTGCATAGTAAATTTATAAGTGCTTCGGAATTGGTGGAGTGATTGGATGAGTACATAGTACTGGCTATACCAAAAACAAGAGAAGAAAATACCTTAAGACAACACTCCACTGAATGTGCATTAAACATTCAAATTCACACAGATGTCTATGATGATTCAAGTGTAGAAGTATGAATGAATGTAGGGTCAGTGATTCCCTCTTACTTCCAAGTTGCTCATGTTGTGGGACTTGAGTCACAGGGTGCAACATTATCGATTGCGCTCCGGGTGGTGCTGACACTACAACAGAGACACACCCATTTTTTACTTCCTTGTCCAGCCCAGGACAGAAACACAGCCAGAGCCCCAGGGTCATTGTTCACACCCCTACGCTGGACTGGCGTACGCCAGATCAGCCCGCTCCGCTTATGCTTACAGGAGGGATGACAACGCTACATGTACTAGGTCTTCCCTGTAGTGCTCTCCTGATCACAGGTCTAGTTGTCAGCATGCCACAGCCACTCCCTCAGGGCTGGTTTACACCCACACCACACCTATCCAGCACGTGCGTCACAGGACATGTGACCCTGCCAATAAAAAGGGACGGGCGCACGTACTCGACGCCATTTCCACTCTCTATTTAGGTGTGTCCATGTGGTTATTATTTTTATGCATGAGGCCCTAGGGACCTACCACATCACATTCCCCACTGCCGGAGGTGACATAATGGCATCCGCAACATGATATTCAATCATAAAGGGCTCATGACTTGAGGTGCACAGAGTTGGTGGCAGCCGAGGCACTTTGGCCGATACAGGCCTCCTGCAATGTGGCGATGACTTGAGGTACACAGAGTTGGTGGCAGCTGAGGCACGTTGGCCAACACGGGCCTCCCGCCACGTAGCAATGACTTGAGGTGCACAGAATTAGTGGCAGCCGAGGTATTTTGGCCGACACGGGCCTCCCGTCATGTGGCAATGACTTGAGCTGCACTGAGTTAGTGCCACCAGAGCTGAGCGGGTGTGCAGCCTGCGATGATGCGTAGGCCTCAATATGCCATCAAGACCCAATTTGAATTGTGAGCTCAGCTGGAACGCGTGTACACCAAAGGCAGCGGGCTGTACAAACAAGACTCCTCGGCACGGTGCAGCAGGATGCGCTGTGGGCCTATGCCGCGAAATTCAGGGATAGCTGAGGATGTTGCTCCAGACCGTGGTAGGCCCTCTTGGAGACACGCCTGTGGCGGCAGGTGAGCATTGAGGTATGGGTGCGCAGAGTTGGGCAGTCATCGCTGGGCGGCGGACAAGTCTGGAGCCTAGGGCTGGGGTGCTTGCGGAAGATGTAGGAATCATGCACAGTGCCTGGGAAGTTTGCGACGACATTAGTGTACAGGCCCTGGTGGTCCAGTTTTGCCTTCACATTGTTAGAATGCATGCGATTTCTATTGCAGTGATTGTGTGCAGTGTCGAAAGGGGGTACAAGTAGTATATGTGTGCAATCATTTGCCCCAACACGTATGGGAAACCTGCTATGGCGTGGTTACCTTGCTTGGTCTCTAGCTGTTCCTGCGCAGTCTGGGTGAAGTGAAGCTACAGGTGTATCAAGCTGAAATGAACCGTGATGCTCACAGGTATGATAAATCGTGCACAATGAGACCGTAACAAAGTTCATGTGGTCGTAACCCTCCTTATCTTTCCTACAAAGGTTATGACCACACAAACTTCTGTTACGCTCTTTTTGTGCAGGATTGATCATACCTGTAAGCATTCCGGTTTGTCCAAGTGCAAATAATTGTACCATACTACGTTTGTGACCATACTAATGCTTGACCATTGTCACCATTTATCCAACAGGTTTCTGAATACAGACTTTCGCAATATTGAAATGTATTGGGATTTCCAGGACGATCTACAGTTATTTGGATCCACAAGTTGCCCTGATGATGTTCCCCGTTGGGAATGTCACTCGTTGTTTGATGTTTTCGTGTTTTTAATTTATGTTTTTGTAATAAAGTACAGTTTTTCCATACTGTTGACTACTGGACTTCATGACCTGGCGCACACCCATTTCAGAAACCACATTCTTGGATCTGGAGAACAGAGGCGCAAGGCAACGGCTGGGGTTGGTTGCGCAGGAAGATTATCAATTGGGACAAGTGTGTGGTGTGGATACAGGGGCCCGCCGTTCCTTTTGTGGACATGCATCCAAAACATGTGTGAGGAAGTTTAATAGGGATGGCTGTGAGACTCCTCCGACTCTGGAAGTTGTAGGTTCGAACGTACCAGAGGCCAACAGGTGCAGCACAGCCAGCAGCTTTGTCTGCGGAGGGATGTTGGTTGTCCGCTGTGCTGGTACTGTCAGCCTGTGGAAATGTGGCAGTGTGCACCAACTTGAGAATGGGCGATAATTCTTTCGCCACTTTTGCTGTGCTAAAGTGCTGATAACTTGACGATAAGTCCCTACTGTTGGGTTATAGGGTGGCTCTAAAATGAGCCCTTGTGTTTATTAGGAGTTTGTTGTAGCTACGTGAGAATCACAAAAAACGATCGACTTATCACAGAGTTATCGGCACTTTAGGGCAGCAAAAGTGGCAAAAGTATTATCGTTCCATTCTCAACCTGTTGCAAACTGCCGATATCGTCAGTTTTCCAGAGATAGCTTCCGCAAAAAACATTGCCACAGATGAGAGCGACAACTAACGCTAATGATGTGCAGAGTAGGCGTTCCCATGTAAAAAAACACAAAACACCACTTCCCTATATTTTCAACGACCAGCCAAATCTGCGATGGGATCCAAAAACAGGTGATAAGACGCGTTAGCAGAAGGAATTTAACACCTGCCTTTTATTAGTGTGAAGCAGGATAACTACCTACAGTATGAAAGGGAGCCAAGCCCTGAGTCACATCTGAAGACAAACACATGTCATGGAGCTACTGATCATGCAGCTTGGAGACCCAAGAGAGCCAAACACCCACTGCCACCACCCCAGGAACCCCCCGACTACCACTGAGACAGCGCAGAACAGGACAGCAGAGGTTCTGAAAACGGCATGGCCCCTCAGCCACACAATAGCTGAATGTTGGGAGAGGTGGAAACCAAGTATGTGTGAAGGAAGAAAGTCAGCCATGAATAAGAATGCACACAATGCCAAGTGTGGCACTGATGTGCTGGACTGACCTCACTATGCAGAGCACAGACCTCTCCATGTGGACATATACTGCTGGTGCTTGCAGTGTTGTAGACAGTGGACGCAACCATGTTACCTCAGGCAGTGGGGAAGATCTCGGTCATGTAGCTGTGTCGTCGTCCCCTGTAAGTGTAAGCGGAGTAGGCTGGTCCAACGTACACCACTCCAGCATAGGAGTGTGAATAAATAGACCGGGGCTCTGGGCATGGTTCACTTCCAGGAAGGCCAATGCGTCTGCCAGGGCGGCGGCCCTCACCCTGCCATGGGGCCGCCGCCGTGACCGCTGGCCTCCTTGACCCAGGCCCCCTGTGAACCCAGCGGCACAGTACTGTTATCTTATGTCTGTGCTAACTACTGCCTTTGATTTACACTGCAGACAGCAGGGCTCACAATTCAGATCGAGTCACGATTGCAGATGACGCAGTTCAGTAGGCAACAGACATTGCTACCAGTGCGGCACCCCCGGACCATGGATTATAGCTGGTTGCGCACATGCTGAGTGCTTCAGGTGCCACTAACTCTGTGCAGTTCAAGCCAATGCCACGTGGCTGTGGGCCCTTCCTGACTGCTGCCTCCGGCCTACACTGTGGACAGCAGGGCTCACAACTCAGATCGAGTCACGATCGCAGATGACGCAGTCCAGTAGGCAAAAGACATTGCTCCCGGTGCGGCCCGCCCGGACCACACATAAGCGCTGGCTGTGCACACGCTGAGTGCTTCAGGTGCCACAAACTCAGTGCACCACAAGTCACCGCCATGTGGCCTTATTGAGGCAGAATTCATTAGGCAAAAGACATTGCTCCCAGTGTGGCCCACCCGGACCACGCTCATCGCTGGCTACGCAAATGCTGAGTGCTTCAGGTGCCACAAACTCTGTGCAGCTCAAGTCAACACCATGTAGCTGTGGGCCCTTGCTGACCTCTGCCTCGGGCCTACACTGCAGTCAGAAGGGCTTACAATTCAAATTCAGTCTTGATTCATTAATTGCAGAGTCCACTAGGCAACAGACATTGCATCCAGTGCGGCCCGCCCAGACGACGCATCATCACTGGCTGCGCACATGCTGAGTGCTTCAGATGCCACTAACTCTGTGCAGCCCAAGTCAATGCCACAGGGCTGTGGGCCCTTGCTAACCGCTGCCTCCGGCCTACACTGCAGACAACAGGGCTCACAATTCGAATCGAGTCGTGATTGCAGATGACGCAGTCCAGTAGGCAACAGACATTGCTACCAGTGCGGCCCGCCCGGACCAACCATCATCACTGGCTGCGCACAAGATGAGTGCTTCAGGTACAACTAACTCTGTGCAGATCAAGTCAATGCCATGTGGCTGTGGGCTCTTGCTGATGGCTACATCCGGCATATACTGCAGTCAACAGGGCTCACAATTCAAGATTAGTGCAGATGCAAATTGTGTAAGTGAATATAATCAGTTTAGAAGACTGTATGCTCCCAAACTGTGCAGCTCAAGTCAATGCCACATGGCTGTGGGCCCTTGCGGACCGCTGCCTCTGGCCTACACTGTGGACAACAGGGCTCACAATTCAGATCGAGTCATTATTGAAGATGATGCAGTCCAGTAGGCAACAGACATTGCTACCAGTGCGCCCCCCCGGACCATGCATTATAGCTGTCTGCACACATGCTGAGTGCTTCAGGTGCCACTAACTCTGTGCAGCTCAAGTCAATGCCACATTGGTGTGGGCCCTTCCTGACCACTGCCTCTGGCCTACACTGTGGATAGCAGGGCGCACAATTCAGATCGAGTCACGATCGCAGATGATGCAGTCCAGTAGGCAAAAGACATTGTGTGGCCCGCCCGGACCACGCATCATCGCTGGCTGCGCACACGGTGAGTGCTTCAGGTGCCACTAACTCAGTGCACCACAAGTCACCACCATGTGGCCTTACTGAGGCATAATTCATTAGGCAAAAGTACACCAGTTTCAGGCTATTGTTCGTATGGAGCCTAAAACTGTTAAGCTGCCTCCATCAGATTTACAAAAAGGCTTAAAAGGAAGAGTTGTGTATTTACCTTTAGATTTTAACCAAAATTTAGAAACTATTGGTGTGGAGAAAGAGGAAACTGTACCTGTAGTTATTCTAGTTAATGGTGTTCCTACGAAGAGTCAGAAAATATGGCAAGAATTAGTAGATGCCAGCAAAGTACAAAAGGCTACGTTATATCTCACAAAAATCAATGTTTACTACAAAAATGTGTATGTGGAAGAAGAGATTGATTTAGTTGATGATAGCGAAATTTCAAGTGGCCAAATTGAAAAAGTGGACATCTCCAAAACTGAAGAAATGAACCTAATAGTGTACATCTTTTACATTCAAAGGAAGTGATTGGAAATACTATTGAATTATTCCAAATGAAGTAAGCGAAGGGAACTCCCATGAGTGTCTGGGAAAGAAGTGAAAAAGCATGACAATGGTGTGCCGTAGGAGTGCAAGTGATGCAACCGTGCAGTGCACACAAGTAAATAGGCTCAGAGGGAGGGAGGAGCAGCTGTGACGCAACGTAACACACAGGATGCTGCACATTTGCCACATGCAAGACATATCAAACATAAATCCCAAAGTCGCACTCATCCTACCCTACCCCCAACAAGCCACATCACATTGCCTGAATGCAAGCAGATGACAAACTAACATTAGGGTTGAAAGCTCCTTTGTCTGAACTATCAGGCAGCAGCACATCCATTGGCTACACATAATAACCCTTAGCAACTGACTTCTACCCCCATTCTGCTGAATGCCAGTTTCCTTAGTCACAGTTCATGGAACATTCAACTGAACTGAAAGGTCACAAGTTCACCATATTTTCAAGTTCACCACACAATGTTGCAAATGCAAACAGCAGGTGTGGTTGACTTTGTAAAATATGACCTTATCCTTTCTACTGTACCTTTCAAACATTTTTTACTAACCAATAAGAAACCTGTTTTTTAAAGAAAGTAAAATGTACCCTATTTTTGAATGTACAAAGTTCTTAAACAGCCAATCAATTCTCTACTTTCTTAAAAACAGCATCTTGTCCACCATTTTAGATACCTCTCATTCTACCAACTGACTACTTCAGCTACAGACATCTTTTCATTACTTCCAGTCATCCCTTGAAGATGCTTTCAGTGTGGATTGTTGGGCACAGCTATGTTTTCTGGTGCAAAAGGTATGCTGAACGCAGAGTTATTGACAAAGACCTAGCCTTACAAAATGTAAACATTAAATGGATTGGACAGAGAGGATTAAAGTGGCATCAAATGATGCCTTTGGTTAAAACCTTTTTGCATCTCCAACGCTCTGACCTCATGGTTGTGCACTGTGGTGGCAAAAACCTAGGCACATTGACTGGGGTAGGTCTGGCAAGGCACCTTTGCAGAATTGTTGTTGCTTTTCAACCAAACTATCTTTCTATACTCTAACATATGCCAAAGACAGAAATGGAACTGGTCCAATCAATTTTGTCCTCAGATTGAGAAAGCTAGAAAAAATGTCAATAAAGCTGTTTCTGCTTACCTCAGAGACCATAGGATGGGCTCCATCCATAACAACAATCTACGTTTCCATATGGATGGCATCTACAGAAGTGATGGACTACACTTCACTGATCAAGGCAACAGAGTGTTTCTCAACAACCTGAATTTCTGCATCCACACTTAGATGTAGCTACACCAATCTCCCAATGAAAACAAGGGCCTTTTTTAGAGCCACCCAATAACCCAACATATAACCAAGCTTTAAAAAAAAAAATCTTATTTTTGCTTGGAACCTCCCACCCATTCCGTTCACACTAGGGGGCTGCGCTGAGCGCCAAGCTCGGGTCGCGGCTCCAAACTTTTGGTGAAAAATAATTGTCTACTTCCATTAATTTATATTCACCCCGGCAGACCCATCCCCAGGGCATCTCCAAATGTTTATTCTTTTTTTAAAAGGAGAGGGGCTGAGTGGAGTTTTTGACCACAGGGACCCAATCCCCCGTGGCATGGCCACTCGTTGGGGACCGTTGGGGGAGACCCAATGCCCCCACGGTCCTGCCGGCTCCCCGCCTCCTGTGGGAGCCACCATTGCTCTTGAGCAAGGGGAGCTGCTCACATGCAGCTCCCCTTATCCAAAAGCACTCCTGCTTAGATTCTTTGAAACAAGAGCAGGTTTCCCTGCTCTTGCTTCAATGAAGCAAAGCAGAGTTTGCTATGGCAGGGCATGAGCCACACCGCTCCCACCCTGCCATAGCAAACAGCAGTGTCCCGGGGTGCCCACCCCGGGACACTGCAGGAGCCGGCCCTGGTGGCTGGCGGTCCCCAGGGCTACTATGGGCTCCAGGAGGGGGTCCGTGCAGCTCCCCTGCCAACATTTCTAAAGGCCGGGGGAGGTGGTCATCCCTGGGGCTTGAGGGTCCATAACGGACCCCTGAATTTCAATTTTAAGCGCCTGGGGAGGTGGTGGTCACTGGGGCGTGTGGGGTGGGCTCATCCCCCACACACATAATTTTCATTTCAAAACAGAGCCCCAGGGAGATGGTGGTCCCTGGGGCTGTGGGGGAGACCGCGTGGCCCCACAGTTTATTATCAGAGCCCCGGGGAGGTGGTGGTCCCTGGGTCAGTGTGTGGAGTTTGGGACCCCTCCACGCATTTTTTTTGTTTCAGCCCCGGGGAGGTGGCAGTCCCCGGGTCTGCAGGCGGCCCCCGCAGCCCCTGCAAATTATTTGCTGAGTGCCCCCGGGACCTGGCCCACCCAGGGGCTTTGAAAAATGAAGAGCGGAAACCCCCACTTGTTTTTTCATGGCAGAAGTCGCGCACCACAGTTATCTTATGACTCGGTAACTGATTCACAAAATGGTTTGGAGTGTTGGCAGCCAATCAGAGTGTAGCTCGTGCCCGGGAGGGTGCACAAACCCTCCTCGGTGCTCAGATATCAAAACTTTCTTTCTCTAATTTCTCAGCAACTACTGAATGGATTTAAACCATTTGGCAAAAAGGGCTCTTTCTGAAGCAAGTGCTACCTTGTTCCCAAATTTTGTGTAATTCCGTTCAACAGTTCGGGCTGTAGCTTTTTCTAAAGTTTCCTATAGAGGACAGATATCGAACCCATTCTTTTTAGGTCAAGCCTTCGCAGTGCACATGCGCTGCAAAGGAAAACAACCTTTTTCGAGCGTTTAGGCTTTTCAGCCTAGCACGTGCATGTGTTCCATTGCCTTCAATGGCAACGCGTGCACGTCAGGAGATTCACTCGCGAGCGCTTTTTTCCTGTTTCCACTTCTCTCTTTTTGCTGCGATCAGCAGTAATGACAGAAGTAGATGCCTGCTTGTTTGGCCAGTCTGAGTCTGCCTTCTCTCAGACGTGGCAACCGGCATGATTAGCATTTAGATGCTGCTCACGTGACGTCATGCGCATGGTGAACGGCATTCCCCGAGGCTATTTAACAGTATGACTGACAGGGCCCTACTTCCCTCGTTGAGACAGTCTTGCGAGAAGTGCGGTGAGTGTCAACAAATTCCTGTTGTCTCTCGGATGGCTTGCGGTGTTAATTAAATCGGTCCAGTTTACTGACAACCGATGCTCTTTTTAATTTCAGAAGGACATGTGCATTGTGGCAAAATGTGGCACCTGCAGAATTGCAAAATATGTCCCAAATGACAGTATAAAAGGAGGTGAGTAACCACGCTGCATCCTAACTGTATATTCATGTCCCTCGATTATGCCGCTCCGTGATGTGTAGCTGGTGTGATTCACGGCAGGAAAGTGGGCCAGTGGGTGGCAGGTACGGCTTCGAAACACAGGTTTAGAAAAGTCCCCATGGTTAAGTGTTGAGTGTGGGCGTGCCTGCAATAATTCATTTATATAGTTTAGGGGTTGTTAATATTAGAGTTACAAAGTGTGTACTGTCACAACTCTTAACTTTACACTGCGTTAGTCTCACGGCAGAAAACACATCGTCCTATTCAACCCATAAAGAATTAGAAACATGCAGCCAGACCTATTGACCTTGTCAACTGTAGAATCTGCAGGCCGCTGCCCCAGCTCTGCGCCATCAGGTAGACTGTCCTCCGAGTCTGAGGATGTAGTTTTACACCTGGTTATCTACTCGCAGCAGAGCTAAGGGAAGGTCGTGTCTGTGGCGCGATGAACATGGCGGCACGGGCTGAGGGGGCTGATAAAGAATGGAGGAACCTGATTTCCAAGAACAGCGGAAACAAAGGGAGCAGACCGCGCGCCTTGTTAAAACTCAGATGTTCATGTGTTTTACGATAGAAGGTAGTCTCCCAGCCTGCATGTTCCCTCCAGTCTGCTTGCCATTTTTCTCTGATATCCGTCAGCTTGTTCTTAGTTGCACAGGTTACGTGTTCGCTGGCTCTGTCCTCACCCTGCTTCAGTACATCCGAGGCACGGCCCATGAAGGATGGACTCTTGTCCATGTTATACAGTGTTAAGGCAGGGGTGTGTAAAGGGCACTGCTGCGGACTCCTGGTGCCGGGCGCCCATTGTCCGTTACCGCCCTCAGGGTGGTCTGTGGGCTTTGTGTCTGGTGTGAATGATTTGTTGTAGCAGCGGCCTCATCCTGTTATGGGTCTGTGTGGTGCAGCATGTGTGAGTGGAAGTCAGAGCCTATGTTCGGCAGCTGGTCTGCCTGTTATGTGACTGACTCTGCCCAGCGCTAACAGCCCCTTCAGCAGTCGCTGTCAGTCAGAAAACAGAAACGCGTTCATAGGTAGGCTTATAAACCGTGGTAGATTAGACACACAGCAATTGATGGCAGATCATTATCCCCAATACGTGTCTTCTGGAGTGACTCTACCCCAGCCCCTGTGGTTTTCCAGAGGCAGAAACCTTTGGGCAGGCCGCGGTCACGGATAGTTCTGCGCCATTGCCCTGTGCCTGGTCACAGTGGCCCTCTGCAGCCCTGTGGCTGGTCGCCGTGGCCCACTGCAGCCCTGTGCCTGGTCACCGTGGCCCTCTGCAGCCCTGTGCCTGGTCGCCGTGGCCATCTGCAGCCCTGTGGATGGTCGCTGTGGCCCTCTGCAGCCCTGTGCCTGGTCGCCGTGGCCCTCTACAGCCGTGCATGTGCATGGTCGCCATGGCCCTCTGTAGCCCTGTGCCTGGTCGCCTTTACCTGCCAGCAATAATTACCGAATTACCGAAACTTGGCTGACCCCCACCAACCACCCGGTTATTAATATAGATATTCCAGATAATTACAAACTCATTCATCTGGATAGGGTGGGGAAAATTGGCGGGGGAATAGCCATTGCGTTTAAGGAGCATATTAATATCTACTGGATCAATTTGTTAATAGACGAAAACATGGAATTGGGCATTTTTAAAGTAACTTTCTCACCATCTGAAAGCTGGACAGGAGCTTTAGTATACCGGCCTCCCGGCCCGAAAGTAGACTTTGCAGACAGACTAGTAGATCAGATAGCCACCCATGCCCTTGCAGCCATCAAGTTTTTCCTGCTGGGCGATTTTAATTTCCACGGAGAACTGCATTCATTACCTGAGGTGAATAAGTTCCTTACGGACATGGAGCAGTTGGGTCTCTTCCAAAGAGTGCAAGGACCCACTCATAATGGGGGTCATACACTTGACTTAATATTCACCAATATTGACTCGCTCACATATGACTCTCCTTGGCCTCTTACCTGGACGGATCATTCTATGATCAAGTTCATGTTGCCACCCAGCTTGCAGATACTTAGCAGGCAGCCTGCCGGTAGATGTCAAATTGTGCAGCGGCCATGGAACAAGCTAACCCCTCAGGCTTTTCAGGAAGTGTTTTCGACACTTCCACCGATAGAGGATCAGGATGCAGCCACTGCTCTGATAGGATTTAAGGACGGGCTGGTGAAAGTGCTAGATGTAATTATTCCAACTAACACAAAATCCCAACTTATCTCAAATCGACGCTCAGCCCAATGGTACACCCCCGAACTAAGGCAGGAAAAGTCTTCCTGCAAAAGATTGGAAAGACACTGGCGGCGAAGTAAATCTTCGCAGTCGAAACTGCTTTTTAAATCTGCTCTGACAGCCTACAATTGCAATCTAAGGGCAGCCAGATGTCTGTATATTGCGAACCAAATTGAGAACTCTAGTAGCTAATCAAAGGCACTGTTCGACATTGTTAAGGACTTTGTGGCCCCTACTGCATGCAAGCAATCACCCATTGAGTCCCAAGACCTATGTGACTCACTGGCTAGGTTTTTCCAGGAGAAAATAGATAAAATCTAATCCAACTTTTTATCACCCGACCCGGAAAGTCTACCCACCACTTTCAATCCAAGTGGCTCTATTATACGGTTAAATTGTTCTCTCGAATGCTTTATGCCGGTCTCATTGGTAGAGACCCAACAAGCCTTAGAGATCGCTAAATCGGTTCCCCTACGGATCCCTGCCCCCCAAAGGTCATGTCACTCTTGTCCCACATTTTGGCTCCTACTATTCAAAAGATCTTCCAGCCCCCTGGAAGGACGCATTTGTTTGTCCCATTCTAAAAAAGCCTTCGGCCAATCCACTAGACCTGGTCAACTATCGCCCCATATCTTTGCTTCCTCTCTTAGGCAAGATGCTTGAAAGCATTATTAACAAGCAACTGAACAGCTATCTTGAGTCGAATTGTATTTTAGACCCCTCACAATCCGGGTTCCGTCGGGGTTTCAGTACGGAAACAGCTCTCTTAGCGGTGACCGACTCCCTGAGGACAAGTGTGGATGCCGGAGGATCAGCATTTCTGATTCTTCTTGACCTCTCCACGGCCTTTGATACCATCTCACATGTCAGGCTCGTGGAGAGGTTAGGATCCTTCGGTGTTCATGGATTGGGCCTCAAATGGCTGCAGAACTTCCTGACGGACAGATCTCAAACGGTTATCCTGGGTCCTTATCAGTCTGAGAAAATACCACTGGACAAGGGCGTCCCCAGGGCTCCTGCCTTAGCCCTACCCTTTTTAACATCTATATGGCACCTTTGTCTAAGGTGGTGGAAGCCCTGGGATTCGAAACTATTGCATATGACGATGACACTCAGCTGCTGTTCAACATCGGCCCAAACCTGGAGGCAGACAGACTCCGTTTTGCCACAGGAATTCTTGAAATCTCAAACTGGATGACCAACAACTGTCTTCAGTTGAATCCTAGTAAGACGGAAGTCATGCTTCTAGGGAAGGCTGCAGCAGCTTGGTCCAAGGACTGGTGGCCTACGCAGTTGGGCCCCCCTCCAATGCCAAAACAGTGTGTCAATAATCTCGGCATCAAGATAAATCAATCTCTCTCAATGCTGGACCATGTAACCGCGGTCTCGGGGGCCTGCTATTATAGGCTTAGATTACTGCGGAAAATCTTCCCTTTCATTCCTATGGAGCACCGCAGAACGCTGACCCAAGCGATGGTTATTAGCCGTTTGGATTATGGGAATGCCCTACTAGTAGAAGTTGGAGTAACTTCTTTAAATAAACTGCAGGTAATCGAAAATACGGCGGCCAGGCTGGTCCTGAACATGCCAGTGGGCTCCCCATTGCTGCCTTTGTTGAGAAACCTTCATTGGCTACCCATAAAACAACGATCCTTTTTTAAAATTTGTTGTTTGACATTCAACGCACTTCAGGGTCGGGACCAATGTACTTACAAAATAAACTTAAAAAACATGTCCCGAGCCGTCCACTGAGGTCTAGCTCGAGGCAGTTACTTCAGGTACCCCGCATTAGACTCCTTAGGTCAGGGGGAATGGCTTTTTCCTACCTCGCCCCCAAATACAGGAACAGCCTCCCAATATCTTTGCGAGAGATCCCCTCTTACCGTGTTTTCAGGAAACATCTAAAGGCATTCATGTATTAAGGCTCCCTCCCTCCTAGTTGTCCCTTCCCGGATGTTATTCTGAGTAAAGCGCCGAGATGCCCCACGGTGTTTCGAGCGCTATACAAAAAAGCCTAACATAACATAACAATTTCCTTTCAAGTGGATTCTCCTTCGCAGGCTTAGACATTGGTTGTTTTACTGCGGTGAGTGTATCCTAACCCCCTTTTTCTGCCCCTTGATGTATTTGTGATCTGCTTCACGAGTCTGAAGAATCGATGTGTTTACTGACAGACGGTTTTGCTTATATCTTAGCTAATTCACTGAGCCATTCATGCGCGTAGCTGTATTTCCTTTTATCTAAGGCATATTAAACGGTGTGATCAACAGGTCCCCAGTTCCCTCATCGAGGATGGCATCTTACTTTCCGTTCCCCTGACCTTTTCAATTGGTATTGACAACCGCTGTCTGATGTAATTCTCTGGAATTCATAGTATGTTGGAGAGTATAGCAGCCCACATGCTGAGGCTGTCCCAGATCAGAAATTAGGGTGGTTGCATATTACTATCTCAAATCGGGTGTTTGGTCCTGTTTTCCCCTAACTTCTCCTGCTTTTAACCCATCACGTCCTCCTCTACGCTCCCGCGGCTAACATCATTGCCACCCTCCTCTCTCAAGTCCTATTCATTTCCATACAGGCACTTTGACCTTTTATTTTCTCAATTTTTTTTGCTGCAATTATGCAACACAAACTCGATTCCGATGGTGTTGGAGTCCTTTACATAAGCACCACTTACCTTACACAGGAACACTTTCATTTTGAAAGCATGTTGCACAGCGGCGTAAGCTGCTGTACAAGTTGACTTGCAGTTTAAAACAAACATTTGCAATGCAATAGGTCTCGTATTAGGAAGGTTTGAGCTATTGGTATTGTAAATGACAAATTTTTTATTTACGTGTTGGTTTTGAAAATAGCGAAATGAATAGCTTTTTCATTTACAATGTCAATACTTTTAACTTTTGCAAATGTGAAACCTATAGCATTTGTAATGCAACATGTTTTGTATTTATGTGACTTAGATGTATTGATATTACAAATATGCCGCTCGAAGTCACTTCTTGCCAGGTCTGGGATCATTAATTTGGTTACTCGAGAATTTCCCTGAACAGTCCAACTTCACGCTTTGCCTACAGCTGAACTGCTCGTGACAGCGGGAGCCGGCGTGCTCCATTCCGGGTTTTTGAATCACCGTGCTGACCCAGAGGACTACTCCACCGGGAGCGGGACTGCGAGGCCCACAGGTGATTGCGCCAGGCCACCGCGCACACCTGCTGCCTCTTCGCGCCCACTCCTCCCTGAAGGCATTCAAATATGACTCGCGGCCCCCGCTACGCGGGATCCGCTCGAAGTCGCTTCTTGCCAGGTCTGGGATCATTAATTTGGTTACTCGAGAATTTCCCTGAACAGTCCAACTTCACGCTTTGCCTACAGCTGAACTGCTCGTGACAGCGGGAGCCGGCGTGATCCATTCCGGGTTTTTGAATCACCGTGCTGACCCAGAGGACTACTTCACCGGGAGCGGGACTGCGAGGCCCACAGGTGATTGCGCCAGACCACCGCGCACACCTGCTGCCTCTTCCCGCCCACTCTTCCTCCTACTCAACCCTGCCCATAAGCGCGAACGCGGGACGCGCGTGGGTGAAGCGCGGGCGAAGACCGGGCCAAGAGCGGGCCCGTTGTAGCCCGTTGGAGACCGGACCGGCTCATTCCTCTTCGATCCGCAGGTACACTTCGTACTCATTATTCATTGGACCTTTGCATTTAAATGGCGGGCCGTGATACAAGGAGTTCTACTTCTAAGACTGGCACGCAATTAGTGGGGACTATGGACAACTTCATTGTGCGTGCTAGCTCACTTTTGAACAATGAAATAACATCCCTGGAGCGTAGACTTTCCCAAGAAATCGTAAACTCTAAACGTTCCTCTCTGGGAAGTATAGCTAAAGCCCTCTCTCCAATTAGGCAGGAAGTTCCCCTGCACATTAATGTACAGACTACTCAACCTAATGTTTACTCAAACTGCGGGGATGATCTTATCACTCCTGACCCACCTATCCCTCTAACCCACGAAACTATCACAATAGTAGATGCAGGGGCCCACCCAACACCGATAGATGAAGCCCACAGGCAAGGAGCCATTAAAAAAAGGAAGCTTGGTCCTGAATTACAATGTGGGATAAAGTCAAAGGTCCCTAAAAAAGATTCACAACAACCTGCCAGAATGGGTAATTTGAGTAAAAGGAGGGGTCCCCGAGCCCCTAAATCACGGTTGGTGGCAGAGGAAGTTCACCAGCCGTTGCTCTCTGATAGCTTGATAACTCTCTATAGCACCATAGGGGGGGGGGTGAGGATTCAGGATGCTGTAGGGACCTAAGTTCACTGATGGAGTCCCTGATAGATCTCTTAGACCCGAGGACAGTAAGTTTTATCTGCAATTGGGAAGGTCCATCACCCATGACGTCTATTCAAGCGTTACCCCTGAAGGCATTCTATCCTGACAAACGTGAGCGGTTTGAGGAAGAGGGCAATGAGGGCTGGTCTTGGGTTCCCCCAAGAAGACAACATCGTGCAGTTAGGGCGGGGCCCCACGGGGGAGTCTTTGGGAGGGGGGGCTGGAATCATCCTATCCCCAGTTCCCCTTACTTCCAATTCACCCATCCCAATCGGTTCGGCTGTTTAGATGCAGTGGATTGACAGCTGATGGATTCTAGTGCTGGGGCAAAGCAAACACCTGATAGGGAACCATCTGTCGAAAGCCGGAGTATTACATCACCCCCTCCGGTGGAGTATCAGGTAGACTTCGCCCAGGAACGAGGTATAACTTCACCGAGAGTGGGTCAATCCATAGTTGGAGAAAGCAGTGATCTTGGGGGCCTAGCACAACTACAGATTCAGGATAAAAGACCCGAGGTTAATAGTGTAACAGTGCATCAAAACAGGAGTACCACTCCGAACCGGGAGGCGGCCCCAGGCTTGGTGTCTATTCTTTCGTGGAATGTAGCCGGCCTGTTAAACAAACGGGACTCGCCTGAATGGGAGACATTTATAGAGTCTTTTGACATTTGTCTCTTACAGGAAACCTGGGCACGGGGAAGTAACTCCCGACCTGGTTATGTAACATTCTTAGTACCAGCCAAATGGGGGGGGAAGGGACGCCCATCAGGTGGGTTACTGATATGGGTTGCTACCCACATAGGGTGTAGGGCTAGGGCACTGCAAACGAATTCTGAGGATTTTCAGTGTGTTGTATTAGACTGGGTGTCTGGCCAATCACTATCGCTGGTTAATGTGTAGGAGGAGCAAGGAGCGAGGAGAACACGAGGAGAGCGCCGCTCCGGTACCTCTGCCCCCACAGCCCACGCAGCCCCTACGGCAGCTGACAGCCAGGAGAGGGAGAGAGCGGAGTAGAGGTGAGCCGTGGCCGCACGGCGGCAAGAGGAGGAGAGCCGAGTGTTAGGCGCTGGAAGTGAGCAGCCGCGATATCGCGGTACCGTGAGTAGCAAGCGGTCCTGAAAAATACTTCTCTCCCACTTGGTGCACGGCTGGGAGAGAGTTGGGGAGTGGGTGCCGTCAGTGAAGAGTGGTCCTGCAAGCACCCCCCCTCCTATTGGTGCACAGGAGCGACATTTTATACTACCCTTTCAGTGCATGGTGCCACAGCGTTTGAGAGCCCCTGCCAGTTCTGTCATTGCAGCAAACAAGCTGTGGAGAGACAGAGTGAGGAGGGGCGTGGTGGAGTGCAGCCCGGAGAGAGCAGCCTTGTGTGCTGTGAGAGGAGGTGAGCAGCTGTGGGCGCCGCAAGAAAGGGACAAAGTGCAGCCAAGTGAGTATTTCCAAAAGTCACTACAGCCTTACCTGCGTGGAAGAGGATCGAGGCACAAGAGGAGCACATTGCCAGCAGACCAACAACCGGGGAATACAGGCACCGCTTCCATCAGCGCGTCCGCCGCCCCGGGACTCCATATCCCGGCAGCCTTTGCGGCGGCGCGTTCCCTGACGCGGAATACGCGCCAGGAGGGGCTAGATAAACAGCAAGCCCTCGGTGGAGAGGGGGGACCCAAAATTCACTACAGCCTTACCTGCATGGAAGAGGATCGAGGCACAAGAGGAGCACATTGCCAGCAGACCAACAACCGGGGAATACAGACACCGCTTCCATCAGGCGCGTCCGCCGCCCCGGGACTCCATATCCCGGCAGCCTTTGCGGCGGCGCGTTCCCTGACGCGGAATACGCGCCAGGAGGGGCTAGATAAACAGCAAGCCCTCAGCCTCGCGGGACGCCCGGGGCTAAAGCCCGGGCAAAGGGCGGGCCCTCTGTGGCCCTCAGAGGCCTGAGGAGCCTGGGCCATAACCCCTGCCTGATTTTCCTCAGCCTAAAATAACCATTTTCCACAGAAACTGTAAGTTGGAGACTTATTTAACACAAGTTTCACAAGATATAGGGTCGCTAGAGGTTATGCATTGTTAAGCCCTAAGTACACGCCCCTTATTACATCACTATTATTTACTAGGTCATTTTGTGATTAACATAGGCGTGCCATGAACTGCCGGGAAACCAGAAGCATGGCCGTAGCAGGAGCAAAAAAACTAACCGGGACTCTGGACGATTTTATTGTCCGCACTCATGCATTAATTGATGAGGGAATAATATTAATGGACAGGAGAGTATCCCAGGACCTAGCTGCGGCCAAGAGATCCTCGTTGGGCCTCATTGCTCAGGCACATATGCCCAAAACGGACTCCCGCCCTAATACTCACGCCTTAGTTCATTATACTGGGGTTACCGGGGAACTTGATGTTTCCATCTCACAACAGGACTTGGAAGCTACCCCTAATCTTAACCTTTTGACAGAGAGTGGATCACACAGAAATGAGCCCTCTCCTCCCTGAAGGCATTCAAATACGACTCGCGGCCCCCGCTACGCGGGAGCCGCTCGAAGTCGCTTCTTGCCAGGTCTGCGATCATTAATTTGGTTACTCGAGAATTTCCCTGAACAGTCCAACTTCACGCTTTGCCTGCAGCTGAACTGCTCGTGACAGCGGGAGCCGGCGTGCTCCATTCCGGGTTTTTGAATCACCGTGCTGACCCAGAGGACTACTCCACCGGGAGCGGGACTGCGAGGCCCACAGGTGATTGCGCCAGGCCACCGCGCACACCTGCTGCCTCTTCCCGCCCACTCCTCCCTGAAGGCATTCAAATACGACTCGCGGCCCCCGCTACGCGGGAGCCGCTCGAAGTCGCTTCTTGCCAGGTCTGCGATCATTAATTTGGTTACTCGAGAATTTCCCTGAACAGTCCAACTTCACGCTTTGCCTACAGCTGAACTGCTCGTGACAGCGGGAGCCGGCGTGCTCCATTCCGGGTTTTTGAATCACCGTGCTGACCCAGAGGACTACTCCACCGGGAGCGGGACTGCGAGGCCCACAGGTGATTGCGCCAGGCCACCGCGCACACCTGCTGCCTCTTCCCGCCCACTCCTCCCTGAAGGCATTCAAATACGACTCGCGGCCCCCGCTACGCGGGATCCGCTCGAAGTCGCTTCTTGCCAGGTCTGGGATCATTAATTTGGTTACTCGAGAATTTCCCTGAACAGTCCAACTTCACGCTTTGCCTACAGCTGAACTGCTCGTGACAGCGGGAGCCGGCGTGCTCCATTCCGGGTTTTTGAATCACCGTGCTGACCCAGAGGACTACTCCACCGGGAGCGGGACTGCGAGGCCCACAGGTGATTGCGCCAGGCCACCGCGCACACCTGCTGCCTCTTCCCGCCCACTCTTCCTCCTACTCAACCCTGCCCATTAGCGCGAACGCGGGACGCGCGTGGGTGAAGCGCGGGCGAAGACCGGGCCAAGAGCGGGCCCGTTGTAGCCCGTTGGAGACCGGACCGGCTCATTCCTCTTCGATCCGCAGGTACACTTCGTACTCATTATTCATTGGACCTTTGCATTTAAATGGCGGGCCGTGATACAAGGAGTTCTACTTCTAAGACTGGCACGCAATTAGTGGGGACTATGGACAACTTCATTGTGCGTGCTAGCTCACTTTTGAACAATGAAATAACATCCCTGGAGCGTAGACTTTCCCAAGAAATCGTAAACTCTAAACGTTCCTCTCTGGGAAGTATAGCTAAAGCCCTCTCTCCAATTAGGCAGGAAGTTCCCCTGCACATTAATGTACAGACTACTCAACCTAATGTTTACTCAAACTGCGGGGATGATCTTATCACTCCTGACCCACCTATCCCTCTAACCCACGAAACTATCACAATAGTAGATGCAGGGGCCCACCCAACACCGATAGATGAAGCCCACAGGCAAGGAGCCATTAAAAAAAGGAAGCTTGGTCCTGAATTACAATGTGGGATAAAGTCAAAGGTCCCTAAAAAAGATTCACAACAACCTGCCAGAATGGGTAATTTGAGTAAAAGGAGGGGTCCCCGAGCCCCTAAATCACGGTTGGTGGCAGAGGAAGTTCACCAGCCGTTGCTCTCTGATAGCTTGATAACTCTCTATAGCACCATAGGGGGGGGTGAGGATTCAGGATGCTGTAGGGACCTAAGTTCACTGATGGAGTCCCTGATAGATCTCTTAGACCCGAGGACAGTAAGTTTTATCTGCAATTGGGAAGGTCCATCACCCATGACGTCTATTCAAGCGTTACCCCTGAAGGCATTCTATCCTGACAAACGTGAGCGGTTTGAGGAAGAGGGCAATGAGGGCTGGTCTTGGGTTCCCCCAAGAAGACAACATCGTGCAGTTAGGGCGGGGCCCCATGGGGGAGTCTTTGGGAGGGGGGGCTGGAATCATCCTATCCCCAGTTCCCCTTACTTCCAATTCACCCATCCCAATCGGTTCGGCTGTTTAGATGCAGTGGATTGACAGCTGATGGATTCTAGTGCTGGGGCAAAGCAAACACCTGATAGGGAACCATCTGTCGAAAGCCGGAGTATTACATCACCCCCTCCGGTGGAGTATCAGGTAGACTTCGCCCAGGAACGAGGTATAACTTCACCGAGAGTGGGTCAATCCATAGTTGGAGAAAGCAGTGATCTTGGGGGCCTAGCACAACTACAGATTCAGGATAAAAGACCCGAGGTTAATAGTGTAACAGTGCATCAAAACAGGAGTACCACTCCGAACCGGGAGGCGGCCCCAGGCTTGGTGTCTATTCTTTCGTGGAATGTAGCCGGCCTGTTAAACAAACGGGACTCGCCTGAATGGGAGACATTTATAGAGTCTTTTGACATTTGTCTCTTACAGGAAACCTGGGCACGGGGAAGTAACTCCCGACCTGGTTATGTAACATTCTCAGTACCAGCCAAATGGGGGGGGAAGGGACGCCCATCAGGTGGGTTACTGATATGGGTTGCTACCCACATAGGGTGTAGGGCTAGGGCACTGCAAACGAATTCTGAGGATTTTCAGTGTGTTGTACTAGACTGGGTGTCTGGCCAATCACTATCGCTGGTTAATGTGTAGGAGGAGCAAGGAGCGAGGAGAACACGAGGAGAGCGCCGCTCCGGTACCTCTGCCCCCACAGCCCACGCAGCCCCTACGGCAGCTGACAGCCAGGAGAGGGAGAGAGCGGAGTAGAGGTGAGCCGTGGCCGCACGGCGGCAAGAGGAGGAGAGCCGAGTGTTAGGCGCTGGAAGTGAGCAGCCGCGATATCGCGGTACCGTGAGTAGCAAGCGGTCCTGAAAAATACTTCTCTCCCACTTGGTGCACGGCTGGGAGAGAGTTGGGGAGTGGGTGCCGTCAGTGAAGAGTGGTCCTGCAAGCACCCCCCCTCCTATTGGTGCACAGGAGCGACATTTTATACTACCCTTTCAGTGCATGGTGCCACAGCGTTTGAGAGCCCCTGCCAGTTCTGTCATTGCAGCAAACAAGCTGTGGAGAGACAGAGTGAGGAGGGGCGTGGTGGAGTGCAGCCCGGAGAGAGCAGCCTTGGGTGCTGTGAGAGGAGGTGAGCAGCTGTGGGCGCCGCAAGAAAGGGACAAAGTGCAGCCAAGTGAGTATTTCCAAAAGTCACTACAGCCTTACCTGCGTGGAAGAGGATCGAGGCACAAGAGGAGCACATTGCCAGCAGACCAACAACCGGGGAATACAGGCACCGCTTCCATCAGCGTGTCCGCCGCCCCGGGACTCCATATCCCGGCAGCCTTTGCGGCGGCACGTTCCCTGACGCGGAATACGCGCCAGGAGGGGCTAGATAAACAGCAAGCCCTCGGTGGAGCGGGGGGACCCAAAATTCACTACAGCCTTACCTGCGTGGAAGAGGATCGAGGCACAAGAGGAGCACATTGCCAGCAGACCAACAACCGGGGAATACAGACACCGCTTCCATCAGGCGCGTCCGCCGCCCCGGGACTCCATATCCCGGCAGCCTTTGCGGCGGCGCGTTCCCTGACGCGGAATACGCGCCAGGAGGGGCTAGATAAACAGCAAGCCCTCAGCCTCGCGGGACGCGAGCGGGACGCCCGGGGCTAAAGCCCGAGCAAAGGGCGGGCCCTCTGTGGCCCTCAGAGGCCTGAGGAGCCTGGGCCATAACCCCTGCCTGATTTTCCTCAGCCTAAAATAACCATTTTCCACAGAAACTGTAAGTTGGAGACTTATTTAACACAAGTTTCACAAGATATAGGGTCGCTAGAGGTTATGCATTGTTAAGCCCTAAGTACACGCCCCTTATTACATCACTATTATTTACTAGGTCATTTTGTGATTAACATAGGCGTGCCATGAACTGCCGGGAAACCAGAAGCATGGCCGTAGCAGGAGCAAAAAAACTAACCGGGACTCTGGACGATTTTATTGTCCGCACTCATGCATTAATTGATGAGGGAATAATATTAATGGACAGGAGAGTATCCCAGGACCTAGCTGCGGCCAAGAGATCCTCGTTGGGCCTCATTGCTCAGGCACATATGCCCAAAACGGACTCCCGCCCTAATACTCACGCCTTAGTTCATTATACTGGGGTTACCGGGGAACTTGATGTTTCCATCTCACAACAGGACTTGGAAGCTACCCCTAATCTTAACCTTTTGACAGAGAGTGGATCACACAGAAATGAGCCCGATAACTCTCCTGCAGCAACTACCATAAATCAAAGGGGTTTGAAAGAAGGGGCAATCCCTAAACAAAAGGTTAATAAATCCACCACCCTTAAAGGGAAAAAAGCTCAAACTGCCCAAAATCAACACGCTATCACTGTAGACTCGGCAATTGTTAATAATAACCTGCCAGTCTGCACAAATGATACAGGGGGGGTGCATCCTACAAAAATTGGCTTACCTTTTAGTCTTCCAGATGATACCATTATTGACAACAGTCTGGAGGAAATTCTGGAGCTTAGTGGGGAAGTCACTAATCTAGCAATACTGAACCAAGATGGGAATGGATCAAGTACGGCTAATAATAATATCTTTAATACGCTAAAAACCCTACTTGAACCCATAGAGGCTAGATTACGTTGCCTGGAGACCATCTTGAAGAATATCCATAAGGATATAAGTGCCCCAAGCTTTACCATGAATGCCAAGACACCTCATGCTGCGAATACAGCTAATAAGTCATCTTTGGCTGGTAAAAGTGTGACTGTGCCCAAAATTAATCCTCCTAAGAACCCTAGCAATACTCAAAACCGGGGAGGTACTAAAGCAAAGACCCCTGTTTCAAAACAACCTGAGAATACAACTAATACTAAACCAACCCCCCAAGTTACATCAAATGATCCCACTCCATCAATCTCAAATCTTGACCAGGCCCCAAGAGCTAAGGTAGTGGCTCGCAGAAATATCCATCTTCCGCCAGACGCCTGTCCCTACGTAGTGATTCTTACTGGAGTCACTGAAATCTCACCATCGGAAGTAGAATCCCACCAGGCCCTCAAAAATAAGGTGTGTCACTGGCTCTCTAAAAACCATCCCCTACCGCCGAACATTCCTAGTAACATCTTAATGGTAGAGAGAACCCCATGGGTGGGAGGAAATAAAAAAAATCTACAAGGAGACTGTGTTGTGGTCACTTTTGAGAATACTCAGGTCGTAGAATATATATGTAGTGGAGCACCTAGATATCAAGCTAGCACTGTTACGGCTAGGCCCCTCTCTTATTTCTACCTACCGGGGATTCAAGCAGATAAAAGATGGAGCTGGCTAAGGGGTCCACAGGATCAAAAATCTAGACAGAGGTTTACCCCCCCATGGGAAGTGCAACCCTATGGATGGGAGGAGGGTGAAGATGTAGGATGGAACTTAGTTAGGAGAAGAAGAGGTAGACCTCTCCAAGGAGGTTGTGTCGTAGGGCCCCAAAATAGTCACCCACATCATTATCATCAGATTGCAAATGGGCAAGATAACTATTATAATTTCCCAATTGCTAACCGTTACGACTGTTTGTCAACCACGGACTGGGTTGACTGACAAATACAGGGTTTACTAAGGGGACAGCAGCCCCATACCTCCCCCACTCTTCTGCTAAAAGAGGATAGTATCGTGGACTTGCAGAAGTCAAACCTAACTCTATCTCCTGATAAGGGTCCTGTAGTCATTGAGGACAGGGGAGCGCATAACTCGCATAATTCCAATAAGCCAATTTGTAAAATCCTCACCTGGAATGTAGCGGGTATTACCGCTAAGGCTTCAGATTCTATCTGGCAGGGGTTTGTTAAACAACACGATATACTGGCTTTTCAAGAAACATGGGATACATCAACCTGTTTCTCATTGGATGGCTTTCATAGTTTTTCCACCCCAGCAGTATCGGGTGTGAGAGGGAGAGCCAAGGGTGGCCTACTCACACTGTTCTCATTGAATCTGGCTGGGACTTTTAAAAAAATAGAACCTGCTCCTATGAACACGTTAATAATTGAGTGGGCTATTTCGGACCATCAATCCTTTTTACTTATTAATTTTTATAATTCTAGGGATGGCTCTTTTGTGAATGAGCATCTGACTGCCCTGTCAGACTTTTTGTCAGGCTATAGACACGATTGCTACAATTGTGCTCTCGCTACTACAAAAAAGTATTACAAACAGTACAATGACTGATGAGTATTCAAGGAGACAGAAGCAGATTCTTTGGTGTGTTCTTGATACAGCAAGAAGTTGGTTTATTCTCTCCAGATTCAAGAAATGTAATGCAAAGCCGACACGTGTTTCGTCGTGTACAGTTGAGTCAACACGACTCTTCAGGGCTTGAAAATTGGTATGTTCGTGGTACTTGTTGTTAGGTCTGGGCTACTATCCATGTATTGGACGTTACTTGTCGGAGAGAGACACAATTCAAATGTGACTACACAGAAACGGTCTGTTCCTTTAAGATAGTCACGTAGAAAGTGCTTAAACAGTGGCAGTCTGCCTATTGAATGTCACACATCTTTGTGTTTGTTCACTCTGGCTCCTGGTGTATCAGGAGGTAGCCGGGAGGGGATCCGTCTTACTAAGGACTCGCTGGAGACGGGTGCGTCTCTCAACAGGCGGTGCGCTGTGTTCTGGAATCCCTCCTCCTGTGGTTCCCGGTCGCCGTCTCTCTGTACGGACTATCTTAAAGGAACAGACCGTTTCTGTGTAGTCACATTTGAATTGTGTCTCTCTCCGACAAGTAACGTCCAATACATGGATAGTAGCCCAGACCTAACAACAAGTACCACGAACATACCAATTTTCAAGCCCTGAAGAGTCGTGTTGACTCAACTGTACACGACGAAACACGTGTCGGCTTTGCATTACATTTCTTGAATCTGGAGAGAATAAACCAACTTCTTGCTGTATCAAGAACACACCAAAGAATCTGCTTCTGTCTCCTTGAATACTCATCAGTCATTGTACTGTTTGTAATACTTTTTTGTAGTAGCGAGAGCACAATTGTATATATCTGTATAGTCCCTTGACTTTTTAGACGGTTAAGGGTGTTTTTCCGCCTGCTCTTCACGCACTACATTGCTACCTGTCAATCTACACTCTGTAACGTTTAACCGAGGTAGTGCGCCTGAGTGATCTGAATTTCTAAAAACCCCACTGAAGTGTTTATAGACACGATTGCACTTCCGTCCCAGAGATGGTTATCCTGGGTGATTTAAATATTCACCCCTGTGAGGGGGATTGTTATAATGATAGATACGGAGGATCACCGGTTGAAGGGGTTCCTCATTTTGAACATACTAAGGAGGGTGAGGGGCTTGAGAGCCTTCTTGCCAACTCAAATTTATTTGAACTAGGCCATGGCAAAAATGAGATTAGAGCGCCCACATTCATCGGGAGAGATGCAAATACCATCACTGACTACATCTTTGTATCATCGGGGGTGTTAGTAAAGGCACGGGAATACAGGGTTGTGACCACTACCTTTAGCGACCACAATCCTGTCCTACTGACCATGGATTTAGAGTGTTTCCGGAATGGGAGGGAGATAGGTGTGGCAGCCCCAAGAGATCTCTCATCTAAGGAGCAGGGTAGGAGGATAAAGTGGGAGAAGATTGTTCCCGAAAACTTCTTCCAAACATTAGCGCAGGAAACAGAGGCAAAGATGGCAGTCTGCTTAGATCCCACTTCCTTAGGGCCTGATGTTGTGGCCGCCTATGTTGAGATATGTTCAAGGATCTCCAAGAACTTGGAGTCCAGGAATGGCCCGCAAGGCAATAAGAACATACACAAATGGTTCGATAAGGAATGCTCGAAAAAACACAGCGCCTTACTGAAAGTACTCAAACAGAGACCTAGAGATAGGACTCTAGTGGCAACCCTGCGAAAGGATTACAAATCCGCACTTGCTAAACGCAAGACACAAATCAAGGAGGAAGCTTGGGACAGTTTATTATCCGTAGATGTAATGAGAGACAGTAAAAAAATTTGGGCCATCGTTAATCAGTCTTTCTTCACTGAGGATGGGAAATCAGACATGGATTGTGTGATTGAAGACGAAAGATGGCTTAACCATTTTAAACAAATCTATGAAACCGAGGTTCCAATCCCCCCAGCTAGTGCCCCTTCGCGAAATATCATGATCATGGATTTTAACACTTCTGAGGTGGAAAGGGCGATTAAAGACACAAGTAAACATAAGGCCCCTGGACCTGACGGGGTACCTGCCGATCTTTACATTCAGTATCCGCAATTTTGGTCCAAAATACTGACCAACGTCTTTAATGCGATACCTTCGGCAGGCTTCCCGTCCTCCTGGTCCACCTCCATAATTGTCCCGATTTTTAAGAAGGGGAACAGGGGGGACCCTGCTTGCTACAGGCCAATCTCCTTGTTGGACTCTGCTGTTAAAATCTTGGGCAGAGTCATTTTACAAAGACTCGGGGATTGGCTTGAGGGAAGTGGGGTTCTCTCTGACCTTCAGTATGGTTTTAGAGCACACAGGGGGACCATGAACCAATGTTTAAACCTTCACCTCATTATTAGTAAATACACTGTGGTGAAGGAGGGGCTTTTATATTTAGGCTTTATGGACTTATCCTCCGCTTTTGATTTGGTTAATCGCTCTAAACTTTGGCTTATTTTGCGGGATTTGGGTTTGGACACTACCTTGGTGAATTTTTTACATGATCTCCATCAGAATTTGTTCGCTTCTGTTAGGGTAACAAGGGAAGGCAGGTGTACCGAAAAATTTAGATCAGGGAGAGGGGTCAGACAAGGCTGTATTCTGGCCCCTCTTCTATTTACACTCTACATTAATTCCCTTGGTAAATCACTAAATTTAGCCACCTTGGACGTCCCGCGTATGGGAGGGTCACCCATTCCGGTCCTCCTGTACGCGGACGACGCCGTCCTACTAGCACGTACAGGCACGGGCTTACAAAGACTGCTAGACCATTTTGGATCTTTTATGGAAGCTCTGGATTTAAAGATCAACATATCAAAATCCCATGTCATGGTAACTGGCTCACGCAGGAAAAGCATGAAGATTAAAACTTTTAGATGCAACGAAACACCAATCTCTAGGGTACCTTTCTTTTGCTATTTAGGCGTCACTTTTGACGAAAGAGGATCCTGGGGACCTCAGCTAAAACTGAAGGGCAACGGAGTTGCAAGATCTACTTCAGGCCTTATGAACTTTTCTAAAAGACTAGGTTCTAGACCCATGGAGGCCATGATCCGCATCTATAAATCCAAATGCCTAGCAATCGCATCCTATGGGGCTGATATTTGGGGCTATGTTTCATCTCCAGGCATCCAAATTATAGAAAATAATTTTATACGAGCTTTGTTGTCACTCCCAAAGTCATCTCCTACATACTCAATTCATAGTGAAGTGGGTTTGGGACATATTACCGATCTTCTAAAAATGTCCCCCCTGCTATGTTGGGTCAAAACCTGGACAAATGAGGAGATCACGTTGAACCACCTCATACTCAAAGACTGTATGGCCTTAGATAAAGCGGACAGTATTCCCTGGCTTGCGTATGTTAGAGCGGCATGCGTGAAGCTGGGGCGTCCGGATATGTACTCTTTACCACAGGGCCTCAAGAAAGAGGATGTAGGGTGGGTCAAGTTGCATCTCCGGAATCTGTTGGAGTTAGAAAGGGAGGAGGTTGAACTTAATAAACCAATTGTGAGAACAATATATCAACTATCTATCTCCCCAGTCATGGAACCCTACCTAAAATACGTGACTAAACCATACCATCGTTTTCTTCTATTGAGATTTAGGTTCAACCTAATTCATTTAGTGCTTGGTACCCATATAAAGTGGGGGACCTTAGAAAACACCCCACCTTGTACATGTGACAGCTTTTCAATACAGGATACGCTTCACTTTGTGATGTTTTGCGAACACTATCTGGCGCCCCGAAATTTTTTTTTATATCCAATCCTGAAGGAACTCAATTTTGTCCAGGTGAGGCCTGCACTTTTACACTTGCAAATGCTTAACTCTGTGCAGGTCACATATGGTGTAGCCAGTTTTTTGGTAGCGGCAGCTCGATTAAATAAAATAAGAGTTACCCAGACAAATACACAACTAGGTTGATATTTTGTCAACTTTGTTCTGGGGAACTGCACCAAGATTAGTGGGATACAGAGGTGCCTGTTTTTCTTGGACCTTATTTTGTATAGTATCTATTCTTTGTATCAAAACCTTTTAAATTGTTTTAGGAATGAACTTAGGAACTGCAATCAGGTGTACATTTGTTTAATTGTAAATTTTTTAATGTATGGATATTTTACAATGAATTGTGTATTGCTTTTATGGTTTTAACTAACCGAATAAAGATATTTGACTGACTGACTGACTGTGTACTCACGACCAGTGGGGTTATCAAGGACCTCGGGCACAATAGAGGAGCTGGCGGTGTTTTTGGATTCCTCCCCCCACTGTTCGCCCTACCTAGTGGGAGGAGATTTCAATAATCAGTTTGAGCCGTTGCCGATCTTTCTGGAGGGCGCTACAATTGATGAGGATGATGCATGGGGAATCCCACCCCCGGCAGGCCCTGTAGCAAAGGCATGGTCCCCACTGGCTGTGCAGATTACTTCCTTTACTCTGGCCAATTCACTGAGAGCCTGTAACGGGCGAATAAAAGGGGACATACCACCAAGGCCCACTTACAACAAACCAGGGCAAGAGTCGCAAATCGATTATATGTTGGTGGAATCCAGGGACTGGGCGAAAGTTAAGGACTTTCAGGTACTTACCAGAACAGACAGCGACCACAATGCGCTGGCGCTCAGGTTTGAAGTACAGGGGGTAGTATCCGGGGAACAGGAGTGTACTGCGAACTTAGCCCCAGATCTAATAGCAGCCAGTAACAGGCGGCGAATTAGATGGCCTAAAATAGCGGGGAATCATGATGACATCCGGAGACTGTACACCATATTGCTTCCAAGTCTAGAACAAGTGGAAAAGCTATTACCAGGGTTACCATCCCCGGATGGACACAGAGTACTGGCAGGTATCCACCAGGAGCTGGTCATGAACTTAGCTGAAGTCCTGAACCCCGTAGCGAAAACTAGGAATCCAAGGGGTATGCGCGCTTCATGGTTTAACGCTGAGTGTAGGAGAGCTAAGGCAGATCTTTTAAAGTCCCTCAAAGAACGGGAAAGTCCTACTAAGATCAGGACTAGGCGAGCAATATATAAAAATCTTATTCATAACGCCAAAATTGAATGGGACTTTGAAAACTGGTCAGATATGAGGAGCGCTCTACAATGGAGGGACGCCCGCAAATTCTGGCAAATTGTCCAACATGGGTCAGCTGAACCTACCAAAGCGGTCGAGGCTAATATTGCATCGTCCGTGTGGGAACAACATTTCGCCTCTCTGTATAGAGCGGCTGATGTGGACCACTTGGAAACCATGGAAGTTCCAGAGGGTACAGATCCCGCCCTGGATGCAGCCCCTATGGGCATGTTTACATTGGGAGAGGTCAGCACAGCAATTCTGGGTCTATCAGCTGAAAAGGCCCCGGGGCTAGATAAACTTCCCGGGGACCTTTTCAAGCATGAGGTTGACATCTGGGCACCGTACCTCCAGGTGTTCTTCAACGCCATTCTTGAGGGTATGTCGCCCCCTGCAACATGGCTGGGGGCAGAGATAGTCCCAATATTTAAGAAAGGGTGCCCACTGCTCCCTGCTAATTACAGGCCAATTAGTCTCCTGGATGTAACACAGAAATTATTTTCCCGTCTGGTCCTTGACCGTTTACTAGAATGGGTGGAAGAAAATGAAATATTGAGCCCGTTCCAAGCCGGGTTTAGATCCGGGGTCTCTGCAATTGACCAGGTATTTCGTCTGGCACTCATTTTCTGGAAAACGGTACAGTTGGAGGGTGGCAGCCTCTACACTGTATTCGTGGACCTGAGAGCTGCCTTCGATCTTGTCCCGCGCAGCAACTTGTGGAGGGTCTTAGGCAAAATGGGGGTCCCGCCAAGTCTCTTGAAGGTGATAATTCGTCTGCACACTGACAATTACGCCCGGGTTAGGTGTGGCAGGAATGGGGGCCTTTCTGGTAAATTCCCCGTTGGCAGGGGGGTAAGACAGGGTTGTGTGCTTGCACCGACCCTGTTTTGCCTCTATGTCAACGGGGTTATTGACCACCTAAACAGGGTTGCAGAAAGTGATGCCCCAAGGCTCGCTGGCAGCAGGGTGTCGGCGATTATGTTCGCAGACGACACCCTGCTGCTTTCCAAATCCCCAATGGGGATTCAACGTGTCCTTAACGGGTTTGTGGATTTCTGCAGTGAGCATGGACTGGAAATTAACACCGGAAAGACCAAGTATATGGTCCTTAATCCAACTCCCAAATCCCGTTTTGTCCCGTCCATTGGCCCGGACAAACTTGATAGGGTTCGTACCTTCGAATATTTGGGGGTCACCCTGAATGAAACCTTAGCCTGGGGCCACCAACATGAAAAAGCGCACCCAAATTAGCCCAGTTTGTAGGTGGAATTTCAAAGATGATTGAGAAGAACAAGTCATCAATGAGACCTGTTGGCCCATCCTTAGAGATTTATAAGATCCAGGCAAAAGGTGCGGTAATGTACGGTAGCTAATTGTGGGGACATCTACCTTGTAATGATCTGCTAAAGGTGGAGAACAAGTTGATCAGGAGGCTTTTGTTACTCCCCCTTAGCACACCGTTGACCCCACTAAGGCTGGATATAGGCTTGAGACCAATTGATGAAGAATTATCTTTGAGACCATTGATGTTCTGGTGCAGGATTTGGGCCACCCCAGAATTAGCAAGTTATAGGGAAGCCTTGCAAGAGATTCTTTCCCTGCCCAAAGCAGGCAAAATTCCCTGGCTCAAGTTTGTTAAATTGGGGTTGGAGAGCATTGGTTTACATACTGTATGGTCTAACCCCTTGGTCACCTGTCCAGTGCTGCCTAAGAAGCGATTGGCAAAAATCTACTATGACCATAAACTAGCGACACTAGTGCAAAATAAAAATATGGGGTCCTGCACTGTCTTTTTTGCTCTTCAAAGACTATTACTGTTTCGAACCAGTCCTAGATATTATCTACCCGCCCCTTACAAGGAAGCTTTATGTGCAGTGGAGGCACGGGTCATTACCGATTCGTGCCCTCACAAGCAAGTGGGGTAAGCCCACTGAGAGTAGCTGCCCTGGGTGTGGAGTAGACAGAGAGACAGATATCCACATCCTCTTTTTCTGCCCAGCGTACAGTGGTGCTAGAAAGAAATGGATAGTACCACTGTGTAAAAATGTAGGCTTCACCGAGTGCTTGGTGGCTTACAGGGTACTTAAATCTGACCTTGCTGAAAACATCGTGTTTGCTGTTGCAAAATATTTGGGCACTGTCTGGCATAGGAGGCGCTATTGTCTGAATGCAGCCCTTAGAAACTAGGAAGATTGTGGTCAACTTGAGCATCTGACTGGAATAGTTTTACATTTTTTTAACTGTGGGAGTTTTAATATTGTAATACTAATTTTTTTTAACATTGTATGATTGTACTGCTTTTGTATCTTTTATGATGAACAATCATCGAAATAAAGACTATGATTCAGATTACAAATAACAATGGCTTTTAATTTTTTTAAATAATTACTACTTAAATAAAAGTTATTGTAATTTATAATGGCAATAGCTTCAACTTTTGTAAATAACTTTTGTGAAGATTATGTTCAGTGTATTTTATTGTGACGAAAATCCAAGAACAGAAGTGAAATATTAACATATTTTTGTGACATTTGTAATAAAGCTTGAAACATTGAGAGAACATATTTGAACCAGTTGTTGTTGAATGGTTGCACAGATTGATGCTGTGGTGGCGCTGAGTGATGTTGTGGTGGCGACGAGTAATGCTGTGGCGTTCAGTGTTGCTGTGGTAGCGCATAGTGATGTTGTGGTGCCTCTGAGTGATGCTGTGGTACCCCTGAGTGATGCTGTGGTGGTCCGATAGATAGATAGATAGAGTGAAGGCGATAGATGGATAGAGGGAGGGCGATAGATAGAGTGAGGGCGATGGATAGATAAATAGAGTGAGGGTGATAGATAGATAGATAGAGTGAGGGCGATAGATAGATAAATAGAGTGAGGGTGATAGATAGATAGACAGAGTGAGGGGGATCGATAGATAGAGTGATGGCGATAGATAAAGTGAGTGCGATAGACAGAGTGAGGGCAATAGATAGACAGATAGATAGAGTGAGGGCGATAGATAGATAGATAGACAGACAGACAGATAGATAGAGACAGACAGACAGACAGACAGATAGATAGATAGATAGATAGATAGATAGATAGATAGATAGATAGATAGATAGATAGATAGATAGATAGATAGATAGATAGATAGATAGATAGATAGATAGATAGATAGATAGATAGAGTGAGGGCGATAGATAGAGTGAGAGCGATAGATAGATAGATAGATAGATAGATAGATAGATAGATAGATAGATAGATAGATAGATAGATAGATAGATAGATAGATAGATAGATAGATAGATAGATAGATAGATAGATAGATAGATAGATAGATATATAGATAGATAGATATATAGATAGATAGATAGATAGATAGATAGATAGATAGATAGATAGATAGATAGATAGATAGATAGATAGATAGATAGATAGATAGATAGATAGATAGATAGATAGAGTGAGGGCGATAGATAGATAGAGTGAGGGCAATAGATAGAGGGCGATAGATAGATAGAGGGCGATAGATAGATAGATAGATAGATAGATAGATAGATAGATAGATAGATAGATAGATAGATAGATAGATAGATAGATAGATAGATAGATAGATATATAGATAGATAGATAGATAGATAGATAGATAGATAGAGTGAGGGCGATAGATAGATAGATAGATAGATAGATAGATAGATAGATAGATAGATAGATAGATAGATAGATAGATAGATAGATAGATAGATAGATAGATAGATAGATAGATAGATAGATAGAGTGAGGGCGATAGATAGAGTGAGGGCGATAGATAGATAGATAGATAGATAGATAGATAGATAGATAGATAGATAGAAAGATAGATAGATAGATAGATAGATAGATAGATAGATTGATTGATAGAATGATAGATTGAGAGTGAGGGCGATAGATAGATAGATGTGTGTGGTTGTGTGTGGGTGGTTGTGTGTGGTTGTGTGTGTGGTTGGGTGTGTGGTTGGGTGTGGTTGAGTGTTTATGGTTGTATGTGTGTGTGGTTGTATGTGTGGTTGTGTGTGGTTGTGGTTGTGTGTGTATGTGTGTGTGGCTGTGTGTGTGTGGTTGTGTGTGTGGTTGTGTGTGTGGTTGTGTGTGGGGTTGGGTGTGTGGTTGTGTGTGTGGTGGTTGTGTGTGTGTGTGGTTGTGTGTGTGTGGTTGTGTGTGTGTGTGGTTGTGTTTGTTGTGTTTGTGGTTGTGTGTGTGTTTGTGTGTGCGGTTGTGTGTGTGGTTGTATGTGTGGTTGTGTGTGTGTTTGTGATTGTGTGTGTGGTTGTGTGTCTGATTGGGTGTGGTTGTGTGTGTGTGTGGTTGGGTGTGTGGTTGTGTGTGTGGTTGGGTGTGTGGTTATGTGTGTGGTTGGGTGTGTGGTTGTGTGTGTATGGTTGTGTGTGTGGTTGTATGTGTGGTTGAGTGTGTGGTTGTGTTTGTGTGTGTGGTTGGGTGTGGTTGTGTGAGTGTGGTTGGGGGTGTGGTTGTGTGTGTGGTTGTGTGTGTTGTTGGGTGTGTGGTTGGGTGTGTGATTGGGTGTGTGGTTGTGTGGGGGTGTGTGGTTGTGTGTGTGTGGTTCTGTGTGTTTGTTTGTGTGGTTGTATGTGTGGTTGTGTGTGTAGTTGTGTGTGTGTATGGTTGTGTGAGGGTGTGTGTGTGGTTGTGTGTGTGTGTGTGGTTGTATGTGTATGTGGTTGTGGGTGGGTGTGGTTGTGGGTGTGTGTTGTTGTTGGTGTGTGTGTGTGGTTTTGTGTGTGGTTGTGTGTGTGATGTGTGTGGTGATGTGTGTGGTGATGTGTGGGGTTGTGTGTGGGGTTGTGTGTGGGGTTGTGTGTGTGGTTGTGTGTATGGTGGTGTGTATGATTGTGTGGTTGTGTGTGTGTGGTTGTTTGTGTGGTGTGGTTGTGTGTGTTTGTGCGGCTGTGTGTGTGTGGTTGTGTGTGTGTGTGTGTGTGTGTGTGTGCGTGGTTGTATGTATGTGTATGTGCGGTTAGAGAAGGATGTATGTGGTAGAGAGCAGCAGATCAGCAGAAGATAACAGGGAGTTAGAGAAAGAGGTGGGTGGAAGAGAACAACAGATCAGCACGGGTAAAGAAAACAGGGAGTGATAGAAGGAGGCGGTGGAAGGGAACAGCAGATCAGCACGGGAGAAGAGAAAAGGGAGTTGGAGAAGGGGGAGGGGTAGAAGAGACCAGCAGATCAGCATGGGAGAACAGAACACGGAGTTAAAGAAGGAGGCGGTGGAAGAGAGCAGCAGATCAGCACGGGAGAAAAGAACAGGGAGTTAAAGAAGGAGGCGGGGTGGAAGAGAGCAGCAGATCAGCACAGGAGAAGAGAACAGGGAGTTAAAGAAGGAGGTGGGGTGGAAGGGAGCAGTAGATCAGCACAGGAGAAGAGAACAGGGAGTAAAAGAAGGAGGTGGGGTGGAAGAGAGCAGCAGATCAGCACAGGAGAAGAGAACAGGGAGTTAAAGAAGGTGGCGGGTGGAAGAGAACAGCAGATCGGCACAGGAGAAGAGAAGAGAACAGGGAGCAAGAGAAGGAGGGGGTGGAAGAGAGTAGGAGATCAGTACGGGAGAAGAGAAGAGAACAGGGAATTAGAGAAGGAGGTGGGTGGAAGAGAGCAGCAGATCAGCACAGCAACAGAGAAAATGGAGTTAAAGAAGGAGGCGGGTGGAAGAGAGCAGCAGATCTGCACAGGAGAAGAGAACAGGGAGTTATAGAAGGAGGTGGGGTGGAAGAAAGCAGCAGATCAGCACAGGAGAAGAGAACAGGGAGTTAAAGAAGGAGGAGGGTGGAAGAGAACAACAGATCAGCACAGGAGAAGAGAACAGGGAGTCAGAGAAAGAGGCGGTGGAAGAGAACAGCAGATTAGCACAGGAGAAGAGAACAGGGAGTTAAAGAAGGAGGCGGGTGGAAGAGAGAAGCAGATCAGCACAGGAAAAGAGAACAGGGAGTTAAAGAAGGAGGTGGGGTGGAAGAGAGCAGCAGATCAGCACAGGAGAAGAGAAGAGAACAGGCAGTTACAGAAGGAGGTGGGTAGAAGAGAGGAACAGATCAGCACAGCAGAAGAGAACAGGGAGTTAAAGAAGGAGGTGGGGTGGAAGAGAGCATCAGATCAGCACAGGAGAAGAAAATAGAACAGGGAGTTAGAGAAGGAGGTAGGGTGGAAGAGAGCAGCAGATCAGCAGAAGTTAACAGGGAGTTAAAGAAGGAGGCGGGTGGAAGAGAGCAACAGATCAGCACAGGAGAAGAGAACAGGGAGTTAGAGAAGGAGGTGGGTGGAAGAGAGCAGCAGATCAGCACAGCAGAAGAGAACAGGGAGTTAAAGAAGTAGGTGGGTGGAAGAGAGCAGCAGATCAGCACAGGAAAAGAGAAGAGAACAGGGAGTTAGAGAAGGAGGTGAGGTGGAAAAGAGCAGCAGATCAGCACAGCAGAAGAGAACAGGGAGTTAAAGAAGGAGGTGGGGTGGAAGAGAGCAGCAGAACAGCACGGGAAAAGAGAACAGGGAGGTAGATAAGGAGGTGGGGTGGAAGAGAAGAGCAGATCAGCACAAGAGAAGAGAACAGGGAGTTAAAGAAGGAGGTGGGTGGATGAGAGCAGCAGATCAGCACAGGAGAAGAGAAAAGAGAGTTAAAGAATGAGGCGGGGTGGAAGAGAACAGCAGATCGGCACAGGAGAAGAGAACCGGGAGTTACAGAAGAAGGCAGTGGAAAAGAACAGCAGATCGGTACAGGAGAAGAGAACAGGGAGTTAGAGAAGGAGATGGGGTGGAAGAGAGCAGCAGATCAGCACAGGAGAAGAGAACAGGGAGTTAAAGAAGGAGGTGGGGTGGAAGAGAGCAGCAGAGAACAAGGGTGAAGAGAACATGGAGTTAAAGAAGGAGGTGGGTGGAAGAGAGCAGCAGATCAGCACAGGAGAAGAGAACAGGGAGTTAAGGAAGGAAGCGGGTGGAAGAGAACATCATATTAGCACAGGAGAAGAGAACAGGGAGTTAGAGAAGGAGGCGGGGTGAAAGAGAACTCCCTGTTCTCTTCTCCTGTGCTAATATGATGTTCTCTTCCACCCGCTTCCTTCCTTAACTCCCTGTTCTCTTCTCCTGTGCTGATCTGCTGCTCTCTTCCACCCCACCTCCTTCTTTAACTCCATGTTCTCTTCACCTGTGTTCTCTGCTGCTCTCTTCCACCCCACCTCCTTCTTTAACTCCCTGTTCTTTTCTCCTGTGCTGATCTGCTGTTCTCTTCCACCCGCCTCCTTCTTTAACTCCCTGTTCTCTTCTCCTGTGCTGATCTGCTGCTCTCTTCCACCCCATCTCCTTCTCTAACTCCCTGTTCTCTTCTCCTGTACTGATCTGCTGTTCTTTTCCACTGCCTTCTTCTGTAACTCCCGGTTCTCTTCTCCTGTGCCGATCTGCTGTTCTCTTCCACCCCGTCTCCTTCTTTACCTCTCTTTTCTCTTCTCCTGTGCTGATCTGCTGCTCTCATCCACCCACCTACTTCTTTAACTCCCTGTTCTCTTCTCTTGTGCTGATCTGCTGTTCTCTTCCACCCCACCTCCTTATCTACCTCCCTGTTCTCTTTTCCCGTGCTGTTCTGCTGCTCTCTTCCACCCCACCTCCTTCTTTAACTCCCTGTTCTCTTCTGCTGTGCTGATCTGCTGCTCCTTTCCACCTCACCTCCTTCTCTAACTCCCTGTTCTCTTCTCTTTTCCTGTGCTGATCTGCTGCTCTCTTCCCCCACCTCCTTCTTTAACTCCCTGTTCTCTTCTGCTGTGCTGATCTGCTGCTCTCTTCCACCCACCTCCTTCTCTAACTCCCTGTTCTCTTCTCCTGTGCTGATCTGTTGCTCTCTTCCACCCCGCCTCCTTCTTTAACTTCTTGTTAACTTCTGCACAGGAGAAGAGAACAGGGAGTTAGAAAATGAGGCGGGAGGAAGAGAACCGCAGATCTGCATGGGAGAAGAGAACAGTGAGTTAGAGAAGGAGGAGGGTGAAAAGGGAACAGCAGATCAGCACAGGAGAAGAGGGCAGGGAGTTAGAACAGCAGGCTGGGAGGGAGAGGGCTGCAGATTAGCAATTGTTGCCAATTTAGCCTTGTCACTTAAAAGATTGGTTTGCACCTCTGCCATGACGTGCAGCCAATAGTTTGTTTTCCTGCAGGGCTGTGTGTTCCATCCTTCCGAGGTTGGTATTTGAAGTATGATTAAAAACTGGTAATAGCAGTAATGGCTATTTACAGCGCTTACACTCTGCAAACTAGATTGTTTACGGTAAAAACTAACACAGAAGGTTCTGTGGGTCCATTTTACACCCGGTCAGTACCACATATGTAGGCCTGTAAATACTCAAGACAACAGTTTCTGACGTAAAAGCAAAAAAACTATTTCACTGGTCATATTTAAAAAAAATTATATTCTCCTTGACATGTTAAAAACAGTCTTGTGAGTGAAGACGGCGCGGTGCTCAAAAGTGCAAGTGTGGAACAAAAGTGATACCCAAATGTATACACAATCATGGATCCATGCTAATTCTTTGTGAGTTAAATACTAAGTAATAAAGCCTCAGTGACATTTCAAATCTTTCCTAAGATTTTGAGGCTTCATCACGTCGCAAATTGTGCCATCTATCTCATGTACCTAAGGGAGTACAGAAAGGCCTGTTGGGCACTCGTTAGTGCATAATAGCCCAATTTATGTGTGTGACCTACCTCAAACTCCGTAATAGATACACTTCAGAAAGGAGGTGCCTTCAATGAATGCACTACACAGTAAAGAATGCACATTGTCTATTTTCCATCGTGTATTAACCACAACATATTGAACTAAGGGACCTGAATTCCCGCCATTTTCAAAATTATGCAACCTAGCCTCATGTTGACCACTAAAGCCAAATTGCAACTGTATGCACGAGGTCTGTATATGATATGTACCACAGCAAGTCCAACCTATACTATACTTATGTCTCTGTTGTGTTTATACTCTTGGTAACCAGGGCCATCCATGATTATGGAAGCAGCCAACCAGTTACACATGCCAGTTCAGTAATTCCGGACAAAAGCACAACTCAGCTACAAAATAACTTGAATTACAATTATACACTCAAATATTATATTGTTGCCATCAAAATATCCAAAGCTGGTTTAACAGTTCTGGATCTAAGTGCAATGAAAAAAAAACAACCATTTGCTTACACTTAAGCTATTGGCATTGTAAAGGGCAATGCCTTTTTATTTATCTGTTTTGAAAACCAATATATATATAAATGAGAAGCATTGTCATTTATAATGCCAATTGCTCAAACTTTCACAAATGCGAGACCTCACTCCAAGCACACTGAAAGGGAGGGGATGGAGGAGGGGAATGTTGCGGGGGGGGGGGGGAGGCCTATGTTTTTAAGGGAGGTGCTCAGCTGTGCAAGCAGCGCCGACAAAGTGAATCCCGATGAGCTACGACTAAAGGAGGGGCACAGATATCATTGAAGTGCAAGCACGGCATGGGGTGATTTCACAAAAAAAGCATTTGTTTAAAGGGCAGTTATGGAGACAGCCACAAAGTGCGCTCTACACGTGTACGAGAAAGTGCAAGCTTTGCGACAGACGTGGAAAAATGTACATAGACTGGTGGAACCGAAAGAAAGTACTGCTTGTTGACTGGATGGAAAGTTGAAGTGCAGGCAGAAAATAAACAAGCGTGAAAACCCACTAATCACTTGGAAGAACCAGAAGGATCGGAAAGAAATATGAACGGAGGAACACCAGAGCATGCGATTCACTCATGAATATGAGGGTGAGAATGTCGTGGCAGTGGTGGTTGTCCACATCTGCTTGGGTCACAATCGAAGTTATCTAAACAAGCACAGACTCAGTCACCAGCCTCCTGTGCGGACCTGGCACTACAGCTGGGGCAGAGGGTCCGGGGTGGACGATAGGGGTGAGCAGAGGCAGAGAGAGAGGCCACTGGAGAAGGGTAGAGAGCAGCTGAGACAGGCAGACGGTGGCAGAGACAGAGGGGCTAGCAGAGGCAGACATAGGTCACTGGAGACAGCGAGCAGGAGAGACAGACAAGGACGGCAAAGAGAGCGAGCGAACAGTGGCAGAGAGGCCACTGGAGACAGTCAGAGAACAGCTGGGACATGCAAAGGGCATCCAAGAGAGAGGGGAGACCATCAGCAGAAAGAGACCACTGGAGACAGTCCGAGAGCAGCTGAGACAGGTAAAAGGATGTGAGCGAGAGAGGGGCGACCAGAGACAGACAGAGGCCACTGGAGACAGTCGGAGAGCAGCCTAGACAGACAGACGGCGGCAGAGAGAGAGGGGTGAGCAGCAACAGGGAGAGGTCACTGAAGACGGTCAGAGTGCAGCCAAGGGGCGGCAGAGAAAGAGAGAGAGGCAGGGAGACGTCACTGGAGACAGCCAGAGAGCAGAGCGAGCGGCAGAGAAAGGGAAACAGCAGCAGGGACAGCGAGAGGGATGCAGGATTGCAAGGACAGAGGGCAGCAGAGAAAGAGCGGGAGATGCAGAGACAGAGGAGAGACGACAGGGAGGCCAACAGGGGGAGGAGGGCAGAGACAGAGATAGACCAGAAAGACAGGTGAGAAGTTTGCAGAAAGAGAAAAATGTCAACGTAAGTGGATGCTTTAGCTCAGAGAATTATTTATGCATTTTTTTCAATCTGTAGATTTAACATCATTCTATATACCGATATATTTAGTATATGAAAAGCAGAATTGATTCTGGTGTAGTCACTGACGTGGTCTGCATAATTAATCCGAAGCTGAAAGGAAAACTGAAGCCTGCATGTAGGAAGACGCTTTAATCGATGTGCGCGAGGAAACATACAAGTAAATAAAGGCTCACGAGAGCGAGGCCAGCAAGTTTGGGAGCGCATTCCTTTGAAGTCTGATGGGGACATCAAAGGAAGGGTGGGAGGGAACGAGCATATGGGGTGTGAGCGAACGAAAGTTAATTGCTGTAGGAGGGGGAGCAGGAAGTGAGGCCAAGCGCGCGCTGGCGAAAGCAGTCTGCTGCTTTTGATGCCAGATGCCAGCTTTGCGCTTGAATGCCTCACATGCACTGGCCATAAACCGTATTCCAGAAGTCTTTGGTAGACTTTTCTTTTCCCCTTAGTATAATCTCGCATAGCGATTGCTTACGCAATAGCTAGGCGAGACCTAAAAAAAATGCTGCACCCTGCACCACATTGCAATTCAGGGGTTTTTAGTCGTATTTTTTAATATGTTGGCGCATTTATGTTGCGCAGACATGACCCGAAGGTATTGAAGTGCATTACATGAGTACCAATTACAATTCACAGGGACACTCAGCGATTCATCATCCCCTTTGTTATTTTGAACAACCCCCTCCCTTTTAGCCCACTATTTCCTCCTCCCTGCTATCGCAACCTCCCTCGTGACACCCACCCTCCTCTCTTATGTAAGTAAGTAAGTAAGTAAGTAATTTTATTTAGCATAGTTACTTAAAACCATTGCAGTACAAAACAGATTAAAAGAAGAAAAATTTTAAAACTACATGTTTGGTAAAATCGGTATAACGCAGTCACAGCTCCTCGGTTCAATTGTGCACAGGATATCTTCCTGTGCGATTAATTTTTAAAAATTTTGATTCCGTTTTGTATTATAAAATAGTTTTGCTTTCCCGGTATCCTCATGTTCTCATGAAGTCAGCCATGACAGTGGGTGGTGTAATGTTTAATCAGCTATATCGAAACCCTTACAGATACAATTTTGGCAACTTCTTTTCCACTGCCTTCATGAATTTTACAAAACTGCAGTTCAGCTGAAGGTCATGGGATGAAAAGCAGGCGAGAACTGCATTCCTTTGTGTACGGATCTCTCGTTGATTCAAGTGGTGTTTCAACAAGTATTTCCGTTCGTCCAGCAGTTTCTCGCAGGAGCATATCAAGTGCAGCATGTCCTCTTGCGCTAAGCCGCATAACCGACAAAGGGAGCCAGCTTTAATTTTTATCCAGCGTGGGAAGTTTTGAATGCAGGGTAGCAGGCCTAACCTATACTTTAAGAAGCACGTTTTAACGGATTTGGCATAACCCTCACCAAAGTAGATCTGTGGTGCTTTCGTTGAGTAAGACTTCAGGGTCATCCAGCCGTGCGTTCTTTTAGAAAGGGCTGTCTTGTCTTGGACCCATGATAGTTGTTTGATCGATTTCTTGACCAGTTTTTTAAGTGTTGTATGGTTTACTGGGGTGTCCCAGAGCTGCTTTAGTCCCGTATTTACCAGGCTGCCCGTAAGGAACTTGGCTGCTGGTGAGGATGGATGTTGCACTAGATCCGTCCATAGGTGCTTGTTTAATGTTCCTTGTTTGGATTTCCTCACTTTGTCCCAGGCTGAAATATAGGCTCCCTGTCTTGCCAAGAGCTGTTGTTCAATGCCAAATTCTAGCCTGATTTGTGCTGGTGAGGTTCGCTTGGGCAGGCTGAAAATAATTCTGTAAGCAGCTGTGATTGTGTTATCGAGGATCTTGGCGTCTCTTCCTCTAAGTGCCTCACTCCCATTGGTGATTGTTGGGAGGAGTTTAGCGCGGATTACGTGTGCCAGGGGCAGAAGAGAGGGACCAGAAAGTTTGCTGTTTAGTGCTTTTAGTGAAATTGCCAAAGATAGCCCTTTTCCTTGTATACTTGTTCTCTGAGTGGAGAACTGCCCACTGTTATCGATCTTTACGCCTAAATATTTGTATATTGGGGTGTCTCCAATTCTTGTCTTATTTCAGAACCATGATGTTAATTTTCTTTTATTCTTGCTGATGGTCATCGTCTGGGTTTTCTCCAGATTTATTGTCAGCTCGTTTTCATTTGAATAGCTATGTGTTGCGTTCAGGAGATGTTGGAGCCCTACCTTTGAATGGCTTATTAAGACAATATCGTCTGCATATAGTAGACAAGGTAATTGGAGCCCTCCTAGCTTGGGAGCGTGGGAGTTGCAGCTGTTTAGAATCGGTACAAGGTCGCCTAAAAACAGGTTGAATAAAGTGGGGGCCAAGACACAGCCTTGTTTCAGGCCCTTGTTGGTCTGTATGCGCCTGGACAGAACTGATCCATCCCCCACCTTTATCTGTACCCAGGTCTCTGTATGAAGGTTAATCAGCAGATCCAACAGAGGTCTCGATATCCCCCAGCCGTTCAGTTTGGACCATAAAATGTTCCGGTTTATATGATCAAAGGCAGCCTTGTAGTCTATAAAGCAGAAATGGATGGGCATTTTATTTGATTCTGCCTTGTCTATAAGCATGCCCATGGTCAAAATATTGGTCATTGTGCCTGCTGATTTGGCAAAGACTGTCTGGTTGACCGGGATTAAGGATCTCTCTGTGGCCCATGCCAACAACTCGTCTAGGAGGATGTCTGCGAAATATTTTGCCTCATCGATTAAGGTCACCAATCGATAATTTTGAGGGGATGCCTCGTCTCCTGCCTTGTAAATTGGAGAAATAATGGAACCCTTCCAGGAGCTTGGCAGGATGTTGTAATGTCTTATCTCCAAGAAAAGGGGTTCGAGAGCTGCTGCCCAACCTTTCGCATCTTGTTTGTAAAGAATTAGCGGGATTCCATTTGGTCCTGGAGCTCCCTCACTCCTTCCATTCTTAATTTGGCGATGGATGATATTTTGTAAATTCGGCAAATCATCATTTAGAGTCGAGTTGCGGCCATCTTGGAAGCTGATGTCGCTGTTGAGTGTACGTTTTTTACAAGTATCCATCTCGCGGTCCGATGTTGACACCTGGTTGTTTCCCGTTGCCTGGTTAAAATGGATTCCAAGGTAATTTGCCTATGTCTCTTCAGTGATGTTAGATGAGACCCCATGGTGCGTAGGTCTTATAAACGAGTTTATCGATTTCCAGAACCTTGCCCCATCGTTTCGTTTAATATCAGAGTGAAGTTTTACCCATAGATTATCCTCCAAGGATTTATTAGCTTCCCATTTTAGTTTTTTCAATGTTTGATTTTAATTTCCGTAGGTGGTCATGCTTTACTGTATCCATGGGTTTCTGTTGAAGTTCTCTCATTGTGCAGTAAATTATTGTTTTTGTGCCTCTGATTTTTTCTTTATGCTCTTGAGAGAATTTGCTCGATCTGTCATAGCCTGATTTTGCGTGTGGCTTAGATCTAGTGGCGTAATTAGACATAGTGTTTGTGAATTGTTCCCATTTGGCAGTTTCGCTTGATCCAGTGCGAGCCCCAAAATGCTGTTTTGCCCTTTCAACCAGAGTTTCATCTGTTGCTGCTGAATATTTGATTTTTTTTAAATTAACGGTGTGGACTGACTCTTTTGATTCTTTAGATGGCTCGAATTTGGGCTTCACAGTTTCAAGAGTGGTTTCTTGGGGACAATGATCGCTATCTCCGCTTCTGCCTATCCGATAGGAGCTTATGTATTGGAATAATGGTAATGAGATGAAAGTATAATCTAATATGCTGCTTTTTCTTGTTGAGTGAAATGTTGAGGCCTCCTCTCTTATGGCTTTCCAGACACTTTGATTTTTATTTAATACATTTTGTGCTACATTTTTGTAGCACAACTTCTAGCTAAAAGGTATTGGAGTGCTTTACATAAGCACCATTCACATTACAGAGGAACACTTTCATTTTTAAAACATGTTGCACAGCGGCGTTATCTGCCGGACATTATGGCTTACAGTTTTTAAAAAACGATGCACCCTGCACCACATTGCCATTCAGGGGATTTTATTTGTATTTATTTATTATGTTGGTGCATTTATGTAGCGCAAACATGACCCGAAGGTATTGGAGAGCTTCATGTGAGCACCACTTACATTTCACAGGGACACTCAGTGACCCACCACCCCCTTCTGTTGTTTTGAATGACCCCTTCCTTTTAACCGACCACATCCTCTTTCTTGCTTTCGCGACCTTCCTCATCACACTGACTCTCATGTCCTTTCAGGCACTTTATTTAATTACCTTTTTTGCAGCATTTATGTAGCGCAAACTCGATCTCGAAGGTATTGGAGGGCTTTACATAAGCACCACTTAAATTACACATTCATTTTTATAACATGTTGCACAGTGTTGCTAGCTACTTTACAACATGGATTGCAGTTTACGTCTAAATCTTTTTATTGATAAAGACAAAAATGCAACGAAACAATACAGTGCCAACTGGGGAAAGCCAAGCAAGGTGTGCAAGACAATAAGGGAAAAAACAACAAGCATTGGCATACCCAATAGGTCTCGCTTTTGGGACCTTATAAGTATTTAGTTATGCATCTGTTGCATGGCTAAACACTTATAGGGTCCCAAAGTCGAGACCTATTGGCTATGCCAATGCTTGTTCTGATTTCTCAGGAACTGCTGAACGGATTTACACCATTTAAAAACAAGCATTGGCATAGCCAATAGGTCTCGCCTTTTGGGACCTTATAAGTGTTTAACCATGCAATAGTTAATGCTGTTGCACAAAGGATATTGTGCCGCATAACTAAATACTTATAAGGTCCCAAAGGTGCGACCTATTGGCTATGTCAATGCTTGTTTATCTTTCTCCTCTCTTTTTTTCCGATCATTCTCATTCCTGCCTACTCCTAATTATGTCTTGTTCTGTCCATTTTGTTGCATCTTCATCATTTCTAATTGCCTATCTCTGTCATTGTACTTGGCAGCCTTTAGCCCTCACTCCTCGGCTATGCCGAGTTATTACCAAGCAGTGTCCTACGCTTCGTTCCGACGGCATGCAGACAGCAAAGGAGTTTTAGGGGCATGGCGAGCAAACTCACTTGGGCCCCATATAGGACGAGGTCATCTCTCAAAGTTTAAAAAGCATGTCCTGCAAGGAAAGAGAAATCCGGCAGAACCAGGATCTGACGCCGTCCAACAGCATTATCTGTGTCTGCTGCCTTGTTATTAATAAATAGAACAAATTGGATCAAAATCCATCAATAAAGACTGAAGCTTACACTGAGAGAGCACGAGGTCTTCGTAATAAGGACAATTTGCCCCTTCTCCCACCCCTCCCCGAATGGAGGACCTGGTATGACCCAGGCATAGCAGCCAATTGGGCCCAGAGGCAATGACAGCTATAGCTGCTAAAGGCATCAAGGGGGTTTGTTGGACTTGGCCCTTTTGGCTGGTTCACCCTGAACTTTTTGCCTGTTGATATGACATAATTATAGTGATTTCTGGTCTCTGCGCACTTTAGCACTGTGGCCCAGTGTAAAGTGCGTGCGCTCTCTGAGTGCGTGTGGTGAGATTGGCCTGCCCTCCCATAGGAATGCATGGGGAATTTGTGTGTCCATGGTAGTTCCTGATGTGTGGGGAGTGCAGGGGCGAGTTTGGTATGTGCGAACTCGTGAGGTTAAATGCTGCGCGATGATGTGCGCAGATTTATTGTGTCTAGTGTAAAAGTGCCACTTTTGGAAGTTGCCATGTCTGTGCAGTAAATGTGAATTGACTGTCTGGCTTGTGATTGGCTGGAGCTGGCTGGTGTGCCTGGCTCCAGGAGTCAGGATGGGTCTGTCCGGTGGTGAATGAGAGATCTCCATGTTGATGGCAGTTCGGAGTGCACCTGGGACCTGAATAGAGCTGGGCTTTCCCTCCACAATGATGGCTCCACCCCCTTTGGTGTGTCTGGTGTCCCTGGCCTGTCCTGTGAATAAGGAGAGGGGCTGAGCAAAACAAAGTGCTCAGGAACGCGTTGCATCTGGTTCGCCCCTTGCCTGCACCTTTAGAGACAAAGGAAACATGTGTATAAAAGAGGGGCTGTGACCCCATGAAAATGTTCTTGTGCTCAACTCGAATCTACCAGGGGCCTGCTGCTGCTGGGGCCCAGGGGAAGGCTTGCCTCCCTGGGCCCTGCCCAGCCCCGGGATGCTGGAGGAATTTCCTTTGCTGGGAGCTGCTGTGCTCCATCTTTTATGCCCAGGACCTCTGGGACCTATTTCCTCCTTTTTTAATTTTTCAAGGCATGTTACAGCCTTCCTGTGCCTTATTTTTGGACTTCGCACTTTGATTTAACCTCCCTGGGAAAGGGAGAGCCTGGGGCTGAGCAGTGCGGCACTGCAGCCCTTTTGTGAGGGATTCCCCCGGCCTGGGGTTCCCCCCTCCTTGTGTTCCTTGTGGGTGCCCACCCCGCTTATTTGATGCTCTTGAGTGCGCAGGTGACCACCCTGCGTCTTGGTTTTATTTTATAAATTAACGCAGGTGCCTATCCCGCTTATGGGAGCCTTAGCGGGTGCCCACCCCGCTTCTACTTTTGTTTTTCTCATCAAGGGAGCCTACCCCTCGTTGTGCCCCCGGGAAGTCACCGCCGCAGCCAACGGCAAAAAGGAAGTCAAGTCACCAGGTGCCTGACGGCGGGCGGGAATTCCGGTTTCAAGGAGGAAGTCCTGCGCCTGCCCGGCAGCCTGGGGAAGTCGCCTGAGCCACCGGAGCCTCGCAGGCTCTCACCCAAAGTCCCGGTCCCCAAAGGAGGGACCGGGTGAAGTAATAACGCTGCCGCAAGAGCAGTAGCGTGATCTCTGCGGAAGGGGCACGAGGCACATTGCCGGTGCCTGCCCCCACCGCGTGCTGAGAGCGGAGTCCCCAGAGAGCGGCCAAGTAAGTTCAAAAGGGCTGGGGGGGCTCCGTAGGTGCTTTGCCCTGGCCGACCACGGCCCAGGAGGATCGCGGTGCCGAGTGGTTCAGCCAGGGAGCGGACCACTCCAACGAGGGGCATCATTTTTAGTACGTCCTCACCTGGGTCCGAGGGGCCCCCACTTCCCTGTGATGGCAGTCTGAGCAGGCCCGCCAGGAGAGCGGGCCACTCCCACGTGGGGTACCATTGTTCCCAGAGCCAGTGCGCTACAACGTTTGGGGGGGCATCTTAGAGTATTTAAGGAGCCAGTGGGCTCCTATGGCACATTTGTTTTCAGAGCCTAGAGGGCTCCAAGGCGCACATTATTTGTTCTAGAGCTCCAAACATGTGGCGCAGTTGTTCCTGAGGGCCAGTGAGAGCCCATGCTGCAGTTTTACTTTCACAGCTGCCCAGCAAGTAGTGGGCAGCTGCACCGTTTAGGTTTTTTCTTTCAGGGGACCTGTGCTTGTGAACCGAGGAGTGAGACGCATTTCTTCGCCCTACTTTGGCCTTCCCCAACAGCGCAGCATTTAGTGCCAGCTGCAACGTTTAGGCCCCAGTTCATTGTTCTCAGCTGCCCAGCAAGTAGTGGGCAGCTGCAACGTTTAGGTTTTGGCACAGTGGCGCCACCTTGACTTTCGCTGCCTAGGCAGTAGCCCTGACTCTCTAGACATAGGGCGTTTGAGGCCCCCTTATTTGAGATGGCCAGTTGGCCAGGGGGGATTGTTACACTTATAGGGCGCAGGCCCTAATGTGATTTTATGTCCTAAAGTGATTTATGTGCTAATGCGTTTGGGTGCTAGGAAATGTATGGTGTATATTATGTTTTGACCACCCTGTTTTGATACCTCTAGATATGGTTTATGCATAGGAGGTTGTTTTACCTGTTTAGGTTTGTGTTAGGAAGATGATACTTCCCTGTGTGATTTACACCCCTAGTGTAATTTTTACTTAGGTGGTTAGGGTCTAATGTAGTTAGACTTGTGGGATACGGTGCATGATGGATTTCATGTCACAGGCTGTTGCAAAGTACAGTGATTACCAGTGTTTACTGGTTGTACATTTTATGGCCTATTTTACTTTTACCAAGTTATCTATGTTACTATTTCTTTACCAAGTGCTGATGCTGACAGTGGTCCATGTGGCCCTGTTAGGTTTACATAATCCCTTGTAAATATTGCCCGTGCCAGTTGGCACAATGAACATCATGTGATTATTATTCTAATGTGTTGTGAGAATACAAAGCCTATTTTTGATATAACCTTGTGTGGAGTTCCTTTTGTGTGGGGCCTGGGATGTTGTTGCTGGTGGGTGTGTGCCCAAATCCTTTACACATTGCCTCCGAGATCAGCCTTACGGCTCGTGTCACGTTGCCAAGGGGTTGAGCAGGGGTTTTCTTTGGAGTGTAACGCCCTTGTCCTAACTAGAGTGGTGGTTTCTGCCTGGCTTTGGCGCAAGCCTCAGCCAACCAGAAATCCTACTGCTAACAGGGTTCATGACAGAACTGACCATGCACAAGGAAATATGAAGTATTAAATGAGAATGGTAGGAACCAGAGAACGCAGATTTGTCTGTTCTATGCAGCTTCCTCTTGGCTGCTCGACACATCTTAGAAGCTCACGCACCTCAACCGACACCTCTTCAAAGGATAACATTAATAACACTTTTAGGACGCGCGAGGACCAGTTTGAATTGGAGTGCTTAGTGACCTCGTGGGGGTAAGAGCGCTATCTGAAAGCTTCATTGGACTGACGCATTCGGCCGCTGTTGTACGCTACATGGAAAGCAAACGTATACTTCATTTTCGGTTCCCGCATGCCTTTCTCATTCTTCATAATTGTATAATGTGACTCCAGGGGGAGATCTCTCAGAATCACAATAACAATAACTTCTCGCAATGCTGATGACGGTGCATGCAGGAGTTTATTAAACAAGCGCACGCGCCTCATGCTGAAAGTAGGAGAGGAGGAGGTAGCAGGGGGAGGGGAGAGAGGAGGGGGCCTGCGCCTGTTTCTCTTGCGAGAGCGAGCAGGACCAATCTGTTAATTACAAACAGATGGTTTCAAAGCTCGCTTCAGCAAAGGAATCACCAAACGTGCACGCATTGCCATTGAAAGCAATGCAACGCGTGCATGTTTTTGGGCCAAAAAGCGAATCGATTACAAAGGTCTCTCCTATGCAGCGCATGCGTGCTGCGTAGGAGAGACCTCAGAAGGGCTCTTTCTGAACCAAGACCTACCTTTTTACCAAATTTGGTGTCATTCCGTTCAGCAGTTCGGGCTGTAGCTTTGTCTAAAGTTTCCTATGGAAACTAACATGGGAAAAACGCGTTTTGGGACCCCCTTTTTTCTCAGCATCCGCTTGACAAAGCACCCTGAAACTTTTAAGACAGAAGCTGACCAGAGGTGGACACTTTTTAAAAAAAATTTGTGAAGAGTCATCAACCGGAGCCAAAGTTATTGGGAAAAGAAAAAATGATATTCCTATGGAAACTCGGTCCTAACTATAACTACCTTCTGGCGACCGTATATAAATAAAACATTCTTAAACTTTTTAGAAACACTCAGTTGCTGGATGATGTCATCAGTGATGTCATCTGAGATGTCATCAGTGATGTCATAAGTGATGTCACTGACCATGTCATGAGTGCTGTAATATGTGACGTCATCAGCAGTACATTGCGGGGGTGCGATAACGGTTGAATTTCTTTTTAAGCATAGGATCTGTGTGCCTGAAGGGTAAAAGCCTGTGGTCATTTTACAACTTGGCATGGATAGAACTGGGCTAATCCTATGCTTAAAGACTTTGCTGTAGAAATGGCAAAATACTTTGTCCTTTTCTTTCTCAGTGTGGATAGCACTGTGCTAATCCAATGCTTGAAGACGTTGATAGAAAAGCAGACATTTGAGGTGAGCAAATTTAGAGTGTCTCTGGTGTTGGGAGTTCTCTATACTGGAGCTGCTTTCCACCTAAACTTGAGAACTATCCAGAGTTCTCTGCTTCTTTGTTTTGCATATATATAAATATATCTATGTATCTATATCTATATATCTATATCTATATCTAAATCTATATATCTATATATCTATCTATCTATATATATATTCAGGGCTCAATTGTGTTTGTTGGTATAACCCGGCTAATGAATTAATGCCTTAAAGTAACCCACTATAAGATGGCCGCTGTGTTCACACTCGACCAGTCTCTCTTTTGTGTTTATTTAACATTAGATTGACGTCAATGTGTTCCTTTATTTAAACTGCTATATGAATTGAGCGCGAGTAGAGGAAGGCGCGAAGCCGAAACGCCCTCCTGCTTTGTTTTTTGAATAAATCTTGAAGAAAGTCTTTACAACGAGTTACCGAGTGCCGTCCATTCTTTTACGAATGTGAAAGGAGTTTGGAGCGTATGTATATATATATATATATATATATATATATATATATATATATATATATATATATATATATATACATACATACATACGGATGTATGACGTTACAACGCATACTATAACAACGCATGCTTTTACAACGCATTTTTTACAACGCATTGTATATTATAACGCAATACTTTACAACGAATTCTATTACAACGCAATATAGAGTAAGTAATAGAAAAGTACTATTACAACGAAATCCTTTACAACGCATACTTTTAAAACGCATTTAAATGATTTTTTTTATTTAAGATATATAAAATCTGGGACGGGATGCAGGGAAATTAGGGGTTTTGGGTGGGGAAGTGTTTTAAAATGTTTTGAAAAACTGCACGGAAATGCTCAGAAATTAACGATTTTTTAAAATAAATACTCGAGTAACAAAATTAATACGCGAGTAACAATTTTTTCAATTTTTTTAGTATGAAATATAAAATCTGGGACGGGATGCAGGGAAAATAGGGGTTTTGGGTGGGGAAGTGTTTTAAAATTTGGTGACAAACTGCAAGGAAATGCTAATAAATTAACGAATTTTTAATATAAATACTCGAGTAACAAAATTAATACTCGTGTAACAAATTTAGTACTCACATTTACAAAAATTCACAAATTTCACAGAGACAAAAATTATCTTTTCATAAAAACATAGAAACGATTATTATTTAAATGACAATCAAACATTTTATATAAACAGAAATATATTGCATATATATAGAACCGCCATTTTGAGTACTGAGGTTTAAAAAGAAGTCCATCAACCATTTCCATGACATTAAACATAAACAGTAGTCTCAAAATGGATGCCAAAACGGAACGAAAGTATCAAATCATCACTTGAAAACTAAACATTTTAAATGATACGTTTCCACATTATATGTCTTAAATTAAAATTAGAAAACTAACGGTGTAAAGTAAAAAATTAATGATGCTACTGACAAAAAGATATAAATAGGAGCAAGACACCATTTTAATTTCAGTTGATTATCAACTCCCAGAGTAAGCAGACATCAGAAGGTGACTATCTGACCTCTTCAACGAGATATCAGTTGTAGCCAACTTTAAACCGTTTATTCAAAGACATTCAAGTAAGTAATAAAAACGAAGTAAACAAATGTTTATGTAGAACATTTAAGCAGCAATAAATTATATATTTTTATTTTCTAAATACTATTAATAATACTACATTAACCTTTAAGTAATAAAACACCTTAATATATTTAAAAATATCTCTAAATAATCCAATTAAAATATAAATGTAATTGATTTAAACTCGTTCAAAATATTTAAACAGATAGTATTCATTTGAGAAAAATAATATAAATTATTTTAAGAAACAATAATTATTTCTTTCTTTCTAAAACAGTTCTCCAAACAAGTGAGACTAATAAACAAGCTTTCTGTAAAAAAAAGCTATTTTTCTACAGATCAACATAACTCAGCAAGAGTTAAAATAAGGTACTTTTTTTTTTTAGTAGGGGTGGGAGTAGTGTGGGTAGCGTAGTAGTGTTTTATGGTTTAGGGTAGTGTAGGGTGTGGGAGTAGTGTGGGTAGTGTAGTAGTGTGGTAGTGGTTTTGGGTTGGAGTAGTGTAGGGGTGGGAGTAGTGTGGGTAGCGTAGTAGTGTTTTAGGGTTTAAGGTAGTGTAGGGGTGGGAGTAGTGTGGGTAGCGTAGTAGTGTTTTAGGGTTTAGGGTAGCGTGGGGGTGGGAGCAGTGTAGGTAGTGTAGTAGTGTGGTAGTGTTTTTGGGTTGGGGTAGTGTAGGGGTGGGGGTAGTGTGGGTAGCGTAGTAGTGTTTTAGGGTTTAGGGTATTGTAGGGGTGGGAGTAGCGTGGGTAGTGTAGTAGTGTGGTAGTGTTTTTGGGTTAGGGGTAGTGTAGGGGTGTGAGTAGTGTGAGTAGTGTAGTAGTGTGGTAGTGTTTTAGGGTTTAGGGTAGTGTATGGGTGGGAGTAGTGTGGGTAGCGTAGTAGTGTAGGGGTGGGAGTAGTGTGGGTAATGTAGTAGTGTTTTAGGGTTTAGGGTAGTGTAGGGGTGTGAGTAGTGTGGGTAGTGTAGTGTGGTAGTGTTTTTCGGTTAGGGGTATTGTAGGGGTGGGAGTAGTGTATTTTGTATGGGCAGGGTTGTCACTTACTTTGCATACACACATGAGAAAATATTTTACATAATTTCTTAATTATTAATCCATATCTATATGTTATATTTTTCACACAGAAAAACCAACTTGGTTTAAGAAGAAAGCCATTCATTTTCGAAATAGATGCAAATACATTTAAAGAAGGTACATTTTTTTACGTTTGAAAAAAGTATACAATACAGATATCAAGAGTCGAATTAACACTTATCAGTTATCATTAGATCATAATTAATCGATTTTTACTTTTCTAAAAAATTTTAAATACATTTTAGATACTCAAATTTATCTTTTGAAGCCCTCCAAACGAGAAAAAAAGTGGGAATATCACTCCACAAAGAAACACAAAGAAAATCATCAAAAAGACTAAATTTATTAGTAAGGTAAGTGCTGGATAGTGTAAATATGCTACTTACTATTATTTTTGTATGTTTTGAAAAATACATCAGTCGAGTAATTACTGAATAGATGTTAGTTTTAATTTACTATTATAACTTCATGAAAGTGCAGTAGTAAGGTAAGTGCTGGATAGTGTAAGTGTGCCACTTACTATTCTAACTCCATTAAAGTGCATCAGTAGGGTAAGTGCTGGATAGTGTAAGTGTGCCACTTACTATTCTAACTCCATTAAAGTGCATCAGTAGGGTAAGTGCTGGATAGTGTAGGGGTTCTACTTATTAATCTAACTCCATGAAAGTGCATCAGTAGGGTAAGTGCTGGATAGTGTATGGTTTACATTTACTATTCTAACTCCAAGAAAGTGCAGCAGTAGGGTAAGTGCTGGATAGTGTAGGGGTGCCACTTACTAATGTAACTCCATGAAAGTGCATCAGTATGTTAAGTGCTGGATAGTGTAAGTGTGCCACTTACTATTCTAACTCCATGAAAGTGCATCAGTAGGGTAAGTGCTTGATAGTGAATGGGTGCCACTTACTATTCTAACTCCAATAAAATGCAGCAGTAGGGTAAGTGCTGGATATTGTAGGGGTGCCACTTACTAATCTAACTCCATGAGAGTGCATCAGTAGGGTAAGTGCTGGATAGTGTAGATGTGCCACTTACTATTCTAACTCCAAGAAAGTGCAGCAGTAGGTTAAGTGTTGGATAGTGTAAGGGTGCCATTTACTAATCTAACTCCATGAAAGTGCATCAGTAGGGTAAGTGCTGGATAGTGTAGGTGTACTACTTATTATTCTAACTCCAAGAAAGTGCATGAGTGGGGTAAGTGCTGGATAGTGTAGGGGTGCCACTTACTATTCTAACTCCATGAAAGTGCCTCAGTAGGGTAAGTGCTGGATAGTGTAGAGGTGCCACTGACTATTCTAACTCCAATAAAGTGCATCAGTAGATTAAGTGCTGGAGAGTGTAGGTGTGCCAATGAGTACTGTAATTCCAGAAATATGAAGCAGTTGTAAAATATTTAAACAGTGTAAATACATTTTTTTATATAAAATTGAAAAACAATCATTTTGAAAATTGACACACCTTCAAAAACTTCTATAAAGTAATTAACTTGAAACATTTATAATACATTTACAACATTCTCCAAATGTTTTTGTAGAGCTCAACGTTAAAAGCCAAAGTTGAAAAAGCAATCAACAACAATCCCAATCAAAAAGAAATTAGAAGACCAGGAAGAAAATCAAGAAGCAAACTCCAATAACCAAAGGTAATTTATAAAAATAAACACATCTAAACCACACAATAAGTACCAAAAGTAGATTTATCATTTTTATAAAAAACAAACAAATAGCGTCAGTAGAGTAAGTGCTGGATAATATAAATTAGCCACTTCAAATTCTAACTCCATGAAAGTGCATCCGTAGGGTAAGTGTTGGATAGTGTAGGGCTGCCACTTACTAATCTAACTCCATGAAAGTGCATCAGTAGGGTAAGTGCTGGATAGTGTAGAGGTGCCACTGACTATTCTAACTCCATGAAAGTGCAGCAGTAGAGTAAGTGCTGGATAGTGTAGGGGTGCCACTTACTAATCTAACTCCATGAAAGTGCATCAGTAGAGTAAGTGCTGGATATTGTAGGTGTGCCACTTACTATTCTAACTCCATGAAAGTGCCTCAGTAGGGTAAGTGCTGGATAGTGTAGAGGTGCCACTGACTATTCTAACTCCAATAAAGTGCATCAGTAGGGTAAGTGCTGGATAGTGTAGGGGTTACACTTACTATTCTAACTCCAAGAAAGTGCAGCAGTAGGTTAAGTGTTGGATAGTGTAGGGGTGCCACTTACTAATCTAACTCCATGAAAGTGCATCAGTAGAGTAAGTGCTGGATATTGTAGGTGTGCCACTTACTATTCTAACTCCATGAAAGTGCCTCAGTAGGGTAAGTGCTGGATATTGTAGGGGTTACACTTACTATTCTAACTCCATGAAAGTGCATCAGTAGGGTAAGTGCTGGATAGTGTAGGGGTTCTATTTATTAATCTAACTCCATGAAAGTGCATCAGTAGGTTAAGTGCTGGATAGTGTAGGTGTGCCACCTACTATTCTAACTCCATGAAAGTGCCTCAGTAGGGTAAGTGCTGGATAGTGTAGAGGTGCCACTGACTATTCTAACTCCAATAAAGTGCATCAGTAGATTAAGTGCTGGATAGTGTAGGTGTGCCAATGAATACTGTAATTCCCGAAATATGAAGCAGTTGTAAAATATTTAAACAGTGTAAATACATTTTCTTATATAAAATTGAAAAACAATCATTTTGAAAATTGACACACCTTCAAAAACTTCTATAAAGTAATTAACTTGAAACATTTATAATACATTTACAACATTCTCCAAATGTTTTTTTAGAGCTCAACGTTAAAAGCCAAAGTTGAAAAAGCAATCAACAACAATCCCAATCAAAAAGAAATTAGAAGACCAGGAAGAAAATCAAGAAGCAAACTCCAATAACCAAAGGTAATTTATAAAAATAAACACATCTAAACCACACAATAAGTACCAAAAGTAGATTTATCATTTTTATAAAAAACAAACAAATAGCGTCAGTAGAGTAAGTGCTGGATAATATAAATTAGCCACTTCAAATTCTAACTCCATGAAAGTGCATCCGTAGGGTAAGTGTTGGATAGTGTAGGGGTGCCACTTACTAATCTAACTCCATGAAAGTGCATCAGTAGGGTAAGTGCTGGATAGTGTAGAGGTGCCAGTTAATATTCTAACTCCAAGAAAGTGCAGCAGTAGGGTAAGTGCTGGATAGTGTAGGGGTGCCACATACTATTCTAACTCCATGAAAGTGCATCAGTAGAGTAAGTGCTGGATATTGTAGGGGTGCCACTTACTAATCTAACTCCATGAAAGTGCATCAGTAGGGTAAGTGCTGGATAGTGTAGAGGTTCCACTGACTATTCTATCTTCATTAAAGTGCATCAGTAGAGTAAGTGCTGGATAGTGTAGGGGTGCCACTTACTAATCTAACTCCATGAAAGTGCATCAGTATGTTAAGTGCTGGATAGTGTAAGTGTGCCACTTACTATTCTAACTCCATGAAAGTGCATCAGTAGGGTAAGTGCTTGATAGTGAATGGGTGCCACTTACTATTCTAACTCCAATAAAGTTCATCAGTAGGGTAAGTGCTGGATATTGTAGGGGTTACACTTACTATTCTTACTCCATGAAAGTGCATCAGTAGGGTAAGTGCTGGATAGTGTAGGGGTTCTATTTATTAATCTAACTCCATGAAAGTGCATCAGTAGGTTAAGTGCTGGATAGTGTAGGTGTGCCACCTACTATTCTAACTCCATGAAAGTGCCTCAGTAGGGTAAGTGCTGGATAGTGTAGAGGTGCCACTGACTATTCTAACTCCAATAAAGTGCATCAGTAGATTAAGTGCTGGATAGTGTAGGTGTGCCAATGAATACTGTAATTCCCGAAATATGAAGCAGTTGTAAAATATTTAAACAGTGTAAATACATTTTTTAATATAAAATTGAAAAACAATCATTTTGAAAATTGACACACCTTCAAAAACTTCTATAAAGTAATTAACTTGAAACATTTATAATACATTTACAACATTCTCCAAATGTTTTTTTAGAGCTCAACGTTAAAAGCCAAAGTTGAAAAAGCAATCAACAACAATCCCAATCAAAAAGAAATTAGAAGACCAGGAAGAAAATCAAGAAGCAAACTCCAATAACCAAAGGTAATTTATAAAAATAAACACATCTAAACCACACAATAAGTACCAAAAGTAGATTTATCATTTTTATAAAAAACAAACAAATAGCGTCAGTAGAGTAAGTGCTGGATAATATAAATTAGCCACTTCAAATTCTAACTCCATGAAAGTGCATCCGTACGGTAAGTGTTGGATAGTGTAGGGGTGCCACTTACTAATCTAACTCCATGAAAGTGCATCAGTAGGGTAAGTGCTGGATAGTGTAGAGGTGCCAGTTAATATTCTAACTCCAAGAAAGTGCAGCAGTAGGGTAAGTGCTGGATAGTGTAGGGGTGCCACATACTATTCTAACTCCATGAAAGTGCATCAGTAGAGTAAGTGCTGGATATTGTAGGGGTGCCACTTACTAATCTAACTCCATGAAAGTGCATCAGTAGGGTAAGTGCTGGATAGTGTAGAGGTTCCACTGACTATTCTATCTTCATTAAAGTGCATCAGTAGAGTAAGTGCTGGATAGTGTAGGGGTGCCACTTACTAATCTAACTCCATGAAAGTGCATCAGTATGTTAAGTGCTGGATAGTGTAAGTGTGCCACTTACTATTCTAACTCCATGAAAGTGCATCAGTAGGGTAAGTGCTTGATAGTGAATGGGTGCCACTTACTATTCTAACTCCAATAAAGTTCATCAGTAGGGTAAGTGCTGGATATTGTAGGGGTTACACTTACTATTCTAACTCCATGAAAGTGCATCAGTAGGGTAAGTGCTGGATAGTGTAGGGGTTCTATTTATTAATCTAACTCCATGAAAGTGCATCAGTAGGTTAAGTGCTGGATAGTGTAGGTGTGCCACCTACTATTCTAACTCCATGAAAGTGCCTCAGTAGGGTAAGTGCTGGATAGTGTAGAGGTGCCACTGACTATTCTAACTCCAATAAAGTGCATCAGTAGATTAAGTGCTGGATAGTGTAGGTGTGCCAATGAATACTGTAATTCCCGAAATATGAAGCAGTTGTAAAATATTTAAACAGTGTAAATACATTTTTTAATATAAAATTGAAAAACAATCATTTTGAAAATTGACACACCTTCAAAAACTTCTATAAAGTAATTAACTTGAAACATTTATAATACATTTACAACATTCTCCAAATGTTTTTTTAGAGCTCAACGTTAAAAGCCAAAGTTGAAAAAGCAATCAACAACAATCCCAATCAAAAAGAAATTAGAAGACCAGGAAGAAAATCAAGAAGCAAACTCCAATAACCAAAGGTAATTTATAAAAATAAACACATCTAAACCACACAATAAGTACCAAAAGTAGATTTATCATTTTTATAAAAAACAAACAAATAGCGTCAGTAGAGTAAGTGCTGGATAATATAAATTAGCCACTTCAAATTCTAACTCCATGAAAGTGCATCCGTAGGGTAAGTGTTGGATAGTGTAGGGGTGCCACTTACTAATCTAACTCCATGAAAGTGCATCAGTAGGGTAAGTGCTGGATAGTGTAGAGGTGCCACTGACTATTCTAACTCCATGAAAGTGCATCAGTAGAGTAAGTGCTGGATAGAGTAGGGGTGCCACTTACTAATGTAACTCCATGAAAGTGCATCAGTAGGGTAAGTGCTGGATAGTGTAGGTGTGCCAGTTAATATTCTAACTCCAAGAAAGTGCAGCAGTAGGGTAAGTGCTGGATAGTGTAGGGGTGCCACATACTATTCTAACTCCATGAAAGTGCATCAGTAGAGTAAGTGCTGGATATTGTAGGGGTGCCACTTACTAATCTAACTCCATGAAAGTGCATCAGTAGGGTAAGTGCTGGATAGTGTAGAGGTGCCACTGACTATTCTAACTCCATGAAAGTGCATCAGTAGAGTAAGTGCTGGATAGTGTAGGGGTGCCACTTACTAATGTAACTCCATGAAAGTGCATCAGTAGGGTAAGTGCTGGATAGTGTAGAGGTTCCACTGACTATTCTATCTTCATTAAAGTGCATCAGTAGAGTAAGTGCTGGATAGTGTAGGGGTGCCACTTACTAATCTAACTCCATGAAAGTGCATCAGTATGTTAAGTGCTGGATAGTGTAAGTGTGCCACTTACTATTCTAACTCCATGAAAGTGCATCAGTAGGGTAAGTGCTTGATAGTGAATGGGTGCCACTTACTATTCTAACTCCAATAAAATGCAGCAGTAGGGTAAGTGCTGGATATTGTAGGGGTGCCACTTACTAATCTAACTCCATGAGAGTGCATCAGTAGGGTAAGTGCTGGATAGTGTAGATGTGCCACTTACTATTCTAACTCCAAGAAAGTGCAGCATTAGGTTAAGTGTTGGATAGTGTAAGGGTGCCATTTACTAATCTAACTTAATGAAAGTGCATCAGTAGGGTAAATGCTGGATAGTGTAGGTGTGCCACTTACTATTCTAACTCCAAGAAAGTGGATCAGTAGGGTAAGTGCTGGATAGTGTAAGCGTGCCACTTACTATTCTAACTCCATGAAAGTGCATCAGTAGGGTAAGTGCTGGATAGTGTAGAGGTGCCAGTGACTATTCAAAATCCAATAAAGTGCATCATTAGGGTAAGTGCTGGATAGTGTAGGTGTTCCATTTACTAATCTAACTCCATGAATGTGCATCAGTAAGGTAAGTGCTGGATAGTGTAGGTGTATCACTTACTATTCTAACTCCATGAAAGTGCATCAGTAAGTTAAGTGCTGGATAGTGTAGGTTTTTTATTTACTAATCTAACTCCATGAAAGTGCATCAGTAGGGTAAGTGCTGGATAGTGTATGGGTTACACTTCATATTCTAACTCCTTAAACTTGTATGAATATGAAAAAAGTTGTACATTTCTAAAAGATAAAACAAAAACATAGAAAAACATAGTAATTTCTTTTTCTATTTTCATTTTTTCTACAGATAATGTCAAGCCAGATCACAGCATCTTACATTAAATCCAGGAAAGGAAACAGACTTCTCCAACATTGTGGATATATATATTGTAATGAAAGGATAAGTGAAGCAAGGAGACATTGGAGGTGTGTGCAATATTATTCTTCCCGTTGCAGCGGCAGAGCGGTTACTGTTGGTGACAACATAATAAAAACAACTGAACATAACCACTCTGCCTCTGCCATGGAGATAGAAATACGTGAAACCATAAATGAAATGAAAGATATTGCATCCACCTCCAATGAAACTCCTGGTTCAATTTTAAGAGAGGTTGCACAGCATGTCCCTGGTCATATTGCTTGTAATATGCCTAATATACCCAATTTGCGTAGAATTATCCAACGTAAAAAGCAGGCAAGTAACACTCACACAGTTACCCCTCAAACTTTTGGAGACATAAATATTCCTCATGAACTTACTCTATCTTTCTCTAATGAACCTTTCTTACTCTATGACAACCAAAACCCTCTTAAACGTATTTTAATATTTAGCACTCCCTGCAACCTTTTTAAGTTAGAGAATACTGAAATTTGGATGATGGATGGGACGTTTAAATGTACACCCCATCCATTCACCCAAATTTACAGCATTCATGCACAAATTAACAAAAATGTAGTTCCCTTAGTGTATAGTTTACTACCAGATAAGCAATCTGCAACCTACACTGAATTTTTGTCAGTGATTAAAGAGAAAACATCTGGAAAAAGTCCTCGGAAAATCATTATAGATTTCGAATTAACTATGATCAATGTGATCAACAAATTGTACATGGATACCCAAATTCAGGGATGTTTTTTTCATTTTTCCCAGGCATATTGGCGTAAATTACAAAAAACATCCCTGGTTACAGATTACTGCTCAGATAGTAAACTACAATTTGAATTAAAAAAATTAACAGCACTTTGTTTTGTACCTCCTGAAAGTGTAGACGAGTACTACACTGCAATTTCTGAATCAGAATATTATGTCGAAAATGAAGAAAAATTGGCACCCTTGTTAAATTACTTTGAGGACACATGGATTGGGCATCTAAGCAGATCAGGTCGCAGGAGGAAGCCACGTTTCCATGTGGAGTGGTGGAACTGCTACTCAACCTGCTTAGAAGGAGGTTCAAAAACAAACAATGCCATAGAGGGATGGCACAACTCCTTCAGTCATACAATTGGGAAACATCATCCAAATTTCTACTCTTTTTTGAAAACTTTGAAGAAGGTGCAAAGTTTTCAAGAAATGAGACTTGCACAAGCATTAACAGGTAGCCTAAATCCACGACCATCTAAGCAAGCTAAGGAAATGTCCGAGAGACTATTGGGAGTACTTCAACAATTTTCGTTGAGTGTGGCATTAGACTATCTTGAAAATGTTGCTAACATATTACATTTTTAATTAATTCTCACAAAATAACTTTCCTGCTTTGACCTTCAATAATTTTTTACACATTTAATTTAATTGGCATTTTTTTAAAACATTTTTTTTTTTAAAAATTCGTCGGGTTCCCTTACCTTAAGAAGTCTTCTTTTTTTCTATTCCACCATTTTTCCATGAAGACAAATCCATTAGTAAATTTTTCCTATTAAAAACCCTTACAATCCAAAGATAAGTCACTCGTAACCTTATTTTATTTCCAAATGTGATTATGATATCCATTGCATTTAAAATGGAATATTATTTTTTTGAAAACATTTTGAAGGATCTTTTAAATATATTCTTTCCTTTCTCACCACTTATTTTTTCCAAAGTGATGCTTTTTATGACATTACATTTTTTATATTAAACTGGTTATTTAATGCAAGTTTTTTGTACAGTATTTGACATACTTTTAGAAATTGTCAAATATAAAATATTTTGGTAATCTCCTAAATTTATTACTTTAAAATTACCAAAACTAATCTGAATATGTATCAATTACTAAATGTCAGATCGTTATTTTATCTTAATCTTATTTATTAATGGATAAAGTAACGCATTTCCTGATTAATGCATTCTACTTCTCAAACAAAATTTTTTTTTGAATTCCATAAAATACCATCATTTTCCTTACTTAGTAGCTCAATTATTTTATATATTTTCTGTACTTTTTCAAACAGAAAATATTCGTTCTTTAATACAAATCCGTCTTCGTAAAAATACCATCATTGTCCTTACTTAGTAGCTCAAATTTTTTATATATTTTCTGTACTTTTTCAAACAGAAAATATTCGTTCTTTAAAACAAATCCGTCTTCGTTAAATGAATTTTTAACATTCTTTTTTTTTTACAAAGATCCCATGCTGCAAAATTTCACGTTTCCAACCTGTAAATTAATTTTTTCAGTTATCAAACATCACATCCTAACTACTTTTTTTTCTCACTAACTAAATCATATCGTATCTCATTCCAATTTTTCCAATAAACAACATGCAAAGAAATGTTTTTGAATTCCAGAACCAATAAAAATTAAACCAATACAACGAATCAAATATCCAAAACTAAAATTAGAACAATTAAAACAAATTTCATCTCCCTTCTTTTTTTCTCTTGCAATTCAAGGAAACAGTTTAATTTTTCAACTACCTAATGAGAAGCAATCATTTTGGAAAAACAACCAAACTATCCTATTTCACTTCTTCCTATTTTCAATCGCAAAACAGTTGTATCTCAACACAAAACATTAAACGTTCAAAATGTTTTCAATTAATTAAACACTTAATAATTTTTCATTCATTTGACATTACATTATTCGTTACTTAACCCGACGTAGACATATACAAGTAATATGTTCGGCGACATGCTGTAAACAAACTCTAAACATCTTTTTATAACTACCGCAACCTCTCCTTATCTTTTCATTACAATATATATATACATAATCTTTTTTTTTAAATGTAAATAAAGTTTTTTAAGTTTCCTACCTGAGCGCAGATCAGCTTCCAGCTGCTTCCAGCAATCGATGCTATCCAAGATGGCCGCTAACGTCGACGTCAACGTAACGACGTGATCAAAACCTACCAAGATAAACAAAGGACTATTTAATAAACATTTATATGTAAAATATATTAATTTATTAAAAATGTTATTTTTTATCTTTATATTTTTTTAAAATATGGAGAATGTTAATAAAAATTTATATTTTTTTAAAATATTTTTTAAATAAATTTAAACCAAAAAATTAGAAAACGTCATTGTCTTTATACTTTTATACTTCATTAAATTTACTTTAAAAATTATGTATTGACTACCATAAATTATGTTTTTATTCACTTACCTGTATGCCGGTCTTGTTTCTATCTTCTCTCTCCTCCTTCTGTTCTTTTTCAACCTTACTATTCCATTGCGTGGGTTACTATAGAGCGGGCATTGTAATAAACGAAGGACTAAACCTTCCATTGGAATGAATGTTAAACCGTGGGAACATTCTCAATAATGTTTCTTATTATATTTATATCATTTTAAAAAAATGATATATAATTAAAATAAATAATTTATATATAAATATAATTTTTATTAATAATATTTTCCTTCATATTACTAATATTTATTAATATGTATTTTATTTAAAATTTTAATTTAAATAATCATCATTAAAAAATTAGTCACTTTATTTAAAACATTTACATTTTCTTAAAAGATACTTTAGTATTAATTCTTGTAATTAAAATAATTTTTCTAACATTTATCCAACAATAAATTTAATTATTTAATTAAAATTAAATTTAAAATAGTCACTACATATGTTTAAAACATTTACATTTTCTTAAAATATACCTGAGTATTAATTCTTGTAATTGAAATAATTTTTCCAACATTTATCCAACATTAATTTTAATTATTTAATTAATTAAAAATAATTAAAAGATATATTTAAAACATTTACATTTTCTTAAAAGATACCTGAGTATTAGTTTTTGTAATTAAAATCATTAATTAAATGTAAAAAAATGTACTACATATAGTTAAAACATTTACATTTTCTAAAAAGATACCAGAGTGTTAATTTTTGTAATTAAAATCATTTTTCTATAAATTATCCAACATTTAATTTAATTAATTAATTAAAAAAAATTTAAATAGTCACTACATCTATTTAAAACATTTACATTTTCTTAAAATATACCTGAGTATTAATTCTTGTAATTAAAATCATTTTTCAAACAATTATCCAACATTATTTTTAATTATTTAATTAATTAAAAATAATTAAAAGATATATTTAAAACATTTACATTTTTTTTAAAAGATACTTAAGTATTAATTGTTGTAATTAAAATCGTTAATTAAATAAAAAATCTTTATTACATATAGTTAAAACATTTACATTTTCTTAAAAGATACCTGAGTATTAATTCTTGTAATTAAAATCTTTTTTCTAACATTTATCCAACATTAAATTTAATTAATTAATTAATTAAATTTAAATTTAAAATAATCACTATATATACATGAGCATTAATTCTTGTAATTAAAATCATTTTTTTTTAATTAATCAACCTTAAATTTAATTAATTATTTATAAAATATTAAATCAAAAATTATTTTTTTTCAACTATATTAAATAAATTTAATTAAATCAAATATTTAGTAAATAAAAATTAAAAAACAAATATAACTAAAAATACTTATATTTACGATGTAAAAGCATGCGTTGTAACAGCATTTGCGTTGTAATAGCATGCGTTGTAAAAACATGCGTTGTAATAGTATTTGCGTTGTAATAGTTGCGTTGTAATAGTACTGCGTTGTAATAGTTGCGTTGTAAAGGTAGTTTCCCATATATATATATATATATATATATATATATATATATATATATATATATATATATATATATATATATATATATATTACCTACTGGCGGTCGCCAGTAGGTATATATAGTTAGGATTTTTTCTCTATGGGATTTTTGAAAATTCTATGTCTAATAACTTTGGCGTTTGTGGACGGAATTGGCTGAAATTTTCAGGAAAATGGAACATTTTGTTTCTGAGCAGCCCCTGAAAATTGGGGGGGGGTTCGTCCAGGGGGGGTCGAGAAAAAAGGGGGGTCCCAAAACGTGTTTTTAACATTGAGTTTTCCATAGGGCGGTTGGCCTCACTTTTAGCCCGAACGGCTGAATGGATTTGCACGAAACTTGGCAAAATTGTAGGGACTGTTAGCCCGATGTGCCTTTTGTAGGTCTCAATATATGTGCTCCAGTGGATTTTGAGTAATTTAGGTTCAAAAAAAGATATATATCTGGGCGGAGCCTAACCACACATCTGATCTGATTGGCTGTCAGCACTTCATCCAAGAAGTGTTGGCAGCCATCTTGGGACCAATATACATGATAGCACCTCATTAAAAAGCATTGTAGTTAATAGAGGGTTTTAGGACTTTAGTTACATTATAAATCATTTGTTGATGGTACCATACTCGTTTTAGGAATTGTGGTGGGGTCTAAGGTGATTTTACCATGTGAAAAAACCTTCTGCTGTGATATCATGAATATTGTTTGAAAGAAAACTAATATCTCATGATTTTCCCACAGTGGTTTGGAAGGGGATCTATAAGCTAAACTGAAAGCATATTTTCTGTAAATTCACATTATCTTTCTCAGTCATGTGAAAATGAAGTCTGACATTCTCAGTAAAACATGTACATCCAACAAGGACAGAGACTGTCAGTTGATTCCTTTGTGTTCTACTGCAGCCTCCTAGAGTGTTCTAAAGAACAACTAGAGCGCTAACAGTCCTACTTATTACAAAGGTATGGCACACCTGAAGCCATCTTGATTGGAATAAAGTGGTAACTCTTAAAACATTTAATTTAAAAAGAAACAACATGAGGGGGTATATTTTGCCATAGAAAGTATGATTAGTGCTGCAGAATGAAAAATTAGGGCACATTTTGAGTGACTTCTCAAATCCTTTTCTATTTCATTAAAACATTCTGACATGCAGTCTCCCAAAATGGCCACCAGAGACAAAAGAGCCCAAATGTAGCCCAAATATCACCCAGATGTAGCCCAAGTATAGCCCAATGACAGAATGTCCCAGAGTGTTCTAAAGAACAACTAGAGCGCTAACAGTCCTACTTATTACAAAGGTATAGCACACCTGGAGCCATCGTGATGGGAATAAAGTGGTAACTCTTAAAACATTTAATTTAAAAAGGAACAAAATGAGGGGGTATATTATGCAATAGAAGGTATTATTAGTGCTGCAGAAAGAAAAATTAGGGCACATTTTGAGTGACTTTTCAAATCCTCTTCTATTTCATTAAAAAATTCTGACATGCAGTCTCCCAAAATGGCCACCAGAGACAAAAGAGCCCAAATGTAGCCCAAATATCACCCAGATGTAGCCCAAGTATAGCCCAATGACAGAATGTCCCAGAGAGTTCTAAAGAACAACTAGAGCGCTAACAGTCCTACTTATTACAAAGGTATGGCACACCTGAAGCCATCTTGATTGGAATAAAGTGGTAACTCTTAAAACATTTAATTTAAAAAGGAACAAAATGAGGGGGTATATTTTTCCATATGAATTATGATTAGTGCTGCAGAAAGAAAAATTAGGGCACATTTTGAGTGACTTCTCAAACCCTCTTCAATTTCATTAAAGAAATTCTGACATGCAGACTGAAACATGCACTTTGAATACCAGCAGCAGACGTCCCTGGTGAGCAGTAGCTTTACTACAGTGATCTAATGTGCAACTAGAGTGCTAACATTCAGAATTTATGGCAAATGTGTGACACATCTGAATGCCTTCTTGATGGAACCAAAGTAAACAAGCATTGAAAATGCAATAGATCTCGCCCTCGTTTAAGTTAAAGCCATTCTGTTTGTAATGAGGTGGCTTTTTAGCTTTGCTTTTATTAGTGTTTTTTCAACTTTCATGTAAATAACATGCATCTGTATGCATATAAGTATATGTATGCATGCATTTATGTTTGTATTTATATAGATATACAGATGATATATGTTTATATATGTATGTATATATATATATTCACTGAAAAAACCATAGGTTATAGACCATATATAGTTAGGAATTAGCATTTACAAAACCTTGAAAATTCACTGAAAAAACCATAGGTTATAGACCATATATAGTTAGGAATTAGCATTTACAAAACCTTGAAAATTCACTGAAAAAACCATAGGTTATAGACCATATATAGTTAGGAATTCGCTTTTACAAAACCTTATTTTACTCACACAAAACCATTGAAATTCCATATATAGTTAGTTGCACTAACTATATATCGCGCACCCGCAATCCACTGCTGATGATGTCACATATTACATCATTCATGAAATGGTCAGTGACATCACTGATGACATCACTGATGACATCTCAAATGACATCACTGATGACATCACTGATGACAACATCCAGTGACTGTATGTTTCTGTAAAGTTAAAATATGTCTTACATATTGAAGAATGAGTGGATGTATAAGTGTCTGGATGAAGGATTTAGTAGGTGCATGACTGACTGTATGAGTGAGTGATTAAATGTGTCTCACTGAGTGCATGAGTTAGTGACTAAACTGTCTTAATTTGTGCATCATTATGTCTGTTGTTCTGTAAACTGTTGCATGTGTTGATAAGTAGCTATATGAGTAACTATATGGGTTATTGATTGGTTGCCCAAGTATTTGTATGGGAGACTGAGTGTGTGTGTGGGTGGCTGGGAGGTGTATGACTCTGTGCATAGATGTGTGAGCAGTTGATTCACTAGATGTATGGTTTCAAAAGTGCATGTGGAAACAGCTGTATGGGCGGTTGACTGTGTGCATGAGTGTATTGGTGAGTGAATGGATATCTCAGTGCTACATGTCAAAGTAAGTACATATGTAAAACACAGTACATGTGAGAGTTGACATATATAAATAACTGTGCATAAGAGCCAGTGAATGTGTGAGTGGCGGTATGGATCATTGTGAACTTGTATCAGGGATTGTATAAGAGAGTAAATATGTGTTAGTATATGTTTGAATAAGTAAAGTTTGCATAACTGTATAGTTGAGGAAATGGAGGTGTGATTGATTCTTTGCATGACTGACTAGGTGTGTGAGTAACTCCATGGATGAGTGACAGTCTGTGAGTGTCTGTTTACACTGATTGTATCTAAGGTTATATTAGAGTCTGAAGAGGTTCATCGTATTATCACATGAATGATATCATCAGTGATGTGATCAGTAATGTCAAATGAGATGTCATCAGTGATGTCATCAGTGATGTCATTTGAGATGTCATCAGTGATGTCATTTGAGATGTCATCAGTGATGTCATCAGTGATGTCACTGACCATGTCATGAATGATGTAATATGTGACATCATCAGCAGTGGATTGCGGGTGCGCGATATATAGTTAGTGCAACTAACTATATATGGAATTTCAATGGTTTTGTGTGAGTAAAATAAGGTTTTGTAAAAGCGAATTCCTAACTATATATGGTCTATAACCTATGGTTTTTTCAGTGAATATATATATATATATATATATATTACCTACTGGCGGTCGCCAGTAGGTATATATAGTTAGGATTTTTTCCCGATGGGATTTTTGAAAATTCTATGTCTAATAACTTTGGCGTTTGTGGACGGAATTGGCTGAAATTTTCAGGAAAATGGAACATTTTGTTTCTGAGCAGCCCCTGGAAATTTGGGGGGGGGGGGGTTCGTCAAGGGGGGGCCCAGAAAAAAGGGGGGTCCCAAAACGTGTTTTTCCCATGTTAATTTCCATAGGGCGGTTGGCCTCACTTTTAGGCCGAACGGCTGAATGGATTTGCACGAAACTTGGCAAAATTGTAGGGACTGTTAGCCCGATGTGCCTTTGCTAGGTCTCAATATATGTGCTCCAGTGGATTTTGAGAAATCAACGTTCAAAAAAAGATATATATCTGTAAGCGCGCTCCAGGCAGCGCTCCGGTTCGCGTACTTGACGCGTAACGGAATTTCGCGTAGCGAAGCTGATTGGCTCTCCGGTGTCTGTCAACATTCTAAACAGTCCGGAGCGGCCGCCATCTTGTCTCTCGGTAGGATCGAGAGACAAGAGGAGGCCAAAACAAAGGGGGAAATGACCATAAGGGGGCATAGTAGATCTTCCCTGACCCCCTAGGTTTGATGTGGAGGCTTTAAAAGGGCCCCGCAGGGCAAAAAAAAAAAAAAAAAAAAAATTGTTTTTTTGCGTGGGGAGCGCCCGGTCCGCGAACCGGGAAGCGTTCTGGGGAGCGTACTATAAGGAAAAAAGAATGATAGACTTTTCAAATACTGTATGTTAATTGATTGTTGGTTTTGTTAATTATTTTTTAATTTCTTTATTTTTTAAGCAATTATTTATTATTGTGATTGTGTTTCAAAATTTAATAACATTTCTAACATTTCACTGTCTGAAATGTCATCATTTTCATTGAACATAGCTTGTAATCTCTGAGTGTGTAAAATGTCCTCATTTTGAAGGAGGTCATCTACTGCTTGCACACATTGCAGTAGTTCTTGGTCCCAAGTTTCATCCATAAATTCTATATAATTTGGATCAATTAATTCTTGGCTGCTCTCTTGCAGGACAATTTGAAATGAAACTTTCTGTTCGCCTTCCATGTTGCCTGAAATTTGGATAAAAAAAATATATATTAGTAGAGATAGGGCACTGTTGGGATTAATTTTAGATAGGCAGTTTTTATCAGTGAATTTATCTTTGGGCAGTGTATAGTATCAGAGTGGAAGTAGGAATATAAAAAAGTGTATGTGATTTAACGTAAGTAAATTCATAATTATACAAGAGAAACCTAACTCCATCCATAACTATAACAGAGAAGTCTATCTAAATCTATAACTACTACAGAGGGATAGTATATAACTATCAGAAAAAGTTTACCATATTAACTGATAGTGCACAATATACTTCAGTTTTTAAAATAACAACTTACCTTTACAAAGAAGTTGAAGTGATTAGTGAAAATTCTATTGAAATGTACACCAGGAAGTAGTAGTCAAAATGGCTGTGTTTCCTTCTCTTCCTTTATATATATTCAGGTATATAACCAATCAAATGTCAGGTAAAAAAAGTAGAAAATGAAAGTAACATTTTCATTGGTTGTCAATTCCAACACTTCAGATGTGTTTTGTGAAGTAATTTACCTCACGGTATTTAGAGACGTCTACAGGCTAAATGGCTAAATGGAATTTCAATCAAATTTGTGAAAATGATAGGGATTGGTATGTAGTATGAGCTAATCTATATTTGGTGAAAGTGTCTCCAGTCGTTTTTCTGTAAATTACTTTCCCACCTTTTTTGATGGAGCGCTTCCCGGGGAGCGCCCCGGTATGCGAACTGGCGAGCGCCCCGGTACGCGAACCTGAAGCGTTACGGGAGTCCACCATTTTGTGTTTCGGTCGAATTAAGATACAAGATGGAGGGCAACTAATGTTCAGAATGGGTAGAAGGGGGCACGGTAGACTTATCTTGACCCCCTAGGTTTTCTGAGGGTGGCTGAGGAGGCCCATATGTGCGGAAAAAAAACATTTTTTTTAAAAATTTCGCGAGGTTAGCTTCCGGTCCGCGTACCGGGTAGCGCCCCGGGGAGCGTACTTTGTTGAAAATTAGTGAAAAAAGTTAGAGTAAAATAATAATTGTGAGTGATCAGATGTAGGGTAGCTCTGAGAAGAGCTTTTGGGTTTATGGTACATTTAGGTACTTATAAGTAGGTACCAATGCACAGTCTTAAATTCAGAATGAAAATTCTGTTGCCCTCATCTGAGAAGTGAACTCCATCTCCTCTGTAGATATCTTGCATGTAGTAACGCAAGTTATTGTTGTACACGAAGCCCATTCCATGGTCTCTCATGTAAGCTGAAACAGATTTGTTTACATGCTTCCTCGACTTCTCAATTTGTGGACAAAATTGGTTCGACCACCTCCATTTCTGTCTTTGGCATATATTTGAATATACCAAGGCAGTCTGAGGAAAAAGTGCCATTAATTGCTCATAGGTGTCCTTTAAAAGCATTTCCAGACCTACCCCAGTCAAAGTGCCCAAGTCATTACCTCCACAGTGCACAATTAACAGGTCAGGTTTTGGCAAATGCATAAAGGTTTTCACCAATGGTATCAATTGGTGACATTTTAATCCTCTGTGGCCAAACCACTTAATTTCCACATCTTGTAAATTGAGGTTAGGTAAATTTCTGTTATAAGCATACCTCTGAGCCCAGTAGATGTAACTATGTCCAACAATCCAGACAGAAAACATGGTGAGAGAAGGTTCTGCTGCAGTCAGATGAAGTGTGGCAATGAAATGGCAGTTGAAAAAATAAGAGTTTAAAATGAAAAAAAACGGTGGAGTTTATGTGTTAATGAAGCAGTAACAGTGATTGGTGGATTTTGATTGCTGAAAACAGAAAGTTAGGGTGCATGGATGAGTTCTTTGAAAGATGTATTTTGAGTGGTCAAGAAAAAATCATTAAATGAAAGATTGCACTGGATATGCAGGTGCACTGAGAGTTCAGAGTTCAATTGAAACATTGTTGTGTGAACTTGCAAACACCAGAGGTCTTCCAAGAGGTGGTTGCTATGCAAAAAAGGCAGAGAGGGCAGAGGGGGGAAGGGTTTTGATTTGAAAAAAGTGAGGGAAGAGTTTTGATTGGGTGACATGAGAGATATGTGTGAAGAATTACAGCATTTCTGTGCTTTTGATAGCTGCAGACTCTGGAGTGCATACCTTTTGCTCTGCTAAAGACAAAGTGGTGTGTTTCTGAGACTGTTTTGAAACTCATAAAGTATTTGCTAAGGTGAGAAAAGATTTATTTAATTTAGATAGAGAATAGTGTGCTTTAAGGAGAAAAGTATGAAGAAAGTTGTGTTTTTAAAATGTTGCTTTGCCTCAAGTGTTTTACAAATAGATTTTGTTTCTTTGAGAAATTGTAATTGGAGAAAATGTGAAGTATTAGTACTGACAGGGTGTTTTTGTGCATAGGAGCTGTGCAGTGTTTTCAAATTATGACTTGAAAATCGTTTTTGAGGAAAAGGAATGCTTTTAACATTTATGAGAAGGACATAATGGTGTCTGCTTCTTTATAAGGCATTGGAGTGTCTCTGATGTTATTTTCCCCATTTTAATGTAAGACCTTTCCCCGTGGTGCAAATTCCTTGTAAATATGCTCCCACCTGTGCTTGGCAATTTTAGATTTTGAATGTTTGAGTTACATAGCCATGTTAAAAGTGACCCTAAAATGCTGCAAAGGCAATCAAAAAACGCTTCCATGTGTCTTAAGGACATTTTAAGTCATTTCCCCATGTGCAGTGTTTTCAAATTATGACTTGAAAATCGTTTTTGAGGTAAAGGAATGCTTTTAACATTTATGAGAAGGACATAATGGTGTCTGCTTCTTTATAAGGCATTGGAGTGTCTCTGATGTTATTTTTCCCATTTTAATGTAAGACCTTTCCCCGTGGTGCAAATTCCTTGTAAATATGCTCCCACCTGTGCTTGGCAAATTTAGATTTTGAATGTTTGAGTTACATAGCCATGTTAAAAGTGACCCTAAAATGCTGCAAAGGCAATCAAAAACGCTTCCATGTGTCTTAAGGACATTTTAAGTCATTTCCCCATGTGCAGTGTTTTCAAATTAAGACTTGAAAATCGTTTTTGAGGAAAAGGAATGCTTTTAACATTTATGACTAGGACATAATGGTGTATGCTTCTTTATAAGGCATTTGAGTGTCTCTGATGTTGTTTTTCCATTTTAATGTAAGACCTTTCCCCGTGGTGCAAATTCCTTGTAAATATGCTCCCACCTGTGCTTGGCAAATTTAGATTTTGATTGTTTAAGTTACATAGCCATGTTAAAAGTGACCCAAAAATGCTGCAAAGGCTTTAAAAAAACGCTTTCATGTGTCTTAAGGACATTTTAATTCATTTCCCCATGAATGTAGGTAGGCCTCACCTTAAACAAACCTCTGGATAGGCCACACCTTATCGTCATCCTGAATTAATCATTTCAAATGCTAGGGACAGATTTATGATAGGTGTATGCCTCTTTTGCGCCACTGTGCGTCACTTTTGTGACGCAGTGGCGGTGCAAAAGATTTGCTATGTGGCGACAAAATTACAAATTGATGCATCTAGGCAGATGTGTCATGCTGTAAAAAAACGGTGCCACATGAAACCGATGCAGCAGTGATGCAAAAGATGGACCATGTTGCAAGACAGGCCTCACTTCATCTCCAACAAGATAAGAAGCTTAGGGATAGATTTATGATGACTGGTGCATCCCCAGGGATGTGCCAGTCATCCTGCGCCGCTGTTCCGCCACCCATGGTGCGCTGCATTTACAATGCGGCGCACCATGGGGCAAAAACAGCACAGATGCGTGACGCATCTGTGCCGTAAAGGTGGCGCATTGCTGGAGCTGCATCGCAAGTGCCATGCAGCTCCAGCAAGGCTTAGGGGTGCCCCATCTCCATTTAATCTGCAACCCTGAGTAGGCCTCACCTTAAACAAACCTCTGGATAGGCCACACCTTATCGTCATCCTGAATCAATCATTTAACATGTTAGGGACAGATTTATGATAGCCGTGTGCCTCTTTTGTGCCGCTGTGCGTCACTTTTGTGACGCAGCGGCGGTGCAAAAGATTTGCTATGTGGCGACATATTTAAAAATGGATGCATCTAGGCAGATGTGTCATGCTGTAAAGTCCTGTACCACATGAAACCTGCATCAGTTTTCATATAGGTGTTTTGTTGCAAGGTATGCATTAATTTGCAAGAAAGCCCTGTAAAACTAACACAGTGAAATTTAGAAGATTTCACCGACTCAGCTTTATAGCATTGCTGAATCAAATCATTACGCCTGTTTGAAACAGGCATAAGGAGTGATGCACCATGCAATATGTGGCTTGCTCCTGTGCATTGCAGTAGACATGTTGCGCTTACGACGTGATTCCTGCAATGTGCTGCTTTTTAGGCACAGATGCATGACGCATCTGTGCTGTTTTCACTCAATGGTGCTCCACATTGTAAATGCGGCACACCATGGGTGGCAGAGCAGCGGTGCACATTAACTGGTGCATCCCTGGGAATGCGTTAGTTAACATAAATCTGCCACTTTACATTTAAGTATGAGCAGGGGACACAGAGTTGGTGAGGCTTATCCAAGGTTAAGAAGAGATGAGTCCTGTTCACTGAAAACTTGGACGTAGGCCTTACCTCCTCAGCATCGTTGGTCATGGCTAAATAATAGCTGCAAAATGTTACTCTTGTTAAACAATTTTACTATTATAGTCTCTGAGATTTGTGCCTTACTCTGCAACATCTCATTGTTGTTCTCTTTCTTTAAAGATAACGACAACATCAACATGAGCGACAATCAGCAATCAGTTGATCTCGACCTCATAATTGAACTCGTAATTGAAACATCAGTGGAAGTAGATCCCTTGGATGATTTAAATCCTGAGGATGAAGAAGAACATGATGAGGATGCAGATTTGTCAGAATTGTATGACATAGGGTGGGAAGCTGACGTGCTTGAGCCTATGGAACTATAAACATTTATTTTTAAAAATGTATAATAAATGAAAAGTAAAAATGTAAACCGTTTCATTTAAAAATAAAGACACCTTCAAAAACAGGTTATGTGTAGTGTCTTCAATAAAATATTAAGATATGCTCATAAAATTAGATCAGATTCACATATAAAACAGCACAGGTAAAATGAATATGAATTCCATTTCTTTTCTGCTATTTCTGTATTCTAAATTTGCCAAGCACTAAAAATGTCAAGTAGTGTGTTAAGTTTTTGATGACTGTTATTGATTTACTGTTTGGTAATAGTGGTTAATAACATTTTTTATTATATTTCACCACAGATTCAACTGCAGATCATTTCAAGATTTCAGCATGCCAACTAAAGAAAGACTTAGAAAGGCTGCAAAACGTCAAAGACAGCAGGTAAATGATATAATGCAGCAGTCCTCTAAGAAAAAAACTTGTCAAGTCACCAAGAAAGCACCGGGTAAGAGCACAAAAACATTTATAAGAAATATTTGTAGTAAAAAAAATATTACTACAGAAAATGTTTCAGTCCAGAAAAAGAGAAGCATTTTAAACGGAAAGGAGAGGCCAATCAAAAATGTTACTGCTAGAGCAAGAGATAACTCTGTGCATGATAGTAGAAGGAAACAACAGTTTAGGGACATTCGTAAACGAATGTTCCGCAACAGGATAATTGGCAATTTGTTAAAAAATATTAAGAAAGGTCAACAGAAAGTGGTTTTTTATAAGAGAAAAAAAAAGTTGAGAAAGTTATTGATCAGGCATTTGAAATTAAACGTAAGTTATTTATTTTGATAATCAATAGAATTAGGAAGCTAAACAAGGCAATTTATGATTTCAAAAGAAATAGTAGATGGAAGAGAATAGTTAATCGTAGTAATTTTTGTGAAGTTTTTTCCGGAGAATGGATGCATAGTTCAAGTTGTGAGGCATTTTTTAATGAGGAGAGTTATTTCCAGGATAATGATTTGGTGCATGCAGTTGACACCAGTGGTCGAGCTTATGAAGTGAAAGATGGTTGTCCAGTTGAAAAAGAAAAACTTGTGACAACAGAGACAGAAGAGGTGTTAGGTAATGAGGTTTTAGGAAGACGTCCTAAGGGTCCTGTGTACACCTGGAAGTGTAGTAGTATTTGCAGTGTGCGACAGGATTCCATCAATTTGCTTTGTGATTTTGTACGGACATTTAATAAGAAAAGTTTGAAGCAGAAAATGAAGTTGTTGCAAGAATTAGATCCTTGCAGAGTGAGAGAAGTGACAGGTTTGCATGGTCATTCACTGGCTTGTCTTTCCAGGAGAGTATGCCAGAGTGTTTTTCATCATTTCAGGATGCTAGCAGTGCATCATAATAAAGTGAGGAAATTAGTTAGAATGTTGTATTATGCTAAGAGTCCAGCAATTATGCTTAAACAATTATGCGCTGCTCTTTTGCATGGTTCAGAAGTAGATGTGAAGAATATTTGTGCAGAAATTGAGTTTGGTTACTTTGGAAGTAAAGAGGAGAATGTTGAAATTGACCAAGAAGAAGAGGGTAATGTGGAAGATAGAGTACAGGTTTCCAGTACAGATAATTTTCAGAGGGAAATTGCGACATTTCAGGTGAAATCAAGTGAGAGGCCTAATTTCACTTGTGTGTGTTGTCGACGCACTTATTATAAGAATCAGACTAAGTTAGTGGATTTATATGCAAAAAGTGAAAGGGAAAATAATAGTGAATGGAAGGATTTCACAACATACTTGATGGTAGAAAATTGTTTTGATTTGGGATCGGATCAACGTGTGTGTACTTATTGTTGTAGCAAATTAAATCAAAACCAGATGCCTGCTAGAACAGTTCATAATAATCTGGAATTGGTTGAGATTCCTTCTGAATTGAAGGATTTAAATACTTATGAATCTATTTTGATTCAAAGTATCCATCCCTTTCAGGCTATTGTAAGAATGGAGCCAAAGACAGGGAAATTGCCTCCATCAGATTTACAGAGAGGATTAAAGGGAAGAGTTGTTTATTTGCCTCTAGATTTGAAGAAAAACATTAACACAATTGGAGTAGAAAAAGTGGAAGAGGAACCTCTGGTTATCTTAGTTAATGGGATTCCGACAAAGAATAAGAAAATATGGCAAGATTTAGTGGATGTTAGGAAAGTCAAAAAGGCAACATTGTATTTGAAAAAAAATAATAAGTACTATAAGAATGTTTATGTTGCAGAAGAGGAAGTAAGTGAGGAAGAGGATAGCGATTTGTGTGCTGGTCAAATTGAGAAAGTAGAACCCTCTACTAGTGAAGAAATATATGAACATTATAGTGTTCATCCTTTGCATTCCAAGGAAGTCATGGGGAATGCTATTGAGTTGTTTCAAATGAAACAAGCCAAAGGGAGTCCCATTAGTGTTTGGGAGGAAAGTTTGGAAGCTCGTTTTTTCCCACAGCTTTTTCCAACAGGTCAGGGAGGAAGATATGATGAGCGACCTCATCAAATTCCTGCTTCTGAATACCGGACTTTGCGATTGTATGCAGGAGATGCTAGGTTTCGACAATGTATTCCCTATTTGTTTCATCTCCTGTTTGAAAGCGATCTGTCTGGACTGTCATATGCAGTGAACCACATCTTGAAAAGTGGTATACACATGCAAAACATCTCGGCAAGTGACTTTATGGATAAAGTCAATGTCCAAGACAGTATTTTGGATTCTCACCTGATTAATCTCATGGCGTGTCAGCGTGGTACTAATGAGTACTGGTACCGTCGTCATGGTGATTTAAAATGTATGCTGAGGAACTTAGGAACTCCCACATGGTTCCTCACTCTGAGCTGTGCCGAGTATGGCTGGGAAGACTTACTTGAATTTCTACGAGAGGCAAATGGAAACATCAAAAACATCGAATTCAAGACACCCGGAGAACTGTGCTCTTTGGATCCAGTCAATGTATGCCGGTACTTCAATCATAGATTTGAAGCTATGATGTCTTTCATCATGAATAAGAAGAATCCACCTCTTGGAGAGGTGTTGGATTTCTTCTGGAGAAAGGAGTACCAAGCAAGAGGTGCTCCTCACATACATATGCTGTTGTGGATCAAGGATGCACCTAAATTTGGAACAGATCCAGAAGACTCAGTGATGAGTTTCATACAATAGTATTCTACGTGTGCTGTTCCAAACGCAAAGGAGAAGAAAAGCCTAAGAGAAAAAGTTCTACGTTTCCAAAGCCATCGTTGTGGAAAGTACTGTCGTCGAAAATTCCGAAACAAGGACAAGTTCTACACCAAATGTCGTTTCGGCTTTCCACAACCGGTGATTTCTAAAGGAAGAGTAAACAGTTTGATGTCTTCGCTGCGACATAATGTGATGAAGAAATCACCTAAAAACACATACAATTTGAAGAGGAACGAAGAGTCCAAGTACATCAACGACTACAACCCGGTGATTTTGTCCATGTGGAATGCTAACATGGATATACAGTTTGTGGCTGATAACTGTATGGCTGTGGCTCGGTATGTGACATCTTACATCACCAAAAAAGAGAAGACAGAATTGAAGGATATGTGGGAGGACATTTCCCATGAAAAGAGCCTCAGCAAGAAGTTGTACAGTTTCAGTCTGAAGATGTTGTCGCATCGAGAAATCGGAGCTTACGAATGTTCTGACCGGTTGTCTTCAGCAAGTCTCTATGCCAAATCCAGGAGTATCGTTTGGGCGAGTCTTGGTCTTGCTGCAACGCGTAATCGAGTTCTGAAACCTGTGCGGGAAATTGAGTATTTGGCGGAAAAGGAGCCAAACAGTACCGACATTTTGAAGAGCAACATGTTGGATACATATTATCCAAATCGAAGCAGTCACCTCGAGAATGTTTGTCTGTATGAGGTTCTTCAAAATTACATATTCAAGAGGAACATCAAAGAAGATACTGAGAAAGGAGTGTATGCTGTAATTGGAAGTGAGGGATGTCTGGTCAAGCAAAGAAAATGCCACTTGGTAAACCATCGAAAATTGAGTGGCGAATCTTCTGAAAAAAAGGAGTTTTTCTATTTAGCACTTTTGCAACTTTTCAAGCCTTGGCGTGCAGAAGAGGAACTGCTTGGAGATTTCCTCTGTTACGAAGACTCTTTCACTGCCGCCAAGGAGACCATAGAATGTCCTGCTTTTCCCAAATATGTAGAAATGTTGAATGCGGAAATCGAGCAGGAAGCAACGATTGCAGCCGAGATTGCCAGAGACAGTTCTCAGGACAGTCAGAGTTCTGCTTCATTGAGTCAGGATCCACTAGGAGGACCTGTTATTGAAAATGAGGCTGCCACTGCTATGAATGAAGTGGAAAGAGCCATGGCACATGCTCAGGAGGATGCGGTTAACTTAGAAGAGTTGGAAAGACAACTCAACGTTGAGCAGAGGAAAATATATGACGAAGTTACCATGCAAATTGATCATGGATTAAGTCATGAGAAGAAAGAGTGCTCATGTACGTCGTTGAAGCCTGTCCGACTCTACGTGAGTGGAGAAGCGGGAACTGGAAAAAGTTTCCTTATTAAAGCAATTTCATGTTATTTGCAGGAAAGGACTGAGTCATCGCTGTCTTGTGTTGTCACCGCTCCAACTGGACTGGCAGCACATAACATTAAAGGGTTTACTTTACATCGTTTACTGATGCTGCCAGTGGAGCATGACAACAAATTACAATATCACAAGCTATCTGGAGATGCTTGTTGTGAAGTTTCAAGAATCTTGAGGAAAATGAAACTTCTTATCATTGACGAAGTAAGCATGGTTTCCAATGTCATGCTTGCCTTTGTGCATTTGAGAATGCAAGAAGTTCTCAAAACAGAGTCAAGTCAAGTCAAGTCAGAGAATTTATATAGCGCACTACATACCCAGAGGGTCCCAAGGCGCTTAGAGAGGGGAGGAAGATTACTTGTCAAATATCCACGTTTTAAGCTGCTTTCTGAATGCTAGGTGGTTCTGGGTAAGGCGAAGGTAAGCGGGGAGTGAGTTCCATGTTTTAGCAGCCAGGTATGAGAAGGATCTGCCGCCCATGGTGGTCTTGTTGATGCGAGGTACAGTGGCGAGGGCTTGGCTGGAAGAACGTAGTTGGCGGGAGGGGGTGTAGAAGGACAGTCGTGAGTTGAGGCATTCTGGTCCGATGTCGTAGAGTGATTTGTGTGCGTGGGTTAGCAGTCGGAAAGTGATCCTCTTATTGACGGGTAGCCAGTGGAGGTCTTTAAGGTGACCGGAGATGTGTTCGTTGCGTGGGATGTCTAATATGATCCTGGCTGAGGCGTTTTGGATTCGTTGGAGTTTCTTCTGGAGTTTAGCGGTAATGCCTGCGTAGAGGGTGTTTCCGTAGTCCAGTCGGCACGTGACCAGAGCATGGGTGACTGTTTTCCTTGTTTCGGTGGGGATCCAGCGAAATGTTTTTCTCAGCATGCGAAGAATGTTGAAGCAGGAAGAGGATACGGCGCTGACTTGTCTATTCATTGAGAGTGAAGAGTCCAGTATGATGCCTAAGTTCCGTGCGTGGTCTGTCGGGATGGGTGCCTTTCCGAGGGCTTCCGGCCACCAGGAGTCGTCCCATGCAGAGGGGGATGTACCTAAGATGAGGACTTCTGTTTTGTCTGAGTTCAGTTTCAGACGGCTTTGTTTCATCCATTCGGCAACTTCTTTCATTCCTTCGTGTAGGTTAGTTTTGGCGGTGCTGGGGTCATTGGTGAGAGAAAGGATTAGTTGAGTGTCATCCGCGTAGGAGATGATGTTGAGGTTGTGTTGGCGGGCGATGGTCGCGAGGGGGCTCATGTATACGTTGAAGAGGGTGGGGCTGAGTGAGGATCCTTGTGGTACGCCACAGATGACTTCAGTGGCCTCGGACTTGAATGGTGGGAGGCGGACTTTCTGAGTTCTTCCGGTGAGGAACGAGGTGATCCATTCAAGTGCTTTTCCTTGGATTCCGATGTTATTGAGGCGTTGTAAAAGGGTGCTGTGGCAGACTGTGTCAAATGCTGCAGAGAGGTCGAGGAGGATGAGGGCGACTGTGTCTCCATTGTCCAGTAGAGTTCGAATGTCGTCTGTTGCTGCGATGAGGGCGGTCTCAGTGCTGTGTTTTGCTCGGAAGCCAGATTGTGAGGAGTCGAGGGATTTGTTGGCTTCGAGGAAGGCGGCGAGTTGGTTGTTGACAGCTTTCTCGATGACTTTGGCCGGGAATGGAAGGAGCGAGATGGGGCGGTAATTTTTGAGTTCGGTGGGGTCCGCTGTGGGTTTCTTCAGAAGGGCGGTGAGTTCAGCGTGTTTCCAGTCTTCCGGGAAGGTGGCGGAGTTGAGGGAGCTGTTGATGACGTCTCGGAGGTGCGGTGCTATGACGGAGTCTGCTTTGTTGAAGATGTGGTGAGGACAAGGGTCTGTGGGGGATCCTGAGTGGATGGAATTCATCAGGCGGATTGTGTCCTCAGTGGAGATTGGGTTCCAGTCGTTAAGGGTGTTCACGGGGGGAGAATGTTCAGCACAAGGTAGGGTGGGTTGGTTTCCGGGTTGGTTGTCGAAGCTGTTGTGGATGTCTGCAATCTTGTTGTGGAAAAATGAGGCTAGGGAGTCGCAGAGGGCTTGAGAGGGGGTGATGTCGTTGGAGTTGGCCGAGGGATTGGAAAATTCCTTGACGATGTTGAAAAGTTCCTTGCTGTTGTGGGCGTTGTTGTCTAGTCGATCCTTGAATGCTGTTTTCTTGGCCTTTCGGATTAGTTGGTGGTGAGTGCGGGTGGCGTTTTTGAAGGCGTCCTTGGTGCTAGTAGTTGGGTCTATTTTCCAGGCCTTTTCGAGGGAGCGGCAGAGTTTCTTGGACTTCTTAAGATCATCGTTAAACCATGAGGCCTTTTTGCTGGCAGGTTTGTTTTGACGTTTCTTCAGTGGTGCCAAGGTGTCGGCGGTGTTGGATAACCATAGGGTGAGGTTGGCGGCGGCTTCGTTGGCGTTAGAAGAGTGGGCTGGGGTGTTTAGAAGGAGCGATGCGGAGATCTGGTCTGTGGTGATTTTGTTCCAGTTTCTTTGCAGAGTTGGTTGGAGGTGGTTGGTGGGTTTTGGTTTGTTGTAGGTGAAGTGAACGCAGCTGTGGTCAGTCCAGAGGAGCTCCGTAGTGTGGCTGAAGGAGACATGATTGCTGGAGGTAAAGATGGGGTCGAGTGTGTGACCTGCGATGTGGGTGGGCGATGTTACCAGTTGTTTAAGTCCGAGGTTGGCGAGATTGTCCAGGAGGGTGGTGGTGTTGTGGTCGTTGAACTTTTCAAGGTGAAAATTGAGGTCTCCCAGAAGGATGTAGTCTTTGGAGGGGAGCGCGTGAGGAGTGATGAAGTCCGTGATGTCTTCACTGAATTTTGCGCGGGGTCCTGGTGGTCTGTAGAGGAGGGTGCCTCTGAGTGTGGTCTTGGGGTCGATGAGGATCTGGAAGTGAAGGTGTTCAGAGTTGGTGAGATTGGCGTCAGAGCTGGTTGAGATGCGGATTGACTTCTTATGGACGATGGCGATTCCTCCTCCTGTGTGGTCGGTGCGGTCCTTACGAATGATCTTATAATCTTCAGGGATGGCAATGGTGATGTCTGGGGCGGAGGAGGCGTTCATCCAAGTTTCTGTTAGGAAGGCGACGTCCGGAGAGATGGTGTCTAGTAGATTCCATAGGTCAATGGCGTGTCTGTGGACTGATCGGGTGTTGAGAAGGATGCACTGTAGGTGGTTGGGGTCAGGGGTCTGTGTTGTGGTCGTAGCGGAGATGTTGTCGGTACCGATGAATTTGCAGGAGTAGCAGGAGAAAGGTCCATGGGTGTGTCCAGGAGCGGCTTGGACGCAGGTGGGGGCGCGGCCGGGGTTAAGGGCTCGGAGGGTGGGGGCATCGTAGGTAATGCGGGAGGGCTGGGCAGCGCGAGGGACAGGGGGTCTGGCACTGGGCGCGGTCCAGGCGCGGACGGGCGTAGACGGGCTTACCTTTGGCGCAACTTCGGCGTGTACGTAGCGCGTGGACGCTGCGCGTGGGGACATTGGCCATAAATGGAAGTAGGAGGGGGCGGAGCGTGGGAGGGGCAGCACCTGGGAGGCGGTAGCGGGGAGGAGGGGCGGGCCAGGAAAGTGCAAGCAGCAAAATGGAGGGTGAAAGTGTAGCTGAGGCAGGGGCAGCAGATGGACCAGCAGGTCGGAAAACAACACAGCGTCACCACAGAGTCAGTGATGTAAGTTAATGGGCCACCAAATGCAGCGTAAGCACACAGGCACAGCGCTGTTTAAAATCGGGCGCTTAAGGGCTAAGATTGCAGTAAAGCACACAGGCACAGTTACACAGCGCAAAGCACAAAGCACACAGTGAACACAGCGTCTGCACAAGTACAGCGCTAGTTACCCAATTCGAGCTGCGGCGCTCACAGTGCGTGAGATCAGCGAGGGAGGGAGGGAGGGAGCGACCGTTCGGGAGCAAGTCCAGGCAGAGTATGATGTGTTATTTGGTGGCAAACACATCATTGTTTTCGGAGATCTTCTGCAGCTGACACCAGTGAAAGGGCAACCTGTGTTCAAAATGCTCACGCATGAAGATACCAGGAAGTGCCTAGGGAGCATTGGCAACGTCAATATATGGTTAAACTTCAATTATGCTGAACTGCATGAAAATATGCGTCAGGCGAAGGATGAAGTTTACAAGAATATTCTACAAGATGTTAGAATTGGAAAAGTGACCGAGCATGGGAAAGAAGCTTTACATGCACGATTACTGTCAAATTTATATCCAGAACAAGATGTTGTGCCTGAGAATATTTTTCAGAAAATTACTGAGAAGAAATCTGGAATATGTTTGATGCCAACTCTTGCAGAATGTGCCATCTTCAACAACAAAATGTTGAATTTAGAAAAGCAAGAGATTGTGAAACTGGAAGGTATTGACAGAGTAGAGCATATGGGATCAACAATTATTTTGTCTGAGAATTTGAAAACAAAATTGGATTCATTAGAGAAGACTATATCTAAAACTGCAGGTTTTGAAAAGACTCTGAATGTGTGCTTGAACTGCCGTATAATTTTAAGAAGGAATTTACATGTTGAAAGAGGTCTGGTAAATGGATCAATGGGTAATGTTGTTGATTTTGTGAAATACAGAAATAGAGATGGAATTGAATTTTTAAAAATTAAATTTGATGGCATTGAGGAAGTACAGCTAATTGGTCGTTGTTCTGCTAGATTTTTGCTTGTAAAAGACTTATATGTTCGCCGTAAGCAGTTTCCTGTTTGCTTGGCATATGCGGTGACAATCCATAAATCGCAAGGTTTAAGTGTAGACAGTGCATTGGTGAATATTGGCAGTTCTGTGTTCAAGGAGGGTATGGCATATGTGGCATTGTCAAGAGTTAGAACTTTATCGGGATTGTACTTGATTGAGTGTGATGTCACAAACATTTGTGCGGATCTAGATTGTGTTAAGGAATACAATAGGTTGAGAAGAGAGTATGCGCCACATTTGCCTCAATATCCTTTGTTTGAGAAACGTGTGGTAGGCCGGAAACGAAGAAATGTGACCAATACTGGGGAGGTTGTAGCAAAAAGACGAAAAGTCGATGAACCTGAAATTATAAGCAGAAACAAAAAGGATTCTGTTGAAGATGTTGTTGGTTTTCAATTTGAAAACAGTTCTGGTGTCAACTGCTATGCTAATGTAGTGGTTAATGTTTTGTTTTCTCTAGAAAATGTAAAAGAAGAGATTGTGGTCAATTCTGATCAAAGATTATGCAGTTTGTTAAATTCTGTGTTAGAGAAATGTAGCACTGATAGAACAAAAATAGAAAGTGTGTCTGAAATTCGAAATCTGTTAGACAGATGTTCAGGCCAAACACAATTCTCTCAAAATATTCAGCAAGATTGTCAGGAGTTTTTAATGTATATGCTTGATGTATTGCATGCTGAAGGTGTAGATGTAGATCACCTGTTTGGGCTTTCTTATCAATGGCAGCATGACTGCGAGAACTGTAGGGTATCAAGTACTACTAGTGTAGACTCAGAAAGATTTATATATTTAACTTTGCCAGACAGTAAATCAGTCTCCTTTAATAAGCTAGTAAAAGCAGCTGATCACAACATGGAATGTGGCCAATGTAAATCTGAAATGATGTCAACCTTATTTATACGAACATATGGCCAGGATGTCATTTTAATGTTCCAACGATGTAGGTCTGATGGAACAAAATTGACAACTTTAATTAAAAATTTTGTGGCTTCACAGTTGTCAATATCAGGAAGGACTTTTGTAACTGTAGCAATTATATATCATGACGGTCCTTCAATAACATCAGGACATTACACAGCTTATTTAAAGTCTAGAAATGGCTGGTCATTCTGCAACGATTCTGTTTTAATTTTAAAAAAAAAATTGCCGTATGACCTTAAAAATTCTTACCTGGTGTTTTTAAAACCAAAATTTTAGGGAAAGAATCTCGGGATGTGCTCTGAGGAATTTCAAGAAGTTCTAATGGCTCCTACACGATTTGGCCTTGAGGATAAGTGTAGTACAGAGACATAACTTCTTACCATAACACTGGACGTCATGGAAAAATAAGTGCACTTTGAATGAGTTCAGAAAAACTATTTCTTTTTATAAGCTAATTCAAGCAGCCAATCAAAACATGGAGTAGAGGGAATGTAAGTCTGCAATGCTGTCTACTGTTTTATATTGCTTTGTGATTAAAAGTGATGTAGAGAATTAAATAATTGTAGTAGTCATACAGGTAGTGTAAGTCTGCTTCATAGTAAGCAGTATCAGTGTCATAGGAAATGTAGAACATGAGTGAGCAAGAAGGGTAAGATATTAGTAATCCAGGATTGTGAAAATGATCTTCAACATTTTAATTCTGAAAGTTGCGGAAATACAACATGACGGGATTGGCTTACAAGAATTCCAAGAGTTATAAATGGCTCTGACATGATTTGACCTTGTGGAAACGTGTGGTAGAGAGCGAGAAGTCATTTATTGTATGTAACATATTTTTCAAAACGATGGAGGTTTTCTTTCAGAAAGTGGCGGGCTGAAAGTAATAACAGCACAACAGAGTGTAAGCTATTCATAGGATATCCTTCGACGTCATGGAAAGTAAGTTAACTTTAAGGAGTTCTGAATTCTGATTTGTTATGTTGTATGGGTTTTTTAAACACAATCATTTTGATTGTGTTTTTTTTTCCCCGCTGTTATATGATGAATACCTTCAAGTCACTGTTTTTAGTGAAATTTGATACATTCTGAGAACAGCAAAAATAAACCATTTAAAATGTATAATTAATTCTGTACTGTTTGCATTTATGATGTACATGTAGAACTGTGTAGGAGGCATGGAGAAGGTGAGGCTTCTGTAAGTGTCAAAGTTGTTGCATACAGTGCTCATATTCTACGTAGTCTTTCATATGATAGACTACATTTCCACAATGAGATACCTAAGCAAAGGAAACACAGGTGATATGATTGTGGAATGAGCAAAAAAAATTGCACGTTTTTCAATTATATTACCTGTGTTTCCTAACATTACACATCACATTGTGTAGATGAGGTTTAGGCCTGTTCCTGGAGACAGAGGAGGTCTGACATTTGTTCAAGAGTGCAGTGGACATGACACACTTGGTTGGTAGGCCTGCACATGTATTATCTCCTCTGTATTCTTCAACAAACCTAAATTTCATCTGCAACTCTGAGTAGGACTTACCTGAAACAAATCTGTGGATAGGTTACACCTTATCTGCATCTTGAAACAATGATTTAAAATGTTAGGGTCAGATTTATGATGGCCGTGCGCCTCTTTTGCTCCGCTGTGGGTCACTTTTGTGTAAAAGATGCACCATGTTGCAAGATAGGTTTCAGTTCATCTCCAGCAAGATACCATCAGTTTGAAATGTATATAATTAGCACTGTGTAGGGGGCATGCAGAAGCTGAAGCTTTTGTAAGTGTCAAATTTGTTGTATACACTGCTCAACTTCTGTGTACTGTTTGATATGCTAGACTCCATCTGCACTATGAGATACCTAAGCAAAGGCAACACAGGTGATGTGATTGTGAAATGAGGAAAATAAACTCCACATTTTTCAATTACATCACCTGTGTTTCCTAAGTTTACGAATGACATTGTGCAGATGAAGTTTAGGTCTGTCCACGGACACAGAAGAGGTCTGGCCTTTGTTCAAGAGTGAAGTGGAAATGACTTACATCATTAGTAGGCCTTCACATGTATTATCTCCTCTGTATTCTTCAACAAGTGTAAATTTGATCTGCAACCCTGAGTAGGCCTCACCTTAAACAAACCTCTGGATAGGCCACACCTTATCGTCATCCTGAATCAATCATTTAACATGTTAGGGACAGATTTATGATAGGTGTATGCCTCTTTTGCGCCACTGTGCGTCACTTTTGTGACGCAGTGGCGGTTGAAAAGATTTGCTATGAGGCGACAAAATTACAAAATGATGCATCTAGGCAGATGTGTCATGCTGTAAAAAAACAATGCCACATGAGACCGATGCAGCAGTGATGCAAAAGATGCACCATGTTGCAAGATAGGACTCACTTCATCTGCATCAAGATACTGTTAGTTTAAAATGTATATTTTTAGGACTGTGTAGGGGCATGGAGAAGCAGAGGCTTCTGTAAGTGTCAAAGTTGTTGAAAAACTGTTTGTCCTTCAATCTTTTCCCTTGTCTTTTCTAATTTATTAAAAACATGTTTTAATATTTTTCAAATGTTTGTTCTCTCTTTCACAGATTGAAAGTATAAAAATAACAAATGACTAACTTAACGACAATTACAAGGTAAATGTTTTGTACTCTTTTCGTTATATTTCTATCACATTTAACTTCTATTAGTTCCACTGCTTCATTTCTTTAACCATCACTTTCCTGCCTTTGCTACTTCCCTCATTCCTTTCTCTATTACTTAATTACTCTACTCCTTCCACTATTTTTCTTAGTCCCTCTCTTCTCATACTTCTTCACTCTTGGTCACTCACTCTGTCTCTATTACTGTCACTGTTTCTGACTGATCAAAATTTTTTTTTTAAAAAAGAACAGTAAGTATAAGGGAAGGAAACAGACAGTTATGTTAAAAGAAAGACAGCTATAGGGAGTAAACTAGGGATACTGTTACCCGCAATCCTCTGCTGATGATGTCATTGACCATGTCATGAATGATGTAATATGTGACATCATCAGCAGTGGATTGCGGGTAACAGTATCTCTAGTTTACTCCCCTATAGCTGTCTTTCTTTTAACATAACTGTCTGTTTCCTTCCCTTATACTTACTGTTCTTTTTTTGAAAAAAATATTTTTGGTTCGCTCTCGGTTCGCGTACCGGCGAGCGAACCGGGAAGCGAACCAAGAGAAATAGAGGTTGGCAGAGTTCCAAATATTCTACCAATTTTTTTATAACGGGGAGGTAGTTCTGAAAAGAACTTTTTTTTTATTGTTTTTGTTGTTTTATATTTTTTTTATTATTTTCTGAACATTTTTTTACTTTTTTTGAATTTTTCTGAACGGTTTTATATTTTTTTGGGGTTTTTTTGGGGGGGGAAATGAAAACGATTCATTGTAAAGGGCTCAACAGGAGCAACAAAAAAAAAAGAATTTATTGTCTGGGGCGTTTCGGACAAACATGATTATCGATAGCTCTGTTGATTAACGTGATGCTACTTTCTCTGTAGCAAATGAACTGATTACAAAGTACGCAGACTTGTTTTACTTCCCCGAATCTCATTTGTATATTTGGGACCATCTCCCTCCCCTCTGGTCCCGTCACTTCCGGTAAAACAGATCTTCTGGCCATAGAAGGGGGATTATCTTGCTCGTTACGTAACTGTGCAGCACTGTAGTTGTTAGGATGCCACCTACTCATATGGCGATGCATTGTGTAGTTTCCGTAACTGTATTTCTTCTCGGTCCCTCTGGACAGTCTATCTTGACATATAAGGCAAGTTACGTACCTTGCATTGACTTTTTTCTGGCCTCGGGGAAATTTAAAAAATTGCCAAATAAAGTTTTCTTTCAGGTGAGACCTCCTGGGCTCCTCAGGCAAAAACTGCCTCTCTTCCTGCTCTTCCTCCTCTTCCTCTTCTTCCTCTTCTTGCTGAATTATAACTTCAGCAGGTGGTCCTCTCTTCCTTGGATGTGGTGGAGGTGGTGGGGAAGCACCAGCTGAAGCTACTAATGAAGCCATTGCTCACTGGTAACAAAGGGTCTTTCTCTCACAAAGATGAAAGTCAGAGTGAGGAAAGAAGGAGGGGTTTTCATCATTTGGGAAAAACAATAGTTTTAAACCAATGAAAAGTGTTAATTTTAGATCACATGGCCTAGTCTTACATCATTAGGAAACCAAAAGTGAAATGAACCAATGAAAAGTGTTATTACCAAGTCACATGACCTGCTGTGTTTACGTTACGCGCTTTGCGCCGCGTCCCGTTCGCTTCCGGGAAGCTGCGCTTCGCGCCTCGCTTCGCGTACCGGTTCGCTTCCGGGTACGCTAACGTGGCACGTCATATGACGTATCACGCGACAACGCGAAACGTCATGCTGACGCGACGCGTCACGATGTTGTTTTCTAACGCGACAGTTGCGCAAACGGAACGTTTACCGGTTCGCGGACCGGGTCGCGGCTCCGAATTGAGCTAACGGAAAGCTAACCGGTTCGCGGACCGGGAGCGAAACAATAAAAATAATTTAAAAAAAATTGTATTAAAAACATGTAAAAAATATTTTTCGATTTAAAGAAGAATACATTGTAAAGGTTTTGATATTTGCTATTAAAAAACCATTGAAATTCACTGAAAAAACCATAGGTTATAGACCATATATAGTTAGGAATTAGCATTTACAAAACCTTGAAAATTCACTGAAAAAACCATAGGTTATAGACCATATATAGTTAGGGATTAGCATTTAAAAAACCTTATTTTACTCACACAAAACCATTGAAATTCCATATATAGTTAGTTGTACTAACTATATATCGCGCACCCGCAATCCACTGCTGATCATGTCACATATTACATCATTCATGACATGGTCAGTGACATCACTGATGACATCACTGATGACATCTCAAATGACATCACTGATGACATCACTGATGACATCTCATTTGACATGACTGATGACATCACTGATGACATCTCAAATGACATCACTGATGACATCTCATTTGACATTACTGATGACATCACTGATGACATCATTCATGTGATAATACGATGAACTTCTTCAGACTCTAAAATAACCTTAGATACACTCAGTGTAAACAGACACTCACAGACTGTCACTCATCCATGGAGTTACTCACACACCTACTCAGTCATGCAAAGAATCAATTACACCTCCATTTCCTCAACTATACAGTTATACATAATTTACTTATTCAAACATATACTAACACATATTTACTCTCTTTTACAATCCCTGATACAAGTTCACAATGATCAATACAGCCACTCACACATTCACTGGCTCTTATGCACAGTTATTTATATATGTCAACTCTCACATGTACTGTGTTTTACATATGTACTTACTTTGACATGTAGCACTGAGATATCCATTCACTCACCAATGCACTCAGTCAACCGCCCATACAGCTGTTTCCACATGCCCTTTTCAACCCATATATCTAGTGAATCAACTGCTTACACATCTATGCACAGAGTCATACACCTCCCAGCCACCCACACACACACTCAGTCTCCCATACAAATACTTGGGCAACCAATCAATAACCCATATACTTACTCATATAGCTACTGATCAACACATGCAGCAGTTTACAGAACAACAGACATAATGATGCACAAATTAAGACAGTTTACTCACTAACCCATGCACTCAGTGACACACATTTAATCACTCACTCATACAGTCAGTCACGCACCTACTAAATCCTTCATCCAGACACTTATACATCCACTCATTCTTCAATATGTAAGACATTTGAGATGTCATCAGTGATGTCATCAGTGATGTCATTTGAGATGTCATCAGTGATGTCACTGACCATGTCATGAATGATGTAATATGTGACATGATCAGCAGTGGATTGTGGGTGCGCGATATATAGTTAGTACAACTAACTATATATGGAATTTCAATGGTTTTGTGTGAGTAAAATAAGGTTTTTTAAATGCTAATCCCTAACTATATATGGTCTATAACCTATGGTTTTTTCAGTGAATATATATATATATATATATATACCCTACTGTTGCATTCTGGGGGTTGCAGTCCGGACATTCATTCCGGTCACCAATAGGTGAGCGAAATCAACGGGGGTGGAGTTTCCGGATTTACAAACATTTAAAAATGCAGACTGGGACAATGAGTTGAAGTATTACCTCGCATGGCAGGGCGCTGAAGAAAGCTTGTATGCCGAAATGCATTCGCCACCATCACATTGCTGCCAATTAAAGCTTAGTTTTCCCTGTTAACCCCCTCTGGGCTCCGTTTCTTCTGTTGTGGAGGGAAGTCTTGTGATATATTCTGCTCCAGCCAAGGGGGCAGTCCGGATGGCCCTGCAGCACCAAGATACCCGGATTAACATTGGCAACAACCATCGTTGTTTGTTCAGCGATTCTTTTACTCGGGGTACCGAGAAGTCCGGTGTCCGCCTCACTGTTCTGGAGGTATCAGGCGGTAGGAGGTATTTACCTCCGCTAGGACGCTATGCAGAATGGCTGTCCCTGCTGACATTTCCTGCTAGGATGCCGAGGCAGCTGCAGTCCGAGGAGACACAGGGAGACCTTGAAGATTTTGACAGCACTCCCTGGGGGTCTTCACTACCTACCTGCACTATCTGGACAAGCCATCAATCCACCGACAGGCACTCCCCACACCACCGACCCAGATGCACTCTACTGTTGCATTCTGGGGGTTGAAGTCCGGACATTCATTCCGGTCACCAACAGGTGAGCGAAATCAACGGGGGTGGAGTTTCCGGATTTACAAACATTTAAAAATGCAGACTGGGACAATGAGTTGAAGTATTACCTCGCATGGCAGGGTGCTGAAGAAGGCTTGTATGCCGAAATGCATTCGCCACCATCACATTGCTGCCAATTAAAGCTTGGTTTTCCCTGTTAACCCCCTCTGGCCTCCGTTTCTTCTGTTGTGGAGGAAAGTCTTGTGATATATTCTGCTCCAGCCAAGGGGGCAGTCCGGATGGCCCTGCAGCACCAAGAGACCCGGATTAACATTGGCAACAACTGTCGTTGTTTGTTCAGCGATTCTTTTACTCGGGGTACCAAGAAGTCCGGTGTCCGCCTCACTGTTCTGGAGGTATCAGGTGGTAGGAGGTATTTACCTCCGCTAGGACGCTATGCAGAATGGCTGTCCCTGCTGACATTTCCTGCTAGGACGCCGAGGCAGCTGCAGTCCGAGGGGACACAGGGAGACCTTGAAGATTTTGACAGCACTCCCTGGGGGTCTTCACTACCTACCTGCACTATCTGAACAAGCCATCAATCCACCGACAGCCACTCTCCACACCACCGACCCAGATGCACTCTACTGTTGCATTCTGGGGGTTGAAGTCCGGACATTCATTCCGGTCACCAACAGGTGAGCGAAATCAACGGGGGTGGAGTTTCCGGATTTACAAACATTTAAAAATGCAGACTGGGACAATGAGTTGAAGTATTACCTCGCATGGCAGGGCACTGAAGAAGGGTTGTATGCCGAAATGCATTCGCCACCATCACATTGCTGCCAATTAAAGCTTGCTTTTCCCTGTTAACCCCCTCTGGCCTCCGTTTCTTCTGTTATGGAGGGAAGTCTTGTGATATATTCTTCTCCAGCCAAGGGGGCAGTCCGGATGGCCCTGCAGCACCAAGAGACCCGGATAAACATTGGCAACAACCGTCGTTGTTTGTTCAGCGATTCTTTTACTCGGTGTACCGAGAAGTCCGGTGTCCGCCTCACTGTTCTGGAGGTATCAGGCGGTGGGAGGTATTTACCTCCGCTAGGACGCTATGCAGAATGGCTGTCCCTGCTGACATTTCCTGCTAGGACGCCGAGGCAGCTGCAATCCGAGGGGACACAGGGAGACCTTGAAGATTTTGACAGCACTCTCTGGGGGTCTTCACTACCTACCTGCACTATCTGGACAAGCCATCAATCCACCGACAGGCACTTCCCACACCACCGACCCAGATGCACTCTACTGTTGCATTCTGGGGGTTGCAGTCCGGACATTCATTCCGGTCACCAATAGGTGAGCGAAATCAACGGGGGTGGAGTTTCCGGATTTACAAACATTTAAAAATGCAGACTGGGACAATGAGTTGAAGTATTACCTCGCATGGCAGGGCGCTGAAGAAAGCTTGTATGCCGAAATGCATTCGCCACCATCACATTGCTGCCAATTAAAGCTTAGTTTTCCCTGTTAACCCCCTCTGGGCTCCGTTTCTTCTGTTGTGGAGGGAAGTCTTGTGATATATTCTGCTCCAGCCAAGGGGGCAGTCCGGATGGCCCTGCAGCACCAAGATACCCGGATTAACATTGGCAACAACCATCGTTGTTTGTTCAGCGATTCTTTTACTCGGGGTACCGAGAAGTCCGGTGTCCGCCTCACTGTTCTGGAGGTATCAGGCGGTAGGAGGTATTTACCTCCGCTAGGACGCTATGCAGAATGGCTGTCCCTGCTGACATTTCCTGCTAGGATGCCGAGGCAGCTGCAGTCCGAGGAGACACAGGGAGACCTTGAAGATTTTGACAGCACTCCCTGGGGGTCTTCACTACCTACCTGCACTATCTGGACAAGCCATCAATCCACCGACAGGCACTCCCCACACCACCGACCCAGATGCACTCTACTGTTGCATTCTGGGGGTTGAAGTCCGGACATTCATTCCGGTCACCAACAGGTGAGCGAAATCAACGGGGGTGGAGTTTCCGGATTTACAAACATTTAAAAATGCAGACTGGGACAATGAGTTGAAGTATTACCTCGCATGGCAGGGTGCTGAAGAAGGCTTGTATGCCGAAATGCATTCGCCACCATCACATTGCTGCCAATTAAAGCTTGGTTTTCCGTGTTAACCCCCTCTGGCCTCCGTTTCTTCTGTTGTGGAGGAAAGTCTTGTGATATATTCTGCTCCAGCCAAGGGGGCAGTCCGGATGGCCCTGCAGCACCAAGAGACCCGGATTAACATTGGCAACAACTGTCGTTGTTTGTTCAGCGATTCTTTTACTCGGGGTACCAAGAAGTCCGGTGTCCGCCTCACTGTTCTGGAGGTATCAGGTGGTAGGAGGTATTTACCTCCGCTAGGACGCTATGCAGAATGGCTGTCCCTGCTGACATTTCCTGCTAGGACGCCGAGGCAGCTGCAGTCCGAGGGGACACAGGGAGACCTTGAAGATTTTGACAGCACTCCCTGGGGGTCTTCACTACCTACCTGCACTATCTGAACAAGCCATCAATCCACCGACAGCCACTCTCCACACCACCGACCCAGATGCACTCTACTGTTGCATTCTGGGGGTTGAAGTCCGGACATTCATTCCGGTCACCAACAGGTGAGCGAAATCAACGGGGGTGGAGTTTCCGGATTTACAAACATTTAAAAATGCAGACTGGGACAATGAGTTGAAGTATTACCTCGCATGGCAGGGCACTGAAGAAGGGTTGTATGCCGAAATGCATTCGCCACCATCACATTGCTGCCAATTAAAGCTTGCTTTTCCCTGTTAACCCCCTCTGGCCTCCGTTTCTTCTGTTATGGAGGGAAGTCTTGTGATATATTCTTCTCCAGCCAAGGGGGCAGTCCGGATGGCCCTGCAGCACCAAGAGACCCGGATAAACATTGGCAACAACCGTCGTTGTTTGTTCAGCGATTCTTTTACTCGGTGTACCGAGAAGTCCGGTGTCCGCCTCACTGTTCTGGAGGTATCAGGCGGTGGGAGGTATTTACCTCCGCTAGGACGCTATGCAGAATGGCTGTCCCTGCTGACATTTCCTGCTAGGACGCCGAGGCAGCTGCAATCCGAGGGGACACAGGGAGACCTTGAAGATTTTGACAGCACTCTCTGGGGGTCTTCACTACCTACCTGCACTATCTGGACAAGCCATCAATCCACCGACAGGCACTTCCCACACCACCGACCCAGATGCACTCTACTGTTGCATTCTGGGGGTTGAAGTCCGGACATTCATTCCGGTCACCAACAGGTGAGCGAAATCAACGGGGGTGGAGTTTCCGGATTTACAAACATTTAAAAATGCAGACTGGGACAATGAGTTGAAGTATTACCTCGCATGGCAGGGCGCTGAAGAAGGCTTGTATGCCGAAATGCATTTGCCACCATCACATTGCTTCCAATTAAAGCTTGGTTTTCCCTGTTAACCCCCTCTGGCCTCCGTTTCTTCTGTTGTGGAGGGAAGTCTTGTGATATATTCTGCTCCAGCCAAGGGGGCAGTCCGGATGGCCCTGCAGCACCAAGAGACCCGGATTAACATTGGCAACAACCGTCGTTGTTTGTTCAGCGATTCTTTTACTTGGGGTACCGAGAAGTCCGGTGTCCGCCTCACTGTTCTGGAGGTATCAGGCGGTAGGAGGTATTTACCTCCGCTAGGACGCTATGCAGAATGGCTGTCCCTGCTGACATTTCCTGCTAGGACGCCTAGGCAGCTGCAGTCCGAGGGGACACAGGGAGACCTTGAAGATTTTGACAGCACTCCCTGGGGGTCTTCACTACCTACCTGCACTATCTGGACAAGCCATCAATCCACCGACAGGCACTCCCCACACCACCGACCCAGATGCACTCTACTGTTGCATTCTGGGGGTTGAAGTCCGGACATTCATTCCGGTCACCAACAGGTGAGCGAAATCAACGGGGGTGGAGTTTCCGGATTTACAAACATTTAAAAATGCAGACTGGGACAATGAGTTGAAGTATTACCTCGCATGGCAGGGTGCTGAAGAAGGCTTGTATGCTGAAATGCATTCGCCACCATCACATTGCTGCCAATTAAAGCTTGGTTTTCCCTGTTAACCCCCTCTGGCCTCCGTTTCTTCTGTTGTGGAGGGAAGTCTTGTGATATATTCTGCTCCAGCCAAGGGGGCAGTCCGGATGGCCCTGCAGCACCAAGAGACCCGGATTAACATTGGCAACAACCGTCGTTGTTTGTTCAGCGATTCTTTTAGTCGGGGTACCGAGAAGTCCGGTGTCCGCCTCACTGTTCTGGAGGTATCATGCGGTAGGAGGTATTTACCTCCGCTAGGACGCTATGCAGAATGGCTGTCCCTGCTGACATTTCCTGCTAGGACGCCGAGGCAGCTGCAATCCGAGGGGACACAGGGAGACCTTGAAGATTTTGACAGCACTCTCTGGGGGTCTTCACTACCTACCTGCACTATCTGGACAAGCCATCAATCCACCGACAGGCACTTCCCACACCACCGACCCAGATGCACTCTACTGTTGCATTCTGGGGGTTGAAGTCCGGACATTCATTCCGGTCACCAACAGGTGAGCGAAATCAACGGGGGTGGAGTTTCCGGATTTACAAACATTTAAAAATGCAGACTGGGACAATGAGTTGAAGTATTACCTCGCATGGCAGGGCGCTGAAGAAGGCTTGTATGCCGAAATGCATTCGCCACCATCACATTGCTTCCAATTAAAGCTTGGTTTTCCCTGTTAACCCCCTCTGGCCTCCGTTTCTTCTGTTGTGGAGGGAAGTCTTGTGATATATTCTGCTCCAGCCAAGGGGGCAGTCCGGATGGCCCTGCAGCACCAAGAGACCCGGATTAACATTGGCAACAACCGTCGTTGTTTGTTCAGCGATTCTTTTACTTGGGGTACCGAGAAGTCCGGTGTCCGCCTCACTGTTCTGGAGGTATCAGGCGGTAGGAGGTATTTACCTCCGCTAGGACGCTATGCAGAATGGCTGTCCCTGCTGACATTTCCTGCTAGGACGCCTAGGCAGCTGCAGTCCGAGGGGACACAGGGAGACCTTGAAGATTTTGACAGCACTCCCTGGGGGTCTTCACTACCTACCTGCACTATCTGGACAAGCCATCAATATACCGACAGGCACTCCCCACACCACCGACCCAGATGCACTCTACTGTTGCATTCTGGGGGTTGAAGTCCGGACATTCATTCCGGTCACCAACAGGTGAGCGAAATCAACGGGGGTGGAGTTTCCGGATTTACAAACATTTAAAAATGCAGACTGGGACAATGAGTTGAAGTATTACCTCGCATGGCAGGGCACTGAAGAAGGGTTGTATGCCGAAATGCATTCGCCACCATCACATTGCTGCCAATTAAAGCTTGGTTTTCCCTGTTAACCCCCTCTGGCCTCCGTTTCTTCTGTTATGGTGGGAAGTCTTGTGATATATTCTGCTCCAGCCAAGGGGGCAGTCCGGATGGCCCTGCAGCACCAAGAGACCCGGATAAACATTGGCAACAACCGTCGTTGTTTGTTCAGCGATTCTTTTACTCGTTGTACCGAGAAGTCCGGTGTCCGCCTCACTGTTCTGGAGGTATCAGGCGGTGGGAGGTATTTACCTCCGCTAGGACGCTATGCAGAATGGCTGTCCCTGCTGACATTTCCTGCTAGGACGCCGAGGCAGCTGCAGTCCGAGGGGACACAGGGAGACCTTGAAGATTTTGACAGCACTCCCTGGGGGTCTTCACTACCTACCTGCACTATCTGGACAAGCCATCAATCCACCGACAGGCACTTCTCACACCACCGACCCAGATGCACTCTACTGTTGCATTCTGGGGGTTGAAGTCCGGACATTCATTCCGGTCACCAACAGGTGAGCGAAATCAACGGGGGTGGAGTTTCCGGATTTACAAACATTTAAAAATGCAGACTGGGACAATGAGTTGAAGTATTACCTCACATGGCAGGGCACTGAAGAAGGGTTGTATGCCGAAATGCATTCGCCACCATCACATTGCTGCCAATTAAAGCTTGGTTTTCCCTGTTAACCCCCTCTGGCCTCCGTTTCTTCTGTTATGGTGGGAAGTCTTGTGATATATTCTGCTCCAGCCAAGGGGGCAGTCCGGATGGCCCTGCAGCACCAAGAGACCCGGATAAACATTGGCAACAACCGTCGTTGTTTGTTCAGCGATTCTTTTACTCGTTGTACCGAGAAGTCCGGTGTCCGCCTCACTGTTCTGGAGGTATCAGGCGGTGGGAGGTATTTACCTCCGCTAGGACGCTATGCAGAATGGCTGTCCCTGCTGACATTTCCTGCTAGGACGCCGAGGCAGCTGCAGTCCGAGGGGACACAGGGAGACCTTGAAGATTTTGACAGCACTCCCTGGGGGTCTTCACTACCTACCTGCACTATCTGGACAAGCCATCAATCCACCGACAGGCACTTCTCACACCACCGACCCAGATGCACTCTACTGTTGCATTCTGGGGGTTGAAGTCCGGACATTCATTCCGGTCACCAACAGGTGAGCGAAATCAACGGGGGTGGAGTTTCCGGATTTACAAACATTTAAAAATGCAGACTGGGACAATGAGTTGAAGTATTACCTCGCATGGCAGGGCGCTGAAGAAGGCTTGTATGCCGAAATGCATTCGCCACCATCACATTGCTTCCAATTAAAGCTTGGTTTTCCCTGTTAACCCCCTCTGGCCTCCGTTTCTTCTGTTGTGGAGGGAAGTCTTGTGATATATTCTGCTCCAGCCAAGGGGGCAGTCCGGATGGCCCTGCAGCACCAAGAGACCCGGATTAACATTGGCAACAACCGTCGTTGTTTGTTCAGCGATTCTTTTACTTGGGGTACCGAGAAGTCCGGTGTCCGCCTCACTGTTCTGGAGGTATCAGGCGGTAGGAGGTATTTACCTCCGCTAGGACGCTATGCAGAATGGCTGTCCCTGCTGACATTTCCTGCTAGGACGCCTAGGCAGCTGCAGTCCGAGGGGACACAGGGAGACCTTGAAGATTTTGACAGCACTCCCTGGGGGTCTTCACTACCTACCTGCACTATCTGGACAAGCCATCAATATACCGACAGGCACTCCCCACACCACCGACCCAGATGCACTCTACTGTTGCATTCTGGGGGTTGAAGTCCGGACATTCATTCCGGTCACCAACAGGTGAGCGAAATCAACGGGGGTGGAGTTTCCGGATTTACAAACATTTAAAAATGCAGACTGGGACAATGAGTTGAAGTATTACCTCGCATGGCAGGGTGCTGAAGAAGGCTTGTATGCTGAAATGCATTCGCCACCATCACATTGCTGCCAATTAAAGCTTGGTTTTCCCTGTTAACCCCCTCTGGCCTCCGTTTCTTCTGTTGTGGAGGGAAGTCTTGTGATATATTCTGCTCCAGCCAAGGGGGCAGTCCGGATGGCCCTGCAGCACCAAGAGACCCGGATTAACATTGGCAACAACCGTCGTTGTTTGTTCAGCGATTCTTTTAGTCGGGGTACCGAGAAGTCCGGTGTCCGCCTCACTGTTCTGGAGGTATCAGGCGGTAGGAGGTATTTACCTCCGCTAGGACGCTATCCAGAATGGCTGTCCCTGCTGACATTTCCTGCTAGGACGCCGAGGCAGCTGCAGACCGAGGGGACACAGGGAGACCTTGAAGATTTTGACAGCACTCCCTGGGGGTCTTCACTACCTACCTGCACTATCTGGACAAGCCATCAATCCACCGACAGGCACTCCCCACACCACCGACCCAGATGCACTCTACTGTTGCATTCTGGGGGTTGAAGTCCGGACATTCATTCCGGTCACCAACAGGTGAGCGAAATCAACGGGGGTGGAGTTTCCGGATTTACAAACATTTAAAAATGCAGACTGGGACAATGAGTTGAAGTATTACCTCGCATGGCAGGGCACTGAAGAAGGGTTGTATGCCGAAATGCATTCGCCACCATCACATTGCTGCCAATTAAAGCTTGGTTTTCCCTGTTAACCCCCTCTGGCCTCCGTTTCTTCTGTTATGGTGGGAAGTCTTGTGATATATTCTGCTCCAGCCAAGGGGGCAGTCCGGATGGCCCTGCAGCACCAAGAGACCCGGATAAACATTGGCAACAACCGTCGTTGTTTGTTCAGCGATTCTTTTACTCGTTGTACCGAGAAGTCCGGTGTCCGCCTCACTGTTCTGGAGGTATCAGGCGGTGGGAGGTATTTACCTCCGCTAGGACGCTATGCAGAACGGCTGTCCCTGCTGACATTTCCTGCTAGGACGCCGAGGCAGCTGCAGTCCGAGGGGACACAGGGAGACCTTGAAGATTTTGACAGCACTCCCTGGGGGTCTTCACTACCTACCTGCACTATCTGGACAAGCCATCAATCCACCGACAGGCACTTCTCACACCACCGACCCAGATGCACTCTACTGTTGCATTCTGGGGGTTGAAGTCCGGACATTCATTCCGGTCACCAACAGGTGAGCGAAATCAACGGGGGTGGAGTTTCCGGATTTACAAACATTTAAAAATGCAGACTGGGACAATGAGTTGAAGTATTACCTCACATGGCAGGGCACTGAAGAAGGGTTGTATGCCGAAATGCATTCGCCACCATCACATTGCTGCCAATTAAAGCTTGGTTTTCCCTGTTAACCCCCTCTGGCCTCCGTTTCTTCTGTTATGGTGGGAAGTCTTGTGATATATTCTGCTCCAGCCAAGGGGGCAGTCCGGATGGCCCTGCAGCACCAAGAGACCCGGATAAACATTGGCAACAACCGTCGTTGTTTGTTCAGCGATTCTTTTACTCGGTGTACCGAGAAGTCCGGTGTCCGCCTCACTGTTCTGGAGGTATCAGGCGGTGGGAGGTATTTACCTCCGCTAGGACGCTATGCAGAATGGCTGTCCCTGCTGACATTTCCTGCTAGGACGCCTAGGCAGCTGCAGTCCGAGGGGACACAGGGAGACCTTGAAGATTTTGACAGCACTCCCTGGGGGTCTTCACTACCTACCTGCACTATCTGGACAAGCCATCAATCCACCGACAGGCACTTCCGACACCACCGACCCAGATGCACTCTACTGTTGCATTCTGGGGGTTGAAGTCCGGACATTCATTCCGGTCACCAACAGGTGAGCGAAATCAACGGGGGTGGAGTTTCCGGATTTACAAACATTTAAAAATGCAGACTGGGACAATGAGTTGAAGTATTACCTCGCATGGCAGGGCGCTGAAGAAGGCTTGTATGCCGAAATGCATTCGCCACCATCACATTGCTGCCAATTAAAGCTTGGTTTTCCCTGTTAACCCCCTCTGGCCTCCGTTTCTTCTGTTGTGGAAGGAAGTCTTGTGATATATATATATATATATATATATATATATATATATATATATATATATATATATATATATATATATATATATATATATTACCTACTGGCGGTCGCCAGTAGGTATATATAGTTAGGATTTTTTCTCTATGGGTTTTTTGAAAATTCTATGTCTAATAACTTTGGCGTTTGTGGACGGAATTGGCTGAAATTTTCAGGAAAATGGCACATTTTGTTTCTGAGCAGCCCTTGAAAATTGGGGGGGGGTTCGTCCAGTGGGGGCCGAGAAAAAAGGGGGGTCCCAAAACGTGTTTTTAACATTGAGTTTTCCATAGGGCGGTTGGCCTCACTTTTAGCCCGAACGGCTGAATGGATTTGCACGAAACTTGGCAAAATTGTAGGGACTGGTAGCCCGATGTGCCTTTTGTAGGTCTCAATATATGTGCTCCAGTGGATTTTGAGAAATTAACGTTTAAAAAAAGATATATATCTGTAAGCGCGGACCAGGCAGCGCACTGGTTCGCGGACTTTTCGCGCAACGGAGCTTTGTGAAGCGAAGCTGATTGGTTCTCCGGCGTCTGTCAACATTCCAAACAGTCCGTAGCGGCCGCCATCTTGTCTCTCGGTAGGATCGAGAGACAAGAGGAGGTCAAAACAAAGGGGGAAATAACTATAAGGGGGCATAGTAGATCCTCGCTGACCCCCTAGGTTTGATGTGGAGGTTTTAAAAGGGCCCCGCGGGGCAAAAAAAAAAAATAATAATAATAATCGAACGGCTGAATGGATTTGCACGAAACTTGGCAAAATTGTAGGGACTGGTAGCCCGATGTGCCTTTGCTAGGTCTCAATATATGTGCTTCAGTGGATTTTGAGAAATTAACGTTCAAAAAAAGATATATATCTGTAACAGCGCACCGCTTCGCGTACTTTTCGCGTTACGGAGCTTTGCGAAGCGAAGCTGATTGGCTCTCCGGTGTCTGTAAACATTCCAAACAGTACGTAGCGGCCGCCATCTTGTCTCTCGGTAGGATCGAGAGACAAGAGGAGGCCAAAGCGAAGGGGCAAATGACCATAAGGGGGCATAGTAGATCCTCGCTGACCCCCTAGGTTTGATGTGGAGGTTTTAAAAGGGCCCCGCGGGGCAAAAAAAAAAATAATAATAATAATCGAACGGCTGAATGGATTTGCACGAAACTTGGTAAAATATTAGGGACTGGTAGCCCGATGTGCCTTTGCTATGTCTCAATATATGTGCTTCAGTGCATTTTGAGAAATTAACGTTCAAAAACAAGATATATATCTGTAACAGCGCTCCGCTTCGCGGAGATAAAATTATATCTGTATTACCTAGGTGTTGCTAACACCAGTTAGCGACGGCTAGTAGGAGATAGCGACCATCTTGGGTCCCACTTTGCATGTGAGTGATATTTATCACTAATGACATGCAAAGTGGGCATGCCAAGATGTTAGCGACTGGAAACAGTCGCTAACATCGCTATCTCCTATTATCAACTTTTGGAAATATTCGAGATAAGCGCGAATATCTCCAAAAAGTAACAGCTGCCCTGAGCAGTTCTTAGCCATGTTATCCAATGGGAGGTGGATAACATGGCTAAGAGCATTAGCTCGGTAATGCATGAATATCGCGGAGTTTTCAGCGATATTAATGCATTGCGCTCGTTTTTTATCGTATTTGCGATAAACCTTGATAATAGCAAGGTTTATCTGCGATAATTTCTGACGGTAAAAAAATCTTTGCAATGCATCGTTAGGGATAAATATCGCTTAACTTTGGTAATATGCCCCAACGTCTGTTAACGTTCGATTCGAAGGAAATCAGGAATTGTTGAAAAACATTGTGTGCGCCATCTTGTCTTTTTTCAAATGCCACACTTTTGTCGTGCACGGCAGCCATTTTAGATGCCTTGACCAGACCCACTCTGTGCACGCTGTCGATCCTTAGCATGGCTCCCCACCCTCGCAAGCATCTCACCCAGGCAGTGGTCACCCCCGCTCTCTGTCTTATGCATGGGTAATAAACCTCCCCCCATCTGCGCTGCTCTTCCCTGAGAATCACACCCTGTGCCCGCCCGACACCTCCCTTTCGCCCTATTCACTACCGCACCCTCTGACACTCCTTTTCCTCTGTGTCCGATTGTCCAGGCCGGTCCTAGGCTATCAGCTAGCCCTGCAGATGTAGTTTATGGCCACAGCTGTAAAGAATCACCCCTCTTCAAAGGAGTTATAGTAGATCAAGGCCCACACTCGATGAGATCCGTCACAGCAGAAGCGTTGCTATTATCTGAAAACCATCCTGTATTGTGATTGGGGAGGGGACCGAGCGTGAAGCGGAAGATTCCAGGGATGACTCTTTGTACATCAAAGTTTTTACAATTATGTGTCACATTAAAAATATATAGCACTCCGACAAAGTAGTAAGATTATAAAACTTTAATAATTTATAAATATATACAAGAAAACAAAAATAGTAATAACATATAAACATTTTTAGAGAAAAACAACGAAGTAGCGGTCGGCTGTGCGAATAGTCCCAACGCAGCACAACGTCCAGATTTCCGGCGTGGGGCGTCGCGGGGGGTGGGTCATCAGTAGCAAACTGTTGTGCGAATAGTTCCAAGGCAGCAGAACGCGCCGAAATCTAGATGACACGAAAGTGATGTCTAGTAAGTTGCCACCCAGCAAATAACGGCGTGGGGCGTCGCGGGGGGTGGGTCATCAGTAGCAAACTGTTGTGCGAATAGTTCCAAGGCAGCAGAACGATGGCACCAAGGTGATGTCCAGTAAGTTGCCGCACTGGTTTTGGTATCCTACAATGCTGCTCCGAATAACGGCGTGGAGCGCCCCGGGGGAGGCGGCGTGAACGGGCCTCTCCAGGTGGAGTCTCATCTGTTTTAGTGGGGCGCCCCTTTACCGTTTCAGTTGCCATTCCGTCCGCTTTTGGTCCACTGTGTCAAAATCCGCCATTCAGCTGAGTTGCGCCCACTCTTGCGGTGCAGCGATAGGCGGCTGCCACAGGACTCTCAAAATGGCGGCAGGCTCTTTCCTTTTTGGGCGTGGTCCACTGAAATGGCCCTGGGACACCTTGGAAATCGGACGCTTGTCTGCTAGGTCTTGGACCCCATTCTCGAAAGCGTCCCCTCCGCCTTGAGAATTCATCAAAAGTTTTGGGGGCCCCGACTCCTGCAGGCTTCTGGTGGGGAGCGGCTGCCATGATTGCTCGCGGAATGACCACGACGGAGCTACGAGATGGTAGTGCTCTCATGGTGACGCCAGTTTAGTCTGAAACATCCAGAAACAAGGTGGGGCTTTCATCGTTTGGGGGAAAAAAAAAGTTTTCATCCAATGAAAAGTGTTGTTTTTAGGTCATATGATCAAGCCTTCCATCATTAGGAAACCAAAAGTAAAATGAACCAATGAAAAGTTTTATAAACAAGTCACATGACCTGTTATGCGGCATAGGGTATAAAATGCGGAGAAAATACGTTGGCACGTGAGGCGGCGTCAGTAGCGGACCGATGTGCGAATAGGCCGAAGGCAATACAACGCGCCAAGATCCGGATGGCACCGAGGTGGTGTCATAGTTGAGAGTTCTGAGCAGCGGTTGTAACACTGTCTGAAGCTTATTTGCAGCTGCTGCAGCTTCACTACGCGCCAAGATCCGGATGGCACCGAGGTGGTGTGTAGCAAGTTGCCGCACTGGTGTGGCCATCCTACAATGCTGAAAGTCGGCGTGGGGCGCCCCGTTGGCCTGTGAGTTTGCGTCAGTAGCGGACCGATGTGCGAATAGGCCGAAGGCAGCACAACGCGCCAAGATCCGGATGGCACCGAGGTGGTGTCTAGTAAGTTGTCGCACTTCTGTGGCCATCCTACAATGTTGAAAGTCGGCGTGGGGCGCCCCGTTGGCCTGTGAGATGGTGTCAGTAGCGGACTGATGTGTGAATGGGGCCAAAGGCAGCGCAACAATATTTTCTACTATATTTCCGGAGTAGAAGACACCACAAGGCGCTGAGATGCCAAGATCCGGATGGCACCGAGGTGGTGTGTAGCAAGTTGCCGCACTGGTGTGGCCATCCTACAATGCTGAAAGTCGGCGTGGGGCGCCCCGTTGGCCTGTGAGATGGCGTCAGTAGCGGACCGATGTGCGAATAGGCCGAAGGCAGCACAACAATATTTTCTGACTGACACCACAAGGCGCTGAGATGCCAAGATCCGGATGGCACCGAGGTGATGTCTAAGTTGCGGACTGATGTGCGAATGGGGCCAAAGGCAGCGTAACAATATTTTTTGTATGGAAGATACCACTAGGCGTTGAGATGCCAAGATTCGGATGGCACTGAGGTGATGTCTAGCAAGTTGGTGTGGTCATCCTACAATGCTGAAACTCGGCGTGGGTCGCCCCATTAGCCTGTGAGATGGCGTCAGTAGCGGACCGATGTGCGAATAGGCCGAAGGCAGCACAACGCGCCAAGATCCGGATGTCACCGTGGTGGTTTCATAGTTGAGAGGCACTTCATCTGCAGTGGGGCGCCGAGATCCGGATGGCACCGAGGTGATGTCTAGCAAGTTGCTGTACTGGTGTGGTTATTCTACAATGCTGAAAGTCGGCGTGGGGCGCCCCATTAGCCTGTGAGATGGCGTCAGTAGCGGACTGATGTGCGAATGGGGCCAAAGGCAGCGCAACAATATTTTCTGACGAGAAGACACCAAAAGGTGCTGACATTCCAAGATCCGGATGGCACCGAGGTGGTGTCTAAGTTGCGGACTGATGTGCGAATGGGGCCAAAGGCAGCGTAACAATATTTTTTGTATGGAAGATACCACTAGGCGTTGAGATGCCAAGATTCGGATGGCACTGAGGTGATGTCTAGCAAGTTGCTGTACTGGTGTGGTCATCCTACAATGCTGAAACTCGGCGTGGGTCGCCCCATTAGCCTGTGAGATGGCGTCAGTAGCGGACCGATGTGCGAATAGGCCGAAGGCAGCACAACGCGCCAAGATCCGGATGTCACCGTGGTGGTTTCATAGTTGAGAGGCACTTCATCTGCAGTGGGGCGCCGAGATCCGGATGGCACCGAGGTGATGTCTAGCAAGTTGCTGTACTGGTGTGGTCATCCTACAATGCTGAAACTCGGCGTGGGTCGCCCCATTAGCCTGTGAGATGGCGTCAGTAGCGGACCGATGTGCGAATAGGCCGAAGGCAGCACAACGCGCCAAGATCCGGATGTCACCGTGGTGGTTTCATAGTTGAGAGGCACTTCATCTGCAGTGGGGCGCCGAGATCCGGATGGCACCGAGGTGATGTCTAGCAAGTTGCTGTACTTGTGTGGTCATCCTACAATGCTGAAACTCGGCGTGGGTCGCCCCATTAGCCTGTGAGATGGCTGTTCTTTGGATTTGGGCCTGGTCCACCAAAATGGCCCTGGGACACCTTAGAACTCGGACGCTCGATTTTTTTTTTCCTTTCCTGTACATGCAAAAAAAGGTAAATGCCCGGTACGTTACACGCTTCATCTGCCACGATGAACTCTCCAGAGGAACCGAAAAAAAATATAGTTGTGGTAACTATACCATGCATCGTCATATGGAGAGGTGGCACCAATTAATTATAGTGCTGCATAAAAGAGAGATTTGGAGGAGAACCCCTGACCTGCTAGTACATTCATCAAAGAAGTGGCACTGAGAGCTTCAGAGGCAAGGGAAACGGTCCCAAATATTTAGAAGAACTTTGGAAAGATTAAAATGACATGTTTAGATTGTGGCAAATTAATTTCATGTGGACAGATGAGTGTTACTCTAATAAATACAGCATATGAAGATCATCATAGTCGATGGTTGGTAGAGACATTTTGACTATATCCTGGACCTGCCCGTCCTCGCCCAAAATGGCGCCAGAATAAATGGGACTCGTAACTCCTTGTTGTGTACTGGTTGCAGAACCTTGAAATCACGAGATACGTATGCAGTTTTGAAGCACATGGCGGGCGGGGACGAGAATTGATTGAATATTTCGACATCCCTATTGATATTAAGTTCTGATGTGTTATTGATTACTGTACTGTTGAAAGTTCGAATTAACGTCACCCATGGTACTTGCCCGCAAATGTATATCTAGATAATTTTATTGTAACTGGCCCTGTCGTATTTTAATTATAAAATGTACGTCCACCGATTCCGTAACTGTTAGACACCTTAGTTCTTGCAACCTAATGGCCCGCCCGTTACGTTCCTCTACAGTGTAAATGTCTATTCATCATATACGATTACAGTTTGCTCTGTGGCAGGCCCACGTGGTTATAGGCTCGTATTTGTATAATGAAATTTTCTCAATAAAGGTTTTTAAAAGAAAACATGGTAGTAGTATATACATTGGTAAAGTTTTTAATAATAGTGACTGTTTTAGAATCATTAAAAGGCAAGTGAAATAAAGCAGACCAATTACATGAAGGGTAAAAGGTATAATACGAAGGAACGCAGTAAAGATAAATGGTCAAGGGCTGTTGTGTTTTCTATTCCTGCAACATAAAGTGATCGATAAGAATCTCATATTCAGGCGTATCGGCGACTAAGACAGCAGGTCGACCCTCTTTTGCTCAACGGCTCCGTCATGGGACGAAGAAACGCTCTTTTTCTCGAAAAAAGAATATATTTTACTTGCAGGACAGTTGTAAAATTTCCGGGAAAGTACATTAGCCTGGAACATTATAACATATATTTAAGAAAAAATAATGTTCGGAAGTAATGAAAAGCGTAATTTTTAGGTCATATGACCAAGCCTTTCATCATTACAATAAGAAAAGTAAAATGAACCAATGAAAAGTTTTATTAACAAGTCACATGACTTGTTATGCTTACGTTACGCGCTGCGCGCCCCGGATGACTTCCGGATGCGCTAACGCGGCGCGTCATATGACGCATTACGCGACAACGCAGGTACAGAATATAGTCAAAATGTCTCCACCAACCAGCGGTCGGAACACAACCCCTTTCAGCAGGCTAAATAGTTCTGTTAAATGACAACAGAAGGGACAGGCAACAAGAACCATCAGTCAAAGAGGGGAGAGCTAGTTCTTCTCTACCGGGTTACATTGGGGCGCTACCGGAACTGATCGAATTGGTAGTCTACAGTGTTTCTGGATGTTTCAGACTAAAGCTGGGGTTAGCATGAGAGCAGCACCATTTCGTAGCTCCGTCGTGGTCATTCCGCAACCAATCATGGCAGCCGTTCTTTATCGTTATTTTGGGCGGGGTGGGTGGCGGAGCCGAGTTGTTTTGCAGCCATCATTGTGTGGAGTTCAGTTCATCTCACTAGTTTTGTATTTGTCATGAGGGGTTGTTCCTAATGTTTCTATTTTAGCGAGGTCAAAAAGAGATCCCATTAGTGGCCTACTGATTTTGCTCGATTCCTTTTCTTTTTTTTTTACACGATTTTTCGTTATCTGCAAAGACTGAACAGAGTATTGCGACTCTGTGTTTGTTTGTAAATAGAGAATGAACCAAAGAGAACTAATTCTAAAACAGTAAATACTTGGATAACAATCAATCAAATGGAGAGAGAAGCAGGCACGACGGATTACAATGGGGGCAAAGACCTGCGTTAACTACCTTTCACTATCTGCAAAGAGAGAGTACTCCTAATAGAAATGAGGGGGGGGGGCACCATTCAAAGCAGATCAGTGTGCATAAACACGAAAATGTTTTCACTTACCACGTACTTGACATTCGACAGCTTATGATATTTGCTATTAAAAAACCATTGAAATTCACTGAAAAAACCATAGGTTATAGACCATATATAGTTAGGAATTAGCATTTACAAAACCTTGAAAATTCACTGAAAAAACCATAGGTTATAGACCATATATAGTTAGGAATTAGCATTTAAAAAACCTTATTTTACTCACACAAAACCATTGAAATTCCATATATAGTTAGTTGCACTAACTATATATCGCGCACCTGCAATCCACTGCTGATCATGTCACATATTACATCATTCATGACATGGTCAGTGACATCACTGATGACATCACTGATGACATCTCAAATGACATCACTGATGACATCACTGATGACAACATCCAGTGACTGTATGTTTCTGTAAAGTTAAAATATATCTTACATATTGAAGAATGAGTGGATGTATAAGTGTCTGGATGAAGGATTTAGTAGGTGCGTGACTGACTGTATGAGTGAGTGATTAAATGTGTCTCACTGAATGCATGGGTTAGTGACTAAACTGTCTTAATTTGTGCATCATTATGTCTGTTGTTCTGTAAACTGCTGCATGTGTTGATCATTAGCTATACGAGAGGCTATATGTGTTATTAATTGCTTGCCCAAGTATTTCTATGGGAGATTGAGTTTGTGTGGGGGTGGCTGGAAGGTGTGTGACTCTATGCATAGATGTGTGAACAGTTTATTCACTAGGTGTATGAGTTCAAGAGTGCATGTGGAAACAGCTACATGGGCAGTTGACTGTGTGCATGAGTGTATTGATGAGTGAATGGATATCTCAATGCTACATGTCATAGTAAGTACATATGTAAAACACAGTACATGTGAGAGTTGGCATATATAAATAACTGTGCATGAGAGCCACCGAATGAGTGAGTGGTTGTATCGATCATTGTGAACTTGTATCAGGGATTGTATAAGAGAGTAAATAAGTGTTAGTATATGTTTCAATAAGTAAGGTGTGTTTAACTGTATAGTTGAAGAAATGGAGATGAGATTGTTTCTTTGCATGACTGACTGGGTGTGTGAGTAACTCCATGGATGAGTGGAAGTGTGTGAGTGTCTGTATACACTGAGTGTATCTAAGGTTATATTAGAGTCTGAAGAGGTTTATCGTATTAGCACAAGAATGATGTCAAATGAGATGTCATCAGTGATGTCATCAGTGATGTCATTTGAGATGTCATCAGTGATGTCATCAGTGATGTCACTGACCATGTCATGAATGATGTAATATGTGACATGATCAGCAGTGGATTGCAGGTGCGCGATATATAGTTAGTGCAACTAACTATATATGGAATTTCAATGGTTTTGTGTGAGTAAAATAAGGTTTTTTAAATGCTAATTCCTAACTATATATGGTCTATAACCTATGGTTTTTTCAGTGAATTTTCAAGGTTTTGTAAATGCTAATTCCTAACTATATATGGTCTATAACCTATGGTTTTTTCAGTGAATATATATATATATATATATATATATATATATATATATATATATATATATATATATATATTCACCAACAAAATCAAAGGTTACAGGGATGTTGTAGTTAGGCTCAGATTTCACTTGTACAAAACCAGTGAACTTTGGCGGTTATAGTGACCTTAGCTAACTATAACTTACGCCCCACCAATCCACTGCTTATGACCTCGCATATTATATCACTTACGACTTGGTCAGTGACATCAGTGACAACATCACTGATGACATCTCAAATGACATCACTGATAGCATCATCCACAGAACCATTGACACACCCACTCACACCCCCATTCAACCTCTCGTACACCCATTTGCACACCCACACAATCACTCACATACCCATTCACAGACCCATACTATTACTCACACACCCACTCACTCCTCCACAGAGCCACTCACACAACCACTCACTCACTTGTACAACCACTCACACAACCATTCACTCACCCATACATCCATTCATTCAACTAGTTACTCACCTGTACTGCCAGTCACATAGCCACACACTCACCCACCCAGCTACTCACACACCCACTTATTTACCTACACAGTCACTCACACACCCACTCACTTAGATTGAAACCCTCTCATAACTCTGTTAAAAGTTAGTGAACATGAATAAAAAAAATCAAGTAATAGAATAGCACTAGTACGCTCATAAAAAATAAATACTGTTGCAAAAGAAACCATGCAGCTGATAAAGCACAACTGCTGGCGGCATGTGAACAATACACACATTGGGTGGGGTGATGAATCTGCAAAAGCTAAGTCTCTCTGCAGATGCAAATAAAGTTATCCACACAGTCAGACAAGTACTCCTCATGGGTCCAAAGATCCTTGTAACTAAAGAGCTGAAGCAAAAGATTGTAACCATCCTACATGCAACCCACAATCATGTTGGTCACAAAATAACTTATCTGTAAAAAGCTGTGGTGCTGGATTCTGGATGCAAAGGCTGAGGGCACACTGAAAACATGTCACATCAGCCAGGACATAACCGATCCCATGAAACTCACACCACTGCACAAAATGGGGCTTCAAACAAGTTATTTGTCAAGTAGTGGCTATTGATATTGTTGGTCCTCTACCATCAAGCAGCTATATATTGGTAGTTGTTCTGCTCTAGACTTGAAATAATATGATACACTTAAACCCAGCACTCTCAAAATGAAGCAAATGTATATATTGCTGCACCTTTAAATGAATACGTAGAAAATAAACTCAGCAGTCTCAAAATGAGGCAAATAAACTTATCAAGGGGCTTTTAAAATAAGACATGTGTGTTTATTAATACAGCACTTTTAGAAGGAAGACAAACTATACTAGGTAATGCACCTTCCCAGATGTCAAATGAAAAAAGTAAAATATAAAAAGAGCATGGATACAAAGAAGAAAAAACATATACATTTATATAAAGAACAATGAAACTTATGGCAAATAGACACAAAGCAAGTAATAGAAATACATTACCAAAAGAGTGGCTTTCAACATTCTGACCAGCACAACCGGGGAGCCCTCACAGTCAGTCATAAGTCTCGATTGGGACCACCAAAGTTCCCTGTGGCAAAACATCTCATCTGTTCCACAGCAAGCTCCTGCCTGAGAGCAAAGATTCCCCATCTTTGTAACCTTTTACTCAACCCAAGGAAGGAGTTCTAGAAACCTCTCCCTTCTGTTGCAAAAACAAGGCTGGCCATACTGGTCTGCGTCAAGGACGCTCACAGAAGCTGGCCAGGCCTCCGTGTTTGCTTTGAGCAAGCTGTACATTCAGCACAGATTTTCAAAGGTACTAGTTGGTGCTTCTAAAGGGGGAGAAAGCTAACAAATGAGGGGATGGAGAAGCACACGAACGACAGAAGTTGGGTGGGGAACAGAGAAGCACATAAACATCAGGTGGTGGGCAGGCAAGACTGGAGAAGCAAACGGACAGCAGAGGGGGCAGGCGATTTCTGGAGAAGCAAACAGACAACGGAGGTTGGGTCTATTCTGCTGCGGAAGCACATGATCAATGGAGGACTGGAGGGGATTGGGAAACACACAGACAATGGAAGGTGGGTGGGCGGAGCTGGGGCAGAAAGCTGACAATGGGGGAGGAGGGCTGGGGAAGCAAGCTGGCTGATGGTGAGCAGGGAATGGCAAATCATACAGACGATGATTATGGGGAAGCACATAAACAATGGAGGACAGGAGGGGATGTGGAAACAGGGACAATGGAGGGTGAGTGGGGAGGCTGGGGAAACAAGCTGACAAAGGGGGGAAGGAGGTGCTGAGGTAGCAAGCTGACAATAGAGGGTGGTCTGGAGAGGCTGTGTGTAATATTTAAAAGATGAACCTTGAATCCAGTTGATAGAAATAGATCTGATTTATTGAAGATTTGTATTAGATCAAGATGATAATAAAGTATTAAGTAAATTCAATTATAATCCCACCAGGAGCAGGTGGACTGCTGCTCAGCCTCAGATGTAACTGACTCTCCTCTCAAGCATACACAACCAGTATTCTATGTGACATCATAGATGTATGCTGAGCAAGTTATAACAAACACTAAAGAAGGACAGAGAAGAGAGAAAAGCAGGATGTAACACATCTCCCCCTTTAATAGAAATAAAAACAGATAAGAAACAAAGAAAGTAGAAAAGTAGATGAAAGAACATACAATGTCTACTCGACAAATATTATTGAAAAGATACAAAGGAGGAAGTTAAAATAGTGAAAGCATGGAAGAAAATGCAATCATGCACAACAACACAAAATCCACAAGAATGAAAGAATGAATAGTGTAGAGAAGATAGAACATACCACACCTACACAGTAAATATTATAAATAAAGTAAATAGAAAAAGGTTAAAACTTCAATTGGTGAAAGAAGTACAGTCACCCTTAACATAACAAAATCCACTAGAATGGAAAAATATGGATTTGATACATAACAACATCCACAACAAAATCCACTAGAATGGAAAATATGGATTTGATGCATAACTTAATAGAATCCACTAGAATGGAAAATATGGATTTGATACATAATAACATCCACAAGAATGAAAATGGATAGGTTAGATAAATAAATACATTTGTAAATTTAAACTTAACAAACTGAACGCCTCTAAAATATAAGAGCACTAAATAAAGTGGTTCAGCACAGCACTAACGCTTTTAACACAATGAAATTTCTGAAAAATGGCTCATCCTCGGATGCAAACCTTATACATAAAATCTAGAAGCAGTATAATTCCTCGTATAACACTGCATAACTCCTTGTATAAATGAACATCTTCCGCAAAATAGAGCACAGCACTGCTCTTAAAACTAACTTGAAAAAATGGAGCACCTCAAAATTGAGCACAAAATGTGGCTCCGCAAAATACACATCCAATAAATCTAACACTAGGACAACTAATTTTCTGAAAAGAACACCTCAAAATAATTTGAGCACATTTGTGGTTCACAACAATAAAAGAAAATGCGTGACTCCTCTCAGTAACATATATGAAGCCCTCTAAAATTTTAGGGTACTGAGTAATGTGGTTCATTAAAAGTAAGAAACAATAAATTTGAACACCTCAATAGAAATTGAGCACCTAAATGGTGGTTCTGCACAAGAAAGCACTATGGCTGATTTCATAAAAGAAATTACATACCAGAAAATTTAATTAAAAACAACGGGGCACCTCAACCTAAGTTGAGCATAAGAATGGCTCCCTCCATTAAAGATACTAACTCACTGTAGTATTATCATCAATATATAAGCAAAATTCAAAACAACTGAGCACTTCAATGTTAATTGAGTATATAAATGGCTCACTACTTTAAAGAAAGCCAACACACTTTTATACACTTGAAAATGTTTGCACTATAGCACACATGTAACAACATGTGAGAATTACCAATAGCGTAGAATTTCAACATAAAATGTGCACTCCTTCTAAAATGCATACTACCTCCCTCAGAAAATGAAATACAATAAATTGTTAATTTCCTTTAAGTAATCAGATGAATAAACAAACTCCGGTGAGCAATCTCTCACCCGGGTTCTGCGCAGAAGAAAATTAATAATTCATAAAATGTCACCTGTTGCAGAACACAAGAAATTGCTGGCAAAATTACTCTTCATTACTCTGCATTTGTGTTCAAAACACAGCACATATACCACAAGACTGGTAGTGACTCGGCATGTCAGTCTCCAAGGTGATTTCCATAACGAAACTCACCGACAAATCTTCAGTACATTTCGTGTGTAACTCAAAATGGAGGCACGCATCTAACGTAGCCCCGGGTGACTCACAGCACTCCTGTGCTTGCAAAAACATTAGAGAAGTGAAGCAGCAGATCACTGACGTCAGAATTCACTCCCACACAGGTGATGGTAGGTGCGTGTTTCTCCTCAAACATGACACACATCCAAGTCATGTGTTTGAAACAGGTTCAATGACACATTTGTAAGCAGGTTTCCATAATCCAAAGGTGCCAAGCAAAATTTTCATTCTCAAAAACCGAAGCCAAAATGTAGAAGTTCACTCTCAAACATTAAATTTTAGGCCAATGTAGCGTAAATCATGCAGTAAAATTCCAACACCCTGGGGAAACAGGCTGTCCAGATCATAAGGGACACTGGTGGGATTAACCAGGGTGATTTTCTTAATTTACCTTTTCTTCTTGTGCTTCAAATAGTTTCTCAGTTTCAGATTCCTTAAATTCCTTAGTTGTAGTAATTCAGTCTTTTCCTTAATGCATAGGTTCTGTACCTCGTCGCCATTGTAATATTTAAAAGATGAACCTTGAATCCAGTTGATAGAAATAGATCTGATTTATTGAAGATTTGTATTAGATCAAGATGATAATAAAGTATTAAGTAAATTCAATTATAATCCCACCAGGAGCAGGTGGACTGCTGCTCAGCCTCAGATGTAACTGACTCTCCTCTCAAGCATACACAACCAGTATTCTATGTGACATCATAGATGTATGCTGAGCAAGTTATAACAAACACTAAAGAAGGACAGAGAAGAGAGAAAAGCAGGATGTAACACTGTGGCATGGGATGATAGAGGAGAGTGGGCAGGAGGTATTGGGAGAAACAAGCTGACAACAGAGGGTTGGCTAGATGGGCTGGTAAAATAACCTAATAACAGAAGGTGCTTGAGAAATAATAAGCACATGTGCAACAGAGGATGGACGGGAAGGGTGGAGAAGCACAAGGACAACAGAGGGTGGATAGATGGGGTTGAAGAAGCACAGGGACATCAGAGAGTGGGTGGGCTGGAGAAGCACACAGACAATGGAGAGGGGCTGACAAGGTTGGAGATGCAAAAGGACAAAGGAGGGAGTGATATGATGAGGAAACACATGGACAATGGAGGGTGGGCAGCAGGAGCTAGGGAAGCAAATAGACAATGGATGATGGTTGGGAAGCTAGGGGAGGAAACGGACAAAGAAGTGATGGGAAAGCAAAAATTGTAACGGAAAGTGGCGAGGGAGGAAGCAAGAATAGCAACTGAGTGAGGCCGAGAAAGAGTAACACCAAGGGGGTGAAGTACACAAGTGAGGTAACAGGTAGTTTCATTGAGTGCATAAAGAAAAAGAAAAAGTAGCAGCTGAAAAGGGAGCAGTGAAAGGACACAACTAATGCAGCCATGCTCCAAAGGTGTTTCAAACACATGAAGAGTAAGCAAAGCCTATGGAAGCTGATGAATATAAAGCAAGCAAATGAGCATGACATTGAAACCAACCAATGGGGAGCAATGGGCTAGCCTAAGCCCACTGTAAGCTAACAATATGTCTCGCAACAGACAGTGCATGAGCTGTCTTAGGTGAAACCTAAAAAGGAGATAGATAAGACTTACGGCCTGATGTACAAACAGTGGTTGCAAAATGGGAGTAGAAAGGAAATTTGCGAACCTACCTCTGTACTAATAGATCAGTCCACAAAATTCCAAATTGTAGTGGGTCGCATCCCTACCTACTTCATCAATATTCATGATGTAGTTCGTAAATTTCGACTCAATACTATTAGACAATGTCACTGGGATGATGGCCTGCCTGCGTCAGCAGACTGCCATGTCTTTGGTCTCACTTTAAAGTCAACTTTGTTTTTAAATGCAGTCCATTGTCCTTAAAGGAAACAGGGAGGCATTTGAAAACATTTTTTGTTTGTTTGTTTGTTTTAGAATTGGCAGCGGTCCCCAACTATTTTTTTTTGGCATTAACAAAGATGAAGGCATCCCAAGGAGACTCCTTCCCATTTGCAAATGGGTTAAGGTGGCTGTAAAATATCAGCATTTTATTGCCAGATTTAGGTCGCAAAACATTGATATATACTGTAACGAATAGTTTTTTGAAAGAACACTCTAAATGCCCCCTTCTAAAAAAGTGATGTGTTATCATTTTTGTAATGCATTTTTCAATTAGATACCGTGTTACTGAATCCGAAAATTGGGTTAGTACATAACAGAAAGCTATTCTGTTGTTGAAACCTGTATTTTTGTGTATCACATGTTTTGCCATATAAAATGGCTTTGTACATCAAGCCCTAAATCACTTATGTGTTAGTACGGTGAACATAAACGGTTCACCCACAGCAGTGTACAAGAAAATCATTTAGTACAGAACCAGAAAGATATGAGTTATAACAAAACAGTTGAGACATGAGAAAAAAAACTTCTCCTAGGTCCCAACTTTGTTTTTTGTTTGTTTACATGTTGTAACATGCCACAACAGTAAACGAAAGTGAAAGTGAACTGATCCTTTTGGAGAAGTCCGCTTTCACTTTGACCAATGGCTTGAGGAGAATTCCTTTACCTCCAAGCACCGATCTAAGTGAGAGAATTACAGCTGGAAAGGGGACACTGTCCCTCTTTCAGTTGTATTTCTCACTAGTGAGTAACTGCTTGGAGATCGCCTCAGGACCACAATTACCAAGCAGGGATGCACTCACACTTAGCACCACGGAAGGGGATGTTGCCCCCAGGCATCGGCAAGTGCTCCACCCAAAAATAAACTGTCTATGTGACACCCCTCCCCCCCCACACACCCCCGGGATCTGATTCTTGGGTTTGACCACAAAAGCTAAACATTAGGCATCTGTGAATTTAGAATTAAAATTAAACGAATGGATGGATGGGGAAGCCCTCCCTGGCATCAGGCAGTGCCCCGAACAAAAACTGCCCCTACTGTCTTTCTGTCCACTGGGGAAAGAAATGTTTCTGTTTTTTTAGCCAAAATGTGGAGAGAGGGCAGAAAGCTGAAAAGCTCACAGGAGACAAAGGAAAATAATGATTAAAAAATGTTTCGTTCATTCCCTAATCTGCTCCCCCAGGGGGGGGGGGCGAAAGCCCGCTGGACACCATTAAAAAAAAATAAGAAGAAGAGGGGGCAGCCCACCCTGGCATCATGCTGTGACCCCATCCTGTAAGTGTCCCAACAGTCTTTCTTCCCACTAGGGGTTTATGGTACCCTATCCCCATGACACACAACAGGAAATTAGGATTCTTTTGGTCATCGTGCAGAAAGCCCACTGGACACCATTAAAAAAATTAAGAAGAAGAGGGGGCAGCCCCCCCTGGCATCATGCTGTGACCCCATCCTGTAAGTGTCCCAACAGTCTTTCTTCCCACTAGGGGCTTATGGTACCCTATCCCCATGACACACAACAGGAAATTAGGATTCTTTTGGTCATCGTGCTGTGCCCCCATCCTGTAGGTGCCCCAACATACGTTCTTCCCACTCTGAGCCTAGGGAATACCCATAGCAAGCAACATGAAACTAGGATTCTTTTAAGCACAGTCATGGCATGTTGGCCAGCGAAAAGGGGGTTAATTCCAATTTTCTCTCACTTTCCACTGTGAATAACTTCACTCTTTCATTTCTGTATCAGCTGGCAATCACGAACCCTATGAATTCTTGACATTTTTGAAACCCAGAGACCCTGTTCCCAGAATCTGTTGGGATCCCTAAGAATCCCACCACCTAGTATTTTCACATTTCAGCTAATAAAAATGATACCCCAATTGTGTGTTTGGGACAACTACTTCAGACAAGAATGGACCAATCCAGGCACCATCTGAAGACCAGCTTTGACTTCTTATGGACACAGTTTTTCTCTTTTCCTGTCTCTGGCGATAGACCCAGCCACACAAGTGGGGTACTGTTTTTGTAAAAGGAAGTGTGAGAAAGCTGGGTGGTAGAAATTTTGTGGATCCCTGTATATTCCGTAATGTTACCTTACAGAAAAGTGAAAAAAAATAGTGATTTTAGTCAAAGGTTTGAGGGGTATTCTGGGTAAAAAAAACACTGCAGAATCAGTGAAATTCGCACACAAGTCTCCTGTGTGATTAGTTTTCAGAAATGTCTAGGTCTAGTAGGTTTTCCTCAGTGGAGGCAGAGCCTGGGTCATGGCCAGACTGGGAACCTAAAGAAGACCTGGCAAATTTTGTCAGACCAGCCACTATACTGCATGTAATGAGTAAGCCTGACCACTGCATGAAGCGCTCGAGGGGATTTTAGGGTGAAAAAGTTTTGAAACAAATTGTAACTATGATGTGTTTATAACATATATTTCATTATTAAACCTCCTCCACTCATTGAATTGATGGATGAAGATGTGAGACAGAGCTGTGTGGCTCAACAAATGAATTGTTGGATGGTGAGGAGTGGGTGGATAAATTAATTCAATAATGGTTAACAATAGATAAACATGTTTAGCTATGTAGAGAAATGGTCTTAAAGAAGGCTGTGGTTTTCATTTTAAATTATGCATTAAAACATCACCCTCTCCTAACACTACTACCACCAATCCTTATGAAACATTCGGAGCCTGGATGTATTTAACACCGTGTAGTAAATTAAGTATCGCAAAGAACACAACGCATTAAGCTTTGATCTAAAATCGGAGAGAGAAAGCGATAATGATGTAGTTGCTGAATTGCACAACATGAAACCAGGAACCTTTCATCAAGTGCAAAAAAAAAATGGTTATGAAGCAAAAATGGTCTACGTGGGCATTCTTAAACCCCATTATTTTGAATTGATCATGTTGGAAGCGCTGAAGGACTGCAATCAGCAAACTGGTGTCTACTCTGCAGCCCTCCAGGAGAATGCCTGGTGCCAGTCTGAGTTTGGCATAGGGCCAAATACTGCAGAGATACCCTCATCGTTAACTAGGATCAGTTTTCACTGTGAAAATTGGATGTCTTCACGTTACATTTTAGTGCATTTTCTGCCTGGACCCAGTCACACAAGTGGGGTGCTGTTTTTATTGACAGTGGTGTGGGAATACAGAATTTTCCACCATACCCACTTGCTATTACTATGTGAATTGCAGCACTTCCTGCTATGAATGCATCTCGCTAACCAGCAGCCTACTCGGGAAATGCCAGGAAAGGCAGAGGAATGGTCAGGCCGCGAAACAACCCTGCTGCTATAAAGTGGAATACACCCAGTTTATTTAAGGCTACCTAAGGGGTCCCTTCTGGGAAGCATGTGACCCATCTCTTCCAAGACTGGAGGGGTGGCAAGAGGTCCAGATCCGTGCAGCAACCTGATCCTACAGCGAGATGTTTCAGAAACCTGCCTGCTCATTTCCGCTATTTTAATCCCTGGCTTGGCACGTTTGCTGCCCATTCCTTTGAGGAGAGAATCAGCTGTTAAACAGGGCTGGCTCTGACCAGCTGTCGGGCCGGCACACGCAAAAATATTTAGCTGTTTTAGCAAAACTGGGTAGTGGGCAGATTTTCAAGAGCAGTGTTCCTCTCGGGGATTATTTCCCGATTGAGCGACGGAACCTTAAAAATAGCCCTGCTTTAAAGTAGGCGGAATTCGTTCTGCAAGCTCGATTCCGGGCAAGGCTGATTCAGCCTTTGGCCCTCCAGAGAATGAATAAACAAATACTCATTTGACCTGAGTAAGAGCAGTTTTACATTAAAAACCTGTTTTGTGTAAATGAGCTATAAAAGTGCAGACATGGCTCTTTATCTAATACTAAGTAAACCCTCTAATTGCAGAAACAAATCAATATTGAAACAGTACAACTTTCTTTCTAAGATCTAATTCCCATCCGGAAGTATTTTGAAAAGTGTCAAGGTTCTCACATAATTTAATGGTTGAGGGCAGGGGCCTAGGAAAGTGAACCAAATAACAAAATGCTGCACAGGAGATTCCTGGCAGACCAACATAAGCTCAAGTTTGGCTGGGCCACACCTTATAGAAGTTTGCTGCCTTCTACCATTTTAAAGAGATGCAAAAACTCAGAGAATTCTCATTCTTATTGACACTCATCCGAAAACAGTCAGTTGGGTGTCCTCAGCATAGTAAGAATGTGTGCTCCGTATAGAGAGATGAACTGTGGTGAAGGCAGGGGTGCTACTAAACTCAAACCTCAGGAGGGGGAAAACACTTCGAGCAATGGGGGCGCCATTTTCAGAACCTGGCTCACAATGTTTTTTGGGGACTCCTCTCCCTCTTGTTGTATGTTGCATAATGCGGAAAGCATTTTTCTTGACAATTTTTTTGCCATTGCTGCATGTTAAAAGAATCGTTGGGCAATAGCATTGGTCATATTTTAATATCATTAAGTGGTGCTCAAGGGTTCTCCACCATGGCATTGTGAACCCCGCTTTACCATCTTAAGAGGGGGGTAGGCACTGCAGCCAATGGCCCTGTTTGTGACCTGTAGCCCGCGAACGGGCTTCTCTGCGTGCATATTCACTCTCATGTCGGCGGGACTCTGCAAGGAACAGCTGCTAGTGAACCAAGTACAATGAAGGAAACAGGAATGAGGAAAACACTTTAGAAGAGCAGACAGCAGCAAATAGAGCAATGAGGAAGAGAAATGTAAGAAACAAAACAATGGGATGAAAGACACTGAAAAAGAACGGCGAATGAGGTAAAATGAAAAGTGGAAGAGTGAAAAGAACAAATGAAGGAAGGAGGCAAGGCTGGATGGTAGGAAGGATGAAAGAAAGAAAGGCTAGATTGAAGTGTGAAAGGAACAGTTGAAAGGAGGGAAGAAAGGGTGTCAGTATGTATTGATAGGCGGATGGAAGGATTTACAGAAAGGTGAAAGGATGAATTGTTAGAACAGTGAAAGGATGGATTTTCGACTTGTAAATGAAAGATCATTGGATGTATGATTGCATGTATGGACGGATTGAAAGGTGAAAAGATTGATGAGTGAAAGGATGAATGGATGGAACAGTGACCGGATGAATAATCAACTTGTGAACTAGATAAATGGATGGATATATAGAACGGTGAAAAAATGGATGGGTGAAAGGATGGATGGAAAGTAGGAAGAATGTATCAGTGAAAGGATGCAAAGGTGAAAGGATGAATGGATGAAACAGTGAAAGGATGGGTGATCGACTTGTGAACCAAATTCTAAAGAGATAGAAAGGGGAAAAGATAGATGGGTGGAAGGATGGATGGGTGGAAGGATGGAAGGGCGAAAGGATGGAAGAAAGAGTGAAGGGGACTAGCCTAGGCATGCTGGACTTCCTTGCTTTGGTGTCATCAGAAGTTTAGTTTAAAATGGTGAGCGTTTTAATTTTATGGCTACTGCAATGGTTCTCCATCAAGGAATTTTTTCAGGATGAATGGTGGATGCTACATTCTTTCCTGTCGTGACGGACTCACTCGACGTCATTATCCGCGCTGGATCCTGACCCTGCCACAGTGCTTCTTTTCGAAGACTGTCGGTAACAACTCGATATACCGCTCCCGTTTTAATTATCATACGTGCTACAACTAAACTAGGAAATCGCAACACGAACGAGCAAGACCTTATACTCTTAGAGGAGAACACAAAATATCGAGCCGGTCTGATACATGTTGCTACATCTGCGTTCAGAAGTTTGGATACCAGCATTAACGTGCTCGCTTTTATCCTCCAAAAATTTATCTTAAAGTGGTTATTACCAAGATGAGTACCTAACAAACGACAAAATCGTGTGCAATCCCAAATATTCGTCTATAAAGAAGAATACAGATTACAAAGTATTGAAAATAAAAAGCATTGCACAATATACCCTCTGAATCATTAAACTTTGGAAATATGCACGATAAGTGATTACGAAATATGCTGATAAAGTCCTGATGAAGGCACATTGTTTGTGCCGAAACGCGTTGACAGGCAGACATCAACTCCAACAATCAGCTTTGGGAATCATCATCTTTTTAACTTTTCCCTAAATATTAGAGACTACAATAATTGATTACTGTAGTCTCTTTTTTATTCTTTTTCTATATAATTCTTGTATTTGAATGAACATGTTTATCAATTTTTATCAATGTTATTACATTTTATATGTGATCATAATTATTGGTTATATTATTTTCTTTTACCTGTGTTTGTATATTGTTATACTCAGTTTTTGCCAGTTATCTACATTGTTTTTGCCTGGATACTCTATTTTGCTATCGATTGCTTTGCCCTGATCCGGGAATCGGATTTCACTCAGGGGGTCCCTGTTTAATGCCTCAGGATGCTACATCTAATGCACATTGGCATAGACCAAATAGGATGATGAAATTCAGCAACAATAAGCAGCAAATAATGAATTTAAAAATTCACTGGACCAGTTGAATTTGTCTCAACCTATTGGAAATTTAAAAAATACAAGATATTTAGGCATATTTCCACAAAAGATATTTTTCAAAATTGGTGGTAGCAAATAGTGCCATTTAAACACATTTGTTTTGTAATTGTAATGTTCAGGGCACATTTCTCATCAGGCAACAGGTTTATGTTAAATACAAGCTTCTTTCCTCTTGCTTTCCATTAGGACACCTCATGCTCAGGCACTGTAACCCACAAAATGTTGACGCTATATCAAGTAGCCGTGTATGGTAGTTGTGATTTCCAGCTCTCATCATATATTTATCGATTTGATAAACTTGGTTAGTGTCATAGCCTAACATGCAACTCTTACTTGAAAAGATGTTGGTGTTAACAGCACATGAAGCATAGAAACAGAGCATAAAGAGGGATTGTCAATGGTGCCTTGAACAACACAAATTAGGGTTAATCAGGGAAGAAACTGGTAAGCTTCGTTAGGTCATTTGCTAACATGGGACGTACTGTCCGCTGCTGGTTTTAGGGTTCATCAACACATTTTCAGGATCTGAAATTAAGCCTAATTGAACTGTCCTTTCGCTCAGACTCATTTGCTTCCAGCTCGATTCTGAGCAGCCAGGGGAGGCTATTGAGGAACTCAAATGGGTGAAGGTGTAAACTGTGTATCGCCATTTGTGGCGAAAGGGTGTTTGATGTCACTTCCACTTTAGTATTTAAGTCATTTGAAGCCCATGGCAGCACAGAACCATTACCCAGCATGTATCACATACATGGATATTATTATCAGGAGAGTATTGAATAATGATTTTTTCTAGAAATATGCAATAACAGTGCATATAAATAAAAATATTATAACTTAAAAACGTAAGTAGGTAGATCTAATATTTTACGGATACCATGGTGCATACATTTAACTGGACTACCTGTGAGGTGCAAAATGATCATCAAATATGAATTTTTGGGGTAATGCTCAGTAGAAGCATAACAATGTATCTTTAGAACAATGGTAGAGTTGCTTCTGACTGCAGTGATGTGTGCTAAATCAGAACAATTAAGAAAACTATTTTTGGATAACCATGAGTAATGAGTACGGCTCCTCCTACTAACCTAACTCTTTCACTCCCACTCTTTAAGCAATCTTGATGCCCTATGCCTTTCCAGGACCTCACTTTGCCCTCCAAAACTCCATCTTCCACAGTGGACTCTCGGTGGATTGTTACTATTAGGAGGAGGCACATGAGAGGTCAATGTTTAGATATTGCTGAGTAGATGGGCAGTTTCCTGCCTAATGGGACACCCTGTGACCTAACTAAGCATCAATTAAATAGCCCATCTTGATTATCAAAGTGCTACCACTATCTAATTCTTCTTATTGTCACCCCAAAAACCCTCTCCCATCCCCTCATCCCTACTGCCACTCCATTGTGTCTTATTTTATTCACTCACTACCTGGAGTGCCCAAGGCTTATTACCTATAAAGCACTGTCACCTATCCAGTGAGATATCAATGCCTTAGCTCCATCCACAAGTCTCCTTTCTCATTCTCTCTGCCTTGTCCATGTTTTCCCTCAGCCACTTCCTGTGGGCTTTTAGATGATCTTATGAGAGCTTAAAAATCTGTATTCATTTTCACGTAACATCTTTAGACAACCAGAGACAACAACTGAAGTCCATGTGCTCTAAAATGATAAGTTGACAGTTTTTTTTTTACTTTGAACCACTGATGTTTCTCACTCCCCCCTCTATTTCTCTCTGAGTATCTCTCTTATTAACTTAAAATGTCACTTGGTGTTTGTAACTTTCTCTGTCTTTCTATTTCTAACCTTCTTCCAGTCTCTCTACTTCACTCTTTTTGATTCTTTCATTCTGTTCTCTTCTCTCCAGTTCTCTCTCTTAAGTACCCTATTTTGGACCGTGCAGAGCAACAGTGTGGAAAGCAATTTTTATTCAGGGGACTTTGAACTTGAATATGCACTCTCTGATGCCAATCTCTCTGCCGTCCTCCACCAAGCAGTCCTAATTCTCTGCCACAAAGTGCATCACCGCGTCCCACAGCATCCAGCCCATCCTCATCTTTCTGAGTCCCTCCTATGCTCCTCATCCTCCAACCTCTTTGCATTTACTCTCCCTTTATCCATCTTCCCCTTAGCAATTGGCCTCCTCATACTCCCTTCTTCAGATCTACCACATAGCTTTTTCTCCCCCTTCTCTGTTCAGACCTGCTTATTGTTTCGCTGTCCACATTCTTTAACCGTACATGATTTCTCATCTTCCATCACAGTCTCTTCAACTAGTCTCTCTTCTGACATTCCTCCACCCCTATTCTCCACTGGAAAAGCTTTTTGCTCTCTTCATCAATCTACCACCTGCCTTCTCCCTAATTCCCCCACCACTCTTCCCTGCCAGGCATGCTGCAAAAAATCCTGGGGGTCTCTTGGGTGAGCTATGATTGCTATTTACTTCAAGTAAATAGCCCAATAATGGTCGATGTTGTGTTGTCCTGGGCCCTAGGCACACATGTTGGGACAAGAACCCCACAGAAACAGTGGTATGTTACTGAAACGTGCGCCCAGCCCCTTTTATTTGCAGGGTCACCTGACTGGTGACGCCTGTGAGGGGTGGGTGTTAATGTAAGTGTTATCTAGGGTGAAACACTAGAACGTGTCCAGCCGGACACTACATCCCTCCCAAACTGTAATGAAAAGAAACAAACACAAGTACAACCTGTATGAAAACAAATAAACAATACACAGCACCAAATAAGTCTCTTCAGGCCATCAGCCAGGCAGCGCCTGACTTTAGTCCACCTTGACGAGGTACTTCAGACAGGCCTGCTCTCGAGGTGCTGAAGTCTATTTGCAAAGTTCAAGTATCGGTGCATCTGGAGTGGTGGTCCACTCTGGAGATCTCGCAGGTGCTCAGGTTCTGGTGGATGACATACCTACAGTTGTTGAGGATGATCTCGGTGTATGAGGCACTCCCTTGGAGGCAAAGTGCTTGATGATCTTTCTAGCTCCTGACAGCTGAGCAACTTCAGACTTGCTTCTCTTGCCTGGACTCCTCTCTCACTGGAGCCTCCTGGAGGGCCTTCCTTCCGGGCTTCCATGGGACCGTGTGGACTGTTCGGTCTTTGTGTAGGCCGCGCGAAGGCGTCGCTGAGGAACTGCCAACGGGACCACAGCCAAGTCGCTTATGTAGCCGCAGAGGGTGGGGTCTCGGTCTAGATGTTCTAGCCGTCAGGACTCAGGTTCTGTGTCTTCCTCTGATGGTCTTTGGATGACCAGTCTTCGACTGTGACCTCCATGCTTCCCGTGCCTGCCGTGGAGCTGCTGTCGACGCATCTCTCCTATTTGGATTCCCCTCTCACATGAACTCCATCAAGGACCTTGCCCCTGGATTGCCACATGACGCGTGGGTTGTGCGGGCCTTTCGTAGGTCCAATTAGGGGTCGCTGCAGAACTCCCAACAGTGCCACGGCCAAGCCTCGTGTAACCCCAAGGGTGGATATTCCAATGGTCGGGTATGCTCTACTTCAGCAGGCTTCAAGTTGATGGGGGAACACAGGAGGTTCCTGGGTGGCTAGCTTTGTGTAACGCCAGTTGTCTAGAGTGTTGAGATCCACTCTGGTGGTGCAATGCTCCTTTGACGTCCTTGGTGATGATGCACCTGGATGATGATGAAAAACACAGTGATTTTTCTTCAGTTGGGCAATAGGCAGTGATCTCTTGCCTTGGGTGACATTAATTAATTGTGGGTTTCTAAAGCGCTAGAATCGACTCCCGAAGGAGTATCTCTGCGCTATAGACCGCTGGGGAACCCGTCCTGGCTTTCCCTGTGAGATGGTCCCTACTGGGTATCTCCCAGGTGAAACCAGGCATCCCCGGCGTTTGTGGGGGGCCGTTGTGGAGATGAGGCAAGCTAATGCCCAGAGTTGCCGAGTGTGATCCCTGGTTAGAGTAGGCACCGAGGCGAGAATTATCGAGTCCGCTGACCCTGGTCCACGACCCTGCCGCGTCGGGAATTGAACCCTGGTCCCGGGCCGTCCTCTGCTTCCGGGTCTGCCGCCTCTAACCAGTGAGCCACACCACTCACTCCATAAGTGGAATGGTTAAAAGTGCATGAAAATGGCCATTGTGGAGTGAAGAGGGCTAGAGGGACTTTGTGGACACTTGTAGTTGTCTTCCAGCCGCTGCACTTGCTAGGCATGGCGCTATCAATACCAAGCAGCCGGTGACAGGTGAGAGGACGGTCGAACTGCGAAGCTTGGGGCCTGGACCTCCCACAAAGCTCCGGTGACGTCTCTTCACCCCGGTGGCTGGCTTGTGCCGATGAACACCTTCTCCAGTGCTGGCACGAGTCCTGTGTCCTGTCGCTTCTCTCCGTTCCCTCTTGTGCGCCTGTGGTGGTTGTCTGCCCTGTGGCGTTGTGCAACTGTTATTTCTTCCTTTGTGGAGTGGCGTCCTGCCACTCTCTTTTCCTCCTTCCGACCAGGTCCTCACTTGGATGTGCCATCCTGCCACATGTCTCATGTTCACTCCACATGGACATCTCACTGGTGGCATCCAGTTCTTGGGACGATCTTCACCTTTCTGCGAACCTGTCGCAGGTTTTGCCTGTCAGTAGGACTGGCTGCTTCCTCTTGAGGACCTTTCCGGGGCACCATCCCCTCCTCAGGGATTTTGCGGTGCTCCTCTTCACTTCAATCGAGGGAGTTGTACTTGCGCCTCGAGGTTGCGCCGTCGTGGCACTTGATCCTGCCTCCCTTGTGGCATGCTTGGCGTTGCTACTTTGGCGTCCAGCCACGTGTCGCCTGATGTTGGAACGTACGTTGTGGTGGAGACCTGCCACGTGGGGTGTGCGACTCTCTTCTTGCCTGTCTTGGGTCATTGGTGACTCCGTCTTGAGGCAGTGTGAGGGAGGACACGCTACTGTCTTCGGCATTGCTTCTTCTCTTCAGAGAGGTCTCTCTCTCCTGGGCATTGCCTGTGCTGACACGCTTCTGGGCACATGCGACTTCGCACGCTTCGTCTTCTTTGTTTGCGTCCTCTACTGGCCCTTGGTGTGCTCGTTTTGTATCTTGCGGTGTTGTCCGGTCACCACTGAGGTTGGGTGGCGCAATTTCCTTGCTTGCGATGGCGTCACACGGCCAACGGGGGTTGTGTGCTCCGTGCATGTTCCTCTTGCATCCTCATGGAATTTGACTGCATTACCTTTTCCATCGCCTGCACTGGGCCTCCCTTGGCCCCTTGATGCTTCTCTTATCCGGGGCAGCTCTAGGCTTCTTGGGTGCTCCTTGGGTGCTCTGCGCTGAACACAGGATATGTTGGGGAAGCAGTGAGCGTCTTGTGGCTTCTCGTGGGGTTATTGGTTTCTCCTCCCTACCCGGTAGCACCTGATGGGCAGCAAAATGTGGCAGCAAAAAAAGTTGATGAATTCCAGCTCTGAACATTATTAGAGAAATAACTTTCAAGTTACACCTCAAAATAAAGTGATTGATTAAATTCATTTACTTAAAACAGGTCAAACAATTGAGCCATAAGCTCTATGCGCTCATAAAGGGATTAGAAAAGCAAAGTAGATGGTCCAGTATTCAGAAAAAATAACGGAGAATAAGCAAGAACAAGTAAGCAAGTATGCCTTTTTAACTTACTAGTCGGATAATTTTTTAGGTATACCCCAAAATAAAGTGAGTGATTAAATTCATCTATCTAAACAGGTCAAACGGTTGAGTGACAAGATTTATGTACTCACAAAGGGACTAGAATATCAATGCAGATGGTCCAGTATTCTGAAAAGACAAAGGAGAATACGCAATAATAAGGAACAAGCAAGCTAGAGATTTTTGGTAAGAGTATAATCTCAATTGTAGCTTGGGAAAACACGACATGTTAGAGTAGGAAATTTTTCTCATCTGAAATCAGAGTCTAATTGTATGCATTTTTCTTCTAGAAAAGAAAAATACCTGGTTTTTAAACAAAAAAAAGTTCAGTCCTGAGGAAGGTGTTTTCAACCCAAACTCAAAGCACCGAAACGCGTCGACAGAAGGACTTCAAATGTTTTAGTTTTAACTTTATTTTATGAAATTTAATTGATTATAATGTGATTGGTGCATGTAATATGTGTTAACTCATAGATTAGTATATATTTTGTATAGAATAGGTATGTACATTTAACCTGAGTTATTACACATACTCTGTTTTTATATTGTTTTTAAACTTGTGTATTGTAATGCGATTCTGATTTCCAAAAAATAAATTAATGAGAAATAAAGGAAATTGTAGAAATCTCAGTACTTCATACTCTCTTATCATGTCTTGTGTAGAACAATTGAATGTTTTTGCTATTTGCCAAATGGTTTAGTTTAAACGGTAGAACACAGAAAGGAAATCTCTTTTTTCACACTATATTTACCCAGTCCTTTCTGGTTTATCTGGGAAACTCTCTTCTTTTGGAAGGTTTATTACAGCTCTTGCAGCTGGAGAGTTAGTTTAAGGGCCTATCATGGATACTTTACGTACCTTTGGTTTCTCTGAAGACCAATTCAAGAAAATAATTGGAGGTAACTCTAAAAATATAAACTCCATTACACTTTCTAAAGGCGATGATGAAAGATGGAATAAACTCTGGAATCTTAAAAAGAAAATGATTCGAACTGAATTACATTCAGACTTCATTATCCAATACTGTAGGAAAGGGATCATTCCTATAGGGCTTCAGGTTAAAAATGAACCGGGCTTGTTCGTGAAGAACGAAAAATTTAAAGAGAACTGGACACTGATCGCGAACCGATGCAGTCGCGATTGGATGTTACTAATAATTGAAACAGCTCAGGAAATAATAATCATTGAAAAGGAGGAAATTGACAGTCTTGAAAAAGAACTCAATGAAAGTACTGCCCTTGATGATGCCAGGAAAAAACTAGAGGAGATTCAAGAGGATATAAATGGGTACCAAGAATATATGATTAACAAAAAAGCTAACAAATTGAGAAAGGATATAACTAATTTTAAGACTGAGGTAGTATATCCATACTTACAGAAGGATTATTATGAACAACCAACAGCCCCAGAATATAATGGAAAACAATACAACTATAATAGGAATAGATTCTTTAAGAAGAATGTTACATTCTCCGACACTTCCTATAACTGCACAGATTCGGAATGTGAGGGAAGTTCTGATACCAGGAAAAGAGTAGAACCAAGAGATGAAGAAGCAGGGTCCAGCAGAGAATATCAGCCTTTTTTAGGTCAACAGAGGAGGCAAACCAGGGGTTTCAGAACGCGGGGGAGGGGCCGTCCTGGCAATTTCCACAAGGAAGGGACAATGAGGAGGCCATACATGAGAACACGGAGTCACAAGGACTGGGACTAGAGGCCAATGACTTCAAAGCCCCAATCATTAACCTTTCTGACAAAGTGTTGACAAAATTTGAGACTAAAGTATTAGAAAAAGGATTAGGTTTTGCCCCCAGCACACATGGATGCAGGTTCTCCATAGAGAAGGATGTTAGGGATTTGTTTAGAAAAATAAGGATCAAAAGATTTTTCGAAGGAAAGGAAACTAGACCAAATGATAACAAATCAGGCCTAAAACCCCCGTCCATTTGGACCCCCAGCATTAACATGGTGGGGTCTGAAGTAGACACATTTGAAAAGGTAGTGACTAGCGGTCTTGAAAAATTACTAGACTCCAAGATTTGGACCCAAAATAATGTGAGCAAAGAGGAGAGAGAGGCCCTTAGTAATTTATCCAATTGTGAAGAGATAACAGTAAAACCAGGTGATAAGGGCGGTAGTATCGTTATTCTCACTACTGAAGACTATAATAACCGGATGCAGGCACTTTTAAACAACAAGTCACACTATAGAGAATCTAGTGGTGCAGAGTGGAATGCACTTAAAAAGAAAGTGAGAGATTTAGTTAACCAGGCCAAAGAAGATAGCATCATCAGTGAGGAAGAATTTAGATTTTTGATTAATGAACACCCAAGAATACCGGCCCTTTATGGGCTCCCAAAGGTGCACAAAAACCTGAGGGACCCACCTATGAGGCCTATAGTGTCAGGAATCGATTCTATCACTGAGCCCTTAAGTAAATATGTGGACCACTTTATACAACCTTTGGTGGCAGCCTTACCATCTTACATAAAAGATACGACCCATATGATCTCCAAAATAGAGGGATTAGATTTCAATAGGGAGACCCAGTGGCTAGTATGTTTGGATGTAGAATCCCTATACACAAACATACCGCAACAAGACACAGTCAACATGATGGGAGATATCCTTAGCAACGATGATGGAGATTTAACTGAGCATAATACCTTTATCATCGAATGCATCGAAATCATCCTAAAAAACAATATTTTTCTTTTTAATAAAGACTATTATTGTCAAATCAAGGGCACCAGTATGGGAGCCACTTGTGCTCCCAGCCTGGTGTGTCTATATGTAGGGAAGTTTGAAGAACGACATATTCACAATGAGATCAGTCCTTTTTTTGAAAACGTCAAACATTGGTCGAAGTTTATCGACGACGTTTTTTTCATTTGGGATGGTTCTGAAGAAGAACTTAACAGCTTTCTCGAATGGTTGAATAGTGGGGACCCCAATTTGAAATTTAGTGGCAAAAAAAGTCAAGAATCAGTTGACTTTTTAGATATAAAGATATAAGAGAGTGAGGGCAAGTTAATAGTAGAACTTTATGTGAAACCTTCTGATAGAAACACCTTATTACATCATACTAGTTACCATCCTAGAAGTCAACGGGATGGAATCCCATTTAGCCAATTTCTTAGAATAAGGCGCAATTGCACTGACAGATGTACTTTTGAAGTGCATGCGGAAATCCTGAAACAGAAACTGGCGCAGCGAGGTTACCCGAAAAGACTGATTAAAGAGGCATACAAACGGGCCAAATATTTTAATCGTGAGTGTCTATTCGAGCCTAAAGATAATATAAAAAAAAAAAACCAGATCTAGTAATGGTTTCAGACTATAACGGTTTCAGTTATAAAGTAAAAAATCTCATCAACAAAAATTGGGCGCTATTAAATAAACCTGGTCAAGTCAGATTAGAGAAACCCACCTTTGCCTATAGACGAAATAGAACCATCAGAAACCAGCTGGTCAAGACATTTAGAGACCCCAATAGAGGATACCAAATGAGCATATCAGGGAATATTGCTATCAGAGGTAACTTACCATGTGGAACTTGTTCACACTGTAAGAATATCATTAAAACAGACAAGATAGACATCAATGGCATCACCCATTGGATGAATGACCATGTGAACTGCAGGACAAGCAATGTAGTGTATTTGCTTGTATGTCCATGCCAAAAGTGTTATATCGGAGAGACAGGGCGAGAAATGAGACAACGCCTAACTGAACATCGTTCGGCAATCAAAAATCATAAAAAGAATGCCCCACTAGTTGATCATTGGACTGCAGAAAAACACAAAGAGGATGACCTCAAGTGGTTCATCCTGGAAAAAATGAAACCGTCAATCAGAGGAGGGAACATAGACAAACGACGTAAACAGAGAGAACAATTCTTTATGTCTAAATTTAAAAGTTACTACATGGGACTAAATGGAAGAGAGGAATGGGAAAGAATGGTGAAATAATTACTGCAATTGGTAGAATTAAACGTACATCCCAGTGTAGTCCTGACCGAAGCAGTACTTTGTTGAAGAAACTGATATAGATAGTACCAAACAAATAAGAGTAGAGATAGGATGCATAGGTTAATACAAATGTATGACAGTGATTATATGTAAGTCAGGAATTTATATACCAATTGTCCTATTCATATGTATAATGTGGGATAAGGACCAGGACAGGATGATAATGTAAGCCATTGGGCATCAAATATGAGCAGTTGGTGTCCCTTAAAAATATTGTATAACCCGCTCATAACTTCCAGGTAGTATGGAGCATGTTCCATCTAACACCAAAACAGTAATATGTGATGCCCAATGACATTTGAGGAAGAAATGACATCAACCAGATTTACCGGGGCTGAGATATCCATCAGCGATTGTGAATAAATGCAAATGATAATATATGTGATACAGTTGTGTTAATAACATCATTTATAGCACAATCTATGTAGTTATGAACCAAAAATTATGTATCCAACTAATGTGACAGAGAAAATAATTTGAACCGGTGTGTCATATAGATGTTGATAATGCCTTTAATATGCAGATACATGTAAACGCTGCATGAAAACGGTAACTGAGACGCCCTGGTACATATAGTGAACCATGAATAGAGGGAAGTACGACATCAAATAAATTATAATTCTGAATTAAACATAGCGCAACATAAAAACTACTAAAATGGCGGCGAATTAAATTGAGCGTGTTTAAAATATAATTGCACCATCAGGAATATTTCCCGAGGTTTGCAATTTTACAAAGTAATGCTTTTCAGGATTATAATAATGTACACAGGTGGCCGATATCAATAATGTTGTATCTGCGCTCGAACAAACTAGATCTATAAACTACTAAAATGGCGGCCGCACAATACCCTCGAGGAAAGCAAGTATTGCCTCGAAATAGTCATAATTACAACCATATCTATGCACTGATAATTAAGAACTAATATTACTTCACACGGATAAACGAACTACACGAAATGTGGAGTAATCGAAGCACAGTAGTTCAAACGATATAGAAAGACTATAGGAGGCCTACCAGACAGACCGTCAGAAAAACTACCAAAATGGCGGACACGATTTATTTCAATGCCCGGATAAGGGAGTAAATTGACAATAATTCAATTAAATGAAGCGGGAGTCTTGTATATAAAGCCGGACGCCGAATACTCTCACTCGCAGTACTTCGAACGACGAGTGGAGGTGATAAGGCGACGAACGCATTTTTTGAGGTAAGAGGCCATACTATGTACCTCGTTTCTAATCTTTGGCCTGAGAACGGACATTTAAATATCGAGGCGGAATTTAGTTAGAATGGATAGTTGCAGTCTATTTTCGTTAAGACCGGTTAACTAGACATCTGTACCGGATAGTCTGAATTAATTTCATAAATCCTTAACATTAATAAAGAAAATGACAGATATACACTGGTGAAGTATAAATAATCTTAGGACAGCATAGATGCCCTAACAGGACTCTAGAGCATTACTTAAGAGCAAAGCAAGATGCAAGGTTCTTAGGGTAACAGATGCAATTAGTGGGAACATTAAGATAACCTCCTTCTTTTTGCATCAACAGACCGGTCTCCAACAAAACTTGTGATAACAATAACTTGGGTTGCGAGGGAGAAGAATGAGGAATCCCCGTTGACTTTTTAAGAATCATAAGAAAAGTCGCGATGTTGTGAGGTCAAGAAGAAGGGAAGGTCTCTACGTAAGTTGATAAAAAACGTATGGAATTACTTAATGTTTTTACCTATAGAGCACTGTGGGTTTTCACACAATGTGATTGTAATTTAAATCCCTAGATCTCATATGTGACGCCATAAGGACAAACTGGCTTCATTATAACTAACCCTACGCCACTAAAGTCAAGTAAACTGCAAGAGACAAGAATATAGCAACCAGTGGAAAGTAAGTTGATGAATTCCAGCTCTGAACATTATTAGAGAAATAACTTTCAAGTTACACCTCAAAATAAAGTGATTGATTAAATTCATTTACTTAAAACAGGTCAAACAATTGAGCCATAAGCTCTATGCGCTCATAAAGGGATTAGAAAAGCAAAGTAGATGGTCCAGTATTCAGAAAAAATAACGGAGAATACGCAAGAACAAGTAAGCAAGTATGCCTTTTTAACTTACTAGTTGGATAATTTTTTGGGTATACCCCAAAACAAAGTGAGTGATTAAATTCATCTATCTAAAACAGGTCAAACGGTTGAGTGACAAGATTTATGTACTCACAAAGGGACTAGAATATCAATGCAGATGGTCCAGTATTCTGAAAAGACAAAGGAGAATACGCAATAATAAGGAACAAGCAAGCTAGAGATTTTTGGTAAGAGTATAATCTCAATTGTAGCTTGGGAAAACACGACATGTTAGAGTAGGACATTTTTCTCATCTGAAATCAGAGTCTAATTGTATGCATTTTTCTTCTAGAAAAGAAAAATACCTGGTTTTTAAACAAAAAAAAGTTCAGTCCTGAGGAAGGTGTTTTCAACCCAAACTCAAAGCACCGAAACGCGTCGACAGAAGGACTTCAAATGTTTTATTTTTAACTTTATTTTATGAAATTTAATTGATTATAATGTGATTGGTGCATGTAATATGTGTTAACTTATAGATTAGTATATATTTTGTATAGAATAGGTATGTACATTTAACCTGAGTTATTACACATACTCTGTTTTTATATTGTTTTTAAACTTGTGTATTGTAATGCGATTCTGATTTTCAAAAAATAAATTAATGAGAAATAAAGGAAATTGTAGAAATCTCAGTACTTCATACTCTCTTATCATGTCGTGTGTAGAACATTTGAATGTTTTTGCTATTTGCCAAATGGTTTAGTTTAAACGGAAGAACACAGAAAGGAAATCTCTTTTTTCACACTATATTTACCCAGTCCTTTCTGGTTTATCTGGGAAACTCTCTTCTTTTGGAAAGCAAAATGTGGGACCCCATCCTTACGGGGCCAGTCTCTCTGCTGACATGCTTCGCAGAGGTGGCAAGCAGTGCTTTTTCCTTACGCCGACAGAGTTCAGGGATGGGGAACTGGTGAGGCATTCCTCCATGTGTACCTTGTCATGCTGGGTGCTGCCTGCGCTTGTGTTTCTGGTTGGCTTACGCTTGCCATGAGTGACTGTTGGGATGGGTCTGTGGCATGCTGTATGAGTCCATGCAGCGCTTTCTTCGGTGCTGGGGTCGGGTTTATCCTGCTGGCTGGTGGCCCTTGGAGTGGGGCCCTTGCAGGGATTGACTGTCTTTTGCTGCGGTCTGGGAACACTGTTGCCCAGTTTGTGCTGGGATGGGATAAGGTTGCTGCACCATATGCCAGTGTGCGTGTGGGCCACAGGCATCCTCCAGGCACAAAAAATTGTTCATCTAGCTAATTCTGCCAATGCATGCAGTTTAACAGTGCAGTCGACTTTCTTGGCCCTTTACCTATTGATGGACACTACGTGGCGCTGTCACTTCTTTTCTTGCAGGTTTCAGCTGTCCTGATGGTGGAGCGGGCTGGCGGCAGCAGGAGGGCCAAAACAGGACTTTCTCAGATGCTGGAGTGTCCTCCAGCTGAGCTCCAGCACTCTGTTGGCAGGGTTGCTGCTGTCCCAATTGGTGCTTTTCACTTTGCAGCCCTGCGTCTGCTCTTCACCGGGAATGGGGCAGAGGCTGCAGGAGTTGCTAGGTTGGGTGTGGTGTGGCAATCCACTGCTAGGGGCGCTGCACTGGGGCCATGGCATCTCATGTGGGTGCAGGATAGTCTCTGCTTCCTGCAGGCTGGGGTTATAGAAGACGGCTGACCCAGTAAATCCGTCGCCGCTTGGCAGGTCACTCTGCCTTTGTTACATGCACCGTGTGGTGCTCAGAAGTCAGGCGGGGCAGCTTGCCTTTAATGCTATGGTGGGCTTCCCTGTGTACTGCAGCTGCCGTTCCCCGGGGGGCTCAAATACTGGTGTGGAGTTTGCTATCAGCGGAGTTTGGCCATGAGCAAGAGCCACTTGCGGAGTCTTGGATGAGCAAGCTTCTTTCATTATTAATTTATTGTTTGTGGTCGTGCTGCTGTTTTTATTTATTTGCACACTTCAAACTGACTGTGGCAGCCTCCCTCCTGCTGCGAGCAGGCTTTCGGGGTTGCAGGTGTAGTGGGATACCAGGAGATGTACGCAGTCTATTCGTCCTGCAAGCAGTTTTCGCTGGGTGTCAGCCCTCAAGGCATCTCGGGTCATTCCCGGTGCCTGGTTTGAGTGCGCGCCCTACTCCACATCATCGGGCACCAGGCTGCGCATTGCTGAGAATGCTGGGTCTGATCTCTCAGTGTTGGGGCAGCTTGCAGATGATCGCTGGCGCCTTGCAGACAGAGGAGGCACTGAACCACTGGCCACTTTCTCCTCAGTGCCACTCCGCCGCTGCAGTCACACTGCCTGTTGTAACAGGCGGGGAGTCATAGTGCCAATATCGTCCCACTCACCAGCCCTCCCGCAGCAACATGCATGTATCATAAATAAGCAGGCAAGACAACTTTTTGTTGGGATAAAATTGCTGCAGGTTTATTAGCACACACATATGCCAACATGGTGGGTTATCTTACAGGCGATCCAAAGGCAAGCCGCCCCTCGTGGCCTACCACCTGATGGGCCAACTTGCATCGTGGCCTTAGCCAACCGGTGCTTAGCGGTTGTGGTGAGGGAATAGCCACTCCCACTTCCGTTGAACCATCGGTCCACCCTCTTGCTCACGCCCCCCCGTATGAGGGGTGGAGCGTTCAAGCGACCCCCGGTTGTACAGGTTTCCAACTGCCCGTATGCCTGAGTACCTTTCCACCTCTGGATCGCCCTGTAACTCCGCCACAGCCCTGGGAGTGGCGACCGTCGCAGCCAGGGCCCCCCACCAAGGCCGGCATTCCGACTTACATCCTGCTAGATCTAGGGCCTCTCCCCAACCAGCAGGAAAGGTCCATGCTTATCCTGGGCAGAAGTACCACATTGTCCTCCAAACACCCCTAGCGTTTGGCGTGTAGCCCCTCAAGTCTAATGACGCCCAGTCTCCTCTGCCCATTGAAATTACGCATAGCTCAGAGGAACTTCCTGTGCGCTGGCTCCAACGCCTCCCTTGCCGAGCGCCTTACCTACTGCCGGGAGGGAGTTCCTGACCACTCAAGTTCGCCTGTCCCCCACTGTTGGCTAATTTCCACTGTATGGTGCTAATTCCCACTATATTTTCCTTGTGGTCTTCTTCTCTGGTGCATTATTATGCCCCAATGACCAGACAATTACATAGATATCAAATTAACCCTGGTGCACACACAAGGTGTCACACGGGTTTGAGGGAATAATTGTATTGTGCCCATCACCAGACACTGCACCCTCTCGTGAAGTGTCAACCTTCACAGCCTACCCTGCTTGCTGCACCTTTGACTGGTCACAGGTGCCCGGACCCTGCTAACCGCTTGTGACCCTAGCTACTTACACCAGAAATGGTGTCGAACTACAAAACTGTGTGTCACAAGTTTCCCATATTGGTCTATGGTTGAACCGCTGGTACCCTTCTGGGATAGAGTAAATTCTGTGACAGGCACTTCAGTCCTATAAAGCCCTTGCTCGTCCTTCAAAGACACCTACAGCCTGCTGCCTCCCGCAGCTCAGGCAAGGGGTTTTTGGCCCAGTACACCCCAGTCTGAGTTTCTAACATTGTCAACTCTACAGGCTCCAGCTATTGTGATTGGCTACCCCTGACCTGGCAAGGCCCATCAGAGGCCAAATACCGCCCCTTAGGTGACTATCTAGCCATGGGGTATGTGCCCTAAGCACGAGTGTCCTCGCATACTTGGCGGGAAACAAGAGGGGAAATTCACAAAAGAATACTTGCCCCTTTAGAGCAGTGGAAACGCCCAACAATCCTTTGTCAATCATTTTTTGCCATATTAAGCTCTGTTCCCATGTTCCCCCCAGCATACTGCACCCAAGCCCACAAAATAGCTGTCTGCAACGGCCAAGGCCTGGCTAAAGGACAGGACTTAAAGTCTGTCTGGGATCATCTTGGGGATCCATCTCTTGGTGCCAGCTTGCAACTTTAAACAAATATAATAGGTGGACCGCCCACTGTCTGGCCGCTAACTTCTCCGACATGAGTATAAGGCCAGTATGAGGTTAGCTTAGGCACGTCCCTTCTAACACTGTGTACAGTATCTCCTCGTGTTTCTCACTTGTACTATTCGTCCCCCTTTGCCTGGCACTCGTTGGACCCATGAAGCTTTCAACAAGCACCCTATACAACTGTATACACATGTTGTGCAACTGGGGGAACTAATACTTCACCACTCATGCTTCCTGCCGTGTGAAAACTGCAAAATGAAACCTTACTTTAATACCTGCATAACAAACAACTAAAATACTGTCTTAGGTGAAAGCTTGCCAGTGGACTTAGCCAGGTGCCCTCCACTGCGTGTCAACCCAAATTGTTTAATTTTTCGACTGTTCGAATTTGCCTGCCCACAACCGGACCCTTCAAGTAAATGAGGAAAACAATTGCCAAATGGCCAACGCACCAACCTGTGTCCGGAGAAATAAACAAGTTAGAGTCTTAATGTATCAGCCAGACCCGGGGTGGAGCCAGACTAGAAGGTCCTAGTGGGGCCAGACAGGGGGATATATGTGTGGCTAAATCAGGCATAGAAATCTGTGTAAATAGATCCTGCATCACCATAGTGCCAATGGGCCTGAGTATAAGAAACTGGTGATGCTGTGATGCAACTTATGTTAATGTCTCAGGGTGGGCAAATGTGTCGCACTTACGGAAGTCTAGACTTTGACAATACCGTAGCCCCTGACCCCCTGGACAAGCCCTCTCCCCTGCTGCGTGCAAACCCTATAGTGTGTCACACGTACTGACCTTCAAGAAACTTCTGGCAAAGACCCCTGGGCACCCCCCTAATAATTACCATACCAGTCTTCCGCCAAACTACCTGTGTGGTTATCCCTCCTGTCATCTATGAGGTTAGGCCAGTGGCTGAAACAGGTAAATGAGCACAACTGAGCTGAAGTGTAAGGATGACATGGTACTTCTCAGAGAGGTGCCTGTGTACTTGATCTGATTGTCCTGAAATAAGAAAAGGGGTTATACTCCAATCCTGGACGTGCTGACCCAGGAACCCTACACACTGGCCCCAGTGTGTTCTTCTCCTGTCCCTGGTCCAAGCCCCGGCAGGCAGGTCTGGTATGACCATTAAATAACTAAACCCGTGCGTTTCTGGAAGAGAGAACAAATCCATGAAAACCGCCCCTAACCAGCGTTGACCGGTAAGCCTATTGCTAACTTGATCGCCAGGACAGAGCCCCTTACTTGCGCACCAGTTAATGTACAAAAGAACATATTGCACCTGGGATGCATGATATGCCCAGATACACCTTTAGTTTAAAAGAAACGCATTTCAATTTTGTCACAGGGGATGCAAGATATGCCCACGCTCTGTCACTGCTTACCGAGACCATACACCAGTATTGCCTAGTAAATAAACAAATTGCCCCGGCTCAACAGTTGTTTAAAACGAAAACATCCCCTTATTGCACAGGAAGTACCTGCCCTGCTCACATTCACCAGTTGACTACCAATGTATTACATCCATGGGGCGTAACCTGCGTGCCCCAACAACAGGGACAGTAGTGACTCCTGGTGAGAAAAATGGGTGTTCCAGACCCTAGCTCACTGCCCCCCCACAGTGTGCATGATCCTTATACCTGTTGATAGGTCAGGTGGCCCCCCATGTGAGTCGGGCGGTTCTCCAGCGCTGTTCCTGCAAGTGACAGATAAAACATCCATTAGAAGCCCTGCCCCCCTCTAACGAATATATATTCCCTGCAATGAGGCAGGGGTAAGCCATGCCCCCCACGCTACCAAGCCAAGCCTGATTGTCAGTTGCGAGAACTAGCTTGTCCATGTGCAAACTCATAAGGAGTTGGGTGGGGCAATCACATGCGTACCTCCAGCCACCGAGGCAGTGGTGTAGTCTCGTGTCTTGAAACTAAGTCAAATCTTAGAATGCTAAGTCAGAAATGACCAATGCACTTAGGTGTGTGTGATTTAAAATCACCTCTCACTCGTCCCCTAACCATTCTACCCAGGAACACCTCTTCATCCCAGGCCTTCAATCTGACCTCAAAGTTCTCCTCCCTTAAGGGCACTTCCAAAATCAATTTGGGCCTTCTGAGGTGAGAAGGAAGACCCCGTAATATGGCGAGATCTATTCTCCTTGACTATGGAAGTATCTTCCCAGAGAGAGAGTCTGCCATATGTTGCAGTATTATCCTTCTATCTTATAATTGGTACTCTATTGTACCATGCACCCTACACTTTTGTCTTGTAACGCACTGTTTGCTACCTCTTACATCGTGCTTGCTTCCTGTCCTCGAACAAGTGCCAACATGGCTTACGTAACTTTTGTTCTTGTGGCTGGCAGTCTGCCATGTATTGCAGTCTAATACCTCTACTTATATATTGTACGTTAGTGTAACTTGCACCGTTAGCTACATCATGTATAATTGCCCACGTTTGTCACTTTGCTTCATGTGACTTAGCGTAAGAATATGTAAGGTGTTCACTTATAGTGCTCCCATGTATCAGTTCTGTCCTTCTTGAGAAGCTCCTGACACCTACGGGTAGAGTCTGTGCTATGTAGAGGGAGGGAGCAAATACGACCGGACTAATTTATAGGCACCGCCCTGCCAGCCAAAAAGGCAGGAGCCACCCGGACTCCTAGCCCATCCTGTGTTCCCCAATGTAATGGTGAAAGTGTCCCCCAGATATGTTGAAATGTCACACATTATTACACTGAAAAGGAACATGTCACCCCTCGCTATCTACAACTTTGACAGCTATGTAAAATTATTGAAACTGTTCCTCACAATACACTTCATCCTGATATCGTTGTGAAGCCCCCTGGTGCTTCTGAAGCAAAATTGTGCTATCTGAGAGGCAGAAATTGTAATGCCTGGGTCAACTAATGAAAGAGAGTATCACTGGACTTTTAGTGGTAGGGTTAATTATCTTTGGGTCCCTCCCTGCTGCATACAGTTTCCCTATTGCAATAAAATGTAATCTGCAGATGCATAAACTCACAGCGAGCACCGCGTGCTTCTCTCATCCCAGACACTGCAATTCTGTGGCATCAATGGGGGGTTTGAGCACCTCGGGGATGCGGGCCACCCCCTGTGCTGAGCATACAAGCTACATCTCAGGGATATGCTTCTATACCATCAGTCTGCTTCGCAAAGTTTTCCCTTTACTACCTGACTCGGTTAAGAAAACCCTCGTCCAAGCACTGATCCTTAGTCGGATCGACTACTGTAATGGCTTGCAGCTTTCTGCAAACGAAGGAGTGCTGGCTAAGCTACAAGTCATTCAGAACACGGCAGCTCGTCTTGTTCTGAATGCCCCCCCGAGAACTGCTTCCAAGCCCCTCCTTGAACAGCTGCATTGGCTCTCAATTCGACAAAGAGCAAAATTTAAAATATGCTGCTTGATCCATAAGTGTTTGAACGGAGAGGGGCCCGTTTATCTCAAACAGAAATTTGTTCCCTATGTTCCATTACGTTCCCTCAGATCGAGTAAAGACCTCCTTCTGGTGGTCCCCGCGCTAAAAAGTCCAGACATGGAGGAAAAGCCCTATCCATTACTGGTCCCAAGCTGTGGAACAAACTCCCTCTGTCACTGAGACAATGTAAAGAATATCTTACATTTCAAAAACTTCTAAAAACCATCCTGTTTAAAAATTATATCTAACTTCACCTCCATTCCACGCCCGCTGTTTACCGGTTCTAAAACCGCAGAGATACTCCATGAGGAGTGGATTCAAGCGCTATATAAACCAGCAAATAAATAAATAAATAAATAATGACACATTGATACTCGGAATAAAGAAGGTCTCAGGGACCTTAAACTGAAAATGGCGCTGAACATTCTGGTATGTACAAGATATAACACAACATTGCGGTAAAAACCGCACCCATTCTCCGCCCAATGCAGGCCCTGCATATGCAGCATAATGCAGCCCAAGACAACCCGCAACCATGGGGCTAAGTGATTACCTCACAGGCAACGCACACTCGCGAGACGCTCTGCCTTCTCGGCTGCTGCCATGCCCACATCAACATCTGCTAAGTGGGGAGACCGACAGCCAACATTCGAATGAACACAGACCGCCCCGAAACATGGGGCAAAGTCTGCGACATTGAGTGTGGGAGATATTCGACCGCTGGTCAATAAATTGCTCGTGAGTGAGCCTGGCAGCTTAAAAAGACTCCGCAAGCTCGATGAGCCTCGGTGTGCCTGCGCATCTCGTGTTGTGCTCTCGGAGACCAGGCTACCCAGACGTGCGCAGGGGGAGGCACCATGTTCCCGACGCAACCCCGAGGGGACAGGGGACGGGGAGTCATCTCCGCATGTGCCGCCATTTGAAATGGACGCGCACCACGCGTGAAGCCGCCATATTTGGAAGACGGACCCCCACAGTGAGGGGGCACAGTATCAGCAGGGTCCGAAAGTGCCGAGCCGGCCCTGGGAAGAGCCGACCCACGGGCTCGAGACCGACATCATGGCGCAAGGGGACGCGCTCACTTCGAGGTGAGCTGCGGCGGAGGTAAGTTGCCGAGGGAGCAATACCGTCCCTCAGCCGCGCCTCGCAGCCTTGCGATAGCCAGCATAGGATGCACTAAACCATCCAAGCTCCCACCACGCATTTCAACTGATCTGCGCTGAAATCCCCTACCTAACGAACTTCCCCTGTCTCGGCCGCAAACGCACATGTTGGGGTGGGGATTCTATAACAATGCACCCTCGCGCAGCCCATGATGGCGGGCAACACGGCCCGATCACCGCATGGCCTGGGTCCCCCCCGCCGGGCTGAACCTTGAGGGCGCTGCGTAACCCCGTGAATCGAGGACACCAGACATGAGCCAACCAGGTGGGCGGCGGCCCCGTCCTGGCGGAAAAAGCCCCACGCGCCGCTCCCCGCCAGTGCCACTCTGCGGCCTCCCGCACCTTGAGGGATGACGGGGAGGCCTCGCTGCTCTTACCTATCCCCCCAACCCCGTGCCCACAGCCCTCCCAGGACCAGGGCCACAAAGACAACCCACATGAACCCAAAGGGACTGTGCAAAATATTACCCCCCCCACAGCAGCCCGCACCTAAGCAGGCCGCCCTGCCCAGCTACAACCCCCAAAGGGGGGGGAGTGAGCCGTGGGGGGTGGTTGGATTCGCACTCACCGTAAGTACGGTCTACAAATCCTGTGCACGAGGGACACCTTAGTGCAAACGGCGACAGGGTGAGGGGACAAAGAGGCCGCCAGGTGGGAGGGGGAGGAATATATACCTCTCCCTGCCCCGCCCTGGCCGGAAGTGACGAGCAGGATCCTTTAGGTTCGTGGAACACTGGACTGCCCCGTGTGCCATCTTGTGGCACTAAGGGGACCGCCCTCTTATGAGTGTCCCCTGCGGGGACATGTCGATCGGCCCGCACTCCTCTTTTGCGGATGTGACCACCTTGACATAGGGTAAGTGGTGCCGGTAGCAGGGGGAGGTTTGCACGCAGCTCCCCCCTGGGGCCTTGATTTCCCTCATCGCCTCACCTTGATGCGATGCTGACAGTCCTCGCCTTGTGATGCTGCGGCCACTTCAGAGGCAACAGACGCTCTCTGTCGCTGCGGGCCGTGCTCGTTGGTACTTCGGGCAGTGGCTGGGGGTGGGTGTACTCGGCAGTGTGGCAGCACTTCACCTCTACTCCCCCATGTCGGGGGCTGCATGGTCATGGATTGCAGGCAGACAGGTACCGGTGCCTCGGTATACATTTCCCCTTGGGGGGCGCGACAGATGCAGCCCATGTTCACGCGGAGTCTGGACCCGGTTGTCACCATTGTGGTGTACTGGGCCCTAGGCACACATGTCCGGACAAGAACCACACAGACACAGTGGTATGTTACTGGAACAGGCCCAGGGCACGTGCACCCGGCCCCTTTTATTTGCAGGGTCATCTGACTTGTGATGTCTGTGATGGGTGGGTGTTAGTGTAAGTGTTATCCAGGGTGAAACACTAGAACGTGTCCAGCCGGACACTACAGATATTATTACCGATACACAGTTGCCTATAGTGTTCAATGAACAGAATGAATCATTTGGTTTTTGCTTGATGTTAAAATATAATATGTGCTTTGTGCACTTAAATAGTACTGCACACTATCAACGGCTTCACAGCATCAGGCAAACAAACATAAGACAAAACACCATTAAATGTATGAATGTTTGTTATACTGTAATACAACAGACTCAATCTATATTCTTTTTTGAAAGGCAAAACTTTTCAGGCATATAGCGTGTCTTTTGACTGTCGTTTATTAGACACTTTTTTAGCTCTGTGGTTGGAGTGGACACGTTGCTGGCTGCCCCTGCTGTTATTTATTGGTGGGTCCTGGATGAGATAGTTGTAGATTTGATCTATCTCACGTGTTCACCTTAAAGACAGACACACAGAGGACAGTCCGGGCTGCAGTTGTCCTTTCATACTGATGTTGTAACTGAGAGTCAGGCCAAAAGCCCCAACGCAGCCAGGCCAGCCAAGGAAGGTGAAGGGAGGGGCCTAAAACCCTCTCAGGCAGCCCGACAGTAGTGTTGCGCCTGGGTCGAGGTCTTATATAATAACCAGGCCGCACGGATTATGATCCCGTTCTCTGTGCTGCGCCCGGTCTGCGCATGTCTCGTTTCTGTCTGCAGCGGATAGATCAACTCGAAACATCTTCAAGGTAGTGAGTGCCTGGACTGCAGACAGCAGAGCTCGCGGAGTCCTGCTTCCGGTCTTTGCTGTAATCAGCTTATGCGCTTATTCAGAGATGTTTCGAGTTATTGTACGCGCAGAGAAAAGGATCATTATATGGCCCCTGAAGAGTAATAACTGAGCAATGGAAAAAAACTCCAGGGGACTAGTCGGACTCGGCCTTTATAAATGCATGGTGGGAGAGGAATTCGGAGTGAAAAACTGACTTTAATTGGTGAATTTAGGATCGTTTTATGTTTTCTGGTAGAACTGTGACAAACTGATCGTTTTGTAGATTCAGCCCGTCAGAAATTTGTGAAAATTAACTATAAAAGAAATAATCACATAAGTCAGACTATAAAAGGATGTGAAAGGAGACTGATTTAAATATTTAGGGACGGATGTATCAAGATTATAGTGATAACCTAATAGCCATTTTCAGGGAATCGCAATTAGGTAATTGCTATTCCTAATGATTAAAAAATAGAGTTTCATTTAGCGGTTCCTAGTGCGTCGCAGATCAACCTATCTCTTGAATATTAATGAGGTAGGTCGCAGTTTGCGACCCATTGAAAATCGCGAAAAATCACAGTGATGGTGGGCTGCTGAGTTCAGCATAGCACCATGTCTGTGATTGCTTTTAAATGAAGCAATATGTATATTTTTTTAATGCAGCTTGTTTTCCTTAAAGGAAAACGGTTGTATGTCAAAAAGAAAAATTAAAAGTTTTCTTTACATTTTTTAAGATTAGACAGTGGTCCGTGTGACCACTGCCTGCTCCTAAAAAACATTTTTGCGAACATACACAAAGGGGAAGGGGTTCCTCTGGTACCCGTTTCTCTTAGCGAATGGGTTATCACCTACTTAAAGTAAGTGGTAAAATGTGAATGTTTAGCCACTTCATTTCCGTTGCGAAACAGTCTTACAGACCACTGCAATTCAGTATTAGAAAGAAAAGCCCTAAAACTCACCTTCCTAATACCAAATCGGTATGTATTTGCAATTCCAAACTGCAATTCGGTAACATGTTCGGTAGCATGTCGCAATATGGGAATAAGAATACCAAAATAAATTTTTCTGGAAAAATGCTTGATATATCCGGGCCACAGGAACGTTTTAATTGCAATGCCAGAAATGCATGAACACATTAACTGACTGTTAGACTTGCCATCTTTTGGCGTGTTTCACCTGAGTTTTTGCTTTCTGCCCTCTCGGTTTTGACTCTGTTTTTGCTGGCGTAGTGTTTCTGTGCACTTTTCGCACTGCTGATCAGTGGTAAAGTGCAAGTGCTCCTGTGGTAATGTATGTTATGGATTGGTGTTTCCATTTTTTGTTTGAATATTTTTATTAGCATTTCTCAATCAATGGCAATTGTATTCAGTACACATTTCGGTAAAAAACAGTTGAGGAATGTCATTGAGAAATTAAACATTAGTTACAACCCATACACACCGTTATTGTGATTGTTACATCCAGTAATGAGTTGTCCATACATTTCAGGAGATTAAATTAGTGTCGTATAGGGGCAGCAGATAGTCTGATGAAGCCGCACACGGCCTGTCTCCCATCTTTGTGTGCATGTGGTGACTGCTGTGATCGGAGTTGGCATGTCGAGGGGTACAACAGGGAGCTGAAAAGTGGGTCCGGTCTTGTTTCTCCGTGTAGCGCGCCTCTCAGGTACATCTAGCTGCCTATGCTTTTTGTATCATATCTCACTGTAGCAGGTGAAAGGGTACTGAGTGCCAGTAGAAGTGCAATTACCAATATCTCAAATGTGCGAAAAGGAGTTCTTTCAAAAGTGAAAGCACCCTTGTTTCAACTATGAACCATCATGTTAGCAATAGGATGAGATGATTCCGGGGAAAAAGGGTGGGGGAAGGACGAAATAATTGCCCTATAGGCATAGATGGCGGGGAAGAGGTAAGTGCAAACTAGTGAGGGGTCCAAAAAGAGAAAGGGGCAATTAACAGGTAAAAAGAGGTGCGTTCGCCGTTGTCAGTTGCGTTTGTGCGTGGGGAGTGTCAGCATGCGGGTACAGGGGGAGCCAGCCGCTAGCGACAGAAACGCCGGCCACGCCCAGTTTGCGGGACGACGTGTCTGCCCAGTGGGGGGAGGGGAGGGGGGGAGAGAGAGAGGGGGGGGAGAGGCGGTGCGATCGGCTCCTTGCTCCTGAGAAACAGCTTCGCCTATGTGTGCCGGGCTTATTGTTATAATGCGCCGCTTTTCCGCCATCCTTGTCGTCAGTTAGCTATGCATGCCATGTTGCGAAGCTAGGTATGAGTTGGAAGGGAGGTGTTGGGCATACGGGGCTTCTGTCTATTCCCATATCTCCGGTCCATTTCGGAAGTGCGTTTAACTTCAGGTAATCCCTTACGCTAGGCTAGCCTGTTGGAGGGACTTCAACGCAGCATCCCAGAGGTGTGCTATTGGGAATTTTCTCAGTCCCATCGTCTCCTCTCGGTGCAACACCGTGCCCTTCGCTACCGCCCAGTTAGTCAAAGAGGTATACCAGTGTCGAGTATGTGGGGGCTCGCTGTGTTTCCAGCGTTTAGTGAGTAGACGTTTAGCTGTGACAAGTCCCAGATCCCAAAATCGTGCTGGCACCCTATTCAGTTTGGTCCTTTTGTAAAGTTCCAATAAGCAAGCCTCCCATGTGTGCGGTATCTCTTCATCTGTGCATTGTGTCAGCAGTGATGTGATTGTGTTCCAGTATGACTGGATGTTGGGGCATAGCCAAAGCATGTGTAACAGGTCTGCTCCAATCAAGGAACATCGCTGGCATGCAGTGTTGGTGACTGAGAAGTATCTGTTAATCCTGTCAGGTGTCAGGTACGCTCGGTGTAAGATGTAGAACTGCAGAATTTTGAAGCGGGAGTTGCGTGGGACATTGGCTGGGCCTTGTAGTATCATTGCCCATTCCTTATCCGTCCAGGCCCGTCCTCTGTCTACTTCCCATTAGTCTCTGAGTTGTCAGGTAGAGTGTTGCGTATGTTCCAGGAGAGCTTGTGCCAGCCAGTGTACCACGTGAGTGCCGTTACCCATGACATGCAGATATTGCATGAATTGATGCATTGGCAGCTCCTCGGAGATATCACCCCAGGCGTTCGCTAGCGTCCGCACCAGGGAGGCGTGGGTCAGGAATTGACCAGCCGGTAAGCCTGTGTCCGCTGCAAGTGTAGCAAAGGTGAGCAAGGCACCGTCAGCATAGAGGTCCCCCAACGTCTCCACCCCCGCCTGCGTCCATCTCTCCAGCATAACCTCCGTAATTACTCCATCCCCTCTGGGAGTACCCAGTAAGGGGAGTATTGGGGCATACGGTTTCACCACTCGGGTCAATTTCAGGCAGCGCAGGAAGCACTTGTGTGCTACCGCTGTGTGGCTGTGTGGGGCGCGGGACCTTCGCCAGTGGGTGGAACAATGTGACGATTTGTGTGTGGGTCCAGCAAGGGGTGTCTGTAGCTGTATCTTCCAGATTTCTGCCACTTAGCCATCCCGATACCCATTGCAGTTGTGCCACCAGATAGTACAATTCCAGATTGGGAACCGCTAGGCCTCCTGTCTCAGTTGTCATATACAGCTTCGTCAACGCCACTCTGGGTCTGCCCGTATTCCAGATCAGGTCACGCAGCAGGGTTTCCAAGTCTCGGAACACCCTGGTAGGGACGTAGTTCGGTATATTAGCGTAGTAATACAATAGTCTTGGTAGGACTATCATTTTCGTTAGCGCCACTCAGCTCGGCACATTCAGGGGAAGGGTCTTCCAGAAAGCCACCTGCGCGCGTAATGAGGAGATAGCTCGTATCAGGTTCCCCTCCAGTATATCCATCGGGTTCCTATAAATGTGGATTCCCAGATATCGGAACGTCGTGGGGTACCAATTGAGTCTTGCTCCCCCTAGGCTGATGTCGCATTCCGGTGTCTCCGGACTAAAGGAATATGCGCCCGACTTAGTCCAATTGACTCTTAAGCTCGATATGTCCTCAAAGGTCTGGGAGATTGTGGCCAGAGATCTCGGGATGTTGGTCAGATCCTTGACGTATAGGAGCAGGTCGTCTGCATAAAGCGAGACTGCATGTATACCATCCGCCATCAGGATTCCCCACTCCTCCCCCGCGTTCTCAATATCGTAGCCAGAGGTTCCATAGCCATGGAAAACAGCAATGGGGACAGGGGGCAACCTTGTCTGGTGCCTCTCCGCACCCTTATGGCATCCGAGTGGAATCTGCCCGTACGGATGCGGACAGTCGGCCTTTGATACAACAGTTTGACCATATCTGTGTATCCATCGCCCAAGTCGTACTATGGATTGGTGTTTCCATGATTGGCTGTTTGTTTTTCCTGTCAGCCCCTAGTAAAGAGCACAGAGTGTTCCAGGGCCTGGGAATCAAATGCTACACATGGGCCTGCAGCATGGATTGTGCCACCCACGTGAGTAACCTGGAAAAGGTACCTCAGACCTGCCGTTGCAGAGTCTGCACGCAGTTTGTAACTGTCATGTCGACTTGGCCCATGCACACACTGGCCAGTCCCTAACCATCCCTTTTCTTACATATCAGGCACCCCTAAGGTAGGCCCAAAGTACCCCTGTTAGCAGGGTGCAGTCTATGTGAAATGTAGGACATGCCCTGGTGTGTGTGGCATGTCCCGATAGTGAATTACAGCCCATTTCGTGTTTCACTATTGCAAGGCTACCTGTTCCCCATAGGACAGAATGGGAAGTTTGTTTATAACATCTAATAAACATAACTGGCCCTGGAAACTAGGGAAAATAAAATGTAGTATGCCTGAACTCAGAATCTATTGCTGCATCGTTGAGTAAAGGTGATTTTTACATTCTGTGTTTGAAAATACCACTTTTAGGAAGTAGGTATTTTCTTGCTCAGTTATTCCATGTGCCTCTGCTGGAATGTGGATTGCCTGTCTGTGCTTTGGTCGATAGATGGCTAGGAAGCAAGGGTGGCTCCCGATAGTATAGGTAGGTCAGGAAAGGGCGGAATAGATCTGGGCTGTGAGGAGATTTCCTTACACCTCAAAGGGCCTGGTCTGCCTCTGACAGTGCCGTCTCCATCCTCTGCCGGGAAATCACACCAGAGAAGACAGTACTGGTTCTGGCTGCGCACATACACCTTCTGCCTAGAGGATCAAAGGATTTTTGGATACAAATACAGGGGCCCAGACCCCTGAACTTTAGAACTCTTTTGGATCAAGAACACTGCTAAGAAGAAGAGCTGGAGAAGCTGTGAGGAGGGACTATGTAACCTTTTGAGTATAGAAGTAGGGAAGGAGCCACTAAGAAGCTCTTTGTACAAGAGGTTTATTAGGCTTTCTACACAAGAGAGCTGTTTAAATCTTGTATACAGTTCCAGGGGTCTTGGGGTAACTTCCTGCGTTTGTTTCTTCGGGAGGTCTCCTTGGCCCGGTCTTCGCGGCTTGCCCGGTGTATGCAGGAAAACAAAAGAAAAGGTGGCAATTACTTCACTGCCTGAGTCTGAATAATCACGGGGAAGGGAGTTTAGGGTAACTACCGTGGGAACATGACAGAGCGAACCACCGTCACCAACAACGATTTCACAAGCATTGAACCCGAAGTGCGGTGAAGTGCACAAAGCAACTGGTGTGTCCTGGTCCCTCCCGCTCCCTCCGTTACCCGGTTCCCCCTTTATTAAAGTGAAGAAGGTTGCGGAAACGACCCCGTACCTGCTTGAGCCACGCGTCTTCCTGTGCGTGGCTGGGCGATGCTTGGGACAGGTGGCCTCCTGGCTTCTCCCTCGGCGGGAACTCCGACTCTCTCTCTCGCTCCGACGTTCCGTTGTCGGTTGGCTTCGTCCCGGGTCCTCTGCTTCTCCAGTCCAATTCGGCGTCCTCCATTCCTTCTTCTCCACGTCTGCTTCTTCTCCAGGCCTCGATGTCTCCTCGGCACGATAGCAGCTCCGCGTCTTCTGGATCCTCCTTTTCTTTGGCAACATCTCCTGGGGATAGGCTGATCTCCGCTGACCTCAGAGTGGCGGATTCACGGTCAAGGATATTCAGGCTTCCCTTAAAGGGCCCGGACCACTCCTGCAGGGAAGACGGAAAGTCAGTCACGGGGAAGGATCCTGATGCTTTCGTGACCCGGTGACAGACTACCACTTTGCTGTGTGCTTTGCTGTGTTGACCTACAGTGGCTGTCACGTTATGCAGATTGACTAACCTGGTTTGTTCAGATACAGCGGGAGCGATGTTGAAGCTAGTTTCTCTCCTCTCTGGATGTGTACCCCAGGTGAGTCTTAGCGGAACTTCACTTGAGAGGACACCACCCAGGGAAGGGGAAAAAATGGAGAAATAAAATAGAAAAGGCTGGCAGCCATAAACCATCCACAGGGCTCGACAATAGGAGATACACCTCGCCTACGTCGGGGTACAGGTTCATGTCAAGGCTCCAGCAAGCATTCCACACATCATGGCAAAAGTAGGAAAAATAAAGGAGCCAACAAAAATAGTAGGGAACTGCCCATGAACCCTAAACAGAAAAAAGATTAACAAAGTCTATGTGGAATACCCATAGTCAATGTAAACGCTACTTATCTGAAGCGTAGTGGATTCTTCTTGAACGCAACCAACCCCCAGTCAGCGGTAGAGTTATTGGTGGAGACAATCCGGTCCGAGCTACTCCATAGCTCAATGTAATAGCAGAATCCACAACCAGGAAGTAGCGGGTAAGTCAAAACAAAAAAGTACTTTCCACACGCTAGTCTACCACTAGCTTTTATGTCCGCAAGAAACAAGAAAACAAGCGAGGCAAAAAGGGGAGCTGGATTCACATCATCCACTCGCCCTAAAATCCTGATGTGCAACGCGCTCCCAGCAGGGTTCACAGAGCTAGACACAGCGCGGCTGTTAGCTCGGTTCCAGAGCGGGTCACAGCAGAGTTTGCAGTGCGGGATACAAGCGGCTCCCAAACGGCTCCCAGCAGGGTTCACAGAGCGAGACACAGCGCGGCTGTTAGCTCGGATCCAGAGCGGGTCACAGCAGAGTTTGCAGTGCGGGATACAAGCGGCTCCCAAGCGGCTCCCAGCAAGGTTCACAGAGCGAGACACAGCGCGGCTGTAGCTCGGTTCCAGAGCGGGTCACAGCACGGCTGTCAACTGATCCTTTCAATAGCACAACACGAAGCAAAGTTCCAAAGGACAAGAAAGTAGCTAACACAGGTGACAAGCACCGAGGACTTCAACACAGGCATAGTTATAGATGTGGAAAAGAACAGAGCAGAGGAAAGAGAAAACAGACTAACCACCAGGCATTCTGGGACCTGTAGTTTCCCCATAGGCGCCTAAGTTGTGACAGAATCCCCTCTCAATGACCGACGTCCCGGCGGTCCTCCAGGCTTAGAAGGATATCTGGAATGGAAACGTCTCAGTAACCCAGGACAATGCAAATTAGAGCGAGGTTCCCATGAGCGTTCCTCAGGACCGTAACCTTTCCAATCTATCAAGTATTGTAAGGCACCCCTCACCCTTCTGGAGTCAAGCACGGCTCTCACCTCATACTCGACATCCCCCTCTATATCCACGGGCCGAGGTCTAACCACCGGTCTCGTGCCCTGCACATAAGGTTTCATCAGAGATACATGGAACACGGGGTGTATATGCCAGGAGGAAGGCAATTTTAGTTTCATGGCAACTGGATTAACCACGGCCATGATGGGATAGGGACCTACAAACTTAGGTTGCAAGCGTGTATTCCCCTTCAGCCGCAAATGTTTGGTACTCAACCACACCTTATCGCCCACTGCATAGACCGGCTCTGGAGTTCTCTTCTTGTCAGCTTGTGCTTTATCGCGGTTTCTGGCTGCCGCCAACTGTTCTTTAGCGTCATGTAAAACAGAATGTAGATGCTTATGATGTTGCTGTATTGTGGGATGTGAAGAAGGACATGGCTGGTCAAAAGGTAAAGAATTGGGATGATAACCCGTTAGACAAAAGAAGGGGGAACATCCCAAGGAAGAATGAGTGGTGTTATTGTAGGCAAATTCTGCCATCCACAACAACGTTCTCCATTCTTCTCCCTGTTGCAGTGTAAAGCATCTCAGATACTGTTCTAAAGTTTGATTTAGTCTTTCTGTTTTACCGTCTGTCTGAGGGTGGTAACTAGTTGATAGTCGCGCATCTATTTTCATAACCTCACACAGAGCCTTTCAGAATTTAGAGGTGAACTGTGAGCCTCTATCTGTGATAAGCACAGAAGGAATGCCGTGTAAACGTACCACATGTTGCATAAAGGTCAGAGCCAATTCTCCTGATGTGGGTAACTTAGTCAATGCAATGAAATGCCCCATCTTAGTGAGATGGTCAATCACCACTAGTATAGTGTTGTTGCCGAAACTGAGAGGCATTTCTACGATGAAATCCATCGAAACCGTGTGCCATGGAGCTGAAGGTACCGGTATAGAACGTAGTAACCCGCTGCTTCTTTGATGTTAAGCTTTGGCTTGAATGCATATAGGACATCTGGATACATACTCTTCTGTGTCTTTCCGAATGTTCTCCCACCAAAAGTACCTCATAGTATGTTGGAGGGTCTTGAGGATTCCTGGATGGCCGCTCAAGGAAGAATCATGTGTCCATTGCAGAACCTGAGCCTGTGATTCCTGATCAGGGAGATACAACTGAGTGTCTCTGAAGAGAAGCTTCCCTTTTTGTTTTCTTTGTCGGGGTTCTTTAGCTATCCAGGAAGGAGCGTCCACCGAATTACTTTTTTCTTCCACATGTCTCAGAAAATCAGCGGGACTTGTTATGGCTGACACATAAGGACTAGGGGCCCGATGTAGGTAAATCCCATTTACCGATTTTGAAATACCGAATCCTACCGATTCGGTATTCCAAAATCGGTAAATGGGATGTAGGTCCCAACATCTGGATTCGTTACCGAATCCTTAACAATTCTTAAATTACCGATTCGGTAAATACCGAATCGGTAATGCCCATTCATTCCTATGGGCTTTGAAGCCCATAGGAATGATTAGGCATTACCGATTCGGTATTTACCGAATCGGTAATTTAAGAATTCACAAGGGTGCAGGGGGTGTCACTTTGACACCCTCTAGCACCCCCAAAACGGGCATGTGTGCAATGTGGCACGCAGACATGCCCTAAGGGCACGTCTGTCTGTCACATGGCATATGTGTACATGCACAGATGTGCATGTACACAGGAATCGGTTTTTTACCATGGATTTGTATTCCATGGTAAAATACCGATTCTGTAGGCCATGTGCTGATGGAACATTGGCTACCTACATTGCATTTTCGGTAGTTCTACCGAATCGTTATCATTACAGAATCGGTAAATATTACCGATTAGGTAACTTTACCGATTCGGAAATGATAACGAATCGGTAAAATTACCGAAAATGTGCCCCTACATCTCGATAGCCCTTTACCGATCGGAAACGGCCGAAAATCAGTATTTTCGGCCGATTCCGATCGGTAAAGGGCTACCTACATCGGGCCCTAAATGTTGCTCTGTTTAGAAGAAGAGGAGGTTCTTCGACTTCCAATGCCAACACCGGAGAGACTGATTCTGGTCTTGATAAAGCATCGGCCTTCCCGTTTTGAGGGCCCGGGCAATATTTTATGACGAAATCGAAATCCGAGAAAAACAAGGACCACCGTAACTGGCGAGGTGTTAACGCCTTTGCACTTTTCAAAAAAAGAAGATTACGGTGATCTGTAAAGATTTCCACGGTGTGTCTAGCCCCCAACAGATGATGTCGCCACTCTTCACACGCCCGTTTGATGGCCAACAATTCCTTGTCTGTGATACTATAGTTAATCTCACTGGAGGACAATTTCCTTGAGAAATAGGCGACAGGATGAAGTTGGCCTGTGTCCGGATGTCTTTGGGATAAAATGCCTCCGATAGCGTAATGTGACGCATCTGTTTCCATCACGAAAGGTTGAGTGGCATCCGGGTGACGGAGAATGGGTGCGGAAACAAAACGAGCCTTTAACGCCTGAAACGCCTGTTCAGCAGGTTCCGTCCATTTAAAGACTACACCTTTCTTTAGCAAATGCGTCAGAGGCTGGATGATGGTAGAAAACCCATAAATGAATCGGCGATAAAAGTTCGCAAAACCTAAAAAGCTTTGCAAGGCCTTCACACAAGAAGGGGATTCCCATTGTATTATTGACTGGATTTTCTTATGATCCATCCGTAGCCCATCCGGACCAATGATGTACCCTAGAAATTCAACCTCCTTGGTATGGAAGAGACATTTCTCCAATTTGGCAAAGAGTTCGTGTCGATGCAGTCTTTCCAGAACTTCCATCACATGCTGAAGATGCTCTTCTTGCGTGGCCGAGTAGATGAGTATATCATCTATATAGACGATGCATGACACATCTAGCAAGCCCCTTAACACCTCATCCATAAAAAATTGAAATGCAGCAGGGGCATTGCACAAGCCAAACGGCATGACTTGGTACTCGTAGAGCCCGTATTTGGTGCGGAAAGCAGTCTTCCATTCATCCCCACGGCGGACCCTCACAAGATGATAGGCACCACGCAAGTCAAGCTTGGTAAAGATTTTGGCGTCTTTTAATTGGTCCAATAGGACAGGTATAAGAGGAAGAGGATATCGATTCTTTCTGGTGATTCTGTTGAGAGCTCTATAATCGATACAGGTGCGCAAGCCCCCTTCCTTTTTCGGTATGAAGAACAGAGGTGACGAGGCTGGAGAGGTAGAGGGGCGTATGAATCCGGATGCCAACAGTTTCGTCAGATACTGTTGCAGGTAGACGTTTTCAGCTTCTGTGAGGGCATATATTCTGCTGCATGGAATAGTGGCCCCGGTTCCAAGTCTATCACACAGTCATATTCCCTGTGGGGGGGTAACTTGTTGGCCTCTTTTTCGTTAAAAACGTCCTGGTACTTTCTGTAGACCTCAGGAAGGTTCGAGATGGCATTCACACTCAACGTCCTCCCTCCGCTTGCTAGGGTACTTGCAGGGGTTTCCATCCTGATTTCCTCAGGAAAGCAAGGCAGGGCACAATGTTCAGTACAGTAGACAGAACTGAGGGTGATGGTACGAGCAGACCATTTCACTACAGGGTCATGTAATGTTAACCACGGCATACCCAAAATCATATTGAACTGAGGGGCATCTATCAAGTCGAAGGAAATCAGTTCGTAATGGTTTTGTCCTATCTGCATCATTACTTGGCGTGTATGGTACAACACAGGACCCGATGTTAAATCAGACCCATCCACAGCCTTCACCGCTTCAGGCGTCTCTTTCAGGATGCATGGGACCCCCAATCTCTTGGCATATCGTCGATCGATGAAATTGCCAGTAGCTCCACTGTCCAACATGGCATGTACCATCACAGGAGTTTCTCCCGGCCATCTGAGGGTGACGCATACGTTCATATGAGGCACAGCAGGTTGCATGGTGTTTGCAACAGCGTGAGAGACCTCTTTTTCGATCTCATGGCTCAAACGAGGGGTCTGGAACTCGTTTGAGCGTTCTCGTTTCCCGAAGTAGGTACAGGATATTCCAACGCAGAAAGATTTCTTGCCCATTTTGTCTTGGCTCTGCAGTCTTTGATGAAGTGTCCGGGTTTTCCACAGTACATGCAGAGTTTCTGCACTCTTCTACGTGTACGCTCTTCTGCACTCAAAGGACCCCGTATTCCTCCTATTTGCATGGGTTCTGTAGTATCGGAAGTAGAAGGGGTTTCTGACACTGCTCTGGTTTTGGTAGGAGGGAAGCGGTACTCATGTCTATATTTGTCGCCTTTCCGTTCTTGTAGTCGATCATCTAGTTGTACTGTGAGATCTATTAACTCTTCAAACGTAGTAGGCAAAGACACCACCTGAGCAAGGACGTCCTTCAGTTCTCCTTTCAATCCTTGATAAAACAAGGACACTCTTTTTGCTGGTGGCCAATCAGTTTCAACAACAAGACGATTGAAATGTGTTATGTAAGACAGCAGATCTTGCGATCCTTGTTTAAGTGTTATCAATTCTCTATCTAAGGATAGCATATGTGCCTTACGATCAAACAACTTCCTCATCTCTTCGCAGAATTCCTCGAAATCATTCAGAACAGGATCATTTCTTTCAATCAGAGGAAATGACCAACTAGCTGCATTACCCCCTAGATAAGATAACATGAAAGCCGTCTTGGAATGATCATCGGGAAAGACAGCAGGTTTACACATGAAATGTAACCTGCACTGTCCCAAAAACGTACTGAATTTTTTAGGATCCCCTAAAAACCTTTCTGGAGGTGCCAAAGGCAACTGCATTGGTTGTATAACATTAATGGTGGAAGGACCTTGCGCTCCTTGAGCAACAGAAGATTGGGACTGAAGAGGAGGGGGTAACGTGGCATCTCTAATGTAACGGGCTCCCCTACCACTAGTAGATCCTGACCGGGCCATCCCCGCTACATCTTGTCGTAGAGTCGTCATTTCAGTCCTCATATCGTGGTTCTCTACCCTCACCGCATCTACCTCTACTCGTAATGCGTTGAGAGTGTCTAGCATAGTAGCCAGGACAGTATTGGTGTCCATCGCTCAGGCCGTAATACAACGTGGGCTTGTCACTCTGTCACGTTATGCAGATTGACTAACCTGGTTTGTTCAGATACAGCGGGAGCGATGTTGAAGCTAGTTTCTCTCCTCTCTGGATGTGTACCCCAGGTGAGTCTTAGCGGAACTTCACCTGAGAGGACACCACCCAGGGAAGGGGAAAAAATGGAGAAATAAAATAGAAAAGGCTGGCAGCCATAAACCATCCACAGGGCTCGACAATAGGAGATGCACCTCGCCTACGTCGGGGTACAGGTTCATGTCAAGGCTCCAGCAAGCATTCCACACATCAGGGCAAAAGTAGGAAAAATAAAGGAACCAACAAAAATAGTAGGGAACTGCCCATGAACCCTAAACGGAAAAAAAGATTAACAAAGTCTCTGTGGAATACCCATAGTCAATGTAAACGCTACTTATCTGAAGCGTAGTGGATTCTTCTTGAACGCAACCAACCCCCAGTCAGCTGTAGAGTTATTGGTGGAGACAATCCGGTCCGAGCTACTCCATAGCTCAATGTAATAGCAGAATCCACAACCAGGAAGTAGCGGGTAAGTCAAAACAAAAAAGTACTTTCCACACGCTAGTCTACCACTAGCTTTTATGTCCGCAAGAAACAAGAAAACAAGCGAGGCAAAAAGGGGAGCTGGATTCACATCATCCACTCGCCCTAAAATCCTGATGTGCAACGCGCTCCCAGCAGGGTTCACAGAGCTAGACACAGCGCGGCTGTTAGCTCGGTTCCAGAGCGGGTCACAGCAGAGTTTGCAGTGCGGGATACAAGCGGCTCCCAAACGGCTCCCAGCAGGGTTCACAGAGCGAGACACAGCGCGGCTGTTAGCTCGGTTCCAGAGCGGGTCACAGCAGAGTTTGCAGTGCGGGATACAAGCGGCTCCCAAGCGGCTCCCAGCAAGGTTCACAGAGCGAGACACAGCGCGGCTGTAGCTCAGTTCCAGAGCGGGTCACAGCACGGCTGTCAACAGATCCTTTCAATAGCACAACACGAAGCAAAGTTCCAAAGGACAAGAAAGTAGCTAACACAGGTGACAAGCACCGAGGACTTCAACACAGGCATAGTTATAGATGTGGAAAAGAACAGAGCAGAGGAAAGAGAAAACAGACTAACCACCAGGCATTATGGGACCTGTAGTTTCCCCATAGGCGCCTAAGTTGTGACAGTGGCTGCTTCTGATTTGGGCAGTAAAAGGACTGGACTGAACTTTCTGCAATCTACTTTTGTGAGTTTCTCCAAGGGCTTGAGGTAGAGCTTGCCCCCTGTTCAAGAGTCTCAGGAACAGCAAAGACTTGCTCTCTCTTCGGCTCTCAGCACTGGGGACTGTGTGTTTTGTGCTGTGACAGAAGAAAGCAGCTCGACGGCGCCTACAACGCCGCTGCCGACTGCGTGTCCGGAAGGCACCGCAGAGGGCACCACGACCCTGGTCTCACCGCTGAAGCCTGGGCACCGCATAGAACACCACCACAACTCCCCACAGCGACCCTGGTCTCACCAACGACGCCTGCTGACGTCAGAACCGAGCCGCTGCTCGCACCGCGACCTCTGGGCACCGAACTCTGCTCCGCCTCGCTTCACGATGACGCCTTGGCCTCTCCGCCGCCGCCACTCCACGCCAAAATCGACACCGCTGCTTGCACCGTTGTAGGAGGATGGATATCTCACTATGGTTACCCCAGATTTTTTCGCCTTGTGTTTAGCTGGTTTTCAACTTAGTTGGCCTATCCTGCTAATCAGGGTCCCAGGCTATCTGCTCTCTCTTTAAAATGGTCTCCATGTACCCTAGGCACATAACTAATTGGGATTGGATCACCTTATGAGCCCCTGTACAGTGTACTATAGGTACCCAGGGCATAGGTGCATCCAAGGCCTACCAGGGGCTGCAGCATATCTTTTGCCACCCCTGGCTGATCATCCAAACTGACACAACTGGCTGATCACTCAGCTGGGGCAAGGTCGTGTAATCACCCCTTGCTTAGATATAGTATACCTATGTCTAAACCTATATCTGGACACATATGCACCTATAAGTCACTCCTATGGCAGGCCTTAATAATCCTGGAGGCAGAGCGCTTGGTTTTATGTGAGATGGTGCTCTAGCATGAGCTGAGCCTGTCTGCAGCTTTCGGAACCATGTCCTTATAGCTGTTCCAGGGTATTGCCATACCATATACTCTTAAGTGCATTATAATCCTCGCGGTTATTGCTAACTTTGGTTTGGCTTTATCTAAACATGTCGTGTAAGGTGTCATACAATTTGGAATACTACCCCCTCGCCAGGTCTGGCGACGGGGGTAGCATTCCACCCTTCTAGAGGGAGAAGGCATGTTACTTTACTTAAACGCGGTTAAAACTAACCAGAGCCTCAGCATCACAAAATGGATGCTGCTGCCACAGACATGGGTCTGGCCTCCTGCTGCTGACCGAAACTCCGGCAGGGGGGGCCTGGACAAAAGGTTTCCTGTCACAGGGAGGTGTTACACCACCCCAGACAGGAGATAGTGGATTGAGGTAGGCAGGGCGAGTAAAACTAGACACTGCCTGGGGTGCACAAGGCACCCCATGCATAGCCCAGTTCAAACCGGTGCTGCGGCACTCCAGCCCCAGCTCTGGCATGAAACTGGACAAAGGGAAAGGGGTGTAACCACCCCCTTCCTGGGTCCCACCCATAGGAGGGACCTAGCAGGTAATCCAGCCCCTTGATTTGAAATAAAGGTAGGAGCTGTGTCCATAGACTTTAGATAATCCTGACTGAAACTTTGAAACAAAACTCTGGACCCTTCGACATCCCACTCGACGTGGAAGACTGAAGAATCTCCCTTGTGGTCAAGGAGTGACCACCCTGTGCATGCAGGCACCATCAAGCGCTCTATAGTTTGCTTTGTTGCAGCTCCCGCTGGAGCTCGAGCAACTGAGATCAACAAGAACCAGATTCCCAGACATCCAACAGCCTGATCCACAGCCACAGTAAAGCTGAGACCCATGGAGGCGATGTGAGACGTGGGACCGGCCATCTTGGAAAGCCTGCGAAGTGCTTCCCGTGCAGCTCCCGAGGCATCCTCGAAGCTGTGCATTGGGGACTGAGAAGCCCCAGCCCCGAGCAGCTTTTGCACTGAAGATCACCTCTCCACACTCACCGAGTGCTGTGTGGGGCCCTTTTGCATTTTCCTGCTTGACGCATCTGTCCGGTCACTTGCCCATTGGATAGTGGCCTCTACGACAATAAACCTTTAAATTTACACTGCTGGTCTGGTTGCTCCAGACTGGCCCTCGCTCCCCTGAAAAGGAGCAGCCTCTCTGATATTGCTGGTCCGAGTAAGAAGCGATCTTCAAATCCTGTGTGGGTTGCATTTGCCAGGGCCTGTTGACTCCGATCCGGAAGCCGACATAGCCGACAGCGAGAGCATTTGTGGGACAGTCCGTGTTCTACTCCTGGTCATCGTCGATGCCCCCGAGTCCACGTGGCAGCGGAGACAAGCTTCTCAACAACCACCTGATTGCGCCCGACATCGCCTGGTTCCTTCCTGGTTCCATCCTGGTCACTGGCTAGTTTCCCAGACTCTGTCCCCTCTGCTTTCAGGTACTCTACATCTTCGATCCACCCTTGGATCCAACCGGACTCTTCTCTCCTGGCCGCCTGCAGCATCTTTATCTCCAGGCTCCATAGAACTCCACGGCAAAACCCGACGCACTTTGACACCTATGCACCCGCTTCCTGTGGGTGAGGTAACAAGAGTACTCCGGTGCTCCTGTAGTGGTTTACACCTCTAGTGTCCTAGTTTTAAAGTGGCTAAGTTCTAGTCCAGTCGGAAGACTTCTAAATCAGTAACTATGTAACTTTTACGCAACATTGACTTTGCATTGGTGCATGCGGTGCTTTAGGCACTGCACCCGAATCCCGTGGGCCTCTCCCGTCCTAACTGCTGTTAGTCCAGTGTAGCCCCAGCTATTCACAAGGCCCTAGGCCTTACCATTGTTCGAGACGTGGTACGTATACTGTGGTAAATAAATAAATAATACCCTATTTTTGACTAGACATATAGCATAACAGATAGCTCAATAAATAAGAGTCAAGATTCGAGGTAGTAGGAGTTTCTGCAGGTTTATTACAGCATAAGGACAGGATCAGGACAACCTGCATAGGAACAGAATGGCAGGGCTAGAGTGGCCCGGCAGCTGCCGGGGCTGGGTCTGGGATGAGCGCGCTAACATTCAATAACAAAAACACAGGCATATATACATAGCGCGAACACATAGCATTACATTGCAGTAGGCGTAGCAGTGGGTGGAGCAGAAGGCGTGACGCGTAGCAGTCGCGAGAGATAACAGTAAAAGTAGGTGTAACTGGGCGTATACATAGACATGTGGTGCAAACGTAACAGAATATGTCATGAATGGGCGGAATCATTGGAGGGGGCTACCTAAGGAGCCGGGACCTCTAACCTAATGGTGCGCGCAAACTGGCAATGACGTATCACTAGGAGAAGCTGGGGGCTATGAACTCTGTGCTAGGAGCAGAGACTAGAGTCTGGAGGGTCGGAGCGACATGTACCTAAACCCTATCTAGTATCTGATGTTTAGGGAACATGTTGATATAAACTAGAAGTCATGAGGGGAAAAGCTAACTTGATTCTAAGACTGGACCATGCATTATTCTACATGTAGTGCGTGATGGAGAATATTAAATGACCATTAAATACAGTATTTCTCTAACATGGAGACGAGAAGGCTAGATAATGACGGAAACTATTGATGCAGTTCAGTAGCTTAGGAATGCAGAGAAGGAGGACTGAACTGATAACTGGAATCATAACATACTCTTGGCAGACTCAGAGGCAGAGCCAAGCTGCACCGGGCACTGCGAGGCAGGAAGTAAGTGAAGGGTCGAGGATACAGGTGGGGGCTGTATCGCTCCTCAGCGAGGCTTCAGGAGACAGGAGCTAAATCTGATGTCCAGGCCCTGTTGAGGCCTGGAAACGGGGACTTTATAATGGAATAACGTGCACACTGGGAAACGTGGCAACGTAACTTTACATAGGCCTGATATTCGTAGTATTCACGAGGACTGGAAAATAGCATACTAGAGGTGGACACAACTGTAATTGCGTCATTAATCGGACATGGGGAATAACATATGCATATTGGTCATGCACACATAACATATGATGGATGAGGCGTAGGGACACAGAACATGGCAAAATTTACTTTTCCACATTCCCTCCTTGTCACTACGTTTCCATCAGGAAACATCAATATTCATGATACCGTCTATCATTTCATACAGTACCATTTGCTCGTCTCGAATTGTCTTGGAACGGGACTTAGAACGGGGCTTAGGACTAGGAATACAAGAGGTAGCACACATGCTGCAAATCGCAGGGCCACATTGTATACAGAGGCAGCAGCTAAATATGATCGCTACTGCTATACTTAGAAAGGACAGGACTTTCCATCCCCATGCGGAAATTATATTCCAGAACCAACCGGACCATGTCCAGGTGCCTGGATCTTGATGTAACAGATGGGCAATTTTATGAAGTCTGGTTATAGCTGAATAAACAGACGGCGCGTTATTTGGAATGAAAATGCAGCAACTAGATCCGAGAACTCTACAGGCCCCGCCCCTATCGGCCAGTATGACGTCAAGGACGAGACGATTCTGTAAAACGACAATTCTCATAAAGGATTGCTCTTCAGTCAAGTTACCTAGAGCGGAGGCAGTCTCATCTACTACTGCTTCAAGGGTTCTTGTTAACCTACGGATTAGCTTACTATTTACAACTGTACCTAAATAAGGGAAAACACCTTTATCTATATCAATGAATTGCTCTGCGGCAGTTTCAGTATAATCGACAATCGGGAGATTTCTCTTGTGTCTAGTGTGTACTAGGAAGGAATTCCTATGATAGTCAGGTGGGGCTAGGAAAACAGGTGGCAGTAGGAAGGCAATGTAACAGGTTCCCTCCCAATCGAGGGGCAGACGAACATATGCAGTTTGACCACAAACAAAATAAGAATGACGTGAGGCTTTAAAAATAGATTTCCCACTGTCACTATACTGGATAATAGTAGTACATTCACTATGTCCTACGTGTACAGAACCATAACTACGGACACATAATTCGCCTTTGACTGGTAGTACTGAAATAGCAGGTGAGTCTGGAGTAGTATCAGACTGAACATTCAGGACCATGAAATTCGACGAATAATTACCTAAATTATACACTTCATTTTCTAGATCTAAACCTGTTCTGTGGGGGAAACCTTGCTTGTCTGAGAAACATGTACTGTTAAGAAAAAACATATCTGTTGCGGATGACGTTAACGTGGACCATGCTCCACACGAACCATTATGTGAGAATGGATAAGGAAAGAGTGGCAGAACTCCCTTCGATGTCTGGAAAGGGGGGAGTCGACCACACACCCAACAATTAGTGGCATTGCTGGTCTGGTGTGAGTAATGTAACATACGGATAAATGTGTTGTTACGCATAGCGAGGCGGTAAGAATATTCGTGAGGAGGCAGATCACTAAACGTGTGCTCTGCTGTAGCATTAGCAGACATATTTACATGAGGAACTGGAAAATATAGGAAAAAGGCATAACTGGTGCAGGAAATCATTATGCTGATGAATAATAGGAAACTTAGAAAAACGATACATTGAATTGAACTTTGACTGACTCTCTCACTATGGGGGTCTATTTTATACATGTCAGACACAATCTAACCGTTTCACCTAGGGGAGGACTTATACAATCAAACTGACTGACTTACTTTGCTAGACCTGAGCTTTAACTTATACTCCTGTTGCGGAGTTTTCTCTAACAGGGAAGGGGTTGTAACAATGTCTTTTGCGGGACAGTCCTTTAAAACAATGTCTTGGCAGTCTTTAAAATCCTGGGACTCCTTGGAAATGTTTTTAGAAACCGGTTTCAATCCATTGAAAAGTTTTACATGAGAAAGGTGGACCCACCCCTTCCTGCCTTCCAGCTTGACGGCAGTACGGGTGGTCAAGAGAACCTGACGTGGCTCTTTCCAACGAGGCTCCAGCGGACTTGATCTGTCAAAATTTCGGACCATCACAAGGGAACCTGGAACGATTTCATGCGGTGCCACCTCGGTGTTGTCTGGAAAGGCGGCAGCAACCTGTGAACGACATGAGTTGAGGGCAGACATCAAGGAAGCTAGGTAATCTGTCAGCATATTACATGAAACATCGGTAATACTTCGGGGTCTAGGAGTACCCCACATGTTAGGGGGGCGGCCGAATACGACCTCATACGGGGACAGACCTGATCTGGAATGTGCAACCATGCGCATATAAAATAAAGCGACTGGCAGAGCTACTAGCCAGTCCACACCTTTTTCTTTACAGACTTTGGCAATACGGATTTTCAGGGTCTGATTATGTCTCTCGACTAGACCGGCTGCTTCAGGATGGCGTACACAATGGAACTTCCACTGGTACCCTAACAACAGGGAAACATGCTTCATTAACTCTGAGGAGAATGGCTGACCGTTATCAGAATATACGACTCTAGGGAGTCCATACCTAGGGAAAAATTCACGAACCAACTGCTTGGCAGTGGTCGCGGCTGTGTAATCTGGGACTGGATATGCTTCTGTCCACCTGGACAAAGCGCATACAACTACAAGGACATACTTGAAACCTCGACATCGCTCCATTTGAATATAGTCCATCTGGAGGACCTCAAAAGGGTGGTCAGGAGGTTGGAATCCACCTTGTTCCACCGGGACACTTTTACCTGGATTGAACTGGCAACATATCATACAAGTACGGACTTTCTGCTTGGCTGCAGCTCGTAAATGCTTGTTGAACCAAATGTTCTGGATACTGTCTAACATAGCTTTTTCTCCTAAATGTGCTGGACTATGTGCGGTATTGATAATGACTTGAACCATAGAGTCGGGGAGAAACCATGTGGCTCTACCCTTCGTTAACCATCCTTGATCTGTCTGGACCCCTCCTTGTTCAGACCATTTCTTGATTTCTTCGGAAGTAGCATGTAACTGGATATCTATGACATCTTGAGTAGGGTCCTTAACTGTCATGCATGTAGTCGGATCTGGAGTGTGTGTCTGATTAACTGGAATGTCTAGAGTCTGTGCTGTAAGCTTGGCTGTGCGGTCTGCTAGATCGTTACCTTGAGAAATAATGTCAGTAACTTTCGTATGTGCTTTGCACTTCATGATAGCAATGGATGTCGGTAAATGTATGGCATCTAACAGAGCTTGGATAAGGAGACCATGCTGAATCTTGGTTCCATGAGAAGTCATGAAACCTCTCTCCTGCCAGAGCACTCCGAAGTCGTGTACAACTCCGAATGCGTAACGTGAATCTGTGTAAACATTAATTTTCAGGTTCTTGGCGTGTATACAGGCTTGTGTCAGAGCGACTAGCTCTGCTGCTTGAGCGGACAGGGTATCAATACGGTGTGTTTCAATAACTTCAGTGTCAGTAGTCACTGCATACGCGGCGACTAGTTCTCCTGTACTAGTTCTCATACATGAACCATCCACATAAAGTGTCAGGTCAGGATCTGGTAACGGAATGTCTGTCAGGTCTTGTCTTGGCTTTGTCGTAATGTTAACTACTTCCACACAGTCATGTGGGTCAGGGTTCAAACTGACTGATGGTAACAGTGTAGCAGGATTCAGGACGTTGCAGCGTCTAATTTCTATGTGTGGCTGGAACAGTGTCAATTCATAACCTGTTAAACGTGCAATTGTCAAGTGCTGAGTTTGTGTTCGGTTCAAAAGAACTTCCACGGAATGTGGGACTTGTACTGTCAGGGAATGTCCTAAAACTATGGAATCACTTTGTCTGATGGCTAGTGCTGTGGCTGCAACTGACTTGAGGCACACAGGCAACGCCTGGGCGACTGGATCTAATGTGCTAGAAAAATAAGCACAGGGCTTGTATTGTCCTGCTTGATCTTGTGTAAGAACAGATAATGCTGTACCTTCACGTTCAGTAACGAAAAGTGTAAAAGGCTTACTGTAGTTTGGTGTAGCTAGAACTGGAGCTTGGCATAGGGCTTTCTTTAACTCGTTGAAACTAAGTGTATGTTCAGATGTCCAAGGGAGGACAGTCGATACGGCTGCCTCCTGTGTCGTTAACTGTATCAGTGGCTTGGCTAGAAATGCATACTGGGGAATCCATTGCCTACAATAAGAAGTAAGGCCGATAAAGGCACGTACCTCCTTCTGGGTTCTGGGCTGGGGAAGACTCGCTATTAACTGGATACGGTCGGGTGTCAACTGCCTACCCCTCTTGGACAGCAAGTGTCCTAAGTAAACCACTTGCTGGACACAGAATTGAAGCTTCGAAGGTGACACCTTGTGCCCCATCTCGGCTAGGAAATACAGAACTGTCAGGGATGCTCGCTCGCAAGCACGTTCAGAACGGGCTGTGATCAGTAAATCATCTACATACTGGAGCAGGGCAGTGTCAGTTGGCATGTGAATGTTGTCTAGTTGTCTCTTAAGTGCCTGACTGTAAATACTAGGACTTTCTGTGAAACCTTGAGGAGCGCGTGTGAACATATAGCTCCTTCCATTTAAACAAAATCCGAAAAGAAACTGGCTGTCTGGATGAATTGGAACACTAAAAAATGCGTTCTTGAGGTCTATGACAGTGAAGAACATGGCTTCGGAATCAATGGCTGTTAATAGGGAAGAGATATCTGGGACAACTGGGTACTGAGGAATAATACATTTATTAAGCTCTCGTAAATCAATCACTAATCGATATACTGGGGGTGCATTTGGATCAGTACGTTTCATGACTGGAATGATCGGAGAATTACATACATTGGAGTCAGTTTCTACAACTACTCCTTGAGCCATGAGCTCGTCAATAATTTTGGATAAGGCTGCTACAGCCTCAGGTGGCAATCTGTACTGTCTGATTCGGGGTAACACTACACCTGGTTTGAGAGTCACATGATGGGGTGTGATTTGCATATAACCTACATCAGTTGGACCTTGCGCCCATAAATGCTGCGGAACATTAGACAGTCTGGAATCAAAATCTCGTAATACATAGTGACCCTTAAAATCACGTAGGAACAATCGTATTCCCTCTGGGGAACAGCAAATAACTGCACCTAATTCTTTCAGTGTCTTAATGCCTAACAGATTTTCTGGACATGACTTAGTAAGTAACAGATCAGTAGTGCGGGACAATGGACCTACTTCTAGAGTAACTGGCTTTGAGATCTCATTTATAATGGGTTTTCCTGAAAATCCAAGGGAAACATTTCTTGAGCCTGAGAGCGGAGCCCCTGGAACTTCGGCATGACTAATTGTGGTCCTACTTGCCCCTGTATCGATCAAAAACTTTCTGTCTTTCCCTAATACTTGACTATGAACATAGGGACCTTCTTGATCTACAGGTATCTCGATGAGAGGCAAGCCTACCTCCCTCTCTAGGCTGTTTCATGAATATGGCTGGTACTCTGGATACTCGGACTGTGCATACTGGTACATCTGCGATGTAACGTGCTGTGTTGCAGCAATAGGCTGCGGTACTGTAACTATCTGTTGTGCATTCTGTGACTGAGGAATCTGTGAAACTTGTTCTTGTCTAGGCGGACGTGGTCTTTCTTTAGTCTTACCAGTAGCTATATTGTGTTTCAGAACTGCACACTCATTTATAAAATGACCTGGCTGTTTACAATAATTGCAGTTCCCTTTAACGGGAGCTGCAGGATGACTGGCTTGATTCGGACCCCTCTTCTGACTGTCTTGAGGAACAGATTGTGCAACTAGTACTTTCATTTTCGTATCTTTCATACGTTTTCTCTCGTGTTCTTGCTCTTCCCTAATTCTATTCTGGTGGTACTGGAGCATCTGGAGCATCTGGGACGGAGTATTTGCTTGCCAGGTGCTTTCGACTTTCAAAACTCGATTTTTAATTTGTGGACTTGAATTCTCGACTAATTTAGTAACGAAAAGGTGAGGGTATGACTCACTACTTGTCTTGAGACCACTGTTAATACTGAAACATTTTTCAAATCTAGAATAAAAATCACTAATATCTTCATCTTGTTTCTGTTTACAGGCTGAGATTGCATCCCAGTCTTCTTTTCTCGTTGTCAATAATCTGGGTAAAACTTGAATCAATAATTCTGGTAATTCTTTACATTTATCTCCAAGACCGGTACCTGGTACTCGTGCCTTGTTTTCAGCTTCTAGAGCTGCCCAATCTATCTTTTTCTCTCCCACCTCCCATTCTTTTTCCTTTAGCTTTTCATACACCCCTGCGGGTAGCAGAACCTTTAACATTTTAATGATATCTGGGTAAGTGTATTCTCCCATACGGAGCATGTCTTTTAATTCTCGATGGAACCCCGCTGGATCTTTGTCATGACAGGGAATTAATTTCTTCATTTCAAGAAGTTCCATCTTTGATATTGGAGTGTATACAAACACTCGTTGCATTTCGCCACCCGTCCCTCTGACTGGGTGGACTTCTCGTAACGGATTCTGTCTGTCTATGTAAAACGGTTTACTTTCTGGGGGTGAGACATGAACAAAATGCGGGTTCAAGAACGTTCTATATTTGTGACGCTGTTCTAGAATGACACTAATTAAATCGGTACCTAGACCTCTCCATCTGTACTGGAGTAACTCGTTCAGGACATCATGTAACGGGCCTGGATCAGAGTGTTGACCCTCATACAGAGTAATGAGGTGCTGGATCATATACATTCCCACCAGTCGCTGCTCGGCTGGGGGCAGTTTCAGAAACATTTGTGCCACTATTTCGTCTGGAAAAGTGGTAGAATCAGTAATCCATCGGACTGCTGATCGGGCTAGTTCTTGTTCGTGCATGGTACTTAATTCACTATAACCGATTCGTGATTTCAGAATATGATCGGTAGCTTGAAATACTTGTTCTAGAGAACCTTGTTCTGGTGCTGAATGATGAAAAATAGACTTGTGTTCTAGGCGTAAATGGCGATCTGGAAATCTAGATTTTCCTACATACGCTATTCTGGCGGGATTCTCGTCTTCCTCTTCAGGATCAGAGATACTTTCTTTCTCGCTTACTTGTGCTGCTTTACGTTGTTCGTGTATCTTTATTATCTCTTTACGGATTTTCTTGTACATACTCTCCATAGCACCGACGGTCTTGTGCTTACCCTCGGCTATATTATCACTCCACCTTGTCAGGATTCTCATTTCGGCGGAATCTTTGGACGGGTAGTCTTGTTCTCTTATTAGACAATTGATCAGGAACTTTAATATCATGAGCTGGATCTCGGCTTTCCTTTGAGACATAGTCTCGCTAATACTTTCTGGATCATCCCCTGTACGGATGAAACGATATATTCTGTCTAGATCTTCTTTCATATTCGGTAAGGTGACTAGATACTCGGCCACCTTTCTTACGCGAAATGAATATAAAACCATATTATCCTCGCCTGGGACTGGATCATAGCAACATTCGGCAAGGGATTTTCTTATTTCTGCAACAGACTGATACCTAGGCGTACGCTGTGATGCTTGTGCATGTAATTCGGCTAACGTTAAACGCTTGTGTGGCGGCGGGGTTTGAGGAGGACCTCCTCCTGCAGCCCCTAAACTGGAATCATCAACTGACGCTTTTCGTCCTGGCAGGGTCGGTAATTGTAACGTGGGCTGGACTTGTATGGCGGACTGACCCGGGGGAGCTGTTAAGGGTACCCCGGTGTCTGGAGGAGCAGGAATTCCCTGATTTACAGGGACTGGCGGAGCGCGAACAGGATTTGCATATTCTGGGACTGTGTCGTCCAAATAGGACGAAATAAAAATATCAGCTGCGGTCGGTTTGTGACGTAGTTTGGTCGGAACTAATGGTGGCGGGAAATTACTGGATGCCTCTGGGGTCGCTTTTGGCAAGCCCTCGGCAAGAAGAGGATACATACCCTTAATGAGGGCATGCCTCTGTGTGTCTGACTGTTCGGCTTTAACTCGTTCACCTATCTCGATTAATTCTCTTTCTTGGGCTCGTTCTTGGGATTCTCTACTTAACTCTGACTTTCTGACTTCCTTTTCCGTTCTTTTATGCGCTTCTTTACGCCATAACTCGATGGCATCTTTCTGTGACTGTCTGGCTTTCTTTTTCCATAATGCTTCTTCTACTCGCATGATACATTCGGCATCCCATGTACCCGATACGGGCCATCTATACTTTTCTTCTAACTGTTTGGTATACTCTACCCATAAATCTAGATACAATATGGCGCTTATGCCATGTTTCTGATACATAAAGTGACCTGGACTGTCCCTAGGCGGAACAGGAACTGCTGCTTCCAGCAGACCCTTTCTAGTTTTTAACTGACGTAACTTGGAAAATATAGGCATGACTGAACTGTAATCTATGACATAATACAATACACAATAAAAACACGAAATCACATCACACTCATACCACAACATTAAAATACATGAAGAACATTATAAATAACAGTTCGAACAGAATATTACCTGGAATACTGAGAACAGAAATACAAGAATTTTCTCGAGAACGGAACAGACTAGAGTTACTGGATGCACTGCTATAACAGTACGGAACATACCGGTCCCATAAAGGGACGCATCAAGACCCGTATCCACCTAGGTGAACACTTCGTTTGTGAGTCTGGGCACCACCAACCCACGGACCAGGAGTCAATTTAGATTGGTCCTGTCTAGATACTACCCCAGCAATGGTACTCACCGGGCAGCACGGAACGGAAGGCCTTGGACGGGACTGGACTGCTACGACGACGAACTTCGGACTTCAGTTACGGGTGGGCCTCCGGATACCTCGGACCTTGGACTCTCGGCTTGGGCTCTGGTCGGGACTCGCCGCGTTCCTCCACCGTCTCGTTCGGATGCTGGACCGCCTCCTCCGTCTCCTCCGTGGGCCTGAGGGATACTTGGAGCAGAAATATCTGCCAGTGCACGGTATGGTTCCGTCACGACTGCAGAGGGTCAGGGGGTCGGCGTGGCTTCACCGACGCGTGGGGAAAGGGCAGGTCCCTATTCGGGCGCCATTATGTGGTAAATAAATAAATAATACCCTATTTTTGACTAGGCATATAGCATAACAGATAGCTCAATAAATAAGAGTCAAGATTCGAGGTAGTAGGAGTTTCTGCAGGTTTATTACAGCATAAGGACAGGATCAGGACAACCTGCATAGGAACAGAATGGCAGGGCTAGAGTGGCCCGGCAGCTGCCGGGGCTGGGTCTGGGATGAGCGCGCTAACATTCAATAACAAAAACACAGGCATATATACATAGCGCGAACACATAGCATTACATTGCAGTAGGCGTAGCAGTGGGTGGAGCAGAAGGCGTGACGCGTAGCAGTCGCGAGAGATAACAGTAAAAGTAGGTGTAACTGGGCGTATACATAGACATGTGGTGCAAACGTAACAGAATATGTCATGAATGGGCGGAATCATTGGAGGGGGCTACCTAAGGAGCCGGGACCTCTAACCTAATGGTGCGCGCAAACTGGCAATGACGTATCACTAGGAGAAGCTGGGGGCTATGAACTCTGTGCTAGGAGCAGAGACTAGAGTCTGGAGGGTCGGAGCGACATGTACCTAAACCCTATCTAGTATCTGATGTTTAGGGAACATGTTGATATAAACTAGAAGTCATGAGGGGAAAAGCTAACTTGATTCTAAGACTGGACCATGCATTATTCTACATGTAGTGCGTGATGGAGAATATTAAATGACCATTAAATACAGTATTTCTCTAACATGGAGACGAGAAGGCTAGATAATGACGGAAACTATTGATGCAGTTCAGTAGCTTAGGAATGCAGAGAAGGAGGACTGAACTGATAACTGGAATCATAACATACTCTTGGCAGACTCAGAGGCAGAGCCAAGCTGCACCGGGCACTGCGAGGCAGGAAGTAAGTGAAGGGTCGAGGATACAGGTGGGGGCTGTATCGCTCCTCAGCGAGGCTTCAGGAGACAGGAGCTAAATCTGATGTCCAGGCCCTGTTGAGGCCTGGAAACGGGGACTTTATAATGGAATAACGTGCACACTGGGAAACGTGGCAACGTAACTTTACATAGGCCTGATATTCGTAGTATTCACGAGGACTGGAAAATAGCATACTAGAGGTGGACACAACTGTAATTGCGTCATTAATCGGACATGGGGAATAACATATGCATATTGGTCATGCACACATAACATATGATGGATGAGGCGTAGGGACACAGAACATGGCAAAATTTACTTTTCCACAATACCACTATTTTAGTATTTGGTTTAAGCGGCCACCGGCCCTATCCATAATTGTGCAACTTTTGTATGTTTAACTGTGCTTTTGTTTAAACGCTTGTGCCTCTGTCCTCATAAAGAGTACAGAGGATTATTCTAGTAATAAATACATATATTTTTATTATATATAACTTGTGTGGTGTCCTTTCATTTGGTATTAAAAGGATTGCATATGGTAAAACAGCTGGCTTCACATGCCCTCTTGAGTTAAGCCTAAGACTGCTTAGGTCCATGCTACCTCTAGGATAGCTTGTCTATAAGGTTGACTTACAACCACCACCATAAGGGTTGTTTGGACTGATACAAGGTGCTCACTAGAATAGTGAACATCATACATCAGACCAACTTCTCACAACCGTTGTTCAAGGGCACCACTCGTAAAGTTACACGACACACCGCCCTCATCCCGCACCGCAGCCTTGGCCTACCGACGCCGGCACCATCTACTCCCGTTTGTCAGCCGATGACAGCGCTTCAGCACCGTGATGAGCACCGCCTTCACCTCGCACCGTGACCCTGGTCTCACCGACTCCGCCCTCTGATGCCACCACCGTGCCACTGCTCACACCGTGACCTGAGGGCACCGCACGACGCACCGCTTCACTTTGCACCGCAGCACCCGACGCCTGCCGACGCCAGTGCTCTTGATCCCAACAGAAAGGAGCTTGACCTGCAACACAAGTTAATCAAGGGCCTCGCGCCCTGCATCTCTAACAGGTACTGTTTGCGGGTCTTCCCCACACGGTAGCTGGCCTGCGACGCCACGACCAGCCTGAACTGTTTGGATTTGTTTGCTCACAACGCCGTGATAGCCCCGGACGGAGCTCTCGACATCAAGGAACTGTTTTTAAAGCATATTTTGAAAACTGTTGATTTTAAGTACTGTATTGTGGATTTTTATCATTTTTGGTCTTGTATATAAAAATATTGGCTATTTTTCTAAACTGGTACGGTGTCCTTTTGTAGTGCTTACTCTGTATTACTGTCGGTTATGTGCAAATGCTTTGCACACTGCCTCTAAGATAAGCCTGACTGCTCGTGCCAAGCTACCAAGGGAGTGAGCAGTGGTTATTTTAGGAGTGTAACTCCCTTATCCTAACTAGGAAGAAGTGTCCCTACTTGGACAAAGGTGCAACCCCTTGCCAACTAGAGACCCCCATTTCTAACACTGACTTTAGCAATAAACCAACTCACCCTGTAAAGAGCATGTTTGGGCGTCACTGTTAAACCATAATTGAAGGAATGCTAGCAATTAGAAACAAAATATTTGACCAATGTGTAAGTGGAGAACTATCATAGAGCAAACAGTCAGAGCTTTAAGTGGGATGGAAAAAGTAGTAGGTCTCTAAAAGGGGAGAGGCCTACATAATCAACGGTTTGGCTTAAACATGTAAAGTACATTTCTGTGACTCCCATAGTGTGCCACCCGACCAATATTTTGGTTCCTCTCTGAGCTTTATGTTATTACATCCAGATACTTAACACAATAACTGACATGCACCTAAACTCGCCAGGACTATTGACATTGTCAATGGTGGTTACCTGTTTAAGATTAATGAGTAAGAACCATGATTTTGTTATAAATAATATTGATACTGTTCAATTCTGAAATTGTGAGATGGTGACTTAAAGATTACTGAGGCCTGTGAAAGGGGTAGTGGTCTTCAGAGTGTCTCAATCACTCCTGTTATGTTTATTCTGTTACATGTACACCTTTTTTCTCCATATATTTCTCTCCCTCCTGAATACACTTCTTTCCATCTCCTCTCCTTCACCACCCGATACACACAACCCACACACTGCAAGTACTGCATATTCTTCTCCTTTCACCCTGTCCATATTTTAACAACTGTGCACCTTCTTCACACACATTTTCAAAGAATCAAAATTGCAACATGGACCATTGTTCTATGTGCTCTTCAAAGAGACCAAGGATTGGATGACAGTGTATTCTGAACTCCTTTGTGACCCACTCATGGGCACTGTGAGAAACTGTAACTGCCTACAGCCTGAACTCTTGAGCTTTCAATGCTAGCCAGTTATTAACACCCAGGGTGATCTCAGTATAGAGTATGCACTATACAAGGGTGATATGCTACGCAAAAGAAAAGGCAGATATACAACATCCTGGAAAAAGCTAACACTCTAAGGGAAGGAAGGATCAAGTAAAAGGTGAACAGGAACTAAATCGCTATTGATTATGGACGGTTTTTACATTAATTGTTTAGAAATCAATCAGTGTTTTTGCCTGTAAAGTGCAGGACCTGAATATATGGCCCTATGTGGACCTGCTTCAGTCTGTTTTAATTCATGAGATCCCAATTAAGCTGTGCAAATGAATATATGTCGATTACAAGCTAACATAGGACTTTTGCCGGAAGGCCCTGGGTGCATTGTAATGGGCTCTGCGGGCTTAGTGCAGAGCCCAGGGCTTGTTTTATGCACCTTCAGCATGTAGAGTAAAATCATTTAACCCAGTACTTCCCGAATTTGAGTTGGATTTTCAGAAAGTACTGCTCAGAAACAGTGAGCAAGGTTTGCCTATATCTGTTTCTGAGCTATGCTGTCTAAAATAATGCATTAACTCTGAGAAATGATGGGTTAAATGAATTTACTTTGCACACTGCAGGTGCACAAACACAGGCACTTGGGTCTGCATAGGGCACAAGTCCTAAAAAAAGAAGTGGGATGACTAACCTAGTTAGGCAGTATGCAAGGGACATCACAGTGCACAACATCATAGTGCGGGACATCACGGCGCGCAACATAACGCCGCGCAATATCACAACACGCAACATCAAGGCACATGACTTCACGGCATGCGACATCACGGTTCATGAAATTACACATGGCTTCACAGGAATTGACATCATAGAAAGTGGCATACCAAGTCACAACTTTACAGGAAGTGGCACCACAAGAAGTGACATCAGATCTAAATCCCTCACATATATGTTTAGCAGGTCTATCATGTATACCTTTGAGCGCATTGCAAAGATAGTAGCACAGTGAAATATGGAAGATGATATGTGACTTCTACACCTTGCAATCCCCCAGTTTTATGTAACACATCCTGTACATTCATTTACAAATGTATATAATTTATTGTACATGTAATATGCACGTGTTGATGTAAAGCGCTCTGACACCCTGCATTGTGATGAGCAGGGCTATACAAGAAAAAATGGTGGTACTTAAATTATTTCTTTGCCTCCTCAAGTGTAGTAAGCTCTATATAAATGCAATTTGCTTTGTGTAAATACTGGGAAAGACCAACACATCTGACATTCTTACAGTGCATGCATATCACCAAAACAGGGACTGAACAAAGTGAAAAGCTTCCTCTCTAAAGTATGTGTGAAGTGTTAACAAGGTGTGAGCTTTTGCTTCCCCTCCACTTCATTTGCATCAGGTGTTATGCTCCTGACTGCTCCCAGCCAAGAGACTCATTCAGAACGAGGCCTGATGACCCCGCAAATTTGGCCTTTGTTCTGGGCTCAGCAGGAGTCTTAATTAAGAAAGCCCCGTCCCCACCTCCACATTGTTAGATAGTAGACAACGTGCAGGCGCTGCTGAAAGTGTCCTGGCGTCTGAAAATTACACAGAGACGAGTCCAGCACATTATTCAGTGGGGCTCAAATTCTTGGCAGGGTGGACAGCGTTCACCCTATCAAAAATGTGGGTGGACGCCGTCCACCCGCTTGTACCCCTGACTCATGCCCTGGATCTGAACGGAGTCAGCACAGCCCCTCATGATAAAGATGAAGGAGCGAGAAGGAGGAGGGCATTCTCTCCACGGCGATCCTCGATCAGGGAAGCCTGGGGTTGTATCCAACACTTGCACTGCCGCAAACAAGGTGCAAGGGCCAGTTTTTGTATCCACTTGCACTGTCCCAAGAGAATTAATTTAACTCAACATTTAGGTGAATTAGTAGATGATTTTCAGACAGCACAGCTCAGAATAGAAAGAGACAAATCCTGCTCCCTGTTTCAGTGCTTTCTTTTCAGAAAATCATGCTTTCACAAGTTGAACGTTGAGTTAAATTGATGCACTTTAGACAGTGTAAGAGCATATAACCAGGCACCTAGCTCTGTGCTGAGCTGGCCCGGCTGTTTATTAAGTGTCTCCTAGCTGGCAATGCCTCAGTCCTGTCTTCCTGTGAGAGGGCTCATGGGGGACTTCTCTCCATATCAACACAATGAACCAGTCCTATTGGTTGTTTCCTGTTGCAAGACTAAAAAGATTTGAACTGTTTTGATTTGAATCATACTGTGCTTCATTTGTTTCTCACCTAAAAATTGTTGCATTTACATGGACTGAAGGGGGGCTTTTAACATATGTGTTGGAGGATCGTCAAAGTATAGATTTATGGTTGTTCCTTTAATCTAGTTTTGGGGGCACAATCACTTCCCGGATTTAGGTTTTGTCCATGGTGGCCATCTTTATTCATCCGATCACAAGTCCTACCTGTAAAGGTACTCGGTGGGGATCAAATAACAGACTAGCCAGGTTCTCTTAGTGACTCAGGTTCAAACAGGTGGTTGTAGTGTGGCCAAGCCCATCCTCCAGGTGCATGTGACGCTAGGTTGCCCCAATATAGTGGCCTGATTGCTCACCACATGCCTACCCACTTTGGATTACTCTTTGCATTTTTTTCTCCCAATCTCCCTTAGTCCCTTTAATTGGTGCTGGGGGATGGCGTTGCAGCATATATAGTCACGGAGTCTCTGGCAGGGGGTCGGGTTTGGTGTCAGGTTGTACTTCAGGCTTGGACATGAACATCTCTTCTCTTCTAGCTCTGTGTTGGATGCTGGGAGTTCAGAAGGTTGACCTAAGAACTCTCCAGGGTGTAGAGCATTAGGCCACTACAAAGAGATCACCAGTGGTGAGGATGAGTGGTGGGTGAACCATTCTTCCTTTTATTACCTTCTCAGATTCCTCCTTTTCCTTGAGCTGTCTCTTCTGTAGTTGGCTTTCATTGCCCACATCCTTTTTTTACCTTTTTGATTGAACCATGAGATGGTACCAGTGACCCTGTCTCTTCCTCTTTGAGTTGTTATCATTGTTCATTTTGCTTTCACAAGGGTCAGAGGACCCTTTTCACCTGGAGTGTAAAACTTCCATACGTGGTGTCAGGCTTTGAATTACACTCGCTCGCCTTCCAGCAGCGTTCTGTGAATAGCTCTCTGGATCTTAGTGGCGTTGCTGTTATTCTTCTCTCAGTATTGTCAGCTCGCCTAGTCCTCCAGGGGCCTCAGCTTCCACTGGGGGGCCTGCAGGAGACTGTCATTCAATGCCTGCACAAACAAGAGGGTGGCTGGGGTACACTGAGCAAAGCATGAGGGGTGTTCTAATATGCATGGCGGAAGTTCTGAAGTGTTCATTTGAGTTCTTCTAATTGGTCGATCCCTACTCTTGGAGCCTTGTTGAGCTTTCTATGCCCTGATTGCATGTGGTCAATGAGGTGGGATCTTGCGATGGTGAATGTGTGTTTTCAATCAGGAAAACACCCAAAGTGTGCGTTGATTTGGGTCGACAATAAGGTGCAGGGTTCCTCTGCGATGATGGGGGCAATACGCTCAGCCTCACTTTTGAGATGCCAGGCTCAGCATTCTCAAACTACAACTTTTTTTGCATGATACATCCCCTGGAATTACAGTTTGTCTTACGGTCTGGCTTTGGTCTTGCCAACCGCCTGCTTTCCTCGGTGAGTGGGGGCTAATATGGTGTCCTGCTTCACTCAAGGCACATTAATATAATGGTTACATAGAATGAACCCATCACTGCTAGCATGAATTCAGTCTGGACTCTCCACAGTTGAATGAAGTTCTCTCAGGATTTGCCATCATGCATTTTCAGCTGAGTGAGGAATGTCTTCCATGTGTGCTTTAGTAGCTGTAGCACTCATCTCACTTTTTTCAGGCACTTGTCCAAGTGGGATTCCTAGGTGATGTCCATGATCCCTGGGCCTTTAAGCATGCAGCCTGACAATCATCCTCACATACTCTTCAATGTCATTAGCATGCCTGTTGGCTGCTTTTTCTACATCCTCCTGGTGTCTTTACACAATGTCAGTTGGTTTTCCTGCTCCTGGCCGGTAAGTGACATCTAAATTATGTTGTTCTAGATGTACCACCCACTTTTCGACTCTTGTTGGGGGGTGTTGAGATGTGCCCTGGAAGAGGTTGATCAGAGGCTTGTGGTCTGTATTTGCTTGAAAACTCCTAGGTTAAGGTGAAAATGGGTGCATTCTAATTTGACTGCAAGGGCTTCTCTTTTGGCCTGGGTATAGCGATTGCCTATGTGACTTAACTCCCAACTCACAAAATACCATCTGTTTCTTCTCTGCTCTTGCGCTAAGACCGCTCCTAGTCCCATTGTGCTGGCATTAACTATTAGTTCAGTCTTATTTTGGGAGTTAAATAAGACCATGGTTGTATCATGAAGCAACACCTCTTTAATTTTACTGAAGGTATATTCATGGGTGGCTCTTCCTTCCCATCTACATGGACCTTTGTGACGGTTTGCAGTTGTTTTGTCAAGGTCTCCTGATTTGAAATGAGCCAACCGCAGGAATTCCCCATACCTAAGAAGGTCTTGATTTCCATTGCGCATCTGGGATGTTCCTGATGATCCCAGGCTTCTTCAGGTCTATTTTCACTGTTTCGTTCGAGAAGATGCAGCCAAAGAACTCGATGTGGTCTTCGATTCACTTTCATTTATTCCCATTGTCACGAAAGACCATGATCGGACAGTCTTTTGGGAGTGGCACTCACATACCGGTGGTGCTCTTCGATCGTCTTTGAGTGTATTAGGATGTCATCACTTGTATTGAGGACACTCTCCAGTACTGACAAAGCCTGTCTTTTTTTAAAATATATTTTTATTATCATTTGATATCAATACAAACAATTGTGCAGTAGGTCAAGCCATTTGTTCACGGTGCCAATAGAGTAAAATATCAGGTGAATTGAAGGTCTAGAGTGGTCAAAAGAATACACATTTAACTATCAATACTTAAGCAAACCAGGATATAGTCCTAACAGAGTCCTAAACCCCCTTTCTGCTTTAAATCCTGCTGGAGTTTACATCCGTAATCCCATGAATGTTTCGGGTCAATCCAACATTCATGTACTTTTATTCTGTAAATGTTATAGCGATTTAAGAAAGACAAGGATTGTCCCAATTTTAAAAACTCTGGGGATCAGACATGCCGCCTGGCATTTATTGTTTTACAATATCTAGATAACGTCCACTCGGTCTGGAGAATATCAATGTTTTAAAAAAAGTTGTTCATCTAAGTCTTAGTATATGACTATGGACATTTCTTTGGTCTCCACATATGTATGTTCCTTTTTAATGATTGTTTGAACTAACAGCTGTTTGTATATCTCAACTTATATCGTGATCTCTTTTAAAACCAATTTTTATTATGTGATATCTATATGTTTTCATCCGCTTTTATGATTGTTTGAATCATCAATCGAATAAAGCTGTGATTGAATTGAATTGACTCTGAGTTAACCCCTTGGCTGCTGCCGTCGGCCAACGGTCGACACGTGCACTACCTTGGTAGTGCTGCGAACGTCCGTTGGCCGACGGTGCCCGACCCGTTTTTCGAACGTTCAGCACTGGAGCTGAACGTTCGATGCAGGCAAGGTGTTAATCTGATATTCCCAACTGGGGGAACCAAGTGAAAATCATTTTTACTAACTTGCCTTATGGCGATGGCAGCCTTTATTTTACAGTGAATAGTGTATGTTGTTTGATTTTATCACGGAATTTTATTATGTACTATTTTACCATATATTTTTATGGTTTGAAATTACTTAAACCGAATAAAGAAGAATTGAATTGAAGTGAATTAAGGTAAGCAAAAGAAATAAAGGGTGTAACTGATGTGTCTAGAGGTAATCGGTCCTCGGGTGGCAGGGGGGAAGGCTGGAGGAACAAATCGCAGTATGTGCCAGTGATGTGTGTATATCCAGTGGCTTCTATCAGAATGAGTGGTCTTTGCATTCATAGGCAGAGTGAGCGGTCCACCTCATAGGACAGTCTGGGAAGCATAGTATGGGTAACCAGGATCTATTCTCATATTCTTACATCACTAATCGCTTACAGAAGGACAGCCACCCTCCTCCGATCTGAATCACCATCCTGGCTCCCCTATTCTTGCTCCTCTTGTGAGTCCTGTTCTGAATGCACAACCATCTCCAGATGGTCCCAGTTCCCTAGCACCTCCTTCCACAAGCTTGCTATTGGGCATCTCCAATGTGTCTTGTGTCTACCCTAATGAAGGACTTTTCTTTAGCTTTGGCCAAAGTGGTAACGTCTCTGATCCACACCTCGGACACTGGCCTAGTTCCTGATTACACTGCAATTCAACATTTAGCCAGAATGAGAGTCAGGTCAAATAATATAGTGCACACTTTACATGTTTTGGGTCTGGGGAACCTTCCTAAGAGGCAGGTCTCTATTGTTGTAGGAAAGTAGGTTCTGCTTCTTATGGTTACCCCCACTGTTTGCTGATGTAGTACTGTTTTTGGCATAGTCTCACTGGGATCCTGCTATCCAGCACACCAGTCTATCTGCGTTCTCCCTTAAAATGATATGCATGCACTTTAGGTACACTCCAGATTGGAATCTGGGGTACCCTTATCAGTCCCTAGTATATGGTATACCATGTACCCAGGGCATAGGTATCCCAGAGGTCTCCCATGGGCTGAAGCATGTATTATGCCACCCCTGAGAGGCCATCCAAATTGACATGACAAGCCTGCTACAGCAGACTGTGTAAAATGGTGCTTGCACCACTTACGTAAGATATAGGTTCACAATATCTATCTTAAATCACTACACTTAAATACCTATCAGTCACCCCTGTGGCAGGCCTTAACAATCCTGAAGGCAGGGTGCTGGGTTATACATGAGAGGGAGACCCTGCATGAACAGAGCCTATCTGCAGCCTTCGGAGACCATTATCCGGGGTTGTCGGTGATACCGCAAGACATATAGGTTTAAGTGCATTATAACCTCGCAGTAAATGTTAAATTTAAAACGGCTGCTTAGATACATGTTGTGTTTAGTGTCAAGCACCTTGGAATCATACCTTCACCCCAGTAACTGGTGTGGGAGATATGATTCCACCCTTCCAAAGGGACATATGTGGGTCACAGGTCTACCCGGTACCAGCTTTCTCTGCCTGGGCAGCACAAAATAGACGCTGCCAGCCACAGACCCAATTCTGCTCTACTGCTTTTGAGCCAAGCTCGAGCAGAGGAAGGCATGACAATAGGCATCGTGTCACAGGGAGGTGCGACCACCTCCCAGACAGGGTTTAGTGTATTGGGTGGGTGCACTCTGAGAGTGCCAGAAAGTCTACACTGGGGGCACATTTGGTGTCCCTGTGCATAGTCCAGCTCAAACCAGTTCTGGGAGCCATTTGCTCCTGCTCTGGTGCAAAACTGGACACAGGACATGGGTGTAGCCACCCCTCTATCCTGGCCCTCCCTTAGGAGGGTCCACAGAATTTTTCCAACCCCTTCCCATGGGTATAAAGTGGGTTACCTGACTACAGGACTTTAGATTTTACCTGGACAAGATTCTGCTAAGAAGAAACCAAGTACTTCGACTGCCTGCACGACGCTGGACGAAAGAAGAATCTCCCTTGGAGTAAAGGAGGTACTCTCCTGCAAAAACAGGCACCTAAATGTATCTTACCAGTTTGCTTCTCCTGAGCTCCTGAGGACTCCAAAGATTTCAGCAACACAGGACATAGGTTCCCGAAGGTCCCAGAGGTTGATCTGCCTTCTCGGCGATTCTGAGACCAGTATCCCTCCTGGTGACTGTGCAACCCAAACCCATGTGCACCACATACATTTGCAGTTGCATATACTTAGTGATGATTCCCTAACTCGTGCATTGGACTCCCTGTAGTCTTGACCCCAAGCAGTATTTGCACCAAAGATTTCCGGCCTCCACTCCACGAGTGTCCTGTGGTCTAGTACTTTGCAAACTTGCTTGAGGTCTCCTTGTGATCCCTGGTCCATTGGCCTGTGGGTCCTGGCGAGGATCCCCTTGTTTGTTCTTGAGCCTACCTGTATGCTCCAGATGTGCCCTGACTCTCTAGTGCTTGGAGAGTCCCCTGAACCTTGCTGGTCCACACCGTAACCTGTTTCCTCTGACTGTATGGATTGCATTTGCCAAGACTTGTTGGTGCTCCAGCCGGACATTGACCCTTCAGTACACAACATAGTTTGTTGGACAGCTCACCTCTGGACCCTGGTCATCCTTGACATCTCCTGGTCCCTGTGGCTGCAGAGTCAATCAACCCTTCTTCACTCCTGAAGCATTCGACATCGGTGGGCATTCGACTACTGAGCCCCTGGTCACTTGAAGTGACCCATACGCTGTCCCCTCTGCTTTCAGATTCTTCTCACCTCAAATCCAGGCTTGGATTCCACTGGACATTCTTCACCCTCCTGGCAGCAGGATTCCTTTGCAGCTCTCCATTGAAAAAGATCAAGGTTTCCGACACCACTTGACCCCTATGCACCTGGCTCCTCTGGTATAGGTAACACGGGTACTTTGGTACTCACTGGTGGGCTGGCCTTAGAACCTCCTAAATTCTAAAGGGTTGGCTCGAAGTCATCTTAGAAGTGTCCTTAACTTGTACCTTTCCAACCACGACTTTCCCATAGAGTTGTACGGAGCACGCGTTCGTGTTTCCACACTACACCCGTCCTCCATGGGCTCCCTGTGTCACTCCTCTGGGTGGTCCCTTGGGGTCCCAGTGATTCTACGTACTCTAGGCACTGTGTCTAGACAAGTCATTATTGTTATAACATTTGTTTAGTATATGGCTCGGTCTCCCACTGGAGCCCGCTATGTATTTTGCTATTTACAAATTTTTTTTGATTCAGTATTGTGTACTTTGTGCCCTAGTCTCGTATAGCGACTAGTAGAGAGTGGTATATTACTAAATACAATTTTGTTTTATATATAAACACATTTGTGAGTAACCTGAGGACATTTCGCTGCTGGGAGCTTTGTGCGCTGTCTTAGCGAGTTTTAATCTTTTTTATTGTTGATTTGTAATGTGGTGTGGTGTCGTGAGAGGACACTTTTAAAGCTGCTGTGCCTTCTTCTTTTTGGTGCAGTGTCTGTGCCTTTTAAACTGCTCACTACGGGCGGCACCTGTCTTCTTCTCTTTCTGACTGCCTTAGCACAGTCGGCACACAGTGGGGAGGAGCATTGCTACGGGACGGGTCGGTGGAGACTTCGCCTCTTCCGGGTGTGAATCCTGACGCTGCTCCAATTGGTTGGGACCATCCATGTGATCTGGTCCCGCCCTTCCGGTAGCTAGCGTTCCAGTTGGAGGGGCCACAGGATATAGCTGCAAGGAGGCGCGAGCGCGCAGCGGGCGAGCACAGCGGGCGTGCCGACGGCACGCTGAAGGCTCGCCAGAGGCGAGCCCGTCTGCGCCCGTCCGCGCTAAGGACGCGCTCTGCGCCGGGCATGCTGCCTCTCCCTTGTTAATTGGGACCCATGGCCATGGTAACGCTATAAGGTATTCGTCGGCCGCGCTGCACGCCCTAAATAGAGGTGCTAGTAGCAGGGGTAGTTTGGGTCTGGTAGAATCCGCAGCTCCGCTGTCCGATTTCTTGACCAGGGACATTCTCCCATGTGGGCAACTGAATGTTCGGTCCTTACCTAAACATAGGACAGAAATTCAGCTATTAGTAGAAGCTCATGATTTGGAGGTACTGTGCATGACTGAGACCTGGACGTGGCAGGACTGCGAGGTTAACCTTGGATTAGCCTGCCCGCCAGGCTTCAAAATATTGCACATGCCAAAGTTGGAGGGGAAAGGGGGAGGGGTGGGGCTAATTTATAGAGAGTCCCTGAACTTGAAGACCATTGATATTGATTTGGTCGCAGGGGTTGAACTCCTGGGGTTCACTATCAAGAGTGAGCTGGGCCAATCCCTGACAGGGATTATTTGCTATCGTCCACCGGGGTTTTTTAGTGTGCTACAGCAGCAACTTCTCCTGGAAATTTTTACTAATATGGCGGCCACACACCGGAGAGTTTTAATTCTGGGCAATTTTAATCTTTGGCCGAATGGCTCCCTTGATACAGGTTTGGCCAATATATCCCAATCATGTGAGGAGCTGGGACTGCGTCAACAAGTCTCGGTAGCCACCCACTCGGGGGGACACATGTTGGACCTCATCTTTGCTTTAGATGAGCAGCTATACATGGGGGAGGTTCTCTCGATGGACTGGACTGACCACTTTTTGGTCAAATTCTACCTGAATATGGCCAATTGGGATAAAAGGGAAGGCAATCCGAAGACTAATTTTGTGGGGAGGGATTGGAGGGCCTTGGTACAGAGGAAAAGTCATGGTGAAGTGTTCTCGGTGGAAGACTGCTTCTCGCCGGAGGCTCAGGTCGATGAGAACTACTCCACTTTCTGTAAAGAGATCACTCTGACCCTGGACTCACTGGTGCCTCGCAAATCCTTTCAGAGTAAGGGGAGGCCATCTGCCCCCTGGTTTAGGGAGGAAATGAAAAAACTGAAGCTTGACTGTAATCGGGCCGAGAGAATCTGGAGACAGAAATATCTAATTGAGGACAAAAAGGCCTGGAGAGCAAATATTTTGGAATATAGGAAGGTCATTAAGAGACCGAAGGCTGACTTCTTCGCCTCAGCGATACTCAGGGCTTCAAAGAGCTCTTGCGGCATTTTTTTAAATCCTCAATAGCCTGACTAAACCTGAGTGTTGTAAACATGACTTCATGTCATCTCAGAGGCTCTGTGATAATCTTGGCAACTTTTTTCATAATAAACTTACCTTTATCATTGAGGAGTTGGGGAAGGCATCAGAGCCGTCGAAAGCAGGAAACGAGCAGTTGTCCCTTATCAAGGACAAGGGTGAGCTGACAGGGAATGGCAGTACAGTGGAGGTTGCCTTGGGGGCACTTTTTGAATTCCCCCTTCTTCAGATTGAGGATTTCTACAAGTTAACAGATAGCATTGTGTCAGGCTCCCCCTTGGACCCACTGCCTTGTAGAACTCTTACCACTATTGTGTAAGATCTGTAATCAGTCTCTTGCAGAAGGGGTGGTTCCAAGCCAATGGAAGCAGGCGTTGGTAACGCCATTGCTTAAAAAATCCTCCCTTGATCCAGAATGTCTAAAGAACTTTAGACCAATATCCCTTCTCCCTTTCCCGGCCAAGGTAGTGGAACGGGTAGTGAGTGGCACACTGTCCGCGCATTTAGAACAGGGTAAACATCTGGAGGAGGAGCAGTTCGGGTTTCGACCAGCTCATGGTACTGATACGGCACTGGTGACCGTAATGGATGAGCTTCGGGGGCGGGCAGACAGGGGCCAGGTAGCAGTGTTGATTCTGCTGGACCTGTCTGCCGCCTTCGATACGGTCAACCACAACATCCTTCTGAACCGGTTGAGTGAGGTGGGAGTCACGGGAGTGGCCCTTAGATGGTTTCACTCCTTTCTCTCAGGGAGGCAGCAAGCGGTGTCTCTTCCTCCTTACCAATCCGCCTCTACTCATGTCTCACATGGGGTGCCTCAGGGCTCGGCCATCAGCCCCATTCTTTTTAATGTCTATTTGAGACACTTGTTGACGATCATCAAGCATTATAACATCAAGGTCATCAACTACGCTGATGATACGCAATTCATTTTCTCCCTGGAGGGAGAGCAGTCCATCTCAGTAGAGGGGTTTCATAGATGTTTAGAAGATATGTCACAGTGGCTGAAGGAGAATTCTTTACAGTTTAATATAGCTAAAACTGAGTTGTTGCAATTTGAGACGCGTAGTAACGCGGTATGGCCGCCCATGAATCTGTGGCCCCCAGAGTTTCCCAACCCTGGCCAGCTGGTCAAAACAGTTCGTAACTTGGGGGTAACATTTGATTGTAACCTCTCCCTGCAGGTGCACGTGGGGAAGGTGGTGAGCTGCTGCCTGGCGATTATTCGCCCTTTGAGGAAGATTTTTCCTCTTTTACTCCATCAAGTCCGCGTCCTGATAGCACGGAGTACGATACTTAGTCGGGCGGATTATTGTAACGCCCTGCTCCTTGAATCCCCTAAATTCCTACTAGACAGGCTACAGCAGATGCAATCTGCCACTGCTAAACTGATACTAGGATGGTCAAGGAGGTCCTCCGCCTCTGGAGCATTGGCGGAGTTGCACTGGCTCCCTGTGACACAAAGAATCAAATTCAAATCCTTGTGTCTAGTTTTTAAAGCCCTACATGGAAAAGGACCCGTCTCTTTCCAGCAAAAATTTGAATGGTACGTTCGGGTAGAACGCTCCGCTCCTCTGGAGGCAAGTTAATAAAAGTCCCACATTTAAAAAAGTTAGAGCTGGTGGTAGATCATTTGGGGTGGCTGCGGCCAGGCTGTGGAACACTCTACCTACTGAACTGAGACAACACAAGGATCTTCTCGCGTTCAGAAAGAACCTTAAAACTTGGTTATTCCCTAAGAACTAGGCCTGTGCCTTAGCCCCCCTTCTGTGTTGACATGGTCTTTGAGTTACTAGCGCCAAGATGCCTGTCAGGTGATAGTGTGCTTTAGAAATTGTATAAATAAATAATAATAATTCTCCTTTTATTTAGTCATTTAGGAGGGGATATTCTGGTAAAACAAGCTGCTTTACATTCCTTCAAGATTAAGCCTGAAGGCTGCTCTCCATAGCTACCACTAGGATAGCTAGCAATAAGGTTATCTTTGACCTCATGCATCATAAGGGTTATGTGGACTGGTACAGGGTGCCCACTTTAATTAGCGGACAGCATATACCAGGCCACCTTCTCACATTGGTGTGCAGCGGTTGGGATTCAAGTTTACTATTGTTTTACCAGATAAATGTCATTGAATGATTAACTGAAAACCACTAAGTATTAGATACATATAATACAATCAAGATTAGAATAAAGTAAGTTCTACTGAACTTGGAGTTGGGTAAGCCAAGGGTCTAGCACACCCTTTCTCCAACTCAAGAGGGTTTAGTCGCCACTAGGTTAGGTAGGTGCCTACACCACACAACACTAGTATGTCTTTTAGAGGAGAAGCCAGTGGCTCTCTGCTAACTAGATACAATGGCATCTCATTTCCAGAACTGTGAGCCATATGTGCAGCTAGGAAGTTGAGGACAGGGAGAACGGCAAACACCCAACGTCTCATTGAGATTTTGCTCTTAGATAACCTTAGAAAGACCCCAGGGTCTGATGAGGTAGACAGAGTGGGTGGGGCAGGGACTGAGGAAAGGGCAGGAAGTGAAACCTTCTTTGACCTAAAATCAAACCCTGATCAGGAGAATCAAGATGATTCTAACCTGGAGAACCCAGATCTTCCTTCAGGTGGGGGAAAATGCCCCAGTGGCCATCTCATTACTACACCAGGAAGAGAACAGAGTTTACCTGGGAGATCCAGGGCTCCCTCTGTGGAGTCTAATCACTCAGGAACTTCTGTAGAGACTTCGATATCAAACAAGAGGGAATCCTCTTATGATAAGCAGTGACAATTTATGGAGCTTGAGAGAGTCAAGCTCAGGCTCAAGAAAGAGCAATTGACCCTAGACAGCGAATCCCTAGAGCTCCAAAGAGCAACAAGAAGATTGTGACTAGAGTCCCATGGTGGCAGAGACAGTGTCCCTAGAGCTAAAGAATATTCTAATGATCATAGGAACCTGAACAAGAAAGTCCCTCCCTATCAGAGTGGGGATGACAGCCACAAGTGGATAACTGCACTAGAAAGGGTCTGCAAGGCATAGAGGGTCTCTCAAGAGTAGTGGGCAGCTATCTTATGGCTCTCCTTTGGTGACATAGGTAGAGATAAGCTCCTCACTGTTAGAGAAGAGGATGCTGGCAATTACTCAGTCTTGAAGAGTGCTCTCATTGATGGGTTTGGATTAACCACTGAATAATACAGGATTAAGTTCAGAGACACCCAGAAGGTACAGACTCAGGACTAGGTTGACTTTGTAGATTGTGCTACTAAGGCTCTGGAAGGCTGGTTACATGGCAGTAAGGTGTGTGATTTTAAAGGATTGTACAATTTAATTATGAGGGAGCAGATCCTTAATAATTGCCAAAATCGGTTGTTGCATCAGTACTTAGTGGATTCTGATCTGACCTCTCCCCAAGAATTAGGAAAGAAGGTAGACAAATGGTCAGAACCAGGGGGGAGCAGAAAATTCAGAATCAAGGTGTTGACCAAAAGAAGCAAGATGCTAAAACCTCAGATAAGGGTGGGGAGAAGGGTAAAGACCAGAAGTCTTCACAAGGGCCCCAAAAACTTGCATCTGGGGGGGAGTCACAGTCTAACAAAGGAAAAGACAAAAATACATCTTAGTGTCATATCTGTAGAGATAAGACACATTGGACAAAATATGTCAGTTGTGCAAGGGCCAAGGAATCTACTCCAGCCACCACTGCCCCTAAGACAACTGTTTCCCCTAGCTCAGTTCCAAGTGGTGGTGTGCAGAACAAGGGTATTGTAGGGTTAATCTTGGGATCTGACATGGATTCTGGCGTAGTCAGAATTCCAACTCAGGCTGTGTTGGTCTGTGATGGAGGCATGGATATTGCCTCCCTATTTGTCAGTCCCAGTAATCTGGACAAGTACAGACAACAGCCTTTGATCAATGGTAAGGAGGCCATGGCATACAGGGAAACAGGTGCACGTGTCACAATGGTGACAAAAGATCTTATGGACCCTGAACAGATCATACTTGGTGAAATGTACCAAGTGACCAATGCAAGCAATGTCAGGACAGACCTTACCTTGGCAGTTGTGAATTTAACCTGGGGAGGGGTAACTGGCCCTAAGAAAGTTGTGGTTAGCCCAGACCTCCCTGTAGAATGCTTATTGGGCAATGATTTGGAAACTTCAACTTGGGCTGAAGTGGAACTCGGGACACATGCAGAATTGCTAGGCATCCCTGTAGATGTATTTGCCATGACTAGGTCACAGGCCAAAATGTTTTCCACTGAACAGGCCCTGGATCCTGAAAAGATGGACCAGGTGCCTTCCAAGAGAAGGAGCAGAAGGGGTAAGGCAGTGTCTTCCCTCCTGCCTCAGAGTGAGGATCAGTCTCTTGAGGGAGATTATCTCAGCCCCTGTGAAGGAGCTGTCTCAGAGGAACCTGAACCTGACCAGATTGAGTTCTTGGGGAAAGGGGGCCCTTCCAATGCAGATCTGAGCCAGGAGCAGCTGAGCTGCCCCTCTCTTGAACCCCTCAGACAGCAAGCTGCTGCTGAGGCTGCTGGGAGTGCAAGTGGGTCCCACGGGATCTACTGGGAGGATGAACTTCTGTATTCAGAGGGTAGAGACCCCAAACCTAGTGCTACCAGGAGGTTGGTTATGCCTCTGAAGTTTAGAAGCTTACAATTAAAACTGGTACATGACATGCCAATAGCAGGACACTTAGGCCAATGTAAGACCTGGGACAGGCTTGTCCCTCACTTTCACTGGCCTCACATGTCAGAAGACACAAAGGAGATTGGTTGCTCATGTATCACTTGTGAAGCCAGTGGTAAGGCAGGTGGTACTACAGAGGCCCCCTGATATCACTACCTGTGGTGGGGGTTCCCTTTGAGAGGATTGGGATTGACATTGCTGGACCGATGGATGATATGATATGATAAATAGTATTTATTGAGCGCGTGTTTACCAGCAGTTTCTTGGCGCTTAGTGGAAAATGCGTGAACATATGCAGCGGAAAAGCCATTAATCAAAGGACAGGGAGAAAAGCCACGTCTTGAGGGATTTCCTAAACAGGGGGTAGGAATGGATTTGGCGTAGTTCAGGGTGAAGAGTGTTCCAAAACTGAGGTTCCATAAATGCCAATCGAAGTCCACCATGTTTTTTTTTCCGTTTAAAAGAATGCGGGGTCAGGAGATTGGAGCGAGCAGAGCGTATGGAGTGGGGGGGGGGACATAGCGCTGAATTCTATTGTCGATGAAAGCTGGCCCGTGGGATGACGGGCTCTGTGGATCAGACAGCCCAATTTGAAGAGACAGCGTTGGGCGACCGGAAGCCAATGAAGGCTCTTAAGCAGAGGTTTCTCATGGTGCGATCGAGGTTGTCCATACACAAGTCTGGCTGCTTGATTCTGCACCAGTTGAAGCTACTGTAGCTGATATGCGGGAATTCCGGCATAGAGTGAATTAGCATAATCAATGCATGACATAACTAAGGCCAGGGTGACTTGAATAAGGGCCTCAAAAGAAAGAAATCTGCTAATTTTCTGGATCCTGCGTAAATGGAAAAAGCAGGAAGAGACCACCAAATTAATCTGAGTCTTCAGAGTAAGATCAGTGCTTATTGTAACACCAAGGCATTTGACCATGCTAACTGGAGAGGGTGGAAGACCCATGGAAAGGGATCAAAAATTGGAGTTCCAAGGGTTGGCTGACGTCCCTGTGAGGACAAGCTCCGTCTTGTCCGGATTTAATTTTAACTGGTTTAGTTTCATCCAGATTCTGATGAAGGTCATGGTAGACTGAAAGGTCTCCATTGCGGAGGGTGACGAGTTGATGGTAAAAATAAGTTGGAGGTCATCAGCGTAGTTGAAAATGTCTACTTCTCTTTATGTTCCCAGATGCAGATCCTCCAACTGCATCTGGGAACATATTCAAACTAGTGGTGGTAGACCATGCCACTAGGTATCCAGAGGCAATTCCCCTTAGGACTAGCACAGCTCCTGCTGTGGCTTGAGCTCTCCTAGGAGTCTTTTCTAGAGTGGGTTTCCCTAAGGAGGCAGTATCAGACAGAGGTGCAAACTGTATGTCTGGTTATCTGACTGCTATGTGGAAGGAGAGTGGAGTGAATTACAAATTAACCACACCCTATCACCCACAATGCAATGGGTTAGTTGAGAGATTCAACAAAACACTCAAGGGCATGATAAAAGGTCCCCCTGAAAAGCTTAGGCACAGATGGGACATCCTTTTGCCCTGCCTTCTCTTTGCCTACAGAGAGGTTCCTCAGAAGGGGGTTGGTTACAGCCCTTTTGAACTTCTGTTTGGACATCCAGTTAGGGGTCTCTTATGTTTGGTTAAGGAGGGATAGGAGTTACCTCTCAGATCATAGTGGACTTTGTACTTGGTCTCCGCTCTTGGATGGCTGAGTACATGAAGAAGGCATCCAAAAACCTTGAGGCTAGCCAAGAATTGCAAAAGGCCTGGCATGCCCAAAAGGCGGTTTTAACTGTATACCAGCCAGGACAGAAGGTATAGGTGTTGGAGCCTGTGGCCCCAGCATCTCTTCAAGACAAGTGGAGTGGACCCCATGCCATTCTTGTGCAAAAGGGAGAGGGTACCTACCTGGTGGACCTTGGAACTCCCAGGAGCCCCCAGAGGGTACTCCATGTGAACAGGCTCAAGCTAAATGTAGACATGGCAGACATGGGCTTGCTCATGGCTACTGATGAGGGACAGGAGGAAGAGAATGTCCACTCTCTAATCTGCTTTCACAGAACCCTGATGATGGTTCAGTTGATGGTGTAACCTTGGCAGACAGCCTCACTGAACAGCAGCAGACTGATTGTAGGGAAGTCTTCAATCAGTACAGACATATGCTTTTACTGACTCCAAGTCAGACTACCTGGTGTTCACATGAGGTGGACACAGGTGACGGTCTGCCTGTTAAAAATAAAATGTACAGGCAGCCTGATTATGTCAGGGACTGTATCAGGACTGAAGTCCAGAAGATGTTGGAACTGGGAGTGATTGAGCCCTCAGATAGCCCTTGGTGGTAAGAGAGAGGTGAGGTTCTGTGTTGACTGTAGGAGAGTAGGATCTGCTTCTTATGTTTACCTCCACTTTTTGCTGGTGTTTCACTGTTTTTCGACTTTAGTCTGGCTGGGGCCCTGCTATCCAGGACCTCAACCTAGCTGCTTCCTCTTTAAAAAGATTCCATGTAGGTTAGGTACATTCCAGTTTGGTGATTGGGGTACCCTTATGAGTCCCTAGTATATGGTATCTTAGGTACCAAGCGCATAGGTACCCCAGAGGCCTACCAGGGGCTGAAGCATGTATTATGCCACCCCTGGGAAGCCTTCCAAAATGAAACCATAGGTCTGCTATTGCAGCCTGTGTAAGGTGGTGTATGCACCTCTTACTTAGATATAGGTTCCCTATATCTACCTTATATCACTACACATATAAACCTATCAGTCACCCCTATGGCAGGCCTTATCACTACTGAAGGCAGGGTGCTGGGTTTTGTGTGAGAGGGTGCCCATGCATGAGCATTATAACCTCGCGGTAAATGCTAACTTTGGAATGACTGCAAAGAAACATGTTGTGTTTTGTGTCAAACACTTTGGAATCATACCCCCCCCCCCACCCCTGGCGGCGGGGGTATGATTCCACCCTTCTAGAGGGAGAGACATGTACACACCAGTATACCCGGTACCAGTTTAACACAAAATGGATGCCACAGCCACAGATAAGAGTCTGCTCTCCTGCTGCTGGATGAAACGCCGACAGGGGAGGCCTGGACAATAGGTTTCCTGTCACAGGGAGGTGTCAACACCTCCCAGACAGGCTTTAGTGTATTGGGGCTGGGTGGGTGCACTCTGAGACTGGACAAAGGAATTGGCTCTTCTGGGATAGGTAACAGGGGTACTTCGGTACTCACTGGTGGGTTGGCCTTAGAACGGCCTAAATTCCAAAGGGTTGGCTCGAAGTCCTCTTAGAAGTGTCCTTAACTTGTAATTGTCCAACCGTGACTTTCCCATAGAGTTGTACGGAGCACTCGTTTGTATTTCCACACTGCACCCGCCCTCCGTGGGCTCCCTGTGTCACTCCTCTGGGTTGTTCTTTGGGGTCCCAGAGATTCTACGTGCTCTAGGCACTGTGTCTAGTCAAGTCGTTATTGCTATACAATTTGTTTAGTATATGGTTCTGTCTCCCCCTGTATTTTGCTATTTATGAATGTTCTATTGATTCAGTATTGCGTACTTTGAGCCCTTGTCTCATATAGAGACTAGTAGAGAGTGTTATATTAATAAATACATATTTTTATATAAACACTGAGTGGTTCTCCTTTCATTTAGTCATTTAGGAGGTGATATTCTGGTAAAACAAGCTGCTTTACATTCCTTCAAGATTAAGCCTGAAGGCTGCTCTCCATAGCTACCACTAGGATAGCTTTCAATAAGGTTAACTTTGACTTCATACATCTTAAGGGTAGTGTGGACTGGTACAGGGTACCCACTCTAATTAGTGGACAGCATGTACCAGGCCACCTTCTCACAATCGTGTAAGGGAGAGAGCAGCCTATGTCGGTATGCAACTGGAGAAGTACTATAGTCCACATCATGTGACTAAAATCTTTGTTACATAGCTGACATCTAGGAAATTCATGAGGTTCCCCACCACATATGACCCTTAATCTGTGGGGTGTGAGATAGGTCATATGTACAAAGTTGAATTGAATATATTTAAGCCTCGTATTGCGAGATACTTTTTCAGGGTATGCCAATATTTGACCCCATTCCCTATCTGTGACCTTTCAGCCTAAGACTCTGTCGCATTTATCCGCCCTACATCATTTAGAGAAGACTTGTAAAGCCATGCCATCAGGTGCCTTTTCCGATCAATAGAAAGCAAAAGCCTGAGCACTGCATGGGCCGTGGGTTCCTCCTGTCTCCCATCCCACAGATCAGCAAACATCTGCACCAGTGCTTCATAGTTCAGAAATTTCTTCGGGGCAATGTGTATTGCTCTGTTAAGTCTTCTAGTGTAATCAGGGAGCCTAATTGGTAGCAGTCGACCACAGTCATCAGTCTGGCCTCCGTCCACTCCGAGAGTTGGGCAGCAGAGATACAAGTGAAAGTGTCACTTTGAGGCAGGCCCACCAGTGGCAAGGTGGGCGCATAAATTGGTGTCCTCCAGGTCTGTACTGTGCAGCTATGACAGCATTGCAAGACTACTAACAGTTGGGTGCTCTGTTGTCGAATAGCAACTTCTGGGCGTAGTAACTGGGCCATTAAGCGTCCCTGGTGTGGTGTGAAACCCAGGAGATCCAGCTCATATTTCTGTGACCCATCAAGACATCTGGCTACCCACTGTAGCTGTGCTGCCAGGTAGTACAGCTCAAAATCTGGTGTCCCCATGTTTTCCCTCCTTCAGTGGACGTCTCAGGATCTCGAGTGACACCCTGTGGCAACACCTGTCCCATATTAATTCCCTGCGCAGAACATCCAGCTGCCTGAACCATATTATAGGCCCCCTAACCAGGAGGTTTGTCAAAAAAAGCAAGGAAGCATGACCATTTTGGAGACTGATAGTCGGTCCATGATGAGTAAACTCAGCGATCTCCAAAAGGCGACGCAGGATTTGAGAGAGCGAATTGCTCTGTCCATGTTACCCTCCCCTAAGTAATCTGGGTGTGGTATATCTGAACACCAGATATTTAAATGTCTGGGTGCCCATGCAAGTCCTGGGGAAAGGGAAAACAGTTGGTGTACCTCTGTTTCATAGGGTAATAGGCAGGTTGTGATTCTGCTGACTTGTAGGCCTAAGAGTGCCCCAAACTCCTCCAGGCGTTGGATTGAATCTGGAGATCCAGTAGGGCCATCAGACAGATACAGGAGGAGCTCATCTGCATAAAGCGAGATGATGTTTTCATGTTTGTCTGTCATTATGACACTGTCACCACCTTCCTGACAAAATAACTCCACTGGGAGTTCAGTCCATGTTTAACATAAATAGTGGATGGAATGTGGATGTAGGTGCAACACAGACCTTGACTTTGGGGAGGGATATCACAGTCACACTCCTTGGGGTGCCAGGCAAGCGACCCACTCTCATGGACTTGACATAGAGCAACTCCAGTTTCGGGCCAGCTGTTTTACAAATGTAGCATAGAACTTTTCTGTGAGTCTGTTGGGGCATGTCTTATCTCCTGTACTGTGACTGGGCCTCCATGGTCCCCCCCTTTCCTCAGGCGGCCGCGTCGGCAGAAGGAAACAGTCCATGAAGTCATATTTTGAGCTTTTCTGGAAGCACCTCTGGGCGATGGTAGAGGGTCTCATAGTACATTCTAAACTCACCATTGATGGCCCCTGTGAATACATATGTGTCCCTGCTGCATATTAGAGGTGTGCAATGAATGTACCTCACAGTTCATGGTGAATGAGCCATGCTAGGAGCCCCCCTGATTTACCCTCTTCCTTGTCCTCCCTGGCTACATGGATTTTGTAGTCATGACATTGTAGGCATTCCAGGATGCTTTGTAGTATCCCTTTTGCAATTAGGAGCCTCAGATGTGTGGTAGGGTCTGTCCCCAAATCATTATCTAGATTATGAAGTTTAGCATCGAATGTTTGCCGTTCACCACTTAGCTCCTTACATGCCCTCACTGGCTGCCCCATGCAGTGACCACGGATCTCCATCTGGAAGGCATCTCCTTATGCAAGGCCAGGTGAGGTGTGTCTCCCATAGCATGGCAATGTGCACCCCCTTGTGTCAGAGATATCTGTGAATGTTGTATTGTTTAGATGCTGACCACATCCCACTGATGTTCCCTGTCATGCAAGAGAGCACTGGTTCTCTGTGAGCCATTTAGTCAATCTAATTTCCACCCTAAGGCATCCACCCATGGACCAACCCTGGGCCCTCCTCCTCCTCGCAAACAAGTACTATGTCCCCTGAGACAAATAATAACAAGTGCCCCAACTTATAACTCTCCAACCCAAACACAGATTAGCAGCGGCTGCCTGATCAAACTCATGAATACTAATCAACAGAGTCATAAGCAAAGCTCCACTAGACTCCTAGGAGGGGTTGAGTGGTGTGCAGTAGGCAAAACGAGTCCAGAATCAGCCTCATTGCTCCAGCCTGTGTACAGTACACTCACTGGGGGCAAGTTGTGGCCTCTACTGAGGTCTGTGTGTAGTTTTTATTCCAGTTTTTGGATGAGCCCAGTTCAGGAATCCGCTTCACTTCCCACATGGAATAATGGGACATGATTCTTGGCAGTTATTATTGTTGAGGGAACCAATAGTACTTGCAGGTGACTTTTGCATTGCACCAGCTGCAGCAGATTGCCTGTCAAGGGGCCAGGGGACAGCATGGCAAGGTCCGCAGTAACCTCCAAGTTAGATTAGATCATCAACTGATTGTGGGGTCACATCAGGGAGGACCTCTTCTTCCAAAACTGATCCGTCTGACTCCGAGGCCGCCGACTGTCTCTCCGATGGTAAGCCCAACTCGGAAGCCAACACCAACTACACTGTGGTTTCCGTTGCCACCTGAAGGGCCGCCGCTTTCTCCAGTGCCATTTGGGTTGTGGATGGCATTGTCAGGGTGCCTCTGCTTCAGGTCCTATAGGGCCTTTTTCTGGATTGCGCTTGGTGTATTCTTCCGCCCAGTGAGTGCCCGGCGGGGTCGTTCCCATTTTGTAGGCATCCAGCCAGTCACATGACATATGGAGGTCATCAAAAAAATGGAATGTACCATCTAGTAGAATCTTCAGTTTAGCTGGAAAGACCAGGGAGCATTTAAGGCCTTCATCCCTTAATGCTCTCTTTACCTACAGGAAGCATGCCCTCTTAGTCTGTACTTCAGCATTATAGTCTCGAAACAGTGTGACCTTCCAGTTTAATTTTTTACATGGGCTCACTGTCCTGGCCCTTAGCAGGAGTATGTCCCCCTCTCTGAAATTGAGCAGGTTGGCCATCACTCGGGGAGGTGGTTGGCCAGGCACAGCAGGTTGGCGGGCAGCTTATGCACATGTTCCAGAGCAAAGGAGGGTGCCAAAAGGTTTGGGGCAACTTCAGTCCGCAACGAATTCTCAACATAGGCTACCATTTCCCCTCCTTCCATATTCTCCTGGAGACCCACTGCGCAACATTGCTTTGCCGGTTGTGGCCTTCTGTGCCCTCAGCATGATCTTCTAGCATGCATACTCTGGCCATCATGTTTCTTGCTGTGACAATGCCATTTGCTCAGGGTACATTTCTTTCTCCCCATTCTCCACTTCTTTCCCTCTGTCTGCCAATTTCCGATGGTCAGCTCTCATTAGTCCTAGTCCCACAGATACAGTACCAATATCCTATTGGAGTGTGGATTTACTTTCTGCTACAACTGCTAATATCTTATCTAATTGTAGCTGCAGGGGAGGGGCCAGCTATTCAGTCCCTTCAGTAGTCCCAGAAGTAGGCAGTAAGGGATAATGTGTTCCTACCTGGGCACTGAGTTGTCTAGTCCTCAGCATCCCCATGTCCATAAGGTGTACAGCTAGCCAGTATGGGGGCAGTAGCAACAGGTGGGAGCAGCCTGGCCACATGTTTGCATAATGCATCCTGATGAAAAGGCCTTCTGCTTACAGGGAGACTAGGGCTGAGCACCAATGGGTGCCCCGATTACTTAAGTCTGGCTCAGGGATGCCCCTGTGGCCCCGCCTGCCGCCTCTGCACTTCTCACCACAGACACAAGGTCCCAGAGGCTCCACTGCATGTATGGGGCACTCTGGTTGCTCTCCAACTTTCTCTTCAATTTGTTAGTCACTCCTAGACCTCACTCCTGTCCCACGGGAAGGGGAGCAACAGAGTCAGCATTGCGTTCTCTTTGGCCAGGTAGGCCAACCACCTCTACTGGATGCAGAGCTTTGGAAGTCAGGACCAAGCTGGGATAACCGCTCAGGTGCAAGTAGCGGGTGGGGGCCAATGGTAGTATCTCTGCATTCCTTCACAGGCACTGTTTACAGTTGCTCATCAACCCCTTCGCTGCTAGGTCTCTTTCAGCACCTCTGTTGGTTCTTCCTGCACTGCTCTTGCTTCTTTATGCACCTCACTTACCTCTTTCTGCACTTCTCTTTCTTCTTTCTGAACCTCTGTTCCTTCTTTCAGCAATTCTCTTGCCTCCTTCTTCACTTCTCTTGCTTGTTTCTGTACCTCTCTTGCGTCTTTCTGCACCTTTGTTGCCTCTTTCTGCACTTCACTTGCTTCTTTCTGCACCTCTCTTGCCTCTTTCTGCACCTCGGTTGCTTCTTTCTGCACCCCTTCTGCCTCTTTCTGCACTCCTCTTCTCTATTTGTCCATCTCTCTTCTCTCTTTCTGCACCACTCGTGCCTCTTTCTGTACCTCTGTTGCTTCTTTCTGCACTTCTCTTCCTTTTTTCTGCATCCCTTGTGCCTCCTTCTGTACCCCTGTTGCTTCTTTCTGCACTTCTCTTGGTTCTTTCTGCACTTCTCTAGCTTCGTTCTGCACCTCTCTTGCAGCAACTCTGTTGCTTTTTCTGCAGATCTCTTGCCTCTTTCTGCACCCCTCTTTTCTCTTTCTGTACCTCTCTGGCATCTTTCTTCACCCCTGTTCCCTGCTTCTGCACCTTTCATGCTTGTTTCTGTTTCTCTCTTGCCTCTTTCTGTACCTCTGTTGCCTCTTTCTGCACTTCTCTTGCTCTTTCTGCACCCTTTACACCTCCTTCAGCACCTCTGTTGGTTCTTTCTGCACTGCTCTTGCTTTTTTCTGCACCTCACTTGCCTCAACCTGCACTTCTGTTCCTTCTTTCTACACCTCTGTTGCTTCTTTCAGCATTCTCTTGCCTCTTTCTGCACTTCTCTTCCATTTTGAAACCAGAACACAAAGAGAAACTGACATGCAGTGGGATGAAAACCACTGTGAACCACTATGCTTCACAGGGTATCTGAAACAATATTACAAAAGGGTTTGGTACCTCTAGACAACATGGACAACGTTAATAATCTTTCACAGGTCTTGGATGATTTGATACTTTCCATTAGGCTTGTGCACGCCCTTGATTGGCAAGTGTTAGAAATTGCATTTCTGGTTTGGCAGAGGTATGCACCCTGTCCAAGCAGGAACCAGCACTCTAGTCAGAGTAATCTAGATACACACCAAAAGATAACCTGTGCTCCTCCGGTAGCTTGGCATGAAGCAGTCAGGCTTATCTAAATAGGCAATGTGTATTCGTTCAACACACACACACAGTAACACGATGAAAACACCACAAATATATTCAATGCAGGGTTAGAAAAATAGATCATATTTTTATGAGTAAAGCAAGACTATAATGACAAAAATCCAAAGAGTAGAACCGGAGGTATGAATTTTATAGATTAAATCAACATGTACTGCTTAAAGTCATAAAGTGCCAATCGGGGACATCTGGTCATGCTAGACCGGGGTAAATCCAACATTTCAGGCCAACCGCGATGGAGTACAGGTTGGATACAGGGACCAGCCTTGGCCAGCTGAAAACAGTACCTTTGGGTGACCTGTGTCGATGTCGATGTCGAGGACAAGAAGCAATGAGACAGGAAGAGAAGCGTTGTCGTGATCTGAAGGATTCATAGGCAATGTGTCATCATTGAGCAGCAAACTCGGGTAATGCTTCGGGCATCGAGCAGTACTTAAGATGGGTGATGCATTGTCGTTGAGCTGTGTATTCGGGGAGACTTTGTTGTTGAGAAGCGCATGAACTGGCAGTGTATTGCCATCGAGTGCACTGTACCTGTTTCGATCGGCCCAATGGCAGCAATGAATGAGCTGTAAGAGTTACAGCACAGAAAGCCTCACTACCAAGGGCCTGGGAATGGGTTGGCACCACTTGGTAGGGCAGAGACTCACAGATAGCAGAGTCCAGGTGCTGTGGAAGGGTTGCAGTAATTCTTTGATGTCCCAGGGACTTCAGAACAGGGGGCAAACCAGCTTTGCCCTGGAGTTGTAAAGCATGATATAAGAAACTCGAAGTTAATCCATGGGGTACCAGGTCAATAACTTACCTCACTGACAAGAAATTGGCGAAATAACCACCTAAGCGACACACAAAAGTCTGGAACTTAAAATGACTTTGAAGTTACAAGTAAAGGAGCAACAGATAACCAAAGAACAGATCCAGTCCTTGTACCGAGGAGAACCCCATTATTTATAAGAGGGTGCAAATGCATTAACATGATCTCTTGGGAAACAAACCTGCAGAAAAAGGACTAAACAGTGGGAACACTGGTAGATTCAGAACCCCACTATTCACAAAAGTCAAGTCAACAGTACCCAAGATCTATCATCTGTAGGAGACAACTTTTAGATTAAGTGACTCATTGCATCTGCCGTTTGATTCTATGAATAGATGACTGGTTTAAAAAGTTCTTGTTTTGAAAATGTAGACATGAAACGTCACAATTATTTTCATTTTTTTCTTTGAAAATTTGACACGGTTGGTTATGTTATATGTGTATAATAGTTTTGAGTGTATATATAAAATGAAGAAAGTGGTCCTTTTATGACGTGTTTTGAACTGTAATATATATTGAAATGAATCATGGAACCAAAGTGAAAAACACAAGGGCCAAGAAAATTAAGTTATTGGCACCTGTTTTGAAATCATTTATCTTTGTAAAGAGAAAGCTATTTTTGGTTTACATAATAGAGAGGACCATTCTAGTTGTCCCTAAGGGCCCAACATCTTTAAAAACGTCACGTTCTAAAAGTGGCATTTCTAAAATAGTAATGTTAAATCCAACTTTACCAATAAAGGGGATTTGTCATTACCATTCCAAAGATATTAAACATGATGCAACTATTCCTAAGGGTCAGTCTTTCCAAACAATTTGATTGGGTCCCACACATTATAAAATGCAGGCTGAAGCTTGAACAGTACTCTGGTGGAATTTCAAGTTCCATTAGGGGCTCCCAATTTCCCCCTATTCATCCAACTCTTCAAATTTACAATATGCAAGCTGTGGGGGCTGCTTCGTATGGTGCGTAAGTTTGGGGCCACAAAGACTGCTGCTTGTTGGAGAAAGTCAAAAACCTTTATATGTGTTCACTGATCAATTTTCCTGTTAGCATCCCGCTTATTCACCTGCGTTTAGACTTGGGACAGAGATCGCTCAGTGCAAAAATAGGGCTTAGGCCACTTTTGTACTGGGCAGAATCTGGGTGACCCAAGCTTCTCCCCTATCATCAGGGTCTAAAGGATGTCCCTAGGTCACATGGTGCCTTTAAAATATCATGAGTTAAGTATATCAAGCAATCTTTTATTCAGCTAGACTGCTACAGTCTTTTGACTATCCCTACAGATTTTAATGGGGTTACCAAGGCTGCCTTAAAGAGTTTTTTTTGCACCACAAGCTATCCACATATTTTGGGCAAGTGGGAACAAGTTCCCTAGCTTCTGAATTTTTTTAATTGTAAACCATAATTTTAAACTGGGACCCTTCCTTGATCCGGTTGAGCCCCTTTTAGCTAAGCCATTATATTTGAAATTCCATTATGGGACTCTTCCTCTATGTTCTTTTACTTCTAAATGGCAGTGTGTTTTAAGGGATCTGAAAAGGCCCTGACCTCTCTGTGCTGGATTCAATGAGACCATCGAACATGTTTTGTTTTTCTGCCCAGTGTATACAGGACATCGGAAAAAATGGATTCTTCCAGCTTGTCATCATCTGGGTGTACAAGATTATACGGCAGTGATTAGGATACTGAGAAGCAATACTAGGCAATCTATAGTGTTTGCGGTCTCATGATTTCTGTTATGTATCTAAAAACAAGGGGGCTGATTACGAGTGCGGGGCATTCCGACCGCCTCACTTGAGATCGCGCAGCAGTGGAGGTCCACTGTCTGCTGGATTACAACTTTCAAAGTTGTACCAGTGGTGGACCACTGACTGCGCCAGGGAACAGTCATTCCCTGGCGGTGGCAGAACTGCACCACAATGTAAAATGTTCAGTGGGATTGGCGCAGTCCCGCAGAGCGTATTACGACTTCCTGTACTGCCAGCCATTTCATGGAGGGAGCCTCACCACGGAAAGGCTGGCGGTTCAAGAACAAAGGGGTCCCTACAGGGCCCCTATGTACCCGCTATGGAGATATATTCAGGAGGGGCACAACTCGCCCCCCTGTCTGTTTTCCACTAAAGTTCCAGCATGGCATGGACATCACCATCCATGGAATGCTGGAACTTTTGTTGTTGGTCCCATTGCGGTGCCTGTTTTCCAGGCACCGTCATGGGAAAGGCAAAGGGCCATCTGCCTTACACGAGTCCTTGCATGACTTTGGTGGTGTTGTGTTGGCAGAGAGCTGGCGCAGCACCGCCAAATTCGGTATCAGTCCCAAAGGTCCAAAAATCTGTGGTTTAGTGATCCTGTTTTTATTGTTGTTTGATTTTGATTTACCCTGTATGTGCATTTTCTGCTAAATTGTATTGTTGTCATGATTTTATTAACTTACCTATTTATATGTCGCACCGCTTGATTTAACAATAATAATGTGCTTTTTTCATGTACTTTTATGGCTTTCTGCTGAATAAAGATTTTTTAGGGATATAGTACTACTCCTTTCTAATCAGGAGTTACAGCTTAAAAATGGATTAAGAAATTCCCACTGTTAACTTATGAGAGGAGTAGGCCTCACAGTAGTGAAAAACTAATTTGGGTGTGTGTCACTACCAGGACATGCAAAAATTAACAGTATCTGTCCTACCTTTTACATAATCCAATTAAAAAAAACCCTGTCCCTTAGACGTTAGTAATTGGTATATTTTTTCTTCGCAATAGAGAGGCCAAATGTCAGTTTCTATTATTGCACCACCAAACTTCACCAATTTTAATTTTAAGGTGTGATCACATATATTGTCCAAAATTGTTAAAAAAGACTAGAGAGGTTCCTTGTGAAATTTCAAAGAGACAGTCAGGATGAACACACAATTGATGTCAGCACCCACAATTTGCGCAGTACATCAGCAGTTAACCGTGCAAAAAATGTGTGGAGAGCAAAATGACCCCTCACAGGCGCACCACCCTCGGGGTTACTGGCAGGTACTCACCAGATAAAGCCCCTTTTATCATCATTGGTAGTCATTTTGTTAAAAAATAAATGTGTCCAAAGCAAAAGCAAAACAACTAAAAAGTGCGAGGAGTAACCAAAATTCACTCCTTTCGTGACAAAAATTGATTAAAATCAACAAACACACCTTACACAAAACTTTATTCTGATTTTTTAGGCGTGATTCGTTGAATTAAAAAGGCTGGTAGCTAGCTCTGCATACCATTACCTATTGCCAACATGTTTCTCTGCCTATCACAATTTTGGCAGATTCATCAGGGCTGACACCTTGTCACCGTACCAATGTTGGACACCTTGTTCTCTGTGACTGTCAAATTGAAAAAACACTAGTTAAAAAACACCCTCAGAGACCCCTTTCCTGAATATACCTCATCAGACAATTGTGTTTGAAATAGTTACCCTCTGCCAGCACTTCTTTCTCGTACCAGCTGAAGAGGTAGATCTGTTCGCTCCCAATGTGATTCTGTACTTGAATAGCTAAGCCCATGCGATTGTCTCATCAATCTATTAAAAGTAATACAGCATATATCACGACTCCTAATTTACACTCACAGTTGTAATACCAAGCCTCTTAACAACATAACAACCGTTCTCCAGCTTCCACATGGCTTATGGGAACCTGCAAGTGTTATAACGCTATACATGCCAGGCAAGCGAAACCTCATAGTATATTAAAACCACCTTGTAATTTGGTATTAAACCAGGACACCCTCTTATTACTTTCCAAACTTCACATTACGTTTATGCGTGCACGCTGATCCCAATACTCGGCTCTGTTCATGAAAGCACATGGACGCCGCATTTGGTTAAGTATCTCGCGGCCACCGTTATTAAAATCCTAGGTAGGTCAGATTCAAGCCAATTGTTTGCTAAAACCGGCTCCCCTACTCCTCACCGTATCGAGCTGCACGGAGCTCCACGTCTCCTCCTGCGGCCTCTGTGTTGATCGGCCCTGGATTAAAACCCTCAGTTGGCGTGTGACGTTTTTCCTACTGGTCATGTGACCAGCGTCCTTAACGTGATCCGCCATTACTGAACGGTCTCGGAAAGTGAAAGACCCTATCTACGATGTTACAAACACCAGCGCTTTTGCACCAAATCTCGGTGGGTTGACTTTGGGCGCCATTACTGAGAGGGCACCGTGGCCAAAACAGCTTATGTGGTGAAACTAGAATGAAGGGCGAAGGCTACAATTGCCTGAATTTTTATATAGTGTAATTTCTTTAACTCTATTCAGATAGCCCGCGCTGTATCACCAGGTTTCCATATCAAAAACAGGACCCTCATTTTTAAGAACAAGGCTCATCAGATTACACACATCAGTAATTCCGCATTTATAAATGGGCACCAGGGACAAGACAGATTATCTAGTACCCTGAAATGCCGAGCAGACGCTGGAATAGCAAATAATTCTCATATAGTATAGTTTTTAAAGTCTTCAAAGTGTTTTGCTCGATTTATCACCCAGTGACCGTAAGGAAGACTGAGCTTCTATTTTTAGGATAAGGCTCTTCTTATAATGCGCGTTAGAAATTCCACATTTGTGCATATGAGTCTATCTCTACAGTGTGTGGTTTAAAAGCAGGGAGCCACATTACAATGGCCCCCATACAACAGGAAAGGCGGTTGCCACCTTCATGCTTGGATCTTAATATTCACTTGTCGTATTTCCAAGCAATGTAACGTGTAGCAAGAGCCCCGATTGGACACCAAAGAGCGTCAGGGTGTTCTATGGAGTAGGACCTCAGATTTTTACTTGACCCTGTTCCACTCTATAATCTCATTCAAACCCTGCTGATCACTTTTTTCTCTGTAAATCCAACGGGCCTCTTTAGACAAAAGCACATTCACAATATTGTTTGGAGTGCCCTTCACTCTTTCAAGTACTGTCCAGGTGAAATTCTGTTTTTATTTTGAACAGTGCTGAACCAATTTGGTTGTGAGTTTGCCTGCCCTTATAGTACTCAGATGTTCTTGTACTCTAACCTTATTTTTGCGTAATGTTAATCCAATATACTGCAGACCGCATTCACACAGCAATCGGTATATCACGTTGATGGTATTGCAATTACTGAAATGGTTAAGAAACCACTCCTTGCCTGAGGCCAAAATGACACTGTTACATTTTTTTTGTTAACGGGCATACGGAGCAAGAACCACACGGATAGTGCCCCTTAGGAACGGTGGTGGTGCTCTTATTGCCCTCAGTGGGGTCGCGCGTGTGGACAAGCCTGTCCTTGAGATTACTCGATCTCTTAAAGGCGAACCTTGGAGGAGGCATACAAAAGTCCTTGTTTGATAGAAGAGACCAATGTCTGTGTATAGATTGCCTAATTTTGGTCTGGTCGCAAGGGGGTCAAACGTCATGACCACCGGGACGCAGTCTTCCTTTTCCTTCATGTTTTTTTCTAAAAGGGCGCTGCGTGGGGTGTTGAGGGCTCTCTTTTTAGCATGTTTCACAACTTTAGATGGATAATTGCGATATCTAAGTTTAGTCGTGAGATCCTGTGATTGTTCCAAAAAGGATTCTGTCGTGGAACAGTTTCTTCTAAACTGAAGGAACTGTCCCACAGGGAGATTATCCCTAAGTGCTCTGGGATGGTAAGAGTTATATAAAAGCAAAGAATTCCTGTCTGTAATTTTTTGGTGGACACAGGTACTAAGGGCATCACCATTGGATTCGATAACTAAATCCAAATAGACAGCAGTATCATGGCTATAGGACCATGTGAATCTCAAACTGGGGTCCTGAATGTTAAGCCACTGGAGGAACTCCAAGAGTGTTTCCTCTGTGCCAGACCAAATGCAGAGCACGTCGTCAATATACCTCCTCCAGAGGCGCAAGCTCCTCTGGAAGGGATTGGTGGAAGGGTAGACGACGTGCTCCTCAAATTGTCCCACATAAATACAGGCCAGACTGGGGGCCATAGTGGCCCCCATTGAAGTCCCCGAGCTCTGGAGATAGAGCTGATCTTTATAACAAAAATAGTTCCTAGTTAATGCTAGTTCGACACACTGCATCACAAAGGATTGTAGTGTGTCATAGAACCATTCTAGTTCACCCAGGGCGCGTGCTGCTGCCACCAGCGTAGCGTCCTGGGGAATACATGTGTATAAAGATTCGATGTCAATAGTCACGAGGAATTCGCTCTTCGAATCAAAACTCGTACCTTCCAAAAAATATTTAAGACCTCTGTGGTGTCCTTTATGAATGACTTCTGATTGACTACTGATTCCCGAAGAAAAAAGTCAGCATATTGCGAGAGGGGCTCCAAAACCGACTGGATGCCCGAAACTATCGGGCGGCCAGGCGGGGGATGAGTGGGTTTGTGTATCTTAGGCAGTATATAGAAGGCAGGAGTTCTGGGGGTGTCATTCACCAGAAACTCCGCCTCCCTTACTGAAATCCACTTTCTCTCTTTGGCCCCACTGACCATCTCCCCTATGGTTTTAAGGAGTTCTTCTGCCGGGTCCCGGCTCAAAGGTTTATAGTTAGTACGTACTCCTAATAGGCGTAAAACCTCTGCATCATAATCTTTTGTATTCAAGACAACCACTGCCCCACCCTTATCAGCCGACTTGATGGTCAGCAAGTGGTTGTCCTGCAGTCCTTTTATGGCATCCCAGTAATCCCTCGTCATGTTCTTATATTTTAAAGGATCCTGTGTGCTCTCAAATTTCTCAATGTCCTGCAGTACTCTGGATTCAAAAACCTTTTACATACACAGCACCCTGCCCTATGGGCTACCTTGGACCTAACAGGGGTGAACTCAGTCAGTCAGAAATACTTTATTTCGACCCTAAAAGAGCCATAAAAGGTTGTACAAACACAATTTAATTTGAAAACAGCACATCCACATATATGAAATTTACAGGTTTTAAAATTATCAGTATATGCTACTAATCTTAAAAGTGGTAAAAAGGTAATTTAAAATACAATATAAGATCTCAACTGTTCCTAGGGAGAGTAAAAACTCCATTGCCAATTATAATTCATAATCCCTGCAGCAAGTAATAAACGGGTGAATAAACTGTTTTCTCTGGGGGGTGTAAAGTCTACAAAAGAGAATAAAGTGCAAAGTGCTTTGAGGTGAACAATTGTCACATGGACAAACAGGTAGTGAGGCAAACCACGTGCCTTGGATAGGAAAAGCAGCAAAAACAATTACAGTTTTTAAACGCAACCTTGTCAACAAAAAATGTCCTTCTTTCGTTTAAGTCAATTTGCAAGTACAGGGCAGGCTCTCTCTGCACTTGTGAGAGGTGTTCTGGCTGACCAGTCATATTGCATATAGGGCCAGACCAGACATAGCTTTGCTTTGATAAAACAGTGACTTTATAGTGACTGGTGAATTTGTTTTTAGCATATCGGGGTTTGAATAATTCTCCCGGACACCCATTTTAGCAAACCATGTTTTAACATACTTAAGTCAGGGTATGTCTAAGATATTATCCAGCTTCATGCAGTCCGTCAGTATTGTTCTGCAGAGGGCAGCCTCTGGATTCCTCCAGGTTTTTAACCAGAGCAACAATGGTTGAATCGCTATATAGTCTTTCAGATAAGTCATACCAACTTCCTTGTGACAGAGTGAAACAGCGGAACACTGAGGCACCGAGAGAAGTCTTCTTAGAAACTTATTCTCTGCTACTTGGAGTGATTTTCAATTTACGTGTCCCCACACCCCGGCCCCAGAGGTTACTGTAGAAAGTCTTTTACTCTTGTAGATGCATAAAATCTCCTTAATGCGTATGTCCCAATCTTTTAGCAAATCGAAAAACAGCATCAATAAATTTCTAAAATTGCATAATTCTAATATTTAAAACATGTTTCCAATTAATATCAGCATCAAATGGTACCCCCAGATAGGTAAAATATGGGACATTATTAATTTCTTCCCCCCCCCCCCCCCCCCCCCCAGTAAAATGTTTCTTGTTTTGGCTTTTTTTGGGCCACATTTCATGATAAAAGATTTTGTGTGATTTACTTTAAGCCATAGATTATTCATAAAATCATTAAATTAATTTAATTTATTGTCCGGACCTCGCGCAAACAATTGGAGGTAGTGGCACCTCCCTGTGGTTCAGATTCACTGTAACTCGGAAGGGTGTTTAGTGAGGAGGAGCTTGAAGAGATGGAGGATGTGTCCACTGTTTTTGGTCTGTCAGTTTGCTTGGTGTTCTTAACTAGTTGGTCGTACTTCCTGGCGAATGTAAAGACGCAACCCTCTTTGTAATCTGCCTTGTCTCTTTTTAATTGTCTGCTTTTTCTATCTTTTATTTCGTTTTGGTGTTTGTTTAGTATGTCGTTTAGGATTGTGTAGTTTTTTTCTGTTGCCTCTTTGAGATCCAAATCTCTTATTTCTAATTCTAGTTGTGAGATTTCTGATTGTAATTTGGTTACCTTTTGTTCAGCGTTTTCAATTAGGATGTGGATGAGTGTGTTTGAGTTAACAGTTAGTGCCTCTTCCCACTTCCCTAACAAATTATCGTCAAGGTCGTTGAATGTAGGAAAGATTTGTGAACGTAGTCCCCTTGGTGCTCTATTCAACCTGAGATATTGTTTAAGGGTTGCACTATCCCACCACCTAGAGTTTTCGGTTTTCTTCAATCTTTCTAATTTGATAAATTTTTCTTTGAGGCCTTCTTTTCGTTGTGGGTTTCCACCTGTTGAAGTCCCCACAGTGGGGGTTCCTTTTTCTAGATTCTCGAATAAATCTGATGTTACTTTATCCCTATCCATACCAAGAGTCAGGCTGGATATGTGAGAATAAGGTTCTGCAGTGGCTGCCAAACCTGCGTGATACAAATACTGGTTTCTGCAAGGGTTTTGGGATAGCAGGTGAGTGGCGCTCGGGCAGGTAACAGTGCAGGGTGATAGAAAACGAAGAACAAATGATTCACTGTGCAACCAGGTCAGGGGAGGACCCAAACCCTTGAATAAGGAATGAGTTGAAAGCTCATTGCCAGATAAATATATACAAGTCCTGGGCACACGTATAAAGTACGCAGTTGATACAAATCTGAAAATATAGTACAGTCGACATCGGTGATTTCATGAAGGTTGTTTTATGCAAGAATGTTCATAAAGGAAAACAACGCCAGCCGACACGTGTTTCGTCAACAGGTCGCTACCTGTGGCTCTTCAGGGCTGAGAACAATATAATATAACAAAAAGACAAAATTCAAAAAGCAAATCAACAATTGCACAAAATTATAAAAGGTTGGTGACAATAGTGGGGCGAGCAAACAAAAAACACTCTATCGCACGTGGAAACCCTAATGAGACCTGTGGCAGAAAAAAGGAACTGGCAAATAACAGAGGCAAATGTTTTACAAAAGGGACTGTCCTGTGAATAGTGGTGACCTACAATATAATGAAGGAGGTCATGTTGCGAGTCGCTTGGAGTCCCTACATGCTGTAGTGCATTTCAAGGAATAAGGTTCCATCACATAAGTACATGATTCACTTGGAGAGCATACAACTGTAGTGCTTCTCAAGGAATAAAACCAACAACAGAATTACCGATGAATACTTGTATTGAATAGTCAAGTGGTCTCACAATTACATCACATTCATAACCTGACCATTAAAACCTACATGCAATTGTGGCAAGACCTGCATAGTGCTTGCGTGAAACGAGTGAGATAAGTGAAGAAATTTGCAATAAAAACCGATTCAGAGAAGGGAAGAAAACACATTGACTGTATTTGTGGAATACTGAGTTGTGACAATCGAAGCCCAGTGACTCTTAGGAGTCAAAAGTACCTCCTAATTTTATATAATCAAGGTGACATTTGATTATACAGCGCTTGATCGCTGGAGAGATAGTATATTCCGAAAGATAAGTCATGCATCAACAAGCAGTGTGTGCAACGAGAATAAAACGTGAAAAAAACATGCAAATGTGACCGTCAAGAGGGGAAAGCTACGTGGGAAACATTTACCTTAAAACGCGTTATGTCAAAATCTAGAGGAGAGAAAGAAAGGAGGGGGAAGGCCCGCAGTGAGTTTTCGAGCCATATGCTGACAGCTCATACACAAGTGATGATGAGAGGGAAAGTAGCGGTCAAAACAAGACACTCACCGAAGACCCGGTGATACTTCCAACCCGGTGTGCGGCTGCAAGGAACCACTGCAAATGAGGGCGTCTGCAAAAGCGGAATACAACGGGCGGGTACGTCCGTGTATAAGCTGAGCCTAGAAAAAATCGTTGGGTAGCGATTATTAAACAGCCAAATCGAAGGTAGCTCAAGGTCCTAAAAGCGCGTGAAACGGGTATGTAAATATTCAGCCATTGCTCGTCTCGCCGATGGAGAATGGTAGACAGAGCAGTAACAGGAAGTATGCTTTATTCAAGTTGTAAGTGGAGACACTAGAGCGCTATCTTCCGTGCGTGCTGGTGTGCACAGGAAGTGGTGTTTCCAAAGTAAAAAACGGGCGAATTGTGAGTGCTTGTATTGAAGGTGTGCCTTGGGTGAATAGTACAAATAGCGGTATGACATAGGTCACAAATGTATCTAAAATGGCAATACGACCAAAACCGACTTTACAGTATAATAATCGGTAGTGGCAACATAAAACATTGCTTATAAAAAGGAGCTGCATGGTAATGGACATTTTAGAGACCACAATTGTAGAAAGAATACATTAGGACGTTTGTTTAACAGTGTAGATGCATGGCTCTTATTATTTAGCGACAAAGGTATAGAAAAAACAAAATGGAAAAAACACAAGATGTTGGATCGTAGGCTGTATCGACTGCACTAGTTGTACTTTATTCGGGTGCCCAGGACTTGTATATATTCATCTGGCAATGAGCTTTTAACTCATTCCTTATTCAGGGGTTTGGGCCCTCCACTGACCTGGTTGTACCGTGAAGCATTTGTTCTTTGTCTCCTATCACCCTGCACTGTTACCTGCCCGAGCGCCACTCAACTGCTACCCCAAAACCCTTGCAGAAACCAGTATTTGTATCACGCAGGTTTGGCAGCCACTGCAGAACCTTACTCTCACATATCCAGCCTGACTCTTGGTATGGATAGGGATAAAGTCGCATCGGATTCATTTGATAATCTAGAAAAAGGAACCCCCACAGTGGGGACTTCAACAGGTGGAAACCCACAAAAAAAAGGCCTCAAAGAAAAATGTATCAAATTAGAAAGATTGAAGAACACCGAAAACTCTAGGTGGTGGGATAGTGGCACCCGTAAACAATATCTCAGGTTGAATAGAGTACCAAGGGGACCATGATCACAATTTTTTCCTACATTCGACGACCTTGACGATGATTTGTTAGGGAAGTGGGAAGAGGCACTAACTGTTAACTCGAACACACTCATCCACATCCTAATTGAAAACGCTGAACGAAAGGTAACCAAATTACAATCAGAAACCTCACAACTAGAATTAGAAATATGAGATTTGGATCTCAAAGAGGCAACAGAAAAAACTACACAATCCTAAATGACAAACTAAAAAAACACCAAAACAAAATAAAAGATAAAAAAGCAGACAATTAAAAAGGGACAAGGCAGATTACAAAGAGGGTCGCATCTTTACATTCACCAGGAAGTACGACCAACTGGTTAAGAACACTAAGCACACTGATATACCAGAAACAGTGGACACGGGGACTGGGGGGGGAGGTCCTAGCGAGGAACATGGCGGCGGGCTGACGCCGGTCACGGGAGCTCTGGGAGAGGCACATCACTTGTAATGGATATACAGACATATGGCGTTATAAAAACAAGCTAAATACAGCAAAATTACCCGATAAGGATGTGGCACTCTTTTAAGTTCGAACAAGGGATTTGTCCGGAAATGCATTGGGTGATTGCCATTAAAGCGTGACATATGGAAACATGTATCACTCCTGTGTTTATTTTTGAACAACATTTGATGGACAGGAAGATGAGTAAAATGAATTGAAGAAAACTGAGGATTAAAAAGGATGATTGATTATGGACAAAATAGTGGAATAAGTAAAGAATTTCATGAATTTAATTCATTGGATTCGTTTTGCGACTGGTTGTGCAGCTTGAAGGGGATCATAATGTGGTGCCCACGTGTTCTTACTTGATTGCAGCGCGATTGGATGGAGCGCGGAGCAAGCTAGCACACCTATAAGGTTGAATTAAGAGAGTACATGCATCAAGTTTACATAATGAAAATGAAAGTTTGCAAAAGTGAAGGTGTGCATCTCACCATCTTGAAATTGTTAATATTTTAAGTTCAGCACGGTCTATCCTGCTTGAAACGCTTCCTGTTCTTCTCTTTCTCTTGTCGGAGATTTTGCCTTGACTGCGGCAGCCGAGGCAGAGGGCGGTGGCGGCGGATGCTAAAGCTTGGAGGCTCGGATGGGTCAGGAGGCGGAGCCTACAGTTTACTAGGGATTTGGAGGCCGCCGAGCCAGGCTCTGGATTCGGATTCAAGCTGTGGCTGCGAGAGTCCGCTTCGGGGGTCTGCTGGCAGAGGCATTTACAGCGTTTTGTCTGCGTGGCAGACACCTCGATTCCACAGCGTTTCCTTGCCCCCTGCTCAGACCTGGTAAGGTGGTTGCCGGTTGGGAGCGAGTGGGGTTGCATAGATTCGGACCTTGTTCTCTCCGATCTGGCATTGTCCTCGAGGGGTGGGAGAGAGGTGGTAATCCAAGGCCTCAGGGAGGAGGTTAATACCCCTGGAGAGTCGTTTTCTTCTGAGAGGAGCAGAAGGAGAAAGGAGGTGCCCGCTTCGGGTCTTCAAAGGGAGTTGACTTTCCCTGTAAAAAATAGATATCAGCTGCGGTCCCAGTCCGAGCCTAAAACTAAAAGTGCTCTGGACTCTACAGAGTGCTCAGGAGGAGTGGTCCCTACGACTCCACGCAAAAAAATCGGGTGATATAAAGAAATCTAGAGGGCCTAAGGTCTCCCGCCCCCCCTAAAAACCACTCCATCACTTAAAACTGATTTTAAGATAATAGCTCAGGCAGTGAGTTCTAAGGAGCCAGTTCCAGCCCCATGGCGGAGCCCTCTCTCAATTCTTCTCGAAAATCGCTTTTTCCCCCTCATGAAGATCCCGGAATCTGAGAAAGGCACGGGTGCTGCTGTTGGGGATAGTTCCGTGAACCAGCTAGAGTTTCCCTTTTGTGATACTTCTCTTATGTCAAGTCATCCCGGCGGGGGTTCACCTACTAATATTCTTATTGCTGATACCATCACTGTCCCTACCCTTCTTATATCTGCCTTTTCGGCCCCACAAGTATCAGCACCTATTGAAGTTAGTCACCCTGATCCACCGGTCTTAAAGGCAGCCCATGAGGATCTCGCAATGCAGGCTTTGGGGGAGAAAGAATGGACAGCGGCAAACTGCAGCTTGGGTCCTTGCTTCAGGCTCTAAGGGGAGATTTGCTTTCTAAATTCAAGATATCTGAGGCGAATCAGAAGGGGATCCATGAAAAGTGTGAAGCCCTAGAGTCAAAGCTGGACGATATTTGCATACAAACTGGGTCACTTGAACTCAAGGTCAAATCCCTTTGACAATCTGTTCAGTGGATTACGAAGGATATAGAAGCCTTAAGAGCCCAAAATACATCATTACAGATGGACATGCATAAGCTTGAAATGCAAGCCCGGAGAAATAATCTGAGGATCCTTAGGATACCAGAGGGGGCGGAGAACGGGGATGTCAAAGCGTTCGTATGTAAACTGTTAAGGGAGGGGGTGCGAAAGACCGAGAGGACATTGACCTTGAGTCGAAGATCCAGAGAGTGCACAGGGACCCTTTTAAGCTGCATCCTGATAGGAAAGCCCCTAGAAAAATTGTAGTCAACTTTCAGACATATATAGTGAAAGAATTGATCCTGGGGAGATCCCTAACGGGGTCGGCATTGCATCATGAGGCTGGGCTCTATCAGATTCGTTCTGACATAGGGGGAGAACAGCGCAAAGGCGGTGGGAGTTGGGCTCTAGAATGCCAGAATTAAGGAGTCTGGGGGCACAGGTTCAAATGAAGTTTCCCGCATTGCTGAAAGTAATGTGGAGAAATAAGATGCACAACTTCAGCTCCCCCGAGGACGTAGATGCCCTTTTGTTCCAGATGAGGAGGGTAGCCACAATATCAGTGGTTTTGGCATGCCCCAAAAGCTGGATTTAGTACCAATTACGGGTTATAGATGTTATCTAGATGCAATCTAGTAAAAAAATAAGAGAAAGGGGAGAAAAGGGGGAAGAAAACAAAAAAAAGAGGGGTCACGTATGAATATTTTGGGTATCACAGTTACTGGGTATTAACTTATACTTAGTTGTGTTATTTTTCTTTTCTCTTTGGAATAAGCAAGATGTTCTGTTGCTCCAGGGAGGGTTCCCAAATAGGCGGTTGCAAGGAGGGTTCCTCAGGGGCTGGCAAGGGTGGGTTGCACGGGGGGAGGCAGTAAGGGGGGTAACATAGAAAAAATTGTCCTCATACGAGTAAATGTAGGTTTAGCCCGCTCAAGTTGGGTAGTTTCATGGGTAGAGTATGAGTAGGTCGTATGAGATTAAACTCCTCTCCTGGAACGTAAACGGTCTTAGGAGCAGCAGGAAGTTATCTCGGGTGTGTGAGTTCTTAAAAAATAATGAGGCTCATATCTACTTGCTACAGGAAATTCACTTAGAAGCCCAGGAGTGTAAACAGGGTTTTAGCAAGCTAAGTTGGGTTCAGGAGGTGATATGCTCTAAACAAAGGGGCTGCACGAGAAGAGTAGCAATGATTATAAGAGGCAACAATGGGATTAAGGTGGAGAAATTGGATACCGATCAGTCTGGGAGGTGGCTGGTGGCAACCTTGTCAATTTGTGGCTCACCAATAGCTTGTGCTGTTTACTGTGGGCCTAACGAGGACAACTCGGGCCCTCTTTTAAATCTCGAGGCCAGCCTGTTAAATACATCTGCTCCAGTTATACTCGGCAGTGATTTTAATTTAGTATTTGATAAGCAATTAGATCGGACTTCTAAAGTAAAATATAATGTTCCGCCTAGAACATTCTCCACATTTAAGAATGTTATTAAGGAGTTTAACTTGTTGGACATCAGGAGAGTTAGCAATGGCAATGCTAGAGAATTTTCTTTTTACAGCAAAAAATATAAACAAATTTCAAGAATAGACTACTTCTTGGTGGATCAGAGTATGCTTTCAGATCTTAATTCCATAGCTTATATCCCTGCGATTATATCAGACCACTCCGCCGTCGAGCTGGCACTTAATTTCAAGCTTAAAGAGCACCAGAGGAGATGGACTCTGGACATGACCCTGCTACTTGACGAGAGCGTGAGTGTCACGATGCGCTCCCTGTGTTCTCGTGTCCACCACCAGGGGGCCACATAGTGGGACTTTCCAGTCTTCCAAAAAGCTTCCAGATCATCCCCTGCATACATATCCTGACTTCCAGCCATTTAGACACCTATTGGGAACTGACATCCATTCCCAATCCATGCTGGGTTTTGTGAAAGCCAGCCTGCTTACACTTAAAGCCAGCCTACTCATACCTGAAACTCCATTACCCAGAATTCCCTGCTCACTGCTTTGTTTCCACCCCTGCAGGCCAAGGATGGGTGGAGGAATTCAGCTCACCTGTGGCTGGATGCTGCTAGCCTGCTCACAGCTGATTCATATGATTATTGTGAGCTCTTTTAAGCCCCAGCTACCTTCAGGCTGTCAGGTTAGTAACCAATGTTCCACGGGAGCGAAGAAGAATCCCCACACCTCCAAGGCACAGAAGCAAGAATGCGAATAAAATACACACTCCTGTCTACTGTCCCCTAAAAGTATGAGGGAATTACCCTAGGAGTGTCCACCACTCTCCTCATACGAGGGGGTAAGCAGGGTATAGCAGGAGTAGTCGTAGGTGGATGTCCAGGCTAGAAAACAAAATAGGCAGTACACATATATCAGTCCTTCACTAACCTTCAAGCAGGAGTCATTGACATGCGTGATTATTTAGGTGTGCTTACCCCAATTGTAGATTAGGCAGGCTTTCTCGAGGAGTTCTAGGAATGGTAGCCAGGATAATGAGCCACGGGCTATGAGGAATAGAGCTCTCGAGGGACATACACACCAGACCAACACAAAAACAAAAATGGGGTATGTGAGGAGCACCGGCCGGCTGTTGTGGGCTGAAACAGCGGAGCAGTACACACACACACACACGAGGAGAGACACCCGGCCCTCAAAGGCGGTAAGGGCGGAGCGCTCACTCTCACAGGAAGGGTTTAAACAAACAAAGAACTCGCCATGTATTTCATTCATACAACAGAAGCGAGAAAAAGAATCCGAGCGAAATGACGCCCGCAAAATGCGTGAGAAAAGCAAGGGTAGTCGCGAGTAAACTCTCGCGTAGGAATTCAAGAAATGCCAAGCTCGGCAAAGACGCTCTCACTCTCAAACAACCATCCAGCGGCTGCAGGGACAGGGGAATGAAGGCACGGAAGCGGGGAAGGGTCCAAGGAGACTCGCAGGTTTCCACAAGACGCCACCGAACCTCGAGCCAGGAACCAGGAAGTGAAAAGGGGGCGTGGTACCGGAACAGTAAGCCAAGCAAAGGCTACGTTCTGCCGTGCCTCTTTTCACTGGTTAGGGAGCGTCTAAAAAGAACAGGCTGTTTGTTTGTAGGGACCTGGGTAAAAGACCACAGCCCAACAACCTCGCATGTCAAGGCTATTGATTCCTAACAGTACCCCTCCTCAAAGGCCTATCCAGGGGACCGGGCTTAGCAGGATGAAGTCTGTGGAATTGTTGAATCAATCTCGCTGCATGAATGTTTTCTGCAGGTTCCCATGACCTATCCTCTGGGGGGTATCCTACCCAATCTATCAGGTACTGTAGTTTGCCTCTTCTTTTACGAGAAAACCTAGTATCTTTCTCACTTCGTATTCAGCTTCTCCATCAATTTGTATAGGTGGAGGAGGGATTTCAGGGACAACAGAAGGGATATGTTTCTTTAACAAGGAGCTGTGGAACACAGGATGTATTTTCATGCACGGGGGTAGGGTCAACTTCAGGGTGACAGGGGAGATGACTTTCTCAATGAGGAAGGGACCTATAAACCTGAGTTTTTTAGATCCTTCAATCTTTAGGTTTCTAGTGGACAACCACACTTTCTCTCCTATTGTGTACATGGGTTCGGGTCTTCGGTGTTTATCCGCCTGTCTTTTCATAGCTTCCTTGGCCTTACTTAACTCCGTCTTTGCTGTTTCCCATACTGACTTAATTCGGGCATGGTGTTCATCAAGGGAAGGTACTGAGGAGTCTTTGGGAGGGTTGTTAATAGGGATCATCCTAGGGTGTTGGGCCTGGACAAAGAAAAAAGGGGATGTATGTGTAGCCGAATGGGTAGAATTATTGTAAGCGAATTCAGCCAAAGGTAAGGCTTGAACCCAGGTGGACGGAAGGGATGTCAACAAACAGCGCAAAAATTGTTCTAGTGTTTGATTTGTCCTTTCTGTTTGTCCATCAGTTTGGGGGTGATATGCAGTGGATAATCTGTGATCTATCCCCAGCTTGGAACACAACCCCCTCCAGAACTTTGAGACAAACTGTGGACCTCTGTCTGAGATGATGACCGAGGGCAAACCATGTAATTTGACAATGTCTTTCAAGAAGACAGATGCTAGATCTTTGGAGGAAGGTAATTTTTTCAAAGGGATGAAATGTCCCATTTTGGACAGTAAATCAACAACTACATAGATCGAGGTAAAACCTTGACAAGAGGGCAAGTCCGTCATGAAATCCATGCTAATAGTGTGCCAGGGCTGAGGAGGAATGGCTATGTTTTTTAAGAGTCCAGTGGGAGCACAATGCGACGCCTTTTGGCGAGCGCAAGTGGCACAAGCTTGTACATATGTGGCTACCTCTTTGAACATAGACTCCCACCAAAACCACCTGTTACATAAGTCATGGGTTTTTTTAATACCTGGATGACCCGCCAAGGTGCTGCTATGACACCATTTGATGATGGTCTGTCTCAACTCTGAAGCAGGGACAAACAATTTGTCGTCATGATAAAATAATCCATCTCTAATGGAGTGTAGAGGATCATTCAACCAATCTTCCTGTGATACATCTATGAGGAGATGTTTGATTTGTTCAAGAAGGGTATGATCTTTTTCACCCACTCCCAGGATCTTGTTCTCAGGTATTATCGGACGGGGTTGTTCTTGTTCCACATGTTGATCATGACCTAGCCTTGACAAGGCATCAGATTTTCCTTGTTGTATCCCGGGGCGATAAGTGATTATAAAATCATATTCACTGAAGAATAATAACCACCGCATTTGCCTGGGTGTGAGAGCTCTAGCTGATTTAAAAAATTGAAGATTCTTGTGGTCCGAATATATGGTGACAACATGGGGGGATCCTAGTAAATGATGCCTCCACTCTTGGAAGGATAATTTGATAGCTAACAATTCTCTTTCTCCTATAGTGTAATTTCTCTCTGCTGGTAATAGAGTTTTGGAGAAATACGCTATAGGATGCATGTGTCCAGTCTCAGGGTCTCTCTGTGACAGTATACCTCCCACTGCATATTGCGAGGCATCCGCCTCTACAAAAAAAGGTTGAGTGTTATCGGCGTGATGAAGGATAGGAGCAGAAGTGAACTGGGTTTTGAGGTCACAAAAGGCTCTTTCTGCTTCAGTAGACCATTGAAAAGGTACTCCTTTTTTCAGGAGTCTAGTTATTGGTGCTATTGTGTCAGAGAAATGATTAATAAACCGCCGATAAAAATTGGCGAATCCGAGGAATGATTGTATTTCCTTCACTGAAGTAGGACTTTTCCAGTTCACCAAGGTCTCAATTTTCTTGGGATCCATCTGCAGGCCAGTAGGTTTGATAGTAAAACCCAAGAAATCCACTTCAGTGGTGTGGAACATGCTCTTGTCCAATTTAGCGAATAACTGATTTTCCTTTAACTTGGTAAGGATCTTACGCACATGTTCTACGTGGTCATTCTCGTTCTGCGAGAATATAAGAACATCGTCGATATAGACGATAACAAAGATGTCAATATATTCACGCAAAATGTCATTGATAAAGTACTGAAACGCAGCCAGTGCGTTGCACAGCCCGAACGGCATTACACAATACTCATAGAGCCCAAAGTTGGTGCGGAATGCGGTCTTCCATTCATCGCCCTGTTTGACGCATATTAAATGGTAAGCCCCCCTGAGATCTATCTTCGTAAAGATTTTGGCACCTTTTATCTGTTCAAGAAGAACTGGAATCAGAGGTAGAGGATACTTGTTTTTTATCGTAATTTTATTTAAGGCTCTATAGTCCAGGCATGCCCTGAGCCCTCCTTCTCTTTTATCAATAAAAAACAAAGGAGAAGACGCAGGTGAAGTAGAGTGTCTGATAAAACCTTTCTCTAACATTTCGTCCAAATAGTTCTTTAGATAGTCGTTTTCTGAGGGAGTTAAAGCATAAATTCGACTACATGGCAAATCTGCGCCAGGGATTAAATCAATTCTGCAATCGTAACTCCTGTGAGGAGGTAATTTAGTTGCTTCTTGTTCATTGAACACCTCTGCGAATTCTGCATATTGATCAGGCACTTTCAGGTCTAGTCCGGTTTGGACTGCACAGTATAAGGGACTTTCGGGTTCTCGGGCTTCAACATAACAATGTGTTTTACAATAGGGGGAGTTCAAGGTGACTGTTCTTTGAACCCAGTCTATAACTGGATTGTGTACTTGTAACCATGGGACTCCTAAAATAACCCCAAAATTAGGAGCGTCTATGAGATCAAAAACAAGACTTTCGGAATGTCCATTATTAAAAACAATGATCACAGGCGGGGTCTGATAACTGATCATTCCTGACGACAACTCTGACCCATCTACAGCCCATATGGATTCAGGCTGGGGTTTAGCAACAAAAGACATGCCCAACTGTTTAGCAAGTTTAATATCAAAGAAGTTTCCTGTTGCTCCGCAATCAAGAAGGACGGACATAGTGAATTGCTTTTTACCACTGTACGTGAGTGTAATGGGTAATGTGAAATGTTTGACTACGTGTATTTTATTGGTAGAGATCTGATGAGGGATGTAGCTTGGGGAAGTGACCTCTCTATTCCTCAAGCTTGCTAGTTTTCCGAACTGGAAATACTGCTCGCTGTTAGTCTGGGTGTCCTAGGACGCACTGGACAATCTTTAGCATAGTGGCCACCCTTTCCGCAGTACAGGCATAAGTTTAATTTACGCCGCTTGTCTTTTTCCTCTGAGGATAACGGACCTCGTATGCCCCCGATTTGCATGGGTTCAGGGACATCTTTTGGGACAGGTTTCTCAATTTTAGGTAAAAAAACCCTAGGTACAATGGTTCGAGTTCGTTCCCCCTTCCTTTCATGCAAACGATGATCTAATTTGACTACTAGATCAATGAAAGAGGCACAATCTTCTGGGGGGTTCAATATCTGAGAGAGTAGGTCTTTTATGTCATCCCCTAACCCACGATAAAACAAGGAAGTTCTCTTGTCCTCTGGCCAATGTGTTTCCGCCACCAACTGATTGAAGTTGGTAATGTAAGACAAGAGATCTTTGGAGCCTTGCTTTAGATTGAGCAATTCTGTATCACTGGCTTGCATATATGAATGTTTGGCAAAGAGACTTCTCATCTTTTCCTTAAAAAGATCCAAATCATAAAGTGCAGGATCATTGTTCTGGACTAAGGGAACTGCCCATTCTGCCGCATTCCCTGCAAGATAGGAGATTATGAAGGCTACCTTGGCTGAGTCATCAGGAAAAGAAGCTGTCCTACACAAAAACTGGAGTTGGCATTGATTCATGAATACATTATATTTAGTGCTATCCCCTGAAAATCGTTCAGGCATGGCCAGGGGAACAGGATTAGGGGTATTTACAGTGACTTGAACAGGGGAGCTGTGTGATTCTCCGCTAGCCCCTTGGTCTGTTTCAGGGGGGGGTAAGGTGAACCTAGCGGGGTGTATATAGTTTTTTCTTGTTTTGGGTATGGTGCCTGTGTCTCTCTCTCCTGATCTTAACTGCTGCACTTCAGCCATGAGTCTTTGATTTTCGAACCCAATCTACCCACTTCTGTCTGAAGGGCTACTAAGGCTGCAGTAATGTCCTCAATTGAATGAGCCTGGAGGTCTACAGGGATTACCGAAGGGTCAGGATTCATCTTCGCTCAGGGGAATGGATTTTCGTGGGCTTGGCTTTCTGTCAGGTTAGTAACCAATGTTCCACGGGAGCGAAGAAGAATCCCCACACCTCCAAGGCACAGAAGCAAGAATGCGAATAAAATGCACACTCCTGTCTACTGTCCACTAAAAGTATGAGGGAATTACCCTAGGAGTGTCCACCACTCTCCTCATACGAGGGGGTAAGCAGGGTATAGCAGGAGTAATCGTAGGTGGATGTCCAGGCTAGAAAACAAAATAGGCAGTACACATATATCAGTCCTTCACTAACCTTCAAGCAGGAGTCATTGACATGCGTGATTATTTAGGTGTGCTTACCCCAATTGTAGATTAGGCAGGCTTTCTCGAGGAGTTCTAGGAATGGTAGCCAGGATAATGAGCCACGGGCTATGAGGAATAGAGCTCTCGAGGGACATACACACCAGACCAACACAAAAACAAAAATGGGGTATGTGAGGAGCACCGGCCAGCTGTTGTGGGCTGAAACAGCGGAGCAGTACACACACACACGAGGAGAGACACCCAGCCCTCAAAGGAGGTAAGGGCGGAGCGCTCACTCTCACAGGAAGGGTTTAAACAAACAAAGAACTCGCCATGTATTTCATTCATACAACAGAAGCGAGAAAAAGAATCCGAGCGAAATGACGCCCGCAAAATGCGTGAGAAAAGCAAGGGTAGTCGCGAGTAAACTCTCGCGTAGGAATTCAAGAAATGCCGAAGCTTGGCAAAGACGCTCTCACTCTCAAACAACCATCCAGCGGCTGCAGGGACAGGGGAATGAAGGCACGGAAGCGGGGAAGGGTCCAAGGAGACTCGCAGGTTTCCACAAGACGCCACCGAACCTCGAGCCAGGAACCAGGAAGTGAAAAGGGGGCGTGGTACCGGAACAGTAAGCCAAGCAAAGGCTACGTTCTGCCGTGCCTCTTTTCACTGGTTAGGGAGCGTCTAAAAAGAACAGGCTGTTTGTTTGTAGGGACCTGGGTAAAAGACCACAGCCCAACAACCTCGCATGTCAAGGCTATTGATTCCTAACACAGGCCAAGGTTGGTCATTGTAGCTGTATACCGGTACGACCAATCCGTGTTCCAGTGTTTCCTGAGCTTTTGCTATTTTTGTTTCCAGTGTTTCCTAAGCTTTAGTTATGCCTTGTTTCCTGACCTGCTGCTGTTTTCCTTGTTCCTGAATTAGCACTGCCTGCAGTGCTACCCTGACCCCTAAGTCTTAGTATTGCTTGTTCCTGAACTGCAGCAGTTTCCCTTCTCCTGAATTAGCACTGCTTGCAGTGCTACCTTGTTTCCTGAGTTCCTGAGCTATAGCTATTCCTTGTGCCTGAAATAGCACTGACTGCAGTGCTCTTGTTTCCTGAGATCCTGAGCTATATCTATTCTTTGTTCCTGTTCCTGGGCTTCAGCTATTTCTTGATCCTGATTAGCACTGCTTGCAGTTCTCTCTTGACTCCTTGACTCCTGAGCTGCAGCTATGTCCTGTTTCCTGAACTAGCATTGCCTGCAGTGCTACCTTGACTCCTGAAGCTTTAGTAATTTCCCTGTTCCTGAACTAGCACTGCCTGCAGTGCTACCTTGACCCCTGAAGCTTTAGTAATTTCCCTGTTCCTGAACTAGCATTGCCTGCAGTGCTACCTTGACTCCTGAAGCTTTGGTAGTTCCCTGTTCCTGAATCGGCACTGTCCGCAGTGCTGCCTTGACTCCTGAGCCTTAGCTCACTTCTGGTTACTGCCCCAGCACTGCCTTCTATGCTACTTTGTTTTCTTGATTCCTTCCAGTCCCTGCCTTTCTTCCCATTTCCTTAGTTCCAGTTCTAGTTTGCTGTCTTCCTATTCTGCTGTCTTACTTCTGTTACCTTGTATGTTTTTTACCTGCTTTCTGCCACATATGCCCTGTGATTTCCTTCCTTTCCTGTTAAGCACTCCGCCTTGTGCTTGTGTTTAGTTCTACCCCCTTGCTGTTACTGCCTTGCATGTTCCTGTTTGATCGGCAGGATCCATGGGCACAGCTGACTACCTAGGTGGTGTTTCTTGTTCATTGTGAGTACTGTCTTTGAGTTACATATACAACATCACCATAGGTATAAGCTCCACTCTCCATGCCTTTGCATGCATATCCTACATGTGGGTATTTGCAGTCAGTATCTGTAACAGCAATTGTGGGTAAGAAACTTGCTGAGCTTCAGTGTTACCATGTGGAGCTCCTGAGTGCTTTACCCCATACCCCCCTTTATTGTTAATGTTGTATTATATATATGTCTTGCACGTCCGTCCTGGGTGTAGTTAGTCTGAATGCTAAATTGCCTTGTGAGTGCCCTTTCTTTCTGAGTCTTACCCATCTTGTTCACTTGTACAGGCTTCCCCTTTGGATCCCTTTTTCTCCTCTGACTACCTGTATGATCCAGGGCAGCGCTGTACTCCTCCTTTCTGTGTATGTCTTCTACCCAGTTCCCAGTCCTTGCCCAAGTCCCTGACTGTGTTCCCCACATAGTCCCGGACAGTCCCTGACAGTGAGGGCTGAGCTTGATGTAAAAACAGAAGATTTTTTTAGGTTCAACATAGATTCCACTTGTGATCAGATAGTCTAGGAGACCCTTAAATCCTATTTGAGGGGACTTCTGAGCTCCTTAATGATCAACAATAAAAATCTATTAACCGCATGCGTGCAGCATGATTTCCGCCCGTACGCTGGATTTTGCGGATTCGCACTTTACATGACGAGCTGGGCTCGTCATGAGCGTGCGAGGAGGCTACCTCATGACGAGCCCAGCTCGTCATGAGCGTCGAAGGGGTTAAAGAAGCAGAAATAGATAGCCTTAAGAAGATTAAGGAAAAGGAGACAGAGCTGCAGCAGGCTGCCCTGACCTCGCGGACTCTTATGCCGCAGTAAGAAAGGGAGTTGGTGACTCTACAGGCAGATTTTCAGGCCAAGATTAATAAGACTCTGAAGGATAGATGGGATGCCAGCAAATTACAACATTTTGCCTAGGGGGAAAAATGCAGCTCCCTGTTGGCATGGAAATCTAGAGTAGACAGGGTAAGAAACCATATTAAGATCTTGGTACAAAGAGGGTCAGGTGCCTTGCTGCAGGATGATGACAAAATTAGGGAGGAGGCAAGATCTTTTATGTTTAATCTATATCAGGAGGATATTGATTATAGACCGGACAAAGTTAGGGCATGGTTAAATTTGAGGGATCTCCCTCACTTGTCCGAAGCTGATAGACTGTGTCTATCTACCAGTATTTCTGAGAGTGAAATTAGAGAACAACTTAAAAAAAATGAGTAGGGGCAAAGCTGCCGGTCCCGATGGACTTCCAGTTGAGGTCTATCTCAGTCTATCAGACAGGGTAGTGCCAGTCTTAAAAACCCTGTTTAATAAAATATACCTACGGGGAGAAGACATCCCCCCGTCATAGTCTGAACCAACGGTGTCCTTGATCCTTAAACAGAATAAGGACCCCCAAAAAATTGTGGTATATAGAACTATCTCATTGTTAAACTCGGATCTTAAGATCTTCTCTGGGATATTGGCTACCAGAATGGCAAAAATTATTAAAACCATTATACATCCTGATCAGAGGGGGTTTATACCCAGAAGACAGCTCAACAAGCTCACTTTTCAAGCTATAGGGGCAATAGATGTTGCAAAAGATAAAAAGTTGCCACTTACTATTGTTGCAGTTGATGCCGCTAAGGCGTTTGATCAGGTGAACTGGTTCTATCTCTGGGAGACCATGCAAAAGTTTGGTTTTCCAACTAATTTTGTTGAGGCTCTTAAATCTCTTTATCTGAACCCTGAACAAAAGTTTAATTAACGGTGCTTTAACTGAATGGTTCAGTATTTCAAGAGGTACCAGGCAGGGCTGCCCCTTGTCACCTTTATTATTTAATTTATATATTGAACCTTTTGTGTGCTCCCTTAGAGCGGACCCCCTCATCAGGCCTTTTAAAATTGCAGATTTGGAACTTAAGTTTGCTCTCTATGCCAATGACCTTCTTATGTACACTTCCAATCATGCAGAAGCAATATCCAGGTTGTTCGAATTGGCTGAGGAATTTGGCAAAATTTCGGGCGATAAAATTAACAGAGAAAAAAACGAAATAATGGGATGGAATTGAGCGAACACAATACAGGGGGCAAAGGGTCACATGAGATACCTGGGGATATACTTAGCGCAGAACCTGACAGATACATCAAAGATCATCTGGGAGAAGGTTTCTAATGAGGTTGGCAGCCTTTTGTTGCACTGGGCGAACCTGCCACTGAATATCTATGGGAGGGTCAACCTCATAAAAATGATAATTTTGCCAAAATTAACCTTCTTGTTTAATTCAATCCCACTATCCTTTAGTACTAAGGATCTTGCTATCCTTCAAGGTAAAATCGGTTCTTTTATATGGGCCACCAAAACCCCGAGAATAGCCTGGAAAAAGCTTAGGAGAGGGTTAAAGATAGGGGGATTGGCCTTAACCGACCTACTTTCCTATTGCCATGCTTTTCATTTAAAAATTTTTAGAATTTTGGCTACTAAAATGGATTCTTCCTCTTTGGGCCTTTTATTTCAGGCAATGCTACATGATGTTCCGCAGGGACAGGAGTTTTTTCTTTACAAATTTGGTGACCCCAAGTTCTACAAAAAAGTCAGACTTAAGACCTTGTTAGCCGCACTCAATAACTGGGGGTATATCAGGAGAGTTTTCAAAATACCGTACTGTACAGCACAGGCCCTAATTTGGGGTCCTCCAGGCACCCCTGAATGCCTTCAGGATCAACTGCGGGTTTGTCTGGCGCTATCTACCGGGGGCTGTGTGGTGTCTCTCTGCTGCCTGGAACTACATCGGGGGCCAGCTTTGTGACGCCCGCACTCACGGACGGACTCCGTGTCCCAGGAGCCCTTTGCCGCACTCACCTGAAGCCGTGATTGCGCTCTGCCCTGTCTACCACCCAGACGCCTCAAACCACCTCGCCGCACTAGTGTCTAGTGGGGCTTCTTGTTGGTTTGTCTGGCGCTATCTACCGGGGGCTGTGTGGTGTCTCTGCTGCCTGGAACTACATCGGGGGCCAGCTTCGTGACGCCCGCACTCACGGACGGTCTCCGTGTCCCAGGAGCCCTTTGCTACACTCACCTGAAGCCGTGATTGCGCTCTGCCCCGCCTACCGCCCAGACACTATTTAACGGTCACATTCTCCCATTGTGCGGGAACTTCCCGGGAGAAGCCCGGGACAAGGGCGGGACCGTCTGTGGCCGTCCGGGGCCAGATGAGGCCGGGCCGGTGCTATCCCCCAACTTGCACCTTTAGCTGGTAAGACTATACGAGGGGGCTCGGGACGATCACCTTTGTCTGATATAACTTATTCGTGTGTCCCAGTGTGTATCTTAATCCAGATGAGCTAGCCCCCCTCATAGACATTCTGCCCGAAATGGCCCATCACCCAGGGAAGGGGAGAAAGACTGCAACAAGTACAAAGGGTGGTAGTATTACTGGGACTCTAGACAACTTTATCACCAGAGCTGCCGTTGTGCTAGATTGGGAAATAGCCCTCACAGAGAAACGGCTATCCCTGGAACTTATGGGCTCTAAGCGATCCTCCTTGGGTGATATACGGAACGCTGTTACACCTGACCACACCGACAGCCGAAGACTTAGTGTGACCAGTTCAAGATCCTCAAGTAAAGGTTACGATGGTTGTACCCCCATCCCCTCGGTGAATATTTCATCCTGTAGTAGCCTATCTTCTGAGGACTTCCACCCTATTGTGCTAACTACCAAGAGTGTTCAGGCTGTTGTTACACCAAAAAATCCAGCTATTTGTCCCAAACAAACGGGTAAAAGAAAGAGGGGAGGGGGCCGACAACTAGGTAGAAAACTAAAGGTACCCAAAACAACAAACAAATCGGTGAAGACCACTACCTCTAAAACAACTATAATATCTAATACACCTGCCACATGTATGCCCGTTCCATCAAAACCTATATTAAGCACCATCCCTCAGTCTCTCACACCTGCTACAGCTGACGCTGTTTGCACTGTATCACAAGTGGAACATTTGCTTAAATCCTTCATGCTTCCACTTATTGAGAGACTTAAGATAATTAATAAGAAAATGTAAAATCTTTATAAGGTAACCACAGAAAACACCCTCATGTTGGCAAATTTAACTCCTAGCCTACAGGCTGGGTGTACCTCAATTGACCAAAATAAACAGGCCAAAATTCCCCCCTCTGTTTCTCGTCTGACTTCAACCAGCGTAGTCAATGAGCCGGGGATTTAAAAAAATAAGGGGATCGAGATGAAGGGAGGTTCCCTCAACCCATTGGGGGGCCTAGGCCAACAAGTTACCATAGAGGAAAGTAGTAAAAACCGTAGACAGAATACTCCCTTCCGCACTCTCTCACCCGCACAGATAGAGGGGGTAAGAAATCGAGACAAACCCACCAATTTCACGCCCATTCCTCCCATTATTGACCTACCCCCCCAATCCACCCCATTGGTGTTAGTGTTAGGCAATGTACCACTCCTCAATGAGGGAGTCAAAGAGGACTATAGCCAATTAAAGAATAAGGTTGTTCATTGGCTGTCCTGCAACACCACAGAAGGTAATATGGTAGGGCATAACGTCATAATGGCCCGACGGGTGTCTTGGCTGGGAAGGTCAAGAAAATCTATAAACGGAGATTGCATTGTGATCAACTTCAACAGCCCAGCTCTAGTAGAAAGGATACTGAGGGGAGTAGTGTGCGGTGGGGGGGTACATGGGCTCGGGTATCGAGATTTTACCCCTAGCTTTTTCTACGGGGCACCGAAACGAGCACGACTTGACACATGGAATGGGTGGCAACATGTAAGGTCACCTCACCACAGAATACAACAGGGATTGGGTCGATCATGGGCGAGACAATCAAGTGAACTATCCAGGGTTGGATATGGGTTTCTCCCACCCTTCGAGGGGCCAAACAGATTTGCAGCACTCTCTGGTCTTAATGACTGTGATTGACTGTGCTGCACAAACGTAATCCCCACTTCCTGCGATAGAAATATTTTATCCAAAATTAATTCTCCTCATGTCAACAGCTCAGGGTCGGAGCCCGTACTAGTGGGAGACAAATTAGATCACCAAGTCTCCCTTACAGCTGATTGGCATCAAGAAATTAATTCCCCTGAAATAGTTCTGTCTGTCCCCCTTCGGGTAGTCACCCCTGGCATTAAGGGGATTAAACATGTAAATAATGTAATTTCTTGGAACATCGCGGGTTTGGCAGGAAAGGATACTGACCCTGTGTGGGTGAAGTTCGTTAGTAACTTCTCGTTAATATGTTTACAAGAGACCTGGCTTACTAATAGTAATTTTGCACTGGAGGGTTTTAAAGCCCTTTTTGTCCCAGCGATCAATGCCACCAGCGGAAGGGCCAGGGGTGGTTTGGCAATTTTTGTATCACTGGCACTTAGATATAGCATTAGGGCTATCCCTTCCGTTAACAGAAATATTCAGGTCATCTCCCTAGGACAAAAAGACAGCACCCTCCATGTGATACATTTTTATAATGCTACCCATAAAGATGAGAGCTGTGGGATCACTAAGTTGAATACTTTTATAAAACAGGGCTGCGGCCCCCAAATTAATAACCTGCTTATTGTAGGAGATTTTAATGTTCATCCCTGTACTGACCCTAAGTTGAACACCATGGGGTCTAGGGGTTGCCCAATGATAACAGGACTTCATTTTGAGCACACAAGACAAGGTAACGCCCTTAAGGAGATGCTCAACGAGTGGGACCTTTTCTCCGCGCTAAGTTTTGCTCCACCACTCAGCAAACAAAGTCACCCCATGTTTAAAGGAAGAGGCTGTGGTTCGTTCATTGACCAGATTCTCCTGTCTAGGTCCATAGTACCCATCCTACAGGGTTTTTCTATAACTCCTACCGCACAGAGCAATCATAACCCTGTTTGTGTGACATTGGGAGGAAGTATATGGAAAAAAAGGGAAAAGCACAAAGAGGCGACACCTTAAAACCAATTGACGGAGGGCGACGGATTAAATGGAGCCAAATAATCCCGTCCCTTTTTCATGACACATTAAAGGCTACCTGTGTGGCAGAATTCTCCTGCTGCTTCAATGTAGATTCCATGGCCCCGGGAATATTAAAATCATTCGAGGGCATTGCTATTAAAGTAGAAGGCTTGCTATCAGCCCCAGGTAGACCCGGCCCATCTAAAGACCCGAGATGGTTTTGCCACTTATGCTCAAAAGCAGCAAGAGAATTAAAGGCAGGTTTGAAAACCATGCCCAGGGATAACTCCCAGATTAGAATCTTGCGGAAAACTTATAAAAATGCTCTGGTTAAATGTAAAATGGAAATAAAAGAAGTATTATGGAGGGAGCTTCTAGACCCCCTGACCCTATCTAGTAGCTGTAGATTTTGGAGTACCATCAACCAATCACCTTTTTATGCGGAACGGGTTAAAGTGGTGGGCTCCAACATAACAGAGGAAGAATGGGTGTCCCACTTTGCTTCTATATTTAAGAACACGTCTATCCTGCCAGTGACACCCGTTAAGAATCCAGGAAGTGAAGTAGTGGTGTTTTCTTTGAAAGAAATAGTGGTGGCTATAAATCAACTCACAAATAAAAAGGCACCTGGTCCGTATGGCATTCCTCCGGACCTTTTTAAATCCAATCCCTCTTTCTGGGCCCTGATCTTGACCGTAGTGGGAAACGCAGCGGCCAAGGAAGGATGCCCAACATCCTGGGGAGTCTCCACAATAGTACCAGTTTATAAGAAAGGGGACCGCAACTGTGTGGTGAACTACAGGCCAATTTCCCTGATCGATTCAGTAGTAAAGGTTATAGGGGAGCCATCTTAAAGAGACTGAGTACCTGGGCTGAGGAGCACAAGATAATCTCAGACATTCAGTACGGGTTCCGCCCAGGCCACTCGACAATGACCCAATGCCTTAACCTCTATCTGATCTTAGGTAAATACACCATCGCCCACCCTGGGATGATCTACATGGCCTTCATGGATCTTTCCTCGGCTTTTGACTGCATCAACCGAGGAAAGCTATGGCAGTCCATGGAGGCCATGGGGGTGGAGCGATACCTGGTGGACTTCCTAAGGGACCTCCACAGAGATACCAAGGCCAACATCAGATACACTATAGACCTGAAGGTATCCAGGAACTTTAACACAGAAAGGGGGGTACGACAAGGGTACATTTTAGCGCCCTTCCTTTTTAATCTATATATCAACAACCTAGAAGGAGTTTTGCTGGACACAGGGGCTGATTACCCTTATGTGGGACGGAGAGGACTGCCCGTTTTGCTCTATGCGGAGGACGCAGTCCTCCTCGCCCGCACCCCTAAGGGTTTACAAACCCTACTTGTCGCCTTTAATGGATTTATGACCAAGCGAGATTTGGCCATAAATAACACCAAATACTATGTGATGCAGGTGGGGCCTAGTTCCAACAAGAAGTACACCTTTGTGGTGAATGGAACTAGGGTGCCCAACTGTTCAACTTTCTCCTATTTGGGTGGTCTTTTAGATCACCGGCTTAACTGGGGAGCACTTTTAAATAAAAAAAAGGGCGAATTCACTAGGGCAAACGCCGCACTTTTCGGATTTGCCACTAAAATGGGCAATCGACCAGTGGCAGCGTTGTTAAAAATATATCGAGCCAAAAGTTTATCTATAGCCAGCTACGGGAGCGACATTTGGGGATACTCCGGTCTTGTAGGCCACCAGGTGACTGAAAATAACTTCTTAAAACAATTACTGAGCGTCCCAAAGGGGACAGCGAATTTGTCAGTCCACGAAGAAACTGTTTTGCCCTACATAAGTGCTATCCTGGCCTTACGCCCGCTGACTTTTTGGCTTCAATTTTGGCTCAACAAGCACCTAGGTCTTACACATAACCTAATGAGGGACATTTTAAATTTAGATCATAGAACCAAAATTCCCTGGATTAAGTACTTAATGACTTGTTTTAACAATTTGGGATGTCTGGACTTATTCACAAAACCTGAAGGTATAACCAGAAAGGATATAATGCTCATTAAACATTCTTTTATTCCTAATACAATTATGGATAGGGAGGAGAAAGAACTGTTGAAGCCCAGTGTCCGGTTACACCTGATGCTTAAAACCTCCCCAGATATGGAACCGTACTTGTCCCTGCCAATATCTGCTTATGAGCGATTCCTACTTACCAGGTTTAGATTGAATCTTTTTCATCTGTTACTAGCAGTACCAAGGGGAAGTCACAAAGGTAAAGTGTTAGCATCCTGTGGCTGCGACAATAAGTCTCCTCAGGATTTGCTTCACTTTATGTTCCTCTGTAAATATTATGAAATGCCCAGATCCCTTTATTTAAAACCCATTTTAAAAAAGTAAAATTTTAAGCAAGTACGTCCAGCTCTATTTTATCTGCAGCTGTTGAACCTCAACTGTATCCCCTTTGTGGCCGGTTTTCTAAAATGTGCAATGAAATGTAGAAAAAGCCTAGATTTTTAACTGGATTTCGTGTTTTATTGTTCTTCTTAATATGATAATGTTTTTAAAGATGCCATCTACATCACCATAATGAAGAAGTTAATTCCCTGCTTATGTCTCGCTATAACAATTTTTTATGTGTTTTATTATGTGTTTGTATTGTATTTTGGATTATATAACTTGTAGGGTTTCTAAAAATGTAAACCAAATAAAGTATTTTGAAAAAAAAACAAAAAACGGTGCCAGCCACTTAGATTATCAGGCATTAGTCTGTGGGGAGATCTCCGGAAGGATTCATAACTTATTAGCTGGGAGACAATTTCAAACTTGACTAGTGGGACACAAACGAGATTTAAGTTCTATCAGTTATCCGCATGGTGGGCAACGCAGTCGTGGGGCAACGAGGACGCCAGTATGATTATTGATTCTGTCTCCAGAATGGGTCCATGGAAACGTGAAGTATCGTTCTGGTACTTGGCCCTCGTGGATGCGGGGGATCGCCTGGATTCGGAGGTGGCGAAACTCTGGGGCAGTGTTTTCTCAGGAGACTGGGATGGGGTGCGGAAACTCTGGTGTGATTCTTTTAATATGTTACAGACAGTGATTAAACCAGTTACCCTCAGGAGGAATTACCTGTACACTGCTTATAGAGTATATTGGACTCCTGGGAAACTGTCTAAGGTGACTGCGAGGATCGACAACTGCCCCAGATGTAAGTACCTAGCCGCAGATGACCTGCACATGTTTATGGACGCCCGAAGATCGGCTCTTTCTGGACTGAGGTATGTGGCTTCCTGGAGGATGTGCTGCTTAAGCGGATTGAAGTAAACTCAAGGTTAATCTTGTTTGGTCTTTTGCCGGATTATTGCATGAACGTTCCAGCTTCGAAATTTGTATTTTACGTAATAATCATTGCTAGAAGGGAAATCTGTAGAGCTTGGAAATCTGAAACTCCTCCTTCCTTTGCGGACTGTCTAAAGAATATCATCAAGATTAGTCAATCAGTTATGGCCTGTGATAAATCTAGTGCCAATAAGATCTGGGTGGCTCTAGAGGCCTGGAGGGAGAAGTAAGATCGGTCCTATGATTATGCCAGGGGACTGTTGGTCCGGTCCTCCTTAGTAACATACGGTCCTCTAGGTGCTGTGAACGGTAGAGGGACCAGGATACAGCCTTACCTCTGGGTGAACTCTGCTTTCCCTCCTCAGGCCCTCCATAAGGGCGGTTATCGAATGGGTCTGTGTAGAAGGTGCGGAGGAATCCCATCTAGAGTGCTTTTGATGGCATGTATGAGGATTAAAAAAAAGAAGAAAAAAAAGAAACAGTGGACACATCCTCCATCTCTTCTAGCTCCTCCTCACTGAACACCCTTCCTAGTGACAGTGAATCTGAACCACAGAGAGGTGTCACTACCTCCAATATTTTATGCAAGGTCCGGATAATAAGACACGAAAACAGAACGCAGCAGAGACAGGGCACACAAAAGAGAAGACCCTCAGAGGGAAAAGATCAGGCAAAGGACGAGTACAAGAAAACACTAAGATCAGGGGACACGAATAAAACGTAGACCACCATAAAGAAGTTCAAGTAGTTAATCTCTCTTCTAAACCACTGCCCAAGGATATGATCTCTTTACTCAGCAAAGGTCTCAATTTTAATCCACATGATACAGGTGACCTCTGCAGAACCAAAATTGATCTTTTCAAATTTATTCGGGGACTTAAACTCAGGAAACGCTTTTCTGGCATCCCCGATAAACAGACTAACACCAGAGAGCCGGCCAACCCCATCCCCCTGACTCTCCAGACCATTAAAGATATTAGGGCGACCCATCTGCTCATGACACTAAGTGACATGGATAACCATCCATACACACTAGAACAGCTCATGCATGAACTTGACATTGAAACTGACACGTCCATTTCCACTGGTCTAAAAAACAAATCCAAATGGACCCGAACCTTCCTGGGGGCAACCCAGTAGACACGTTCTACAGTTTAGTCTTGGAAGACATTGATAGACACGAAAAGAAACTTGACAGACACAAACGAGGGGGCAGGGACAATCTCACAAGAAAAGAACGCTTGGCCCTTAAAACCTTGACCTCTGATCAAGACATAATCATAAGGGAAGCTGACAAAGGCAGCAATGTCGTCATAATCAATAAAACAGACTATCATCTGGAAATTCTTTCATAGCTGTTAGAAATGGGGCAGCATGGTGCAGAGCGGGTAGGCCAAACTCCCGAAGACATGTGTGAAGCATCCACGCAGTACACACAGGGGACACCCGAGGCACACTCCAAAAAGAGACACAACACAAGATTAGGTGAAAACAGTAAGTGTATTATAAGATAAACACCTTGGAACGTAATCAAAGTTCAAATAAACTGTGCCAGCCAGCACTAGGTAGGGACTGTTTACAGGGCAGCGCCAATCTGGCCGCTGCCAGGACCTTCGCTGGTACAGTTCGGGTGAAGGTAAGGGTAAAGGACGAGGGCACAGTCTGTCGCTAAATACATAACATGGCAATGAACACGGGGCCTATCCATAAGGCTGGTACAACAGGCATTACAACTCTAGTGCATTAGACATAGATGTATTGGCATAACTCATGAGGCAAGAAACACAGTGCGCATAAAAATAGCATAAACACCTTGGGTATAACCTTATGCAGGTAAGTACATCATACCTTATACCCACACCAGTACCATGGGCCGCTCCTCACTAGGACCATTAGGCCTTTCAGTCGTGCAAGGCATCCAGCATACAACAAAAACATTAATCATGATTCCCATTAACAATGGGCATAGTCTTAGCGTAAGTCAGGGCAGGCCTCCACAGGTGCATGGGGCAGCAGTAGGGGCCCACTGGGTATAATCACAGGCAGTCAATAACACATTTAGCATGAAAGCAATAGGCCTGACCTGTGGGCATGCTCTTGTGCAAAGGGCATCATTAGGACATAACCAACACATGTATGCAGTAGGCTCATTGAATGTAACATCTCCTAGGCTTGGTTTCAACCTTCAAATACCTCGGTGCGTGGGGATCCGGGAAATAACCCAACATGTTCATAACATTAGCAGAAGGCACATAACAGTAAGGCTTTCATTATCTAGGGGCATCATAGGCACCACATCCCCCGTTATGGGCACCCCTGTCTTGGGGTGAGCCCCCCCTTTTCCTACGTTGGAGTCCCCTCCCGGGACTCGGTAAGGGAGCGCTGTGGCCCCCCAATCATTGTCACTGCCCACTGTCCAGCGGGGCAGTGGCATCCAGCAAAATCAGTTTGGGGCCTGGAGGAGCCCCCACAACAAAACACCGGTCCCGGGGGCGGGCACTGACCCTGTGCCCTGACACACCCCCCAACTCCACCACACGCCCTACTCACCAGGATTCCTGCAGGGGAGGGCTCTGGGCTTCTCTTGCGGCTGGCAGTAGCTCCTCCACGCCCGTCTCCTCAACCTGCCCGCGGGGCTCTCCCTTCCTCTTGGGAGCCCCGCAGACCACTGGCGGTTCGCCTCCGCGGGCAGAGGCAGGGGAGGTTACTGTCCTCCGAGGTCGGGACGGCTCCGGGCTTCTCCGTTCCTGTCTGCTGCGGGGTTCTCCTCAGCGCATGAGAGCCCCGCCCGCGGCAGCGTCTCGCCCGCCTTCGCTCTGGCCTATTCTGGACCTGCGGGGGCACTGACCAGCGGGGTGGGCTCCCGCTCCGGCATCGATCCGCAAACGGGGCTCCCTCTTCACCATGGGAGCCTCGTAACACCTCCTTCCGGCTTCCCGGCGACTGCTTCTGTTGCGCGGGTGCCGCCCGCCTCCAGGCGGGCTTCCACACTTCCGTGTCTGCGGCGCCTCTTCTCCCCGGCCACGGCGGTGCGGGGAAGGCTCCTGCTGCAGTTCTCAACAGGCCCTCGCCCTTGGTGCAACTCGGCCGCGGCGGTGAGTCATGGCGGCAATTATGCGAGGTGGGCACCCGCTGGGTCAATTAAGCGTGCTAGAGCGGGGTAGGCTCCCGGTAAATCAATATCCAAACCACGGGGTAGGCTCCCGCTGGTTTCCAGTTGGCAACAGGCAGCTCTCTCGGGCAGCGCCACCTCCTAGCAATACATAGCGGCCAATTCTTGTGGGACAGCGCAGGCATCAGGATCCCACAGTGCAGCGCTTGGTGGGCCCCATGCTTATTATTTAGGGCACAGTCCACAGAAATATAGCTCTTCCACAGCCCAGCGCTGCCGAGGGCAGACACTCCTCTTCCCCGGGCACTTTTAAAGCAGCGCCCAAGAGGCGCCAGGTCCCACCATCAGCCTCAGGGGCCCCAGGGTAGCGCTCCTCACCTTCTGGGGGGTCTAGTCCAGCCCAGTACAGCACCCTTCTTCCTCAGGGGCCAGGTAGCAGAGCAGCAGGCATTACTGGGCAAGGTCAGCAGTCAGTGGGCACTCATCAGGATAGGGCGGTAGGCTTTAAAAACCATCCTTCACTGTAGCGTGGCACTTCTCCTGTACAGCAGCCTTTACTCCTGCAGTGGGGCTTTCACTAGCCCTGTGGACAGCGGAGGGGTTTCAGTTGGGTGCAGGGTCCAGCACACAGGCCCAAGTGGCGGTATCCCCTGGCAGCAGGTCCCCTCACGTTCATGTCCCTGCTCTGTCTGAGCACATGGTGGCACAGCCCCCCTACTTATACGCCCCTCCTACCAGGCAGTGCCAGAAGCTTCTAGAAGCCTCTGGGGAACTGGTTCTAACTGGCTCAGGGGGAGGAGTAGAGCACCCTGGGTGCCAGGCTTTCCCTCCAAAAGCGGGGATGGCTGGGAAATAAACATCTAGACTGCTAACCTACCACAGTCAGGTGGCACCGCACACAACCATGTCATCCATTTTAAACGCAGCATGTTACCAGGGTACATTCTTACAATGGGAGGTTAACAAGTACGCACACCATTGCAGTACATTTCCTAGGGCATCTCACACAACACTTGGCCTATACATTTCTTAGCATCCTCAGTGGTGTATATTGGCAACCTGGCATGATCATGGCAAGACTAGATGTTGTGTCATTGTACCCCTCGATCAAGCCTGACACAGGCCTAGAGGCCGTTTCTAAATACCTGGACATGAGAACCGCCTCCCAATGGCAATGGCAATGTTAATAGCTATGATTAACATTGTTCTCCAGAATAACTGTTTCATGTATGACAAGAAATGGTATAAGCAAATGAAAGGCGTGGCCATGAGCTCAAGGTTCTCGCCTTCTTTCGCTAACCTCTACATGGGTACACTCGAGGGGATATGGATCTGGGGTGAGAAGGGTGCACAATGGACTGACTCTATTGTATACTGGGGTCGGTATATCGATGATTGCCTTCTCCTCTGGTCCGGCTCACAGGGAGAACTAGATGACTTTTGTAACCCCCTTAACTCAAACGACATGGACATGAGGTTTACATGTTGCCACAGTACTTCCCAGATCACATTCCTTGATCTGGAATTCTATATCAAAGACGATACTCTTCAAAGCAGACTGTATCGGAAACAGACGGCCTGTAATGCTATCCTTCATGCGGACAGTTCACACCCGGCACATCAATTAGATTCCATCCCATATGGTGAACTCGTAAGAGCACGCAGAAATTGCAGTGAGGAGACTGATTTTCTTAACTACGTATCTGACATGAAAGACAGATTTTGAAATGAGGCTACAAACCTAACATCATTAATAAAGCCATTTCCAGAATAAAGAAAACTAAGAGACCTGATACACTACGACCTAAGCCCCACAAACCATCTGTAATACCACAAGCGAGGCTAATTATAGGCTACAACGACCTTAGCGTAGGGGTCATAAAGAGTCTCACAAAGCAGTGGAATATCCTACAAGCAGATAAAACACTGAGTGAAAACATTACCACCAGACCACTCATCACATACAGACGGGGCAGAACCCTTAGAAACAGACTAAGTCCAACTGTGCCGCACGCCACAAACGTTACCTCATGGCTGACACCACACACCAAAGGGTTCCACAAATGTGGGTGATGTGGAGTATGTAAATGGGCACTGAATGAAGTTAAAAAATTTGAGGATCACAATAACAGGCAATATGAGATCAACGTGAACATCAACTGCAACACCAAATTTGTAGTGTACGTCCTTCAGTGCACATGCCGGAGCCAATATGTGGGGAGTGATGGAGCGAGGTGGCAAACGCAAAATTTTGTGTACCCCTCGTAAAGTTAATGTCCCATAACATTAACGTTTATTAATTGCATGTTTTGCGAAATTAACCAACCATAGAATAAAATGCACACATTATTTTTTATTACACATGGGGAAAACTAACTTTGCTTGCATGTTGCAAATAAAACTGAGCTAATATGTATTGTTATTGTATTGTGAATTAATGCACAGCTTGGAATTAACCAAAACGCAATTTAAATGTGCTTATTGTATTCATTTATGTGGTGGAGAGATTGAAATGTAAGTATAAAACGCATTTATGTGGCTTACCTGCTAGGTAACAACTAACTGGGAAACATTAGAAAGGTGGGAGGTAAACAGAACGGGTTTAAATTCACAATTTAACATAAATCTGTATTTGTTTCTGCAATAGTTCCAAAAGTGGCCTTTGAGGCCTACTCAGAAAATGGACAGTTGGGTAAACTGTGAGCAAGAGCTGGACTGCGCAGGCGCACTAAAATCTGCAAGTCAGAGTGAACTGCCTGTGCTCGAGGAGGTTCAAGGCTGCTGTAGCCCGGAACGTAGGATGGGTTCCAAGCATGGATGATGTCGTGCTCAGAGCCTGGGAAGATGTATGGATGTTGCCATTCAAAGAAATGCCTAGGCCAAAGACTGTCCTAAGACAAAGCCCTTTTTCTTTTTCCGCTGACACGTTGAAAAACAATGCTGTAATGGTGAGATGATGCTCACCCACCCCGAAATTGTCCAATGAGAAACTGAATTAGAGATGTTAGTTACTTTTTAGATAGATTAAGTTAGGAAATTAAGGTATAGAAACCCCTGTATTTGTCTAGTTGGGGTCGCCTTTCCAATTTCTATCGGAGATGCTCCCCGATTGCTGACCGATTCCTGGATGTAAGAATCTTTATGCTTTTACTTGTCTGCTTTGCAGGATATTAGGATAAGATGAGGGTGTTAGTCAGGGATGTTAGGAGAGAATGAGTTTGGGACTATCTGCTCTTTACTAAACTTTAACTGAATTCTAAAAATGCAACTTTTTTCCTGAGCTCTAAATAAAAATGATCATTTTGAAATAAAGTTTAAGTTTTACTGAATAAAGATTTACTAATGCATAAATGTCAGACATAATAAAGTTTTGCTATTAATAAAGATTGGGAAATGGAACTCTAAACGCTGGTCTTGTGATTTTCCTACGCCTAATTTTCATTCTAGCAGATCCATTGCCACTATGGTGGTGTGTCTGAATAATTAAAGTCTGAATAAAACCATGGTAAACTGTTTTTAAATCTGCAGGTGTAAATAATAAATAGTTAAATAGGTTTAGACGCTCCACCAAATGCAACAGTGTTTCTCCATTGCGATTCACCAGAGCCTTGAAGCCAAGTGTAAGTGATCAGGGTAAATGCGCAGTGTTATGGGCCCCACTGATGCATGATTTGTGTGTTTTTAGGCTTTTAGGGAAATGGTGAGTATTGATTAGAAATGATTTTTGGAGCCGCGCTGGAGCAGTTATAATCTTGGTAGCAGAGTAGTGGTTGCTAAGGAAATTAGCTAGGGTTATGGTAAAGTACTATATAGAGTTTTGATGTACAGAATTATGACTAACATCTGTTGAGTTTGTATTACGTTACATGTAGTCCTGGAAAGGGTTCATAGAGTAGGGTGAAGCCAGTGCCTCCGTCTGCAGGTGGAGGAAGTGTGGCAAGGTAGTCGCACAGTGAATTAGTCTGTTTCAAAAAAGGAGTATCGCCGAATACTGCGGTGGTATCGTCGCATATCACTGTTTAGGGACCTTAGGTGTGAAAGGATAAATGTATAGTGAGGACAGTCTATGAAATTTCAGCCTTCAAGTATAGGGATCATTCCGTGCTTCCCGACTAAAACTTACTGCTGGGAGAGTAATAGGTCTTAACCCGAGCTTGATTGAAGGGTAAAGGGAGTGGCGTCTCTCTAGTGCTAAAAATAGAGGAATTCTGTAGTGGGTTAGTGGACGCGCTGCCTACTGGTAACACAGAGTTCATGTATATATGAATTGGGTTTTCCGTATGAACGTGTATAAATGATATTCGAATACGCGTTCAAGCGAAACTCTGGGACTGACTCTACTGTATGTGCTTTCCTAGAGAAGTGGGATCGTTATTGCCTGATAGAAGAGTAAAGCCAGTAGTGTTGCTTTATCGGCGAGTCTAAAAATTCTGAGGAGATAAGCGTCGTCTACTCCGGTTACAGAATACTTGTGCGATTGAAAAATTCTATCACTTTATTAGCGAAACAGATTAGTGGATTTGTTTTGTGTAAGTTACTAACTGATTTTGTAAAATATCTTGTAAATACGGCTTCTTGAAAAACCCTGTAAGGGAGGGATCAGTCGGCGCTGCAGAAGCCGGAGCGCTGGTGAGGTCAAAGGTGTCGCGCTGGGATTGGTCCGCGTGACCAAGACAGAGAAGAAGTTGATTGGTTCATCACAGAAAACAGCAAAGGCTATTGGTTAAGCACTATAGTGACGTGCCGTGTTCTAACTGGTGCATTAGTGCGAACCGCGCTGTGATAGGTTGGTGTTACGGAATCAACAACCGAATAGTACGCGATCTTTTGAAAGCAGGAAAAGTTTACCGAAAATGTCATACTACTATTATGATGATGACAGGAAGAAATCTTCATGGTTCAAAAAGTTGAAAAACGTGTTTGTAAAAGACAAAGAGGTAGTTACGAGAGAGGGAAAAATACTTCCTTCACCGAGAACGCCTGCTTCCTATATGTTGACGAAATATGGTTACCATACGTGTGTTTGGTTGGAAAATTGGGTACAGTATACTAAGGATGATGGTGTGTTAGCTTTCCCGGAAGAAGGATCATTTGATTTGGCCGTTTTGAGAAATTTGAGAGACAAAATGATGAAACTTGAGCCAAGACCCAGACCAACTCAATTTGAGGCGTTAGTTGAATGGGAAGATGAGATGCATCAAATGGAGAGCGAGAGGTTGAGTAGGCATCTTAGACCGAGAGGTAAAGGCAGAGATTTGTGGGGAGAAACACATGAGACTAGAATGCGAAGATGGAGGGATGGAAGTATGTGCGATGGCATGTATCCTGTCAGATAGTTGAAGAATATGAGGGACGAAAGAGTACGGAAAAGAAAAAGAATACAGAAGTGGGAAATCAAAGCTATGGTGAAAGTGAATCAGAGGATGCTGTTTTAGAAGAAATATTAAATAGAAGACCACCCCCGTATCAGCCAAGTTCTTTATGGACTACTCCAAATGCCCCGAGGTCAGAAGAAAGAGTAAATGAATCACCAAGACAACCATAAAATTTGATAGATTTCCCTGAAAGAGTAGAAACAAGATATGTCCCGAGTACACCGATAGGAGAAGCTAGAATTACAGGAACTCCTGTACAAAATAATGATTCACACAGAATTGTGCAAAGTGCAGAAAGACAAAGTAATGAGCAGCCAAATATGTAAATATGTCTGATTATGAGCGTTCTGCACATGAATTGATTCAAAACCTTACTAGGAATATGGAAGCTGTAACTGTACCAGTGACCATAGGACCTCTAATACCGGTATTCGAAGATCAGAAAATAAAAGAGCCTAGATTAACAATTCCGTTGCAACATATACAAAGAGCGAGAGAGAATACTTGTCCTGATCTATCAGAAATAAGGCAGAATATGAGTGTAAACCCACCAGAATTAACTTTAAATCAAAATATGTCATGTGGATACCCGACAGGAGCAGAATCTGGCTCTGCTACTCCAGAGAGAAGTATAGATAAAATAGATTTAACGCAAACCCCTCTTGGACCATCAGAAAAGGAGTTAAGTGAATGGATAAAATCGTTGAAATTAAAAGAGCAGGAATTAAAAGTGTTGGATGTGGCTAAATTAAAAATAGATATGGAAGAATTAATATTTGGAACAATTGGGACAGACCGATTGAAAACTTATCAGGATGATGAGCTCATGTTTTTATGTAAAAGTATAACATGGAGAGCAAAGACAATGTATGATCAATTGGAAGAAGTGGCAAGTGAAAATGGAATAGATTTTTCCAAAATAAAGTCATTACAGAAATCTTATCGAGTAGATTTTGCAGAAAGAGACATTGAAAACATGAATACTGCAGGAAGACAGCTTCAGATAAAAGATTTGATTGTGTTGTTGCGCAAATGGGGGGATGTAGGAAAATGGAGAATCAAATGGGCAAAGAAGAAAGAAGAAAACAGTGATAAGTCTACTTTAGCTTTCCCCATTAGAGAAAAGGGAAAAGTGGTAACCGAATTCCCTCTGAGAGAAATTCCTGGAGGAGGATATGTACATGTGCCCTGGAGTAGACAAGATATATTGTCATTTACGAATGATTTTCCCAGATTGAGAGAAAAGCCAGTGGAGTGGTACCGGCAAGTGGACAGATTTGTAAAAGTGTCAAAGGTACTGTGGATTGATTTGGATGGATTGTTTGACATAGTAGTGCCAACTGATTTATGGATAGAATGTAAAATATCTGTGGATTGGCCAAGGGAGGAATATCCCAGAGATGAGAAAACAGGAGCTCCTTCACCAGATGTGATGAGTAAGTATGAGCACATGATAGTATTGTTGAAAAACAAGATACCTCCGAAAGAAACTGATTGGGTGAAGATAGACAGAACAACACAGGAGCCGAAAGAAACTGTGCATTCATTTTATGAAAGGTTGTTGTTAGTTTTCAAATAGTACAGTGGTTATGAGGAACTAAATGAGAAGGACATGAGTCATTTTGTTTATAGATTCGTATATGGATTAAGACCAGAAATATCAGATATGATTAGACACAGCATGATGGATTGGCAGTCGAGTTCAGTAGACAAGGTTCTAAAACAAGCAAAATATTGTAGTGAGGAGATTGATGCTAAACAAAAGAAGCTGAAAGAGAAAGCCATGTGGGCACAAGTAAAAGTAGCCGAACAACAAGTAGCACAGATGGAGAATAAGAATGCAGGGAATCAAGGTGGGATTTAAGGGAAACCTAAATTGGTGGGGAATATTGATGAACTGAAAAAGAAAACGCCATGTTTCAACTGCGGTCAGATAGGGCATTGGAAACGAGAGTGTAAATGTCCGAATAGAGTTAATGGGGAACATACATCATTGAATCCGCAGGTGCAGTTTGAGGTAAATCAGCAGCAACCGCAGCAACAGCAGATAGCAAATCAGTAAAGTCAGGTGCCGCAACCGCCACTGCCATACAGTGGGAATCAGCAGAGATACAGTGCAGAGACAGGATTCAGCGGTGGTGAGCAGGTAAAAAGACCGCAAAGATTAAATGCGTGTCCTCAATATTGGTTGCAAGTCGGATGAAAGTTTCTGACGATGCCTGAGGGAGGAAGAAGAGTGTGTGCTTGGAGCCACTCTTGAGGTAGATCAGTCAGGTCCATTTGTGGGCGGAAAAGTGAATGATGTGGAAATAACTTTTCTAGTGGACACTGGTGCTACCCGTTCTACTGTTAGATCAGTGGAAATTCAAAATCTTCCTCTCTCGGGTGAGACAATCCAGGTTGTAGGTGTAGCTAACAGACAAATCAACACTCCTTTGACAAAACCAGTTGAAATAGAGATCGGAACATTTAAAGATATGCATCGGTTTGTGGTGTGTGATAGTAGTCCTGTTAATTTGTTAGGCAGGGATATATTGTGTAAAATGAACTGTGCCATATACTGCTCACCAGATGGCATAGAATTGCAGACTCCAGATGAAGATAGTTTGTACAAACTGACAATGCTTATGATTGAGCCAGAACAAGAAAAACTGTTTCCTGTTTTTGATAAAGAGAACATTCCTGTAGAACTAAAAGAGGCAGTGAAAGAAAGTGTGTGGGATTTCACTGGAAAGGATATAGGTTTGATGAAAGGAGTTGATCCTGTAAAAGTGTCCATAAAAGAAGGTGCAAGTTATCCGAATATACCTCAGTATAAGATGACTGCAGAGGTAATTGAAGGAATTACTCCAGTGATTGATAAACTGATTGAGCAGGGAATTTTGCGAGAAATTGAGAGCAGTCCTTATAATTCACCAATTATGGGATTGAAGAAGCCAAACAGAACATTTAGAATTGTGCAGGATCTGAGAAAAGTTAATAAAATGGTAGTCCCATGTTGCCCAATTGTCCCGAATCCAGCAGTGATTTTGTACCAATTACCACATGATGCAGAGTAGTATACAGTGATCGATCTCTGCAATGCGTTCTTTACTGTTCCATTGCATCCAGAGAGCCAACCAATTTTTGTGTTTCGTTTCCAAAATCGTATCCTAGCATGGTGTAGAATTCCACAAGGGTACACTGAGAGTCCATCGATTTTTAATCAGCTGCTAAAGAAATCATTGGAAAATTTGAGCATGCCTGGAGAATCTGTGTTGGTACAGTATATTGATGATCTTTTGGTTGCATCAAAGGCAAAAGATGCCTGTGTAACTGATACAGTGGCATTGTTGAATCATTTGGCTGAGGAGGGACATAAAGTGTCTCCATCAAAATTGCAGTTATGTCAGAAAGAAGTACAGTATTTAGGCCACAAGATTGCAAAAGGAGTCAGACAGGTTATAATTGAGAGAACTAAAATGATACAAGGAATGCAAACCCCTAAAACTCAAAGACAGGTGAGAATGTTTCTAGAAATGATGGGTTACTGCAGACAGTGGATAAGTGGATTTTCATTGATTGAAAAACCATTGCAGAGATTGACAAAGGCAGACATCAGAGACCCTATTGTCTTGACCAAAACAGAGATGGAAGCATTTGAACAGATCAAAACTAAATTGTGTGAAGCACCCGCTTTGGGAATGCCAGATTATGAAAAATAATTTGAATTGTACTGCAGTTAGCGTGAAGGATGTGCTTTGTCAGTGTTAATGCAGAGGCATGGAAGAATGAGAAAACCAATTGCGTATTTCTCAGCTGTTTTGGACCCTGTTGCAAAGGCTTTGCCAGGTTGTCTGAAAGCAGTAGCAGCAACCAGAGTAAGCCTGGAGCAAAGTGAAGGAATTGTAATGGGATTTCCGGTGAGAGTCTGTGTACCTCATTCAGTGGAGATTCTCCTTACAAGAGCAAAGACACAGTACATGACAAACAGCAGAATGACACGTTATGAGAAAATAATTCTGGGAGCTAAGAATGTGACAATTGCTAGATGTGTGAATGTCAACCCATCAACACTGTCACCTGATGCAGTTGAAGCAGAAGTGAAAGGTGAGCTTGATCACAAGTGTTTGGATGTTCTGAAGTATTGTACAAAGCCTCGTCCAGACATTAAAGATGAACCTTTGCTAGAATCAGATTTTGTAATGTTTGTGGATGGATCATGCTTGAGAACAGAGAGTGGTGTTCTAAGTGCTGCATATGCTGTTTGTACAGTAGCGGAAGTGTTGGAAGCATCTTGTCTGAAAGGAATTCATTCTGCTCAAATAGTTGAATTGATTGCTTTGATACGAGCATGTGAGTTGGGAAAAGAGGTGAAAGTAACCATAGTGACCGATAGTCAATATGGTTATGGAGTTGTTCATGATTATGGACAGCTTTGGTCCCAAAGAGGCTATTTGACCTCTGCAGGAACACCCATTCGGAATGCAGAGTTCGTAAAAACTTTGATTGATGTGATACAGCTGCCTGAAAAATTGGCTGTGGTAAAATGTTCAGCCCACAAGAAAGGTGAGGATTATATCACCAGAGGAAACAATTATGCTGATGCTATTGCAAAACACTGTGCCAAAAATCAAATTTCAATTAATCGAGAGAAAACTGAAGAACATGTTCCAAGTCCTTTAATGCTAACCACTGTAGTGGAAACTTGGCAGGAAGTGAAGCAGATGCAGGAAAAGGCAGAAACAGAGGAAAAAGATATTTGGTTAAAATTAGGTTGCAGACAAAGAGAGGAAGATTAAATTTGGGTTTACAAAGATGAAAGACCAGTAATGCTTGATAGCATGATTTCAGATATGGCCCGAATGTACCATGGTCAAGCACACATTGGCAGAGACGCTATGATCCGTCTCTTTAGGCAGACTTGGTATAATCCTAAGTTTAGAATGATTGCTGAAAGTTTGTGTGAAAGATGTTTGGTTTGCCAGCAATTCAATCCAAACAGAAAAACTGTTGTGAGTTTAGGAACCATAGGACAGGAGGGTGGCCCATTTACAAGAGTTCAGATGGATTTTATTGAATTACCTCCATGTAACAGACTCAGATATGTGCTTGTGATATGTTTGTTCTCTCGATGGGTAGAAGCTTTCCCCACGAGAAGAAATGATGGAATAACTGTTGCTAAATTGTTCTTGCGTGAGATAATACCCCGTTTCGGGTTTCCAGTCACGATTGAATCGGACAGAGGCCCGCATTTCCAAAATGATTTATTACAGATGATTTGTGAAGCTCTGGACATTTGCCAGAGACTACATTGTGCATACAGACCTGAGGCTTCAGGATTAGTTGAACAGGTGAATGGAACAATTAAAAATAGAATTGCAAAAATGTGTTTGGCAACAGGAATGTAGTGGCCAGATGCTTTGCCACTTGTGTTAATGACATTAAGAAGTATACCTGACAGGAAAACTGGTTTAAGCCCTCAGAAAATTTTGATGGGAAGGGTGAACTGGCAGGCTTATGTACCAGTTAATAAACTGCTAACTATAAATGATTACATCATTCTGGATTACTGCAAGAATCTATCTGATGTGGTACATTCTGTGCTCCACCAGGTGGGAACTGAATCAAATACCAAAGAGGAAACTCCAGCTCATGATCTAGTCCCTGGGGACTGGGTACGAGTGAAAGTTCATCGTAGAAGAAATTGTTTGGTACCAAGGTGGCAAAGACCACGTCAAGTGATCTTGGTCAGCACTACTGCAGTTAAGTGTGCTGGACTAAAAAGGTGGGTTCATGCTAGTCACACCATTCGTGTGCCTGAACCTAAATATACCCATACGACGGTGAAAGTACAACTGCCTCTGATTCTGAAGGTGAACCAGAAAAGGATCTAGATACTGAAGATCGACAGGAACGTCAATATCTGGAAGTATCAGATGCCAGTTCTGCAGGTGAAGGTGAAAGGGAGATACCAGGTTCAGAAGATCAACTTGAAGGTCGAGAATCGGTAAAGACAAGCACCAGTAAAGACGCAAAAGAAAGTGAAGAAAAAGTTGTTGAAAAGGAGAAAACTGTAAACAAAACTGAAGACTCTGAAAGTAGGCACGGAAATCCTGAAACTGGAGAAAAGGAAGTAACTCACGACAAGGATGAGATACCAACTACCAGTTATGAAGGTGTTCCTAACAAAGTAACAGTAGAGAGAACTGAAACTGATGAAGACAAAGACATTGTAAAGATCATAATCAATGATACAGTGGAAGACACTGAAAGTGAAACTGACGACAGTGCAGATGAAACTCCATTGAGAAAAAGCACAAGAAAAAGAGCTTGGAGAGTGGAGCATAATACAATAGAGCCGAAGACTAAGAAAGTCTGCAAAGGAGACAATTGGCCTAAAGGTGCTGGAGGATTAAAATTCAAAATAGTGAACAAAACAAAAGAGCAAGAAAACCAAGTGAATGAGATTTCTATCCAGAAAGAGACCTTGGGAAAGAAAATAGAGACTATTCAAAGGCCTAAAAGAGTAAGACGTCCAAATCAGAGGTACAAATCACCTGAGTGGACATACATTGTACTGTCACCCATTGTTGAAGTTAATAGTAGTCAAGAAAACCTGTATGACCCAAAACCAATTGGGAAAAGTGAGTAAAAGAAGTCAATTAAGAAATTAAAAGTTAGGTGCTCAAAGTATATGATATTAAAGTAAAAAGTCTGAAGTCCTGTGAGACGGTTTTGTACATATAGAAGAGGTCGGGGTTGACACAAGGTCGAAGAAAATTTTGTTAGAAAATCTAATTATAGCATTATTAGAATAGAAATTGACACAAGGTCGAAGAAAACTTGTTAGAGTGCTAAGTGATGTGAAATTTATAGGTGACAAAAGGTCGAAGAAACGGTGTTAGTGAAAATGTCAATGAATAATCACAGAACAAAATGTTCCATTTTTAGAAAATGGTGCAGGTGTTTTTCCATATGTATGGGGTTGATGACTATATTATGGATAATTTTAACAATTGTGATTCCTTTCCAAACTAATTTAACAAAATTGAAACAGAATGGGAGTTCAAGCAAGCCAATTGAGAAAGAAAAAGTGCATGAGAGGTAAGTGTATAAGGCAGAGTTGCATCAAGATAGGTCTATTAGTGACTATAGAAAAAACACTTTTTCAAATTATTGCTGGAATACATCAAAACAATGAATGTTGATGACTGTTATGTTTGTGTAAAATTACCAGCATCAGTGTCAGAAGGGGTGACCTATCACCACCTTCCTTTTACTTATGGAGTAACTTGTAGTGTAATTGCAAGTTTGTTTTATAGGACTGGGAAATTGGAGTATCAGTATTCCAATGTAGTGGAGATATTTGCGAAATTAAAGATTGATAATACACTAAATAGAAGAAAATATGCGGAAGTGATGGGAGAATATTTTCTAGAAGTAGATGAGTTAACACATGAGTATGCATTTAATAATAATTTGACATGTAAAATGACAATTGAAGAAAAGGCTTTCCTAAATATGGTTGAAGAAAGGAGGATTGCTTACAAACGAAAAGAGATAATGAAGCATGCAAAATCGAAATATTACACATTTGATGATGGGAACATTGAGGATAAAAATGTGAATGTAGCAATTAATATAGATGCACCAATGTTGGGAAAGTTCTGTATCAGGAGAGATAATTCAATGTAGGACAATTATTTTGTGGGTGCAAGTCAATGGGAAGACACCTATAGAATTATAGGTGGTTGGGGATTTAAAGGGGGAAATGATCCTGTTTTCCCTGGAATTTATTTTATTTGTGGAAACAAAGTTTATTATAGACTGTCTGACCACTGGTATGGGACATGTTATGTGGGTTTGGTCTTTCCTAAAATTTTCCATGTAGATAGAGGTACTAATGGAAAGCATGAGATAGGTAAAATTTTAAGTAGAAAAAGAAGAGAGAAATATTAGGAGATGTATTTGGAGAACTGATACCAGCAGTGGGAATTTCGTTTAATGCAAATAGGATCAGAAAATTGTCCACAATAGTTGATAAATTATCAACAGATACAGCAGGAGGATTCCTGATGGTAGATACTGAAATGGTTGCTATGGGAGCTATGGTTAGGCAAAACAGACTTGCTCTTGATATAATTTTAGCAAAAGAGGAAGGCGTCTGTGGAATTTTGAAAGTTCAACACTGTTGCACTTACATTCCAGATAAAAGTCAGAATATTGAGAATTATATTATACATATTACAGATTTGCACAAATAAATTGAACCACTGGAGGTTGAAGGTGTCCTTGATAAACTGGGTAAAAGTTTTTCAGCAATTAAGCACTGGTTTCAAGAAATAGGTAGTTCAATTATAGGTAAAATACTAATGCCGATAACAATCTTACTGATAGTAATCCTTATGATAAGGTTATGTTGTATATATAAAGGTAGAAGAGATTTCAAAAATCTGATAAAGAAAAGGAATGAAGAACGATTAGCAAGGATGAGAGAAAAGAACGAGATAGAAATGGAGGAAGTAAAAGACAAGGTTTTCAAAAATTCAAAAGAAAAAGAGACAAGATTATAAATTGACATTAACAAAAAGAAGTTGTAACATGTTCTGTTAAATTTTTCCAAAATTTTGAGGATTATTTGGTGATAAAATCACCAGATGAGGGAATTGATGGTGCGAGGTGGCAAATTCAAAATTGTGTGTACCCCTCGTAAAGTTAATGTCCCATAACATTAACATTTATTAATTGCATGTTTTGTGAAATTAACCAACCATAGAATAAAGTGCACACATTATTTTTTATTACACATGGGGAAAACTAACTTTGCTTGCATGTTGCAAATAAAACTGAGCTAATATGTATTGTTATTGTATTGTGAATTAACGCACAGCTTGGAATTAACCAAAACGCAATTTAAATGTGCTTATTGTATTCATTTATGTGGTGGAGAGGTCGAAATGTAAGTATAAAACGCATTTATGTGGCTTACCTGCTAGGTAACAACTGGGAAACATTAGAAAGGTGGGAGGTAAACAGAACGGGTTTAAATTCACAATTTAACATAAATCTGTGTTTGTTTCTGCAATAGTTCCAAAAGTGGCCTCTGAGGCCTACTCAGAAAATGGACGGTTGGGTAAACTGTGAGCAAGAGCTGGACTGCGCAGGAACGCTAAAATCTGCAAGTCAGAGTGAACTGCCTGTGCTCGAGGAGATTCAAGGCTGCTGTAGCCCGGAACCTAGGATGGGTGCCAAGCATGGATGATGTCGTGCTCAGAGCCTGGAAAGATGTATGGATGTTGCCATTCAAAGAAATGCCTAGGCCAAAGTTTGTCCTAAAACAAAGCCCTTTTTTCTTTTTCAGCTGACACGTTGAAAAAACATGCTGTAATGGTGAGATGATGCTCACCCACCCCGAAATTGTTCAATGAGAAACTGAATAAGAGATGTTAGTTACTTTTTAGATAGATTAAGTTAGGAAATTAATGTATAAAACCCCTGGATTTGTCTAGTTGGGGTCCAATTTCTATCGGAGATGCTGCCCGATTGCTGACCGATTCCTGGATGTAAGAATCTTTATGCTTTTACTTGTTTGCTTTGCAGGATATTAGGATAAGATGAGGGTGTTAGTCAGGGATGTTAGGAGAGAATTAATTTGGGACTATCTGTTCTTTACTAAACTTTAACTGAATTCTAAAAATGCGAATTTTTTCCTGAGCTCTAAATAAAAATTATCATTTTGAAATAAAGTTTAGGTTTTACTGAATAAAGATTTACTAATGCATAAATGTCAGACATAATAAAGTTTTGCTATTAATAAAGATTGGGAAATGGAATTTTAAAAGCTGGTCTTGTGATTTTCCTACGCCTAATTTTCATTCTAGCAGATCCATTGCCACTATGGTGGTGTGTCTGAATAATTAAAGTCTGAATAAAACCATGGTAAACTGTTTTTAAATCTGCAGGTGTAAATAATAAATAGTTAAATAGGTTTAGACGCTCCCCCAAATGCAACAGCGTTTCTCCATTGCGATTCACCAGAGCCTTGAAGCCAAGTGTAAGTGATCAGGGTAAATGCGCAGTGTTATGGGCCCCACTGATGCATGATGTGTGTGTTTTTAGGCTTTTAGGGAAATGGTGAGTATTGATTAGAAATGATTTTTGGAGCCACGCTGGAGCAGGAGTACCATCAGGGCTCTGAAAGAACGCATCAGTGAACATGCTAGAGCCATCCACCAACAAGACGCCAGATAACCCATGGCTCTACATGTAGCTTTGTGTCCCTCACAAGGAGCTCACAAATTTTTCACCTTCTTTGACATTGACATTGCCCAACCCAACATAAGGGGGGAAACCGAGAACTCAGACGACTTGAGGCGACATGGATCATGCGCCTTCACACCGTGAGACATGGCCAGAACACCGACCATGAACTGCAATACTTCCTGGGCACTTGTTACCTTTTCATCGACTAATCATCCAATAATGTCAATTTTTGATAATAACGCTGCAGTTTACTTTTCCCTTTTTACTGCTCCCCATGAAAATCCTGGCCTTGTCCCCCTTTTTGTCCTATTTAGGGGTTTTCTTCCACCATAAATACATTTTCCCATTCACGTATATGTAACAGAAGACGCCACATTTGTTGTGCTCCTAGCTTTATGATATTTCTAGAAATCTGTTGTCTCTGTTCCATGGTGACATGGCCTCTGTGTGTCATTTCTTTCTCATGCTACTTGCTCCAACCTATTTTGTCTTGCAGAAAAAAGAACGCACCATTTGCATTTGAGGGTGGGGACTTTTAGATTGTGGCTGTATCGACTGCACTAGTTGTTTCACCCTAACATTCATTATTAAACCTACGATTTCATGTTTTTTCACTTACACAGTTCAAAAATGGGTTGCCTACGATCCAACATCTTGTGTTTTTTCTATTTTGTTTTTTCTATACCTTTGTCGCTAAATAATAAGAGCCATGCATCTACACTGTTAAGCAAACGGCCTAATGTATTCTTTCTACAATTGTGGTCTCTCAAATGTCCATTACCATGCATCCCCTCTTTATAAGCAATGTTTTATGTTGCCACTACCGATTATTATACTGTAAAGGCGGTTTTGGTCGTATTGCCATTTTAGATACATTTGTAACCTATGTCATACCGCTATTTGTACTATTCACCCAAGGCACACCCTCAATACAAGCACTCACGATTCGCCCGTTTTTTACTTTGGAAACACTACTTCCCGTGCACACCAGCACGCACGGAAGTTAGCGCTCTAGTGTCTCCACTTACAACTTGAATAAAGCATGCTTCCTGTTACTGCTCTGTCTCCCATTCTCCATCGGCGAGACGAGCAACGGCTGAACCCTGCACCACCAGGTATTTACATACTCGTTTCACGCACTTTAGGACCTTGAACAACCTTCGGTTTGGCCGTTTAATAATCGCTACCCAACGATTTTTTTCTAGGCTCAGCTTATACACGGACGTACCCGCCCATTGTATACCGCTTTTCCAGACGCCCTCATTTGCAGCTGCTCCTTGCACCTGCACACCGGGTTGGAAATATCACCGGTTCTTTGGTGAGTGTCTTGTTTTGACTGCTACTTTCCCTCTCATCATCACTTGTGTATACGCTGTCAGCATATGGCTCGACAACTCACTGCGGGCCTTCCACCTCCTTTCTTTCTCTCCTCTAGATTTTGACATAATGCGTTTTCTAGAAATCTGTTGTCTCTGTTCCATGGTGACATGGCCTCTGTGTGTCATTTCTTTCTCATGCTACTTGCTCCAACCTATTTTGTCTTGCAGAAAAAAGAACGCACCATTTGCATTTGAGGGTGGGGACTTTTAGATTGTGGCTGTATCGACTGCACTAGTTGTTTCACCCTAACATTCATTATTAAACCTACGATTTCATGTTTTTTCACTTACACAGTTAAAAAATGGGTTGCCTACGATCCAACATCTTGTGTTTTTTCTATTTTGTTTTTTCTATACCTTTGTCGCTAAATAATAAGAGCCATGCATCTACACTGTTAAGCAAACGGCCTAATGTATTCTTTCTACAATTGTGGTCTCTCAAATGTCCATTACCATGCATCCCCTCTTTATAAGCAATGTTTTATGTTGCCACTACCGATTATTATACTGTAAAGGCGGTTTTGGTCGTATTGCCATTTTAGATACATTTGTAACCTATGTCATACCGCTATTTGTACTATTCACCCAAGGCACACCCTCAATACAAGCACTCACGATTCGCCCGTTTTTTACTTTGGAAACACTACTTCCTGTGCACACCAGCACGCACGGAAGTTAGCGCTCTAGTGTCTCCACTTACAACTTGAATAAAGCATGCTTCCTGTTACTGCTCTGTCTCCCATTCTCCATCGGCGAGACGAGCAACGGCTGAACCCTGCACCACCAGGTATTTACATACTCGTTTCACGCACTTTAGGACCTTGAACAACCTTCGGTTTGGCCGTTTAATAATCGCTACCCAACGATTTTTTTCTAGGCTCAGCTTATACACGGACGTACCCGCCCATTGTATACCGCTTTTCCAGACGCCCTCATTTGCAGCTGCTCCTTGCACCTGCACACCGGGTTGGAAATATCACCGGTTCTTTGGTGAGTGTCTTGTTTTGACTGCTACTTTCCCTCTCATCATCACTTGTGTATACGCTGTCAGCATATGGCTCGACAACTCACTGCGGGCCTTCCACCTCCTTTCTTTCTCTCCTCTAGATTTTGACATAATGCGTTTTAAGGTAAACGTTTCCTGCCTAGCTTGCCCCTCCCGACGGTCACATTTGCATGGTTTTTTCACGTTTTATTCTCGTTACACACACCGCTTGTTGATGCAGGACTTGTCTTTCGGAATATACTAACTCTCCAGCGATCAAGCGCTATATAATTAAATGTCACCTTGATTATATATTATTAGGAGGTACTTTTGACTCCTATGAGTCACTGGGCTTCGATTGTCACAACTCAGTATTCCACAACCGACAGTCAATGTGTTTTCTCCCCTTCTCCGATTCGGTTTTTATTGCATATTTCTTCACTTATCTCACTCGTTTCACGCAAGCACTATGCAGGTCTTGCCACATTTGCATGTAGGTTCTACTGGTCAGGTTATGAATGTGATTTAATTGGGGGTCCCGCTTCGCTCTACAGGGCTTTCTACACCGGAGCTGTTGTTGCCCCAGGAGGGGCTCACCGTCAAGGGCCGTGCTGTAAAGAACTGCTGTGGGGGCATTTTGAACACACCGCACGGGACTACAGCGACCAGGAGTCCGTGCGTCCCACCACCTGTGCTGCAGCCCGCCCACACGCCCACAATCCTTATTTAACATCCTCATTCCCCGCTGCGCGGGACGTGCCGGGCGAAGCCCGGGCAAAGGGCGGGCCGTCTGTGGCCGTCAGGGGCAGGAAGAGGCAGGGCTGGGCCACCCCACTAACGTGAGACAACACCGACCATCAACAACAAAGGTACTGTGCATTCATACAGGTCTTAGTGCCCCATGGTTTGTCTATTACACTGAACTCCTCTGGTCTGCCAGACACAACACATCTTCCAGGAAACCCTGAGCAGAATATTAGGTAAAAGGAAGGCAATGGAGGGCGGGGGAGCCCTCACCACCATCACTACCAAAAAGAGGAGGAAGTCGAAAAAGGCACTACCCGCCGCCACTAACTGTATGATGACAAACATTGAAAACATTGTTAACGACTGTGAAAATATCTTATTGTCGGCCCCCACGCCAAGTGATATGTTGACTCCCATTCCCACAGGGGAAGTTGGTCAGAAGAGTAGGGATAAAGTGATCCCAGCAATTTTTGCTAAGAAAGGGAAATCAAAGCCTAAAGTGGATGAAACTCCTCGTGACTTTGCTAACCCTATAATCCCGATTGAAGTTAATGTCATAGAGGCCACAAGGGGGACAAACATACATGCTAGTGTTTACTCGTCATCATCAACAGTGGGGGATTTTGTTGGGCCCTCTAATGTGACAGTATGCGATACTGCCATTACCTGCTCTAATCGCTTTTCTGTATTGGAAGGGGAAACAAGAGAATTAGCCGAGGTTCTATCTCAAGGCCTGGGGGAGGCTGCAGATATTGGGAAGAGTAGTTAGGGAGGAACTGCACAAAAAAAGCCCACCACAAGCACAATCAGCACCTATAAAGACTCCATCTATGCCTGTGCGAACAGTCGCACCTAAACACCTAGGAGGAGAGGCCATAATCAAACATAATACACAATCGGCCTCCTTAGGAGCTTCCAAAGCTACAGGGGAGTCAAGACTTAAAACCTTGGCTAACCACACTGTAGCTAAAATACCTGTCAGGCGGAGTTCATATGCTGATATGACAAAAGGAAGTAGACCAACCCCACAGCACAGGGACATACAGGGGGTAAACGAATTAGCTAGGAGTACAAAGAGTAGTACCAACTTCACAGTAACACCATATAGACCCTCTAGAGCCACTGTTTATATGACCGAGGTCCCCAAACTTGGAGGCAACAACTCTTATGAAAATAGTGAGTCCATATGCAACAAGGCTATTCATTGGATTCGTAATGTAAGAGGGTGCAGATCAGTGATTAGAGAGGACCTGATCAATGTCAAAAGATTCTCTTCTCCTAACTCAGTAACAGACTGCATCGAACTAAATTTTGCTAACTATAAAATAGCAGAACATTTAGAAGCCCTGGAATTCAGGACATGTCCCCCCAGGTATTCCCACTTTCAGATTAGACATAATCCCTTATGGATTAGATCCAGCCCTGATGATGTGTCAGGACTAAACAATATAGATTGACTGCCAGAGGATATTAACTGGGATGACTTTTCCCATATACATACCCTGGACAAATATAAGCACCAGTTCAATCTCACCACAAGACCTTCTGATATGATAGCTAGGGAACCTAATGATGAGCCCAATGATGAGGTTGTCTCATTTGAGGAAGAAAAGAATATGGAAGTGGCTAAAGCCCCGAATTGCCACTTAATAGCAGAAGAAAGAATAACATCTGAAGTGATTAACACGGAGAGGGTCGTGATTATAAATACAAATACCATCAAACTACTTTCCTGGAACATAGTGGGGCTTCAAAAAATATGATAAACCCTGATTGGAATGCTTTTGTAGACAGTTTTGACATCTGCATGTTCCAGGAAACCTGGAGCATATCTTCTCTGTATAAGTGTGGATATTCCACTCACTTTATCCCCGCCTCTAGTACGGGAAGGGGCCGTCCATCAGGAGGTTTGTTGGTATAAATTAGTGTGGCCCGGAACTGGACAGTGACTGTGCACACTTTGTCCTCTCAGGACATACTTCACATTACTGTTAAGGCCCCCCATGTGGTAGCTCAATGGAGCTATTTGATGTGTATGCTAGAGGGTCTCCGGGAGGCCAGACCTCACCTATTTTGGGAATTTTGGATGTGGAACTAGCAATCATTCCCCCTAAATCTGGAGTAATTGTGGGGGGAGATTTTAATTGTACATACGAACCCCTTAGCGAGGAAGATTTGATAGGATATAATAAAGAGGACTCTAATCAGTCTATCCCGTCCCTATCATTATTGCCTATCAAAAAATGGACACCTAGAGCAATCCAACTAAATGCCCTGACACAGGAACATAACCTACGTGCCCTTAATGGTAGAACAATCTCAGATCCCAACGGTGCAATGACGTATAACAAACTCAGCTGTCCATCCCGCATTGACTATATTCTACTCGACATAGGTTCTTGGAGTAAACTAATTGACATGGAAGTGAGGCAGACACAAGATAATGACCACAATCCCCTCTGTATGGAATTTAGCTGGGGAAATGAAAGGGCGGGGACAATAGGCCCACTAATGATCACAAAAGAGGTGACTCTGTCTAATTGTAAGCGTAAATTAAAATGGAATAAGGTGGCATGTCAAGAAGAGAACCTAATTCACATTAAAGAGCTAATAGTAACAGGAACTATGGAACTCATATCCTGTAGCCTGCTGTACTCCAATGAATAGATTGCCAACTTTATGGACGCCTATAAGGACCTAACAGAGAAAATTGGCTCATTTTTTGTTATGGAAAACACCAAAGTAGGCAGTAAGAAGAATACGATAAAAGCGGGCACACCCTGGTACACTCCAGGATGTAGAATAAAGAGGCAGGTTATAGCAAATGCAATTAGGAATAATGACCCTACTGCTGTGCGGATGGCCAGAAGGGACTATAAAGTCTGCATCACTAACGCAAAGAAGGAATGGGAGGAAGATTATTGGCAGCAGCTTAAGGACGCCGCCACTTTGAAGAACTCTACTCAGTTTTGGTCCCTGATAAATAAGTACGATAGGAAAGGAGCAGAGCCACTCTCCAATCATAAAACCGAGCAGCAATGGCACTCCCACTTCTCTAGTCTATACTGCATAGAAGAGGAGAATTGCCAATCTTGGAGAGAACCATTGGATGCCCTCTCTACTGAGGAGCTAGTATCAACAGAGCCCTTTAAAGCCCAGGAAGTTTTTGAGGCAATCAAGACTATCCTCTCTCTAAAGCCGCTGGCCCTGATGGCCTACCAGGTGACCTTTATTTGCATGATCCCAAACTGTGGTCCGACTACATCACCCCACTAATGAATCTAATCCTCCATGGTTTCCCTGTTCCAGATTCATGGAAGGGGGCTGAAGTTGTGACAATCTATAAAAAGGGCGACAGGGAGGACCCTGCAAATTATAGGCCAATCAGCTTAATTGATGTTATTAAAAAAATAGTTGGCAGGGTCATTATAAATAGAGTAAACATGTGGTTAGAGGGGGGGAATATCTTGTCCCACTTCCAGGCGGGGTTCTGAAAGAGCGTGGGCACAATGGACCAGGTATTTAGGTTCTGGGCAACATATTGGAAAACTGTAACCATCAAGAAGGGGAACCTATACCTGGCCTTTATTGATTTAAAGAGTGCTTTCGATCTGGTGCCCCGCGATAAACTCTGGAGGGTGCAACTGGACATGGGGTTCCCGTGGTACCTACTAGAGTTTACAGTCAAACTCCACCAAGATAATTATGTCAAGATTAGATGGGGCAGCCAGGGTCAGCTAACAGAGAAAGTACCTGTGAAACAAGGAGGACGCCAGGGCTGTGTGATGGCCCCGACATTGTTCTCCCTCTTTGTTAATGGGGTGGTAGACCATTTGAGGGAGGACAATGCCGATGCCCCAGTCCTGGTGGGAAAAAAAAACACACTCCTCTTCGCAGATGATATGCTCTTGCTTTCTAAAACTCCTTCCGGACTCCAGAAACTGCTGAATAGATTCAGTCTGTTCTGTGAAGAACGTGGGCTGACCATTAATACATCTAAAACTAAGTTAATGGTCCTGCCCCCTTCAAAGAAGGCAAACAAAATTAACATTATTCTTGATGGTATATCCCTGGAAGTGGTGGAGAATTTTGACTACCTGGGAATTAGGTTAAACAACAAAATGAAATGGGACTCCCATATTTCCAAGATGTTAATACATTTGAAGAGAGTGTCTGGTGCCATTCTGAGGAGCCAGCGCATGTCTGCAAGCAGGCCTATTGCCCCTGCGCTTGCAGTTTACGAAGGGAAAGCACTGGCTTCTGCAGTTTATGGATCTGAACTTTGGGGCAGTGAAAACATAATAGATCTGACTAGAGCGGAAAATACGTTTTTAAGGGATTTAGTTTCTCTCCCTATCTCCAACCCCTTGAAGCCTCTTCTTCACGATATGGGCAAACGTCCAATATCAGATATAGTTCATCTCCGTCCTTTGCTGTTCTGGGTGCGCCTGCGGAGGACCCCAGAACTAGCAAATTACGCTCTGGCATTGGACGAACTTATCGCACTAAATGATGCGAATAAGATCCAGTGGCTAACCAAACTTAAACAGATGGTCATAAAGCTTGGACTGGCGGAATTCTGGACTACACTGTCCCCTCAACCAAAACAAGTAGTTAAGAAGATTTACTGGGAGTGGTGCCAGACTGAGGAATTCAGGAATACAAAATGGGGAGCCCTAACCGCTCAATTCCTAGAGCATAAGTCCATCATGAGGTTTGAACCCCTCTTAGATTTTATTAAAAAATTCTAAAGATAGAGCCATTTTTCTAAAAATGAGATACGGGATACTTCAACTCAACAAATTTGTGGAGGGCTGGAAAGGAAGGTGGGCCACAGATGGCTCCTGTCCATGCTGCCCACGTAAAAATGAATCCTTACCGCATTTCTTGTTCGGATGTAAAGCATACAAGAATGCAAGAGCAAAATGGTTGAAACCGGTATGCTTGATGCTAGGGGCCAGAGACTTTAGAGTTGCTCTCCACATCCTCGTAATCGACACAAGCTCTTTAGTTGTTGTATGCGGAGTTGCTAAATATCTATCAAGTGCTTGGTTTATCCGCTCCAAGTTGCTAAACTACAAAAATGTTTAGAGCCTGCAGGAACTGAATCCTTGTATGTGCACTCCCGCTAATAACTGAGAGGATGCTGTAAATACCTTGATTTTAACTTGTATATATGCGCTTTTTATCGTCTTTTAATGTGTTTTTAACAGGATGAAATAGCTATAAATCGTCCCTTTCTAAATCTTTATTTTCCCTTGTCATAACGTATGTATGTTTGTACTTTAATTATATTTATATCGAATAAAGTATTATGATGATAATGATTTAATTGTGAAGCCACTTGACTATTCGATACATGTATTCATTTGGAATTCTGTTGTTGGTTTTATTCCTTGAGAAGCACTACAGTTGTATGCTCTCCAAGTGAATCATGTACTTATGTGATGTAACCCTATTCCTTGAAAGGCACTACAGCATGTAGGCACTCCAAGTGAATCGCAACACAACCTCTTTCATTCTATTGTAGGTCACCGCTATTCACAGGACAGTCCCTTTTGTAAAACATTTGCCTCTGTTATTTGCCAGTTCCTTTTTTCTGCCACATGTCTCATTAGGGTTTCCACGTGCGATAGGGTGTTTTTTGTTTGGTCGCCCCACTATTGTCACCAACCTTTTATAATTTTGTGCAATTGTTGATTTGCTTTTGAATTTTGTCTTTTTGTTATATTATATTGTTCCCAGCCCTGAAGAGTCACAGGTAGCGACCTGTTGACAAAACACGTGTAGGCTGGCGTTGTTTTCCTTTATGAACATTCTTGCATAAAACAACCTTCATGAAATTACTGGTGTCGACTGTACTATATTTTCAGATTTGTATCAACTGTGTACTTTATACGTGTGCCCAGGACTTGTATATATGGGAACAGAATTAACCACCTCCCAAAAAGCACAAGAGTCTCTTAAAGACACATCAATTTTTAAATCTTCCCAAACATTGTCCTCAAGAAGCGATTCCTTTCTCCAGTGGCCTTTCTATAATCCTTCCTTGCTTTTATTATTTCATCCTTATTTCTCTAAGTTTTTTTTAATGCCACCCATAGCACCTTATGTGCTTCAGAGCAGATCTTATTGAACCACCTTGGGCGTTCAGGGGCTTTTCTACGACATTTGGTCAATGTATCTACCATGAAGCTTTTAAGATTTGTAAAGGCCGCTATGATGTTTTCTGAGGGGGGGGGGGACTGGGGCAGGATCTGAGAGTACTGTCTCTATATCTGCCTTTTTATTTGTTATTAGGTCGATAAAAATGGCCTCCATATCAAACTTTTCCCATTAGATACTAAGGCCCTTATTTCTATAATATATAACCCTGTGTTGATTTTTCTTATCCCTCTCTTTTTTTAACACCAGTAGATTTAAGGTTAAAACAATAGGTTTATGGTCACTCAAACAACTTGCCTTAACTACATATTCCTTAAAAATTACTAATTAAAATATGGTCAATGGTTGAGGATGATAACGGACCTACATATGTTGGGATCGGGGAATCTTGTGCAAATTTCAGATCCTTAGTGGTGGTAACTCTATTCAGTGTGTCCCAATACGGCGTATGTTTAAAATGATTCAGGGGCTGATTGATCCCTCTCGTCACAGATGCTGCAGGATTCCTGGACCTAGGATCACAAGTTCCTATATTAAAATCCCCCACCCAAATTATTTGCAGATCCTTTCTATGTTTTTTCTGAGCATCAGTTATAACATCTACTAAGTCATCCACAATATTAGTCACAGTTGGATCAAAAATATTATAACAGAAATTAATTAAAAGCAAATCAAATGACTCTGTTGTAATAATTAGAAGCAACTGATAGTATTGAGATTTACACCGTTTCCTTATTGGGATGTCTGTCAGTGCAAATGATATGCAAGTGACCAAGCCCCCTTTTGCGCTACCAGCTCTAGAGGGACTGCTGGTATATGATAGGAAGCAAAGCCATCAACATGCAAAGAATCCACTGTCCAGGACACTTGGCAACAAGCAATATGATATTGTTCAAGCAAAACTCTCCAATCAGGATTGTCGATCTTAGACCAAAGGCCCGTGAGGTTCCATGAAACAAACTAAGACTCTCTATTCACATCTTAGAGGCGGGGTGACTTTCTGCCGATAGTGCCGTAAAATCCTCTGATCGAGTTCCTTTTCCCTCTATGTACTTGCTTGGTGTAGGAAGGTGATTAATATGCCTCGGAGAACTCTGCCTCATCGTCCGTGTGATGGACCTACGGGACTTGAAGTCAGGCAGTACGACTTCCAATGAGGGAGGCCCATCGGATAGCCGTGGGTGCAGTCAGTCACAGAGGTCATACCAGAAAGAGGGGCATTTGTGAGGTGTAAGCCTGAATTGCCCAGAGGGATAGGGTTTACTTGGTCTACCCTATGGTAGAATGTTGGTTCTAGATCCATTTGAGAGGAAGAGGTATAGAAATGACCCAGAGGAAGTGCTGAGATCTGGGTACCCTTAGGTGGAGCTCTGTGTAATTGAAACAGGAGGGATCTAGATATTGATGGATTATTGAAATTGAGTAGCCCACAGTCGCTTCCCAAGGTTTTTTGGGTCAGTCCCACCCATCCTAAACTTCTTGCCATAATAATTTGGCTGGCTAGCCGAGATCCTCTCTTTGTCAGACCTGTTGTGTGAGCAGTCAGCCAGTGAAGAGATTGATTGAGTAACTGAGTCATGGTTTCAAACTGGCCCTCCCTTAAGATAGGAACCTTTCCAAGAACTAGTACGAGGGGTCCCGCTAGAGGTGGCAAATGCAGCAATTCGGACCTGTTGTGGGCAAGACCCTCTACATGTTCCCCCTGTTTTAAGATGTCAGCAATGCGGCCTGGTATTCTAGGTGTCTGTAAACTACTTGGCGGCCTATCTGAGACACTACTAGAAGGAAAGAGGGAGGTAGACATAGGTTTCCTCAAATTAGAGGGGTTTCCAGTCCTTTGCTCTATGGTGTTGTGCCTATCCCGGTAGGGAATAGGGATGAAGGTACTCTGGCTCATATTATGAAGCAATTTCTATTGGAGTAGCTGAGATGGATTATCTCCTGCAATTATCGGTACTCTTGAGCCCTCCATCGTCTCACGATAAGTCAACTGTCCTTTTTCTTTATCAGCACGGGAATGTTGTGCATGAAGGTGTCTCGGTTTACCCAAACCCTCAAACTTGGCTAGTCTCTCTTCAATCTCTGATACTTTAAGCTGGAGGGGTGTTAGTAACACCATGACCAGGGTCTCCATTCTATTCCAAAACTCCTCTCCACCTGAATGGGAGGGCAACATTGCCCGGTAAGTGGTTAGTGGATCAGAAATTAGTCTCTGTTCAGGTTCACAGTGACCTTTAGGTTTAGCCAAACAAGACCCTATTGTGGGTTTATGTTTTTGTGGCCCCGCGCCCCTTCTTCGTTTTACTGGCGGTTTATTTGTATTGTCATCATTATGAGATTTAGAAACCTGGCCCCTTGTTCCTGTGCTGGGCCCATTTAGAGTATCAGAGGGTGGGATGTCCAGATCTGGTACATGGAGAGGCAGAGACAGGTTTTGCGCTTTAGTAGGTGGGGGAATTAGCGGGATGGTGCCCAAATTTTGAGGGCCTAGGGATAAGCGTCTCTTCAAAGTTAATGGCTCCAGTGATAGTCGCCGCTCTGTTAGCTCTATCTCATGGCTAAGCATTGACTCAGCCCTTGTAATGAAGGCAACCACAGTTCCCGCTACTCCCGTATGGTCGGGCGGCCCTTACACTTGCTCATTATGGATATCAATACGTCTTAACCAAACTCCTTGGGGGGGATAATGGTAATCAATTGAAATAACACGGTAACTAAAGGCTGGAAGTTTCGCTCGCCGTAACACCAGATGTTAGAGGTGGGCCCAGCCCAGCCTCCTCCGGGCTCTGACAGGCATGGATGGGTCCGCCCGCTGCCCGGGCATGTCCAGGGCACGCCCACGCGCATCCCGCGCCGCGGGTGCCGTGAAATACTTTCAAGTCTCCGGGCCTGAAAAGGGAAGGGGCAGCGCCTCCGGGCGCTATTGACTATGGGGCTTGTTGCCCCCCCCACAGAAGTGCTGTCAGGTATTGTCGGTGCCGTTGTTGGCTTACGGGTGACCTATGTGTAATAAAAGGGCAGTTTAAGTCTTAGCAATTAGCTCTAAAAGCCAAATTGAAGTGGCAATAAACTGCACACAAGGGCCCTGTAGTGGCTGTCCTGAGACAGGTTTGAAAGGCTACTTGTGTGGGTGGCACAATCAGTGCTGCAGGCCTACCAGTAGCATTTAGGTTACAGGCCTTGGGTAAATGGTATACCACTTTAGAAGGGACTAACAAGTAAACTAAATATACAAATTTTTTATACACCAATGTTACCATGTTTAGGGGAGAAGCACAGGTACTTTAGCACTGGTCAGCAGTTGTAAAGTGCTCAAAGTCCTAAGACCAACAAAAAGAAGGTCAGAAAAAGAAGAGGATGAACGCAAAAAGTTTGGGGTGACCCTTCAGAGAGAGCCATTTTCCAACAGGGAGTTACATGGACTCCCCAAAATCTCTTTCAGAATTCCTTGTTGTATCATGGATTTAATCACTAGGGCAAGTCCAACCACCGTTTCTGGTGGGAGGTTGCACTGGGGTGTTCAGGGATACTCTATATTCAGTTTAAGTGTCAATTTCACTGACTCTTCACCTTTTATAAGGCCAATGTCCTTGCTTGATAAGTACTAGACTTTATGTTGTACTAAATCTTTCATATTTGGAGGCAAATCATCTACAGTCATCATGGGAAACAACCTAACGGCCCTGTAGGTCACCTTGAAATTCACATCTTCATCATTAGTCTGAAATTCGACACTGTCGAGTGTACAATATATTGTACAGTTTAACTTACAGAGTAAATCCCTCCCCAAAAGATTGACAGGATGTGAATTGCACACTACAGACTGAGGATCCTCCTCAAAGGCTCCTATCTTTACAGGAACCTTTTCTGACACACAGATTATGATATGTGTATTGGCAACATCTATAACTTGCACTTGCATTTCCAAGAGGGAGAGGTTTAGGACTTCCACTATCATAACAGTGGAACAGGTAGCACAGGTGTCGATAAAAATGACACTTGTTGGCCATTCACCTCACCTTCCATGAATAGGCAACTCTGGTCTACCTCCAAGCCGGTGCCAAGTATGTAATCTTACTCCCCTTCAAAGGGACAATCATTGTGATTGATCAGACTCATCGTCTCCGGACCTTAGTTCGTATTCAACCATGGTTTTACCAGATTCTGCTGCACCATTGAGGCTTAAGGCATCTGCACCATCAGAGCTTGGGACGTCTGCGTAATTGGAGCTTTGACATATTTGGCTCTGAGCTCTTTGCATCTGCATGTTCATGATAACTTTTCTTTCCTTAAAACGCTGAACCTATTTTAAATTGCTGAGTGAAGGATGTTGATTTATGTAAAATTGTTATGGTTTTAACTAACTAAACAATAAAATTACTACTACTATTGTCGCATGTTCTGTATCTGCATCGAAGTTACAATTTATATTTGACCATCGCTTGACATTCTGTTAAGGTTAAGCTGGAACTCCTTCTTCCAATGGACCAAAGTATTACAATAATGACTCAAATTACACCGTTCAAGAGTGTCCACATCTATTCCAGTACACAGGTCAATTGGAAAACTGCGGCCTCTACCTAGCGGAACACAGCGCCCCTTCTGAACTGCCTGTCTTCCGCCTTGAAATCCAACTCCCTGTATTCAACCACCAAAACCATTAGTGTAACCTGCATCTCCCATGTAGGAACCACTCTGAAATCTTTTCTGTGCTGACTTTGCAGGGCCAACATGAACTTTTCTTTAATATTTTTCTGTTTCATTTCCAATGTATTCATCACTGCAATACTAGAAATTTACCCTGCCAACATATGGCATTCTGCTGAATGTGGGAACTAATTTCCGGACACAGCTCAAGAACAAAGTGGGACAAAAAACTACTCAAATTTCCTCTCTCAGGGTTTTCAACTCCACTGTGTTGTCTGAAAACTGCATGGGGCGTTCTTAATAGGCATTCACTCACTCTTAAGCTTCCTAGTTAGTTTGTGTTATCTTCAACCAAACAACGTCTTTCTGTCGGACCTGTTCTTTAAAGAGATGTATTACTTGTTTATACTTCTGCATGACCTCAGGGGCTGGAGTATACATCAGAGCGAACCTTGAGAGCTCGGTATTTGGCTACTATACCACCACTTCAAATGGCACCCATAAACCACTGTGAACCACAATGTGAAAAGAACTGTTCCAGTCATCCCAAAGCACCTTTGAAATCTTCAAACAGCTCAGCCTGTGTTTACCACAAATCAGGGTTCTCTCTTGAGTTTAGAAATTGCCAAAGCACCTTCACATTTCACGCTCCATGCACCTACCTCATTGGAAACTCACCCACTTCGAAGTCACTCCAATTAACTCTCCATAGTGTCCTGCCCAAATCTTTCCTTCATTTTCTTATCTCTCTGATTCCACATGTCCTTGATTTTCTCCAGATTACTCCATTTCTGTATACTGACATCTACCTCCCTTAAATATGCCTTCAGCCTAAGGATCCTCATGTTAGTCAAAGTGTTTCCTTTATATGCAGCCTGGAATAAGTTTTCAGAGTCTGATATTAGATAAGTCAATCCCAAAGTCCTGAGCAACCTTTACTAGCTGTTCATAGGCAGGAATAGCATGTCGGTGACTTCTTTACATAGGAACACATTTCTCCTCCTGATATCTGTCTACGTATTCCACGTATAATTTTCCTTTGATAAACTCATCATCACTTCCCTCTGGAAGAGGTGTTATGATGCAACGCAAGATTTCTATTGTAAATGTTCAGAGTAAGGGTAGGGTTGAGTACTATGTTTATCCGGTGTATCAATATCAGGCTTGGGCAGACTTCATAGACCTGGTCATTCTGATTTGAGACCAAATATGTTGTATCTATGTTTACAGAAATCTCCCTCTGGGGGCAAGAACACTGTTTTCACTGCAGTTCATTGTCTTGAAAGTCATCCTGATGTAGATCCTCCAATACATTGACAGCACTGTGCAGACAAGGTCAAGCCTAGTCTATCTGCCAACACGCAGAACCCTATATGAACCATGCAATCAGCGCCCCCTCTATTTTTTTAATTTCATCCTTTTTAACTGATCTTTGTTTCTCAAATTTGGTACCCTACATAACCTGGACTCCTATGAGACCATTGAGGTTGCCTTTAAGGAAAAGTGCCCATGCAAGCAACAGAAAATTGTTTAGATGCTATTGTGAGAAGGTGGCCTGGTATACGTTGTCCACTAATTAAAGTGGGCATACTGTACCAATCCACACGACCCTTATGATGTATGAGGTCAAAGATAACCTTTAGAAAGCTATCCTAGTGGTAGCTGTGGAGAGCAGCCTTCAGGCTTACTATTGAAGGAATGTAAAGCAGCTTGTTTTACCATAATATCATCTCCTAAATGACTAAATGAAAGGAGAACAACACAATAATTATATAAAAATATGTATTTATTAATGTAACACTCTCTACTAGTCTCTATACGAGACTAGGGCACAAAGTACACAATACTGTATCAATCGAACATTCATAAATAGTGAATTCCACAGTGGGCTCCAGGGGTAGACCGAACCATGCAGTAAAAAAATGGTATAACAGTGCCTAGAGCACGTAGAATCTCTGGGACCCCAAGGAACCACCCAGAGGAGTGACACAGGGAGCCCACGGAGGACAGGTGCAGTGAGGAAACACGAACGTGTGCTCCGTACAACTCTATGGGAAAGTCGTGGTTGTAAAGTTACAGTATAAGGACTCTTCTACGAGGGCTTCGAGAGAACCCTTTGAAACATAGGAGGTTCTAAGGCCAACCCACCAGTGAGTACCGAGGTACCCATGTTACCAATCCCAGAGGAGCCGGGTGCATAGGGGTCAAGTGGTGTGGGAAACGTTGGTCGTTTTCAATGGAAAGTCGCAAAGAAGTACTTCTGCCAGGAGGGCGAAAAGTGTCTGGTGAAATCCAAGCCAGGATTCGAGGTGAGAGGAACCTGAAAGCAGAGGGGACAGAGTCTGGGTCACTTCAGGTGATCAGGGGCTCAGTAGTCGAATGCCCACCAATTTCGAGTGCTTCAGGAGTGAAGAATGGTTACTTGCCTCTGCAGCCTCGGGGACCAGGAGACGTCGAGGACAACCAGGATCTGGAGGTGAGCTGTCCCACAAAGGATGTCGAGTACTGAGGGTTCGATGTCCAGCTGGAACACCAACAAGCCTTGGCAAATGCAGACAACATGGTTAGAGGAAACAGGTTACGGTGTGGACCAGCAAGGTCCAGGGGACTCTCCAAGCACTGGAGTCAGGGCATATCTGGAGCAACCAGGTTAGCCCAAGAAGAAACAAGGTGACCCTCACCAGGACCCACAGGCCAACGGACCACAGATTGTGATGGGTCCTCAAGCAAGTTTGTAAAGTACCAGCCCACAGGACCCTCGAGGAGTGGAGGCTGGAAATTTTCAGTGCAAATACTGCTTGGGGTCAGGACTACACGGAGTCCAATGCACAAGCTTGGGAATTGTAAACAAGTATATGCAATTGCAAAAGTACGCGGTGCACAGGGGTTCGGGCTGCACGGTCCCCATGAGGGATACTGTTCTTAGAATCACTGAGAGGGAAGATCGACCTCAGGGACCTTCGGGAACCCACCTCCTGTGTTGCTGAAATCTTCAGAGTCCTCAGGAGAAGCAAACTGGTCAGGAGTGGAGGCCGAAAATCTTTGGTGCAAATACTGCTTGGGGTCAGGACTACAGGGAGTCCAATGTACGAGTTAGGGAATCATCACTAAGTATATGCAACTGCAAATGTATGTGGTGCACAGGGGTTCGGGTTGCACAGTCACCAGGAGGGATACTGCTCTCAGAATCGCTGAGAAGGTAGATCGACCTCAGGGACCTTCGAGAACCTACCTCCTGTGTTGCTGAAATCTTTGGAGTCCTCAGGAGCTCAGGAGAAGCAAACTGGTAAGATACATTTAGGTGCCTGCTTTTGCAGGGGAGTAACTCCTTTACTCCAAGGGAGATTCTTCAGTCGTCCAGCGTCGTGCAGGCAGTCGAAGTACTTGGTTTCTTTTTAGTGGAATCTTGTCCAGGTAAAATCTAAAGTCCTGTAATCAGGTAACCCACTTCATACACATGGGAAGGGGTTGGAAAGATTTTGTGGACCCTCCTAGGGGAGGGCCAGGACAGAGGGATGGCTACACCCATCTCCTTTGTCCAGTTTCACGCCAGAGCAGAAGCCATTGGCTCCCAGAACTGGTTTGAGCTGGACTATGCACAGGGACACCAAATGTGCCCCCAGTGAAGACTTTCTGGCACTCTCAGAGTGCACCCACCCAGCCCCAATGCACTAAACCCTGTCTGGGAAGTGGTCACACCTCCCTGTGACAGGATGCCTATTGTCATGCCTTCCTCTGCTCGAGCTTGGCTCAGCAGCAGGAGAGCAGAATCGTGTCTGTGGCTGGCAGCGTCCATTTTGTGCTGCCCAGGACGAGAAAGCTGGTACCATGGAGACCGGTGACCCACATATGTCCCTTTGGAAGGGTGGAATCATACCTCCCGCACCAGTTAGTGCCGTGAAAGTATGATTCCAAGGTGTTTGACACCAAACACAACATGTTTCTAAGCAGCCATTTTAAAGTTAACATTTACCGCAAGGTTATAATGCACTTAAACATATATGTCTGGCTGCATCACAGACAACCCCGGAGAATGGTCTTTGAAAGCTGCAGAGGAGCTCTGCCCATGCAGGGGCACCCTTTCACGTAAAACCCAGCACCCTGCCTTCTGGATGATAAGGCCTGCCATAGGGGTGACTGATAGGTATTTAAGTGTAGTGATTTAGATAGATATAGTGAACCTATATCTTAAGTAAGTGGTGCAAGCATCAGCTTATACAGTCTGCTGTAGCAGACTTGTTGTGTCACCTTGAATGGTCTCTCGTGGGTGGCATAATACATGCTTCAGCCCATTGGAGGCCTCTGGGGTACCTATGCCCTAGGTACATGGTGTACCATATACTAGGTACTGCTAAGGGTACCCCAGTACCCTATCTGGAGTGTACCTAAAGTACCTACATAGCCATTTAAGGGAGAAAGCCGATAGACTGGGGTCCTGAATAGCAAGATCCCAGTCAGACTAGTCCAAAAACATTGTGACATCAGCAAAATGTGGTGGTAATCATAAGAAGCAGATACTACTTTCCTACAGCTATTACCTCTGAATATTAGGAAGCGTCTTGAAGAGACCATTATAGCCATGACAAGGCCCAAATTATGAACACACTGACATGCAAATATTTCCACCTGCCATGATAATAAAGCGGGAAAAACATATTTTATATATTGAATAGGAGAGCTTAATAATTCTGAAAAGTGATATCATGCACCACTACGCTCCTGATGACATCACAGGGTTGTCCCTTGTCTCACTTTAGCTCCTCAAAGCCTGCTATTTCTTGCTAAGAGGTCAGGGGAAGATGCGGAAACTGCAGTCAATAAATATGGTACACTCACTTGAGCAATGTTATTATCCTACCCATTGTGCTGCAGGGGGACCCCACAATTTGACACCAGAAAACTTTACCTCTATGGAACGCCTACAATTCAATGAATTGGAGGTGGTTCTAACCCTTAATTTCATGAGGCTTTGTGTCTCTTAGGTAAAGCACCTCTCAACACATCAGAAATATCAGAAATACAGTGAATTAAGTAAAAGGGCCTACTCAATAACTGAGTTCTAGATCAGTGGAATTGTTTTAAGGATTTACTACCAAGAATTAAAAAGTCAATACAGAACATTTGCCAAGAAGACTCTCAGAAAATAGAGCATTACAGAGAAGTGCAAAATCGAAAATATTCCAGGTCCCAAGTGGGCAGCAAAACCAAAAGAGAAGCAGACAACATTCATAGCAGCACCTAAGTCTTCAGAAAAGTCTCTGGTTCACCCCAAAATCGAGGGGTTTTATACATTATTTTCACATAGGAAATCACTACAACTGCAGAGTAATTGTGTTATGATCAAATATGTTACATTTTCGGCAAATCAGACCACTGTTTTCTTAAGCGTCATACTGTTTTAGCACCAAAGTATATACTGACTCTACCTGCTCTATGCTAATTTCATCCAGAAATTGTGGAACAAACTAGATACATGAACAGACAGCAAACTATTACGGATGAATAGGGTACAGTAGGCTAGCAGATGGACCTTAAAGTAATGTTACAGTTTTGTGACTAAGCCAAAGAAGATTCTTTGAGAACAGCATGAACAACGCCAACGGGAATAAATATGTTTGATTCTGATTGACTGTGTACTGCAATAATGACAAGCAGTGAACCTGCAAGGGGAAGACCAGGGAAACATTTATTTTGAACAAGATGGCCGCTATGCCTAAATTGAGGCCTAGCCAACAAGGATTTCGAAAATACAGTTCTACATATCGTAGTAAATTTGATATATAGAGAATAGTACTATATCAGTGTATACCTGTATGATCGAAGGGAAAACCACATGCTGCACGTTGTTAATAATACACAAGAGCATAAAAGTACAACATTCCTAAACACTTTCAATTCCCATACAGTAGTTTTACAGAAAATAAAAATTACCAGTTTGTTGGAATTCACAGTAGGACGTATTTTTTTTTAGCAGAAGAAAAACATGACCCAAGCAGGGCACACATGTTCCATTAGGAAGAGTCAGATTCAAGACTTGTCTAATTACAAACAGCTCTCCAGGTATGGTGTATTTTAAGACATGATGGTGATGTGAATTAATCATGTTATGAGAATCCCTTGGCACAGTCTTGCACAGCCCAGCAGCTGTGGTGAGTTCTAACACAAGTGAATGTGATTTGAGTGAGGGTGAGTCTGACCCAGAGGGTGAGTCGAATGAGCGCTGACGTGACTCAGCAGCTAAGGGGACTGCTGAAACAGTGAGTGTGACGTGAATAGCACTGCCTCCATGCTTAAGTGGTTCATTGGCATATTTTTACACATCTTTGCATCTATGGTAACTTCTAAAGCATGGGACCTGATTCACAAAAGTGAACTTAAACTTTCTGTAAGTTTACTATATTTTCGCCATTCACAACAGAGCTATCTTTTTATGTGCGAAGTTCTCCACCCAGACTGCGGATTCTCCGAAGTCGAGAATTTACGACTAACTCATAGTTTGTGAATAGCAAAAAAAATAGTCAACTAGCATAAAAGTGCATGTGTACCTTTGTGGATTAGGCCCATAATTGGGATAGGAAAGAGGATGTACCCATGACCTCAAGTGATATGCCCGTTCCTTGAACCTCCTTGCAGGTATTGTGAGTCCTAGGGCATGGAGGGGTGTAATTAATGGCTGCACCCTGCCGAAGAGGCTGACCTGAGCATCTGTGCTCTGTTGATTGACGGGTGAGCAGACCAGGCTGCATCTGCTAATTATATCTTAAGGAACGTACGGCATGAGGCCTGGGCTTTATTTAACATATTGAACGGGCACCGGCTGTGGGCTCTAGTGCAGCTCAGGGCTTCGGGGTCTGCTCGGATCCCTGCCCTCACTATTAATAGCAGGATTCTCAGCTTTGCTGCTTCTGGGGTCTAATAACACAGAGACCCCAACCAGACACAAAAAGCGGACAATGGTCCACCAGCCCTGTTAGGCCAATAAGGGGAGACAACTAGGGAGTGACGGCCAGTGAAAGACCCCCAAGGCTTGGTCTGTATCCAAAATCTGGTTGAGACAGGTAGCATCTTCCAAGGTGGAAAGGGATTGCTAGAGGTCACATTTACACTTATCCACAAAGTACAAAGGCCCAGATGTACTACACGATTGTGAAGACGGCCCATGATGCTCAGCGGCATTACAAAGCGCACAAATCACAGGATCAATCATCTTTCGGCCCAAAATATCATGTGGTGTAAGCACTACGAAAAACAGATGATGTGCGTCACAGAGTGGCATCCCCAACTGTCACACCCACCTAGATATTTGCAAAGGAGGCCAAACAGGAGGGAACAGGGCAAACACCCACACGTTTCCACAGAGCTACCAAAATACCGTGATCTGGCTTTCTGTGCAATATTAGGGCCAAATGAAACCTGGCAAAAACAAGGTCCATGAAGAACATGGTGTGATAGAACTACATTGAAGATTGGCATTTGCAACAACATGACTAATTTTAGGCGGTTTGCCCTCAAATGTGTTGAAATGTGTTCTTAAAGGTATACCTTAAGTATCAGTTTAAAGCACGATCGACCTAGGTCATCTTTGCACTGTACCTCAATAATAACCACTGTGAAAAAATGACTTTTTTGCACAAGTGCGGCCTATGACCTCATGAACACACAACTCTTACTAAATGTGGTGCTTCACTATTTTCTCCTGTATTCGCAGTATAGGGCAACAGATGTCAATGCTCTGCAACCCTGCGCAAAGTGAATATTAGTAAATCTGTAACAAATATGTACTCGCTCTTTTGCATATTAAAGCAGCTCTGCGTGAATGTTATTAAATCTGGCCAAACTATTTTTCAGCTATGACCCTCAAATAAGCATGTTTTAGTTATTTTCTCGAAAAAAAATATATATATGAGCGTATCGTCAATCGCAATGCATGAAAGCATATTTTTATAGTCTCTCGTTGCATTCTAGCCAGTCGGTTTATTTTATAATTATGTTTCACATTATAATTCTGAAGTTATAGCTGCTACTTGCTACAAACACAACTCCTGCTGTTTCGCTCTCCTTCGCACATCAAAGGGGTTCAGAAGTTGCATAAACGGACTTGTAGGCAATTCTCCATATTCAATGCAACTGCCCAAACAACCTTCCTGTACAAAATACCATGCTCGACACAAGGGAAAGCTTTTCCCACTTTGTATGCGTTCTGCACAGTGCAGCACCCATGCAAAAGTCAGAAAAGTAAGGAGAAATTAGAAAGTCCTTGCGCCTAGTTGAAAAGGGCGCAGTTTTCTCACGCTAAACCCAATCTGCTGTTTTTAGTAACTTGGGTTTAGCGTGAGAAACCTTGGGTGATTGCATGGGAACACCCATGCACCACCCTTGGTACCTCTCCTTGGCGCAAAGCATGGGTACTCACAAACTTTCTCTCGGGGGCCAAATTTACAGTGTGGTTTGTGGCCGAGGGCCGCACTGGTGGGGGCGGGGTCAGAGGGGGAGGGGCGGAGCTAAAACAAAAAGAAAACTTGTGACCATGAGGTTGCACACAGGTCCCTGCAGCAGATGCCTTCATCCAGTGAGCCACCAGACCCGGCATACACACATCTCTCTCCCTCCTGCCCTCCCTCTCCATCTCGCTCTCCCTCCTGCCCTCCCTCTCCATCTCTCTCTCCTTCCTGCCCTCCCTCTCCATCTCTCTCTCCATCCTGCCCTCCCTCTCCATCTCTCTCTCCATCCTGCCCTCCCTCTCCATCCTGCCCTCTCTCTCCCTCCTGCCCTCCCTCTCCATCTCTCCCTCCTGCCCTCCCTCTCCATCCAGCCTCCCTCTCCCTCCTGCCCTCCCTCTCCCTCCTGCCCTCCCTCTCCATCTCTCTCCCTCCTGCCCTCCCTCCCCCCCTGCCCTCCCTCTCCCTCCTGCCCTCCCTCTCTCTCTCCCTCCAGCCCTCCCTCTCCCTCCAGCCCTCCCTCGCCAACCAGCCCTCTCTCTCCCTCCTGCCCTCCCTCTCCCCCCTGCCCTCCCTTTCCTCCTGCCCTCCCTCTCCATCTCTCTCCATCCTACCCTCCCTCTCCATCTCCCTTTCCATCATGCCCTCTCTCTCCACCTCTCTCTCCCTCCTGCCCTCCCTCTCCCTCCTGCCCTCCCTCTCCATCTCTCTCTCCCTCCTTCCCTCCATCTTCCTCCTCCCCTCCCTCTCCATCCAGCCCTCCCTGGCCATCCTGCCCTCCCTCTCCCTCCTGCCCTCCCTCTCCATCCAGCCCTCCCTCCCTCTCCATCCAGCCCTCCCTCGCCATCCAGCCCTCCCTCGCCATCCAGCCCTCCCTCGCCATCCAGCCCTCCCTCTCCCTCCTGCCCTCCCTCTCCCTCCTGCCCTCCCTCTCGCCCTCCCTCTCCCTCCTGCCCTCCCTCTCCCTCCTGCCCTCCCTCTCCCTCATGCCCTCCCTCTCCCTCCTGCCCTCCCTCTCCCTCCTGCCCTCCCTCTCCCTCCTGCCCTCCCTCTCCCTCCTGCCCTACCTTTCCTCCTGCCCTCCCTCTCCATCTCTCTCTCTCTCCTGCCCTCCCTCCTGCCCTCCCTCTCCCTCCTGCCCTCTCCATCTCTCTCTCTCTCCTGCCCTCCCTCTCCCTCCTGCCGGCCGTCTCCCTCCTGCCCCCGTCTCCCTCCGGCCCTCCCTCTCCCTCCTGCCATCCCTCTCCCTCCTGCCCTCCCTCTCCCTCTCCCTCACCCTCTCCCTCCTGCCCTCCCTCTCCTCCCTCTCTCTCTCCCTCCTGCCCTCCCTCTCCCTCTCCCTCCTGCCCCCCTCTCCCTCTCCCTCCAGCCCTCCCTCTGCCTCTCCCTCTCCATCCAGCCCTCCCTCTCCATCCAGCCCTCCCTATCCCCCTGCCCTCCCCTCCCTCCTGCCCTCCTGCCCTCCCTTTCTTCCTGCCCTCCCTCTCCATCTCTCTCCCTCCTGCCCTCCCTCTCCCTCCTGCCCTCCCTTTCTGCCTGCCCTCCCTCTCAATCTCTCTCCCTCCTGCCCTCCCTCTCCTTCTCCCTCCTGCCCCCCCTCTCCCTCCTGCCCTCCCTCTCCATCCTGCCCTCCCTCTCCATCTCCCTCTCCCTCCTGCCCTCCCTCTCCATCCTGCCCTCCCTCTCCATCTCTCTCTCCCTCCTGCCCTCCCTCTCCCTCCTGCCCTCCCTCCCCCTCCTGCCCTCCCTCTCCCTCCTGCCCTCTCACAACCTCCTGCCCTCTCACAACCTCCTGCCCTCTCTCTCCCTCCTGCCCTCCCTCTCCCTCCTGCCCTCTCACAACCTCCTGCCCTCTCACAACCTCCTGCCCTCTCTCTCCCTCCTGCCCTCTCTCTCCCTCCTGCCCTCCCTCTCCCTCCTGCCCTCTCACATCCTCCTGCCCTCTCTCTCCCTCCTGCCCTCTCTCTCCCTCCTGCCCTCTCTCTCCCTCCTGCCCTCTCTCCCTCCTGCCCTCTCTCTCCATCTCTCTCTCCCTTCTGCACTCCCTCTCCCTCCTGCCCTCCATCTCCCCTCCCTCTCCCTCCCCCTCTGTCATCCCACTGTGTGTGTGTCTGTCTGTCTGTGTCAGCCTTCAGCCCGGGCTGAGACAGCTTCCTCAGCGCGCACACCCAGACAGCCACACAAAGTACTTAGCAGGTCTTTAAAATACCATTTACATATTATTGAGGCTTTGTTGTAGCGCCCCTGCATCTCCACTCTGACAATCACCACTCGCCCGGCCCCACAGAGCAGAGGCTTTGTCGTATTTCACCTCTTAGCGCCCCTGCATCTCCACTCTGCTCTGTGGGGGCCGGGGGAGCAGTGATTGTCAGAGCGGAGATGCAGGGGCGCTAAGAGGTGAAATACGACAAAGCCTCTGCTCTGTGGGGCCGGGCGAGCGGTGATTATCAGTCTCGGAGTCCTCTTAGTCAAGCGCTGCTGCGGCGGTGTTTGCTAACACTTATACATTATGTTTGTAAGCACAGGCATGATTGTCTGCAAGGTCCGCGGGCCGCCAAGGAAGGCTTGCCGGGCCGCTGGCGGCCCGCGGGCCGTACTATGAGTACCCCTGGTGCAAAGCAATGCAAAGCAGTGCAGTGCATTACTTTTATGTTATTTCCAGTGGTAAACAAGTTTAGCGCTGGAAAGTAAATTACCCTAAAAAAATTGCGTCATTTTCCGCAAACACGGCGCCGAAGTTTAGTAAATCGCCCCTCTTAGAAGTATAACTTGCAGTTCCCCAGCGGTCTACCTCCACCGCAACCCCCCCTTTCCCCCCTCCCCCTTCCTGCCCGCCCGCCCGCCACTGTAGCCTTCTGTGGTCCTGACAACAAGTTGAACACACTGGGGCAATGTGGAATTGCAAGTGAATTTACTGTTACTGTGCTCAGAGCAGATGCTAAATGTATGTGTGGACTTCTGAGTGGGGTGGGGGGAGGATGGCGAGGAAAGGCGTGAGGTAATTTCTGGCAGGAGGAGCATTGCCGCTGGTTGGAAAAAAAAACGGGAAATGACTAGGATTTACTGACAGGAAATATTGGTGTGGAAACACTTGCAATTAATAGTGGCAGAGAGCAGAATTCCATGTGTTAATTCATCTCTGTCTGACGTAATCAGGGCCGAAGTGGCAGAACACCGTGGGGCTTATTTACAAGCCCCTTGCGCCCCGGTCCGTCCCTTTTCATATGGGAAAAGTGACGCACCGGCAGCGCAAGGGGCTTGTAAATCTGCCCCCTAGAGTTTAAACATAAAATGAAACGGGAAGGGAACCTTGTGCAATGAACAAACATTGTTCCGGGTGGACCTCAAATGGGCATCCTTCATCAGCCTCTTTGGATAAGGTTTTAAAGGCGCGAGCATTCAATGAGCACGCTTTAGTAGCCTCCCAACTTGACAAAGATGTAGATTCTTTGCCATATCGCATTGGCACCCCATCATTTAGAAACAAACTGCCTTTAACATTAAATTAAAAAAAAACACAACTACAAGGCCGAATCAGTCTTTAATACTTCCAAGGACCAGAAGCGCTCTATTGAACTGTGTACCTCATTTATGAGAAATGACGCATTGCTGCGTGAAAGCAGCGATGCGTCACTTCTCAGTGCGCACTCCTTGCGACATACCTGATGCGTCATATTTAATGTATGACGCATCATGTCGCAAGGAGTTACAGATACGTCAGTATTTCTGACATATCTGTAAGCGCAAAAAAAAGTGGCGCAACTCCAGCAATGCTTCCTTTCACATGGGGCCAGCCCCATGTGAAAGGGCGTGCGTCAGTCTTACGCCTGCTGTGAGGCAGGCGCAAGATTTTGACGCAACGGTGTCCTAGAAGTGACGCAGTGAAATCTCATAGATTTCACTGCGTCACTTCTACAACCCTTTCTTGCGTCAATACGCCCCCTTTGCATACATGATACCTGGTGCAGGTATAATGTGGCGCAGGGGTTTACAAAGTGACGCATCTACCTAGATGCGTCACTTTGTAAATATGGCGCAACAAGGCGTATTGTTTACGCCACTGGTGCGTCACAAAAAGTGACGCACCGGCGGCGTAAAAGTGACGCAAGGGCTCATAAATAAGGCCCAGGCACGTATCCTGTCTTTAAGTGCCAGTGGCTGTGGTCAGAGTCAGAGGTTGTCCATGGCTTTTAGAATGCATGCTCGTGTTGGCCTCAAAGCGGGCCCTGACTGGGCCCACAAAAGCCCATCCATCGGCACATTGCCCTCAACGGAGGCCCTGTGTCAGCTGGCTTATTTATTTGAGCATTCTTTCTGGGGCAGCTGCCCCCAGCCAGTCCTGTGAAGATACCAGGCGAATTCGACCTTTGACCCTTAGCTGTGAGAGGCTCTGCTCCTGCTGACTGTACACTGAGCAGGATTGGAACGCTCAACGTCAAGGAATAACACAATACCGCCAGTGCCAGAAATCAGAGATGCTGAACTACCCAAATGTCGGAACTAATTTTATGCAAAATAATGGACCCCCAACTGTACATCAATAGGATGTCTGTGACACAGAGGCGGTCTGTGCACTTTAAAGCACATGGGAAGCGCCCGACGCCTGGTCACAACCAGAGATGATTTATATGGTTAAAAAGCTCTTGATGGGTGGCTGGAGTACATAATTTGATTCAATGCCACAATAGCAATGGAGTATTTCCTTTTTCAATCAGTCAGGAAATGTATTGAAATTAAATTAGAAATAAAAGCATGGAAGTGTTTAGACAGGCTGTCTTTTGTTGATGGAGAAGGCAGAAATGCACTGTTGAATAGTTAAGCAAGTTACCCCTTCCTGGCGAGGCCTGTGTGTAACTTACAAGGCACAGGTTTGAATCCTAACAGTGGCACCTGCTTCGCCATTTATTATCTAGATGCCCATTAAATAGGTACTAGTAATAGCAGATATTTGGGCGAGACCAAGCTGCTGTGGTCACCAGCCCCTTGACGCAACCACAGTAGTGCTTAATTTGTGAAAGAAAAAGTGCCGGTACCTAATGTTCTGCTCATATGCCCAAGGCCAGTGAATTAAATGTCAGTGCGCCGAATACCAAGACTGCTAGTGTTAAATGCTCCTCATGCCTCTCTAATCCACTACCAAACACTCCCTGCTCCTTCATTTCACCCTTGCAGGATCTTGCTTTCTCGCTTTGTGTCGGTTTTTCATCTTTCTATTCATCTGTCTTCCTGCTTTGTTTTTCCCTGCTAAATGCGTAATCCAGAAAGAAAAGTACCTATCCCCAAAAATGAGTGCTGGTGGCAATAACAGGCAACCACTAGCTCAAATTAAGCACTGAACCAGAGCAATCAACATTTCCGTGGTGGAGTCGGGAGAGGAGACAGGAGGATGTTGCGCTGCAAATATCACAAATGTTCCTGGTTGTTGAGTAGTAGTAAGGATTGGCAAACAGTTCCGGATTACCAAATAGGCAAAGTAGGCACCGGCCTATGGGCCCCACTCCTTTTAGTGGCCCCCCACGACAACGGATCAAAATACAACTTATGGGGCCAGATGTACGACCTTTCCATTTTGCGAGTTTCAAAATGCGTCATTTTGCAACTTACAAGTTTCGACTCGCAAAATGGAATGTGCAACAGTGTCTCAGACACTGTTTGCGATTCCCAATGGTGTTGCAAATGACCTTCCTCATTATTATTCATGAGCCAGGTCTCAATTTGCAACCTCCATCATGAATGGCCAGCACTCACAGGGATGGTGGCCTGCTGGGGTCAGTAGACCACCATGTCTGTAACCGCTTTTTAAATAAAGCAGGTTTTTTTTAAAATGCAGCCCGTTTTCCTTAAAGAAAAATGGGCTGCATTAAAAAAAGAAAAATGAAACATTTTTGTTTCATTTTTAAGAGTAGGTAGTGGCCCATGGGACCACTGCCTACTCTTAAAAAATATTTTCGCTGCCAGTCACGAAGGACCCCTTCCCGTTTGTAAAATTGCAATCACAAAACAAGCATACATAGAAGTCTGACTTGCTATTAGGAAGGGATGCCCCTGACACACCTCTTCCTAAGAGCGAGTCGGAAACCCTATTTTGAGAGTCGGTAATAGGGTACTGACTCTCAAAATAGGGTTTGTACATTGTTCAGACCTATTTTGCGGTCGCAAACAGGCTGATTTCCCGTTTGTGACTGCAAACAAACTATCATATATCTGGCCCAAAGTACATAAAGCAGAGACATCAGATTCACATAACAGTTTGTCTCTTAAAAGCTCATCTCCTGGCAACTGTCAGTTTGTAAAATACAATCTGGTGCATTGGGTATTAGGAGATAATTTGCAAGGGGCCTCCACAGGGTTCAATCCAGCACTGTTGGTAAATCGTTGAGTGATGTGTCTAACTTTCCCTGAGCAAACATCTTTAAGCTGCCCCAGTAAGCTAGTTACATTATGCTAGCCTGGGGGAAAACTCTTGAATTCAGTTCAGTTCATTAAGTCTTTATTACGATTTTTCATCATAAAAGACAAGAGTTTCCAAGAATAAAACAAACTCCATCATTTTAAAATACATCGTCATACTCTAAATCTAAAACCTAAGCTATAGCACAACAACAATAATTAGTAAGTTAATATATAAATAGATACATATTAAGAGCATGTCTTAAAAAAGGATTAAATATATAACTCAGCAAAAAAGGCTTAATCATCATCAATTAATTTACAGGTGTTGATCAACATGTAAACCACACAAAGAATTAGTATTAAAACTCTGCCCACTGCTAAAAAGTCCTATTATTTCATCATTGACCATCTACTTTGCCCCCCCCCCATTTTATTGCATAAGGCCCACGCCCAGCTCAAAAACGTTGATACACCGATTACGACAAGGTTTGTAGTGTCTGATTTCAGTATTCTCTTAGCAACAATTGCCGATCTTGTATTCAAAGTCACGCATACTGGTTTCAACCAGATGCTCCTCGGCTGGTGGTAGACAGGGCAGACAAATAAAAAAATGATCAATGCTTTCACTAAGATCATGGCAAAATACGCACTTATCGCTACTTGCAGGATTCCATTTGCATGTAAACCAGCGTAAGGGTAAGGTAGCTATCCTAAACTGGTGGCACAGTTTGCCATCATGAGGCTTCGTAATAAGATCCCAATATCCTTCCAAGAGAGTTTCATCCTTTAGTTCAAGGAAATCCCTTGACAGTGACTGGGAGACATGGGAGGAGAATCTCTTGATTTGAACCACCTCCCAGTAAGCTGCTCTAAAGGACCTTTTCGTGGGAAATTCTGCAGTATCTGGGTTTTCCCATAGATTCTTCATCCCCATATCAACCAGCAAAGACCTTATTGCAGACAACCATGGGATCTTATGTGAAAGACTCATCCCCCTCACTTCCAATAAGGCCTTAGCATACAAGGAAAGTTCTGGGGTGGTCCAGAGGCGCCTCCAGAAAGCAAGTGGTGTGTAGCGCTCTACATCTGCGGGTGCGTGACAGCCAAGGTCAAGAAACAGTGGTAAAAGGGGGGACGATTGCGGCAGACCTATTAACAATCTCATGAACTTATTTTGGGCTGTGGATAGTGGAGATAAATTACTAAAACCCCAGATTTCAGCACCATATAATATGGCCGGACTAATTTTGGTTGTGTATATCTTAACAATAGGGGCTATAGGTTTAGTTAAAGACAACCTATGCTCCTTAACCAGGGCACCGGCCAGCTGGGGGTGCTTTAACGCTAGCATTTCAACTTGGGGCTTCCAACTTAATTTATCATTAAATGTAACACCCAGGTAGGTAAAGACATCTGTTTGCTCCAGTAAGGCGCCGTCCATATAAACACTCGCCTTAACTGGCTTGGAACCTATGGAGCACCATGAATTTTGTCTTCCCTACATTGACCACTAGCTCATGTTCGCGGCACAACACCTCGAAGCGGGACAGTGCCAACTAAAGGCCCTGTCTCATTTTGGAAATGAGCAGGGTGTCGTCTGCGAACATGAGCAGTGATACTTTCATGCCAGCTAAAATTGGGGCATCAGTTGGGTAATTTTCAAAGAACTGGACCACTCCGTTTATAAATAGGGAAAACAGGGTGGGAGCCAGCACGCACCCCTGGCGAACCCCTTTGCTGACCTTAAACCTTTCAGTGGTTTCACCCGGTTTGCCCCAACGAACCTGCGCATATGTATGTTCGTGTAGTTTGACCAAAATAGCGACCAAACAGTGAGGCATCCCCATTTTCAATAATCCCCTCCACAGTTTCTCCCTTGGGACGAGATTGAATGCAGATTTTAAATCCACAAAGGCTGCAAAAAGCAAACCCCCCCTAAAACCACCTCCTTCCAGTAGATTAACACAAATCTGAAAGCCTGGTCAAGAGTACCTATATGAGCCCGAAACCCTGCCTGTAACAGTGTTAAGATGTCCTCTTCAGTTATCCATCCCTGGATCCTCCCCAGCACTAATCTCGCCACTATCTTTTGGGCAGCGTCAATTAGACTAATGGGTCGATAGTTTATAGGTGCAGAGCTATCCCCCTTCTTATACATCGGAATGATCTCTGCACCTGACCAGGATGCTGGGAGCAGGGCACCACTAACTATGGCATTTGCTAGTAGATTTAAATAGGGAACCCATAAGTCTTGATTTTCTTTTAACAGATCTGCAGGGATGCAGTCTGGCCCTGGGGCCTTACCACTTGGGACTAGTTTCAACACAGACTCCACCTCTCTGCAAGTAAACTTCAATGGTTCTACAGATAAGCTGAGAGGAACAATCTCATCACTACTGTTTGATGCCCTAAACTGAGCTTCAAAAAACGACACCCATTGTTCGGGTTCGACATGGTTACATGGGCTCTGTTGCTGTGGATTGTTCCCCCATTTAAGTAGGTGCCAAAACTGGGTCATGTTTCTCCCATGACATGCCTGCAGCAGGTCCTTCCATCTTTCTTCATCCCACTCTCTCTTGGCTTGTCTTGCAAGGCTTTATAGTTGGCTCTGCACTGTTTGATATCGCCATGTGACCTCGAACTAATGGCTACCACAAGAGCTTTGTACGCCAATCTACAGGTATTATTATACCATGAACTTATCTTAAGGGGACGACTCTTATTACAAGGGCTATTTTTAATAAAGAACTTTTTCAGACCCGTAAAGAGTTCATTGTGAACAGCCAAAATAATGGAATTTAACTCCTCCTGAAACTTACAGTCAGAGGGTGATGTCAGGGAACCCGAAACCAAGACCCTGATCTGCTTAACATTACTGTCATTGTTGGCTACCCTTGCCCTCCGAACCCTTCTTTGGTCGGTTGCAATATTTACCGTTTCTTGAATTGTATCACATTCCCTCTGTAGAGTATTACCAAAACATCTATCCTTCATTTTTAAGACCAGGGGGTTGTGATCGCTCTCTGGCCTCATCTGAACCTCCATATCTAAAAATGATGGCCATAATTCCACATTGACAAGAATGTTGTCTATACGACTACCTGTTCTTCCATTGTCAAATGTCTTTGCTCCCTGCCTATCAGACTGTGTCCTCCCGTTAACCGCCCTCAGGCCCCTTACCAAGCAAAGCCCCTTCAGCTGGAGAGCGGCCTCAGACCATTTCCTTATTGGTTGGAGGTCCAGCTGTGGGATGCCCCAATTTGCATCCACCTCTTCACTCAACCTTCCATCTTCGCGATCTAGAGGTTCGAAACAAGTATTAAAATCCCCAGCTACAATCAGACTACTATCGTTTGCATCGGAAATCAAGTATCTTTCAAGAGTTGTAATTACATTTGAGCTCCTGCCACCCCGTTGACCCCGCGAATAAATATTAGATATTGTAAGGTCTAGCCCTTTTAGTGAGCTGACCCGTATAGCCATTATATCCGGGCAATCAATAGTTAGCTCCTCCACACTTACCCCCTCAATTTGTCTTAACCAACAAGTCAACCCACCAACTGGTCGACCCCTTGAACCCCTGATTGCTGCTTTAAAAAAATTTAAATAGCCTGGATTAAACACTCCCTCCACTGACCAAGTCTCCTGAAAGGCCCACACGTCTGTAGACTCAATATAAAGTGACCAATCTGTAGACATTGTTTTTGATTCTAGACCTGCTACATTCCAGGAGGATAGGGTCAGGCATAGTTTCGAGAGGCTGAGACCAATGATCCTATAATTTGTCAGGCCCTCCTCAGCGTACCCATTAGCTGAAGGGGGCAGGCCTGTACTAATAGTTCCTACAGAGGGCTGGACAATAGAATTGATGAGAGTGTCCCGCAGATCATTACCCATGCGGGCGCTCCCTCTGCCACCTAACGGCGTAACGCTTGGGGGTACACTCTCGCTACCCAGCAGATTACCAAGGTTTTTTGCCTGGTTCCCATCTACCGTTTTTCCAGCCCTTCTGCCTGTAAACCGAAGTATGTTATCCCTCCCTCTCAGTCAGTCATTATCTTCTAAGGTTGATAATGGCTCAAACCGATTGCTAGTTTGTACCGGATAGTTAGCAGGTCTAAAACCACCATTATGAGCCCTCAATTCTTTATATCTAGGCAAGTTCCGTGGATTGTAAAAGTACCCTAGGGGAAGTATTCTAATATTCTCGGCTACTGGAGAATAATGTCCAGACATCCCAAGAATATATAGGACCAGAGAGGGTGACCTAAAACTCAGAACCACACAGTCACCAGCCATAGATTTGTGTGAGTGGCCTACCCAGTGGATTCGACGCACCATTTTTCGCTGAACAGTTGGTGACTGATACCTGTCTTTTTGCTCACTAAATGGAGGGCCTTATTTTTGAGAGTCGACCAATGCTCGCGGGTACCCGGGGGATGTGGGGGCACGTTGGCTAAAACAACCGTATAGGGGGTGGCTTCGGGGGGTAGGTGGAGACTGGGCAAAATATTAGTATCCCCCTCTGATCCCTGAACAACCTGTCTCCTTCTGTTTCCTTCATCCCCACTTGGCGGTGCCACCGGTGCATGAGTGCCGTTATTTGAACTAGAAGCGGGGAGGCAGGATAGAATTGACAAAGGTTGTACTGTACCAAGGCTTGATTGTACATTTACCAAATTTCCCAGCTGCATACCTGGTACAGCCCCTGGAGTGTTATCTCGGACGTTCCCATCAGCATAGGTAGAGGGATGGGCGGTATTCCTTAGGTTACTTTGGAATAGACTTTGTTCAATCTTATCTAGCCTTTCAACCACTAAATCTAATCTCTTAGATATTGGGTCAATAAGAGCTGCTAGTTGTTTGCTTATTAGTGAGCAAAGATCCTCTACATTAGGCTGAATAGTAGAGCAAATTACCTCCTTAGGTTGGGTAGTTAGTGAGGTTGATGCTAGATTAGTGGCAGGATTAACAACGGAGTTAATAACACCTGGCTTCCCAAAAAAACGTACCCTGTTACGTTAATTTATGGTGGATAGTGAGTTGGGTTTGGCTAATGTACGACCTTTCCTTTTTTTGGTTGGTGGTTTAGCCAATTGACCCCACTTGGCTTTCTTCCCCCTAGTTGTTACCATAACGGAACTCTGTATGCCAACCTGGGCTTGCAGGTTGCCCATAGTGGGGGACAAAGATGCTTCACGTGACAGACAAGGGGAGTTATGTCACAGGCTGGTTCTACGTCATTACTTAAAAGAATTTGGGGTAGCTGGGCACAAGGCAGAGAGCTTCCCCTTTGGGACCCTTCCCATTTGCAAATTGGTTACCTCCTACTAAAAGAAGATGGTAAAATGCAAATGTTTTGCGATCACATTTCATAAAACATTCCTAGATACCGATACTAATCGGTATTAGCGAGGGACGCCCTAAAGATGCTACTTCCTAATAGCAAATCACAAACCCATTTTGCGATTCGGTAACAAGTTACCAAATCACAAAATAGGGTTTGCTGCATCTGAAAAGCATTTTTGTGTTCGCAAACAGGCTGATTCTGTGAATCGGCCCATTTGTGGAGAACAAAAATGCTTGATGAGCGTGCCCCTAAGCCTCCACTGATTGTAACTTGCCATTCTTCTGTTGCAGCATTACTTTATGGTCCAAACTCATCAAATGTCACACCTGTGAGCTCTTACATAACAACCTCTGGGCACCCGCAGGTACTGAGCTGTCAAACAGGGATCACTGACATAATATCGTCAGTCAGAATATCGAGGTACCAGAATATCGTGGTAAAAATATCGATGGACAAAATATCGACTTCCTATCGCCGTACAGGTAAGTACCAAAATATCGATACCAAAATATCGTTGTTAAAAATATAGTTGTATAAACATATCGATTTTAAAATCAATAAATTATTAATATAATTAAAGGATACATAGTTCGATTTTTTGAATTGATATATAATAAATGTAAAAAATATATTAAACATGCATAATTATTTTTTATATATATATATATATTAACTCAATAATATTAATACATAATTATTAAATGTAATTATGAAATGTTAAAAACATAATTAAAATTATAATTACATATATATCTAAATAAACCTGTAATAAAAATATAGAAATTAATTTTATATATACAAAATTAAATAATAAAAATAATTATATATATTTCAATAATATTTCACACTACGTTAATTATAACAGTAGGCAAAACATTGCATAGCATGAGGGATAAAATTACTACTTCCACTCCAACAAGTGTAACAGTAGGGAAAGTGTTGCACAGCGGGAGGGTAAAAATTACTATTCCCACTCCAGGGAGTGCAACAGTAGGGAAAGTGCTGGATAGCCGGTGGGTAAAAATTACTATTCTCACTCCAGTGAGTGCAACAGTAGGATAGCTGTTGGGAATAATTTACTATTCTCACTCCACCAAGTATAACAGTCGGGAAAGTATTGGATAGCGTAGGGAATTAATTTAGTATTCCCACTCCTGCAATATAATAAGCATTAATTAAGAATTAATTAATTAAAATTTTCTTTTACCTCCCACCATATTCCCCTATAAACGTCACCACCAATATTGTAAAAGATTAATAAATTAACATAATTAATGATCAATTAATTACTAATAACACTTAACAATACAATTAATAACCATAAAAAATTAATACTATAAAATAACTTTAAATACATATATAAAAATAAAAAAAGTAATACAACTTAAATTACTTCCCACCCTTCTATCCTATCAATCCTCAACCCACTGCTAAAAAAAGTACACAAATAACATATTAACAAGTTATTTATTAATAATTAATATCAAACTAATAGCTAATTAATACATTTTTTAGCGCAATTAACATAATTACCAATAAATTATTAGTTAATATTATTAATCAATGTATAATTAATTAAAACTTAATTAATTAACACAATTAACAATATAAATTATTAAATACACAAATATTAATTGATTCATTTATTAATTAATTAAAATTAAATTACTTCCCACCCTATTCCCCTATAAACCCACAACCTGCTACAGATTACAATTACGCAAAAAATAATCTTAATTAATATATTATAATTAAATTACTTCCCACCCTATTCCCCTATAAACCCACAACCCGCTACGGAAAGAAAATATGCAAAAATAATTTGACATACAATTCATTACTTAAAAAAAATTCCAACATACATTACAAAAATAATATCTACTTTTAACACATACTAACACTTAAAACACAAAAATCGATATTTCTAACAACAATATTATGACTGTTGATATTACTAACTTCGATATCATAAAAAACAATATTTCTTACTTGCATTTCGATATTCTGCACCACTATATTTTTGCGAGCCAGTATTATGACCTCTCGATATTTAAAACGTGATATTTTGCCATCTTGATATTTAAAATTCGATTTTTGACTGTTTACCGTCAAATAGCAGTGAAGGTTGTAGAGGGCCTCAATATCCCTGGCCCTCCTTTGCCCTTCAGAAATAACCAGAGGAAGACACGCAGAGTAATACTTCCATCCATTTCAGGTAACCAGGCAATTCATTAGGGCCATTTCCAAATGAATTGAACTTTGGGCCTGTGTCATACATAGGGTAAACTGCCATAGTCTGTTCTTCCTTGCACCTTTAAATGTGTGCTCTGAACCTAGACTGGAACAATGGACTGTATGACAGCATATGAGCTGTTCCTAGTGCAGGCGCATACACGTGCTTGTGCTGGGAGTTGTGCATGAACAGTGCATACCTGAAAGGAGAAGTGGATGTTTGAAGCTACTAGTGTAGCTTGACTGTAACAATATGAAACATGCACTGTGACCTGTCAATGTAAATCCTTTCGAGAGGCAAAAACCCTACTTATAAATATTAATAACTCACTTTTATGTAGGCCTTGTAGCCCACAAGTAAGGGTGCATGGTATTTAAAAGTTGGATATGCAGAAATGTAAAGCTAAAATGCCCTTACAGTGACTAGCACCTCAAAGTGATTTTCACTGTAGGAAGGCTGGCTGGTCCACAGAGAAACACTGAGAGGCAATATTAAAGACTAATACTGTTTCTCAGGAACTGGACAAGCTAGAAAAATAATTAAATGACTTTACTAGTTCAACGGCAAAATCTGATTTCTAATAAATACTAAGCAAAAGTAACTTTTAGGAAGTTGCTCTTTACCTTCCTGAACTCTCAGAAGGCTAATTGGTATAATCAGCTCCCAGTCACGGTTTAACCTTTAATTAGGTGTGAAAAAGGTGTGAAGTGCCTCCCAGGAGCAAAGAATACACTGACCTGAATGGACATAGATGACTCCTCTGGGCTTGTTGGAATATACAGGGTGGGGCTATAGGCTTCCTTTTTACAGCACAGTGTCAACCCTGCTTGACAGGTCTGCCTCACGTAATACTTGAAATGAAGAGAACAAGGTATCAATACAATTGTTGTGTACCCACTGTCTGGTTGCTGAATAACTCTGCTTTTATCTTACCAGACTTCTCTCTCTGGATTTTATGTATAACATGTGGGCTGCATTAGAAATGAAGGTAACAGGATGCCAAGGTAATTCTTTTGTTTCCACTCCCTGCTTGCTGTAGAACCATGTTTTTCTTCTACTAGATGTCTGTTTCTGTGTTTATTGTGGGTACAATAACTGTCCCAAACTGGATTTTACTTTTAGGTGGAAAGGATACCAGGATTATCATAGTACACACCACACACACACACACCTTGACCTCAGAACCCAAGTTCAGTGTGGCTGTAGACTTTCTCCATCTTGAAAATGCCCATAGTGCACAGGTTTGCCCCTGGAACTTTTACCTCATTGGTTAGGGCTTGTTCAGGGATCATTCCCACTCACTAGCTAATGCCACGCATAAATGTGGTACCTCCAGGCACGCACTGTAGAACATTCTCGGGACCTGAAGATGAATAGAAGCAGACTGGGCTTGCTGTCTGTGACCTGAGATGTGCCCTGATGGACTGAAGCAGATCCCTCTTGTACCCAGGACAAAGCAATGGATTTCAAGGGTCTTAAGGCTGGCCTCCTGTTCAAGTTACATGCATAGAATATTCTACAAGAGGCCTTTCCTCCAACTACCCAAGTGACCGGTGGAAACTGTGCCTGGACTGGACCCTGCTGTTGGCTTCGGCCTAAAACCTGTGAGCCTCTAAGTGCCTCAGCTGAGGCTCTGTTTTTTTTAGAAGTATACTCCTTTTTGGGACTGGAACTTAAAAAACGGAGGGCCCAATATATATATATATATACATATATATATATATGTTGATGAAGAGGCAACTCCGTCACAATGGCAACTGTGTTCTCTTTCCATCAACATAGTAGTCCGCCCTCCTGATTTAAATGCAGACGGACCATAGGTTTAATCACAGCCGAGACTACTCTGTCTCCCCAGTGATTACACCCCTCTGACGGCCCTGTTGATTAAGGGCCATCAGAGGCAGACCTCTACTTCCGCCCATCTGATTTAGATGGGCAGAATTAGAGTTTTCACTGCCCGCTAATGTCAGAAAAACCGTGGCTATAACAGACAGTGAAAACTGCTGAATGCTCCCCTCGCCATTGGAGACAACTCCCAGGGCGAGGGGAGCATTTTATTTTTTATTTTCAAAAAGAAAATCCCCCTTCGGAATTTTCTTTTTGAAAAACAAAAAAATAACAGTTTGGTGCAAGGCTCTGTCATGTTGCCAGAGTCCTGCACCAAACACAGTGACAGAGCCCTGCACTAAATTTAAAAATGCATTGGCTGGAACTACTTAGAATGCGGCTCCTGCTAGCGCTTTAGAAATTACTGCCAGCTTGGCGGTCATTTCTAAATTAAGCAGGCAGTGCCTCCATCAGGTCAATTGAGTGATAAATGAGCCACCCACCTGAATATAGATCGGGCCCTAAGTCAGAAGGTAAAATCTTTGAGGAGGACAGACTTTGTAGATGAATCCGATCCACACTCCATCGTGGCCAGCCTCAAATTGTGCCTAGGTCCTGGTCTACCACAATCATTGGCTATCACTGATGCTGGTGCTATTCCTACTTGAGACTTTACAAATTCATTTTTGACAAACCCAATATGACCCATCCAAAAACAATAATCACTGGCCTAGACGCACTGAACCTGAACCAGATTGTCCACAAACCCACACACATCGCGTGACATATCCTAGATGTCATTTTTGCTTATACAGAACTAGTTACCTTTCAAACTATCATCCCGGTCACATGGTCAGACCACCATTTGCTTGCTTCCAACGTAAAACAACACACAGCGACTCATCTAAACCACCTTACATGCATCCACCTATCGACCTTGGAACAAACTCAATTTGGAACACTTAGAAACACAACTAACATTCAGTACAGATCTGGAATCAATAAATTCTGTTAAAAAACTATATGAGTGGCTACAGGAAGCTTTTGATACCCTGATGCCAGTCAAAACCACACAACAGAACAAAAGAAAACAAGCACCTTGGAGACATACAGAGATAAAAGACTCTAAACAAAAAATTAGAAAGCTGCAACGTGCCTGGCTCAAAACAAAAAACAAACAAGACAAACTTCACCTACAGAAAATTAACAGGCTTATTTTTAGATGTCGACATGCCCACTGTGGGCATGTCGACATCTACCAATAAGCTTTGAGGATTCTTGTCAATAGAATCACGTGGTATCATGCCACATTTACGACACAACCCGTAACTCTTGTGTTTCTGTCTGATTAATGTGAGACGCATGCGATATATATCCCGCATATGCATACAATGTGACCACAATGCCATGAATTTGCACATACATACTTCGTATATTTTATACCAGCCAATATGATTATAAAATAGGCTATGATGGTATATGTGCCAATAAGCTTTCGACATTTGCCACTAGTATATTAACTAAATGGCTGCCTATATGAGGTGCAATTTGATGAAATTACGTTACTGCAATATGAACACGATATTGTGAAAATTTGTAATTGACTATGCTAAGATGGGCGACAGTTTTCCTAACTTGTGTGAGCTCACTTGCCGTCATCAAGCGTGTTGCTTAGGTGGCGGAAAAATAGTTTAAATGGCGTCCTCGCAGCGCAGATCTATGACACTGACGAAGGAAACTAAACGCGTCTGTCTGGAACTGCTGCTGGCTAATTAAAAGATCTGCTACGCTACCTGAATCGGAGTACTTTTTTGACTTCTTTGGAAAACAGAAGGAAGTTAATTGGAGCATATATATATATATAAACTGGAAACCCGCTACATTCTGAACTTAAATAGCAAATCACCAGGTGGGCTTAACAATACAGAGGATCTATATACTTGCCTGTAAGATGATTTCTGCGTTTCCTGTTTATACCACCTCTCCGACAACTCTGTGCGTCCTTTTCTATGATGATTTCATTTATGGATTATATATCCAAATTGAACCTGTCATTTGCAGGGTTTGAACATTATAATTAGCTATAACATTAGCTCTCTTGCTACAACTGAAAATAATACAGTAGGCCCCTTTAATATAGCTGCCTAAACTTCTCTTGACCAATTCAACATTTTTGGTTTTTAAAATCACTTTTTATAGGAAAAATATTTTGCACTACTTTGCACACCACTTTAAAATAACAAAACATATATATCCATAAAAACATATACAAAAAATATATATTCAAGGGTGGATTTTAAATCAATCTGGTAGCACTTTGCACTCTATTTACACTCTTATGTGGCAACAGGATACCTATATGTTGATTTAGCAACTCGGCATGTATGCCTATATGCTATATAGGAGACAGCTTACCTACTTTTTAATTACCTCCTAGTCTGTACAGCTCTATATTCATTGAGCAAACCATCTTTGTAAAGTTGTTTTTATGACATGAACTATTTTACGAATTGTATATGAGGTTGAACATACCTTATGATGACAAATCAATTATGGAATGTGTTATTTAAATTTTTAATAATTTCGCAAATCCGTCTTGTACAGACTTTGATCCTTCTCATATTAGGATGATTACAATGGATTCACAATGTACTAAAACGCTGGTCCGTTGTTTTATTCTCCTGGCCATTATTCTTGAGTGTGTTTTCTATGTTCACTCTTTTTTATAGTCACGTGCACTTGTGTAGCCCTTTAAACTGGTCTTTTGCATTTCCGGCATTGTCATGTGATCAAGCCACTGTGGGTGGCGAAACGCATAATGGCCGACGAATAAAGAAATGAATAGCACTTTGAAGAACGGGTCCGTGTCTGCTTGCCTAATTACTTTGCTGCAGCGGCTGTGAAGCAGTTCTTTGTATATATATATATATGTATATATATATATATATATATATATATATATATATATATATATATCCTTCCGCTACCCTTCTCAATCCAAATAACTGATTAATATCCACCTCTCAATTAACTTTCATATTTCACTATACTAATTCACCATTAATCCTTTATGGGTACCGGAGTAGTGTGCTACGCACTGAAAAAAGCGCTTCAACATCCCATCAGGGGTAACTAGCAATATATAAATGCAAACCTTTTTTCCTCTTCTATCCCTCCGCTAGCCTTCTGAATCCAATTAACCGACTAACCTATCCACCACTCAAAGTACTTTCATATTTCATTGTACTAATTCACCACTAATCCTTTATGGGTTCCTGAGAAGTGTGCTACCCGCCGAAAAAAGCACTTCAACACCTCATTAGGTGTAGCAAGCACTATATAAACTGACTAGTCATAGTCATAGTCATAGTTTATTGTATATGATTAATTAAAATCTTTACAAATCCCCCCCCCCCCCAAAAAAAGTGTCTTTACATAAATGATTAAAACCAGGCAATATTGATGGGATCCCTTTGGTTATTAGCTAAAGTGCGAGTGCAAGTGCTTAACCATCGGCATATAATATTATAAATACATTGTGGGGATATTTACTCAATACATCTTTTTCATTGCTAGTACCGTGATAGTGCTTTCGACCTTATGATCACTGTTTTAAAACAACAAGCTGGATAATTAGAAAGCCCTGAGTAAAAATAGCAAGTTCATGGAAAAAAGTGCAATTATACAGTACAGTGTAAGGTGTGTTTTAAAAGCAAACTTCTGAGAACCTGCTAATTAAATTGTCTCTTAATGAGTTTAACCTTCAGTCTGTTTGTTACATAAATGAATCAGCTAGGCCCCTGCCGGCATTGATCATACTTCTTTGTTTTCTTCCAGATTAGCTTGCCGTAAAAGTTTCCTTACTTCTGCCAGGTATTTTACTCCCCGGCAGGCCAAGATTATCGAGGAACCTTCCAACCAGCATATCACGGCTTGCCTGCATGTGCGAATATTCAATTAGTTAAAAATGGGTTTTAAATACTGTCTCCTCAGATCCATAACTACAGGGCATGCACATAGCAGATGAGTTAACGATTTCTTGCAAAAGCCACATAATCGACAATGAGCTTCTTGTTGGGAGCTTTTCCAAGATGGCTGTAGGTCTTTTGAATCATGCAAGACCATCCGACAGTCTGTGAAGCTCTTTTTTAACTGCAAGCTGAAGTGAGCTGTTAAACAAGCTTGCGGCTTTAGAGATTTGTAAGAGTTAATCATAGTCCACCCATGCCGACGTTTGGAAATTGCTTTTTTATCTTCCAGAAAAGATTTCTTTTTTGCTGCGTCATTGACAGCTTTACTAATGCTTGCTCTATCTGCCATGATATCCCATGCTGTTTGTATTTCCAGCTCGGCCAGTGTTGTTCTCAAGTAACTTCCCCATGAGTTTGGTGTTTCTTGATCCATCTGGTGTTTGATCTTTTCCCAGCATGAACTGTTCATTGTGTCTAGATTGGGGGAGCGAAACCTATGACATAGCTTAACAAAGCCACTCATGCCCCGGAATTTCTGATTCTGGAGGCCGAATTCCAGCCGGAACTGAGCTGGGTAGGCAGACTTTGTCAGCTTAAAAATGGCCTTATAAATCTTCGTCTGAAGTTTGTTTAGCAGATCAGCCTCCTTGCCGCACCAGGTGACTAGACCGTATGACAATGTAGGCAGGATTTGTGCAGCCATCACTTTTAAGAGGTGGTTATGGTTCAGGCAGTCTAGTTTTTTATAGAGTAATCTGTATGCGAAGATTAACGATTGCACTTTGGCTTTTTCGGCTAATTTGTGTTCCTTGTGGGTTGTACCCAGCCCTATTATTATGCCAAGATATTTATAGGACTCTTGCTCTTCCACCGTTGCCCCTTTTACAAGCCATTTAAACGTAGTTTTTTTTGTGTCCTCAAGGCGAACAACTTTGGTTTTCTCTTTGAATACAGACTAATATCCACCACTCAAATCACTTTCATATTTCACTATATTAAATCACCACTAGTCCTTTTGGGTTCCGGAGTAGCGTGCTACTCACCAAAAAAGCCCTTCAACATCTCGTCAGGGGTAGTAAGCTCTCTATAAATGCAATTAAAATACAGTACAATATTTCCAGTTCCTCGTATTGAATTTTTGTCATTTTTGGTGTCACTTTGTTTATCGAAATCACTCAGATTTCTAGTTTGGTTTGGGATTTTTATTGTTTTGTATTTTGACTTTATTGCTGATTTGGAACTGCATAAAAACTTTACAGATTGCCCTGAGTTAGCCTGTGTGCTCTGCACCAGAGATTTGAACTCAGGTTTATTTGGTGACGTTGAGGGTTTACCCTGAAAAGAGTTATGTTGACACCTTGAGGTGAGGAGCCACACACCCACATTATAATACAGGAGAGCGTTTTTCAGTGACAGAGACAGGAGTGAACTTACCCGCTGCCGTGAGGGGAACGGCCCAACTGGCTTCCTTTGGGGCTGCTACCATTTGCGCCGCACCAGTAACAACGCCGCCGCAGGGACTCCAATTCCCAGGTGCCCCGGCGGTTGTGGCGCGAGTGACGTCAGCAGAGCGCCCGGAGGCGCGTTAAAAGAGAGGAGCGCCGAGCGCTCTTTAGGAGCATTTTTCAGTGACAGAGACAGGAGTGAACTTACCCGCTGCCGTGAGGGGAACGGCCCAACTGGCTTCCTTTGGGGCTGCTACCATTTGCGCCGCACCAGTAACAACGCCGCCGCAGGGACTCCAATTCCCAGGTGCCCCGGCGGTTGTGGCGCGAGTGACGTCAGCAGAGTGCCCTTAGGCGCGTTAAAAGAGAGGAGCGCCGAGCGCTCATTGGGAGCATTTTTCAGTGACAGAGACAGGAGTGAACTTACCCGCTGCTGTGAGGGGAACGGCCCAACTGGCTTCCTTTGGGGCTGCTACCATTTGCGCCGCACCAGTAACAACGCCGCCGCAGGGACTCCAATTCCCAGGTGCCCCGGCGGTTGTGGCGCGAGTGACGTCAGCAGAGCACCCGGAGGCGCGTTAAAAGAGAGGAGCGCCGAGCGCTCATTCGGAGCGTTTTTCAGTGACAGAGACAGGAGTGAACTTACCCGCTGCCGTGAGGGGAACGGCCCAACTGGCTTCCTTTGGGGCTGCTACCATTTGCACCGCACCAGTAACAACGACGCCGCAGGGACTCCAATTCCCAGGTGCCCCGGCGGTTGTGGCGCGAGTGACGTCAGCAGAGCGCCCGGAGGCGCGTTAAAAGAGAGGAGCGCCGAGCGCTCATTGGGAGCGTTTTTCAGTGACAGAGACAAGAGTGAACTTACCCGCTGCCGTGAGGGGAACGGCCCAACTGGCTTCCTTTGGGGCTGCTACCATTTGCACCGCACCAGTAACAACGCCGCCGCAGGGACTCCAATTCCCAGGTGCCCCGGCGGTTGTGGCGCGAGTGACGTCAGCAGAGCGCCCGGAGGCGCGTTAAAAGAGAGGAACGCCTCTCGCCCCGCGAGTCGCGCGCGGGAGCGCCCGGGCCAAGGGCGGGCCCGTTTAAGCCCGTTCAAGACCGGATTAGGCCGGGACGGGCCACCCCCTTACATCCATCATGCGAACTACCCCTGTGAGTACCCTGTTTATGGTCATTACTGTAATTCATTGGGTTTTCTGCGATGCCCCTTAAGGAGGCTAAGGGGAGAGTGGACACTGCCAATTTCACGGGAGCAATGGACCAATTTATAACAAGGATGAACTGTGTTGTTGATGAGGGGATCACAATAATGGAGAGACGTGTCTCTCAGGAATTAGCCATTGCTAGAAGGTCTTCAATGGGACACATTGCGAATGTGCGGACTCCTGTTAACTTAGGTGGAAATGTTGGTATAGGTGCTTCACCAATCTTAGAACTTCCCATTCCACAGCTCCCTTCTTGCAACTTATCACAGGCCTCACTAGACAGTCAGTTTACGGCCTCTGAATCTTTGTTGTTATCTCCCCAAAAGTTGCCTATTGTGCCTAATGTAATGAAGGTGCACAATACTAGACAACAGCGTGGGAGAGATCCGGGGGCAATTCCAAAAAATAAGCAAGGGCTTACAAATAACACTGGTGGGAGGAAAAAGAAAGCCTCAAAAAGTACGAAAGGAACTCCAGTTACTCTTGAGGAGCCCTCAGTAAATTCCGCCCCGGGTTTAGCTGATCCTCCACTGCCTTGCGGGGTGCACCAGGTGGCAGGTGGTGTGCCGAATCAAGGCGATCAGGAAGGGGGGATGGTGAATGAGCCAAATGCCATCTATGAGACTCTTAGAGTTCTTCTAGCTGCATTAGAGGTTAGATTGACTAACATTGAGGTCCATTTAAAAAGGATCGAACGTGACCTGAAGGGAATAGTAGAACCCCTTTAAGGGATAACACACCTACAGTCACTAAGTCATTAACCAAAACCCGTGGGAATCAGGTTCCGGCTGCAGCTGTCCAGAAGGACGTAGTAGTATTAAACACAGCCCATAAGGTCTTGCCGGCACCTTCAGTTGTACCTCCCATTAAGGACACAGCACCTGTTAAAATAAATAGACCGCAAGCGCATAATACTCCACAAGATAGCATAGGTGGTGAGATCCCAATTGCCCATTCAAACATAGGGAAAAACATCTTAAATTTACCTCCGGAGGTTTGTCCACTTGTGGTAATTTTAGCCGGGGTACCAGAGTTAGGCAAACGCGAGGTGGAAACCCCTACTAATCTACGGAATAGGGTTGTACATTGGTTAAATTCGAACAGACCATTGCCCTCCCACCTCGTTGGCAAAATACTTATGATCCGGAGGGTTCCATAGGTCGGACATCTAGCCAAAACCATAAAGGGCGACTGTATTTTGATCAATTTTAACAACCCTAGAATTGTTGATCATATTTGTAATTGGAGTTACCCCAGTGCAGGTGCAACTATTCACTCTCTCCCACTGACTTATTTTTATCCCCCTGGTCATTTTACCTCACAGATAGATGGTTGGTCACTGGTGCAGCGGAATAGGAGGGGACCACCACAGGGGGGATGGCTCATGCCCTCCCTTCACTTGGACCCTATCTCCAACTATAACCGGTTTGACTGTTTGGAGGCAGTTGATTGACTCGATGCTGAAGTAAGAGTGTTGAATAGTCCCTCTTCCCCTCTGGGTGGTTGCTCTGCCTACTTATCTGTGTTACCACTAACCCCTGAGTCCTTAACTTTAGCCCTGGAACCGATGAGGATAACTAATATTGCTATCAGTCAAGATTTAAGTGTTAACTCATGTGCCTCGATTACCGGTAATGCTCATACTAATAATCTTAAACTTGTTTCGTGGAATGTTGCAGGTCTGCGAAACAAGCTTCCACTACCGGATTGGAATAATTTTATTGATGGGTATGACATATGTATGTTCCAGGAGACATGGTGCCTTGAACCCTTATACAAACAGGGATTCTCTGGTTTTCATGTACCTGCTACCACGGTTGGGCGAGGACGTCCCTCTGGAGGGCTTATGGCATGGGTAAGGGTTGACCTTAACCTTAAGATCACTCATCATATTTTGCTCATCTTTGGATATTATGAGACTCTCCATTAGGGGCCCGACTGGTGTTGCCACTTGGGAATTCTTTAATGTATATGCTAGAGGCACTCAAGGGGGGGCCAAACCGTCCACCATCACTATTCTATCTGATTTGCTTAAATTGTGTTCTCCCGATTCCTTAGCTCTGGTTCCTGGGGACTTTAAGTGTTCGTTTGAGCCCTTGGCAGCAGATGACATCCTTGGAGTGCACGAAGATGATGCTGGATGGGGCATCCCGCCCCTCTTGCTCACGCCTGTGAGGAGTTGGCCCTCAGTTGTCATCCAACTGAACGCCCTCATGATAGAAACAGGACTAAGAGCTCTCAATGGTCGGACCATTTCCGATACTCAGGGGGCAAATACATATAACAGAGTATCGCATGAAAGTAGAATTGATTATATAATGGTGGACAGGAGAGCATGGAAGTTAGTGGTGGACAATGGAGAGTGACCATAACCCCCTATCCCTCACTTTAATGGATGTGTGGCAGAGAAATGAGCATACTCCGTCAGATAGTGCGAGGTTATTAACTAAGAGAGTTGTGCCATCTAATTGCAATAGATTCCTCAAGTGGCCCAAGTTTAGTATAGATGAAACTAGATTAAGTGCACTGGATGGAATCCTTAGTGAGCAGTCCTTAAGGCTTTCAGCGGCATGTAATGGCGCGGCTGGGCCTGCGGAGGCAGATACTATTTATAATGATACTATAGACCAGATTGGCAAACTGTTCGTAGTTCCAGGAAAGAAGAGCCCGATAACTGCCAAGCCAGTGCAGAAATGGTTTGACAGTAATTGCAGAATGAGGAAAAACAACTTGATTCTTGCTATTAAATCTAGCAATCCAGTTGCTGTTCGGTTGGCCAGACTGCACTATAAACAAGCATGATAATAGCTAAAAGGGAGTAGGAAGAATCTCACTGGAAAGCCTCAGAGCTGCAAGTAAAACCAAGAACGGTGAGCTATTTTGGGCCCTAGTTAGAAGATCGAACGGCTGTGACCCGGACCAAATCCCCAACCATATTACAGATATCGAATGGTTTGAGCACTTTAGTAAACTCTATGGGGGTGTTGAACTGCCCGGAGCTCTAGGGCATTTGAGCGGTGCCCTGGTTATTGGTTCCGGAGGGGTTTCCCCAATTAGAGTTGATAAGAAAGAGGTGCTGGTGGCAATAGCTAAGATAGTTCCTGCTAAAGTCCCAGGGCAGGATGGTGTACCGGGCGACCTCTTTGAAGCCAATCCCGAAGGCTGGGCCTCTTATTTTGTAAGCCTTACGAATGCTCTGTTGGAGGGTTCGCCTGTCCCGAATTCATGGAAGGCGGCTGACGTGATCCCTATCTACAAGAAGGGCCCCAGGGAGGACCCTGCCAACTACCGTCCAATTAGCCTTATAGACGCGGGGCAGAAGTTGGTTGGCAGGGTACTCTTGGAGAGGATTCTTTCCTGGGCTGATGAGAACAACATCATCTCACCCTATCAGGCGTGCTTTAGGGCCTGCACAGGCACGATAGACCAGGCTTTTAGGCTGGTACTCCTACACTGGAAGGTGGTCACCATTGGCAAAGGCGGTCTTTATTTGGCTTTTATTGATTTAAAGACCGCCTTTGACCTGGTCCCCCGAGACCGCCTATGGTTGATCCTGGAGGAGATGGGGATTCCTTTATCCATTGTGAATCTTCTGGCACGCATGCATGACGGCACTTATGCCCTTATTATATGGGGATCACAGGAGCAAAAAACGGACAAAATCCCTGTGAATCGAGGGGTACGCCAGGGCTGCGTACTAGCCCCAACACTCTTCACGTTATTCGTGAATGGCCTAGTCTCTTTCCTGCTCGAAATCAATGCTGATGCCCCGGTTTTGGCAGGTGATAAAATCCCCGCACTTCTCTTTGCGGACGATACGCTGTTGGTATCAAAAACTCCCGCAGGGTTGCAGAAGCTGTTGGACCGTTTCTGCCTGTTTTGTAAGCTTAGGGGCCTGGTAATAAATATTTCAAAAACTAAGCTCCTTTATTTTAACCCAAGTAGGTCGTCAAGATCCACCCTTTCCCTGGATGGGGTGCCATTGGAACGTGTAAAACAATTCGACTACTTGGGAATTAGAATTTCGGATAAAATGAAATGGCAGCCACACATAGATAAAATGGCAATAAGCCACAAAAGGGTAGTTGGAGTATTAGGGAGGGAACATTGTGCATCCACCTCCAAGCCCATTGCTCCTGCTTTGGATATCTACGCTGCGAAAGCTGTAGGCTGCGCCCTCTACGGCGCAGAGCTTTGGGGCTTTGACTGTGTTGATGCTTTAGTCACTGCAGAGAATAAGTTCTTTAAGGAGCTGGTGTCGCTCCCGAGGGGTACTCCCACCAAACCACTCTTGAGTGATCTGGGTCGCCGCTCTATTAAGGATTTAGCCACTTTGCGCCCTCTTTTATATTGGGCCCAGCTATGGCGGACCCCGGAGCTCTCAAAATATGTAGATGGTTTAAGAGAAGTCATGAACCTATATGGTGCCCATAAAATTAGTTGGATCAGAAATATAAAGAAGCTCTTGCTTGCAACGGGCCTGCCAACTGATTGTGAGCCTGGGGTATCGCTATCCAAGACTGAAACCAAGCGAGCCTACTGGTCATGGGTTGACGATCAAGAACAGAGGGACCCAAACCTAGGTAGGCTGACTGAGGAGTTTCGACAGCACAAATTAAAGCCTCGTCTGGAGTCCTACCTAGATTTTATTAAGAAACCAAGAGATAGATCCCTTTATATCCAGTTTAGGTTGGGAACACTCCCCCTTCGTGATTATACTAGTAAGTGGAAGCCCCCGCACCAAACCTCTCCTGACTGCCCTTTTTGTGAAGGTGTCATTGAAAATATCCCTCATGTCTTTTTTGTATGCCCAGCCTACGCTAAACCCAGACAGAAATGGCTTAAACCTGTGTGCCTGTTGCTTGGAACCAGGGACCACTCCGCCGCACTCAGAATACGTAAGGCTGATGCTAACACAACCTTAGCGTGTGGGGTGGCCACATTTTTTAGTTGGGACTGGTTGATTAGTCTGAAGGCTATTAGATGATCTAAGTTCTAGCTGAATCCTTTTTATTTACAAATCCACACAAAGCTGCTAAAGTTTAACATATTTTTTAATTATTTATTGTACCACAAATGGTTTTTTATCACAATCTTTTTAAAATGTATTGTTAATGAATTGTGTTTTTATACCCTTGTGTGCTTTTATGATATTCTGTATATCGAAATAAGCTTTGATGATGAATCCAATGTATTACACTCATCTGTTTGATTAGTAGTGTAGGTCAATAGTTACAACAATGGCTTCCAGTTACTGTACTAAATGTTTAGAAAATGCACAGTTTGTGCATACTTTATTTTGTTAAATAGCCTATCAGAAATTCTGCACATAGTTTATGTATAAAAACAAGCGCATATTAATGCGTTTAAAGTACAATATTTGCTATTTATAGGAAGGCAAATTGAAGAGATATGTATCTATTTCAATTCATAAATGTGTGAAATTCAAAGCGGGAAAGTTCATCAATGTTAAGTGATAAGAAATTTCTCGCAAAGACAAAAACTCCCTCCCGAGAGTCAGAACGTGTGAGCAATTACTGCTTCCTAGTTTGCCATTGAATGAAAGACTTCTCAGAATTTCAAACTTTGGGTGTGCAAAATTCCCTAACAGCTTTGCAAATCATCAAAATATTAACCTTTCTGACGATTAGGGGCTGTTATTAGTTTGGAGAATTTTTCAACCAGCCATTCATGCACGTGCAAGTGCTGCATAGTTCAGTGCTGCATGGTTCTTAAAATGTTTGTGATGTTCGGAAATAGGCAGTTAATCAGTTGAGAAGTCCAAACCATCACCAGTGGACACTCATTGGTGCATCCTTCAAAAGGTTTGCGCAAAACAGATAAACACACAGTCATAGGCAATGTCAATAGGTCCCGGTTTTCAGATTATGGCTATTTTTAGCCATGCTTCACGGCATAGATGAAAAAAATATATAGTTTTTGATGTGTACACACCTATAAAATCACAATGTAGTTTTTTAAGTTACAGATCTGAGTTGGATTGGTAACTAAAAAGATAAAAAAAGCTGAGCTAAAGCACTTCTTTTATTTTTTAAACGTGGTTGGGGTGAAAGCACAAAGGGAGGCAAAAGCAACAAGGGAGAGTGGAAGCAACATCAGGAGGAGTGGAAGCAACACAAGGGTCCAGGAGCCGGAAGCACCACGGAAGGAGCGGGTAGGGCGGAGGAGAGGCAATGGGCAAGAGAGCATTGTGGAGTGGGTGGGGAGAAAAGTGAACAGGCAAGCAGGCAATGAGGACTACAGGGTGGGAAGAAGAAGCAATGGGTGAGAGAGAGAAGGGCATGGGTCGGGGAAGCAACACATAAGGCATGCATGGAGAGGAGAAGCAACAGGCAAGAGAGCAACATAAAGAGGGCAGGGGCAAAGCACAAGGATGAAAAAAACAATGGTAGGGAGAAAAACAAGGGTGAGTGCAACATGGAGAGGGGCGAGCAAAAGCACAGACAGAAGAGCAACATGGAGAGAGGGGGAGAGGAGTACATGAGGGAAAGAGCTAGGAACAAATACGCCTTTTCACGGAGTGCTTAACTGAAAAGTAGTGCATGAAAATCAAGCAGTGTAAGCTTAGAAGTCAGACAATCAAAAGTGATGGTAAAGTGGCTACATGGGAGTGGCAGGAAAGCCAGTCAATGTAAGCATTAGGCAGGCTTCAAACCCCTATACGTTCTAGGTAAACTCACAATTGTCTTAGAACAGACAGCGCATGCAGTGTCTACTAGGCAAGACCTAAAAAGAATTGCGAAGCCATGAGGTTGGGCCTCTCTAAGGGGCCGATTAGGATGGGGGACGGACTTTGTCCGTCCGCCATCCTGTTGTGGGACGGGACCATCCGCCATAAGGGCAGAGGTCCCGTGCGTCGAATTAAGATGCACCCGCCACAGTGGCGGGTGCATCCCGCATTTTTAACATTGCGGCCAGCACCGCCCGGCGCAATGCTAAAAATGCATGTTGTGTGTTTCAAAGCACAACATGACAGGCACCGCGCTGTGCCTGCCATGTTGTACTTTGAAACGCAGGGGGGTACCATAGGTACCCCCCATGTGCACCCCCCACCCCCCCCACCCCTTCACCCTGAGGGCCCGCAACGGGCCCCCAAAGCAAAGACCATATGCCTTTCCACGGCGGCAATGCCGCCGTGGAAAGGCATAGGACCGCAGGCATCGTAATATGGTTGGCGGTGTCTTGCAGACACCGCCACCATATGTACGCACTTTTTCCGCCAGTCGCAAAGGCGACCGGCGGAAAAGCGACGGACGGTCTTCCCGTCCGCGGTGGACCCCCCAGCCATCCTAATGTAGCGGGGGGTCATTTCAGTGAGGATGGCGGGTGGATTGCCCCTGCCGGACCGGCGGTGGCTACCGCCAGCCCGGCGGGGGCAATCCGTCCGCCATCCTAATCGGCCCCAAGATTCGGGTTGTAGTTTCATTTTTTATTACTTTTTATTCCGAGCTTGTGCACAAAAATAAAAAGAAGGATAATAAAAACAAAAGAAATGGTGTTGCTCAAACAATGGGGGCTATATGCATTACAAAACCTACATTTTGAAAAAATTAACTATTGTATATCATTTCAGTATAGTAGGCAGGTGTAGGTATTACTGGTATGGAATCTCCTTTTAGTTTTAAAGTACATCACAGGGAAATGTGATTTGTATACACAAAAAAGGCACTACTGGCTTTGAATTACTATAAGACATAGCTTAAACACTCCAATGACTGGAGGTATAAAAACATGGAAAGAAAAAAAGCATTAGCAAAATAAAGTATTTGCTTCCCAGCCCTAGGACAGAAGTGCAGGCCTTTTTAGCTACATGTGCACATTTGAGCAGGCAAAATGCTGTTACTGACCGTGCAAAAAATGCTTTTCAACACAGTGCAGGCGAGTCAGAGACCCAGGTGTTAGACGCATTACGTCATGCTATTGTGGGGGAAGCAAAATGTGAAAGACAGCGGAATAGACAGATGATAAAAAGAGATGACCCAAAGCCCCTGTATATTTTGCACTGAGGTGGTCGCCACTGTGTAGTATTACATAAGTGAGAGTTTCCATAGGAAGAAAGATTTTTGTTTTGCTAATAACGTTGGCGCTGTTTCAAGAATCTTCAAGACACTTTCCCCAAGAAGGCTGCTCATCCATTTCAGGACTTTCCTGGAAAGTTCGGGGGTGATTCATCAAGGCGGGGCAGAGAAAAGGGGGAGCCTAAAACACTTCTTTAACCATGACATTTTCATAGGAAATATTAGGAAATGATACAGAAAAAAACAGCTGACAGAATTCCACCAAATTTGGCAAAAAGCTAGCTACTACCTCCAAAGCGTGTTTTTTGTGATTTGGTGTTTATCTGTCCAGCTGTTCTAGAGAAAATTAGACTACAAAAATAAAAATATCTAGTGTTGTGGGACCTAAGTGGAACTCCGGTAAGAACACTGCAGTAAAAAACAACAAAAGAGAGAATTCAGATTGATCAATTCCATGGGACCGAGAGCTCTGATTGGCTCGCTACAATACGACTGCTATTGCACGACTCAGGGGCTCAAAAGGTAAGATGTCCATCACCACATGTAGCATGTGGTTGGGTGCAGGGTCTGGTCTTTGTTGATGTGGTGGAAGCCAATCAGATCTTATCTTCAAATCTATCGGCTTCACATATCCTCCGTGGCATGAAGTATGCAATAATTTTGAGAGCTAATTTCTTCAAAATACATACTGGATTTATACCACTAACAAAAATCACACTTTCTGGACCAAGATGTATCTTTCTGCCAAATCTGGTGTAATTCCATGCAGCAGTTTTTGCGTTATCACTGCTCAATTTTTCTATGGAAAAATGAACGGGGAAAACCTTTTCCTTTACCCATTTCCCCACTACTCCCACTTGGTGTATAACCCCAAAACTTTCGAAGAAGGAGCTGTGGTGGTTGACACTTTTTATGGAAAGTTTCATGAAGATTCGTCAAACAGCACCAAATTTATAAGCAAACCAATAAATGCTTTTCTAATGGAAAAGTGGTCATAACTATAACTACCCAGTGGCGACCACCATGGGGTACTATATATTTTTTTATTACATGAAGGAGCGAGATAGTTAAGCTATCTCTGGGCCAGACCTAAAAACAAATAGCTCAGCAGCTAAGTCAGTAATGCTCTATACATAACTCAGTTGGCGAAGGCAGACCCACTAATCCAAGTCTCTTCCTGATGAGTAGAGATTAAAGAATACAAAAAAGTCCTTCACCCCAACCACACTTGGCCATGCCAAGATCAGGGGAGCTGAACATACACAAGTTAGGTACCATTTTTATTGGGAGGCTTATCGAAACACAGAATAATAGAACAAGTGTTATTAACAATTGTCTTTTTTTGCATTTGTGTCTTCCATATGTAAGATAGTGTGTAAAGAAGAAGTCATTTTGAGAAATGCCTTCTATTTCACATGCTATTATGGGTACACACACATTCTGAGATCTGCAAATAACCACAAATTCTAAACTCAATATCTTGTGCCCATTATAGAAATACATAAGTTTCCTTGGTTCCTACTTTTTACTCATAATATTTTATCAAATGAATTGCTGTGTACCCGGTACACAATGAAAAACCATTGCAATGTGCAGCTCAGTTATTGGCTCTGGGTACCTTGGGTTCTTGGTAAACCTACAAGCCCTATATATCCTCCCAACCAGAAAGGACCAGCGGACGTAACTGTATATTGCTTTTGAAAATCTTCCCTGGGTAGAAGAAGTTACAGATGAAGAAGTAGACACGAAAGGCTTTTTTCAACTTAATATCAATATTGTTTTATTGCAGCTGTTACTTTCTATAGGAAAACCTTTATGGATCTACACAAATGACCCCTTGCTGAATTCAGAATGTTGTCTACTTTTCAGAAATGTATAGCTGTCCAGGATCCAACATTGGTTTTACACCCATTTCTACCACTAACTGGAAGGAGGTTGAATGCACAAAAAATTTGAGAAATGGGCTATGTCCCTGTAAAATGTCAAAATTGTGTTGAAAAGTGTGGTTTTCTGAATTAAATCTGACTGTTCCTGAAAGCTGAAAAGATAGTGATTTTAGCACTGCAAACCCTTAGTTGATGCCATTTGCAGGGAAAAAACACTGACAGCTTCTTCTGCAGCACTTTTCTACATTTTCCCAAATTTAGCTGTATTTTGGATAATTTGTTAGTCTCCTCCAGGGCAATCCACAAACCCTGGATACTTTTAGAATCCCCAGGATGTTGTAAAAAAGGGACTCAAATTCGGCATGGATACCTTTTGTGGACAAAACGCTATGGGGGGCCTAAGCGTTAACTATGCTGAATAGCCAAAAAAGCCAAAAGAGGTCAAGAGTCTAGTGTTTTAGGAGTCAGGTTCTTGATTCTCACGTTCCTCTCGTGAAAGGTAGTGATTATTTTTCATTAACTAGAGGCAACATTCAGGTTAAGCTCCACGAGTAGTCCAAGTCTCAGGAGTTCCACTCCAACTATTATTAAAGTGAAAAGTGTTCCAGTGCAAAATAGCTACATGGCAGGAAGTTCCTCTAGGGCTGTCTGCCTTGTAAATGAGTCTTACTCGCACCAGCAGCACCTGCATGACTGGAGTCTCCCAGCGCACACCCCTTCACTAGAGCTCAAGCTGCAGCAGCGTCTCACATGAGTTCTTCACACGGAACCCTAGAGAGGCAGCCGTTGGGTGTCCTCAAGTTCCACAAATGTGGTTCTACTAAGGTAGCAGCCTGGGGTCCTCAATGCTGATATATTTCCTGGAATCCTCCACAAAGGTGTTGGGAGGGGAGGTTCACCTCAACCTCAGTTGGAGATGGGCTGAACAGGTCACCCCCTCAGCCTCCTCCTCAAGATGAAGGTCTCGACCAGCCCCCATTCAATGCCTTTTTCCGTTGTTCCCTAGGCATACCCGGTCACCGTCCTCTCTCTCTACACAGTGTACGGCCAGAATGGCACAGCAGCAGTCTTCAGGGTGGCCTTACCTGGCAAACAGGATTGCTGACTTCACTCAGGACAGGGGCTATGGCCCGATCGCCACAGCAGTAATCTTTATGGTGGCCCCACCTGGCATACGGGTTGCTGACTTCACTCCTTGTCACAGGCAACGAGCTGATCGGTGCAGCAATGGTCATGACTCACTTCACGGCAATCCTGCTCTGGCATATGGGCAGCACTAATTTTAACCTGCACACAGACAACAACCCTATTGGTTCAGCAGCTATTTCCTCACACTTCACTACTGGGATCCAATTGCCAGGCTCCCTCAGTGGACCTCGCTTCCTCCAGCACTCTACTCTTCTTCACAAGGCTCATTGGTCTTGGCAAACAGGCAGGCACTGGTGCTTCAGGGGCAGGTGCTTTTTGGTTTCCTGGGTGATGCCCCCTCACCTAGCAGGGAGACTGGCAGGCCTTGTCCCACAGTCCTGGTCACAGGCAGAAATCTTGCAGAGCCTCTCATCCTTGCACTTTTGATAAGGGGGGGTTTACCCAATAGAGTCACTAGGGACCTGGGCGCTGTATGATACAGATTAGGGGGTCCCAGTGAAGGTATCATATGTACACAAACAAAACATTAAATCTCACACAACATAAAAAGAAAAATCCACAAACTAATAATTAAGCGCACTGTTGTTTATTCACAATGTGCTGGTTCAGACTTCTTTGTAGCAAATTTTATAAATTAATTTTAGTATAGTGCCCCAGGAAAGGGAGGAGTGAGAGATAGTGAATAGGAAGGGAAGGATAGTGCAAGGTAGGTTATTCGTGACACGGTTTAACATTGTACAATTTATTGGACACAAAATTTGACTGGCTTCAGAGCCCTGAGCCAGTACAATGAATGAGCTACTACTGCTCAATATTTTAAAAGAGAAAAACCGTATAAGTGATGCTACTAATTAATAGAAAATGCTGGTTGCATCGACTGGTGGATGGAAATGGCTGTCGACGTTTCGATGTTGATAGGTTTCAGTCGCACCTTATAGTGGGGTGTTCATCAGGACAAGATGGGTCCTGGGGAGCACTGGTTTCTCTAAAATTAACAAAAACAGTGTATAATATTTACAGTGAAGACGAATTAAAACGCAAGCGCACTGTGGCGTTTGCCATGAATCAATGAGAGAACCATTATTTACCATGGAAAGTTGGGCTCAAGGCTCACAACTTGAATCAGGAGAGCGGGGAGCATTCGTGGGTCCAGTTACAATTATCTGGATCAATAGTCATCAAATGTGTACCAACTCCAGAGGGTTTGCAATTAATGGACAGTTTTCTATTGGAAACGAGAGACATGAAAAACCAAATTAATGCTATGTCCCTTTGTGTAGCCTACATCAATGATCTGCCCGAAATCCATTCTATTATGGAATCGTTTCACCCCAGACCACATCAGGTGGGTTGTACCCTCAATGACGTGATGTGTAGAGAATTAATCACCAAACAGAGGAACCAAACACAGTAATGTCTCAGAGAAGAGACTACTTCCCACATACATACAGATGGATAGAATAGCGATAGTAGTAACAACTTAGTTAGCGTACCACAATAGGAGGTCTCAAATGGAATACTGGCACTTTCTCATGTTTCGAAATCCGCTCGCATTTCAATCAAATTCTAAATGGACAGATGAACTGTATATTAATTATGGCATATACTACAGAAGACATTTGGTCTACAGTTATACTCGCAGAATGTAAGAGATTCGATGGAAATGTACCTAATGGCGGAGGCTGTCCCATCCTCCCAGTATTGAATGAATCTTAGGGTAAGGGACCCCACCTTGGTATCTAAAAAGGGAGAAAGGGAACCGGAGAGTTCATTACATCTCAGCCGGTATCGGATTGCGGCTCGATCCCACTATATCAGATAATTGATAACGTCTCATACCTCGTGAGGAAAAAACGTCTTGTGAAACTGATCGTAGCGTCTCTGCCCGAGGCCTCCCGTCTCCGATACTGATTTGACAAACAGAGCCCGACCGGTAGTGATTAATCCGGAAGGGGAGCGTGCGTCATGACGTCATCGGCATGGACAAAGATGACGGACTAAGGAAACCCGGAGCTACGGGGAAGGCATTTGGTTGCCTTGGACAACAGGAGGCTACTGCGAGTCTAATTAGGGAGTGAATATGAGATACTATTAAAAGCGTGAATTTAATCATATGGCCGGGAAGCTAACTTATTTTGTTACATAAGAAATTTACATAAAACAAATCATGTCATAATTCCACCGTTTTCATTAAATACATAGTCCATAAATACATTGAAAACACATTTCAGAACAGCATATGGGAACAGGGATATCTTTTGGTCATGCACCTCCTTCGCAGAGGGGTGTAGGTGACTTAATACTCCACTAGCCACGCACCTCCTTCGCAGAGTGGTGTAGGTGACTGAATGTCGGTGAGCAAGTGCAATCATTTCACATCGAAAAAATCTATCACAGCATAGATAATCCGTGCATCTCTCACATAGGAGTATGAAGACGGGTTTGTACTACAGGTTTACTAAATCAATGAGACAAATGATAAGGAGGGGTGGTTCAGCGTCCTAATCTAGCTAATTGGGCATGGCTGCTTTCAGCCTCATTCAATCCATTGCTAATCGAATCTAGGATAGACATCCATTTGGATTCACGGGTGTTAAGGATCCTTGAAATGTCGCCCCCTCTGGGACCCAGTGTTACCCTTTCAAGGACCACCCATCTTAAAGTTTCGGGGGTATGACCCTGTCTATTACAATGGTCTACCAAAGGGGCGCCCAAGACATTACATCTGATCCTACTGCCATGTTGCAATATTCTAGCCTTCACTTTCTGCTGTGTTTGTCCCACATATAGTAGGTCGCAGGGACATTTGATCACATAGATAACATTTTGGGTATTACAATTAGTATGTGATCTCAAGGTACAATCCCGGCCTTTGTGTGTAAATATCTTAGTCTGAATGGAAGAGGGACAAGCGACACACGAGCCACATCGTGTATGCCCAATGATCGGAGCAAGGTTCCACATGGATTGGATTGTGGGTGATTTGGGACAGTCAAGGAAGGAACTGACCACTAAATCTCTGATGTTGCGAGCCCTTCTGAAAGAATGCAAAGGTGGAGAGTTCTGCTCTAGGTCATCTGCCAGTAAATTCCAATATTTATTAGTTACTTTTTTGATGTCATTACTCCGGGTTGAAAAAGTGGTGACACATATGAGGCGTTCTTGGGCTTCTTTGATTCTAACCTCTGGTTGGAGCAGTATCTCTCGTGGGTTGTACCACGCCCTCTTACGTGCTCTCTTGATCAGTCTCGCGGGGTAACCACGATCTAAAAGGCGGTTGGACAGTGCCTGCGATTCTGTGATATAATCATCTTTTTTTGAACAGTTTCTACGAATGCGCAGGAACTGTCCTACCGGTAGGTTGTCTCTGAGGCCCCTAGGATGGTGACTTCCATATTCTAAGAGAGAATTTCTCTCCGCTGGTTTCCTATATAGAGTTGTTTGCAATGTGTTTGCTCCTCAAATATCATAATATCTAAGAAGGGAATTTCTTTTACACTGGATTGTAGCGTGAACTGAATATCGATACTTTGTTGATTGAGCCAAGAGTGGAATAGTATCAAATCTTCATGGGTCCCATTCCATAGACACAGGACGTCGTCTATGTATCGGACCCAAAGTGCCAATTGGGCACTAAAGGGATTGCTGTCGCTAAAGATGTGCTTGTTCTCAAAATGGTCCATGAACAATATTGCCAAATTTGGGGCAAATGTAGCCCCCATAGCCACGCCCTTTGTTTGGAGAAAAAATTCCTCCTGAAATACGAAGAAATTTTTCGTCATGGCCAGTCGGAGTAATTCAAGGATGAAACATGTGGGCACTTGAACCGGCGCTGTTCTTTGATCGAGTACCCTCTCCATGACTTTGATGGCTTCCAATTGTGGAATACTTGTATATAGCGATACAATGTCACAGGTGACTAATAGTTCTCGTGTGGTCTGAAAAGGTCTCTGATCTATCAAGTTAATGACTTGGGTGGTATCTCGAAGATATGTTCTGGTTTGGCTAGCTAATGGCTTTAAAAAGAAGTCAATGTACTGACACAGTGGCTCTAACATTGACCCACAACCTGAAACAATTGGTCGTCCAGGTGGCTTTGTCATATTTTTATGTACCTTGGGTAAGGTATAAATTGTGGCCAGGCATGGATGGCTTTGGTTGAGAAACTTGAATTCTTGTTCTGATAAGAAACCTTCGTCCAGTCCTTCCTGGGTAATTCGCAAGATTTCCAGAGCTAAATCCTTCGATGGATCACTATTGATTTTCTTGTAGCTGATACCATCTGAGAGTTGTCTGCGGATCTCTACTTTATAGTTGTTAAGGTCCTGAACCACAATCGCTCCCCCCTTGTCAGCTGGCTTAATTACCACCTCTTTGTTGTTTTTAAGGGAGATCAGTGCCTCTTTTTCGACTTTGCTAAGGTTAAATCTAGTGTATTTAGGTGTGGACAAAAGGTTATCCACATCCCTGATTACCAAATCCTCAAACGCTAGGATTTTGTTACTCATGGCATAGCTCGGCGGGAAGAAAGTAGATGGTTCTCTAAGGCCTGTCACAGAGGATCTCTGTAATGTGGTGGAATTTCTAAAATAAAATCGCAACCTAATTTTTCTGAAGAACCTATAAAGTTTGGTTTTGAGCTGAAACTTATTGGGTGGCAATGTGGGGACATATGACAAACCCCTACTTAGTACCTTATTTTCATCATCTGTCAATTGGTACTGGGAGATATTCAAGACAGGGTTGGTTCCAGACCTCAAATTGGTTGAGGCTATCGTCATTTGTTTATTAGCCATAGTCTGATCTACAGGTGTATTCAACCCCTCAGGTTGACAGACTACGGAGTCACTTACCACCGGTAAACCTTCCTCCTGGTGGAGATTTCTCCATGATTCTCTGGTCGGAAGGTAACCTGTTTCTGGGCACGGCCCTTGCCTTCGTCCCAATTCCCCGTGTTGGATTGCAGGACGCGTTGTTGGCCCCTCCCCCAATTTCCTCGGCCTCTTGGTGGTCTCCATTGGCCCTGTCCCTGCCCTAAAAAAGGGGGCTGCTGGTAATTGAAATTCTGGTGTTGGTAATTGTACGAGGAGCCTGGTTCTACCTGGTCAGACTCACTCCCGGAACTGTACGATGAGTCCGAGAAAGTGGTAAAGTTTCTTCGTCCTCTGTATCCACCCCGTCCCTGGTTAGCAAAACGGCCCTGGTTGTCCTGTTTGTAATAGTCGGGTTGTAAATATGGATATACGTTTTTCTTGTCAAAGTTACGTAAGTCCTTAGCTAGTTTCTCTAACTTTTTGGTTTGGGTTGTGACATCAAAGTCTTTTAGGGTGGCGTCCAATGATTCCAGAGCAGTTTTTGCATTCGTAAGCGTGCCGTCCCCTCTAATCTCGGCTCTAAGTGCTGTGATCTCTCTCGTCAACACTTGTACTTGCTCAGCTGCCGTCTCCACGCCCAGCACCATCCAGTGCCGGGAGCAATTATTAGCCACAAAGCTAAAACCCTCCTTAAATTTTGGAACATCAACAAATATCGCGGGTTCGATTTTAATTTGTAACCCCACAGGAATAATGTTCTCTTGAAGGTATCTAGTTAAAAGATGCCCATGCAGACGAGTTCTGATTAATTTTTTCTCTAGCCTTTCAAGTTGAGAGATCTTATCGTTTAAAGTTACATCAATGTTGGGAACTGTATTTGAAAGAAATTGGTTAGCCTGGTCCTGTATAAGTCAATTTATATAGTCCTCTGTATAGGATAACAATTCACTCTCCACCATGGTATAGCTTGATAGAATCACGCACACTCAAACCTCGCAGGTATGCACCTGCTCAGAATACATTTGATAAGGGGGGGTTTTACCCAATAGAGTCACTAGGGACCTGGGTGCTGTATGATACAGATTAGGGGGTCCCAGTGAAGGTATCATATGTACACAAACAAAACATTAAATCTCACACAACATAAAAAGAAAAATCCACGAACTAATAATTAGGCGCACTGTTGTTTATTCACAATGTGCTGGTTCAGACTTCTTTGTAGCAAATTTTATAAATTAGTTTTAGTATAGTGCCCCAGGAAAGGGAGGAGTGAGGGATAGTGAATAGGTAGGGAAGGATAGTGCAAGGTAGGTTATTCGTGACACGGTTTAACAATGTACAATCTATTGGACACACAATTTGACTGGCTTCAGAGCCCTGAGCCAGTACAATGAATGAGCTACTACTGCTCAATATTTTAAAAGAGAAAAACCATATAAGTGATGCTACTAATTAATAGAAAAATGCTGGTTGCATCGACTGGTGGATGGAAATGGCTGTCGACGTTTCGACCCCTGATATGTTGATAGGTTTCAGTCGCACCTTATAGTGGGGTCTTCATCAGGACAAGATGGGTCCTGGGGAGCACTGGTTTCTCTAAAATTAACAAAAACAGTGTATAATATTTACAGTGAAGACGAATTAAAACGCAAGCGCACTGTGGCGTTTGCCATGAATCAATGAGAGAACCATTATTTACCATGGAAAGTTGGGCTCAAGGTCACAACTTGAATCAGGAGAGCGGGGAGCATTCGTGGGTCCAGTTACACGGGGGGGGGGTTTGAGTTTCAGATTTTTCGTCAGTCACGCTGGAATATCATGTTCATCATTATATGAGAAGCAGAGCATGAGTAGGGTTGAAGGGCCAGTGGAAAAGGAAAAGAGTGCAATTTGTGAGAGGTACTTACAAATACGGTATCTTGTAAAATAACTATGCTTTAAGACCTTCAAAACAGAGACAAGAGTGTGTGTGTTTTTATCTGAGTGAGTATTTTAAAATACCCACGTGAAATTTGACAGAAACATACTATACCCGACTAGCAGCTTCTGTACCCATATACTTATTAAATAACACATTTATTAGTTGGTGTAACACCCCAAACCCCCTCCCCCTTTAAAGGTACATCCCTGCCTTTCCTCTGCCCTGCCCTTGTAGTGTAGTTACTATATTCCCAATAGGCTCTGCACATTGGAATAAGATAAACGATAGTTTAGACGTAGGACTGAGATCGACTAGGTCTCTATTAAATATGTTAGACTTAATTATGAATGCCAGCTAGCTCAGAGGTCACTAGAAACTTTCTCGAATAAAACAGGAAGGAGTTAACTTTCCTGAATAGACAAGAAGGGATTCGTTTCTGACAACCGCATAAACATGACAACTTTGCTTCCCCCAGAATAAGGAGTATATCTCCAGAGTCGCGGAAACAATAGACAGCTATTTTACTCAGTCAATCGTGCATGGTTAGTTTCACCAGGAGTGCAGAGAAATAGAGAGACGGGCGTTTTCAATTAAAATGGTTATTTATTGAGCAGTCTTCTTTCTAATGCAAGAGAAGTGAATTGCCACAATTGCAATACTTGTCATAAAGTAAAGTGCGTACAGTAAAAGTAGTATTATGAAATAATACTGTAAAAGCATTTATATGGTTTCTGAGCCATAAGATACTTTAAAACGGATAAAATACATACAATGATAAAAGTTGACTAAATGTACTCAACTGGTGTTTCTAAAATAAGCCTACCCCAGTGTACCTAACCTAAGCCTAGTACGTGGGAAGGAGTAAGTGAGCTGCAGTTTAAGTTAAGATAGTTTTTGCCAAGAATCTGAATCAAGAATTCTCTAAGGATCTAATCAGCTCCGTACCTTGGTTATAGAATGGAGGAGGACTTGTATCTCGTTTTCAGGACTGGATCTCCCAGCAACCCGCAAGGGTGACTGGAAACACTGGAGCTGGATTTCTCGGCAGGAGAAAAGGCAGCGTCTCTCTCAGTGCGTCAATGGGAGGGTCAGCTTCCTTCGGCTCTCGTTACAGCTGGGCTTCGGGTAAGTAGATAGCTGATCTGCTCCAAACCACTGTGTGTTTGCTAAGGCAGATGTGGTATATTTATACCTGCAAGGTGCCGAGTTTGACGTAAGGTTGGACATAAGACGTCACTAAGAACTTGCAGTTCTTTCAGGACTCCAGGAGTTCTTGGACAAATCAAAACAGAAGCAGGGGGAATTCCCGGGCTGCTGGAGGCTTGGTTTGTTTAAAGAACGCGTTGTACTTTCTAGGAGTCTATGGGAGTAGCCTTGCCGCTTTTGGACTGCATTGGCTATGACTAAATATGGATATGATTCTTATGCCTTTATAAGGATATGATGTGTTATAACCACATAAGGGCATGAATCGGGAATATATAAATAGGGTCCTAGATACATTCACAACACCCTTCTCCAGAAAGCAGTCTGTCACAGCAGGAGCACCACACACCAAACCGACGTAGGCCAGGAATGACTTAGGTACACTGCAGCTGAACTATAAATAAGTGAGCCTGTAGGTGTCATTCAAGTGACACAGTTAAAAAAAAGGTCTGTTCTTTCTTACAGTTCACTACAAAGTGTGCTGCCACCACAGCGCTCTTGCTGCTGAACTCCTGGCATAGCCAGTAGCCTTTCACCACTATGAGGGCAACGCTTTGGGAACGCCCGCAATCCATGAGACTGGCCTATGTCATGGTGTACACCCATGATCCGTATTCACCCATCACAACTAAATCAGGCCAGGGATGGAGACATCATTGCAGCTGGGGCACTCAGGGCAGAGTTGAATTTATGCAAATCTCTCCCAGACAAGTAAAGATTAAAGAATTTAAAAAAGGCCTTCACCCCAACCACATTTTTTTCTGGCTAATATCAGGGGAGTTAAACATGCACTCTGGCATATTAGGATGGGTGTAGAAAAAAGCTACATCTCCACATCTATGCTAAGCCTAAGAGTGGGGGGGATACTTTACTTTTTAACAACTCCCTAGCTTTGCTTTACTGAATTAATTTACCTGAGTAAGGAAATTACAAAATTTGCAGCAACTGCCCGTGATAGACTGACTGATTCGGACCGAAAATATGAAATCGATGTTTCAAACGACTTCCATTTCAGGAAAATTTCAGGGTACAGATGGATAATGAAGCAATTGAGACAATGTGATCACAAGTTACATAGTTAGTGAAATACATTTGTAACTGGAATTGTTTCTAGAAATTAGGAAGCAAGTGGACAAGGAAACATGAGAATAAAAAGAAACCACAAGACCTTGGTTGGTAAAATAATCCATAGGATGATCGAGAAGCTTTGGCTTATCCATTGAGAGAAATAGTGGGAGAAGTGTATGTTCATGTACCATGGAACAGAGGTGAACCTGCAGCAGTTGTGAACACATTTCCAAAATTGAGAGACAAGCCTGTATAGTGGTACCCACAATTTGACAAATTTGTTGTAATGTCAAAGGTTTTGTGCATTGATTTCAATATGTTCTTTGACACTGTAATGCCAACTGATTTGTTATCTGAATGTAAGGTTGTTGTGCAGTGGCTAAGTGAGGAGACAACAAGAGGTACTTGCACTAATGCACTACCATCTGTAGTTATGGAGAAAAAGGAAAAAGTGATTACTTTTCTGAAGGGCCGAGTGCCTTGGATTGGTTTAAGATTTATCGAATGACCCACAAACTAAAGAGATCGGTTCATTAATTCATTGAAAGATTGTTTCAGGGGTTTCAACAAAACAGTGGAAGGGAATTTCTTGATGCCAGTGACAGGAGATTTTTTGTGTCTCACTTTGTTACTGGATTAGTGATCACTGGTCACATCAGTATGCATATATGGCTAAGTGTGATTTGTTTGGTCGAAGGAAGTAATTGGTTCGGATTCTCATGTATATAGTGTACTGTATTGATGGACAAGAAATGAAGCAGAAAGAGTTTAAGGAGAAACTTATGATGACTCAGAGGAAGTTTGCTCAGAGTGGATTTCAAAATCAGTTGTTTTCAGGGAATGAAGTTGATATGCAAGGTCTTGTTTCACAACCATGAATACAAGGTGCTCAAGGAGGATTTGGTGTTTTACAGGATAGATGAAGAGGTTTTCTAGTTAGTCAAAATTTAGAGATGGATGTCGTAATGCAGAAGAAAATGACCTTTTGCTATCTTTGTCACAGATTTGACCTTTGGAAGAGGAAGTTTAAACTTAATTTTGATGCAATAAATGGAAATGTGCAAATACAAGGAGAAATGCAAATGAAAATGTACCATGTCAGCAAATGCAAATGTCAATTTAGAGACAGGTCCCAGTGATACAGGCTCCACAAGCCCAGATGGTCACACAAAATATGGGAAACCCTAACATTAATTTAAATCAGTTGACTAAAGTACATTAGAATCTTTCCAGAACCAAAATCAGAACTCGTTTCAGCAGTATGCTGTATTCGATAATGACAGTTTTAACCTAAAAATTTCTGACATTGCCTGATCCATTGCAAGAACAGTGGAAGTTCCCGACCTAACCCACTTAGGAAAGAAGGTCCAAGTTGTAGGAGTTTTAAAATTTCAGACATTTAATGAGGATGCACAGTGCGAAATGACCCAACAAGAGACAGCTGTAGGATTGTTTCCAGTAATGACAATTGAACAATTAACCTCTGATTTGGAAGAAACACTGAATCAAGATGAATTGGGCCTCACAGAGGTAGTTATTAAATTAATCAAAAGTGCAGAACCAATCCAAATCACATTAAAACCAGATGTGTTGTTTTCAAGAACACCATCATGCAATTTGACGTCAGAGACAGTTTTAGGAATTCACCCATAATTGAAGATAAACTAAGCAAAGGATTTTTGAGGTAATGGATTGGAAGTTTATGTAACTGTCTGATCATGGAATTACAGAAACCCAATGAGAAGTATAAAATAGTAGAGGACCTTAGAATAATTGTTCAGTGTTGTCCTATGGTACCTAATTCAGCCAACATACTTTTTCAAATTCCTTATTCTGAAGCTTCCTGTAATTGATTTTTGTCATGTTCATTTCTCAGTGGGGGTACATGAGAATAGTAAGGTGTACTGAGAAAAAGAAGTTCAATATGTGGGACACATAATTGAAAAAGGAACTAGAAAGGTGTCACCAGAGAGAGTGGAAGCAGTTCAACAGATAAATCCACCTCAAACTCAGAGAGGAGTAAGGATGCTTTTTAGGAATGGTTGGCTACTGTAGACAGTGGATACCAAACCTTTGCCTAGTGGCTAAGTCTTTACTGAGCCTCTGAACATAAGGATGTGTCTGATCCCCTTCAATTGGACAACAATTGCACAAAAGTGTTCCTAGAGACGAAAGAATTGTGTCGTGCCCCAGAACTAGGGATGCCAGACTATTTAAAATATTTTATACAAGTTTGCAGTGAGAGGGAGGGCTGTGCTCTCTCAGTCACTATTCAAGTACGTGAAGATGTTCAAAAGTCTGTGGCGTATGTCCCAACAACCCATGACCCCATCACCACAGAAAGAAATGCCCGGTTGCTTTAAATTAGTAGCTGCGGTTGATGTCAGTCACAAAAAGAGTGAGAAAATAATGAAGGCATATCCCATTACTGAAATGGTCCCTTACTTTGTGTAGTTGCTATTGCAAAATGTTTTGATCAAATGATTCCTATTTCAAAAGTATTAAGTCTACTGCCAGAAAATGAAATAGTTTGTAATGAAGTTGAACATGAATGTCTAGGTGTCATGAATCAATGCATGATGCCAAGGTTAGACACGAATGAGGAACCCCTGATAGAGCCCGACCACATCCATCTTGTAGATGGCCCATGGTTTAGAGGTAACAATGGCACAGTAGAAGCAGCATATGCCGTGTACATTACAAATTATGGTGTTGAAGCTTCATGGCTTCAAGAGTTTGTCTCAGTACATGATACAAAATCGACTGCCTTTACCATAGCATGCAACCTAACTGCTCTAATGGGAGTCACTATTGGCATGGGAAATGGATGCTAATTTAATTCATCAATATAATGTCCTGTTAGTCTAAAGATTAAATGGAATTTTCAGATGTGAATGTGAGAAAGACACTGTCTATTTGATGTTGATATCAATAATTTAATGTTTCTCATACATATAATTTGAGTAACAGTTTACAACATCAGAGACGTAGTATGAAATGTTTAATTCTGTTTGCCTGTGCTTGCAGTATGCTTCTGGTCTCAACCTTTGAAGATCAACTAATATATATGCCAAAGGTAAAATAAAACAATTTCTGGTAAGTACGTTCCTTTTTTTTGTTACCTAACTCACTAGAACTATATCCTCCCCCTCCCCCCCATGCATGCTCAGCTGCTGCGTCATGTTGCCAGTATGCTCATATTGTTACCACATGATCATGGAATCCCAAAGTCAGTCACACCAACAATATATCACTTACTATAATAGAGACCGATTACATCTCAGTCAGCTTTTAGTTTTACGACCAGGGATTGAGAAGACACATCCATATTCCATTAATACAATTGTATATCAATCGCAAAAAATTCTTCCACTAATGCATTCCAGTCCATAGAAATTGGCTTTTTGCGCAACCCTCTGTGTTCTTCTCTCTGTAGCTCAGCACCTTCTGCCCTGCCCCATCTAATCATTTCCGTATGCCATTCCTGTAAGGATGGTGCTTTAGTAGCTTTCCATCACGTTGTAATGTTCCGTTTAGCTAGTAAAAGGGCAAGATGTGACAATTTATGATTTGATTTCCCTTTTCCCTTGTGGCCCCAATCCCAGTAGGTAATATTCCATTGAGTCATTATCCTGCACTGGAGCGATATCTTTCAGTATCTTACATACAGACACCCAGTAGTATCCCAGTCTCGGGCAATCCCACAGCATGTGTATTAGTCCCTATCAGTGGATTTACAGCCCGGGCAGTTATCCACTAGTCATACATTTTTACAGAAGATCAAGCTAAGTGAAAAGCTACAAGAAGAGTTAGGGATAACATTTTAGAAGAACATGGTGTAGGTTTTAGAATTGACTAATTGGAAATCTAAACACCTGAAAACTAACCTTTCTAAGAAGCTACTTACAGAACTTTGCATTTATCCTTTGAGCTTGGCTATATATGTTCTGATTACAGACAAAACATGCTTTGCCTTAGAAAGAGATGTAAAATTATTATGTGCTCAATACATTTTTGTAATAACAGTGATTCTGATCATGGGACGTGGCCAAGCAGGCCAAGATGGCGGCAGCATTCCTTTAGTCCTCCGCAAGGCAGCCCGAGATAATTCGTTACACATATGTCCTAAACCTGCATCACAGCGTGTCCAGTACCAGCACAGCTCAGGCGACTGCGGGGAGCGTCTGCCGGCTTTCAGTGAACCTCCGTGGGGCACATATGGAAGAATAGGCACCCACGAGGAGGTCTGCAGCCCGGACCTTAAAATGGCGGCGCCTGGTGCGGACTAAATGATCCCGAGTGCGGACTGGGGCGGAGGAGCGGCCTGATGGTACCTGCCGCCCGGCCCTGTCAGCAGTCCTCGTGGGGGACCCCTGCGGCGATTGGACCGGAGACCTAACCCGCTGGAGTGGAGGTGAGGGCGACACGGGGACAGCCGGCGGGCCCCCGGATGGGCGGATTCACGGAGCAGGTGGAGACTCTCTTGAATTGCGGCTGGGCTCAACTGAGGACGGCCTCCTGCCCGCGTCATACAGCGCTGCAGGGGGCACAGTGAGGAGCGCGTTGAGCCCACGCGAGGCAAATTCCTCTTGCACAGCGCACCCCTCCCCTGTAGCGGCGCCGGGCATCGAGGGGCGCATGGGAGACTGCATGAACGTGAGTGGGCCCCGTTTGAGGAGCTGCAGTGGCAGGTGCGCCGAGGTCCCCCCAGGCCACCGTGCCTCATAGAAGCCTGGTGTTGGGAGCCTTATGACACACAGGAGGAGACACTTCAGAGTGGAAAGACACCGGCGGCAGCGGAACTAACAATCACCTAAGCAGAGCCCGCGACCCCTTGTGGCCCCCAGGGGGGGAGCGGGCTCCAACTTAAGTGCCCTGAGGTCTATGTGACTGACAGCCTATAGGTGTGGGAGCCCTGAGTTACTCCACAATAAGGAGCCTCCATAACCCCGACCTGCACATCATGGAGGCAACAGTGCCCATAACACCAATGGGTGGTGACTGATGGGGTGCTACTGTGTCACCCCCTCCCCGCATCAGCGCTGGGCTTCGAGGTGCACGTGGGGGGGGGGGGGGGGTACACAAAAAAAAAAGTCAATTTTTTTTTTATTTGATTTGGTACTCGACTGAGGACCACAAATGTATATAAACAAATTCGTTACAAGTTAATATAATGTCAAAAAGGGTTTTAAAAATTTATAGAAATTATAACATACAAATTCATTAGGTGGTTGTTTGCACATGAGTCACAATTATTTTACAGTTAAAATTCTACCTTTCCGATATATAGGATCAAGATATCTTGACCATGCTGCTACTACGTTAGCATTTGGGCACGTAAATAAAAGGTGCTCAATGTTCTGATTACCACCCTGACAGAGAGTACATAATGGGGATCCACCTAAAGTCCATCTTGATGTAACAGTTAACACAGGTAAAATACCTAGACGCAGCATTGTAATTGCCCTCCTTGCGCCCTGAGTGAGGGAAAACCCTAGGTATGACTGTGTTTGCTTATACTCCAATGTTTCAACATAAAGTTTGTACAAAGATAATTTACTACAATGTGTGTGGTCAAGTTCGAAACTCAGTTTAGGAGTAAAACATTTTAAAAAAAGTTTAAGTTGAGAAGGTGACCAGGTTAACAAAATTTCAGTACTGATCTTAGCTAGTTGAAATGCCACAGTCATATTTCTGGAAAATATTAAATTTGAAGCGTCTCGATCAAAAGTCTCGATCTTTAACATGGATCGTAATGTTCCTTCTTTAGCATGAAGGAGATTATAAGCCCACCTGATAACGTTAGCAACCGCCATAGCATAAGAACTAGTGATCGAAAATTCAAGTCTTAGCGCTTGCACCAGTGTAGATTTGGAGACCTTCAAAATTTTCTTTAGTATATTCCCTTCTTTTTGATCCATATAGGACCACTGTTTTATTGGGATATATTCGGTGGCATAGGATAGAACAGAGGGAATCTTTGCTCTGTATACTTTTAGCAGTGTGGAGAAATGCCTGTTCCCAGTAGCAAAATACAGTCTCGAGAGGGCCCCGGCATGTAATTCGGATTTCCTTTGTAGATGGTTGATTTGCCTAATGTTTTTCAAACTCTTTGAGAAAATCCTACCGAGATAAGTGTATTCCTCGACCTCTTCTACATTTTCTCCACCAAGCCTCCAACAGAACTTAACACTTTGTTTCCTACCAGAGAAGGAAACAACTTTTGTTTTATTTAGGTTGGGGATTAAAAAGTTATCTTTAGAGTATGTATATAAAATGTCGAGAAGTTTTTGCAAACCAAAGGGCGTAAGGTCCAACATCACAATGTCATCAGCATATAACAAGGCGTGTATGCTTTGTGCAGCAATCTTTGGAGGCAAACTAGAGCCTTGTTGCAGATGGAGGGGAAGGTCACTGAGATACAATGAAAATAATATCGGTGCTAAAAGGCACCCTTGTTTGAGCCCATTGGCCGTGTGGATTATTTTAGTCAAACCTTTTTCGCACCCCATTTGAACTTGACACCATGTCTTAGTATGGAGATTAACAACAACCTGGAGCAATTGTTCAGGGATACCTAACCTCCTTAACTTGTTCCATAAAGTCGGTCTGTCAACTCGATCGAAAGCAGTTGAATAATCAATGAATGCTGCATATATTGACTGTGATCTCCCTACTGTGTATTTATCAAGAATGGTCTGAAGTGTTGCTGTATTATCGATGACAGAATGGTTGGGTCGAAAACCTGCCTGAAACATTGGTATTAAGCCCTGCGAGAATGCCCAGACTTTTAGTCGGTCCAATACTTCTGCGGCAAAGATTTTCCCGGTAGCGTCCATCAGCGCTATTTGCCGATAATTACCAGCTATGTTTTTGTTCCCCTTTTTGTAGATGGGAATGATGATACTTCCCTGCCATGACTTAGGTATTTTTCCGGTTTTGAAGATGTAATTAAAAAGGGGAGAAAGCACCTGGCTCCACTCCTTGGGGTCAGTTTGGAGGACCTTGATGGGTATTTGGTCCGGGCCTGAAGCACCAGTGCTTCTTGCTTTTCGGATATGCATGGCAATGGAGATTGCCGAGGTCTTAGTGGTCTTAGTAGCATTCCTTATCATAGTAATATCGGAATCCTTTCCTTCAGAATTAATTGGATTTGATTTATATAAATCACTCAGGTAAGTTTCCCAGTCCTGAGGTGAGACTGGGATAGCTTGAAGTTTCTTTTTTGATCCGGTCATTCTAGCGATTAAAGACCAATATTTTCGCTGATTGAGTTGTTTAGCTGCTATTTGAATATCTACCCAGTTGCGGTCCTGCTGCATTTTTTTGTGCTTACACATTTAAGGCAAGGTTCACGGCACGGGACTGTGGGCTGAATGTCCAGCGATGCCCCAAAGGACGGCAGGGACACCGATACAACCCCGGGTGGTGCTGTGAAGAATCTGGTCAATACTAGGGTGTAGCAACTGCACCCAGAACAGGGGAGACCCCCCCGCGATACCATAGTGCTCGGGGCAGACGACCAAGCAGTGACAGCGAGGCACTCACGCAAGGGGTGTGACAAGGGGGAACATTAGAGTTGGTCAGTGAAAGACGTGACCAGAATGGGATGACCGAGGGCGACTACCATAACGCAGAGTGCGGGGCCCTCGAGAGCAATATCTCCGACATCCCATACCACAAGACCGGGAGGGGAAACGGCAAGCTCGGACGCAATGTTGGCCAAACTGGACAAAGTCCCAGCAGCCATCGAACACTCGAGGGTATCAATGGAAAACAAATTCGGAGAGCTGGCCACGGACCTCAAACTGCTCCGGGATGACCATAGGAAACTGGCGGACAAGGTAAAAATGGGGGAAACGACGTTGCAAACTCTAGAACCGCAAGTGCGGCAACATCAATACGTCCTGAAGAACCTGCAATCAAGGATGAAGGTTTTAGAGGACAGGGTGGATGATTTGGAGGGGAGATCTCGGACGAGCAACATTCGCATTATTAACTTACCGGAAGGAGTGGAGGGAAGCAATCCTCTCGACTACATAGCGACATGGATTGCGACATTCACCCCAGCAGGAGAACTAACCCCGTTCTTCTCCATTGAACATACACACAGAGTCCCGGCCAGGAAACAACCACCGGGGTCTCCCCCTAGACCGTTACTTCTGAAATTACTCAATTACCAGGACAGGGACACTATATTTCGGGCCGCCAGGAGACAAGGAGTGATCAGGGTGGAGGACAAGCAGGTCATGCTATTCCCGGACTACTCTAAAGCGGTACAACAACAAAGGTCCTCTTTCCTGGTGGTCAAGCGTACCCTGCGCCAGAAGAATGTCCAATATGCACTCCTGTTCCCAGCCCGACTTAAGATCATTCATGATGGAACCACACAGTTCTTCTCGGATTCCACGGTGGCCAGCAACTGGGTAGAACAACATCTGACAAACATAAACAAGCCCAGTAAGTCACAGTCCAATCGGCCATTGGGCCGCCAACGGCGCCAGCAGAAAAAAGTCAAGCTCACCCAACTCAATTCACGTTCGGATTCCTCCAGCAAGAACTCTCCAGATCTCACCCAAATACTTGCGGAACGCAGGAAGGTGCTTCAAGCGGCCGCGGAGGTGGGACGCCCGGGAGACAGCTCAGATGGTGAGAGGGGCCCACACATATTTTCTTCCGAAGAAGAATGCAGCGATGTGAACACACCAGGAGATGGTCCCATGACTCCAATAGTGACCCCCCAAACGGCAGACACTTTGATTTGATCTTCGTGGGCCACGGTGCCCTACCCTGCAGAGATTTGAGGGAGCCTCCTGAGTTCTATGTACTTCCTGCTCTTGTGGAGCGGGCGCGCCTTGGTCGGGATGATCCGTCCCATGCCTGGAGGCCGGTCGGCTCACTGCAGCATCGGACTTCACCACACAACTGTGGCTGCAGCATGCATCGTTGGGCTCCAGGATAACACAGAAAATGTTTGGGCTGCCGAAGCGACGGCGACTGGAGGAGGCTGAAGACCACGTACCCCACAAAACGAACTAAAGTTACCACATGTGCAGTTTGGACGTACCGCCCCGAGCAGTAGGTCCTGTTGGTTGGGATAGTGTCCCGCAGGTTCATTTTACTTCCCCCCTGTTACATTTCCGACACACATTCCCGGGGAGCCGAATACCCGATATGCAGAATCCTGGCAGGGTTATTAGAGGTAGTCATTCGGACGGGAAGAGGTCACAGGAGCCGAAGAGGGTGCTTCACCTCGTAAATCAACACCTAGACAACAGGCATCATGATAGCTGGGGTCCCTAGCACAGACCTGAAAGTCGTAACATTGAATGTCAGGGGTATGCACACGGCGCATAAGCGATACACAATCTATGCCTATATGAAGAGACAGCAGGCGCAGATAGTACTCCTCTAGGAGACATATCTCACAGGGACAGAGGTGGATCGTTCATGCAAAAAATGGCGTGGTATCATATGTGCCACCATTTGCCAGGGGAACCCTAATCTGGATCAGGCCTGGGATCCCCTTTAGGGAACAGTCCAGGGTTGTCGATAAGGAGGGACGATACTCTCTGATTGCAGGTCACCTTGAGGGCAAAGATATACTGATAGGGAGCATTTACTCTCCAAACGCGGAACAAGAGCAGTACTGGACCCGCCTCACTGGGGTCCTAGCACACTACACCGCAACACCATGGTTACTAGGGGGGACTATAATTGCATTCTAGACACTGGATTAGATAGATCTCATTCCCCGCTGGTGCATTCACCCGCGCTGAACAGACAGAGATTTTCAAGAAATGGGTTACCCAGTGGGCGCTGGTAGATGCATGGTGCGAAAAGAATCCTAACACTAAGATATACTCATTCTACTCCATCCCACACAACCTCAGGGTGAGGCTTGATAGATTCCTCTGCTCAGCGGCATTACTTCCTCAAGTTCAGCACACTGACTATCTTGGTAGAGTTCTGTCTGACCATCACGTGCACGCTGTGGTCCTCAGATGGAGACCGCCACATCCCCCGGTCCCCACTTCGAAATTGCCCAGGGAATGCCTCACAAACCAGGCGTTTTGTCATGCACACAGGGAACATATCCAAGACTATTTTTTACTAAACGCAAACACAGCCTCATCCAGAATAGTAGAGTGGGATGCGTTCAAAGTTGGGGCAAGGGGTCACTGTATCCAGCACATAGTAGGTGTTCGGAGGGTGCTGGAGCAATCACTACGAACCGTGGAACAGCGATTAGCGGAGCTTACCAAGAAACTAGATATGGGGGAGGCTACCCCTGCACAGGTAGTGGCTGCAAAAACAACATACGCGGAGATAATGGCTGATCTTCGCAAATACAATTTTAGAGCGTACGCCGCCCGTGCGCATAGAGAGGGAAATAGGGCAGGTACACTTCTTGCCTGGCTAGCGAAGCAAGACTCGGTTGTGCCGCCTATCATAGAAATGCTGGACGAGGCTGGTACTATCAAGTAATCAAAATAGATATATAGCGCATCTTCCATGACTATTACATGAACATTTACCGCACCCCGCCGCAGTGTCCACACTTGACACTAACTCAATTCCTCCACTCCACCCCCTTTCCTGCCCTTCCACAGGCAGACGTAAAGGCGCTATACACAATGATAACCTCCTCGGACGTCACTCATGCGGTCAGGGTGCTAGCGAGCCATAAAGCACAGGGAATGGACGGCTTTCCCCTTGAATACTATACCGCTTTCTTGGGACAGCTGTCACCACGTCTTGTAACCATGTACAACAATACATTAAAGAGAGGCGAACTTCCCAGTTCGCTCAGAGAATCTACCCTGGTAACATTCCTCAAACCAAACAGAGATCCCACACTTCTGTCCTCATACAGGCCCATAACTTCACTTACCGCGGACTGTAAAATTCTGGGGAAAATATTAGCAGATAGGTATATCCAGGTCCTCCCGCAGCTGATCCACCCGGATCAAAATGGCTTCCTTCCCAGGCGTAATGTGTCACAGAACATACGCAGATTTTTCCACATACAGGATAGAGCACGGGATCACTTCCCACAAGCCGCATGCCTCATTTTAGACTTCAAAAAGGCCTTCGATACCCTCATGTGGCCCTATTTATTTGCAACCCTTCGAAAGATAGGCGTTGGCCTGACTCTACTGGCATACACGCAGCTTCTCTATAAGGGCCATACCACTAGGGTAAGGCTAGGAAAGTATATCTCGGCCCCACTTGCTGTGGAGCGGGGAACGAGGCAGGGGTGCCCTTTATCCCCCCTGCTTTTCGCCTTAGCGGTGGATCCCTTGGCCATTCGCTTGCGACGGGAAGGGGACGGCTGGCGTATCGTTATACGCAGATGACCTGCTGATCTATGTGCGGGCTGTCACCTGTGATCTTACGCCAATATGGACAATACTACACACATTTGCGGAGGTCACTGGACTTAAAGTTAATTGGGGAAAATCGACAATCTTTCCTCTTAGCACCCACCTTGCTCCCTTGGAGATCACGATGGTGCCCCAGACGCTCGGCTGGAATGCTACAGCACCCCGATACCTGGGGGGTGAGATTATATCACTCGCCAGAGGACCTCTACGAGGGGAACCCCTGTAGAACATTGGCAGGCCTTCATGCGGCAGTGGCCTTCTGGAAGTCCCTTCCCTTGGCTCCTATTGGGCGTGTAGCCTAAGCAAAGATGATAATGGTGCCCCAGCTGCTCTACGCCTTCACTAATCTCCCGGTGATACTGCCTCGATCCTTTTTTTGCGAACAAGATACATTACTCATGATGTTGATTTGGGGGGCAGACATAGAGTAGCCTTACGAACCCTCTACTTGCCTATAACACAAGGGGGTCTTGGGGCCCCTTCCTTCAAGGCCTACTTTCTGGCAGCTCAGATTCAGTGGCTGTCTCATTGGACGGCAGAGCACCACATAGAGGGGACATTTACTAACGACGGCCGGATACCTCTCCCAGCTATCCGGAGGCTGCTGTTTCCGGGAACCAAACCGATGAGCACGCACCCCTTACTGGTGACAATCGTTCGCAAATGTATGATGCACATAACCAAATGTCGGGGGGGTAGACCCCTATATTCCCCGCTGCTCCCATTGGTGGGACTACCGCAGAAGGAGCACTATTACACGGCCAGAGCCCTTTGGATCTCGATGGAGCACGAAGTGACAGAGGTAGAGGCTCTGTTTGAAGACGGGCAACTGAAGACATACACCCAAAGGCGGGACAGCAATGATCTTCCCCCCGGGCAATTCCTAGTGCACAGACGGTTGGTGGACAGCGCACTGCAAGTTTGGGATCTCACTGAAGGGGAACCACCGACACACCCAGTGTTACATACAATCCTCCGTAAGGGCAGAGGCAGGCACCTCGTTACCTGGCACTATAAAGCAATACGGGAACTGATCACGGCCCCTTTACAGGTCCTTTGTCAGAAATGGGAGGACGAGATAGGCCAAGTGTTAAATGACCAAGAATGGGAAAAAGTCTTAGAGTACCCCGAAAAACTCTCGCGTAATGCACGATTCAAAAACATACAATTCAATATTTTACACTGCGCATACTTAACACCACACAAGCTCCAGCGCTTTTACCCAGAATCCCATTTTGCGCGCCCCAGATGTCAAACACCCGAAGCAAACTTCAAACACATGTTTTGGGACTGTCCGGTGCTTCAGCCATTTTGGGGCAGAACACATCGGGTTCTCGAGGCAACGGTCCGCCTCATGCACATTACTTCATGGGAGGCGTGTGCCTTAGGCCTCTTTCGCAGGCGGAAGATGTAAAAGGTACAGTGTAGGTTTGCAACCTTAGCCCTGCTCCTGGCAAAACGGGGGATAGCTATGTACTGGAGGGCACTGGTGGGACCCCCGGAGGTAGCCTGGATTGGGGGGTTAAAAAATGGGGAACAGCGGAGGAAGTCACATTGAGAGACGAGGAGGTGAGGGGGATTCGTAAACATCTAATTTCTATGGAATGGGCACAACTCCTGAATCAGTTCCCCCAAGAGACAACACAGGATGATGCACCTAGGAACACACCGGACCTGTCCCAAACCCCACCCTTGTCCCTGATAGTGTCAGCTCATGCCATGACACAATACCTATAGTAAATGACAGACAGTTTATGCATTGGCAACCCACTGGACCAGCACCCTGGCCACCGCCGGGAAATATAGCTCCCCGATAGATCTCCCTCTCCTCCAGACCTTGACACTACAGACACCTCGCAGACAGCCTGAGACCTACCACGCAGCAATACTCCATCGTACCGTAATTTTCCCTGTAAGCTCCCCAGTTTCCACATAACTCCCTCCCACCCCTACCCACAGTTCATAGTTCCAAGTTCATCATTGGGCGTCGTAGAAATTGGTGCTTACATATTGAGAGCATTAAACGATGAGGGATACCAGAAAGGAGCGTGGGGCTTCTACGTCAACCCACACTCTTGCCGAAACGCACTCATTTAGACACCAGGCATCGGCCAGTCCACTACATCCTGCACTAGGTCAGTAGAGCAATAGCCAGATACAATAAGATGTTTCTTGCTTGTCATCTGTAATGTATAACGGGTTGGATGTTGCATAATATATTGCTGTTATCTAATTGCTCGTAGACACCTGGCGTGAAGTCTAAGATTGCAAACATATAATGCTTTATCTTGCAAAAAAAATTCTCAATAAAAAAATGTAAACAAAAAAACTGTGATTCTGATCATACTAGTGTTAGTAAGGTTCTTTACACACCCAATAGAAATTAAGTCTATTAATTAAATTAACACCTTTACATACACCACAGATGATTAGCATTAGTCTAGAATTTAAAATAATAAAACATTTAACTAATGATAAGATTGGTCTTTAAATTATTTAACATGAGAAATAAAGTTAGCGTGATGATTTAAAATCATCAAAAAGGAGTGAATTGTAGGAAATAAATTAAAGTGACAATCTGCCTTGTCTTCAAACATAAAACGCATTTTAAAATGTGACACGCAGACATTTGGTGCTGAGAAAAGGAAAACACGATGCTTCAGAGGCCTTTAATCAGACACTTTTCCTTTATAAATCATGCTCTTTTCAAATGTTATCAAAAACCACCACTGGGTCTGGGCCCCCAACAGCAAGGCTAAGCCACAAATTGTCAATGAACAAAAGAAATGCCAGTACTGTCACCACTGATTATTTTTAATTTATCAGACCATAAGAATTGTGCAATATGGTCGAATAACACGCAAAAGTTTTGAATGAATCCACTAGTGGATTCATTCAAAACTTTTGCGTGATTATTTTTAATTTATCAGACCATAAGAATTGTGCAATATGGTCGAATAACACGCAAAAGTTTTAAATGAATCCACTAGTGGATTCATTCAAAACTTTTGCGTGTTATTCGACCATATTGCACAATTCTTATGGTCTGATAAATTAAAAATAATCAGTGGTGACAGTACTGGCATTTCTTTTCAAATGTTATAACACAAACAAGTATAATTCATAGCTAATGTGACTGATTTAGATTTTGTTTTAATTATAGAATGTGTTTTCTTAACTTGTGATAATTGTTAAACATGTATGCAGTTGTAGTGTGTAGTTTGTGTTAACTTAACTCACATTTTTAACAGAAATTGCACCAGAGCAGTGACAGCTAAATAGAATTAATGGCTTGCAGCTTGCTCTGAAGAAGCTTCATGGGACCTTGTAGATAACAACAGAATGTGCTGTGAAATAGAGACACTCAGAATGACCTCAGAAGCCTTACTGTTATGGTGTTAGGTGCTGGTAGAATGTTAATGTAAACAAGAGCTCTATTCATGAACTGACTTAAAGCCTCATTTATTTACTGTAGAAATATAACAAACACACATTTCAAAATGCATTGCCACATTATGTTCTAATGTTTCCTGTTTAAATAATAATTTTCTCTTGCAGCAAATATAATGTGTTTAGTTAGAATAACACGTTTCTCTATGAGAAGGTTAGGAAATGAAATAATTTGAAATAAGAATAAAGCGATAGCCAGCGCCTGATGAGTTTCATGTGGATAGGAAGTAGGAAGAGATGTGCGTTTTTGAGAATGCTGGATTTCAATCGGAGAAGACAGGAACAGACCACATGTTTTGTAACCTTTTACTGCTTATAAACGCGTTCCTAGTTTAGGAGAGCAGAACAAACATTCAGGTGATTCGCAGACAGATCTAGAGGGAGGGAAGCAGAGAGGCGAGAGCAAAGAACAGATGCAAAAGAGGAGACTTCAGACTTTGATTCAGCAGCTGGAGAGAAGGGAGGCAAGGCTGCCGAACAGAATAACATGCTTTGTGTCCCTATGACAACATTTAACAAAACCCTAAGCTTTATGTTTTGACTGATTGGCTTTATCAATGCTTATTTGCTCTATACTTTATTTTCTCTTTATGGGAAACTCTGTAATTATTAATCGTTGATTTATTAGTTTCATGCTAATGTCACTCTTACCTTTATTTGGGAACTCTTCATGGGTTCTGACTGACATAGCGTGTGCCCAAGTCTTAGAATAGGGATTTTTTTCCTTAATGGGACGCGCTGTATGATTATTATATTATGATCTGCACTAATTAAGTTTTTCTTTTATCAATTCTGTAACCTGACTAATATTTGACTAATCAATAAAGACTCAGAATTATAAAATAAAACCCTTTAAACTACTCACATACTCTTATTATTGTCAAAAATATTAATGTGTATTTGAATTGCTTGTTTGGGTTTACGAGGGAGCTCTTTTGGTCAAAATACAGTGGCAAAGATTCATCAACTCTAGAATATATATTGGCATGGAAAAAGGGTAATGGTAATTAAAGGTAGTTCTGCCCTATTTACTATATTTTCAATAGAAAGATTACCACAAAATAACTGCACTAACAGGGTGGACACAAAGGCAGAGGGACAGGCACGGAGGAATAGGGAATGACTGACAGGGCAGAGGGAGAGAAACAGTGGGGCAGGGACATACACAGAGGGTAGAGGACAGGGAAAGCATCAGAGAGAAAGCGATATTGAAAGAGATGGGGACAGAGAAAGGGACAAGGACACGGGAACTAGATGATGGACGTGGACAGTAGACAGGAACAAAGGGAAGATGGACAGAGAGTAAGAGTGAGTGAGAGACAAAGAGCGAGAGACATAGAGAGAGCAAGAGACAGGTGAACATAAAGATGACACAGTTAGAGAGAGAGAGAGAGAGGGACCAGTACAGACAAACATAGAGAGGACCATGGACAGAGATAGAATCAAGGACAGAGTCACAGAGGTATAGGGACAGAGGTCCAGAGCAGTAGGCACAGAGAGGGACAGAGACAAAATGACAGATACAAAAGGTGCTAAGTAAGGTGTAACTGTAGGAAGCAAGGGGTAAGTAAGAAGAAGAATAAATGTAAGTAGGAGTAAACGCAGGAATGAATAGATGTAAAAGTTGGTATAAACAGAAAAAAATGCTGTCTTGAAAACATAACTCTGCATTTTGTTCATAGTACTTGACATTCTAGACCCTGGGTTGTACCAGGGAATGTAAAGTCCTCAATGGGAATTGCCAGCCTGAGCTCGGGAGGTCACAGGACTGGGTGGTAAGCCAAGTGGGCTGGGCTCGGTCACTGGGCTACAACTAGGTGCAGCTTAATTTCAATGGGAGTCCCTGGGCTGGATAGGAGTCTCTAAATTGAATTTGTAGTGAGAGACACAATTTAGCCAGAATGGAAGTCACTGAATCAGGAAGGGAGTTCCTACATCAAGAAGATGGGAGGGGTACTTTATCTAAGTGGTAGCCACTGGACAGACCTTGGTGTTCTATCCCACTTACTTTATCTAAGAGGAGATAAATAAAGCTGAAGCCCTTGAACAAAGGTTCAGCTGACACATGAAGTGGCAGGGGAATATCCCTGGAAAACCAGGGTGGATGTTTTAGGGGTGGTGGGCAGGCCGAAACAGTTCTCAAAAGTTTTGTTTGTTAAAAAAGCTGATTTTTGTCACGGGACTGGTAAATCGGCTTTCTGGATTCATGGATCTAGTCAGCTGACAATTTTTTTTCTGAACAAATTTGATTGATTTTAATTTTGATGTTACTTGATGGCCAACATGGCCTTTTCAAACTTGGTGTAATAACAACCCGTCACCCACCCCCAATGGCACACGCATGTATTACCAAGATCAAGTCCACCATCCTTCTCATGAACAACATTCTAAAGGTCTCTGTGAGGGGGGATACATGACTGTAGTAGGGAACTAGGAGCCTCATTGACCACCGTCATATTGCCATATGTGCGTGTCAAGAAGGGAGTCCACCATAGGGACCGGTGCCAAAGCCATGCCCTATGGTGTGCCCACTGCTGCCATATCTTTGCGTGTTTCTGCGGGCACGCCTTAGCATGATACACTGCTATTTCCATGCCCATACAATGATCCATTCCTTGCTTCTATGTGCCCACTGTGGGCGGCAACCCATCCTTCCATAGCTTTGCAATGTCACATTTAGCTAGAGTTCATCCCAGGAAAAGTAAATGTCTTTTATTCCTAATGCCACAAACTCCTTCAGTGCTATGGAGTAATATCTGCTTTGGGTGGAATGGTATCTCTCAGGACAGACCCCTCTATAGGCATGTTACCACCCCTTCCAAATCCCACGGAGTGCTGTGCATTCCCATACCGTATGTAGGAAGGTACCCTCATTCATCCCACATCTAAGGCGAACCGGCGAGGCGTGATGCTGTCAGAGCATCTGTCTAGTCATTATTGTCGAGTGTGGGTACATCCCCGAGCCAGGTATGTCGCAGAATTGGGAGTGTGGATGTACTATGTGACTCTACTGTCTGGTAAGCCTGTCTGATTTTATGGGTACCCAAATCCACAGTCAGTAATTTGCCCGGCAATGGGTTGAATTCCTGTAAATCGTGAAGATCATGTAGACGGGGATAAGAGCATGGCGTTCTTGAAAGGAATTAAGAGCTAAGCCATGCATGACATCTCCAAATGTTGAGATGCCTATAGCATCCCATTGCCGAAACCCCAACAAAGATGTTACCTGGTCCAGGAAGCTCCCACCCCACAGTGGTGTCATCTGAGTTAGTCAGGACCACCACCCAACTATGTTAGCATTTATCCGCACAGTCGGAATACTCTTTGGGTTGCTGTTACATTCTTCATTGACTTGTTTATTTAACTCTGTATCTTTAAATTGCCATGTTTTGATTTGTATGCTTACTGTTCCATTTGGAACTCTAGGGAGCTGCAAGGCATCATAGAGTTGCCTGTGTCTTCCTGCTCTGTAGCTGTCTCCATCTGTTGCTGTGTCGCTTATGAATAAACACCTTGCTTCAACTTTGGTTCCTGTCTGCTTTATAACAAAATTTGGCGACGAGGGAGGAGAACCAGTTAAGCGACACAGGTGTGGGATTAATATTTTAATTTTTAATATATTTTAGAAATCGGATCTTTTGATAAAGGAAAAGGACGAAAACGGACTGTAAAATCGAAAGGATGACTTTTGTTTATCTTCTACATTGAAGTTCCCGGAAAATTAATCCTAAACAACAGTGAGTGCCGCATTTTTAAACATTTATACAAGATCAAGACTTTGTTTATATTCAACTTTTAGTTACCGGCAGCTCAAACGGGAGAAGTGCCGTCGACGTTCTGTATTTGGAGTGTGAACAAGCTGCATCCCGGTGACCGTGCCTTCGAAGAATGCAGTGACGCGAAGCAGGAATGAAGGCAGAGGGGAGGAACGCGCATTGCATCATTACGCATTAGACGCGAAGCAAAAGTGAAGGCAGAAGGGAGGAACGTGCATTACATCATCGCATTTACGTTACGCGACGGCCATTTTGGTTTGTTTCGGTTTCCATGGTTACAGTACCGATCGCAAATGCATGATTGCTGGTCTAATAAAGTGACTATACCGTAAAAGATGAGTTTTTAAAGGATTGAAGTGATATTTATTTTAATTTTGAGCAACGGAACACTGAAGTAAGTGCCATCTGCTTTTTGGAGGAGAATTGTATTTATTTTGGCACTGTTTATATACATTTGGAAAGTAACTGCCAATATTACTTTGGAAGAACATCGATATTCTTTGTGGCACAATGTACATACTTTTGGAAGAGTTGTTTACATTTGTGAAAGTTTTATTTATTTATTTACTTATTTTCTTTATTGTTTTAACAACAATGGATTACAACCACAGTTTCTTTTAGGGTTTATTTGTACTCTTGAACACATTTTATTATTTTTTTTACATTTTTACCATCTTTGGAAAATGCAATTCGATCCACCAGAAATTTTTTTACCAATTCCTTGGACACGATGGAAGGAGGAATTCTTCAATTACATGAAGGCCATCGATGGTGAACGTATGGGGGCGGAGAGGAAGAAAAGTATCTTGTTGCATTGCTTAGGTTCAGAGGGGCAAATGGTTTTTAGAGCTTTGCCACCCATTCCACCTGCAGTAGGTGAGGGTGAAGGTTCAAATGTCTATAAGGAAGCGCTACTTAGAATAGAGAAAAGATTCAAACCTGTTTCAAATATTGCTTTAAATAGGTACAAGTTTTATACACGTGCACAACATGATTTAGAATCATTTGATGATTTCATTACTGCTTTAAGGTCATTATCCATACATTGCAATTTTGGTAGTATGTGTGATGAAATGTTGAGAGATTAGATTATTGTTCAGGTTAAGAATAAGAAAACGCAGGAACGGTTGTGGGAGTTGGGGGATCCAAAATTATCAGAAGCCATTGCTATAGCTAAATCGTTAGAACAATCTGAAAAATGGATGTTAACTGTTAAAAAACATAGTGAGCATAAATCTGACTCGGTTGATGAAGTTTGTTTGGTTAAGCAAACAGATGGTCAAGCTGCTGAAAATTCACATTCTTCGCAAAATTATTCCAGATTTAATAATTCAGGGCAATTAAAAAGATATGACAAAAATATTACATGTTATAAGTGTGGTAGTAGGGGACATGTTGCTTCGTATGCTGGGTGTCCTGCCATTTACAAAGAATGCAGGAAATGTGGAAGATTAGGACATTTTCTACTGTATGTAGAGATGTCAGAAAGTTTGTTCAAAATACCAGGAACAAGATAGCTTATGTTTCTGAAGATACACCCAAAATATGCAAATGCTCTTGTGCTAGTGGGTCTTCTTGTACTGAGGAGAAAAAAGGATTTGTTGTTTATCTTTCTGAAGATTTTTCTAGCCTTAATGGTTCTTTTGAAGATGAGTCTATTAAAAAATCCCCATATGTGAGATGTTTGTGTTGGGACTTAAAATTGATCTCATGGCGGATTCAGGTTCCCCGTGGACTATAATTATTAAGTACTACTTTGATGAGTGTTTAGGTTCTGTTTTGGATTTCAATGATATTTTGCCGCCTGATGTTTGTCCTTTGAGTTTTAATGGTTCAAGAATTGACTTGATGGGTTTCTTTCTTGTTGATCTCACCTTCAGATCTAGGTGTGTTAAGGTAAAACTATATGTGGCTGTCAAGGGTGTAAATGTCGTAGGTTGGAAAGATCAGTGGAAATTTGGGATTATACTTAATCCCCGGGCAAAAGATCCAGTATCGTTAGATCAAACACTTGTTTTTGATAATATTTCTTCAATTGTATCTGAAAAAAATACTGATATCGTAAAATCTGAATTTGAGGATGTTTTTTCTGATAGGTTGGGAATGATACAAAATTTTTCACACCAAATAAAACTCAAATTGGGTGTTTCTCCTTTCAAACAGAGGTTAAGGGGGGTACCAATTAATGTTAGAGAAGAACTTAAAAAAAATTTGAATGAGTTAGTTTTAGAAGGTATCATTGAACTCATTGATTCGGCAGAGTGGGTTTCTCCCATTGTTTTGGTGAGGAAACCCGATAAAAGTTTGAGGATGTGTGTCGACCTCAGGGCTTTAAATGCCGCAATTATTGTAGATTGTCATCCTCTTCCCAACATAAATGAAGTTGTCTCTATGTTGGAGGGAGCTAAAGTTTTCTCCACCATCGACTTAAGATCTGCCTATCACCAAATTCCCCTAACTGATGATTCTAAGTGTCTTACGGCATTTATCAATCACTCCTCAAGGGCTGTATCAATATACAAGAATGCCATTCGGGTTGGCATCTGCAGCCTCTGTTTTTCAAAGGGTAATGTTTAATATTTTTAGGGACGTAGGCCATTTCGTAAAGTGTTTTCAGGATGATATTCTGATTTATTCTACTACCACTGAGGAACATTTTGTACATTTGTGTTGTGTTTGTGAGAAATTGAGGAAAAGTGGTTTGACTTTAAAGTCAAGTAAGTGTAAACTTTTTCAAGACTCCGTTGAGTATCTTAGTCACACATTATCTGGAAATGGGGTAGTACCAAAAAATCCAATGTAGAAGGTATTAGCAATGCTCCCCCTCCCTGCAACAAAGAACAGTTGCTTTCTTTCGCAGGTATGTGCTAGTATTATAGTAAATTTGTTAACAATTTTGCAGCAAAAATGGAACCACTTAGGAAACTTCTCAGACAAGGTAATGTTTTGAATGCGGAAATGAACAGCAGTATGCTTTTGAAAATATTAAATCAGAGATTTTACATGCTCCCACACTTAAACCTTTTTGTTTAAATAAGACATGCATTATTACTGTGGATGCAAGCATGTATGGCATTGATTCAGTTTTGTCTCAGAGATCTGGCAAAGAAGAAGGGAATGTCTGCTTTGCATCATGAACTTTAAATGAAAGTGAACGCAGATATGCTGTGATAGAAAAGGAGCTGTTGGCCTGTGTTTGGGCGATTGAACATTTCAGGAACTAAATTTGGGGCAGCAAATTTGTTTTGAAAACAGATCACAAACCGCTGGTCAACAATCTTTCTCCAGGAGGTGGCTGGAATTCAACTGCACGTATTGCCAGATTGACTTCTAGATTACAGGAGTATTGTTTCACACCCGAATTTGTTCCTGGAAAAAAAAATGTGGTTGCTGATTTCATGTCTCGCCTTCCTTGCCAAATCTCTTCCAATAATATTTCTGATGACACTGATGTTGTCACATGTTTACAAGATGTTTTGTTGGGTACGTTTGAAGATATTTCTAAGGAATCTTGGACTCTGGCAGATAATCAAGATCTTTCTTTACAGACTATAAAAAAATATATTTTGGAAGGTTGGCCTGACAAGAAAAACTTAACAGAAGATTTCATGCCTATGTTTAAAGTATATGATGAATTGGAATTAGAAAATAGTTTTGTGTTCAAGTCAGGAAAATGTGTACCACCACTTGCCATGCAAAGTGTTATTTTAGAACTTGCTCACAAAACGCATCAGGGTATGTCTGCGATGAAACGTTTACTAAGGAATTATTTTTGGTGGCCAGGTTTAGATCGCATAGTCGTTCGCAAGGTAAGAGAGTGTCTGGTTTGTATGGGTAGTGAGAAGATGTTAAAAGTTAATATTCCTCCGTTGAAGAGTACACCCTGGCCCACTTATCCCTGGAAAAAAATAGCATTCGATATATCAGGTCCATTTATGTGTCTACCCAATGATTCTCGTTATGCCTTTGTTCTCATTGATTACCACTCTAAATGGCCTGAAGTCAAATTTGTTTCTTCTGCTTCAACCAATAATGTAATTGAATTTTTTAAGGAAGTCTTTTCAAGAGAAGGGTGTCCTTCGACTCTTGTCACTGACAATGGGGTTCAGTTGACTTCTTTAGAAATGGAGGAGTTCCTCAAACGACAGAACATTATACATCATACTGTTTCTGTTTATGAACCCCATGAAAATGGTTTAGTTGAGCGTTTCAACAGGGTTTTTAAGGGGTTCATATCTGATGTTGTCAAGTCAGGATCTGATTGGAAAAATCTCTTGAGGAAAAAACTTTGACTTTATCGAATAACTCCACACTCAACTACTGAGGTTAGTCTTTTTCGTCTTCTTAAAGGGTGTAATCCTGCTTCTAATATTTGTCCTTGGTGGATTAGGGAAAAATGTTCTAATAACTCCTTTTCTAAGGTTCTTATTAAGGATGTTGCTCATAAAGTTGAAAATAAACAAGCTAAATCAAAAGAGTTGTATGATTGTAAGTGGAATACTAAAAATTCTAATTTGTCTGTAGGTGATTGGGTTAGAATTAGGAGGCCAGGTTTCCTTACCAAATGCTCAGATAAATTTGGTAAACCTATGAAACTGGTTAAAGTTTTCACTAACAGTGTCATCACACAAGATGGTAAGTTGTGGAACATCAAACGTGTTGCTATGTGTCCTGATGTTCATAACACTAAGTTTCCTGATCCACAACAAAAATCTACGGAATCTATTGCATCTAGGCTTAAGTCTTTTTCCCGACCAAAATCTGTGCCAAGGAAATTTGCTGATTTTGTTTCGGAATGCATTTCCCCTTACTATGTTATAACCATCTTCTTTCCTCAGTTTTTCTTTGTATTTTAAATTTGTATATATTCACATTAGTATTCTTTATGAAGGGAGATGCGTTACATTCTTCATTGACTTGTTTATTTAACTCTGTATCTTTAAATTGCCATGTTTTGATTTGTATGCTTACTGTTCCATTTGGAACTGTAGGGAGCTGCAAGGCATCATAGAGTTGCCTGTGTCTTCCTGCTGTGTAGCTGTCTCCATCTGTTGCTGTGCCGCTTATGAATAAACACCTTGCTTCAACTTTGGTTCCTGTCTGCTTTATAACAGTTGCATATGGGTATGACTCCCTATCTTTCCACCACAGGATAGGTGAAAGAGCATTAGTTGTATCCGACCATTGCACATACCACCATTCATTGATAAGTAGGAGATGGGACGCGGCGTAATAGTAGTAGATGTGTGGGGCAGCAATGCTCCCATTGAAAGTGGACTACAAGCAAGTCCGCAGAGCAATACAGACTGCCCCCCACCCTAAAGAAACTGTGTAAGGGCCGCATTGACCTGCTTAAACCATATTCTGGGGATGGTAAAGGGATAGTTCTGTAGTTGATATAATATTTGTGGCATTGAGACCATTTTAAAAATCATTGAGGTGCCTAATAGAGAGAGAGGAGCAGTGGGGATGATACGTTGATCTCGTCCTTTACTCGGGCCAAGATCCAAGCAATATTGTGGGCCCAAGACTTTACAGGGTCTTGAGCAATATATACCCCTAAGTACTTAAAATTGCAGTTTGCTATGGTCAAACCGGAGGCCCATGTCCTGTTTTTCGCTGATTCCCAAATAAAAAACACCACTGATTTCCCCACGCTTGTGTGTAATCCCGACGTTTCTCCGAAGGTGTGCAAAATCTGTAGTAGTCGTGGGACGGAAGATCATGGATAAGTGAGAACGAATAGCGCATAATCGGCTTATAGGGCGGCCCGATCTGACAGTTCATGGGACCATTCAAATCTCCTCAGCAAAGTGTCCGAACGTACCCACACTGGCATTGCCAGGGCAAACAGTAGCGGGGACAGTGGATATCCCTGTTGGGTGCCCCTGCCCACCTTGAAGGGAGCTAATACCGCTTCCACAACCTGGACTGAGGCTGTCAAGCCAGTGTACAAGTGTTTCACATAATTTAGAAAGCTTGTGCCAAAGTTGATGCTTTGGAGCAATGCAAATAAGTTTTGCCAGCTGACAGAATCAAATGCTTTGTTCATATCTGCTAAAAACACAATCGCCGTTAGTGCTAGGCGGTCTACCATAGCCAGGGCATTATAGATGCACCTGATATTATGGCGTGAAGATCTCTGGGGCATAAAGCCTGCCTAGTCCATGTGTACGAGGTTGGGCATGCATTTCAGTAGTCTATTGGCCAAAGTCTTAGCTAAAAGCTTCACTTCAGAATTAAGAAAGGAGATTTGGCAGTCGCCCAAGCTTCAGAGATACACCGATCTCAGAGTGTCACCATTCTTGCAGGAGTATGGAGCTATATGATGCCTCCTGTATAACCTCAACTAATTTGGCGCTGATATGGTAATTTGGGGTGTATAGTGCCCTATAATAATCTACAAAGCTTTGGGTGACTTCTGCCCACCCCAACACCAAGCCCCCTTGGGGTCCCACACTACCGGTGTCATAAGTCCTGCGCAGGCCCATTGTCATTTTCCCTATGTTACCATGCGCACGTTACAGACTGTCCTCTGCTTTGCACATGTTACTTTACAGATACATTTTGTTTTATGCCACATTGTACTTTCACACAAAACACACTGCTATTTTGTCCTCTGTTCTTTTACTGGGATTTAGTCTGAACATGTAGACAAGGTCCAGCAACAATGCCCCTTGTTATTCTGTTCTGGTCAGGCCCTAGCACCTAGACGAAAAACGCAAATGCAGCTGTTGTTTGGGGACACTTACTTTTGTCATATAGGAATCCACAGATAGGTAACACACACTTGGAGAGGGACCTTTCCAGGGAATAGATCGTGACAAGCGTCTCAGATGTAGAACTTTCTTCTGTGTATACTGAGGTAAGCGGTCTGCTGTTAACACCTAGAGATCTGATATATAATCATTTTGCTTCTGTAAGGGGAGGGAGGTTAGGCTACACTGTCGTATTTATGCCCAATTTATGATTTACAGACTACTTGCTATGCTAACCGTATTTGTGTTGGGCATTTTCCTACTTGTTGTGGCACGTATGCTGCAAACCAGAGCACAATAGTTAAAATAAACGTTTTAAACTTTCCTTGTGTCTCTGTCAGAACATGTTGTGGACTAGTACGAGTGTGTGAGCGAAAGGGTGTGTCCTACAACCGCGAGTCCTGAGAGGGTTGGGAGTGTTGTGTTCTGTGGTGTCTAATCACTTGTTCCTCTGTGAGTGGGTAGGAGGACAAGTGAGACACTATAGATAGTAGGTCCCGGGCTCATGGGTACTCAGGTGGTAGGATGACTCAGTCCCTGCCTACTAAGGTCCCATAATCCCAGGCATAGTTCTGTGATTCCGCAGAATCCATGCAACATGGCGCTGGTCCTTATTCACAGGATCCCTGAGTAGCCCTCATGTTTGTCCACAATTCCTCTGCACCTATTTCCGGAGGAGTCTATATTGGGAGTGCTTTGCCTCCTCAGTGTTTAGGATTACCCTATTTACCTTTTCAAAGGTTTTTAACCCTTTTTATTGGTACCATTTATTTCCTTTTGCCTTCCAGTGATGGTGCAGCCGATTACGATTCAAGCTCATTGTCATGCTGCCCTCACTCAACATTTGTTGCAGCATGGGGTCCCCAAATGTGGGGTCTCCAGTAGTCTTTGTTGTTGAGGCAGATCCAGCGCACCGTTTTGAAGTGTTTTACTCTTCGATTAAGTGTCCTGCAGTGGATGCGAATGATAATTCTTTCCATGCTTATACTCTGGTCGCTGCTCCGGCTGCTTATCGCCCTGATGTGGTTGTTGAAGTTCCTCTTACAGCCTGGGAGCATCAGATTTGGTTTAATGGCATCCTACCCCATCCTCTTTCCTTTGTTAGTATGGGGCCACTTGGCCTGTATTGACTGGTTTTACTCCTCATCCTAATTACCTTAATGCAAATGTAGAGGAGGCTCGTTTGCTATATGCTCTGGTTGTTCTTCTTTATAGACGCCTGATCCAATTTATTGCCCATGCTTTTCTAGTGGCTCCCCCTGGGGCTGCGCCCCGGTGCAGACTGTTAACGGTGGCAGGCTTGTGATTAGCCCTGATATGATTAATTAGGTGATGAGCAAACGTCCTCAGAATCGTGAGGACTTGCTGTTTTGATTTGCTCAGAAAATTGAACGGCTTGATTTGGTTTTCCCTCTTACGGGTCCTGTTGAGAAGCATAGCATCCTTACTATGTGCTTGCCTAGTGCTAACTGCAACACCTGGGGGAAGGCGTTTGCCTCTGAGTATACATTTTGTTATGACACCCCCTCCATGAGCGTTCTTCTGAGCTTTCTTAAACAGGTACAGGATGAACATGTGGCAGGGCCTGTCCTAGATCTGGGGATGAAATAATTGTTGGGCATTTTTCTGATAGTCACTGGTATGATTCTTTCTAATGTTAAATGTGAAGCGGCAGTCTTGATGGTTTGTCAATGCCTTTCGGTGGTGTCTGACCTGGATCAGGAACATGAGTTGCAGATTATTGTTGCAGATGTTTATACGTCCTTAGGACGCAATATTTTGGGGGTTAGACCTGCTCCAGTCTTAGGGAAAGCCCCCTCTTGCAAAGGGGGAATGTCTAATTTTCCCTAAAAAAACATGGGACAAAAATAATCAGCAACAGAAGCCTGGGTCGTGTGGTGGTTCACCTCCGCCTGATGCTTCTGAACGTAGATATGATTTACGTGATTGTTCTATGACTAAAACTCCTGAGAGGTTTCAGGTTCTTGATCCTCGTTCCTCTCAGGACTCATCTGATCAACAGTACAACAGAGGAGGATGGCAAGATCACAGATAAGGCAAGTCCGCGCAACTGCAGCGGGATCCGCAGCGCTCTTTTGACGTGAAAATCAAGAGGGAGGAACCAAGTCCATACAGAGCCACGTTCCAGTAGAAAAAAGTTGTGGCACTGACAGCAAAATATGCCTCAGATGGTGAGAACCCTCCTCCTGGACAGGAGTTTGGCAACAACTCTCCTCGGGAGTATGATGGAAGTTATCATAGTGCACCAGACACACCAACCGTTTCTGGAGGTAAAAGCAACTGATATATTTGTCACTGTTGAAACGACAGATACCTGTGAAGCTCCCCCTGATAGACTTTATCAAACTGACATTCAAATTGAAGGTGACATTAAGCGCACTATAAATGTTGTTTTTTGCGACAACTTGACATCTTCAGGGGGGAGCTTGATTGACTCCGAGATGGCCGGGTAGCACTGGGGCTCTGCTCAACCCAGCCAGCGATTCCCTATAATCCTTCATAAACTTCGACATCTTACTGGTGCAACCACTGCCGATCTCGTGAGGTCACTGCGGTCCCGCCATAAGCTGCAAAAACGAAGCTTGGAGCAGTAGGTACACGCGTGCTTTCCATTGCGTTTGTGGGTCTGGTCAAAGGAGGCAGGCCATAGAGCCACGAGGCTGCTGCGTGCCTGGGATTTGGGATCTCTGCCTGGATTCGGCAGCTGCTGCTCCGGTCATCCCCTTCAAGACCCCGTGGTGGGGGGCAAGTCGGGACTGCTCCTGAGCCTTGTGTGCACGCCGACTGCCTGCAGGCCCGTGCCGCCAACTGGGGATCGCCAAATCAGCCTTCTCTTGGCCAGGGTGAGGCGTGAGGATGCTCCCTGCTGGGCTGTAGTGTGCTGCAGCACATGTCGGGCTGACTGCCCTTCCCCCATGGTCGTGGAGCGAGCCTGGTGTGATTGGGGATGTGCGGCCTGACAGTGGGCATGGCCCCGTTGACAATGAAGAGTGCCCCCTAGGAGGGTCCCAGGATGGAGCTGCGAGGCCACCGCAGACGTGTGGAACGGCTGGGTCTCTGCTTGTAATGGACGGGCACCACGGCCCGCCCTAGGATGCGGCGTGCTGGCTCCGCCGCTGAGCTGTGGGGCTTGGAGGATAGCTGCAGCTGGGGCCCTCTTTTTGATATAGGATATGATATCACTGATAATAAGAGCTCAGCCTACAAAACGATATCACTGCATTTTCATGGGGACCTCATCAGTGCTGCCTCAACTGAACTAAAGCACCTGTGAAAGTGCCACTCATTACAAGTACCCTATTAAGCATACTCCCTCATAATTATATGCTGGAACCTGGAACAGAGCTGACATGGGGAGTTCAACGGGGGTATTGATTCTCTGCGGTTTTTTCTCCACCAGGTGAGTGGTGTAGCTCGTAGAGACGGGTGGAGTGAGCACAACTTGACTACAAGGGGGCCACCCGGGATAGGAAGAAATTATGGGCAAAGCAGACAAGGTACAAACCAAATTGCAATTTGGTTCTTGCGAGACTCTGAAGCAGAAGGACCCAGAGGTGTAGTCGGCAGATTCTGTGCCAGAAAACGCAGAGACTGCACTAGATCCAAACCTGAAACAAATACTCTCCGCCATGCAGAAAAGATTAACTAAATTTGACTGGAAGATTGATGCATTAACTTACCAAATGGACCGGATGACAGAGCGCCTAGACAAGCAAACAGAAAGGCTTGACGCAATGGAGCAAAGGATCTCCAATGTGGAAGACACAGTATCGACCGAAGCAATGAGCGCAAAAAAGGCAAAGAAATTAATTCAAATGCTGCAGCTCAAAACAGAGGATTTAGAATCCCGATCCAAGAGGAACAACCTTCGAATTATAGGCGTAGCCGAGACCGACAAACATCGACAACAGGGAAAGATTCGTAGAGATCCTGCTCTGTGCCACATTGGGTAGGGACACTTTCCCTGAAATATTCATAGTAGAGCGTGCGCACATGTCCCTGGCTCTGCGCCCGGTCCCTGGACCTACCATAAGACCAATAATTGCATGCCTGTTGAACTACAGGGACCATGATGCTTCATTGCGCAAGGCACGCAAACTAAAATCCCTCCAATATGAAGGCTCCAAAATCTTGCTATACCCAGACTTCACACATGTCCAGGACGCCCGTCGACTCTTCCTAACAGCTAAAAGACAATTGTGACAACTACAGCGGGAATACAGCATGTTATATCCCGCCAAGCTACTGTTCTAGCGGATGGAAAAAACACTATTTTATGGAACCCAAGCAAGTGATGCAGTTCATCAAACAAAGGGGGAAGCAGGGGCGTGATGGAATTCCCCACAACACAATGCTGCGGCTGAAGAGGCACTCCAGGAGGATGAGGAGCAGTGATCTGTAGGTGTTGCAGAGAGTGGATTCCCCATGGAGTCCAGGGTGCTACACGTAATAATGGACTACCTAAATGCAGAGACTGTGGTAACAGTGCATATCGTAATGCTAGAAGTCATGGGCCTCTATGGGAGGTCTCGGAACTCGACGCCGGACATTTGGTAAGACTGTTCCTGCTTGACCTATGGCCCTGTCGCCAAGCTAAGAAAGCGCAATGAAGGTGTACCCCAAGATCTCTGAATAAGGACTCCTGTGAACATTTTGTTCTATGCAAGAGGGCTGCCCCTCACAAGGGTTGATGTGGTGACCCCTGAGAGTAAAGACAGGCAGAAGTGGTTAGAATTGTTAACGTTTATGCAATTATTTGATGCAAGCTGGGGTGGGGCGGGTGACTTTCACCCCTGAGTGTTTGCCACAAAGAATACGTTGGGATTGGTATAAGTTACCTTAATGACTCGTTGGGAAGGGAGAGGGGGGTCAAAGTTTAGCCAAGCAAGAGGTTATGGCTACTGGTGTGGGAGGGATGTACTTAGGGGTTTTATTGTTAATGTTAATCAAAAAACTTGAAACTAATATTGAATTGACTGTGACTGGCACTCAGTTTAGGAGACTTCACACACTGATACATGGCACCTAACACAGAGACCCAACAGAACTGCATGCAGATACTGTTCCTCACATTGAACAATAGGGGACTTAATGATGATCAGCCTATGGTTTGCAAAGTGGTTGCATACCTCAAGTGGCATTCTGTGCAAGTTGTGTTTTTGCAGGAGACACATTTGGCAAGCAATAGCGATATGTAATCCCCACAGAAACTGCTTGGCCAGTACTGTGCAGGGTACACGTTGCATGCGTGGGGAGTGCTGGTCTGGGTAGACAGCAGATCAAAAATCCAGCTAAAAGAAGTGTACAAAGACCCAGGGGGCAGATTTGTTATAGCGCGCTGCAGCAGATTGGAATGGGAAGCGGTCCTAGTTAGGGTATATGGACTGAATTTTAAAGATCCATATTTCTATAAGGTGTTAGGATCGCGCTTAGCGCTTCAGCAGATTTGGGGCGAGATTTCAGTGTGCACTTTAGATCCAGCACTGGATAGATCCAAAAGCCCTTCCCATCACCCATCAGCTGCTGCCCATGCCAAAGATGACATGTTTGATACACTAGATCTGGTAGACATTTGGAGGCAGAGGAACCAGAGGGGTGCCGGTTACACGCACTACTCAGCAGCACACATATACACACCACAATAGATTACTGGTTCCTATCAAGTGACTTAGCACCTCGAGTTAGGAGATGGGAGCCACTCCCAGATCACTCCCCAATAGTACTTGATCTTGAAATACGAGGGCAAAAACCAGCCCCGTTCAATTGGCGATTTCCTCCATACCTGTTACAGAATCAGGTGTTTCGAGCCGTAATAACTGATATTTGTGCAGATAACAGGGGCGTAACAAACGCCCCCGCAGCCCCCGTGGTGCGGGGGGGCCACACTCTGTTCAGTTAATTAAGGGGACCCCCGGCCCCCTCAGCTCGTCTGAAAGCTGTGAGAGGCTTGCACTAATGCAAAGCCTCTCTCCCTCTGTGACTGAAGCAGGTGCAGCCTGCTGCCTGCTCCGAGCCCCTCACCCCCTCCCTCTGACTAAAGAGAAACAAAGTATCAACATTGTTTCTCTTCAGTCAGAGCCGGAGGCAGGCCCGGGACAAGGACGGGGTGGGGGCCCAGAGACAGCAGTCTCCACTGCTCCTCTCAGGCAGCAGAGAGCCCGACCCCCACTCGCTCATCTCCACAAGCAAAGCAAACCCACCCCACAAGAGAAGACAGGGACAAAGGTGGGGTGGGGGCCCCACCCCACAAGAGAAGACAGGGACAAAGGTGGGGTGGGGGCCCCACCCCACAAGAGAAGACAGGGACAAAGGTGGGGTGGGGGCCCCACCCCACAAGAGAAGACAGGGACAAAGGTGAGGTGGGGGCCCCACCCCATAAGAAAAGAGAAGAGACAGGGACAAGGATGGGGTGGGGTGGGGGCCCTACAAGAGAAGAGACAGGGACAAGGATGAGGTGGGGGCCCCACAAGAGAAGAGAAGAGACAGGGACAAGGATGGCGGTGGGGGTGGGGGTGGGGGCCCCACCCCACAAGAGAAGAGACAGGGACAAGGAAGGGGTGGGGGCACCAGAGACAGCAGTCTCCACTGCTCCTCTGAGGCAGCTCAGAGCCCGGCCGCCACTCTCTCCTCCCCATAAGCAAAGCCCACCCCACAAGAGAAGAGAAGAGACGGGAACAAGCATGGGGTGGGGACCCCAGAGAGTAGGACGCAGCATAGAGCACTGCTCAGAGTCATGACCCTGATAAGGGTGGGGGTGGGGGCCCCCAGAGAGAGAATTCTCAAGGGCAAAGCTCATATGAGAAGGGACGAGGCAGCAAAATGGGGCCCTCAGGTAAGCACTCTTGTTAGAAGCACTATGGGCGTCCGCGGGGAGGGGGAGGAGGGGCAAGGCAGTGGGGAGAAGGGTGCAAGGTAAAGAGGAGAAGGGTGCAAGGCAGAGAGGAGAAGGGTTCAAGGCAGAGAGGAGAAGGGCGCAAGGCAGAGAGGAGAAGGGTGCAAGGCAGAGAAGAGAAGGGTGCAAGGCAGAGAGGAGAAGGGTGCAAGGTATAGGGGAGAAGGGTGCAAGGCAGAGAAGAGAAAGGTGCAAGGCAGAGGCGCGAAGGGTACAAGGCAGAGCGGAGAAGGGCGCAAGGCAGAGAGGAGAAGGGTGCAAGGCAGAGAGGAGAAGGGTGCAAGGCAGAGAGGAGAAGGGTGCAAGGCGGAGGGGAGAAAGGTGCAAGGTAGGGAAGGATGAAAGGCGGAGGGGATAAAGGTACAAGGCAGAGGGGAGAATGGTGCAAGGTAGAAAAGGGTGCAAGGTGGCGGTGGAGTAGGGTGCAAGGCAGAGGGGAGAAGGGTGAAAGGCAGAGGGGAGAACGGTGCAAGGCAGAGAAGAGAAAGGTGCAAGGCAGAGGGGCGAAGGGTACAAGGCAGAGCGGAGAAGGGCGCAAGGCAGAGAGGAGAAGGGTGCAAGGTAGAGAAGGGTGCAAGGCGGAGGAGAGAAGGGTGCAAGGCAGAGGGGAGAAGGGTGCAAGGCAGAGAGGAGAAGGGTGCAAGGCAGAGAGGAGAAGGGTGCAAGGCGGAGGGGAGAAAGGTGCAAGGTAGGGAAGGATGAAAGGCGGAGGGGAGAAAGGTACAAGGCAGAGGGGAGAATGGTGCAAGGTAGAAAAGGGTGCAAGGCGGAGGTGGAGTAGGGTGCAAGGCAGAGAGGAGAAGGGTGCAAGGCAGAGGGGAGAAGTGTGCAAGGCAGAGGGGAGAAGGGTGCAAGGCAGAGGGGAGAAGGGTGCAAGGCAGAGGGGAGAATGGTGCACGATAGAAAAGGTGCAAGGCGGAGGTGGAGAAGGGTGCAAGGAAGAGAGGAGAAGGGTGCAAGGCAGAGGGGAGAAGGGTACAAGGCAGAGGGGAGAATGGTGCAAGGCAGAGGGGAGAATGGTGCAAGGTAGAAAAGGGGCAAGGCGGAGGTGGAGTAGGGCTCAAGGGGGAGAGGAGAAGGGTGCAAGGGGAGGGGAGAATGGTGCAAGGCAGAGGGGAGACTGGTGCAAGGTAGAAAAGGGTGCAAGGCGGAGGTGGAGTAGGGTGCAAGGCAGAGAGGAGAAGGGTGCAAGGCAGAGAGGAGAAGGGTGCAAGGCAGAGGGGAGAAGGGTGCAAGGCAAAGGGGTGAAGGGTACAAGGCAGAGGGGAGAATGGTGCAAGGTAGAAAAGGATGCAAGGCGGAGGTGCAGTAGGGAGTGGAGAGAGGGAGAGTGGAGAGAGGGAGAGTGGAGAGAGGGAGAGTGGAGATAGGGAGTGGAGAGAGAGAGAGTGGAGAGAGGGAGAGTTGGAAGAGGGAGTGGAGAGAGAGAGAGAGAGAGGAGAGAGAGAGAGTGGAGAGAGAGAGAGTGAAGAAAGTGGAGAGAGAGAGTGGAGAGAGAGCGGAGAGAGACAGTGGAGAGAGAGAGAGAGTGGAGAGAGACAGTGGAGAGAGAGTGGAGAGAGAGAGAGAGTGGGAGAGAGAGAGTGAGAGAGTGGAGAGAGACAGTGGATAGAGAGTAGAGAGAGAGAGAGTGGAGATAGACAGCGGAGAGAGAGAGTGGAGAGAGCGTGGAGAGACAGTGGAGAGAGTTAGCGAGAGAGAGAGAGTGGAGAGAGAGAGACAGTGGAGAGAGAGTGGAGAGAGTTTGGAGAGAGAGAGTGGAGAGATTGGAGAGAGAGTGGAGAGAGAGTAGAGAGAGAGAGTGGAGAGAGAGAGTGGAGAGAGAGAGTGGAGAGGGAGAGTGGAGAGAGAGAGTGGAGAGAGAGAGAGAGAGAGAGTGGAGGGAGAGAGTGGAGGGAGAGAGTGGAGGGAGAGAGTGGAGGGAGAGAGTGGAGAGAGACAGTGGAGTGATATAGAGAGTGGAGAGAGAGTAGAGAGAGGGTGGAGAGAGAGTGGAGAGAGAGTGGAGGGAGACAGTGGAGGGAGACAGTGGAGGGAGGGAGAGAGATAGTGAGAGAGTGGAGAGAGAGTAGAGAGGGAACGTGGAGAGAGACAGTGGAGGGAGAGTAGAGACAGAGTGGAGAGAGACCTCGTGGAGAGAGACCGAGTGGAGTGAGACAGAGTGGAGTGAGACAGAGTGGAGAGAGACAAAGTGGAGAGAGACAGAGTGGAGAGAGACAGAGTGGAGAGAGACAGAGTGGAGAGAGACAGAGTGGAGAGAGAGTAGAGAGAGAAGGGAGAGAGGGTGGAGAGAGAGAGAGTGGAAAGAGAGTGGAGGGAGACAGTGGAGGGAGAGAGTGGAGAGAGAGAGAGAGAGAGAGAGAAAGTGGAGAGACAGTGGAGAGAGAGTGGAGAGAGATTGGAGAGATTGGAGAGAGAGTGGAGAGAGAGAGTGGAGAGAGAGAGAGAGTGGAGAGAGAGTGGAGAGAGAGAGAGTGGGGAGATAATAGAGCCAGAGTGGAGAGAGACAGAGAGTGGAGAGAGTGAAGAGAGAGTAGAGAGAGAAGGGAGAGAGGGTGAAGAGAGAGAGACGGAGAGAGACAGTGGAGAGAGACAGTGGAGAGAGAGAGTGGAAAGAGAGAGAGTGGAGAGAGAGAGAGAGAGGAGAAAGAGAGAGAGCAAGAGTGGGGGAGACAGTGGAGGGAGAGAGTGGAGAGAGAGTGGTCAGAGAGAGATAGTGAGAGAGTGGTGAGAAAGTAGAGAGAGAAAGTGGAGAGAGAGACAGTGGATAGAGAGTGGAAAGAGAGACAGTAGAGATAGAGTGGACAGAGTTGAGAGAGAGAATGAAGATAGACAATGGAGAGAGTGGGGAAAAAGTAGAGACTGACTGACTCAGAGACTGAATACTGACTGACCAAGAGACTGACTGACTGAAAAACTGACCGAGAGAGAGAGACTGGCTGACTGAGAGAGTGACTGACTGACAGAGAGAGAGACTGATTGAGAGTGAGACTGACTGACAGAGATAGAGAGAGACTAACTGACTGACAGAGACTGACTGACTGACGTAGAGAGATACTGACTGACAGAGAGAGAGATTGACTGACAGAGAGACTGACAGAGAGAGACTGACAGAGAGAGAGAGAGAGACTGACTGACTGAGAGAGGCTGACTCACTGGGAAAGAGAGAGACTGACTCGGGGAGAGAGAGAGACTGACTGACAGAGAGAGAGAGACGAAGAGAGAGAGACTGACTGAGAGAGAGAGACTGACAGAGAAAGAGGGACTGACCGACAGAGAGACTGACTGACAGAGAGAAACTGACTGAGAGAGAGAGATACTCACAGAGAGAGACTGACTAACAGAGAGAGAGAGACTGACTGACAGAGAGAGAGAGAGACTGACTGACAGAGAGAGAGACTGACTGACAGAGAGAGAGACTGACTGAGAGAGACTGGCTCACTGCGAGAGAGAGAGAATGACTGACTGAGAGAGACTGACAGAGGGAGAGAGAGACTGTCTGGAAGACTGACTGACAGAGAGAGAGAGACTGAGAGAGAGAGGCTGAGAGCGAGAGCCTGACAGAGAGACTGAGAGAGAGAGGGACTGACAGAGAGAGGGACTGACAGAGAGAGGGACTGACTGAGAGAGAGACTGACTTAGAGAGAGACTGACAGAGAGAGACTGCCAGAGAGAGGGACTAAAAGAGAGAGAGACTGACTAAGAGAGAGACTGACTGACTGAGAGAGACTGATTGAGAGAGAGAGACTGACTCAGAGAGAGACTGACTGAGAGAGAGACTGACTGAGAGAGAGAGAGAGACTGGCAGAGAGAGACTGACACTCTGACAGAGAGACAGAGAGAGAGACTGACTGAGAGAGAGACTGGCTGACAGAGAGAGAGACTGACTGATAGAGAGAGACTGGCTGACTGAAAGAGAGAGACTGACTGACTGAAAGAGAGAGACTGACTGACTAGGAGAAACTGACAGAGAGAGACTGTGGGAGACTGACTGACAGAAAGGGAGAGACTGACTGAGAGAGAGACTGACTAACTGAGAGAGACTGACTAACTGAGAGAGACTGACAGAAAAAGAGAGATAGAGAGACTGATAGAGAGAGGGACTGATAGAGAGACTGACAGACAGAGGGACTGACAGACAGAGGGACTGACAGACAGAGGGACTGACAGACAGAGGGACTGACAGACAGAGGGACTGACTGAGAGAGAGACTGACTGAGAGAGAGACTGACTGAGAGAGACTGACTGAGAGAGAGACTGACAGAGAGAGGGACTGATAGAGCAAGAGAGACCGACTGACTGACAGAGAGAGAGAGAGAGACTGACTGACTGACTGACAGACTGACTGACTGAGAGAGACTGACTGAATGAGAGAGACTAAATGACAGAGAGAGATAGACTGACTGACTGAGAGAGAGACTGACTGACAGACTGACAGAGAGAGAGAGAGACTGACTGACAGACTGACTGACAGAGCGACTGAATGACAGAGAGAGATAGACTGACTGACTAAGAATGAGACTAAGAGAGAGAGACTGACAGACTGACTGACTGACAGACTGACTGACAGACTGACTGACAGAGAGACTGAATGACAGAGAGAGAGAGAGACTGACTCACTGAGAGAGAGAGAGAGACTGTGATGGAATTGGGGTCAGAGTGTGTATGAAGCTATGCAATGCCTCTTAAGATTGCTATTGCCTACTAACAAAAATGTATTATGAAAATGTGCTCTTTGTAGTTACATCTGCTTTTGAAATACTGCATTGTCGCATTGTCTAATGTTTTAAAACGAAAACGAGAAGGAGCAGTCGATGCACTTTTGTCAAAATGAGTGGGCCCGATGTTGTATATCTTGGCAGGAGTCTGCATCAGGAAACCCACCTAACATTGGGCAAACTTCCCCGGTCTACCGATGGCAGGGACCCTGTAATGAATGGACCACCACCTATGATAGCCTGCGGGCAGACTAAGCCCAACCTTTGACTCCACCATCCAGTGTTACTTATAACGGCTGCATTGGTGACAGTGGCGTAACAACCGCCCCGCATCCCCTGCAGTATGGCGGGTCGCTGGCCTGTGAGCTCTAGACTGGCACGGAGGATGGGAGGGGGGCCCCGTCCATGTAGTTTGCAGGGGGGCCCCCTCAAGTTTTGTTACGCCACTGGCAGATAATGCCGGTTCCGTGCAAAGCTTTGCCATGGTCTGGGAGGCATTTAAATGTCTACATGAGAGGTATATCGATGGCGAAACACTCAGGAGTCCTTTATTCTCTCTGAGGCAGACTCTCAACACTAGAAAAGGAAATAGCAGCATTAGCGATCCGACATAGAGATACAGGGGATCAAAAGATACTAGGCTAGCTCAAAGCCAAACTAATTGACTTTCATGAGACTGCTGACAGTGAGGTAATCCATATGGGAAAGTGCGCTACGGGGAGGGGGAGAGGCCTGGAGCAACTCTAGCAGCATTAATGTGGCGACGACAGGGCCAAAGGCATAACACTACGCTAGTGGACAAGCAAGCGGAGACGATACAGGAGGAAGCCCTCGTTGCTGAGAGATTCCATCAATTCTACACAAAGGTGTGCACAACTAGAATTGTCGCAGATAATGAAGCAATGAAGGAATACCTTGAGCACATTGCCACGAAATGGCTCACCAACGAACAGAGCCGGGTCTGGTGGTTCACTGGATTAATGTGTCTACTGCAGGGGCCTGTATTCCACCTCATGGTCACAGGATAAAATCCCGGTGGGTCCACTCAGCCTTTCATTCACCTGAGGTTGATAAAATGAGTACCATTGAGTTGAGTAACAACAAACATCTATTATTCAGTGCCAGGATACCCGTAGTGGTAAACATGCGCTTTACAAATACACATGTTATGTTATAGGGAGCATGTGATGGCCCCCTTACGCGTAGACAAAGTCAGACAAGCATTGGCAGGCATGCAAGCTGGCAAAGCTCCGGGGTCTGATGGTCTAACAATGGCTTTTTCTGTAAGGCATATCAGGCTCTCCTCTTACCACACTTGGGGACTCTCTTTAAGGAGATGGTATCTTGCCCCCTATCATGCGTGAAGCAATGATTGTCACACTGCTAATATCTTCTATAATAGCCCTGTGGCTAGAGTGCATGATGGGGATGAGGTATCTTCACAATTACAGATAACAAGAGGTACAAGGCAGGGATGCCCCCTTTCACCTTACTATATGCCCTAGTGGCTAAACCTCTGGTGAGTGCTATACGTGAATACCATGGCCAAAGGATTGTTCACTTCCATGGATATAATCATATTGTCTCCGCATATACGGATGACACGCTACCATATATCCGTGACCCAGATGACAACCTTGCTCCAGTGCTCAAGGTGGTGGAACAGTACAGGGCGTTATCTGACCTGTGTGTCAACTGGAGAAAATCCATTATCTTTCCCACCACCCCTGCTATGTAGCAGATTTCCCTGGAGTTTCCATTAAATTGGTCAACCGATTCGGTTAGGTATCTGGATATGCGTATACATACAAACCCAGAAACAGTGATCAGAGATAATTATGGGAAAGCAATGCACAAGCTAGAAAAAGACACTGATGGCTGGATGAAGCTCTCACTGACCCTGACAGGACGTATAGCCATCATGAAAATGGTGGTGCTACCTGTATTTATTTCAAAACATCCCTATTCTGTTGACGAAATAATTTTTTGCAACATTGCGCTCTACCTTAATCAAACTGGCATGGGCTGGTAAGCAGCCACAAGCAAAATGGGAGACACTCACCTTGCCTTATGGCATGGGGAGACTAGGTGCCCCAGACTTTATAATTTTTTATAGAGCGGCACAAAGCTCCTTTGCACACTGCTGGTTCCATGGACCTCCTGAACTCCCATACCTCCACATAGAAAGATTTGCGTATGTACCTGGGACTCTTCCACAAACACTATTCCCCCCACCCAAGAGGCGCTATGGTTGTTTCGACACTCCGAGCACCACTACTATGCTTGGTGGAGCCTCCTTGAAAAACGGACGGGGCACTGCTTTACTCCCCTTTATTCCAATAGGTTGGTGTTCGTAGTTTAAGATTGGGCAGGAATGGGAGATGGCTGTTACCTTTTAGAAGCTGAATGTTACAAATATGAGAGATTTATTCAAGGAGGGCACGTGAAAAGTTGGGAGGAGATAGTAACTGACATTGAGGACCCAACGAATATGACGTGGTTCCATTGCCAGAGACTCAGGCAGGCGCTGAGGTCCATGCTAGGAGAAGACATGCTAGAAGCCATAGACATGCCGCATTAACTACTATAATAAAAGACAGTGAGTCTCAGAAACTAATCACCAGGCTCTCCTCGGCAGCTCAGGAAGCCCGCAGACCGCTTATGAGAAAAGTCAGGCAAGACTGGCAAAGAGAGCTAGGCAGAATCATTGATGACAAAAGCTGGAAATGCTGCTGCGAAATAACGAAGGCTGTGTCACAAAATGACTGACACAGGCTAATTCAATTCAAATACATTAACAGGATCTACTACACTACGGAGTGGTTGCACAGGTACGGGCTCCTGAGTTTGGCAGAGTGCCCTAGGTGTGCAAACCCACTAGCTAATTTCATACATGTGGCCTGGCTTTGCCCAGAAGTGTCGTCCTTTCGGGAGGCCATTTTTTGAGAACTGGAGCAGATAACAGGGATTACATTAGAGGCAGATCCATTTATAGCCCTGCCGGGATATACTAAAGACGTTGAGAACCACACCACAAATTATTAGCAATGGGGCTGTTGTTGGCCAGGCGTTGTGCAGCAATGCAATATGACATTTTATTAGCGAAGGTCGATTGGCCTCCTCCCTTTGTTCTTGTTTGTCTGCATGGTGAGCTGTGATAATTCCTTCCTTTTCGGAATATGTCACTGATGAGACTAAACATGCTTATGCTTCGGAGTTGGCTTAAGCTTTAGCTCCTGCCTTATATAGCAACCAGGCTGGTTGGGTTAGGAATTCTCCTTCACATGTTTTGCCTGTTCGCTCTGTTCCTCCTTCACAACCTCAATATCCAATTAAACATGCCACAAAATCATCCTTTAAAGAAATTCTAACTCAATTGGAGTATCAGGGTGTATTTGAACCCTGTGTCTCTGAAATGAACTACCCTCTTTTTCTGGTTTTAAATCCTGACGGTGCATATCACATTGTTTTGGATTATAGACATTTGAATTGTCATACCCGTACATATGCAGTGCAAAACACACATAGTACAGCATTGATGAATAATATCATATGTAAAATACTTAAAACTACTTTGCATATTTCTAATGGCTTCTTTAGTTATAAACTGGCTCCTGAGAGCCTGGACTTGTCCGCATTCAGCGCCCTCGGCACTCAGGGGCGCTATGCGAGACTGCCTTTGGGGTATCAGAATAGCCCCGGTGTCTTTTTGGCCCGTATTATGTCACTCTTAAATGAGATTGACCCTGATATGCTTTCATATGTTGATTACATATATCTGACGGACGATCTTGAGCCAATAGATCGCATCACTACACGCTTTGCGACTTTGGGCTACAAGTTTAATTTGGGTAAATCACACATTGTGTTTTTAGCAGTTTTCTTTCTTGGTTATGAATTGAACAATGAGGGTAGGGATTTGGCCCCCCATTTTTGGAAGAAGTGTGCTCAATTGCAACCTCCATCTACCCACAAAGAAATTGCACTCACTGTTGGGTTTTTAGAACTTCGGCAGGACATACATTCCTGACTATGCTCAGTGTATCCAACCTCTTTATGCTTTGATACACCTCTCCTTTTCCGCATCTTCTTGGCTTCCGGAACACACCGCGGTGCTGCGCCTTACAGTCTGATTTGCTTGTGACACAGTACTTACAAACTAGATTGAATACTATGAATTTGGTCATCCGGATTCTTCCTGGAGCGATCAGTTTCACTTATGGGACTTTTGCAATCCCAATCGCATATGAATCACATCTGTATACTCCTGCGGAGTTGCGTTTCTCTTCTGCTGAAAAGATTCTCACGGATGTATGACGTTACAACGCATACTTTTACAACGCCTACCATTACCATGCAATTTTTACAACGCAGGATCCATTACAACGAAGTACCATTACCACGCATGTATTTACAACGCAGATACCTTTACAACGCATACAATTACAACGTAAGTATTGGTAAGTATATAATATTTTTTTTTAAATGTAAATTAATTAAAATTAATATAATTTAATTTAATTTAATTTAATTTAATTTAATTTAATTAATTTAATTTAATTTAATTTAATTTAATTAATTTAATTTAATTTAGTTTAATTTAATCAATTTAATTTAATGTAATTTAAATTTAATTGTATTTAATTTTTACCCTGTACCCCTTTACCCAAAAACCCAAAACTGACCCTTAACTCTAAAAATACCCCTTTACCCAAAAACCCAAAACTGACCCTGAACCCTAAAAATACCCCTTTACCCAAAAACCCAAAACTGACCCTGAACCCTAAAAATACCCCTTTACCCAAAAACCCAAAACTGACCCTGAACTCTAAAAATACCCCTTTACCCAAAAACCCAAAACTGACCCTGAACCCTAAAAATACCCCTTTACCCAAAAACCCAAAACTGACCCTGAACCCTAAAAATACCCCTTTTCCCAAAAACTCAAAACTGACCCTGAACCCTAAAAATACCCCTTTACACAAAAACCCAAAACTGACCCTGAACCCTAAAAATACCCCTTTACCCAAAAACCCAAAACTGACCCTGAACCCTAAAAATACCCCTTTACCCAAAAACCCAAAACTGACCCTGAACCCTAAAAATACCCCTTTACCTAAAAACCCAAAACTGACCCTGAACCCTAAAAATACCCCTTTACCCAAAAACCCCAAACTGACCCTGAACCCTAAAAATACCCCTTTACCCAAAAACCTAAAACTGACCCTGAACCCTAAAAATACCCCTTTACCCAAAAACCCAAAACTGACCCTGAACCCTAAAAATACCCCTTTACCCAAAAACCCAAAACTGACCCTGAACCCTAAAAATACCCTTTTACCCAAAAACCCAAAACTGACCCTGAACCCTAAAAATACCCTTTACCCAAAAACCCCAAACTGACCCTGAACCCTAAAAATACCCCTTTACCCAAAAACTCAAAACTGACCCTGAACCCTAAAAATACCCCTTTACCCAAAAAACCCAAAACTGACCCTGAACCCTAAAAATACCCCTTTACCCAAAAACCCACATTTATAATATTTTAGATAAAATTATATACTAACCAATACTTACGTTGTAATGGTATGCGTTGTAAAGGTACCTGCGTTGTAAATACATGCGTTGTAATGGTACTTCGTTGTAATGGTTCCTACGTTGTAAAAATTGCGTGGTAATGGTATGTCGTTGTAAAAGTTGCGTTGTTAAGGTTGTATACCATTCTCACAGCTGAGTAGATGGCTGTCCTAAAAGACTGCCTCTGGCATGAGGTAAACACATTTTTGTTGTCTCTCCGGTGCCCGCTCTGGAGGTGATCACGAAAGCCAGTGTACCCAATTCTAAAGCCCTTCAGCTTGTTGGATTCAATGGGCTACATTGCTGAAAGCGGCTGATGTCAGTTTTGTTTTTGACCCTTCTTTGCAAACACACAAATTTCTTCAGTATGAACATGTTCACCCTCTGCCTTTTTTGTTCGGTTCTTCCTCTGGATGAGTATGAATGTCTCATTTACACTAATGGTTTGGCTCAACCAGCCATTGGTTCCAAGCAGGCTTATTCAGCCGCTTCTGCAATTGTCGTAGGTTCAATGAAGGATGGAGTTTTTATGTCTTCTTTGGTGCACACACTGTCTCTTGTAGACTGCACTGCCCAGTTGGCTGAGTTATGTGCTCTCCTCTTAGCTCTTCAATAAGCTGATCCTGGATTGTCCACCCTTTCTGTTTGGAATTCTTTTAACTGTGTACAGTCTTCCAATGGCAATTTGTTTTTTAGGGACAAAATGGTTTCTGGGATTCTAAAGGTAGCACAATCAAGCATAAAATGCTTTGGGTTCCAGTGGCTGTCCTTAAGGCACGCTTGCCGTTTACACATGTTGTTCATAGGTTGGGACATCAAGGTCCGGGAAGGCACACTGTTAGAAATTAATTGGCTGATGAAGCAGCCAAATCTGCAGTAGCCACGGTTAGAGTAGCGTCTGTTACTCATTCTATGACTAAAATTGACTATTAAATTTTGGTAGCTATTACTGCAAGTAAGGAGGGTACTCCTTTACCTCAAGGATTCCCTTCACGCTATACTTAATCCGTTAACTAGTGACAAAGTTCTTTTTAATTATATACCTACGGTTGGTGATTGTATGATACCCAACCTCGACAGCATACGTTCTCTCATTGTGGCCGCTCATGAAGGCATGGCTTCTGCTCACTCTGGTGTTGCGGCTACTGTTTCTATTTTACAACAAATCTATTGGTGGCATGGTTTATACCAGCAGATTCACAAATATGTTCTGTGTTGCAATTTATGTCAACACTAAGAGTTCCACTGTGTTGCATCCACCACAAACTCATCTCTTTATTTCTAATCATCCTTTTGGCTGTTTTTACCTCGATCTTCGCGGTCCTTTGTCTTCTGACACTGCCTTTAAGTATCTCTTGGTTGCAGTGGATTCTTGCACCAGGTTCCTCTGGGTTTGACGCAGCGCTCTGCTGACACTCGCACTGTTATAAAGGATTTTCATGTCTTCATCGGGACTTATGCCTGTGGCACTTTCCATTTTGACCAAGGTCTGGCTTTTGCCTCTGAGGCTTACCGTGATTCTTTGAAGTCTATGGGAGTGCAGGTGCATTTCTCGGCTACATATCAGCCTGACAGCAACTCTGTTGTGGAGCGGATGAACTGTGATAACAGCAAGGGTACTAGGTATGGGCCGTGGTTGGTTAACTCACCTCCATGGGGATCAACGTTCTCTTAATAATATCCCAAGAAGATCTCTAGGTGAATGAACCCTACAAATTGCTGTTTAGTATCAAGATGTGTGTTCCAGACCTTTACGGTCTAGACTTTGTGGGGGCTGCCAAAACATTTGACCACGTGTCTTACAGGATCTACAAAAGTGTTGTGATATACTGGTAGTAATTCTTTATTCGGTTTTTTAACACAAGAAAAAAACGTAAAAGCATGATCAAAAATAAAATACATTTTCAGAATTATACATTAAAAACAAGATACTAACCAATAAGCACAGAAATTGATTATAAAACATGCACTAAGAAAGTATCTATTTACAATATAATCTACACAATGCCCATTAAAAGGAGATCAGGGTATCTGCATACAGTTCAATTATTGCTGACCCATTATACCTTGTTAGAGTTCATATTAGATGCACTATTTGTTACAGATTAGGTCGATGCCGAATTATACATTTCAAAAATTTTACAATGTACTTTGATGTCCACTCGTCACCCAAACACTGCAAAGAAAGCAAGGCCGGACGGCATCCTCTGAAGCCCCTAAGTCTTAGGATCGGTACGAGCCAGATTCTTCTGTGTTCAGTATAATATTTACAGAAAAATAGGGTGTGAATGGTTGCTTGGACCGAGATGTTATCACAGGGACATAAAGGTAATTCAAGGGTCCAATTATTTCTCTGTGGAAAGGCAACCAGGCGGTGGAATACATTTAGCCTAAATCTAATCAAAAGAAATCTCTAGAAAAACGAAAAATCCTGGGTTAAATAAGGTTGGATGGAAAAGGTAGTTTGGACCGCTATCGAATGTTGTACAGAAGGTTTAATACACTCTTTGGTCATTCTCATTTCTTCTAGATGTGCTAGGCACAATGCTTTTAGTGTCTTCCTAGACAGAGAACGTATTGAAGATGGTACAAGATAGTACTTTTCCAACCCTAGAACATTTAAAAATCGTTTTATGTATGTTAACCAGCCAATTTTGAAATAACAATCGAGGGACATGCAATCTAGAATAATCCCCTGAGTTAAAACGTTGTTATCAAGAGACCAAATTCGATGCCACAGGAGGAGGGGTTGTATTTTGTCTAAATCAGATAGGTACGAAATCCCCAACTCGGTGTGGCATGAGAAAGTGGATGTACTCCTTGGGACCGCTAAAAGGAACCTCAGAAAGGCGTTTTCAACTAATTGAAGACTATCAGTGTTTGCATACCCCTATACGCCTGCCCCGTACAATGCAAGTGATTGACATTTAGCTATGTATATCTGTAGGAGCTCCGGTGGAGGCCTCTTACCCAGTTCTTTTGAGAAATTTACGAGGGCCATAGTGGCTCTCGTAAGATGACATTTCCTAGACTCGATAGCTGGTTTCCAATTGAGCCTGTAATCGATAATAATACCCAGGTAAGGATACTGGTCTGTAGTTGCTAATTTCTCCTTTTCTAGATAGATATTCTTTAGCCTTTTTTTCCCTGGACCTGCTATCATCACAAACGTTTTTTTAATGTTCATACGCAGATCCAGATTGCCCATAAATTGTGAGTATCTGGTTAGCGCCTTCTGTAATTCTATGGGGGTTCGGGCAAGTATCACCGCATCGTCAGCGTAGAGAAGTGCTGGAATCGGACGGTTGTTTATGTAAGGAAGGTCCCGGCTCCCTTTAATCATATCCCTCTCCAGCCCGTTGGTATAAAGCATGAAGAGGAATGGGGCCAAAACACAACCTTGTCTGTCTCCCCTCTCTACCCTGAACGATGCGGTTAACTCACTCTGCACCCCGAATCTCACCCTAGCTGATGCGTTAGAATACAGTTCACGCAAAAAGTTCACCAGTGGTTCTTCAACCCGCCAGTTCCATTAGAATAGACCAAAGTTTAGAATGGCCCACGCAGTCGAAGGCTGTTGATAAGTCTACGTATACCATATACATGGAGCCTGCCTTTGCACTAACGTATTTGCCTAAGAACAATGCCAGGTTCAGGGCTTGCTCGGTCGTCCCTAGGCCTTCCCGGAACCTATATTGGAGGTCAGAAAGGATCGCGCCATCGTCCGCCCATGGCTGAAGGCGTTCAAGGATGACTCTCCCCGCCACTTTTCCCAGTGAATCCAGCAATGAGATCGGGCGATAGCACGATACCTCCTGTCGATCCCCCTTTTTAGGTCTCCTGGCGTTTAACAGCGCGTCAGCGCTGTGTCCGCCAGGAGATCTTTTGTTGCTGACTCTGCTTCCCAGGAGACAGCACCTGGCCGCACGCATTTCGCAAAAGGCGATGGGTGCAGGCCACGCGCGCGCGAACGCGCTCGCCGTGGCTGTCTCCTGGGAAGCGCAAACATACACAGGCACACCTCCCCCTGCACGCATGCGCACACACACACACATACACGCACAGAGAGACATCCCCCCCCACCCCTCCGCCGTCGCACACACAGACACACGCACACGCATACATACAGGCATCCCCCCCCTTCCCCGCTCACCGGCACTCAGGACTTGTGCAGCCACCGACCGCAGGGCTCTCCCTTGGGCATGGGAGCCCCGCGTCAGAACTGCTCCTCGGCTCTAGGCACTCCGTGGGCGCGGGCTTCACAAAACGGAAGTCCCGCCCCCACCATAGGTTTCGTTTTTAGTGCGCGCGCAGTAGCGTCCTCCTCCGTGTCAGCAGCAGACCTCATTTCAGCACTCCACCCACAGCAACAGGAAACCACGGACCTACTGCCCCTTCGGAAATTGAGAGCCGGACAAACGTGTGGCTGACTCTGCCCAAGCAACCCTCCCGACGTGTCAGGTGACTGACGACGGTGACGTCACTTGAGCGGCAGGCCCGACATTGCCCCACAATCACCCTTCAAGCTCACCTGACGGGCTACTAACGCAGCCCCGATGACTGACAGTGCCCCCCTCGGAGCCTAGACTGACTGCCGCAGGTGCGGGCCTGAGAGACCTAGCGACAGTTAGACATGTAGGTGACTGCCCCGGCCAGAGGCAGCCTGCAGACACCGCCAGCGACCCGTTGACTGTCAGGCACATTTACCACAGGTGACTGCCCCAGCGGCGGCCCTGACACTGTCCCACTAGCTGGACAAAGGCACGTCCGACACTGTCCTTCCCTACCAATTCACTTGAGGAATCACTGATACTGCCAGGCAGCCTTGCAGAACAGACTGACTGTCTCAGGGGCTGGCCTGACACTCACCCAACCAGTCGAGGCTATCGATAGTGCAGCAGGTGCAAGGGTGCCGCGCAAACACAACAAGACGATGGACGGAGTGCGAAACTTTTCAACCACTCGCACCCAGTCACAGACCTGGGTTTAATCCATCGTCCCCACGCTAATCCGAGTTTGGCCCCAGCCATGTGCAAATCAGTCTTGACACATGGGAACAGTCCAGCAGGATCTGCCAGGCCGGGTCCTCCCGGGACCGACCCACCCGGAAACGAGCACCCTGGGACCAGTTTCGGGGCATCACACCTCATCAGACAGGCTAGCTTGAATTTATTATTTATTATTTTATTTTATTTATGCATTTTTATATAGCGCAGACTTTACCCGAAGGTGTCAGAGCGCTTCACAATAGGAACAGAACTGATACATGAATCTCGTGGTAAATGTTCCATTTCGATTAGCTAAACACTTATTCAAAAGACATCTCTGGCGATGCCAGGATATGTTTTTTGTGAAATATCATCACCAGATATTTATATTATTTTACCGTGTTCCGTCTATCCACTTGCGTCCATTGAATAACCATTATTATTACCCCCCCCTCAAAAAAACATTTACCTACTTTTTTTACAAGCACTAAAAGAGAATGGTCGCAAAGATACTGGTGCAGACCTTGCAGTCGGACGCAACGTCGTTTCCGTTTGGCCTGATCTACTCTGTCTCGGAGGTCCAAATCCGAGCCAGTCTATCAGGATATTTATCTCAGAAAAAAATAAAACAAACCTAAACCCAGAAAATAGTGTGACATTTTGGAATGTATCAGGGAGTCAGCTGTTGCCGCGTAAGAAATAGCTGGCAGAGTGGTTCGAGCGCTAAAGCACATCGCTGCAAAACTGATCTAATGGATTGCGCTCTAGCACAAATTATAAAATTACACGGGATTCCTTTCTGTGCATAGCAGGCCCCCCACTCACACCTGACGAAGAGCAGGCATCATAAACAGCAGGGCCTGCCTCGCTCTGGCACCATTAGGAGCATGTGCCCCCGGACCCCCAGCATGATAGATGGGTCGGAAAGGGTGAGGCGGTGCCGGAGGGTGTCTGGGAATGGAACATTCCCAGCTGGACTCTTTCTCCCAGACAGACAGCACTGCGCCGGCTATGGCAGTGCTCTGATGAACACAAGCTCTTAACAGCGCCCTACCACTCTCCCCAATTGCTCACCAGCAGACACCGCCACCCCCAAAAAATATGTGACAACGCTAAGCTGAGCAAACGCCAGACACTCGCGTTGTCACGGCTGACGGTCTGCAACAATTGTGACAGCCAGTGTGATTGTAGACTAGTACACACTCACAATTAAAGGGGGCTGCAGGTATGACCACGAAGGGCAACAACCCGCTATATAAAATATAAAAAATAGACAATTGGTGCAGTGTGGAAAATTGACCCTTGCCCTGATGAAATTGCGGTAAGTTCCTCCCTGGCAATGAAACATGTTGGTTTTTAAGTGAGCAGACACACAGCACGGAATAAAGTAATATAGCCAGTGTTGTCTAGCTCGTTTTTAGGTCTCCTGGCGTTTAACAGCGCGTAAGTAGAGTAGTGAGTGCAGAGTAGTGAGTGCAGAGTAGTGAGTGCAGAGTAGTAAGTGCAGAGTAGTGAGTGCAGAGTAGTGAGTGCAAAGTAGTGAGTAGTGAGTGCAAAGTAGTGAGTAGTGAGTGCAGAGTAGTGAGTAGTGAGTGCAGAGTAGTGAGTAGTGAGTGCAGAGTAGTGAGTAGTGAGTGCAGAGTAGTAAGTAGTGAGTAGTGAGTGCAAAGTAGTGAGTAGTGAGTGCAAAGTAGTGAGTGCAGAGTAGTGAGTGCAGAGTAGTGAGTGCAGAGTAGTGAGTGCAGAGTAGTGAGTGCAGAGTAGTGAGTGCAGAGTAGTGTAGTGAGTGCAAAGTAGTGAGTAGTGAGTAGTGAGTGCAAAGTAGTGAGTAGTGAGTGCAAAGTAGTGAGTAGTGAGTAGTGAGTGCAAAGTAGTGAGTAGTGAGTGCAGAGTAGTGAGTGCAGAGTAGTGAGTGCAGAGTAGTGAGTGCAGAGTAGTGAGTGCAGAGTAGTGAGCTGCCTCAAGTGAAGTACTCTGGTACCCAAGGATGACTAGCAAACAATATTATTCACAACATTTGACAGTTTGCAAATCATCTTTATACAACAATTCAGAGTTTGATAACAAATTAATGTAACACATTGTAATATACAATGCCAATAGCTCAAACTTTAAAGCTGGGAGACCTATTGCATTGTAAATGCTTGTTAAAGATAGGGACCATAATTGATTTGGACCAAGAGTCCAAGAGCCCCACCTCACAAGATGCCCTAAGTACTCTGGTCACCAATGGAGCCCATAGATCCATGTTTGATTTAAAAAGATCTATTGGAACCCCATCGGGCCAGGGGCCATACCATGTCTGCTTAATTTTAGGGCCCGAACAACCTCCTCTATAGTGATGTCTAAAAAAATTGGGTAAGGGGATGCAGATTGGGTTTCGAGTTTTTCTTCATCCCTCACAGTATTTACTAAGCCTTTTGCGAAAATCTTTGAGAAATGCTCCACCCAAACTGTTTCGTCTATGGCAACAGCAATAGTAGGCGTATCTTTATTGTCCGTTAAATATGGGGATTTAACCACTGCCCAAAAAGCCGAGCTGTTTTTTTGTGTACAGCTTTTATGTAATTGATCCCATAGGGCCTGTTTTAGTTCAGATCTCCTAACCTTAATTGCAGCATTGTATTCCCTTCTAAGAGTTGTTATTTCTTGAGGGACCCTATTCGTTTTATGAAGGGCTGTTTTTAATTTAGAGTGCGCAGCTGTGCATTTATGGTTGAACCACCCCCTTTTTTTAGATTGGGTGTTTTAAAATTTTACATAAAGCTCCTTGTTTATTGCATCTATTATTACCCTGAAGTTGCTTAATACTTCCTTGTCCGGGTAGACGGATCTAAACACTTAAGAATAGAAGACAGTGCTATGTTTAAGACTCTCCTAATGACCTCTGGAGGATCAATTTTCTCCCACTTTAAGGAGTATCCATTCGGTCTATCGAGGTGTAAAGTGTTTTGCTTCAGTGCACTGACTATACCTTGCGTGCTATGCTTATGAAGCAATCGGAGTGTTATACTAAGGCACAGTGGTTGCTCAGTGCGTTTATATGGAGTGAAAAATTTGTAGCACGTCTTTCCAGTATGTTTGATATTAAAATATAGTCTATTGTGCTCTGACACCCCCTGCCAAGGAAAGTTGGATCGTACAGCAAAGTGGATGCATTCTTTTTATTTGCAATAGTAAGATCCAAGTCAAGGAGTATTTCATTTAAAAGATTTCCTGTGTTAGAGTGGGAAAAGTGTGCTATTAAGTCATCCTTTTCATCCACTTTCCCACATGGAATTGGACTAATATGATGGCATAGGTGTTGGTTAAAATCGCCCCCCCAGATAATTGTTGCACCTTTTACCGGAGCCCTCAACAGGGCAGACAATTCAGCATGCAACTGTCGTAATACTAAAGATAACTCTCCCTCTGGAAGGTTATTGTAAAAGTTTACCAGATATAGGGTGTCCGTCTTATTGAAACGAACGTTAAGAATCTGAAAGTCCGCCTCCAATTTTAAAGGGGTTACTTCCAATCCTCCTATTGTGTTGGATATGTAAGTAATTAGGCCCCTTTGGCTCTACCAGAGGATACAGCAATAGCAGAAGAGAAAAAAGTTATAACCCCATGTGCGCTGCGGGTTTTCCCGCTGTGCCCTGACTTTTGTGAAAAGCCGCGGTTCATGACGAGCTCAGCTCGTCATGAGCGTACGACAGGCGTAACTCAATGACGAGCTGAGCTCGTCATGAGCGTGCAAGGGGTTAAAACCTACAAGATGAATTTCAGTATTGGTCCATGTCTCCTGGAGACATATTATTCCGAAATTCATTATAAAATTCAGCCAAGTACTATTATCTATCTTAGGGCACAGTCCGGCTAAATTCCAGGAAAGAACCCTTAAGAAGGAATCATCAGGGCCTAATTTAGAGTTATTACCCGATACCATTTCGCCCTGGTTCAATTGTGAAGCCGCCTTTAAACCCTGTTTCACAGCCTTTTCCTTGGGGGGGAAGCTTGGATTTGTTCTATTGTCTCAATCTGTTTAATACCTGTTACGGGATTTCATCTCACGCATTCACTAAGTTTTGCTCCCTCATTTAGATGTATGGGTTCCAGTTGGTTAAGCGGTTTAACTTGAACGCCAGAGTTTGAGGTCATTAAGGGTACCAGTTTTTTAGGTGTATGGTGGGTACTGGTTGACTGGTTGGGGCGTCAATCTATTCCATCCAGACCAGAAAGCATAGTAAAACTATTAAAGGTGGGATGTTATAATGGAGATCACCCCTATGAGGGTTTCGGGAACTTAGAGGATTTGCTAGTAGGGACTGAGGATAGAAATAGCTAAGATTGTGTGTTGAGATATCTTCCCTGCCTCTCTCTGTATACGTCACCGATATGGGTGGTGACCCTATGATCTCTGAAATTAATTATAATTACGTCCCCTTTTATGTCCTTCGGTCTATACCCTAGCCAATAAAGAATTTCTCCATTGATGGTTGGAGGTAGTGGTCTATTTTTCCTCAACCAATAAACAACTTTGTTATTTAAATCCTGATACCCTTCAGTTTTTCCAGCCTCTAGTTTCGGGACCCCAGTTAATACCACAACATAGGGAGCTGCCTCGGGAGGCAGATCAATCTTTGGAAAATTGGCCCTTAACTTCTTGAGAGAGGGTATATTCTTAGTGAAAATGGCTTGTGAACTATCTGATTTATTTATTTTGCCACCCGATGTTTCACACCTGGGAGATATATTAGATTTATCTGTAGGGCGCGAAGACGGGATATTCTCTACAGGGACAGGAAGAGGGGCCATGGTGGTGAAAACGCTTGTTGATATCGACACCAGGGATGACGTATGTAAGGGGTGGATCTGGTTCTGAGTTGTTCGGTCTCTCAATGGATCAGTCAGTGTGGCAATTGCATTTTGTATAGCCCCAGTTGTTCGGCCATTCTTTTTATCCTCTCTACGAGAGGTAATACAAGGGATTTTAGTAATTGTTCGATACCTCCCATAAGTTCCCGAGTATAGTCAGGTGGTAGCGGAAGTTGTTCTTGCCTGTTCTCACCTACATCTAAGCCTGTGTTCTGTCTAGGTCTTGGGAGTGCTTTGGGTGTTTTTGCACTTCTACCGTTATGGAAGTTCCCCCTACGCTTTCTTTTCTTCGATAGATGCCCTGGTCCATTAGTTTTGTTAGGTGACTTCTTGCTCGAACGGTTCTTAGGGGAATTGATAGATAAATCTTCCTCAGAAGTAATTTCAACTAACGTGTTTATGTTAGCATTGTTTATATCAGAGTCCCTGTTTAGCTCACTTGAATTGCTTATGTCTTTTACTTGTAAAGGGATACCAGGGTCCCCGATTAAGTCTCTTTGAGTGCTTGCTGCTGGTGGTGATTTCACTTGCTGGATGGGGCCCAGGGACGAGCGTCTGTTATATAAAGGTTCCGAGGACAGGCGCCGCTCCTTGAAAGCTATTTCGCGTTCGAGCACTGAAGCGGCCCTCGTTATAAATTGGTCGAGCGTCCTTTTAACGGACCCACCCACCAGTGATTTTCTGCCTTTACTAAGGCGCGAACTCATGTTTGAAGGCAAAGAAAGTAATATGGCCGAGAAGGGGCGACTCGAGCTAAATAGATTAATCACAAGGGGGGATAACCACAATTACAGGAGTACATAATTCAAACAAACAATTAGTAAGTGTTCTAGCCAAAATGACCCTCAGGAAATACTATTAACTTACTAAAAGTATAATTAATCCGACATTAGGGGGGTGACCCAGCCCTGCCACGGACGGCCGCAGACGGCCCACCCTTTGCCCAGGCTTCGCACGGGATACGCCCGCGCGCGTCCCGCGGTTCGCGGGTATAGGCGTGGCTAAATAGGAGAAGGTGGAGGGCGGGAAGATGCCCCATGTGCGGCGGATGGAGAGCCGCAAAGACTGCTGGTCCTCGCAGTCCCGTTCCCAGCGGTAACACCACTCGTCAGCCCCATGATCGGCAGCGGTTCCTGGTAAGCACACAAATAATTCTGCAAGATGCCCAGGCAGATAGGAACAGTGTCCCAAAGTCTCCGACTACGAGCGGCTCCCGCGAAGCGGGGGCCGTGAGTCATTATGTAGGGTTGGAAGGTGGGGGCGGGAAGAGGCCCCAGGTGCGGCGGATGGAGAGCCGCAAAGACTGCTGGTCCTCGCAGTCCCGCTCCCAGCGGTAACACCACACGTCAGCCCCAAGATCGGCAGCGGTTCCTGTTAAGCACACAAATAATTCTGCAAGATGCCCAGGCAGATAGGTACAGAGTCCCAAAGTCTCCGACTACGAGCGGCTCCCGCGAAGCGGGCCGCGAGTCGTTATGTAGTGTTGGGAGGTGGGGGCGGGAAGAGGCCCCAGGTGCGGCGGATGGAGAGCCGCAAAGATTGCTGGTCCTCGCAGTCCCGCTCCCAGCAGTAACACCACACGTCAGCCCCAAGATCGGCAGCGGTTCCTGGTAAGCACACAAATAATTCTGCAAGATGCCCAGGCAGATAGGAACAGAGTCCCAAAGTCTCCAACTACGAGCGGCACCCCGATACACTGGAAAAATCACATTTGCCATCGGCTATGCCCGAAGAAGCTGCTATTCTGATTCCTGTTACAGGCTGGCTTCCTAAAATGGGCAATTTGTTTTGTGAAAAAGAGGCCATGAAGAAAGAATTCGGCCCATCGTACCGTGCTCCTGTGCCAATTCTTGGCCCTCGGAGTACCCAGACTGTGATTTCTGGTTGCAAAGATAATCACTTAATTTCTGTAGATCCTGTCAAGTTACACCATATGGCCGATACTGAATAGTATTCTTCACTGTCTCGCAGTACTGGATATTCCGTTTAAGCCTGTGAGCTTTGATTTTTCTGATTCTCCCCGACTGCCGGAGGAGAATGTTGAGCCTTTAGTTGACCTGGTATGTTTTACCTTCTACACCCTCCACGGTGGAAATCATTTATTTTGATCCACCATTTGAGCCTCAAATTAAAGTCCAGTTTCCCAGCCTCCATTGTTTCAGTTCGTCTTTTTACCATATCAATCACAACACTTTTTCTTCTGACAATTCTTCACAGTCTTGTGATTTATCTACACCACCAGTAAGGATTTTTGTGTGCATATCGTGGTTAAAACGTATTATCTGGTTTCGCCAAGAACGTATGTTTGGATCGTTTTTTCCATGGTATTTCTGTTCATGTGGATTGGATTTGTGACAGTTTTTTACCTTTTGATTAACAGTCACTACCTCCCGGAACGTTCTGCTGCAGAACTTGTAGACGGATTGTTGATCCACATTCATCCTTTTATAATATGAAAAGAGATCAGTACCTGGTGAACATTTCAGCAGTCCCCGTCACTGATGGAATTGTGTGAGATCAAGTACCATTCAATGTCTTCGGTCAGATTCCACATGTATTCCTTGTTTCTATGGGTGATGTCATAAAACCTGGGGTGCAATCAGACAATTGGGATGCAAAAGGCTGTTAATTCCATGTTTTCCAAATTGAAATATTACACTATTTTTGATACTGAGGACTTATATTTGAATTCTGCTAACTATGCTAATCTATTTTGTTTTTAGCATTATGGTCATCACTTTGGGGCGTTGTTTATAATGGAATGCAGCTATGTCATGGAATGCCTGTTTGCCACCAAGGCATCCAGACATAGCAGTTGGTATCTGGCCCCTGTTGAGGGAGGCACGTCTTCCTTCTCCGTATGTTCACCTCTACTTCACACTTCCTGCATAGATCAAATGGTCGGCGTCCACACTTTACCTATACTCAATGGGAACATTGCTCGACTCCTTCTCAAGGCAGTTCTAACCCCCAAAAAATGAAGTACACCTATTTTACCGGTTATAATCTTTCCAGATCTGGTATCATAGTATTTTAAATTGACTTCCATTGTTTCGAAAAGACGCATCTGCACTCAGACTAAGTTAATTTATGCCTGTCATTTCCTTGAGAACTTAGCATTGAACGGATACATTTATTGGGCAAACAACATTGATTTAAAATCGGTATGGGGTACTAGGCCCTCGCAGACCAAGGGTATTGAATCTTTATTCCGTGCATGTTTGATACCTGCTCAAAGTATTTTTCTAAATGACATGGTCCTTCAGACTACTTGAATATTCCTACTATTCCTTCCTTGGCCCTCTTTGACAACTGGCAATCTTATACCAACTATACTGCAGACCGACTAAATAGTACATTTAACTCCACTGCTATATCCCTGTCTGGATGGTCATTATGGCCTCTGAACAGAAATATTTTTCATTCTCACTTAGTGAACGCTACCTCAGAGTTTACATTCAACAGACCTGATCCGCGTTACCCACATTCCAACACTGTTACAACTTATACTTCATACTATAGCACGATAGCTAAAAGAACCATTTTAAAATTTGCTTTTGTCTCTTCAGAACTTGTGGACTAGTATGAGTGTGTGAGCGAAAGTGTGTGTCCTGCAACCGCGATTCCTGAGAGGGTCAGGAGTGTTGTGCTCTGGAGTGTCTAATCAAATGTTCCTCTGTGAGTGGGTAGGAGAACAAGTGAGAAACTATAGCTAGGCGGTCCTGGGCTCATGGGTACTCAGGTGGTAGGATGACTCAGTCCCTGCCTACTAAGGTCCCATAATCCCAAGCATAGTTCTGTGACTCCGCAAAATGCCTGCAACACCGGCACCAGTGACACGGTTCCTGAAGTCTGACACAATCTATGCTAGATACGGCTAGACTTATCCCCCATTAATATATTCGTTGCTCTGTGGTCTGCCACGCCGTCTTCACCTAATTTAACAAGTGCTGTTGGTATAATTGTTGGGGCAGATTAAGCTGTAATCTTGCAGCCTCATTTCCTGAACCACGACAGTTGCCTTCTAACTTCTCAATCTGCATTTCGAGGTCTACCTGCTCCTGTGCTCTACGTCTGTGGTCTACTGTGCAAAAGCTGATGTCTATCCCTCTAATAGTTGGCTAAAGTGCCTCCCATAAAACCGCCTTTGTGGAGGCCGTGGATGAATTAAGTGTAAAATATTTGGTTATTGCCTTTTGTATCTTAGTCCTATTGGCCAGGTTCTGCAGTTGCCATGGCGACATCCGCCATTGAAATCTAGGGCGAATGGTGCCAATATGAAGCTCCAAGGTCAAAGGAGAATGATCTGAGAGCTCCTGTGGGTGAATATGGGGTGATGAAACCCTGTGATGATATGTGGTTGGCATAAACATATAATCTAAGCGTGAAAAAGACCAGTGACCAACAAGTGGTATGTATATCCAGTCTCGGTGGGGTGATAAGCCCTCTATGTGTCTGCCCAACCAAGGGTGGTCACGAGAGTAGACAGCCTAGAGTCCTGTTGGGCATCTATACCGCCGTGTGGTCGCCATCCTTCTGCCCCAGGGTGAATGACATAATTCAAGTCCCCCCATCAGGCAAAGGCCACTAGGCATCTTGCCTCACAGGTGGAGGAGGCATTCAATGAAGGCGGTCCCCAGCGGGGGAGGGGCATAGACACTACAGAGCATGAGCACCCCACGTAGGTCGCCCACCACTGCAATATAGCGACCAGAAGCATCCACCTACTACCTTCCAAGAGGTAAAGGGAACCCTGCGATGGGTTAAAATGGCTGTGCACCGGGAACCTTGGGTGAATCCTGAGTGAAATACCTGTAAGCAGCCATGGCGGGCTAGGCAATTGTTTTTTATCCACAGAAGGTGGGTCTCTTGTAAAAGGATGACGTCCGTACCAATGAGTTTGGCCTGCCGGAGGACTGCCCTGCGTTTAATTTTGTCCTTTACCCCTTCCACATTCCATGTAAAAATGTGAAGTTGCCCCCCGTACCCACTGGTGTTCAGCTAGTCATGTATATCGGTAGCAGAAAAATATCCTCAACGTGTATATCAAATGTGGTATGGGCAAAGGGACTGCAGCTGTTCAGGAACAAACAAAACATAGGTGCAACAAGTAACCCCCAACCTCCATACTTCAGAGAACTGGAAGCATCTGTCGTGGCTTGTTTACCAACCAAACACCAACTGGGGAAATGGGGTACAACACCGCCAATGGATCCCACTACCCAAACGCCTGAAGAACATGGCCTCAAGATGGAACTCATAGGAAGGACTCCCTAAAGTGGTAGTTTCATAAAGGATGACCCATGCTCCCCTGCCCATGTCTGGCAAACACACCAAGCTCCCTCCGTGCAATAAGTCTACTTAATGTACACTTCATGTACAGGCATTATAAATAGAGAAGGAGAGGGTGTGCGATCTCTGCAGGACGGGAGATTAGAAACAGTAACACAGTCAAAGGTAAATATAGAGATCAGAACACCAGTCTCACATAAGACGGCAGCCCCTTAACATTCTCAGTGTTCATCATCTGCACTTGAGCTCCTCCAGGACGATCGTGATCTGTGGCGGAGCTTGGAGGTGTACTTCTTAGGAAGGTTGCGCCGATCGCTCTGTGATGAATCAGAATCTATTCTAGGTAGAGTATGAGGTTTGATTACCACTGACTTGTCTATCCACTGAAAATTGGCTCAGGAGTATCGAAAAAAACTGTCTGGGAATTAGAGACTACTCTCAACCATATATTGAATCTTGAGGTTTCACAAATTTTGTTTGGTGGCACGGAAGGAGTGCCTCTCTCTGTTGTTGAACCATCCTGGTGTAGTCAGGGAAAATCATGATTTGGACTGATTTGTACACGATTTTCTCTTGGCTCGGGCATATCGCAGGACAACGTCCTGGTTTAGGTAGTTTAGGAGTTCTGCAACGATAGGCCAAGGCCTTGTGCGAGGTGGGGGCTTCCTCACCAGGGCCAGATAAGCTTGTTCAGCCATAAAGCAAGATGACAGGCTGCCTGGTGGTACCACAGATTTCAACACTGCCTCAGAAAGTGTTCAACGGAGGAGCCTTCGCACCCCTCAGGAAAGCCCATGAAAAGTAGGTTGTTGTGTAGCACGGCCCTCTCCGTCTTCCACCCATATGGCCAGTTCCCTAGTCGTGGGCGTTAATGTTGTGACCTTCTGCTGCAAGGTTGCCACTTAGTCCTCGACTGCAGCCTAGCCCGGGTCCCCACTCACTGATGTTCCTGATCCGCGGGCCAGGGAGTCTTCGAGGCATCACCAACAGGCCCAATGGGGCCACAGCTGCAGCTCTGCCCAGCAAACAGGCCCAGGGAGCGAGATCAGGCCGCTCTACATTTCGCAGGTCCCCCGGCGACCCCTGCGGTCAGAATTTTAAGTATCTGCTGTCGCCTCAATCCTGGAGCCCCAGGGGGTTGAGTTGCTGTCCTGGGAGGCAGAATGGGCACGATAGTTGTCGGATGGTGGATCGACTGCAGGGAGCTCCCTTAGGGTGCATCCGCAATCTTGCGCACCAGGCCACGCCCCCATCAGCTGACATTTTGCATTGGATTTGTGGGTGCAGAGGATCTGTGGGTCAGGATCACCTCATAATGAAAACGGTGAATCTGTCATGGACTCACAAAATGGCCGCATATTTTTAAATTATTAAAAATAGAGAACCCATAATACAGTTTGATACAGCCATATGTTGTGTGAAGTGAACATTGTACATGTGGACTGGGTGAAGGTCATCTGGTTTGGGTGATAAAAATAAGCAATTGCTAGATGGGCTTTTCACCCTCTAACAAGCATTAAAAGCTGAGAAAAAGAAAAGTTGTGGACCCTTAGCATTAAACGTTTAGAAAAAAAGGTGTGGACCCTGTGGACCTTGAGCAATGGGGGAGTAGGAGTGCAAAGGTGGGCAGGGGTAGGACACTTACTTAGTAATTGGCAGCATTTTAGTATCATAAACCATCCTTGCAGGCCTAGGTGTATTGTTTAATGGCCCCTGACAAGCCATCTGAAGGTCCATTTATTGTTCGTCTTTCATTTGCCTGTATGACAGACTGAGAGAGAACTGCATAAGTATGGTGTAACTGGGTGTTCAAACGGCCGAAATCCTTTTCCTTATTTATCCTTACTCTAAATTTTGGAGAACTAGAGATTCAGTACTTGAAGAGGGAGAACTCAGAACCTTAGTAGAGAATCATACTATATTGATTCTAGGACAATCCCCTCTTCTCAGAAACTCTCCTAAACACATGATCTTCACACATTTTCACTTCTTCACCTCCCTTTCTCTATCTCACAGTCATTCCTTTCAGTTTTTCACTCACATAACTATTTCTGTTCACCTTCTGATATGTGTCTCTCTTTATCATTCTCACTTTCCTCGAGCTCACCACACACCACTCTTCCTGACCCAATTGCAGCCAGTACTGTGCAGCAAACGGTGAAGCAGTGACATACACACACACTCTCTTGAGCATGCACACACACACACACATGCTCACACCCTTCCACATGCACACTCACATCCGTTCACAAGCACACACATACACCCACTATTCACTAGCACATGCACACGTACACATCAATTCACATCACCCATGCATGTATATAGATACATTCATACATTCACATATGTCTTCAACATTCATTAAAGACTTACTTGCCACAGCGGTGACATCGGGTGGTGGGGTGGCAAAGTAGTAGCCTTGCTAGTTACCTTGAGGTTCCAGGTAAGGAAGGAACTAAAGGAAGATTCTGCCTCATTTCCTCATCGCTGACATTGTAATGGGTTAGCCAGTGAAAGGAGAACCCCCCTTTCTCATCACAGAGTGGGATTACGTCAGTGAGAGCTGCTGCACCCACCGCACTCTGTGACACGTCACTAATGGACAGTCAGCATGGGGCAATTCAGACCTTATAGCTGAAGTGACCAGGTTCCCTTCATCATGAAGGGGAGGCTCACAAAAAGACTTTGGGGGATTTTCTCAAGAACGTGTGATAAGTATCGCAATATTAGCTTAACGCAACTTTCAAAATCGCAGTCTATCACGGGAAAATTTTGCAGTGTTAATTAAGTATTTACAACATGGCGGTACCATGCGATAGTCTCATGATAACATGTCAAATGACTGCGTTAAAATCAACGCGATGCCGCAAAAATGCAAAATACAAACGCAAAAAAAGTTGTGATGTGGCCAATCGCGATGCAAAAATCTGCAAAAACCAGCCACAGGCCTGCAATTCACACGCGTCAGGTGGGATAACTCACCATAAAAGTAGAAAAAAACAGACAAACAAATGCCAAACAACAACGAAGCACAATGGATTTTGCCGGAACAAGTACGGAGGAGAACCAGAACCCCACAAGCCCCCCCGGATGACCTGCCTGGGACCTCAGGGTCAGGGAAGGCCAAGGAGAAGAAGAATAGGAAGAAGCGCTTCAGTCTGCAGGAAAACAGAATCCTAATAACAGAGGTGGTAGAACACCATCAACAACTATTCGTCACCCCCACTGTGTCATTGGCAACAAAAAATGGACTAAGGCAGTCCATCATGGTCAAGGTGAATGCAGTCGGAGTGCTGAGAGGACAATGGAAGAGGTCAAGAGGCGCTGGAATTATGTCAAGCGCAAAAACAAGCTGAAACTCACCAACAACCGGAAGGCAGCAATGCTGACTGGAGGTGGGAGTCCAGCGCCACATGAGGAGCTGGACGATATGGAGGAAATGGTGTCCACAGTCAACAGTGGGGAGACTGTGGCAGGAGTTGGGGCACCGGACACTGCTCAACATGACCGGATGCAACAGCACCAGAGTGAGTAACGACCAGGGACTGGGGGACTGGGGGAGATGGGCACAATGGCAACTCCCACCAAGAGACCAATGTTCCCAAGTATGCCATATCTCAGCACTGTATAAGCACAGAAGTCAAAGGCACACCACATGAAAGAGGTAAGGAGCAGCAAATAAAGAGCTGCGGGGGTAACTACCCCAAAATGCAGCACACACACATCACATGTAGAGCACATCAACACTGACAACAATGTGGTACAAACCGCAACACATCCACAACAGAACACAGGGCACAACTGGTGCAGACTGGGTGCCGACTGGATGTAGACACTGGCCAGTCACATTTTGCATTGCAGGGAAATGTGAGTTGACAATGTAAAAGTACAAACACACACACGTCATGTTGTCGAAATGTCCACTGTCCCCCATCAAACAGCTCCTCCCAAACAGCCACAATGTACACTGTCATGCAGACTGTATAAAAACATGTACAATGTGACAACATACATGTGAACACATTGTTAAACTGCATCTCCCCTGTTCACATTGCACAGAGACAATCAACACCTCCTGCAGAGCAGGTCGAGCCTCTCTTCTCTGATGACGAAGAGGACCACCACAGCTTCGACTCTGATGCCCTCCAACAACAGCCTCCGCAGCCCAGGAGCAGGGCAGCCCAGCTGCTATGAGGAGACCCCCCTGCACAGACCACACAGCCGGCAGCACCCACCACCACAGCTACCTCCATGCACCCCCCACAAACAACACATGGCCTTCCAACGCCGTGTGTTGGAGTGCCAGGAGAATCTGGCTGAAAAGGTGCAGGTGGGGTTCGACCGCATGGCAGACAAACTAGATGCCATACGAGGGTGTCTAAGTCCCATTAAGGACCACTTACAGTCCCTAACGGACACCCACAGTCCACTCCATACTCTCCAACGGACCATGGCTGACATCGCTGGAGCCCTGACTCAGAGAATATAACAACTGTCCAGTCAGAGTGGCTCTAGCGATGTCACATGGGAGTTGGGAAACAAGCGGAGGTTAATGGAGACCATGGAGCGGGGGAATGAGCGGCTGCCACGCTGCACACCAGCGAGGGGTAGCTGGGTTCCTCAATGACCTCAAGACCATCCTCATGGCATTGCTGCCACAAGGCCTGATGCTGATGCATGCTGCTGCTACCACCACATCCACATCTCCGCCCCCTGAAGTGTCAGTGCCACACAGTGTAGGAGACAGAACACCACCAATCACACGTGAGGCACATGCAACAGCAGAGGACGAAGATGCGGATGAATCTGCCATCGTGAAAAGAAGGACACATTAGCATTCATCTCCGCTGTATGGCCTGTTTCTGCTTGGTTCTGCCCTCTGCATCATCACCTTCCACTGTCCCCCGATGCACTCTGCGACACTCACTTTGAACCTCGAAATGGACTGCCATATGCTGTTTGATCGCCAATGAGACAGCAAACAGACTGTGGACTGAACTCTTCCTTTGGACTTGTCATTCCCTGAAGGACTCTGGCTGCCCCCCCCCCCCCCACGGTCCAACATCGTCATGTGGGGTTTGCATGGCCCTGTACTGCTCCAGATGCAACACTCCACTGAATGTGCATTAAACATACCTAATCACACAGATCTGTCATGTCTATGGTCTTTCAATTGTGGAAGTATGGATGATTGTAGGCTCAGTGGATTCCTCTTATGTCCATGTGGCTCCTGTCGTAGAACTGGGGTCACAGGGTGACACATTGCCGAATGTGGTCCGGGTGGCGCTGACCCAACAACAGGGACACACGCATTAGTTACTTCCTTGTCCAGCCCAGTATGGAACCACACCCAGAGCCCCAGGGTCATTGTGCACACCCTTACGCTAGACTGTAACAGGTCTAGTTGTCAGCATGCCTCAGCCACTCCCTTATGGCTGGTGTACACCCACACCACACCCATCCAGCACACGCATCACAGGACATGTGACCCTGCCAATAAAAAGGGCCGGGTGCTCGTGCTCGACGCCATTTCCACTTTCTATCTGGGTGTATTCGTGTGGTGTTCATGTAGGCATGAGGGCCAAGGGCCCTGCAACATCACATTCCCTCGGCCCGGAGGTGACATGATGGCAGCCGCACCACAATACCCAATCATACATGGTCCATGACTTGCGGGGCACAGACTTGGTGGCACAGGATACATTGCGGCTGGCACAGGCATACCACCACGGGACGGTGACTTTCGGTGCACTAAGTTAGGGGCACCTTAAGTGCTGAGTGGGTGTGTAGCCTGCGATGATGCCCCGTCCCGGCGGGCCGGACTGCTCAGGATTTGTGTGCCCTCCTGGATGGCAGTGTAGGCCAGAGCCAGCGGGAAGTGCGGGCCATCTGCCACATGGCTTTGCCTCCTGGATCACAGAGTTAGAGGCACCTCAAGGGCTGAGCGGGTGTACAGCCTGCGATGATGCCGGGTGCACTGGTATGTCCTCTGCCATGGCGAAATCAAGACCCAGAATCAAATGTGAGACCTGGTGGCCTGCGGAGCAGGGCTGCATGATGTGGAGGGTGCCATGTTTGTGGGTCCCAGGCTTGCGGCACGTGGTGGGCCTTCATTGCGACACGCCGATGGCGGAAGGTGAGCAGTGAGGCCTGGGTGTGCAGGGGTGGCATGCACCGCTGGGCGGAGGGAGGGGCTGGGTTGCAGCTGCCTGGGTGTGCAGGGGCAGGCATGAACAGCTGGGCGGCGGGAGGGGATGGGGTGGAGCTGCCTGGGTGCACAGGGACGGACGGGCGATGTCATGTGCAAATGTTTGTACTCTGCCATTCATGTATCAGGACTCTGTTTCAGATGACGGATCTGTTTAAGATGTGGGACCTGGTGAACTGCACTACATACCGGCACGTGGACGGAGGCACACCTGTGTCAGCAGGTGAGCAGTGAGGCCTGGGTGCGCAGTGTTGGCACTCTCTCTCCCTGTCCCTCTCTTCTTTTCTCTGTGTGTCTCTCCCCCTCTCTTTCCATCTTTCTTTCTCTCCCCCTCTGTTTCCGTCTTTCTCTCTCTCCCCCTCTGTTTCCGTTTTTCTCTCTCTCCCCTCTCTTTCCGTCTTTCTCTCTCTCCCCCTCTCTTTCCGTCTTTCTCTCTCCCTCTCTTTCTCTCTCTCTGTATCTCTCGCTCTCCTTCGCTCTCTCTCCTTTGATGTGCGCAAGACACACCTTCTCATCTGGATTTTTGTCTTGCAGGCTGTGACCTACAGATTGTCCCAAGGAGAGCCACCATGTGTCTTCATTTATGTTCCGGGTTTATTTGAATACATTTTCATTTGTTAATTCGAAGGTGAATGTGACGCTCATTTTTGTGACGACACATTCATGTCACCAAATGTGATTGTGTGACATCAGGCGGATTATTTGGTACATGATTCCGTGTAGTTGATTTGGCATGTCTTTGACCGGGGGGGGGGGTGCCCGGAGAGGGTGGTGGCTGTTGTGGCCCTGTTGGGGCTCTCAGCTGCATGATCAGTGGCTCCAGGGCATCGGTTGTACTTCTGGTGTGGCTGTGGGCTGGGCTCCCTTTTCTGGTGCAGTCTGTGGTCTGACTTTACACCAGGTCAGAGCAGGTGTTACTTTCCTGCTGCTAAGGAGCCTTATCGCATGTTTTGTGATCTTATCGCCGATCTGGCTGGTCATTGAGAATGTTGCGGAGTGGTGTAGTCACGGCTTTTGGCACGGGAACGCCTACTCTCCGTCTCATTAGCGATAGTTGTGGGGGCATCTGTGGCGATGTTTTTGGCAAATGCTATCGCAGGTAAACTGGTGATATGGGCTGGTAGCACCAGCTTGTGAATGGGGAGAAACATTTATCGCAACTTTGGCTGCGATAAAGTGCTGATAACTCGGTGATAGTTCCTTGAGAATATGCCCCTTTGCTGGGCTGAGAAGGTCACAGCCTCTTTGTTGTGAGATCTTCCGCCTGGTAAATTTCTGTTCAGGCAGCCAGACGCCTTTGCATTTAGCGCATGTACAATACCTAGCAGCCTGATCCACACTTGAATAGTGTCTGTCAGGCTGACCTTTGCTCAGCCGGACAGGCACTCTTCGTGCATTGAAAAAAGGTGGCCGTGCGGGGCCTTTCCACTCTTAACGATGGGATGCGCCTGTATTTCCTACACTCCTTTATCACATCTTTGTTTCACCTTCTCAATTACTAGCCCTTCTCACCACCCAACCCCTTACCCCGTGACTCCTTTTGTTCATATTCCTCCTTTCTCACATCCTGTTGTATACAAGCACTTTCAGTGTTTCACTCTCTGCTTTACACAGGTGTGCACACTCAAGGGTGGTTGTGTTGTTATGCTCCCTATCAGCAGTGCAAATATTAAATGACCATTAAAAAAAAAAATTAGTGAAAACAAAGCAGAGTTCCACAATTTGGCAATATTCATTTAAAGGCTCGGCTGATGAGGTCTGAAGAGAGAATCATACACAGGATTGTAGACTTAAAACAATGTTGTGGTGATTTCAAGATGAAACATGGATATTTAGGTGTGGAAATTAAGCGAAGGTTTACGGGCATTTACAAATTGCTGGAGTTTGTGTTAATTCTTCGGTTTTCCACATATTTAGAAACAGCTGTGACCTACTAGGTAACTATTACTTGAAGTCGCACAGCTGCAGCCTAAGTAACTATGCTCCACACAATTGCCAACGTCTTTGCAAAGGTTTGAATGCACGTGCACCTGGCGCTGACAAATCCCAGCCTCAGCGCTGCACCTTATGAAAATTTGAGGGCCGCAACTGACAAGAAGCTTTGGCCACATTGCACACTAAAGGAGAACACAGGAGGAAAGGGCAGGATACTCGCACACTCCGAAATTGCTTGAGTGTGTTCTGTGGAATCTCAGTGGCGCTTTTAGTGCAATACTTGAGATGTTCGAGTCCCCTCTCTGAAATTAACTCACTAGCACTCGAGTGCAGGCCGATGAAAGCCTACACGTGCTTGCAGGACCTTCAGGGCTCAGCTGTTCCTTTTCGCCTGATGGCTGGAGTAAGTAAAAGGACAGGGTCGGTGTGCACGGTCCAGCTTTATCTTACAGCCCTGTCTTTATCTTCACCCTGAGTGTCTCCCTCACACTATAGAATTACGACAGCTGAGAAAACATCACATTAGAATTTCTTTCAGACAGAAACGTGTGCAATGAAACTCCCCCAATTTCTTTTCGGAAGGAATGTTAAAAAAAAAAACCCAAAGGTATCGCGTTCCAAGTGCACTTTGCACCCACAGACATCAGTGAAAAATCCGGCAGCTAAAAGATGTCGCTTGGAGCAAGTTTTTTTTTTTTAACCCCTTGACTGCTGGACCTCCTCACCACCCACCATGCTGAGCTCTTTTTAGGTCGAGCATTCGAGACCTCTTGTATGTACTTTAGTATAGACGTATTATATAATTATATGTGTATGTACTTTGTGGGCTCTGGAGATCATCCCTACGACTTGTCTGCTTCCGCTTAGGGACTTTTCTTTCTGTTCAACTGCTTCTATTTAACTGTCTTGATCGAAAAAGACCAGAGGTCAGTAAAATACCAGAATTGCTTTCTGCTGAGGGACTTTCTTTTTTTAATTTTTCCGGCAACTGCCTCTATTTAACTTTCTTGATAGAAAACGACCAGCAGAGGTCAGTAAAATACCAGAATGACTTTAGCATCCTCTAGATTCCGGTCCATAGAAATGATCTTTCACAAGCACCTGTAGATAATAGTATATTTTTACAAATCTTAGTGATATGACCACCGAAGGCCCTGATTTTATAGTGAAAACAGAGCTATACCATTTCCAGCCGAGAGGCAATATTTCTCTCCATGTGTTCCCATACCTGGCGTGTCACGCAGTTTGGTGCTTACTTTCTCTCCATGTTAAAGAACAGTTCATGTTTCAGCACCCAGACTAATGTGCTGCGTAGCTAAGTACATATAAGGTCCCAAAGCAGAGACCGATTACATTGCAAATGCTTGTTTGATTATTTTGGGTAGTTTGTGCTTTGGCCTCCATAACTGTTTTTCCAAATAGGGTATCCATGCCTAATTTGTGACCTTTTTTCCAAACTCATGGGGATTCTAAAGGTAAACAAGGTTTGTGGATTCCCTTGAGAAGAATGAGAAAATAGTAAAAATACAGTTACTTTTTGAGTTTTTGGGGGAAAATAGGAAAAAAGTGCTTAGATAAAAATATCTGTTTTTTTCAGAAAATTGTCATCAACAAACAGGTGCTGTGTTGCAGTCACCGTCTTTCAGGAGCATGCAGAGCTGAATCAAATAACTGAATTTTAAACCACACAGTTTGGGCATTTTTCAAAGAGGTAGCCCATTTTTCCTATTTTTTTTGTTGCTTTCATCCTTTTCCACACTCCAATGCCGTACCTGCTAATTCGCACAAAGAAGGGGATCGTTTAACTGTTTAGGTCTCGTCTATTATATTCTGCAAGGGATAAATAGACGAGAGTATAGTGGGCAAACCAAGGTCTTAAACCATCGCAGATTTCGGACAGTTCGTGTGGTGCACTCATGCGGAAAGCGCGTCCACATCAAAGCCATCAGCCTCCCTTCCCCAGCGCGCGCAGTGCGTGCTCGGCCTCACTTCTCCTCCCCCCAATTACATCCCGCTTTCACTTTCATGGCCGCGAGGCCGTGAGCTTCACTTCAAAGGGGCCACCAATGCTTTCAGCACTCCGCTTCCCCGCAACCAGCATTTAACCCTCCCCTTTTAGTAAAAAAAACACCACTTTTGCTATGCGTGGTTCGGCGAAATCAATCAACACAAGTCAACAACGTTGCCCGCGACTTGCAGCCCCTCATCACCATCCTGCCCCTCTGGTGCCTCACTTTAGGTTTGCAAAAGACACAAAATTGAGCACGGCATCCGTTTTCATAGCACGGCCGCGCTTTATCTCATCTGATGTGTTTAGCTTCAAGAATGGTGGGCGCGCCATCAGCGCTCCTCACCGATAATATACTGTTTTTTAAAGCACCATGGTTTTAAGACAGTGTTGTTTTTTGAAAAGTGAGGAATGCTTCAGGTTTGAGAATGGGGGTGGCACATTTCTTTTGTTATGCCTAGTTCGGCGAAATCAATCAACACAAGTCAACAATGTTGCCCACGATTTGCAGCCCCTCATCACCATCCTGCCCCTCTGGTGCCACACTTTAGGTTTGCAAAAGACACACAATTGAGCATGGCACCCGCTCTCATAGCACGGCCGCGCTTTATCTCATCTGATGTGTTTAGCTTCAAGAATGGCGGCCGCGCCATCAGCGCTCCTCACCGATAATATATTGTTTTTTAAAGCACCATGGTTTTAAGACAGTGTTGTTTTTTGAAAAGTGAGACATGCTTCAGGTTTGAGAATGGCGGTGGCGCATTTCTTTTGTTATGCATGGTTCGTCGAAATCAATCAACACAAGTCAACAATGTTGCCCGTGACTTGCAGCCCCTCATCACCATCCTGCCCCTCTGGTGCCGCACTTTAAGTTTGCAAAAGACACACAATTGAGCATGGCACCCGCTTTCAAATTAATAATATGGGCGCCACACTTAATATTTTAGCGGGGACCGCTCATATTATTGGGCAGCAAAGTGAAGCAATCAGCCACCACAAGGGTTGCGAGCCAACCAGCACTGTAAACTGGGCACTGCACCCCAGAACTCCTTTCCACACATGTTCAGTCTAATAGACAAAATCCTGCCTTAATATGGGTCATCAAGGAGGCCAGTCACTCACCTAACATGCATAGAGTGCGGTTTATACCCCATGGTCCTCCACGGCTGGGAGCGGCATGCTACACCCACTCACAGCTGCAGCACAGTTCTCCCCCTACTGTCGTAAGCCACTCAGGACCATGATCCTAGGATCTGCTCCCATCACCCGCGTCACTACAGTAAGGGTGCTTAGGGGCCAGATGTAGGAAAATCGTATTTACCGATTCATAAATACCGAATTTTACCGATTCGGTATTTATGAATCGGTAAATATGAAGGCGGGAGATTTAGGAAGAATCGGTAATTGAATTACCGATTCTTTAAAATTCGGTATTTACTGATTCGGTAAATACCGAATCTGTATTTCTTATTGATTCCTATGGGCTGTGAAGCCCATAGGAATCAATGGGAAATACCAATTCGGTAATTACAGAATCGGTAAATAACGATTCCTGCAAGGGTGCAGGGGGTGTCACTTTGACACCCTGTAGCACCCCAAATACAGGCATGTTTGCCATGTGGCACACAGACATGCCCTAAGGGCATGTCTGTCTGTCACATGGCATAGGTGTGCATGCACACCTGGATTCGGTATTTTACCACCCAATTGGATTGGGTGGTAAAATACCGAATCTGTAAGGCCTTTGGGACTCTGAAGAGTCCCACCTACATCCGAAAGTTACTGACTCGGTAAAAATACCGATTCGGTATTTTACCGATTCGGTAAATTTACAGAATCGGTAAATTTACAGAATCGGTAAAATAGGGCCCCTACATGCCAATTCTTAAATACCAGTCGGTAACGGCCGAAATCGGCCGTTACCGACCGGTATTTAGGCTCCTACATCTGGCCCTTAGAGTATTACGGCAGCAGTTGGGTGCCCGAAGACGACGCAGCTCACAGTGTCGGCCTGCGCTATCGCAACGCTGCTCCGGATCTTTCACTCCCCGGGGCAGCCATCTAATGTGGAGGGAAAATAGCTTATTGTTTGGTAAATCTTGTGACCCAGTACTGCATAATTTTGTATTTTGAAATAATCGGTTCAGGTAGGCATATCAAGGCTAAAGGTCTTGCCTACGGGACAAGAACTAACAGCTTGTTCAGTGTTTAGCCATGTTGTAAGTGTTGTCCGTCATCTATTATAGCTCTGGTTGTTATTCTACAGGCCAAGGCTTTCAATTACAAGCAACGCTCTTAACAACAGCAGAATTTGTACCAACCAAGGCACTACATGTCTCTAGCTTCACAGCTCCGACCACTTGTTTATAGCACTATGGTGATCCCAAAAGTCCTGCTGCATTAAAAAAATTACATATCTGATTGCATAGCAAGTGTTATTATTCCCCAACGCAGTTGTACTCCTTGTATCGACCCTTATAGGATTAAGGTACAAGTCATCTCGTTTGTTTGCAACCTGTGAATGCAAGTATATCCCAGCAGCAGGAGCCTAACACACTGTGCTATGTTATAAGCTAAACAGAGGTGTGTAGGGGTGGTGTGTGATATTCCTTCATGATAAGTGAATAGATTGTCATGCTATGTTCATTTAGCACCCTCAGTTGGAGCTGCGGTGCATCACCACATCATCACTCAGCGCTACCCCAGCATCACTCAGCACCACCACATTATCACTCAGCACCACCACATTATCACTCAGCACCACCACAGCACCACTCAGCACCACCACAGCACCACTCAGCACCACCACAACATCACTCAGCGCCATGCCAGCATCACTCAGGACCACTCAGCACCACCATAGCACCACTCAGCACCACCACAGCATCACTCAGAGCCACCCCAGCATCACTCAGCACCAACACAGCACCAGTCAGCACCACCACAGCACCACTCAGCACCACCACAGCATCACTCAGCGCCACCCCAGCATCTCTCAGCACCACCACATTATCACTCAGCACCACCACATTATCACTCAGCACCACCACAGCACCACTCAGCACCACCACAGCATCACTCAGCACCACCACAGCATCACTCAGCACCACCACAGCATCACTCAGCACCACCACAGCATCACTCAGCACCACCACAGCATCACTCAGCGCCTCCACAGCATCACTCACGGCCTCCATAACATCACTCACGCCCTCCACAGCATCACTCACGGCCTCCACAGCATCACTCAGGGCCACCACAGCATCACTCAGGGGCACCACAACATCACTATGTGCTACCACAGCATCACTGAACGCCACAGCATCACTCCTCGCTACCACAACATCACTCCGCGCCATCACAGCATCAATCTGTGCAACCATTCAACAACAACTGGTTCAAATATGTTCTCTCAATGTTTCAAGCTTTATTACAAATGTCACAAAAAGATGTTAATATTTCACTTATGTTCTTGGATTTTCTTCACAATAAAATACACTGAACATAATCTTCACAAAAGTTATTTACAAAAGTTTAAGCTATTGCCATTATAAATTACAATCACTTTTATTTAACCCCTTAATTGCTGCCGTCGGCCAACGGTCGTCACGGCCACTACCTCCCCAGTGCTGCGCACGACCGTTGGACGTCCATTCAGCACTAGTTCCAATGGACAGCGCAGCACTGGGGAGGTCTATTTACAACGCTTTAAAGGGGTTAAGTATTAATTATTTGAAAAAATTAAAAGCCATTGTTATTTGTAATATCAATACATCTAAGTCACGTAAATACAAAACATGTTGAATTACAAATGCTATAGGTGTCACATTTGCGAAAGTTATAACTATTGGCATTGTAAATGACAAAGCTATTAATTTAGCTATTTTCAAAACCAACACATAAATAAAAAAATTGTCATTTACAAGACCAATAGCTCAAACTTTCCTAATGTGAGACCTATTGCATTGCAAATGCTTGTTTTATTCATTTTGTTTCTCTGCACTGTGTCACTTTTATGGTTTGGGGGACCTTTAGACTCGCCTGTTAGAGCAAGCAGGTGCCATTTTGGGGAGTTGATGCATAGTCTTCGTCTAGCAGAAGGCTATTTAATGCACATGTTAGCGCAGCGGCACAGCAGGTGCGCACAGTGGGTGTGCTGATGGTGCGCCCGGGGCGAGCCTGTCGGCACCAGTCTGTGTCAGGACTGCACCAGGCACCAGGAACCCTGTTCATTTTCCTCCTATGAGATACTCGTTGGAAACGCTGCTGCAATCTAACCCCATAGGTAAGAGAAATTGGTTGTAATCTATTTAATTTTAGTAAGGAGTAAGAGTGCTTTTGTTGCAGTAATTGAAACTGATGCCTACTGACAAGCCACAACAAAGCTCTGATATTCAAACAAACTCGCTGAGCTGCTTCTTGATGAATTCCTGTTCCCTTATTTAACACAGATATGAATTTTTAAAGAACCACCCCCAGTTTTTTTTTTTTACAGAAACCTGGCCAGATGAAGCATTTGACCCAGACTTTGCCATTGCACTCCCAGATGGTTACGCTGTAGAAGCCCCCTTTATAATGTGATACCAAATATATACTTTAACACCTTGTGTGCTCATGATGGCTTCCGGCCGTCATGAGTCACGGTAGTCATGTGCTCATGACGGCCCGCAGCCGTCCGAACATTGCTGCTCCGCCCACGCGTGGTTTATTCCCCGCCTGTGCAGGAGAATTAATCAGTGGGCGGAGTTCGGATGGCTCCCGGCGTCATGAGCACACGCCTACTGTGACTCATGATGGCCGGGAGCCGTCCTCAGTATGGCAGCGCCACGCCCAGCCCCGCCCCCCTCTCGCACCGCGGGGGAATTTGCCCCGCAGCAAAGAAATTAAAGGCCTGTAGAAAGTTGACACAAAATAATTAATTAAAAGTTATTGGAGCTGCTGAAAGTAGAGATGCTTTTGTAACGTAATGCTTTCTCAAGAACCACTTTCAGACAGTACATGACACTTGCTTAGCCATAGACGTATGGACACACATAACGTGGAAGTGGCACAGTCTATGTGCACGGTACTAGAACAGATGTCAGATTTGTTTTTTAAATTTTTGTACAGGTATGACAATATGATTTTTTGGTGAACAACACTTACAACGCAACTTTTACATCGCAGAGCCTTTACAACGCAACCATTACAACGCAAACTATTACAACGCATTGCTCTGGGGGGCGCTCTAGGATAGGGAATAGGTTAATTTACTATCCAATAACCTTCCCTAGTGTCCACGGGGACTGGAGTTGGAATAGTAAATTAAACTATTCACTATCCAGCACCCCAAAGCACTATGCGTTGTAATGGACTGCGTTGTAATACTTACGTTGTAAAGGCATGCAATGTAAATGCATGCGTTGTAATGTCATACATCCTGATTTTTTGGTTTTTTCCTTCATTCCCCTACAGAGTGTAATAGGTTTCCTGGTTTTGAAATGCTTGCATGCATGTGCTTAATGATAAATGTTTTCACCCTCTCATATCTGGTTAGAAAGCTCCACTGATGAAAATATGTTCTATTATTCTGACAATGTGGCCCACACATTGCACCACTACTGATTTCTCACTGATTTCTCCCCTAGCAACGGGTCATAGACAGGGAGTGTTTGGTAAAGAATACTCCATATGTGCTAGCCACAGATAAGTATGCAAATGTTCAACATGATTTAGGAGACACACCTTTCCCCGATAGAGATAGAGCTCTAATAGTGGTTCATACATCAGCAATAACATAGGCTCACTGCAAAATTCTTATGCAGTGGGCACGGCTAGACGTGTACTGGAATGTACTGCAAAGTTGACAACATGAAGGAAGAATAGTGGACATTTACACAGACAGTCAATATACTTTGGAGAGGCCCCTGATCTTGGCCAGCTGTGGGCTATCAGGGGATACTTTACCTCAGCTGGCCAAATATTACAGTGTGCACCCTTAATGGCACAACTATTGCAAGGCTTGTTGCCACCAAAGAGAGTTTCAATTGTAGAATGTGCTACACACACCTCCTCCAAAGACTATGTATCACGAGGTAAAGCCTTCATGATGCAAATAAAAAGAAAAGAAAAAAAAAGAAAGGAATAGCATTAACTGATTGCGAGAACACAATGGTTCGAATTGCTTCTACTCCACATGATGTCATGATATCAAGATAAGGGATAATGATATGTACTATGACCCAAAGTATATTATATAAGGGGGTGGTGGAAGAAAAGAAGGAACGGAAAAGGGGAGGATGCAGGCAAAAAAAAAGAGGGAATATGGATAGGCCCAAATGGAAAAATATGTTTACCAAAGATAATGCTTGCTCCAATGGCCCGACTTTTTCATGGTCCATCACATATAGGATGTGATGGAATGATTAGACTGTTTTCCCAAATGCTGGTACAACGATTAAATTGGGAAGGGTACTTCCACTGCCCCAGGCCACTTCCCTTCCCCACATGAAATGGACTTCATCGACATGTACCCTGCTCACAAGTACGTGTAGGTTATTATGTTCATGTTCAGCAAATGGACTGAGGCATACCGATCCAAGAACTGCGATGCGCAAACTGATGCCTCCTGAAAGAGTTCATTCCACGCTTTTAAGTGCCTATGCTTTTGGGTTCTGACAATGGACCGATGTTCATCTCACATGTGATTGAGGGGTTGTGCAAGGGGCTAGGAGCAGCACAGAAACTACATTGTGCCTATCATCCACCAGCAGCGCGTGTTGTTGAGAGAAAGAACGGAGTGTTAGAAAATAAAATTGGAAAGATTTGTGCAATCACTAAACTGACCTGGATTGATGCACAACCCCTTGCTCTGTTGTCCATGAGAAGCACCTCAGACAGAGTGACAAAGCTCAGCCCAGATGAAATTGTGTTTGGATGGCCAATGAACATTCCAGGCCACATGCCTATTGTTCCTCTGTCCATATCCGATGAGCTGCTTCTTCAATACTACTGCTGTAGGGCCTTCCTGAAGAAGAGACACCAGCAGCCCACGGCCTCCAGTCAGGTGACTGGGTCTGAAGAAAAGCTCATACCGGACGACACTGCCTCCAGCCAAGGTGGAAAGGCCCTTACCAGGTTCTCCTGACGACAGCAACGGCTATCAAGTGTGAGGGGCTGACATACTGGATCCACAGCTCCCACACCAAGAAAGCAGCAGGGCTGGATCAAGGAAGGCAAGCTCCACCTACACCAACAGTGTCATCTGATTTACACTGCAGGTACAATATTTGCTCCAGCAGGCCAGGCCTCCAACAGTAAGCTCAATTCGACAGAGGCAGATCCCTGCTCGCTGCAGGCCCGGCCTCCAAGAAGAAGGCACAACTCAACTGAGGTAGCATCCCTGCTACAAACAGCAGGCCTGACCACCGGATACTACCATCCAAGGACCCCTACGTTCTCTTCAAGTGCTAGTGACTGACTTCCTGGATCAATGGTTCTAATACAAAGAAATCAGTGACTCCGCCGCCACCAGAGGAGCCTCCAGTGCCTTCCCCTGCTTCGCATCCAGGACAGCCTCATTACAACCTGCGTTCCACGAAAGGTACCAAGTCAGAAAGGTACACAAGCACATCCTGGAGGGTTGTGCGTGCTGCACACACTGGAGTAGGAAGAGTGTGCAAGCGGGCCCCAACAATACATCAACAAAAGACATCTGGAACATCAGTGCCCCAACCCCTCAGTACACAAGCTGTGACAACAAGACATATTTACCTTCTTCATCACTTTGTTTTCTTCATATTGAAAGTGCCTAAGTAATAGAAGTCCTTGATAACCTCTCAAATTACTCAAAGACAGGCACCAACGGTTACTTTTCTATTTACAGGTATCACTGATGCTCTGCATTATTCCTCAGCAGACTTTTGAAAAGAGTGAAAGTGCAACATAAGATAAGACATTCTTCCAACTAGTCACACTAGCCACACGTACCAACGACTGGAACAATGCCTCAAGACTTTCAGAACAGTGAGAGAAAATGACCATGGGTGCTACTAGCAATATTCATCCCCCATTGTTGCCATTATAATTACTAGTGCCTAGTAAATATTAACATGCAGAGTAATAGGGGACACCACATTGTGTCATCTATAACTATAGAATAGATACACTCACCTGGAAGTTCCATTGCCAATGTTACAGACCACACCATTTAGAAATAGAATTAGGAAAGGTTCGGGAAAGTACACACCACAAATATAATTAAGAAATGACTAGGTTTTATAGGGCACAAATTGCAAAGAATACAATAGAAAGGGAACATATTGCGAAAGGGCACCAATGATAGTGCTGCATAGCAGTGTCATTGTTAGTTCTCTGAGGTTCGCAAAGTTCAGAGTAGTGGTTTGCACTGTGGTCAGGATAATTGCACTAACTGGGAACAATACAACTGTGCTAGTTACAACACTCTGCCTCCTAAGGAGTAATTTTGAGGTACCAACATGATGCTGGGGAGGCCCTGCGAGTAAGATGTAGTGATTTGGTATCAGATGGGGTAATGTAGAAGCTGCCTTTATAATGTGATGCCACATATCTTCTTTAAAGGCCTTTAGAAAGATGACACAAAATAATGAATTAAAGGTTACTGGAGCTGCTGAATGTAAAGATGATTTTGTAGCGTAATGCTTTCTCAAGAACCACTTTCAGACAGTACATGACGCTAACTTAGCCATAGGCGTATAGACACACATAATGTGGAAGTGGCACAGTCTATCTGCACGGTACTAGAGCAGAAGTCGCAAATCACTTCTGTAGAAATTACCGTTACTGGTAAATTGCATTATGTTGGACAGTCCCAAAATGTCACGAACAGAGCTCACACAGGTAGCAACAAGTCACAGCACCTCAGACCATGCAGGTACCACGCAGTGCTCGCATCTTCTGATTGGCCTAGCATTCTATACTTGTGTAACTTGCTGAGGCTAGGCTATTGAAGTGTCATGATCCTGTACTTTTACTGAATATATTGCATGAATAGTGACAATTTTCCTTCTGTGGTTTGTACCAATGAAAGCTGTCAGAAACGTCACCTCTTCGGACACTCAGCGGCTATGCTGACTGTCTCCATGCTGCACGTATTGGTATTATCTAGAATACATTTTCTCTATCATATGTGATGATTGCTATTATTTCATTTGCACAAAGAAGGGGATAGTTTAACTGTTTTTATTCATTTTGTTTCTCTGCACTGTGTTACTTTTATGATTTGGGGGAGCTTTAGACTCGCCTGTTAGAGGGAGCAGGCGCCATTTTGTGGAGTTGATGCATAATCTTCGTCTAGCAGAAGGCTATTTAATGCACATGTTAGTGCAGCGGCGCAGCAGGTGCGCACAGTGGGTGTGCTGATGGTGCGCCAGGGGCGAGCCTGTCGGCACCAGTCTGTGCCAGGACTGCGCCAGGCACCAGGAACCCTGTTCGTTTTCCGTCTATGAGATACTCGGTGGAAACGCTGCTGCAAACTAACCCCGTAGGTAAGAGAACTGGTTGTAATCTATTTAATTCTAGTAAGGAAGAAGAGTGCTTTTGTTGCAGTAATTGCAACTGATGCCTACTGACAAGCCACGACAAAGCTTCGATATTCAAACAAACTCACTGAGCTGCTTCTTGATGAATTCCTGTTCCTTTATTAAACAAAAATATGAGGAGTACCACCCCACGTTTGTATTTTTGACAGAAACATGGGCAGACGAAGCTTTTGACCCAGACTTTGCCATTGCACTCCCAGATGGTTACGCCACCAGGAGGCTTGATCGAATTGCCAAACATGGAGGCTTCATTGCCATACCATGAATCACTTGAAGTAATTTGCGAACCCTCAAACCTAGCGGATCGCGAGGCTCTCTCTTTTAAATTTAACTTAATTGACCAGTATATGTTTGATGGCTTCTTAATCTTTAGGCCCCTTTTAAACAACTTTATACAGACAAGTATTCATTAGCCTAATTTTACAATTTAGGGGATTTTAATTTTCATTTAGAGGAGCTTGGTAATAATGAAACAGCATTGTTAACTGATACCCTAAGCTGTTTTAATATGAATCAGATGGTGAAGAAAGCTACATATAAGGCAGACCATATCTTTAATGACATTTTTTCCAATTATCCCAATCTTAAAGTGGAAGCGGTACTACCGATTATTTCATCAGATCACAACGCAGTTCTTTTTAGACTAAATCTATCCGCTCCTAAGCCTACAGTAAACATGGCTGGGAAGATTAAAAAGAGCCGATTTGAATGAAGCTTATTTACAAAGGGGGTGGTGATGGACAGAGTATCTGAATTAAGCAGATCACTCATACCCAGTCAAGAGATCAGGGCTTGATCCATCTCCGTTTTTTAGCTCACTGCACCATCCCAGTTCAGAACCTGGCTATATGCATCATGGGAACAGGGCAGACCAAACTACCAAGCCAATTCTTCACTAGGAAGGAAACAAGCTTCCGGGGACCGGTTTCTGGCATTGCAGCCGTCTTCGGCCCGGCTTGCTTGAATCCTGATGGTGCAGTGAGCAAGGGACTCGCATCCGAGCATACCCTTCCACGCTTGTGGTGGCCAAAAATTATTTACAAAGGAGGTGGTGATGGACAGAGTATCTGAATTAAGCAGATCACTCATACCCAGTCAAGAGATCAGGGCTTGATCCATCTCCGTTTTTTAGCTCACTGCACCATCCCAGTTCAGAACCTGGCTATATGCAAATTAGTCTGTCCCTGGCCCAGTGCATCATGGGAACAGGGCAGACCAAACTACCAAGCCAATTCTTCACTAGGAAGGAAACAAGCTTCCGGGGACCGGTTTCTGGCATTGCAGCCGTCTTCAGCCCGGCTTGCTTGAATCCTGATGGTGCAGTGATCAAGGGACTCGCATCCGAGCATACCCTTCCACGCTTGTGGTGGCCCAAAATTATTTACAAAGGGGGTGGTGATGGACAGAGTATCTGAATTAAGCAGATCACTCATACCCAGTCAAGAGATCAGGGCTTGATCCATCACCGTTTTTTAGCTCACTGCACCATCCCAGTTCAGAACCTGGCTATATGCAAATTAGTCTGTCCCTGGCCCAGTGCATCATGGGAACAGGGCAGACCAAACTACCAAGCCAATTCTTCACTAGGAAGGAAACAAGCTTCCGGGGACCGGTTTCTGGCATTGCAGCCGTCTTCGGCCCGGCTTGCTTGAATCCTGATGGTGCAGTGAGCAAGGGACTCGCATCCGAGCATACCCTTCCACGCTTGTGGTGGCCAAAAATTATTTACAAAGGGGGTGGTGATGGACAGAGTATCTGAATTAAGCAGATCACTCATACCCAGTCAAGAGATCAGGGCTTGATCCATCACCGTTTTTTAGCTCACTGCACCATCCCAGTTCAGAACCTGGCTATATGCAAATTAGTCTGTCCCTGGCCCAGTGCATCATGGGAACAGGGCAGACCAAACTACCAAGCCAATTCTTCACTAGGAAGGAAACAAGCTTCCGGGGACCGGTTTCTGGCATTGCAGCCGTCTTCGGCCCGGCTTGCTTGAATCCTGATGGTGCAGTGAGCAAGGGACTCGCATCCGAGCATACCCTTCCACGCTTGTGGTGGCCAAAAAATTATTTACAAAGGGGGTGGTGATGGACAGAGTATCTGAATTAAGCAGATCACTCATACCCAGTCAAGAGATCAGGGCTTGATCCATCACCGTTTTTTAGCTCACTGCACCATCCCAGTTCAGAACCTGGCTATATGCAAATTAGTCTGTCCCTGGCCCAGTGCATCATGGGAACAGGGCAGACCAAACTACCAAGCCAATTCTTCACTAGGAAGGAAACAAGCTTCCGGGGACCGGTTTCTGGCATTGCAGCCGTCTTCGGCCCGGCTTGCTTGAATCCTGATGGTGCAGTGAGCAAGGGACTCGCATCCGAGCATACCCTTCCACGCTTGTGGTGGCCAAAAATTATTTACAAAGGGGGTGGTGATGGACAGAGTATCTGAATTAAGCAGATCACTCATACCCAGTCAAGAGATCAGGGCTTGATCCATCACCGTTTTTTAGCTCACTGCACCATCCCAGTTCAGAACCTGGCTATATGCAAATTAGTCTGTCCCTGGCCCAGTGCATCATGGGAACAGGGCAGACCAAACTACCAAGCCAATTCTTCACTAGGAAGGAAACAAGCTTCCGGGGACCGGTTTCTGGCATTGCAGCCGTCTTCGGCCCGGCTTGCTTGAATCCTGATGGTGCAGTGAGCAAGGGACTCGCATCCGAGCATACCCTTCCACGCTTGTGGTGGCCAAAAATTATTTACAAAGGGGGTGGTGATGGACAGAGTATCTGAATTAAGCAGATCACTCATACCCAGTCAAGAGATCAGGGCTTGATCCATCACCGTTTTTTAGCTCACTGCACCATCCCAGTTCAGAACCTGGCTATATGCAAATTAGTCTGTCCCTGGCCCAGTGCATCATGGGAACAGGGCAGACCAAACTACCAAGCCAATTCTTCACTAGGAAGGAAACAAGCTTCCGGGGACCGGTTTCTGGCATTGCAGCCGTCTTCAGCCCGGCTTGCTTGAATCCTGATGGTGCAGTGAGCAAGGGACTCGCATCCGAGCATACCCTTCCACGCTTGTGGTGGCCAAAAATTATTTACAAAGGGGGTGGTGATGGACAGAGTATCTGAATTAAGCAGATCACTCATACCCAGTCAAGAGATCAGGGCTTGATCCATCACCGTTTTTTAGCTCACTGCACCATCCCAGTTCAGAACCTGGCTATATGCAAATTAGTCTGTCCCTGACCCAGTGCATCATGGGAACAGGGCAGACCAAACTACCAAGCCAATTCTTCACTAGGAAGGAAACAAGCTTCCGGGGACCGGTTTCTGGCATTGCAGCCGTCTTCGGCCCGGCTTGCTTGAATCCTGATGGTGCAGTGAGCAAGGGACTTGCATCCGCGCATACCCTTCCACGCTTGTGGTGGCCAAAAATTATTTACAAAGGGGGTGGTGATGGACAGAGTATCTGAATTAAGCAGATCACTCATACCCAGTCAAGAGATCAGGGCTTGATCCATCACCGTTTTTTAGCTCACTGCACCATCCCAGTTCAGAACCTGGCTATATGCAAATTAGTCTGTCCCTGGCCCAGTGCATCATGGGAACAGGGCAGACCAAACTACCAAGCCAATTCTTCACTAGGAAGGAAACAAGCTTCCGGGGACCGGTTTCTGGCATTGCAGCCGTCTTCGGCCTGGCTTGCTTGAATCCTGATGGTGCAGTGAGCAAGGGACTCGCATCCGCGCATACCCTTCCACGCTTGTGGTGGCCAAAAATTATTTACAAAGGGGGTGGTGATGGACAGAGTATCTGAATTAAGCAGATCACTCATACCCAGTCAAGAGATCAGGGCTTGATCCATCACCGTTTTTTAGCTCACTGCACCATCCCAGTTCAGAACCTGGCTATATGCAAATTAGTCTGTCCCTGGCCCAGTGCATCATGGGAACAGGGCAGACCAAACTACCAAGCCAATTCTTCACTAGGAAGGAAACAAGCTTCCGGGGACCGGTTTCTGGCATTGCAGCCGTCTTCGGCCCGGCTTGCTTGAATCCTGATGGTGCAGTGAGCAAGGGACTCGCATCCGAGCATACCCTTCCACGCTTGTGGTGGCCAAAAATTATTTACAAAGGGGGTGGTGATGGACAGAGTATCTGAATTAAGCAGATCACTCATACCCAGTCAAGAGATCAGGGCTTGATCCATCACCGTTTTTTAGCTCACTGCACCATCCCACTTCAGAACCTGGCTATATGCAAATTAGTCTGTCCCTGGCCCAGTGCATCATGGGAACAGGGCAGACCAAACTACCAAGCCAATTCTTCACTAGGAAGGAAACAAGCTTCCGGGGACCGGTTTCTGGCATTGCAGCCGTCTTCGGCCCGGCTTGCTTGAATCCTGATGGTGCAGTGAGCAAGGGACTCGCATCCGAGCATACCCTTCCACGCTTGTGGTGGCCAAAAATTATTTACAAAGGGGGTGGTGATGGACAGAGTATCTGAATTAAGCAGATCACTCATACCCAGTCAAGAGATCAGGGCTTGATCCATCACCGTTTTTTAGCTCACTGCACCATCCCAGTTCAGAACCTGGCTATATGCAAATTAGTCTGTCCCTGGCCCAGTGCATCATGGGAACAGGGCAGACCAAACTACCAAGCCAATTCTTCACTAGGAAGGAAACAAGCTTCCGGGGACCGGTTTCTGGCATTGCAGCCGTCTTCGGCCCGGCTTGCTTGAATCCTGATGGTGCAGTGAGCAAGGGACTCGCATTCGAGCATACCCTTCCACGCTTGTGGTGGCCAAAAATTATTTACAAAGGGGGTGGTGATGGACAGAGTATCTGAATTAAGCAGATCACTCATACCCAGTCAAGAGATCAGGGCTTGATCCATCACCGTTTTTTAGCTCACTGCACCATCCCAGTTCAGAACCTGGCTATATGCAAATTAGTCTGTCCCTGGCCCAGTGCATCATGGGAACAGGTCAGACCAAACTACCAGAAACCGGTCCCCGGAAGCTTGTTTCCTTCCCAGTGTAAGAATTGGCTTTTGTAGTTTGGTTTGCCCTGTTCCCATCATGCACTGGGACAGGAACAGACTAATTTGCATACAGCCAGGTTCTGAAGCTGGGATGGTGCAATGAGCTAAAAAACGGTGTTGGATCTAGCCCTGATCTCTTGACTGGGTGAGAGTATTCTGCTTAATTCAGAGACTCTGTCCCTCACCACCCCTTGTTGTAAATTATTTTGTCCACCCTAAGCGTGGAAGGGTATACTCAGACATGAGTCCCTTGCTCATTGCACCATCAGGATTCAAGCAAGCCGGGCCGAAGATGACTGTAATGCCAGAAACCGGTCCCGGGAAGCTTGTTTCCTTCCCAGTGTAAGAATTGGCTTTTGTAGTTTGGTTTGCCCTGTTCCCATCATGCACTGGGACAGGAACAGACTAATTTGCATACAGCCAGGTTCTGAAGCTGGGATGGTGCAATGAGCTAAAAAACGGTGTTGGATCTAGCCCTGATCTCTTGACTGGGTGAGAGTATTCTGCTTAATTCAGAGACTCTGTCCCTCACCACCCCTTGTTGTAAATTATTTTGTCCACCCTAAGCGTGGAAGGGTATACTCAGACATGAGTCCCTTGCTCATTGCACCATCAGGATTCAAGCAAGCCGGGCCGAAGACGGCTGTAATGCCAGAAACCGGTCCCCGGAAGCTTGTTTCCTTCCTAGTGTAAGAATTGGCTTTTGTAGTTTGGTTTGCCCTGTTCCCATCATGCACTGGGACAGGAACAGACTAATTTGCATACAGCCAGGTTCTGAAGCTGGGATGGTGCAATGAGCTAAAAAACGGTGTTGGATCTAGCCCTGATCTCTTGACTGGGTGAGAGTATTCTGCTTAATTCAGAGACTCTGTCCCTCACCACCCCTTGTTGTAAATTGATTTGAATGAAGCAGCATTGTATAATAAGTGGTTACACATGTCAGGGTGTAATTTGGTGCTGATAAAAAAATAGGAAAAACATTTAGAAATAGTCCAACCCCACCTTGGTTGTCTCATAAATTAGGAGAAATGAAACAAAAGTGTTGCAGGCAAGAAAAAATCTGGAGATCTAATTATATTGAGAATGAAAAAGCCAGATATAGAAGTTTAATTCAGGATTATAAAAAACTCATTATCGAGGAAAAAAAGACAAATACTATATGGAGAAAAGTAATCTCGCCTCAACTCATTAAAATTACTTTTTTAAACTGTTCAGATACTAGCGAGCCCTATAGACCAGAGTGGTCCTCCCCCCAACCAGTCCTTTTATGATAAACCTGTAATAATGTTTAAAGACAAAGTGGAAGCAAGTTACAGTGAATTTAACTTCACTAGATACTCGCATGATCAAACCGCTTATTCTCTTCCTCTGATTACTAAAAATGTTGAGTTCAGTAACTTTCCCCTGTTGACAGTTAACCAAATGCTTGAGCTAATCAGGTATACCAAGTTGGGAACTCCCTCAGATCCTTGTCCGCCTAAGGTGGTGCACAATGTGCGTCATAATATAGCTCTGTTACTTATGACTCTGTTTAACACTAATATCAAGGATGGCTGTTTTCTTGCGGAATAGAAAAAGCCTCTGCTCTGCCACTATTGAAAAAGCCTTCCAGTATTTGAATAAAATGAAATGAAAAGAGTATTTGTAAAGCGCGGTAGCTACCCTGAGGCATCCTAGCGCTGCGGACAATCGCGTGTGAGAGGGCAAGGGGAGCCTGTTCTAGTCATTAAACAGCTGGGGTTTGAGTTTTTTTCTGAAGGACATTAAGTTGGGTTCCCCACATAGGTGCAGGGGTAGGGAGTTCCAGAGTTTGGTTGTGTTGTAGGAGAAGGAACGTCCACCGCATCTAACCTTCTTGACTCTGGGTACTGTGAGAAGGTATGAGAGGGTAGATCTAAGCTGTCTGTTTGGTTGGTATGGGGAGACCAATGTGTGATTGATAGTGGCACCTGATTTCCAGAAGGCTCAATGTGCGATGCATAGGGCCTAGAATGCGATTCTGTTCCTGACGGGGAGCCAATGGAGCTTCCTGAGTTCTCTTTTGACTGGGGTGTGATGCGGGATCGGGAGAAGGGTGCATTCTGCACAGTTGTGGATAACCTGCAGCTTGTTTAAGGTGGACTGTGGGGCCCCTAGGTAGAGGGCATTTCCAAAATCCAAACGCGACAGGATTAAACCTTGGATCATGATCCATCTGGCATTGAAGGGTAGAAGGGGAGTAATTTTTCGGATAAGTCTGAGTAGACCAAAGCAGGTAGCTGATAATTTTGCTGCTTGATAATTGAAAATGAGGGGCTTGTCCAGCCAGACGCCAAGGCTTTTGATTGTGTCCTTGGGCGCCGGAGGGGGTCCAAGGCAGGTGGGCGGGCGAGAGGTAGTCGATTTTGGGGTTGGGGCGGTGACCTTGTAGCATTAGCTCAGTTTTGTCTCCGTTTAGTTTGAGACAGGAAGATGTCATCCAGGAGGTCACTGCCTCGCGATTACTGGGAGCGATTTGAGACTGACTCAGGGCCACCACTAGCTGAGTATCGTCTGTGTAGGTGATTATTTTTAGCCCAAAGGGGCAGACGATCTCGGCAAGGGGGCTCATGTACACATTGAAAAGCGTAGGGCTTAGGGAAGAGCCCTGCGGCACACCACAGTCGAGGGGTTTGCTGACGGATCTGGTGTCACCTTCGAAGACCTGGAAGGATCGCTCCTTTAAGAAGGATTCGAACCATGCGATTGCTATTGATGAGACTCCTAGGTTGGTGAGTCGTTGCAGTAGTATGCTGTGGTTTACAGTGTCGAAGGCGGCACTTAGGTCTAGCAGGATGATGGCTACCGTGCCTCCCTGATCCGTGATCTTCCTTGCCTCTTCTATCACATTGATAAGGGCAGTCTCAGTTCCGTGCATGGGTCGAAAACCCGTTTGGGTGGGGTCAAGTAGCTGATGGGTATCTAGAAACTCCATCAGGGTCTTGTTGACGTGTTTCTCCAAGATCTTGCTGAGCCAGGGCAGCAGGGATATAGGTCGATAGTTCCCTGGAATATTGGGGTCTAGGCTGGGTTTCTTGAGGAGCGCTCTGACCATGGCCCGTTTCCAAGGAAGCGGGACAATTCCGGTGGCTAGTGAGGTGTTGAGTAATTCTAAGATGGTGGGAAGGATGTGCGTGGTGATTGCCAGCAGAGAGCGTGGTGGTGCTGGGTCGTTGGGAGATCCGGATTTTACAAGGTGCATTATGGATTGTAGTGAGGGTAGGTCAAGTAGGGGAAGGTTGACGAGTGTCACTGGAATGTGTGGTTGTGGTTCAGAAGGAGTGATTAGTGGAGTTGGGGCTTGGGTGAGGGGGAAGGAGGTGTAAATGCTTTGTATTTTATTATGGAAGAATTCTGCCAGGTCGTTACAGCGGGCTTGGGGATTGAGGGGGGTTTGAGGTTTTTCTGGAGGTTTGAGAAGGGATTTTGCGATTTTATACATTTCCTTGGGTTTGGATCCAGCTGCATTGATCTTGCTCTCGTATAAAGCTGCTTGCGCTGTTCTAATTTCATTTTTGTACGTTTTTATTGTGGCTCTTTACGCCGTTTTCCTGGGGAGGGAGTAGTCTAGGCGCCAGTATCTCTCTAGTTTTTTACATTGACGTTTCTTTTCTCGCAAGTCCTGGGAGTACCAGGGGGCACTCTTAGTGGTGCGCTTTGGTTTTGTTACAGTAATGGGGAGAACAGAGTCTAGGGCATTTGAGATCCACTTGTTGAAGTTCTCATTGGCTGTAGAGGGATCCGCATTGCAGGGTGGTTTGAGGGAGTCTAAAGCTAATGTCCATTCTGCTAGGGGGAGTTTGGACCAGTTACGTTCCTTCCGGGTAGCTATATTGGATACTTGATGGGGGGCTGGGCATCCCCAGGAGGCAGGGATTAGAACATGGTCAGTCCATGGGAGGGGCAGAGGGTTTCCTGCCAAAAGACCTGGACAGTTGATGAAGATGGGGTCTAGGAGATGACCCTTAGAATGGGTAGGTTTTAGCACTAATTGTTGAAGCTGTAGGGCAGCAAGACTGGAAATTATTTCGAACGCATTGTTGTCTGAGGTGTTATCAAAGTGGATGTTAAAATCTCCCAGGAGAGTGAAGTTAGAAGAGCTACACACTAGGTTAGCTATGGAGGATGGTAGGGAGTCAAGGTACTGTCCCAGAGTCCCAGGAGGATGGTATATAAGTATTCCTGACAGAGTACTTGTCGGGGAGAAATCTAGGGCGAATAAAAGACTTTCGCAGTTGGAGATTGGGTGATGGGAGCTGCGGCAGCTATAGCAATCTTTGTAAATGATCGCTAAGCCGCCTCCTTTTCCAGTTGTGCGGTCTTCACGCACAATTTGGTATCCTTTAGGTAGTGCCTGGACAATGTCGGGGTCTGACTCGAGATTGAGCCAAGTTTCGGTCAGAAACAGGGCGTCAGGACTATATTCTTCTAGTAATAGTGAGATCTCAGTGGTGTGTTTTGAGAGGGATCTACAGTTTAGAAGGAGGATACTTTGCTGTGCAGTTTTGTTTGAGAGGACGTGGGAGGCTGGAATCCACAATGAGGGCATGTTAGGTTCTGGTGTAGTGGATTGCAGATGGTAGGACAGGGTGGTGGGACTTTTCCTCTGAGTTTGTGCAGTGAGGCAGAGCTATATCTTCTGGCTAGGGTAGAAAAAGGGGCAGGGGTTATGGTCCCTAGCTCCGGTCGGCCACGGACGGGCGCAGACAGGCTTGCCTTTGGCGCGCCTGCGGCCCGTCTGCTGCGCGGGACAGCCAGCATCTGATTAATGTAGAGGACGGGGCTCTTGGTCTCGTGACCGTCGGAGCTCCGCCTCTCTACGTCCCACCGGTAGTCAGGCAGGCAAGGGATTCAATTTCCACGTCACCCTCCACATCAATCAGGCGGTTAAGCCTGCAGTGGACCGGGGTGAGTACAAGTGTTTTTTTTTTTAAAGAAATATTCAGTGCAGTGCGGAGTGGTTAAAAAGAAATACGCCTAGATCAAGCGGCGATTTTAAATCAATGGTTCCATTAGGGTTTAAGGACTTACTGTGCTTATTGCACTCTTAGCGCGCGTCCGCTACGCGGGACAGCCAGCATCTGATTAATGTAGAGGACGGGGCTCTTGGTCTCGTGACCGTCGGAGCTCCGCCTCTCTATGTCTCACCGGTAGTCAGGCAGGCAAGGGATTCAATTTCCACGTCACCCTCCACATCAATCAGGCGGTTAAGCCTGCGGTGGACCGGGGTGAGTACAAGTGTTTTTAAAAAAAAAGAAATATTCAGTGCAGTTCGGAGTGGTTAAAAAGAAATACGCCTAGAACAAGCGGTGATTTTAAATCAATGGTTCCATTAGGGTTTAAGGACTTACTGTGCTCGTTGCACTCCTAGCGCGCGTCCGCTACGCGGGACAGCCAGCATCTGATTAATGTAGAGGATGGGGCTCTGGTCTCGTGACCGTCGGAGCTCCACCTCTCTACGTCCCACCGGTAGTCAGGCAGGCAAGGGATTCAATTTCCACGTCACCCTCCACATCAATCAGGCGGTTAAGCCTGCGGTGGACCGGGGTGAGTACAAGTGTTTTTTTAAATAAGAAATATTCAGTGCAGTGCAGAGTGGTTAAAACGAAATACGCCTAGAACAAGCGCCGATTTTAAATCAATCTTTCCCGTAGGGTTTAAGGACTTACTGTGCTCGTTGCACTCTTAGCGCGCGTCCGCTGCGCGGGACAGCCAGCATCTGATTAATGTAGAGGACAGGGCTCTTGGTCTCGTGACCATCGGAGCTCTGCCTCTCTACGTCCCACCGGTAGTCAGGCAGGCAAGGGATTCAATTTCCACGTCACCCTCCACATCAATCAGGCGGTTAAGCCTGCGGTGGACCGGGGTGAGTACAAGTGTTTTTTTAAATAAGAAATATTCAGTGCAGTGCAGCGTGGTTAAAAAGAAATACGCCTAGAACAAGCCGGTATTTTGTAAAGCGCACAGCTACCTCCGAAGTGGTGTCCGGGCGCTGGGGCCCTCGGGAAGATTAAGCGAGCTATTGCCCAGAGTCACATGGTGCTGGGCTGACCTGCCGCCGGTGCCTGGGATCGAACCGTAAGCCCCTGGGATTGAACCGTGAGCCCCAGATTTCAGTTTCCAGCATCAGTCGCCCTGGCCGCTGCGCCACACCTCCCTTGATCCTATGACAGAGAATAACTACCGAGCCAAATCTACTGGGAAACATCTTAACAAAACCTAGTCAGAGTATTTAGAAAAATAAAAATATTCAGAATGAAGCACAGTTTGGCTTCAGGTCTGGCCACTGTACTGAGACTGGCTTGGTTGCTGTCTCAGAAGAGATCAGACGTATTATGGACAATGATGGGAAGGCTGCGGTAGTCCTTTTGGACCTCTCCGCAGCCTTCGACACAGTGAGCCATATGTTCCTTTTGGACCGGGTGGCAGAAATCAGGAGTATCGGTGCTGCTTTTGACCTTCTTTCATCATTTCTAGGAGACCGAGAGCAAAGGGTAGCCCTTGGGGAGTTAAACTCAAAATCTTTCACCTTGCCCTGCGAGGTCCCCCAGGGGTCTTCTCGCGTCCCTATGTTATTTAATATTTATGTGGCTCCTTTAGCCAAACTCATATATTCTTTTGGGTTTTCCACAATAGTGTATGCTGATGATATTCAGATCATTGTGTCAATCTCAAGCAATGAGGAGGAGGCTGCAGTCCGGGTCAATAGGCATATGAAGGCTATTGCCAGCTGTATGAGTGGTAACTGCCTAAAGTAGAACTCCCAAAAAACAGAGGTTCTCCTTTTTGGGGAAAGATGTTGCCTTCTGGAAACGATCATAGTGGCCCCAGTCCTTCTGGCCTCTCCCCCTGAATGTATTCAAAGTAAGAAACCTTGAGGTAATTTTTGATGCTGAGTTGTCATTTGTGGATCATACCAACAAGTTGACGACATCATGTTTTTTTCATAATAAGAAGGTTAAGGAAGATGTTACCATTTATCCCTCCTGGTTTGCAAAAATCTGTGGTCATCTACCTAGTTATAACTAGGCTTGATTATTGCAATGCCCTTTATTTGGGCAAGAAATGGAGACCACTAAACAAGCTGCAGATGTTGCAGAACACAGTCTGTCACTTACTCAAAAAATTCCCAAGTTTAAATCTGTAACAGGTGCACTGGTGGAGCTTCACTGGCTTCCTGTCAGGAGAGGGAATGCTTTCAAGGCCATATGTTTGGCACATAAAGCATGCATAGATCTAGAGGATCTCAAAAGCAAATTTAGTTGGTGCTCTCCAAAGACATCACTGCAATCAGCCAATTCAAGATCAGTGATTATTCCCAGAATCAAGAAAGCGGCATTTCGCAGTTGCAGTTTTGTTCACTCCACTTGTAATCTTTGGAATAGACTGCCTGTGCATCTTAAAAGTCAGGTCAACTTCTTTTGCTTTCGTAAGCAATTGAAAACCTGGCTGTTTTCACTTTTCATATATCTCTCACTGTCTTAGTCTCAATAGATTTAGGCTGGACATAGGATTATGCAAGATGCCAGAGGGCAATCTCGTGCTTTAGAAAATATCAAATCAAATTCAACCAACTTCCAGTTTGTGGTAGAAACCAGTGTGAAATCCAGGAAAGCTATATATTTCTGAAAGGGACATAATTCCGATTTCAGCAAGGTGTCATCTGTGTGGATCCCTCCAGGCTTTTCCAAAGAAAATAAGGGGCTGATTACAATGTCGATATCGCTGCAGTCTCGGGACCGACCATCCTGCAGTCGGCATTCCCTACACCGCCATTACAATGCAACTGCACATGGTGTGGTCACATACTTCCATTTTCCTATGGGAGCTTGTGCTGCAGCCGTAAACCGGCCATAGCACAAGCTCCCATATCAAAATGGGAGCCTGTGTAAATCCCTGCACCATGTGGCAGGAACCTCTTGGTGCAGGGATTTACAGGGGGCACCATAGGTGTCCCCCAACCGGAGCCTGTAGAGACATGGGGATCCTGCTAAGGGCCTTTAATGTTGCTTGGCCCCTTGAGCCCATGGAAAGCCGATCAGTCCCACCGTCCGGTTTCAGATCCAACAACTTTTATCATAATAAGGCTGTCGGATATGAAACCTACGTTGTGAGTCAGAAAGCCTCCGACCAGTGGGCGGAGGGTTTCTGACTCATATCGTAATAGGCCCCTAAGTGTTGAAATAAAGAAATATTGAACACGAGTAGAAAAAACCAGCCATTTGTGGCAATGTTTTAATTTGTAACTTTTTGTCAAGATAGCGGATTTACAAAAACAATGTACCATTATGTTTGCTAGGCCCTTTTAGTTGTGGGGATATATAGGGTTTGTAGGTTCTTCAAGAACCTGAGGTACCCAGAGCCAACAATTGAGCTGAACTATATAATTTTTTTTATTGTTTACTGAGTATAGATCAATTCATATAGTGAAATATTTAAAGTGAAAAATAGGTTTCAAGATAACCTATGTATTTCTGAAATGGGCACAAGATATGGAATCAGTGGTTATTTGTACCTCTCCGAATTGGTGGGTACCCGTAAGAACATATGATTCAGAGGGTATTTTTTGGTAGGACAGAGGATGGAGACCACATGGTTGCGGCCGCACAGATCCCTCCCCCTCACCTCCCCTGCCGTGGACGTGCAGTAATACAGGAGTAGGAGCTCCTACCCAAACAAACGATGCTGCATGGCCGCGCGACCGACGGAATGCGGTTGTCTGGCAGGAGTCATTACTGCCAGCACTCCTAAATCACACACTTGGAAATCCACTCTTCAGACGTTTACATGCAAATCCAACCGGCATTGGCTCTTTGATCAGCGCGATTGCCTTGACCCGCGAATGGCCAGGCAATCAATATGATGGGCCTCCCTCAACATTGACTTGAGCCTAACCAGGATCTGGTTATTGTTAGGCTGCCATTCCTCGCCCCCCCTCCAGTCCTGATGAAGACCCGCTTCAACCATTAACTATCACGCATAAAGGGTTGAAACGTCGATGATACCTCCCGGTCCAGTACAAGGCTCAGCTTGCAAAAATACTGAAAGTGAATAGTGCAGCAGGGTCATTGTGTATCTGTTTACCCTGGCCTCTTCCATACCTGTATATATGTAATTTTCACCTTGTACATATCACGCACTTGTTGAGTCACTAAGCATCAGATGTCACTTTATCACAATTCACCTTGATTCTCACCCTGTTGGCAGCCGTGTATATAACAACATTTCTCATATGTGGGTATATATAACTGATTTAATTTATATAAAATACCGTAATACCCAGAAATTCTCTTTTGTGTTTATTGTGTGTTCCTTGGAAAACGCTTCCACGTCCGACAGGTGCATAAAATGACTTGTCCTCAAATTGAATTGTATTTATAAGAAATATTGTGTTCATACGCGACAGAACCAGTGTACTCTTTGCATGGCCGCGCGGCGCATCAATGGTGGGAGCGTCACAGTGGGAGATTTCTCCGGGACCTGCTGCTCGCAGTGGCGAGGTTGGAGGCAGTCACCAGGTGGCATTGTAATAAACAATTTAGATTACTAGGCATCAGGATGGCCCCTAAATCAGCCCTGAAACCGCGGGTGGCACTGGGATTGGAATGGCAGCAGGAAAAAGCAAACTCCCTGGGAAGAAAGGGAGTGTTGGTGAGGCTTGTGAAAAGGATGATCCTGGGGCTAGTGGGACCAAAAGTAGCCTTAAACCATTGGATTTCTTCAGAAAGCAGACCAGGGTGCAGTCATGGAAGCAGGAGCAAGTGCCCTTGGGTCAGGAGAGGTATTTTGTGGAACAGATATAGCGCATTACAATACGGAAGAGAGCAGATTGCCAAACAGAGTGGAAATAATGGAGTCAACAAATGTGACCACTCTTAATCTATCCCTTACCCCCACTGTAATGGGCATCGTAAATATGGACGGGGATTCGACTCTAGTTTTTACCTCGATGTGCCCTGATAAATCTATGGATATAGTAGCCTCAGAAGCCATAGATGATGCTGCAGGAATTGGTGTGCTAGGGAAAGGAATCCAGAATGACACCAGGCCAAACGTAGCCTGTCTTCCACCAGTGAATGCTATGGGAAAGAATGGGAAAGTGCCCAAAATCAGAACCCCAAAAGGTGTCATGTCTAAGTCAGCTGGCCACACAGAAGTCAATGAAATGGTGAAGCATTTCTTCTTGCTGTCAGATCAATGTGATTGGTCTGTGGAATACTTGGAATTGACAGATGACCTGAAGGATAGCCCAACATCCTACTCCAGTGGGTCAAGTGACAGTGGTGATGGGGGCGGAAGGCAAGAGATTAGAAAATCTGTCAAACATATTAAAACACCCAACGGAGGAGCAAACCACACTGCTCTCATGTGGGACTACTCAGCGACGTGCAGACCAAAAGGAGCCACCCCTAGTAGTAACATTAGTGCAGAGGTCCAACCTGATGTGATTACACTGAAGACTATATACCAAGGAGTTATGGCCCATCGCAATGAGACTAGATTAGATTCTTGGTGGATGCAGGTGGCTAATAGGAAGCTCCAAGGGTCCGTTCATGAGGTGGCAAAGACCTGCTCTGAGTTTTCAACCAAAATGTCTGAAATGGAAGGTCGGTTGGGGTTTAAAGGCTATGAGACCGATGTCATTTTCCTACAAGAGAGGCATGTTCCGTGGGATAATAGGAAAATACTAGAGGAACTAGGGTATACATTATTAAGCTGCACGATGCAAGGGACCACTACGAGAGGGGTTGCTCTAATGGCCAATCAGTCTGTGGGTTTGATAATTAAAACTAAAGAGGATAAAGCGGAAAGGTGGGCTATTGCAGACACGTGTAAAGGTAAAGGGTTGGCAACAATATGCTCTATATAAGGATCCTATCTGGATGATCCAGAGATGTACAATTTACTTAATGTGGAACTATCAACTTGGCTGACCCCCGCTTATTCTGTGCGGTGATTTCGATATAGATTTAGGAGTAGGGAAGAAATTGGGGAGAGGCTACCCGTGTTCGGGTAGAAAAACGTTAGTTTACAAAGCTTTGCAACAACTGGTTAAGGATCATGGTCTGATTGATGTATGGTTGGGAATTGAAATACCTGAATACGTGCTATACTTTTTTCTCTCACTCTCATAATAAACTGGCCCGTCTGGATTACTTCTTTATCTCGGCCTCCCTTGGGGACAGATTGGGATTTAATCTTTCCCCAAGTTGATGGCAGATCACAACACTCTAATATTAGAATGCGCAATGGCAGGCCTTGAAAGGCAACTCAGACCCTGGATGTTTAATAGGAAGCTATTAAACGATGAACACTACCTGGTCCATATGTGTGAGTGGTTGAAGGGGTTTCTTTTTGTAAATCAATGCACAGATGCCCCGGGGATGGTCTGGGATTCCCCAAAAGCATGTGTAAGGTGAGAGACATTGAGTTATAGCTTGTCTAAACAGCAGAAAAATAGAAGACAGATACAGGAAATGTGTGATATACTCTCCAAACATGAGCTTGATCTGGCTAAGCTAATTAGGCAGGGGATGTATAGTGGAGATATTGTGCAGAAATTAGCAGTAATTGAGGCCAGGATTAACGAATATTACAGTAAGGAGGTGACTGCCAGATACCAGAATTACAGTGCGGAGTGCTTTGAATATGGAGATAGCATGGGCAGGTTGTTAGCACATCGCATTAGACAGAAGGAGACAGCAAGAGGGATCAAGGCTATCTGTGATAAACAGGGGAGGAGAACGGCAGTGGCCGTAGAGATTTTAGAAGTTTTCCGCAAGTATTATGCTGTGCTGTATCTAGAAGATATGGATGCACAGCCAAACTGGTGTTCTAACTTTCTCAGCACAATTGAGGGGAACCCAATAGAGGAAGAGGATAAAGCATCTCTGGACATGCATATATTGGCTGAAGAGCTAGCGACTGCAGTTAAAACTATGGAAAGTGGGAAAGCTGCTGGGTAAGACAAAATTCAGTTGGAATTTTATGTAATATTTCTTCCCGAGCTCAAATAGGCTATATTCCTTATATTCTCAGCAGTGCAGGTAGAAGGGGTAATTCTGCCATCGTAAGTGGAAACTAATATTGTGATATTAAAACAAAAGGGTAAATCCCCTATGACACCAGGGTCATATAGACCGATATCTCTGATAAATGTTGATGCTAACATGTATTCAATAGTTCTAGCAGTGAGACTCAGAAAGGGAAATTCTAAGCTTGTGTCTCCCTACCAACACTGCTTTATTCCGGGGAGGGGTACTGATGATCATGTACGTAGAGTGATCATGCTATTGGATCTAGCAGAAGTCGATAAGTCACTGCTGGGGCTGGACCTTTGAGATGCAGAGAAAGCCTTCAACCGAGTCTCATGGGATTACCATTGGGAGGTATTCAGGTGGAAGGAACTCGATCAGGGCTTTATCAAATCGATCAGGACTTTGTTCCAGGCTCCTAAAGCGAGGTTGCAAATAATGGGCAAGGAGTGGAACCAAATCAATATCATCTGAGGAACAAGACAGTAGTGCCCTTGCTCGCCTTTATTATTTTCACTATACATCAATCCATTTTTAATATGATTGAATGTAATAGTAAGATCCAACCAGTAGTCGTGTCCCAAGTACTATATAAAGTGCTGGTATATGCTGATGATGTGGTTATTATAACCCCTGACCCTAAAAATGCTTTATGATATATTGAGGAGGAAGAGCTGGGTTTGGGGTTGTCTCAGGATATCATCTCAATGAGGGGAAGACTCATGTGATAAGCACAGAAGGCAACGATTCTGGTGACGATCACTGGGTAAAGGAGGTGACCTATCTCAGGATGGTTATCACAACCGATATTGGGAAGATAGTGGAATTAAATCTAGTACCACTCTTTAGTCAAATCAAGTTGGATTTGCATAGAACAGATAATCCACATCTGACATTAGATAGGAGATGCAATGTATTGAAAATGACTGTATTCCTGAAGCTATTGTATCTATTTAAAACCATCCCACTTGAGATACATAAGAGCTGGCTGACTAAACTGGATAGTTTATGTAGCAGCTTTATGTAGCAGGATTAACTTGGCAAGCTATATGGGAACCAATTTTCAGTTGTCAAATACCCAGTAGTAGATATAGTGGATCGGGGGATCACATTGGGCAGATATATAAGGTCCTGATGGAGGATCTTCCAGATGATATGGAACTTCAGAATGATAAGTGGGAGTCGAGGCTGGGGGTAAAGTGACTACTACTAGAGACCTCTATGGAGCTGTTTAATGAGGTAATCCTGACCGCATGTCTTAGAGCCAACATTTTAAGACAGTGTTTGATTTATATTATACACCTAAGAAGTTATTTAAATAGGGGAAGATGGCAGACTCAAAATGCTATAGATGTGGCATGGAAGGGGGCGATCTAGTAATATGTTTAGTACTAGTACTTGCCTAATGCCTCTTCACATATTTCTTGACCAGCCTGTACATCAATCAACCAGCAACCAAAATGTTTATCCAAATCAGCACTTCTGGTTTCATTCACCATTTTATACAACGTAGAGATAGTTGATTCACCGCTCTGGATCGCATCAACCAATGGGATATGGACCCAGCTAACCCTTTTGCGGCTTAAAAAATCACGTATCTGTAAAAATTTAAAGAAATGCCGGTTGCCTATACCGAATTTCTGTCTAATACATTCAAAGGACATAACCCCTGTTTCCATAGCAATGTCCCCTATTGCCAAAACTCCTTGCATGTTCCATTCTCTAAAATAACCATCCCTGAAGACTTCCGGTAACAGAGAATTGCCAATAACAGGACTATATATATGTAATCTTCCAATTTTCAATAATTTTCTCACGGGTGTCCAAACCTTAAAGGCTGCCAACAGGATCTTGAACCTAACCCTTTTAAAATAGGCAAAATCAATATGTCTGAAAAGCAGCCCTTTTGCTTCTTCGCCATAAATCAACCGATAAATAGAAATGTCAGAACCAGCAGGTTTCTCACCATCTAATAGTAAACCTAAATGCCTCAGCATAATTGCCCAGTAGTAACATTGAAAGTTCGGTAGCGCCCAACCTCCCCTCTCCCTAGGTAGCGTCATATATTTCATAGCCCGTATTTCATGGCCCATACAAACCAAGAAATAATTTGCTTAATTTTCTTAAACCATATCACGTCAACTAGCAAAGGAATAGCTCTAAAAAAATACAGAATCTTTGGTACAAAAATCATTTTAACTACATTACATCTCCCCATAAGGGTTAAATGTAAATTATTAATCCGACGTGCCTCAGAATTGATTTTACTTAATAGAGGAGCCAAATTGATCTCTACGATCTCCTCGGGTTTGGCACTTATCTCAATCCCCAAGTATCTTGCCTTGCCAATCACACATGAGTCTGTCAAGCTAATTTTCTCATTACAGATTATTTGTGTTTTGGGGTCATTAAGATGATATCCTGAGATCTTGCCAAATTTAGTTGTCAAACTCTGAATTTCTGCCAAAGCAATCTGTGGAGAATCAGTCAAAATGGCAAGGTCATCCGCATACCCAAGGATTTTGGTATCTCCTCCTTTGGCTCTAACCGGTTGAATCAAAATATTAGAAAGGAATTTTTTAATTAAAGGATCGATATAAATGGCAAATAATAAGGGGGAACAAGGGCAACCCTGCCGAGTACCTCTTAAAATGGTAATTGTGGCGGACTGATTTCCCATGACCGAAATTTGAGCGGTAGGCTGTTGATACATGCTCCGAATAGCACAGATAAACCTATCACCTAGACTATAATGTCGCAAAACGGCCCATAAAAAAAGCCAGGAGACTCTATCAAAAGCTTTCTCCGCATCCAGCAGAATTAGAGCCATAGTGTCTCCTGAAACCTTGGTGAAATCAAAAAGAGCAATAGTGCGGCGTATATGGTCAATTGTTTCTCTTCCGGGGACAAATCTGTGTTGTTGTGGGGATACTAGCTTCTTAATCACACCGCAGAGCCGATTAGCAAAAATGTTAGCATACATTTTTATATCACTGTTTATAAGCCTGATGGGCCGATAAGATCCCGTATCAGTAGGATTCTTGCCCTTCTTTAAAAAGACAACAATTCTGGCTCTTCACCATGATTCCGGAGGCTTCTCGCCCCTTTGAACCTTGCGAAACAGCTCCAGCATGACAGGAGTAAGCTGTTGCCGAAAAGTTTTGTACAGTTCGCCCGGTATGAAATCCGGGCCCACCGCTTTGCCCACCGGAAGAGAGTCAATCGCTTGCCAGAGCTCTCCTATTCTAATTTCGACATCCAAAATTCCCATCTCCTCAGTAGACAGGGCATCAACCTCTATTTCTTTTAAATATTCCTGTATCTCAGCCTGCAAAATCTCATTATCAAGAATATCCTCATGATATAATTTTTGATAGTATTTTTGAAAGGCTAGAGCGATGGCCCCCTCCTCTGTTACTAAACCCGCATCCGGGTCCAGGATAGCATTAATCCGAGTGGCAGACTCTCTTTCTCTAATTCTAGTGGCTAGTACCTGTCCCGCTCTTTCACTGTTTTCAAACATTTTGGAACGCCATTCCATAAATTTCCCTGCCGCTTTTGCCTGTGACACTTCTGTAATCGCTGACTTGGCTATAATGGTCTGAGTTTGAGCCATATCGCTGTCTCCACCCCGTAATTATGCTTGGGCTAATGATAACTCTGCCTCTTCTAGATCTTTATACAATCTCTGCATTTTAACCTTCTCTTCTATCTGGCTTTCCCACCCATAACGAGTTGTCTCCCCCCTAATCCCAGCCTTAAGCGAATCCCATACATTTTGAATCCCAGTACTATTTACATTTTCATCTAAAAATGTCAGAATCCAAGGAGCAATAACTTCAGTATATTTAATGTCCGTAAAAAAACCTCGATTGAAGGTCTAAGCATCCGGTTTATTTCTACAGATTGGCATCGTGACCATCAGCGCAAGCGGATTATGGTCAGACATAACTCTAGGGAACCTGATGATACTAGAACCGGCCATAAGAGCAGCGGAAATAAAAAAATAATCGAGCCTGGAACAAGTCTTATGTGGTGCCGAAAAAAAAGTATACCCCGGGTCCTTCTGCTTCAATGCTGCCCATACATCAATCAGCCCATGTAGCTCCATAAAATATCTCAGGGCCTGGTAAACTTTGGGTTTTCTCCCTACATAAGGCACCCTAGATTGATTCAGCCATTCACAATCCAAATTTATATTAAAATCCCCACATAAAATGAGTGGTGATGGCCAGCCGACCAGCTCCAAACTCAGCCACTTGTATAATTCAGGGTCATCAAGTAAAGGGCCATAGATAGAACATAAGGGGACATTTTATCTAAAAATCTACCATGTACTATAACTCATCGGCCGAGGCTATCCACCGAAGATCGAATAACACTCATCCTCCCCCTTCGTGCCAATATTGTCCCACTCCTTTGGTTTTAGCCTCCAATCTAGTCCAAGAAACTAATTGATACCCGTCAAAGTTCAGAAGTTTATGCCGGCTAGCCTCGATGTGCGTTTCCTGAAGGCAGATAATATCTGCCCGCAGGAAGCGCAGATCTTCTCTAACCCATCGCCGTTTAATAGGGTCATTTAGTCCACATATATTTATGGTGGCTATTCGGATATTAGCCATACTTCCTACCACATGTTCCTATGAAAGAAAAGAAAAAACGGAAAGGAAAAAAAGCCAAAAACCAGCCAAACACTTACAGCAATCTAGCTTCATTTCTGTTATTTACAAAAGTATCCTCAAGCCCTGTACTTGCCTCCTCCCACAGCTCCTCCCCCACCCTAGTTCGCCCACCCACCAGCCCACCCTGAACCCATCCCCAACCCCAAAAACAGGCAAAATAGGTCAACAGACCCATATGATGCCTCCCACTTCTCGAGTGCCCCAAAGTCACTCCCTGTCTATGTGTCCTTCCTAGAAAAACAAGCATTGCAAATGCAATAGGTCTCGCATTAGAAAAGTTGGAGTTATTGGTCTTGTAAATGACATATTTTATTTATTTGTTGGTTTTTAAAATTGCTAAATTGATGGCTTTGTCATTTACAATGCCAATAGTTATAACTTTCGCGAATGTGACACCTATAGCATTTGGAATGCAACATGTTTTGTATTTACGTGACTTAGATGGCAGCTCTGGTTGTTAGGCCACATCTCTAGAGAGCAGGAGAGTGCAGCAGGGGAGAGAAGCACAGCAATGCAATAGGTCTCGCATTAGGAAAGTTTGAGCTATTGGTATTGTAAAGGACACATTTTTTATTTATGTGCTTGTTTTGAAAATAGCGAAATTAATAGCTTTGTTATTTACAATGCCAATAGATTTATCTTTCGCAAATGTGACACCTATTGTAACACAATATGTGTTGTGAGGGTGAGTGAGGGTGAGGGTGAGGGGTTGAGGGTGAGGGGTTGAGGGTGAGTGAGGGTGAGGGGTTGAGGGTGAGTGAGGGTGAGGGGTTGAGGGTGAGTGAGGGGGAGGGTGAGTGAGGGTGAGGGGTTGAGGGTGAGGGGTTGAGGGTGAGTGAGGGTGAGGGTGAGTGAGGGTGAGGGGTTGAGGGTGAGTGAGGGTGAGGGGTTGAGGGTGAGTGAGGGTGAGGGTGAGGGTGAGTGAGGGTGAGGGTGAGGGGTTGAGGGTGAGTGAGGGTGAGGGTGAGGGTGAGTGAGGGTGAGGGTGAGGGGTTGAGGGTGAGTGAGGGTGAGGGTGAGTGAGGGTGAGGGTGAGTGAGGGTGAGGGGTTGAGGGTGAGTGAGGGTGAGTGAGAGTGAGGGTGAGTGAGGGGTTGAGGGTGAGGGGTTGAGGGTGAGTGAGGGTGAGGGTGAGGGGTTGAGGGTGAGTGAGGGTGAGGGGTTGAGGGTGAGTGAGGGTGAGGGTGAGTGAGGGTGAGGGTGAGTGAGGGTGAGTGAGGGTGAGGGTGAGTGAGGGTGAGGGTGAGTGAGGGTGAGGGTGAGTGAGGGTGAGTGAGGGTGAGGGTGAGTGAGGGTGAGGGTGAGTGAGGGTGAGGGTGAGTGAGGGTGAGGGTGAGTGAGGGTGAGTGAGGGTGAGTGAGGGTGAGGGGTTGAGGGTGAGTGAGGGTGAGGGTGAGTGAGGGTGAGGGTGAGTGAGGGTGAGGGGTTGAGGGTGAGTGAGGGTGAGGGGTTGAGGGTGAGTGAGGGTGAGGGTGAGGGTGAGGGTGAGTGAGGGTGAGGGGTTGAGGGTGAGGGGTTGAGGGTGAGTGAGGGTGAGGGTGAGTGAGGGTGAGGGTGAGGGGTTGAGGGTGAGTGAGGGTGAGGGGTTGAGGGTGAGTGAGGGTGAGGGTGAGGGTGAGTGAGGGTGAGGGTGAGGGGTTGAGGGTGAGTGAGGGTGAGGGTGAGTGAGGGTGAGGGGTTGAGGGTGAGTGAGGGTGAGGGTGAGGGGTTGAGGATGAGTGAGGGTGAGTGAGAGTGAGGGTGAGTGAGGGGTTGAGGGTGAGGGGTTGAGGGTGAGTGAGGGTGAGGGTGAGGGGTTGAGGGTGAGTGAGGGTGAGGGGTTCAGGGTGAGTGAGGGTGAGGGTGAGGGTGAGGGTGGGTGAGGGTGAGTGAGGGTGAGGGGTTGAGGGTGAGTGAGGGTGAGGGGTTGAGGGTGAGTGAGGGTGAGTGAGGGTGAGGGTGAGTGAGGGTGAGGGTGAGTGAGGGTGAGTGAGGGTGAGGGTGAGTGAGGGTGAGGGTGAGTGAGGGTGAGGGTGAGTGAGGGTGAGTGAGGGTGAGGGTGAGTGAGGGTGAGTTAAGGTGAGGGTGAGTGAGGGTGAGTGAGGGTGGGTGAGGGTGAGGGTGAGTGAGGGTGAGGGTGAGTGAGGGTGAGGGGTTGAGGGTGAGTGAGGGTGAGGGGTTGAGGGTGAGTGAGGGTGAGGGTGAGGGTGAGTGAGGGTGAGGGTGAGGGGTTGAGGGTGAGTGAGGGTGAGGGTGAGTGAGGGTGAGGGTGAGTGAGGGTGAGGGTGAGGGGTTGAGGGTGAGTGAGGGTGAGTGAGAGTGAGGGTGAGTGAGGGGTTGAGGGTGAGGCGTTGAGGGTGAGTGAGGGTGAGGGTGAGGGTGGATGTGGTGGTGGATGTGGTGGTGGATGCGGTGGTGGTGGATGTGGAGGTGGTGGTGGATGTGGTGGTGGATGTGGTGGATGTGGGGTGATTGCGGCTTGCAAGCTTATTCCGCTCACGTTATGCAGTTTCAAACATGATTGCCACTATTACTCTCAAATTCACTTGGCAGCAAACTGGTGAACTAATTAAAAGAAAGTCGTATTCAGCGTTATGGCCGGTACTTTATTCCAGCAAAGTGGCAAGCCAGTACACACCAATGAGCTAGTAAAGCTAAAAACACACCACATGGCACAATTGCTGGCTGAGCGAGCAGAAGTAAGCCAAACAGCTTTCCCGTAGCTAAGGAGAGCTGAGCTCTTTTTGTAGCAGCACGCATAAGAAAAGTCCCGTATTTTCACCAAAACACTCTCTGATAATGATCAGCCGAATTCAGAAGGCTTCCTGCCCTCATATATTCCCAAGAGAGCAGTAATCTTATAAGGAAATGCTGTCATCACACCTAAAGCTACGGATGAGGAGAGCTTGCTGGAAGACATTCAATTAATGAAAAAAAAAAAAAGAAAAGGAGACACGGCCAGCCGGCCGTGAACTGAAAGCACGGCCGGCCGTGAAAAAGCCTTTGATGCCGCAGGGGGTAATTAGGGGAGGAGAATGGCTGGGCTGAGGCACAGCGCCAAGCCTTTGATGCAGCAGGGGGCGGAGCGGGAAGAGCTGCTGGCGGCACTAAGCTGACGATTTGATGCTGTGCACGCGCATTTTAACTAATTGCGCTTGCGCATTAAGTTAAAAGTGCACATGCACTTCATCAAATCGCCAGTGAATCGCCAGTGTAGGTAAGCTTTGTTTAAGCCCCCATAGTCTCGCTCTGCTCAATGCGCATGCGCATTGACAGGCGAGACCTAAAAGGAGCCAAAAGGAGAGCCAAAAGGAATAAATGAACAATTAAACATCAGGATATAGTGGATAAACCAGACCTTATACTCAAAACCAAATCCCAGAACACACTTGCCACCCTAACCCAGTCCAGAAAACACCACAGGCCGTCAAACATCAGTTATCTGGGATTGCCTTAAGGTACTCCTCGGCCTGTATTTCTGAAGTGAACACCCTTGAAGATGACCTTTAACCGTGCAGGATTCATTAAGAACACCTCACAACCCTTCTTTTGGAATGGAGTTATCAGGAGGAGCAATCGCCACCTGCTTCCACGGTTACGTGGCAAAAATCCGGGCGGACGAAGAATACATGTCCCTCTGCCGATCGCTTAGCCTCAGGATGGGCTTTCTCGAAGATGGCTTGTCATAACAAAAAATTGCCCCAAAAAATCAGAATTGCCCTTGGTTTGGCTCCGGGGTACGGGTTTTTTTTTCAACATAAGAGGAAAGCGATGAACTCTTTGGATCTCGGTTTCCCAAGACCAATGAGAGAGCTCAGGGAATGCGGTTTGAAACAGCTTAATAACAAAACCTCTAATATCCTGGCCCTCTACTTTTTCCTCGATCCCAAGGAGGCGGAGGTTGTTCCGGCGTAGCCTATTTTCAGAGTCCTCGAGCTTCCACATTATATCAGCTAACTTATCATCATTAGCTGTTGTTTTGTTGACAGTATTCTGAAGCCCAGACTCAAGTTCGACAATCCTGTCTTCCAAGGCCGCAGTTCTGGTGATGACTTTGGAGCAAGCCTTAGTGTTCTTCCTTATGGCCCCCTGTATCTTCATAGTCGCCAATTGTGCCAATTGTGCCCTCCTGTGCTCTTGTCTTGCCTCGCTTTAGATAGATTTGAGCATATCGTATATCAGGGTATTAGATGGGGGTGAATGAGATTCCCCCCTAGATCCCTTCCGATCTGCTCCTCGCGACCTTGAGCCTCCTGAGCAGATTAAGCTTATCGCAGCCTGTGAGTAGTTCCACTGAAGGTTATTGCTGGTCTCAGATCCGTCACTATGCGAGGGAGTTAGCCTAGCCTTACTACGGCTATGTCGGGATATGTTTTTTTTAGAGTGTCGGCTGTCGCTCTCGGAATTTGCCGTAAAATCGATATCTGACTCCTCAACCGGAGAAAAAAAACTATCCCCATCTAGGGGGTCCGCTGAGCTGGAAGCTCCTTTACCATTAATCTCCTCCAATAGCGTAATGCAGGGGGGAGTAGTACCCTGGTGTGGTTGCCCACCGAAAAGGTTTATAGCCGCAGCCCCATTACTGGACCCCTCCGTCTCTTCAGCATTCACAGTCTCTTTTCCCTCCACTCCGGAGTTCAAGTTCCCCCCAGCCTCTGTTTTCTGCAACCCGGTTGCACGCTGGTCCCTGGCGACATCCTTAGAGCCACCACTGCCCAGGGAATTTGGCGCCGTCGCTGGTATAGTGGATTTACGAACAACAATCTTCCCCTCGGTCTTGCCAGAATACATAGCGGGGACAGTAACTGCTTTCACCAGTCCTGCCCCCTCCGGTACGGCTGTAATATCCCCTGGTACAACTGCAATAATCCCCGGTTTCCCATAGTCTTTTACGCCTGCAATGTCATTTTCCTTGGAGCCAGAGGTGGAAGGAAGTTTCCCTTTCGTTAGCCCTGCTTTCTTTGCACTCACCGCCATAGCTCGGGGGCCAGTCTTTTCCAGTTTGTCCTGTTTCCCCAGCCTCTCCGTTTTCTCTCCCGCGGACTGCTGTTTCTTCGACCCGATAGCTGGTGCTTCCCCCCGGAGGTTTTACCACAGTTACGGGACCATTCCCGTTTCCATTTTTCCTCGGCGGCATTGGACCGTGCTGGAAGCCGGCTGCCTCGATAGAGCTCCTCTGAGCTTTTTCAGCTAACCACGCCTGCCAGGCTCCCAGGTGTGCGCGGCTCCGAAGGATAGTGAAAGCGAGCCGCGTGGACCGCAACCACAGCCTCTGGATCTCCCACGCCCTCGGCATTAATTTGTCCTCCTTTTGCAGACCGTCTCTCTTGTGTGACCTGGGTCTCGTTTTTCCAACTACCGCTACTACCGTAGCAGCCTTTTTCCCCAACAGCAGCTCCTTCGGCGGCTCCTTAACAGCTCCAAACCATCCGCACTCTCAGGTAAGACAGGGAGTGACACTCACTCGATTCAAGCGGCCGCCATCTTGCCCCTCTAATACCACTCCCACATGTCTTCTGATGAAAATAGTACCTCACTTGTGCAGATAGGCCTACTGCCTGCGACAGGAAATGGCCAAAAAAGCAACATGGATAAATCATTTTTTTGCACTAAAGATGACCCTTTTGTGCAAAGTGGATAGCTGCGGATTTTAAGCCCTAGGTAAGCCTCCACTTAGGGAAACATAGCTAACCTGTAAAAAAAAATTAACTAGATACCTACGGGAATCGAGGATAGGGTGCTTGCGTGGCTCTCACTTGTTTATTTTACCCATAATCACTTGCAAAACTTAAATTTTGACTAAAACAGCACATTTTCTTCATATTCAGTGATGGAAAGTTCTGGAATCTGCATGGAGCCCAAGCTTCCTTCCACCCAGCATTTCCCTATGTTTTCTGATAAAAATGGTATGTCACTTGTGTGGGTAGGCCTACTGCCCGCAACAGTAAACAGCCCAAAATGCAACATGGATACATCAAATTTTTCCACTCAAAACTGACCAATTTTTTGCAAAGTGGGTAGCTATGGATTTTGGGCCCTAACCTAGGGACACCCAGCAAACCTGTACATTTTCAAAAACTAGACACCTAGGGGATTCCAGAATGGGTAACTTGCGTGGCTCTCACCGGGTTATTTTACTCAGAATCCCCTGCAAATCTCAAACTTTTACCTAAAGAAAAAATACATTTTCCTCAAATTTCTGTGATGGAAAGTTCTGGAATCTGCGGGGAATTACAAACTTTCTTCCACCCAGCATTCCCTTACGTCTTTCGATAACAATGGTACCTTACTTGTGTGGGTTGGGCTAGTGCCTAGTAACAGCAAACAGGCCAAGACACAACATGGATACATCACATTTTTCCACTCAAAACACACCCGTTTTTTGCAAAGTAGGTAGTTGTGTATTTTGGGCCATAGTTCATCCGGCACCTAGGGAAACATTGCAAATGTGTAAATTTTTTAACACAAGATATGATAGGGAATCCAGGATGGAGTGACTTGTGTGGCTCGCACCAGTTTGTTTTTCCCAGGATCCTTTGCAACCCTAAAAATGTGGCTAAAACAAACACATTTTCCTCACATTTCTGTGATGGAGGTTCTGGAATCTGCAGGGATCCACAAACTTCCTTCCACCCAGCATTCCCCTAGGTCTTCTGATAACAATTGTACCTCACTTGTGTGGGTAGGCCTAGTGCCAGCAACATGAAAGGCCCAAAATGCAACATGGATACATCACATTTTTCCACTCAAAACTGACACTTTTTTTGCAAAGTAAGTAGCTGTGTATTTTGGCCCTAGCTCAGTCGGCACCTGAGGAAACCTAGCAAACCTGTAACTTTTTTTAAACTAGACACCTAGGAATATCCAGGCTGGGATGACTTTCTTGACATAAGGTTGTTTTACCCTGATTCCCTTGCATGTCAAACTTTAACTAAAAAAAGCAACATTTTCTTCACATTTCTGTGATGGAAAGTTCTTGAACCTGCAGGAGCCACACACCTCCTTCTAGCTAGCATTCCCTTAAGACTTTTAATAAAAATTGTACCTCACTTATGTGGGTAGGCCTAGTGCCTACGACAAGAAATGTCCCAAAACACAACATGAATACATCATATTTTTCGAGTCAAACCTGACCTGATTTTGCAAAATGGCTAGCTGTGGATTTTGGGGTCTAGCTCAACCGGCCCCTAGAGAAACCTAGGAAGCTTGCATATTTATAAAAACTAGGCTCCTAGGGAAATCCAGAATAGAGTGTCTTGAGTGGACCCCATGAGGTTTTTATCCACAATGCCCTGCAAACTTCAAACTTTGCCTGAAATCACTAATTTTCCTTACATTTCTGTGATGGAAACTTTCGGAACACACAGGAATCTACAACATTCGTACCACTCAGCATTATCCAACTTGTTCCAATAAAAATGCTGCCCCAGTTGCGTGACTGGTTGTCTACTTTTTAAAAATGTCTGTTGTTGATAGGTTTCTATGGGTGGCGGCAGAGCATGGCTACAAATCCCACAGCTACCCCTATTACTGAAATCGCCATATAGCACTTTAGGGCCATTTGTGTCAAGGTCTTTGGCCCAACCACTCAAGTGAGGTACCATTTTTATCGAGAGACTTGGGGGAATGCTTTGTGGTGAGAAATTGGTGGCTCCTCACAGATTCTAAACGTTTTCCTCACAGAAATGTGAAAGAAATGTGTTATATTAGTCAACGTTTGAGTTTTGCAGGGCATTGAGGGTATGAAAATAGTGTGGAATGCTTGCAAAGCACACCACCCTGGGCTCCCCCAGATGTCTAGTTTTTATAACTGTCTGGGTCTAGTAGGTTTTTCCACATGTCAGCCCCTCAAACCCAAAAAGTGCAGCCATTCACCATTGCAAGTGGGATGTTACTGGGAGTTAGCCAGACTCTCCTGGTCCATATGTAAAAACAACCCCCAAATTAATCAGATGTCCTCTTGCTTCCCATTGGGATGGGATGCTTTAGTCTGCAGGGGAGCAGAAAGAGTTTTGCGGTTTTAGAGGTGAGGGTGGGGCCTGATGTTAGGTTGGGAAAGACCGACCCCATCATTTTATTACAAATATATATTGCTGACACACAGTGGGCTTGCTGTCCCCCCCCCCCCCGGGGGTAGATTGTGGGTAACTATACTATCTGTCCCCGGGGATGGGGCAGAAAGACTGTTGCCCCATTTACTTTGGGAAAAAGGAACTATTGATGAACAGAATGCAGAACAATATCATGCATTCACCCCAGTACAGAGATCTGGGCCTAAATCCATCATTTTTTGCTCCCCATGCCAATACAGTTTGAACCCAGCCATATGCAAATCAGTCTTGACCCTGCGCCCAATGGGAACAGTCCAGCCCGTACTGCCAGGCTAGGTCCTCCCTGGACTAGAAACAAGCATCCTGGGACCGGTTTCAGGGTCTCACCCCTCATCAGCCAGGATAGCTTGACTCCAGTGTCATGGATAGCGCTTGTGTCTTTTTCCGCCATTTACTTTGGGTGCATGCCCATGCCCATGTTGGGCATCCCCCACACCTATATTTAAAAATAAAAATAATTCCTTGTCATCTAGTGTGCCTTCTAGTTGGGGTGGGGGCATAACCATGCTCAATGTGAGCAGCCCCCACCCTTATATTTAAACCAAAATACAACTTTCCCTGGAGTCTAGTGGAGTTTCTGCCCCCCTGCGGGGGGCAGATCTGGGAAAATTACCCCTTCTGCCCCCGCGGGGCAGAAAGACTGCAGCCCAATTTAGTTGGGGGGGGGCATGGCCATGCCCATGGTGGGCACCCCTGACCATCATATTTAAAAACAACTTTCCCTGGAGTCTAGTGGGCTTTCTACCCCAGGGGGGATGAAAGACTGTAGTCCCATTTAATTTGGGTTGGGGCATAGCCAGTATCCAACCCCACACATTAAAATGCAAATCCCTGGCTTCTAATGAGCGTTCTACTCCGGGGGGAAGGCAGATATGGGACAAAATCCCCAATCTGCCTCCCAACAGGAGGAGAAAGACTATTTTCCCATTTAGTTGGGGTGAGGGCATGGCCATTTCCGTGCTGGGCAGCCACCACCCCTATATTAAAAAACAAACATTTCTTGGTTTCCAGTGGGCTTTCTGCCTACCCTGGGGGAATCGGGGGTAATTACCCAATCTTCCCCACGGAGCAAAAAGACTGTTGCACTGCCCCTATACTTAAAAGAATCCTTGGTGTCTAGTGGGCTTTCTGCCCCCTTGGGATACAACTCAGGGGTAATTACCCCCATCTGCCGCTCTGGGAGGCACAAAGACTGTTTCTCAATTTATTTGGAGTGGGGGCATGGCCATACTGTGCAGCCCATACCCCTCCAAACCTATAGTATTAATAATCCCTGGTGTCTAGAGGGCTTTCTGCCCACCCCAGGGACAGATCGGGGTTATTGCCCCCAGGTGGGCAGAAAGACTTACACCTCCGCTGTTAGTAGAGTAGAGACGAGTGGAGTGGTATGGAATAGAGTGGCATAGCATTCAGTAGAGTGGTGTGCAGTAGAGTGGTGTACAGTGGAGTAGAGTGGGATAGTGCAGAGCGGCATAGAGTAGTATGAGTAGAGTGATGCAAAGTGGAAAGGAGTGGCATAGATTAGAATGGCGTAGAGTGGAGTGGCATAGAGTGGAGTGGCATAGTGTAGAGTGGATTATATTTAAGGGGCGTAGAGCAGAGTGGCATAGAGTAGAGTGTTGCAGAGTAGAGTTGAATAGAGTTGCATTGTGTGAAGTGGTGTGGCATAGAGGGGAGTGGTGTAGAGTAGCACACACTGCAGTGGAGGGACATACAGTAGAGTGACAGAGTAGAGTGGTGTAAAGAAGATTGGCATAGAGTGAAGTGGTGTAAAGTAGAGTGGCGTAAAGTTGAATGGCATGGAGTAGAGTGGCATAGAATGGGGTGGAGTGGCATAGACTGGCATAGAGTGGAGTGGTGTAGAGTGTAGTGGCTTAAAGTGGCGTAGAGTAGAGTGGTGTGGAGCAGTATTGAGTAGAGTAGAGTGGTGTATAGTAACATACAGTAGAGTAGCATAGAGTAGAGTATGGTAAAGTGGCATAGAGTAGAGTAGAGAAAAATGGTTTGACATCATCAGAATCCCTTTCAGAGAGCTACGGGCGCGCAGGGGTTAGAGGGCCCCACTCTGGTCGTTGTGGCCTTTTACCCCTAATGTCTTGGGGCCTGACATAGTATGGGTCTTGAGCAACTGGGCCAAGTACCCCTTCTGCCCTTGACTAACAGTTGTGTCTATGGTTCAGCAGTCCAAGGCTCTTTCAAGGGGGTAGTGAAGATGCAGTTTAGTGAACAAGACTCTTAAATCAATGTCAATAAGAAGTATGTTGTTTCTAACTACATGTATTCATAGAAATATTATAACATTCATAAACAATCACACAATCCCTTTGATTTCGGGGCTCTAGTGTTTTACTGGCAAATCCCAGTCCCACCCGCTTCTCGCAATGTGGGTTGATTTATTCCCCATTCAATGGTGGCCCACATCCAGGGAATGCTCAATAGCAGGCCTTACGTAAGAGTCCACTCCAACTCTTAGAAAGTAGTCAAAAGTGTCTTTGGTGCTGCATCACCTATAGCAGCAAGTCCCCAGGGACCCAGTAGGACATTAAATAAGTCTAACCCACTTCAGCATTTCAGCGGGTGCCCTGACCGCAGGCACTTACAATGCTCTAGTCCTGCTTGATTGAGTCAGGCTGCATGCGGGAAGCGCACCAGGACCTGGGAGTGCTGTCCATGAACATGCATGCACAAGGAGATGATGGACGGAGCGCTGAAACTTTTCAGACACTCACCCCCAGTGTTGCATAACCAGCAGCGATCGTAGGTGCTCCAGTGATTCTATCTGCAATGAATGTTCAGCGATCCCCAATGGGGAGGGGTGATTGATTCTGGTGCTCACGATCTGGTCCCAGCAATGTGGTGATGCACACTTGGCATCCTACTCTGTACATGTTGCAGGTTAGGAGTAAACCTTGATGCCAGTTTTCACCCAAGGGATGCATCTTTTCAGTTCTCCTCATGGTGGCCCAAATTTAACAGCTCACTCGGTACCAGCAGACCCTCCTGGCATACGGGATTTCCACAGTACATGATAAAAAAGGTTCCGTTGTACTCTGCATGGCTGTCTTTACCACAGCGGCCCATCCTGGCATTTGGGGTCGACGCTAATGTCCGCACAGGTCTCAGCACCTGTTGGCAGCGATAACTTCCACAGTGGCCACTCCTGGATTACAGGGTGCCAGCAACAATGTGGTATGGGTTTCAGTCTCCCCCCCACAGCATACAGCTCATGCATATGTTCTGGGTGGACCTCTCCTGGCATACGAGAGTCACTGACCGTATTCTGCACATGGGCAGCGATTTATTCGGTGCAGCAACTCATCACATTGCGAACTGGAAATCCTCTCAATAGGGCTTCCCACTGGAGCTCGCTACCTCCAAATCTCTCCTCTTTCTCACAGGGCACACTGGTCTTGGCAAGCAGGCAGGCACTGGTGCTCCAGGTTCCACAACAAGTGGTCTTTGATTTCCCTGGGTGATGCTCCATCACACAGCAGGAAAACTAGTAGGGCTTGATCCCCAGGCCTGATCATAGGCAGAAATCTTGCAGAGCTTCCTCTCCTCACACAGCATGCCTGGGTGCACCCGACACAAAGAAGGAAAACACGCTATTTGCTTAATACGGGCCCAAATGTGATTTAGGGTCTGGGTCTTTGAAGTTTAATGTTGAGGTTCTGCTTCTTTTAAAATGTACACTTTTCCTATCCCTCTTTCTCTTTAAAGGTTGTCTATCACAACAGGAGAGACTCCAAAGCTGATAGTCCCACAACACAAGCCATGGGAGTGACTAAAGTTCACACTTGGATCTCAGCCACGTGGTATGTGCATCAAAAGGTTTATCCTGGGTTCCCAGCTCTACTTTGTAAGATTTCCTCATCAGCCCCATCTCCTTCCTGAGATGTGCCCAGGCTCTTCCCTTGTGATCTCTCACAGAATCAAGGAGCACCCTTTAAAGGGTTCAGGGGAGTTTCTCTCTCCCTTCTTCAGTACGTCCAACCCAACACACAGAAATGCAGCTATACGCAAATCTGTCTGCAGGACTTTCTCTACTCCTCATCTCATATATTCACCACGCAGGCCTGGATCTCCCAAGATGGAACCCTGTGTCCTCCATATAATGCACCATTGCAGACACACTCGCATTCAGTGTACATACACAGCACACATACTGTCCAGTACTTTCACCTCCATGAATTGTGCCATCCCCAGGGGCACATTCAGCACACACAATCACTCTCTGTGTACTGCTCAGTACTGTATCTTTTTGTATTTTGCCATGATGTGCTACATGCAAACACGTACACTATTAATACACACAATCACCATGCGCGCACTGAAAAACACTTTATCATTTATGTATTGTATTTCTTGCAAGCACACATCCACCCAGCACATGTTTTCACTGTGCATGTGCTGCACAATGCTACAACCCTCACATAGTGAAGTTCCCTCTTGTCTACATACATCCAGTAGACACACTCACCATGCATGTACCTCACTTCACTATTCTATCCCCGTACTGTACCTTTCCCAGGCATACATACATTCAGCGCAGAATCATTACTCTTGCACAGCACACCACTTTACAGCTAACTGATGCATGTCAAGGGTGAGTTAAGCACACCGCAGTGAAACTTTAAAAAAGTTGAGTGAGCTTGTAGGCCTCACACTAGTGACAGTTTAAAAAGGATCTGTTCACGCCTACTGATCTCAGTATGCTGCCACAACCTCGCTCGTGCTGCTTAACTCTTTGTGAAGGCAGTAGCCTTCCATCATTATGAGAGCAGTGCTTTTGACTCCTCTTGCTACAACAAGACCGCAATACGTGAGACAGGCCAATGTCATGGTGCAGACACATGATGTGTGTTTGCCTATGCTAACATTTGCATTAGGGATCCAGAAAACACTACAATTGTGTTAGACCTCGCAGCCTTGGTGTGGGTTCCCCTGACTTTTTGCCATCTGGCCTCCTGTTTTGACTGCTTTTGCTGCCTTCTATTTGCATATTTGATTTACTTATAAGTCCCCACTGAGTGTGCTAGGGCCTGTAAATCAAATGCTATTAGTGGACCTGCCGCACCTATTGTGCCACCCACTTAAGTATTCCTTTAAACAGCACTCAGGTCTGCCCTGCAGGGCATGTGTGTGCAGTTTTAAACTGCCATGTCGACCTGGAAAGTTAACCTACTTGCCAGGCCCAAAACTTCCTTTTTGGTCACCACTAAGGTAGGCCCTGGACAGCCCATAGGCAAGGTGCATTGTACTTAAAAAGTAGGACATGAACTTTTAACTTTTACATATCCTGCTAGTGGTGAAATTCTCTTAAATTCATTTTTTCACTACTGCAATGCCTATCTCTTCCTCATAAGATAATATTGGGATTACATTATTACATTTCATAAGTGTAATTTCCATTTGGGAAAAGATGGGACCCCATACATTTGGTGACTCTAGAATCCCAATTTAAAAACAAACGTTATGGTGAAGTTGTTTTTTAAATTGGAATTTGAAAATGCCATTTTTAGAAAGTTGGCATTTTTTACCGTAGCCATTTAGTGCCTTCTGCTTGTCTCTGGAATATACATCTGTGGTGGGTGACAGCTGGCTTCCAACATTCTTTCTAGACAGCCACACACAGGAAGGGTTGGTGTAACTGAGTGGCTGTCTGCATTCTGATGGGTCATCCTCAGCAGAATGGGAGGGAGGAGATTACACTTTCACCCGAAAGGACGTTGTTCTTAACCCACACAAAGGGTTCCAACCCCCCCCCCTGCTTTGGTGAGGCTGGAACCAGAGCAGTAAAGAAGCATTTCCTTGAAGTTTCCCCCATTTAAAAGGCCCATCTGGGTACAAGTAATGAACCTCCGGCACAACCAAACCAGAACACTTCTGTAACTGAGGACATTCTACCAGGAAGTAGGAAAGCTGTGCTGCTGGAGGGAATGCCACTTTGCTGAATTTCTTTGTTGTGCTGGCCTGTTGCTTGGTGCCCTCTTGCCTGAGAGTGAGAAGGACTGGGCCTGCATCTCTACATCCCAGAAGTACCTCTAAGGGCTTGTTGGCCTGCCTCCTGTTTTCTGAAGTCTCAAGGATATGAAAGACTTCTTTCTTCAACCTGCGAACAGCACCTGGAATATGTCTGCTGTGAGTCCTGCTCTGCTAAGTGGTGCCAATCCAGTCCTGGGCCCTTGGAAGTGAGTATAAAGTGCTGCATTTGCCAGAACCCACGCATCAACTTCATTGTCCTGTTCAGAACTGACGCATCGCTGCCACTACGTGGATAAGATTGACACACCTCCTCTACAACATGTAAAAACCGTGCATGTTGCATTCAGGACCACTGCACCTCAGAACTGGCGCATCGCTCATGGAACCATCACATCACCGTCATTGTGATGAGAAATCCGGCACTTCACCCCAACTGCGAAGGTATCCCCAAACACATCTCATTGCTAGTGCCCAGGATCAAGGTGCTTTTGCTCGCAAGGACATGGGTGTGTCCTCTATACGGCCCGCTTTCCATCGCAATCTGGGCTCCTGACTTTTTTCCGATCTAGCGCGACAATTAACTCTTTAGGCGCTTACTGCTTTTGTGAGCCATTTTTGCATTTAATCTTTAAAAATATATATTTCGACTTCTACTTATTGGATTCTGTCGTTCTGGTCTTGCTTTATTTAACAAATTATTCTCTATTGTTCTAAACTGATGTGGTGTTTTTGTGGTGTTTTCACTGTGTCACTGTTTGAAGTGTTGCACAAATAGTACACATTGCTCTTACGTTAAGTCTGACTGCTCTGTGCCAAGCTACCAGAGGGTGAGCGCAGGTTAATTTAAAGTGTGTTAGTGACTTGCCCTGACTAGAATTGTGATTCCTGTTTGGATAGGGTGTATACTTCTGCCAACTGTAGGAAGCTGGCTCTGTATATGCTATACCAAAGTAAGGTATAGTGTGCACAGAGTCCAGTGGTACAGCAAAGGTAGGCAGAGGTAAAGTTAGATTCTGTAATTGTGGTAGTTTGGTCGAGCAGTAAGGCTTTATCAGAGGACAGTGTTAAACATTTGTTGTCCTCACTCAGTCAGCAAAGGATTTCACACATCAAAGACTGAACTCCAGACCAATTGTTTTTGTATACAAATTTTCTTTTATTTTCTAGAACCAAGCAAGCCTGGCACAGGTAAGTGATAAATACTTTGCAGTAAATATAACGTTGTAATGCAATTTGGGCTGGAATTGTAAATGGGCTTTGTTTTGACTTACAGTATTGTTTCTGAGAAATGCAATGCTTTGTAAATACAGTACATATACTTTGTATAGGATTTTCAGTAAGATTACAGGTAAGTTACTTTTGAGATTACTTTTCTTACAGTGTAGTATGCCTGGAAACTACACTGGGACATTTCCTGTAAACAGGTAAGTAAAATCGTTTTTGTTAGTTGGTGCAATTTGATAGAATTTCTTTAGGTTTTCAAACTCCACACTTAGAACTTTTTCCAAGAAAAACAGTCAATGTTATCCTACGGAGATAAATAGTGTATTGGGTTTTAGGGTCAGTATTCGGTAGTGGAAGTTGAGGTTCTGGGGTTAGACTCAGGGGTCCCCCAGGGTCAGGGATGCACTCATGTTACACCCTTAGCGGCACTAGGGTGGCCGGGTGCAGAGTGCTGAGGCCCAATGTTATCCAATTGGGGATAAGGGGGCCTACAGTAGGTAGCTGCTGATGAGCAGGCCACTTGGTTGTGGGAGCAAAGCTTCTAGACTTTAGCTCAGGGTAAATGGGCAAACAAAGTGGCACCAAAGGTGCACCCTCAGCGGCACTAGGGCAGCTGGGTGCAGAGTGCTGTTTCGACATCGGGTGCCCTGTTGTTTTCAATGGGGAACCTCCGGTTTGCAAAGGCACTGCAGGCTTGGGGACAAAGGTTTTCTGGGTGTGACCACCACTTCGAGAGGTAAGTTGGGATGTTGAGGATTGGATAGGCACCATCGGTTTTGGCTACCTAAGGCCGTGTGGCATCAGGGTGCCTTATAGGGTTGGATCTTCTTACCAGCTCCGGGTCGCGGTTGGGGAGACCTTCCGGATTTAGGCTGCAGGCGTCGGCTGGAGGTTTGAGGCAGGTCAGGGGTCGTTCGATCTTGGGTCAGGATCGCTGGGGGAACCTCCTCACGGTATTTGCCCACTCAAGCTCGGCCGTAGACGACGGGTGCAGAGTAGTGTGGATATGCGGTGTCCGGACGGAGGCAAAGGTTGGAGATGAACAAATCCGGTGTTCCCAGGAGACACATTATTTGTGGTTGAAGGCAGGCAGGTCCTCCAGGGTTTTCGAGGTTGCTAGCTGTAGGACACAATGGGATTCTGCAGGAGTAGGTTCGAGGTGGAGACAGGTGGTAGACCTGGGGCCAAGTCAGTGGGCGCCTTCCTCTTGTTAACTTTGCCACACTGTTCGGTCCTTCTTCTTCTTTTCTTGTAGTTTCTTCTGGTCTGAGGAAGCAAGGTTCAGGGGTGCCCCTAAATACTAGATTAGGGGTGTTACAGGTAGGTAAAAAGGTTGGGACCAATGGGTCTATTCTCTGGGGTGGGTACACCCCCTATTATGCCACCCTCCAGTGGGAGGGGGGCATGACCCTTTCCCTGGTTGGCTGAGTCCCCCATCTGCAAAGAAGGCAGGTACTAAGAGTTGTGCTTCACCTTGCCTCCCCCATCTTAGGGGCGGAGTTGGCAGAGGTGGGCATACCTCTCTTCCTCACTTGTTTTTCCTGCTGGTTCTCCCACCCAAAGTGGGGTCAGAACCAGTGGGTACCAGTTTCTGAAAGCAGCAAGCGGCCTGGGATAGCTCACAAAGGCAGCAAGCCTTTAAAGCTTCCGCTTTGTGAACTCTGCCCATCCTGGGGGAGGAAGCTTGGCATCTCGGCGCAGGATGTGCATTGTTTCAGGCCCCTGAGAGCAGCAGGCTCTCAACCAAGGTGTAGGAGAGTAGGGTCTGCTTTCCTATGGTCACCCCAATTTTTGCTTTTTGCTTCACTGGTTTTTGACTTAATGTGGCTGTGGCCTGCTAATCAGACCCACAGCCTGCTGTTCTCTCTCTAAATTCATACCCATGTACTATAGGTACATCACCAATTTGGTACTGGACACCTTATCAGTCCCTGTACAGTGCACTATAGGTGCCCAGGGCATAGATGCATCCAAGGCCACCAGGGGCTGCACCATATCTTTTGCCACCCCTGGCTGGTCACTTAAATCGACACAACTGGCTGATCACTCAGCTGGGGCAAGGTGGTGTACTCACCCCTTGCTTAGATATAGTATACCTATGTCTAAACCTATTTCTGGACACATATGCACCTATAAGTCACTCCTATAGCAGGCCTTTACAATCCTGGAGGCAGAGTGCTTGGTTTTATGTGAGATAGTGCTCTAGCATGAGCTGAGCCTGTCTGCAGTGTTCGGAACCATTTCCTTACTGCTGTTCCAGTGATACTGCCATACCATATACTCTTATGTGCATTATAATCCTCGCGGTTAATGCTAACTTTGGTTTGGCGTTTATTTTATTTTTTGTAGAGTTTTATATAGCGCGAACTAGACCCGAACCGAATCAGGTATCAGAGCGCTTTACATAGCACAAGTTACGTTTTACATGAGGACACACACTTTCATTTTTAGGCACGGGGAGATTAAGTGATTTGCCCAGAATCACAGGAGGTTTTGGCGTCATTACCGAGACTCGAACCCAGACCCCCAGGTCTGAGGTCGAGCGCCTTAGCCGTTAGGCCAACTCCTCTCCCCTTTTATCAAAACATGTCGTGTTTGGTGTCATACACTTTAGAATACTACCCCCGTGCCAGTTCTGGCGACGGGGGTAGCATTCCACCCTTCTAGAGGGAGAAGACATGTTACTTTACTTAAACGCGGTTAAATCTAACCAGAGCCTCAGCATCACAAAATGGATGCTGCTGCCCCGACACAAGTCTGGCCTCCTGCTGCTGACCGAAACCTGGCAGGGGAGGCTTGGACAAAGAGTTTCCTGTCACAGGGAGGTGTTACACCACCCCAGACAGGAGATAGTGGATTGGAGCAGGGAGGGTTGAAAGAAACTAGACACTGCCTGGGGCACACAAGGTGTCCCATGCAAAATCCAGTCAAACCGGTTCTGGGGCACTCCAGCCCCAGCTCTGGCGCAAAACTGGACAAAGGGAAAGGGGTGTAACCACCCCCTTCCTGGGTCCCACCCATAGGAGGGACCTAGCAGGATATCCAGTCCCTTGATTTGGAATAAAGGTAGGAGCTGTGCTGATGCACATCAGATTATCCTGACTGAAACTTTGATACATAACTCTGGACCCTTCGACATCCCACTCGACGTGGAAGACTGAAGAATCTCCCTTGTGGTCAAGGAGTGACCACCCTGTGCAAACAGGCACCATCCAGCACCTCACCATTTGCTTTGTTGCAGTTCCCGCCAGAACTCGAGCAACAGAGATCAACAAGACCCAGTGTTCCTGCCTTCCAACAGCCCGATCCACAGTTCCAGGGAATCTGAGACCCATGAAAGTGACCTGAAGCGTGGGGCCTGACCGTGCAGCTCCCAAGGGTCCCTTGAAGCTGTGCATTAGGGTTTGAGAAGCCCCAGCCCCGAGCAGCTTTTGCACTGGAGCTCACCCCTCCACACTCATCGAGTGCTGCTTGGGGCCCTTTTGCATTTTCCTGCTTGATGCGTTGGTCCGGTCGCTTGCCTGTTGGCTAGTAGCCCCAGTACCGACAAACCTTTGAATTTGCTCTGCTAGTCTGGTTGCTCCAGACTGGCCCTCACTCCCCTGAAAAGGAGCACCCGCTCTGACCTTGCTAGTCCGAGTAAGAAGCAATCTTTGAATACTGCGTGGGTTGCATTTGCCAAGGCCTGTTAACTCCGATCCGGAAGCCGACACCGCCGACAGCGAGAGCCTTTGTGTGACAGCTCGTGATTTACTCCAGGACATCCTCGGTGCCCCAGAGTCCACGTTACAGCAGAGACAAGCTTCACAACAACCACCTGATTGCGCCCGACATTGCCTGGTCCCTTCCTGGTTCCTTCCTGGTCTCTGTCCCCTTTGCTTTCAGGTACTCTACATCTTTGATCCACCCTTGGATCCAACCGGACTCTTCTCTCCTGGCCGCCTGCAACATCTTCATCTCCAGGCTCCATAAAACTACACGACGAAACCCGACACACTTTGGCACCTATGCACCCGCTTCCTGTGGGTGAGGTAACTCATGAACGCCGGTGGTCCTCTATTGGTTTACACCTCTAGTGTCCTAGTTTAAAGTTTGGTAATTCTAGTCCAGTCGGAAGACTCCTAAAACTGTAACTCGATAACTTTTACACACCATTGACTTTGCATTGGTGCATGCGTGTGCTTTTAGCGCTGCACCTGAATCCGGCGGGCTACTCCCGTCCTAACTGCTGTTAGTCCAGTGTAGTCCCAGCGATTCCCAAGGCCCCAGGCCTTACCACAGTTCGAAAGGTGATACTTATACCACTTTTTTGATATATGGTTTGAGTGGCCACCAGCCTCATCCATAATTGTGCAACTTTCATATGTTATATTGTGCTTTTGTTTAAACGCTTGTGCTTCTATACTCATAAAGAGTACAGGGGATTACAGGGGATTATTCTAGTAATAAATACATATATATTTACAATATATAACTTGTGTGGTGTCCTTTCATTTGATATTACAGGATTGCATATGGTAAAACAGCTGGCTTCACATGCCCTCTTGAGTTAAGCCTTTAGGCTGCTTAGTCCATGCTACCATTAGGATAGCTTGTCTTTAAGGTTGACTTACAACCATCACCATAAGGGATTGTTTGGACTGATATAAGGTGCCCCCAGAATTGGAGACATCATACATCAGGCCAACTTCTCACACAAGGGTTCCAGAAACATGTCTGATGGTGGCAGCCTAAAGCAGCCACTCAGCCTGGACACTAGTGGTAGGTCTTTTTCCAGGGGGCATCTCGAAGATGCCCTCTGTTTGCATTTTTCCTTAAATCCCACACTGGCATCAGTGTGGGTTTAATGTGCTGAGACGTTTGATACCAAACTTTCAGTTTTCAGTCTAGCCATTATGGTGCTGTGGAGTTTGTAATGACAAACTCCCAGCACCTGTAGTGTAGTTCCTATATTCCCAATAGGCTCTGCGCATTGGAATAATATAAACAGCAGTGTAGACGTAGGACTGAGGTCGACTAGGTCTCTACTGACTATATTAGACTTAATTAGTTTTGCCAGCTAGCTCAGAGGTCACTAGAAACTTTCTCGAGTAAACAAGGAGGAGTTTAACTTCCCTGGATAGACAAGAAGGGATTAGCTTCTGACAACCATATAACATGACAACTTTGCTCCCTCAGAATAAAGAGTGTATCTCTAGAGTCGTGTGAAAACAATAGACGGTTATTCCACTCAGTCAATCGTGCGTACTTAGTTTCACCAGAGTGCAGAGAAATAGAGAGACGGGCGTTTTCAATAAAAGGTGTTATTTATTGAGCAGTCTTCTTTCTCATGCAAGAGAAATGAATTGCCACAATTGCAATACTTATCATGAAGTAAAGTGCGTTCAGTAAAAGGAGTATTATGAAATAATACAGTAAAAGCATTGATATGGTTTAGCCATATGATACTTTAAAATGGATAAAATATATACATACATAAAATATTGACTAACGTACTCAACTGGTGCTTCTAATCTACGCCTACCCCGGTGTACCTGACCTAAGCCTAATACGTGGGAAGGAGTAAATAAGTTGCAGTTTAAGTTAAGTTGGGTTTTTTGCCAAGGATCTGAATCAAGAATTCTCTTAAGGGTTTAGTCAGCTCCGTACCTTGGTTCTTAGAATGAAGGAGGTCTTGTATCTCTCTCTCAGGACTCGATATCCCAGCAACCCGCAAGGGTGACTGGAAACACCGGAGCTGGATTTTCTCGGCTGGAGAAAAAGACAGCGTCTTTCTCAGTGCGTCAAAAGGGAGGGGCGGCTTCCTTTGGCTCCTCGCATCAGCTGGGCTTTCGGGCAAGTAGATGGCCGCTCTGCTCCAAACCACCGTGTGTTTGCTTAAGGCAACGTTGGTATATTTATACCTGAAAGGTGCCGGGTTTGACGTAAGGTTGGACATAAGACGTCACCAAGAACTAACAGTTCTTTCTGACTCTAGGAGTTCTTGTGCAAATCAAAACAAGAGCAGGGGGATTTCCCGGGCTGCTGGAGGCTTGGTTTGTTTAAAGAACGCGTTGTACTTTCTAGGAGTCTAGGGGAGTAGCCTTGCCGTATTTGGACTGCATGGGCTATTACTAGATATGGATATGATTCTTATGCCTTTATAAGGATATTATTTATTATAGCCATATAAGGGCATAAATCGGGAATATCGAATTAGGGTCCAAGATAGAAACACAACACTCACTCCACGAATTGATGTCCATCATTACTAAAAACTAAGCAATATTAAACATAACGATGCATGTGTGTTTTCCAACCCACCCCAAAATACATAAATTGCATTTGAAATGGTATATGGCAAATACACGAAAATGAGTATTGGTACTGTACGCTTTTCAAGCATTGTTATCATTCAGTTAAATGCATATATATATCATCTGAATGAATTGCGAAAATTACACATGAAATGGCTCTGAATACAGAAAAGAAGGTCGAGACCATTCCAACACATATTTATACAAATGCTGTACATGTGCTAGAGGCTGAGGTAAAATATTGTCTCTAGAGTTCCTAAAATAGAAGCTCTGTTCTCTAAGAATAGTTCTACTTTAAGCAGAGTACTTTGAGCCAGAAAAAAGGGTAAATATTTTGGAAGTGAAAATAATAATTTCGCCTTCAGGGGAAAAAATAGTTCCAATTGTTTTCAGTAGCTGTGTTTATCAAAAACTGAAGGCCGAATTCAGAGTTCAGGGAATGCTGAGTGCTCGTTGTTTAAAAAGTTATTATTTTTGTTCAGGGGAGAACATCATTTCAGACAGGCTTGCAAAAAATTGGTCTACAACATCAGGTGAAAGTTCGACCAAGTTTGAAAATGCTGCAATTGTGCATATGTGAGAATGATTGCTATCATCGATGTCAGGATCAGCAATGCTCACAGAAGGTTGTACCTGTTTGGTGCTGCTTTCCTCTCGTACTTCACCACCACCTACTCGTAGTGGTGAAATCTCAACGAATGCCGTCATCAGAATAGGTAGCCGCTGGGGACAACAGGATGCATAAGTCGTTACCGGACCTAGCAAAGTATCGATATCCATTGGTACTGCTGATGGTAGTCTAAGGCAGACGTCCAACACGCATTGTTCTCCGCATAGCATACATCGAAGCACAGGTAAGATGCAATCTTGCCAGATTGGTCTGAATGAAAGAAACCAAGTTGTACTTGGATCTCTTAGCCGGGCAAATCCGAGGACTTTAGTGATGCGGTCCCGGTAGCGTATAGCTAGGATCGATTCTCCCATCGTTGCTGGAGTCTTGTCTGTGGCTTGGCTTGCCATATCGGAGCAGAAGGATCAAAAATAAAATTCCTGCTACGAGTCCCAAAAGAAGAGGCAGACCACCAAATAACGAATGCACAAAATTCGGGATAATGCCCAGAACTGTTTCAAAGGGTGCTAACAGCCCCGAAAAAATTGTCTTAATGCCACTGGTATCAGACATGTTTAAAATTTGACTTAACATTTCTACGAAATGCACGGGGCAATTTGTTGATAATAGGGAATGTATCTCTGCTGCTGTCCTTGCAACTTGCAGATCATACGTCTCTTTGGACAAGGTTAAAGGCACAGTTGTCTGTAAAAGAATGGATTTCATTCTGCTTAAAGTATCAATTCGAATAGAAGAGATATTCAAAGAAGGCCATATTGCCGCCTTCATGTCTGGATTGCTGTTTGGATACAATACTTGCATACAGCAAGTGACCATGGAACTAACGCTCACGAGATAGGCTTTTCCTGGCACCATGCCACAACAGCTGTGGTCACTTATTAGAACGTACCTGCCGTTGGAAAGCTGTCTAAAGAATGGCTCTATCTGTGCTGCAGGAGTGCCGTTCAGGTGACATGAAAGGTTATTTGAAGACCCTTCGCAGGCTCCATGCAAGTTAATACCTTGACACCGAAGTGTACCACTTAGTGATTTTTTACAATTGTTACCACTAAGAAATACCTCTTTTTTGCCTTCACTATAACATTTGTGTGTATAAGGTAATTTCCATGTTGACTTGATGTATCCTTTACCCAACCTTTCATACAGGCCTGCTGGTATATATTTTTGGTAATACTTAAACTGGAAAGTTGTTATTGGGATTGTAATCGTTCCATGTATTATCCATTCAATGACAGGTCTTTCTGACATTGTCAATGGTAATCTCTCAAGTTTTTCAATGCTCAGAATCTTATAGTCTGCTCCTTTTTGTGCCAAACTGATTTGTTTATCAGTAAGGTTAAAGATAGAGAATAATGACGTTGTGTTGATTAAACGCCATGGCACGTAGCCTGAACGCAGATTTTGCAACGTCCAGCCAAGCTGTACAACAGAACGTAATTGGGACTGACCATGTTGTAACATTAGCAAGTCCTGCTCTATTATATCAATAGCAGATGATACAATGCTGTCCAGTGAATATATTCTGGAGGACAGAGTCGTTAACCCATTGTCCACTACAGAAAGTGATTTTTCCAAATTAATACGATCAATTTCTCGTATTTTTTCAGCTGTTTCAATTTGTGTTACTTTCCAAGCCTCGTTGTAAGCCGCGTATATACCGGCGTATATGAAACGTTTTTGACGCTGTTTGCGTGGTCCCAGTATGAAATCACGCAAGTCAGCACCGTCTTTAAGTAAAGTCAAGTGTTGCTTAATTTCAGCCAGTGTGGATTTCTGTAGCCATTCGAGGCATAGTTTCCCTACACAGTATGTTGTAACTATCCCTGGATGTTGTCTCCGGGAGTATCTAGGGTCTGGCCTGGTCTGTTTAAACCCCTGTGTTTTGTTCAGGAATCTATCTCGGCAGTTATTTGTGTCTGTGGGCCAGATCAACCATTTTTTCCAATCAGGATTTGTTCTGTTTTGGTGTAAAATATGGGATACGTCCATCTTCACATCTGTAGTGCTGTTACTATCAGGTATGGGCTTCGGAATAGACGGTTTATTTAAGTCTTTTATCTTGGCTAAACCAAGACAAGTCGTTTGCTGAATTGTGTCATTCAGGAATATTATTTGTTCTGGGATCATACAGGCTCAAAATAATGCTTCTAAACCTTGTACCTGCCATTCTTTTGTACCCCAGATGGTTTTTGTTTCAATGTTGTTTTTCCAGAATTCAAAACCAAATGTTGTCATTTTTTCATAAAATGTTTCAGAATAAATCAATTTAGTATTTGTCAACCTTGTTTTCATTCCTGTCTTATTTAACATTTTAAAATAAAACGTTTCACTTGTGTTAAACCCTGAGAAGTATGGGAATTTCTCATAAAATGTTTTCGAGCTGCCTTTAGGCGGTGTTGCACAATGTTCCCATTGGTTATAATTAAAAACATTTCTAGGTTGAGCATTTTTATGCAAATAGTGATGGCCATAGTGATTATAACAGTGTAACTCTTCATAATTTGATGAACCCTGCAAATAATCATGTTCTGTAAATTTGGCTGACATTACTAAATCTGACATCATATTATTAATATTTTCAAAGTCCCAATCATCAGAAAAACTACTTGGTTTTACAAAGTCACTTAATGAAACCTTGAACTGGTGTGGATATTTCAAGAGCTCAATCGGGCCATAAATTTCATAATCCGTTTTGTCCCATGCCACCCCATCGGGTATTGGATTGGCTGTGACGTTCACTGATGACAGATTTCTCAATGTGAGATGACTTGTGAGGCTTTAGGACCAAGTTGATGTTCTGAATTGCTGTGTCCATTGTACTGTATTTTCCTTCAATGAATTTTCCCAAACAAAGAACCATGATGAGCCAAAGCAGGAGGAAAAGTACACCTAACACAATCCAAAATTCAATCCATGGAGAAATCAGATAGGTTTCTTTGAGTTGATAAAAGAGTTCAGTTACTTTGTCTTTGAAAGTTTTTGTTGCTGGCGTTTCTTCATGTTCACTTGGATCATCAGAAAAGTCATCGAAATTGATGAAGTAGCCAGATGCAGTTCTGTCAATTGTTGGAATCGCTTCCGGATTTTCTTTAGTCTTTGGATCTTTCTTTGAGACATTAGTATAGTCCAATGCTACATCGTTGTAGACAGGTGTTTCTTGACGAACTGTTGCAATTTGGGTTTTAAGAGGCACAAGTTCCATGGCTTTGTTGCATAGTCCTTTTTTATTCACTGCAGGTTTATCAAAAGTGATTAGTCTTTCAGTTTGAACCTCTTCGATTGTAGCAAGATTTGGTCTTCTACTATTTCTTGGGAGTCCACTTGGCCTACTAACTTATTATTGGCCACATGATTGTGGTTTTACCAGGTCGATGGATACAACTCGGTTCTCCTTTTTACCAGCAAGGGGCGGTAGTACTACTGATCTTGTTCCGCTGACAGCTAAGACAGGTACTGCTTTTCTGTAAGAAGGCCCAAATTCCTTCTTCACTGCGATCTTTTCTCTGACCAGATCCCCAATCTTTGGAATCCAGACAGGTCTTGCTGGGACAGGTGGTTTTTCTTCAGTGGCTGTTGGCTTTAGCTTTATATTACTCAGACTTCTTCTTGTTTCATTTAAGTCCTGTAAAACAGCCGAACGGTCTTTGATATCAAAGGCTTTTTCTTCTACCACTGAAGTGTGACTATCTAAGTCCTGGATATGCATTCTAGTACCGAACAATAGTTCGTAGGGAGTGAGACCTTTTAGAGAATTTCTTGGCAGATTGTTAAGACTACGTTGGATACTTGTTAAATGTTTGACCCACCCATCACCCGAACCTAATACCCTCGCCGTTATAGATTGCTTTATGTCCCGGTTTTTTCTTTCCACTACCGCATTTCCCTCGGGATGGAATGGAGAAGAGTACCGCAATGCAATGCCCATGCTGGCCATGGCCTCCTTGTAAGCCCTAGAGCTAAACGCAGGACCCTGGTCAGAATGTAGCATGCCAATTGCGTATGTGCCGATAAAGACTCGCAAATCTTTTATAACAGTTCTGGCGTCAGCCGAACGCTGGGGCCACATCCAAATGAATCTCGTGCAGGAATCCACTGCGACCATGATATATTTATAGTTGCCATCCCTTTGTAAGGGACCACAGTGGTCCAGGTAAACACACGCTAATGTTTTAAACCGAGATTAGAAGGGGCGTCTGTGCTGGACGTTTCACTGTTGATACTTTCATTCTTTGGCATATTTCACATTTTAGAACATAGTTCCTAGTTTGTTTTCTCATGCGCGGCCACCAATATCTCTGTTTTAATAACGATATTGTGGCTGAAACACCAGCGTGTGCAGAAGCGAGCCCTTCGTGTGCCGCTAAAATTAATCCTAATCTGTGTTCCATGTTTGGAATCGCCCTATCCCCCACTCCAGGGATTCGAGCAAAAGGAACATTATTCGCATCAGTTATGTATGAGTACTTTACTGGAAAGCCTTTTGGGAGTGTTTTTCTATCATCTTTTACTGAAGCACTGACAGCTTGCATTATATCGCTGTCTATTTTTGTTTTTGCCCGAGTGATAGCAGCTACGGAAGCCGTTTGCACAGCTGCCTTCGCGGCCTCATCAGCCAATGAATTCCCCGCAACGTGAACGCCATCACGTTGATGACTCAGTGTATGTATCACGTGATTCTTTTGTAGTTCTTTCTGTAAAAGAACTACTTGTTCCCAAAGCGTTTTATGCTTTATTGTGGCACCTTTTGCATCTTTGAAGCCGTTTTGAACCCAGTTCTGCAAGTATTCATTATAAGACTGAACGCAGTAATATGAATCGCACACTATTAGTGTGGGGAATTCGCGATCGGTATTTTCAAGCGCCATCTTGAATGCTAGTAGTTCAGCTCGCTGAGCTGTATAATCTCCTAGAGATTGGGTTTTGGTGACCAGTGGTCTAAATTTTCCTTCGTGCCAACGACCTTTAACAATCGCGCACGCAGCACTGTAAGCTTGTTTACCCCCAACTGCGGGTTGTGCTGATCCGTCTGTATATATTATACAGCCGTAATGTTCCAGAGGCAGGATTTCGGTCGGCAGAGGACATTCATATTCATATTGGAGAAATTCTTGTGTTTTTAAATTAGGATCAAATTCGTATACTACATCTGTTGCAGCAAGGGAATTAACCCATTGTATCCATCTCGGATGTAGTGCTTTAGCATTTGGAATGCTTGCCTTTGTCACTGCTTCTAGGGCAGGTATTGGTGTAACGTTTATTATTTGTTTACCTTGTGCTAGGGCTCTTTCTTTTGCTACAGCAGTTTGAACCGCAGTTAGAATTTTTTCAGTAGAACTAAATTTCATTTCAGCTTGTGTGTACAAGTGTGATTTGTAAGCTATTGGTACCGTTTCTCCCTCATTAGAGGTTAGGTACGTGAATCCGCATCTTCCTGGGATGACTCGGATTACAAGGTTGCGTACGTTTTCACGAGTTTGCAATTTAGTTTTAGCTAACATGTCAGTTTGCAATGATCTTAAATTTTCTGTGTGTTTCTGAGTCCAATTTATTGGTTTGAAATCAGGTTTTATTAATTCATAGAGAGGTTTAACCCTCTCTGCATAATTTAGAATGTATGTTCTTCCGAAATTCAGGAAACCTAGTATTGATTGTAAGTTCTTCAGCGTTTTAGGTGCTTGGAGTACAGCACACTTCTCTAAGAAGTTGTCTGCTAGGCTTTTGCCTTCACTTGATAATTCATATCCTAAAAATAGGACAGTTAGATGGGCAATTCGTGACTTTTTAAAGTTGAATTCGTAACCCTCAGCTGCGAACCCAAGTGTTATGGTGTTCACTCTTTTCAAGTGTGTCTCCAGGTCATCATCTGTGAGATAGATGTCATCGACATAAGATAATGCCTCATCATCTTATATTTGTAGTAACTCTGTTACTCTTGCTGAGAATAATCCTGGGCTATTCTTGAATCCCTGTGGGAGTCGACAGAAGTGTTTTTGCGACCCCATTATTGAGAAAGCGGTCAAATACCTGCTTTCAGGTGCAATGTTTTGACAAAAGAATCCATTAGAGATGTCTAATGTTGTTTTATATTTTTTGCGCACGATGTTATTCATTAGTGCTGAACTGTGTGAGTTTTGTACTGCAAATGTTTTGCAGCAGGAGTTTAGGTGTCTGTAGTCCAAAACTAGACAATATGAATCGTTTGGCTTGGCGACAGGAAACAAAGGATTGGTTATTTGTGAGGTGCATGTTTCAATCACCTCCTGATATTCAAGTTGATCTAAGATCTCCCTGACTTGCTTTTTAGCTTCTTGTTTAACTGGGTACTGCCTTTGTGCAGTGGGTTGATTTTTTAACTGGATTTTATGGTGAGGAGAATCCTCATCCCATCCTACATGATTTTTATATAATGCCGGAGCTTGGGCTACTGCCCATTTTCTTGCTAATGTGTATTTTTTATGAATTGGAATGTGATTTGAGAAAGGCAGGCATAATCATTTCTTCGCCATGAGGGCACTCCCTAACAAACACTGGTGGCCAGTCTTTCTCAGCTAACAGGATGTCATAGCCTTTCGAAAGGTTATCCCAAAAGAGACCCCTTACTTTCCTAGTCTTGTCCCCCTCTATACGTAATGTTTTTTCGTATAACTTATGGGGTTTGCTAACTCTGGTGTCTGCAGTTTCCATTTGAATGTATTCATTCGTGTCCACTGTCTCCAGAAGATTAATTAGGATCTTGCGAGCTATGGTCACTTCTGCTGCGCTGTCTAGCATTCTCTGGGCCCACTCTCCGTTTTTCAGTTGTGTCCTCAGTATCCTCGGCATGTTTTATTATTTTAATACTAGCTACCTTCTTCTTTGGATATTGTAATTTTTTACTTTGATGAGCAAGTTCCTTGTCTTTGGACTTGACGTGCTCTTCCTTGTGTTCTGACCGTCCTCTTCTTTCTGATTTCTGTGAGGAAGTCTGAAATGATCGAGAGGGACGTGTATCAATATCTTGATATCTATCAGGTTTTCTCAAGTTATCCCTATATCTAAGGTTGTATCTTTTCTCTGAGGGCTCCCTCTGGGGAGAGCTGTGTCCTCTGTCTGGAGATCTTTCTCTCCGCTGAGGAGACCATCCTCTGGACTGTAATCGTTTTTCTCTGGGAGTGGGTTGTTTATTTCCATCCCAACTATTTTTGGGAGTGTTTAGATTATTTTTAATAAATGTTTTTTCAGGATTTTCAAGTAGTTGGAGTTTTACTGGTTTCCCACCCAAACTATCTCTACCTAGTTCTTCATAGGATTTTTCTATGATTCTGGCAAGTTCAAAAGGTTGTTCTGCTATATCTGTTTCTTTCAATTTCTGGCGGATCGCCACAGATGCTGCTTCTCCTTTTATGTTGGCTAATAATATAGCCGAGACCTGCTTGAAGTCTTTCAGTAATTTCATACCCAGAGTTAAAGCAGGTTCTGGACCGTATTCATTTTGAATCTGTCTTAGCACATCTGGTATTACCGCCATAGACGGAAAACCATGTGTTTTTGTGTATATCGAAGCAAAGACTGTGCCCCAAGTGTCACAGTCCTCCACATGTGGTGCGATCCCCATTGGAAGACAGATAGTCAGAATTCTGTGTTTCTCAGTAGGTGTACTATCAGGAAATTCTGCCTCTATTTGAGTGATTTTTTGTGCTAACCAGAAAGGAATTTGTTCCTGTTTTGCGGGTATTTTGCCAATGGCTGATTGTATATTTTGTGGTGTGATTTTATTTGTGTTCCCCTATTGAGGGGTGGTCTGTGGAATTTTTATTGCTGGTTGGACTGTTGAAGTCCGCATTACATATTGGACTAATTGTCTATGTATTTTAATTAGCAATTTTAGCTGAGCTAAAAGTTCCTGGTTTAACATTGTTTCAATGTCTGGATGTGGTGTGTAGCTGGCGAGAACCGGCCACGTGGCTCCTGGTCTACCTAGTGGACCTAGGCTGGTGATGTGATTTTGATGTTTTAGGGCACCATTAAACCAGAGCAGGTGCTCTTGGTAAGTCAGTGGGATTTCAACGTCCTCGAAAGGAGCGTATTTATCCGGAGGTTCCCCTATTTTATAATAGTGGAATTTGTGTGTCACAGCGTGTGCTGCTGGAAAATGTATCCATGAATAGAATACCTCTGTCTGCCGATATTCATGGGCCTCTACCACGAATATGACTGTACCACCTCGTGATGATACTCCATTTGCTATAAGTTTTTTAGTTATAGTTCTTCTTACATTTACCGGAATGAGTATAGCATTCGGGTCTTCATCTTGGAGACTTGTGTCATCCGCTAGGAGTTGAGCTGCTATTCTAGCTCTCTCTGTTTCGTCTTCACTTTCCACCATTTTACTGAAGGAAAGTTTTGTTGCAGATCAAGTTTCAAGGAAACAAAGATTAGGTGTACAATATTTTGGAACACTGTATCCATCAACGTTGACTAAACCAAAAACTATACATAGGAATCTCTTCCTACTAAGTTCCGGCGGATTTTAACCTTTTACCCACTCCAGACGTCTTTTGGAGTTTTTACGGGAAAAAGGGGTCTGTGTTTAAAAGCACGACTGAGTTACTCTAATGTCTTGCGTTAGATTATCGCCTTACCAAACATTGGGCGCCATGTAGTGTAGTTCCTACATTCCCAATAGGCTGTGCGCATTGGAATAATATAAACAGCAGTGTAGACGTAGGACTGTGGTCGACTAGGTCTCTACTGACTATATTAGACGTAATTAGTTTTGCCAGCTAGCTCAGAGGTCACTATAAACTTTCTCGAGTAAACAAGGAGGAGTTTAACTTCCCTGGATAGACAAGAAGGGATTAGCTTCTGACAACCATATAACATGACAACTTTGCTCCCTCAGAATAAAGAGTGTATCTCTAGAGTCGTGTGAAAACAATAGACGGTTATTTCACTCAGTCAATCGTGCGTACTTAGTTTCACCAGAGTGCAGAGAAATAGAGAGATGAGCGTTTTCAATAAAAGGTGTTATTTATTGAGCAGTCTTCTTTCTCATGCAAGAGAAATGAATTGCCACAATTGCAATACTTATCATGAAGTAAAGTGCGTACAGTAAAAGGAGTATTATGAAATAATACTGTAAAAGCATTGATATGGTTTAGCCATATGATACTTTAAAATGGATAAAATATACACATACCTAAAAACATTGACTAACGTACTCAACTGGTGTTTCTAATCTACGCCTACCCCGGTGTACCTGACCTAAGCCTAATACGTGGGAAGGAGTAAGTAAGTTGCAGTTTAAGTTAAGTTGGGTTTTTTGCCAAGGATCTGAATCAAGAATTCTCTTAAGGGTTTAGTCAGCTCCGTACCTTGGTTCTTAGAATGAAGGAGGTCTTGTATCCCTCTCTCAGGACTCGATATCCCAGCAACCCGCAAGGGTGACTGGAATCACCGGAGCTGGATTTTCTCGGCTGGAGAAAAAGACAGAGTCTTTCTCAGTGCGTCAAAAGGGAGGGGCGGCTTCCTTTGGCTCCTCGCATCAGCTGGGCTTCCGGGCAAGTAGATGGCCGCTCTGCTCCAAACCACCGTGTGTTTGCTTAAGGCAACGTTGGTATATTTATACCTGAAAGGTGCCGGTTTTGATGTAAGGTTGGACATAAGACGTCACCAAGAATTAACAGTTCTTTCTGACTCTAGGAGTTCTTGTGCAAATCAAAACAAGAGCAGGGGGATTTCCCGGGCTGCCGGAGGCTTGGTTTGTTTAAAGAACGCGTTGTACTTTCTAGGAGTCTAGGGGAGTAGCCTTGCCGTATTTGGACTGCATGGGCTATTACTAAATATGGATATGATTCTTATGCCTTTATACGGATATTATTTATTATCGCCATATAAGGGCATAAATCGGGAATATCGAATAAGGGTCCTATATAGAAACACAACACACCACATACTCTTAATGGCAGCACTGCAATTACAATATCTAAGAATGGACTTAGACGCTGTAGGGGTACAGAGGCCATGCACCTGTACACTCACCATTGGTATAGAACACCCAGCTAGAGGGGTGACTGATCTATCCCAGGGCAGTGGGTTGTAGGCATGGCACTCAGGGATGTGTGCCATGTCGACTCTTCACTTTGGTCTGCACCAAGACACGCAGCATGCAAAGACAGTGTGTGTGTGTGTAAAGATGCAGGGCCGCTAAGGGGGGGCACATTAAGTGCCGCGCCCTTAGACGTCTTCCCTGGTCACAGTGCCCTGGGTACCTGTGGTACCATTTACCACATTGGCCAGAGATGCCAATTGGGTTTGGGTTAGTTTTGGGTAAAGAACACAGGCCCTGGGAACCTGATTGGTAGGGACCCAGGGCACATCAAGTCAAAAGTGCATCAGTAATCTGGCAAAAAGTGTGGGGGGTTACTGCAACAGAAACCCAGCTTCTCACACCAACCAGAAACCCAATTTCTAACAAATTGGCCACTTATGGCAGGGGTGCAAACCCATTACCATGCAAAGGACTTTTCTGTCACAACAGGTGTAGATTGAAATGGAGTGGCATAGAGTGGAATGGAGTGGTGTAGAGTAGAGTGGTGTGGCATAGTGTGAAGTGGCATAGGGGAGAGTGGTGTAGAGAAGAGGAGAGTGGCATAGAGTAGAGTGGCATTGTGCAAAGTGGAGTGCAGCGGCATGGAGTGGTGCAGAGAGGAGTGGAGTGGCATGAACTAAAGGTGTGTATAGTAGATTGGTATAGAGTAGAGTGGTGTAGAGTAGAGTGATATAGAGTGCTGTGGGGTACTGTAGCATAGAGTGGGGTGGAGTGGCATAGTGTGGTGTGGCACAGAGTGGAGTCCAGTAGGGTATTGTGGCATAGAGTAGAGTGGCATCGAGTAGAGTGGAGTAGCATAGAGTGGTGTAGAGTAGAGTGATGCAAATATTTTATGAAATTTTCCACTTACTCCTTAAACCTTAGAAAAGCTACTAATATCTCTTCACAAACAACAGGAGTTAAAACAAGCATTGTCCAAAAGGTTCCACATATGTTATGTTAGAGATATTGGCTTTTTCAATGTCTTTTAGCCGCAGAACACAGCAGTGTGGCTGCTGTTCATCATGGCTAAACGTTAGTGGCATGTGCAGAGTACGGCGGCATAAAGGAGAGATGCGTAGACAAGAGTGGGGTGGAGTAGAGTGACGTGGAGGAGAGTGGCTAGAGTAGAGTGGCACTGAGTAGAGTGCTTAGGGTTGAGTGTGACAGATTGAAGTAGAGTGGTGTAGAATGAAGTGGGGTGGTATAGAGTGGAGTGGTGTAGAGTGGAGTGGCTTAGAGTGGAGTGGACTGATGTAGAGTGGAGTAGAGTTGAGTCACAAAGAGTCAAGTAGAGTGGCGTAGAGTAAAAATGGAGTGGAGTAGGGTGCCGTAGAGTGGAGTGGTGGAGCGTGACGTAGAGTAGAGTGGCGTGGAGAGGGGTGGAGTTGAGTAGAGTGGCGTGGAGTAGAATTGTGTGGAGTGGAGCAGAGGGGAGTGGCGCCATGTGGCGTGGCATAGAGTAGAGTGACCTGGAGTGAAGTGGTGCAGCATGGAGTGTTGTACAGTGAAGTGGTATGGACTGGTGTAAAATAAAATGGTGTAGAGTAGAGTGGAGTGGCGTAGGGTGGAGTAGCATAGAGTAGGTTAGAGTGGTGTAGAGTGGGGTAGAATGGAGTGGAGTGACGTATAGTGGATTAACACAGAGTAGGCTGGCAGGGAGTAGTATTTTTGTGGGTATAAGTAACAAAAGCATTAATAGAGAGGGCAGATAGGGTGAAAGCAACATAAATAAGAAGCTGTATGCCTGTTTTAAAAGCAGGAGGGTACATTGCATGTCTAAGAATAATACTGAAACACTTTCAAAATAAAAAAAAAATAATGCACTTACAAAAGACGAGGAAGAACAAATGTAGTTTGTCCATGCTCCCGGGAGTAGCCTACAGAGGAATGGAAGAGAATCATACAGGAGCTAAGCAATCGGAAGATTGCAAATGAGAGTGAGAACAAAAACAACTAATGGTATGCTGTGGGTTATTTGTAAACATTACCTCTCACAGCATAGGGCATGCGCTGTGTATACGAGAGCTAAATACTTGAACAGTTCCAGCGAGTCAAGCAGAGTCTGGCATGATGAACACCAGGCACAGTCAAACCAGAACAGAACTTTACCTATTTAAGCTAGCAGCTGGCTTGTCCAAGGTGAATAGCTTGCACGATGGAGGGCACAGTCAGATCACTTTCACTCTGCTCTGTGGTTCTGTGGCTCTGATCCCAAAAATATCTCTTTGTCACAAAGGTGTAGGAGACACTAATTCCGTGGGGGTTGGGCAGAAGACAAGAAAAGCGTTTGGGAGAACTGAACAAATAGTCTGTCTTGGCTCTGAGAGCGAGAGCACCAGTCAAAGCATCAAAAAATGTTCATCAAGGATTATTCCATGAAAAAATAAAATAAAGACTATGAAATGCAAAAAAAATGTTCTACAACTTTTCTCAATGACTCAATTGAAAAATATCATTACAGTCCGAAACCGAGTGACAATTATTAAAAGTAATATTTGCTTTGAATATGAAACATGCCCTCTGAGAATATATGATGTTACAACGTAAACAATTACAACGCATGCTTTTACAACACGGTTTTTACATCGTAACTACCATTACATTGCATGATTTTACAACGCATGCCATTACAACGCTTTATTAAAAACTACCATTACAACGCATTCCATTGCAAAGCATCCCAGTACAATGCATCCCATTACAATCCATAACGCTTTTAGGGCAACCGTAGGGTAAGTGTTGGATAATGTAGGGGTAAACATTTCTATTTCCTCTCCGGTGAGTGCAACAGTAGGGTAAGTGTTGGATAGTGTAGGGGTAAAAATTACGATTCTCACTCCAGTGAGTGAAACAGTAGGGAAAGTGTTGGATAGTGTAGCGGTAAAAATTACTATTCCCATCCACCCCAAAACCCATACCCACCCTAAAACTAAAAATCTCCATTACTTACCTTATAATGCGTAGTAATGGCATTCGTTGTAATGGTATGCGTTGTAATGGCATGCGTTGTAGTATCATGCGTTGTAGTGACATGCGTTGCAATGGCATGCGATGAAAAGGCAGTTGCGTTGGAACATTTGTGTTGTAAAAGCAGTGCGGTGTAATGACTGCGTTGTAATGGATGTTTCCAGCCCTCTGATAACTATGCCACAAGTTATCCAAAATGTCTACATTTGTCGTGTTTTCTATTTTTATATCTTATATTGGTGCTGTATGTGACAGAATATTATTTTACAATAACTGTGAATAAGCAAGGTATTTGTAGAGATCCTGAACTGAATTGTGCGTTCACACTGTTTGGTTAAGGAGAATTATATATAGTGAAGCAAAGCGATGGACCAGGGATCACACAATTGGGTAAAGTAGGAAAGCAGGGATATGAGTCAGGATTGCATATTGTTCAGTTCAGAGACCGTAGGGTTACATCTTTCTCTTCTCCATTCAACAAAATACACCAGTGTCTTGCGCTCAGTTATTTAATTATTGTCATTCAATTAGAGTTTATATATGGAGTTCAATACACACTCATTATCACATCTTAAATTAAACTGACGCCATACACAAATGTATACATGTGTGCAGTCATAAGGTGAAACATTGTGCTGTCCTGTTTGGAATGTTTTGTTTGGAATGTTCCCAGCCACTGTCGATCAAACACAGTAACAGAAAAAGCCTGTCTGAACTTCACAAGCTTCTCTTTGAAAAGCTGTAACCCAAGGGTCAAAAGGTGTGGGAGACCTCGTCGCCTTTTGGTAAATATTTAATTGCACTTGATGAATTGTTCAACCTCTCCTAAAATCTGTTCTCAATTTAGCCTAGCCAGAACCAACATTAACATAATAAAATAGCATCTCCTGACTTTCCCTTCTTTGCTGACTTTTTAGGCTTGACAAACAGAGCAATTTAGGAGAGCCTCAACACCTCAATTAATGCACTTAAATAATTAAAAAAACAAAGAGGTATTAGAGCCTGCACAGTGTTTGCTCCTCAGGTAACAAAGCCTCCATGAGACCTAGGCGATGAACAGCATAGCTACAGACTAACATGCTCTATCTGCCACAAATTAATCTTCAGTTTAAAATCTCTGGAGAATATTGCAGGGGCGGCTGGTAACATTTGAAAGTGGTGAGGTGAGCGGTTTGCCCCACTGCCCAAAAAACAAAAATAAAACAGGCATGCATAACACTAGCATTTTAAATAAAAGCAATGTGTTACTTACCCAGGCTGTGTCCTCTGAGTTCTTCTGCAGTCTGTGCTATGAGCACGAGTCGAAGAGCTAACTTCCTTAAGCAATCCAGACAATGCTCTCATGCTGTTAACCAGTTAATAAGCGTCAGGATTGGATGGAGCGGGCTGGCTGAACACTCCTTCAGGCTGCCCCAGAGCTGCAAAGTGCCCATGTCAGGTTGGCTGTCGTTAGACAGCGGGCAAAAACTGACCTGCGCACTTTGCAGTGTCTGGTCAGCCGCTGCTCCAGTCCTCCATGCTGCCAATAGGCAGCAGAGAACACGCCCCACATTTCTCCCTGCTCTAGTGCAGGCTGGTGGCTGTGGCGTATGTCGGTGAACAATAAAATGGCAATGAAAAAAATGTAATTGCCATTTTATTGTTCATATATAGCGCGGCTCGCAGCAGGCGGGGGGCAACACACTCCCGCCCTCATGAAGAAACTGCCACTAGGATATTGTCCCCTGTGCTCCCGAATCTGTGGGGATTTATCCCCCCTGTTCAACATGGTTCATGTGGCCATGCCCTGCCCTTTGCTTCTGCTACCCTCTCACTCAGTGTGGGCAGCAGTAAGGGTGTCACTGCAGCTCATTACCACACTACTGCCCCTGAATAGCGAAGGAGCTCTCGGAGGGGCACAGGTATTTTCTAGATTTTTCTGGACCCCCCCCACCCCGCTTCATGTGAGAACCATCCTCTGCTACCAACTGAAGGAGCTGAGTTCCATCTAGATTCACTCTAGAACCTCGAGTCGATGGTACTTTTTCTCAGCATGAAAGCGTGGGGGTACAGAAATCGTAAGGAGTTCAATCATTTCAGTTCAAATTTACTATGACTCTTAAGAATCATCAGAGACTACCAAATATAATTAGTTGGTTTATTACAAATCCAAGAATAACTGGACTTACAGGCACCTCAAAGTGAGGTTGTAGAAATACATCGGAACCAATGCAAAGCAAAATCTACGGATGAAGTTAAGACGGTGCAACATGCACAAAAAGATTAGTTTGAGAATTAGGATACATAGATTACGGAACAGACGTCCAGGTTTCCCCTATTGGAAGTTTGTTGGTATAAAGCATTAATCTGTCCCTACACTACCACTAATGTGACATCCCTAAATAGCATTTCCCAGGCAAGATCAGTTAAGTTGTCAGCGTGTGAAGCCTTCCTAAGAAGTCTCCCCACATTAGTTGAGTCAAGCAGCATAAAGATACTAAGACAGAGCTCGTTCCGAGATGCTCTCTTTCTCAAGGCAAGGCAGAAGTCCTCGGACACGTTCCCTTGTTACAATGCTTCAATACCACAGGTAGTATCCCAGGGTCCTTTGCGGATCATAGCATCCAGTCAGGTCACCTCCTTATAGGTAACTTTCCAGTGGGCAGCAATGCTCCTAAGCTTGGCAAGATGACCTTGATTCCCAGGCTCACTCCAATGAGAAAGTATAACAGTTCTCCACGATCAGTATCAACACGCTCAATGTATCCTCTTCTCCCTAAGCCTAACTCCTGAAAAAAAGACATTATTCTAACTAACAAGGATGATTCTTTCACCTGCAACAGAAACGTGAGAAAGAATAACTCCAACGTGCACATGAAATTCAAATATTAAATCTAATGAGAGAGCTTCCAGGGAACATGAGACCTACAGAATTCACCCAACATAAGAAAATGGCACACAGGCATTATGAAATTACATATAAAATGAACACTCTTTACTGAGAACTTCTAAATTAACACGTTCCGTTACATAAGCACATCAAAACGTGAATAATTGTCACCAACATACATAAATTCTACATGTTAATGTGTTCAGCTAATCACATCTAGTTTCAACATTAATCTCAGCACATTTACATTGAAATGTCCCTAATACACCACAATTCATATTATTACAGGTGGCGTTCTACTGTCTCAAGGTAATACAACAAGGGAATCTATGCAGGTGCAGAGTACTTGTGATTATGAAGCACCCCTACAAATGAAAATTGAATTTTGCACTACATCAATAGTGAGTAGTACTATTCAGTTTCTGATTGTGATAAGTCTGTCTAGAGGCCGAATTTGCTGGTGCCACTCGCAGGAGATTTAAACAGCAGAAGAAGAAGGAAATGGCAACCTGGAGTGGAAGAGCTGGTTGAAGAAATGGAGCATGAGATGACCTGTGATGGGGAATCAGGTACTTCAGCATCATAGCATTTGTGGTCTATGGGCATGACTTGTCTCCATGGCCTCTATTGTTCTCATCTGGTGAGAGCATGCTAGGCCCTTTGTTTTGAGTGAAAAAGAGTGACACGTTCAAAGTGATAGGGTGCTAACACAAGGAACATTGGTCTGTTGATGCAAGTGAAGCGACAGGGATTGAGGTCAAAGTGGGACTCACCTTTTTGAGTGAACTGGGACCATATCTCACTGACAAAATTAAATAGGCCTAAGTCGTCTTCTCTTGTCAGCATAGTCTTTCTTGCGCTGCTCTATAAGCGCATCTCTATGTTGCACGTTTCAACGGCTCTAAGAAGGTGACAAAGAACGCTACTGAATTGGGGTCCTTCTCTCTCTACTGAACAGCAGTTCCATTGGGGATTTGCCTGTGGCATTTTGGAAAATGTCCTGAAATTTCCCAAAGTTCAAGCTAGTACATTAGAGATGGTCCTCGTGATGGTTTGACAATTGACATGGCCTTGTTCAGTATTGCCATGAATAGCTCCACTTTGGCATTAGTTTGAGGCCATTGTGGTTTTATCTGCTGAGGCAGAAAGCATTCAGCAACATTACAGAAGTGTTTCTAGTTCAACAGATGCCCATTGAACGACTTCAGAACTAAGAAACAAAATTCTTAGAGCATATACAATTCAGAACCAGTAACTCAGCTACAGCAGCAATTTTGGGGAGTAGTACAACTTCAGGGAATCTAGAATACCCATCCACGAAGACCAGCAGATACTGGTCTGAAGGGACAGGGGTAAAGAAATCAATGGCAACCTTCCAGATTCAAGTATACAGCAAGACATATTAAGGGGTTCAGGAGCACACCGTTTGTTCAAACTCTGACGCGTGATACAGTTAGTTGCCAAGCATTTCCTCTAACAGCCGATCAAGAAAAGCGCACCGTACTTTCTATTGAATCAGTCTCTTTGTGTCTGGCATTCTCTGGCACCCATCATGTGCATGCTCTACTCTGTTTCAGTGACTGACTTGGGATTTTGGGAATCACGAAGGAGTTACGTCTAAATAAAAGGACAAATTGATGGTGCAAACTCACCATGTACATAAACTCCAGTATTTATGTACTGGAGTTTATGTGGCTGGGACCACATGGCGCCACCTAGTGGCACCGGAGTATTCTGCTGGGGAAAAGGTTTCCAAGCCGATCGAAAGGATAATACATAAAGTGAGGAATCTGTGAGAAGATTATCTTTTTACCAGAAATATTGTAATTGTATTGTAATTGCATTTATATAGCGCTTACTACCCCTGACGAGGCGTCGATGCGCTTTTTTGGCGAGTAGCACGCTACTCCGGGACCCATAGAGGAATAGTGTTGAATTAGTATAGTGAAACATACAAGTACATTTTAAGTGGTGGATAGGTTAGTCAGTTAATTGGATTTGGAATGATAGCAGAAGGATAGAGGAAGACAAAGTTTTGTATTTACATAGCGCTTGTTGACGCACGCTATTCAGGAAGCCTACAAAGGATTAGTGGTGAATTAATATGGTGAAATATGAAGTAATTTCAGTGGTGGATATTAGTCAGTTACTTGGAGTGAGAAGGATAGTGGAGGGATAAAGGGGAAGAAAGATTTGCATTCATATAGCACTTGTTACCCCTGATGGGTGTTGAATCGCTTTTCTGGCGAGTAGCACGCCACTTCGGAACCCATAAAGGATTACTGTTGAAAATTAGTATAGTAAAAAAATATGAAGTAATTTGAGTAGTGGATATGTTATTCAGTTATTTGGGTAGTATATTAGTATAGTTTAACACGTTGCATGCTCGTGATGGAACCGCTCCGTCACGAGCCTCGGGTGGGCTGTGCTGGTGACGGAACGGTTCCGTCACGGCCCGCTCGCCGTGCCTGCGCGGTGAGCGGGCCGTGATTTGGAGGGGAAGACTCAGAGGAAAGGGTTTAGAAAGGTTTGTTTTAGGGGATCGGTATAGAAAAAGAGGTGTCAGATGATGCAAGGAGGGGTACAGTAGGAGAGAGGCTAGAAAGGGTTATTTTGGCAATCATAGTAGTGGTATGGGGTTTGGGATAAATGAGAGAGTGGATGTAGAGGATATATTGATAGATGTATAGGATGAGAGATAAGGTAGTGCATTGGAAGGAGTAGTAGAAGAAGTTTGAGATGAGTCAGAAGGTTTGGCTAGAAGATATGTTGAGCGAAGTATAGGCTGAGAAATAGGGTAGTCCATTGGAAATGCTAAATTAGAAGAAAGTGATAAATATATAGATCCATAATTAGATTGAAAGTATATAGATACATAAAGGAGGTAAGTATATGTAGATTAAATATATTGATATAGGCACAGGATGAGAAATAGGGTAGTGTATTGGATATGCTTTTTCAGGAGAAAAGTAACAGACACACAGATCCAAGTACATGGAAGGTACATAGATGCACAATGGAAGTATGTTCATGTAGACCAAAGATGATTTTTTATTTATTTATTATAATTTTTTCTCTCAGCAACAGAATTATTTTACATGTTTATACAAAGTAATACATAAAGTTAGGTACATATCTATAGTGAAAAAAATGATTGTACACAGAGAGATATGCTGTAAATTTCTGTTTGCGTATGTTGCTTATTTGGGGAAGAGCCAAATCTTGAGTAGTTTTCTGAAGAAAAAGTGGTTGTCGGTGGACCTTATGTTGGGGGTTAAAGAATTCCATAGTTTGGCTGCTTGAACAGAGAAGGATGTGCCACCCATGGTTTTTTTCTTGTATGGTGGGATTTTGAGGCGAGATACTCCTTTAGAGCGGAGGTTCCTTTGTTGAATGTGTTTGGTGATTTTATTCCTGATGAAGAGTGGTCCCATTCCATGTATTGCTTTGTGGGTGATACAAAGCAGCTTGAACGTGGATCTTCTGGCAACCGGTAACCAATGCAGGGCTTTCAAGGCAGGGGAGATGTGGTCTCGCGGTTTGATATGCAAGAGTAGTCTGGTAGCCGAGTTCTGAATCCGTTGTAGTCTTTTCATGGTCGTTAAAGGTGATCCGTGGTAGAGGCTAATGGCGTAATCGAGTTTGGACAGAACAAGGGAGATGGTAGCTTGGACCTTGTGTGGAAAATTCGTCTGCACCGCACCAGGTCATTGCACTCTTTTCTGCACCACTCCACTCTATGCCAATGCACTCTACCCCACACTACTCTATACACCACTGTACTGTTCACCACTGGATTCTACACCACTCTGCACCACTTCACTCTATGCCACCCTACTCTGCAACACTGCACTCTATGCCAATACACTCTACTCTGCACTACTCCACTGTACGCCAGTACATTAGGCCAATCCCCTCTGTCACTCTAATCTACTCTGCACTACTGCATTCTACTTTGAAACAGTCTACTCTGCAACTGCATTCGGTGCCACTCCACAGTACTCTGCATCACTCTACAACACTACACTCTACGCCAATGCACTCTACGCCACTCTATTCTACTAAAAACCAATGCACTCTACCCGCCACTCTACTCTGTACCACTGCACTCTACTCTAAGCCACTGAACTCTATGCCACTAATCTCTACTTTGAGACCTGCTACTCTGCTGCACCCTATGCCACACAACCCTGCACCACTTTCCTATGCACCCTGTGTCACTTCACCTACGTCAGCTACTTCGCACCACTGCACTTTACGGCACTATACAACATTCTACTCGATGCCACTGCATGATACCCTACACCATTGCACTCTAAGTTACAGAACTCTATGCTACCCTATTATACACTGCACTACTGTACTCTATGTCACTGCTCTCTGCACCATGCTACAACCCTGAACTGATACACTACTTTAAAACTGCACCCTATGCCACTACACTCTACTCTGCACCACTCATCTCTACGCTTCTGCATTCTATATTGCACCACTCCACTCAAAGCCACTTCACTCTACACCACTGCACTCCATGCCACTGCAATCTACTCGGCACTGCTCTACTCTGTGCCACTGCACTGTGCTCTATGCTACTCTACCCCAATGCACTCTACACCAATTACTAAAAACCAATGCAATCTACTCTGCACCAATGCATTTAATTCATTTAACTCTAGGCCACTCTACGATGTTTCATGATACTCCACTCTATGATGCTCTACTCCATTAAACTCTGCTCTACTGACTTTACTCTACGAAACTCTACTCTGTCATTCTAAAATACTACTCCCCTCTACAACGATCTATGCAATCATGCCATACCAATCTCTGCCACTTTACTCCACTCTAGTCTAAATCTGTCTCTCCGGCAGATCCTGGTACCTCTGCTATATTCACATGGCTTCGGACAGGGTTAGTACCTACTTGGCACCACTCCTGAACAAAGTCTCTACGTCAGGTACATTCCCCTCTTCTTGGAAGAAAGCCTGTATCAGGTCTATTTTGAAGAAACCCTCTTTAGACCCAACTGAGGTAAAAAACTACCGGCCCATATCCTGCCTACCGCTCACGGCCACAATTCTAGAAAAATCCACCAATCAAGAGCTAACAGGTTACCTAGAATCCAACGGACTCCTAGACTCTGCCCAACATGGCTTCAGACCACGTCATTCCACAGAATCAGCTTTAATTATGGACACCAAGGAGATAGGTAAACAGCTGGACAGTGGGGAGAAAGAGCTGTCCTCATCCTATTGGACCTGTCAGCAGAGTTTGATACTGTGAACCATCGGGTATTACCACAGGGACTGAAGGAGATAGGAATCAAGGGAACGGCTAAAACCCTACTCACAACTTTTCTTACTTCCAAGGAACAACGGGTGTGCTGGAGTAATTTTCCATCAGAGGCTTTCTCTCTCCGTTGTGGAGTTCCACAAGGATCAGCTCTGTCACCGACCCCATTTAACATCTACGTCACTCCTCTGGCTAAGCTGATCAAAGCACACGATTTCTCGTTGATATCTTATGCCGACGACACTCAGATAGGTTTATCTATATCTTCGAGTTTAGAAACAGTGGCTGGGAGGTTTCACAACTGTCTGAAACACATTATTGGGTGGATGCATCTGAATTATCTTAAATTGAATACAGATAAAACAGAGGCTGTGGAGTTCGGAAAGGGACCATCAATTTGGAATAATTTGTGGTGGCCAGCAGAGGCTGGGCGGTGTCCTGAACCTACTGGAAAGGTTACACATTTATGAGTCATGTTTGATGATCAGTTAAACCTTGCAGGTCAGTGCAATCTCCTGACCTCCTCGTGTTTCTTCCTCCTAAAGATTCGGCGTAAGATTCTTCAGTTCATTCCGCTAGATCTCAGATAAACTGTGGTAGTCGCATTGATTCTTTCTAGAATCGATTAATGCACTTTTGTATGGCATTTATAAACACAAAATATTAAAACTTCAGTCTCTACAGAACGCCGCAGCGCGTGTGCTACTCAACATCCCGAAATACGTTCCTATCACAGGGAGCTGCACTGGATTCCAGTCCAGCAACATATTGAATTTAAAGCTCTATGTCTGGTGCATAAAGCACTATATGGAGGGGGATCGTTGGACTTACAGAAACATTTTATATGGCACAACCCACGCCAGGACCTTAGATCAGCCAATAAAGAACTACTTCAGGTACCAAACATTTGAAGGGCCAGAGCGGGGTGGGGGGTTAGTGGAGAGAGAAGCCTTTCTCATCGGGCATCGAATTCTGGAATTCGCTGCCAGTCATTACTAGGTTACAACCTGTTCAGGAAAATGCTTAGAACCTGGCTATTTCCATTTAAGCAAATATTCACTTTTTCCTTCTCTGGAACAGTTGTCATTACAAGTTACACTTTCAGCGCCAAGACGCTCCGGCATTCACACGCTCTATGAATGCATTACTTACTTAAACACTACTCCATAACAATCTACTCTGCTCAATATCACTCCACGCAACACCCTCGATGCTACATTACAACACTCCACGACACTTCACTCTAACACTGTACTCTACTCTACTACACACACTTACACTCTAAGGCACTCCACTCTCTCAACAACACTCCACAACGCTGTACGCTACCCCACTTCACGTCACTCAACTCTACTGTGCGCTAATCTACGTCACTCTAACACTCTACTTACGACAACACTCCACTCTCCTTTACCCCACTAACTAGCCATGGTAAACAGCAGCCACTCTGGTGTACAATATTGCTAAAACATATTGGCAAACAACTAGCTCTTGCAAAAGCGCGGCCTATTGGTTTTGTCAATGTTTGTTGTTGTTAGGAGGCTGCTGCCCCTTCCTGGAAAGAGAACGGCAAAGCTACAAGCAGCGATAAAGGAATGCAGTTTACCACAAATGGGGTTCTCCTCCTCCCACAAAATGTTTCCATGGGCACTTTCAAGATTTCAAAAGCTGAGCCATTATTTCACATACAATTCAGAGAATCGAAATTACTATTAGCACACATATGACCATTATTTTGTGCGGTCTGATGAAAGGCCATGGATTGGATGAGTATATGATCACAACATCCTTATGACACTGATTGGCACCGTCAGAAACCTTTACTGCCTACAGCCTCAACAAGGGTCAGTCGTGCTGACAAACACCACTCCACTTTCTCAACTAACACCACCACTAGAGACAACTCATTCGTAATATCTACTATATAAGACATCTTAAACGAAAACCAAAACTGTAGAAACATCTTAGGAAATGTTCTTTACAAAAAAAGGTTGCAGCTGGTAGCATTCGCATGCTGTGCACCTCCTGCCACCCACTGATGGGAAGGGATGCTTGCAAGCCGCCCTCCTCCAAGAAGTCCCCGATCCTGAGAAACCTTGTAATACCTCTCTGAATCCCACAATGCACTTGAATGTCCCTTCCTCCAAAAGATAAGTTTATTAAGTAGCATTTGCAAAGCACAAGAGTAAAAGAATATAGGTGTACAGTGAAAAAAGGCATCTGAAGCATCAGCTCGCATTCAGGGAGGCACATATGATTCTATGTCAGGACCGGAGGCTTCAGATTATGCTTTTGTACCTTCTTCGCTGTTTTATTACAAAAGTCACAGCAGCCAAAAACAAACCAAATGACAACAGCCCTACCTTAGAACAAAGAATATGGGCAAAACAGAAAACAATGTCCATCGACTACAACTCCCATGAGTATTACTAGGCAGTCCATATTGTAGTCCCTTCTCAGTCTCCACTGTAGTTAGACAGGACGTCCCCTTCATGACCACTTCCTCTTTCTTCGCTGCTTCGCAGCCAGTTAAGTGGTTTTTCTGCCCTCTCTCCTCCTTTTTGTTGTATTTGGGGTTTGTTGGGATTTTAATTGGTAATGTTCGTGTATTGATATATTGTGGGGCTTTGCTGTGTGCCCCGTTTTCCTTTACAGAGCCCAGTTCGGTCGCGGGAGCCTTTTCTGCTCCTACGCGACTTTGCCCCTATTTCGGCCACCTCCGGCCACTAGAGGGTGCTGTTGCGTCTCGTTCTCCTCGGCGCGGTTTTCCGTTGGGGAATCGCGCTGAGGAGAACGTTTCTGTCAAGTGCTCCCTGTCGCCTCACCCTGACGCTCGGCTGAGCCTGTATTGCCCCACAAATACTTCCTACGCCCCGGTGGGGGTCTGTATAGCGGCGTGACCGCGTTGCCGCCTGCGGGCGTTCAAGTGCACTCAGTGTGGGTTCTGCTTCCATTCACGAGCCTAGCGCGCTGGGAGGTGACTGAGGCCTGGTCCTTTCAGGAGGGCCTGCGTGCTGGTGGGGTGAGTGCCCCCCAGAATTCCCGGTTCCACTGGGCACCTAATTTAAGCAGCATTGCTCTGCCCACATATTTCTTCTGGTTCTAACCAGCGGTCCTATTCCCCAGGTTGGCCCCTGCCCATTTCTCATTCTTAAAGAGTCCTTAGGTTGGTGCTGGTCAGCTAGGGGTAATGGGGGATGAATACTGCGAGGAGGAGGAGTCGCAGGGCTACCTCAATGACGACGAGTTCTACCAAGCTGTAGATAGCTCGATTTATAGATGTGTCTCTGAAATTGTGGGGCCTATGGAGGAACGCCTATCCACACGTATTATTCAGGAGTGTGAGAGGGTAACCCAGGCGCACCTAGGGGTTGCTGCTGGTTCTTCCGCCCCAACGGGGTCTACTCCCCCGGCCCCTAAGAAACCCTGTAGGGATGTGGTGCCGGGTGATTCGCATGGTGTGGACAAGGACGCCTTTGAGAGGTTGCGTGACGCATTCCTAGCTAAGGCGATGGATCCCGCTCCTGCGTCTTCCCCGGCCCCGGGCCCTTCGGGATCCGCTGGTGCTGCTCCTCTGTCTCCTGCACCTACCTCCCCGGCGGACACTGATGATGAGGATGAGTCGGAGCGTTCTTGGCACCCTTCGGGCTCCGCCGCCGAGCTCCCTCGGGACACCTCAGGGATGTTGGACCCGGATGAAATCATGCATCCGCGGTCCGCTGCCTGGGCCCCTGGAGAGAAGGTGGCGAAGGTCGTCGCTGGCCGCCTCCGCAAGCCCCTGGAAAAGGAGGCGAGGAGCTGTTTGCGCGGAGAATGCCCTAGGCCTACACTAGAGGGTAAGGTGGCCCTGACCCCCGAGTTGGACCCAAAAATGGACACTTTTTTGGCTAAATTCATTAAGGATCCCCGCAAAGGCATTAACCGTTCCTGGCGGTCATGCCAGGATAAGCTCTTAGATGCCATTGGCCCCATTACGAAGATTCTGGACATGGCGGAGGAAGCCAAGGAGTCCGGGGCGGCCATCTCCCCTGAGGTCCTCTCTAACTGGGCGCAGAGGGTAGTGGTTTTCCTGGGAAACGCGAATTGCGCGTTGTCTACCGAACGTAGAAGGTCCCTCCTAATTAAATTGGATCCTAAGCTGGGTGACCTAGCCTCTTCGGAAGCGGGAGCAGTAGCCCAGGGTGGTCTCTTTGGAGAACCATTTATTAAAGAACTGGGGAAGTTTGTAAATACATTCACATCCCTGGATAGGGCCCAGTCAAATATCAAAAAGGTCTTCCACCAACGTTTCTCCAGGCGGGCCGGTCGCGGAGGGGGCCGCGCGACCGGCCGTGGTGGTCAGCAGGCGACCAACAGGAATCAAGGCTCCGGACGAGGACAGTATAACTCCTCTCAGAACTACAATACCTTCTACCCCACCAGAGGACAACGCTTCCGTGGCCGTGGTGGATTCAAGAATGCTGCCGGAAACGCCTCTAACGGTGAGTGTCATTTCGGCGGACAAGGTCCGCGTGGGGGGACGATTGGCTTTGTTTCAAGACGCCTGGGCCGCTCTCACAACGGACGCTTGGGTCTTGCAAACAATACGAGGTTTCCATGTAGAATTTTACGACCAGCCCCGCCAAGACAGGCCTCCCCCCCCTATAGTTTTCTCTCGTGCGGACGCACTTCTGGTAGACGGGGAGGTGTCGGACCTACTATGCAAGGGCGCCATTTGCCCTTCAGTTCGACACCCAGCAGGTTTTTTGAGCAATTTGTTCCTGGTGGACAAACCGGACGGGGGGAAGCGTCTGGTGATCAACCTCAAGGAGTTCAACGGTTGGTTGATCTACCGGCATTTCGAGATGGAGGGTATCCATCTTCTGAGAGACGTCTTGCTTCCCAACGATTGGATGGTGCGGTTGGACCTCAAGGATGCTTACTTGGTGGTGCCCATTCATCCCCCGCACCGGCGCTTTCTGCAGTTCCGGTGGGGGGGTCAGGTGTTCGAGTTTACCACCCTTCCTTTCGGACTTTCTTCAGCCCCTTGGTGTTTCACCAAGCTCCTCCGGCCGGCGGTGGAGTTTTTGCGGAGCCAAGGTATCCGGATGATAGTCTATTTGGACGACATCCTGGTGATGGCGCAGTGCCCGGCACAGTTGGACCTTGAGCTCCGCCAGACGGTATCCTTACTCCAGAATCTGGGGTTTGTAATCAACAGCGAGAAGTCTGTTCTGGTTCCGTCTCAGACGGTGGTGTTCCTCGGTTTTACCGTGGATTCGGTACGGTGTACCTTGAGTCTCCCTTCCAAGAAATTGGGGAAAATCCGACACATCCTCCGCCAGACGGTCTTGCGATTGCACACCTCTCTCCGTCAGATTGCCCGGGTGGTGGGCCTATTATCGTCCTCCATCCAGGCAATCTTTCCGGGGCCCCTGCATTATCGCGCCCTGCAGCGCCTCAAGGCGCACCATCTCAGGAGAGGCCTGACGTACGATCAGGTGGTTCCCCTGTCGGACGAAGTGAAGGAGGAGATGCGCTGGTGGCTTGCTCACATGGAGGCCTGGAATGGCCGAGCGATTTTCGGGCCTGTCCCCGACTTGGCGATAGAGTCCGACACGAGCCGGGCCGGCTGGGGCACCCGTTGTGGAGAGTTTTCCACTGGCGGCGCCTGGTCATCCGGGGAGCAGGAGCTCCATATCCTTTGCCTGGAACTGCTGGCCGGGTCCTTCGCCTTTTCGTTGCTGGACCAAGGACACGGTTCGTTCCTGCGTCTTGTTGCGCATGGACAATATATCGGCGGTGCGCTACGTCAATCATCTGGGGGGTCCTCGTTCCAAGGCCCTTTCGGACTTGGCGAAGGACTTCTGGAATTACTGCCTGGCGCGTCAGGTATCAGTGACGGCCGAATACCTGCCGGGTCGAGACAATCAGGTTGCGGATTGGCATTCCCGATACCTGCGGGACTCCAGTCAGTGGAAACTGGATCCTCAGGTGTTCAAAAGCCTGAATACCGCCTGGGGCCCGTTCTCGGTGGACCTCTTTGCGTCTCGTCTGGATTTCCAGCTCCCGCGTTTCTTCAGCTGGAGGCCGGACCCTCTAGCGGAGGCCACGGATGCTTTCCTCCAGAGCTGGAGCGGGGAGAAGTCTTACAGTTTTCCTCCGTTCTCAATGATACTGAGGGCGGCTGCCCACCTTCGTCGCCAGCAGGAGGACGTAGTCCTGGTGACTCCATGGTGGAGGTCTCAAGTTTGGTTTCCGGTTCTACTGGAACTTTCTTGGGATTCTCCAATCCTACTCCCCCGATTTCCACGACTTCTTCTCAACGCGGACGGGGATCCCCATCATCTCCTCACTCAGAGCTCCCTTCACCTCATGGCGTGGAGGCTTTCGGGCGACGTTGGTCGCTCCCGGGCCTTTCGAGACCGGCTGAGAGTTTCCTCTCGAAGGCCTGGGCAGGCAGCACCGCGAAACGTTATCGCTCTGCCTGGAATAAATGGTCACGTTGGTGTCTTCGACGGGACTTGGATCCCGTGGTCGTGGGTGTCGTTCCAACGCTGAACTATTTGGCAGAATCGGCTTCGGCCGGGCTAGCCTACAGTACTATCAATGCGATGCGGTCAGCAATCTCGGCGGGCCACCAGCCGATTGCAGGTGTACCGCTGGGGGAGCACCCTTTTGTGTGTCGCCTCCTACGGGGAATTTGCCTTTCCCTGCCCCCAGAGCCACGTTATTCGGTTCTTTGGGATGTCAATCTCGTTCTGAACCTTTTTTTGTCATGGCCTCAGAATAGGTATCTGTCGTTGAAGGAGCTTTCAGCGAAATTGGCGATGCTTCTATGTCTGGTGTCGTGCAGACGGGTGTCAGATGTCCGCGCCCTGGATGTCGCGGCGAGAGTTTTTTCCCCTGATGGGGTGGTTTTCACGCTGGGGCGTCGTACGAAGTGTGGTTCACGTACGATTTCCTACCCATGCTTCGTGGATACTCCCAAGTTGTGTGTAGTCCAGTGTTTGAAGGCTTATGAGGATTTAACCTTGGAACTTCGCCCTCTGGGCGAAAGACAGTTGCTAATCGCGCTGTGAAAGCCGCACAAGGCTGTCTCTTCTCCCACCATCGCCAGATGGGTGCGGTGGATAATGCAGGAAGCAGGCATTGACACAAAGCAGTTTGGTGCTCATTCAGCTAGAGGAGCCATGGCTTCGAAGGCGTTCTCTAAGGAGCTCGATTGGAGGATTTGATGCGAGCTGCAGATTGGTCTTCGGACTCCACGTTTAAGAGGTTTTACTTTAAACCTGTGGTGGACATTTCTCATTTGGTGGTGAGTAAGCTTTAAACTAGCATAATCTGAAGCCTCCGGTCCTGACATAGAATCGAAATTTGCCTAGCAGTGTAACGGTAAGTTTCAATTCAATTAAGGACACGGAGGCGAGGATTATCCCTCCCGGTCTCCTGCGGTGATTTCCCACCCGTACTGCAGTAAGTACTCAGGTTTTCCAGTCTTATGCTGATGTGACTTGACAGTGTTGCATTGTATGTGCTTTGGATGCCCTTTCACTGCTGACGCTGTGGCATTTTTTCTTGATAGGAAATGATGGTGTCAAGCAGGATCAGTAATGAGATAGCGTGCCTCGCGCGAAGAAAGAGGAAGTGGTCATGAAGGGGACGTCCTGTCTAACTACAGTGGAGACTGAGAAGGGACTACAATATGGACTGCCTAGTATTACTCATGGGAGTTGTAGTCGATGGACATTGTTTTCTGTTTTGCCCATATCCTTTGTTCTAAGGTAGGGCTGTTGTTATTTGGTTTGTTTTTGGCTGCTGTGACTTTTGTAATAAAACAGCGAAGAAGGTACAAAAGCATAATCCTCGCCTCCGTGTCCTTAATAGAATTGAAACGTACCGTTACACTGCTAGGCAAATTTCGATTCTACAGCAATACAGGCTACAAACTGTAGGAGAAGTAAAATGTTTACATTTGAAGCATGTGCTGCGGTCATAGACTGTAAACCAGTGCTCTCCCCTATTGCATACATTAACGTATCCACCTTACTAAATCAGACATCGAAATGGGATTTCCCAAGTGAGGTTTGGCAAATGTAATAAATAGCTGCTTTGTTTTACACATGGGTTTTGTTTGGTCAATGTAATACATGACTGCCCTTTTAACATCTAATGTGTGCAACATTCTCTCCTCTACAGTCTGCATGAGGAAAAGAAACAAGCAAGTCAATGATTTGGTTCACATGAAATGGGGACTCCACCTTGGGAAAAAAAATTGGATTTTTTTCGCAAGGCAACTCTCTCTGGAACTGAATCAAAGGTTCTCGTACTGTTCGCACCTGCAACTCTCCAACTTTTTTTAAGGGAGTAAATTTAACAAGAAATGACACTTTCCATGACAGGTATGCTCTGTGTAGGAATGAGGCAGCTCAAAAGGAGCCCCCAGAAGCATCATCGGTTGAGAAAAAGGTTATGGTCCTATTTGGGACCTTGTGGGGTTCTTAGAGGAATTACACTTCTAAATTCCTCCATGAACACTTTGAAGACGGATTTTAAACAGAGAAGTGTGTAGCATGAAAGCAGCCATTTCTCTAAATGTAACTGAATGGATGTGTATGCCAACCCTGGATTTTGAAGGTGGAGCAAACAGATGTCTTGTACAGATGCCTTTACAAGCTCAGGTTGTTTTCTTACGCAATAACTTATTCTTAACTATTCCATTAAAGAAGGCAAACTTCCTAAGGCATGAAAAGTTGTTCAAATAATGCCCATCCGGAAAAATACCAAATTGCCTTCGGACATCATAACCAACTATCGTCATATTTCCCTGTTACCTCTATACAGTAAACTGTTGGAGAAACATGTTAATACTCATCTTTCGGCCTATCTGTAATCTTCCAACTGTTTGGACTATTCTCAGTCTGGTTTTCGTCCCAGACATAGTACCGAACTTGCCTTGGTTAAGATAACTGATGATATATGAATGCAGGCAGACGCAGGTCAGGCAGTAATTCTTGTACTGCTTGACCTATCTGCCGCATTCAATACCATATCTCATCAAATCCTATTTGATAGATTACACTCCATAGGTGTCCAGAACACTGCCTTGAACTGGATACAAGATTTCCTAACAGATAGGACACAAATAGTGAATCTAGGTCCTTTCCAATCTAAGATCAGCCATGTTACGAAAGGGGTACCGCAGGGCTCTTGCCTCAGCCCGCCTTTATTTAATGTGTTTGTTGCCCACTTGGTAGCACTTCGAATACTCAAAGGGATAAGTGTGGATGTGAAAGACAAAGTCAGTGTAATGTCATCAACACCACACAGGTACATTTAACAAGCATTGGCATAGCCAATAGGTCTCGGATTTGGGACCTTATAAGTGTTTAGCCATGCAACAGTTGGTGTTGTTGCACCAAGGATATTCTGCTGCATAACTAAATACTTATAGGGTCCAAGAAGCGAGACCTATTGGCTATGCCAATGATTGTTTGTTTTTTGTTGCTGTTTTGTTTAAGTTGCCAGATCTACAATAGCTGGACATGGTTTTTGTTAACAGTTTTTTTGCATCAAATGAACTTGTTTTCATGGCTCTGAATGTTGTTTCCATTCTGGTTGTAGAAAGCAGTTATTACCGGGGGTGTGGGGTATGCCTAGTTGTGCGCATGCGCCGAACTATGCAACTGAGAAAAAGTCTGGTGCAGGTGCAATTTACAAGTGTGGAGTGAGTGAGCCCAAGGCAGCATGATTCACTCACACAGGAGTTCATGCACTGCACCTGCATACTCAGCATGGTTTAAGGAAACTCGACCTACTCCCTCCCAGGCATCGAACACATATTTACCAAGAAACTCTGAGAAGAGCCTTCCTGTTGCACTGACGGCTGGTGGTGTGTGTGCCTGGTGAAAGCGTGCACTGACGACTGGTGGTGTGTGTGCCTGGTGAAAGCGTGCACTGAAGGCTGGTGGTGTGTGTGCCCGGTGAAAGCGTGCACTGATGGCTGGTGGTGTGTGTGCCTAGTGGAAATGTGCACTGACAGCTGGTGGTGTGTGTGCCTGGTGGAAGCGTGCACTGACGGCTGGTGGTGTGAGTGCCCGGTGGAAGCGTGCACTGACGGCTGGTGGTGTGTGTGCCTGGTGGAAGCGTGCACTGATGGCTGGTGGTGTGTGTGCCTGGTGAAAGCGTGCACTGACGGCTGGTGGTGTGTATAACCGGTGAAAGCATGCACTGACGTCTGGTGTTATGTGCTTGGTGGAAGCATGCAACGATGGCTGGTCGTGTGTGACGGCTGGTAGTGTGTGCCTGGTGAAAGTGTGCACTGACGGCTGGTGGTGTGTGTGCCTGGTGGAAGCGTGCACTGACGGCTGGTGGTGTGTGTGCCTGGTGGAAGCGTGCACTCACAGCTGGTGGTGTGTGTACCCCATGAAAGTGTGCACTGGTGGCTGGGGGTGTGTGTGCTGGGTGAAAGCGTGCACTGACGGCTGGTGGTGTGTGTGCCTGGTGAAAGAGTGCACTGATGGCTGGTGGTGTGTGTGCCTGGTGGAAGCGTGCACTGACGGCTGGTGGTGTGTGTGCCTGGTGGAAGCGTGCACTGATGGCTGGTGGTGTGTGTGCCTGCTGAAAGCATGAACTGATGGCTGGGGGTCTGCGTGCCTTGTGAAAGCGTGCACCGATGGCTGGTGGTGTGTGTGTGTGTGTGCCTGGTGAAAGCGTGCACTGACAGCTGGTGGTGTGTGCTTGGTGGAAGCATGCCCCGATGGCTGGTAGTGTGGTGATGGCTGGTAGTGTGTGTACCTGGTGAAAGTGTGCACTGACGGCTGGTAGTGTGTGTGCCTGGTGGAAGCGTGCACTGATGGCTGGTGGTGTGTGTGCCTGGTAAAAGTGTGCACTGACGGCTGCTGGTGTGTATGCCCAGTGAAAGCATGAACTGACGGTTGGTGTTATGTGCTTGGTGGAAGCATACAACTACGGCTGGTAGTGTGTGACGGCTGGCAGTGTGTGCCTGGTGAAAGTGTGCACTGACGGCTGGTGGTGTGTGTGCCTGGTGGAAGCGTGCACTGACGGCTGGTGCTGTGTGTGCCTGGTGGAAGCGTGCACTCACAGCTGGTGGTGTGTGTGCCCCGTGAAAGTGTGCACTGGTGGCTGGGTGTGTGTGTGCCTGGTGAAAGCATGCACTGACGGCTGGTGTTGTGTGTGCCTGGTAAAAGAGTGCACTGACGACTGATGGTGTGTGTGCCTGGTGGAAGTGTGAACTCACTGCTGGTTGTGGGTGTGCCTGGAGGAAGCGTGCACTGACGGCTGGTGGTGTGTGTGCCTGGTGAAAGTGTGCACTGACGACTGATGGTGTGTGTGACTGGTGGAAGCAGGAGCATTCACAGTGATAGAAGACTCAAATTAAACTGACAAAGAGGAGGGGGAGGAGGGGGAGTGCGAGCAGAGGAGCATGATTCACAGCTAGAAGACACAAATGAAGCTGACCAGGAGGGAGGGGGAAATGGAGGGGAGTAATGCAAGCAGAGGAGCCTGATTACAGCAATAAAAATACAAATGGCAGCTGTGCACATGCGCGAGCTCGTGAACGCAAGCTGTAGGCCAGCAAAAGCCTCTGGTGGCACTTTTAAAAGCCACTTACTAAATGTCTCGAAGAGACAGCGCATGTCTCAGGCGGGACCTAAAAAGGAGTAGAATTACTAGTAACTATTCACACAAGCTAGCAGACTGCTGGTCCAAGGTTGGTAACTTGAATGAAGGGAGAGCCAGTGAGAGCTGTGCTTCTTCTGTTATTCCGTGATCTCTGAGCCTTGATGTCCAAGAAGTCATGTAAGCGGTTACCTATGATACATGACCCAAGAGTGAACTTGACCGGGACCCAGACTGCCGAGTTTGTGCAGGCAGAAGTTGCTTGGCTGAAGCTAAGCCCCATGGCAGACTGGTGGGGTGTACCTGGATCTGGTGGGAGGAGCAGGGGAGACAGAGAACAGTGCAATAGCAAATAGCAGCCAGATAACCGAACCAGAAACATGCCCTGTGATATAACCATCTAAGGTACTACGTAGTGTTGACATCTGTGTCACTTCAGACCTAGCAGAACAGGCGTGGTGTCAGAGGTGACAAAGGGTGGATTATTGTGGGGACATTTTGCTGAACAAGCCATCTCATACACACAGTGGTTAAACTTAAACCACCCAGGGACCATGACTTCCTGGATGGAGATGGAGACACCATAGATGGGATAGAGAAAGGGGAAGGCTCCAAACTGAAGTAAACAGTGCTTCAGAACTTCTCCAAATACATATCAATAAGATTCTGGCTTCAATTACTGCTTCTAAATAGATACTGTGGAACTGAAGGTGTCGGTCTTCCGCGCATATCACAAACAGTTAGCGGAGAAGTTGAAAGCCAATGAGGAGTGCCTCAATTAACTGAAACCAGAAAGCAAGTTGCCACAGGTATAACTGAGGGCACTTGCACACTACGTATCACAATTGGAATGCAGAGCAGATGACGATGAAGGGAGAAAGCATGAGAATGACTTGAAAGTAGTGGGCTTACCGAAAGAAGTAGAAGTACCGGACATGGTTGGTGACCTTGAACACTGGATGTGCAGAGAGGTAGCACCCCAGGGATTGACCCAGTTCTGACCCAGTTCTTTGCACTCCAAAGAGCTCAAAGAGTACCAACTTGGTGGGGGCCCACCTGATAGCCCCTCACCCAGAACAGTAGTAGCTACATTACTGCATTAACAGAATTGTGATATCCTCCTGCAGAAAGCCAGAGAACAGGTCCCATTCAAAGTGGAGAATGCTTACGTGACTCTGGGCATATTTACAAGGAGACTGCACACACCATAATGTCTCTTTTTCAATGTGTTGGTGATGCAATGCCCTACGCTATATTTACAAAAAAACGTTAAGCCACTTTATATGGTTCAAGGCCACCTTGTAAATATGATACCCTATCACACAGTTTTCTGCTCCAAAAGGGTGTCCAATGGGTGTTGCTGTTCCACCGAAACACCCACTGCTTTTTGACGCTGCCCCAGAATTAAACGAATCCATGAATCTGAGGCAGCAGCAAAAACTAACACCATGCAAAAGCAAGTGTAATGAGGGGAAATACTTTTATCTTTCCTTGTTTTTGCTTTTTGTATGTGTGCTGCAGGATGCAGCACACCTAGAAAGAGCAAAAGGCCTTTAATGATGGTTTATGTGCAGGAAAGTTTCCCTACTTGCACTTTAACAATCATTAAGTAATGGTGATTTGCTACTTCTATGTCTGCTGCATCATGTAGCACACATAGAAGTAGCAAATCACAATTTTTTATTGTTTATGTGTAGGAAAGGACACCTACCTCCACATAAACAATCATTGCCTGCAACTCAGGCACCCTTGCACCATGGCACAAGGGTGTCTGTGTTGGCACTAGGAAGCTATTTTTAGCATCAGCACAAGGGAAAACACAGGGGTTCACCATGTTGTTAAAATTAAGGTACATCCCCGCATTTGTTTTTGAATTTAGAAATGCTTTATTAAAGGGAATGCAAAAAAGCAATTACAGAAGGTAAAAATACACAATCAAATCAATCCAAGCATGCAGAAAGAAATAATGTAGTAAGAAACAACTGCACATTTTTATAAACAAAAGAAGGTAAACGTAATAATAAAAAACAGCCACAATTAATAAAGCATAAACTAGTGAACTGGGAACCAAAATGCTTGATTTAAAAGATATAAACACATTACTAAACCATATACATTTTAACAATTTTGAGAAAATTAGAAGAACAGACAAGAAGGAGAAGAGAAGAAGGGGGAAAGGAAAAGAGAGGAGAAGAAGAGAGTAAACTTTAACAGCAATGCAGTAATAATAATAACAACCTAATAAACACTCCAATCATTATGGGGGTTTGTTACTAAAAAAATAGATGTGGATTGAGCAGATTGCCTGGATAAGAATGAGGTATGTGGCAGCCAAAGTGCATCTTTTTTAATCATTAAGGGAATAGAGGTAGCTTGAGCTCGATCCAATCGGTGATGATGACATAACAGATTTCACCAACCAATAATAGTAATTTTAGTAGTATTGTTCCAATCCTTTGTAATTATTTGTAAAGCAATAGCAATTATTAAACCAATAAACTTCCCTACCATACCTTGAGAATGCCATAAAGGAGAGGAACCTCCTAAAAAACTGTGCATAATATCAAAAGGAATATTCGTGGTCAAAATTTAATTCAATTGATCCCACATGAATAACCAAAGCTTTTTTACCAAAGGACAATCAGGAAACATATGCAGAAAGTCACATTAATCATAAGGACAAGACCAATGCTTAGCATTGTTAGAAAGCTTGAATTTTTGGTGGCTCATCTGGGTTGAGAATAATCTATTATAGAAATAATATAATGATTGGGTAGTGCTTGCTGAACGGGAAGTAGTGTAGATCTTAGCCCACACTGACTTCCAGGTTTGGAAAGAGAACCTCTTGGTGAAGATCCGTTTTCCACATTAGCTCTATTTTTGATTTTGTTCCTAAATCAGAAGAACCAATCAGAATCTTATATATGCCAGATCTTTCAATTATGAGGAGAAATCCAATTTTTAAATGATGCAGCACTGCAAAATATTGCCGCAGTGCTGCGACATTTCCTTGCAGATATGCCCCTCTGTTTCCTGACAATACTATGGTGGTGCAAACCAAGAGGGTCTCCTTCTTTGCAATGGAAAGGGCGCTCAGGTAAGCAAATTTACTATATACCCTTATGTTCCCAAAGATTTTGATAGATGTTGACTCTGTTTTTTTATGAAACCAGTGAGGCTTGGGTCTGACTTGAGGTGCACAGCAAGCAGGGCAGACAACCATGCTGCGCATCTCCCACCTAGTCCACAAGAGGAAGAAACACAGGAGGAGACAAATTTCCGCAAGCGTGCATAGGCATTCCAAGCTACAGCTGGAGAAGGACACCCACTGCCGCAGTGTTGGCAGCAGGGGAGATAGAAAGTAAGCAACAGTCTGAAGAAGAGAGTAATTTGATGCAGTAGCCATGACTGGAGAAGCCCCGCCTCAGATCATCCCCAGAATGTCTGATGATTTATTATGAGTGACTGAGTAAATGGTTGTAATGAACCTGCAAGTTCCCTGAGAGATGTTATGCTAGCTAAATCAAAGCACTTGCACTGACCTACTTTAATATGCATGCTAGCCACACAGCGCTAATATTACCAGATAGAGCTGTTGAGACTCCCTTAACTTCTGTACTATATATATGCATTGTCTTTTATCAAGGTGATTCAAGATGGGAGGGCCCTGTGCCTTGGAGGCTTGACTGCCACAATTTCAGCAACCCATTGATGTGACCCAATCGTTAATTGGGTGCAATCACTCCGTGAGCCTGTTTGAAGTTACTAACCTTTGAATGGGAGGATGCTGCCTTTCCGCTCTGAGGTGTGAGAGTTGGGTTCAAATGTTTAAACATATGATCCTTACATTCACTGCCGAGTATAGAGTTGCCAGCAGGCCTGAAAACAGAGAGTTTCATGGGGGTGGGTGGGGGGGTGCTAAGGGAGCATGTCTGCTATGAGGAGGAAATGCACTGTGGGGTGGGAACAACATCGTTCCATACTATCAGAGACATCATGGAATGTAGGTTGAATAACTACTACTGGGACTTATCAATCTCCAACTGATTGTGGGGGTGCAAGTGGGCAAGCCACAAATGAGGAAGTAGAGCTGCCTACTGATATTAACCTACTACACCAGTAGGAATGCCCGTGGTAAAACGAAAAAAATAAAGACTGGGCCTGGGAAATCAATTTGCAGTAAAGGGAAGCAGCCTACTCGCAGTACCCCCTCGTTCGTACCCAAACACGTCTTTCCACTTAGATACAGCCTTAATCACGTTCTGGTATAGCTGAAGGCCCTGATTCCTTTGCACCCTATACAAACTGTGAAACTGAGCAGCTCTACTAGTACACAGACTGAAGCAGCACCTTGCCTTGAGAATTATGGGGACATTGTTGCCTATATTGTCGGGCGTTGGTGACTAAACAAATCACTGAACTTATGGATAAAAAGTTTGCCTTAATACAGAGTCGCTTAGACAATTTGGCTAGACTCCTGGTAGGGGCTGGCCAATTGATGAGATATCTACAAACGGTGGTTGACAATGAGGATGGCCGGTGCGGGGCAAATGTAAGTGAAGGCATAGTAATGAGTTTCCCAAATTCTGAAACTGTGTCACAAACAACCAGAATCATTGCACCCATAAAAAATACCCCGTGCTTGCCACACAATTAATCTGGGAGTTGTCCCCAGTTGCTCTTGGATGGAAATTATACCGTACCCCCCTAAACCTATAATCGTCCCAAACATCCACCCTACCAGGGTTGACGTTAATAGGTTAAACAGGCACAGTGAACTCGACCAGAACAGGTCATTTAGGACCACAAGCAATTATGTCCCAGTTGCCCCAAGCATTAACGGCCCGAAGGTGAATCAGGATGTTTTAAGTCTGCCACCCACTGCTTACCCCTATGTGCTGGTACTGGCAGGGGTACCAGCTTTGAAGAAGGATCAGCACGAGTCATGGGATCAGCTACACAACAAATGTGCGGACTGGCTATCAAGGCATAGGAGGTTTCATGCATCCAAAATAAAGGATATTATTATGGCACGCAGAGTTGGGTGGGTGGGAGCATCTAAAAAGAATATTGAAGGGGACTGTATTGTTATTAACTTTCGCAGGCCATCCTTGGTGAGATACCTACTAAGGGATTGCGAATTTACTACATTCAATAATTCTAATATATGCACTTTACATTACCCCTTGTGTATTTTTACATACCAAGCTATGCCCCTCGCATCTGCAAGCCCACCATTACCACTCCTAATGTTTCAGGCCCTTTCTGGTTTAGATACCCAGGACTGACTAAGAATTTTTGTGGAAAATATTGATTCTGTTATTATCTCACCTTATGCCCTGCCCGTAACTGAGTCTACTATTCCTCATATGCAAATGAAGACTCCAACTCACTCAGACCTCCGCATTTTAAGCTGGAACGTTGCAGGACTGAACTTCACCAACCAGGCTGGGTCCAACTTATTAGAGAACAAGACATTCTTTTATTTCAGGAAACATGGGCTACTCAAGATTAGTACATTGAGGGATTTGAATGCCATAATATTTTAGCCACAGCCCCCAGGTACGGTCGACTGTCTGGGGGCTTATCAATCTGGGTGAACATTAAGGCAGGGGGTAGCATAAAAACTGTATGCAAAGATAATAATCATTTTCAATGTATATTGTTTAACAGGGGAATTTCTTTTTTGATAATCAATTTTTATAATAATTACATTTTATAAATTTGTTTAATTTTAATTTCTATTGAAAAATCCAAAGACACTTTTAAGCCAGCGGGAATCTGCATAGGGGGTGATTTTAATGTTAAGTTATCTCAATCACGAGTAAGCAAACACCCATATAGCAGTGGAGAAATATGTAATAGGGGTAGAGAGCTAATGAACTATCTGAATATCCATAACTTAGTCAATGTTATGGATATTGCTGCAATTACAAAAGACAATGCCCCCCTAAACCGACATTTAGACGGAGGGGCTGCTCGTCGACAATTGATTATGTTTTTGTCTCCGCCGTTTTAGAAGCTGGCCTGCTTAAAGCCGAGATTATGGCCACACCTTTGGGGACCACAATCCAATACAAATAACATTACAAATGTCTCCAGTTCCAATTCGACAGATAGAATGTGGTGCCAGGGATCTATTACCATCTACAGATAACCCCATGCTGGTATGGCGAGGTGTTAACAATGCCGACGTATTCAGTTCAATGGTTAATGGTAACATGAATTTCATTAATATCTGTCTTGAGGTGCTGGATCCATACCCTGAGGCTATTACCGCCTTCACTTACCTTTGCAGAGCCTTAAAATCCCTGCAGTCCAAACTCATTTCTTCAGTACAGCGTGAACCTAGATGGTTCAATCAGGAGTGCTCTATTGTCAACAGGATGCTTCGCAAAGCCCTCTCTCAAAATCCCAGGTGTAATGAGCTGGTCAAGTCCTCAAGGTTGACATATAAGAGAGCTGTTACTAATAGGAAGGAACAGTTAATAAATGAGCACTGGAATACGCTCAGTAATGCCGCTAGTGAAAACAATGGGGATATATTTTGGACAGCCATTAAAGAGTTTAGATCAATAGGGCAACCATTAACTCCCATTAGCTGTAATATAATGAGTGCTACCTGGGAAAGCCACTTTTCCTCTGTTTACCAAGCACCTGCCTCTGAAACCGATCTCCTCAATAACCGGGTACTATTTGGAGTCCCAATATCAAAAAATGAGGTCGAGGAGGCTATACGTCAGAATGCAGACAATAAAGCCCCTGGTCCAGATGGGTTGCCTATCGATCTTATTAAATACAAACCAGATTTTTGAGCCCCACTGTTGTTAAATATGTTCAATAATCTAACGAATGCTCCATTGCCGGAGACATGGTCTTCTAGCACCAGTGTCCCAATTTTTAAAAAGGGTGATCATACTCAACCTAGCTGCCATAGACCGATCTCCCTTAAAATGTTAGGCAGAGTTTTATATACAAAAATTTTAACTTGGTCAAAGGACAATCATATTTTAGAACAATGCCAACTAGGCTTTGGGGGCAAAGTTGGCACAAATGAGCAATGTCTAAATCTTAATTTGAGGGAAGTATACTATTGCCCAGCACTCGTCACTTTACTTAGCTTTTATGGACCTGACCTCAGCTTTCGATTTTGTTAACAGATCTCGTTTATGGTCCATCCTCTTAGAATATGGCCTAGACGAGGCTCTTGTCCATTTTCTGGCCTATCTTCATACAGATCTGAAAATGCGGGTCAGAATTGGCGGTGGGGAAGAAGTGTCCACTGGCATCAGTGTAGGTAGAGGGGTCAGACAAGGGTGTGTTCTGGCCCCCTTTTTTATCATTTATATAAATAACCTACATAAGTGACTGACTACACTAACTAATAATGTCCCCAGAATAAAAGGTAAAATACACCCGGTGCTTTTATACGCAGATGATGCAGTTTTAATTGGGCGCACACCAAATGCACTATGCACTTTAGTCAGAGGATTTACACATTTCATGACTGGATTAGATATTTGCACACATTTTAAGAAATCCTTCATAATGTCTTGTGGGCCAGGGAAATATCCTTTACATTTTTATCTCTGTGGGTGACAAAAAACGAAATCGCATTGTTACCTTCCCTTATTTGGGGATGGTCTTCGCTGCGAATGGTTGTTGATGTGAACATATGGCATATTGCAAAAATACATTTTTGAAGGCCTATAACTCAGTACTCAGTCTTCCTTGGCTTAAAAGAACAGGGACAAATCCTGCTATTTTAAAGATTGTTAAGACTCAATGTGTACCAGTAGCACATATGGGACAGAGGTATGGGGTATTGGCAAATGTTTTAGCGTCCAATCTGAGGAAAATAGATTTTGCAGGAACATTTTGGGTGCTCCAATCTCCACCCCCTGTACATAAGGCACAGCGAATTAAAATTAGGATTTAGCGAAGACATTATAAGGGCCTGCCCCACATTATTTTGGCTAGCCATAATGAAGAACCCCGAAGCATCTCTCACAAGGGATATAATAAATGATTGTCTTCATTGCAAGAAAGGAATGGATATCCCACGACTTGCTGGGGTAGTTAAGAGTTTGGAAAGCTTTAATCTGGGTAGACTGTTTTCTAATCCGAATCCAGCCGTAACAATGGATAAAAAAAGTTTGAAAAACAGCACTGTACGCACTTTATAGCAGGGAAAGATTAGAAAGGGAATTGAAGAAACAAACTGTTGCAAAATTTGTATCCATTGAGCACCGTGAGCATTGTCTACCAAGCTACATTGCATTACCAATGTCTCAATGGGAGAGAGGCTTCCTCTTCCGTTTACGAGCAGGGTCTGTAAGATACCTGATTTGTTTTCTCTATGGGTATAATGGAAATTTAGACTCTTTGCCATGTCCGTGTGACGGTCACAGCGGACAAACACTTTTACACTTTTTATTCTTTTGTAAATACTATATGAAATATGCACAATGGGTGTTTATCCCATATTTTAAAAAACTGTCTCCTATTAATTTATCTGAAGCTCTTGATTGCATACTTAAATTGGGAAATGCTGAACTGATCTTGCGTACTGGCACCTTTTTGAGAGTAGCTACGGGTGCTTGGAAAATGATGAGCGACCTATGAATTTTATTGTATTTTGCTATTCATTATATGCACTTTACCTATGTTCATTGTATTTTGCTAACTTATGAACTTTGACATTGCTATTAATGTGTTTTATCTGTATATGTTTACTTTTATGGATAAGTTGTTATCCGAATAAAGTCTGTGGAATCGGTGGAATATCCCTATACGCAAATTAAGTAGTATTTATGTTAGGAACGGGGAATGTAGCCTAGTACAGACACACCAACTGTAGAAGGGCTTGGTAGAGTGTCTTGTCTGAAGTCCAATACCTCCAAGTCGAACTTGTTCCTGGTGATCCCAGAGGGAGAGGTGCCAAACTTGAGTGCTGGAGATGATATGGGCCACCAGCACTTTCAGATACACTGGGATACATATATATCATAACCCTGCTGGCCTACCAGATGGGAATCTGGGGATGGGGTTTAGGGCCCTGAAAGGTTCTGTGCCATTTTGGTGGTTGATTTGATTACCGATTATGGCATGAATAGTCCTAATAAAAATGATCATACTGTCTAGACAGTTATCTTTCTTTGTCTTCTTGCAAGATTGGACGCTGAACTGGTGGTTCAGACAACTGGACTCATTGATTAGGCATTTGATATGACATACAGGGAGGCAGGGCATTGCCCTGGGTACCCTTTCAAACAATATCACATTTGGGGGCCTGGGTGTTCCTGATTTCGAATTCTACTCCCTGGCAGCACAATTACAATGGATAGTGAGGTGGTTAGATGGTGATAGTGTTGGGGAGAATGGCGTCATCTGAGGCAGTGTTTAGTGTGTGCCGGTGCTCGGCAAAGGCACTTATGTGTCAACATAGGCACTTATTCCTGACAGTGAACCACATGGCGGCACTGTCTCTATTTTTCGAAAGCGCACATGAGTAGATGGTTTAAAATCTCAGTATACACAGCATTTGGCAGGACTGGCAAGGTATGCAAGCAGCAGTGGTCTCCTATGAAATAACTAGGGCCCAAGAACTTATTTTTGTACAAATTAAGCGCTGATAGGAGATCGGCCTAACCAAGGTCTACTGATAGCATTCTTGGGAGAATCACAGGCTAGACCGAAGAAGCTACCTGTTTTATTATCAATAGTCTGAGGTGTTGAAGAAAATGTGCTAACATTATAGTGCACTGCCCCTTATATTACCTTGTGCTACCAATGATCGGATTGCCATGTGGGAGGAACAATTCCTCATTTTTAAAGCTCGCCTATTAGTACCATAGATGGAGACTGTCTGTCGCACGGTAGGCGATTGCTGTACAAATGGCAATGCTATGCCTTTGGACTAGTTGATTTCAGACTATAATCTAGCTGGCATGCTATTTTTAACCTATGGGGCCTTGATCAGTACATTTGCACACGTATGAGACTCTGGAAAAAAGAACCCACACAGCATGCTGTTTTGCACCTGCTCATAATGTTAGAGAATAGTGGACACTTGATATGATTTTACGGGGCACTTAATGGTATGGTGCTGAAAGTTCTACTGAAGGTCAGGGGTAGATGGGAAGTAGATCTAGGACATGAAGTAATGGATAGGGAATGGGACAGGAGACTGACTCACACACAACGGGGGTCCCAGAACATGAGACTGAAGTTCACACAGTTTAATTAACCAAACATAGCAAAACTGGCTGTGTTGAAACTGGAATGGCATGGTGAGCAAACAACACAATGGATTTAGGCCCAGATCTCTGTACTGGGGCGAATGTATGACATTGTTCTGCACTCTGCCCATCAACTGTTGTTTTTGCATTAATCAAACATACCTCTCCCTCAAGAAAATCGGGACGATCTTTGGTGGTGAACAAAATTGTGTCCTAGATGTTTATCGCAACCAAGGGACATTCTCCATGTGGTATGGAGTTGCCTGTCGATACAGGGCTGCTGGAAGCTTATTATTAGAAATGAAGGTGAGTCCCTAGTCTGAGAAATGTAGGTGTCAGCTGAGATCAATTTCCATCTGCACAGGAAGTAACATCACGCAGTTGTGAGGGGATCCCCGCACTCATGGAGGGATCTCCACAATGAGAAACTGCAGTGCATAGATCCCGCCATGAGTGTGGAAATCCCGCCATGACTGTGGAGCCTCCACCACGAGTGCGGAGGCTCTTTGTAAATCAGGTACTTGGTTACGAGGCTTTGGCAGCAGCATGGGGGGGGTGCAGTGCTGTGAGGAAGAAGGTAGAAGACCCCCTCCCAGGGCCTCACAGCGAAGGGATGAAAGGGCTTCAGAATCCAATTGCTGCATCAGCATGAGAACAGCGATTAGATGAGTACTTGTAAAAGAAGAGAGGATTTTGCATACAAAACTAATGCCCTTTTTACATTGGCATTATCAGGGAGAAACTATTTTATGTCTCCAATCTTTTCTGACTTTGCATGTGTGCTGCACAGTCCAGCACATATACAATGGTGGAAAAATATAAAAGTTAGTCTGAGCTGTGCATTTTCTATTGGAAGGGCAATCTTGCAGTACAAGACCTATGCTAGACTTGACACTGACACTTTTGCACTAAGGTGCAAAGCTACATGTGCAATGCTGATAGCCTAATTGTGTACCAGCAATGGGGAGCAAACAGGGTGCCCCGTATCTTCGTAGATATGGCACTGTCCTGTTTTCTCCTTCTCACGCAAAACAGCACCACAGTTTTGGTTGCTGCTCTGCATTGCATGACATTTTAGTAAATGGATACCCTTGGAGAGAGGTGATGTGAAAAGTATAGTATGTAGAACTGTAGCCAAAAAATTAACAGGTAGAGCCAATCCAAAGACTATCCATGGGTCAATTCTGGCTCTAAGAGCCCGTAAATAAGTCAAGCCTTGAAAATACTTGCCATGTAAATCATGCAACAAACATCACTTTAAAATACAATTAGGTGTCATCCAATTTTTTTTTAACTAATTACTTTAACACACAAAAGCGTTTCACATTGGTACATCATATTATATCACTCCATTGATAAATATTCATTAAAAAGAATAGTTTTTAAACATGAAATTGGAAACATTCTTGCCGCCATCCTGATGATAGTGGTATTAGTGAACTAAGGGTTCATGTGTACCTTGCATGTGAGCTAGATTCTTATTTATACATTGAGCAAAATTATAGTCTATCACATTTATTTATTTAATTGAGTTTTATATTGCACAAACTAGACCATAAGGTATCAGAGTGCTTTAAATGAGCACCAGTTGCGTTGCAAACGATTCTATTCATTTTTGTTAGGCACAGGGAGATTAAGTGATTTGGCCAGAATCACAGAATGTTGAGCTTCCCTGCCAAGGCTCGAACTCGGTTCCTCAGCTCCAAGGTCAACCACTCTAGCTGTTAAGCCACATCATAAACAAGAGTTGTCTGTACAGCGTACTTTATGAATGTACTTATTTGAAAGTGCTCTGCTGACAAAATGGAAGCTCGGTAAAGTATAGCATTTGCCTAGAATCGCACAATGTGGTCAAGCAGGGAAGCTGGGATTGATCTTCGATTTTCCAGTTTCTCACTGTGCAGTTCAGCCAGTACATGGGTATCTCTTTATGATATAAAGAGGAATGCTTCTGCTTTAATTCTTAGATGATGAGCCTAGAGAGTGGGTGAGATGCAGGGTCCACACTGCATTTCTGGCACTTTTACATAGCACAAAACTTGCCTATGGACATAAGAGCACTTCACAACAGACACAGACTACTTTCAACATTTGTTTTTTCCAGCACGGACCAAGCACGCAACCTGGGGGTCATCCTCGACTCCACCCTCTCCATGACCAAACAGGTCAACGCGGTATTCTCATCCTGATTCAACACCCTACGAATGCTCTGCAGAATCTTCAAGTGGATCCCCACCGAAACGAGAAGAACAGTAACACAGGCCCTCGTATCCAGTAGGCTGGACTACGGTAATTCCCTCTACGCAGGAACGTCGAACAAACTCCTGAAACGGCTGCAACGCATCCAGAACGCCTCGGCACGACTGATCCTCGACATCCCACGCTGCAGCCACATCATACCCCACCTGAGAGACCTACACTGGCTCCCCGTCAACAAGAGGATAACCTTCAAGCTCCTCATCCACGCACACAAGGCCCTCCACAACGCTGGCCCAGCATACCTCAACAAACGACACAGCTTCTACGCCCCTACCCGTAAGCTACGCTCCGGCGACATCGCCCTCGCCACAGTGCCACGCATCCGAAAAACAACCACCGGCGGCAGATCCTTCTCCCACCTCGCCGCCAAGACCTGGAACACCCTCAGGGGGAGGGGAGATGGTCTATACGCAGCACAAAATCCACGTGGCGCTGACTGACCACTACCGACAACTATATATGGCCCGAGGTACTGGCCCTAGACATGTACTGGTCGAGTTTTTGGACTCGATTACACTGCCCATAGACACTGACGACCAGAAAGACACGCTTAATGCCCCTCTCACGCTAGAGGAGGTGGGAGACGCGATTCAGGAATTGGCGACCGGGATATCCCCGGGGCCCGACGGCCTGCCAGCTGAATACTACAAAGTGAACAGGGAAGTCCTAGTGCCCCGACTCCTTCAACTGTACAATGCAGCGATAGACGCAGGTTTGTACCCACTGTCTTTACGGGAGACATTTCTGGTATCACTGCCCAAACCAGACAGAGACCCTACAGCCTTGGGCTCAAACCGCCCACTGGCAATGCTTAATGTAGACTACAAATTATTTGCCAAAATCCTTGCAGAGCGCCTGGCGCTGGTGGTCCCCCTCTTAGTTCATTCGGATCAAAATGGGTTTGTGCCGGAGCGGTCCACCTCCCTGAACCTCAGGAGATATTTCAGGGTAGCGGCGGAAGCAACGAGGGGCTGGCCTATAGCGGGGTGCCTGGTGTTAGATCTGGAAAAGGCCTTCGACTGTCTAGAGTGGGGCCATCTGACGTCGGTGTTAGAGAGATACGAGCTGGATGTAAACTTCCTGCAGATGGTGGACCTCTTGTACCGAAACCCAGTGGTTCGTGTGAGATTGGGGCCCTATGTCTCGGAGGCAGTGGCGGTGGGCAGGGGCACCCGACAGGGGTGCCCTCTGTCCCAATTGCTCTTCGCACTGGCCATGGAACCCCTGGCTAAGGCCATGATACAGACCCTGGGTGATGGCATTCCTCTGGGTGATGGCACCCACCAGGTGTCACTATATGCCGATGACCTGTTGGTGTTTGTCAGGGATGTGGGTCGTATTCCGGAGCTGCTGGACTGTCTGCTGAGCCATTTTGCGGATCTCTACGGGCTCCGGGTGAACGCAGGCAAGTCCGGCCTCTATGCATTCAGCAGCGAGGTAGATGTTCCAGAATACTATCTGCATGGCACGAGAGTCCAATGGAAGGTGGACACATTTAAATACCTGGGGATCCAGATTTATTGCCAGTCGTCTGACCTCTTTGACGGGAACTTGGGACGAGCGGTGACAGCGCTCGGGTCCCAGATTTGCTTCTGGTCCGCGCTCCCGCTGACGCCCACAGGCAGAGTGGCCCTTGCCAAAATGGTCATGCTCCCCCGCCTTCTATACCACTTTGCTAACCTGCCCTTATTTATACCCGCTTCCTTTTTCTCCATGCTCAAAAAGGTCCTGCGCGACTTCATTTGGGGCACGTCCCGACATCGGCTGGCGCTCGGGAAACTGTCCCTCCCCACCGACAGAGGTGGATTAGCCGCTCCCTGTTTTGAGCATTATTACCTGGCTGCGCAACTCCAATGGATTGCCCCCTGGCTAGCGGACAGGGGGAGAGAGGACACTGCTACGGGCGACCCGCCATACACATTGGAGCGGGTCATTGTGCTCTTCCATCCTTTAGCAGCTCCGGCGCGTCTCACCCCGCTACTGTTGGCGGTGGCGTACAAATGCTTCCGTAGGGCGCTGCTACTCACGCGGACAGTGCTCCCCTACGCATCGGCGGTGCCATTGGAAGGCTCGCCGGGAGGCGAGGGGGTCCTTATGCGCCACATGTTGGAAAGATGGCATGAAGCTGACATCCAGTCGCTAGGCGACCTGTACAGAGATGGAACACTGATACCAATACGAGACACTGGTTACTGATGATGGGCTTCCTCCGGGGGGGGGGGGGGTTCCTACTTCACCGCTCCCTTCTGGCACACATGACGGCTAGGTGGGGGGATGTCACAGCGGAGCCTAAGCAGCATCTAATTATGCAATACCTTCACGTCATGGGTAGGGGTAGGCACCTGGTCAGGTGGTTTGCTGCATCCTTGAGGGTGCATACGGAACTAAATTTGGACCCACTGCGAGGCAAATGGGAGCAGGACCTGGGGCGAGCACTCGCCGATAAAGAGTGGGAGAAAATCCTTAAAAGTCCAGTGCGCATCCCCAGAAATATGCCCTTCTGCCAAATCAACGTATATATTGTTCACAGGGCCTATCTTACTCCTGACTTAATCAACAAATACTTCCACAGAACTGATGCGTCCTGCCCTAGGTGCGGTGAGGTGAATGCAGATCTTCTCCACCTTCTGTGGAATTGTCCAGGGCTGGGCACTTTAGCGGGCTCCTTAAGCAATGTACTGGACACACCATCCCCTGTAACTGGCCTGAATACCTCTTGCATCATTTTAAGAGATCTCCCAAAGATAAGGTATCGTCCCGCTTCTTGGACCTGGGGATGGTAGTGGCCACGCGCCTCCTCACCAAGAGGTGGAAGGCGCAGGATCCGCCTAGCATGCTGGCTTGGACCCTGCCCCTCCAAGCATGGGCCCGGGCGGAATGGACTGCCATAAGGCGGGAAGAAACAATGGGGCTCTGCAGGGAACCTATTGCAGAGCACTGGGAACGTATGCTTAACGTCCTACAATCAGCAGAAAGAACTGTGAGCGGGGGAGTTGTAGTGTAGCTCCTATTTTCCCAATAGGCTCTGCGCATTGGAATAGTGCCTCCAGCAGTAAAGGCCTAGGCCAGACGTTAACTAGGTCTACTACTGTCGATACTAGACTTAATTTTTGGGTTTGCCAGCTAAGCTCAGAGTTCGCTAGAAACTTTCTCGAATGTTCAAGGAAGGATTAACTCCCCTGATTAGACAAGAAGGGATTTAGTTTCTGACAACCATAGAACATGACAACTTTGCTCTCCCCTAATCAAGAGTCAATCTCGAGAGTCGTGTGAGCACAAGGCAATTATTTTACTCAGTCAGTACGTGCATTCTTAGTCTCATCAGAATGTAGAGAAAAGGAAGAGACGGGCGTGTTCAATAAAAGATGTTATTTATTGATCAGTCTCTTTTCTCGTACAAGAGAAATGGATCGATATTATTGCAATACTTATAGTTAAGTAAAGTGCATACATTAGAAGCAATAGTATAAAATAATACTGTAAAAACATTGATATGGTTTCTGAGCCATATGATGTTTAAAATGAGTAAAATATATTTACATACACATATACATTTGACTAAACGTACTCAACTGGTGTTTCTAAATACGCCTACCCCGTGTACCTGACCTAAGTCTAATGCGTGGGCGGGAATAGAAAGTTACAGTTTAGTTTAAGTTTGTTTTTGCCAAGTGAATAACTAAAGAATTCTCTAGGAGGGGTTATTCAGTTCTGTACCTGGAATTTAGGATGAATGAGGAATGGTATCTCTTTCTCTGCTCTCGATATTCCAGGCTGCCTGCGAGGGCTGCCCAGAAGCGCCGGTGCTGGGTCTCTCGGCTTGAGATAGCAGCGCGTCTCTCAGCGCGTCAGGAAGGCGGGGCTGCTGCCTGCGGGGTCTGCTTCTGCTCTCGGCTTCGGCAAGTATGGCTGCTCCGTCTTGTCACCACGCGTGTGTTTGCATAGGGCAAGGTCGGCAATATTTATACCTTAAAGGTGCCGAGATTGACGTAAGGATGGACATAGGTACGTCAATAAAGATGTCATACGACTTGCTCGTTAGCACATTCTTTACTAAAGTTCTCTGTGAAATCAAAACAATGGCCGCACGGATTATCCAGGTTGTCATAGGTTTGATTTGTTATGAGAACGTCGTATGCCTTATCAGGGGCTGGAGGAATGTCGCTTGTCTAATTAGATCTCAAGCGTTATGACCTAATCAGATAACACGTTCCTGTGCCGTAGTGTGACTGCGTCAGATAACGGTATCTGCATCATGGGGGTTTTCTTGCCTCATGGGCTGACTGTTAGTTAACTAGCTAGTAAGTTTAACCAGAATAGGGTCAGGAATAGGGGGATCGAATCAGAACCTATAGAAATACACGACACCCACTCCACGCTAACTATGGTCATATCTACTAATCTATGCATAGTATAACATAGTACAACATACTATAGAGTATAGTGTATACCTTACCACCCCAAAATACATAAATGCATTTCGAAATTTTCAAATATACTGAAAAATTGCAGTCATATATATTGTATGCACTTAAGCTATGAATTAAATGCAAAAGTAAACACGCATTGTTATGCATTATTGCTTGTTGGTATATGAGAAATACACATGAAATGGCTCTTAATATGGCTATACAGAAAAAAAGTCGAAACCATTTCATCACATAAAATCTATTGCGAACATACCAGCGGGCAGCTAAAGTCTATAAAGTCTATAAAGTATCTAAAATAGAAATCTTAGTTCTCTAGGAATAGTCTCTTACTTTAAGCAGAAAATCAGTGTCCCGGGAAAAAATATATAGAAAAATATTTTAGGGGCTTGCTGAAAAAAGTTGCTGTCCGTGAACTGGATTGTAATTGTTCATGTGACTTTATTTTTAAAGTTGAAGGCCGAATTCAGGGAACGCCGTGTGCGAGTTTACTCAAAAGTCTCTATTTCTGTTCCGGAGAGAACATCATATCATTCAGGCTTTCGAAAAAACTGTCAACAGCTTCATGGGAAAGTTCCTCTAAGTCGGAAATAGGGGTAACCATGCATTCATGCGCATGATTGTCTCCATTGACATTCTGATTTGCATTGCTGACAGAAGGTCGTACCTGTTCGATGCTGCTTTCATCTTGAACTTCACTACTCTTCAATCGCAGTGGTGAAGATTCCAGGAATGCCGTCATCAGAATTGGCAGCCTTTGAGGGCAGCACAGTGCGTGAACCTTGGTAGGAACCAACAGTGTATCTGCATCCACCGGCGCATCCGATTGTAGCGTCAGACAGGTGTCTAACACGCATTCTTCTCCGCATAGCAGACACCTTAGTACAGGTAAAACACACCTTTGCCACATTGGTCGAAATGATAGAAACCAAGTCATGTTTAGGTCTCTAAGCCGGGATAGTCCCAGGATTTTTGATATCCGGTCCCGGTATCCAATGGCTAGGATCGTATCTTCCATTGTCGCGAGAGTTTGATCTGTGACATGGGTTGCCATAACGAAAAATAAGGACTAGGAATAGGATTCCTGCAATTAGTCCTAGGATCAGGGGAAGTCCGCCAAAAATCGAATGGACGAAGTCTGGAAAAATACCCAGTATGGCTTTGAATGGTGTTAATGCCATCGAAAATACTGTCTTAAATACCTTTGAGACCCCAGTGGTATCAGAAATATTTAAGATTTCGCTCAGGATTTCCGCGAAATGTACGGGGGAATTAGTTGATAATAATGTATGTATCTCTGCAGTCGTCCTTGCGACTTGTAGATCATACGTATCTTTAGATGACGTGAGCCTTGTAGGCGTCTGAAGAAGCACTGTTTTCATTCTGCTTAAAGTGTCTATTCGAATAGAAGTAATTTTCAAACCGGGCCATGCCCTTGCCTCCCTGTCTGGAAAGGAGCTGGGAAACAAAGAACGTCCACAGCACTTGACCTTCGCCGTCGTAGTGACGAGATAAGGAGTCCCGGGCATAAGACTACAGCATCTGCGGTCTACAATAAGAATGTAACTCCCATTATAGAGTCTTTGAAAGAATGGTTCTATTTCAGTTGCAGGTGCGCCTTGCTGGTGACATGAAAGGTTGTATGAATTCCCTTCACAGGCTCCGTGCAAACTAATACCGTTACACAGAAGCGTGCCGCTTAGTGACATAGCACAATTGTTGCCACTAAGAAACACTTTCTGTCCTTTGTTACTGACACATGCATGTGAATAGGGCAGGTTCCATGTTGTTTTAAGGTACCCCTTTCCCAATTTCTCGTACATGCCAGCCTGTATATATTTTTGGCAGTATTGAAACCTGAAGGTTGAGATTGGAATATTTATGATTCCGTGGATTATCCATTCACTGACAGGTCGTTCTGACATTGTCAACGGTAATCTTTCTAGTTTTTCAATGCTCAAGATTGTATAATCAGCACCCTTCTGAGCCATACCGATTTGTCTATCAGTAAGGTTAAAGATTTGGAATAGTGACGTTGTGTTGATTAAACGCCAAGGCACATAGCCTGAACGCAGATTTTGTAACGTCCAGCCAAGCTGTACAATAGAACGCAATTGTGACTGACCATGTTGTAATAACAGTAAGTCTTGCGATAATATATCGATTGCTGAAGACACAATGCTGTCCAATGAAAAAATTCTGGAGGACAGAGTCATTAACCCATTGTCCACTACTGAAAGTGATTTTTCCAAATTAATACGGTCAATTTCCCGTATTCTTTCTGCTGTCTCAATTTGAGTAACCTTCCAGGCCTCATTGTATGCTGCATATACAGAGGCTGCTATGAAACGCTTTTGACGCTGTTTGCGTGGTCCCATTATGAAATCACGCAAGTCAGCACCATCAGTAAGTAAAGTTAGGTGTTGCTTAATTTCAGGCAGTGTGGAAGTTTGTAGCCATTGAAGGCATAATTTGCCCACACTGTAGGTTGTTATTATCCCTGGGTGATGTCTTTGGGGATATCTAGGGTCTGGCCTGTTCATTTTGAAACCCTGTGTTTTATTCAGGAATCTATCTTGACAGTTATTTGTATCTGTGGGCCAGATCAACCATTGTTTCCAATCAGGATGTGTTCTGTTTTGGTTAAGTATATGGTTTATGTCTATTTCTTCATCTGTTTCAGAGTTATTGCTAAACATTGTTGGCTTTGGAATAGACAGGTTATTTAAATCTTTGATTTTGGCTAAGCCAAGACAGGTGGTTTGTTGAACGGTGTCATTTAAAAATATCATTTGTTCTGGGATCATGCAGGCTCTAAACAAAGCTTCTATACCCTGTACTTGCCATTCTTTTGTACCCCAAACACTTTTCAAATCAACATGTTTGTCCCAATAATCAAATCCAAAAGTATTCATTTTTTCAAAGAAAGAATCTGAATATATCAATTTTGTGTTGGTTATCATGGTTTTCATCCCTGTCTTGTTTGACAATTTGTAATAAAATGTTTCAGCATTAGTTATGTTAAAACCTGAAAAATATGAATATTTGCCATACACGGTTCTAGAGCTCCCTTTTGGAGGTGTAGCACAATGTTCCCATTGATTAAAATTTAAAACATTTCTAGGTTGTGCAGATTTATGCAAGAAATGGTTACCATAATGGTTATAGCAGTACATGCTGTCATAATTTGTAGAACCCTGCAAATAATCATGTTTTGTAAATTTAGCAAACATTACTAAGTCAGACATCATATTGTTTATACTTTCAAAGTCCCAATCATCAGCAAATGAGTTTGGTTTTGCAAAGTCACTCAAGGAGATCTTGATTTGGTGTGGATATTTCAGGATCTCGACCGGACCATAAATTTCATAGTCAGTGTTGTCCCAGGCTACCCCACCAGGTATTGGAATTGCTGTGAAGTTGGCTGAAGAAAGTTCTGAAGAAAGTTCTCTTTTCTCGACGTGTGAAGATGTGTGTGGTTTGAGGACCAAGTTGATGTTCTGACTTGCTGTGTCCATTTTAGCATATTTTCCCTCAATGAAGCGTCCCAAGGTAAATACCATGATGAGCCAAAGTATGAGGATAAATGCACCAAAACCCACCCAAAATTCAATCCATGGAGAAACTAGATATGTTTCTTTCAGTTGTTTCAAAAGTTCCTTAGCTTTGTCTTTAAAGGATTTTGATGATGGCTGTGTCTTTTGTTCGCTGAAACCGTCAGAGGAATCATCGAAGTTGATGAAGTAACCGGATGCAGTTCTGTCAATTGTTCCAATTGGTTCAGGATTTTTGTTTCTCGCATTTTCACTTGGTACTTCTGTATAGATTGGTGTGTCTCTGCTAAATGTCTTTATTTGGGTTTTCAGAGGTCTAAGTTCTATTGCATTGTTGCATAGTCCTTGTTGTTCTTCTGTAGGCGTTTCGAATGTGATGAGCCTCTTTGATAGGACCTCTGTACTGGTAGCAAACCTTGGTGTTCTGCTACTTATTGGGAGTCCACTTGGCCTACTGTTGGTTATCGGCCACATGTTGTGGTTTTACCAGGTCGATGGATACAACTCGGTTCTCCTTTTTTCCAGCAAGTGGCGGTAGTACAACTGATCTTGTCCTGTTGACAGACAATACAGGAACTGCTTTTCTGTAAGAAGGCCCAAATTCCTTCTTTACCGCGATCTTCTCCCTGACTAGATCCCCGACTTTTGGAATCCAGACAGGTCTTGCTGGGACAGGTGGTGATTCTTCAGTGGTCGTTGGCTGTTCTTTCAACTGTATGTTGCTCAGGTCTTTTCTTGTTTTGTTTAAGTCCTGCAAAATAGCCAAACGGTCTTTGACATCAAAGCTTTTTTCTGTTACCACTGAAGTCTGACTATCAAGGTCAGAGATCAACATCCTAGTTCCGAATAATAATTCGTACGGACTGAATCCCTTCAGAGAATTTCTTGGCAAGTTATTAAGACTACGTTGGACACTTATTAGATGTTTGACCCACCCAGCTCCCGAACCTAATATCCTTTCTATTATAGATTGCTTTCTGTCTTGGTTTTTTCTTTACACCATCCCATACCCTCAGGAAGGAAGTGAGAAGATTCCCGCTGGGCTGTGCTCATTTGGCCATTCTTTCCCCCCCCAGGCTGGATTGCCTGAGAAAAGTAAAAAAAAATGGTCGAACGTAGCATGCTCTTAGCGTATATGCCATTTAGACTCGCAAATCTTGTATAACAGTCCGGACGTCAGCCGAGTGTTGTGGATCTACATTATAAGTGGGAACTAGCCTGTATATGTTAATCGCAAGCCATTCTTTTTAGTGGTGATGTTATCTGCCTTGATACGACGAGGTATTAAACTGCTTCTCTCCCCACTGCGATCTCTGTTGCAGTTTGGGCAGTTTTTTACAAACATGGTGTAGTGCAGGCTCATGCCTGGCCACCAGTACCGTGATTGTAATTCTTCCAGAGAATCCTTTAATTTAAGGTGTCTGAGACCCTCGCCCATGTGTGCGTCTGCGATTAACAAGTTTCTCCTGTCCATGTTTGGAATCACTCTATCCCCCACTCCAGGGATTCGAGCAAAAGGAATGGAGTTTGCATCTATGATGTATGTGTAATTGAGTGGATAGTTGATCGGTAACGCCGAGCAGTCGCCTTTTGATGACGTTTTTACTGCCAGCAATGTTTCGCCGTCAATGTATTTTAATGTACGCTTTTTTCGATCTACGGGAGCCGGTTTACTGGCTGCCGCTGCGGCTGTTTCAGCCAATGAATTCCCTACAACGTGAACGCCATCACGCTGGTGACTCAGTGAGTGTGTCACGTGAGTCTTTGGTAGTTCTTTTTTCAAAAGAGCTACTTGTTCCCAGAGAAGTCTCTGCTTTATTGGTGCACCTGTGTCATCTTTGTAACCGTTCTGAATCCATGTCTGCAAATCCTTGTTATATGCTTTGACGCAGAAATATGAATCTGACACTATAAGTGTCGGGAATTCGCGATCCGCATTATCTAGCGCCATTTTCAAAGCTAATATTTCAGTTTGTAGTTCTGAATTAGTTTCTACTGAGTGTGATTTTGTTAATAGAGGTCTTAGTTTACCTCCGTGCCACACTTCTTTTGTAATCTCACATGTGGGATTGTATGCATGTTCTCCCCAAACGGAGGGTTGAGCATGTCCGTCTGTATAGATTACACAGGCGTAATGTCGTAGAGGCAGAATGTCGATTGGCAGAGGATACGTTTTTTCATATTTTAGATTTTTTAATTCTTCTAGTTCTGGATCAAAGAAGTAATATACTTTGTCCGTTGTGATTGAATTTACCCATTGTAACCATTCTGGATCCAATGTTGTTGTTGGTAAATTACACGGTGTTGTTAATGCCTCAAAAGCTGATTCTGCTGTTCTGACTGTGATATGTCTACCGTCAGCTATGTCTTTTTCTCTAGCTATTGCGGTTTGAACTGCTTGAACAATTTTTCCTTTGTTGTTGAATCTCTGTTCAGCTTTTGTGTACAAATGTGATTTGAATGCAATTGGTACCTTATCTCCCTCATTAGAGGTTAGGTATGTGAATCCGTATCTCCCTGGGATGACTCGGATCACAAGGTTGCGTGTATTATCACGGGTTTCTAATTTTGTTTTAATTAGCATGTCTGTTTGTAAGGATCTCAAAATTTCTGTGTGTGCTTGAGTCCAACTGGATCTTTTAAAGTCTGGTTTAATTAGATCGTAAAGGGGTTTGACCCTTTCTGCGTAATTTGCAATGTAAGTTCTTCCGAAATTTAGGAAGCCTAGAATTGACTGTAGGTTTTTTAGTGTTTTAGGAGCTTGGATTACGGCACATTTCTCTAGGAAATTGTCTGCCAGGCTTTTGCCTTCACTTGATAACTCATATCCTAAGAATAGGACCGTCAGATGGGCAATTCTGGACTTTTTGAAGTTGAATTTGTAACCCTCTGCAGCGAAACCAAGTATTATGGTGTTCACTCTTTTCAAGTGAGTCTCCAAGTCATCATCTGTTAAGTAAATGTCATCGACATAAGATAATGCTTCATCATCATATAGTTGTAGTAATTCTGTTACTCTTGCTGAGAATACCCCCGGGCTGTTCTTGTACCCCTGGGCTAACCGACAGAATTGTTTTTGAGTGCCATTTACTGAAAATGCAGTTAAATATCTGCTCTCTGGTGCTATGTTTTGACAAAAGAATCCGTTGGAGATGTCCAAGGTTGTTTTGTATTTTTTGCGCACTATGTTATTCATTAGTGCAGCACTGTGTGAGTTTTGCACTGCAAAAGTTTTGCAACATGTGTTAAGGTGTCGGTAATCCAAAACTAGACGGTACGAATTGTCTGGTTTGGAGACCGGAAACAAAGGATTGTTCATTTGTGAGGTGCAAGTTTCAATCACCCCCTGGTATTCTAGCTGATCTAGTATTTCATTTACTTGTTTTTTAGCTTCTTGCTTAATTGGGTACTGCCTTTGTGCAGTAGGTTGTGATTTTAACTGGACTTTGTGAGGAGGAGAATCCTCATCCCATCCTACATGATTTTTATATAAAGCAGGTGCTAAGGCCACTGCCCACTTTCTAGCAAGTGTATATTTTTTATGAATCGGTATTTGATTCGAGAAGGCAGGCATAATTACTTCTTCGCCATGAGGGCACTCCCTGACAAACTCCGGTGGCCAGTCTTTTTCAGCTAGAAGGATGTCATAGCCCTTGGATAGGTTATCCCAAAATAGTCCCCTTATTTTCCTAGTCTTATCTCCCTCTATACGTAATGTTATCTCGTATATTTTGTGGGGCTTGCTAACTCTGGTATCTGCAGTTTCCACTTGAAGGTATTCATTCGTGTCCACTGTCTCCAGATGATTCATAAGGACTTTGCGAGCTATGCTCACCTCTGCTGCGCTGTCTAGCATTGTCTGAGCCCATTCTCCGTTTTTCAGTTGTGTCCTCAGTATTCTCGGCATTGTTAACTACCTTGATACTGGCTACCTTCTTTTTTGGAAATTGTGATTTCTTTTTCAGTTGAGCAGGTTCCTTGTCTTTGGACTTGGCGTGCTCTTCTGATCGTCCTCTTCTTTCCGATTTCTGCGAGGAATTCTGAAAAGATTGAGACGGACGTGTATCAATGTCTTGATATCTATCAGGTTTTTTAATATTATCCCTATTTCTAAGGTTATATCTATTCCCAGAGGGTTCACTCTGAGGTGACCTTTGTCTCGGGTTCGGAGATTTCTCTCTTCGCCTAGGAGACCTTCCTCTGGACTGGAATTTCTTTTCTTTAGGATTGGATTGTTTATTTCCATCCCAGTTCTTTTTTGGTGAATTATTATTAAAAAATATTTTTTCTGGACTTGTAGTCAGTTGCGGTTTTACTGGTATTCCACCTAGACTATCTCTGCCTAGTTCTTCATAGGATTTTTCTATGATTCTGGCAATTTCAGCTGGTTGGTCTGCTATATCTGTCTCTTTTAACCTCTGGCGGATCGCCACGTTTGCTGCTTCACCCTTTATGTTGGCTAGTAATATAGCCGAGACCTGCTTGAAGTCTTTCAGTAATTTCATACCAAGAGTTAAAGCAGGTTCTGGACCGTATTCATCTTGAATTTGTTTTAGCACATCTGGTATCACCGAAATGGATGGAACACCGTGCGTTTTTGTATAGATGGAAGCAAAGACTGTACCCCAAGTGTCACAGTCCTCAATGTGTGGTGCGATTCCCATTGGGAGACATATAGTCAGAATCCTGTGTTTTTCTAATGGGGTGGTGTCAGGAAACACCGCCTCTATTTGGGTAATTTTCTGTGCCAACCAGAATGGTATTTGTTCCCGTTTAGCTGGAACTTTACCTAGGCAGGATTGGATGTTCTGTGGTGTGATTTTATTTGTGTTCCCCTGGTGAGGGGTCAGCTGTGGAATTTTAATCGCTGGCTGAATTGTTGAAGTCCGCATTACATACTGAACTAATTGTCTATGAATTTTTAGTAGTTGTTTTAGCTGTATTAATAGCTCTGCTGCAGGCATTCTTTCGATGTCTGGATGTGGTGTGTATCCGGCTAGGACCGGCCACGTTGCTCCTGGTCTTCCTAAAGGACCGAGCCTTGTAATGTGATTGTTATGTATTAGGGCGCCATCAAATAAGAGCAAATGCTCTTGGAATTTGAGTGGTACTTCCACCTCCTCGAAAGGAGTGTACGTTTCAGGAGGTTCCTCTACTTTGTAATAGTGGAAGTACTTTGTTACAGCATTTGCTGCTGGAAAATGTATCCATGTATAGTATACCTCTGTCTGCCGATATTCGTGTGCCTCAATTACGAATATGACTGTGCCACCTCTAGGTGTCAGTCCATTTTCTATAAGTTTTAAGGTTATAGATCTCCTTTTGATGACCGGAATAAGTATTATATCCGCGTCTGCTGCTTGCATGGTAGCATCAGCATCTGCTATTTCAGTAGCTAATCTAATTGCCTCTCTTTCTCCATTGCTGTCTCCCATTTTACTGACAGGATGGTATTATTTTTGTTTGCAGATCAGGTTTCTTTATGGAAACAGAGATTAGGTGCACAATATTTTGGAACTGTTTTATCCTTCAACGTTGACTAGACCAAGAACCATACATAGGAGTTCCCTCCTGCGAGGTTTTGGAGGATATTATAACCTTTCACCCACTCCAGACGTCTTTGGAGTATTTGGGAAAAGGGGTCTGAGTGAGAAAGCACGACTGAGTTACTCTAAATGTCTTACGTTAGTTTTATCGCCCTTTCCAAACGCGTTGGGCGCCATGTAGTGTAGCTCCTATTTTCCCAATAGGCTCTGCGCATTGGAATAGTGCCTCCAGCAGTAAAGGCCTAGGCCAGACGTTAACTAGGTCTACTACTGTCGATACTAGACTTAATTTTTGGGTTTGCCAGCTAAGCTCAGAGTTCGCTAGAAACTTTCTCGAATGTTCAAGGAAGGATTAACTCCCCTGATTAGACAAGAAGGGATTTAGTTTCTGACAACCATAGAACATGACAACTTTGCTCTCCCCTAATCAAGAGTCAATCTCGAGAGTCGTGTGAGCACAAGGCAATTATTTTACTCAGTCAGTACGTGCATTCTTAGTCTCATCAGAATGTAGAGAAAAGGAAGAGACGGGCGTGTTCAATAAAAGATGTTATTTATTGATCAGTCTCTTTTCTCGTACAAGAGAAATGGATCGATATTATTGCAATACTTATAGTTAAGTAAAGTGCATACATTAGAAGCAATAGTATAAAATAATACTGTAAAAACATTGATATGGTTTCTGAGCCATATGATGTTTAAAATGAGTAAAATATATTTACATACACATATACATTTGACTAAACGTACTCAACTGGTGTTTCTAAATACGCCTACCCCGTGTACCTGACCTAAGTCTAATGCGTGGGCGGGAATAGAAAGTTACAGTTTAGTTTAAGTTTGTTTTTGCCAAGTGAATAACTAAAGAATTCTCTAGGAGGGGTTATTCAGTTCTGTACCTGGAATTTAGGATGAATGAGGAATGGTATCTCTTTCTCTGCTCTCGATATTCCAGGCTGCCTGCGAGGGCTGCCCAGAAGCGCCGGTGCTGGGTCTCTCGGCTTGAGATAGCAGCGCGTCTCTCAGCGCGTCAGGAAGGCGGGGCTGCTGCCTGCGGGGTCTGCTTCTGCTCTCGGCTTCGGCAAGTATGGCTGCTCCGTCTTGTCACCACGCGTGTGTTTGCATAGGGCAAGGTCGGCAATATTTATACCTTAAAGGTGCCGAGATTGACGTAAGGATGGACATAGGTACGTCAATAAAGATGTCATACGACTTGCTCGTTAGCACATTCTTTACTAAAGTTCTCTGTGAAATCAAAACAATGGCCGCACGGATTATCCAGGTTGTCATAGGTTTGATTTGTTATGAGAACGTCGTATGCCTTATCAGGGGCTGGAGGAATGTCGCTTGTCTAATTAGATCTCAAGCGTTATGACCTAATCAGATAACACGTTCCTGTGCCGTAGTGTGACTGCGTCAGATAACGGTATCTGCATCATGGGGGTTTTCTTGCCTCATGGGCTGACTGTTAGTTAACTAGCTAGTAAGTTTAACCAGAATAGGGTCAGGAATAGGGGGATCGAATCAGAACCTATAGAAATACACGACAGAGTGGCAGGGGATTAGATGGGCACATTGGACGTTAGGGCGGCGCACTGCGGGCAGTGCACCCGACATCTTGACTGGTGCAATACACAGTGCTACAGCGCAGGGGCACAGTGGAGGTTGGAGGCACGTGCAAACAGGGGAGCGGGGGGACTGTCGGGGGCCAGGGATAGGAAGGGGGTCAGCGCATAATGTATATCTGTGTTCATGCCGAAGTTTGTTTGTTCTGATTTGAAAATAAATTTTACTGTTATCATATAAAAAATCATTTCTATATACAGGGCTGGGGCACATAGGCCCTTCTAGGTTGTGGACATATCCTGGTACATGTACTAAACCCTGTAATATTCATGTGTAAAACTGCAACGCCTAGGGGACTTACTCTGTTACATATGCACGAAAGCTTGCCATAACCAGATAGATGTAATGTACGGAATTCCACGAGTATTGTAATGCCTAAATAATATAAATGCCAATAAACAGATTTGACAAAAAAAAAACCTGGAACACCCTCCCCACCAACCTACGGCAAACCCAGAACCTCCTGGCCTTCAGACGACTTTGTAGTAACCACGCTACGCTGGTATGATGTAAACCAAGTAGGTTTATTTACAAGTAAGTTAACAGGTGGTAAAAGTCTTGTAGATGGTAATTCACAGGTAATTCATAGCCCCACCAGGAGCAGCCTGCTAGCTGCTCAGCCCCTCTCATCAACTGTCACACCACATTCAGTCACCCAGGCATTCTAGTGAAGGTCCACTCACCAACATTCCATACAGAGTAGACACACACAGGCTGAGCAGCTAGAGTGAAGAAACATAGGGAATGAAACCTCATGTGAGGGTACTACATACCTCTTCCCTAATGAACAGAAGAAATAGCGAATGCATAACTAAGAACATAGAATTAACTATAAGCATAAATGTACATCATATATAAATAGTCCACATCCCAAAAATGAAGAGAACATCATGAGGAAGAAATGAACCATTTAAAACAAAGTCAAAAGCCCAGACCCAGGGATGACGGAACCCCGCACCACGAGAGGGAAAGGAACCCAAGACAAGAAGGAAAGATGGCAACCCAATACTATATAACCATCCCCCTCCTCAAATACAGAAAATAAATATAGACCAAAATGTAATGTGAGAATCAAGTCATGTGGACAAAAAGGACTAAAAACCCAGTGTCCGGCCTCAAACTAAAATAAGAGACAACAATGTAAAATCATGTGTCCTCCCATGTAGGAAGACAAGTAATGTGTGTATGTGGACTAAAGGAACTAATACAGCCCCCACTCTAAACAGGGGACAACTATACGTAAATGTGAACAAAAGGGACTTGTACCCAATGTCCTGCCCCCACCCTAAACAGGGGACGTCGAAAAATGAAAATGTGTATATGTGGACGAGAGGGACTGTGACCCAATGTCCTGCCCCACCAGAAACTAAGGGGCAACCTTTTAAAATGTCTCCATTGAGAGGAGACAAATCATGTGACAACATACCAAGACGTGCGGCGCAAGGCGTCTTAAGCACGCAGGAACCCACCCCCAAAGTAGGGAACAATCACCCCGTGTAAGGGTTCACCCCTGTGAAGGGGCCATATAAAGTGTAGCTAACTCCTGCAAGAAAAAAAACTTAATATCCCTAACGTAAGGGAAAACTTAATATGTATAACTGTAATGCTGTAAAACTGTAAACAGTAATCCTGTAAAGCTGTAAACTGTACTTGAAATGAAGCTGTACTGTAAAGCTATAATTGACATACTCAATAATGCTTCTTAAATAGAGAACAGTGAAAATTTCGACTAAAACACTGAAAACTGATACATGAGAAAAAGCCACTAGATGGCAGCATTGTACAGCACTAAACCAACACTGTACTCATTAAAAAGTGCTCCGATAGACGACGTTCCAAGAATGTTTTGCCAATTCGAAGAAAGAAATGTCTTGATGTTGCAGATTCCTTATGAGGCTTATGTGAGACGGCGCCTGACAATAGACCAATGCTCCTTATTGACATTTCAACAACATTAAGTACCTGTCTGATTTGCAAGGCATAGACCTTTTTCCCTTGTCAAATGTCCGTGTTGGAGCCGCTGCTGTCATGTGAGCCACCAATTTTTTTCCTGTTAAACGTCCATGTAGAGCTCTTTGCAAAAATAAACAAGCATTTACAATGCAATAGGTCTCGCAGCATTAAAGTTTGAGTTATTGGCATTGTGTATGACAATGCGTTGCATAACTTTTTTAGCAAACTTTGAATTGGTGAGCAGTCAGAGTGTGTGCAAGAGTATGCTGTTCTTGAAAGCAGTGTGGTACAGAGTGCAGGAATTTGGATGACCTGAGCAATGTGGATGATGCACCTCACGCACGGGGCTGACGCAGTTATTATTCACATAGCTCTGATGATGCACCTCACGCACGGGCTCACAGTTGTTATTCACACAGCTCTGAAGATGCACCTCACGCACGGGGCTGGCGCAGTTTTTATTTACACAGCTCTGATGATGCACCTCAGGCACGGGTTCACAGCTGTTATTATTCACACAGCTCTGATGATGCACCTCCGGCACGGGTTCACAGCTGTTATTATTCACACAGCTCTGATGATGCACCTCACGCACTGGGCTGACGCAGTTTTTATTTACACAGCTCTGATGATGCACCTCAGGCACGGGCTCACCGCTGTTAATATTCACACAGCTCTGATGATGCACCTCAGGCACGGGCTCACAGCTGTTATTATTCACACAGCTCTGATGATGCACCTCACGCATGGGGCTGACGCAGTTATTGTTCACACAGCTCTGATGATGCACCTCAGGCACAGGCTCACAGCTGTTATTATTCACACAGCTCAGATGATGCACCTCAGGCACGGGGCTGACAGTTATTATTCACACAGCTCTGAGGATGCACCTCATGCACGGGGCTCACAGCTGTTATTATTCACACAGCTCTGATGATGCACCTCACGCATGGGCTCACAGCTGTTATTATTCACACAGCTCTGATGATGCACCTCACGCACGGGGCTGACGCAGTTATTATTCACACAGCTCTGATGATGCACCTCAGGCACATGTTTATAGCTGTTATTATTCACACAGCTCTGATGATGCACCTCACTCATGGGGCTGACGGAGTTATTATTCACACAGCTCTGATGATGCACCTCAGGCACGGGCTCACAGCTGTTATGATTCACACAACTCTGATGATGCACCTCCGGCACGGGTTCACAGCTGCTATTATTCACACAGCTCTGATGATGCACCTCACGCACGGGCTCACAGCTGTTATTATTCACACAGCTCTGATGATGCACCTCAGGCACGGGCACACCATTCAAAAGTTTTGAAAACAAACCCAACATGCATTAAAGCCATCCTTTAAAACAATGTTAATCAAAGCAATGCCACCTTTAAGATTAAATCAGGAACTCCTGTCATTGGAAATCATGTCTCTAATCTCAGAGGGACATCCTACACTTGGATTCTGAATAAAATGTCACTTTCTGCATTTAGTATTTCAGGATTTGCTTTCCAAATAAAATGCTTACAAAGGCAGAGGCATAATATTTAACTTAAATTTCTGTGTTTTGCGATCCGACAATCAGTGTGGAGGTCCCCTGACATATACATATAATCTGTGCTGAACATTACTTTACTTTACCGTGATAAGATATGAAAGCAGAGCGACAGAGCTGCTGAACAGGAGAGCGAGCCCTTCTTAAAATGGCCAATGACTGCAATATGTGCGTGCGCACTCGAAAACGAAACCTAGCGTGGGGGCGGGACTTCCGTCTTGTGCACGAAGCCCGCCCCCACGGAGTTCCTGGTCCGAGGAGCAGTGGTGACGCGGGGCTCCCATGCCTGAGGGAGAGCCCAGCGGAGGCGACAGAACACCGGATTGGCGGTAAGTGGGCCTTGGGGGGCGCTCATGTATGTGTGTGTGTGTGTGTGTGTGTGGGTGTGCACGTGTGTGTGTGTATGCGGCGGGGGTGTCTCTGTATGTGTGCCTGTATGTGCGCTCCTGTGTGTGTGTCTTTGTGTGCGACGGCGGGGGGTGGGGGGAATGTCTCTTTGTGCGTGCGTGTATGTGCGCTCGTGTGTGTGTGCGCATGTGTGCAGAGGGAGGTGTGCCTGTGTATGTTTGCGCTTCCCAGGAGACAGCCACGGCGAGCGCGGTGCGTGCCAGTTTCAAATCGCCTCCAAGGCGATGCGCGCGGCCAGGATTGTCTCCTGGAAGCAGACACGGCAACAAAAGGTTCTCGGCGAGAACGCGCTTCCGCGCGCTTAGCCGAGACCTAAAAAATGAGACATCCGTGTGAGATCCTGTCAGTCTGTATCTGGTCATTGTCGTGTGCCGCCAAAGTCAATAAAGAACAATGCAAAAAATAAAAAAACGTGGTTGGCAAATAGTCAGGCTGGCAGGCAAGGAGAAACTGCTTAAAGCACAACGATGACAACTCCATGATGGCGCCACGTTATCTGACGCCGTGCCGGATGGCTCAAGTCAACTCTTTGGGTAAAAATACTCAAAGGTGCAGCGCTTCACAAAATGCGTCACAGAGACTGCACAGGACGGCATCAAAGAAATGAGGTGAGTGCGCGAGGACTGTATTTAAATTTTGAAAAACCAGTTGTTTTGCGCGATGAAGGAAAAACAAACACTGGTAAAAGTAAAGATGACAAACAAACATCTACGCCTGAGTTTGTAAAACTGTGCCTAAAGGAAACCGTCTCCCCATGTTTACTTTGCTCCGAAGTGCTGGCACAAGCTAGAAGTCAAAAGCACACACTCCTCTCCTGCGCTGACAAATTCAAAAGTGTCTGTGTAAACGCTCGACTGTCTTGCAACAGAGCATGACAAATAGAAATGTAGCTTGCAGGCATGTAGAAGCAAACCAAGAAGTAGAGCAGGAAACTTCTTTCTTTTTTTTTTTTAACCCTGTTTGGGACTGACTAGTGTCAAATTTCGCAGGATCAGCAGTGGCCAGACTACGTGTGGGATCAAACTGCGCAGCTTCTAAAGATAAAACAGTCTCACTCTGCGCAACGCTCTGGCAGATGAGGAGACCCACTGTACATATGGTTTCAATCTGGGCAGCTTCATAGGCCTCTCTAAACTGTGTACAGCACGCTTTGGTTGACGCAGAATCTCTTCTAGAAAGTGTCATTTTGCAGGTTTCATTATATTTACAAGAGCCAAAAACAAGTAAAGAAATCATGCTTACTTCTGTTGAATGCGCAAATAATGTCCATATGTACAAGGTGAACAACACACAGCACGCTTGGGCAGGGGCTGTCCGGTCTGATGGACACTGGTGGGGCTGCTTGGAGTACAGTTTATGTTGCTTATGTGGCTCCTTACTTTGTGGCTCCTTATGTTTCTTAGTTTCTTCTTTTGGCTGGTGTCTCTTTTGTCTTGTACCTTTTGTGGCTCCTGTTCCTTTTGTCTTGTACCTCTTGGTTGCGCCTGTCGTTTTCTCTCTGCTATAGTCTTTTTCAAACTTGTTGTGGAAGACATCTTCAGGTTTCTTCATGCTTCTTTTACCACTTTTAGTGCGTGGGGAGGTCTCCAATTCGTTGCCAAAAATAATGTAGTAACCACGCTACGCTGGTATGATGTAAACCAAGTAGGTTTATTTACAAGTAAGTTAACAGGTGGTAAAAGACTTGTAGATGGTAATTCACAGGTAATTCATAGCCCCACCCGAAGCTGCCTGCTAGCTGCTCAGCCCCTCTCATCAACTGTCACACCACATTCAGTCACCCAGGCATTCTAGTGAAGGTCCACTCACCAACATTCCATACAGCGTAGACACACACAGGCTGAGCAGCTAGAGTGAAGAAACATAGGGAATGAAACATCATGTGAGGATACTACAGACTTCTCAAGACCTGGCTCTTCGATCAGTAGCAGCACCCCCCCCCCCCCCCCCCCCCCAGCACCATGAGACCCTCACGGGTATGTGGCGCGCTTAACAAATGTCCTGATTGATTGATTGATTGAGTGCCTGGATTTGATGCAGGATGCTGAGCAGAGACCAGGTTTAAGTCTCCCCATGATGCATGTTGGCCAGCTGTTGTCAATAGGCCACTTCGTCTGGCTGAAACGTCAGCTCATTTTAGGCTTGAGGTTCCAAGAAGACCTTGAGCTGAGTCAGAGGCAGGCCTCTGGAAAGAGCTTTCAATGGCTCACCCACCTATAATACTATTAATAGGGGTGTAGCGATGTAATGTTCACATATAGAGTTTAGAATGTGGCATGTAGTCATGACCACATGTAAAATAAGCAAGAGGTTAGACAACTGAAGCTCAGGAGCCACTCTAGTGTGCCGATAATAAGCAGATTTTGAAGCATACATCTGGCTCCGTGTTGTCACAGATTGGCGACCAGCGCCGATTGAGCCTGCTCCAGCCTTGCTTAGCTACCTTCTTCCTGGTAAGAGTGCGCCTAAAGCAACATTTTTAAAAGGAAAGTGCCAGGTCTGTTAGGGGCAAGCAGCATGAATAGCTTTGTTGCAGCCAGCGTATTTGCTGTGGTTTAACTAGAAATTGGCATGAAATACCATTTAAGCGAAAGCGCTTACCATCTTTCCACCACGTTCGCATAGCTCGCGATGCAACTGGTCAATGGAGCATGTGCGTTGAAATTTCGTGCGATTTGTCTCATTCAGCAGCCATTTTGAAAGCATGCAACTTCAACGTGTGATTGCAAAATCTCGGTGGCCATCTTTGAATCAGGCAAGCTATTGCGACATTCATTAGAAAATGCCTGGCAGCCATACTAAGTTCAGGCAAATCTCAGAAAATAAGAAAAATTCACCACAAACAGCTGGAAATGTCATCTAAAATGCTGAGCAGTGATTATTAATATTAAGAAAAGTAAAAGATTTTTTTTTTTTTTAAATAATAAGAAAATATAAATATACAACACAATGCTGGAAGAAGGTGAAAGTTCAACAAGTGCAACAGCAAATACACATATGGATGATCTATACATTCATGAGGAAGAAAATGTTTACCGTATGATATTTAGTGGATCTTTACCCTTGGACTTAACGGATCAGCAAACTGTTGCTCAAAGATGGAAAAAATGAAAAAAGAGATTTGAATTTTTTTGAAAGCCATATGTAAGAAGCACACTGATGACCAGACTAGAGACTTACTACTTAATTTAGTAGATGATGAAGTGGAGGATATAATTGTTAAATTTCCTGGCATGAAAAAGAATACATATAAAGGGCTTATGAAATGCCTAAAGGAAAGTTTCAATCCACAAAGAAATTTAGATTTCAAGAGAAATCATTTCAACAAAGCTTGCCAGCAAGACAATTTTCATAAGGAAAGACAGAAGAACCTGTTATATATGTGGACAACAGTTTCCACATACAACTACATGTCCATCATTAGGGCAGCAAATTAAAGAATGTAGAAGAATGAATAATTTTGCAAGTGTGTGCAGGTTAAAATGAAGAGACAATGAAAGAACGTGGAAACTAAAGCCTAAAGGAAAATTAAACACATTAGGCTAATGAAAAGCTTTGATGACTCTTCCCTAGATTAATATGATCAGGAACAATTGTACTTAATGGTAGGCCTGGGTGTGAAATTCCGTTCCGCTTGTGGAAATTGCGATAATTTGACATTTTCGTGTGCTGTGGAGAGTGCAAAAATGTCAAAATTTCCGCAATCCGCATCTTGCCGGAAATTTTTGTCTTGCTCGCGCTGTAAAAAAATACATTCTCGCTGACAAGTTTTCCCCATCCGGTCGCGTTCTCCACAAGATGTTGGATTGTGGTAGCCATGTTGCGCTATCTCTCGAGAGTTTGCGCCCACATTAACGTCATTCGTCGCGCGATCATGCACCGCGAGAGTATGAGATGATTGAGTTCTCGAACATGTCCTTCTCCACCGCGAGCGAGAGCGTGAGGACGCGGACACGTCATATCGAACGCGACAAGGAGCGAGAGAAACCGAACACGTCATATCCAACGCGACAGGGAGCGAGAGAATGCGATCAAGTCATTTTAGACGCGCTGGCGGAAGTAATGTGAAGCTCGAGATCTCGAACATGTGAAATTTTCAATTTGGAGAAGAATATCAGCTCTAGCAGCATGAAACTTTCTGCAAATGATGATTTGGATGAAAAAAATCTCCAACGTCCTGTTCCTGTCCAGCAGGCTCCTCCCAGTGCTTTGTCCATCTCCTGGTCATTCTGCCTTTGGATTTTGAGCTGGAAAGATCACTCTTTTTGTCTGCTGCATCATTCCAATTGGATTTGAGGATTTTTTAATTGGATATTTTACAGGTAAGTGGTTGTTATGTCTGTTTGATTGGGGGCATTGCAGTTGTTGCAACTACAATTTAATTTTGGTAACTATCATTCCTTTTTTTTTTAAATGTTGTGGGTAGTAGTAGTCAGTAGTAGGCCAGAGCTAGTCATAGCCTCATGGGTGTGTGCATGATGAAGCAACTGTTCCTTTAGTGTTTTTTGAATGTATTTCGTTTTCAAGCATGATTTAGGGCCTGGATGGCTTTGGATTGAGTTGGGGAATGTGTTTTTTTGGGGGTGGACTTTCTGTTGTTGGACCTGGCCTTTTGGCTGGTGGCCATTTAGAAGCTTAGGCCTGCAAGCTTGTCTGGCCTTGTCTGCCAACAGGCCTGCTTTCATCCAGTAGGCTCAGAGCAGATAGCCACATCTTTATTAATCAAGTGTTTCTGTGTGGTCTGTTGAATTTTTCTAGGCATCATTTAGGGCATGGTTGGCATTGGATTGAGTTGGGAAGTGTGTTTTTTAGTGGTGGGCTTTCTGATGTTGTTGGGCCTGGCCATGTGGCTTGTGGCCATTTTGAAGCCTAGGCCTGCAAGCTTGTCTGGCCTTGTCTGCCAACAGGCCTGCTTTTATCCAGTAGGCTCAGAGCAGGTAGCCAGAGCTTTATTAATCAAGTGTTTCTGTGTGGTCTGTTGAATTTAGACATCATTTAGGGCATGGATGGCATTGGATTGAGTTGGGAAGTGTGTTTTTGGGGGTGGGCTTTCTGAAGTTGTTGGGGCTAGCCATGTGGCTGGTGGCCATCTTGAAACCTAGGCCTGCATGCTTGTCTGGCCTTGTCTGCCAACAGGCCTGCTTTCATCCAGTAGGCTCAGAACAGGTAGCCACAGCTTTTTATTAATCAAGTGTTTCTGTGTGTGGTCTGTTGAATTTAGACATCATTTAGGGCATGGATGGCACTGGATTGAGTTGGGAAGTGTGTTTTTTTGGGGTGGGCTTTCTGATGTTGTTGGGCCTGACCATGTGGCTGGTGGCCATTTTGAAGCCTAGGCCTGCAAGCTTGTCTGGCCTTGTCTGCCAACAGGCCTGCTTTCATCCAGTAGGCTCAGAGCAGGTAGTCACAGCTTTATTATTTAAGTGTTTCTGTGTGTGGTCTGTTGCATTTAGACATCATTTAGGGCATGGATGGCACTGGATTGAGTTGGGAAGTGTTTTTTTTGGGGTAGGCTTTCTGATGTTGTTGGGCCTGGCCATGTGGCTGGTGGCCATTTTGAAGCCTAGGCCTGCAAGCTTGTCTGGCCTTGTCTGCCAACAGGCCTGCTTTCATCCAGTAGACTCAGAGCAGGTAGCCACAGCTTTATTAATCAAGTGTTTATGTGTGTGGTCTGTTGAATTTAGACATCATTTAGGGCATGGATGGCACTGGATTGAGTTGGGAAGTGTGTTTGTTTGGGGTGGGCTTTCTGATGTTGTTGGGCCTGGCCATGTGGCTGGTGGCCATTTTGAAGCCTAGGCCTGCAAGCTTGTCTGGCCTTGTCTGTCAACAGGCCTGCTTTCATCCAGTAGGCTCAGAGCAGGTAGCCACCGCTTTATTAATCAACTGTTTCTGTGTGTGGTCTGTTGAATTTATACATTATTTAGGGCATGGATGGCACTGGATTGAGTTGGGAAGTGTGTTTTTTTGGGGTGGGCTTTCTGATGTTGTTGGGCCTGGCCATGTGGCTGGTGGCCTTTCTTTGTGTTGGGAGTTAGTAGTGTCCTGCTATTGGTATATAGGCCTGCATGGTTTTCCTATTGGCTTACTGCTTCCATCCATCCACCCCCTTTGCCAGCAGCAGCTCCATGAATGATGTGATGCTCTAATAATTTAATGGCAAATAGGGTCCACCCCACTTCCATTACACTTTTATTTTGGTGGTTCTTATTCTCTTTCCTATCCTTCCTGGGAGTGTAGTGTGTGTATATACAGTAGTATAACATAGCCCTTGTTGACAAAGTCTCAGAAATGGCTAGACTATATATTTTGTTGTACAGTAGTAAGTAACTGAACCGCAACAACAAATGCAACATTTCACTGATGTTCTTCTCCTGGCTTATTTGCTTTTAGGTGCACAAAAAGCCAGAGGAGGAGGTGTCATCATCATTCATCACCGGTTGTACTGCCAGCCAGACAGAAGTCCTGCTGCGCATCACGTCCACGTGTGACCACAACTTGTTGTGCATCTGCGTCCTGCCTGACATCTGAAGAAGATGGCCCCAAAGAAAGGTACCAGGTCCAGTACCAAGAAAGTTGCCGGTGAGAAGAAAGAACAGAAAAAGGAAGTGCCATTAACCACGACTGGCATGCCGGGCAATTTTTTTTTGGGTCCAAAAAAAAAGGTACGCCTGCAGCAGCGTTGTTCGGGAACCAAGCTGGGAGCAGCACCTCCGCACCAGCGGGCCAACCCCACCAACCTAGGCCCAAGCCCTTGAGTGTCGCAGAGGTAGCCAGTCTACTAACGAGCAGCGATGTTGAAATGTCATTATTGCAAAGTTTTACACAATCAACGCAGGCGGAAACTCAGCAGATAAGTGTGCAGCCGCACCAAGAACAGCAGCAGTCACACCAAGAGCAGCAGCAGCAGCAAGAACAGCAGCAGCCGCAAGAACAGCAGCAGCCGCAAGAACAGCAGCAGCCGCAAGATCAGCAGCAGCCGCAAGATCAGCAGCAGCCACAGGATCAGCAGCAGCTGCAAGTACAGCAGCAGCCGCAGCCATAAGAGGAACAGCAGCAGCCGCAAGAAGAACAGCAGCAGCCGCAAGAACAGCAGCAGCCGCAAGAACATCCCACAATAGTAGTTGTTGCTCCTGACGTAGGGGCATTTCAGGAAATCGAGCTTCCTGCAGACAAAGTGGATCAAACCACTGTTTTGGAAGATCTGTTGTCTTCCAGACCACCATCAAGGAAAAGGAGGCTTGTTAGTACATCATCTTCTTCTTCAAGCCCCGCTTCTGATGATCGTGATGCCACTTGGCAGCCACCAGCTCAGTCTGAGAGTGACGCACGCCACAAGACAATGCTTCTGAAAAGGAAGGTTCCAGAAAAACTTAGAGTTATGGACGTAGATGTAGAATAGAGGGATGATGTTGATGAAGACAAGCCAGTCATCATGCACATCACTCCTGCTCCAAAGGGGATGGAGACCAACATTCTCACCCTATCCAGAAAGGCTGCTACTGAGCGGGATGTAGCACGGATATCACCAACACAGATTACACCACCACGACCTCCAGCTGCCATATTTTCCAAGGCCCGGCAAGGACCTTCATCCAGCTCAACCATCTCAGTAGGTAGTGGTAGTAAAAGTCACAGTGTAGCTTCACAGAGTCATCACATTCCAAGCACACCCTCCAGTTCATCTGGTATTGAAAGTGGCACATCCAGCAGTGCCAGAAAGTTCTCCTCCCCAGTTTGGGACTTCTTTTCTGTTAGCACCAAGGAGGAGAACGTTGCTATATGCTCCATTTGTCGCACAGGTGTTCAGCGGGGTAAGCTTGGTAGAAACCATGGAACCGGAGGCCAAGCAAGTCATCTCAGAATACACCACACTATCGTGTGGGAGAATCACTTACTTCACTTAAAAGAAAGTAGAAAAAGTCAACCCATTGAAGTTGGTCATGAAGAATCAGGGGACGATATTATTGCGGTGGAAGGTGAAGAAGAGGGAGGCATTTTGAGCCCAGTACTGTAGTGGTACCTCCCACATCCTCCTCAGTAACATCTGAGTGGCACCGCAGTAAGAGTCATACTCAGAGTCAGGCTGAGACACCAAGGTGACCGAGTACCGCAATGAGACAAACTGCGTTGTTGAGCCTAAGTGGGTTAATGAAAACAACAGCACCACAAAGGAAAGTAATTCAGCCTACCATTGAGTGCATGTTTAGGTTGGAGGGGCAGTTCCATCGCAACCACCCAATGGCACGGTTGTACAATGTGAAGCTTGCTAAAATGTTAGCACTGGACCTTCTTCCTTTTTCATTTGCGGAAGGGGTGGGTTTCCTTGAATTTGTGTCAGCCATCTGCCCTATATGGAAGGTTCCCAGCCGGTCCTATTTCGCAAGAGTTGCTGTTCCGGCACTACATCATGATGTGCTGGAATTGGTTGGACAAGCTTAGCTGCAGAGTGCTGTTCACAATATCCACCTAACAACAGACATGTGGACCAGTTGCCAAGCCCCAGATTACATATACATCACTGCACACTGGGTTTGTTTTGTGGGGGTTAGAGATAAGCTATCTGAACGAGGTGCTGTTGACACAGCTGAGATTTTTACAGCTACTCGGAAACATGCAACTGTCGCCATGTTCGCCGTGGAGAAATCTCATACTGCTGTAAACATTTTGTAAGAGTTTCGCAGCAAGGTTTCTGAATGGCTGTGCCCAAGAGGGCTTAGTATTGGTTTTGTTGCTACAGATAATGGCAGTAATGTACTTACGGCCATGGACCTTGGTTCCCATTTCAGGGTTCCGTGTTTGGCGCACTGCATAAACATTACAGTTCAAGACTTTCTGAAAAAAGAACACATAGTCAGCAACTTACTGAGCATCTGCCGAAGAATATGCACTCATTTCAGCCATTCTTTTAAAGCTCGAAAGCAGCTGAGGATCATTCAACGTGAATATAGGATGCCAGTCAAAGCACTCATCCAGGAGGTGGCAACATATTGGAACTCAACATATTACATGCTTGATCGTCTGTTTGAGCAGTACAGGCCACTTAATGAATATGTCATGCAAAGAGGGAATGCGACTGTGAAAGGCATGACCCTACAGATGGAGCAATGGGGCCTAGTTAAATGCCTGACTGAGATGCTTCGTCCTTTTGAGGTCTTCACACGTGAAGTCAGCAAGGACGACTGTACAATGGGCAAAGCTATCCCATTATTGCAAATGCTAGAGCATCAGCTGAAGAAGGTGTCTGAATCATACAAAGGTTTAGAGGACAAAAAGGAAGCCTATGACTTGGTGCAGAGTTTAGCCCGTCGCTTAGCTGAAAATACAAGGATAGAAAATACAATGTTGTCACAAGAACATTACATTTCTGCCACAATTCTGGATCCGCGGGCAAAATTGGGACTTAAGACATTCTTTCCTTTTTTAGAGATGGATGTTGCCCGCTACAAAACGTGGATAGCTGAGGCAGCGAGTAAGTTGGAAAATGAACGGCTGTTAATTAAAAGCCTGCAAGATCAACCCACAAGAAGTACTGCAGAAGAGCATGCAGCATCAGTGCAACTTTGGAGGATGAGGGCAGTGCGTTTGGATCATCACAACACTCACCATCACCTTCGACAATAGCAACAATAACTGGATTATTAGATTTGTTAGACGATTGGTATTTACAGTTAGGCATTAATAAGCGCAGTGCTGATGTAGAGAGAAAAGAGCCCGAAAGATTAGCAGCAGCACCCCTGAACATTGGGCGGATGGTCCAGGTCTATCTGGACGACCCAACAAAGGTGTACATTGATCAAAACCCATTGCAGTATTGGTATAGGAAAAGGTCTGAATGGCCACTGCTCAGCAGGCTGGCGATATGCTATCTGGCTTGACCTGTCGCAAGTGTCTCTTCCGAACGTGTTTTCAGTGCTGCTGGTTCCATTGTAACAGTGAGAAGGACCAGTCTCTCGCCAAAAAACGTGAAGAGGTTAGCAATGATCAAAATGAATCAGCACTTCATACCACCAAATTACACAATACATGAAGCAAGGGAGGAAGATGAGGAGGACAGCGGGTGTCACATGATGATTACCTACTACTGGTTGAACCCCCAGAGTTTAAGGACGAGCTATACTTCCCTGACGATTAGGCTTGCACTTATTGTCTTTCTCCCTTTTTTTCCTTTGTTTTGTGTGTCTGTCGTTCCGGTTACAAACTTGTGAATCACAACAAATCCATTCCATTACCACCGTCTTCTGCTCTTCTTATTTCAATATACAACTTTAAGGTGTCTGCATTTGACAGTACAGTCCTCCGAATCCAGCTCCTACGCTCCATCATACTGAATCTCCCGCCTAAATCCATTGCCCTCATGATGATTGGATGATGGAAAATGGAAGAAAAAAAAAAAACTTTCCTAGTCCCGCCAAAAGAAGTGGAACGTGATGACTACTATAGCTATCCTCCTGAGCCGAGAGAGACTGCCCATGAAAATGAGATGGAACAGGTAATGATTGATGCCACGCATAGGACACAGAGTCGCAGACTGAGTGATTTTGTTGTTGTTTGTTGTGCATGAAGTTATGTCATTGTGCACTAATCATCTTTCTACAGTACACACTAAAGGTAACTCAAGGTGAATTTTCCGCTTCTTGCAAATAAGAAATTTGTACTTCTACTGCAGCTTGATACATTGCTTTTTGCTTTTGATTGAATACAGGAAGGGGCCTCAATCTGCGCACTGAGTATGACAACAGCATCGTCCATGATGATGATGGCGAAAAAGACGGCCCGTTAACCTAAGATGAGAAGGAACAGGTAATGAAAAAATTAATGGCATGCATTGGACACCTGAGCGATTGGTGTTTGTGTTTTTGTTGTTTGTTGTGCACGAAGTGAAGTCAAAGTGTACTAGTAGTCTTACTGTACACACTAAAGAGTGACTCAAGTCAATAATAGTTCTACTCTTGTTGTGTAATAACACAATTCTACTTGTACTGCAGGCCGACCTTCACAGTCGTCTGTATCAGTATCGGAGATGATTGATGGAATAAACAAGCCAGGAGGACGTTTCATGCGAGGCATAAAAGCCTAAAGGTAAACACGTCAACAACAACCACAGCAGACCCAAATGTCTGAGTAGAAGTGGAGTCGATTGTAGCAGTGGGATGACTGCGGTGCTTTTCATTAACTACCTTAAATTGTAAAATGCTATGTTTGGAATGGATGAGTGCTTTGCCTTTGTCCAACTCTTTAAAAAAAATGTACTCTAAACGGAGGATGTGCTAAGCAACATGCCGTCAGGCCTGTCACTGTGGGCCTGCTCTGTCCTGTTGTTATTGAAGGTCAATGCTGGAAACAGAAACAGACTACAGTAGAAATTATGCATACATGCCGCCTCGGAAAGTGTTCTTGTGTTGCTCTACATCATAACTTGTGCATTTGTTGCCACTTTGTTTCTCAATATCCCCTTTGTGTTTCCACCTACAATTACAGGCCGGGCATTGCCCTATACTTGGGAAAACATTACAATGCACACTTACCTTAACAATAAATCTACATTTTTTTCCAGGCGGGCAGTGGCAAGTGGCGACACCCAAGATTGATGGACGAGAGGACCAAGAGGTCGAAATGCCGAGATGCAAATCCAGTCCACATTTTTGACCATGATAACACAGTAACAGTATCAACTTTCACCTTCTTTTAAATAATTTGATTCATTTTTTTGTCTACAATCTTTACAACAGTGTGTTCTTCTTGTTCTTGTTATTATCATTAGGTTTGCTCTGATTATGATTCATCCCTAACAAAAAACAACAGTGGATAGAGGGTCTACAGGGGAATAAGAGATTAGAGACCTATATGCACCCTAACCCCTATTCTAACTAGTAAGAAACACAAAGGGGTGCTATCGGTCTGTAGTGGCTAGAAAGTGTCTGTTTTCTAATGGATGAGTGTATGTATAAACTTATAAGTGTGACAAAGGGGAGAGAAAAGAATAGGAAAGGTAAACCCATCAGCCCACCCATTGGCGGAACATCATCATCTGGGATTTTAGAATACAAACTGGTATCCACTAGGAACCTCACCGTGGAAGATTGTGAGGAAACTCTAGTATAGGATCCGCCAGTGATGGAAAGCCAGACAGCAGTGTATCATGAGCTGTGGGAGATGAAAAGTTTCAGTGCTCAACAAGAATGTGTACTAATAAAAAAGTGGTGATTTAAAATTGACTAGCATGGTGCCTAATGGCTAATTTTATTCAGGCGGTCACCATGGTGACAAGGTTAAAAGCAGAGTGTGGATGGATGAAAACAAATATTACCATCCATAGATGAATTAGTTGGTCGACATTTTTCAGCCAAAGAAGGCTTTCTTCAGGACCTATTATTATAACACTACTGCAACTGTGAAGAATAGTGAAAAGTACAGTGAAAAGTATGTACCATGCAAAGGCAATAAACCTACCATACGTGTGTATACTTTGTGGTAGGATATGAAGTCATGGTGTGTGAAAATAATCCGCTCCTAAAACACAAATAGTAAATACAGACACATATACCAATTATGTAAATATGAAAACAACATATATGTAATGAGACATATAGCAGCCAAGGAGTCATTGCTCAATTAATGTTTATTATCTAATCACTCACCCAAAATTTGCTTGGGGGTGGCCTCACCTCGCCTGGCGCTCGCTCAGGTAATGAGGCCCCGCTCTGGAGAAATTGAAAAGAGGAGAAGAATATCATAACATTGACTTATGTATGATATAGATCCATTTCATAAATCTCCTGGTGTTCTAAAAGGCAGAAAAACAGACCAGCAGTCCTCGCTGGCCTAGCCAGCCAATGATCGAAAGATGTTAAGACATTCATCAGTTCAATTTGTCAACCTGAGATAAAAATATTCAAAAAGGGGAACGACGGCTAGCGTCCTAATATTGTAAGTCTATAGGTGTCAACAATTGATCACAAAACTGGCCAGAAAATTGGCCCAAAAATTTGAATGACACCTATTTAATTTAAACAAATAGAAAATCTATGAAAGAGAACTGAAAGTTAAGGTAACAGATTTGTAGTCGCTTAGCTTATTAAGACGAAGTTCTCAAGATAAAATATGTAGCTATCGTCATTTTAATTGCAAACTACATAACTGTTGCAATATAGAATTGAGGCGAGAGTATAAGCCTCCTTTGTTTTAACCTCTAGTGCACTCACCTGTCCGTCGGTACCTCACACCCCTACTGAGTCGAGGGGAAGGTAACTTGACGGACAGGGAGGCATGCGTAAATACGGGTTAGGCGGACCTGAGAGGAAACTTCAATTAAGCACAGGCCGCCTACGATGTGTAGGACACTCATCGTCAAATCCCTAGCGAACCTGAGAGAGAGAGAGAGACAGCAAACAGTGCGTTGCTCGCGGGAAATCCGTCGACAGAAAAGCGACCTGTAATTGGTTTAGAGCGTGTGTAAGCACTCACTGTTGGTTTATGGAGCTGGCCAATAAGGATAGAGTATTTGCCCCGTCGCCCAATGAGACCCCAAAGAGGCGTCCAAGGGCTTTTTCTATTGTGGTATTTTATTTTCAATGATTGCAAAGTTTGAGAAACATGTTTGAAAAAATAATAATTCTTTATTAAATGAGAGGAAACTTCAATTAAGCACAGACCGCCTACGATGTGTAGGACACTCATCGTCAAGTCCCAGCGGACCTGAGCGAGAGAGAGAGAAAGACAGCAAACAGTGCGCTGCTCGCGGGAAATCCGTCAACAGAAAAACGACCTGGAATTGGTTTAGAGTGTGTGTAAGCACTCACTGTTGGTTATGGCGCTGGCCAATAAGGATAGAGTATTTTCCCCGTCGCCCAATGAGACCCCAAAGAGGCGTCCAAGGTCTTTTTCTATCGTGGTATTTTATTTTCAATGATTGCAAAGTTTGAGAAACATGTTTGAAAAAACGTAAACGTAAAACTGTAGATATTACTATTGAGAGTAACCCAAATGTCGATCAATGGAAACTGGATACTCATAACTATAGAGAAAAAAGAGATTTAAGACAGCCGTGAAGGTCGCAACAGTTGTCAGCGTAAGATCATCAAATTTGGACCCACGGGATCTCGTCGTTTAACCCTCCAGTGACACAATTTAATTTAAAAATCCACTTTTGTTCTTTCACAAACAGATAGTGGAATCTACCACTTACGTCAGTTGGTGATTCTATGGTGTTTCTTTTATGAAGTTCATCTATGAAGGTCTCTGCCCTTTTATGAGCCTTGCTGTCCATTGGTAAACCAATGAGACCACGGTGTACCGACCTTTCCCTCTCCCGATGATTCTCGATGGAGACAACCATAAACACCTCCTGGTATTTCATTGGGCCATTGGGTGAATACTTTTTCCCCATTGGCTATCCACCTAACTAATAGCGAGCCGAAGTACTGGCATCGCTTTTTAAGATCAACTTTGGTTGTTTTCTTTTTCTTTATCGCGTCGTTGTATTCTATGACGTTTTCCATTTAATAAAGAATTATTATTTTTTCAAACATGTTTCTCAAACTTTGCAATCATTGAAAATAAAATACCACGATAGAAAAAGACCTTGGACGCCTCTTTGGGGTCTCATTGGGCGACAGGGCAAATACTCTATCCTTATTGGCCAGCGCCATAACCAACAGTGAGTGCTTACACACGCTCTAAACCAATTCCAGGTTGTTTTTCTGTCGACGGATTTCCCGCGAGCAACGCACTGTTTGCTGTCTTTCTCTCTCTCTCTCTCAGGTCCACTGGGACTTGACGATGAGTGTCCTACACATCGAAGGCGGTCTGTGCTTAATTGAAGTTTCCTCTCATTTAATAAAGAATTATTATTTTTTCAAACATGTTTCTCAAACTTTGCAATCATTGAAAATAAAATACCACGATAGAAAAAGACCTTGGACGCCTCTTTGGGGTCTCATTGGGCGACAGGGCAAATACTCTATCCTTATTGGCCAGCACCATAACCAACAGTGAGTGCTTACACACGCTCTAAACCAATTCCAGGTCGTTTTTCTGTCAACGGATTTCCCGCGAGCAACGCACTGTTTGCTGTCTTTCTCTCTCTCTCTCTCAGGTCCACTGGGACTTGACGATGAGTGTCCTACACATCGTAGGCGGTCTGTGCTTAATTGAAGTTTCCTCTCATTTAATAAAGAATTATTATTTTTTCAAACATGTTTCTCAAACTTTGCAATCATTGAAAATAAAATACCACGATAGAAAAAGACCTTGGACGCCTCTTTGGGGTCTCATTGGGCGACGGGGCAAATACTCTATCCTTATTGGCCAGCGCCATGAACCAACAGTGAGTGCTTACACACGCTCTAAACCAATTACAGGTCGCTTTTCTGTCGACGGATTTCCCGCGAGCAACGCACTGTTTGCTGTCTCTCTCTTTCTCTCAGGTCCGCTAGGGATTTGACGATGAGTGTCCTACACATCGTAGGCGGTCTGTGCTTAATTGAAGTTTCCTCTCAGGTCCACCTAACCCGTATTTACGCAGGCCTCCCTGTCCGTCAAGTTACCTTCCCCTCGACTCAGTAGGGGTGTGAGGTACCGACGGACAGGTGAGTGCGCTAGAGGTTAAAACAAAGCAGGCTTATACTCTCGCCTCAATTCTATATTGCAACAGTTATGTAGTTTGCAATTAAAATGACGATAGCTACATATTTTATCTTGAGAACTTCGTCTTAATAAGCTAAGTGACTACAAATCTGTTACCTTAACTTGCAGTTCTCTTTCATAGATTTTCTATTTGTTTAAATTAAATAGGTGTCATTCAAATTTTTTGGCCAATTTTCTGGCCAGTTTTGTGATCAATTGTTGATACCTATAGACTTACAATATTAGGACGCTAGCCGTCGTTCCCCTTTTTGAATATTTTTATCTCATGTTGACAAATTGAACTGATGAATGTCTTAACATCTTTCGATCATTGGCTGGCTAGGCCAGCGAGGACTGCTGGTCTGTTTTTCTGCCTTTTAGAACACCAGGAGATTTATGAAATGGATCTATATCATACATAAGTCAATGTTATGATATTCTTCTCCTCTTTCCAATTTCTCCAGAGCGGGGCTCATTACCTCAGCGAGCGCCAGGCGAGGTGAGGCCACCCCGAAGCAAATTTTGGGTGAGTGATTACATAATGAACATTAATTGAGCAATGACTCCTTGGCTGCTATATGTCTCATTACATATATGTTGTTTTCATATTTACATAATTGGTATATGTGTCTGTATTTACTATTTGTGTTTTAGGAGCGGATTATTTTCACACACCATGACTTCATATCCTACCACAAAGTATACACACGTATGGTAGGTTTATTGCCTTTGCATGGTACGTACTTTTCACTGTACTTTTCACTATTCTTCACAGTTGCAGTAGTGTTATAATAATAGGTCCTGAAGAAAGCCTTTTTTGGCTGAAACATGTCGACCAACTAATTCATCTATGGATGGTAATATTTGTTTTCATCCATCCACACTCTGCTTTTAACCTTGTCACCATGGTGACTGCCTGAATAAAATTAGCCATTAGGTACCATGCTAGTCAATTTTAAATCACCACTTTTTTATTAGTACACATTCTTTTTGAGCACTGCAACTTTTCATCTCCTACAGCTCATGATACACAGCTGTCTGGCTTTCCATCACTGGCGGATCCTATACTAGAGTTTCCTCACAATCTTCCACGGTGAGGTACCTAGTGGATACCAGTTTGTATTCTAAAATCCCAGATGATGATGTTCCGCCAATGGGTGGGCTGATGGGTTTACTTTTCCTATTCTTTTCTCTCCCCTTTGTCACACTTATAAGTTTATACATACACTCATCCATTAGAAAACAGACACTTTCTAGCCACTACAGACCGATAGCACCCCTTTGTGTTTCTTACTATGATTCATCCCTACCAATATTTAAAAATTCTATTTGCTATCTGTAAAAGTATTAGGCCCAGAACAACAGAACAAGAAGTGTATGTAATCCGGGTCTCCTTATCAATCATCATCATGCATGCATTTCCTTTTTCTCCCTTAACATATTGGATATGGTAGTCTTCAAAGATTGTCGTTTGTTTGTCCATGCGTACTGTTTTTCACTGTCAAACCTTTCCCCAAACCCCCTTCCCATCCATTCAACAAAGCCTAACCCTCTTCCCCCGGACTGTGTGACTTTTTGAGGTGTGACTAAATTAAATGTACACCAATAATTAATCACACGCTTGCTGGGGCGGATGTGGTGAAAGCAACAGTACTTCAATTTCAAGGCAGAGCGATGATCTTCTTCAGCTTGCCCACCCATGAGCAGTATATTTTAGAGGTCATTTTTATTTAAGAAAGGAGCATATACCTCAGCATTAATTGCCGGCATTGATTTGATTTGTTGTCATTCCTCATACACAGCACTAACTGTTACGCTGTAGGCCTAGTCAAGTGACTCGACACAACTATAGTTTGTAACTCTGTCTAGTAGGCTATCCCCACCACCATTATGTTTTGTTGTAAAATATTTTAGCATATTATTGTTGCTCGGTAAGTTCTGTACTGTATTTCATTCTACTACTCCTTGAACAGTCTCTCAAAGGCAACTGACTGTCTCATTTTCTTTTTTTGCAAATGCTGCTGCCCTGCCAGTGTCTACTACTACTACTATACTACCACCACCACCCCAATCATGGCATGGTACAAAAAGGAAACCATCTTCACCATGCAGCCATCGCTGTGCCTAAGTTAAACATCAAGCAAAGGTTAGAGAAGTTTGGGGGAGGCATAATTAATAATGGACATGTTTTCAATGAATTCACACACCCCTTTGAGTCCAGATAAAGAATGCATAGACTAGAAGAGAGAGACAAAGAACTGGTAGGACAATTCAATCAGTGAGGGGTGTCGCATCTATCTGTTTGTGTCTTACATAGTCAGCCAATTATTTAAATCAAACACTGGCTATGGGCGGACCTGCACCAGCAAGGAAACAGTGTGATGTAAAACAGTAACCCCACCTACAAAACATTAACAACATTGCATGTATAGTATAAATATAGATTTAATTTACCCTAACAAAAATAAACTATGTAAAACGGCAACCCACAAAAGCTGACCCACCCCCTCCCTAGCCCCAACCAATGTGCGTAAGAAACTGAAGTCCAAATGTCCAAAAATCCCCAACGCCCAATTCCCACCCACCCAAACAAGAATTAAAAAAGGGACAGAACTAAGACAGGGACTCTAAGAGGAGTGGCGGGATTGGAGGACGACACACATTTGCTCCTGTAAACGGGCGACACAGCGCTTGAGAGTGTGGCAGCAGGAGCAACAGTGGTGGGGGGCACCAGAGATGGTGTTGCGGCTAGGGCGGCCGCCAGACGGTGGCGCCGTACCACTGGAGGGCGGTGGCTGGGGCCCAGGGCACTGGAGGAGGCTTCAAGTGCTGCAGCAGTCTCCTCCTCCTCCTCTGCCAAGACCACCAGCCGCCGGTATTCTCGCTGTATTGCCTCCAGTTTCCGGCACCGTGCCTTGGTGGCCAACTCCTTCTGATCAACCTTGGAAGGAGTAGCTGTATATCAAAAAGAAACAAGACAATTGTAAAATATACTCTTAGAAAAACAGTAGGACAAGTTAATTATACACATAGTGGCATGGTGGCACTATAAAGCACAGTCAATAACATTTATTAAATCATGCCCGTCCTTCTTCCTTCCACCCGTCTTTCACTTTTTAGTTGAACACCAGGTGATCTGATCTGACTTTTAGTCTTCTCCATAAAATTTTAAAAGCGGAGTTGAAATCACAGATAGATGAGGCCATTGGTTACTCAATACTCCCGCCCCTATGCCAATTAAAGGGTGTCTTCTTCACTCTTCAAACGTTCACAACAACTCTTACTTACTTAGGACATCGGATGGCGGGCGGACTTTGTCATCCTCACGCTAAAAAGGGACCACCCGCCATAAAGGCGGGGGTCCCTGTGGGGACAATTAGGATGCGCCCGCCACAGTGGCAGGCGCATCCCGTATTTTTAACATTGTGGTGGGCGGTCCCGAAAGCACCGCCCACTGCAATGCTAAAAATACATGTTGTGCTTTTCCAAGCACAATGTGACAGGCCCTGCGCGGAGCCTGCCACGTTGTGCTTTGAAAGGCAGGGGGTACCATAGCATAGGTAGATACCCTCCATAGGGGCCCGCAACGGGCACCCCAAGCATACTCCGCATGCCATTCCGTGGCAGCAATGCCGCCACGGAAAGGCATTCCAAAATGCAGATTATGGGCCAGATGTAGGTAATTCTATTTTACCGACTCATAAATACCGAATTTTACCGATTTGGTATTTATGAATCGGTAAAATAGAAGTACCGAGATGTAGGTAAATCCAAATGTGGATTTACCGAATCTTTAAAAGTCGGTATTTACCGATTCGGTAAATACCGACCGGTAATGCCCCATTCATTCCTATGGGCTTTGAAGCCCATAGGAATGAATGGGGCATTACCGGTCGGTATTTACCGAATCGGTAAATACCGATTTTGACAAGGGTGCAGGGGGTGTCACTTTGACACCCTCTAGCACCCCCAAAAAAGGTTCGGGGGCCATGTGGCAGGCATACCTGCCCTAAGGGCAGGTCTGCCTGTCATATGGCACAGGTGTGCATGCACACATGTGCATGCACACCTGAATCAGTATTTTACCATCAAATTGAATTTGATGGTAAAATACCGAATTTGTAGGGCTTGTGGGACTCGGAAGAGTCCCACCTACATCTCAATTTTACCGATTCTGTAAAAATACCGGTCGGTAAATTTACCGACCGGTATATTTACCGAATCGGTAAAATTACCGAAATGGCCTGTTTTCTGCCCCCTACATCTCAAAAGCCAAATACCGGTCGGTAACGGCCGAATTCGGCCGTTACCGACCGGTATTTGGCTACCTACATCTGGCCCTACATGTCTGGCGGTGTGTTCAGACACCGTCACCATATTGAAACCTTTTCCGCCCGGTCGACATGTCGACTGTGCGGAAAATTGGCGGACGGTACCCCCAACCATTGTAATATGGCGGGGGTCTTTTCTACAAGGATGGCGGGAGGTTTGCCCCTGCGGGGTCGGCGGTCACTACCGCCGGCCGGCGGGGGCAATCCGCCCACCATGCTAATGGGCCCTAAGTCTCAACAGTACAGTATACATACAGTACACCCTTGCAGTGAGTGTAATGTCGACAATAGTTAAGGATTATGAATCTAACTTACCACCGCCCGCCACTGGTGCTGGCACTCCCCCTACCGCTCCATCGGTATCATCCGCAACTGCCACATCCTCTCCCTCCGTGTCGCCTTGGCTGGCCCCAGGAATGGTGGTCGTGGGTAGTGCGCCTAGAAAACATTATACATTTTTTAGATATTTAAACTTTTTAATGCAAAAAAATATTTTTGTGACACATTATTGGAATACAACATACAAAAATATCATTCACACCAGCCTGCTAAGCCCAGTGACTTTGCCAATGTATGTTTGGAAAACAATGGGAGAACATACAAAAAGAAGACCTGGGTCAGATCCGAGGCTATAATTTTTTATAGGTCTCACAAAATGGGAAAATATTCAAAACTAGTTTGCTCTTCAAGTGCCCTCTCTTGATGTATGACTAACATACTGCATCACCTGTAAAGTGGACTGACATCCTGGTGTTTGTGACTGCCTGTCATACAGGTTACTACCAAGGGCTGGTGAAGTCTCCCAGTATGGTAGAAGTTGAGACTCGCGCTCCTGCTACTGGTCACATTCTTTATCCAACTTCAACCCATTTTCATTTAACTTCCGTTTAACTTAAAACTGGAAGGGTCAAAACACAGAAAAACTGACAGTTGATTTTCCCCGACCTGGAATTTCCCCACAGGATAGCTTTCAAAGGAGACCTCAGCAACAGGGAAAGACAAGAAGTTATTGATAGCCCACAAGAACAAGCTGTCACCTTTCCTGGAGCTGCAAACATCTTTGTTTCAGACGTGGATGGGTAGAGAACTCAAGACTACCCTCGAATCATAGGGTTTAAGTAGTTCCAACCCACTGCACCTCTTATATGAAGCCATGTTTTCTAAAGTTGAGTGGTGGACTTTCAATTGGATAACATCTGCACAGGCTTCACAGCTGACCCTCCCACACAAACACTCCCACCTTCTCACTGGACCCAAACCAAGCGGCCACCAAGCTCAAGCTATGGCTCACCCACAGTGCTGACGAATTAGCACCCCTGAAAAAACACCAGATCAAATCAGCCTGCAAAAAGGCTCCCTGGTTCAATGATGACCTTAAAAAAATCCAAGAAGCTATGCCGCACCCTGGAGAAAACATGGAGAAAAAACCAAACCACCGACAACATGTCCACCCTCAAGGCAGCCACCCGCAAACACCACCAACTGATTCGATCCGCCAAGAAATCAGCATTCAAGGATCGTCTCGACAACAACACTCACAACAGCAAGGAACTCTTCAACATCGTCAAAGAATTCACCAACCCCTCTGCAGCATCTAATGACATCACTCCCTCCCAAGACCTCTGCGATGCGCTATCCTCCTTCTTCTTCAACAAAATCGCCGACATCCACAACAGCTTCGAGAATACTCCCGGCATACAACCTTCCCCACCCCCCTCAGATCCTACTCCGCCAACTAACAACCTCACCGCCTGGAACCCAATCACCACTGAAGACACCATCCGCCTAATGAACTCCATCCACTCCGGCTCGCCAACTGACCCATGCCCCCACCACATCTTCAACAAAGCGAACTCCATCATCGCCCCCCACCTCCGCGATGTCATCAACTGCTCGTTCAACTCTGCCACCTTCCCGGATAGCTGGAAACACGCCGAACTCAGCGCCCTTCTGAAGAAACCCACAGCAGACCCCTCTGAACTTAAAAATTACCGACCCATATCCCGCCTCCCATTCCCGGCCAAAGTCATCGAGAAAGCCGTCAACAACCAGCTCGCCGCCTTCCTTGAATCCAACACTCCCTCGATCCATCTCAATCCGGGTTTCGAGCCAAACACAGCACCGAAACCGTCCTCATTGCAGCAACTGACGACATCCGAACACTACTGGACAACGGTGAAACAGTGGCCCTCATTCTACTCGACCTCTCCGCCGCTTTCGACACAGTCTGCCACAGCACCCTTATTCAACGCCTCAGCAACATCGGAATACATGGAAAAGCCTTGGACTGGATCACCTCATTCCTCGCTGGGAGAACTCAAAGAGTCCGACTTCCCCCATTCAACTCTGAGGCCACTGAAGTCATCTGTGGCGTACCACAAGGATCATCACTCAGTCCCACCCTCTTCAACGTTTACATGAGCCCACTCGCCTCCATCGCGCGCCAACACAACCTTAACATCATCTCTTACGCCGACGACACCCAGCTAATCCTTTCCCTCACCAAAGACCCTAACACCGCCAAAACCAATCTTCACGAAGGCATGAAAGAAGTAGCCGAATGGATGAAACATAGCCGCCTAAAACTCAACTCAGACAAAACGGAGGTGCTCATCCTAGGATCTTCCCCCTCTGCCTGGGACGACTCTTGGTGGCCTTCCGCTCTGGGCACATCACCCACACCCACAGACCATGCACGTAACCTTGGCTTCATCCTAGACTCCTCTCTCTCGATGTCCAGACAAGTCAACGCAGTCTCATCCTCCTGCTTCAACGTACTTCGCATTCTCAAAAAGATCTTCCGTTGGATACCCCTCGAGACAAGAAAGACTGTCACCCACGCATTGGTCACGAGTCGACTGGATTATGGTAACACACTATATGCCGGAATCACAGCAAAATTACAGAAAAAACTCCAACGCATCCAAAACGCATCAGCGAGACTCATATTAGACATCCCTCGCCAAGATCACATCACCGGACACCTAAAAGACCTCCACTGGCTTCCCGTCAACAAAAGAATTACATTCCGTCTTCTCACCCACGCACACAAGGCCCTCTACAATCTAGGACCCGAATGCCTCAACACTCGACTGTCCTTCTACAAACCCACCCGCCAACTTAGATCGTCCAATCAAGCCCTCGCCACTGTCCCGCGCATCCGAAAATCCACCATGGGTGGCAGATCCTTCTCCTTCCTTGCTGCCAAGACCTGGAACTCACTCCCCACTCACCTCCGCCTTACTCAAAACCACATCGCCTTCAGAAAAGATCTTAAAACCTGGCTATTTGACAATTAATAAATCCCTTACCCAAGCGCCTTGAGACCCTCTGGGTGAGCAGTGCGCTATACAAATACTGAACTTGAACTTGAACTTGAACCCTGCCGCTCAATGATTATTCCTGGGCAACTCAAGCGCTGCTGCAGCCACTCATGCACATGAAGAAGGCACATCGACACTGTCCCTTCAGCAATACTCTTGGCATGCAAGTAGGAGGGAACAAACGAGAAAGAGGAAGAAAAGGGCTGTTAAAACGGCCCCGGTGACACAGGACAGCAAAGGAGATAAGTGAAAGAGCACCAAAGCAACGACTGAGATAAAACAGTAGTGAAGGAAAATAAATAAAGGAAAGTGCAGAATAAAAAAGCTATTACAATGAAGTGAAAAGAAAGGAAATAGAAGCACACTAAACTCGCCACATGAAAGGAGAAAGAGATTGCAATACCCATAGCAAGACCTAGGAAGTAAAGAAAAATAGAGCAATCACAAAAGATAATGCAATATTGCCTATGAGGCTATTTGCCTTTCACCTGCCACTGCTATTTTTTGGCAGGAAAGTGAGGGGCTAACGTAAGCATCGTATTACAAGATTTTATTAAAACCAATGTCATCCTAAAGATGTTAGGGGCACATGACAAGAAATGTTTTGGGGGCTCCTGTTTAGAACAATTTCGAATTTCATTTCTTATTTGTTGCCAATTCAAGCCCTATGTTGCCAAACAAATTGGATGATACGTTAAAGTTTAATATCTAAAAATACACAGAAGTGAGCTACAGGAAAGTTCGCTTTCCAGGGGGTCCCTTGGAAAGTGGGGGCACTTGGCAATTGACTGTAACTTAAAACGTCTCCGTCCGATACGATAGCTTGCTATGGAATATTTGCACAACCACTCGTTTGCAAAAGCTTCCTTCATAATCTTCACAGATTGAAAGCCATGGCCACGGAATGAGGGAGAGACTCGTTTGATGCCCAGTCTCCTTTCAGACCAGAGTTTTGTAGGCTGCGCCTGCGCCGTTCGATTACGGCTTAAAGTTCACCCACTCATACGTAGAGCATGCTTTGTTGCAGTGAAACACTATTTAGTACGTGTTTTTTTCTAAATAAAAAGATGCTGCTCGAATGTCAGAGCGTGCAATTTTCATGTTATATCTTTCTGAGCCCCAGTCTCAGCAGGATAACCATAACTGCGTAGTTACTGCTAGGGACAATAGAACGCACAATGGTAGGCCCTTGGTGTGATTTTTCATATCGCTGTTGCGCGTGGAGGGTGTTTGCTTGTTGCGCGTGTTTGCATTAAACATGCGTCATGAGGGACCCTTGCCCTTGAGCTTGACGAGTTTGTTTTGGTTTGTCATCCATCCAGGCCTACTTTCACAAGACTCGCTCCTAGCACAGAGGAGCTGAACTTCTGAACAGCAAACGTGAGCCAGGCCAAGAGCACAATGGTCTGTTTACATTTTAGTGTTTTTTTTTTAATTTTATATTTTATTGAAAAACAAAAAGCAGAGTCATCATCCAATAATCAGTCCTTACAATACAGAATCAGATATAATGGGCAATACAGAAAGAATATTACAGGGATGGGTTTCCCTACTGCCTCTGTCATTTTGCGGGCCACCCTGTCCCAGAACTGTTGAATTATAGGACATTCCCACAGAACATGGTAAAAGGAACCAGGGAGGCCGCAGCCACGGAGACACATATCGTCAGGGCACCTATCTATTTTGGCCAGGAGAGAAGCAGACATATAGGCTCTGTGTAGGACTTTCAATTGAATCAACCTGAAACGGTGATTTATCGCTGTTTCCCTGGGGGACATCAGTGCCAATCTCCATTCGTCATCCTCCAGGAGTCCTACGTCATCCTGCCACTTGTCTCGTAGGGACTGGAAGGAGCCGGGCATATTGTTGCATAATTGACGGTATGTGCAAGATATTGCCTTTGTCAGGAGAGGTTCCGAAAGTAACCTATCCTCAAGAGGTGAGGCCTCTGGAAGGGAGGAAAGGTTGGACACGTTCGTAAGGACAGCATGCGTAATTTGGAGGTATCTGAAGGTCTTGCTCTGGGCAAGAGCCTGTCGCTGTTGGAGGTCGGTAAAAGTCAGTAGTTTCCCCTTGTGGACCAAGTCACCTAGAGTGGAGATGCCGATCATGTCCCATTTATCAAATCCTTTATGATGGCAGAGGGAGCCCAGCTTCTGTGAGGCCCAGAGCGGGGTAGCCTTAGTAAATATGTCGGACCATCCCAGGCTCTTGGTAGCTCGGTGCCAAATAACTATGGTTTGTGACATGGACCCCACGTAGCGATTCCGGGGGAATTTACCATACAAGGCGCCCAAGTACCCCTCCCGTCCTGTCTGGTAGCATTCTAAGTGAAAAGCCGGGTTTGCAAGTGACCCATGAATCCAGGAGTTGGTGGCCACCAGTTGGGAGGCCCAATAATAGAGGCGCATATTTGGCAGGGCGATAGCCCCATCGTACCATCCCTGAGTGAGTTTATTAAGGGCAATTCAAGGCGCCTTTCCATCCCATAAGAGGAGCTGTAGATATCCTTCCAGCGCACGGAAATAGGAATCAGCAATTGGGAATGGGCAATTTTGAAGGACATATAAAAAGCGCGGGAGTGCTAACATTTTAAAAAGAGCAGCTCTGCCTGGGAGGGATAAAGGTAGCGCACGCCAGTGAGATACGTCACTATGGAGTCTCTGTAATGGGCCTTTTAGGTTGCGGTCGTAGAAGAGTTTGGGATCTGAAGTAGCAAAAATGCCAAGATATTTGAAACCGTCCTTTGCTATGGCAATTGAAAACCCTCTCGGAAGAGCGGGTGGAGGGCCATGGAGACAAAACAAAACCGATTTGGACCAATTGATTGAGAAACCTGAATATTTACCAAAATTTGTAATGACATGCAACAGACTATTAATGGAGGATCTGGGAGAGGAGACATAAACAACGATATCATCTGCATATAAGGATATGTTATCTATCGTATCATCATTCCACCGAAACCCCCTGATGGAGGCATCAGACCGGATCCAGTGGGCTAAGGGTTCTAAGGTAAGTGCAAACAAGAGGGGGGAGAGGGGACATTCCTGTCTGGTCCCTCTATGCAGCTGGAATTGTCTGGAGGTGTGGGCGTTGACTCGCACCTGGCCTAACAAATCAGTGTAAAGCAATCGGACCCACTGAATGAAAACAGGGCCAAATCTAAAGCGTTTCAGGACCTCAAAAAGGTAGGACCACTCTATGGAATCGAATGCTAGGGTGGCATCAAGGGACAGAATTGCGGCATCCTCTTGTATGTAGGGCTGCCTGCCCAGAACGTTGTGTAGTCTGCGGAGGTTTAGGGCCGTGTTTCGGCCTGAAAGGAATCCCGATTGGTTGTCATGAACTAGGGAGGGGAGGACTGTAAGGAGTCTGGTAGCCAGGAGTTTGGCCAGAACCTTGACCTCAGCGTTTATAAGAGAAATCGGCCTATAGGAGCCGCAGTCAGTGGGTGATTTGTTACGTTTGTGGATGACAGCTATTGAGGCCAATCGTTGGTCAAGTGGCAGACTGCCTCAATCAAGACTTTCCTCAAACATAGCCTTCAAGTGAGGAATTACCTAGTACCTAGTAATTAATATTTCAAACCAAAGTATCAGCAAATTCCAGCTACAGACACTACAAAAAGGAACCTCTTTTGTTCCAACATATCACTCAAATCTACTAGAAACCCAGATCGCTGTTTACAAATTTTTGAGAAACTTACGTTTAAGACACTTTTTTTCAAATATCGTAGAAAGACCTATTACCAATATCGAACCAGACAAACTTAAGGGATTAAGGAATCCAAGCAAGTTTATACCACCGGTGAGCCACAAGGTATTAGATGCCTTCGAGAAACTAGTGAACCATGATGTCGTAAAAATCTTTAAATCTCCAAGACCCAAAAGAACCAACATCACTCAAAAGGAGAAACAAGCCATTCAAAACTTGGCAGAAAACACCAAAGTAACAATACGACAAGCAGACAAGGGCGGAGCCCTTATCATCATGGATACAGACTTTTATGAAAGAAACGTGAATGAGCATGTCAATGACATCAATACATATATGAAACTCAACGGAGATCCAACAAACGAATACAAAAAAGTACTAATAATGATCATTCAGAAAGCAATCGACACTGGAACCATTGGCAACAAGGAAAAACAGTTTTTGATCAAGGACAACCCGTCAGTACCATATATTTATATGATACCCAAAATACACAAGCACCCAACAATACCACCATTCCGCCCAATTGTGTCCACCATCAATTCAATCCATGAACCGGTAGGAAAATTTCTTGATAGACATTTGCAACCACTAGTACAACAAATTCCCAGCTACATAAAGGACACCACCCATTTTTTGAACATCTTGGAAGAAAAGAAAGGATCATTCACCTCTGACATGATATTAACAAGTATAGACGTAAAGTCTTTGTATACCTCCATCCCCCATGACATAGGGTTAACAGCATTGGAGAACACTCTACTCAATAGTGACCTAGAAGAAGATTTGAAAATATTTATCATGGAACTAATGCACTTTACGCTATTTCATAGCTATTTTGAGTGGAAAAATGCCTTTTTTGCCCAGTGCAACGGAACCAGTATGGGAAATTGCGCCGCACCGGCGTATGCAAATATCTTTATGCACTATTTCGAAACTGAGCACATTCTATCCAAACCACAATGGAAAGAAAATCTTATCTTGTATGGAAGGTACATAGACGATATATTCTTACTATGGAAAGGACCAATGGAACAACTGACCACATCTATCGAGGAATTGAATAACGTAAATGACAGAATCCAGTTCACGCACAGTGTCAATGAAAAACAGTTATCCTTTCTGGATGTATCGATCATCAAGGAACAAAACACACTGATCACCACTGTATTCAAAAAGACAACCGACAAAAACAATCTCTTGCACTATAAGAGTTTCCACCAGGACTCTTTAAAAAAGCACTTGCCATTCTCACAGCTTTTACGTGTTAAACGTATAACATCATCGCAAAGTCTATACGAGGAACAAAAAGGTCACATGTTGAAGAAATTCAAAGATCGAGGGTATCCAGAAGCTGTATTGGAACTCGCTGTCGACAGAATATCCTCAATGAACAGACAGAAGTTACTTACTTCATCAACGAAAAGGGAAGAACAGAGATCCGTATTCATCTCAAAATTCTCCACAAGGAGTCAGAACATCAAGAGAATCGTTTTAAAACATTGGCAACTACTAGCCCTTGAAGATGATTTTAAAGGAATTTTTGCTTTGAACCCAAGATTCGCATATGAAAGAACCAGAAATCTCAAAGAACTCTTAAAACCCAAACCAGCGGTTTCACCAACAACTTACAGGGGCACATCAGCCTGTCACAATTGCGGAAATTGTAATTCAATTATTAAAGGCAATGAAATTAATCATCCATCAAGTGGAGCAAAAATCAAATTAAAGGTGAATGGTACATGTGACAGTACTAACTTGGTCTACATGCTCAAATGCCCGTGTGGGCTCCCATACGTGGGCAAAACGTCTAGGAAGATCAAAACTCGCCTAACAGAACATCGTTCTAACATTCGATTAAAATCTGCTAAATCTACGGTAGCGACACATTTTAATGACCATCAGCACAATCTCAGTCAACTGAAGTACTGCATTTTGGAAATCGTACCAGTCCTACCGGGAAGAGACAATGAACAACATCTCTTAAAAAGAGAACTATATTGGATCAATAGACTATCCTCCACTGCCCCGAGAGGGCTTAATGAACGTTTGGAATTTAGTTGTCATTTATAACAGTTATAATCTTTGTGTAGAGTATTACCATCAACATTTGCTATATACTGAAATGTATCACATTCACTGTATCAGACCATATCACGTTAATGTTTAACAATTGCCCGTCAACATATTGGGTAATATTGCATATTTTATCATGGCTCGCGGTTGTTACCAAATGCATTTGTTATCAAACGCAACACACTATCAACATTCGTTCTTTAATTGCACTACCGTATGTCGGCAGTGTTTACACACGTGACTTCAACACAACCAATCAGAACTTCCGACACATACACCGGACGATTACAACCTATCACACTCCGCTAATCATTTGCACGACCCACGTGACTCCAGAATGTCCTTTTAACTCGCGGGACTTCTGGTCACGCTAAACGCCGATAAACGAGGAATATTGAACGCGCCATCGAACTACTTTATGGTAAGTCCCGTTTTTCGGGCTTCACAGTCGTAATTTAACAGCGCAAGCTTGAAACATTTGTTACAAGCGGTTGATAATGTTTTCTCTCGCGCAGATTCGTCTACACGCACGTTAATCGTCCATTTAATGAACCCAACCCGGCAGACAAGGTTAGAACTTTCTCACTTTCCACCTGGTATCGTTTACAAACAATATCGTTTAAGAACAGGATGTAGAGGCAACACAGTTACACTCCACCGAATTGTGGTTTTGGTGATGAATATACAGTACACATCCAATACGATAAAATCCATGGGTAAAATGCATTGTCTTATGTTGTTTTAAATGGTTATATACAGGGTATATATGCAAATTTGAATACGTGACCTCTCTCTATTGGCATATTTATGAAATGCGTCAGTTGAAGTTTATGTTTATGTACATACATGAGCCTAAATAGATGGGACAGTGAATTGAAACTGTACTTGTTTACTTTTACTTTTACAGGAATTACAAGGCCCCTGAGGAAGGGCTACGCCCGAAATGCATTGGGCCACATGGGCTATCATTACTATGAAATAGAAGACCAATATTATGTTCAGAAAAGATAAAATGAAAATTTGAATAAAAATACAATGAACTCTGATTACAAGCAGTAAAAACTTTATTGAAACATTTTTTTGAGTGCCCTGGGGAGACGTGGTTCTCAAGGGAGCAACGCAAGCAACACATTTGTATCGCAATCCTAGTACAGGGGTTTTTACCCCACGGGCACCACCTACCTACAAAGACATCTTTGAACAAAACAGTAAACGAAGAGTGCGTATCCCAAATTCCGCTTTGGTTCCAAATGAATTACCTCTTGGGCCATCCCCTTAAGGAATTCAATGGGGACACCATTAGGTCCCATAGCCTTGCCAGAGTTTATAGCAAACAGAGCGTTCCCAATCTCCTCAGTTGTGAGATCGGCGTCCAATTCGTCCCTAACCGAGTCGGAAAGAGTGGGTAAATGCATTTCCTCCAGAAGGAGTCGAGATTTGTCAGCCGAATAGTATACCCTAGAGGAGTAGACCTGTTCTAGGTGGTCTGCAAAGGCCTCAGCTATACCTGTGGGTCAGTGATGTGTGAGGCATCGGGAAGGATCAGCAGCGGAACCCATCTGGAGCCCTGTTCGCATCATTCTAGCCAAGCAAGCATTTTACCTGCCCTATCCCCCAGCTCATAGACTCGGTGGCGAGTTTGCAACAGTTTAGCTTGAGCCTTTTCCAAGGCTATTCACGTTGTTTAAGTCTGAGACGGGCAGCTGTTTCATCGGATGGGTTAGCATTGAGGTCCGACTCCAGGCGGAGCAAATCGGTTTCGGTCTGAAGCAATAGCTCGTTTTGTTTGTGTTGATATTCAGACTTAAGATCTAGTGCCCTCCCCTTGATAACATATTTACAACAAGGGGTGGTGAGGGACAGAGTCTCTGAATTAAGCAGAATACTCTCACCCAGTCAAAAGATCAGGGCTAGATCCAACACCGTTTTTTAGCTCATTGCACCATCCCAGTTTCAGAACCTGGCTGTATGCAAATTAGTCTGTTCCTGTCCCAGTGCATGATGGGAACAGGGCAAACCAAACTACAAAAGCCAATTCTTACACTGGGAAGGAAACAAGCTTCCGGGGACCGGTTTCTGGCATTACAGCCGTCTTCGGCCCGGCTTGCTTGAATCCTGATGGTGCAATGAGCAAGGGACTCATGTCTGAGTATACCCTTCCACGCTTAGGGTGGACAAAAATATTTACAACAAGGGGTGGTGAGGGACAGAGTCTCTGAATTAAGCAGAATACTCTCACCCAGTCAAAAGATCAGGGCTAGATCCAACACCGTTTTTTAGCTCATTGCACCATCCCAGTTTCAGAACCTGGCTGTATGCAAATTAGTCTGTTCCTGTCCCAGTGCATGATGGGAACAGGGCAAACCAAACTACAAAAGCCAATTCTTACACTGGGAAGGAAACAAGCTTCCGGGGACCGGTTTCTGGCATTACAGCCGTCTTCGGCCCGGCTTGCTTGAATCCTGATGGTGCAATGAGCAAGGGACTCATGTCTGAGTATACCCTTCCACGCTTAGGGTGGACAAAAATATTTACAACAAGGGGTGGTGAGGGACAGAGTCTCTGAATTAAGCAGAATACTCTCACCCAGTCAAAAGATCAGGGCTCCCCTTGATAACGGCTTTGTACGCTTCCCAGATTGTGACAGCAGATTGGACCGAACCGAGGTTCTCAGCAAAATAATATTCGGTATGTTCAAGCAGGCTATCTTTAATGTCAGGGATTTTCAGGAGCCATGGATTGATGACTATGGGTCCTCTGGTCTCCTGCCGATGGTAGGTAAGCTCGACACTGAGCGGAGAATGATCCGAGATACCCCGAGGAAGTCCCTTTGGGTTGCGAAAGAAAACAACGTCCGCCGTTCGGCAAAAAATATAATCAATGCGGGACATGCTATTGTGAGCAATGGAATAGTGTGTGAAATAAGAGGTGTCTGGGTGAAACGTCCGCCAGAGGTCCTCTAAACCTATTGCCTGCGTAAAGTCTAGAAGGTCCGAATCCTGCCTATGGTAGTTGCGCTGGGGATGCCTATCTATCGCATCATCCATCGTCATGTTAAAGTCACCACCAATAACCAGCGTACCCTGGGGTAGAGCCAACAGAAGTCGTTCTAGGGTCATCAGTGCATCTTTGCCCAGTGCTGGTGGGATGTAGGCTGATATAACGTTCAGGTGTCGCCCCTCCCATGTGGCCTCGACCACAGGAAAGCGGCCAAGGGGGTCAGCCCATGTCTTAGTACAGGTAAGTGGAAGGTTTTTCTTGACAAGAATGCCAGTGCCTCGGGAGCCAGAAGTGAAACCGGCGGGAACCAATAGGTTAATAGGTTGTACCCCCCTCAATGGAGTGCCCGACAAGTGTTGCCCATCAGGTGTGTCTCTTGAAGCAGCACCAAGTCAGGAGCATGACGCTTGAGATACTGTAGCATCACTCCTCTCTTTATTTTACTTCCAAGTCCATTAACATTCCACATCATGAGGGTGAGCGCCCTAGTTTGAGATTGTGTCATGGTGGTTTGTATAATGAAAGACGGCTAAAGGGCTCACCTGGAGGAGCCAGAGACAACTTTAGGGCCATCAATGTGAGTGGGATTGTGGTCAGGGGGCGACCCAGATGGGAGCAAGGACAAATAGCCCTCAGATTCAAGGTGGCACCAAAGGCCGGACGGTGATGACTATTATGCCCAAAATCGAGGAGGACTCTGCGATTAACTAAAAAGGATAGGAGACAATATTGGAGATAGGACTCAAAACAACAAAAGAATCTGCTTCCAAAAACAAACATAAGCCAATAAAACCACAAGAAAAACTTCCCCCCACACCCCCCCCACCCTGCTTTCCTGCCCGTGGACTTGAAACTATCCACACCCCAACTAGGCAGAGTGCCCGTCACCCTCCCAACCATACACGGGGTGACAGCTAAACCGCCGTGCCATTCGCCATTACTGAAAACAAAGGATTTACACCACAATAATCAGAAAAAACATACCAGTCCAGGTGCTCACGATATCATCAAACATAGGTCCAATAAACTTACAGCACAGGCCCCGCTGCAGTCCGAGGGGGCAGGTGCAAAGGTCCAATAGTGGGGGGAAGGCCCCCAAAGATGTAGAATTGTAGATGCGGCGGGAATGTCAAATAACAAAGAGATAGTGGAGACTGTTCAAATAGAGCAATTCGTGCCGTTTTGGGAGTCACTGTCCGCTGTCACGGTCCACCTCCGTATCCGGTTCCTGACGCGTAGGTGAGTGGATTAGGTGCCCCTCCAGTCCGGAGACACCACGATCGTGTGCGGTCTTTCCTGCAGGACGCCATCCTTCCAACCACTCCCACGCCTCCTCTGGGGAGAGAAAAAAACAAGTCTTACCCTCCGCCTTGACCCGCAATTTGGCCGGAAACAGCATGGAGTACTTTATGCTTTTGTCACTCATCGCCTTCTTGACTTCTATGAAACTGCGACGACATAAAGTCTGGGAAGAAGGTAATAGCGGCATTGTCAATTTGGAGCGGTGCACTCTTCCGGGCCACCTGGAGTATGACGTCTCTGTCCCGGAAGTTAAAGACCCTGGCCAGGATCGGACTTGGGGGGGCACCGGGTTTCGGCCTACCTCCCTGGACCCGATGGGCCCTTTCAATGGAGAAGAAGCTGGAGAGTCGTTTTGGCCGGAGATGCTTCACCCGAGGTCCTCCACAAAGAGGTCGGCAGCAGGCTCCTCCATGCATTCCGGAACACCTAGGATGCAGAGGTTGTTTCGTCGCACCCTCCCTTCATAATCATCCAGGAGTTCACTCATCTGGTGTTGCTGTTTCTGGAGGTGTGCCTCCTGCTGCTGGAGGGTAGAGGTGTCATCAATGAGGGCCGCCGTTTTAACCTCCACGTCTTTGACCTTGGAGTCAATTTTGCGAAGGTCTGCTCGTAGCAGGGTGACCTCGATATTAACAGAGTCTATTCGGGTCTCAAGAGAGGTACGTACCCCCGCTATGGCTTCCATTACATCCTCAAGCGTCAAGGTTTTGGCTGCAGGTGAGGGCGGCTTGGTCCTCGGGACTCCCTCAGACGTCATGTCTTTAGCATCTCCTTTAGCAGTCCAGGAGAATTTCGTTAGTTGTTTCTGGATTGTCGATCTATTTCCCCTGTTGGAGGCCATGAGGGGGAGGGCAGATCAGAGCGCTACAAGAACAGGTAGAGTCAGGAGGTCGCAGGTGCAGGAGTAGGTGGGCCCCACGGGGCAGCTCCAGTGTCACCCAGCGAGCGCACTCGAGCCACGACATAGGAGTGAGGGGAGGGAAAGGAGGGCCAGGTACCATGTGTCTAGCAACAGCCAACTTTCCCAGTCGGATATGGCCAGGTAGGCCGGAGCAGAGCACACCGCAACCAGGAGGTGGGAGTAGAAATTAGGTAAGTCTCAGCTGTGGCCGCACCCCCCTCATAAATGCGCAGTATCTTGACGGGCAGGGCCGGACCGGAGTGTAGAGTGGACCCGTACAAATGGCGGCCGGATACAGAGCCCCCCAAAATGGATGCCCGGGGACGCAGGAACCAACTGACCCGTGTGCGTCTATCCGTGCAATTGAGGGGGGGTCACAGCAGGTGAGCAGATGGTGAATGCCTTGGGCAGATTGAAAATAGGAGGGCCAATATTTAGAAATGTCTCGAAAAGGTCTTTGTTACAGCTATATAGCAGGCCACTGTGCCACACCCGTAGAGCTCGGTGTGCCCCCCTCGACCCCTCCACAGTAGTAATAAAGTAGCGCGGTCCACGAGGCAGGGCTGGGCGCTAAACGGTGGTGTCAGGAGACTGGCGGGCTCCCACCAGTCGCTTCTGTAGGTAGGCCTCAGAGGGACTTGCGTAAGGACGTCCCTGGCTCGGGGAACCTTACCGGGTGCTCCTCGTCGGCAGCTCCACCTGGCAGGGGGCCGAAATGCCCTCCTCCGAAACAAATGCCCAGTACTCTCCGGCGCCCAGGGAGATCTGCGGTCGCCCTCCAACCCCACTAGGCGGCCCAGGAGATCTCTGCATGAATCAGTGCGACGGAGCTTCAGGAAGCACTCCGATGCCGGCCGCCATTTTCAAATCAGAGCAGACCTGCCGCAGGCAAAGTCCAAAGCCGCGCACCCAGCCGGGGCTCCCAGAACCGATCGTGCAGGTCCGGACTGGTCACTGCGATCCCCAGAAGCAGCGGGGGATCAAATCTGGCAAGGCAAGGATGTTGAAACGGATGTTTTATGGCGATGGCTCAGGAGCCGCTCTAGGTAGCGACCATCCCGTTCGGCTGCTAGCCACGCCCCCCATTATACATTTTTTAGGCGTCATATACACCTCCCCCTATTGGTCAGTAGCAAGATTGAAAAATTAGTTAATAGTATATAACATACATCACTAGTACAAATCAGGTAGTAGTCGAGTAGAAACTAGTAGTTATATATGGTCCCTAGGGTCATTCTAGCCTTTGCTTAGTTAGCCCGAGCCGTGCAACCATTTTACCTTTGTGTCTTTTATTTTTGCACATGTGACGTTACCTTGCAGCTTGTTGTATAAGACACCTTTGAGCCCACATGACCTCACACTGCTACTGTCTAAAAGCTACGTACAAGCGGTCAACCAAAACATTAACAAGCCACTTTTTTATGAAGTTCTGGTGTACTGTTAGTCCATATTGCTTGTCCATAAATGCTACACTTTTTGGCACGGCTGAGAAATGCTTACAATATACTAACGCGCACCATTTCATTTTTCGCATTACAGACAGAAGATTCCCTTCTACGAACCAGAGCTTTGCAGAGCTTATGATGCAACAACTACCAGTACTAGGTTCTTCTAAGGAGAGAGGTCACTTCACTCAGAGATCTTCAGTTATAAATTTATATAAACTAAATTCCTACCTAGGGGATGGTGGTGCTTCCACCACTGTTCAGTTATCATAATTTAATTAACAACTGTAAGTGTAAAAATGTATATGTTAATGTTCAGAGCTTGTCAATAAACATTTTGAACTTACATAGACTTGGTGGTATTTGGTGTGGACTTACACGAGTGAGCAAATTAAAGGAAGCATGTGCATTGCTTCCACGACTGAGAGGTTGGGTGTGTTATATTCTGGGTTGTCTACTTGTTGGGTATCTTGGGGAGAGGGTTCGGAGAGCTAATAGTTTTGACAAGACAGTACTATAACTAGTCGGGCAGGGGATTGTGGTGGGTTCTGAACTTCTGATTGAGGTGTGTGAGGAAGGTCCAACCTACCATCACCAACATCCTATTTTCTTGTGCAAAGGTCTGTATGTGCAAAATCCCTACAACAGTAGTAGTATGTCCTATCATATCAAAATAGTAATACATCTGCTTGGGCATTTGTTGGTGTGAATTGTCAAGGCCTCAAGATTAACAAAGACTCAAGATCAATAAGACTAGAAGTAGTACAAGAGGACGACCCAAAGGACTGGACTCAATGGCTAGAGCTACTGGTGATTCTGAGTTTTATTTACAACCTTTTAAATAAAGAGTGGCCAACTGGGCAAGCTTAGCTACTGCAGTACACACAGACTAATAGTAGTAGTAGTACAGAGAGTCATCATAGCAGAGGCAGGCATAACAAGATTTCCGAAACAGTACAGATCGAAGGATAATTGTTGGTAAAAAATAGCATTAGGAAATTGAAACAATAGTTCGGGAAAAATATGGTGCGGTAAAAGTTATGGAATAAGAATTATTGTTAAAAACAAGAAGACTTACTAAGGCCAGCAGAGGAGCCCTCGTTGGTGTCGTCCTGGTGTTGTGTGGTTCTCCCACCGACTGAGCCCCACTCCCTGTCTGCCTGCCCCTGTGTGCTGAACAGGAAAGATATAAGAAAGAGACAAACGTTGATGGATGGTGTCAAACAAATAAAATATTTTTTTTAAACGGTCAAAAAACACTTATGTAAACAACAATTGCAATTACTAAATTGACCGATCTCATCTTGTCAACAAATAGTATCGGGGTATTCGGGGATCGACTACTTCCTATTTATCAACACTAATCCAGTCTTCCATTCTTATTCCAGAATACTAAGCATAAGTACGGCGTACCACCCGACCTAGCCTACCTATTCGAGGCATGCCAATTTTACATTAAGTATGCATTTCCACTTCTTTTAGTCCTCAACAATGCATATGGTCAAATGAAGGACACATGACTTCATTTTTTGTATACACCAAATTTTGGGTTCATTGATTGATGCTGATGTTCTGCTAGTGCTAAGCCTAATACCATCACTCATTGAAAAACTAGAAAAGGTTCTAAAAAAAGACTGGGGTAGTAGCAGCACTTGACGTAACTGAGGGGGCATCACACATACCACTAAATAATTACAAAATCATACAAAGTAACTAAACCTAAGTATCAATCCGCCCCATCTCTTAGTGACAGGACAAAGTAAGGACTAGAGTCACTATAGCATTACATAACTTAATTTCTCTAAAATAAACTCTTACATAATCACGCTAAGCGAGCGTAAACGCAAAGTTGCAAACAAGTAAGATTAGTAGTAGCGCAGAGGAGCACCTGTGTCATAACAATCACAGAAGACTTGTAAAACTAATTAACCTGGAATGTAAGCAGCAACATTCTAGCTGGTTGGAAGAAAAAAAGATATTCGCAATATATAACACAGAGCAGAAGAACAGACACAAAGTAGTAATAATTAAATAGTTACTCACCAAGACCTCCACTCCTAGCAGGTCCAGCAGGTCCTGCTCACGGTCCAGGAAGTCGGACCACCGGTGCGTCACCTGCGCCTGGGTGAGCCGGACCCCAGAGCAGCGGAACAATGCCCGGCGCACCTTTCCCCAGCGCTGTCGAAGCTCCCGGAGTCCGTACCCAGACCCAGGCCTGCCACCTGCTGCGGGGGTTATGGGGAGGTGGCGCTGCACAAAGAAGATAAGTGCAGCCAACTCCACCTCCCCAAATAAGGCCCGTGCCTGCACCCCTTGTGGGCGCCGCCTTCCGCAAGGAAGGCGGTCGCGGCTCTGGCTGCGGCGAGCCCTACCCTTTGGAATGGTTCTGGGGAGAGAGAGACGGGGCGGGAAAGAAAAGGTAATACAATTAAGAAAGTAAGTAAAGGAAATAGCAGGGAATAGAAAAAGAGTGAAAAAGTAGCTAAAAAAACTCAAAAAAAGTAGACAAAAACCAAAAATATAGAAGCAGGACAATAGTTAGAGAGATAATAAATAAAAAAGATCAAAAAAGTGGCTGGAAACAAAGGATTGCAAAGATACCGGGAGGATTCAAAATCAGGCCCCAGAACCCTGCAATAGAGTGAAAAACAAGATGGCCGCGCCCATTGCGACCACGTGCGCAAGTTTGCGTGATATTTTCTTCCCGAGCACGCAAAAAGCGGCGCAAACAAGTAAAAGCTTTCCCGAACAGGAAATACGTACCGCGAATGGGCGCGAGCATGCATTGCGCGACCCGGAGAAAAGGAAGTAAGCATCGCGGGCGGGCGGGACAAGTGAAAACAAGATGGCCACGCCCGTGAGAAACCGCATGGGTAAGTTGGCGAGCCGCGATCATGCAGAAAATATCGCGAACGGGCTGGGAAAAAACTTCTGCGTCTTCGCAATATTTACGCGTGATGGCGGAGATTTTTGATATTTTCGCAATAGTTTCCGAAAGTGAATTTCGCAAATTCCGCCCACCCTCTGAGTAAAATAAATATGAAACAATGAATATGCTAAAGAAAGAAAACATTAAGAAAATGAAGTCTGTCGACATATTAGTGGGATCTCAAAATGTTCCCTTTGTTCTTGACAGTAGAACGACATGTAACATTATGTTTGTAATGAGAATGATAATATGCAGGAGAAACCACCACTCGTTTCATCGAATATCAATGTGTTTCAGTGGGGAGCAAAACATATTGTCACTTGTTTAGAAAAATTTGAAGAGAATCTAGAGGAAGTCAAAGAGGAAGTGCATATTCAAAAGGGAGAAACTTCTGGTCCTTGTTTATTAAGTAATGTAAATGCTCTATGAATGGGACTTTTGACTAAGGGTCTGGGCAAACTTAAAAACAAGACTATCATTCTGCACATATTTTAAAAGGTGACACCTGTGGCACAGATACATAGGCGAGTTCCAATTCATATGCATGACAAAGTGAAAGCAGAAATAAATGTATTGCTTAAACAAGATATTATTGAATGAGAGACTGGTCCAACACCTTGGATGTCCCCACTAGTAGTAGTACCTAGGGAAAATACAAGGGAAATTTGAATCTGTATAGATATGAGAGTTCCAAACACTGCAATTGAGAGACAAAGGCATCCAGGACCATATTTGAATGCCATGATTAGTATTTGAAATGGAGCAACAGTTTTTTCAAAGTTAAATCTTTGTAAGGGACATCATCATCAATTAGAAATTGATAAATGCTCAAGATATAGCACAACTTTCCCAATGCATTTGGGGCTATTTTGCTAAAAAAGACTTAACTTTGGGATATGTTCAGTGGCAGAAATCTTTCAAGATATCATACAAAATGTCATCAGGCCTGTTAAAAACTCAATTAACTACAGTGATTACATTCTTGTGTTTGAAAAAACAGAAAGTGAAGATGGCCAAGCATTCAGGGAAGTATGTCAAGAGCTCATGAATGCTGGATTGATGCTAAATTCCAGATAAATGAGAGACTGGCAAACCAGAATAACCATTTTATGGTCACATACTTTGAAGAAAAGGGATGAGACCAGACCCCATGAAAGTGTCTTCCCTAAAGTCAAGAACCAGTCCAAAAGATATAACAGAGTTAGGCTCTTTTTTGGGCATGGTTAGTTATTGCTCACGTTATATCAAATATTATGCCTAATTGAGAATTAACAAAAACAGCAAACATGTTTAACAGAGATGTGAAGTGTGAACATTTGTTCACAAAAATCAAGGATGATATAGCATCAGTGGCAAATTTAAAATATTTTGACCCATATCTAACCACCGAACTAATCGTAAATGCTAGTCCGGTGGGACCAGGTACCATTTTAGAGCAGCACAAGCTTGGTAAAAATAATCTGAGGTTTGTAGTGTCCCATGCCAGTAAAAGCTTAACAGATATTGAAAAGAAATACTCACAGCCGGAGAAGGAAAGCTTGGCAGTAGTCTGGCCATGTAAGCACTACCATGCTTTCTTATTTGGAAAACCGTTTGTGATAGTTACTGATCACCAAGTACTAACAACAATATTTGGAACTCCAAAGGCAAAAAGACACTTTCATATTGAAAGATGGGGTATAAGATTATTGGATTACGAATTTAAGATTGCTCACAACCCTGGAAAGGAGTACAATCCAGTTGATTATTTGTAAAGACATCCAGTTAATATATGCAAGAAACAAGCATATGAAATTGAAGAATATGTCAGTTTTGTAATCAAATCAGTGGTTCCTGAGGCAATTTCAGAGCAAGAATTGATCCATGAATCTAACGATTACACTCTTACAGAAGTAAAATGAATCAGACGGCTAAATAAATGGAAGCATTTTAGTGTCATGACAAAATTTCAACTGAAGTATATAAGAGAGATATATGTGCATTTAAGAATGTACGAACTGAGCTGACAATACATTCTTCTGGCATTCTTCTAAGACGAAACAGAATAATGATCCCACATACTTTGCAAAACATGTAATTATTCTGGCTCATGAATGTCACAGAGTAACATCAGAGACAACTCTATTATGAGAAAAAGCGTGGTTCCCAAGACTTGACAACCAAGTGATAGACGTTGTCCAAGCACGTCATCTTAGTCAATGTACTATCAAGGAAAGGAATGTTGATGAGTTACATATGTCCAAACTGCCAGATGCTGTATGGCATGAGATTTCTATGCCATTCGATTTTGGACAATATCTTTTTGTTGTAATTGATGAGTGTCTCCAAATCAATATAAGAGAGAGAGAAGCAGAGATTCATTCAGCTTCCAGTATTGATGAGCTAATAATCATAGGGGAATGAATCACTAGTGGCGAAGAACCGGAGTCTCACATGTGTTGTAACGGAGACCCTCAACCACACTAACACAGTGCGAGCATGTTTTCTCCGCTCATATGGTCAGGTGGATAGTGTCATAATCGAGTAGTAATCACTTGAGTGTTCGGTTCTCCAAGGGATTTACCAACCTCCACCAGGAGGGAGACTGTCTGTGTGGTTCGTAGTCGTGGAGCGTGACTAGTGATTAAGAATGTCTCCGATCCCGTATAAAGAAACTTTATCAGGTCAGGACAAGGACATTATTAGAAGAAAAAGTGGTGCGTAAGTGGATTGGTAATCGGTCCACTGTATCTAGTGAGGGGTTGACATGTTTCAGCCTAAAGATTGCTCTTACGAGTCAGGTGGCCTTCTTCAGGACCGTTGAGTGTTAGGTGGTCTTCAAATTTTGTAACACCTTTGTTACAAAGGGGGTGAGAACATTCACTTACCATTCTTCGTAAGTGAGCACAATGACTCACAATTTATGTTGTCATACGTGCAGTCTTTACCTATGACTTGACAAGGAAAAAGGAAGAAAAATCATAATGGGGTACATAACATGGTGATTTGTACAGTGTATTATACAGTGTTAGAGTTCCTTCCAAAAATATCCCAGGTGGTGGCACACAATTGCATACGGTATAGCTATTTACAGGTCTGTTCCAAATTATCAAAAATTATTAAAAATTTTAGAAACATGTGGGGTTATGGCACATGCAGATAGGTCAGGGGATATTATATACATGTGTGTTCACCACATTTCAACCATAAGTTTCCTGTTCTGACTGTGAAGGAAAATTCTTACTACATTGATAGTTGTGAAATGTAGCTAGTTCTTTACTAGTTTTTAATGTCGCGGGTAAAATATAGCAGGTATGGTCTTTGATAAAGGCAGTTGTTGCAATTGTCCATGATGCTGTGTCTTTAGCAAAATGTGGAAAGTTTAGACATTACTGTATTACATTTATACCTTGATGTCTGTTATTTTCAGTAAAAGGGTGGAAAGGAGGATAGATATTAATCATTGAGATTGAGAGTGTGCGAGTGTTTGTCCTGATGCGGAAGCCGGGACTGGTATGCTGTGACTGCAATTTACGCCGCATTTAAATTAACATTGCATTTATATTTTCCTTGTTCCGCACTTGACTGTGTTTTAAATTTGTGACCACTTCGAAACAATCTGCTACCCAGCGCTTACCTGGCCCATGCCCCTTAGCCCCACCGCAGCCGATTAGAGGCTGCCTGGGTCCGACTCGCTTCCTTGGCGCCCGCCATCTTGGTGGTGAATTTGGGCGAGCTGTCTAGTGCTCGGCCCCTCCCGCATCAGCCACTACAAAAGACTTCCCTAATCACGCGCATCACCGATTGAGAGTGTGCGAGTGTTTGTCCTGGGGCGGAAGCCGGGACTGGTGTGCTGTGACTGCGGTTTGCGCCGCATTTTGATTGGCATTGCATTTGTATTTTCCTTGTTCCGCACTTGACTGTGTTTTGGATTTGTGACCACTTCGAAACGGTCTGCTGCCCAGCGCTTACCTGGCCCATGCCCCTTAGCCCCACCGCAGCCGATTAGACGCTGCCTGGGTCCGACTCGCTTCCTTGGCGCCCGCCATCTTGGTGGTGAATTTGGGCGAGCGGTCTAGTGCTCGACCCCTCCCGCATCAGCCACTACAAAAGACTTCCCTAATCACGCGCATCACCGATTGAGAGTGTGCGAGTGTTTGTCCTGGGGCGGAGGCCGGGACTGGTGTGCTGTGACTGCAATTTGCGCCGCATTTGATTGCCATTGCATTTGTATTTTCCTTGTTCCGCACTTGACTGTGTTTTGAATTCGTGACCACTTCGAGGCGGTCTGCTACCCAGTGCTTACCTGGCCCATGCCCCTTAACCCCACCGCAGCCGATTAGACGCTGCCTGGGTCCGACTCGCTTCCTTGGCGCCCGCCATCTTGGTGGTGAATTTGGGCGAGCGGTCTAGTGCTCGGCCCCTCCCGCATCAGCCACTACAAAATGCCCCCCCCCCCCCTACAGGGAGCGCAGCGGACGGGCGCAGCGGGCGCGCTGGCAGCGCGCCAAGGGCGCGCCAAAAGCAAGCCCATCTGCACCCGTCCGTGCCAGTACGGGGCCAGGGGCATCACATTCTTGAAATACACCGCAGTAGATTTATGCAGCCTACATGGAGCGTATCAATTATCAGACAAGGCTACAAGGGACCGCCTTGTTAGGCTGGGACTCTTGCAGCAACGTGATAGATTCCCGGAAATACAATGTGTTCAAAGGAATAACAAGGTAAAGCTTCTCACAAACATATGAATTTTCGGGTCTCTTATTTAAATGCACGCTCCTTAGTCAAACATCAATTGGAGATCTTCACGTTACTCTCTACCGACTCACCTGATATCCTGTTTCTAACTGAAACATGGATAACCCCTGACTCTGTCCCTGATATTTTGGCTGCACTCCCCACAGACTATTATATACTTCACACCGACCGCTCATCAGGAAAAGCGGGTGGAGGAGTGGCCGCCATTATTCATCGTAAACATGACTTTATATCGATCGATTCCCTCAACCTAGCAGCCGTGGATAATTTAGTGATTAAACTCGACTCTGATCACACATCATTGATCTGCGTAGTCATCTACAGGCCCCCTCAGCCCATGCCCCTCTTCCCCATTGCCCTGAGCGAACAGATAGCTAACCTAGCAATTAAATATTCCAACATTTTGCTGATTGGTGATTTTAACTATTGGTTTGGTGATCAAACAGGTGGCCCCAATTCTCTTGAATTCACCAACCTTTTAACGAATTTTAATTTTACACAACACATTTCTATGCCAACACACAATAAGGGCCATATATTGGACCAGGTTTGGACGACAAATCCAATCATTTCCGCCTTGAAGGTACTTCCATGCATATGGACTGACCATTTTCTGGTGACATTCCATCTTACTTTGGCCATTAGGGCTAAATCCCCCCTGGTCGAGGGCGGGACAGTCAGATGTTGGAAATCCATTGATATACTAGAGCTCACAAACTTCCTGGCCAGCTCAACACCTAGCCTGGCTCAGAATGTGGATCTTTCTGACACTCAGATCTCTTGCTGGTTAAAAACAGCAAGCGATCACTTTGCCCCTCCCAAAAAAATTAAGATAAACCGAAAGGCAGAAGCTCATAAATGGTTCTCTACCGAACTAAAGGAGATGAAACTATTACTCCGCCAGAAGGAGAGGAAATGGAGAGCTCGCTATGACCCAGGAGACAATCTCCTCTATAAACAAGAGCAGGTAAAATATAATAAAGCTATTAAGGCAGCTAAGGTCGAATATTTCTCCTCTAAGATCTTAACGTCCACCAATAAATCGAGAGAGATCTTTTCAATTGTGGATGAACTATCCAACCCTGATAGAGTATCATTTAAACCAATTCCTACGCAGGAATTATGTGATAAGTTGAACACATTCTTTCTAGAAAAGATCGCAGCAATTAAAGCTAGCATTGTATGCACTCCATCTGCCGAGATTCCGCCTGACTCCTTCAGGAATGTACTATGGATAGTTTCCCTACGATTGATGCTGAATCGTTCATCCCCTTGCTGTCTAAAGTTAAATCTGGATCTCCTCGGGACTGTTGTCCCCACACATAATGAGGGAAGTCTTCTCCATTATTCCTCAACCTGCCCTTTCTCTACTAAATTCATCACCTACTCAAGGTTGCGTCCCGAAATCATTTAAGGACGCCAGAGTGGTCCCTTTGATAAAAAAGGTCGGCGCCGACATGTTAGAACCATCTAATTACCGCCCCATCTCCTTGCTTCCATACTTAGCTAAGGTCTTGGAGGCACATGTCGCAAAATGTATGTCCGCCTTTATAGAACAGTCTGGACACTTGGATTCCCATCAAGCCGGCTTCCGTCCAGGCCATTCAACTGAGGTGGTCATCTTGGCAGTTCTGGATGAGCTCCGTAGGGAGGCTGACACTGGAACCCCTCAAGCTTTGGTTCTTTTAGATCTGTCAGCCGCGTTCGACACGATGGACCATAAGATCTTGGTGGACCGTGTCGGGCGTGCAGGCTTTCAGGGCAAAGCCCTGAGATGGGTCACCTCCTTTTTGGAAGACCGCACACAGGCCGTTTGCCTGGCTAAATTTACAGCGTCGGGGTCGAACACCACATGTGGGGTTCCCCAGGGTTCCTCTTTGTCCCCACATCTGTTCAATCTCTATCTGCTCCCCCTGATCAAAGCTTTAAAACAGAGGAAAGTAACAATATTTAACTATGCATATGATCTGCAGCTTTCCTTCACCATAGATAATTCCATTGAATCTGTTACCAACTTTCAGGATACTATGGTGTTCATCCGCCATTGGATGGATTATAACCATCTGAAGCTGAACCACGGAAAGACGGAGGTACTGCTGATAGGAGATAGTCGTATCTCCTGGGGCCCTCACTACTGGCCGGCAGAATTAGGGCCCTTCCCCAAACCCTCCTCTTCCGTAAAAAGTCTGGGGGTGACTATTGATAGAGATCTGTCTCTAAACACCCAAGTGGGCACAGTGGTTTCTAAATGTTTCTTTCAATTGCGAAAGATCCAGAAGATACATCATTTGCTCACCCAGGCAGCACTGATACAAGTTGTGATTGGCCTAGTTTTGTCCCATCTAGATTATGCAAATTCAATCTATCTAGGCCTTCCCTCTTATCAGATCAAGAGGCTCCAGCTTGTACAGAACCAGGCGGCACGACTGATTTACCAGCAGCCCAAGTGGCAATCGGTCAGACCCCTGATAAAAAAGCTACACTGGCTCCCACTGCTCCAACGGGCCACCTTCAAAACTGCTTGTCTCACATTTAAGTCCCTAAATTGTTATAGTCCTATTTTCATCAATAACTTGATCTTGAGATACATTCCGACCCGTGATCTCCGTTCCAAACACCAAAATCTGTTGGTGAGCGCAAAGTTCAAGCGGAAGCGGCATGGCGGGTGTCGCTTCGGGTATCTGGCGCCCCAACTCTGGAACTCACTCCCATGGGAGATCCGTTACTGTCCCAATCTGCTTCAATTCAGAAAGCAGCTCAAGACATGGCTGTTCATACAGGCACATGAGTAAACCAGCCCTACTGCAGTCAACTCAGAACAGCTCGGAACAGCGCCATGAAACCTTGGTCGAAGTGCGCTTTACAAATAGGTTATAACATAACATAACATAACATAACATTGTTAACCGCTTTGCCGCCGCGACCGTCCGACGCCCACGCCCACTGTGACCGACGCATTGAAAAGGTTAAGATTAATTTATGACAATCGTTTTTTGGTAAATGCTTCATGTTTCCTCGCGCGGCCGTCACCTACCCAGCCGGACATCGGGGCATGGCACTCCTCGTCCAGCTTCTCCTGCTTTCTCACTCTACTGCTTCCTTCGGAACGACTCGCCAAGGAACGCTTTAAATTGGATCTACCTTGATGCAAAAGTCAAAAAGTCAAAAAGTTTTTATTGATTTGGTACTCAACTGAGGACCACAATTTGTATAACAAAAATGTTCAATACAATTCAATATAATGATAAGAAGGGTTTTAAAAATTTGTAAAAATTATAACAGACAAATTCATTAGGGGGGATGTTTGCATGCGGTTACAAAATCTTTAGCAGTAACTATTTTACAATTGCGATATATAGGGTCTAGATATCTTGACCTTGCAGTTACTACATTTGCAAAAGGGCATATGAATAAAAGATGCTCTATGGTCTGATTTCCCCCGTGACAGAGGGGACATGACGGGGATCTACCCGGGGACCATCTGCAGGTGAAAGTTAACACTGGCAAAATACCTAGGCGCATCATTGCGATTGTTCTCCTAGCGCCATGTGTAAGGGAATACCCTAGATATGGATGATCTTGCTTATATTCCAATAATTCAGTGAAAGGTTTGTACAGTGGTAATTTTCTGCAGTGGGAGAAATCAAGATCAAAACTCAGTTTGGGGGTAAAACATTTTAAAAAGAGTTTGAGTTGTGATGGTGTCCAAGTCAACAGAAGATCAGAGTTAATATTGGCTAATTGGAATGCCGCTGTCATGTTTCTTCGGAATATTGAATGTGAAGCATTTTCATCGAAAGACTCAATCTTTAATAAGAATCGTAATGTACCTTCTTTGGCATGAAGGATGTTATAGGCCCACCTAATTATATTAGCTACCGCTGTTGCATATGCGCTAGTAATCGAAAATTCAAGTCTTAGCGCTTGCACCGGTGTTGCTGTTGAGACTTTCAAAATTTTCCTTAATATTTTTCCTTCTTTTAGATCCATATAGGACCACTGTTTGATGGCAATATGTTCAGTGACGTACGATAAAACCGGGGGTATCTTTGCTCTGTACACCTTTAGTAAAGTGGAAAAATGTCTGTTCCCTGTAGTGGAATACAGTCTCAATAAAGCCCCGGCGTGTAGGTCAGATTTAATTTTTAGATGATTGATTTGTTTGTGGTTTTTCAGATTCTTTGAGAAGATCCTACCTAAATATGTATATTCCTCGACCTCTTCTATATATTCTTCACCCAACTTCCAACAGAACTTTACTTTCTTTTTCTTGGCGGTAAATGCGACAACTTTTGTTTTATTTAGATTGGGAATTAAAAAGTTGTCTTTCGAATATTTGTGTAGGCTGTCGAGAAGGCTTTGTAATCGAAAGGGCGTTAAATCCAACATGACTATGTCATCGGCATATAGTAAAGCATGTATGCTTTGTGTAGCGATCTTTGGGGGTAAGCTGGAGCCTTGTTGCAAATAAAATGGAAGGTCACTAAGATACAAAGAAAATAAAATCGTGCTAAGAGGCATCCTTGTTTGAGGCCATTGAACGTACTAATTGTGTTGGTCAAACCTTTTTCTCTCCCCATCTGGACTTGGCACCATGTTTTGTTGTGGAGAATGACAACAACCCTTAGCAGTTGTTCGGGGATACCCAGCCTCCTCAATTTGTTCCACAGAGTTGGTCTGTCCACCCGGTCAAAAGCTGTTGAGTAATCAATGAAGGCTGCGTATATTGGTTGTGATCTACCTACTGTATATTTGTCTAATATAGACTGAAGAGTTGCTATATTGTCTATGACAGAATGGTTGGGTCTAAATCCTGCTTGGAACATTGGTATCAGACCCTGCGAGAATGCCCAAGATTTTAATCGATCTAATACTTCTGCGGCAAAAAATTTCCCAGACGCATCCATCAGTGCTATTTGCCGATAATTACTGGCTGTATTTTTGTTCCCTTTTTTATATATTGGAATAATTATACTACCCAGCCAGGATTTCGGTATTTCTCCGGTTTCGAAAATGTAATTAAAAAGAGGAGAAAGCAGCAAGCTCCATTCCTTGGGGTCAGTTTGGAGGACCTTGATAGGAATTTGGTCGGGTCCAGAAGCAGCCGTGCTTCTCGCTTTTCTAATGTGGGTTGCAATAGAGTTTGACAAGATCTTAATGATTTTAGTATTGTTCCATTCCGAAATGGAATCGGAGTCCTGCCCTGAAAGGTTAGGTGGGTTGGATTTATATAAATCGTGTAGGTATATTTCCCAGTCCTTTGGCGAGACTGGAATAGCATCGAGTTTCTTTTTGGATCCAGTCATATTAGCAATTAAAGACCAGTATTTTCGTTGATTATGATCTCTAGCAGCTATTTGAATATCTACCCAGTTACGGTCATGCAGTTTTTTTTATGCTTATTTTTTTCTCTTTGTATTTGGTTTTTCAGTCTATTGATTTCTGCCTGTGTTGTTAGTGAAAAATTCAGATGTTGTGCTCGAATTAGTCTGTTGAGTTTTTTTGCAACAGGAAAGTTCCGATTTTTATTTTTATTAGTTGTTGTACTTTTCCCGTAAGTGGCTTGTTGAGTTTTATTTAAAAGTGTGTTTTTAAGGTTATTGATTATATATTCAAAATTTGTGATAGGATCATCTGAATGAATGGTAGTTAGTAATTGAGTATGGGTGACCAGAGTTGTAATATTGTCCAAAGTAGAGGAGTTCCAAAAGATCCGCCTCTGGCTAATATTAATTTCAGTTGTGCTTTTCTGGAATGGTGCCTGTTTAGTGAGGGAGGTATATGCCATCCATAGAGTAGTTAGGTGTAACAATGCGTGGTCGCTTTCCTCTGTAAAGTAGACATTCAGATGCGTGACTGACTCCTTTTGATCCAATCCGCAAATTAGGTAATCGAGAATAGAAGGGGTTCCATTTCCCCGTCTGGTCTGTGATGCTGGTATATCGCCTTTAGTATTACCGTTAAGTATTATCCCGTTTATGCTTGGTAATAGAGATAAAAGCAACCTACCTCTTTTATCAGATTTATTACCCTTAGGAAATTTTGGAAATGGCATTGCCAATGATTCTTCTTTAGCTGAATTGGCCCATTTTCTGATTTCACTATTTGAAATTTTTCCATTCAGGTCGCCCATTATTAAAAATGGCATTTGGGTACGATCATCAAGGATATAGCTGATTGTGTCCATTATCTCGTCAAAAAGGACATCGTAGTTATTCCCTGGTGGAGCATAAATATTAAAAAGCAATATTGCTTTTCGAGGACCTGTGGATAGTGAACTCAAAGCCACCTTAATACACTGCAGGTTTTCACACTTTGTGTCAATATTTTGTTGGTTCCATAGGTATTTTTCACTTAGGAGGATTGCCAATCCACCCCTTGCGTGGCCACGATTCGATTTCTTTGCGGGAATGTCGTAAACGTAATATCCTTTCTGACAGAAGGTTGTGATTGCCCAAGTTTCCTGGAGGACCAGGATATCAGGATGGTTTTTTATGGCATCGGTCATTTTGTTGGTAGTTTTCCCCGCCATATTCCATGATGTGATGCTCAAGCCATTACTAAACAGAATATTGCTGTTGGTTAATTATTTTGTTACTGTTAAGTGTCTCTGATATCCAATCCCAAGATTTGGGTGATTTTTCGACAATACTTCCTTCTGAATCTTTACTCCATACTGTCCTTTCTCCTTCGTTCACTTGGATTTTTAAAGTGTTATTACCCAGAGCGTATGGTACCGGCTCTTCCCAATTATTGAAGGATTTATACTGACGTTTACTTAGTGTAGAAGGGTTAAAAGGTCCGTTAAATCCTTTGTTGTGTTTAATATTCCTGGGTTCAGATCTTGCAATTACATCGTAACCGTTTTTGTGTAATGTTTCTTTCTCACTGAGAATTATCCCTGGGAGTACTGGAGACCAGAATAGTACCAACGCTAATTTGTTATTTTCTTTTTTCGGAAAAGTCACCAAATCTAACTCATTACTTGTGAGCAAATGCAGAGAAGGTATTTGTTGAAGAATGTTGACTATTCTCCCACGGTTCAGTGGCACGTTGTCAGTGGGGAAGAGTTCTTCAATTATGAGATATTTTGATGTTATTCCTTCCCCAAGTGTAGATTTACTGGTGTCTTTTTCTAATATTCCTTTAGTTATCAGCCCAGTTTTACAAAGTGGTGTGACCGGAAAGTATACATCTGCTTTTGGATTTAAAGGTTTCGCTTTCAATATAGTTTGGTTAAATGAGGATACCTCAGATTTTGTAGCATTAGAGTTTATGAAGACTTTTTTTTCCTCAGCAGTTATTGTCGGAGTTGTTTGTTTTTGGAATCTGAGTTTGCGCACCTTTTTTTTGTGAATTCTTCTTAATAACTTTCTTTTCCTTTTGTTCCCTTTTGCGCTTATGACTCCATCTATATCTGAGGATTCATCCTTGGGATCATTTTCTAGATCTTTTTGAGTGGTTATTACATGGGTATCACCGACCTGCTCGAGTTCATGTGAGACTGATTTATGCGTGGATTTCAAGAAGATGGTTGGTTCTTCTTTGAAAAGTTTCTTGAGTGAGTAAGTTGTAGATAATGTGTTGTTCATTTTTGATTCCTTTGTTTTTATTTCCAGTTTTTCTACTTGAGATGTTTGTGTGCTTTTATCGAGTTTGTCAGGGGACTGTATTTTTGTAGTGCAATTAGCCAATTGACCATCAAGGTTTAGCGTTTTGTCGTGTTCTTGTTGTTTTTTTATTGCATTTGATGAGTCGTTTTTCCTTTTTTCCTCAACGAGAAATTTCAGTATTCCAATTTGGACATCAAGGGTGTCGTCTGAGTTTGCTAGAATATGACCTAAATGGGTCAGAACTGATTCCAGTATTTCCTGCAAGATGAAAAGGGCTTTTGACGTAGGTGTTGCAGGAATTGTTGAATTTTGGTTTGGGAAAAAAAGGATCGAGAAAAGACTCATGTACTGAGTAGTGATGAATTGATTTTCCTACAGAACTGATGTTTAAAATATTTTGAGTTAATGGTATTTCGGAGTTATTATTTGGTGACTTTATGTTGTTACACAAAGAAGCTTCAAGGCAGGTTTGACTCCCTGAAGATTTTATCAACTTTAAGGGTGTAGAGTGAGATAACTCATGATCCATTTTATGTTTGTCCTCAGTTAGCAACTTTTCTATTTGGTTACACTCGAAGTCTAAGGCACTTGAGTTGTGTGCGCGTTGTTGGTTCGGAGACGAAGGAAGTTTTTCCTCCTTGTTTTCCATAAGGTCAGTGTTGTTTCCTGCTTCAGAGTTGGTTGAGAATATTTGATTATTCGGTGATAGAGCAGAAAAGTATTTTGTGATTGCAGAAGTACTAGATATTTTGTCGTGCTTCAATGCTTTCTCAGAGGATTTCCTAACCGCTTCCTCAATTCCCAAACGTTTCATATATATTGTGCGCGATCGTAGTTTTTTCAAGGCCATTGAAGTTACATGGATATCCGCTGATGAGAGAGAGGATTACTATAGCTCCACTAGGACAGGTTCAAAAGATTTCCTAGGAGAATTATTGGGAGAAAGAAAGTGCCAGTTTAATAAATATGGAGATATCAGTAAAATTTCCCTGATCCTGTACCTTGATGGTATACTTAGAACCTCTGATTTATCTTGCCACGACCCTCACTAGGAATTTGATGTTAATCGCTTAGCGTTCCCTGGGGTCTGACGCGAATATGGGGTGGCCCGTCCCGTCCTCAGTCGTCCACGGACGGCCACAGACGGCCCGCCCTTTGCCCGGGCTTCGCCCCGAGCTTCGACCCGCGCGCGTCCTGCGATGCGCGTAACAGGACTTGTTTAAGTAATATTGGTGTATCTAATTGTTGGGGCGTGGCACTGGGAGGGGGCGCGGCTCACGCGGGAAGAGGACCAGCTGGGAGGTGTTGTATGCTGGTCCTCGCAGTCCCGGGGCCGGCGCCTCTCTCTCCTCTGCGGCCACAAGGTGTCTCTAGCAGAATCCAGCGACGAGTTAGCAGGTAAACTGCTTCACAGGCTCCAGGGGAAAAACGAACAAAGCACAGCAGAGCAGATCAGGCTAGCAGCAGCGTCAGTCTCACGAGCGGCCCCCGCGAAGCGGGGGCCGCGAGAAGTTATCGGACTGGCTGGGGGCGTGGCACTGGGAGGGGGCGCGGCCCACGCGGGAAGAGGACCAGCTGGGAGGTGTTGTATGCTGGTCCTCGCAGTCCCGGGGCCGGCGCCTCTCTCTCCTCTGCGGCCACAAGGTGTCTCTAGCAGAATCCAGCGACGAGTTAGCAGGTAAACTGCTTCACAGGCTCCAGGGGAAAAACGAACAAAGCACAGCAGAGCAGATCAGGCTAGCAGCAGCGTCAGTCTCACGAGCGGCTCCCGCGAAGCGGGGGCCGCGAGAAGTTATCGGACTGGCTGGGGGCGTGGCACTGGGAGGGGGCGCGGCTCACGCGGGAAGAGGACCAGCTGGGAGGTGTTGTATGCTGGTCCTCGCAGTCCCGGGGCCGGCGCCTCTCTCTCCTCTGCGGCCACAAGGTGTCTCTAGCAGAATCCAGCGACGAGTTAGCAGGTAAACTGCTTCACAGGCTCCAGGGGAAAAACGAACAAAGCACAGCAGAGCAGATCAGGCTAGCAGCAGCGTCAGTCTCACGAGCGGCCCCCGCGAAGCGGGGGCCGCGAGAAGTTATCGGACTGGCTGGGGGCGTGGCACTGGGAGGGGGCGCGGCTCACGCGGGAAGAGGACCAGCTGGGAGGTGTTGTATGCTGGTCCTCGCAGTCCCGGGGCCGGCGCCTCTCTCTCCTCTGCGGCCACAAGGTGTCTCTAGCAGAATCCAGCGACGAGTTAGCAGGTAAACTGCTTCACAGGCTCCAGGGGAAAAACGAACAAAGCACAGCAGAGCAGATCAGGCTAGCAGCAGCGTCAGTCTCACCTTGAAGCAGCTCTGTTTCAATCGGAAAACCCTAGAGGGCGGTGGATTGATCGGAGACCTGATTCCTCTCTTCCCGAACGTCCCATTGCCCTCCGAGCCAGCTGTCTGCCCCGACGCCGGATCATCTGCAGTGATGAAATGTAATTGAGGGTGGGTGCCGCGGTGCTGTTGGACCCGAACTTCCCGCCTGCAATTCAATCATTCTACGAACGGCTCACTTGCCCAGCCCCCGCTGCTGCTTTGCTGCCGCCATCTACACCATACTGGCTGTCTGCTCTGGTGTGTGCCTTCCAGGTAGGGGGGTGCGGGAGCTACGTCCTGCGGTCTCTTCATCATCGGTTCCCCCGTGGTCCAGAGCCTCTACATGCCTTCTACAGCCTGCTGTCCACATTTGGTTTCGTTGCTGCCTCCCCCCTTTGACTCTTGGCACTTAAATACTGCGCTCTGGTTCTTCCTTATGGAATTTTGGGTTTTGGACATCCCGCCGTTTTGCTGTTGGACTCAGTTGATACCCTCGACTCTGACACGCCATCTTGCAGGACCCCAATCTTTCCCCCTTTCCTCCGGTCTTCCCCTGATGATCCTCTATCGTTTTTCTCCTTCTTCCTGGTCTCCTCACCCTCTCTCACAACAATACTCTTGTCCCCCTCTACCTCCCCCCACCACTTTTCCACTCACTCTGTTATGATTGTGCAACTAATTGTTTAATTTATCGTACCTATGACTTGTACCTATAACCCTGACTCTTGTGACTTATTTACATCCCGCCATTTCTTTATGAAGCTGGTCTCCGTTGATTTCCATGACCCTGACCCGCCATCTTGTATGACCCCTGTCCCTCCCTTCCTTCCTCCCTCCTGACTCCTTCTGATGACCCGCAAACGTTTTTCTCTTTTGCTGAACGCCCTTACCCCATAACCCCTCAGCTGCCTTTCTCCCCTCCCAGCTTTTCCCTGACTACTATTCTTATCCCCCTTTTCCATATTCTGCCTCTTATTACTTGTCTTTTCTTTGTAAATTGCTGTGAAATATGTTTAAATTACTGTACATTGTAACTCGTTATGTTGGGTTCTTATGTAAAGCGCTCTGATACCTCCGGGTCTAGCCAGCGCTATATAAAACTCAATAAATAAACCTTCAATTACGGTTGAAGTTTCTAAACAGGAAGTTTAGGAAAGGCTAAGTTCTACAAGGGAGCCAAAATTCTTACTTTTGTTACGGGCAGGTTCGTCAGACATTGCTGCGGTTTCCCCCGATCCTGAACAGTAAATGGGAGGGGTTGAGGCATACTTAAATAATCAGAAGTTGACCTTAATTGAAAACAATTAGGTCCGACAAAGGAATAAGCTGCAGTGCGTCCTCGCCGTCATCTTTGTTATCAAGGGAAAAAAAGACCACAAGAGAAGAAATACTTTGGAAAATATATGTAAATACATAGTGGTTGATTTTGAAAGGATATATTTTACTTGGAATATATATTGATCACTGAAGTTTTTACAGTGGGAATGTCATGTTATGAGAATAACATACAAGGTGGAAGTTACATTTAAACATTATAGGAATTTTAAATTCTAGGTGTGCAAATGTAGCTTAAAATGTGTATACGTGAAATTTGGTTGGAACCAAGGTATAATACTAAATAGTGGGTATGATTGATCATTTTGTGATTTTGGTCCTGTTTGGAGTATGAAATTTAGGTTGGAATGTGGCCTAGTGAAATATCTCAAACAGTGTGGGTTTTTTGTAATTTTTTGTGAACTAGTGGGGCTTGAGGTTTTTGTGTGTGATGAGTTGTCATTTCTTAAGTGTAATGTGATATATTTAGGTTTATATAGTTTTGATGAAACTGCTAGAGGTATTATCTGGCACATTGAGGTGAATATACCATGTTGGTTTGCTCTGTCTGGTCTTTTGCTGCGGGAATATTTACACGTTCATATGGCGACTCTGTCATGTTTCAATAATTAAAAGAAAGCCAGGGTATATTGTTGTTGAGGCCTTAGTTGTACGTTTTGAGACGGTACACCCAGTGCTGTTCTTTTACAAAAAGTTGGTGTTCTGCCTTGTTCTCTGTGTCCAGGGTTTCTAGAACCACCCAGCTCAGGTCATTGGTGGTATGGTTGGATGCCAGGAAGTGTTTGCTCATATGTGTGGTTGCCTTACCACATCTAATGTTGCTTCTGTGTTCTCCAATGCGTAATTTTATTTTGTGACAAGTCATGCCAATGTACTACAGATTACAGGGACAGGTAATCATGTAAATCACATGTGTGGTGTTGCAATTTGTGTGTCGTTTAAGGGTCCAATTGTTGCTGTCTATCAGTTTTAGAACTTTAGTTGTTTTAGTGAGGTGACAGACTGAGCATGATCCGCAGGAGTAGTGTCCTTTTATCGGTGCAATGCCCCAGGTTGTTAATACAATTCTTATCTCTGTTCGTGCCAGATGCTGTATGGTCTGAGCTAAGAAGCAAAGTAAGAGTACCTCTGGGACCGTCAATTCTCAATTTTACTGGAGGCGTTGGTATTATTGTTTTACATACGTCAATTTCAATAATTGAAAACTGTAATTTTAATTATTTTAACATATAAGATAGATAGATATCACCTCTTTTTTTTATGTCTTTACAACAACAATCAACACAGCCTGATTAATTACTTTCAAATATTCTTTTGCATAAAGATTTTACTTCTTTCATAGAAAATCAAATTTTGATTCTTTTGGTGCTATATTTTACATGTGATTTGTATACGTACACTTACATATAGCCATTTTTCTGTAAGCAATGAACAAATATCAAAAGCCAGCACAATATACATATATATCTATACACAAAATCATTCAAAGAATCCGGGTTTGTAGTAATCCTACTGTCGTTTTATATCTATATCGGAATACATAGGGCTCAAATTATCCTCGATAGACTTTCACTGAGTGGTCCTACAATAAAAAACTGTGCTCAGAGTGAAATTCAAGAATCATTTGAAGTTTAGACCTTCTTGTCTTTGCTAAACTTATTGGATCCTTTAACAATCCCAATGTATTACTAATACTCTGAGTCACGTGCAGATGGAGGCGAATAGTGTTGGTGCCGACGCGTTTCGACATTCGTGCTGGGGACCGGGAGGATTTCTAGGAAGGTCTTCCTCAGGGCTGGGGCTGTGCGTGTGGGATTTGGTGATCTAAAGTGCAGGGAATTTCATGGGACTTGTTCCATAGCCCCGTTCTTGAGGACACTGAAGGTTTACATCTTCTTCTTCTCGTGTAATCCTTTTCCTTTTATCTGTCTTTATTGTAGGGGCTGGTTTCGAGAGCAGTTCTCGGTATCGTTTGCAGAAGCTGCTCCAGCGTTTCTTTCCGCAGCTCGTAACTTCCTGGTTGGTGACCTTCCTAGCAATCCTCCCAGTCCCAAGCACGAAGGTCGAAACGGTCAAATGACGGCACTAAATTCAATGCCACGCCACAAAAGTGTGAAACACGAACGTAAGAAAAGCTGCAAAGACGCCAATCGCGATACAAAAATCCACGAAAACCAGCGACAGGCCTGCAATTCACACGCGTCAGGCGGGAACAATCACCATAAAAGTAGAAAAAAAACAGACAAACAAATGCCAAACAGCAGCGAAGCACAATTGACGTTGCCGGAGCAAGTACGGAAGAGAACCAGAACCCCACAAGCCCCCCAGAGGACCACCCTGGGACCTCGGGGTCAGGGAAGGCCAAGGAGAAGAAGAATAGGAAGACCGCAGGAAAACAGCATCCTGATAACGGAGGTGGTAGAACACCATCAACAACTGTTTGTCACCTCCACTGTGTCATTGGCAACCAAAAATGGACTATGGCAGTCCATTGTGGACAAGGTGAGTGCAGTCGGAGTGCTGAAGAGGACAATGGAAGAGGTCAAGAGGCTCTGGAATTATGTCAAGTGCAAAACCAAGCTGAAACTCGCCAACAACCGGAAGGCAGCAATGCAGACTGGAGGTGGGAGTCCTGTGCCACAGGAGGAGCTGGACGATACGGTGGAAATGGTGCCCACAGTCATCAGTGGGGAGACGGTGGCAGGAGTCCACATCTCCACCCCCTGAAGTGTCAGTGCCACACAGTGCGGCAGACCTTCCACCTCCGGCCACTGATGTGTCACTGCCACACAGTGCTGGAGACAGAACACCACCACCCACACTTGAGGCACATGAAATGGCAGAGGACAAAGATGCAGATGAATCTGCCCTCATGGTAAGAAGGACATAGTAGCATGCCTCTCTGCCATAGGGCCGGCTTCAGCTTGGTTCTGCACTCTGCATCATCACCTTCCACTGTCCCCCAATGCACTCTGCGACACTCACCTTGGGCCTCGACGTGGACTGCCATATGCTGTTTGATCGCCAATGACAGAGCAATCAGACTGCGGACTGAACTCTTCCTCGTCCTTTGGATTGGTCATTCCCTGAAGGACTCTGGCTGGCCCTCCATGGGCCAACATCGTCATGTGGGGTTTGCATGGCCCTGTACTGCTCCAAATGCAACTCTCCACTGAGTGCGCATTAAACATTCATAATCACACAGATGTGTCATGTCCATGGTCTTTCAAGTGTGGAAGTATGGATGAAGGTAGGCTCACCGAACTTCCCTTATGTCTATGTGGCTCATGTCGTAGAACAGGGGTCACAGGGTGACACATTGCCAAATACAGTCCGGGTGGCGCTGACACAACAACAGGGACACACACATGAGTTACTTCCCTGTCCAGCCCAGTAAGGAACCACGCCCTGGGTCATTGTTCACACCCTTACGCTGGATTGGCATACGCCAGGCCAGCCCACTCCGCTTATGCTTACGCTCACAGGCGGGGACGGCAACGCTACATGTCCCAGGTCTTCCCGGTAGTGATCTGCTGATCACAGGTCTAGTTGTCACCATGCCACAGCCACTCCCTCATGGCTGGTTTACACCCACACCACACCCATCCAGCACACACATAACAGGACATGTGACCTTGCCAATAAAAAAAGCCGGGCGAACGTGGTGGATGCCATTTCCACTCACTATATATGGGTGCCCTTGTGTGCTGTACATGTAGGCATGAGGGCCTAGGGCCCGGCAACGTCACATTCCCAGGGCCAGAGGATGCTGTCATCCGCAACACGATACCCAATCATACAGGGTCCATGACTTTGGGGGCACAGACTTAGTGGCACCGGATACATTGCGGCTGGCACAGGCACACCGCCATGGGACAGTGATTTCCGGTGCACTGAGGTAGGGGCACCTTAAGTGCTGAGCGGGTGTGCAGCCTGCGATGATGCCCCGTCCCGCCATTGTGGACTGCTCAGGATTTGTGTGCCCTGCTGTACCGCAGTGTAGGCCAGAGCCAGCGGGCAGCGTGGGCCTACCGCCACATGGCGTCGCATCCCAGATCACAGAGTTAGTGGCACCTCAAGGGCTGTCCGGGTGTGCAGCCTGCAATGATGCCTTGTGCACTGGTATGTCCTCTGTCATGGCAAAATCAAGACCCAGAAACAAATGTGAGACCTGGTGGCCTGTGGAGCAGGGCTGCATGATGTGAAGGGTACCATGTCCGGGGGCCACAGGCTTGCACCAGCACATGGTGGGCACTCATTGCGACACGCCGGTGGTGCTAGGTGTGCAGTGAGGCCTGGGTGCGCAGGGACGGGCATGCCACGCTGGGCGGCAGGAGGGGCTGGGGCGCAGCTGCCTGGGTGCGCAGGGGCGGGCATGCCGCACTGGGTGGCGGGAAGGGTTGGGGTGCAGCTGCCTGGGTGCGCAGGGGAGTACAGGTGATGGCGTTGTGTGCAACTGTATGTACTTTGCCATTCATGTATCTGGTCTCTGTTCCAGATGACGGACCTGTTTCAGATATGGGACCTGGTGTACTGCACTACATACCGGCACATGGTTAGAGACACACTCGCATCAGCAGGTGAGCAGAGAGGCCTGGGTGTGCAGTGTCGACACTCTCTCTCCCTGTCCCTCTCTTCTTTTCTCTGTGTCTCTCTCCCCCTCTCTGTCCGCCTATCTCTCTCTCCCCCCTCTCTGTATGTCTATCTCTCTCTTTCCCTCTCTGTGCGTCTTTCTCTCTCTCCCCCTCTCTTTCCGTCTTTCTCTCTCCCCCTCTCTTTCAGTCTTTCTCTTTCTCCCTCTCTGTACATCTTTCTCTCTCTCCCCCTCTCCTTCCGTCTTTCTCTCTCCCTCTCTTTCAGTCTATCTCTCTCCCCCTCTCTTTCCGTTTTACTCTCTCTCGCCCTCTTTCTCTTTCTCTCTGTATCTCTCTCTCCTTTGTGCTCTCTCTGTCCTTTGATGTGCGCAAGACACACCTTCTCATCATGATTTTTGTCTTGCAGGCTGTGACCTACTGATTGTCCCGAGGAGCGCTGCCATGTGTCTTCATTTCTGTTCTGTGCTTATTTGAATACATTTTCATTTGGTAATTCGAAGGTGAATGTGTGATGCTTATTTTTGTGAAAACACATGCATATCACCAAATGTGATTGTGCGACATCAGGCGGATTATTTGGTACATGATTCCGTGTAGTTGATGTGGCATGTCTTTGACCGGGGGGTCGGGGGGGGAGGGGGTCCCGGGGGTGGTGGCGGTGGGTATTGTGTCCCTCTTGGGTGTCCGGGCTGCATGATCTGCATGATAAGTGGCTCCATGGCATCTGTTGCCCTTCAGGTGTAGCTCTGGGCTAGGCTCCCTTTTGTGGTTCAGGCTGTGGTCTGACTTCACACCAGGTCAGAGCAGGTGTTCATTTCCTGCTGCTAACGCGCCTTATCTCATGTTTTGTGGTCTTATCGTTGAACTGGCTGGTCGTTAAGAATGTTGTGACGTGGTGTTGTTGCGGCTTTTTGCATGGGAACGCCTACTCTGCATCTCATTAACGATAGTTGCGGGGGTCAGCTGTGGTGATATTTTTTGCGGCTGGTATCGCAGGTAAACTGGTGCTATGGGCTGTTAGCCCCAGCTTGTGAATGGGGCGATAAATTTATCGCGACTTTGGCTGCGATAAAGTGCAGATAACATGGCGATAACTCCTTGAGAATATGTCCCTATGTTTCTTACAAAATGACACTTGAAAAACCACAAAGACATTGAACAATGTTAAATTAATTATTCATTTTATTTATTTTGATTGTTTTGATTAGAGATTACTTCTTTGTTTTGTTAGAAAGGGGTAGTGATGCCATGTTCTCATATAGAGTTTAGAATGTGGCATGCAGTCATGCCCACATATAGAATGTTAGGGGTTTGAATATAAACAAGAGGTTAAACAGCTGAAGCTCAAGAGGAGAGCAGGAGCCACTCCATTGTGCTGATAATAAACAGATTTTGAAGAGTAAATCTAGCTCTGTATTGTCACAAGGGGTAGAATCCATGCAAAAATGTAAGAGGCTTTCGGAGAGTGGGAGAGGTTAGGTGGATGTAAAGGAAGAAAATAGTTGAAGCAAGGTAAGAGGCTCCATGGAGAAGAGTGGTGAAAAGCGAAGCATGGAGGGAAGAGGCGGATGTTAGAGGGGCAGAACATGCAAAAGGAGGGTAAAGGCAGGAATGACATGAAACATGGAGAGTAGATCATGGAGGGGAGTTGTGGATATAAGGGGGCAGAATCACCAAGAAGAAGTTGGGGGAAAAGCGAGAGGTTGATATAAAGGGGGAAGAACTAGTGAACAAAATATGAGGCTAGAGGGAAAGATGAGAGGTGAAAAGTAGTGTATGGATAGACGAGGTAGATATAAGATAGGCAGAACCATAAGAAGAACATAAGTGGTGGGAGAGGGAATGCTGAGAGGTGGATGTAAGAGGGCATGGCCACTAAGAGCAGGTGAGAGGCTGGGGGGAGTGGCAGCAGAGAAGTGGATGGCCGAGGGATAGAATTAGTGATAGGCAGTTCCAGACTGGGGAGGAAGGAGAGGTGATGTGTACATCAGGGAGGTATGGGGTGGTTGTAATAGGGGCTAAAATAGTGAGAAAGGTAAAAGATGGGGGAGATAGCAGGTATAGTGTAGAGCATGAAATGGAGTGGTGGATGTAGGAGAAGCAGAAACAGTGAGACAAGATAAGAGACTGGAGGGTGTGAAAGAGGAGAGGTTGGTGTAATGGGGACAGGCCAACATACAAATTTTAGGAAACCCTAGGGATAGATGAGAGATGAAGGGCAGCGCATAAATGGTAGAAGTAGATATAAGAGAGGCAGAACCAGCAGGAGGGCACAAGTGAAAGAGAGAGAGTGTGGTGAATGTGGAAAGGTAGATTTAGATGGACAGAACGAATGAAAAGGGTAAGTGGCAGAGGGAGAGATGCTGTGAAGCATAAAGCATGGAGGAGAGAGGTCGATATAAGAGTGGTATAACCAGAAAGAGAAAGGACAAAGCTACAAGAGAGACAGGTATAAAAGGGGCTTAATCCCCAAGATAAGGTTAGAGGCTGGGGAGAAATGAGAAGACTGCAGCATAGAAGGGGGGGATAAGCGAAGGAGGGGCAGAATCAGAGAAAAAAGATAAGAGGCTTTGGGAGGATAACAATGGGGAGGTGGATGTAAATGGGCCAGAACCAGTGAAAGACTTCAGAGGTTGGGGAGAAGATGAGAGGTAAAGCTAGTGCATGGATAAAATTCATGGATATAAGAGAGGCAGAACAGCAAGAGAACATATGCAGAGTGGAGAGAGAGAGAGAAAGAATGATGAGATGTGGATTGAAGAGGGCAGAAAGATCAAGAGATTGTACAAGGTTAGAGGGGAGAGGGGTGAGGGGAGAAGAGGATCTTACATGGGCAGAAAAATAAGAGAAAGTTAAAGGCCTAGCAAGAGACGAAAAGGAAATCCGGGAAGTAGAAGTCACTGTAAGAGGAGCAGAATCAGAGAGAGAAGGTAAGAGGAGATAGGGGAGGAGAAAGGGAGTGGTCTATTTAACAGGGGCAGAACCAGCGAGAGAAGATAAAAGTAAAGGGAAGAAAGAAAACGGATAGGTGAATTTATGATGGCAGAACCATCAGAGAAGATAAAAGGCTGAGTGGAGAGGTAGAAGGTGAAGTGGAGGACAGGGAAGGGATACATGGATGCAAGACGGTCAAGACCAACAAGAGAAAGAGAGAAGCTGCGTGGAAAGATGAGAGAAAAATGAGAGGTAAAGACTACAGGGAAAGATTGATGCAAGAGTGGCAGACTCAGCAAGAGAATGAAAGACACTTGGGGAGAGATATTGGGTGAAGATGAGATAATGCAGTAATGAAGTGGATATAATAGAGGCTTGTGAGAAATCAGGTTGTTGGTTGAGATCAGGATGTGAGCCCTATTCAACCAAACAGCCACAATCCTTGTCAGGGAGAACCACAAAAGTCAGTAAATCCTGTGCTTAACCCTTTGGTAAGCTGGCACAAAAGCAGTCGGACTTAACCTAAAGGCAATGTGTACAGTATGTATGCAGGACACAAACAGTAGAAAACAATAGAAAAGTGAGAACACAACACCCGAAAAATTCTATACCAAGTAAAATTCAATAAATAATTTGACACCTACACAACTCACGCTGTCCAGCATTGGTTTCAGTGAGGCTTTGTGTGACTCTACAACAGTTCTGATGAGGGTGGCAGCCATGCGGCGAGGCTTTGTGGGGCTTTGCATTTCCCTGTCTCGATTCCGATGAGGCCGGTAAGGGTTTGTGGGGCTTCCTGTCACTTGGCGTCGGTTCTGATGAAGTTTGCTGCTGTGTGGCAACGCTTTGTGTCCTTTTCTGTCACGTCCAAAGAAGCTTGCAGCTGTGCAGTGATACTTTGCAGTGCTTTGAGTTACTTTTTGTCAGATGTGCTGGAAGCTTCAGTTACGCCAGGAAGAGTTCTCTTTGATGCAAGCCAAGGGCCCACGACCTAGGCAGGCACCACTTGGGGGATCAGGAACTCGCATTAGCTGAGGCCAGCAGGGCTCAGGCAAGTCGAGTTACAAGTACAGTGCAGCAGGTCATCAGGGCACAGTTGCAGGGAGGCCTCTAGAGCTTGTTATGTCTCTGTAGAGCAGAACAGGAGGTCAGTAAACTGTCCTTTGGAGTTTCACAGCCAGAGATGACGGGAACAGTTTAAATCTTCCTTCACAGCAAGCAGGGCAGGCCTCAAGCAGCAGAGCGTCCTTCTTCTACAGTATCAATAGGTCCAGGAGTGTATTGAAGATTGGATCTGATGGTCCTGTTTATATACCTGGTGCCGACTTTAAAGTGGGAGAAGCTTCTGGAGTTTCCCACACAGAGGTGTCTGTAATTCCCTGCCTAATTGCCCTGGTCCCAATCTGTCTGGGGGTACAATAGGCTGGTGTGTCCTTTGTGTGTGAACTGAGCCAGTACATTCGAAGTTCAAGTTTGGTAGGTGACAGCCACATCCTGCCAACACCCAAACCCTCTAGTGTGATACTCTCTGGGAGGAATACACAAAGGCCAACTGCCAACAACAACTCGTCATGTGACCCAGGAGCAAGGTGCAGGCACCAAATGATTAGCTCAAGAAAATGCCAATTTTCTAAAAGTAAATTTGAATGTCACTTATGAATCCCCCGGATAGTGGATTCCAACATACGAATGTAAATAACTTTTGTGTAATCAAAAATGAGTAAATCATATACAAACGGTGTATTCTTTTTAAATAGAAAATGTATAATCATATAAATCAGGTTTGAGGGTACAATACAGTCTTTAAGTAAACAAAAGTGACAGAGATTGACACTCCTTCAAATGAAAAACATCTACAATTAACTTGAGTACAATACCCATTTCTGATACCTATTTCCAAAAAGGAATTCTTCCTGCATATTAGGTAAAGAATTACATACAACTTTATTGTTTCATAAAAGAAAATGGGTATGTTGGGCGACATTTCGGTCTTCTTACGTTATGAATCTATGAGACCATCTTCAGGACAGAAACATTCTTATGTAGAGAGAAGACCCTTTATCAAGGAATGTATCTTATCTGGGTTGGATTTACAGGTAAATTATTCAAAACAAATTTCAAAACTTGTATCACCTGTCAATCAATGAAGACTACTTAAAACCGAGCACGTTGGAACAACCATCTTCCATAAACCTTAATGCCGTCAAAGTTTGGCATATGAATCGTTGTAAGCAGTAAAAGGTGCCGAAGTCATTCAGGGTCCTGGCACGGTGTATCCATCAGAATTGGGTATTGTACTCAATTGACTTGGTGATGTTTTTCATTTGAAAGACTATCAATCTCTGTTATTTTTGTTGATATAAAGACTATATTGTACCCTCAAACTTAATTTTTATGATTATACATTTTCTACTTAAAAAGAATACACCTGTTTGTATATGATTTACTCATTTTTGACTACACAAAGGTATTTACATTAATACGTTGGAATCCACTATCTGGGCAATTCATAAGTTATATTATGATATATTGTTTCTTCATAGCAAAGCAGATTCCCTTGTAGGTATCTGTACCAGATAATAGATTTTGTTACCCAAACCTACAAGGGTATATCAGGTTACCCAATCAATATTATAACTTTCTAAAAGTAGCATTTTCAGAGCTGTGAGGGTTTTAAATTACAACACTAAACTTGGCTTTCCTACCTGCTCCCAATCAAAATTTTTGTATTAGACAACAGGAGAAAAATCCATAAACCACGTTGAGATTTGGGTAGGTACGTGAAAAAAAAAACAATATCTCAACCGGTATCATTAGACAGGACAGTTAGACACGTTTGTAAAATACATTACACAAAGGAAAAAGGAGACTCTCAATGGGTTTTTGAAATGTGCACATGGCATCATATAATTAAGCACAAATTTGAATGAAAAGAAGTACAGTTGTGACAGCATTGTAGGCAAGAAATTGCGTGAACAACCCGAATTGGACTTGGTGCTCGATTGTGTACGTGACACAAAGGCTGGGGACACAAGTGACAATGTGTCATCAGCGAAAGACTGCGCAAGGTGCAAACGTGAGCAAATATATACAGTGAATATAGTGGTTCAAGACAATGATTTACAAGGTGTTTTTGAAAATTGATTAAAAAAATTTTGAACTATGAGAGGAGTGTGCCATCAGTTGGGCTGACAGGGCGACGACGTCTCGATCTAATTACTTAGGATAATCTTCAGGACCGGGTTGAAAATTTAGATGGTGCTGGGTGTAGAAACGATAATAGACGTGTAAGCCGTGTCCGTGGAGACATCAGTGGTACGGGAGGCTCCTTTCTGCCCTACAATCAAGGTTGTGGGAGCGGGACCTCAGGTTATGGAGTGAATCCGGCGAGGGGTCGGCGTTGTAGTCAACTGTGTACCGCCACGATCGTGATTATATAAAGACTGTATTGTACCCTCAAACTTGATTTTTATGATTATACATTTTCTGCTTAAAAGAATACACCAGTTTGTATATGATTTACTCATTTTTGACTACACAAAGATATTTACATTAATACGTTGGAATCCACTATCTGGGTGATTCATAAGTTATATTATATTATATTGTTTCTTCATAGCAAAGCAGATTCCCTTGTAGGTACCTGTTTCAGATAATAGATTTTGTTACCCAAACCCACAAGGGTATATCAGGTTAACCAATCAATATTATAACTTTCTAAAAGTAGCATTTTCAGAGCTGTGAGGGTTTTAAATTACAACACTAAACTTGGCTTTCCTACCTGCTCCCAATCAAAATTTTTGTATTAGACAACAGGAGAAAAAAAGTAGCATTTTCAGAGCTGTGAAGACTACCAGCTCCCAATCAAAAGTTAGCACGTAATAAATAATAAGGTAACCCAATGTTATCCTTTAGGAGAGGTAGGTCTCACAGAAATGAAAAATGAATTTTTGAGTTTTCCGCAACAGGACATGTAACACTTAAAAGCACATTTCCAGCTTTTTAATTACAATGCACACTTGATGCTACTTTAGGGGTGTTTTATATGTTATGTGTAATAAGTGGAGGTGTTCTATGTAATAGAAAGGGTGTTTAAGGCTTGGCAAGAGAATTGTTTTGCTGAGTCGAATAGGTAGTTTAAAACTGCCAACAGGATGCAACTGCAGCCTAAGACATTTTAAAAAGCTACTTAAGTGGGTGGTATATTAAGTGCTACAGGTCAACTAGTAGCATTTTATTTACAGACCTTGGGTATATGAAGTACCACTGTACTAGGGAATTACAAGTAAACTAAATATACTAATCAGATGTAAGCTAATTTTACCATGTTTTACAGAGCGAGCACAAGCACTGGTTAGCAGTAGTAAAGTTCACAGAGTCCTAAGGCTAACAAAAACAGATGAGAAAAAATAGGAAGGCAGAAGACAAATAGTTTAGGGTAGAGCCTGCAGAAGGGGCCAAGTCCAACCTGGCTGAACTGGCAAGAGTATGTAATAGGCTGGGTGAGACTGGAGAAGGGGGTAAAACTGCATTTGAACCAGTTTCAACCTGTATTCTGCTGAGATTTACCATTCCATATCTCTTTATTTTTCATATAAAAAAATTTGAAACTAATTGTTTGTATTTTGAGATGCATGTGTCATCCTTCACAAAGGGTTGTGATCTTGAATCATCCTCCATTTGTCCTCGGAATTTCAACAGGCTCCCTGTATATTCTTAAACTCCGTTTGGCCTTTTTATTAAATCTCCATCCCAGTGGGACCCTTTTCCTCCAATGCCCTGACTGGACATCTAGAGATCATAGCTCCTGCCCTGACCTCCCTCCGCAATATCTTGCTTGCCTCGTCACCAGTTTCTACCAATGTAAAAACTAAAAAAACTGTGGTCGTTCCTCTGCTCAATTTTTTTTTAGCAGGCTCTAAACTTCCTACTGTCTTCTGACATCTCTTTTCTGCCTTTTTCTTGAAAATAAAATGCCACAATATTTTTGTGTAATAGGAAAAAGGCATAAGTAATTACCACTACTGGGAAGAGCGGTGCTCTTCAAAATGATGGCGCTCCCCCGATTTCTTTATGCTTTACAGAATACTCCATTCTTGGTCCCCCTCCTACTTCCGAGCAAAAGAGGCAGAAGTGACCAAACTTCTGTGGAATGGAAAACCAGCCCGGATAGCAATGACCAAACTGGTTAGAACCTGGTACGACGGTGGAATTGCGCTTCCAAATATACAAACGTACTATTGGGTGTCCCAACTGACCGTAATAAATCAATGGATCCATGTCTCCCATACTGACCCAGCATACCGCCTAAATAGACTTGTTCTAGGTACAGGAGGGCTCAATCGAGCACTGTATAACATTAACCATAAGATGGCTTTATTAGCACCGACAAAACATACAATTCATCTTTGGCACACAGTGCTCAAAAAGCTAGGATGGAATAAGAAGATCACGCAGGCAAAGCCCCTCTGGGATACCAGCTAGCTAGGCACATTACGCAATAGCAAAGGGTTCAGGTAGTGGGACACCATAGGAATATCAAGGGTGGGAGATCTGTGAGCCAAGGGAAAAGTAATTCCGTTCACTCAACTCCAAGACCAATACGAGATGGCACCTACAGAAATGTTTCGTTATCATCAAATTAAGCACGCGCTAGAGGCGGTCATCCCACCTGACACCGTCCTCCCTGAGGCTTCCCCCTTAGAAGACCGACTACTGATGGAACACATGAACAAAAAAGCCACTTCTTTAACATATCGCAAACTTGTCAATAATCATCCTGACCCCACACAATCTATCCAGGATAAATGGCAGAAAGATGTGGGAGAGCTAGACGCGACTGACTGGCAAGAGGCACTAGAATACCAGAGGGAGGTGGGAATCTGCTCGAAACTGCGCCTAGTCCAACTCCAAGGGCTACATTGGATCTACTATACTAGGGTGACACTATGCAAAATATGTAAGTCTGACAATCAACTTCGCCTGCGGCAGTGTGGAGCAATAGGCACATTTTATCATACATTATGGGAGTGTCCAGAAATAGCGACATACTGGGAGGCAGTTATGTCCACAATAACAAGAGTAAATGAGGCACCTGTTCCACCAGAACCTAGGCAATGTCTATTTAATATATGGGAAGCCACAGACCTTAATATCACAGCACAAACCTGGGCGACACTGGGTATGACCATAGCTAAGAGAAACATCGCCAGACAATGGGGGGGCACAAAACAATCCCACTGTAAGGGACTGGAGCAATGACAGGGTTATGGCTATGGTGGACGAAAGGGAAGTGTACATGCATAGGCGATGCCCCAAAAAAGGAACGACTGTGGGGAAAGTGAAACACTTTCAGAGGCGTTATATGTGCTACAACAGCTGGGGAGTCATTAGTGGAGGAAAGTTAATGACCGTTAACCCCTTCGGGGCTGATGACGAGCTGGGCTCGTCATGGAGCAGGGCGCTCGCACGCTGATGACGAGCCCAGCTCGTCATGAGCCCCACCCTCGGGGGAAGCGCCAGCGCTCCCCCCGAGTCTGCCCGATTTTCTTCTTTTCTGCGGGGATGGCAGGGGAAGACCTTCCCCTGCCTCCCCCCGCCCTCCCCGCCCGCGTCATCAATGATGTCAGCGCGCGAGGCGCGCTGACGTCACTGGAGGTTCCCTTTGTTTACCGACGCGCAGGGAAGCCATTTGCTTCCTGCGCGTCGTTGTAGAAAGAGGTTCGTTTTGCGGCGGGGGGGATTGTTTTGAAACTTGCATCGAGGGAAAGGAAAGGCTTTTCCTTTCCCTCGATGAAACTTTAGAGCATTCCTGCTGCACGATCGTGCGATCGTGCAGCTGGAATGCTAGGGATTTAAATTTTTATTTTTTTATTTTCCAATTTCGTTGTTCGGGGAGCGGCCCCTTGGGGAAGGGTCGCTCCCCTTTTTGGGGGAACAGTAATTTTGAAGTGTTTTCGTGCCTCCTATGTTGATAAATGGCCGTTTTAAAAAAAAAATGCTGATGGGGGTCATTTTGAAAGTATAATTATAGTGCTAATTTTAATCAAGGATGCAAGTGCCTCTGTCCTTCATTACTTTTACTTTGTGTTTATCTGAAGTGGCTAAAAAACACACCTGTCCTGCCTAGGCAAAGCTCACTAGTGTTTTTGGGCTGATGAATGTTTTTTTGTATTTGTGCTGCAATTCGAACACATGCTTTGTCTCCAGTGACCATGTGTGTGTTACTATGCCATCGCAGCGATGTGCGAAGGGGTCCCTTGAGTGAGCTGTCCATCATAGTGGGAAGCTCACAAATGTTTTTGGGCTGATGATTGTTTTCCTGAATTTGTGCTGCAACTCGAGCGCCATCTTTGTCTCCAGTGACCATGTGTGCGTTACTATGCAATCGCACAGATGTGCGCAGGGGTCCCTTGTGTGAGCTGTCCATCATAGTGGAAAGGTCACAAATGTTTTTGGGCTGATGAATGTTTTCCTGAATTTGTGCTGCAACTCGATCACCTGCTTTGTCTCTAGTGTCCTTTGTGTGTGTTATTATGCCATTGCACCGATGTGCGCAGGGGTCCCTTGAGTGAGCTGTCCATCATAGTGGGAAGCTCACAAATGTTTTTGGGCTGATGATTGTTTTCCTGAATTTGTGCTGCAACTCGAGCGCCATCTTTGTCTCCAGTGTCCATGTGTGCGTTACTATGCAATCGCACAGATGTGCGCAGGGGTCCCTTGTGTGAGCTGTCCATCATAGTGGGAAGGTCACAAATGTTTTTGGGCTGATGAATGTTTTCCAGAATTTGTGCTGCAACTCGAGCGCTTGCTTTGTCTCCAGTGACCGTGTGTGTTACTATGCCATCGCACCGATGTGTGCACAGGTCCCTTGAGTGAGCTGTCCATCATAGTGGGTAAATTTAGGAAAGATGGTGCACTCCGCTAGTTGGTGGGCGTGGCCAAACGGGGGTCTTCTGTGTGAGTTCACATGCCTCTTATGTGTATAAATGGTCAGAGACTGATGAGAGCAGCAGATGGGGAGAAAGAAGCTCCTGGTCATAGGAACTGTTTTTGGATTGCGCTTGTGAAAATCAAGGATTCAAGTGCCTCTGTCCAGCATCACAGTTAACCACAGTAATTCTGCTGCCCCCCTCCCCATGAGAATCCCTGATGACGTCAGCGCGCACAGCACGCGCCAACATCTTCAGGGATTCCCAGGCGGTCGGGAAGCCATTTGCTTCCTGCGCCTGGAGGTGTTAGGTTGGTTTTGAGATTTTTGGGGGGGTTTGGGGCTGCAAAGAGGCATCAGGTGAGAGGCAAGTGAATTTCCTCTCTCCTGATGTCTCTTTGCAGGGCATTCCTGCCTCACGGTCGCGCACAGCATTGCGATTGTGCGGTGGAAATGCCCCCACTAGCACCAGGGATTTTATTTTAGATTGTAGGAAGTGACCCCTTGGGCAAGGGTCGCTTCCAGGTGGGTTTGATTTTAAATTTAGATTTTCTGCCCCCCCGGTGGGCAAATCAACCCGTACTTTTGTCCGTTTTGCCCTTTTTGATGGCCCACCTGTGTGGATGTGATTTTGGGGGTAAATTTGTGTGTTGTTTATTCATTTGTTATGTTGTTTGTGAAATGTAGTATTAATTTTTTTTTTCTTCTTTGTTTTTGATCCAGGCTTTTGCTGTTTGTATTGGTGTAGGTTGTGGTTCAGTTAATGCTGGTTTTGCAGCTTGTGTAGTTGCATGTGCTTGGTAAGTAAATGTTTTTTGTACTACTTTCCCTAGATGAATGTGTTTTTATGAAAAGTGTAGTTATTGCTGTTTGTGTGGCTTTGTGTTTCTTGATTGTTAACTTTTTTTTTTGTATTGCTGCTTGATGTGTACTTTGTCTAATCTATACTTTTTTTTTCTTTCTAGTGGGATTTCCTTTCTTTTTGCTGTGTTTCAGCAGAGTAGGTGCTGGTGAGTGTTCTTATATTTGGTTAGATTTGAATTGTTTTTGAGTGTATTGATTTTTGTGTGAAGACTCTACCTTGTTTACTTCTTACTTTGCACAGTGTAGGTTGTTGTTCACTTGTGTGTGTAGTCTTCTTGCTTTGTAAGGATAATGGCTGCTCGCAGGATGACTGCTAAGCAGGTTGTTAGTTTGCTTTTTGAGTCTTCCTCTGACCATGGTCCAGACACTGACTCCGATTCGGAGCATGAGGTAGGTGCAGAAGATTCAGGCAGTGAGTTTTCTCTTCGCATGGTATCATCGGATGATGATTCTTCTTCTAGTGCTGATGAAGTGCCTGTGGTAGAGAGGGACATTGCTGTGCCGGTAGAGAGGCAAGAGCCATCTGAGCGGCAGCCTAGGTCCTCAAGGTTTCCCTTTTTTTCTCGTCGGGAAGAGGCAAGTGTGGTAAAGGCTGCGCTTAAAAGGTTTCACATTGCTTTGGTGCGCCAAGGGTTATCTGGTGCTATTAGTCTTCCTGTTGTAGAGCAGCATGAGGCATCTGGTGCTGCTAGTCTTTCTGTTGTTGTTGAGCAGCAAGTGGCATCTGGGGATGCGAGTTCTTCTGTTGATGTTGAGATGCAAGAGGCAGCTGGGGATGTGAGTTCTCCTGTTGGTGTAGAGATGCAAAATGTATCTGGAGATGCTAGTATTCCTGTTGGTGTAGTGATGCAAGAGGCATCTGGGGATGCTAGTGTTCCCGTTGATGTAGTGCAGCAAGAGGCATCTGGGCTGCAGGCTAGGGTGGCTTCTTCTCCCGATGTTAGTGATGACGTCTGGGTTGCCCCTGGCATGGTGCAGCCGGAATTGCCAGACTTCACTGGTGTTCCAGGGTGTAGAGTGAATACTGACAATTTTTTGCCAATTCAATTTTTTCAGTTGTTTTTTGACGATGAGTTTTTGCAAGAGATTGTGGAGCAAACTAATTTGTATTCAGAGCAGTATTTGAGGGACCACAGTGCCAGCCTTAAGCCCCATTCTAGAGCTACCCATTGGTCTCCCACATATGTTGAAGAGATGAAGAAGTTTTTGGGATTACCTTTTTTGATGGGCTTGCTAAGGAAGCCATCAATGTCTTCTTATTGGTCCACTAGTCCCTTGATGGCAACATCTATATTTCCAGCAGTTATGTCTCGTGATCGATATATGCTTCTTCTTCGCATGATGCATTTTGTTGATAATGATTTAGCGTTGCCACGCGATCACCCTGATTGTGACCGTCTTTTTAAGATTCGTCCTGTCCTTGATCACTTTGTTGATCGTTTTCCTGAGATCTTTGCTTCTGGAAAAGAAATAGCTGTGGACTAGTCTTTGGTATTGTTCAAGGGCCGCTTGGTTTTTAGGCAATACATTCCTAGTAAGAGGGCACGCTATGGAATCAAACTGTATATGCTGTGTGACAGTGATACTGGATATGTTTATAATTTCAGGGTGTACACCGGTAAGGATTCCAGCATTAACATTTCTGCTTGTCCGTCCACTTTTGGAGTGACTGAGAAAATTGTGTGGGAACTAGGTAGACGATTATTTAACAAAGGCCACCATTTATATGTAGATAACTTCTACACTAGTGTGCGTTTGTTCAAGGAATTGGCCAAAGTGGGCACTGTTGCTTGTGGCACGATGCGCAGTAACCGGAAAGGTTTCCCAATAGAACTTGTTTGCAAAAGGCTTGTGCGGGGACAGTCTACTGCATTGCGATGTGGGAAGCTTCTAGCTGTGAAGTTTTCAGACAGGAGAGATGTGTACATGCTGACTACTATCCATGACGAAAGCACTGAAGCTCTGCCTGTTCGGGGTGAGAGTGCTGAAGTGCGTAAACCTGTGTGCATTTTACAGTACAATAAGTACATGGGTGGTGTTGACAGAGTAGATCAGAGGTTGGAACCTTATGCTGCTCTTCGAAAGGCTTACGTTTGGTACAAGAAGTTGGCTATCCATCTTTTCCACTTGGCATCCTTTAATGCTTTTGTTGTTTTCCAGAAATCTTGTCCTGAGTCAAAGATGCCTTTTGTTAAGTTTCAGGAGACTATAATAGGCAGCCTTGTACTAGTGGAACAGGCAAGTGTGCCAAGATTTGGAGTGGTGGAGGAAGTGGCTAGACTGAAAGATCGCCACTTTCCAGAATACATTCCTCCCACAACTGCAAAAGACCATCCCACTAAAAGATGTAGAGTCTGTTGGCGAAGAGAAGTGCGGAGGGAGTCTTGTATGTACTGCCCTGACTGTCCTTCAAATCCTGGATTGTGTGTGCCAGCTTGTTTTAAATCGTACCACACACAAAAGAAGTTTTGGGAGTTTCATTGAGCTTGTAAGTGTACTGTCTGGTCTGTATTCTGTAATATTTTTTTGTCTGCTTTAAGGTTTGCATTAGTGCAAAGCATTTAGTTTTTGAATTTGTGTTAGCAGATTTGTAGGTTTCTTCATTTGATTTGTGGTATTTCTTAAAAAAATTCTAATTTCGATGGTGGTCTGTGCAGGATTGTGCTTGGATTGTTGGTGTGCGTGGACTGGCGCTTGGCTGGTGGTGTGCGTGGTCTGGTGCTTGGCTGGAATAGTGCATGGATTGGAGTTGTGCTGGGGGGGTGAGTGGATTTTTGCTTGGCTGGCGGAGTGCATGGTTAGGTGCTTGGCTGGTGGTGTGAGTGGATGGCGCTTGGCTGGTGGTGTGCGTGGTCTGGTGCTTGGCTGGCGGTGTGTGTGGAGTGGTGCTTGGCTGGTGTTGTGTTTGTGGAGTGGCGCTTGGCTGGTGGTGTGCGTGGAGTGATGCTTGGCTGGTGGTGTGTCTGGAGTGGTACTTGGCTGTCGGTGTGCGCTGAGTGGTGTTTGGCTGGCGGTGTGCATGGTCTGGTGCTTGGATGGTGGTGTGGGTGGACTGGCGCTCGGCAGGCGGTGTGTGAGTAGTTACTTTCTGTTGGTCACTACACACACTGCTAGTTGAGTGACACTCCACACAGTCCATCATTTTGTGTAGTTGCAGTGTCAGAAATGTGGGCGTGTGAAAGTGATGGGCCCTTGAATGGCGCTGTTTGCTGGTGTGAGTGTTGAAATGTGATGGGGCCGCGGCTGGCGGTGTGAATGTTTTGTATGTGTCACGCGTACGAAAGGTATATGAATGGCCTGTAAAGAGGTTGGTGCCTTGACGTGGCTTTACAGCTCACGAGCTGTGAGTCAGTGGTTCAGTTTATCATACTTTCAATTATACGCAGTGTATTTCATTTTTGATGAAATTACTTGCGTATCCAATTGTATGTACTGAATCATCACTCACCCTCGTGCCAAATCCAACCAGTATGTGTGTGTGCTTGCGGATTAGATGGGTGTGCAGTAATAATTGGTTTTTTTCTCTTTCTGCAGTAGGGTGTACCTTGTTCCTTATTGTGATTGTTGTAATGTGTTGCTTTTCCATTCGGATGGTGTCAATGGTCTGGTTTGTATCAGGTATGAAAGGTGCGTGAATGGCCTGTAAAACGGTTGGTGCCTTGTCGTGGTTCGGTTTTTATGCATTTATTTATTGACAGAGCATTTCATTTTTTTGAAATATCTTGTTAATAAAATTTTATGTACTGAACCATCACTCGCCCTCGTGCCAAATCCAACCTGTATGTGTGTGTCTTTGAGGAATAGATAGCCGTGCTGGAATGTTTGACTTTTGAGTAACTCTGTTATGGTGTGGTATCCTTTTACTCGGGAGAACAAGGGGAACGCAGGGTGGTAGGACATTTTTGCCGGCACGGCGATCCCACGCCAGAAAGTTTGGAAAAGTGCTATTTTTACCTAATTTTAAGGTTTGCAAGGAGTTCTGGGAAAGAAAATATTGGGGGACCCACGCATGCCATACCTCCCTGGACTCCCCCGGGTGTCTAGTTTTCAGAACTGTTTGGGTTTGCTACTTTGCAAAGAATACCACCGAGCCCCGGGCCACAAACTCAGATGCCCCCCCCCAAAATCAAGGTAGTTTTGCAATAAGGTAATGTAAATTCACCACCGTAAGATTTGAACCGTTTCCTGTTGCAGCCACTATGTCTATCCACGCAAGTGAGGTACCATTTTTTTCAGGAGACCTGGGGGCACGCTGGGTGGGTGGAATTTTGTGGATCCACGCAGATTTCAGAACTTTCCACCACAGAAATGTGAGGAAAATGTGTTTTTTTTGGTCAAAGTTTTATGTTTGCAAGGGATTCTGGGTAACAAAACCTGGGGGCAGGCAGACGAGTCACCCCATCCTGAATTCCCCTGGGTGTCTAGTTTTCAAAAATGTATAGGTTTGCTAGGTTTCCCTAGGTGCTGGCAGAGCTACGGCGCAAAAACAAAAGGTAGTCTTTTTGTCCAAAACTTGCTAAATTTCACTGGGAAATTGAGGTGCGACCATGCTGCGTTTTGCGCTGTTTCATGTCGCAGCCACTATGCCAACCCACGCAAGTGAGGTACCATTTTTTTCGGGAGACCTGGGGGCACGCTGGGTGGGTAGAAATTCGTTGATCCACGCAGATTCCAGAACTTTCCACCACAGAAATGTGAGGAAAATGTGTTTTTTTGTCAAATTTTTATGATTGCAAAGGTATTCTGGGTAACAAAACCTGGGGGTAGGCAGACGAGTCACCCCATTCTGAATTCCCCTGGGTGTCTAGTTTTCAAAAATGTACAGGTTTGCTAGGTTTCCCTAGGTGCTGGCAAAGCTACGGCGCAAAAACAAAAGGTAGTCTTTTTGTCCAAAACGTGCTAAATTTCACTGGGAAATTGAGGTGCGACCATGCTGCGTTTTGCGCTGTTTCATGTCGCAGCCACTATGCCTACCCACGCAAGTGAGGTACCATTTTTTCGGGAGACCTGGGGGCACGCTGGGTGGGTGGAAATTTGTTGATCCACGCAGATTCCAGAACTTTCCACCACAGAAATGTGAGGAAAATGTGTTTTTTTTGTCAAATTTTTATGTTTGCAAGGGATTCTGGGTAACAAAACCTGGAGGTAGGCAGACGAGTCACCCCATCCTGAATTCCCCTGGGTGTCTAGTTTTCAAAAATGTATAGGTTTGCTAGGTTTCCCTAGGTGCTGGCAGAGCTACGGCGCACAAACAAAAGGTAGTCTTTTTGTCCAAAACGTGCTAAATTTCACTGGGAAACTGAGGTGTGACCATGCTGCGTTTTGCGCTGTTTCATGTCGCAGCCACTATGCCTACCCACGCAAGTGAGGTACCATTTTTTTCGGGAGACCTGGGGGCACGCTGGGTGGGTGGAAATTTGTTGATCCACGCAGATTCCAGAACTTTCCACCACAGAAATGTGAGGAAAATGTGTTTTGTTTTGTCACATTTTTATGTTTGCAAGGGATTCTGGGTAACAAAACCTGGGGGTAGGCAGACGAGTCACCCCATCCTGAATCCCCCTGAGTGTCTAGTTTTAAAAAATGTATAGGTTTGCTAGGTTTCCCGAGGTGCTGGCAGAGCTACGGCGCAAAAACAAAAGGTAGTCTTTTTGTCCAAAACGTGCTAAATTTCACTGGGAAATTGAGGTGCTACCATGCTGCGTTTTGCGCTGTTTCATGTCGCAGCCACTATGCCTACCCATGCAAGTGAGGTACCATTTTTTTCGGGAGACCTGGGGGCACGCTGGGTGGGTGGAAATTTGTTGATCCACGCAGATTCCAGAACTTTCCACCACTGAAATGTGAGGAAAATGTGTTTTGTTTTGTCAACTTTTTATGTTTGCAAGGGATTCTGGGTAACAAAACCTGGGGGTAGGCAGACGAGTCACCCCATCCTGAATTTCCCTGGGTGTCTAGTTTAAATAAATGTATAGGTTTGCTAGGTTTCCCTAGGTGCTGGCAGAGCTACGGCGCAAAAACAAAAGGTAGTCTTTTTGTCCAAAACGTGCTAAATTTCACTGGGAAATTGAGGTGCGACCGTGCTGCGTTTTGCGCTGTTTCATGTCGCAGCCACTATGCCTACCCACGCAAGTGAGGTACCATTTTTTTCGGGAGACCTGGGGGCACGCTGGGTGGGTGGAAATTTGTTGATCCACGCAGATTCCAGAACTTTCCACCACAGAAATGTGAGGAAAATGTGTTTTTTTTGTCAAATTTTTATGTTTGCAAGGGATTCTGGGTAACAAAACCTGGGGGTAGGCAGACGAGTCACCCCATCCTGAATTCCCCTGCGTGCCTAGTTTTTAAAAATGTACAGGTTTGCTAGGTTTCCCCAGGTGCTGGCAGAGCTACAGCGCAAAAACAAAAAGTAGTCTTTTTGTCCAAAACGTGCTAAATTTCACTGGGAAATTGAGGTGCGACCATGCTGCGTTTTGCGCTGTTTCATGTCGCAGCCACTATGCCTACCCACGCAAGTGAGGTACCATTTTTTTCGGGAGACCTGGGGGCACGCTGGGTGGGTGGAAATTTGTTGATCCACGTAGATTCCAGAACTTTCCACCACAGAAATGTGAGGAAAATGTGGTTTTTTTGTCAAATCTTTATGTTTGCAAGGGATTCTGGGTAACAAAACCTGGGGGTAGGCAGACGAGTCACCCCATCCTGAATTCCCCTGGGTGTCTAGTTTTTACAAATGTACAGGTTTGCTAGGTTTCCCTAGGTTCTGGCAGAGCTACGGCGCAAAAACAAAAGGTAGTCTTTTTGTCCAAAACGTGCTAAATTTCACTGGGAAATTGAGGTGCGACCGTGCTGCGTTTTGCGCTGTTTCATGTCGCAGCCACTATGCCTACCCACGCAAGTGAGGTACCATTTCTTTCGGGAGACCTGGGGGCACGCTGGGTGGGTGGAAATTTGTTGATCCACGCAGATTCCAGAACTTTCCACCACAGAAATGTGAGGAAAATGTGTTTTGTTTTGTCACATTTTTATGTTTGCAAGGGATTCTGGGTAACAAAACCTGGGGGTAGGCAGACGAGTCACCCCATCCTGAATCCCCCTGGGTGTCTAGTTTTCAAAAATGTATAGGTTTGCTAGGTTTCCCGAGGTGCTGGCAGAGCTACGGCGCAAAAACAAAAGGTAGTCTTTTTGTCCAAAACGTGCTAAATTTCACTGGGAAATTGAGGTGCTACCATGCTGCGTTTTGCGCTGTTTCATGTCGCAGCCACTATGCCTACCCATGCAAGTGAGGTACCATTTTTTTCGGGAGACCTGGGGGCACGCTGGGTGGGTGGAAATTTGTTGATCCACGCAGATTCCAGAACTTTCCACCACTGAAATGTGAGGAAAATGTGTTTTTTTTGTCAAATTTTTATGTTTGCAAGGGATTCTGGGTAACAAAACCTGGGGGTAGGCAGACGAGTCACCCCATCCTGAATTTCCCTGGGTGTCTAGTTTAAATAAATGTATAGGTTTGCTAGGTTTCCCTAGGTGCTGGCAGAGCTACGGCGCAAAAACAAAAGGTAGTCTTTTTGTCCAAAACGTGCTAAATTTCACTGGGAAATTGAGGTGCGACCATGCTGCGTTTTGCGCTGTTTCATGTCGCAGCCACTATGCCTACCCACGCAAGTGAGGTATCATTTTTTTCGGGAGACCTGGGGGCACGCTGGGTGGGTGGAAATTTGTTGATCCACGTAGATTCCAGAACTTTCCACCACAGAAATGTGAGGAAAATGTGTTTTGTTTTGTCAAATTTTTATGTTTGCAAGGGATTCTGGGTAACAAAACCTGGGGGTAGGCAGACGAGTCACCCCATCCTGAATTTCCCTGGGTGTCTAGTTTTAAAAAATGTATAGGTTTGCTAGGTTTCCCTAGGTGCTGGCAGAGCTACGGCGCAAAAACAAAAGGTAGTCTTTTTGTCCAAAACGTGCTAAATTTCACTGGGAAATTGAGGTGCGACCATGCTGCGTTTTGCGCTGTTTCATGTCGCAGCCACTATGCCTACCCACGCAAGTGAGGTACCATTTTTTTCGGCAGTTCTGGGGGCACGCTGGGTGGGTGGAAATTTGTTGATCCACGCAGATTCCAGAACTTTCCACCACAGAAATGTGAGGAAAATGTGTTTTTTTTGTCAAATTTTTATGTTTGCAAGGGATTCTGGGTAACAAAACCTGGGGGTAGGCAGACGAGTCACCCCATCCTGAATTCCCCTGGGTGTCTAGTTTTAAAAAATGTACAGGTTTGATAGGTTTCCCTAGGTGCTGGCAGAGCTACGGCGCAAAAACTAAAAGTAGTCTTTTTGTCCAAAACGTGCTAAATTTCACTGGGAAATTGAGGTGGGACCATGCTGCGTTTTGCGCTGTTTCATGTCGCAGCCACTATGCCTACCCACGCAAGTGAGGTACCATTTTTTTGGGGAGACCTGGGGGCACGCTGGGTGGGTGGAAATTTGTTGATGCACGCAGATTCCAGAACTTTCCACCACAGAAATGTGAGGAAAATGTGTTTTGTTTTGTCACATTTTTATGTTTGCAAGGGATTCTGGGTAACAAAACCTGGGGGTAGGCAGACGAGTCACCCCATCCTGAATCCCCCTGGGTGTCTAGTTTTCAAAAATGTATAGGTTTGCTAGGTTTCCCGAGGTGCTGGCAGAGCTACGGCGCAAAAACAAAAGGTAGTCTTTTTGTCCAAAACGTGCTAAATTTCACTGGGAAATTGAGGTGCTACCATGCTGCGTTTTGCGCTGTTTCATGTCGCAGCCACTATGCCTACCCATGCAAGTGAGGTACCATTTTTTTCGGGAGACCTGGGGGCACGCTGGGTGGGTGGAAATTTGTTGATCCACGCAGATTCCAGAACTTTCCACCACTGAAATGTGAGGAAAATGTGTTTTTTTTGTCAAATTTTTATGTTTGCAAGGGATTCTGGGTAACAAAACCTGGGGGTAGGCAGACGAGTCACCCCATCCTGAATTTCCCTGGGTGTCTAGTTTAAATAAATGTATAGGTTTGCTAGGTTTCCCTAGGTGCTGGCAGAGCTACGGCGCAAAAACAAAAGGTAGTCTTTTTGTCCAAAACGTGCTAAATTTCACTGGGAAATTGAGGTGCGACCATGCTGCGTTTTGCGCTGTTTCATGTCGCAGCCACTATGCCTACCCACGCAAGTGAGGTACCATTTTTTTCGGGAGACCTGGGGGCACGCTGGGTGGGTGGAAATTTGTTGATCCACGCAGATTCCAGAACTTTCCACCACAGAAATGTGAGGAAAATGTGTTTTTTTGGTCAAATTTTTATGTTTGCAAGGGATTCTGGGTAACAAAACCTGGGGGTAGGCAGACGAGTCACCCCATCCTAAATTCCCCTGGGTGCCTAGTTTTTAAAAATGTACAGGTTTGCTAGGTTTCCCCAGGTGCTGGCAGAGCTACAGCGCAAAAACAAAAAGTAGTCTTTTTGTCCAAAACGTGCTAAATTTCACTGGGAAATTGAGGTGCGACCATGCTGCATTTTGCGCTGTTTCATGTCGCAGCCACTATGCCTACCCACGCAAGTGAGGTACCATTTTTTTCGGGAGACCAGGGGGCACGCTGGGTGGGTGGAAATTTGTTGATCCACGTAGATTCCAGAACTTTCCACCACAGAAATGTGAGGAAAATGTGTTTTGTTTTGTCAAATTTGTATGTTTGCAAGGGATTCTGGGTAACAAAACCTGGGGGTAGGCAGACGAGTCACCCCATCCTGAATTTCCCTGGGTGTCTAGTTTTAAAAAATGTATAGGTTTGCTAGGTTTCCCTAGGTGCTGGCAGAGCTACGGCGCAAAAACAAAAGGTAGTCTTTTTGTCCAAAACGTGCTAAATTTCACTGGGAAATTGAGGTGCGACCATGCTGCGTTTTGCGCTGTTTCATGTCGCAGCCACTATGCCTACCCACGCAAGTGAGGTACCATTTTTTTCGGCAGTTCTGGGGGCACGCTGGGTGGGTGGAAATTTGTTGATCCACGCAGATTCCAGAACTTTCCACCACAGAAATGTGAGGAAAATGTGTTTTTTTTGTCAAATTTTTATGTTTGCAAGGGATTCTGGGTAACAAAACCTGGGGGTAGGCAGACGAGTCACCCCATCCTGAATTCCCCTGGGTGTCTAGTTTTAAAAAATGTACAGGTTTGCTAGGTTTCCCTAGGTGCTGGCAGAGCTACGGCGCAAAAACTAAAAGTAGTCTTTTTGTCCAAAACGTGCTAAATTTCACTGGGAAATTGAGGTGCGACCATGCTGCGTTTTGCGCTGTTTCATGTCGCAGCCACTATGCCTACCCACGCAAGTGAGGTACCATTTTTTTTGGGAGACCTGGGGGCACGCTGGGTGCGTGGAAATTTGTTGATCCACGCAGATTCCAGAACTTTCCACCACAGAAATGTGAGGAAAATGTGTTTTGTTTTGTCACATTTTTATGTTTGCAAGGGATTCTGGGTAACAAAACCTGGGGGTAGGCAGACGAGTCACCCCATCCTGAATCCCCCTGGGTGTCTAGTTTTAAAAAATGTATAGGTTTGCTAGGTTTCCCGAGGTGCTGGCAGAGCTACGGCGCAAAAACAAAAGGTAGTCTTTTTGTCCAAAACGTGCTAAATTTCACTGGGAAATTGAGGTGCGACCATGCTGCGTTTTGCGCTGTTTAATGTCGCAGCCACTATGCCTACCCACGCAAGTGAGGTACCATTTCTTTCGGGAGACCTGGGGGCACGCTGGGTGGGTGGAAATTTGTTGATCCACGCAGATTCCAGAACTTTCCACCACAGAAATGTGAGGAAAATGTGTTTTTTTGTCAAATTTTTATGTTTGCAAGGGATTCTGGGTACCAAAACCTGGGGGTAGGCAGACGAGTCACCCCATCCTGAATTTCCCTGGGTGTCTAGTTCTCAAAAATGTATAGGTTTGCTAGGTTTCCCGAGGTGCTGGCAGAGCTACGGCGCAAAAACAAAAGGTAGTCTTTTTGTCCAAAACGTGCTAAATTTCACTGGGAAATTGAGGTGCGACCATGCTGCGTTTTGCGCTGTTTCATGTCGCAGCCACTATGCCTACCCACGCAAGTGAGGTACCATTTCTTTCGGGGAGTCCTGGGGGCACGCTGGGTGGGTGGAAATTTGTTGATCCACGCAGATTTCAGAACTTTCCACCACAAAAATGTGAGGAAAATGTGGTTTTTTGTCAAATTTTTACGTTTGCAAGGGATTCTGGGTAACAAAACCTGGGGGTAGGCAGACGAGTCACCCCATCCTGAATTCCCCTGGGTGTTTAGTTTTCAAAAATGTACAGGTTTGCTAGGTTTCCCTAGGTGCTGGCAGAGCTACAGCGCAAAAACAAAAGGTAGTCTTTTTGTCCAAAACGTGCTAAATTTCACTGGGAAATTGAGGTGCGACCATGCTGCGGTTTGCGCTGTTTCATGTCGCAGCCACTATGCCTACCCACGCAAGTGAGGTACCATTTTTTTCGGGAGACCTGGGGGCACGCTGGGTGGGTGGAAATGTGTTGATCCACGCAGATTCCAGAACTTTCCACCACAGAAATGTGGGGAAAATGTGTTTTCTTTGTCAAATTTTTATGTTTGCAAGGGATTCTGGGTAACAAAACCTGGGGGTAGGCAGAGGAGTCACCCCATCCTGAATTCCCCTGGGTGTCTAGTTTTTAAAAATGTATAAGTTTGCTAGGTTTCCCGAGGTGCTGGCAGAGCTAAGGCGCAAAAACAAAAGGTAGTCCTTTTTGTCCAAAACGTGCTAAATTTCACTGGGAAATTGAGGTGCGACCATGCTGCGTTTTGCGCTGTTTCATGTCGCAGCCACTATGCCTATCCACGCAAGTGAGGTAACATTTTTTTTGGGAGACCGGGGGGCACGCTGGGTGGGTGGAAATTTGTTGATCCACGCAGATTCCAGAACTTTCCACCACAGAAATGTGAGGAAAATGTGTTTTCTTGGTCAAATTTTTAGGTTTGCAAGGGTCTCTGGGTAACAAAACCTGGGGGTAGGCAGACGAGTCACCCCATCCTGAATTCCCCTGGGTGTCTAGTTTTCAAAAATGTATAGGTTTGCTAGGTTTCCCTAGGTGCTGGCAGAGCTACGGCGCAAAAACAAAAGGTAGTCTTTTTGTCCAAAACGTGCTAAATTTCACTGGGAAATAGAGGTGCGACCATGTTGCGTTTTGCGCTGTTTCGTGTTGCAGCCACTATGCCTACCCACGCAAGTGAGGTAACGTTTTTATCGGGAGACCTGGGGGCACGATGGGTGGGTGGAAATTTGTTGTTCTACGCAGATTCCAGAACTTTCCACCACAGAAATGTGAGGAAAATGTGTTTTTTTTGTCAAATTCTTAGATTTGCCAGGGATTCTGGGTAACAAAACCTGGGGGTAGGCAGACGAGTCACCCCATCCTGAATTTCCCTGGGTGTCTACTTTTCAAAAATATATAGGTTTGCTAGGTTTCCCTAGGTGCCGGCAGAGCTACGGCGCAAAAACAAAAGGTAGTCTTTTTGTCCAAAACGTGCTAAATTTCACTGGAAAATTGAGGTGCGACCATGTTGCGTTTTGTGCTGTTTCGTGTCGCAGCCACTATGCCTACCCACACAAGTGAGGTACCGTTTTTATCGGGAGAACTGGGGGAACGATGGGTGGGTGGAAATTTGTTGTTCCACGCAGATTCCAGAACTTTCCACCACAGAAATATGAGGAAAATGTGTTTTTTTTGTCAAATTCTTTGCTTTGCAAGGGATTCTGGGTAACAAAACCTGGTGAAAGGCAGTCGAGTCACCCATCCTGAATTCCCCTGGGTGTCTCCTTTTCAAAAATATATAGGTTTGCTAGGTTTCCCTAGATGCCGGCTGAGCTAGGGCTCAAAAACAAAAGGTAGTCTCTTTGTCCAAAGAGCGCAATATTTCACTGGGAAATTGAGGTGCGACCACGTTGCATTTTGTACCGTTTCCTGTCGTAGGCACAAGGCCGACCCACACAAGTGAGGTACCGTTTTTATCGGGAGACCTGGGGGAACGCTGGGTGGGTGGAAATTTGTTGATCCACGCAGATTCCAGAACTTTCCACCACAGAAATGTGAGGAAAATGTGTTTTTTTTGTCAAAATCTTAGCTTTGCAAGGAATTCTGGGTAATAAAACCTGGTGGTAGGCAGTCGAGTCACCCCATCCTGAATTCCCCTGGGTGTCTACCTTTCAAAAATGTATAGGTTTGCTAGGTTTCCCTAGGTGCCGGCAGAGCTAGGGTGCAAAAACTACAGCTAGGCACTTTGCCAAAAAAGGGTCAATTTGTAACTGCAAAATTTAGGTGTGACCACGTTGCATTTTGCGCCGTTTCCTGTCGCAGGCACAAGGCCGACCCACACAAGTGAGGTACCGTTTTCATCGGGACACTTGGGGTAATTCAGATTTGTAAATCAACTATTATTACCAATTGAGCTTTCATGCATTTCTCTCTTTCAATGAAAAACATTGTGTAAAAAAAAAATCTTTATGAAAAATGACCAATAATTCTCATGCTAGTATGAGTATTCCCAATTTTGAAAATGTGCAATTATATACTGTTTCTGAACTCTATAATTTGTACCCAATTCAGAAATACATAGGTGTCTTTCATACAGATTATTCCATGTATAGATTTTCCAAGACAAAGTGCACTATACCCAGTAAATGAAAAAATACCATTGCAAGTTGCTGCTCAGTTTTTGGATCTGGGTTCGTCGGGTTCTTGGTGAAACTACAAGTCCTATATATCCCCACAACCAGGAAGGTCTAACGGATGTAACGGTATATTGCTTTCCAAGAGCTGTCAAAATTAAAAAAAGTTATAGGTGAAAACGTTGAGACAAAAGGCTGTTTTTTTCAACAAATTTTCAATTATTCCAATATCTAACTGTTAGTTTCTATAACGAAACCTTCATGGATTTAGACAAATGACCACTTTCCGAATTCAGAATTTTGTCTACTTTTCGAAAATGTAAAGCTTTCCAGGATCCAATATTGCTTTCAAACTCATTTCTACCATTAACTGGAAGGAGGTGGAAAGCTCTGAAAATAGCAAAAATAGGCTATGTCCCAGAAAAATGCCAAAACTGAGTGAAAAATTTCGGTTCTCTGACAAAAGACTGTCATTCCCTAAAAGCTGAGAAAATGGAGATTTCAGCCCCACAACCCCTTTTTTGATACAATTTTCAGGGAAAACCCCAGAGGCTTTCATTTGCAGCCCGTTTTTCCCATTTTTCTGAAAAAACAAAAAAATCACTATATTTTGGTTAATTTCTGGGACCCCTCCAAGGGAATCCACAAACCCTGGGCGCCTTTAGAATCCACATGATGTTGGAAGAAAAGGACGCAAATTTGGCGTGGATACCTTATGTGGTCAAAAAGTTACAAGGGCCTAAGCGCGCACTACTCCAAAACGCCAAAAAAAGCCTTAGCACAGGAGGGGAAAAGGCCTAGCAGCAAAGGGGTTAAGTGGAGAATGATTCTGACTGTAAATAACCTCATGTACTCATAATGCACAATTCTTATTGTAACGGAATGATAGAATAGAAATGTGTAATGTATACGATCTCAATGATTACTGAAGATAATGATGTAAGTTATGTACCAAATAAAAACAGTTTAAAATAAAAAGGCATAAGTATACTGTGAGACCTTTACTGTGGGTCAGGGGCAATAGGTTATTGATTGGCAGAGTCTGTGATGTTTACGATTCAGAACATAAGACTATAATTGTATTTGGATAAGAGCTATTTCTTTTGGAAACTTGTTTCTCCAAAGGTGGCAACAGGGAGTAGTCAAAGCTTACTTCAGGAGATGCTACATGTACTGGAACTCAAATACAGTATGGCACATTAATCATGCCCAGCCAGCCACGCTATGTCTTCTCAAAGGGACTAATTTAGAGAATGTGGTTATGGAATGAAAAAACAAAACTTGTGTTCTGTGACTAGTATTCTTCTAATACCCAACAAATGTCTTTCATTGTCCATGTGTGTGCAAAGTGTCCTGCAAGTGATAATGGACAGTATGCCAACAAGCGAAACGTATGTGCTATGAGATCTAGGGAAGGGCTATGATCAGATAGGAAATGCGGATAATCTGCAGTTGATTGATGGACCTATGCCCGGGGGCAGATGGTGGGATGATTTCTTCTGTTATTATCACTGTGGATAAATTGGGCTCCTTGATTAGGCTGACTTGGCCATTGGTGCACAACCCAAAAAGCTGCTGCAGCCTTGGGGATGGTGTGTACAGAGTCAGTCATAAAGTGCTCACAAATCCAGCCATAATGTACAGAATGACAATGAGCCGGCCTGTGCAAGCCCAGTATGATGTGCACCTCCTTCCCCCACACAAATGATCTCAAACCTCATAGAGTGATAGCGAGGACTGGGGAAATTGCTGCTTTTCAGGAGCACAGTTAGAATTGGTCTCCTTTGGGAGGTGGGGAGAAGAAGGGTGGGTATACACGAGAAGGAGACTGTGGGAGGGCACTCAGGAATGAGGAGGACATTTCATAAAGTACATCAATGCACATGGAGTGATCTGCAAGTCATTCATCCTATGCAAGTAGGTAACCAGCATGCACAGTGGAGCAGATCTTCCATTGTGGGTTGGATTACCAAAAGTTCTTGGTTAGGTAGCCTGGGGCCTGACTGGAGTGACGTGTGGATGAAAGAAATGGTTCTCCAAGGGTTTTGCATTCAATTCTCTCTTTAACCAAGATCCAATTAATTTAACTGAGGGCAGGTGCAATTCGTTTATCACTCCGTAGGCTAAATATGAGTTGAGTTGCATGGTTCTGGTCTCTGTGCAATTTGACATGTGTCTTCCCAGATATTAGGGATATGTGACTTCAATTTTTAAACTGGAAATCTATGATTTTACTTGAGCTTTATTTTGCAAATCAAGAACCACCTCCTCAACCTACCTAGTCCACATTACTACATTTCCTTTTTGTAGGACTTGGCCTTTTTGGCTAAAGTTTCCTAAACATTTTGCTTTCCCCCTAGACCGCATTCCTGACTTAGAGATGCCAATTTTAGATGCTTTGGGTACTTTGCCACTGCTGATCAGAGATGCCAATCTAGATGCATTGGGTACTATGCCACTGCTGATCAGTGTCAAAGTGCAAGTGTACCCTATGTAAAATGTAATGGTAATTGGTTGGCCATGATTGGTATGTTTGCCTTATTAGTAAAGTCTCTAGTGATGTCCACTGTGTGTGCCAGGGCTAGTAATGCAGAGGCGCGCGGAGAAGGGAACTCAGGCCTGCAGTGCAGGGCTTGTGCGCGGAGTTCTAAGTTAGCATGTTGTCCTGACTAGTGCAACCACTTGTCAGGTCTTACTTTCCCTTTTACATACACATTGGGCACCCCTGTGGTAGATACCAGGCAACCCCTGGGCAGGGTGCAGTGTAGGTAAAAGGCAGGACATATCCTAAGGTGTGAGCTATGTTCCAACAGTGAAAAGCACTCCATTTAGTTTTTCACTGATGAAAGGCCATCCTGCCCATAGGACAGAATGGGGGAGGCTGGGTGTTGTGTTTGTTAGCCTACTTTCCTGTAAGTTTATAATGGAGAGGTGAAGTTTAGTATGTATGAACTCACAGTGTCATAACACAAATTTCTGTGAAGGTGGTTTTGTCACTGTGTGTTCAGAAACCACTCTTTTAGAAAGTGGCTGAGTTTTGTGCTCTAAGCATTTAGGTGTGTCTCTGCGGAAATGTGGATTGTCTGTCTGGATATGAAAGGTGATAGGAGCTGGGAGAAGTCCTGACCCAAGGAGGGGTTGAGATGGCACCAGGCTGCCCTTCATCTGGAGAGTAGGGGAGGAGAAGCCTGGGAGGTGAAAAGGCCTGGGCTGGTGCTATGACCCAATTGACCCATCTCCTGCTGAGTGTTTAAGGATCCAGACCCCCCAGTATCGAAGGGAGAGAGGTGACACTGGGAGGGAGACACCCAGAACTGATTTAGGGAGGGGTCAGGGACCCCTGAGCACAAAAGAACTTCAAAGACAGTAAGGGGTATAACTATGAGAGCTGAAACCCCTGAACGTTGGAATGGAACAGATATGGATTGAGACTGAAAAGGCTTGGGCCCATTCTGTGGTCAAGAGGAACCTCTGCTAAAGAAGGAGCAACTGAAGAGACTGCTGTGGATAGACCAATCCTTGCTTCATGACCTGGGGCTGGTCTGCAGTTTGCTGTTCTAACTAAGGGAGAGGCTATTGGGACTGTGCTTGGAGGGGCTGGATCCACCTGCTTGAAGAAGACTGTGCTTTGCGCTGTGTCTTGTAACCCCAAGGGCCCGAGGTGAGCTGGCTCCCTGTTTGGAAACACAGGATTATAAAAGTTTCCAGAGAAGTCCCAAGCAATGCTGTGTGCGTGTGCTTTTGCAGCTTGAGACCCTCAGAAGTTGTGCCTTGGAATCGTGGGCACGCAGGAGTAAGCTGAGTCTCGGATGCGCTGGGTGCCTGTCGTGGTGCAGGCCAAGGCGTTGGTGATGAGCGTCTGACCGTGGTGTGCACGGGGAGACGAAGTGAGACTCGGAAACACTGGGTGCATGTCGTGGTTCAGGTCAGAGCGTTGGTGAGGAGCGCCTGGTCAGTGTGTGCACCGGGAGAAGTGACACTCAGATGCGCAGAGTGCGTGTCGTGCTGCAGCCAGGGTGTTGGTGAGGAGCGTCTGGACATCGTGTGCACCGAAGGAAGAAGTGAGTCTCAGACGTGGAGAGTGCGTGTCGTGGTGCAGCCAGGGCATTGGTGAGGAGCACCTGGTCATTGTGTGCACCAGAGAAGAGGGGAGTTTCTGACACGCGGTGTGCATGTCGAGGTGCTACCTGAGGCACTGGTGAGGAGTGCCGGGGTAGGGTGTGCACTGAATTTGAAGTAAAGTCTCCAAAGTGCTGAGGGCGGATCTCGGTGTTGACTGAGACCACCGGAAGGACGGCCAAGTCATTGGGCCCTCGGAGTAGACCAGCAGCGGCCCAGACCGGCAGCTCCGGAGGAGCGGAACCGCCAGCACGAGTCCGCCACACCCCAAGGCGGAGTTCTGGATCAAGGCCCAAGTCGTTGAAGTCAGAGAGGAGAGTGGGGTTGCGCGCCCCCAGGTAATGTGGATGGTGCCTGACCTCATTTGTGTCTGACGAACTACATGCTTGGTGCGCTACGCCCTGCATTATTTTTCCCTTGCAGATTACCTGATTGTAACGTGGCGCCTTGCATTATTTCTTCAGTGCGCAGTATCTGATTATAACGTGGTGCAGTGCATTATTTCTTCATTGCACCGTACTGGATTGTAGTGTGACGCATTGCTTTGCTTCTTCCTGGTACAAGGCATGCTGGTAGTGATTCACATTGCATTATTCCTTCAATTGCAAAGAACATGACTGTGGCGCTACGTATGGCATTGTTTCTATGTTGCACAGTACAAGAGAATATTGTTACGCATTGCAGTATTTGTTTTCTTTTGCAACAAGTGTGATTCTAGCAATAAAACTCGCCTAACCTTTTGGAACCGGTTAGAAGTGAACTTAACTGTTAGTTAGAAGCAGTGGTTGGGATTAGAACCTACCAACCTACCGGAAAGAATACTACCCATTCTTATATGTTGATTTTGTATTGTGTGGTCATATCGTATAACTTCTTATATAAAGTTTATACTCATTTTATAAAAACTTGTGTGGAGTCTATTTGTGGTGATATCATTGGGTTACTGTGAGCATGGTTGCACATACTGTACACTCGTGCCTTGGAGATAAGTCAGGCTGCTCGGGCCAAGCTACTAAGGGGGTGAGCAGGGCTATCTCAGATGGTGCCCTTACTTAGCCCAACGTTGAAGCGAGGGGTCGGAGACTCCCGCCTCCAGCATTTGGTGGCGGCGGTAAGCGATAAGGACCTCCACTTCCAACACTTTTCTTATAGGTATAAACTGCACAGAGTGTACTATAATAAGGACCTCTTGTTGTGTTACTTTAATATACCACTTGTCTCTTTAGTGTCAGGCTCCCAGTGTAGCTTTTGGTACTATTTGTTTCCCTGTCCACACATTGTTGTCCCTTTTAAGCCATCTCTTCTATATACCTTTAAGTTAGTTCAGCTCTTTGGGTCGATTCAAAATGGAGTTTGAGAGCAATTGCTGTGTTTAGGCATTCTGTGTGCAACTGTGGTCCAGCCTCTGGTGCTTCTGCCTGCCAAGAGAATAGCCACCCCACCTCTGTATGACATTTGTGCTGCCTCATCTTATCTTTTGCTATCTGTGCTCTATTGGTTACTGTAGTACTTACAGGTCATTCACCTGATGTAGCATGAATACCTTTGTGATCATCTCCTCATGCCTGCTGAAAACCAAGGCCAGATGAACGACTCACCAATTTGCGACCTGCACATTGCTTAGCATTTGCGACTCGCAATTTGTGACTCGCAAATTGGGATGTATAAAGGTGTCTCAGACACCGTCTGCGATTCCTAATGGGTCGCAAATTGCATGTCTCATGAATAGCTATAAGGCAGGCGCAATTTGCGACCCTATTAGGAATGGCTAGCACTCCCAGGGATGGTGGCCTGCTGACGTCAGCGGACCACCATGTCTGCGACTGCTTTTAAATGCAGCAGTTTTTTTTATGCAGCCCATTTTTCCTATTGGAAAACAGGATGCATTTAAAAAAGAACAATGAAACGTTTCAGTTTCATTTTTTAAGGACAGGCAGTGGACCCTGGAACCACTGCCTGCTCTTAAAAATATTTCTTACATACTCACACCGTTTGCGAGTGGTTTACCTCCTACTAGAAGTATGTGGTAAACTGCGAGTGTTTTGTGGCCGCAAATGTGGTCGCAAAACAATTGTACATGGCATGGTGACTCGCTATTAGGAAGGGATGCCCCTTCCTGATAGCGGGAGTTGAAAATGCTATTTTGCGAGTCAGTGACTCGCAAAATAGCATTTTTACATGCCATTATCCATTTTTGCGTTTGCAAACAGGAGGATCTCCCGTTTGCAGCCGCAAAAAAGGGTCATACATCTGGCCGTAAAAGCCTTATCTCGAACTTCACTGGCTTAATGTGAGGGCCCTGGGCCACCGCGAGGTAGTATTCCTGGGGAGAGAGCGACCTTGATGAATGTTTGACTACAGGTGCTCCTCCCCTCCCGCTAATAGGCTTATGGGACACTTGATGGGTGCAAAAGATACCTGGTACAAGTGTCATACCTAGAAGGGTATAGTATTGTGTGCATGTTTAATGCGATATGCACTCAAATGTAATGTTCTGTGAGATTTAATAATGTATCTTTAACATTTAGGAGTGGTTTAGGGATCTTCTTCGGTCCTGATGAGAAGCCAGGGGGATGGCTTCGAAACATATTGACTGAGGAGGTAACAGCCCATTGTAGCACTGTGCCTTCGTTCTTCCCCTCTCTTAATGATACCAGCTAGTAGGAACATTAAAGTTTATTTTTCCACATAGCCAGGTATTTTTTATTTATTCTTTTCACTTTCACTATTTGCACATCCTACCCTTTCACTCTCAGTCCTACATCACACATAGTATTTACTATTCAGTGCTCCCACGTCTCCGTTGGTTGTAGCCGGCCCCGTCCCACAGAGGGGCGGGAAGAACCCGATGATGAAGCATGCCACCAAGGGTCCTTTTGGTGGGTGAGGGTTATTTTAACAAAGCTGTGTGCTCTCACATAGAATAGGAGTGATACACATTTAGGTCAATGGAAGGACACTTTTTTCTTTTGGCTCTCAATAAGGGTGGATCCTTGTGTTTATTTCGAGTAGAGTGGAGTGGCATGGAGTGTCAGAGTGAAGTGGCATAGAGTGGAGTGGCGCAGAGTGGAGCAGTGGAGTGGAGTAGAGTGTCATAGAATGTTGTGGTATTGAATGTACTAAAGCAACATGTAGGGGGTAGAGGAAGTTGCATAGAGTGTTGTAGGGTGAAGTAGTGTTGAAAAATGGCTTAGAGTGCAGTAAAGGGTTGTAGAGTGGAGTGGCATGTGGTTGAATAGAGTGTCATAGACTGTAGTAAAGTTTAATGGAGTAGAGAGTCTTAGAGTGGAGTATTGTGGAGTCCAGTGGAGTGTCATAGTTTGGAGTGTTGTACAGAGTAATAGAGTAGACTAGTGTGAAGTGGCATAACATACAGTGGTGCAGAGTAGATTGGTGTAAAGTGCATTGGTTTTGAGTGAAGTGGTGTGGAGTCCATTGGTATAGAGTGCAGTGGGGTAGAGATGTATAGTGGTGTAGAGTGCAATGGCATAAAGTGCAGTGATGCAGATTAGATTAGAGTTTTGTTGAGTGGAGTGATGCAGAGTAGTGTGGCGTGGAGTGGCGTAGAGTGCATTGGCTTAAAATGCAGTCAATTGGCATAAGTGGTGCACAATAGAGTGCAGTGGCATAGAATATAGTGGTGCAGAGTACTGTGGCACTGAGTTAAGTGGTGGAGAATGCATTCTTGCAGAGTAGAGAGCCAGAGTGCACTTTCTTAGAGTGCAGTTGCATACAGTGTATTGACGTAGAACACAGTGGTGCAAAGTACAGTGGTGCAGTGGCAAGGAGTGCAGTAGTACATAGTAGAGTGCACTTGCATAGAGTAGAGCGGTGCAGAGTAGAGTAGAAAGGCATTGAGTGAAGTGGCATAGAGTGATTTGATTTGAAGATTTATACAGCGCACCAGTCACCCGAGGGCATCAAGGCGCTAGAGACCAGCCATCCATACCCAGGAATTTAAAGCGAGCCAAATGCTCCCCCCAGAAGCTAGACCATAAAGAGCCTCGTTTTAAAAGCCTTTCTAAAGGGGATCAGAAGGGGAATGGATCTAAGATCAAAGGGCAGGGATTTCCAGAGCTTACTAGTTGCCACCGAGAAAGCTCTGTCCCCCTATTTCTTCTTCTTAGTTCTAGGTACCAGCAGTTGCCTTTAAAGCGAGGAGCTCAATGGTCTGGTAGAGGAATGCCACTTGAACATACTCTTTAATCTCGACGGATAGGAAGCATGCAGCGACTTATGGACCATGCATAGTGATTTGAAGCTAATACGTTGTAGAGTGCAGTGTCAGAGTGCAGTTGTGCACAGTAGATTAGAGTGGCGGAATGGATTGGTGTCGAGTGTAGTTGGTAAGAGTACATTGGCATAGAGTGCAGTAGAGTGGAATACACTTGTATGGTACACAGTAGAGTTCAGTGGCAAAGAGTGCAGTGGCGCAGAGTAGAGTGGTGCAGAGTTCAGTGGCAGAGAGTGCAGTGTTGAATGTTTTAGAGTTCAGTGGTGTTGAGTAGAGTGGTGTAGAGTGCATTGGTGTAGAGTGCAGTGGCATAGAATAGAGTGGTGTAGAGTTCAGGGGGGTAAAGTGAAGTGGCGCTGGTTAGACTGCAGTGGCGCAGATTGGAGTAGAGTGGATGGTGCGTACTGGCATTCCAGTGGCATAGAGTGCAGTGGCATATAGTAGATTGTTTTAGAGTAGAATGAAGTGATGTAGAGTGCAGTGGCATACATTAGAGTGTCACTAAGTGCAGTGTCACAGAGTGCAGTGGTGCAGAGTAGATTAAAGTAACCTAGAGTGGATTGGCTTGGAGTGCAGTGGAGAAGAATGCAGTGGTGCATAGTAGAGTAGGGTGTGGTAGAATGTAGTGGCATAGAGTGAAGTGTAGAGTGGAGTATAGTGCAGTGTGGAGTGCCATGAAGTGGAATGGGATAGTGTTGAGTGGTGCAGAAAAGAGAACAGTGGTGCATAGTAGAAGGGAGTAGGGTAAAGTGGGGTATGCATGGCATGGTAGAGCACTGGCAGTACAGACAACACAACTTCCATTGGAATGACCACTCCATTTTTACAGACATTCAGTTTTACTGATAAAAGTATACAGCAAATAAAATATAATGTGTGGAAATGCCATCAGATAGTGTATTCGTTTGTTTTGATTGTATTCAAGTATTTATTTCCACTACACGTCAGAATTACCAAAAACTGTGCTTCGTTTGTGCATTCCTTTTGCTGATATATTCTGAAATAACTTCACAGTTCATTTACAGAGATTACCCTTTTTTGTGCTAGAAAAAAAAATATTGTACAGCACACCCCAGTAGCTGGCATGATCGTCACATAAATCCTCTCACTTTGAAGTCATAGAAAGAGCAGTAAATACCAAGATCCCTGGAAGAAAGAGCCTGACATTTGCATTGTGTCTTTGAATGTACGCAAATATGACAATAACAAGATTTAAAGGCATGTTCACAGAAATGCAGTACTGGTGGAAGAATTCAGTAAGTAAATGGATCTGGCCAAGGGAAGGGACACATTCAAGCTGGACAGCTTAAAATAAATAAATGAAGCCAAGGGGCGTGGCTTGGCAAGCCAACACGGCGGACGTGTGCTAGGTGAGCTCCATCCAGCCCACACTATATCCTACATTTCTCCTGACACCCCACGATCATCACGGAGTTCTGGAAGTGATTCGGGAACACTTACCACCTGTGGCTGCCATCAGGAGTGAAATTGCGGCACCTGAGACAGCTGGAAGTGGGGAGCTCGGGCTGTACATGAGGAGCGGCCTGGTGACCACTGGCTGAGCCGGGGAATAGCGTGAGAGGTGCCTGAGGTGAAAGGAGACGCCGTAGGTGTCTCTGGGTCCTGCCCGGGGGCTGTGTCTGCTGTTTTGGTGCCACCCGGGCGTCTGCGACTTGTGGCAGTGATCGAGGGGCAGATTGGCCCCATGAAAGCCGGCAACGCCGTTTGAAAGCCGTGTCTGGGGAGAGGTGTGGCGGCTGCCTGGAGCTGGACCGGTGAGTGGCGGAGCGTCAGAGCAGGAGGGGCGGCCTGCAGCGGGCCTCCCGATGTCTGAGACGCTTCCTGCTGATGGAGGCCACAGTGTGAAGGGCATCCTGTGGCGCTTTTCTTCTCTCCCCCCCAAGTCGGAGCACTATTCTGGGCTCAGCGGCTGGGTCGGGCTGCAGGGGGGACTTCTGGCGGCATTGGATTGTCCTGGCCTCTGCGCCCGATGCCTTGTTCCTTCCTTTTCCTTCCCCGCCCCCCTCCAACAGGGGTGACCCGGGGAGGCGACTGCGGAGTGGCGGCCCTGCCCATGATCGCAGATATGGACCTGAGGCTACCTGTTAACGAAGGCGGCGACGGTGAGGGAGGAGCACAGTGAGGGCTGGGGGGACTCCTGTAGCAGTTCCCCCTACCCCAGATCACAGTACTATTCCTGGTTCAGTGGTCAGACCGGGCCACGAGGGAAGTGTCTGGAGGCCCTGGCTTTTTCCTGCCTTTGCGCCTGACTCCTTGCTCTTTCTCCCCCACCTGTGAAAACCCTGGGTAGTGGCTGCAGAGTGGCGGCCCTGATTGCAGATACGGATGCTAGCCTGAGACATTCTAGCGGCATAGCAGGTGGACATCAGTGAGCAACGCGATCGGCAGCACTCCGCAGCCCTGGCACAATCAGCACAGGCCTGGAAGTGGAAGCGCGGCGGCTGGGCCGGGCAGCTTGAGAGTGGTGGGCTGCTAGGCGGCTGGCGCGGGGACCTGCAGCAGCGCACAAGAGAATCCTTTGCAGGAGGCAGGTGCCACGAGTGTGGAGAGGACTGGGTGGCGAAGACCGGGCGGTCTGCTGGACTGGGGGGCAGTAACCCCTCCCTCTAGTTCTTTCCCCCCCCCCTGTACCCTTGAGCAGGGACTGTCCTGGCGTTTCTGGATCTCTGCCCTTGGAATGCCCATGCCGCCGGTAGGTGGGACGGTTGCGCCCTAAAGATACCTCTCGCTGCTGTTCTACACGGCCAGTGGCCTGTCCACAATGTCTCGATGGTGGTTGGTCGAGCTGCATACACGGTGGCGGGGGACTCTCCCTGGCGGTGAACTTTGGGGGTGGCCTGGGTCGGTGGCGACCCTTAGCCAGTAACAGTTGGCAGCCCGGTCTATTCGGAGTGTATCTGCGCCGCGGGGGCTGCTGCACAGGTGTCTGGCCTGCCCTGGCTCGTATTTCTGAGGGGCCTGCAGACGGTGGAGATGACGAGGGACATCGGCGGCAGCGGCTCGACCAAGCATGGGCCCATTGATAAATTCACCGGCCCGGGAGAAACTGCTAGGGCCATGGAGGGCCAACAAGATGCTGTTCCTGATAACACGGCCCTGATGGTGGCTATTACTCAATCTCGGAACATGTTGGATGCCAAAACTAGGGCAGTGGACTCCAATGTCATGTTGCTGCGTCAGGACCTGCGGAATGCAGTGTCCTGTATTACAGAAGCGGAGACTCGCATCTCAGGAGTGGAGGATGATGTGGCGGTCCTGAAGCAGAAGGTGGAGAGCATGGAGAAAATACAGAAGGGGCTGGCTCTCCGGGCTGAGGATGCCGAAGGACGGGCTCGGAGAAACAATCTATGATTCGTGGGATTTCCGGAGGGAAGCAAAAACGGCAACATGGAACGCTTCCTCACCCAAAGTCTTGAAAGCTGGCTCCCCCCAGAGGCCATGTCCAGGTGCTTAGTTGTGGAATGGGCCCATAGAGTGCTGATCCACAAACTGCCGGCGGGGGCCCGCCCATGGCCGGTGATAGCGAAACTTATGAATTATTTGGATTGTCATGCTATCCTGAAGCAGGCCCGGGCCAAAGAACCTCTGCTCTATGAAAATACACGTATACTGATCTTTCCGGACTATACGCGGCAGGTACAGCAGCAGCGCCAATCATACATGGCCGCGAAGTCCAGGCTCCGAGACCTTAAGCTTCCGTATGCCCTCCTGTTCCCCGTGCGCCTGCGGGTGGTGTAACGCTCCCTCACACACTTTTTTGATACTCCGGATGAAGTGTTCAAATGGACGGATGAGACGGTTCACATAAGGGTGCACACGCCGTCGGGGCGGGAGTCGGATTCTTCGTCAACTGAGGTGGCGCCGAGGGGATCCCGTGGCCAGCAATGAAGGGGAGACCGAAGATCTAGATCCCGGCGGTGCTCCGTGTACTGTGAGGGCCCTACTCCTGGGCAACAGACATTGAAAGCTTAAATCTCTACTGCCATGGTGGTGCGGAGGTGTTCTTCAAGCGGATTAGGTGAATGTTTTGTTCTCTAAGTGTTGGGGGTGTCACGTTGTGGGCTGAATCTCCACCTGTCTGTTACCAGTGGGGGACATGCCCGGATGGTATGGGGTGTAAGTTGGGGATCCATTGGCTGGGGTGGCCCTTGTCCCCCTGTTGGGGACTGGGAGTCAACCCTGCCGTGAAAGGTACTTCAGTGTTTTTGAGGCATGGGTTGGGGGGTTTGTTAAGGGGGTGTTACTGTAGGGTACGAGTTGCACATCCACTGGGGGTTCACAATGCTATACACATGCACCACAGCGGCCCGACGCCATTGCTATGGGTCTGTCTGCTCCCTCATGGCTGAGCGGTCGGAGCGGGATCAAGCATCCCCGGGATCTCTACGCATAATCAGCTGGAATATGCGTGGAGCCCTGGACAAAATTAAACGGGCGATACTCCGCCATGCAAAGAAGGCTAGTGCCGATGTCCTCTTGTTACAGGAAACCCACTTACTGGGTACGAAGGTACTTTGTTTGCAACGGTATGGATTCCAACAGGTCTTTCATGCTGGGTTCACACGGGGCTCGAGAGGGGTGGCAGTTTTGGTTCATCGCAGGGTCCCATACGTACATATCAAGCCCTGGGCAGATACACAGGGGCGCTACGTGTTTCTCTATGGTACAGTGGAGGAGGATCCTCTGATACTTGGCTGTGTATATGCCCCTCCTCCTTTATAATGGTCATTAGTGGAAAGGCTGCTTACCCTATGGGCCGATATGCCAGATGGGGTATCGGTGATAGGTGGGGACTGGAGCAATGTCATGGATGGGGTCAGGGACAGAAGCAGGGTGGGGGAGAGTTTGAGCGGGGGTCAGCCTACGAGACTGCAATCTTTGGTGATGAGCCTTGACTGGGTGGATACGTGGCGGTACATACATGGAGACAGGAGGGAATACACCTACCTCTCGGCAGTGCACAAGTCCTTCTCCAGGATCGAATATATATTTGTTCCCCGAGCAAAGTCTGGGAGGGTGGTGTCGGCTGAGATTCTTCCCCGTGGCCTCTCAGATCACTCCTCGGTGTCCGTTGCGCTCACATGGGTAGGAGGCGACAGCCTTTTTGTTGGCGCCTCTCTGTGTGGCATCTACAGAATGATGAATACAGAAAGAATATCCGTGAGGCAATCGCACACTATCTCACCACCAATGAGGGGTCTGTCTCCAGTGCCGGGATACTGTGGGAGGCACTGAAACCTACGCTGAGGGGGTGGACATTGCCTGGTGCGTGGCGGCCCGTCGGAAGCGCAGAGAGGAATTGGTACTGGCGGAGGCAGAGGTGGGGAGGCTTGAGCGCTTGGGTCGGGAGGCCGGGGGCGAGCGGGTGGTGCGACGCCTACTGCTGGCGCAACAGTCATGTGCTGCCCTTATGCTGGGTGAGGCCCGATAGGCCGGGTTGGCGATGCGAAGCAGGGTGTGCCAATGGGGCGACAAGTCCAGCAAGATTGGACTTGCTGGACGCTCTGGAAGGCGCTCTGCCAGGGCGCCTTCTATCCCCAGGTCCTCCCAGGTGTTCTATATGAGGTGGGGGTACCGATGACGGACCTCAAGGCCATAGCGGAGAGTTTTGCATCTTACTATGCCGGTCTCTATGCCCCCCAAGAGTACTTGCCAGAGGCTACAGTCGACAAAATTATTGCGGACTCACCGCCTAAAACAGTATCGAATGAAGTACGAGCTAGGCTGGAGCTTCCTCTGACAGATGAGGAGCTGGGTGCCGCCCTGGAGAGCTCAATTCTGGGAAGGCTCCTGGACCCAATGGGTTCCCTAGAGAATTCTTTAAACGGTATAATGTGCAGCTGGCTCCATACTACCAGGCGGCTCTGGAGGAAGCTAGGGAGGTGGGCCAGCTTCCCCCGGACTGGAGGCATGCAGAGGTGGTCGTGTTCCACAAGCCTGGGCGGCCCGTGGACGCTTCCTTGAGTTGGGTATACTTATTTGCACTGTTTTAGAGACTTAACTTTGGCCCACGCTTCATGTCATACCTGATGCTCTTATACACGGACTTGACGGCCTCAGTGCGGGTGGCAGCGGTGGTCTCCTCCAGCTTTTGTATCGGGCGAGGCACCAGGCAGGGGTGCGCCCTGTCGCCGTATCTATTTGCCTTGGCCTTGGAACCGCTGGCAGCGTGGTTGCACATCGACGCACAACTCCAGGGATTTGAGTGGGCTCCTGGTTTGTTTGATAGGCTCGCACTATATGCAGACGATATCCTCTTCTTTCTTACAGCCCTGGATAGATCGGGACCGCGGCTTCTAGAAATCATGCAGATCTATGGGGAAACATTGGGCTATATATGAACCCCGCAAATCTACGCTGTGGGTTCTGGGAGACGGGGTTAAAGTGGGCGCGTGGGTATCTACGATTCAGGTGGCAGTGGGGGGCCTCAAATACTTGGGGGTGTTCCTTTCGGAGGTGCCCGCCATCTCCTGGGAGCGAAACCTGGTGCCAATATGGAAGCGAGTCCGAGCAGATATCAAACTCTGGCTGCGCATGCCTTTGTCAAAATATGGCAGATCGGTATTTTTAAAAATATTAGGGCTTCCTCGGCTGCTGTACCAGTTGCAGAATCACCCATACACGATCGCACCCAGATGGTTCCGGTCAGTGAACTCTGTACTTGGGTAGTTCTTGTGGGCGGGGGGGCGTTGAGGGTGGCGTTGCGCACCTGCTTTCTGTCCACTTACTGCGGAGGGCTTGCGACATCGGATATACTCTCTTACTACCAGGCCTCGCATTTGCGGGTCCTTAATGAGTGGTGGTATGGTGATAGGGAGGACCCGGCATATGCCTTGGAGCATCGACTCATGGGATCTCATACGCTCCACACTTTCCTTTACTTGGCACCTTTGCGGAGCATGTTGCCGCCGGCCACTCAAGTGGTGTTCCAGATTTGGAGGCAGGCGTTAAAGCGCATGGGGTGGTGGAATACCCTGACCCGGGAAAACCCCCTATGGCACAACGGGCGCTTGCCCGACCTGGCGGCCCTTCCGGGATTCAGAGGCTGGGATGCCATAGGAATTTCGACCCTGTGGGATGTCATGAGGGATACTACACTTAGGTCCTTTTGGGAATTGAGGGAGGAATTCTAAATGCCTCGATCTCAGTTTTATTGATACCTCCAGTTCCGCCATGCTTTGTCCCCCAGCTTGAGGGATTTGGAGGCTCTCCCCGAATTTAGTCCATTGGAGGCGAAGGTCTTCCTGGGTGATCTGGAAACCAAGAAGATCTCCTGGATTTACCAATCCCTGGTTACTCATTGCTCGCCCACACTTCAGAGGCTTCCGGGGGTTTGGGAGGACGACGTGGGTACTCTGGAGGAGGAGGATTTGAGGGAGGGCTTGGCTGCCCCACAAGGAGCTGCCATAGCGATGCGTTTCCGCCTCATTCAATTCTTGTGCTTGTGGAAGGCAGGTATGATTGCCTCTCCGGAGTGTTTACGGTGTGGCAGGGAGGAAGACACATTTCTGCATACTGTCTGGCAGTGCTTATCCCTTGATCAATTTTGGAGGGGGGTGTTTACCTGTCTGTCTTAGGTGCTGGGGTGGGACCTTCCGCGTACGCCACAGTTTGCCTTGTTGCACATAATGGAGGGTATTGGAGGCAATATCTACAAAAGGCACCTTATGTTTTTGGGTCTCACTCTGGTGAAACGAGACATAGCCATGGTGTAGAAGGACCCATGGGCCCCTTCAGTGGCGGGGTGGAAGAATGGCCTGGACTTCTGTATGGGGTTGTAACAGCCAATCTTTGTTGCCAGGGGTTGTCCACGTTAGCACTACAAAATATGGAACCGATGGGCGGAATATAGGGGATTGTGGCTGGAGCCCCCCGTTGTCTTGGAAGATCTTCTGGTGGAATAATTAGAGGCTCACATGGTCTTGTTTTGGTGCAGTGCGGGTAGGGGTCGGGGTGTGCGTATTTATGCTAATATCTCTCTGTTTCCTATGTAAGAAGCTGGGACTGACCTGTGTGGACAATGTGTGACTCGAGGAGGGAAGGTGTAGGTGGGGAGGAGTTGGGGCGGGGGTTGTGCTCCGGATGGGATCCTCAGATATGTGCCTTAGTAGCAATGTTGAAAAATTGATTGCTTTCCTATTGTTGCAATGTGATACTGCAATTATCTCTGGGGTACAGAGCCCTGCAATGTATGTGCAATCTGATCAAAAAATTTGTTTAAAAAAAAATAAGGCAGCAAATAGAAAGCAAGCAAATATGGCTTACAAATCACAATGCCAATAGTAAGTAAGAGCCGGATTTTCCGAATGTCCCCAGGATGTTGTTAGCAAACTAGACGAGCAAGCAACCAAACAAGCATTTGCAATGCAATCAGTCTTGCATTCGAAAGTTTCAGTTGTTGGCATTGTAAATGATATTGTCTTCTATATATGTTTAGTTTTTTGTAGTGCAGTCGATGTATGATGTTTGTAGTGTAATTATGTGGTTTAAACTTGGATTGTTAGTTGCTGAATTGTGTGGGATTCAATTGTGTAGTGTATTTGTGTATTGTAAATATGTTGTATGGTGAATAGATGGGATGAGAGCTATAGAATAGATTGAAAGTAAGAATGAGAGGGATACGTAGTATGTGTATGAAGTGGTGAATAAAGTGCAGATAAAGTAGTATAAACAGTGTGTGAGAAAGAGAGATGGAAGGGGAGAGAATATTATAGATGTATAAAGAGGCTGTGGTTGTGTATGTAGAACATAGTGAAAGAAGAGGAGGCGAATGCGTGTTTGTTGGTATTTAGTGTGTATTTGCCTATGTTGCATTGATCCACGATATATTTTATTATTTTATATGTTGCTGACTTGGTTCTTTGCAATAAAAGCATAAATTAAAAAACAACAAAAAGCAGTGAGGTGTTGCTTTATTTGGGTGTTAAACTGATACTGATGAGGTAAAACATTTGCCCTGACAGTGTTAACCTGAGAACAAATGTCAAAATAATGAAGTAATACCATCACAAAATTGCTGAATTACGCCGCTCGATTCGCCGTTTTTGTTGCATATTTTAGTCAGATCTGCCGCATTATTTGATCGTCCACTGCCGCATAATTCCAGAGGCCCTGGATATACAGGAATGTGTGTACAGGCAACTCATGCAGCCAGGGATACACAACAGTAACAGTGACACTGAATACACTAATACTTGGACAGGGAGCACATTGAAACTTGGCCAGAGAATACACTGATGGAGGGGGAGAGTGGGGGGAATAGGCTGATAAATGGAGACAGACACTGGAAAAGGGATCTTAAGAAATCGGCGCATGGAAAGACATATTGAGACCAGAAACACACGTCACTGGCATACTGGGACCGGAACTGACGTTCTTCTCAATCACACTCACACAGATGTTGGAAGGATGAAAAGCGTCAAATACGCAGGCCCCAAAAAAACAAAAAAAATAATTTATGGAGCGCCGTTATGGAAAAGCCCAGAACTGGTTGCACAACGAGCCTCCCAGAGGTGCTAAGAGGACAAAGAACACTGAAAGGGCCTCATTTATGAGGCCGTGTGTCACTTTTACGCCGCCGGTGCGTCACTTTTTGTGACGCACCAGCAGCGTAAAAAATGTGCCTTGTTGCACCATATTTACAAAGTGACGCATCTAGGTAGATGCGTCACTTTGTAAAACCCTGCACTACATTATACCTACGCCAGGTACAATGTATGCAGGGGGGCGTTCTGACGCAAGACAGAGTCATAGAAGTGATGCAGTGAAATCTATAAGATTTCACTGCATTACTTCTAGGATACAAATGCGTCAATTTCTTACGCCTGCCTCACAGCAGGCGTAAGGCTGACACAGGCCCTTTCACATGGGGCTTGCCCCATGTGAAAGGACACATTGCTGGAGTTGCGTCACTTTTGTGACACACTCCAGCAATGCGTCACTTTTGCACCATACAGATACGTCAGAAATACTGACTTATCTGTAACTCCTTGCGCCATGATGCGTCATACTTTAAATATGACGCATCATTGGTCTCGCAAGGAGGGCACAGTGAAAAGTGACGCATCGCTGTTTTCACGCAGCGATGCGTCACTTTTCATAAATGAGGCCCAAAGTATTTTCTTTTCCCCAAAACCAGCCCTCCTGTTCTTATCCATCCCTTTGTAAACTATCTGGTCTCACTACAGACTCTAGGAACTACGTCGCTGTTTACGCTACCGATACTGGGCGTTTAATACCGCTTGATCCGAGACTCATCCGGGACAAGAGGGGGCGGGGTAGTTTAGGTGCTTGCAGTTTATGCTTTTTATCTTTCCGTTGTGGTATATATAACAAGTCACTAACAGAGAGGGCAAGGACGGGTGGTCCAAAGGTGAGCATGAGGGCTGGGGGAGATATGATGAGGCACTGCTGAGGTATGCAGTCTCGCAGTGTAAGCTGAATACTAAAAACAAGTGTAAAATCACCATACACTATACAAAGCACTATCTTAAAGGAGCATACAAGAACTATGTTATAAGGAATGATAACATCTGATGACCATAACAACGAACTTACCATTCGGTTACTATCAGATAATTTTCCAAATACCTATGCTTCCCACACAAAATATCAACAGTGCAATTACCATAAGGTTAGATCTTGAAATTCCACAGACAGGCTAACCTGAGGATACCTAGATTTCAGATTTATAATGGAGAAAAATATTCTGTGTCCGAAAGCAACCAGCATTTTGTAAATGCAGAATAATTTGGGAGCTGCATGATTACCAGACGAGATTTGATTTTCTCTTCAGAATGTTTGAAAAGTACATTTATTGATATACCACATAGTTGCACCCTGGCATATCAACCACAAAAAAATTGTTGCTGAAGTATTATCCGTGATGTGCATATTGAGGAATATGTGAACACATATGAAGATTGTTATCTGATAAGCTATATTGAAGTCGCCTCGGTTGTATATCTCTGTGCATTGCTTGTGGGCTTTTCTTCTGGATTAAAGTCTTAAACATTACTTTGTCTACCGTGTGTGTTTGCCACAACAAAGGTGCAGTAATATTGTGTAGTTGCAGAGCAATACGATTTAAGAGCTGTGTGGAACACCACACATTAGAAGTGTAAACACAAGAGAATATGCTTGCCAGAATAGTTGTTATGATATTAGGTGTGTAAAGCGGCGTGACGTGCTTGGTGGAAATAGCAACACTGTATACAATGTGTACTCCCTATTAGGTGTGCGTATGATCCTGACACTGTACCTTCTTCCTGAGAACTCCCAAATACTTGACTAGAATATCCTAGGAACGATACTCTATGACCAATCAAGTCAATTCTGTGGTCGAAACATATATAGGTCTTCTAAGACAGCTGAGGAAACTGGTCCCTCTTCTTTTGGTCTCGTCAATAAAAATTATAGTATCGGCAACTATTGTTTCGAGACTTGACTATGGCAATGTGCTTTATGTCGGGCTATCCTAGAATCTTACTAACAAACTGCAGGTAGTGTTGAATGATGCAGCCATACTCATCTTTAGGCTGCCCAGTAGAACTCATGCCACTGCCTTGCTGAGCAAGCTGCACTGGTACCATTATCAAAGAGCGAAGTTTAAGGGGTTGTGCTTTATGCACAAAGCTCTATACGGACACGCCCAAGGGTACATAAAAGAACACCTACTTAAATATGTGCCAGGGCGCGTGCTGCACTCAGTGGAAGCCGGCCGGCTGAACTGCCCACATTTTAACACCACATCCAAAGGAGGGAGAGCGTTATCGGTTCTTCTGCAACAACTTTGGAATCAGTTGCCCGTTAATCTCAGGAAATAACCCAGATTTCTCCCCTTCTGGAAAAAAACAAAAAAAAATTCTCTTCAGGGAAGCATTAGATAGGGCTTAAAGTCCTCTTCAGTACCTGGAGACCTTCCCGCCTTTGACTGTGTTTCTCCTCTTTCCAAGCGCTAAGAAACCTCCCTGTGTACATGCGCTATACAAGAGCAAATTAACATAACATAACTATGAACTAGTTGAAAATATGGAAAAAGGCTAAGTTGAAATTCGATGGTCAGTTAAAGCAAAGAACTACACATGAGGGCGCGTCCAGCACACAACAGAAGGAATAGTGTGATTGCATTGTCCATAGTGGCGAAATTTAAAAGGTACACACACACCTTCAGCTGTTTGCACGCTTTTTGCAGCAGCTCTGCCAGGCTTCTGCTTGCCAAACCATACTTCTGCGGTTTGTTTAAAGCCCTGACGCAGCTGGAGCACCTAAATGATTGTAAGGGAGGGGGAGGGAGGAAGAGCAGAGAATGGGGTGGAGGAGCAGGGAAGAGTCACAAGAATGAAATTAAAACCATCGCGGCGCTCGTAAAACGGGCGCAGCGCTGCTAAAGTATTCCACAATAATAAAATCACCACAGGATTTACTGCCCGCCATATCACGAGAGCTGCCTGGGCACAAACGTACTTATTTTCCCAAGTCGCGGCTCTCGTAGATGTTGCAAACAGACTGAATACGCAGCATTAGGCACCATATCAATAACAAAAAAGTGCAAGTTTCAGCTATGCTCCGTTGGACGGGCTCACAATGTACAGCCTTTTACATTAAACACCCTTGTGCAGCCGATGCCTTTATTTCAGCAGCGGATGCGTGTGTCAGCCCGGCGGGGCGCACGGTGCATCGATCCGCTCCCAGTTTACATTTAGCTCATCATCATGTCCCGCCGCAGCGCCCGGAGATAAAACGGCATGGGGAAAATGGATTTTGTGTCCGCCAGGCCCGCGCTGTCATTATTGGCCATGTCTGCGGGAGAGGGCCCGGTGCTGTTACCAGGCGAGGCAGCCGGCGGGAGTGGAGAGGTCTGTGGGCGGAGGGGGCTCTGCAGCTGTCTGGGGTTGGGTGTGAGGTGCGTCTGAAGTTATCGCACTCTGCTCTACCTACGCACACCGGCCTACCCGCAACGTCTCTTACCACACACCGACCTCCACGCAGTGGTCTGAATTTACAGCGCAAACACGCCGACTTCCTGCACTGGTCTGATGTTACCGCACACCGACCTCCACGCACCGCACACACACTGGGAATCGCTTACAGACGGGGAGCTGGAAACGATGGAACACCGGCCAGGAAGAGAGCACCTTATCGCGTGCCTGCCGTTGTGATTAGGCTGCCCACCAGAAGAAAGTGCGGGGAGTAAAGGGGCCAGTAGCCTTGGAAGGATACAAATGACGATATAATCGTCATGAGGAGGGACTAACAAGCCTTAAACCAATGGGAAGTCAGCATTTACTGACCTAAACCAATGGCAAAGATGGGCGGAAAGTGGGCGGAGGTTCCCCCACTATAGTGTATACAGCATCTCTCGTCGATACAGCGCATGCGCTGCCTAGGGGAGACCTAAAAAGGTGACTTGTCCAATTTACAGAGCTTTAGAAATTATCCGCATGATGGCACTGTTGTAACACATAATATCCAGTCAATACAGAGCCAGCCCCGCGGTTCATACAAACTTCGGGATTGAAGTCTTTTGTCATGAGACTGCACACTACATCTCGATGGGGAATATTATGAACTTTGTTTTTGTTGTAAGATTGGCGCAGGAGCTGCATTAAAATCAGAGTTTCTTGTAGGGTACCCTAAGAAGATGGTAGAGTAGACACAAATACAAATACCCCTGTTATAAGGAAAATGTAACCCACTTGCATGGATATTTCGCATTTTAGTGCTCAGTGAAAGCCTTTGACTGCAGGCAGCTTCAACTTGTGAGTATGTAAGTATTGTGATCTTGAAAACAACACACTGCTGAATAAGGGAAAAAAACACTTAGATACAGGCGCTGAAACAATTAAGGGAGTGGTGGTGCAGGCCAGTGAAATCAAAGGCGACGGGTATGACAGCTTCTAATGTTGCAAAGCATGTAATTTAAACAAAGTTTTGTCTGACTCATGTGCTTGTAACTAAATAAAAGGGGTTTTCATTTTCTTTGACACTACTAGAAATGTTCTCTTAGGAGAGTAAATGTACCTTTTATGTACATCCAAAGGTGGTCGAATCGTTTCAGGTGTTTGTACATTCCACATACAAAGTAAAATAGTAAATACTTTTTTATGTCTCATGGGCAGTATAAGTGGATTTGCAACCATGGTGTATTCCGCATAGGTATGGATCTGCCGCGATTGCTGCATAATCTGCAGATTTGAGCCAAAATAGTGTTTCAAGCTTATGCGGATCAAAAGTTACTAAAAACGCAGTCACGTGTTAGTCCACAATGGAAGCCCTTCACAAAGGTTGAATGGCCACCTTTCTGTGGCTAATTGCTACATTTGGGCGATAAACTGGTTAAAAAGAAGTGCAACCTTTATCACGTCAGTATTAACAAGTGTAAACATGAAAAAATAATCAAGTAGTACTTTTACAAAATGTGCTGTATTATCCTGTATAATTACTTTTACTGTTCTGGTACTTGTGTCCCTTGCATGAAAGGTAAACTTCAAAATGCCTTTTTGTTCTGTTCACCTCCTTTTAGATCATCTGAAACGATAATAGCACAGAGAGACATGTAACAGGAATTCTAGTATGTGGGGGGATTATGTTCCTTGAAGAGGTGCGTTTTCGGTTTCTTTCTGAACTGCAGGAGGCATGGACAAATCCGGTCGAATGGTCCTTCCTGTGCAGGAGATTCCTTGCCTGAAAGGGGCCTCGCTCCCCAGGCACGCATTTCAGGGTTCCAGGTAAGTTTCTCCAAAGAATTTGCAAGCTCTCCACACAGTCAACAGACCTAGTGGCCCTGGGGCCTAGCTGGAAGGTTACACATGAAGGAACACACAGGTGTATATTTTTGAGAGGGTTTCGTCACATTTGCACGCCGCATAGTGAAACGTGCGTGTATCAAACATCTAAGTCAGATTTCTGAAGCCATGCAAAGCCACTTCGCGTGGCTCTGAGTGGTTTAAGAGATACGGAGTCATGCAACACTGCACAAGTCACTGTGTTGTGTTACTCTGCCCTGGTAAGGCGTTCCACGGGAGCTGTATGCGTGCTCCCATGCAAACTCCTATGGATTTTGACGCATCCCCAGATGTACAAGACCATGCAACCCTGGGGATGCTACAAATCCAAACTCCTTCCCAGGGGAAGCGTAACGAGGAGAAATATCTCTATTTCTCCTCGTTTCTTCCTCTTTCTGTTCGTGCTGCAATTTTGCAGCACACATAGACAGAGGAATATGCCTCGCTGGATTGCATTTGTGCAGGAATGTGGGCTTTCCTGCACAAAAAACAATCCTGCATGCAACACAGGCACCCTTGCGCCATGGTGCATGGGTGCCTGCATTGGTGCTAGGCTGCCAAAAGGGTGTCAGCACAACAGAAAGGACAGGAATGTGCTGTATTGCCTTAAATAAGGCATATTCCTGCCCTTTCCCTGTCATGCAGTGCAGTGCAGATAGGTGACTTGCTGAGCGGCCCTGTGTCACAAGCTCATAAATGAGCCCCACAGTCCCCAAGTCTCCTCAACCATCTGGTGTACAAAGGTGGACGTCTGCTTCTCCGCTTTCTAAAATCTAGAAGGTTCTCTCCCTATGTCTTTGGGGAAGGCTTCCTAAGGGGCACAGCCAGTCCTCGTATCACTCATCCCCTAAGCAAACTCGATGGTAACGGAATACATTCCCATCTATCATCGCACTCCTCCTCCAAACCTATTGCTAAAGTGAGTCCAGCTGAATTAAAACTATGTTGGCTGTCAAGTTTAAAGAGCGCAAGCAAATCAAATCTGCCTGGACAGCACTGCATTGACTACCACTGGAAGCGGGATAACATTCAAAGACATTTGTACCCATGCCAAACATCCCATACATGCAGAAGCTGGCCGCCCATTATTCTCCAACCAGCAGCTAGACATGCCAACGTGCAAACCACCTGACAGCAGCAGTTAAAAAATCAAAGACGCAAGGAGCAGATTCCTAAAATTACCTGAGCTTTGGAAAACCTGCATGCAGTTCTGAGGGTACAATTGAATTATTAATGTATGTATGTATGTATGTATGTATGTATATATGTCTATGGTATGTCTATAGTGTAAACCCAGACGCAAGGCAGTGGCAAGCTGTACATGTCTACTGTTCAGGTAAATCATATGACTAAAACCTAAGCCCCCAGGCAGAACAATTCGTAAACACTGGATGGTCAGACTCCAATTATAGGCATCCGAAAATGAGCCGTGGCTGCCTGCGACATGATCTCTACTCATTATTTCCCACGTCACTTACACGACTAGTATTTATCCAGATAGTCAGTAGCAAATGCATACAGACTATCCATAGCAATTTTTTTCTGTTTAGATCCCTCTACTACCTGAGAAGCACCTATCAATGATGCAACAGGTACAGTGGCAGCAGTAACATGGTGTGTGAGGGGCCCACTGCATACTGATTGTTGTTGTATGATCAGGTGGTCTTATTTTCCTTGCTTGCATTAGGTCCTCCTATAACACCTTGGTGACGTCATTGTCTACTACTCTAAAACTCACATACGTATGTATGGCATTACATGCTGCGGTATTTTAATTGCCGCAGGTCGGTGGCAAGTAAAACATCTAAATAAATATGCCCTGCGTTTAGCCATAGTACTAAAACATCACATTAATATGTTTTCAAGCCCACCTGTGTAACTGAATTGTTTGTGGTCACTGGAACGCCTTTGGCTATTGTAAGCAATAAGTGCGTGTTATGCTTCAATTATTTACCATTAATTGAAGTACTTTGAGTCGTCTTCACTCGCTTCTGTTCATTATAACATTGAGGCAATCCTGTCTCACCAGACACCCATACCATGTAATTTGTGCATCAAATAAAAAGGCCCTTCCCCCGCCAATCCTCCTGTATATAACACGTAACCCAGCACAACTCCAACTTGATTAGCCTGGACCATCTGGGAGGAATTAAATTAATAGAAGCAGGGGAAAGACTCAGAGTAGTGCAGTTGCTGGCAAGTAATTGAAGCATTACCTCATCGTCGCTTTCCTTCATTACGACATTGAGATGTACAAAGCCAAACAGGACAACCAAAAAGTCAATGCACCAACTCAAACATATGAAACACAAAAGACAAAGCAATGAATCACGAAAAAGGCAACACAGTGGCCAACACCTGCTTCCCAAACACCTCAGACAGTTCAAGCGCCTGAACAAGCTGAAAAGGAGAGGCAAAAGAGAAGAGAGGATGCCCAGGCAGTTGCTGTACACATCCCAGCAAAGGGATCCCTTGCATTACAGCCCATGAGGTAAATAAAGATAGACCCAGAACCCCAAAAGGAAAAACCTGACCTGTACCTCAGTAGGCCAAATCCACCGACTCATCAAGGAAGCAGAAGGCTTCAACCCCATAGACACCGGGGCAAAAACCGCAAACAGGGAATTGGAAAGCCTGAAAGAGCTGTCCTATCGAAGAAAAGAAGACGAGATCTCCTGACATCCAGACATCAAGACATCCAAACAAGGCAGCCGCATCCTATTTAAAACAACTCCTGGTCCTCATGAAACTGGGAATCAACCACAAGATGAGAAGATACCACAAAACATTCCAGCATCAAAAAATCCGGACATGAAAGGAGGCATGAAAGAAAAATCTCCCAGCCCACACAAACGCCGAGCCGAAGAAACAGCTAACAAAAAGAACGCCGAAAGGGACAACATCCTTATAACAACAGAGACCAGGGGCTCAAAAGGAGTATCCATCAATGCCTCCACACCAAAAGGCAGAGCCCAAGAAGGGAAAGCATCCCAGGAGATGGAAGAACAGTCTACAAACTTACATCCAACAGAGTGCACCAAGAACCTCCAAAAGCCTCAATAGCAGCCCATTCAAGCCTAAGGGTGGCAACATACTATGTCTAACCTTCTTCTTGAATTGGAAAACCGTAATAGACAGTCTAATTTACGTATCTTTAATTTACCAGAAGATGTAGAAGGTAATGACCGTAGATTATACCTGGAGAATTTGATACCTGGCCTCTACCTTATTAAGTTTCCTGAGAAATTTGAAGTTGGTGAAAGCTCAGAGGATTCCCTCCCATCGTAATTTGCATCAAAATAAACCTCGACAAATGATTTTTAAAGTTTTACGTCATCATCACTTAGTGATGATATGAAAAGCAGAATGTGAAATTCCTTCCTTAATGGTCAACAGCAACAAAATCTTCATACATCAGGACTTCGCAAAGTCTTGGTTTTAAATATGGTCTTTTTGACCCTTCGACTATGCGATCTTGGAAAGATGGTTTCTCAAAATCCTTTCAGCGCCCTCAAGACCTTTGTCATTTTTTGGATCAGCAGCTACAGACTCCCATGGACACACATGAAACTGCTACCTGAATATTAATTTTATTGTCCTTTTCGACTACCTATCTGTGCAGTTTTTTTGCAGGGCATTAATGGTACGGTCATGCTTACGAAGAATGTGTGCGTTTCAACATTGTTATCAATGTTTAAATGTTGTCCTTTTCTATGTTTGTACGTATCTTTACTTTTTCTTTTTCCTTATTGTTCATTATTAGAGCTAATTCTCATTCCTTCATGCTTTAAAAACTCTTGCACCTGTTCTTTCTTTTCTACATTTGCTTGTTTCATGGCCAATTTCAATAATTTTAAAATTGTATCCTTAAATGTTAAAGGTTTAAGACATCCTGTTAAACATATACATTTTTTTGATTGTTTACGTGGACACAAGACGGGTATTTGTTTTCTGCAAGAGACTCATATAGAAGATACAGTTTTCGATTACCTGAAAAAAGTGGGTTGATACTGTTATATCTTCTCCTGCTATTCATAAGAAAAATGGTGCTGCTATTCTTCTTGCAAAAAACCTACATTTTCAAATACTGAGTAAATTCTCGGATTCCGAAGGGCTTTATAATATAGTGAAACGCAAAATCGAAGATACAGTTATGTTTTTAATTAATGTTTATGGTCCAACCACAGACGACCCCAATTTTTGGTCTCTCCTTACAACAGAAGTGCTCAAGTGAGGCAATTTTTCAGTTACTGTTGGTGGAGATTTTAACCTTATATGTGACCCTTTATTAGATAGAATATCCCAAAATAAATACGACCCACCTGTGGCTTTTTTTACGCTAAAGTCGTTTTTTAAATCAACTAAGTTGGTTGATAATTGGCAGTTACACCACCCTACTGAGAAAATGTTTACCTCATAACTCTCACTCACGGTTAGAATATTTATCAGTTTCTTGTCAATTAATTCATTCAGTTACCTCACCACATATCCATATTTTTGATATTTCTGACCATGCCCTTATTTCTAGGGATTTACAACTTAAACCAAACTCTCAAGTTCTACCCAGATGGTGTATTGATACTCATACTCTCCTTAATGAATATAATAACCCAAAAATGCTATAATCTCTTCAAGATTATTTTGATTTTAATTCCAGAAGGCTAGACAGCTTTGGTTACTAGATGGGATGCATTTAAGGCATATATTAGCGAGACATCCATCACGCTTATGGCTCATAACAACAAATCTTTCAACTATAAAATTATCGAATTAGACTAACAAATTGCAAAATTTGAAAGACTTTTTATAACATCTAACGATCCCCAAATTAAAATAAAATTGCAAAAACTGTGTTATGAATTTAACTCAATATCAAGCAAAAAAGCTGGTATACAACTTTCTAATTCTAAAGCCAAGTTTTGCTTTAATGGTAACAGATCTGGAAGGCTCTTAGCAAACTATTTATGAATTAAAAAAGATAAATCCCAAATAAATTCAATTTATGGTTCCAATGAAAATGGATATTGTTAATGACTTTTTGAATTATTACTCAACTTTATATAATAAATCTAGTTTAGAAAACCCTTCTCTGATTTTTTTACACAAATGTGGATTACCTAAAGTTTCGCAATTAAACAAAGACAAATTAGACTCACCAATAACGATGGAAGAAATTGAATTGGCTATTAAATCCCTTAAACAGGGTAAACCTCCAGGTCCTGATGGAATTCCTGCAGAATTTTATAAGGAATTTTCCTCGCAACGTATTCCTCTTTTATTGAAACTTTTTACATTTTTTGGTGCTTCAGGCTCAACCTCCGGTTCATTTACAGAAGCTTTGATTATAGTTCTTCCAAAACCTAATAAAGACCCCGCCATTGTATCGAATTATCCTCCTATTTCAGTGATAAATCAAGATTGTAAACTCTACGCTAAAATTCTTGCAACCAGGTTGACTTCAGTTTTGGATTCCCTTATTCATCCTGATCAATCTGGTTTCATAAAAAATAGATATTCAGTTAATAACACTAGAGTCTTAATGCATGCTGTTGAACAAGGGTCCTTTTTGGATAAAGTTCATTCGGCAATTTTTATTTCATATCTTAAATGCATTTAATTTTGGTTCTCTATTTATGCGCATGATTTCTGCTCTATATTCTAGCCCTTCTGCTAGCCTATTCATTAATGGTCAAATTTATAATAAGTTTTTTCTTTTTCGAGGTACCAGACAAGTCTGTCCCTCATCATTATTGTTATTTCTCCTTGTTATTGAACCCTTACTTACTACTATTAGTAATTGCATTAATATCACTGGCATTAATATTAAGGATGTTATCATTAAAACATTAGCATATACAGATTATATACTTTTATTTATTAGCAACCCCAAATCTTCATTTCCTCCATTAATAGTGATTATTTCCATATATTCACAGATTTCAGGTAAGAAATTAAATCCTAACACAACTGAATTTTTTCCTTTAAATCTGCTTTGTACCCCTGATATGCTACCTTTACAAGATACAATTTGGCAAAGGGATAAAATTAAATATCTTGGGATTCAATTTACCAATTCTATAAAACAAACAATTACATTAAATTACGAATCTATTGTAAACTATATTAAAGAAAAATTCTCCAGTTGGTCTGTATTGGTGGGGGAAAATGGACTCAATAAAAATGATAACAGCTCCCAAAATTTTCTATTTCTTAGCTATGATTCCTAGTCAATTTCCTATGCAGTTTTATAAGAATATTGATCGGCATTTTTCTAAATTTCTTTGGAATAATAAAACACCCCGTATAGGCTACAGAAAATTTTAAATAGCAAAATGTAATTGAGGGCCTGACCTGCCTGATTTTTTTCATTATCATATAGCGTTTATATTAAAACAAAGTTCTATTTGCTTTAATCATTCCCATTTTACTAATCCCCCTACATGGCTTCTTATAGAAAAAAACTGATAAAGCCATTCCCTTTGCCTACTCTGTTAATGATGTCCAAAAAATCAATACTACTTCAGAATTCTAGAATTTTGAGCTCTACAAAGTTAATCTTCCAAGATTTAGACACTCTTCTTTAATCGAGTATTGTATAATCTTCTGATATGTCATTATGGCATAATCCTAAAGTAAAACTATCTCGAGCAGTAACATTTTGGAATTCACAGATTAAAGCTGGTATTTTTTATTTAAAGGATATATACCATGATAATGCTTTGTCATTTGATGAACTATGTCATAAGTTTAGCTTATCTCCTTCTGATTTTTTGAAATATGACATTTTATGTCATTCTTTTCTAGATTATTTCCTGTTAGAACTGGGATTCCCTAGTTGGCTGAGGTAGGTACCTTAGGCCAAGTAGAGACCCTCGCTTCTAAGTCAGGGAAAGGAAGGACACCCTCTCAGATAGCCCCTGCTCACTCCCTCGATAGCTTGGCACGAGCAGCCAGGTTTATCTTCTAGGCAAATGTATAAAGTATTTGCAACCACGCGCTCAATGACCCAATGATGACCCCACAAAAGGTCTCCACACGAGTTTCATAGAAAAACAAGTATAAGTTGATATAAAAAGATTTACAATGAGACCACACAATAAAAATCCAACATATGCGTATTTGTAATATTCCTCCTGGCCTGTTATTAGGCCAGCCAGCGTTGAATGTTCTGGCGGTATTAATGAGCAATTCTAGATGATCTAATGCAGTCATAATGCAAGGCTTTGCAGTTCGTAATGCAAGAATCAGGCACTTTGCAATGTAAAAATAATGCAGTTCGTTATGCAACTATCCAGCATTTTGTAATACCAAAATAACGCAATGAGTAATGCAACAATCCGGTAGTTCCTTATGCAAACTAATGCAGTGTGTAATGCAACAATCAGGCAGTTCCTTATGCAAACTATTGCAATGAGAAATGTAACAATCAGGCAGTCCATTATGCAGAAATAATGCAATGCGTAATGCAACAATCAGGTAGTTCATTATGCAAACAAAAGCAATGCGTAATGCAACAATCAGGCAGTTCGTTATGCAAACACAATACAATGCATAAGCCAATAATCAGGTAGTTTGAAATGCAGAAACAATGCAATGCACAAGGCACTTTGGCACCGATCACGGTGCTTTAGACGGTCTCTCTGCCCTCGCTGTCAGCTTCCGCCAACATTGCCCCCAACTTAAGTATGGTGTAAACCAAAGTGCAGCTCCACACTATGGCCCTGGTACTGGCACTCCTCGGCAAGTACGGGCCGCGATTACAGCTTCAGCAGAGGCTCGCACTGCAAGAATGGGAGTGGCCAAGAGCATCCCTCTCCGAGCCAGCACCCCGCCCCAAGCGGCGACACACGTTACCTGGTGTGTGCGACCTCTCTCTCCTTTCCTCTTCTCACAACTTGGGCCTCCGATCCGACTTGGTTGATTCTGGGCAGTGGACCTCGGGCCCTCATACCACGGGGTTGGTTCGAGGTCCTGCATCTTGCAATGGAGGGCCGGCCTGCGGCACAGCTCCCCTGAGGATGCCGGTCTGGACCGATGGAGATAACGAAGATCTCAGGCTGCAACAGGGAACACGCACACAGTTTCGCCGAGACTCCCTTGAGCTTCGGGTGTGCACGGTCACAGGGCAATCCTCACGAAGGTCTCAGGCTGCACGAAGCACAGGCACACAGTGTCACTGACACTCACTTGAGTTCTGGGTGCACATGATCACAGGGCAATCCTCACGAAGGTCTCAGGCTGCACGAAGGACACGCACACAGTGTTGCTGAGACACACTTGAACTTTGGGTGTGCATGGTCACAGGGCAATCCTCACAAAGGTCTCAGGCTGCACCAAGCACACGCACAGAGCGTCGCTGAGACTTACTTGGACTCTAGGTGCACACGATCACAGGACAATCGCCATGTAGGCCTCAGCTTGCACAAAGCACAAGCACACAGCGTCGCTGAGACACTTCTGGAAACTTTTGTGTTCCTGAGTTTCCACAACAGGGATCCAGCTCTCCTCGGACCCTTGGGGTTAAGTTACTTCAGGACACAGCACAGCAAAGACCTTTCAAGCAGGGGGACACAGCACACAGCAAAGTCCCTTTAGCCTCTCCTTGGTTAAAGCAGCAAACTTCAGGCCAGCCCCAGAACACACAGCAAGGGTCAGTCCTTTCCTTCAGTCTCTTCAGCTGTTTCGTCCTTGGCAGAGGTTCCTCTTGACCACAAAGTAGTTTCAATCCTTTACAGTCTTGAACAGTTCCATTCCCAAGTCCAGGGGTTTCAGCTCTCATAGTTATACCCCTAAATGTCATTGAAGTCTTTCTGTTCAGGGGGGCACTGACCCCTGTCCAACCCAGTTCTGGGTGTCTCCCTGCCAGTGACCCCATCTTCTTTTAATAGTGGGGGTCTGTATCCTTAATCACTCAGCAGGAGATGGAGCCATTATTTCATGGTGGCAGCCCAGGGCTCTTCACCTCCAGGGGCTACTTCTCCCCCCTACACTCCAGATGCAGGTCAGCTTGTTGCTGTCTCACCTCCTCTTCTGGGTTAAGACATTCCCCAGATCCTTTCGCTTTCAAATCCAGACAGTTAATCCACAACCAGGCAGAGACAAACAGAAATGTTAGAGCACAAAAACCCAGCCACTTCTAAAAGAGTGGTTTCTAAACAAGCAATTCAAAAACCACCTTCACAAAAAGATTTGTTATTAAATTGTGAGTTCAGGCACACTAAACTTCACCTCTCCATCTTAAGCCTTTGGGAAGATAGGCTGGAAACATATTACACAGCCTTCCCCATTCTGTCCTATGGGCAAGATGGCCTTTCAACAGTGAATAACAAAATGGAGAGTATTCCACTGTTAGGACATGCTACACAGCTCAGTACATGTCCTACCTTTCACATACACTGCACCCTGCCCAGGGGGTTACCCTGGACCTACCATAGGGGTGTCTGATGTGCATAGAAAGAGTAAGGCCTGGCAAGTGGGTGCACTTGTCAGGACAACATGTCAGTTTAACAAACTGCGTGCAGGCACTCCTGTGGCATGCCTCAGTTCTCTCTTTAGGGCTACTTGTGTGGGTGGCACAATTAGTGCTGCAGGCCCACTAGTAGCATGTGCATTACTAGCCCTGGCACACATAGTGCACTTTACTAGGGACGTTAATAGTAAGGCAACCATACCAATCATGGACAGTTAATTACCATTACACTTTATACAGGGAGCACTTGCACTTTGACACTGATCAGGAGTGGCAAAGTGCCCAAAGCATCTCAGTTGGCAACACCATGTCAGAAAAAAGGTCTAAGGGGAAAGCAAAAGTTTAAGGAACTTTGTCCAAAAAGGGCCAATCTCAACACTTATCTAATAAATTCCATTTAAATATTAACTCAGATTCCATAATTTTTTTCCATGCAGTATCTTTTTCATCTCATACTGTTTCTTTAATTTATAAAAAACTGAATAATTTTCAAGGAGTCAATATAGAGTTGATTACATCGTTTTGGAATAATGAACTTTCAACATCTTTTTCACATGATACATGGAGGAAAATATGGTTAAATAATATTTCTGGATGGTTACCTATATCACTATATCAAACAAACTCTTTTATTCTTTTTAACTGTTTATGGACCCCGTTAGTTATTTCAAGCTCAGCTATTACCTACTTCGAATTGTTGGCATTGTAAATTATTTCCAGGTTCGTTAAAACATATGCTTTTTGATTGTAAGTTTGTTCACGCATTTTGGATGAAAATTTGGGATGTCGGGGCGTGGCTTGGACGGCAATGAGGCAACCTGCCTAAATCCCGAGCTCCGCATCTCCCTGAGGGAAACCATACGAAATACCCCGTCAAGAGGTCCCAGAAAACCGTGAAAACGGGTAAACACATGTCAGAACGTATCGAGCACTGAACGAGAGGGGTGAGAACACCAACCAGCAAAACGGAGGGGTAAGAGGCGGCCCGACTAACATCCCATCGGCGTACCTAAGATGGCGACCACCTTCCTCATCAAAGCCACCGAAGCCTGAAAAGGTACCACAAGGGAGTGAAACCGGCCAATTGTAAGCGGTTCCAACCCCACACAATAAAACAGAGACAATCACTCATTTGCGGCGGGGAGGGTACCGTACCCGGTGGCGATACCAAAACCGATACAAGCATGGGGGCTACCCTCTTGGAATAGGTGGGGCCGCAAGTAAACAACTAGAACAGAAAACGGACACATAAAAGAAAGCACGAGGAAGAAGCTGAAAAGGTACCACAAACGAGCGAAACCGGCCCATTGCAAGCGGTTCCAACCCCACACAATAAAACAGAGACAATCATGCATTTGCTGCGGGGAGGGTACCGAGCCCGGTAGTGATACCGAAACCGATACCAGCGTGGGGGCCGCCATCTTGGAATAGGTGGAGATGCAAGTAAACAACTAGAACAGAAAAAGGACACATAAAAGAAAGCACGAGGAAGCTGTGGAGAATAAGAATGAGGAAGCTGTGGGGAATGAAAACGCGCTGATACAGCGACCGTAACTCCTGTAAAATAGAAACCCCGGGATCGCGATCGAAGGCGGGCGTACAGAGACAGCAAAACAACCACACGAGGAAGCGATCCACGCGAGGAAGCGATCCACTAAACAGCCCACAATCTGCACCCTACTCTAAAAACGAAAACGAAACTAAGCGCAAGGGGGGCATTTTAAAACCAGCATCGCCACGTGATGGGGAAACAATAGACGGCAAGCGTTCACCACCGTGAGCGCACACGGGACACAATGTTCGGCGCACCAATAGCGGGAGCACCCGAAATAAAGTGAAAACCGGCAGCAAAAAGGGAGAAGTGTGCATGTGCAGGAGGTCACCAACTAAACCCCGGATAAAACACAAAGTAATCTAAGCTACAGCAGCCACGCAAAACCAGCCGACAAATACCCTCAATGTAAATACCAAAAGTGCAAGAGTGATCAACAAGACAGTGGCGAACGTAAGGGCACCAGGGCAAGCCCTGAAAGGCAAAGTACAAGGAGAAACGATCTACAGCCCCAGGACCAAGTCAGAAAAGGCTAAAAGAACCATTAGCCCCGTAACTACAACCCCCAAACAAACAGCAGCGGAACCCATAAAGACAAGAGCTACAAAGAAAGACCATTAAAATCTGAGTACTGGTCAGAAAGGGGACAGAAGTTTCCAACTAATCCAAACAAAAAGAGGCCTCCACACAATGGCAAGTCAACAATCAAAGAAAAATAGAGGAGACTCCCCCACAGACTCTCCCATAAAACAAAGATCTGATCTTAATGCCACGCTGGACATGATACTGAAAAGGCTAGCGAAGTGCATGACCTTGCCAAATCGACCAAGCAAACGACGGACGCAATCCAACTGGAGCTGGCAGCAGCCAGAGCAGACAATCATGCGACAAACAACAGAATCAATGGGGTAGAACAGAGAGTCAGCGAAATAGAAGACGCGGACCTAAACACAAACAAAATCATCGATGCCTTGGCTAAGTCCACAGCGACGTGCTTAACTCACAACGGAGCTGGATGACAGCAACAGAAAGGGCCACATAAGGATCCTCGGGGTCCCTGAAGGGGAAGAAGACAAAGCCGGCTCATGTAGGGCCCTCATCGAAGACCTGATCCCCAAAATCACCAATGTCAAACTAGACCAGCCCTTTGAGCTTGACAAGGCATACAGGGTCCCAGCGTTTAGATCAGCGAACAAATCGACACCGCGCGCGGTCATATGCAAACCGCTTCGGGCGCACCACACAGAAGCCACCTTTGCGATTGCACAGAGAAACCAGGTAACGCAGTGGAACGGTCAAAAAATAATCTTAACCCAAGACTACTCGAAAAGAACAGTAGACATAAGAAAAGGCTTCCTTGCCCAGCGAGAAAAACTAAGGAAAGAAAACATCACATTCTCATTTGCGGGACTAACCAGATTCAGGATAACGAACAAAGGGAGAACTCTAAACTTTGAGGAGCCCAACGAACTGGACAGATACTTGCAAGACCCGATACATCAAGAAATGGAAACCGCAACGCTAGGATCGAGCAAAAGAAGAGCATCACCTGAGCCAAGATTGGAGGATGCAGATGTCCGCAACCAAGAAAGGAAATAAGAACCGCAACACAGATAACCAACCAGATCTACCTCAGAAGAACCACAAGTCCCAGAACTGTGCCATCACAACTAAGCTATCCTGACTGGCGCCTACATATCCTTTGCACAATAAAAAGAGTCTACCCAGCTGCCCACCTAGTGTAGTGAAACAGGGGGTAGCATTGTAGTCCAATAGTTGTTCCTTTAATGGCCAACACTGCGGGTCGCCCTTATAAGCGAAGACAACCAGCACGGACGGAGAGTACAAACTAACTTTGGGATAAACGCTGGTCACACTCTCAGGGAGGCGGATCAGGGGATCTTGCCGTCCCATGCTCAGCAGACAAAGTGAAGGGAGGGAGGGGTGGGTGGGTGAGGGGGAGCAGGGGAGAAGGGGGGAGGCGGGAGTGGGGATGGGGGGTTTGTCTTGTCCGTCTTTATTGTTGTCCCGTTTGTCCAGTATGCGCATAAGACAAAGCCTGTGTATCTAGGCTACTCTACAACACCACTACACTTTTTTCCTTTTCCTTCCTGGTGCCTACACAGCACCGATCTACAAAAACCCAGGTACAAAGTGAGGGAGACCCAGAAGGTGACCCACCACGGTAGAAAGAGACATCACGATTCACACACAAGAGGGCAGGATGTTAACAACCTACACACACAGACCATTCCATGACGCACAATAACCTCCCCTCCCTAACAGCTGACCTCACGATAGTCTCCCTAAACGTCAAGGGTCTCAACCACCCAGTCAAGAGAAAGAAATCCTAGATTATTTAGCCAAAACTAAAGGTGACATCATACTGCTACAAGAAACAAGCCTGTCCCTAGAAGACACGGACAGAATAAGAGCAAAGTGGATAGAGGCGGTCACATGCTCACCAGCTACAAGAAAAAAGAAAGGAGTCATAACAATCATAAACAAGAATGCCAGAATGACAATAACAGGGCAACAGCAGGACACCGGGGCAGAATTCTAATAACACAACTGAAGAGAGACAGTGAGACAATCCAAGTAATAAACCTATACACCCCAAACATAGATGACACACCATACTAGGAGGATGTTGCCAGAAGACTGGAATCGGGCCCAACATGTGACATGACAGTGGTGGCCGGGGACTTCAACCTAGCACTTGACCATACACTAGACAGACAATCACAGTGACATAGCAAACCCCGTTATTCTCACACCGCTCTGAAAAATATGTGCAATAGGTTCAACCTCAGTGACCCTTGGAGGCTCCAGCACCCAGACACATTTTACTCCACCCCACACAATTCCTATAGTAGGATTGACTACATACTAATCTCAGGCTCCCACACCCACCTAATTGACCACACAGAGATAGCAGCTAGAACAATCTCGGATCACTCCTGCATCAGCTTACAACTGGCCGACATAACGAACAAATCGCACACAAATGGAGGTTTAATAACGCATCTATAGCCAAAGAAGAGGATAGAGACAGAATAGAGCAAGCCATCAACGAATATGTTCAAGACAATGACACGCCTGATATAGACGCAGTAATGCTGTGGGATGCCCTAAAAGCCACAGTCAGGGGCACCCTAATCGGCATCATGGCCAAGCGTAACAAACTAGCGAAAGAGCAGCTACACCACCTAGAAACAGACATCAAAGGACTAGAGGAAACACACAGTAAGGACACAAGCAATGTAACTGCCCTAGTAGAACTGACGAAAAAAAAGTAAGAGTACAACAGAATCTTGAGCGAAAGAGCGGGTCTATGGATCAATAAATACAAACAGTTCAACCTATGTGAGGCCAACAAGGCAGGGAAATCACTTGCAGCATACCTGAAATACAAACAGAGACAGCACTGCATACCTTCCATCACAGACAGAAACAACGTCACACACACGAGACATAAAGGGATCCTGCACACGTTCCGCGAGTTTTACCAAAACCTCTATAAGAGTGACACCACACTAGACCAAGAGGGTGTATCTGAGTACTTAAACCGTCTAAACCTACCCAAGATAACTAATGAAGGAGCAGACGCACTAGGGAGAGCTATGAGCGAGCCAGAAATCGAGATGGCGATTAAATCGCTTAAAGACAACAAAGCCACAGGACCAGATGGCTATACAGCCTCCTTCTACAAAACATTTAGACCTCAACTTATCCCAACCATGAAAAAGGTCTTCAACCACTGCGAAGGGACGGGTAGAGTGACAAACACTATGGCCGAAGAAAACATCATAGTTATCCCCAAGGAGGGTAAAGACCCACTACCCCACAAAGCTACAGACCAATCTCCCTTATCAACTTAGACTGTAAGATATACGCCAAAGTCATAGCCATGCGACTCAACGCGGTACTACCAAAACTTATAGGGCACCCACAAGTAGGCTACCTCAAAGCACGCATGTTGCACAACAACACAAGACTCCTATGCCACTTCCTAGAACAGTCAGTCTCAAACATCAGACCTGCGGTAGCAATCACCCTAGAGGCTGAGAAGGGCTTAGACAGAGTATCCTGGCACTTCCTAGAAAAGTACCTAGGGTCGTACAACATGGGAGCAGACTTTACACGGAAAGTTATGGCACTATATGCAGACCCAAAGGCGCAAAGAGCAATCAACGGGAATGTTTCAGAACAGTTTAAACTACAGAGAGGCACAAGACAGGGGTGCCCCCTGTCCCCAGCGCTCTTCTTACTAGCTCTCGAACCTCTAATCAGAGACATCTTAGCCAACGAAGGCTTTAAGGGGATCAACATAAATGGAACTGTTGCAAAACTAGACGCATATGCAGAGGATATACTCATCATCACAGAAGACCCCATAACATCCATACCAGCCCTCATGGACACCATAGGTACATACTCGGCCCTCTCAGGGTACAAGCTCAACAAAGACTAATCTGACTGCATGCCACTTAACATCCACACCACCAGAGAGGTGGTCGACAACTCAGGCCTCGCATGGCAACCAGGATACATTAAATATCTAGGGATACAATTTGGGAAAAACCTCCAGTCCACACTTTAACAAAATGAGAAAATCACCCTTGAAAAGATAAAAAAATCTTCTAGAGGCTTGGTCTCCAAAGTACATAACACGGTGGGGGAGGATAGACACAATTGAGATGATAATCACCCCATTGATCAACTACCTTACAGGGATGATCCCACTCACATTAACAGACGACTTCCACCGCAAAACCGACAAACTAATAAACAAATTCCTCTGGCAAGATAAAAACCCTAGAATAAGTCTAAAAAAAACTACGGCTAAACAAGAACCTAGGAGGTCTAAATCTGTCAGATTACAGAACGTTCCAGACCGCGGCCATAGCAAGACAAGGCATATACTGGGTTACAACCAACCCAATCTACACGCCAACGTGGTTCAAAATAGAGAAAGCCATTCTTAATAACCGTGACCCACTATCACTTCTCACCACAAACAAACAAGCACAAAACGCGAGCCTCATACTCAGGAACACCAAACTAGCCCTCCTTAAGGTGGACAGGCTACTAAAACACAGTATCAAAAACTCGAAGTGGGAATCTTTATGGGAAAACCCCAAGATAAAATACAGAGGATACATCGTTACCGAAGGTAAGTAACTCGTACTTCTCAACTTGTTACCACTTCACAAGTACTCAAGAGAAACTATTGAGGGCATTTTTTTTACTTAGTTCAACTCCCAATGTAAGAGGTGGGCTTGCACTGTAAGAAAGCAAGATGTAACTGTCTGTATGAGTAATTACACAAATTGAGCCACATGGACAGGGGACCCCCCCAGCAGAGTAGAACCGCAGCACCACGGAGAACACTGCTCCACAGGGAGTGTGTCCCCACGACAAGCTGCGGCCCCGCCATCACCAAGCAGGAGAAGGAAGGGCCATACGAAAATAGATCACCTACCAATGTACCATGGACCTCCACCGTTAGCCTCAGGTACAGGCAAGACGAGAGGAGACTAGTAGCCATTGCGCCAGGGACTTCCATCGGAAGCCCTAGGCACAGGCAATAGAAAAAGAGGCCAACAGCCGATGCACCAGGGACCTTCAGCGGAAGCCCCCGGTACAGGCAAAACGAAGGGAGAGGAGGTCAGCAGTCAATGTACCAGGGACATCCACCGGACGCTCCAGGTACAGGCATCACGAAAAGAGACCATTAGCCAATGTACCAGGGACCTCCAAGGTAAGCCCCAGGAACAGGCAATAGGAAAAGAGAACAGCAGTCAATGTACCAGGGACCTCCACCGGAAGCCCCAGGTACAGACAGCGCAAAAGGAGGCCAAGAGAGAAGAGCAACCCAGAGACTCCAAGGAGAAGAGCCGAAACTAAGGCAAGAGCCCTCCACCGGGAACACACCCGGTGAAGAGGGCGGCCAAATTCATCACAACTGGATGTCAGCAGGCCATACCGAACAGCGCCTCAGTAGTAAGGCGGATGAAAGCGAAAAATATAAGCTCCTAAAAAGCCAGAAGCAGGGGCGCCAGACCTCATTCCAAGGCCCTTGGTCGTAGACCAGAAGAAACGGTGGACCGCGCCGGGTGCTAACCAGCAACCAGCTGGGCAACAAGAGGAGAACAAATAGGACGAACTGAGTCATCAACACAGAAAATAACCCTTCTGGACACCAGAGAGAGGACCAGGCCAACAGCAAACCAGAGGCAGAACTCCACCAGACAGAGGATCAGGCCAACAGTAAACCAGAGGCAGAACACCGCCCTACGGCGCAGCCGTCCAAGAAACGCACCGACGGCATACCGCAATACCAAGAAGGGCAAGAAACCTGCAAGGGAAAATCCACCCTTCCCAGTATATGACAGGCTATCCAATAGCTACAAAATACCCCACGTTGGGTAGGACACGGCCCAAGAAGTATGGGAACCACTCCTAGGGAAGAAATCCTGCATCAGAGAACAAATTAGAAACCCTGTGGCAAAAACCGCAGAAGGCTTAGTAAGCAGAGGTAGGCCAACTCAGGGCCCGGAGTGCACAGTATCTCTCACAGAAAGTGTAACGTGCACCCCACACCAGTTTCCAGGAGCAGTGGGATAACACCTCCCACTAAGACCCAGAGGATCAACAAACCACCTACTGAGGAGGAGGAGGAGGACAAAGCCCCACAAGATATCGCTGGATGGCTGAGTTTGCAAGAGTATTAAAACAGCAGGACCCCGGCAAAAGGGAGGTCGACCAGACGCTCGCTAATACGTTCGGGAAAAACAGCATTGCCTAGCCCAGCATGGCGACGGAGAGCCACAGAAGTGGCCATAGCACGGCCAACAGCATCGATAACATCCAAAGCCGCACGAAGAATAAACGCGGTCAATTCTTTACCATTCAACACATGGGCCCGCAGATCAGCACGGGCACCCTCATGAGAGACACAAGAAAGAAGGGAATCCACCGAACCCCACAGGCTAGACGTAGCCCTGGTCAACACACACACAGTGTTAAGCGCTCTCAAGGCAGCACTGGAAGAAGCGAAGACATTACGTCCCCATGAATCTAACCACCGGGCCTCCCGAGACGGAGGGAACAACACCACAGGCAAACACGGAAAGGTAGCATGCAGTAGAGTGCCTTGAGTAGAAGGGTGGAAAGAAAGACAGACCGGGTCATGCGGAGCAGGACGATGGTGGTGCAATAGAGCCTGAGGCACTGGATCACCAGTGGCAGGGTGCCCCCAAGCCCTCATAAGAGAATCATGGAGTGACGCCTCAAAAAGAAGGAACAACTCCCGTCCACCAGAGCCCTGGTGGAGAATCTCCAAGAGGTTGTCTGTAGGAAATAGAGTGACAGGTTCACCCATCCTCAGAATACCAGCAGCCGTGGATATTGCCCGAACAAAGGCAACACTGGCCTCAGTAGGGCGCTGGGGGGGAAGCAATTCCTTCGTGTGTGACAGTTGCAGACTGAGCCGCACTTCCCCAATTTCAGGGGGAAGCGGCCAGCCCCGACATAGAGGAGGATCCACCGAGGAATGAGGGACCAGAGGGGTCTCAAGGGAAGGAGAAAATGCCGGTGAAGAAGTCAGCCACGAGCCTGGGAAAAAAGGGCTCGAGGATTGTGGCCGCGGGGATGGCGCAGAGCCTGTCCTAGAAGATGCTGGCAAAATGGCAACTACACGGTGCCATGTCTCCGAGCAGGAACACATTGACAGATGACAGACCTCTAGAGACGAAGGGACTTCAGGAGACGAATCCAGAACCTGGCGCGGCTCCGTGGAGGCCACCATCGACGCCTGATCGGCGTCAGGAGGTGCAGGAGTGGCCACTTGTGGTGCCAGCTCCGCCCCAGATGGGGCAGCCGCCCATGCGGAAGATCAAGGGGGTCTCGGCAGAGCACCCCAAGAACCTGTCTCTACCCGTGACTCCACTGGAGCAGTGGAGAAAGGCCCCTGGCGCCGAAGCGGCACCAGCTCGGCTTCTGGTGAGGCAGGTGCCTGCTCAGAGGGCCAAGGGGGACCCGGGGACATCCCGGGGTCCTGGTGATTAACTGTGACAACACAGAGAGCCCCGTAGGGATTTGCGGCGAGACAGGGACGCTAGGCGCCAAAGAGGTGAGCCCCAAAGGACCACACCCCGACGGCACCACTCTCGCCGGTGACTGCGCGGAAGTCCCCGCGCGAGGCAAGGGATCCGCGGACGTCTCAGGAGGTAGAGAAAGGGCCAAAGAAGCCTGCAGAGCCGCAGAATAGGCTGTCATTTAGGCCCTAGTGGCCTCCGCCCCGGGAAAAGGCGGGTATAGAGGCGACAGGTGGGGCTGCACGTCCCGGGAAGGAGGACAAGGCCTCAGACACAAACTGAAAGACCTACCAGCCGGTGAGCCGCACCCAAGGGGCCGCGGCGAAAGACGATGTCGCAGACTAAACCGGTGGTTCCTTGCTTCCAAGGCGGGAGACGGACACTGAGAGAACACCGACCTGGATGAGGGTGCCAACAGCAACTTCAGCCGGTGCTCCAGTCGCGACTGAGGCATAAGGTGCTGGCAGGCGTCGCAGCTCTCCGAGTCGTGGTGCCCGCCCAGGCACCACACGCAAATTGGGTGAGGGTCCGTCACCGACATGGGACGTGCACAAGAGGGACATGTCTAGAAGCACTAAGGCATTCACACACTGTTCCAAATGTGAAAAAAGGGATAGAAGGCCTGAAAACAGGCCAGAGCTCAACCGGATCCACGTTGCACGCGAAAAGAGAAAAAGACCTACGTAGGCACGCCGCGGTGGGGCTTATGTATCCTCGCTGACGTCACGGACGCGGAGGACGTCAGGGCGAAGTCACATGGTGCCCTCCCCCCGGCGCGCCAGGATGCTGTTGCAAAAGGTTTTCCGGATCCGGTCTCACGCCTGGGGATAATTCTACGTGAAGGAATCTGCAACTAGTAGTCTCTATCAGATCCTTTGTTTCCTTACATTGCATCAGTGTCCAGGTGTCAGCTCAAGATGGCTCCCAGCCAGGATGATACATGAAAAAAAAGAGAGCTGCTGGCTATTTAAATCAGGCCAATGTTTTGGGCCCAGATGAAATCTAAGATCAAACAGCCCCCTCGCTTCCTGCAGGTTGCCGCTCGAAACAGAATGTGGATAACGTGAGGGCGCTGATGAATTATGTTCCGGTGTCAGAAAATGACACCAGGACAAATTCAACATGTTTCTCTGGGTCGACTGGATCTCAGAAGTGGCCCAAAAATAGCTGCCAGAACCGGGATCCAGCAGAATCCCTCTACTTTCCAGCACTGTGCTGGAGTACAGGGAGTATGAAAGGAAAGGCGGTAGAATCATGTGTTTTTGCAACACACAACCTGAACATACCTGTGAATGAACTAACTGCATTCAGCAGTTAGGAATGCAAAAATGAAGCACATTTTTGTGTAATTCTGGAAATTGCTGGAAACACATTATTTTATAGGATCAAACACTTGGTGCACCCATAATACGTATTCACAGAAACACGCTTTCCCCACATTATCATTTGTGTGATATGCAATTTTATCAATAAAACTGTATAGCTGAGCAAATTTAGTAATAATTTCAATGGAAAATGTGTTCTCTATAAATGACAATGCGCTACAACACAATGCTTTAGTTGCATAAAAAATTACCTCACCTGTTGCCCAAGGTAGGTGGGTTGTGAAAGTTTGTTGTTTCAAAAGTTGGGTCGTGGTATTTAAAAGTTTGGGAAGCACTGCTGTATAAGTCTTGTACACACTGGTATTAGATAAAGAACACGTTAGTTGCTTCTTAATCATTGGCGATGTAGATTCCAAGGTTTCCAATTAGGTACTAGAAGTCTATAGAGTCTCGAGAGGGAAGAGGCATGAAACGTCTCTGTTGCTCAGTCCCCCTAGTGATTCTGAGCAGATAAACGAGGTATACCAATCTTGGAGCATCTGTGGGCACCCGGGAGTGTGATTGTAAATTGCCAGATGTATATTGATCTACCAGCAAATCTAACCTGCACAGATCTCCAAGGTTCCTCTATAATCGACTATGTCATATCTTCATATGAGTCTTTCCAATGCCTCTCCTATTTTATTGAATGGGAAAATTAACTAAGTATCCACCAAATTCTCTCTCTCCTGAAATCATTGCTGGCTGAAACCTAAAAGAATGCGCTTTCTTGATTCAAAATTTGTGGCTGAAAACACTGGCGCACCAGTACTATATTACATATACAAGTTGTATTATCTAAAGCAGTTGACAATTTCTCTAACTCCAACAGTAATACCATTGAGGAATTTGGGCCACTTATAGAATCATTTGTGAGAATGGATGAACCTCAGCAAAATAAGTTCACTTCCTGAAAGATCCTTGTATGAGATAGGACAGAGGGAAAATGACCACAGAAATAAATCGCCTAATCTCCAGACAGTATACTCAATATTCAGCAAGCCGGGCAAGATTAATTAGCGTATATTGTAGAAGATGAGCAAGATACTGGGCTCCTGTTAAAAATATTATACAGACCAGGCATGGGTAGAGTTATGCGAAACTTCTGTAATCTAGAACCATGACAAAATTCTGCAGCATAATTTCCCAAAAATATGGAACTAAGGTACTATCCAGACATCCCTAATCAGCTATTATCCATCCCTAAACAAGAGTGGCTAGATTTTCAGTCACAATATGTTTAAAACCTTCCCGAACAATGCTGAATACAAGTCTACATCAAATCAGGTAATTGACTAATGGAGCTAAATACTCAGGGGCTATGGACCCCGATCAGAAATCAGTAACTGATAAAAAGGAAACCACTCTTCCGACAAAATTTGTATCACCTTTGTTCTCCTCTTGCAATGAATCAGGGAACATTCCAGATTTCTTGACAGGTAGTGTCATATTTCCTATGTATAAATAAGAAAAGGGTCCTACAAACTACCAAGCATCTATAGACAAATATATTAGACACTTTTGATAAAATATTTAGTAAAAAGTGTTTTGGACCACATACAACCCTGGGTTCTAGACAAACGGTACAATCCTAATTGAGCAATCTGGTTTTGAAGCAAACTGCTCAGCTCTTGATGATATTGGCATGGCACAAGCCATACTAGATGAATATGTGGACAAGAGGGGTCACCCAGTATATTCGCCTTTCATTGATTCCTCTATGGCCTTTGACCGAGGTAACAGACCGAACTTGTGGGAAAGAATGACAGACCTTATGATTCCCCCATGTCAGCTAAAACTGGTCATTGCACTACATGTCTCCACTTGGTGCCAGGTACTCCTGGGAGGGGAGGTGCCGTTTTTCTCTAAGAATACGTACAAAGAATGGCCTAAAGCAAGGTTGCCTCTCCCTTTTATTATTTTGCTTCTCTTAGGCTAAATCAGACAATACAAGGCTATCCTTCCCCCCCAAAAGAGGTAATTGTTCATTACGAACCTAATAAATGCCGATTATTTGATACTCTTCAAGTTAACACCTACACGTCTTAGAAAATGTCTAGACACCCTACAATGGTATACATCGGATCATTTCATGCATACATTCATCTGAAAGAGAAAAGTATGTGTGTGTGGGGCGAGAGCACAAAAACAAGCACCACAAATCTCAATTAGGAGGTAAGGGTGATACCCACCAAAAGAGTCCGTGGTCTTGTTTTACAATTCAGCAGACTACATGCATTATAAACATGTGATCGCTTTTGACAAAGTATAAATATCTCCTACACTGACCTACCCCCTTGAAACTGTCAGTCTCGTTCACTGGTCGTTCCTTCATCAAACAGAGGGAAACATTTTATCTATTTTGAGGCTCTGTTCTACGGATGCTTTAGTCCCAATTCAAGCCATGAGGCTATAATGTATTGTCTCTAGTGGACACGATGCAGGGCTTGCCACAGTGATCCTCTTGGGCCTCACTTCCACCAGGGCTTCCTTACAGAACCTACATATAGAGATTTTTCAGCAGAAGGGGACCTACAATTCCTTTCACAAGAATTTCTCCTAGGCACTGCAGCTCTTCAGGCTCTGTCTTGCAACCATCACCAAATGGTCCTAAGGCAAGGAAAATTAACCTTTAAACTCTTAGGGCCAGATGTAGGAGGCCATTTACCGACCGGTAATGGCCGATTTCGGCCATTACCGACCAGTAAATGGGTATTTGGGATGTAGGGGCAGCATTTTACAGATTTGGTAAATTTACCGAATCTGTAAATTTACCGATTCTGTAAAATACCGAATCGGTATTTTTACCGATTTGGTAAATCCCAGATGTAGGTGGGACTCTTCTGAGTCCCAAAGGCCTTACAGATTCGGTATTTTACCACCCAATCCAATTGGGTGGTAAAATACCAAATCCATGTGACAGACAGACATGCCCTTAGGGCATGTCTGTGTGCCACATGGCACACATGCCCGTCTTTGGGGTGCTAGAGGGTGTCAAAGTGACACCCCCTGCACCCTTGCTGCAATCGGTATTTACCGAATCGGTAAATACCGATTCGGTAATGCCCATTGATTCCTATGGGCTTCAATGCCCATAGGAATCAATGGGCATTACCGAATCGGTATTTACAGAATCGGTAAATACCGAATCTTAACGATTCGGTATTTACCGATTCAGAAATACCTACATCCCCCCGCCCCTCTATTTTACCACTTCTTAAATACCGAATCGGTAAAATTCGGTATTTAAGAAGTGGTAAAATAGAATTACCTACATCTAGCCCTTAGTTCCTCTAGATATTACTAAAGTCCATGCAGACTACGATTCTTGCCCCCATAAGTATTAAATGATCCCTTCCTCTGCACGGGCTAAAAAATGTCTCATGAACTGTCCCTTGATCATAACGAATGTCGTATGTTGTTATTACTAGGAGCAAGTGCCCACCCTCTTTTAAGATTGGTAAAGGAGCTTGGGAAAAGTTAGCCTATGTGAATCGCACCTGACCCTTATGTGATAATGTAATACAATATTTGAATCATATCATGTTTGTTGCCAGACTTTAAATCAACCGAGGAAGGTTTCCAATCCACTTTTTCTTATTGTCTTTCCTCTGCAACTAAAACATGCTCCTTTACATTATTTTCCCCCTAAAAATAGCTCATCGTTTGTGATATTTTTACTTTTTAGATCGTATTTTACCTTTGTACCAAAATAGAATTCTATCTGTGAAAACCACGTTTGATCATTCTTTTATCCTAGCTTTGACTCTGATGAAAGTAATTCTGATCTGTTGCCAGGGTTTCCTTTGACTAGCCTGCTATTTGTGCTGACCCGAACACTCGTTTGCTGATGGGTGCATTTCCGACCCGCCCCTAGAAAGAGTGTGTTAATCACAGTCCTCCGGCGGGAACACGATGACGATGACCATGTACAGACAGTAATCCGGTCAGGTCCTGATCCACGGATGACTGCAGAAAGGACAAGGCCGCCCTACGTGCCTTTTGAGATTAGAAAAGAATTCTAAGAACCAATGAGCCATTAAGTACGTTAGGAACGTCTGCCTTTAGAAGTCCCCGTGTTTGCAGACAAGTCCGAGGACTTCAGCCTGGAGGCGACTCGCCTCCTTACATTTCCTCCCCCTTTCTTCTCTTTATTTCTCTCCTACTCTTTGTTTACCATAAGGGTTTACATTGTTCCAATCCTCTTGATTTAGCGTTTCCACTTTGCGGAGAGTTCTAGTAAATTTTCATGCTGCATCATATACTTTGGCAAAGTCGGTTCGTATGACAGCATTTGAATTAAAAAACTTAAACCAGACAGGAGGATGGCATAAAAGGGAGAGGGTCTGGAACTCACGGCCCAATGGGAGGAGATAACAGCAAAAGATGAGAAGTATTGGGTAGGGATAGAAAAGAATTAGAAGATATACATATGTTATTTATTGAGCTAGGACCCTTAGAGCCCTCACAATGTATGTGATGTGTAAAGGATAGGTAGAAATAGTCCCCTCAGAGAAACAACAAGCATCCCTCGGAGGGATGAGAAATGTGAAAGTGCAACATGGCAACGAAAGGCCTGTCTTGGAGCCAGGTCTGCCAGGAGGGGAAGAGCGTGCCAGAGTTGGAAGTCCAAAGGGAAGACTTTTCTAGAGAGGGGATGGGTTTTAATGGTCGGCAAATTTTGTAACAATTAGAGGTCAGGGAGAGGGGGCTTCATGAAATGTGCAGTTAAGGAACAGATAGAATAGAGCATGCACACACATCGTAAGAGAAAGGGAGTGGGTACAGGGCATGCACATTGTAGGAGAAAGGGGGTGGGTACAGAGCATGCACATGGTAAGAGAAAGGGAGTAGGTGTCCAGCATGCACATGCTAAGAGAAAGGGAGTGGGTGCAGAGCATGCACATGGTAAGAGAAAGGGAGTGGGTATAGAGCATGCACATGGTAAGAGAAAGGGAGTGGGTATAGAGCATGCACATGGTAAGAGAAAGGGAGTGGGTGTAGAGCATGCACATGGTAAGAGAAAGGGAGTGGGTATAGAGCATGCACATGGTAAGAGAAAGGGAGTGGGTATAGAGCATGCACATGGTAAGAGAAAGGGAGTGGGTATAGAGCATGCACATGGTAAGAGAAAGGGAGTGGGTGTAGAGCATGCACATGGTAAGAGAAAGGGAGTGGGTATAGAGCATGCACATGGTAAGGGAAAGGGAGTGGGTGCAGAGCATGCACATGGTAGGAGAAAGGAAGTGGGTATAGAGCATGCACATGGTAAGGGAAAGGGAGTGGGTGCAGAGCATGCACATGGTAGGAGAAAGGAAGTGGGTACATAGCATGCACATGGTAGGAGAAAGGGAGTGGATGTAGAGCATGCACATGGTAGGAGAAAGGAAGTGGGTACATAGCATGCACATGGTAGGAGAAAGGGAGTGGATGTAGAGCATGCACATGGTAAGAGAAAGGGAGTGGGTATAGAGCATGCACATGGTAAGAGAAAGGGAGTAGGTGTAGAGCATGCACATGGTAAGAGAAAGGGAGCGGGTATAGAGCATGCACATGGTAAGGGAAAGGGAGTGGGTGCAGAGCATGCACATGGTAGGAGAAAGGAAGTGGGTACATAGCATGCACATGGTAGGAGAAAGGGAGTGGATGTAGAGCATGCACATGGTAAGAGAAAGAGAGTGGGTATAGAGCATGCACATGGTAGGAGAAAGGGAGTGGGTGCCCAGCATGCACATGCTAAAAGAAAGGGGGGGGGGGTGTAGAGCATGCACATGGTAAGAGAAAGAGAGTGGGTATAGAGCATGCACATGGTAAGAGAAAGGGAGTGGGTGCAGAGTATGCACATGGTAAGAGAAAGGGAGTGGGTGCAGAGTATGCACATAGTAAGAGAAAGGGAGTGGGTGCAGAGTATGCACATGGTAAGAGAAAGGGAGTGGGTGCAGAGTATGCACATAGTAAGAGAAAGGGAGTGGGTGCAGAGTATGCACATGGTAAGAGAAAGGGAGTGGGTATAGAGCATGCTCATGGTAAGAGAAAGGGAGCGGGTATAGAGCATGCACACGGTAAGAGAAAGGGAGCAGGTATAGAGCATGCACAAGGTAAGGGAAAAGGAGAGGGTATAGAGCATGCACACGGTAAGAGAAAGGGAGTGGGTATATACAGAGCAAAGGCGAGTAGGGGAAGTGAGACCAATAGGGAAACACCACTAAGGACACAGGGAAAGGAAGAGCAGTTGAATGTCTGAAGACACATTATATCAGTATATGAGTAAATGGAGCAATTTCAAATCATCACATAGACTGTGAGGTATGAAGAGGAGCCAGACATGATGCCTTGTAGAGTCCTGCATGAAAGACTATGAATACACATACTCTTTTTCAAGCGATTCAAACAGACCAAAACCTGGAGACAGTAGATCCATGTATCTTCCTATACCACACATGCTTCTGAGCTAGAGATATGAATGGCAGACTGTACCACATCCAAAGCAATAAAAATAGTAACCGAGTTACAGAGTAAATATGTGATTGTGACAGTGGAATTGAATGAACATCCTCTGAGCTTTAAAAGCACATACTCACCTGATATTGATAATTTCGTTGTTTCAGGATATATGGGCAAGAAGAAAGTTTCTTACTTTCAATAACTTTTTTTGTACTGACCACAAAACTCTGCTATCCAAGAGATAGCGCACACTGCAGAATATTGAAAAGACAGGACGGAAAGGGGCTTACACCTTCAGAGTCGCACAGTTCTCGTGATTACATCATCCCTTCTGCAGCCACACAGAAGGACTCTAAATGGCCCACTCAGTCTCCATTCATGTAGCTGCAGCATTTGAGGATTGGACTGAAGGACCTCACCACCCTGCAGAGAGTGCAATTGTGCCGTATGCTGGAGAGGAAGGGGGCAAGGGTTGTGTGCCAACAGTTTGGTGTAACAATCCTCCTCGCCCAGTCCGGAGAAATCAGAATTAGATCTGCCAAACCCTCCCTCACTTTTTACAGGACCCTTAAGTGAGGGTTGACAGATATGTGTAGAATAGGCCTGGTGTCCAGTTGAATCTGAAGAGATCCACCAGGGAACCCTTCAAAGGGAAGTGTAAGGAACACAATTGAGGACATTTCCTGATCAGGCTGTGGACAAATGGTCCATGCATGACACCACACTCTGGGAAATATCATTTCTGTCACCTGTTGTGAAGCTCTTAGTCAGGGTTCTTTAAGGAAAGACAGCTCGGAGCACTCCCCTTCCATTGAGGGTCTCTATGAGGTGGGCTGCAACCAGGGCCGGACTGGCTACCGGGCGTTTTGGTGCGCTGCCAAGCTGGGCGCTGATTTTGTTGATGGTTTTAAAGTATGCTTTAAAACCATTTGTTTTGCTTTGTTTATTCCAAAGCGAACGCAGGTCCCCATTAACAAAATCAGCCCCCATTGCAGTGAATTTAGCCCCCATCTTGTCAGTACACCAAAACGCCCGGTAGCCAGTCCAGCCCTGGCTGCAACTGGGAAGATGCTGTGAGAAGTTGGCCTGATATGTGATGTCCACTATTCTAGTGGGCACCCTGTATCAGTCCAAACAACCCTTATGGTGATGGTTGTAAAGTCAACCTTATAGACCAGCTATCCTAGTGGTAGCATGGAACGCTTCGCTTCTAATACTTCTGCCGCTGGAGGAGTGGTAAACGAAACAAGCTTCTCCTTGTGTTGAGGTAAATCTTCTTCCGATCGTCGCCAAATAAATGTGGTGTTCACCACATATAAATTACAGAAACTTTCTTAGGTGGTTTTCAGCACGTAGGTTTATTGAACCTCAGCCACAAACTGTCACTGGTCAACTGACCAGAACACCGCCTAGACATTCTAAATGTGAACATGCCACAATGGAATCAACTAGGACATACATTCCATATTCCATTAAGGATGACAGAAGTACATTAACTAAATATAAAACATATCATCACAGGCTAACACTTCAGAGAGCATGTGAAGCCAATCGTTTTACCAATAATAACCCCTTGAATATCAAATGAAAGGACACCACTCAAGGTATATATCAAATATATATGTATTTATTTCTAACACAACCCCTCTGCACTCTTTATGAGGTCAGAGTTCGAGATACAGCACAAGTTACTCAATAAGCATACTATAAGTTGCACAAATACAATTGTGCCCTAGGGGCCTCACGAACCATATACTAAAGAAGTGGTATAAGAACCACTGCAGGAAAGGTGAGTAGGCCTATGGCCTAGAGAATCGCTGGGGCTATGCAGGACTACCAAAGGACTGGAAGTAGGAGGCCCACAGGATGCGTGTGCAGTGTCTAAACACACACGCGAGTTACCATAGGAAGTCAATGGGAACGTAGAAGTCACAAAGTAGTTGATTTAGAACACTTCCGGATGGACCACTGGGAAACCCAATTAATCTAGGACACTTGGATAGTTACTACCCACGGGAGCACCGGAGTACTTGAGTTACCTCACCCAGGGAAGCCGGGTGCATAGGTGCGAAGTCGTATCGTGTTTCGTCGTCGAATCCTATAGAGAGCTGCAAGAAGATGCTGCGGGCGACCAGGAGGAAGATGTCCGGGTGAATCCAAGGGTGGATCGGAGTTGAAAAGAACCTGAAAGCAGAGAGGACAGAGTCTGCGTCACTAGCCAGTGACCAGGAAGGAACCAGGCGATGTTGAGATGCAATCAGATGAAGATGCAAAGCTTGTCTCTGCAGCCACTTGGACCAGGAGGCGTCGACGATTACCAGGAGCTGGATACGGACTGTCCCACAAAGGATCTCACTGTTGGCGGTGTCAGCTTCCGGATTGGAGTCAACAAGCCCTGGCAAAGGCAACCCACGCAGAAAGGGAAGATTGGCTTCTAGTTCAGAACAGCAAGGTCTGTGGAGCTTCCCCTTTACAGGAAAGCAGGAGCAAGCCCAGAGCAACCAGTGTTGTTTCAAAATGGAGTCTTCAAGGTGGCCACTAGCCAACGGGCTAGAAACTGCAAAGACGCATCAAGGAGAAATGCAGGCACAGGCTCCACGTGGCACTCGTGGAGTGTGGAGGGCTGAGCTTTGGTGCACTTACTGCTCGGGGTTAGGACATCTCAGGGTCCAATGTACAACTTCGAAGACACCTCAGAAGCTGCACAGTTGCCAAAAAGCAGGTACTGCAGGTTGTCCGGCCCCACGTCTCTCGTGTCTGCCACGGGTCTCAGCTTTGCTGTGGATGTGGGTCGGGGTCAGAGAAGTCTGGAAGTCTAGAGGCTGCATCGCTAAGTCTTCGGGTTCCGGCGGGAGCGTCGACAAAGCAAACCAACAAGTCACTGATGGTGCCTGTTTGCACAGGGTGGTCACTCCTTGACCACAAGGGAGATTCTTCAGTCTTCTAGTTGCAGTAGAATGTCGAAGGTCCAGAGTTTCATTTCAGAGTTTCAGTTCAGGATCATCTAAACTGTCTAGACTCAGCTCCTACCTATTTACTGATTTGAGGGGCTGGATTACCCGCTAGGTCCCTCCTATGGGTGGGACCAGGGAAGGGGGTGGTTACACCCCTTTCCCTTTGTCCAATTTCGCGCCAGAGCTGGGGCTGGAGTGCCCCAGCAACTGGTTTGAACCGGGCTATGCATGGAGCACCTTGTGTGCCCCAGGCAGTGTCTCATTCTTTTCAACCCACCCTGCCCCAATACACTATAGCCTGTCTGGGGAGGTGCTAGCACCTCCCAAGGCAGGAAACCTATTGTCCAGGCCTCCCTTGCTGGAAGGCCTCCCAGCTGCAGGAGGTCGGAGGTCAGACTTATGTCTGTGGCAGCAGCATCCATTTTGTGATGCTGAGGCTCTGTTTAACTTTAACCAGGTAAAGCTACAACTACATGTCTTCTCCTTCTAGAAGGGTGGAATGCTACCCCTGCCGCCAGAACTGGCGGGAGTTAGGGGGGGGGGGTAGTATTCCAAAGCGTATGACACCTTACACGACATGTTTTGATAAAGCCAAACCAAAGTTAGCAATAACCTGAGGATTATAATGCACTTAAGAGTATATGGTATGGCTAAATCATACAACAGCTATAAGGACATGGTTCCGAAAGCTGCAGACAGGCTCAGCTCAACTCTGCCTCCAGGATTGTTAAGGCCTGCCATAGGAGTGACTTATAGGTATATATGTGTCTATATATAATGGTAGGTATATGGATACTATACCTAAGCAAGGGGTGATTACCCGACCTTGCCCTGGCTGAGTGATCAGCCAGTTGTGTCAGTTTGGATGGCCAGCCAGGGGTGGCATAATACATGCTGCAGCCCCTGGTAGGCCTTGGATGCACCTATGCCCTGGTTACCTATGGTACACTATACAGGGGTTCATAAGGTGACCCAATATCCAATTAGGTATGTACCTAAAGTACATGGAGTCCATTTTACAGGGAGAGCAGATAGCCTTGGGCCCTGATTAGCAGAATCCCAGGCCAACTAAGTCTAAAACCAGCTAAACGCTAGGCAAAAAAGTTGGGGGTAACCATAGTCCGATATCCACCTTCCTATACACCCCCCAAATGAAAGGAGATAAGGCTATCCTTGACCAGGTAAGCCTATCTTGCCTGAGTGGCCATATAAGGAGGTACCTGAATTGGCATGGTTGCCCCCTGTCTGATGGTCCACTAAGCAATCCCTCACCCTAGGGGTATCAGAGGGTCTCCACGATAGGGGATCTCTACCTGTGGTGTGTTTTGGCAAAGTAAAAGGCTGGTGTGGGGATGGAGTACTGAAGTGAGGCTCCACTAGGGTAGGGCTCAGCTTCCTCCAATCACTATCCACCATATAGGCCTTTCTTTCCTTGACTGAGTTGCACTGTGCTCTCAGGGTAAACCTCTGGCTACCTATAGCTCCTATAGCTGGAGGCTGGGTCCCTTTTGTTGGCTTACTGGAGGGACAGGTCAGGTTTGGGGCCACCAGGTCCCAGGTTAGGCTGTGCCCAACAGAGTCCATCTGGGGGAGGTTCCTAACTAAGAGTAAGGGAGGTCCCTCAGGAGTTTTGGGAATTTTTCACCTGGCTAGGGCTGCTAGCTTTGGTGCCCCTAATCTGCTGATGGGGGGGTTCCTTTGGACAGGGGGCCCTTTGGGGTTCACTGGCCTCTCTGACCTCTACAGCCCTGGGCTGACTGAGGCAGGGTAGAGAGGGGCAGGTTACCTGTGCCAGACTGGGCCCCACCTCGGAAGGGTCAACTGACATCAGAGGCTCTGTCAGGCCAGGCCTGACTACCTCTGGGGCAGTTTCTTCACAAGGGGTAGGATCAGTTCCCTGAGGAGGCTGACCCTTACCTAGAGTCTGGTGGGAGGGAGACTTGTTTTCCTCCCCAATGCTCTCTGTTTGTGTGGAATGATCCATAGTTTCAGGCTTCACAACACATGAATCTGTTTGAGTTTGGGCTGGGAACATCACAGCCCTACCAACCTTTTCAGGAAGGAACTCGGTTTGGGTTTGGGCTGTGACCATCACAGCCCTGTCAACCTGCTCAGGGAAGGAGTCTGCTTGAGATTGGGCTGAGAACATCACAGCCCTACCAACCTTTTCAGGGAGGAAATCTTGAGCTGGGGCTGTGGCCATCACAGCCCCACTAACTTTTCCAGGAAGACCTACCATTTTGGAATGGGTTTCTTGTTCTACCTCAGCCCAGGCTGAGATCTCTAGAGCATTTCCCAGTAGACAATCTACAGGCAAGTTTGTAGACGCTGCCACTCTCCTTGGGCCAGTGACACCTCCCCAGCTGAGATTTACTACTGCCATGGGATGATCTTTCTGCACTCCATCAATATTGATCACCTGGTATGTGAACCCAGGTAGAAGTTGTCCTGAGGGGACTAGACTCTCAGGCACCATAGTGATGCTAGCCCCTGTGTCTCTATAGGCTTCAACTTTCTGACCATTGATGAGGGGCTCCTGTCTGTACTTGCCCAAAGTGTTGGGACAAGCAGTGAAGTTGGCAAACCCCATGCGATTTTCACAGACAAGAGTAGCTATGGTAGGGGACCTGGTTAGGCCAGAGTCCACCTGAGTTCCCCAAGTAAACCCCGCCAAATTCTTGGGGGCACTCCCACCACCTGGGGATTACTACTAGTAGTAACAGGAGGTGCTGGAGTATTGCTTGGAGGAACATTTTCCTAATTGTTGGCTTTTGGGCAACTGCTGTCAGTTTTCCAATGGCCAGGTTGTCTACATACATGACAATAGGGTTTCTTGATATTAGAGGAAGGAGTTTGGGACCCACCCCCTCAGTGGAATTTTGGGGCCCTGTAGTGGATTTCTCTTTAGCTTTATCCCCACCTTTCTCTTGAGGCTTGGTATTATCTTTCTTTTGGTCACCACCCTGATTTTTAGGCCTAACCCTGGTTCTGACCCATTTGTCTGCCTTCTTACCCAATTCTTGGGGAGAGGTCAGCTCAGAGTCCACCAGGTGTTGATGTAGAAGCTGGCTCTGACAATTATTAAGCATCTGCTCCCTCATAATCAAATTATATAATCCTGTATAGTCATGTAGTTTGCTGCCCAATAACCAGCCCTCCAGAGCCTTAGTAGCACAATCTATAAAATCAGTCCAGTCCTGAGTCTGTGTCTTCTGGGTATCCTTGAACAAAAACCTATATTGCTCAGTGGTTAAGCCAAACCCATCAATCAGAGCACTCTTCAGGACTGTGTAGTTGTTAGCATCCTCATCACTGACTGTGAGGAGCTTGTCTCTACCTTTTTCTGAAAAGGAGAGCCATAAGATTGCTGCCCACTGACTTTGGGGTGCCTGCTGTACTTTGCAAGCTCTCTCCAAAGCAGTTATCCATTTGTGGATGTCATCCCCAACTTTGTAGGGTGGAACAATCTTGCTTAGGTTTCTCGTATCATAGGACCTATCTTTATCCTTAGGGACATTGCTGCCACCAGTGGAATCTAATCCACTTAACTTTTGCTCTCTTGCAAGAGCAAGTCTCTCTTTGGCTAGGGCAAGTTCTTGCCTCTCAATACTCAGATTGACTTCTCTCATTCTGGCCTGATGTTCCTTTCTCTCAGGGGAAGACATTCTCCTAACAACATCTGACCCTAATGAGGCTCCAGAGTAGTGAGATTCCCTGGATAGAGATCTCCTCCTCCTGGGCTCAGTGTTAAACCTGCTGTGGGGTCTGGAGGGTACTAGGCCCTCTCCATTCCCATGTAGTTTTAGGTTAGCCTGGTTAAGTACTCCCACTAGGACCTGGCTATTAGCATCCCCATCAGAGTCTTCTTCCTCTTCCTCCTTTTCCTCAATTAGGTTAGGATCAGGGGAATCTTCTGCGGAGGGCTGACCCTCTTCTATACTGCCTGAAGGACCTATGTTAGCTGCTTTCTTAGCATCATATCCTTCCATGAGTTCTATCAGGTGTTTGAGGATAGGGGTTGAACCCTGTTTCAACCTTCTAGTTGTGCACAAGTGCCTCACATCATGGAAGGTTATGGTATCATATCTGGAAGGTATCCTTAAAGGATCTACCTCCACTGGGAGAGATCCACTTGGTTCTGCTCTCAGAGACATTATCTAGTGAGGTGTGGTGTATGCACCTACCTACACTAAGTGTTATCTACTAAACCTCTCTAGGAGTTGTAGCCAGGGTGTGCTATGCCCTTTAGTCTACAACAACTAAGTTCAGTAGAATTTAAGTATTTTAAGACTTGTTTTTATATGTACCTCTAGGTACCTTAATGTGATCTTTCAAATGATATCTTAAGATATTATGGTAAAACAATCAGCAAGCTCTTATCCCAACCGCTGCACACCAATGTGAGACGTTGACCTGATATGTGATGTCCACTATTCTAGTGGGTACCCTGTATCAGTCCAAACAACCCTTATGGTAATGGTTATGAAGTCAAACTTATAGACCAGCTATCCTAGTGGTAGCATGGACAAAGCAGTCTTAGGCTAACACTTCAGAGAGCATGTGAAGCCAATTGTTTTACCAATAATAACCCCTTGAATATCAAATGAAAGGACACCACACAAGGTATATATCAAATATATATGTATTTATTTCTAACACAACCCCTCTGCACTCTTCATGAGGTCAGAGTTCGAAATACAGCACAAGTTACTCAATAAGCATACTATAAGTTGCACAAATACAATTCTGCCCTAGGGGCCTCACGAACCATATACTAAAGAAGTGATAAAAGAACCACTGCAGGAAAGGTGAGTAGGCCTAGGGCCTAGAGAATCTCTGGGGCTACGCAGGACTACCAAAGGACTGGAAGTAGGAGGCCCACGGGATACGTATGCAGTGTCTAAACACACACGCGAGTTACCATAGGAAGTCAATGGGAATGTAAAAGTCACAAAGTAGTTGATTTAGGACACTTCCGGATGGACCACGGGGAAACCCAATTAATCTAGGACACTTGGATAGTTACTACCCACGGGAGCACCACTAGCCAATGGACTAGCAACCACAAAGACGCATCAAGGAGAAATGCAGGCACAGGCCCCACGCGGCACTCGTGGGGTGTGGGGGGCTGAGCTTCAGTGCACTTACTGCTTGGGGTTTGGACTTCTCAGGGTCCAATGTACAACTTCAGGGACACCTCAGAAGCTGCACAGTTAGCAAAAAGCAGGAACTGCAGGTTGTCTGGTCCCACGTCTCTCGTATCCGGCACAGGTCTCAGCTTTGCTGTGGATGTGGGTCTGGGTCAGAAAAGTCTGGAGGTCCAGAGGCTGCATTGCTAAGTCTTCGGGTTCCGGCGGGAGCATCGACAAAGCAAACTGGCAAGTCACTGATGGTGCCTGTTTGCACAGGGTGGTCACTCCTTGACCACAAGGGAGATTCTTCAGTCTTCTAGTTGCAGTAGAATGTCGAAGGTCCAGAGTTTCGTTTCAGAGTTTCAGTTCAGGATAATCTAAAGTCCCTAGACTCAGCTCCTACCTATATACTGATTTGAGGGTCTGGATTACCTGCTAGGTCCCTCCTATGGGTGGGACCAGGGAAGGGGGTGGTTACACCCCTTTCCCTTTGTCCAGTTTCGCGCCAGAGCTGGGGCTGGAGAGCCCCAGCAACTGGTTTGAACCGGGCTATGCATGGAGCACCTTGTGTGCCCCTGGCAGTGTCTCATTCTTTTCAACCCACCCTGCCCCAATACACTATAGCCTGTCTGGGGAGGTGCTAGCACCTCCCAAGGCAGGAAACCTATTGTCCAGGCCTCCCTTGCTGGAAGAGCTCCCAGCTGTAGGAGGTCAGACTTGTGTTTGTGGCAGCAGCAACCATTTTGTGATGCTGAGGCTCTGTTTAACCTTAACCGGGTAAAGCTACAACTACATGTCTTCTCCCTCTAGAAGGGTGGAATGCTACCCCCGCCGCCAGAAATGGCGGGGGGTAGTATTCCAAAGCGTATGACACCTTACACGACATGTTTTGATAAAGCCAAACCTAAGTTAGCAATAACCTTGAGGATTATAATGCACTTAAGAGTATATGGTATGGCTATATCATAGAACAGCTATAAGGACATGGTTCCGAAAGCTGCAGACAGGCTCAGCTCATGCCAGAGCACCATCTCACATAAAACCAAGCACTCTGCCTCCAGGATTGTTAAGGCCTGCCATAGGAGTGACTTATAGGTATATATGTGTGGATCACTGACATAATATCGACTACAAAAATATAGGCATTTAAAATATCGACTACAAAAATATCGAAGTCCTATCTACAAACACGTAAGTACAAAAATATCGAATCAAAAATATGGTTTAAAAATATGTACTTTGTAAAAGTATCGAATTTATTAAAATTAATGTAAAATTAAAAAATATTAAAAATAAATAACTAAAATATACTTAAAAATACTTAAATAACCTTAAAATCATTAAATAATTAATTTAAGTTGTAAAAAAAATAATAAATTTTATTTGGTAAAACATATATATATATTAACATAATATTATTAAAAAATATACAATATTATTACCGTAGCATAGCAAGAGTGTTAAAATTACTATTCCCACTCCAAAGAGTGCAACAGTAGGGAAAGCGTTGGATAGCGTAGGGGTAAAAATTACTATTCCCACTCCAGTGGGTGCAACAGTAGGGAAAGCGCTGGATAGCCTAGGGGTAAAAATTACTATTCCCACTCCAGTGAGTGCAACAGTAGAGAAAGCGTTGGATAGCGTAGAGGTAAAACGTTCTATTCCCACTCCAGTGGGTGCAACAGTAGGGAAAGCGTTGGATAGCGTAGGGGTAAAAATTACTATTCCCACTCCAGTGAGTGCAACAGTAGGGAAAGCGTTGGATAGCGTAGGGGTAAAAATTACTATTCCCACTCCGAAGAGTGCAACAGTAGGGAAAGTGTTGGATAGCGTAGAGGTAAAAATTACTATTCTCACTCCAGTGGGTGCAACAGTAGGGAAAGCGTTGGATAGCGTAGGGGTAAAAATTACTATTCCCACTCCAGTGAGTGCAACAGTAGGGAAAGCGTTGGATAGCGTAGGGATAAAAATTACTATTCCCACTCCAAAGAGTGCAACAGTAGGGAAAGTGTTGGATAGTGTAGGGGTTAAAATTACTATTCCCACTCCAAAGAGTGCAACAGTAGGGAAAGCATTGGATAGCGTAGGGGTAAAAATTACTATTCCCACTCCAGTGGGTGCAACAGTAGGGAAAGCGTTGGATAGCATAGGGGTAAAAATGACTATCCCCACTCCAAAGAGTGCAACAGTAGGGAAAGCATTGGATAGCGTAGGGGTTAAAATTACTATTCCCACTCCAAAGAGTGCAACAGTAGGGAAAGCGTTGGATAGCGTAGGGGTAAAAATTACTATTCCCACTCCAAAGAGTGCAACAGTAGGGAAAGCATTAGATAGCATAGGGGTTAAAATTACTATTCCCACTCCAAAGAGTGCAACAGTAGGGAAAGCGTTGGATAGCGTAGGGGTAAAAATTAGTATTCCCACTCCAGAGAGTGCAACAGTAGGGAAAGTAAATACTTCATATATTATTTAAAAAAAATATAAATTAATATCTATAAAAATTAATTAAAAGTAATTACCAATTTAATATATTATAATAATTAATCATTTAAAATTACAAATTAAAATTAATTATTACGGGGGGCGTGGCTAGCGGCCAACCATGGCGGCTGCTTAAAAGAGGAGCTCCGTGGTCGGAACGGCCCCTGAATAAATCCGTGACATAATCCGAGCTACTCCACTCCTCAAAACTGGAGGGACTGATGCCCGGAACCAAGCGGAGCTGACTGCGGTGACTCCGATCCTTCTCCGAGGCCGGGAGGCAAAGTATGAGATCTGAGGTAGAGCGGCCGGTGCCGGAGCGATAGGCCGGGAGGTCGCGTGCCAGCGCGACCCGACAGGAAGTGAAGTCGGCCCGGGTAAGAATTACCGGAAGTACCCGACCGCGACTTGCAGTGGCGCATAGAACCCCAAAACCCCACACCGAGGAGCACAGGGGACCAGATCACGACTCTACGACTCTGCGTATGTTAATAGAAATTGGGCAGCAGGCTCCGTGGACGCGGGGGGGGCCTCCCTCGCAGACACGCGTCCGCCATCTTGGCATACACTCTCCGGCACCGGCCCCGAGAAGGGACAGAAAGGCATCGCAGCGCGGAACCAGCGCCCAGTCCAAGGCAGCAAAGAACCATCCCCCGGCCAGGAGCTGCTTGTGAGTGGGGGCCGCAAATAACAGTCAGGGCCCAGCACATCGGCCCCGAGAGTGAGACCGGCTAGGTGAGCCCCGCAAGCACCCTAACCATCGTGAGACGGCCGGACGGGGGGAAGGGTGAAACGAGCCCCCCCCCCCCCCCATCTCTTTGAAGCCCTGTAGACAGACGGGAACACTGAGCCTAACGTAGTCCCACAATAAACAGCAGGTAGCGACCTCGAGCTGAGGGCTTGAACAAGACAGTGTAAATGCCGGCTGATCAGTGGGGACCACATGTTATGCCTGAGGCCAGCCGGTGACGCCTTGAGAGCTCTGATATATTTGGTGGCCGGCAGGTCGACAAGCAAGACGGCGACGTCGGACGACATCCTCCGAAGACTCTGCACCACCACAGCTGACCCCGACCACCCCGTGACCCCTGGATCGCCCCCCCCCCCGCACTACGAACTGCTGTGGGCGCAATTGTGAGGTGGGGCCAGTCGAGTGTGGGGCACGGACACTGACCCTAAAGAAGATAAGAACATCTACGTCACGCCAGCATGGATGTCGGGGAGTGAAGCGAGGTCAACTACGCCCAGACCCCCGTCGATAGCCGGCCACGGGGGTGACAGGAAGAGCACGATAAAGCTGCGACCTGCTCGCTGGCTCAGAGACGGACGGATGACAAAAGGGCGGAGAGACATCTAAAAGACCTGTAAGAGGACGACGGGGCTCACCCTCAGAGATACCCTTGAATATATTGCTGGGCACGACACGGCAACAATACTCAAGATGGCGGGTAGAAGCACCAAAGGGGGCAATACTCAATCTCGCCTTGACAAGTTCGCATATGATAAAGGAAACACCTCCCCGGGGGCAGGCAAAGGGACAGCCGAAAAACCTGCGGAGACCAATGGGGGGAAGAAGGCGACGCTTGACGATGTCATGAAAGCGCTGGCGCAGGTACAGACCACGGTTGGAACGATCTCTACCGAAATAACTCTGATCAGGGCTGACTTCCATAAGATGTCGGAGAGAGTCAACTGAATGGAGGTGGTCACAAAGTCATTAGTGGAAGACGTGTCAGAGCTGCAAACGGCCATGGTAAAGTTATCGACAGAGAACAAGATCCTGAAGGAAAGGCTGGACGACCAGGAAGGACGCTCGAGACGGAACAACGTCCGCATAATTGGAATTCCGGAATCAGAAGGCACTAGGGCGATGGACCTATATATCGAAGAACTCATTAAGCAAGAACTCAAACCTAAAGGACTGTCCTCATTTTTCTCAGTGGAGAGAGCACATCGTGTCCCGGGAGGCCGACCACAAACGGGCGCTGCCCCGAGGCCTATCATAGCTCGCCTCTTTAACTTCCGTGACAGGGATGCGATACTACAAGCAGCACGAGTCTCCCCTCCGGTCAAGATCTTGAACTCAACGGTGTCCTTCTTTCCGGACTACACGGCGGAAGTCGCGCGCAGGAGGAGGACGTTTATAGACGTAAAAAAAGCACTCCGAAAAAGAGAGATTCCTTACTCGATGCTCTTCCCAGCCAAGTTACGTGTTGTAGCGGACAGCAAAATCTGGTTTTTTGACACCCCGGAGCTCGCCCAGGACTGGCTGGAGGGATGGAGACCGGCCAATAGACATCGTGGATCGAACGGGAATCGGAGACCACAGAATAATGGTCGGCAACAGAACTCGCAACAGTCAAGGAGCGGCAGTGAAGAAAGAGCACTAGATGGATCGAACGTCGGCGAACATATACTTGAAGACCAATGACCTCCCGGCGACTACAAAGATAAATTAAAAGTATGCCCGCATGAAAAGACTGCCGATGGACACTGGGCAAAAGTCCTCCAGAGAGGAGGAAAGGGGCCGAAGACTCCGGAGATTCTTCCACCCCGACGAGCAAGTAAATTGTATTGGGGATGGGTCAAGCACTCTGCTAAGTTGGGGGGGCGGGCGGTTGGGAGCCCGTACAGCAGGGGGGCAGGGAGGGGGGGAGTTGGGGACGGGATTGTTTATCTTTTTCTTACATTGTTGACTCAGATAGGGGGGAGGTGGGCAATAGACACACTACAACCCAGAGAGATTCACGCACAAAGCAATTATACTGGCTATCATGTTGCTCGGGACACACATGGCCCAACGGCGTCGACTCCTGGAGAGCATGAAGCCGGAGGGGGAGGGCTGGAGGGGCGGGAAGGAGGAGGCTTACAAGCAACACTGGTACAGGAAGGATTGGCAGGCACACATCACCTAACTCAGAGGGACCATGGCACAAGACTCACAGGTTGGTGTTCGAAATGGTGACCATCACGAGGGACCGATAACGCCATTGACCCTGATGTCGTGGAATGTTAGAGGACTGGGGGATAAGATAAAAAGGGGTTTGGTCCTGCAAAACATCCGAAGGAGTAACCCAGCCCTAGTCTTACTACAAGAGACACACTTGCAGGGTACAGCTACGCAGGCGCTGAACCGGAGAGGCTATCGGATGATAGTACACTCAGCCTTTACCTCCGGGTCGCGCGGGACTGGGGTCTGATGCGGAGGTCATCACCCTTCATTGTCCAATCCACGAAGATGGACGACCAAGGCCGCTTTGCGGCAGTGTATGGAAATTGGGAAGGTAGGCCAGTTAATATAGTCTCAGTGTATCTCCCTCCGGCACTCCACGCACTTGCTTTTCCGGACCTAGGGAAATTCCTACTTGAACTGCCAGACGGGGACCTTATTATAGGGGGCGATTTCAATGCAGTGGCACATGACACACAAGATAGATTCCCGAATCGGGTGAAATCGGTGAGACCTTCTAAACTACATGACTTTTTAGAAGCGCAGGGGCTGGTGGACATTTGGAGAACATTACACCCAGAGGAAAAGCAGTACACATACTACTCTACAGTACATAATAGCCTGTCACGAATTGATTACTTCCTCACGTTGGGAGGGGGCTCGCTCACCATTGACAACGTTCACATTCAACCTAGGGGCGTCTCGGACCACTCGCCACTTATAATGACACTGATCTGCCCAGAAAAAATTCGTAAGCGGATCTACCCGATTTACCCGGGATATTTACAGGTACGGCCCATACGAAAAGAACTGAAGAAGGTGACTCAACAATTCTTTGCAGAAAACACAAATTCAGTCGAATCACCTACGATAGTGTGGGAGGCCTATAAAACGGTATTGAGGGGTCAGGCCATAGCAACTATCACGGGACACAAGCGGGAACAGAAAAAAGAATTACTGGCCCTAGAGACACGATTACACAGTCCAAACCTAGCGCACATGAACAACCCGACGGTAGACACATTACACACGTTGCAACTAAATCAACGGCTCCACGCTGACCATCTGCAGCGCAGAGTAGTGGGAAATATAGAAGAAACGGCGCACAGAGTCTACAATATAGGAGACAAGGCAAGCAAACTTCTGGCATGGTTAGACAAAAAGCAGGCAGAAGGCAGGCATATCATGCAGCTACGTAGCACTGATGGTGCACTACATACGCGACCGTCGGACATAGTTGAAATTCTAGCGGACTACTACCTGAAGGTATATACGCCTGAAACCAGGGTAACACCTGAGATGGCGGAAATGGCTCTTAGCAATGTGCCCACGCAGTCCCTACACCAAGAAGCAGTAGAGGAGTTGGAGGCAGATTTAACGCAGGAGGAGATACAGCTGGCAATTAGTGCGCTCCATACCGGGAAGGCGGCAGGCCCCAATGGTATCCCCATTGAATGGTACAAGGCCGTATCCGAGGTCATAAGTGAGCCTCTGATGGCTATGTACAATGACAGTTTAGAACAAAAAGTCCTACCCTACGACCAGAGAATGGCAATCCCGAAGCCGGGTAAGCCGCGGGACGAGTGCACATCTTACCGGCCGATATCTTTGATGAACGCAGAGGCCAAAATACTAGCGAAGCTCTTATCAAACAGACTGATGCCCCACCTGGAACAACTGATTCACCCGGATCAGTCAGGGTTCATGCCGCATAGGAGTACGGCTCTAAACCTTAGGAGAGTGCACGGGGCACTGGCTAGAGCCCCCCTACTGACCGGGCCAGCAGCCATTCTGTCATTGGACGCCAGGATGGCATTCGACATGGTGGAATGGCAATATCTCTTCGCGGTGTTGACACACATGGGGTTTGGCCCCAGATTTATCTCATGGATAAAACTCCTGTACTCGAGCCCAGTGGCACATGTAACAGCAAATGGACATATCTCACGCGAGATACCGTTGGCTAGAGGAACAAGACAAGGATGTCCACTATCTCCTCTGTTATTTGCACTGGTCTTAGAACCACTGGCAGCCGTGATCAGGACCTCCCCGCTCCTGAAGGGCATATCATGGGGAGATAACTGGGAGGACAGAATCTCCCTCTATGCGGATGACATGTTAGTCTACCTGTCGGAACCAGAGAGGAGCATACCGGCACTGCTAGCACTCTGCGACACACATGGCCGAGCGTCTGGATATACAATTAACTGGACGAAATCTATCCTCTATGTACTAAAGGGCCCTTTCCCACCCATGTCCGCGAACTGCCCACTGGCGGTGGCGGACTCTTCCTTTAAATATCTTGGGATACATATTACAAAGGACGGAGGACTTTTCCACGACCTAAGCTTACTACCGCCATTGACTCGACTGAAGGCGGACGTGCAACACTGGAAGGCACTCCCGCTAACTCTGCTTGGAAGGGCTGCGCTGTTCAAAATGAAGGCGCTGCCGCGCTTTCTCTATGTCCTAGAAAATACCCCTATTCTGGTACCGCCTGAATACTTCAGAAGGGTGACGGCTGCGATATCAGGACTACTATGGGGCAATCGACCCGCCCGCATTGCGAATGTAAAGCTGGTCAGAGATTGGTACGACGGGGGGATAGCATTGCCGGATGTGTAACTATACTATTGGGCGACACATCTAAAGGTCATAAATCAATGGATTCACGCACCACAGGGAGACCCAGCATACCTGGCAGACAGAGCGCAGCTGGGCACCCACAGCTTATTGGCCCCACTTTACAACAAGGGTATCGCTGCAAAACTGATAGGACCCACGAAACATACGGTGGCACTGTGGCACAAAGCACAGACGAGACTCAAATGGGGAGGCACCATAACCAAAATGACTCCCTTGTGGGATATCAAAGCACTGGGTCAGCTACGACACAGTAAGGGTTTCACGCAGTGGGACACCATCGGGATCTCCACAGTAGGGAATCTGTGGACAAACGAGGGAGTTGCTCCGTTTGAACAACTCCAGCAGCAATATCAGTTAGGCCCAAATGAAACGTACCGATACATACAAATCAGGCATGCACTAATGACAGCCATCGAGATAGGTACAAAGGTGCCGGACTCGTCTCCGCTGGAGGACCGCCTATTGACTGAATATATGGAAGCCAGTGCAACTTCCCTGACTTATCGTAAAATAACGAATAATTTGCAGGACCCACTAGTAAAACTGAAAGCAAAATGGGAGGATGAGCTAGGTGAGATGGGCAACGCAGAGTGGAACGCAGCGATGGCTTCACCAAAAGAAGCGGGTATCTCATCGAGATATCGGCTGGTGCAGCTTAAAATATTGCATAGAGTCTATTATACGAGAACTACTCTACACAAAATGCACAGAGCTGACCATCCCACCTGCCTTAGAGGTTGCGGAGAACCAGGTACACTCTTTCACACACTCTGGGAGTGCCCAATTATCGCCACCTACTGGCGACAGGTTATACGCACCATCTCACAGACACTGGAGGTATCCCTAACACCAGACCCTCGTGTATGTCTACTGAATGTATGGAAACAGAACGATTTGACTCGTCAGGGGCAGCAATGGGCCATCGTAGGGATAATGGTGGCCAAGCGGGATATAGCGCAAAAGTGGGGGGCAGTAGAGACACCGACACTGACACAATGGTGTAGAAATATGGACTTACTATTAGTGATTGAAAGAGCGGGCTATAAGATGAGAGCTAACCCCAGGAAATGGAACAAGCTGTGGATGCCGTGGAACACCTACAGAGGGGATATATGTGAGCCCTTATCAGAAGAAGATATAGACAGCTCTGAGGAGGAGGGGGATGTTGATTGAGACGCACTTAGATTGCCTTATCGCATACAAATAGAGTTGATATAGCGCTGGTGGGTTGGTTACACGTCCCGTAAAAGGAAGGTTAAGACCTGGGAATCTCGAGATGTGAATATTTACTACCTGCATCACGTACTGCACTGAGCAGTAATGAGTGTCAAAAAGACAAACATCTGTACCAATATCTGAGTCACACGTTTAGTTGTAGTTATAAAATATAAAAATAAGACTGTTATAAATCTATTTGGGAAAAATGTCCTTATATTTTCTGCTAACTGGAACTGTGCAATGAAGACCGAGGAAGCTGCAGAACGAATAATGTTTGAGATGTATAACGAAGTGTCCCATTATAGCAGCCGGCCTCCGGGTTGTCGGTAAATGCTGTGTAATCGAAGCAGATTGAAATAAAAGTCTTTAACCAAAAAAAAATTTAAAAAAAATAAATTTCTTTTTTCCAATTAGTTACCTATTAATACAACTTAATTACAAATTAACAATTAATTAATGAACAATTAAAAATTAATTAACAAATAACTCACATTAAATACAATTAAATAATTGTATTTATTTAATTAATTATAAATAAATTACTTCCCACCCTATTCCCCTATAAACCCACAACCCGCTACAGAAAATAAATGAGTAAAATTAACATAATTAGCAATTAATCAAATAAATAAAATTAATTGGCAATTAACATTTAATTAATTACCATATAAAATGAATTAACAATTAATTCTAAATAAATAACAATAAATATTTTACATATTTAATTAATTATAAATAAATTACTTCCCACCCAATTCCCCTATAAACCCACAACCCGCTACAGAAAATAAATTACTAAAATTAACATAATTAGCAATTAATCAATTAATTAAAATTAATTGCCAATTAAAATGTAGTTAATTACCAAATATAAATTAATTAACAATTAATAAAAAATTTATACCAATAAATCAATTTACATAATTAATTAACTATAATTAAATTACTTCCCACCCTATTTCCCTATAAACCCACAACCCGCTACAGAATTAAATTATGCAAAAATTAAAAAAACAAAATTCATTAATTAAAATACATTATAACATAAATACACACTTTTCACACATATAATAACATAAAAAACACTATAAAAAATTCGATATTATAAAAAATTTGATAATTTTAATAACCTATATTATATACTTCGATATTTTAACTTTCTATATTTTTAACATTCGATATTACATTACTTACCTTAAAAACGATATTTTTGATGTCTATATTCTGTCCATTCGACATTTTGTCCATTCTATATTTTAAACTCGATAATATGTCCATTCGATATTTTTAACTCGATATTTTGACTGTTTACCATATGTGTCTATATATAGTGGTAGGTATAGGGATACCATACCTAAGCAAGGGGTGATTACACGACCTTGCCCAAGCTGAGTGATCAGCCAGTTGTGTCAGTTGGATGGCCAGCCAGGGGTGGCATATTACATGCTGCAGCCCCTTGTAGGCCTTGGATGCAGTTATGCCCTGGGTACCTATGGTACACTCTACAGGGGCTCATAAGGTGACCCAATATCCAATTAGATATGTACCTAAAGTACATGGAGTCCATTTTACAGGGAGAGCAGATAGCCTGGGGCCCTGATTAGCAGGATCCCAGGCCAACTAAGTCGAAAACCAGCTAAACTCTAGGCAAAAAAGTTGGTGTTACCATAGTCAGATATCCACCTTCCTACACAAGCCCATTGCTGACCCTAACACCACAGCCCTAACGTCTACCGACACAGGGTTCAATACCCCACACTATGCAGTCTGTTGATATAATGGGCAGTGTTCATGGCGTCTGAGAGAACTTGAATGGTGCTCCCTGAGATGGAAGGGAGGCAGCCAGACTGCCCACAACTCCAGCACAATCATATGCAGGCACAGCTCGAATGCAGATCAGAGGCTCTTTGCTGTTATGTTGCTCACATAGGTGCCAAGCTAAACAAAAGACGGAATGGACAACCCACCCAAATGCTGGATGGGCAAATCCGGTACAAAAGGGGGTGGTGATGGACGGAGCATCTGAATCAATCAAACACTCACACCCAGTCAAAACATCTGGGTTTAATCCATCACCGTTCTTTAGCCCACTCTGCCACCCCAGTTCAGACATGGCTATATGCAAATCAGTCTGACCCTGTGCCTCATGGGAACAGTCCAGCCCGAACTGCCAAGCCATGTCTTCCCTGGACCGGAAATAAGCTTCCGAGGACCGGTTTCTGGCATTCCAGCCGTCCTCAGCCCGGCTTGCTTGAATCCAGTGGCAAAGTGAGCAAGGGACTCACGTCTGAGCATACCCTGCCACACTTATGGCGGCCAAAAGCGGTACAAAAGGGGGTGGTGATGGACGGAGCATCTGAATCAATCAAACACTGACACCCAGTCAAAAGATCTGGGTTTAATCCATCACCGTTCTTTAGCCCACTCCGCCACCCCAGTTCAGACATGGCTATATGCAAATCAGTCTGACCCTGTGCCTCATGGGAACAGTCCAGCCCGAACTGCCAAGCCATGTCTTCCCTGGACCGGAAACAAGCTTCCGAGGACCGGTTTCTGGCATTCCAGCCGTCTTCAGCCCGGCTTGCTTGAATCCAGTGGCAAAGTGAGCAAGAGACTCACGTCTGAGCGTACCTTGCCACACTTATGGCGGCCAAAAGCGGTACAAAAGGGGATGGTGATGGACGGAGCATCTGAATCAATCAAACACTCACACCCAGTCAAAAGATCTGGGTTTAATCCATCACCGTTCTTTAGCCCACTCTGCCACCCCAGTTCAGACATGGCTATATGCAAATCAGTCTGACCCTGTGCCTCATGGGAACAGTCCAGCCCGAACTGCCACGCCATGTTTTCCCTGGACCGGAAACAAGCTTCCGAGGAGCGGTTTCTGGCATTCCAGCCGTCTTCAGCCCAGCTTGCTTGAATCCAGTGGCAAAGTGAGCAAGAGACTCACGTCTCACACCCAGTCAAAAGAAACTGGTCCTCGGAAGCTTGTTTCCGGTCCAGGGAAGGCATGGCTTGGCAGTTCGGGCTGGACTGTTCCCATGAGGCACAGGGTCAGACTGATTTGCATATAGCCATGTCTGAACTGGGATGGCAGAGTGGGCTAAAGAACGGTGATGGATCAAACCCAGATCTTTTGACTGGGTGTGAGTGTTTGGTTGGTTCTGATGCTCCGTCCATCACCACCCCCCTTTGTACCGCTTTTGGCCGCCATAAGTGTGGCAGGGTATGCTCAGACGTGAGTCCCTTACTCACTTTGCCACTGGATTCAAGCAAGCCGGGCTGAAGACGGCTGGAATGCCAGAAACAGGTCCTCAGAAGCTTGTTTCCGGTCCAGGGAAGGCATGGCTTGGCAGATGGATCAAACCCAGATCTTTTGACTGGGTGAGAGTGTTTGATTGGTTCTGATGCTCCGTCCATCACCACCCCCTTTTGTACCGCGGATGGGCAAATCCACCAGAGCAGATCCATAAGAACACAGTTGTTAATCTGCACCAGAGCAGAGAAACTATCTTGATGCTGGAGTCCCTGACTACTCAATCAGTACTAAAGGGACTTGGAGGATTGGAATCAGAGTTTTAGCCAAAGATATCAGAATATCCTGAATACCTGTAAAGCACGGAGGAGGAGAAAAGACTTTAGTACAGGATGAGTGGAGCACTGCACCAGTGAAGACCAACCTCTGTATGGGAACAAGAGGAGACCTCTGGAAGTTGATGGTTAATCTCATGTCACGCAGAAGAATAACTAAGCAGGTGATATTCCATTACTAGCACAGATGACACCCACCTTCACAAGATAGTCATCCAAGATCAGAAATGTGTAAACTCTGAAACTCCTTACTAAGATGAGACCTGCACTTTAACCCCTTCCATGCTCATGACGAGCTGAGCTCGTCATGCAGCACAGTGCTTGTGTGCTGATGACGAGCTGAGCTCGTCATGACCACACCGGTTTCTATTGACCTTCAGCACAGCAGAAGAATAACTCAAGCAGCCAAGGTGTTAATGAATACTCGAGGTGCAGTTGTCAGACAAAATGGTAGAACTGTAAACTTATAGTGGTCAGACCCGACAATGAGCCTTAGCTAATTACCTGTTGGGTTAGGATTGACAGAGAAGAATGTAGGCATCCTTGAGTCCTAGAGACACAATGCAAGCCGCTGTTTTGAGGATATACAGAGCCCAACACAGTCCCATCTTGAAGAAGTGAAGGTCTAGGGTGTTTCTTAGGCCTCCATCCCTCGTGGAAAAAAGAGTAAAAAAAGTAAAGTTCTGTGTCCCTTAATTTCAGTGGAACCATCTATATTGCCCCTTTGATCAGCAGGACAAGAACTTCTGCCTGCAAGATTGAGGTAGGGCCTGAGAGCACATCCTAGTGAAAGGAAGTGTTTCAGAGGGGTGAAATATGAAGGTAAGTAGTTACAAGGGTTAGATTGTAGGAGGTATCAAAGTTCTCTGGTGCGCAACGACTTCCCTTGCACAATGAAGTCAGTAGTCTTCTTTGGCACTGGTGGATTATTTGACAGTTCTCCAGAGACAGACAGCTTGGTCAAATTCCACTCATTGGGCAGAGGTTCACTAAACACGATGAGAAGAAGTATGGACAGAAGAAAATTAGCCATTTAGGATTCACAATATTAGAAAATGGGTACTGCTGAAAAGTGGAGACAGTTGTAAAAGAGGTACTGCTCATGAAAGAAAATCTGCCTGTAGAAGTAAATATCTGCTTCCTTCCATTCGTTACAGATAACAGCAGCGGTGGTGCCTCCATGAGGGCAAAGGAGAGGCACCCCGCCACTGAAAGTGAAGGGAAACAGCAAATTAAATGGTAATGAAACAAATTTAGTACCATTTTATTTTTCATTCCAGCAACCATCCGAGTCTGAGAGGGCGGGTGATAAAAAGACACAGTTCCAATGGTCTTTTTCAATAGTAGGTTTATTCTAATGCAACCACCAACAAGTTCAGTCTTCAACTGCTTAGCTATTACTGGAATGTTACACCAACAATCTATGGTGTCACACGTTCCATATTCTTCACACACACAAGTAAGCTAATTATAACACATCCCCCTTATAGAATCATATGAAAATAATTAAAACTAAAAACAATTATTGCAACAGATAACTTTGCATATGGGAAACATGAAATGTAAAAATGATAAAAATTGGACAAAACAAAATACATCAATATAAAATATAATCTTTGAATCTTTCTGGCATGCATTTGTGTCTGATCAAATGCCCAGTACTTTTGTTCTTGTTCACAGGAGCAAAACTACGAGTAACAGCAGAGCTGTCATGTGACCCAGTAAATTTTACTAACCTGAACATACTCCAAGTACAACCATTGTTCAGAGTTACAACATTTTTTCCTATTGCAGTGATGATAAAAGGACCACAGAAATTAGAAGAACGTTTGTGACCATGCTTAGTTTTCTTCACTAATACACGATCACCCAAATTCCATTTTTTTACTTTGACTGCCATCCTGGTATCATACCGCTGTTTATATTTTTGCTGATATTCAGCAAGTTTGGTATTTCTTTTTTTTTTTTTGTCTTCATCTCACCAAAGGTGCAAATAAACTTTTACAACCCCATTCCGTCCTGGGCGCCCGGGGGCTGATGTTCTTGCCTTTGCCTGAAGCCAGCCCGGCTAGCCACTTTTGTTCCGAGGCATGGTGTAATCATAGGACTATATTGGACCTTAGACCAGCCTCATTTCTCTTCCCCATTCCAGCAAAGGATCCCATACCCTGCTATTTACATTTTGTGCTATACCAAATTCTAATTGTGCAATACTCAATACCGCCCGGAGCCAACTTTCATATAACGGAGGGCTAGCGTCCTTCCATAGCTTACAAATCTCTCTTCGAGCAATTAAAATGAGACTGAGAAATAAAGCTACTTGTGTCCCCCTTAACAAACTAAGAAGATCCGTGTCCAAACCAAACATAACTCTAGCTAGATTCAAACTCAATTTAGCTTTAAAAATACCCTCCAGAGCCTTCTCTACCGTAATCCAGAAGGGACCCAAGATAGGACAGTCATAAAAAACATGGATGTCATCCGCTTCGACTAGTCCGCATCTAGGACACAAAGGGGGTGGGCTCACAAACCTCGCGATCTTTTTTGGTGTATAGTATAGCCTATTGATGGTAAAACAATGTTTTTTCTTCAGAGAGGCTGATCTAACATTCTTATACAAGATGCAGAGGGATGTTTCATGAAGGACAGCTGATGCATCTTCCAACCTAGAGGAGTCCAAAATTTGATACATTGGGGGGGCCTGTATCTCTTCCTCCTCCAGCATTTTACTATACCAAAATCCCCCTTCCTTCTTTCTGGGGCTAGGGGATTGGAGAGCAGACTCAATATCCCAGTTCCTGCCGATATTCTCTCCTTCAGCGGAAAACCAGGAACAAAGTTGAATGTATTTAAATCTGGAGAAGGAGTCCCCAATCCTCGATCTCAAAACCTCCCATGGGAGAACCCCCTCTGATGTTACTAGGTCGGACCATATTGTTAACCCTGCTCTCCTAATAGGAAGAGACAGGCTATCTCCAAGACATGGCGATAAACCTGGAGAATCCCAGATCGGGGCAAAGTCTGAGTAATACTTTATGCCCCATCTCCCTTTCACTCGAGTCCATATTGTAAGTGCGTGTTTTAATACCTTTAGGCGTACCTTTTTGTAAAACTTTGGCGCCCAAACTTATACAAAAAACCAGGCCCGCCCCATCGTGATCCACCATTATGTTCAATAGCCGCCCCCAATTAGAATCATCGGGACTGGTGAGAAGGCTTCGGATGTTCTTCAGCTGAAAGGAGAAAGCATACCATAAAACATCTGGAAGTGCTAGCCCTCCCTTTGAGAATTTTCTCTAACTTTTTCCAGGATAGCCTAGCATTTTTCTTTGCCCAAATGAAGCTGCCTATTTTACCCTGGATTTTACCCAGAATTGTATACGGGAAGGTCAGGGGTATCATATTAAACAAGTATGTTAGCTTAGGCAAAATTACCATTTTGACCAAATTGACACGGCCGTAAATAGTCAACTGGAGGTTCTGCCATCTCGCAAGAAGGTGATCAATATCCTTTGCCACCTTCTTTATGTTGGTCTGTGCGATACTGTTAAGGTCCGGTGTTACTATTATACCCAAATACCTAAACTGAGTGCTTCGAACTCCCTCCCAATTGTCAACACCCCAGCACATTGTTTCGGTTTTAGAGTTGTTGATCATGTAGACAGAATATTGGCCAAAATCGGTCATTACCTCTTCCACTCTAGGGAACACCTCAGCCGGATTACTGGTATACACCAGCAAATCGTCGGCATATAGTGCTAGATTACAACTATGATCTCCAACTCTAAAGGGTGTGACCCGGCCATCCATCCTCAGCGCCTGTGCCAGAGGCTCAATATAGAGGTCGAACAGGAGGGGCGAGATGGGGCACCCCTGCCTGGTTCCCCTCTTTATGCTAAAGCGCGGTGTCAAAAGACCGTTTAATAATATTGCCGCTGAGGCACCCTCGTAACATCGCCTCAGTGTTTGAATAAAGGATGCGCCAAAACCCGTAGTGCTCAATACATCCCACAGATAGCCCCAATTGACACAGTCGAAAGCCTTCGCAGCATCATACGCTGCTACTGCCAAGGGTTCCGACCGTGCCTCCGCTAGGTCTATACTACCAATCAGTTGGAGAATCAAGTCATGAATATATCTTCCAGGCACAAAGCCTTTCTGATCGGAATGAATGAGTTGTGGAGCCAGCTTGGCCAATCTCCCTGCCAAAACGCTTGTAAAGATCTTATAGTCTGCGTTTAGCAGGGAGATGGGCCGAAAAGAATCTGCCTTGAGGGGGTCCTTCCCTGGTTTTAATATAAGCACAATTGTGGACTCCTTCCAGGAGGGGGGGACCCTACCCTCCGGGCTGTAGATGTAATTAAACAATTCGCAAAGCCTAGGTACCAACACATCCTGGAACACTTTATACACCTCCCCAGGAAGAGCATCCGGCCCCGCCGCTTTATTGTTCTTTATTTTTTTGATGTAAGATCTAACTTCTTCCTCCGTAATGGGGCTATTAAGTATTTCTCGACCATCGTCTGTTAACCTGGGTAACGCCTTGTTCTCCAGCCACCGTAAGGTATTGACAGAGCCAGGCGATGACTCCTCCTCGTCATAGAGTTTAGAGAACACGGAGATCAGATGTTTTTCCATGTCCTCCTGATGGCATGATATGGTTCCCTGATCATCAATAATTAGGCTATTTATGTTATTCCTCACCCGATCAGCTCTAATCTTACTAGCCAGAATTGCCCCGGCTTTTTCTCCATATTCGCAATTCTCCATGGCATGTACCGCCCATTGTGCCTTAACTTTTAGGTCTAACAACCCACGATATTCCAAGTGGAGGGGCTCCAATTCAGTCAAGACCCGTGGTAAGCAATCTATATGGGCATTCTGTCTTTTAGACTCTAAAGAGGAGATTTTATCTTCCATATTTTTTAATTTCATTGCCTCTTCCCTGTTACTTGAACTGGTCAGGGCATGAATCTGGCCGCGGACATGGACTTTATAAGCATCCCAAACAAACTCAGGTGGAGCAGAACTGATATTATCTAAGAAGTAGTTACTGATAGATAGATTGACTGCAGTGACTATGTCCTGATTGTGCAGTACGGCCCTTTTTAGGGTCCATCTAGGTGTTGTGATACATCTCGCCCTCCCAATCAGAAGTGTGAACATAATAGGAGCGTGGTCAGATAGAATGCTAGGGAGTATTTTTATGTCTGCCAGAGCCTCTAAATTTAACCTATCAACCAGGACATCGTCTAATCTTGACGCATGTCCGTGTTCTTTTCTGAAATAGGTGAAGCCGGGTACCGCCCCCTCTTGATCTTCCAGGCATCAATGAGGCCTAACTCGTGCATCATATTGACCATAGCTCGGCGGGAACGCGGGGCAACAACATGGTGACTGTAATTGGATCCATCATGTCTAGGATCGAGAAGGACGTTGAAATCTCCCCCAATAACCACAGGGGAAGTAGTCCCCCCTAGGTTAGACTGAACTCTGAGTAAACAGGTAGGGTCATCTATATTTGGCCCGTAATAAGAAACAATTGTTTGTTCGTTTCCACTAAAATCAACCTGCGCCAAGACCCATCTGCCCGATTGATCTGTTAACATTGACTTTATAGATGCCCCAATCCCGGCCTTAATCAAAATTGCAACCCCCTTATTTGCCCCCGTCTGTCCTGAACAACAGAATGAACCTATCCATCTGAGTTTGTCAAAAATCTCTTTACTCTCAGTATGACTTAAGTGAGTTTCTTGGAGAAGGATAACTCTGGCCGAGGATTGTTCCAAGTAACTCAGTATCAGTCTCCTTCTCCGGGGGCACCGAAGCCCATTCACGTTCCAGGATATAAGTGGTATCTTGTTACAAGCCATTCATGATCTCCATCCCCCGCTCCTTAAACCGCAACCCATACTCCCATCTGCTGAATGAGAATCTCTTGTGAATTAAGATGAGATGAGGACTCATTTTTTTCTTTTTTCCCCTTGCTACCCCACCCGTGCACCCCATCCCACCCCAACCTCCCCCCCATGTCCCCCCCATCCTCCCTGGGGAACCCTCCCTTTCTTCTTGAGCATATGCTCTTGGATGGGTAACCCCCCCTCCCCCGTGTATGGTCTAGTGTAGTGGATATTTGTGCATCGCTAGATTTCACTGATAGCAGTGATGACTGCCGCCTCACAGGTAAACATATGATCTAGGCTGAATGAGAGAAAAAATATTTCAGAATACTAATCCTGCTTTCCTATTTTTAAACAGCCACAAAAATCTAACTCTACCGCCCAACAAGTTACACCTCCTCTACGCCTCCCCCCTTACTACCTGCCCTACTACCTGCCCTGATCCTTTCAATGAGATTATCAGCCTCTTCAATCTGGCGTATGTTGTGCATGTGGTTATTCCACATTATGCGGAGTGATGCAGGAAATTTCATCTGGGTTCGGGCACCTAACAAGTTGAATATCGCGAGTCTATTGCCCATCTCCATTGTTTTGTGGCAGTTATGTGGGAGATATCCGAACGGATTGTAAAGGAAAATGAATTAGAAACGGAAGTTGACTTTATAGAGCCTGCTTTTAAGGCCATGGACAAAATCCTTTCTTTGATAGAGTATGTCAGGAAGTTTACCAAAATCTTCCTGGGAAGCTCCCTCCCAGGATTCCACCTATATGGGTCACGGTGTACTCTTTGAATATCGGCTAGTAAATCTGAATCCACATCAGTGGAGTCCCTCAGGATTATTGTTTTAAGCAGTGGAACTACAAATGCCTTAATGTCACCCCCTTCAGTGTCCTCGGGGACATTCAAACATTTTAAATTGTTCTTCCTAGAGTGGCTTTCAAGCCTCTCGATGTCATCTTTCATCTCTCGATTTTGTTGTACCAATCTATCCATAGCGGCTGTAGAAGTACTCATAGCTTCCTTAATCTTGGGTAACTCCGCTTCTAGGGCATCTGTCCTTAGCGAAACTTCCTCGACTTTCCTGGCCAGCACCTCGCAAGATGCCTGAATGGCAATCTGGTTAATCTCTGATATCGTGAATCTCTTCCCCATATCCTCTTTCAATTCCAACAGGATATCCGCCAAGGTCCCCGGAGTAGGTACTATCGATAACATAGAGCCTGTTTGCTGCCCTCACTGATTAGCGGGGGACAGTCTTTTTTTTTAGACCCGTTTGCATCGTCATTTAAATCCCCCAGGCCCCCCTCCTCAGTATCTTGTATATCTTGTATATCCAAGGCGGAAAAACTGTTGGAGAGTTCTATCGTTGGGTGGACCATATTTAAGACTGGAGACGAGGAAGACTGAGACAGTTGGTCAGACTGGGAGGGCGTGGAAATACCACCTGCAAAGGCCTTACCCAGTGTAATGTCATCAGCACCCACCCCTATGCTGATTGCACCTCTATTTAAGGCCATATTTTTTGCTCTGTCTGTAGTAGATAGGGAGAGAACTTTATAGAAGGACTTCAATGAAGGGGTAACTCTTGGTGCAGCCGACACAGCAGCCTTTGCCTTTTTCCTACCTCTCCCCTTCCTTGAAGGGGTGTCGGCGCTGGAGTGTGGGCAGGGGTGTGGGCTAACAGCATTACAGCCACTTTCCTCAATACAGAGGTCCCACTCCCCCACCTTGCTACTAGAACCTAATGTGGCGTAAGTTAGAGTCCTGTCTCCCCCTACAGGACTCTCATCCCTCGAGTGTTTAGGGATATTATGTACGCCAAGCAGGAGCACTTCACTACCCCCCCCCCCTCCAGCAACAATAATTTGCACCTACTGGCGTCTTACATGGGGTCTTCCCAGGGGTACCCCTTACCACACTGATGTCGAGATATAACAGCTGTGTCGATCGTCCACCAAGCCCCAGAGGCAGTCTTCTTGGATCTCGCCGCCACTCCCTGGCTGCACCCAGCTCCTGGCACCACACCGGCTTTTGCAGCTTGCCGACCATCCGCGTTGCGATATCGAATGCCAAATACCAAATACAGATTAGAATCCGGTTCAGGGTCAAGCTGATTTTTGGGCTGTGTAAGAAATAAGGAACCGGCTTCTCGAAAAAGGCACCCGAGCCGAGAAAAATCAAGCGGAAATAAAAGCGTCCGGGAGGCGATTTCACCACTGCAGCTTTGGCTTCAGCATAACGCTAGCGGAGTTCTCGGAATTCGCGCCATACACGAGGGGGGGGGAGCACCGTCACGGCCGTTAGCTTCCGACCGTCATGCTCCCCTCCTGGTCTCCTCCATTGGTCTTTTTCAATAGTAGGTTTATTCTAATGCAACCACCAACAAGTTCAGTCTTCAACTGCTTAGCTATTACTGGAATGTAATCAAAAAATAAAGGGAGGACTCCTTATTCATACAATCTGGGACAAGGAGAACAGAAGTGGAAAACTAATCGAGCCCCGTAAGACCAACTCTTGAGACCCTTTTTAATGTGCTGCCCTCATTCCTCACAATGCCAAATTTGTAGAAACACATACATGAGTTATACAATATTAAACTAGGTGAAAACACACAAATGTGAATAATAAAATATTATTGGTATGTTAAAAGATAAACAGTTTATTATAAATCAATCAAATCACAAATCATTTACATCAATACAGTGCCGAATGTTTAAAATATCATCTAAGGTTACATTTAAAAAAGGGGGTAATCCTTCTAAGCATATAAAACAGTATTAAATCATGTGGTTCACAGTTATCACAATTTTTGTAAGTCTTAAAAAATCACAGTTTTCAAAGTTGTCGACACGGCGTTTCGGTGTACTATGATGTCACCTTCATCAGGACAAAACAATTCTATGCAGAGAAAACATACAATTAGATACATTCATAAAGCTTACTGGAACAAACACAAATTTCTTTATTCTTTTTTTTAAAACACGCGGCCTTACTATATTTTCACCATATTCATATATTACACATTCTACAATAGTGAGCAATTTCATACTAAAAAAGTTTGTGCATTTAAGTAAGAATGGGCGCGACATGTAAAGAAGTGAATATAAGTGACGGAAAGTCACTTGGAGGTAGCTATGAGTCAATAAATGATTGTGCATACCTGCAAAGTTTAATTAGCCCTCTTATTTTAATTGGAGGTAGTCTGGTTGACGTATCTCAAATGGTGTAAACTTTGATAAAGATCATCAAGTGCGAGATTCCTTTCTGCAGGGGGACATCAAAATGAAGATGTCGCTGGAGGCTCCCCTCCAGCGACATCTTCATTTTCGAGTTCCTGAATTGAACAGGTAACAATAAATGTCATTAATAAACTAGATGGGGCTCCCCTCAATATACACTAAGACCAAGTCAGACAACCTGAGTGCCTAGTTACTTTGCATAACATTATGTCCCCCTGCAGAAAGGAATCTCGCACTTGATGGTCTTTATCAAAGTTTCCACCATTTGAGATACGTCAACCAGACTACCTCCAATTAAAATAAGAGGGCTAATTCAACTTTGCAGGTATGCACAATCATTTATTGACTCATAGCTACCTCCAAGTGACTTTCCGTCACTTATATTCACCTCTTTACATGTCGCGCCCATTCTTACTTAAATGCACAAACTTTTTTAGTATGAAATTGCTCACTATTGTAGAATGTGTAATATATGAATATGGTGAAAATATAGTAAGGCCGCGTGTTTTAAAAAAAAGAATAAAGAAATTTGTGTTTGTTCCAGTAAGCTTTATGAATGTATCTAATTGTATGTTTTCTCTGCATAGAATTGTTTTGTCCTGATGAAGGTGACATCATAGTACACCGAAACGCCGCGTCGACAACTTTGACAACTGTGATTTTTTAAGACTTACAAAAATTGTGATAACTGTGAACCACATGATTTAATACTGTTGTATATGCTTAGAAGGATTACCCCCTTTTTTAAATGTAACCTTAGATGATATTTTAAACATTCGGCACTGTATTGATGTAAATGATTTGTGATTTGATTGATTTATAATAAACTGTTTATCTTGTAACATACCAATAATATTTTATTATTCACATTTGTGTGTTTTCACCTAGTTTAATATTGTATAACTCATGTATGTGTTTCTACAAATTTGGCATTGTGAGGAATGAGGGCAGCACATTAAAAAGGGTCTCAAGAGTTGCTATTACTGGAATGCTACACCAACAATCTATGGTGTCACACCTTCCATATTCTACACACACACAAGTAAGCTAATTATAACACATCCCCCTTATAGAATCATATGAAAATAATTAAAACTAAAAACAATGATTGCAACATATAACTTTGCATATGAGAAACATGAAATGTACAAATGATAAAAATTGGACAAAACAAAATACATAAATATAAAATATAATCTTTGAATCTTTCTGGCATGCATTTGTGTCTGATCAAATGCCCAGTACTTTTGTTCTTGTTCATAGGAGCAAAACCACGAGGAACAGCAGAGCTGTCATGTGACCGAGTACATTTTACTAACCTGAACATACTCCAAGTACAACCATTGTCCAGAGTTACAACATTTTTTCCTATTGCAGTGATGATAAAAGGACCACAGAAATTAGAAGAACCTTTGTGACCATGCTTAGTTTTCTTCACTAACACACGAACACCCTAATTCCATTTTTTCACTTTGACTGCCATCCTGGTATCATACCGCTGTTTATATTTTGTTGATATTCAACAAGTTTGGTCTTTCTTTTTAGATCATCATTCACAACATCACTATTCCCAACAGGAACTCAGGCTGGATAAAGTTCAGAGTGTGCCACACTCCCTCTTAAAGCTTCAAAAGGGGATTTTTTAAAAATAGCATTGGGAACAGTACGATGTGCCCAGCAAGTTTTTCTCAATACGCTGCTAAAATTACCCCTTGAATCTAATGCTCGCTGAGCATAACTTTTGACAACTATGTTCATCCTCTCTGTGAGACCATTAGCTTGTGGAGAATACAGAGCCGTCTTCTGATGAATAATTCCAAGATCTCTGAGAAAAGTATCCATCTCATGAGTAAATTGTACTTCATTATCCGTGATCAAATATTTAAGAATTCCTTCCGAAACAAATACATCCTTTAAAAATTCAATCACAGATTTTGAGTTGACAACACCCATACATTTTGAAATTACCCATTTTGAGGTGTAATCAACCAAAAGGACCACAAATCTCTCATGAGAGGGAATCAACTCAAAAGGGCCCACTATGTCTAACCATAGTTTTGTCCAAACAGATTAAGATTAAAGTCTCCCAGCAGGATTATCTGGCCTGGCGCAAACCCCCCTATTAGATCCGCTAGTGTATGCACAAATGCCGCTTGGCCAAAGTTAGGAACATAGGCCGAAACGAAAGTGACCTACTGGTCCCTAAACGTCCCTTTTACCATTACCACACGCTCCTTCTTATATGTCTTTAACCCATCTGGTTGAAATTTGGTGCAGTTATGAAACATTAGTGCCATCCCATTATGTTTGATTATGCAGAGGATCTATAAATCAGGAAGTAGTGCTTATGTTTGAGCCTCATTTCATCTGATTTTTTAAGGTGTGTCTCCTGTAGTGCCACCACTTCGAGTCGGTGGTCCTGCAGGTATTTCCATATCTTTTGACACTTAAGTCGAGAATTCAGCCCTTTAACGTTCCATGAAGCAATGGTTATTTTAACGCTAGACTGTGCCTCTTACCTGCCGAATGTCGCGCCCATCGAGCCTTTAACCCCTCCTTCCCAGAACTACCTGTACCTGGCACTGTTCCCTTCCTTCAAAGGCCCCTCACCGCTTCCGGAGGCAAAATCCCATGTCTCCCTGGTCACTCTTCTTGACCACCCTGCCAAAAAAAGAAATCCCCTTTTAAAACCAAAGAACATCAAACTCAGAAAAACTGAAACCTGATACACGGGATTACTCACTACCCACTTTGGCAGCGATCAGGCCAGTGGGGGTCGGCTGTAGCCATGGCCATCGTCGCTGACCCCGCTGCAGTTCTATAGTACCCAATCTTGCCACTGGAAGTTCCTGATCGATGTGTTGTACGCTCACTGTCCAGAATGCACCCGGACGTGTAGATGGTATATCTTTGTGCTCTAAAAGTCTCAAAAGATGAGTCTACAAATTGACCATTTGAATGCCTCTCTTGACCTCGTGTCGCAGGACATCACTCCATGGCCTCTTTAGTGATTTCCAGACCTTCTCCGAGTTCCGTAATGTGGAATTGTTTGATCCAATATATCGCACCTTTTCTTCACGTGGTTTCTCTGTAAGCGCTCTGAAGGCCTGGCGTCGTTGTAAAGTCGTCTGAGATAGGTCTTTAAAAAGTGAGCATTTATAACCCCTGGAAGTAGATGATATTTTTTTTCCTGGCTTCTTTTAATATAGCCTCTTTGACCTTGAAAAAATTACGTTTGACCAGTATGTCTCTAGTGCGTTGTCTCTCCCCAGGAGCCGCCGGCCCGACCTTGTGTGCCCTGTCTATTTTGGCCTTCATCTGCAACGGCGCCAACATTTCTGCGAAAAGCCCTTCAATAAATGCCACCAGGTTGGGGCCTTCCGCCCCCTCCTCCAGATCTCTGATACGTATATTATCTCTCCTGGACCGATTTTCTAAATCTTCAGTCTTTAGTATTGCCCCGTAAATTGTGCTTGCAGGTGGTGGACTTTGTCTTGCGTATCCGCTGTTCTTTTATCCAGGTCTTGTGTTTGGGCCTTCGTTTCTAGCAATATTAACCCTATAGAGTCTACATCTTGTTGGAACATAGCAATTTTTTCTGATAGGTCTGTTTTCAGTTGTTCCATTGAGGCCTGGAGGTCTCCCTTTAACTCATTGTGCAGTGCGACCTTAAAGTCTTTCAAGGTAGCTAACAGGTCTTCCTTAGTCAGCGCATTCCCAAGTCGGCACCCCCTCTGCTCATCTGGCTGTTTCGTCTCGGCCAGGTTAATGTAATTAAATACTTTGGCAGGGCTTTCTTAGGTGGCATAGATGCAGTTGTCTCCATCTCCTTGACTCGCCCCTGCGCCTTATCTCTCCTTCGTGGCGCTACGTAGCGAGCCCTTGCGGATTGTCTTGCTGCCACCTGACACTTTCTCAATGCGTCCTGCCCTTAAGACTTGCTGAATTGAGGCTCAACAGTGAAGGAGGCTTCTTCTGGCAGCCATCTTAGGGTCAGGCATCGAGTGTCGTCCCTTTATCTTCATTCTGCTGTGGTCTAAACCCTTTGTAGTAGGCCTGGACCTAGTACACCTCTGGAACCGCTACACCCTTTCCAAGGTACTTATGGGGAGTCTACCGTGTTGTAACTGCAAGAGGAAGAGACGGACGCCATTTTACAGACATGGGGAAGCCCTCGGTTTCCCTCCTCACTTGGTCAGGCAAGCATCTCGTGGGACCCCCTTCACCCCAGACATGTTTCTCCAAGGAATCAGGTACCCGGGGGGGCGACCAGGTAACAGCCACAGCCCCCTGCTGCTGCCCTGCGTGCACCAGGCCGACACCACAGAGCGTATATCGGAGCTCTCTCCCGGCTGCCTGGATCTTACTGTCTCTGCTGCCAACCGTCTCCTCGGCTGATGGGTTGCAGACGGCTCCTCACTGCAGCGTAATTCGGCATCCGGACCCCTCTCGCAACTAGGACCTAAGCATCAGAATGCCATCTTAAGGGAGGAATTATCTCCCTGGATGTCAGCTGTGCTATGGCGGGGGATACACCTATTTTAGAAATATGGTAATCAAAGAATTTCCCTCATCCTTATTCTCAACTCCAGAAAATAAATGTAGCCACTATCCTGAAGTGAAATTGAAAGGCTTGGAAGAAGACTTCAATGAGACCATAGCCCCAAAGAGAGAGAGCTTGTACATCAATGAACTGATTGGGATGTTAGAATTTCTGCCTTTCTATGAATGGAACCTCAGCCTTCTGTGTGATCTGAGAATCATACACAAACAATGGCAGATATTTTTGAGATTTCGAATTTTCTTCATGGTGGATACTCTCAGGTATCATTCAGAACCATTTGTTTTTCTGGTGCTCTGAGATTCCAAACAACTTTGTCAAAGTGACCAGCAGCTCCGTTTACAGAATAAACAACATAGGTGACTGGAACCATGTAACATCCCTAAAAGACATATGTGTGGAAATGGGTGCTTCCTCTCCAATCCTTCTCCAATGAATACAACTGTCAAGAAAATAGGAGAACCAACCAATTCTGTTACACCCAAACTGTTACTGGTGCTCAAGATGGAAGCAAGGATATACCGGTCAACCTAATGAAACGTTGCAAAGCGATCAAGACCACACAAAAACAAGTCCTCTGTTATCAGGTATGTGGGGAAACACATTTAACATGGTCTGAGAGGCAGTTTGGGTATTGAAACAAAGAGATAAAACTATAGTTTAGGCAACATTGCCCACTCAGTTCTTTGGTGCTTTTTATCGCCTTCAAATTAAGTTTTAATGCTATTCTTTGGGTCACATGTTCAAAGCTGGAGAATAATAATTAGAATGTTTTCCACTTTGATTTGATCAACTAAAGGGAACTGATTGAACTGCATTTTGTTAAGCATTTTGAGACAATCAGATTAAAATGGCACTTTTCCATATGGAACTCAGCATTCCTTGATATCTGACATTCTCCTCAGCAGAAGGAAGCTGTACCTTGATATCTTTAATCCACAGCTCAATGTTTCCATTGAGTTATATAGGGGCCTGGTGTTGGGCAGATACCAGTCAATAGATACATACATTTGAGAGCTATTCACATCGAACAACATATGGTGCCCGAAGATGCAAAAATGAGACATATAAACTATAACTGTGATAAAGGATATCTGTAAATCATGCATTGGTCAGAGATAGGACAATGGCACTGTTAGACATGGCATCTTATATCGTGTTTCCCCGAGTTTCTGCCCTCCTGGTTTTTGACTCTGTTTTTACTGGTATAACGTTTCTGTGCGCTTTTCACACTGCTGATCAGTGGTAAAGCGCTGGTGCTCTTGTGGTAAATTATGTTATGATTGGATGTGTGACTTACTTGTCAGTCCCCAGTAAAGAGCACTGCGTGTGCCGGGGCTTGTGAGTCAACGCTACTCGTGGGCCTGCAGCACGGATTGTGCCACCCACGTACGTAGCCCAAAAAAGGTATGAGTGATGAAAGTTTGGGATGCCTGAACGCAGCCTCTAAAGAGGCAGCCTTTAGCGAGGGTGCCCTTTTCATTCGGAGTTCATAGAGGCCACTTTTAGAAAGTTGGTATTATTTTGCTTGGTTATCCCGTGTGCCTCTGCTGGAATGTGGATTGCCTGTCTAGTTTTTGGACGACAGATAGCTGGGAAGCAGGGTGGCTCCCGATAGTCTAGGTAGGTCAGGAAAGGGATAAATAGACCTGGGTTACGATGTGGGAAGAGGGAGGAGATTTCCTTGCACCTCAAAGGGCCTGGTCTGCCACTGACAGAGCCGTCTCCACCTCCTGCCAGGAATTCACACCAGAGAAGGTCCAACTGGTTTTGGCCAGACACCGACACCCTCTGCCTGGCAGAGGGTGCCAGGCAGAGGGCTGATTTTTGTGTACAAATATTGGGTCCCAGACCCCTGAACTTTAGAACTCATCTGGATCAAGAAGACTGCACAGAAGAAGAGCCGGAGAAACTGCTGAAAGGAATGATCGCTTTGCTGCGAGCTTTGCTGGGCTGACCTGCAGTGGCTGCTTCTCTGTTGGGCAGTGAGTGGCCTGGACTGGACTTTCTGCAACTGAATTGGTGAGACTCTCCAAAGGCTTGAGATAGAGCTTGCCCCCTGTTCAGGAAGTCTCAAGAACAGCAAAGACTTCAGGTTCTTCGACCCGCAGACCCTGCTGAACCCGTGTCCTGAAGGAACGGCAGAGGGCACCGCCGCAATGCTGCACCGCGACCCTGGTCTCACTAATGATGCCTGCTGATGCCATCACCAAGCCACTGCTCGCACCGCGACCTGTGGGCACTGCACTCCGCAACGCCTTACTTCACAATGAAGTTTTGGCATCGCAGAGGGCATCGCTGCCATGCCGCACCATGACCCTGGTCTCACCGACGATGCCTGCTGATGCCATCACCGAGCCGCTGCTCGCACCGCGACCTGTGGGCCTGCACTCTTTACTGCCTCGCTACACTACGACGCCTGGGGCACTGCACACCGCAGCGCTGTGCTTCACACCGCAGCACCCGACGCCTGTTGGCGCCAGCGCTCCGGATCCCATCAGAAAGGAGCTCGACCTGCAACGCAAGTGACTTCAAGGGCCCCATCGTCCTGAATCTCTGAAAGGTACTGTTTGCAGGTCGTCCTGACACTGTAGTTGGCCTGCGACCCCGCGGTCAGCCAGAACTGTTTTTGGATTTGTTGTTCACGATGCCGTGATAGCCCTGGACAGAGCTATCGACATCAAGGAACTATTTTTAAAACACATTTTGATAAGTGAAGATTTTGAAGTATAGTATTGTGGATTTTTATCGTATGTGGTCTTGTCTTAAGTATATCAAAATTCGATATTTTTATTAACTGGTGTGGTGTCCTTCTGTAGTGCGTACACTGTTTTACTGTTGGTTATGTACAAATGCTTTACACACTGCCTCTAAGATAAGCCCAGCTGCTCGTGCCAAGCTACCACAGGGTTGAAAAGGGGTTATTTTAGAAGTGTAACTCCCTTATCCTGACTAGAGTGGTGGTTTCTACCTCATTTTGGCGCAAGTCTCAGCTAGCCAGAAATCCCATTTCTAACAGTCACGTTTACCTATTTGTTCTTGCCTGCCTTGTTGGTTTGCTGTTTGGGACGCTGGTGAGACCGGGGGCATTTCGCCTCCCTTGGGGAACTTGATAACTTCAACACGGTCTCCCGCTGCCACTTTCTACATCGGCCACACTCTGGTGGGACTCGGAGTCACAGAGTGCATCACGCCCACACCCCCAATCCCTAAACCACCCGCAGCTGCTGAGGGCGGAGGCGTCACCACCGCGCTATAAAGCTCTGCCTCGCGCCTTGCAGAGCAGAGGTCGTTTGTTCTTGCCTGCCTTGTTGGTTTGCTGTTTGGGACGCTGGTGAGACCGGGGGCATTCCGCCTCCCTTGGGGAACTTGGTAACTTCAACACAGTCTCCCGCTGCCACTTTCTACTTCGGCCACACTCTGGTGGGACTCGGAGTCCCAGAGTGCATCACGCCCACAGCGCAATTCACAAACCACCCGCAGCTGCTGAGGGCGGAGGCATCACCACCGCTATAAAGCGGTGTCTCGTGCCTCGCAGAGCGGGGGTCATTTGTTCTTGCCTGCCTTGTTAGTTTTCTGTTTGGACGCTGGTGAGACCGGGGGCAGATTCCGCTTCCCTTGGGGAATTTGGGAACTTCAACACGGTCACCAGCTGCCACTTTCTACATCAGCCACACTCTGGTGGGACTCGGAGTCCGAGAGTTCATCACGCCCACACCGCCAATCACTAAACCACCCGCAGCTGCTGAGGGCGGAGGCGTCACCATCGCGCTATAAAGCGCTGCCACGCACCCTGCTGCGCGGGACACGCCGGGCAAAGCCCGTGCCAAGGGCGGGCCCATCTGAGCTCATCCGAGACCGACTGAGGCCGAGCTGGGCCACCCCCCTTTTCTCATGCTCCCGGTGTGACTTAATGGCTGTGCTTTAGCTCTTTTTGAGCATTGCTGAACTGGGGACAGACATTGGGGGCTTTATAGAGTAAAACCCCAGATTTTAAATTACTTGAAGATTTGAGTGTGAACGTTTGTCCCACTTAACCCCATGGATGCTCAGCATATTCCCCTGCTGTGCTGAGAAATCGGAAATCCCACCCATCATGACGAGCTGGGCTCGTCATGAGCGTGCGAGGAGGCTACTTCATGACGAGCCCAGCTCGTCATGAGCGTGGAAGGGTTTAAATGATTATCGCTTCCTGGCTTTGTTGTAGTTTGGGGAGGTCTAAATAGCAAACAACTATGGGGAAAAGTACCCCCCCACACACAAGGCCAATCACCAGGTAGAAAGTCCCCAATCGAACCCGCACTGTTCAACCCACTACCCAACCAACTGCTATTGATAGAATGATGCAGCAGGCAATTGGAGCTGTCTCCAGTGAAATAGTACGCACTGAGAGACGCCTCTCACTAACACCAATGATGCCTAGCTTCCCACAATCTAGGGAGTCAGAAGCACTCTATTCACCTCAAGCACCAGTCGCCCCCATCTCTTTAGAATCATCCCCTGTACACGAAACCATAGCTTCGGAAAACACTAGCAGGATTGGTACGGGTGGGGGGGGCAAAAAGGTACGGTGCACCCCGGAAGCAAAATGTTCGAAAGGGGGGAAAATATATGAAACATACTTCAGGGGAGGTGTTAAACCTTCTGCCAGGGTGTCACATTGTTGACGAAAGAAGTAATAAAATCTTGTAACCACCAGTATGGGTATCGCACTAGGCAACTGAGCTTAAAACATACTTTGAAAAGTTCATTAAATCTGAACTCAAAGAAGCAATGAGACGTATTGATAAGCTGAATACACTGATAGACTCATGGGGGACCTAAATCGACACTGTTTTACAGGCCATTGAATCTATTAAAGGCCCAAACCAGGTAATTCCCATCCAAAAAATACAGGCAACCAAATCTGCCTGTTCTCAGCAATCTTTACCTGAAGTGTGAGAACACACAGTGCAAATGAACTTGACCACTGGGTCTAATTCTCTAGTCTAACAAAACCAGACTCTAGCTACCCCTCAACATAGGGTGCTTCATCTCGCAGAGAATGCTCAAGATTCAAGGGCAATGGCAACTATCTTAGGCCAGCCTACTGAACAACAGGCCCAAAGAACTCATGAAGAAGATTCTAGGAAAATATCACCCACTAAGCCAAGGGAAACAAATTCTACACTTCCTTGCATAGACCTACCACCAGCCTCTACACCTTATGTTGTCATGCTAGCTGGAGTACCACAGTTGGAAAAAGGCCGAGGAGAGACATACTCTGAATTAAAAATAAAATCACTTATTGGCTAAATAAATACAGACAACTCCCTTTTTCAATATACAGCGAAATTCTATTCACTCGCAGGGTTAGTTGGCTGGGGCAGAGGCGAAAAGATATTCCGGGTGTCTGTGTTCTGATCAATTTCAGAGATAGAACAGCCGTTTAACACATCCTCGAATGGGGACTCTCTAGGGAGACAGGAGGCATTCAGATACTACCCGTGGGCTACTTCTACCCCCCTACCACTTCCTTAGATAGAGTGGGAAGTGTGTATAAAAAATGGGAACTGAGAGCTCAGAGCAGCAACTTCCCAAAAATGGGTCGGGGTTGTGAAAACACTATGGCATTTAATATTCCCGTCAGTAACAGATTCAGCTCCCTGGACTTGGTTGACTGACTAAAGCCTAGTGGAAAAAATCTGATTTCTATCAATAACCAGCCATCTGAGCCCCCAAATTCTGAAAGATCTGGGAATGGTGATCAACTTCCCGAGAACACCCATGAGGCCACCCCTGCAGCTGGTATTTCTAGTGCACCCGCTAAGACGTCAGGGGACCTTGACCCCAACCTACAGGATGAGGCAGGGGCGTATGATCAGGCTAAAGTTCTCTATCAATCGACACAACAGGAAGGGCGTCTTTTACAGAATACCAAGATTTTATCCTGGAATATACCATATTGGGGAGATTACATAGATATTCATGAACTATGCCTCTTCCAGGAAACCTGGTCTAGGCTAGATTTGCACAGAGTGGGATATGTTGCATATTGTATTCCAGCCATACAGGGCCACAGGGGGAGACCATCAAGGGGGCCTTTGTATTTGGTTAGCACACATCTGGATTGCAATATCAAAATGATAGACACCTTCTCCCCGGACATTCTGTGCATCCTTCTCTCCTTCCATAATACCTTGAAAATTGCCATTATTATTATTTATTCCCGCCCAGCGAGGCAGGGCAAACCTCACAGACCTTAGATTGTTTGGCCTCCTTTCTTTACACTTTACCTGAATCCACACAGGTAATTATTGGTGGGGACTTTAATTGCCACTTCGAACCACTAAATGGCATAACAACCACGAGTGAGGAAGATTCAGTTTTGTCAATTCCTTTCAAATAAGTAGTTGGATCCCTTTAGTTCTACAGATGAACTCTCTCACACTTAGCCACTCACTCAGGGCATGTAATGGTCGGTTTTCCTCTTACAGTCTGGGTAATTTCACATTTAATAAGCGGGGACAGGAATCTATAATTGATTATATCTTGGTAGATGTTGAGTTATGGTACAGAATCACTGATTTTTCAGTTAAACCCCAATGTGAAAGCGACCATAACCCGTTGGTGTTAGAAATAGCCCTCCCGCAGCCCAACGACCATCAGAATCCATCCACACAATCTGCTCCAAATTTAATAGCAACTGAAGGCGGTAGAAGAGTACGCTGGGGAACATTTGTACGGTTGGATGAAAAAGTAGCCACCCTGTACAAACAAATTACTCCCTTTTTAGAAACCTCATTTTGAGAGTTTGCCAATAGTCAAGGTCCTGAATCCCTGTTGGCTCTAGGCAAGAACCACCAGGACATGTTTTTAAAACCGGCAGAGTTTTTTTATAGGGGCGAAATCAATCATAGTACTGACCCTAAACCCAAACATCCCTGGTACAATAAAGCGTGCAGGGCAGCAAAGCATTCCTTACTTATGGGGATAAAAGACAATGACAACCTACGTCTCAAAGAAACCAGGGCACAATATACAAAAACCCTAGCTGAAGCTAAGACAACATGGGAGATAGATAAATGGGAAGCAATTAAGAAAGCCTTAGATAATAGAGATATGAGAGACTTTTGGAATCTAGTGAAAACTGGAAAATCTGAAGGCAACTCGGCAATTCAGCCAAACGTGGGGGAAGAAGTTTGGAGATCCCATTTTAAAATCTTATATTCAAGGGCCTTAGATGGAGATCTAGCCGACAGGGAATTAGTAATAGATAAACCCCCCCCAAAAATATTAGTGCACCCCTATGCCCAATGAAAGAGGTTACTTCGGCACTGGGTAAATTGCTTCCAGCAAAGGCACCGGGGCTGGATAGAATTCCTGGTAACCTTTTTAGAAACTAACCACTAGTGTGGGCACCCTACCTATGGACATTATTCAACGCTATCCTTCACGGTATGGCGTTGCCTCTGACCTGGGCAGGAGCAGAAATCATTCCTATTTACAAAAAAGGCTCTCCTCTCAACCCGGCAAAATGTCGCCCAATAATATTATTGACGTTACTCAAAAGATATTTGCCTGTATTCTCCTTGGTCGATTGAAATCATGGATGGATGAAAAGAATGTATTAACACCTCTACAAGCTGGTTTTAGGACTAAAATCTCAACTATTGACCAGGTCTTCAGATTGCAACTGATCCATTGGAAAACAGTAACCTTGGAGGGAGGTAGCCGCTACTTAGCCGTCGTGGATTTCAAATCCACATTCGTCATGGTCCAGCGTGATCAGCTATGGGGCCTACTCCATAACATGGGAGTACCACCTTATTTATGCCACCAGCTGAAGCACTTACAGCAGGATACGTATGCGAGAATAAGGTTTGGTAAGAAAGGGGAACTGACAGCTCCCTTCCCTGTAGAGAAACGGGTGAGAAAGGGATGTGTGCCTGCCCCAACACTGTTCTCCCTCTTTTTAAATGGTTTAATTGAGACCTTACTGGCAGCAAAAGATATAGGGCCATATGTAGGTAGCTTAATACCGGTCGGTAACGGACGAAAATCGGTAAATTTGCCGTTACCGACCGGTATTTAGCTTTTTCCAATGTAGGAGGCTGGATCTAAGGATTAGGTAATTTAAGAAATTGGTAAATTATCACATCCTTAAAATACCGAATCTGTAAATTACCGAATCCTTTAAATACCGAATCTGTAAATTACCAAATCCTTAAATCCTATGTAGGGAGCAGTCAAGTGAGTGCATTTTTGATTTAAGGATTCGTTATTTACCACCAACTACAAGTTGGTGGTAAATATCGAAAACCTTTAAAAAAGCAATTTTGTGCTTTTTTAAAAGTGCCATGTGGTAGACATACATGCCCTTAGGGCATGTATGTGTGCCACATGTGCACACATGCACGATTCAGGGGTGCAACAGGGTGTCAATGTGACACCCTGCCACCCTTGAATAAGTTCCCCCTAATAGTGAATGGCTTCCCATTCATTCCTATGGGCCTCCAGGTTCATAGGAATGGATGGGAATTACCGAATCGGTAATACCGAATTTTACCGAATCTGTAAAATTTACCGAATTTTTACCTACATACTATTTACCGATTCTTAAATACCGAATCGGTAAAATTTGGTATTTAAGAATCAGTAAATAGAGATTACCTACATATGGCCCATAGATTCTCGGAGGTTAGCGAACTGCAAGATACCAGCTTTAATGTTTGTGGACGATACGCTGCTTTTGTCTAGGACTCCTATGGGTATGCACTGTGTACTGGAGGAGTTTTGTATATTCTGTAGGAAAAGGGATTTGAATATAAATCTCCAAAAACTAAATATATGGTTTTCCGCGCTAATACTACCAATTGTCCACATCCCCAAATGGAAGGCAGACCTCTAGAAAGTGTCAGGATTCTGTGTAGCGGCGCCTACCTGAAATACAGCCTTGAATACTTCCTGGTTCCGGCGGGAATCGGGAGAGGCTGTAAACTACATGTCCCATGATCCTCCAGGTTGGGACATATATTACGTATAGACGCGCTATGGCCAGTGCGCGTAATTCTGTTTGTTCCGGGTTCTTTGCAGAAGCAGGACGCCTTCGGAGTAAGGTCCGGTCTTGCCTTGGGATCTGTTTCTCGCAGCAGGTAAGACCGCCGTTCTGGTGGCAAGACTTTTTATCAAGGAGGAGGAGCTGAACACGGAGGTGTATCAAAACCTCGTGTTGCAGTGTCCATTACTGGTATTATCATTGAGGAGCTGAACACGGAGGTGAATCTAACCTTGTGTTGCAGTGACCCATTTCTACCGGCATATTTGAACATCAGGAATTAGCGGAACACGGAGGTAGAATCAGCCTCGTGTTACTGTTTCTTTCATTCTCAAGAGTCCTATGGAAAGGGAAGGCTTTTCTTTCTTTGTGCTTATTGTTTGTGCTAATTATCTTTGGGGTTATTGAGAAACGCCGGAGCGTTGGTGGTGGTCGCAACCACATGCTGCCGGTTGTTTCCGCTTGCGTGACTTTACTTTTGGATGCTTGATTGGTTCTCTGGTCAGGGGTGGAGAAATCATTTGCTGTCGGAGGCCTTGCTGGATTAAGGATGTACGGATAGGTACTGGAATATTGGGGTGGTTGCAACCTCATACCACCAGACTAAGAATAGTAAGTTGAAGTTGTCTGGGGTTACTATTGAGGAGCGGAACGTAGAGGTGGTTGCAACCTCATGTTACCGTGTCCTTTACCTATTATGGAACTGCAGTTTTGGTGAAGTGATTCTGAGGCTTGCCTATCAACTTGCCTACGCCTTGAATAACGTCGCTGTAAATTATCTGGAGATTGAGTAGTATCATTTCAGATGGTGTTGATGTAACACGTTATAAGTATATCAATCCTTGCTTCTCCTATGTGTCTTCTGGTAGGTTGAATATAGGACAATCAGTATAGACCAAAACAGTGTTCAACCAACAAGGTATTCATGTGATGTTTTTCTCGTTACAGGGAAAGGAATACACATCTTTATGTATTACTTAAACTTGAAGGCAAAGGGTTATTCTTTATGTTTACAGGTATGCAAAACTAGCGAGAATTCATGAGAGTAGTTGTGGTTGAGAATAGTATTTACAATTTGTTGCTGTCTCTTTGTTGTTTCAGATCCTTTTTCCCAGCTGCCCCTTTCCCTTTCCTTTTTTCCTTCACCTGATAGCCGGAACACCCTGTATATTTATATGTTCAGTGTGTTGGTGACGTCAGGAGGTGGACCCTTATCTACAACAAACAGATCCTGCGGAGCATATCCTGACAGAAAGGATGTCTATTTTTGATTACTTAGTTCTCACACTTAATGACAAGATGGATTGGGTGACCCAAGTAAAGAAAGTGAATTTAAAACTGTCGCAGCCTACAGGGGGAATTTTAAAAGTACACAAACATTGCACTCAAAAAGTGGTAGGCCCACTGGCAGAAATATATAAAATTCAGACAAGGGGAGCATCATTATATGGTGCAGAACTATTACAGAGAAGACGTTCCTAGGCAGTTGCTGGGTCTACCCAAAAGCAACCCCCTAACACCACTAAGGATGGACCTGGGCATTGGCCCCATTGCTGATCTAATCACTTCCCGTCCACTTTTATTCTGGCGCCGTATATGGAGTACACCTGAGCTAGTAAATTATATGGAGGAACTGAAGGATGTATGGCTACCATGGGAGCAGGGAACATACCATGGCTGTCCCATATCAGGAATATATGCCAAGCAATGGGGAGGGCAAACATTTGGCTAGTGTCCGAAGAGACCTGCCCCTCCATTCCCAAAAAGTCCCAGTTCCTCGCCTATAAAGAACATAAATTTGCCCAATTGTCGCAGAGCATTAACTCATCCAGTCTGACCTGCAGGTTTCTGGATGTCAAACAGCATTATAAGTTAGAGTTGGCCCTGGACAACATGCAACCTTTTGCCGCAAAGACACGTTTTCTGCAGTTTAGACAAGGGGTGCTCCCGCTTCGAACACTCACAAAAAAATGGAAGGGTGAAACAAAACTAGACTGTCCTGGGTGTACTTCGACTGAAGAAACAGAACTTCATGTTCTTCTCTTTTGTCCTGCCTACAGAAGGTCAAGGTCTAAGTGGGTGCTCCAGCTTTGCAGAAATGTGGGGATGAGAGACCACACTGAGGCCTTTAGGCTACTAAAATACCAGACAGACCCACTGTTTGTTTTTGCCACTTCTAGATTATTATTTGCGATGTCGTGTATACGTAGAGGCATTATAAAGAGAAAAGAGCTTGGAAATAATCCAATTGTGCCCACTCACCAATTATGTTGCTAACTTATACTTGCACATCTCCTTATTAGAAAAACGGCTTTGAAATCCTTTCCCTATGTAGCTATTTTATCATTTTAACTTCCTTTTACAAGTTATTTATTCTAACTCTTTTTAAATGCTTTTTAACTGTGACCATAGAATTCCTGGTACCGACTGATATTTAAGGTTGATAATCATAGGGTGACAAGAGGTAGTGGGCTCCGTAAACATATCATAAACTGGTAGTACATCATCTGTCCCAGTTTTTTTCAGGGATACTCTACACTGTTTTTATTTGTACAAATTGTTAAGCATTGTAAGTTTCTGTAATTTATTTATGTTACAATCAATTGTGCTTTTATGGCTGTATAGCCGAAATAAAGTTTTTTGACTGACTGACTATTTCGCATCTGATCTGGAGCCCTTGATATGAGCTTAGATGATGGTGGCTGTTGTTTAAAGATGGCAGGAACAAATGGAGGTGATGGCTGCAGACCAGGGCAGCACATGCCACAGAACAGGGACAAACATGCTGGAAACCAACCTTATGTTCATGACGCCGATCCAATACGGAGTACATAATCCAAGGTGGTGGTCAATGTACCCTTGTAAAAGCCAAATGAGTCACCATGGTCCACTTCCACAAAAAAAAACTTGGAAATAGGAATGTGTCTTAAAACCCAGCTCTTTTTCTGGACATCTTGATCTAGAAATCCTGCCTATGGGCAACCACTTGTGCTAAATCTCCTAATTCATTTGTAGACTAGGCCAAAGCAGGTTAGGGTACTAAATAATATGCAGTAAAGAACCACCCAGAGGGACCAGAGTAAATGCTAAGGTCTATCCATTATATAAGGAAATGCAAATAGTGAAATTCCCCGTACACTATTGTTAAGAAACTTAACTATGCAGAAATGAAACAATCCTTGTGTTACCCAGTTAGGAAGACCTTTGATGGTTTTTACATTAGAAGAAGCCATCCTAGAGGCAAGATGGCCGCTGGTGGACTGTAGTTGTTAGTCGCCCCTTACTCCTTCTCCCCTCCATAATCTAGAATGGAAGAAAAGTGAATTATTTCCTCGGTGATGAAAGCGAATTCCTGTGGCTATTCAGACGGCAAATCCGACAATCATGTCATCACTTTCTGGCAGCAGGGTACTCGTGTGTTGGTGAAGAAAATCCTTCTCCGGGCTCGGAGAAAGATAACGTACCTCATCGCACTGTGTCTGAAAGGCACCGGCAAGATGCCGCCACGCATTACAAAGGCCAGCGAAACGAAGGCTAAAGTAGCGGCAGGCAAGGAAAGAATAAACCCGAGCCTAAAACTTCTCCCTTGAAGGGCAATATCGCTGGTACTGTCAGAAAAGCATTGGGGAAAAACTCTGGAAATGTGCGGGCCGGCAGTGAAGCGGGACCAACCCCTGGCGCCCCTTGCAACAATGCTCCCCCTCGGCAGATACAGCAGAAGCTACAAATAAAGGAAAATAACATGCGGCAGGCCATAATGACGGAGAGTTTTGCATCCATACCTTCGGTGATGGCAGAGGACGCTGTCAGCAACGCGAGCGGCGGAGTGGGCACTGAGCTTCAGAACGTCCTCGTAGACACTGTCTCTGTAGTTTCCGTGGTAACCAAACAGTCGGAGCAGGCAGGAGTCTTGGCGGAAACCCAGATACCGGTGCAGTGGGTCGAGAGCGGATCGGAGGAGCCAGCAGTACATGAAGCTGATCGGACAGTGAGTAACTGGGGTGACAGCAGTAAACTATGCGAACATAGCACTGGGGGCAGCGGTGCTAAAGGCCCCGCTAGAGCTTTAAATATAACAGGCAATGCACGAGGCTCTCACAAGGCTGAGGGGCAGAGTCGGCGGAGACGGAGGAGATGGTGCAAAGTGGCGATGGGGCGCCACGGGTCAATCAGGACAGTCTAGCCCTGGGGGGGTCAGTAAATAGCACATCACCCAGGAGTGGATCAGGACAGGCTCGGCGAGCCAGGGGCTGGTGGCTGTTTCAGTGGCGGGGCTGCCTCACCGGATCGGTTCTATTCAGTTAATGAAGATTCTGACTCTGTGGGTTCGGATGAAGAGAGTTCAGGAGAATACACTGACACAGGAAGTAGCTCCACAGCTCCTAGAAGTACACAGAAAAGGAGGAGCTTATCCAGGAGAAAACTTAATCCCTCAGGCAGCCCTGCGGACACTACAAAGAAGCTAGAGTGGGACTATTCAGCCACCTCACAAACTTACTACGAGCAGGATGCTGCCCCCGGTGCGAGTGAGGACCAGGTCCCCCCCAAATGTCACCCCAACCTGTGTCTATGGATATGCTGTTTAATACCCTTAAATCTATGCAAAGCGAGGCCAGGGCCGAGAGCCGGAGGGCAACGCAGGGTTCAAGAAAGATACAGAATACCCTAAGAAAGATGAACAAATTGTATGACGAGATCTCGGAGAGGGTCACCCATGTTGAAGAAAGGACAAGGAAACTTGAGGATGATCTCAACAGCCTCCAGACGTTTAAACAAGACCAACAGAAGATGGCTGAAGATGTTCATTGGAAGCTAGAGGACTACAAAAATCGGCAACGCCGCTACAACATTAGACTTTTGGGGGTGGCAGAGGGGCTGGAAGGGCAGGACACCAGGCTATTTGTTGTGAATCTACTTAAGGGGGCTTTTCCGGAGTTATCTTCTTGGCACTGGGAGATAACAATCTAAAGGGCGCACCGATTCCCGTTTACAATCAGGAGAGGACAGCCTGGAGTCCAAGAGGGCAGACCTAGAGCCATCCTTATCTTTGTAGGAAACTTCTTGTTGAGGCAACTGATCTTAGATAAGGCAAAGCCGGAGGCCAAACACTCTTTTAATAATGTCACTTTCTTCGCTAGGCCGGATTTTTGTCATGCCACGGTCGAACGCAGGTGGCAATTGAGACAGCTTATCGCTCCTCTCCAGGCCCTGGGTTCAGAGGCCTATTTGTTGTATCCAGCCAAACTAAAGGTGATCACTAAAGGGCAGGTGAAAATGTTTTTTCGGAAATCAAAGCACAAGAGTACATGGTAGAGACATTGGGATACAGGAAAGGGGGGGAAAAGAATGAGGCGGGGGAGGCAAAATTCCCTATGGTACTGGTTTAGTCTAAGGGACCCTTAGCTTATAATCGACTTATCGTAGAAGGAGGTTCACTTTGGTATGTTTTGGTGATTATTCTAGGGGGGGGGGAGGAGGCGACTGCTACGTTTCTAAGGCGACCACACATAGGTCATGTGCGACCTATTTGCCCGTAGGGGGAGGCGGGAGGGGGGGTTGGAGCGCAGGGGAATGGGGGGTTAGGGGGAAGGGGTAAGACAGGGCACGCACAGCACTGGAAGCACTTACAGCACAGCACGATTTTTCTTTTTTTTTAATGAGGATGTGGCTAAAGCTGTAGAACAACCATTTGCCGTTTTTTAAAATGTCTTGCAGGATTGCTACAATTAATTTTTGCGGATTAAATGATACACAGAAAAGACTTCGGGTGTCTGCAATATTAAAAACAATGAAGTTGGATTTTGTTTGCTTACAAGAGACCCATGTGGAGGGGGGAAAGGGATTCTTGCTTGAACAACTGAGGTTTACTTTATTGGCTAATACTAAACAAGGTTCTAAAACAAGAGTGTAGGAAGGTGGATACCTGACTATGGTTACCCCTGATTTTTTGCCTTGTGTTTAGCTGGTTTTCGACTTAGTTGGCCTGGGATCCTGCTAAACAGGGCCCCAGGCTATCTGCTCTCTCTTTAAATGGACTCCATGTACTATAGGTACATAACCAATTTGGTACTGGACACCTTGTCAGCCCCTATCCAGTGCACACTAGGTGCCAAGGGCATAGGTGCATCCAAGGCCTACCAGGGGCTGCAGCATATCTTTTGCCACCCCTGGCTGGTACTTAAATCGACACAACTGGCTGTTCCCACAGCTGGGGCAAGGTGGTGTAATCACCCCTTGCTTAGATGTAGTATACCTATGTCTAGCCCTATATCTGGACACATCTATACCTATCAGTCACTCCTATGGCAGGCCTTTACAGTCCTGGAGGCAGAGTGCTTGGTTCTATGTGAGATGGTGCTCTAGCATGAGCTGAGCCTGACTGCAGTGTTGGGACCAATTCCTTAATGCTGTTCCAGTGATACTGCCATACCATATACTCTTAAGTGCATTATAATCCTTACGGTTATTGGAACTCGGGTTTGGCTTCATCAAAACATGTCGTGTTTGGTGTCATACACATTGGAAAACTATCCCCTTGCCAGTCCTGGTAATGGGGATAGCATCCCACCCTTCTAGAGGGTGCAGGCATGTTACTTTACTAAAACGCGGTTAATCCTAACCAGAGCCCCAGCATCACAAAATGGATGCTGCTGCCACAGACACATGTCTGGCCTCCTGCTGCTGACCGAAACTCGGCAGAGGACGCCTGGACAAAGGGTTTCCTGTCACAGGGAGGTGTCACACCACCACAGACAGGAGATAGTGGATTGTAGCAGGGAGGGTTGAATGAAACTAGACACTGCCTGGGGCGCACAAGGTGTCCCTGGGCAGATTCCAGTCAAACCGGTTCTGGGGCCATCCTGCCCCAGTCCTGGCGTGAAACTGGACAAAGTGAAAGGGGTGTAACCACCCCCTTCCCAGGTCCCACCCATAGGAGGGACCTAGCAGGTAATCCAGCCCCTTGATTCGACTTAAAAGTAGGAGCTTGTCCAATGCACATCAGATTATCCTGACTGAAACTTATGAAATGAAACTCTGGACCCTTCGACATCCCACTCCTTGTGGAAGACTGAAGACTCTCCCTTGTGGTCAAGGAGTGACCACCCTGTGCAAACAGGCACCATCCAGCCCCTCAACGTTTGCTTTGTTGCAGTTCCCACCGGAACTCGAGTGACAGAGATCGACAAGACCCAGTGTGCCTGCCTTCTAACAGCCCGATCCACAAGCCCCTGCAGAGCTGAGACCTGTGGAGGCGACCTGAAGCGTGGGAGCGGCCATCTTGGAGAAACAACGAAGTGCTGACCGTGCAGCATCCGAGGCCCCCTCGAAGCTGTGCATTGGAGTCTGAGAAGCTCCAGCCCCAAGCAGCTTGTGCACCAAAGCTCACCCCTCCACACTTGACGAGTGCTGCGTGGGGCCCTTATGCATCTTTCTGCTCGACGCGTTGGTCCAGTCGCTTGCCTGTTGGCTAGTGGCCCCAGTACCGACGAAACCTTGAATTTACACAGCTAGTCTGATTGCTCCAGACTGGCACTCACTCCCCTAAAAAGGAGCACCCGCTCAGACCTTGCTGGTCCGAGTGTTAAGCCATCTTCGATTCCTGCGTGGTTTGCATTTGCTAAGGCCTATTGACTCCGATCTTGAAGCCGACACCGCCGACAGCGAGAGCCTTTGTGGGACAGCTCCTGATTCACTCCAGGACATCCTCGGTGCCCCAGAGACCACGTGGCAGCGGAGAGAAGCTACATGACATCGACCTGATTGCGTCCGACATTGCCTGGTTCCTTCCTGGTTCCTTCCTGGTCACTGGCTAGTGACCCCGACTCTGTCCCCTCTGCTTTCAGGTACTCTACAACTTTGATCCACCCTTGGATCGCACCGGACACTTCTCTTCTGGACGCCTGCAGCATCTTCATCTCCAGGCACCCTAGATCTTCGTGACGAAACCCGACACACCTTTGCACCTGTGCACACGCTTCCTGTGGGTGAGGTAACTCTTGAACGCCGGTGCTCCTGTAGTGTTTTACATCTCTAGTGTCTAAGTCTAAAGTTTTGTCCTTCTAGGCCAGTCGGAAGACTCTTAAAACTGTAACTCGATAACTTTTACGCACCATTGATTTTGCATTGGTGCATGCCTGTGCTTTCTGCACTGCACCCGAATTCCGCGGGCTACTCCCGCCCTAACTGCTGTTAGTGCATCATAGTCCAAGCGATTCCCAAGGCCCTAGGCCTTACCCCAGATCGATTAGTGATTGTTATACCACTTTATTGATATATGGTTTGAGTGGCCACCGGCCTCATCCAAAACATGCAACTTGTCTATGTTTAACTGTGCTTTTATTTAAACGCTTGTGCTTCATTGCTCATAAAGAGTAGTGGGGATTATTCTAAGAATAAATACATATATTTTGATAATATATAACTTGTGTGGTGTCCTTTCATTTGGTATTACAGGATTGTATATGGTAAAACAGCTCGCTTCACTCGCCCTCTGAAGTTAAGCCTTTAAGGCTGCTTAGTCCATGCTACCCCTAGGATAGCTTGTCTATAAGGTTGACTTACAACCATCACCATAAGGGATTGTTTGGACTGATATAAGGTGCCCCCAGAACTGGAGACATCATACATCAGGCCAACTTCTCACATTGGTGAGCAGCGGTACGGATTCGAGCTTTGCTGTTGTTTTACCTTTACAATCTTATATCAAATTGAAAGATCACATTAAGTGCCATAGGTACATATAAATAAAAGCTTAGCATATTTAAGTTCTACTGAACTTAGTAGTTGTAGGTAGAAGGGCTTAGCACACCCTGACTACAACTCACTAGCAAGGTACAGTAGGAAAACACTTAGTGTAGGTACGTGCATCACTTACACCACACTAGAGTCACGTCTGGCACAGGTGAAGCTACAGGCTCTCTACCTGTGACGGTTGACCCTCCACAGGCAACCTCCAACTATGACAAATTCAGCCACAGAGACTTGAGTGCCTTGTGCACTGCAAGGAAGCTGAGAAAGGGTCACAACCCTACCATTCCTATCACGATAGCCATCCTAGAAAATAATGACCTTGAGAAAGCTAGAGTAGCTCCCTCAGGATCAGGAGTGAACCCCCTAGATACTGAGAACACCTCCCCAGAAGTAGAAAATGAGGAGGTAGACCCTGAATCAGAAAGTGAAGGGTCAGATCATGGTCAAGGGGATACCCAGGTACCAGTGGTAAGACTTAGCCAAGCCAACTTGGACCTACATGGAAATGGAGAGGGCCAGCACCTCCCCAGAGTACATAACCGGATTCTCCCAGGCAATAGGAGAGAGAGAAACCCTTCCAGGGATTCTCACATTTCTAGTGCCTCAAGAGAATCACAGAGAGGATTGACTTCCCCCCAAAGAAGAGAGCATAAGGCCAGGATGAGAGCAGTGAATCTCCAAATAGAAAGAGAGGAATTAGCCCTGGCCCAAGCTAGACTAGCTTTTGCAAGAGAGCAGAAGTTAAGTGGGGAGATCCCCACTGGTGGCAGCATTATCCTAAGAGGTAAATACAGGTCCTATGATCATAGAAACCTGAGTAAGATTGTGCCCCCCTACAGAGATGGGGATGATATCCACAAATGGATAACTGCTCTTGAGAGAGCCTGCATGGTACAGCAGGTTCCTTAAGATCAGTGGGCAGCAATCTTGTGGCTCTCCTTTTCTGAGAAAGGGAGAGATAAGCTCATCACAGTTAGATCTGAGGATGCTAAAAACTATACAGTCCTGAAGAGTGCTCTTATTGATGGGTTTGGCTTAACCACTGAACAATACAGGTTGTTGTTCAGAGACACCCAAAAAGCTCAGACTCAGGACTGGACTGATTTTGTAGATTGTGCTACTACGGCTCTGGAGGGTTGGCCACATGGCAGCAAAGTACATGACTATACAGGATTGTATATTTTGATTATGAGGGAGCAGATCCTAAGTAATTGTCAGAACCAGCTTTTACACCAGCACCTGGTGGACTCAGATCTGACCTCTCCACAAATATTGGGTAAGAGGGCAGACAAATGGGTCAGAACCAGGATTAGGCCTAAGAATCAGGGTAATGACCAAAAGAAGGATACTTCCAAGGCTCAAGAGAAGGGTGGGGATAAATCTAAAGAAAAGTCTCCCACAGGGCCCCAAAACTCCAAGGGTGGGGGTGGGTCCCAAAACACTTCCTCTGACCAGAAGAAACCTTATTGCCATGTCTGTAAACAGCCTGGCCACTAGAAAACTGATAGCAGTTGTCCCAGGAATAACAATAAGGAAAACATACCTCCAAGTAAAGCTCCAACACCTCCTGTTACTGTCAGCAGTAATCCCCCAAGTGGTGGGAGCACCCCCAAGAATTTGGGTGGGTTTACTTTTGGAGCTCAGGTGGATTCTGGCCTAACCAGGTCCCCTAGACGAGATACTCTTGTCTATGAAAATGGCATGGGGTTTGCCAACTTCACTGATTGCCCAAACACTTTGAGCAAGTATAGACAGGAGCCCATCATCAATGGTCAAAAAGTTGAGGCCTACAGAGACACAGGGGCTAGTATCACTATGGTGACTGAGAACCTAGTCCCCTCAAGGCAACTTTTACCTGGTGCCACATATCAGGTGACTAACATTGATGGAGTTCAGAAAAATCATCCCATGGCAGTAGTAAATCTCAGCTGGGGAGGTGTCACTGGCCCAAAGAGAGTGGCAGTGTCAGCAAACTTGCCTGTAGATTGTCTACTGGGGAATGATTTTGAAATCTCAGCCTGGGCTGAGGTTGAACAAGAAACCCATTCTAAAATGGTAAATCTCCATGGAAAGGTTAGTGGGGCTGTGATGACTACAGCCCCAATCCAAGATGTCCTTCCTGAAAAGGTTGGTAGGGCTGTGCAAGACTCAGCCCCATCTTCAGTAGAATCCCTTCCTAAACAGACTAGCAGGGCTGTGATGGTAACAGCCCATACCCAAACTGAGTCCCTTCCTGAAAAGGTTGGTGGGGCTGTGATGGCCACAGCCCTAACTCAAACTGATTCATGTGTTGTGAAGCCTGAAACCATGGATCACTCCACACAAACAGAGAGCATTGAGGAGGAAGAGAAATCTCCCTCCCACCAGACATTAGGAAAGGATCAGCCTCCTCAGGGAACTGATCTTACCCCTTGTGAAGGAACTGCCCCAGAGGTAGTCAGGCCTAGCCTGGCAGAGCCCCTGATGTCAGTGGCCCCTCCCAAGGTGGGACCCAGTCTGGAGCAGGTAACCTGCCCCTCTCTACCCTGCCTCAGTCAGCCCAGGGCTACAGAGGTCAAGAAGGTCAGTTAGCCCCAAAGGGCCCCCTGTCAAATGAAGCACCCCCATCAGCAGATTAGGGGCACCAAAGCTAGCAGCCCTAGCCAGGTGACAACTTTAAACATTCCTGAGGGATTCCCCTTACAACCAGTTAGGGACCTCCCCCAAATAGACACTGTTGGGCACAGCCAAACCTGGGACCCCAAGGCCTCAAACCTGATCTGTCCCTCCAGTAAGCCAACAGAAGGGACCCAGCCTCCAGCTGTAGGCAGCCAGAGGTTGACCCTGAGAGCACAGTGCAACTCAGTCAAGGAAAGAAAGGCACACATGGTGGAAGATGATTGGAGGAAGCTGAGCCCTACATTAGTGGAGCCTCACTTCAGTACTCCATCTCAACACCAGCCTTTTACTTTGCCAAAACACACCCAAGGTAGTGATTCCCTACGGTGGAGATCCTCTGATACCCCTAGGGTGAGGGATTGCTTAGTAGACCATGAGACAGGGGGTAACCATGCTAGTGCACTTATATGGCCACTTAGGCAATATAGGCTTACCTGGTCAAGGATAGCCTTATCTCCTTTCGTTTGGGGGGGGGCTATGTAGGAGGGTGGATACCTGACTATGGTTACCCCTGATTTTTTGCCTTGTGTTTAGCTGGTTTTCGACTTAGTTGGCCTGGGATCCTGCTAAACAGGGCCCCAGGCTTTCTGCTCTCTCTTTAAATGGACTCCATGTACTATAGGTACATAACCAATTTGGTACTGGACACCTTGTCAGCCCCTATCCAGTGCACACTAGGTGCCAAGGACATAGGTGCATCCAAGGCCTACCAGGGGCTGCAGCATATCTTTTGCCACCCCTGGCTGGTACTTACATCGACACAACTGGCTGTTCCCACAGCTGGGGCAAGGTGGTGTAATCACCCCTTGCTTAGATGTAGTATACCTATGTCTAAACCTATATCTGGACACATCTATACCTATCAGTCACTCCTATGGCAGGCCTTTACAGTCCTGGAGGCAGAGTGCTTGGTTCTATGTGAGATGGTGCTCTAGCATGAGCTGAGCCTGACTGCAGTGTTGGGACAAATTCCTTAATGCTGTTCCAGTGATACTGCCATGCCATATACTCTTAAGTGCATTATAATCCTTACGGTTATTGCAACTCGGGTTTGGCTTTATCAAAACATGTCGTGTTTGGTGTCATACACATTGGAATACTATCCCCTTGCCAGTCCTGGTAATGGGGATAGCATCCCACCCTTCTAGAGGGTGCAGGCATGTTACTTTACTAAAATGCGGTTAATCCTAACCAGAGCCCCAGCATCACAAAATGGATGCTGCTGCCACAGACACATGTCTGGCCTCCTGCTGCTGACCGAAACTCGGCAGAGGACGCCTGGACAAAGGGTTTCCTGTCACAGGGAGGTGTCACACCACCCCAGACAGGAGATAGTGGATTATAGCAGGGAGGGTTGAATGAAACTAGACACTGCCTGGGGCGTACAAGGTGTCCCTGGGCAGATTCCAGTCAAACCGGTTCTGGGGCCATCCTGCCCCAGTCCTGGCGCGAAACTGGACAAAGGGAAAGGGGTGTAACCACCCCCTTCCCAGGTCCCACCCATAGGAGGGACCTAGCAGGTAATCCAGCCCCTTGATTCGACTTAAAAGTAGGAGCTGTGCCAATGCACATTATCCTTACTGAAACTTATGAAACGAAACTCTGGACCCTTCGACATCCCACTCCTCGTGGAAGACTGAAGAATCTCCCTTGTGGTCAAGGAGTGACCACCGTGTGCAAACAGGCACCATCCAGCACCTCAACGTTTGCTTTGTTGCAGTTCCCGCTGGAACTCGAGCGACAGAGATCGACAAGACCCAGCGTGCCTGCCTTCTAACAGCCCGATCCACAGTCCCTGCAGAGCTGAGACCTGTGGAGGTGACCTGAAGCGTGGGAGCGGCCATCTTGGAGAAACAATGAAGCGCTGACCGTGCAGCATCCGAGGCCCCCTCGAAGCTGTGCATTGGAGTTTGAGAAACTCTAGCCCGGAGCAGCTTGTGCACCGAAGCTCACCCTTCCACACTCGACGAGTGCTGCGTGGGGCCCTTTTGCATCTTTCTGCTCGACGCATTGGTCCGGTCGCTTGCCTGTTGGCTAGTGGCCCCAGTACCGACGAAACCTTGAATTTACACAGCTAGTCTGGTTGCTCCAGACTGGCACTCGCTCCCCTAAAAAGGAGCACCCGCTCAGACCTTGCTGGTCCTAGTGTTAAGCCATCTTCGATTCCTGCGTAGGTTGCATTTGCCAAGGCCTGTTGACTCCGATCTTAAAGCCGACACTGCCGACAGTGAGAACCTTCGTGGGACAGCTCGTGATTCACTCCAGGACATCCTCGGTGCCCCAGAGACCACGTGGCAGTGGAGAGAAGCTACACAACATCGACCTGATTGCGCCCGACATTGCCTGATTCCTTCCTGGTTCCTTCCTGGTCACTGGCTAGTGACCCAGACTCTGTCCCCTCTGCTTTCAGGTACTCTACAACTTCGATCCACCCTTGGATCGCACCGGACACTTCTCTTCTGGACGCCTTCAGCATCTTCATCTCCAGGCACCCTAGATCTTCGTGACGAAACCCGACACACCTTTGCACCTGTGCACCCGCTTCCTGTGGGTGAGGTAACTCTTGAATGCCGGTGCTCCTGTAGTGTTTTACACCTCTAGTGTCTAAGTCTAAAGTTTTGTCCTTCTAGACCAGTTGGAAGACTCTCAAAACTGTAACTCGATAACTTTTACGCACCATTGATTTTGCATTGGTGCATGCCTGTGCTTTCTGCACTGCACCCAAATTCCGCAGGCTACCCCCGCCCTACTGCTGTTAGTGCATCGTAGTCCAAGCGATTCCCAAGGCCCTAGGCCTTACCCCAGATCGATTAGTGATTGTTATACCACTTTATTGATATATGGTTTGAGTGGCCACCGGCCTCATCCAAAACGTGCAACTTGTCTATGTTTAACTGTGCTTTTATTTAAACACTTGTGCTTCATTGCTCATAAAGAGTAGTGGGGATTATTCTAAGAATAAATACATATATTTTGATAATATATAACTTGTGTGGTGTCCTTTCATTTGGTATTACAGGATTGTATATGGTAAAACAGCTCGCTTCACTCGCCCTCTGAAGTTAAGCCTTTAAGGCTGCTTAGTCCATGCTACCCCTAGGATAGCTTGTCTATAAGGTTGACTTACAACCATCACCATAAGGGATTGTTTGGACTGATATAAGGTGCCCCCAGAACTGGAGACATCATACATCAGGCCAACTTCTCACAAAGAGGGGTAGCTATACTTTGTAAAGGGAGGGATTGTTCAGTGATTAGAAAGGTGGAAGATGCATGGGGTAGGTGGGTAAAAGCTGAGGTATTATATAGGGGAGAGAAATTCACGCTGGTGTCGATCTATGGCTCCACAGAAGATGACCCTGACATAGTGGAGTATTTAGATACTGAATTAGCGAACTGACCTGAAGCAATTGTATGTTGTGGTGATTTTAATATCAATAGCCCCTCAGACGTTGAGGTTCAATCAGGGAGGGGATATACTGGCAGGAAGAGGAGAACACTACGGGCATTAACAGCTATGGCAGAACATAACGCATTGACTGATGTATGGGCTAAACTCAATCCACGGTTGGATAGTACTACTTTTTTTCGGCCCCCCACAGAATCCTTGTGAGATTAGACTACTTTTTGGTTTCAAATTCCCTATTATCTAGATCTAAAATAGAGAAACTGCCTAGAATTGTTTCGGACCATAATCCCCTGATTCTTTCTATTAATCTAATGGGTACAGCTGTTAAACAAATATCTGGACTTTTGAGAGAGCCCTCCTAAAAGACAGCGGGTATATTAACTATATGAACATTTGGATTAAGGATTTTTGGAGGAATAATAGGGGGAGCACAGCTTCAGGTAATGCTTGGGATGCGTTTAAGGCTCGAGTCAGAGGGGAGACCCTTAGTTACTCATTGCATAAACAGAACTTTGAGAGACGCAGAGTGGAGGACCTAGTAAGGGCTTTAGTTAAGGCAGAGGAAGACCTCAACCTACTAATTCAACGGGGTATGCCGGTTGAGCAGCACTTATTAAAAATTATTGCATTAAAAGCGGAGGCAATAGAGGATATTGCTAATAAGACTGCAGCCAAATATTTAGCTAAGAAGGGACAGTCCTTTGAATTAAGCGAGAAGGTTGGGCATATTTTGGCTATTCGCACCAGGCAGCAAGCATCGGCAGGAGAAATTAAGGGTATTGTGGATGATCAGGGGATGTTGATATCTGATTCAGAGGGTGTTCAAAAAATGTTATGCTGATCTTTATGGTACAGCTGAGGGTGGAGGCGCCGCGGAGATTAAGGAATATCTTAATCATAATTTAGCTCCAGACTTGCCAGAGGAGGAGAAAGCAATTTTAGAATCCCCAATCAGTTTGGAAGAAGTGACCTCAGCACTAGCGGATCTTCCTTCTGCCAAAGCAGCCGGCCCAGACCAGATACCAGTGGAATTCTATAAAGTTTTCCAGAAGGAACTGATTATTGACCTATTAAATACGGTTGTGCAGGCGCAGAAAGGGCACTCAATACCAAATTCATGGGGAGGGGCGGAAGTTATAGTTATTTTTAAAAAAGGGAAGCCTGCGACAGCTCCTGGATCTTATAGGCCTATCACATTAATGAATTCTGATTCCAAGGTATACTCCAAAATCTTAGCAAAAAGGCTGGCTAGAGTAATAGAGGGAATGGTTAGCAACATGCAGCACGGGTTCATTCCGGGTAAGGGCACCACCCAGCATATTAGGTAAATTATTACGTTGTTTGACGAAGCCGGGGTCCCAGGAGACCCTATCGCTGCCTTATTTCTAGATGCAGAGAAGGCGTTTGATAGGGTCTCCTGGGATTATCTGTGGGAGGTGTTGAGATGGTATGGCCTAGGGGATGGCTACATTGGAGCAATACAAGCACTTTATAAGGAACCAACAGCTCGTATTAGGATTAACAGAGGCCTGACCACACCGGTATACATCAGGAGGGGGACTAGGCAGGGATGTCCATCGTTACCCCTGCTGTTTGCTATGTATATGGATCCTTTTCTGCGCAAATTAGAAGGGAACCCGAATATTCCAGCGGTAAGGGTCAACAGCAGACAGTTTAAACTACTCGCCTATGCGGACGACGTGGCAATAGTTTCTCCCAACCCCACCCTAGCTATTAATGAGATAGAATTAGAGGCCCATAGGTTTGGTGAAATTTCAGGCTATAGGCTTAATAGCAATAAGACCCAAATTGTTAAAAAGTCCTATGTTGTGTGTAATGACTCTCGGGTAGTTAGTGCTGCAGTGTATTTGGGGGTGGAGATTTCGTCGGATCTAGATAGGATAGTTGAGAGAAATATGGCACCTCTCATGTCAAAGGTTAGTATAGATTTGGTGAGGATGAATAATCTACATCTCTCTTTGGTAGGTTGCAGGAACGTGTTTAAAATGCTGATTCTCCCGAAGTTTTTATATTTGTTTAGGGCAATCCCCCTGATGTTTGAGAGTATTTGGTTTAATAAATTGGAGGCGCTTTTGAATAGGTTTATTTGGGCACACAGGAAAACCAGGAGAGTGTATAGATTTATGTCTTTACCTAGGACTAGAGGTGGGGGGCTCCAGATTTCAGATTCTATTATTGGGCATCAGCATTGCAGTTTATGCAGGGATTGGTGGGGGGTGGGGGGGGGGAGTTGATAAAATAACATCAATCTCTACTGAAGCGTATGCAACTATCCTTGGCTCAGACACAGATAATTGTTTTGTTAGCTGTACCGATTATTCCTATTTTAAAAGGACAAGGTTCAAGACTATCCGAGCCGCGTATAACATTTGGTCTGCCTTTTCAAGAAAAGTTGGCCTGGGAAGGTTCAATAGGTATACTAGGTTGTATAAGAACAGAACCTGCATTGATCTTTGCTGACACAACTATGGCAGAGTGGGCATCTAAGGGGATTGTGAAAATTGGGGATCTGCTTTGTCAAGAGGGGGGTCTGCAACAATTTTCAACACTGGAGGCTAAATTTCATATAAATAGGAGTAGTTTTTTTTAATATCTCCAGGTACGCAGCTTTCTAAATAAGAGGAAAGGGGGGGCTATAGGATTTAATAAAAATAACATTATGGAGAATATTGAAAGAGGGGGGGAGTGCTCAATTCGTAGTTTTTATGCAGCTCTGTTAGCAACCAAGTCGGATGACTTGGGAAAACATGGCGATAAATGGGCAAATAAGTTAGAGATTGAGGCAGACTTGTTTCATAATTCTTTAGACCTGGGGCATTCAGTATTGTGCTCCGCTTCACTGCAATCTCAGCATTATAAAACACTTTTTTTGTTATATTTTACTCCGGCTCGAATAGCACAGTGGGGAGGGACCTCCGGGATAGCATGCCCACGGTGTAACGCTTTAGAGGCAGATAGTGTACACATTTTTGCTACCTGCCCCCTGCTTCATACACTCATTAAGGGTATCGAAGACTTCCTGGTTGGTACGCTTGACACTATACTTACCCCTCCTTTGATATTACTTGGAGTTAGTGCAGAGGGCGATAGTGTATACGAGGAATTTGTGTTTGTGTCTATGGCAGTCTATAGACTCGTGATAGCGAGAGCATGGTTGGATAAAATACCTCCGGTGATGCAACAGTGGCTGGCCACTCTTCTCGCTGTTTATAACCTAGAAAAAGGCATTTATGCTAGGAAGGGCAGAAGAGCGAGGGAATTAGGAAAGAAAATATGGAAGCCAATTGCAGACTGGAAAGAGGGTATGGCTAGTGATTGAGTGTATGAATTTGATTTTGTATAAACATTTTGTTGTATCTTTGTTAAGCATTGTAATATTGTGCCATGGTTATTTTGTTTTTGTGCTAATGCTGATGTATTACTTTACTTGCTTTTTTTTTGTATTGTGCTGTGCGTATATCTAAAAAAACAATAAATAATTTTTTTTTTAAAGGAAGACCTTTGATGACCCTGGAGGGTTCCAGAAACCCTCTGTGAGCTCAAAAACACCATCAATACATGTGATCGAGATTGATACAGGGAACACAGCAAACTATTAGGAAAACAACAATACTGAATAGTCTGCAAAGGCACTCTACAACAGGAGAAGCATTAAAGAAAAAAGGGAAAACACAACAAAATGCAGAATGCAGGCATGCTCAAACCAAGCAGCAATGGTAACCCTACTGCCAAGGAAGTTGAAAGGCAAATGAACCTTGGAAGCACTCACTCTATATAGTTCTAGTGTCCTGATTTGCCCAATATATCTGCCTAATTGAGTAGGCATTTGTCTTGTTCCCAACCTCCACAGACCGTTACTCTACACCCTATAACAACCCCCTCTCAGCCCCTGTACTCTCTGCCTGACTGGTCTTCTGCACATCATGGTAAGGTGAGTACTAAGATGCTCAGTATTCTGATTGTCCCACTCACCTGTGCCATTTTTATCCTCCTTTTGCTGAGTCCTGACACTGTGGTTAACTTGAGTGGAGTCCTGCTTGCCCAGGAGCCTATATGCATCAAAGTCTTGTTCCAACCTTAGCGTGGTTGTGGTTGCAGCTGCACTGGTTTTTGCTGGTGGCGTCCAGTCATCCAATTTTCTGGGTCATCCTTCTGCAATCTGATCAGACATGTGAGAGACTGGTAGACCTTTTCATTTGGCTCCAGTTCTGGATATGCATATTTAGTCAATGGAGGTAGCTATACAGAATATTGCCCAAAAATAAATCTGGCTGAGAGGATAGCACAACCGTGTGCAAAAAGTTAACCGAGTCTTAAGATAAAGTGTAAAATACCACTAAAATCATATTTAAGGGACATCTGATATTTCAACCCCAATGCATAGGGTCTGGTATTTTTCAATGGCAGTCGTCACAAAAGAGTTGGAACTTCTCCCCTACCCTATGTTGGGGCTCAACTTCAGTCACTTCCTTTACTGATTAAATACATGTTGGTACCCAGAAGGTTTTATTGTTTCTTGAAGTAGTGTATATGACATTCTAAGTACCATCTCTACAGAAACTTAGGTTGCTTTTCTACAATTGATTATTGAGGGTAATTCACTGGTTTAGGAAACCCGAGCGACTGATCACAATAATCTCCTGCTTCAAATTGATGATTTATTTTGCTTGAGTTTTAAGCCATGTTTGAAAGACATTATGGTAAGCACGTTATATGCAATGAGTTCATGGACCTAAAGCAGTGGAGCTGTGATTCTTTTTCCTACATAGCCCAATCTAAGAACTTAGCAGTGGCTAGGCCCACCTAATCGAAAGTTATCTTACAGTTAACACAGTAATCTTGACAGCATGGTCCATCTCTTACCCTAGATTTGTGGTTGACATCAGTGATGCTGGTCACTGGGTGACAAACACATTGACAGGCACCAATGCACATTGATCAGAAGGTGGAAGACCTTCAGTTTTTACAGGGCACGACATATTAGAAGCAGTAAAATGCCAGATTCTGTGGGTGTTCCCCATCATTGTAGTGTCAGCCAAAACATCAACAACATAGGAATATATGTTGACATATGCATTTCTGATTTCCGCCATTGAAATAGAGACACCCTAGTACTCTGATATACAGTATTATTAGTTGTTTATATAGCACCACATTTCCTAACATTGACTTACACAAGGGATGTCATAAGCTTGAAATGGGTGAGAAATCTCTCTATATTACAATATTCTCCGCTCACGGGCTCCATGTTCAAGGGCTGTTCAAGTGCAGTCAGCTCAGTTTTGGGATCTTATCTGTGGCTGAGATCTATCACAAGACCATCAGGGAAATCAACTGCTCTGTTATTAATTGCTTCAATTACAGCAATGATATCCTAGTGTTTGGTCGAAGTAAAGAAGATCACGATCAAGCATTATAGAAGTGCTGTTAGCACTTGAACCTATGTATTTTGAAATACTGGGACACATTTGTGTGTCTTTACAAGACTGCAGAGGCGGGGCCTGATTGGGACTTCGACAACCCTCCAACTTCCCGATTTGGCTACCAGCCTCTTGTATTCAGCAAAGTTCCGCCTTGGTTTCTATTTCATCATGGGTGCCTGAAATGAAGGGTCAGATGCATCAATGCACAATGGGCACAATGCGCTTGGGCTACAGGCTGAGAGGCCTGCAGCCAAAGGAGGGAGACAGAAAACCTGGTGGCTTTATCATAATATTCAATTGTTTTAATGCTCTATATTCTTTTTAACTAGAGTTAATAGATTTTCAATTGGATTTTATTATTGCGTAAATTGATAAGAGGCTACTACTTAACATAAGGATCTTGCCACTCTAAAAAAAACCAGTAAGTGGCCCTCTAACCATTACTAGCATGTCTCGGCAACAGCCTCGCTCGAACTTTTACACTTAGTAAAAACATACCACGAAGAAACAAACCATCCCTTAGTACTTTGAGGCTAAATATAATGAAATGCAGTTAGAGCAGAAGTATTACACCTATTGGTTCTCACTCTGAGATAGAAGCTTTAGTCTTCGGTCCCCTAACAAACCATATAAGAACATCATCAGCCATCTCAAAACCTGGTAGCGGGCCTTTCACATCCCAGAGGCCTATGGCAGCCCAAAGGGCACCACTGCTGGGGGTGAGAAAAACAGTGTCACATCTTAGTAGTTGCTGTTTTTCTCTCACCCTTTGACACAACACAGTACAGCACAGAACATCAACTTTGACTGGGCTGAGGCAAACCCAACTTTGTAATTCATCCAAATGGAGTACACAGCGGTTGTATGTTTTATCCGTCCAGGCAGCACAATATCAAAGAGTATCCAGATCACATCCAGCCGTGCAGATTCCAACTTTTTTAGAATGCCTGATGTGTAAAATGGCTTATATAATCAAAGGCATGTGTTTACATTTTAGTGCATTGTGGTTCAAGGATGAGGGGGAGATAGAGGTTGAGTGGGGAGAAGGAACACCTGTGCATGGTTCAAAAAGGCTGAATATGTTACACAATCAAGGCGAAACCTTTGTCGGAGCCCTCACTTAAGGATGTTCATGCTTTTTTAGGTCTCGCCTGCGTTGCAGCGCATGCGCTGTTTCGCCTTGGCGAGAACTATTGTTGTTGCTTTTGTGTCCTGCTTCTCTGGAAGCAGAGTTGGTGTCGGCATTAGGCCCTGCTCACCCTGACTGCATATTTTGCGAGCCTGGCTCGGGCTTTTCATGAAGCATTCTCGGCATTTGTTGGTGTCCGCCCTGTTCATTAGGCCCCACCCACCGAGCTCGGTTTATTTATTTATTTTTTGAAACTTTAACACTGAGCGCGGCGTCCTGTTCTGGGTCATTGTGCTCGTTGTAAAAAAAATTAATTCCTGTTTTTATGAAGAGGTAAATACCATATGTGTATCATTGGTGAGTATAACCCCGCACGTCTACCATTTGTTCATGTACATCCTGCTGAGTGACTCTAAGGGCAGGCTCTCTCATCCGGATACTGGAAGGGTCTAGGATGCCTACCATTCATATGGAGAGAATGCAGCAGGAGCCTCCCTGTTGACTTTAGTGGGCATGGTGGAAAAACTGCGCATTCCTCATAACCTAGCCACTAGTTCATGAATCACTGAGTGAAAGCAGCACACTACTGGCATTGTAAATGACAATGCCTTTTATTTATCTGTTTTCAAAACCAACACATAGATAAAAGGTTTGTCCTTTACAATGCTAGTAGATCAAAGTCACGGAAATGCGAGACCTATTGCATTGCAATGCTTGTTTTCACGGTAGGGGCTTCTACACAAGTGTCTTGGCAGAGCCTCCCTTATTTTCAAAGTCAGACAGAATCCCTACATACGCTGGTAAAAGAAAAAAAGAGACCAGCAAGCCAAACAACTAAACCAAGATCTTCAATTATGTTTGTTATGACGCAAGACACAACACTTTGGGTTCTGTTCTCCATGTCTCTTCACACTGGGAGCAGGTAAAGCTATCTGGCATTCACTTACTGATAAGAACGCTCACTCACAACGAGTATTTAAGCACACTAATGTCATTTCCTGCATGCGATCTTATAATATAGGCTATTTCGGTATTTTGTTGATCACTCTTGCCACAAAAAAAGAAAGAAAAACAAATACCACTACTCACAGTTAGTATGTGAAAATCCAATGGTTTCTTTATTTTCCCTAAGATACATTCGACCCCCACTATACAGGGCAGAGAAATCTTTGAAAACATCTTTAAAAACATTATTGTTTAAAAATCTAGTATTTTGTACACTCAGTACAAAAAAGTAAGTATGACAGAGTAAGTAAACACGGTGTTCTCAAATCACATTTTACGATTCTGCCCCTAAATTGTTGCATTGTGAAGCACAACTAATCTGGCTGAAAGAATGGAACATAAAAACTAGGATTGCTTGCTCGGTAGTCTGCAAATTGCATTCGGCCTTACGGTCAGTAAAAAGACGTCCGACCAGCATACACATGGATGAACTCTCTCCAAGTAATGGCGACATAAATGCTTTTCCCCATCCAGGGTCATAGTCTAGGAACTCCTTGTGATCCCCCACAAGCTCTGTGAGAGCACTCTATGGGATTCAGTATCTGAACATATGAGAATCGGATGTCCTCTACTGACCAAAAGGCGGCATACATCTGGTACACTACTGAGCAAGCAGAAACAATTTTTCAGGGCATGCCCCATAAAATATATGTTGACTTGAAAAAATATCTTGTTTCAGAATTCCCAATTCCTTTCACTTCTTATCTGTAGTGTCCCTAAAACAGTACAATCATACTTTGGTCTGAAAAAACATATGTGACAGACTAACCTGAAGTAGCACCTACAATTATGCTCAAACTCCAAAGTCAAGATTCCATTTTCTCAATGTAGAAAAGAAATGAAGTTATTTACCACAGTACATATATGCTGCTATGTGCTGAGTGGAGGCCTTTCAACTTCGAGATAAACTTTTGTCCAATTAAAATTACTCAAGTATAGGATTCTGACAGAAATGTGAGCGACATTCTGGAGGGGTTTAGCCAACACCTCATCAAGTACATGGTGTCTAGAGAACGTCCATGTGCAAGTACACCAGCCTAGCTCGGAAAACCTCAGTTCAATGTAAGGTGCAAGCAAGTTGCAAGATAGCAAGATAATTGAAGAATGCTGTTCGTTGCCTTGCAGATTCACTCTTACAACTAAAGACATCACATTCTAACTGAAAGGCTAAACTTAGAGATGAGTTGGGGTTCCCTACTTATTCATGCTAAATCTTGTTTTTAGCAACCTTGTGAGGAATTAGTTTACTTACTGATGATCAACAAACATGCCCCCAGCGGAACTTACCCTTGAAGATTAAAAAAAAATCTATCCTTGTGCAGAGCAATAGGAGCGCATCAGGTGAACCCCTAGAGAACAATTGCTCATAAGAGCCAAGCACTCTTTGTTCTCTGTTCAGAAATGTGACTGCTACATCGATTCCGGTGTACTTCATTTGGAGGAAAAGAGAAGGATGTACTGTCAGATGTTCATTGGATGGGCAGACGGTAGGAGAGGGCATTGGGCTTGCGAGAGAGATGTATAATGGGCCTCTAGTCTCAATTTACACAAAATATCTTGGCAATGTACTTTTATTCTAATCCCTTGGAGGTAGCGTTTCCACATCATTTTTGACCTTGAAGAAACTGAATGGGCCAAGCAATGACTGTGGTAGTAACCTACTTCAGAAGTACGAAATCCACGAACTACATAAACCGATCCTTTTTTTCAGGATGTTACCACACAGACTGCCCTTGAATAAAATCACTAAGGTGGCCATAACGCATTCCCTACATCAGTAAACAAAGCAATGACAAAAAAAGCTTATTAAAACAACAAAATATGATTGCTCTGACTTGACAGCAGCATCTCCAAGGAATGAATATCAAAACATATTAACCCCCCCTTCAAACAGTCCCATGTCAGATTCTATATACAAGTGTTTGCGGATACTCTTCTTTATTACCACACAGTCTAAAAAAAGTGCCAGTTAATTTCCTAAATCTGACATGCTAACATCTTACAGCTATACATAGACAGTCCATTTATAATTTTAAAAATAAACAAGTAATGTCTTGTGATTTCATCTAGAATGATTTCCAGGTATGTAGAAGGGAAGTCCGAGCATCTTTCCAGTGGGGAAGTGTAGAAGGGAAGTCCGAGCATCTTTCCAGTCCTCTGGCAGATCGTAGGCAGGTCAGTGAAGGACCCCACCTTACAGCAGGCCACCAACATGTTTGAAGGCATCAGTCTCACTTCCGGTCACAGAACCTCACGTTGATGGAGTCACCAGGGGCTAGAAGTCCGTGGGTTTTTGCCTTAACTTCTTTTGTTTTTGGAGAAGTCTTGATCTCAAATTTCTGGAGCAGCTGAAAAAAGTGACAGATGCATTTGTTGAAATAAAGAGTACAAAATGGATGGTGCCAAAATTGCTCTGTAATGCCTTTTGTAGATTTTATGTTTTTATGAGTTCTAATGTAACCAACTAATGTGTTGGGTTAATAGTAGTCTGAAACCATTATGTCCATCACCAAATATGTGGATCTATAGTTGTTCAGATGTACAATTTATGTCACCTGTTTCACACTAATTCACAAGGGCCCTAATCGTAAGCTAATCAACACAAGATTAATGTACATACAATTAATACAAATTAGAAGGTTTTATATTGTTAGCCGTTATCCTTAAATTCTCCCTCCTGTGCAAAGGATGACAACCACCTACCCTCTCTAAGTAACAAATAGTATCGCTAGAAATCCAACCTCAGCACGCATGGCTTTAACATCATTTACAACTGTAAAATAGTAATATTTGGTATGATTATAAGTATCTGCTTCCCACCATGATCATTCTCAATCCCAGAAATGCCAATATAAAGGCTCACATTTGTCATAACAAAAAATCTAGAATCAAGTGGGATGAAAAGTTACATACTTTTAATTCGTTATGGATCATGAGTTTCTTATTTGAGCATCAGAATATATCAATTTGCATGATCTCAAAACACATTTTCATAGCTGGAATTTAAAAATTTGGAAATCAACTATTGAAATACCCTTCCAAGTAGAAAAACAGAAACAGAATCAATTTGTAAAGGTATCAGCTATTAACTGGCACTGCTCCTTTAAATTCAACTGCCCCCGAATGCCCTAGAGTATCAGTCAAAAATACAATTTTAACTATAAATCCCAAGTATCAATCTAATGAACTAATTTACAAAAATATGCCCCTTGCTTAACGTGGTTGTTTATGACTTCGAAAAGGACACCCGTAATGGAGAAGGAAAATGTGACCGCTAATCAATTTTTTGCAGCTTGTCGTATTGTAGATTGACATGTCATGCACTGTCCTCCAATGATGTCTTGGGTTCAGAATATTAGACATTCTTTAGTTAGATTATTGTATGTGTCCCCTCCCAATAGGTGTGCCTGCTTAATCAAGTGAAGTAAAGTAAGAAAGGCTTAGTAAAGCCGACTATCAAGTATTGTTTTACCATTCACAATGCAGGTGGGTGGCTACACCTCGCCAAGCTAGAAACAGTGGTTACAGGTAAGTAACATTTTATGTCTACAGGATGTATTGATTTGGGTCACATCCGTTATTGCATGAATTTCCCCACAGTAGTGTTTAGTGAAGTTATGAGCAGACAATCAAGTTGTATCTATGAAAATGTCCACTAGTGTGATATTGCCAAGGAAATTCTTGGTGACTCCTTTTTGCTATGTTATACAAACCTTAAATGTCTGTGAGCTCCCTGTTTGCATGCATAGCAGTGCATTGCGCAATCCATCTCACTATGCTCCCTTTGAAATAGCTGTGCAGGGTGGGTGGGAACAGAGGAGTCAAATAACTATTTTGTTTTGCATAAAAGCTTAAGTTGTTAATGTACCATGTGAATGCACTTATTATAATTAGTGAATGCAGTATTTATTTGCACTCTTTCGAAGATTGCAGGGGAAAGGTGTAAATTTACCAATCGGATTGAGAAGAAAAAGGTAATAAAACCTTTGGAAAGAACCATGGGCTTGTACATATGGCTCCGTTGTCTTTGTGGGCTTGGGTGAAAAGTTTTTCGAGGAGCAGAACATTGGTTTTATTAAGGCATGCAATAAGCAGAAGCATAATTGCTCAAAACGTGTACTTTGTCTCGTTAAGACTGAGATCCCAAGTTAGCATTAGATGGGATAACTCTCCTTAACCCTTTAATGGAAGCTTTATTGATTGCAATTTTCAAAAGTAAAATGAATTACATGTTTTGTGAATATGCAGGTAGTGCCAACAAATGCATACAGATGTAAGAGTAGGCAAGGCCTGCTTTAACAGAAAACAGGGGTGAAATATATATGTAATAAATATGCAGTGAGTGAGGCTACATTAGTTTGTTCACTGCAATGAAGAAAGCATTTTATTCTCTGCATAGCTTGCCCATATTGTGGGGTGGGGTGCGTCCAAGGAACGAACCCGATGTCAGAAGAAACCTTTATGTTGGAATCTGCGTGCTGATGCCTTGTGGGTTTTAGCAAAGTGAGAAAGTCATTAGTTAAACGAAAACCAAAACTCCTGAACTAAAAACCTGTAATAGTCTGAGCCCAACACTAGATGGCAGGAAAGTGCGCAGGATGAGATCCACAACAGCATGCACTGCACGCGAAGGTCTACCAGTAACATTTCCTTCTCCATTATGGAATAGTCAAAGCATTAAGAAAATAGAAACATATCCCTCAAACCTGGACATGGGTAAACCAAGAGGATAGTAAGGAAACAGTGACACTCCAATCACACAGGAAGTGATAAATCTGCAAATCTTAGCGATTGTGACATTCATCATGAGATCAGCAGTCTCTGTTCTGGAATGATTTTTTACTTGTTTAAGAACGGGGAAGTCACATTTACGATAATATGCAGCAATCAAAATCACTATCCATCTAGCAATGGACTATTTTTGAAGTCACTAAACCATTGTAGATATATGAGAGAACTGTTTTTGTGGATTAGGAATCTATGTATTTGCCACGTTTCATGGAAAATTTAGGGCTTTTCTTTCACGGGTGATGCTGGATTCAAGAATTAATTTAATGAAATGCACCAAATGCGTTCCCCCTTCTACTAGTACGGTGGGACCAGTTTGTGAATTGCAACTTTCTTTTGCAGACCACTTTTATTTACCCTGTGCCTAATTCCTGTTTCACAAACTTCATCCTTTATCCGATCCCCTAAAAACCTCCAGGACAAAGCTGTGATCCTGGCTGCCATCCTATTCTGTAACTATATCTGCATGTGCAGTGCCTGCTGGGACTACCATCTACTCCCAGAGTCACAGTTCTCCATCTCACATTACCTATACTCTCTTGAACCCATGCTCTCCCTGTACACATGGGGGAAAGATCTTGATCTCATACTAAACAATGAACTTGATGCAATGTTTTTTTCATATGGCTAAAATATAATTCTGCACTAACTTTGCTGAGGTTATCGCTCAGAGCTGCAACATTTTATGCAAGGATAGACTGTAATGCTCTAGTGGTGGCAAAGCAGAGTGATCTGTAAAATGGCTGATCACATTTCAGTTCTCTAATTGGATATTATTTATCCCATCGAGCTGCTAGCATTCAATATAGTCACCAGCCCCATTTTTAATATCAAAACTATTTTAATTTATATTACCGATGATTCTTCCAGTCTCTTGCAATGTGTCAGTACTTGAAATAATTTCTGTCATCTGCTTACAGTTATCCAATGTGCTACTCCTGGGGGACTTTAACATCTGGGAAATTATTCTGATTGCTCACGATCACAATTTTCTAGACCAACCCATATTGACGATCATATATTTGATTTAATTTCTTTCTGGCTGTTTTTGTATTGTGGTTCAGGATACCTTTCAACTTGTGAAAATACCACTACATGAACGCTTTCCACATCTGGCTTCCCCTCTGCTTACACTAAAAAGCGAGCTGTCCAAGAGCCTGGGAAGGTTGAACATTGGCTCACCACGACACGAAAAGGTATTCCATCTTTACCAAATTCAAATAAGCTTAATTCGGCAATTCATGTCATAAAAGCATTGTTACATAGAATAAAATGTATGAGAATAAAACAATGAGTTAAAAAAGATATATTTTAAAAACATGCACAAGTAATCATACAAGAGATTAAATCATCCTAATACATTAAGAAGACAAGTTCATAAGATAAAAGCAGCCACAGGGAACAATGAAGGCTGTAAAAAAAAGCCAAAGCTCAGGGATAAGGTACTGATGTCGATTTCTACGAGTGGACATGAATCCAAGTTTAACAATTCGCAGACAGTATTTGTGTTCTTATGGTCCACATCACACTCAAGAATTTGGCTACCGGGATTCCTTAACGGGGAGATGCATCAATACACAAAATTCTCAGGGCAAGACTACTTTGTCTGGTACCGAAATTCCTGCAGGTCTGCACAAGCCATAATTCGTGAGGGCCAGCGTAGGCAGAGCAGACAAACAATACATGGGAGTAAGTTTCTTCTTGATCGGGGCAAGTTGGACATTTGCTATCATCTAATGTATCCCATTTTACAGTGAAAGGCTTTAATGGAAAGGAACCCACTCTGAATTGGAAATTGTTTGCAATCAAAAGGTTTTGATATTGCGTCCCAATAGTGCTTAAGCCTTGGCCAAAGTTTAAATGTTACAAAACTCCCTGTCAGCGTTGTATTACCACTTTTTCTAATGGTATTTTGTTCAACCAGATCCCAATATCTTTCCTTAATAACGTCTCTTAATGGAAACTGGGTACTAGATAGGATTCCGCACAGGTTCAGCAGACCTATACTGATCAATGATTCAGAAAAAGTGAGCAACCCAGTTACACCCTTGAGGGCTTGGGTAATTAAATGAAAAGGTAGGGAGGCCTTCAAGGGATATAGTTCAGGAGAACAATCAGTTATTCAATGTCAATTGCGGAGAAATTAATTAACCAAATGTGTAAATCATATAATCAAATTGTAAACACATTGAAACATATAAACATATAAACAACAAAACACACAGGTGTATATAAAAAGAATTTTATCAAAAAGTTCATTAAATCAGCAATAAATCAAAAAAGCAGGTATGGAGATGCTGGTATAAATGACGTGATAGTACAATAATCAATACCACAGCAAAACCTAAAAAGAACATCTATCTCAGAAAACAAAGTGAATCAAACACTGTAGAGATAAGATGAAGGTCGACGTTTCGGTCTCTTTACAACAAATTTATCGAGACCATCCTCAGGACTGATGACATTAAAACACTGCTGTAAGCTGTGCTGTAATCAAATGAACTGAGATACCACAGTGTTGGTCTCAAAAAGGATTTTAACGTTGTCCCCCGGTAAGTGCCTATGTATAGAGCATAGCCGTCCCTCAGGCTAGAACGCTGAGAGTGTGATGATCGATCAATTATAGATGGCTGAAGGCTCGCAGGAATAAATGCTCCGTGATGTGCAAGCCAGGGATATGAGATCCTCTTATTATCCGATATCTGTATCCACGCACACGTAGTCTTTTAGGTTGAAGCAGTTGTCCAACTGGTAAACACAGAGCGCTAGGACACTTCGTTGCTGAGGTTGCTGGAGTATAGAACACGGTCAAACTTAATTTGGCTGGAAACACGGGAAAAGCCGTCGTGTGCGTGGATACAGATATCGGATAATAAGAGGATCTCATATCCCTGGCTTGCACATCACGGAGCATTTATTCCTGCGAGCCTTCAGCCATCTATAATTGATCGATCATCACACTCTCAGCGTTCTAGCCTGAGGGACGGCTATGCTCTATACATAGGCACTTACCGGGGGACAACGTTAAAATCCTTTTTGAGACCAACACTGTGGTATCTCAGTTCATTTGATTACAGCACAGCTTACAGCAGTGTTTTAATGTCATCAGTCCTGAGGATGGTCTCGATAAATTTGTTGTAAAGAGACCGAAACGTCGACCTTCATCTTATCTCTACAGTGTTTGATTCACTTTGTTTTCTGAGATAGATGTTCTTTTTAGGTTTTGCTGTGGTATTGATTATTGTACTATCACGTCATTTATACCAGCATCTCCATACCTGCTTTTTTGATTTATTGCTGATTTAATGAACTTTTTGATAAAATTCTTTTTATATACACCTGTGTGTTTTGTTGTTTATATGTTTATATGTTTCAATGTGTTTACAATTTGATTATATGATTTACACATTTGGTTAATTAATTTCTCCGCAATTGACATTGAATAACTGATTGTTCTCCTGAACTATACTGATCAAGGCATCTTTAATGTCACATAGCTAGCTGATTTTATGAAAGTGATCCGCCTTAATAATATCCCCAAGGTCATCAGCACAGGTAGCCAGTTCCGGGGTGCACCAGATTCTGCGCCAATATAAGATTGGGCGTAGCCTATCTACATCTACTGTAGTGAGGATAAGGGGTTAACTGCAGACATGCTATTTTAGCATAAGTGAGGTTTATGCTTAGATGCCATTTTTCCGCTTTTGCACACAACACAACATTGCTCTGTTCTCGTACATACAATGCTTGCTCTTCTTCACATGAGAACTGTCTGTTTTTCACATACCTAGGCGTACATTGTGCTCTCTGTCTGCACTGCGTGACCAAGGTCGAATAACAATATATGCTGTTAATTCACGTTGATCAGTCCCCCGCACATAGACATAACAGAAGGCGCAGCTGCCCAAACTTAAACTTTGGTGCTTTTAATATGGCATGGCAGGCATGAGGAAATACTTTGGAGAACACCTTTCCAACTACGAAGAGCTGTGTTTGCCCTGGGATGTGATTCACTGCATCTGATCTTGGAGGTATGGGGTTCCCCGTCAAAGCCCAGAGGTTTTCTTCTATTACTTAAAACTAGGTCCCAGCACGGAGGTGGGGTGGTAAAGGCGCTGTAGTCCTGTTTCCACTGTCATTATAATATGATATCCCCTTTTGAGCTTTATGGAATTGTAACAATCCTGATTGTATTATTCTTATGCATCTTATTGTCAGTATTGTCGCGAATACTGCACCTTAGAGCACGTCAGTTAAAATAAACATTTTAAACTATATTGTGTCTCTGATTTCTCATGTTGTATGAGTGTTAGAGCGAAAGAGTGTTCTTGGTTCCCACTATTCCTGAGAGTTTACTAAGTCGCATGTTCTAGGTTGTCTAATCATTGGTAGCTTCGCTGTAGTACGGAGAACGAATGAGACACTATTGGTAGTCGGATTGGGGTTCTAGGCACTGAGGTGGGTTTTTTGGTACACCACAATACACCGAGGTCCTGGTTTCCTGCGCATAGTTCTGTGCACGAGCAGAATCCCTGCAACACTACCAATGCTTTCCTACCTAGGTCATTCAGGCAAGGGTAACACAGGAGTGCATCGTGGTAGGCTGGTGATCATACGGTGGAACCTATTTTCTGCTGTAGCTAGCTGAGTAAGTTTCTCAATGCCCCATAGTTCTGCCTCGTATAGGACCGAGCTTACTACTTTTGCATTATAAATATGTAGCACCAGGATGACTGGCTTCGTCAGAGATGTTTCAAATTCATTGTGGAGGACACCACCTAATTGTCGATGTTTCAATGTCATAATATCATCATGAGACCTCGATCTCAATTCCTTCTGCAAAATAATTCCTAGGTAAGTAAATTAGTCTACCTGTTCTAAAGGTGTCCCACCCAAAATTATACTACCTGTAAATGTTCTGTGCTGTTGAAAAGTCATAAACTTAGTCTTTACTGCATTCATTTCTAGGCATCGTAGAGAGCAAAAGTCTTGAAAAAGTAACAATGCACGCTGTAAACCACTAGGAGTTTTTGAGATAATAAGCGCGTCATCTGCAAACATTAAAATTGGAATTTTTTCCCTGCTAAAACCGGTGCATCAGCAAGGACAGTAGTTAAAAAAATTGCAATTCCATTAATACAAAGGGAGAATAAAATGGGTGCCATAACACATCCTTAGCACACTCCTTTCTCTACAGGAAAAGGACCAGTTACATTCCCCTGTGAGCCCCAATGTATTTGAGCAAACTTTTTCTCATGAAGGCGGGCAATAAGAGAGAGCAGGTCCATGGGCATTCCCAACTCCTGTAGCACCACCCAAAGTTTGTTGCGAGAGACCAGGTAAAAGGCTGACTTAAGGTCGACAAAGGCAGCATACGTGCTGCCCTTGCCAAGAACTACAGTCCACCAGTATATTAGAATAAAACGAAAGACCTGGTCTATGGTGCTGATATGTACCCGGAAACCCACCTGTAATGGGGTTTAGATATCGTCAGCATCTATCCACTCTTGGACCTTTGCCAGGACAAGGTGGGATACCACCTTTTGGATAGAATCAATGAAGCTTATTGGCCTGTAGTTTCCAGGCAGAGACGGGTCACCTTCTTTGTATACTGTGATAATCTCCATCCCCCTCCAGGAATCCGGGATGAGGGTACCTGGCCTGTAGCTTCCAGGCAGAGACTAGTCACCTTCTTTCTATACTGTGATAATCTCCACCCCCCTCCAGGAATCCGGGATGAAGGTACCAAGGGCAATTGCGTTTACCAATAGCATTATACAGCCACGGCCGGTGGTAGGTGTAACTGCAGGGCGGTGATGTAGGGAGGGGGAGGGAGGGGCAGGGTGGGGAGTTGTAATGCATGGATTACGGACTTTAACAGGTAAGTAAACATATAAATAAATAAAACGAATTTCGTTGCGCGCACTGCATCGCATTTGGTGATGCAATGCACACAACAAAATTCGTTTTATTAATTTATATGTTTACTTATCTGTTAAAGTCCGTAATCCATACATTACAACCCCCCACCCTGCTCCTCCCCCTCCCTACGTCACCGCCCTGCAGTTACACCTACCACAGGCCGTGGCTGGCATTATATACCTACTCCATTTAGCCTTGTTATGTAGAAAGATATCGGAGGGAATACTATCAATACCTGGCGCTCTCCCCCTGAAATTACACTAAGGGCAGCGCTTACGTCAGCTAAGTCAAAGACCTTGTCAGTAAAGTAAAAATGGGTGGGGGAAAGCTTGTTAGCCTCACCATCATCACTGGTGTATTGTGAGGTAAAATGGTTAACCCAGGAGTCTGGTGCTACATGATTTTGAGGGGGCAATGAGACTCCACCCCTACCCTATTTTACCAAATTCCAGAAACATTGGGGGTTGTTCCTGGTGCATGCTACTTTAAGATCCTGCCATATCTTATCATCCTACATTTTTTGGGCATTTTCCTGCACCTTCTTTTAATTTTCCTTGCATTTTGTACTCTGCACACGTCTCCTGATCTAATAGCTTACCCTAGAAGTCTGCAGGCTATTTTACATTCTTTATTAAACCAGTGGTGCTGGGCCTTAATACAGTTCGCCTTAGCCCTGTGAGGTCTGCGAAACTATGAGCGAATTTTGGAGAATAGTATAAAGTGAAAAATAGTTATTTCCTTGATTGGCTGAGAGCTGAGGAGGTAAGCCTCCATCTCTGCTACCACTTCATGATCACTTTCCACATCTGGCTCCCACTCTGCTTAAGCTAGCTGTCCAAGAGCCTAGGAAGGTTGAACCTAGGCTCACCACCATATGAAAAGGTATTCCATCTTGCATCATCTGTTATGGTTCTAAATGGTGATCCTGATACCCGTGCATTACATTTTTAATACCACAATCAACTTTACTTTGGATACTACCATTCCTATTAAACCTCAGAATGGTCGTCACCGTGCATATCCATCGGCTCCTTGGTTTTTTACTTGAGTCAAGGAAGTAAAAAAAAAACATTGCATGCAGTTGGAACCCACTTGGCTCAGCAACCGCATGACCAATAACAAAATTAAGATACCTTACACATATAAAAAGCTATAAGAAATGCATATAACTTTGAGCAGTTAGAATTGGCCAAAAAACACACTAGAAAGGTGTTTTTTGTTTTCAGGGACATTGCTACGGAAACCCCCTATTCTTGTGGCTCATCGGTTACTCATTCTCTTCAACTCTGCTCTTCCCTATCTCAATTCTTTCATGCAAAAATTAGGAACATTTTGCACTTTTTACTGGTCAGCACCCTTTATTCACTACATCTACCTACTCAAACAGCAACTACAATACCACTATTTTTTGTGATTTCAAACTTTTACAGAGAGTCAAATGAAATAAAAAGTGTCTTGTTATTTCATCTCAATGACTTTCAATCGCGGTCTTATTAAATTGATTAAAGAACTCAGCTAAACTTTCATTAAGCCGGTAAAGATGCTCTATAATTTCTCCATTCCCATCGGAAGTCTTGCTAGTATTGGCAATCATTCATTATCTTACCGCGCTTGAAAAAGCCAACAGCTGATCCTTCCATCTTAGACATTTATAAGTCTATTGCGCTCCTCCCTTTTCGAGCAAAAATCATAGAGGGAGCCCCTACAGCAACCTTCTCCCACCGCTGCCCTAACCGGGGACCATAGCCCCCAAGTGCATTTGTGCCAGGAGGCACAACGTGGGACATCATTGCCCTGAAGCACATAAAGTCACTGCCGGGCTCCCGCAGCGGGGGAGCCCCTACAGCAACCTGCTTCCACCGCTGCACTGCCACCCTAACTGAGGACTACAACCCCCAAGTACTATCGCGCCAGGAGGGACGACGTGGGACATCAGCGCACAGAGGCGCATAAAGTAACTGCCGGGATCCCGCAGCGCTGGAGCCCCTACAGCAACCTTCTTCCACTACCGCACCACCGCCCTAATCGGGGACTACAGACCTCAAGTGCACTCACGCCAGGAGGGACCATGTGGGACATCAGCACCCGGAGGCGCATAAAGTCACTGCCGGGCTACCGCAGCGAGGGAGCCGCTAGAGCAACCTTCTTCCACCACAGGCCTAACGGGGGACTACTACCCACAAGTGCACTCGTGCCAGGAGGCGGACATGGGACATCAGCGCCCGGAGGCGCACAAAGTCACTGCCGGGTTCCCGCAGCGCAGGACGTGCGCGGGTGTGCCCGGACAAAGCCCGGGCCAAGGGCGGGCCTATGTGCGCCCGTCTTAGACCGGATAAGGCCGGGTTTGGCCACCCCTCTGAAGAGTCTTGTCTGAGGCTTCAAGCAACTGCGGGTGAGTCCTTTTTACTTTGTTTGGGCCTGGATAAACTGAAATCTAAACTATTATACCTTATTGCCAGTGCTCTAAATCTGAAGCTCTTGTGGGGACAAGTAAGTTGTTTTTTTGCGGGCTAATCTGAGACATAGAAATACGTTAAGAAATAGAGTGCTCCTCTGCCACTGCTACTATTCTGAGACTGTTACGAGTTGATATGTTTCGGTCAGCTATAACCAAAAAGCGCATAACCAGAAGCTGATTGAGACCGGCCCAATTATAATTAAGTAGAAGAAACTGGAGCTCGAGCTAAACTGGCTGGGGGAGTCTACAAACTGAGTCTACAATTGAGGCCAAGTAAGCTAACTCATGCCCTTGGACTAATTCATGCTACACTTGTGTGTGTGTGGGCTGGGTTGTTCCTAACCAAATGTCTATACACAAGCAAACGGGTGATATGGAGAGTACACTTAAGACATTTAAGAGACCCAAGTCTCTACAAAACTCGAACCTTGACTGTTTTCTAACCTGTGCTGCTAGAGCCTTGAATAAAGAAATATCAGTGGTGGAACAGCGGTTGTCTATGGATGGTGGAGCACTTACTGCCATAAATTTGGACCACACCCCAAATAGGGTACCTGGGGTCACTAAGACGGAAATTCTAACGAGTATAATCCTCAGACCAGTCAACCCCTATGAAGCCCCCTTCTCCACCATGTTCTACTACTACACCCTCAACAATGGATCTACCATCTAAAAAGAAGAGGAAAACGAAACACTCAAACCCCCCACTAGGTACCAGATCAAAAAATAAAACAAAGCTGTCAACACAGGAGGGGGTCAAAAGCACCATAACTGTACCACCAACAGTTCCACCAGGATCTCAACCTATATCACTAGCCTCAGAAGCCTCTACGCTTCTATCCGAGCAAGGTTTAGAAACTCTTAAGAATCACTTGGACAATATACTGCTAAACAACCTTCTACCAATCATGGACAGACTTGAAGCTAATATGGGTGATATCCAAAAGTGTATTAATAAACTTGCAGTTGGGATTGGAGAATACAGGTCTATTGTTCAGGAACATCCTGCAGGGGGGAGGGGGAGGGGAATAAGCCAGTCTAACATAGCAGGAAGACAGAATAATAAAGCCATACATACTTCTCCTGTAGCCATGACCCCAGAGTCAGTACATGATCAAGTACAGAGTTCATCTACTGTTCGATCCTCAAGACAAGCAACCCACGCAATGGGAGGTGGAAACAGGGGGGGTAGTTCAAGGGCACGACTAGTTGCACAAAATGCAAAGGTACGGTTCATACCATGTTTTGTATTGTATTGTGTTCTTATATAGCGCTGCTATCACCCTACGGGTATCCTGGCGCTCAGACAGGAATTAACGGTTATACCTACAGTTCCAGATTAGAAAATATGAACTAGCCCCTGGGGAATAGTAGGGTCTTCAACTCCTTCCTGAATTTCAGCAGGCAGCTAGCTACCCTAAGGCCCTGTGGCAGCCCATTCCATAATTGTCCAGCTGCCACGCTGAAAGCTCTGCCCCCATTCTGGACCGTTTGAATCTGGGGACCAGAACTAGGCCAGTGTTAGCAGACCACAGTTGTCTAGGGGGCTCGTACCACTTAAATTTATCCTGCAGTGGTAAAGGTCCCTGTCCATGAACCGCCCTAAAGACGATGTATAGTGATTTAAAACTAACCCGTTCTTTAATTGGTAGCCAGTGGAGGTCTCTCAATGCCAGGGATGTTGAGGAGCTCCATGGTCTGTTTAGAGCCACCTTTGCTGCCGCCGACTGCACCCTTTGGAGCCCTTGAAAGATGTACTGAAGATACTAGACAGCCTAATCCACAACTAGATGGCACCTCTAACATGTTTTCCACCTCACATGAGATTAATTCGGATCTCCCACCAGAATGTTGCCCATACGTAGCGATTTTAATCAACGTCCCCACAGTACAGGTAAACATTGAGGAATCTACAACCCAATTAAAAAATAAAGTCTGCCACTGGCTATCCCTACATTCTGACTATACCAACAACAGTTGCGATGATATCCTCTTTGTAAGAAGAGTGAGTTGAATTGGTCTTTCACGTAAATCTACCCAGGGTGATTGTTGGTAATCAACTGCAGGTCTTCTGTCCTAGCAGGAAAACTGATCAGAGGTAGGAGGGATCATGCAGGGTGGGGCCCAGATCACGGGATCGGCATTTTTTTTATAGACATCTCAAGCATAAGGGCCCTGTCAGTACATTAAATACTCGCATAACCCACTATCCCAAGGAACAATTCTCCCTTGTAACCACCAACAGATACCAAACTCTCTTGGAGCTGGATATCCCAGACTGACTAAGGATGGGCAGCGATGAGCCAACAGAGGGCTTTCAAAAATAAAAATAATCCAAGACAACCAGAGACCCGATGCTTGATCATCCCGAATAGCCATCGAATAGTTTCCCAAGGTCAAGAAGTAAAAAACATAACAACAAGGTTTCAGCTTCAACACAATTCTGAAGACGACCAGAAATTAAGTATTATTTCATGGAACATTGCAGGGATAAAATCGAAACTGAATGACTCGCAGTGGGGTAGTCTAGTGGATACTAGCCATATATGCCTGCTCCAAGAAACTTGGGCTACTGGACAGGACCACAGGGTGGGCTACACCACGTATAGTATTGAAGCTAGACCCTCAACAGCAGGTAGACCCGCTGGGGGTCTGTTCATTTGGATTAAGATAGCTTTTGATTGCAAAATAAAACAGCTAAACAATTTTCAAAAGAGTACAGGATGAGGCATAAAGGGTCTGGGAGGCAGAATATTGGTGTACTTTAATGGAGGCATCCAGATTGAAGGACTCCCAGCAATTTTGGCACTTACTTGGCAATTTTGGCACTTACTTGCAAAAGGGGTAAAACAACCAGCCAGTGAAACTGACTTTTATTTACAACCTATCTTTGGGAAGATTATTTCCAAAGTTTTAACTCAGGGACGGTTCCCGAGCTGGAGAATGAGAGAGTACAGTCAGGTGGTGTCTGCAACATAGAGCAACCAGTAGAAACTTTAATTAGCTTCTCCTTGGAGGAAACTGTGAATGCGATTACATCACTACAGCCTGGGAAGGCTCCAGGATTAGAAAGATTACCAGGTGATTTGTATCGTTCTGAGCCAGATGTATGGGGCCCTTGGCAGTTTGCAGTTTTCACGGCAATTATAAAAGGCAGGAATATCCCTGCTTCGTGGATGTGTGCTGAAATAATACCCATATTTAAAAAATGGAGATAAGGGGGACCCATCAAACTACAGGCCAATCAGTCTCTTAGATGTATCAAAGACTATATATAGCAACATGATTTTAAAGCATCTACGGAGCTGGATGGACGTATTTAATACTCTCATGTAAACATTCTAGGACTACTTCAAAATAGCACAACCCTTATATCATGATAAAGGGAAGAACAATAGTGACACTAATGGGTATAGAAAAATACAAAATTGTTTATTCATTCATTAGTAATTTCTGGTTATTTTTAAATATAAATTGCATTATAAAAAACATATATTCACAATAAAAAGTAACATTCATATCATACAGAGACTTTGACAGGTGCACAACATTCTTACTGCTTTCATACCAAACCATACACACTAAGACATACATCAACTGACTTTACATATATGTATGATGCGAATGATATACGATATATAATAATATTAAACCAAAAGATGATAGATTGATGGATAGGATAAGTCTTTAAGGTCTTTGAAGTGGGCGTAAAGCTGACTCAATGCGTATCGACAGAAACACTGTCTTCATCTGGAGTATCACCTCTGGAAGTTGTGCTCACAAGAAAAAAAACCTTGTTTGACGTCTCTGAAGATAGAAAGAAGGGAATACCAAAGAGTCTTCGACATGAGAATCTCAAATAATGTCCAGAAAGGTATCTGAAAAGCAGTCAGTCCTTGACGTTAGGTATCCGGGGGAACACGATGTAAAAATAGAATGTCCTCGTTGATGAAGTTTTAGAATACTCTCATATAGAAACAAGCCTATCTCGAGCCCGAGACAGGTCTAAAAGGTCCACCGTTGGAGGAAAGGACGATTTCCTCTCTGGGAGCCGACGATAAAAACTTGGACGAGCTGCTAGTCCTGATGAAAACGATTCATAATGCAGATAAAAAGATATAAACGAGCATTACAGCTCTATACTGGTAACCGGCAAACCAACGGATATGGGCCGTAACATTCCATATTTTGAAGTAGTCCTCGAATGTTTACATGAGTGTATTTTCCCTGTCTAGGTTACTTCTTACTAGTTTTCGGGGGTCCCCTTCCTCTTGCGATAGAGGTATTTAATATACTTTCCCAACTGAAAGCTGGCTTTAGAGCTTCCACGAGTACTTTAGACCAGGTGTTTTGGTTCCTGTTGCTCATCTGGAAGGAAGTTACCATCAAAAAGGGCCACCTGTATGTCGTGTTTGTAGATCTAAAAACTGTATTTTATTTTATAGATCGTGCAAAGCTTTGGGCTGCCCTTAGGGAGCTTGGTCTTCCTGGTGGTTTACTCCATCTCCTGGTATGTTTATATCTAGGGAAATGATGCCAAAGTCAGGTGGAATTTGGATGGTAACCTAACTAAGAATATTCTAGTAGGTGCGGCAGGGTTGCGTGTTAGCGCCAACATTATTTACCACGTATATGAACGGGCTCATCAATTTTAAAAAAAAATTTTTTTACAGAGTTTTATATAGCGCGAACTAGACCCGAACTGAATCGGGTATCAGAGCGCTTTACATAGCACCAGTTACGTTACATGAGGACACGCATTCATTTTAGGCACGGGGAGATTAAGTGATTTGCCCAGAATCACAGGAGGTTTTTGGCGTTGTTACCGAGACTCGAACCCAGATCCCCAGGTCTGAGGTCGAGCGCCCTAGCCGTTAGGCCAGCTCCTCTCCCCTTAATGATCTCTATGATTGTGGTGGAGACCCACCAAAATTAGCTGGTAAACAAATCCCTGGTCTTCTATTTGCAGATGAAACCCTACTTATCTCGAAAGCCCCAATGGGAATTCAGAAAGTGCTAACAATGTTTGCAGCAGCCTGTAAAGAGCGGGGTTTGGAAATTAATTGTACCAAAACAAAGTTTATGGTTTTCAATCCCTACAAGTCAATTAAGGGGAAAGTGAGGCTTGGAATTCAACAACTAGATGAGGTTAAGGTGTTTGATTATTTGGGCGTTAGAACTAGGGAGAACCTGAATTGGACTTCCCAAATTCAGAAGAGCGTCCTTTCATTGCAATACGTGGAGAGTACAATAGTAAAGAAAGCCAAAAAATCTCCCTACCACCCAATATCCCCAATCTTAGAAATTCACCGGGCTAGAGGGTATGCCACAGCCTTGTATGGGGCGGAACTGTGGGAGATGGAGCACCTGAACCAGCTATAAGTAGCTGAAAACAACTTTTTAAGAGCAATCTTAAACCTCCCACGGAACACACCGTTAATACCACTATGTCTGGATCTTGGGTTAAGGTCCATTAGCCACATAGCTGTCCTTAAAGTGTTAATGTTTTGGATAAGACTTTAGACCTGTAACACTCAGATACCAGTAAAGGAGGCAGTGGAGGAGTTACTAATGCTCCAAAGGCAAACAGGGTGACTAATTTGGTTTAGGAAAGTAAGGCAAGGCTTTATAAATTGAGGCTGGGATTCATGTAGGATGATCAACAGTCTATCACAAAAAGAATGGGTTACCAGCTCAAAAAAAGGTACTGGGATCTTGTTGATCAATTTTGCACTGAAACCAGAACACCTAGCACTTTAACCATTCGATTCCTAGATTTTAAAAGTTGTTTTAAGTTTGATTCCTATATGGATGATGTTGAACCACCTCAGGCATGCGCACTTTATATACAGTTTAGAATTGGGGTACTCCCATTGAATGCCTTGAAAAGCAGAGCTTAGCTTTGCGTCAAAGCTGTTTCTGTAAACAGAGCTGTAAAGTATGCGGTTATCTCGGTCATACTTACAATGCCTTTACCCCACTTGTGTTTTATTTGTATTCCTCCCTTGGTTCTGCTCCCGTGCTCCGGGTCCTGCCTTCCAGCCCTTTGTGGCCTCTGTCGTATGTCTGTGTGATATGTTTGTGTGTGAGCGTTTGTCTGCATTTGTTTAAGCTTCTGGTGTGTGTTTGTGTGCATGTTACCATGTGTGTTTGCGCACACGCCTGTGTGTCTGTTTATATGTTTGAATGTATGCATTTTGTCTGTAGCTGCTGGCAGTAACCTAGCGGGTAGGCAGAAGCAGTGACAGACATGATGAAGAGCAGAGCTCATTGACAAACCTACGGGCCGGGAAAGGGCTGGCTGCCATAGAGGCTGAGCACAGAGTGAAAACACTGGGAGCTGCTGCAGAGCCCTCTACACAAGACATCCTACAGTCTTGCACAAATAATGCAACCCCCTCACACCTGTGAACATGTCCCATCCAAAGTTAAATGCCAAGCATGTCACGCTTTTAGCACACTGCTGGCACTATCAGACTTCTTAAAAAAATATATACATATATATTATATATACATATACATACATACATACATACATATACGGTTTGACCTTTAGCCCCTCTATACTTTTTTGAGATTTTACTTTGTAATGCTACCTATTTAATCTATTTCATTCCTTGTTCACCTGCCAACCTTTATAATGTACTAAATTGCAGTGCAAAGATTTTTTTAAGTTTGAAGTCACTTTAGATATGCAGATTCTATTACTTTCTTCTTAGTAATCAAAAAGCACCTCAGCTTCCTTATACAGCTGAAGCAACAAAATTGTATATTTTTAAAAATGATTTATCAGCATACTGATTTCATCAGGTTTTATCATTTCCAAGATAGCGCCTGAAGTGAATTGCTCCGTTACACTTTCTAAGCTACTCACTAGATTCCATCTTTATATTATGAAACACGAGCTCCCTGTTTTAGGTTGGAAGCGTTTTTCATTGATCTGTTTCATCTAAATTCTTCTCCTCCCTTTCTGACTGGTTTCACCTACTAAGTTGATGATTAAGTATTCCCTCATGCTGACATTTGGATCGCGGCTGTGACAAGTCCACCTTTACCAGCCCCCCTTGCATAACTTCATACCATAAGTTATCGCATATTTTTGTCAGGACATTTTTTACAGTCTTTAAATTATTTATACGTGTCCTCCTTTGGCTATTTTTTTCAGCGTGTTGGTACATTGAGAATGCACCAGAAAGATTAAAAATGCACTAAAAAGCTCTTGCAGCATCTTGCCACATATTTATATCTTTTGCCTGCTCCACACATCTTCGTGGTGTTTTGAAGATAAGTGTGCCAACTACGGTTTCTGATCCTGCTTCTTTTCCCTCAAAAACTCAATTTCGAAAAAAAAACGCATTTTCTCTTCTTGAATTGTCTTGCTATTGCACAAACAATAAAAAAAAATAACTAAGGTGAGTTTTTCCACACCAGCAAGAGGTGGTGGTATAATACAACATGTGCTCTACTGAAAGTAGGCAGACAGGGCCACCATTAATTAATTACATAACACAAACCATAAATCCAATCCACACCGCACAATTCCGCATCATGCCACACAATTCAACAGCACACCACATAACTGAACTGCAATACATACCACAACACAACCATTCCACATAATTACACTTCATGACACACAGTCCCACTCCACGTAATTCCAGTACTTTCACAACCACATAATTGCTATACAAACTATTCCACTGCACACCATGCCATTTAATTTCCACACAAATACACTACATGCCACACAATTCACCCCACAAATTCCACATCTAACTTTCAATTCAACCCACATAATTCCACTCCAAACCACATACATCCAAACCCCTCCAAACCAAAACACATAGATAAAAGACATCGCCATTCACAATGCCAATAGATCTAACTCTTGCATACACAGACCTATTGCATTGCAAATGCTTGTTTATTTGTAATGTCTACATGCACCAATTACTGCTGCTTCGTTTTATTAGTTTGAAGGGGAATTCAAAAGATTTCCTGCAAAATGCACTTTATACTACAGAACTGCAAATCTAATTGGCTTAAAAAGGCAGAAAAGTAGTTTTCTTTATGAGAATAGTTTTATAAATGAAAATAGAATGCATACAAATGTGTGTTGCTGTCCCGAACATAGGCAGAGATATTCTACTGATTTTGATAATGAACGAAAATTCAATTTTGAAAAATTCTGTGCCGAAATGAAACGCTTCCCCTTTTTATACAGAAATAATGCACAGACATATTGACAATGCAATGTGCCAAACCACACAACTTGTGTGCTAAACCGCAGTGGTCGTTTGCAGGTGTACGTCTGCTTACTGGCACTACAAATGATGGGAGTGAGTTCACGATTGTAGAATACATATAGTGATTGTCTTTTCATTCCACAACTTTTTTGTGTGTCCACCTAGTTCTGCTTGAGAAAAGTTATCTTGAGAACACTAAAGAAGAGCAAACATATGATTTTTATGCTCTTAAATTAATAAATTGTAGGGGTTAAGCGGAGCACTAGAACCATCTGTTCTGCCTACCTTGTGGAATCCGGGGAAACAATTCATTTAGGCTGGTGGGAGCAGCGCCTCAACTGTTGTGGAATTTACAGAAAACAACCCTTTATTCCTGGAACATCTTCCGCGTAGACTTACCTGTATCAGTGCAAGATGAATTTCCAGCTCTGCAATTCTCCTTCCTATACAACTGCGGAGACCATAACCAAAAGGGATGGATCCAAAGTTGTCCACTCGGTCCATGTTGCCTCTCCTCAGCCAGCGTTCTGGTCTGAACTCTTGCGCTGCTGAGAAATACTCTTCCTCAAAGGATGTAGAATAGTGGCACATAGCAAGCTGGGTCTGGGGCGGGAGCAAGTGACAGAAAAGAAGAAACCAAACAAAAATGACAGTGAATTCATTGTGCTCAGAAATAATGGCAATACAGCTTTTATGGATTTCCAATATGGGAAGATTTACGACTTTTGTAGTCTCATCTATTTTTTCACTGCTTATGAAGCAGTACACACAAATCCATGGCCTCTACACGCTATTCATTTTGATTTCATTTTTCAACAGCTTTATTCGACAATTTACAGTCATAAAAGCATTTACAAGAATACAAATAGAATCGTATATATAAAATAGCTGTCGATAGAGAAGCATACATTGGGTAAATATCAAAAAAACTACTTCATTTGTGCTTTTTGTACATTTCATAGGTAAAAAAATGGAGTTACATACCCCAAGGCAGACCCCCCCTTAAAAGGCTCTTAGTGATATATCTAGACGGTGTCGTAAATTCACGTAACATAAAACATTAAAATCTCCTTAGAGAATTTCCTAAAACGGTTCAAATATGTACAAAACACACCACATTCTTATATACAAGTGGCAATTAACTTGTACCTTCTTGCGCTTAATTACTTTTGGGACTTAGCGGGTGGTGCTCGCTATCAAGCCCTACACTGCTTAATGGTAAACTGGATAGTTTGAATCACGCCAGTTTTTAATCCCACTCTGGGATATTAGGCGAGCCCTCAATGCCCATGTCCACCCTAAGAATTTTGCCATGGCTATTACTATAGGCGGTGAGGTATGAGTCCGCAGGATGCGTTCGGCTTCAGCTGCCCGTCTACTGCCAAGGAGTTTACAAATTGGAAGCAGCCAGACCCGACGCGGGGCAGCGTAAGCGGTGCAAACAAAAAGGAGGTGAGGCAGAGATTTGTTACAGGACCTACATCCCGGACAAGTAGATACTGCTTGATTGGTCCATTTTACAGTAAATAATCTCACTGGGAGTGAGCCCACCCTAAACTGAAAATACAATTTGTGGTCTAATGGTTTTGTAATTAGATCCCAGTAAGTTTCCAACTTCGGAGTGGCTTTATGATCCAAGAATCGGCTTGTGAGGGTGAATGACTCACTTTGCCTAATGTTATTATCCCGGAACCATTCCCAATACTTGGCCTTCAACACCTCTTTGGTTGGAAAGTTTGCATTTTCAGGATACGCCCACATTGAAGCCAAACCTATATCGGATAGAAGGTCTCTGACCGCCCATAGCCATTTAATACGATGTGAAACGTCCGCCCTTATTATTTCTGAGAAACCTTTCGCATAGCCTGCGAGCTCTGGTGTAGTCCAGAGTCTCCTCCAGTAGAGGATGGGACGAAGTTTGGCTACTGCTGCAATCGTTTTTTTTCCCTAAGTCAATTAATAATGCGCTAGTTGGAGTGCTCAGTGGCACTCTAGTAATGTTTCTTAGAAACCTATTTCTGTAGAGGTAAGGGTTACAAGATTCTCACACTCCCAAAGTTCCAAGCCATATAGGGCTGAACTAATGGCTTTCAAGTTATACATTTCTAAGACTGGGCTGATGGGCTTAGTGTACGATAGATTATATTCTTGGTGCAGGATCCCTGATACTGCCTGTGTTTAAAGGAAGCTAATTCCACCTGATAGTCCCACTTCATATTATCTTGGAAGTTCACCCCTAAATAGGTGAACTCCTTCACCAAATCTAGTGGCCTGTCATTCATACAAATGTCCCCTTTGAAGGCCCTATGTGCATTAAATGCCATTAGCTTTGTCTTTGACACATTGACCTCCAAGCCCTTCTGCGAACAGAAACCCTCAAACGTTTTAGGGCTTTCTGAAGCCCGCTAGGGGTCTTGGACAGGATCAATGTGTCATCGGCAAACATCAATATAGGCACTTTATCACCAGCTAATGTGGGTGCATCAGATGGTATTCCACTCATGTAATCAACTATCCCATTATTATATAGTGAGAATAGCGCAGGAGCCGTGACGCAGCCTTGTCTCACGCCTCTTTCTACTGGGAATAATGCAGTAATTTCACCCTGCCCACCCCATCTAATTTGTGCACTGTTATCCTCATGTAGTCCAACGATCAAAGTCAAGAGCTCAGGTGGGAGCCCTAACTCTGGTAAGGTTAGCCATAACTTCGTGCGGGGGACGAGGTCGAATGCTGCCTTAAGATCTACAAAGGCGGCATAAAGGCTTCCCTTTCCTAACGTCACAATCTTCCAGTATATCAAAACAAATCGAAACACCTGGTCGATGGTACTAAGGAACGCGCGTAACCCAGCTTGTAGTGGGAACAAAACCTCAAACTCCTAAATCCATTCCTGCACTCTATTAAGCACCAGCCTCCCAATTATTTTCTGGAGACAATCGATTAGGCTGATGGGCCTATAGTTCCCCGGACTTGATTTGTCCCCTTTCTTATAAACAGGGATAATCTCAGCATTCTTCCAAGAGTCGGGTATATGGGCTCCTTGGGAAATGGTATTCGACAACAAAAGGATGTACCGGCAACATCTGTCTTTCTCGTATAGAAAGATGTCCCCTGGTATGCCATCCGGCCATGGTGCCTTTCCGGCCAATACAGATTTAAGTGCGGTCTCTACCTCAGCCTTAGTAAATGTTTCATTGGGATATAGTGCACTTGTAATTTCCCCCTCTCCTTTTGGTAGGGTTGAGGCATATTGGGGTTTAAAATAATTCACACAATCAGATTGAGAAACTTGATTTTGGGGACGCTCAGCCTGTCCCTCATTGGACCATTTGTAAACGTTCCAGAATTGTTTGGGGTTTTCATGGCACAGGCGTCCCTTAATTCCTGCCATCTTTTATCATCCCATCATTTCTTAGCTTTTGATTGGGTACCCCTATAGATGTCCTCGCTTCATGGACCTTTATGGGGTCAACCCCTTTGATGGCTTCCCCTAGGGCCTGGCATGCCACCCGACAACCTGCGTTATACCATTGCCCCTCTTTCAATATGGGTGCCCTAGGATTCTTCCCCTGCTTAAAGAAATAGGTGCGTAGGAGTTTTAAAAAAGTGTTATGTATACCTATTGTGTTTGCTAGATCTCTTTTTTCCTCTACATTGGCCCCTAATTCATTTGTAGCATAATCCATGCTCTGAAGGACATTATCTAGTAAGGCAGGCGACTCTATTAACCTTACCCAATTGAGCCGCCTTAGCTCATTAGTTGGAACAACCTCACCTAGGTGATGCCCATCCCTAGGTTGAGAACCCGTCGTTTGACAGTTCAAATCCAAGGTTCCACATAGTGGGTTATGGTCGCTTTCTAGCCTGTCTATTACCTTCATGTCCACCACCAGATGCCATAGACCCAGGCTCACAAGAACATAATCTATTCTGCTAGCGTGATAGCCATTGTTAAAGGTATTAGCTCCATGTCTATCTGATTTAGTATGCCCAATTAAAGCCTGTAAACCCTGTTCCATACAGATATTGTTTAATTGAATGGCCACATCTGTCCATCTCCTTATATGATTTAACTCTAGCGATGGAACACCCCATTTACTATCTTCTACTTCTGTCCAGTAGCCATCTTCCGTAGGAAGGGGTTCAAACATTGTATTGAAGTCCCCCGCTATTAGTATATTTGAGACACCTGATTGCATGTCCAGGAGGTCCTCGAGAGCCGCTAAAACTCTCGACCTTTTCCCTCTTGTTCCCCTGACATAGATGTTATATATGTCTATTGTTAATTGGTCACACATGGTCAATCTAATGTCCTGTATGTCTTGGCTCTGTGTTGGGAGAACCGGAATAACAGCCTCAAGCTCTTGGCGAACCCATATAGTCAGTCCTCCTGAGGGCCTCCCTTTTGCTCCCTTATTTGCAGCTACAGAATGATTCAAATACCCAACACAAAACTGGGGTGATTCGGCCCAAGTTTCTTGAAAGAGGCATATGTCATATGCCTCTATGAATACATACCACTCCTGAGAGCACATCTTTGTACTAAGTCCTGCAATGTTCCAGCTCAGAATTCGATTTACGCTGTTCCCTCTTGCATCCCTTTGGAAAAGGTTTTCATCAAACAGTCAAGGAACACACACAGGCAGTAATGATGTGCATTTTAATCAGATGTGCTACTGTTCAATGCCATATAGTTCCAGGCATCAGCTCAGAGCAACAACATCACCTAAATAAGCTGGGCATCGCTGGGAGATGCTTCAGTTCCAGCAGATTTCACCTTCTAAGAGGCTTTTGGGTATTAGTGCTTTGACAAACTAGAAAGGTACAGTGTAAAGAGCAAATATGAAATTTGCTTGGCATTAGTCTGGCTTGCTATCACTGTCATGGGTCTTCAGTACTACCAGTGTGCAAATTCAATAAAGTTAAGACAGTCAGTAAGAGGACAAAAAGCAGCACACATATTCTTTGTGGTATGTTATGAGGCTTCAGGCAGCAAACCTTATGTTACATAACAATCTAAACTCACCTTTGATGAAAAAGCAATGCGCCACCATTTCAAGAAAGAGTTGATTTGCACCGCCAAGCTCTGGGCTGAGGTTTTCAATTAAAGCTCGCAACAAAGTGGCCAATATAGTATTTTAGCGTCTCCTAAGTGTTTTCCTTTTGAAATGGCGAGGACATGATAGCAGCACACTTGATGTTTGAAACACAAATCATAATGTCCATTAACTGTCTAAGGAAACACGATCTAACAATATGTTCTACCAATCTCTTTCCATAACCTCCATGTACATTTTATTTGTCTTAGAAAAATGTAAATGCTGCTGAAGGCAAATTGTTGTTTAGAATGTTACGTTTTTCTGATTGAAGAGTTAATTGTAGACGTTTTACTAGCAGGGGCTGCCCTTTTTCCTGTTTTTCATGAGGATTGAGCCAAGTTCATGCCTTTGTTTGCTCTTGACATTGTTTAAATTAAAGTGCAACAGTGTTCAATTTGGTGGATCCAAATGTCAGTTTCCAAGTGTTGCTCACTAGCATCAAATGCTTTTTATTTGCCTGTTTGTTTTGTCCAATACCCAATATGATCGTAGTTAGTGTTTTGATTTTTTCTTATACTATCGTCCACCTCCCCACTTTGGTCATTTTAGTTGTGATGGCAGACCAGCACACATGACTGTGGGCACTACGGGCTTCACTGCAGCAACACAGACACATTTAATAGACAAAGAAGTACAAAAATGCAGCTTGAGAGCTTTGTGGGACACTTAAATTGATCAAATACAGAAGCTCGGCATAACAGCACTAAAGAAGACATAATGCATCAGTATTTAATTGTGCAGTAGGGCAGTATTTATAATGGGGTCAATCTCAAAGGATCTGAGGAGCTTGCAAACTTGTGCATGTGATTAACATACACTTTGTGTTTTCATGCCACCCAATGGGTTTCCAGTGCAGAAGCATGACCAAATCCTGAAACTAATGCTCCAGAGGTCGAATGTTGCCCAATGTTAGATGTAAGTAGCTCCTCTTTTGCAGCTGTATGTGAGCTGCATATACAATAAAAGCTATTGATATTTATAAAGCACGAGGGGTTGCTGCGGCTTTGTATGGGGCGGAGTTGTGGGGCTCCACAAACCTGGAGGCATTAGCCAAGGCAGAAAGTAAATTCTTGAAAGAACTCTTGGCACTCCCATCGAGCACACCGACCGTCCCAGTGCTTCTTGATTTGGGCTGCAAATCAATCGCGGACCAGGCGCGATTACGGCCTCTGCTCCTATGGGCCCGCCTGCGGAGGGTCCCGGAGCTAGCCTCCTATGCAGCAGGTCTGTCCGAGGTAATTGCTATGGAGGGATGGCAACGAATTAAATGGCTAAGGGACATCAAGAGCCTATTGGTGGAGCTGGGTCTGGAAGATTTCTGGGTTACTCGCTCTGCTCCTCCGAAAGCCACCTTGAAGAAGCTATATTGGGATTGGATAGCCACCAAACTCATTCGCAATCCACGCCACTGCAATTCGACCGCAGCATTCCTGAGAATCAAAGACGTGGTTGCTTACGAGCCTTATCTGGACCTTATCATCACTCCCCTGGATAGGGCTCTTTACTTCAAACTCAGAGTGGGCACCTTGCCTTTGGCCAACTTGGTGTCCAGGTGGAGATCTTCATCTTCCCAGTCCTCACCTTTTTGTGCCATGTGCTCGACACGGGTGGAGACGGTGGCACATTTTTTCTTCGAGTGTCCTGACTATTGTGCTACAAGGAGGTGTTGGCTAACACCATTGTGCAGGCTCTGAGGCACACGACAGCATCTGGTGGCCCTTCGCATTTTACTGACTGACACATCCCCCCTTATTGTCTGTGGTGTTTCAAAGTTTTTAAAATGGGCTTGGGTGAGCCGAGCTAAAAGGCTTTCTATTTCAATTTAATTCTCTTTTTAACTATTTATTGTATTTTACCTGACTATTTTAGTAATCATAAATGTATGTTACCATAAGCCTGAAAATGTATTTTTGTATGTATCGCTTTTAAGATATTTACGTATCGAAATAAAGCTTTTACAACCAATAAAAGCAAAACTACAAAAAACAGAACTTGAATAGTAAAAATGTACTGGACAATCTACTCATGCCAGACATTAATCAGCTTGAGAGCTGTTCTCCCACAAGCAGTCCTAAAATGGGTCCCTGGAAGGTACCCGATAGGCGGAAAAACTTTCTGCAAACCTGCGTTTTGTAGAAATACATTGTGGCAGGCAAGGATGCTCATTTTAGCACTGGCACAACAATACTTTTTGTACTCCTCATAACCAGAGAGAAAACGTATATCAAATCACAGTATCTCATCAAGCCTTGGTGATCTAAAAGCCTAACGTGATTAGGCATTGAATGAAAACTAATTAATTCAACAGCTGCTTTTGAAAAGATGTATCAACTATATATGTACACTAATTGTATCCCTCCTTCCGAACCCCACTCCATTCATCTCTTGGCGTTCTGAAGCATTCTGCAAGCAACACGCAGCACCTAGAATTCACCAACAATTTAAGTAGAAGGTGTACATCAATATTCAGAGTCTATTTTCTCCTGCCCCTGAGCTTTTATGGCAACAATATTAACTCATTATCTTATATGTATCCTTTGTTCTGAGTCTTATATCCATGATTGAGCTCTCTCCTACCTCTTCTGCATACTCATGGTGTTCTGAACAATTGGTGTTATTATCCACCTCAATGGTATGTCTTTTACTAACCGTGGATGGTCAGAAGGACCAGCTCCACACTATAGAGATCCATGATCACGTCCTCCAAGTTACAACTGAATTCTCCTGCAGGCTCTCAAGCCATTTTGGCATGGTGGCTATGGCTGTTGATACCAGAGGGGTGCAATTTATTGTCCCCCTTTGGAGCCAAACGAGGCTTCTAAATGCAACTGTGAATTATGGAATTAAATCTTGTGATCCTTTAGAAGAAGAGAACTCAGGCCCCTGAGCCCCCTTAGATTGGAGAATTACAAACAACAACCCATCCATTTATTGGTTTTTCGGACAATGCATTTTTCTTGATACTATTGAAAAGTGTAGACACTACTGTAAAGTATGCCATTTCACTCGCCTTTGTTCTTAAGCTCCATTGCATTGCATTGTCCCTTTTATACAGTGCTCTACTACTTTTTTGCCAGGTTGGCGCTCTGTAAGCCACTTACATACAAAGGCATTCAAAAACCATGAAAAAGTAAGCAGAGTGTTTAAAAATGTGCCAGCGGAGTGCCTTCCATTTAACATTTTATAATGCTGTAACGATTATGTTAATTTGATAGACAGAATGAACTTGTCTGGCAGGAAATTCATCATGTGTATCTAAAAAATAATGGAGAAATGATTTGCATGAACATCGAGCTTTAGGCTAGTTTCCTTTAAGTGAAAAAGTGCTAAATTGTTCTTCGACGTCATTTAGCTTACATACCTTACAAAACTGTAAATGCAGAACTCAGCAATGTGTTCCTCAAGCCCCCTCTGGGGACAATAAGCTAATCTCCTGTGTGTGCACGAGCACGAGTTTGGTACTCACGCACTTTACAGTGACATGTAACATTCTTTACCGTCTTAAAATGGACACTTCTACCAAATCTCTCGTTTATACATAAAAATCAGTCCTTGCTGACAACAGCAGCCCCTAACCTATTCCCTCAAGCACCGCGAAACCGAGGCTTCCATTCTGATATTCAGAGAGTTCCGTCAGCACTCCAGGTGCAGCTTCATGTCGCGAGCACTCCAGGTGCAGCTTCATGTCGCGCGCACTGCGGGTCCCGCCAGCACTCCAGGTGCAGCTTCATGTCGCGCGCACTTCGGGTCCCGTCAGCACTCCAAGTGCAGCCTTAGGCAGTGCGCATCTCCGGTCCCGTCAGCACTCCCGGTCCAGTTTCATGTCGCGAGCACTTTGTTCCCGTCAGCAGTCCAGGTGCAGGTTCATGTCGCGCGCACGGGTTTCGGAATGCTGCTCAGGAAGCCAGCTGCATACACTGATCAAAGCCCTTTCATGCCACTCCCGACTCAACAACGGAAAAAAAGGCCTGGCACAATGGCCGGCTTGTTGCATTTCGGTTTTTTGAATGGCGCTTGGAATCATTCCATGTCTACAGGAAAATTCATTGTACTAGGCATGCTATGTATGCAAAGCAACCTCGCAAGAATGAGATTTAAAAAAAACGTCCTGTGGGTCTGAAGCCTGATAATTACCACCTACTGCGCCTCTCCTAAGCACCGAGAATGTTGGTTCACCTTTCAAAACGCAAGGAGATATCAAAGGCCTGGCTAGTCTTTAAACTCTCCTTCAGGCTCACAATTCAGATGTCTTTGTGTCACTATTCTTTTATGTCGCTAAACGAAATGTTTGCCATTGACTGCAACATTTTCATTGGTTAAAAATAAAACAGGGCATTCCTTTCCCTGTTTTCACTTTGCTTCATCGTGAGCTACTTACTGTACAGAGACGTGAGGGGTCACATTAATAGCCTTACAAAATTGCCTTTATTCACGAGGACATTAGAATCAATAAACGTGTGTCAATTTTTAAAAATCCAACACTCGTGGCATCAGAAATAAGAAAAGGCTGCATTTTACCATTTTGACCTGGTGGCCTCTCCATCACCGTTCCGCCTGGCCACAGTGATGGCTGCCCAGCCCTTTTAAGGGTGGTGTGACTGTTACTTGATTTCCCTGCCTAGCACGGAATGTGAGTCACGAGGGCCCTGAGCAGGAAAAGCTAACATTTGGCAAAACAAGCATGGAAAAAAATTATTATGCATCAGGGGCATTTGGGTTTTGTTTTGCTGAAATATGCACCTACTTCAGGAGTCTGCTTCAGTAAAACAAAACATTAACGCTGTGACTAAAAATACCCATGGTACCCACTCGACATTCACCAATGCCCAGAATTTCCAATGCACAGACAATGTAGCTAAGAAACAGTTAGCTGACAGGCAAGCAGGATCTTTAATATGGCAAGCAGTGCCCTGCCAGGGGAGTGCGGCCAGGAACAGTTCTGTGAGAAAAGGGGTGATAGGTCCCGGTCCCTTACTGGCCGTTAGTTTTGGAGCTTTTCTTGTTACAACACTTGCCCTTGACAGGGGAAAACCCCTAACTCCCTAAACATTGACGACTTTCAAAGTGGTTGTCTGATTTATCATACTATTTCAGGAAAAAATTCCAATAAACCAGGATTCATGGTGATATTTCTTTATATACAGTGTTGTCACTCTTTCTGTGAGGTTGAGCAAAGAAGACACTGACAGGCAACATGTGTTTCACCCCTTTACATGCCCATCCGGCCTGGGGCTTCCTCAGGGCTGTACATACAGGCACAGTAATCAACAAAGAGAGTGTGTTTTCACATAACGGGGAAATACATGACAAAGTTATAGTCAAAAGAAGAAAAGAGAAGGAAAGCAACAGGAATAACAAGGAAATGCAAACAGGAATGTGAGTAATTATACAAACCATGTAAAAATATCAACCCAAAGTGAGAGAGCGAAAAGAAGAAGAAGAATGAGGAATAAAAATTGAAAAGGCAAAAAGCACATAAAGTGATTAACAATAATGGTTATGCCGTGTTAATAGGCATCAGTACGGATCAATAAATGTTCACGATTCATGAGATTATAATACACACAGTTATACATGGACAACATATTAATTAACGGAGAAAGTTGACGAGCCCGGGTTACGCTCCTACGTGCCACGAGCGGTACCAGACCTGAAGACATTTTTGGCAGCCTACGCAGCACCCCTACATACATTCCTACTCCCTGCTGACGAGAGGCAACAACCTCGAAACACGTGTCCAGGGATGGCCAACGCGATTGATTTTTTCCTCAAGACCCAGGCAGAGGCGTACCCGCTGATGCTGACTTCAAGGACCACAACGCTTTGGGGCTACACGCTGGTAGGATAAGTAGTGAGCGACCCCTTGGACTTACTTTTACATTCAGGCTCCCTTGAGCCGGTGGGGCTGACGAGCCCGGGTTACGCTCCTACGTGCCACGAGCGGTACCAGACCTGAAGACATTTTTGGCAGCCTACGCAGCACCCCTACATACATTCCTACTCCCTGCTGACGAGAGGCAACAACCTCGAAACACGTGTCCAGGGATGGCCAACGCGATTGATTTTTTCCTCAAGACCCAGGCAGAGGCGTACCCGCTGATGCTGACTTCAAGGACCACAACGCTTTGGGGCTACACGCTGGTAGGATAAGTAGTGAGCGACCCCTTGGACTTACTTTTACATTCAGGCTCCCTTGAGCCGGTGGGGCTGACGAGCCCGGGTTACGCTCCTACGTGCCACGAGCGGTACCAGACCTGAAGACATTTTTGGCAGCCTACGCAGCACCCCTACATACATTCCTACTCCCTGCTGACGAGAGGCAACAACCTCGAAACACGTGTCCAGGGATGGCCAACGCGATTGATTTTTTCCTCAAGACCCAGGCAGAGGCGTACCCGCTGATGCTGACTTCAAGGACCACAACGCTTTGGGGCTACACGCTGGTAGGATAAGTAGTGAGCGACCCCTTGGACTTACTTTTACATTCAGGCTCCCTTGAGCCGGTGGGGCTGACGAGCCCGGTTACGCTCCTACGTGCCACGAGCGGTACCAGACCTGAAGACATTTTTGGCAGCCTACGCAGCACCCCTACATACATTCCTACTCCCTGCTGACGAGAGGCAACAACCTCGAAACACGTGTCCAGGGATGGCCAACGCAATTGATTTTTTCCTCAAGACCCAGGCAGAGGCGTACCCGCTGATGCTGACTTCAAGGACCACAACGCTTTGGGGCTACACGCTGGTAGGATAAGTAGTGAGCGACCCCTTGGACTTACTTTTACATTCAGGCTCCCTTGAGCCGGTGGGGCTGACGAGCCCGGGTTACGCTCCTACGTGCCACGAGCGGTACCAGACCTGAAGACATTTTTGGCAGCCTACGCAGCACCCCTACATACATTCCTACTCCCTGCTGACGAGAGGCAACAACCTCGAAACACGTGTCCAGGGATGGCCAACGCGATTGATTTTTTCCTCAAGACCCAGGCAGAGGCGTACCCGCTGATGCTGACTTCAAGGACCACAACGCTTTGGGGCTACACGCTGGTAGGATAAGTAGTGAGCGACCCCTTGGACTTACTTTTACATTCAGGCTCCCTTGAGCCGGTGGGGCTGACGAGCCCGGGTTACGCTCCTACGTGCCACGAGCGGTACCAGACCTGAAGACATTTTTGGCAGCCTACGCAGCACCCCTACATACATTCCTACTCCCTGCTGACGAGAGGCAACAACCTCGAAACACGTGTCCAGGGATGGCCAACGCGATTGATTTTTTCCTCAAGACCCAGGCAGAGGCGTACCCGCTGATGCTGACTTCAAGGACCACAACGCTTTGGGGCTACACGCTGGTAGGATAAGTAGTGAGCGACCCCTTGGACTTACTTTTACATTCAGGCTCCCTTGAGCCGGTGGGGCTGACGAGCCCGGGTTACGCTCCTACGTGCCACGAGCGGTACCAGACCTGAAGACATTTTTGGCAGCCTACGCAGCACCCCTACATACATTCCTACTCCCTGCTGACGAGAGGCAACAACCTCGAAACACGTGTCCAGGGATGGCCAACGCGATTGATTTTTTCCTCAAGACCCAGGCAGAGGCGTACCCGCTGATGCTGACTTCAAGGACCACAACGCTTTGGGGCTACACGCTGGTAGGATAAGTAGTGAGCGACCCCTTGGACTTACTTTTACATTCAGGCTCCCTTGAGCCGGTGGGGCTGACGAGCCCGGGTTACGCTCCTACGTGCCACGAGCGGTACCAGACCTGAAGACATTTTTGGCAGCCTACGCAGCACCCCTACATACATTCCTACTCCCTGCTGACGAGAGGCAACAACCTCGAAACACGTGTCCAGGGATGGCCAACGCGATTGATTTTTTCCTCAAGACCCAGGCAGAGGCGTACCCGCTGATGCTGACTTCAAGGACCACAACGCTTTGGGGCTACACGCTGGTAGGATAAGTAGTGAGCGACCCCTTGGACTTACTTTTACATTCAGGCTCCCTTGAGCCGGTGGGGCTGACGAGCCCGGGTTACGCTCCTACGTGCCACGAGCGGTACCAGACCTGAAGACATTTTTGGCAGCCTACGCAGCACCCCTACATACATTCCTACTCCCTGCTGACGAGAGGCAACAACCTCGAAACACGTGTCCAGGGATGGCCAACGCGATTGATTTTTTCCTCAAGACCCAGGCAGAGGCGTACCCGCTGATGCTGACTTCAAGGACCACAACGCTTTGGGGCTACACGCTGGTAGGATAAGTAGTGAGCGACCCCTTGGACTTACTTGATTTATTGTATATGTTTGTGAATACTGATACCACGACTTGTTATTCCTTTCTTTTTGTTCTCTTGAAAAACATTAAAGTTTTTTAAAAAAATGAAAAGGTAGTTACAAATGGCTATTTTTTTCAGCTCAATTTCAATATTGTTTAATACTTTCTATAGGAAAACCTTTAAGGATCTACACAACTGACCCCTTGCTGAATTCAGAATTCTGTCTACTGTTCAGAAATATATATAACTTTCCAGGAACATTATCTGTTTCATACCCATTTCTACCACTAACTGGTGGGAGTTGGAAAGCACAAAAAGTAGGAATAATATGCTTTGTCCCATTAAATTGCAAAAACCGTGTAGGAATAGTTGGTTTTCTGACAAAAGTCTGCCTCTCCCTGAAAGCTGAGAAGATTGTGATTTTAGCACCACAAGCCCTTCACAGATACAAGTTACATGTAAAAAAACAGATGTTTTCTTCTGCAGCACTTTTTTCCCATGTTTACCCCAAAACCCAACGTCAGCTGTATTTTAGCTAATTTCTCAGTCCCCTCCAGGCGAATCCACAAGCTCTGGGTACCTTTTTAATCCTAAGGAAGTTGTAAAAAAAGGACGCAAGTGTGGTATGGATACTGTATGTGGACAAAAAGTTGCAGGGGCCTAAGTGCGAACTACCTCAAATAGCCAAAAATAGGCTTAGCACAGAGGGGTTAATAGTTAAATTCCTCAGTGCTTCATTTCTCCACCTCTGCACCATGTGTCATAAATCTGACTAGAGCACTGACTCCAGCACTGCTCATTATCAGGCTCCATTATCACCAGCCTGTAGATAATAATGTAAAATAAACACAGCCTTTCCTTAACTTTAAAATAACAATTTGACCATGTGATTTTTCAAAAACGAACTTAAGGCTTTGAGCTAATCTGAAGGTGTCAATGAACTAATGGTAGCTTGATCAGCTGGTTGGAGACACCTGATCTAAAGTAATAACAAGGGAACAACACATAATTTTGTAGTAAAGAACGTAGAAGGGAGACAATGCTGTTTTATTCAAGTTACAGCTAACAATTGGCATTGTTTGGATTTAAAAGATTGTGTTCCATTTACCTTTCATAAATAAACGGATGACAAAACAGCGGACAATGGTCAGGGCCAGCAGAATTGTGTATATTTGTGGATACACGTTTTACTGTGTAGTTATAGATTTGCCACGCTTGCCGCATATTTTGCCACGTAATTTTCTGACTTCAATGGAAATGTTGCTTCTACCACAAATGGAACAAAATAATGCTGCCAGTGAGCGTGCTACATAGTTTGCTTTTCATGCTAGATAACTTAGCGAAATAATTTGTTCCTTCAAATGTATGTATATATTCCCCTTCCATTTCCACTGATTCTCTTTAGTTTGGATTCTTACAGACTGAAGGTAAGAGCAAAACTCTTCTGCATTGAACTAGGATTGAAGGATGGGTTGTGATTGTCTCGTAAAGGTGTGGACAACTCTCTTTATGCCTTAGTAGCTGTAAAGGGGAATCTTACCTTCTAGGTTTATCCCAAGCAAATGTCATCCCTTTCACAAGGCTAACATTCTAACGTCTTGCCCCGCCGGCAGTGGTCAATCAACAAACTTTTGAACTGGCCAAAATGTTTTACATTTTTTAAGACAGTGCAAATATTATACTTATCGCTGTGGTCTTTTCTCAAATTGACCCAAAGAAATCTTTAGCTTTACAAAAATAGAACAATTTTGACAATCATTAATCCAAAAAGAAAAAACCCTGAATCAACAACGTATATAAAGGTGTAGAAAGAAAGATAATTTGAAGAGAGCTGTTCTAGTGCGGTAATTGCTGGCACCGTAATTTGTAAACTGGGTTTAATCCCATCTTTGACAACTGACCAAAAATCATGTAATTTTAGACACTTTACTTAAAAATCATCCCTAAAATAATTGTAAATATGTTTAATGTAATGTAAATATATCTAAAGCAAATAGCCAATTTGTACAGTGAGAAGGTGGAAAACTACTGCAGTCAGTGACGTGGAATTCTCAAATGTTTTGTGGGATTAATTGGTGTTCACACTTTGGCCTTTAGAGCAGAATTTCTTGGACTTTGAGGGTTACAGTTCAGTTTCAGTTTATTTATGTCTTTATTTCGATTAACAAAAAAATCATAAAAGACAACATGCATCAATAAAATATATGGCCTAGCACCGTACCACAATGACCACTGTAACCAATAAACAGTAAAACCGTTAAAATAACCTAATGACTAAAATAGATAAGAGATTCATACAGTGTGATATTACCTCAGGTCATCTGTAAAACGGATCATACTTCATATAAATAGCTAAAATCACACAAATTTTACAACCGGCATAAAAGACAATAAAGGAATTTGGGCATGATACGTGTGAATTACTGTAGACTATGGCAAAGTGGTAGAAGTAGGTGCTACAGGAGGGGCAGAGACGATATATTAAGTATGGGGTTGTGTTAGCAAGCCCTCAACGTTTTCGCTCGAATGACCCCCAACCAACTCAGAAATGTAGCCACTGCTATGACAATAGGGTGATCAGTGTTGGTTTTCAAAATCATAAGAGCCTCCCTAGCTACTCTGATGCCCATGTTCTTACAAATAGGTTTCAGCCATTTGTGCCTAGGTGACCGATAGGCAGGGCATACAAAGAAAATGTGAGCTAGTGACTCAATCTCAGCTGCACAAAAAGGACATTTGTCATCCGTAGGGGGTACCAGCTTTTGGTAAACACTTTGGTAGGAAGAGAACCCACCCTGAACTGATGATACAACTTTCTGTCAGTAGGTCTTGTAATGATGTCCCAGTATGGTTCCAGTTTTGGCTCGTTTGTGATCGATAAAAACACGTGTCAAGGAGCTGCAATGGTGTTGTGTAAATTGGTGCAATCTAACCACACTCCAATAGGCTGCTTTTAAGTCATTTTTAGCGGGGAAAACTGCAACTTCTGGACACTCCTACAGTTTGCTCATCCCTATTCTAATCAGAGTGTGCTTTAGATTCCTTATCCAGTGTATTTTAGTTGTGGAACCCAACGCCCTGACTTCGGAAAAAGTTTGGGCATATGGGGAGAGCTCCAGAGTGGTCCAAAGTCTTCTCCATATATCTACCGGTCTAAACCGTGCCTGGTCCATGATTTTGTTACATCCCAAATCCAGATATAAAGGCCACAGTGGAGTAGACTGAGGAAGGCCAGTCAAAGCTCTTAAAAATTTGTTTTGGGCAGCCGCCAAGGAGGATAAGTCGTTAAAACCCCATAGTTCCGCCTCGTACAACACTGAAGAACCTACTTTAAGGTTATATCTTTTAAGTGCGGGGGATATGGGCTTAGTCTTGGAAAGCCTATGCTCTTTTAACAATGCTCCTGCAAGATGGGAATGTTTGAGTGTCAGCAGGTCAATCTGGGATTTCCAACTAAGTTTCTTCCCCAGAGTTAACCCCAAATAAGTGAAGGTGTCAGTCTGTTCCAAGGGGACATTGTTCATATGTGCCCACCCCCTCACGGCCTTTGACCTGTGGAACATCATGAACTTCGTTTTGTCCACGTTTACCTCAAGCTCATGCTCGCGGCAGAAAACCCTGAACCGCTCCAGGGCAACCTGCAGGCATTTTTGGTTCCTGTAGAGCAACAGGGTATCATCCGCGAACATGAGAAGTGGTATTTTCATTCCTGCCAGCATAGGAGCGTCAGTAGGCTGGGACCACCCTGTTAATAAAAAGTGAGAACAAGGTTGGGGCCAGTACACACCCTTGACGGAAACCCTTAGTAACCGCAAACCTTTTGGTGACATTCCCCTGCTTCCCTCATCGGGCCTGCTCGTAATTTGATTCATGCAGTTTGATCAGGATACTCAGTAATTCATTGGGCATACCCAAAGCCTGAAGGGCACTCCACAGTTTTGTGCGTGGGACTAGATCAAACGCGATCTAAAGATCTACAAAGGCCGCGTAGATCATACCACCTCCTATGGCGACTACCTTCCAATGCACAAGAACAAACCTGAACACCTGGTCAATGGTGCTTATGTGGGGACGGAACCCTGCCTGTAATGGGGTCAGAATATCCTTCTGGTCTATCCAAGCTTGTTTTCTTACTAAGGCAAGCCTGGCGACTATTTTTTGGATAGAGTCGATTAGGCTTATTTGCCTAAAGTTGCCTGGTGGTGAACGATCACCCTTCTTGTCTATAGGTAGAATTTCAGCACCGGACCATGTTTCGGGAGTAGGTGCGCCACTAGCTACTGCATTTGCAAGGAATTTTATGTAGGGAACCCAGTACTCTTGGTACAAAACAAACAGGTCAGCCGGGAAACACTCTGGCCCTGGTGCCCAGCCTTGTGGGATTGATTTTAGCACATTTTCCACCTTGAGGCGAGTAAAAGATGCACTGATATCAGTACGGGTTGGTAGATGGGAGGGACATTACAACTAGTGGCTGAAAACTGAGCCTCGAAGTGAGACACCCACACCTCTGGGGCGACATGATTTGTGGGTACTTGGGAAGTCGCTCCGCTGTCCCATTTAACAAGATGCCAAAAGTGGGTCATATTATTCTCGTTGCTTGCTACAAGCAAATCATGCCATCGAGACTCATCCCAGTCCTTCTTCGGCTGCTGCTGGGATGCCTTATACCTAAGTCTGGCTTTTCTTATGTCCCCCGTTACCTGTGATCTAATGGCCTTAGCCAATAACTTGTATGCCTCTCTACAGGTTTTGTTATACCAGGTGGCTGACTTGGTGGATAGGGCCCTTGTTTTTTTAATTGAGTTTGATAAAAAAAACTTTTTAAGCTTCCCAAACAGCTCGTTATGAACCTCTGGGATAATACGGTTAACCTCCTCCTGGGAGTCGCAATCATGTAAGATGGAGAGTGAGTGACCAATCAAGGATTTCATCTCAGCTACATCGCCCATGTTCGCCACCATCCTAGCCCATCTGAATCGCCTCATATCATTGGAGAGTACGGCCTCCACTGACCTCTCCTCAGCAACCCTAGAACCACTACCCGATAGGCCAGGAACCTTAAGGGTTAAGATTAAGATTGTGGTCACTTTCGTTCTGCTCCTGGATCTCCATGTCTAGCTTAAGGGACTTAGGGCCAGATGTAGGAGCCCTAATACCGGTCGGAAACGGCCGATTTTGGCCGTTTCCGACCGGTATTAGGGTTTTCAGATGTAGGGCATGCATTTACAGAATCGGTATTTTACCGATTCTGTATTTACCTATTCGGTAAAATACAGACTCGGTAAAATACCGATTCTGTAAATGCAGATGTAGCTGGCACATGTCAGAGTGCCACAGGGCTTTAAGAATCGGTATTTTACCACCCAATCCAATTGGGCATGTATGTGTGCCACATGGCACACAAGCCTGTACTAGGGGTGCTAGAGGATGTCAAAGTGACACCCCCTGCACCCTTGCAGGATTCGGTATTTACCGATTCGGTTAATACCGAATCGGTAATGCCCATTGATTCCTATGGGCTTCAATGCCCATAGGAATCAATGGGCATTACCGATTCGGTATTTACCGAATCGGTAAATACCGATTTTTACAGATTCGGTAATTCAGAAATTTGAATTACCTAAATCTGACCCCTTCTAATTTACCTACTCTTAAATACCGAATCGGTAAAATTCGGTATTTAAGAGTAGGTAAATCAGATTTACCTACATCTGGCCCTAAATTTCAACATTAAGAAGTATATAGTCGATACGACTACTTCTAGTTCCAATGTTGAATGTGTGGGTGCCCTTGCTACCGAAGGCGTCCTCCCCTTGAATGCTCTGAGGCTCCTTTCCAAACATAACCCTTTGAGCTGTAATGCAGCCTCAGTCCACTTTTTAATGGGGCTTAGATTTAGTTGTGGGATGTTCCATTGAGCGTCCTCTTCCAGACTGAGATTTCCATCATCATGGTCGAGGGGCTCAAAGGTGCAATTAAAATCGCCCGCTATTATCAAGTTGCAGCTGCCCCCCAGACTACCTAAAAACTTGTTAAGGTCTGCAACTACTGTTGAAGCTCTACCCCCAGGCATCCCTCTGGCATAGACGTTAAATACCAGAGCGTCTAGCACGTCAGCCTTCCTAATACGCAAAACCAATGTGTCGGGACTGTCAATGTAAACTTCCTGCACCACCCATCCATCTGACTGCCTGACCCAACACGTGAGTCCGCCAGACAGCCTGCCTTTCTGGCCCCCTTGTGCTGGTTTATAAAAATTAAGATAACCTGGGAAAAAGATGGGAGTCAGTGACCAGGTTTCTTGGAAGGACCAGATATCATATTGGTCAATAAACACTGCCCAGTCAGTTGAGGAAGTTTTAGTTGGCAATCCTGCGACATTCCAGGAGGAAAAAGACATCAGGGGCTGTACTTGTTGTATTACGGTTGTATTAGGAGGGTCAAATGAACTCCTGGTGTTGGTCACAACCACTGGCTTGTTAAAAGAGATACTATGCTGTTTGGAGACACCATAGGTACAGGGATACTTGGCAAGTGGAATAGACTTCTTTACGTTAATTCTCTTTGTGTTGCTTTATGCTCTGCATTGCCTAGATTTGGAGAACTTCTACTGAAGTCTCCACTATGCTGACACCTTCCGGCTATCCCTGATTTAACTAGTTTCCCCCAATTTTTCCAACTATATTTTAAGACTGGATTAGGCGACTTTAGATTTATTCATGCATAGACAGGAGGATTGAAACCAGTACACGGATCAACAGATCCTATTTCTTATCTTCTGTATTGTCGCAACTGAATTTCTTGTATGCTTTATGCTACTAAAACTTAATTTCATTCAACGCTTTGGCATACCCTCTGTGATTTTGTAACTTTACATTGTTTTTGAGATTTATACACATCAATTTGGCCCTTAATTTGCAATAAAACTTACTTACCCTTATTTACTGTGTCCTGGTCCTTAATGTGTGGACAAATGGGCTACCCTGTAAATTGTATTGCCTGATTTATATTAACAGCCCTTTACCTCTCAAACTACTAAAAAGCTTTATTTCGGATAAAGGCTAAGACTGGTGCAGTGCTCTAGCTGTCTTCAAAAGCTGCACATGCAAGTTCAGTTAAACATCACTGCTGGGAATGCCCATTGCTACTCACAAAATATAGTCAGTACAAATCGATGACGAAGGATGCAGAAATTGGTGCTCATCTTTCATTAAGTGAGGTTGGGGAACATCACATGGAAAGACCAAAACTTATTTAAATTAACAGTGTTCAAAAATAAAATTCAAGCAAAATCTCAGCAATTAGGAATACATTTTAAGGTACTTTTAAACATGTTTGGCAGGACCATTGCATTAATACGATACATGAAAATGAAGGCGGCATCTAATTGTGTCTACTTCCAACGTCATCACATCATATTGCTTAGAACAGAAAAAAGCAATACCATTAGACTGTAAAATATTATATTGATGCCTATTCCAACTTTATCTTCACCATTTTCCTTTATTTTGTAACTGTTTTATCTTGTTTACCTCAATTGACAAATGTTAGAGAGTAGGAGATAAGAACAGTTGGCAATGGTGAATTTATATCTGAAATACAGGTGCTGTAAAAGACACACAGGTTTCTGCAAATGATCACCTCTTATATTTTCCTGTGAGTCCAATCAAACCCTAGCATGCAATTATTACCATCCATCAAACCCAGAAATTATTTGGTGTTCGACTTCACAAACATAGGCAATACTCACTCCTTTGGGAATGAAATACCCCCCAATGATCAAATCATCTTGGGTTACTCTTCCATTTCCAGGCAGTACAGGAAACAACCTGCAAATAAGCAAATCACAATAATAAGAAAAGAGTATTTATAACTATTCTCTGATCCAAATTATGCTTTACATTTTTAGATTTGCGTTATGAATGCCACTTGTGACACTAATTAATACAAATTATTTTGTAGAAATATGCAAACGGGGTTTCTGTATGCTTTGGAGAGTTGCAGGCTTTGAGATTTTTGCAGTGAGAGAAGAATATAAGTGTTAAGATGTAGAAATTGAGTTTAGCCACGCAATTTGGTTATGTAACATCCGCTGTTGTATTCTTCTGGCACCCATAGAAAGAAATCCTGTGCACATAGCCATTATTAACTCAGGCATTAGCCTGTGTGCACTTTAGTTAACAGTATCAAAGCTAAAGACAGAATACATGTTATTTTGTGTTCATGGGTCAATCTGAAACTCCTATATATGGCATGGTAGTAAACTCAAATCTCTGCCTGTATTTCTGAATTTGAGGCTTGCATGTGCACCCTCTTCCTTAAATGTAACCCCAAAAATGTGAAATTCTCTTTTATTTAGTCTCATATCTCTCTCCACCCCCTGCTATTATATTTCCTCCATCTCTACTACACTTCTCTACATCTGCACCTGATTTGGAGCTGAGTTTGCCTCGTCCCTAAACGCTCTTCACCACACTGCTTATTTCGAGAACTTGTCGCTTTCATTAATACAATAAATGCAAATTCCATTCACATATTCCCTTTTCTTCTTTGAAACTTCTGCTTCTAAGTTTTGTTCTGCTGTATCTTAATACTGTTCGCTCTATGGAGGCGCCCGAAATATATAATACCTCCAATTCAGTTTATTGTTAATATCTCTGCTCACATTTTATTCTCTATTTCCGCATCTCACACATCTTACCTTACACAACTTTATTGGCTACCTGTGTTTAACAATTAGGTTTCAGTTTCTTTGTTGTGTTTTCAAATGTGTTCACTTACTGGCTCCACCTTACTTATGTTTTGTAATTTCTCTTTATACTCCCTCTTAAATTTCCAATTCCACTGCTTGGTTTCCCTTGTCCATTCCTCAACCTCTATGAGCTTCACTAGACTTTTGCTCATTTGTTCTACTGTACTATGAACTTTCTGTCTCTATGAGGGCAACATCAATCCTATACATGTAGAAAATTGCTGAGCTCTCACCCTTTTCAGTTAGCATCTAGAACTGGGCAACATGAATGAGAGCATTTTTCATTGTCATTACATGTTTTTGATTTGTACCATGTCTCTTTTTGTTTGTAAAGTGCTTTGAGTAAAATTGCTGTAATAAATACCATAAGCGAAAAAATACAAATAAATAGGAGATGCATGCACTGAATTGCAGTGCTCCATACTAATGATATGCTGACAAGACCAAGCATGAAATAAGAATACAGAGTTCACTCTATTGTTACCAACAGCAGATCATTTCAAACAGCCCAAGTATAAGATAGACTTGGAGGGTTGAGGATTACAGCACCAATTAAAGTGATTTTTGTAAAGCAAGCCCGAAGATTGAATAGCATTGACATTCAACACATTCAACTTTGATCCTGTGTGTCAGTTCACTTTCTGCCGTGTGTGCATGTGCGCGCATGTTTGTGAAAGGTAGAGTAACAAAACGCACAGCAAGAGCAGATATAGCCAGATTTTAGCTCAAGAAGAGCAAAAATTAAGAAGCTACGGTTAGTTAAAAGTAGAAACTAAAGCACATCTCTAGAGAAGTTAGTAATCATGTTGACCAGTATAAAACAGTCACTCACTGTTTTAATAAAACATGCCCAGCTTTGTAAGTGATGTTGCTGCCTGTAGGAAAGTGGGTTTCTACTGCAGTAACCCCCCCCCCACTTTTTGTCAGATTACTGATGCACTTTTTCTTGGCGTGCCCCGGGTCCCTGCCAATCAGGTTCCCAGGGCATGTGTTCTTTTCCTAAAACTATCCAAATCGGCATCTCTGGCCACAGGTCAGCTCCTGGTAAATAGTACCACAGGTACCCAGGGCACTGTGACCACGGAAGACCTCTAAGGGCTGCAGCACTTATTGTGCCACCCTTAGATGCCCTGTACATTTACACACACACTGCCTTTGAGGGCTGCGTGTTTTAGTGCAGAACAAAGTAAAGAGTCGACATGGCACACATCCCTGTGTGCCATGGCTACAATCCACTGCCCTGGTATACATCAGTCACCCCTCTAGCTGGGTGCCCTATGCCAGTGGTGAGGGCACAGGTGCATGAGCCCTGTACCCCCACAGTGTCTAAGTCCATTCTTAGACATTGTAAGTGCAGTGCTGCCATTAAGAGAATATGGTACTGGGAGCTTGTCATTACGAACTCCACAGCACCATAATGGCTACACTGAAAACTGAGAAGTTTGGTATCAAACGTTGCAGCACATTAAACCCACACAATGCCAGTGTGGGATTTAATAAAAAATGCACCCAAAGGGCATCTCTGAGATGCCCCCTGAAAACTAACCCACCACTAGTGTCCAGGCTGAGTGGCTAATTTCAGCTGCCACCACCTGACATGTTTCTGGACCCCTGGGTTGAGAGCCTGCTGCTCTCTGGGGGCTGAAACAATGCACATCCTGGGACGACGTGCCAAATCTCCTCCCCCAGGATGGGCAGGGTTCACAAGGGGAAGCTTCAAAGGCTTGCCACCTTTGTGAGCCTCAGAGACCATTTGCTGCTTTCAGCAACTGGTCCCCACTGGTTCTACCCCCCACTTTGGGCGGGAGAGCCGGCGGGAAAAACAAGTGAGGGAAAGAGGTGTGCCCACCTCTGCCAACTCCACCCCTCAGGTGGAGGAGGCGAGGTGAAGCACAACTCTGAGTCCCCGCCATCTTGAGGATGGGGGGACCCAACCAACCAGGGACTGGAGGGTGGCACGATAGGGGGTCTACCCAACCCAGGGAAGGGACCCATTGGTCCCTGTCCTTATCTGCCTGTAACAGACCCACATCTAGTATTTAGGGGGCACCCTGAACATCGCTTCCTCAGATCCAGCCTGACAACAAGAAGAATGACCAAACAGCCGTGCAGCCAGCTAGCAAGAGGAAGTCGCCCACTGACTTGGCCCCAGCTCTACCGGCCTGCCTCCCCTTGAACCTGCTCCTTCGAAATCCCAGTGTGTCCTACAGCTAGCAACCTCAAAAACCCCAGCGGACCTGCCTTCTTTCACTTCCAAAGACTGCTTCTCCAGTGAAAACCGGATTTGTTCAACTGCAACCTCTGGCAGCAGCCAGAGACAGCAAATCCAGCCCACTCTGCACCCGCCTTGACCTTAAACCTAGGAGCTTCGCTCCCACAACCCAGTGGCCTGCTTACCAGCAGCCAGCAACCGGGGGCCCCCTATCCCCCATTGGATAACATTGGGCCTCAACACTCTGCACCCGGCCGCCCTAGTGCCGCTGAGGGTGCAACAACAGTGCATCACTGGCCCTGGGGGACCCCTGAGTCTAACTCCAGACCCTTAACTCCCACAGTTGACTACTTACCTGTAAACCGATAACCTGTTTTTCCTCTATAGGATAACATTTTTTTCCAAAAAGTTGTGGAGTTTTGAAATCTAAAAATATTCTTTAAAAATCGCACAAATAACCAAAACGTATTTACTTACCTGTTTACAGGAAATGTCGCAGTGCTGAATCCAGGTATCCAGCACTGAGTAAGAAAAATAACTTACAAAGTATCTTACCTGTAATTTACTGAAAAAGCCTATTCATTTCAATGCACTGTTTTTCTTTCAAAAAACGACTGTGTGGAGTTTTTAAATCTATAGATATTCTTTGACAATCATGCGAATAACCAAACCATAATTACTTACCTGTTTACAGGAAATGTCCCAGTGCTGAATCTAGGCATCCAGCACTGAGTTAGAAAAGTAACGTAAATATTAATTTACCTGTAATTTACTGAAAAAGCCTATTCTTTCCCATGTACTGTATTTGCTAAGTGTTGTAATCTGCTGCATCCCCTGTAAACCATACAAAGTACAAATTCTATTGCATTTTCAAACTGTTCTATATTCAGCAACTTATTACTGAAAAGTATTTTATGCTTACCTGTGCCAGGCTTGCTTGGTTCTAAAAATAAACTTTTTATGCAAAAACAATTGGCCTAGAGTTCAGTTCTTGAGTGTGTGAATTCATTTGCTGATTGAGTGTGTACATCAAATGCTTAACACTGTCCTCTGATACAGCCTTACTGCTCGACCACTCTACCACAAATCGAGAGTGAGGTTCTATCTAACTTTAACCTCTGCCTACCTCTGGGGTCTCTTGGACTCTATACACACTATACCTCATTTTGGTGTAGTATATGTAGAGCCAGTTTCCTACACTGCCCCATTAGTGGTTCTTCCAGATGACAATAGTGTCCTAGCTATATTCCTCCTGTGTACATTTACTGCAACCCTACTGGCCAAACTCACATCATGGGTTAAGTTTATTTTTTCAATGACATATCATCTAAACGTTTCCCGATATTTTTCTAGTTTGTCTCTATCTGTCAGAATACAATAGGTCCCAACTAAAAACATCTTGTGTGTGTGTGTGTGTGTGTATGTGTATATATATATATATATATATATATATATATATATATATATATAGAGAGTACTTTATATACTACATATACAACAAACTAATTGCTACAGTGTTGACATGCACAGTATTACAATTGTTAAATAAAGTTCTCCATGCACAGTATTACAATTGTTCAATAAAGTTCTCCATTAAAAAAAAATTAGGGCTATTAACAGAGTAAGAATATATTGGTCCAATAAATAACCGGGCAAAATATTATTTAGAACTTGTGGTTTTGAGACTATAACTATATAATATGGTCAAGACTGCAAATCTGTGCCAGACAAATGCCATTCTAAAGCAATAATATAGAGGAAACAGCCTTTACTACGTATGGTTTACTGCGCAGGTGCCTTTACCACGCAACAAATTATATTTAAGGTAGTTGTATATGAACATGTTACTTACCTTCAGTAACAATATATTTGTAAGAGACACATATTAGTTATAGGTTCCTTACCTTACAATTACCCCCAGGCGTCAATCTGGATCTGGAGAATTATCTCTCTTAGCAGTACCCCTGCGCGTCGGTAGGTGGCATCGTTCGACTCCGCGTTCGGCGTCCTGATCACCGGGATGACGTTGTGGTATCTACTTAGAGGCCCACCCTGCGTGCTGACATCCGTTCTTTAACACGACATTCCACGCCCAAAGCGCAGAGCCATGCAAGATTCTGACCACTGGTGCGCAAAGCTAGGGCCCTAAAAGTGAGTCCCTTACTCTAGAAGTCAGTTTGCTGAACGCAGCAGATCGGTGGGCGGTAAGGAATCTAGAACTAATATATGTCTCTTACAGATATATCGTTACCAAAGGTAACTTATTCATCTGAAAGAGAATATTAGTTATAGATTCCTTACCTTAGAATAGATACCCCCAGCAATACCAACCCGGTAGGTGAGTCTGGGAACTAAGTTCACACCAGAAAGTCCTGGAGAACTGAACGGCCCAAGAAGCCGTCTTTCTGAACTTAGTTATTTATTTATTTTTACAGAGTTTTATATAGCGTGAACTTGACCTGAAGGTATCGGGTATCAAAGCGCTTTACATAGCTCCAGTTGCGTTACATGAGGACACAAGACTTGACTATCCAGGCAGTAATGTTTAGTGAATGTGTGAAGAGTTGCCCAATTGGCTGCCTGGCAGATATCACCGAGGGGGACTCCATGTCCCAAAGCAGTAGTGGCTGTCGTCGCCCAGGTGGAATGGGCACGCAGTCCTACCAGAGGCCCCTTTTTTGACATGGAATAACATATCTTAATGCAAAGGACGACCCATTGAGAGATGGTCTGTTTTTGCACGGCCCACCCTTTCTTGGCGCCCACACAGACAACAAAGAATTAATCGTCCACCCGGAACTGTTTTGTGCGATCCAAATGAAATGATAACACACGTTTGGGATCCAGACGGTTGAGTCTCTCCTCCTCCGTGGAAGGATGAGAGGGCGGGAAGAAGGTGGACAAAGTGATGGTCTGTCCTATGTGGAAAGAGGTAACCATTTTTGGAAGAAAAGAAGGTCTAATTCGAAGGAAAACCGTGTCCGGATGGACAGCAAGGAAAGGAGGTTTAGAAGATTGAGCATGAAGCTCACTCACCCTGGAAGCAGAGGTAATGGCAACCAAAAATGCAGTCTTTAAGGTTAAGAGTCTGAGAGGACAATAATGCAGTGGCTCGAAATGAGCACACATAAGTTAAGTTAAGACCAGATTTAAGTCCCACAGGGGCATTACGAAAGGAATAGGAGGAAAGAGGTGAGTAATGCCCTTAAGAAACCAATTTATAATAGGGGACTTGAAAAGAGAAGGCTTATCAGGAAGGCGAAGAAAGGCAGCAATGGCAGAAAGGGTGTCCAAAGCTGAGCCCTGCTTGGCCAAAGATAGAATGAAGAGGAGAACCTCGGAAAGAGGGGCAGAAAAGGGAATCCACAGCCTTTGCTGTGCAGAATGCCACAAATGTGTTTTATCTACAGGCGTGTACCATTTTAGTGGCGGGATGCCTGGCTGCCAAAATGACATTACAGACTTCGGGAGGAAGGTCAAAAGCTGTCAACTGTTGCCACTCAATCTCCAGGCAAGGAGGTGGAGGCTGGACAGATTCGGGTGAAGGACCGTCTGCTGCGACAGAAGATCATCCAGAAGAGGCAGTCTGATCGGAGGATCGATGGTCACGTTCAAGAGCTCAGGATACCAGACTCTTCGTGCCCAGTCCGGAGCCACAAGAATGACTTGCGCTCAGTCTCGCTTGATCTTTAGCATTCTGGGCAGAAGTGGCATAGACGGAAAGGCGTATAGAAGACCGCAATTCCACTTGCCACGAAATTCCAAGGTGCAAACTGCTGACATAGCACGTTCTCTTCGGTGGCAAACAGATCTAACTAAGGCTCTCCCCACTGCTGATAGAGACCTTGCACCACCTTCGAGTGAAGGTGTCATTTGTGATCGATCATGCACCGGTGGCTGATTTCATCCGCCCTGGCGTTCATAGAACCTGCCAAGTGTTGAACCACCAGGGACAGGCCCTGATGTTCCAGCCATGTCCAAAGGCGAAGAACCTCTTGACATAGGGTCCACGACCCCCCCCAGCCCTGTTTGTTGCAGTACCACATGGCAGTGGTGTTGTCCGTGAACACCTGCACTACCCTTCCTCTGAGAGAGGGAATGCCTTCAGTGCACGACGGATCGCCCAGAGCTCCAGAAGTTTGATGTGGAAGATGCTGCATCTGTCACCACTGTGAACTCTGTTGGGGGAAGGGAGAGGTATCTGCCATTGACCCAATCCTGGTCCGTTAGCCACCACTGCAATTGGTGTGCAGTGCCATCTGAGATCTGGGTGCAATCGGAAAAATTCCCCTGATGCTGCGCCGACTAGAACTTCAGGTCCCACTGCAGAGCCCGCATATACCACTTGTCATGACCCACCAGCAGGATGAAGGAGGCCAGGAGGCCCAGCAGCCTCAGGGTCATTCTCACCGAAATCCGGGATGGAGGCTGAAACATCTGTATCATAGCCCGAATATCCTGGACTCGCTGTTCCGGAGGATAAGCCCGAAACTGCGCTGTATCCAGAACTGCTCCAATGAAAAGGAGCTTCTGAGAGGGAAACATGTGTGACTTCGGCACGTTGATCGGGCACTCCTGCGATTGTAGGAGGTCAGCTGTAGTCTGAAGGTGGGTGACGACAGCCTGGGGCAAGCTCGCCTTTAAAGACCAGTCGTCGAGATAGGGGAAGACTGGAACCCCTGATCTGCGAAGATGAGCTGCGACCACCCCATCACATTCATGACCACCCGAGGGACGCTGGTAAGGCCAAAGGGGAGCATGGTGAACTGAAAAGGTTTGTGGCCTACCGTGAAACCTAGGTAACACCTGTGGGCTGGCAGGACAGAGATGTGGAAATAAGCATCCTGCAAGTCCAACGCTCCAGGATTGAGGGCAGACAAGACCTGAGCTAATGTCAACATTTTGAGCTTCTCCTTCCAGAGAAAGCGGTTGATGTCCCTGAGATCCAAGATAGGACGCAGGCCTTTGTCCTTATTTGGTTACAAAAAGTAGTGGGAATAACTACCACAACCTACTTCTGGCACAGGGACTCGCTCAATAGCTCCCTTGGCTAAGAGAGCCGTAACTTCCTGACGCAGAAGGGCCAAATGATCCTCCGGTATGCGATGGAGTGTTGGTGGCATGGAGGGAGCGGTGGTCTTGAAGGGGAGGGAGTAGCCCCTTTTGACTATCTGCAAAACCCATCTGTCTGACGTTAAGTTGTGCCAGTGGGGGAGGTGATGGCAGATCCTGCTGGATTAGGAAGGTTTGGAGACAGCTGCGGGGCGTGGGGGCATTGTAGACTGGCCTGCCCTCTAGCCCTCGGAGCCCGGACGCTGGGTCCCACGACCCCGGCCAAGCAGAGGCTGGGTAGCTAGTGTGCCACTGTGGCCCTGGGTGGGATGTGGTGAGGAACCCCTTCCATGGCCACGAAAGGGGCGAAAGGTAGACTGCATGGGGTGAGAAGTCGCTGCAAGGCCCAAGAACCTGGCAGTAGCTCTAGAGTCCTTGAAGTGCTTGAGAGCATTGTCTGCCTTGTCACCAAAAGGACGACGGCCATCAAAGGGCATGTCCAAAAGGGTAGATTGCAAAAAGAACAATTGATGGACAGAATGCAGAACAATGTCATACATTCACCTCAGTACAGAGATCTGTGCCTAAATCCAACGTTTTTATGCTCACCATGCCATTCCAGTTTGGACCCAGCCATAACCAAATCAGTCTTGACCGTGCGCCCAGTGGAAACAGTCCAGCCGGAACTGCCAGGCCAGGTCCTCCCTGGACTGGAAACAAGCATCCTAGGACTGGTTTCGGGCTTTCAGCCCTCATCAGCCAGGATAGCTCGACTCCAGTGACATGGAGAGCACGGGACCCACGTCTGGGCATACCCGTCTCATTCGGGGTGACAAATGCAAAAAGAGCAATTGATGGACAGAATGCAGAACAATGTCATACATTCACCCAAATACAGAAATCTGGGCCTAAATCCATAATTTTTTGGTTCACCATGCCATTCCAGATTGGACCCAGCCATAAGCAAATCAGTCTTGACACTACGCCCAATGGGAACAGTCCAGCCCGAACTGCCAGGCCAGGTCGTCCCTGGACTGGAAACAAGCATTCTAGAACCGGATTCGGGCTTTCAGCCCTCATCAACCAGGATAGCTTGACTCCAGTGGCATGGATTCAAGTTAGCCTGGCTGATGAAGGGTGTTACACAGAAACCGGTCCCAGGATGCTTGTTTGTGGTCCAGGGAAGACATGGCTTGGCAGTTTGGGCTGGACTGTTCCCATGAGGCGCAGGGTCAAGACTGATTTGCATATAGCTGTGTCTGAACCGGGGTGGCAAAGTGAGCTAAAGAATGATGATGGATTCAACCCAGATCTGTGACTGGGGGCGAGTGTCTGAAAAGTTTCAGAGCTCCGTCCATTATCTCCTTGTGTTTGCTTCAAAAGGGTAGATTGGACATCCCCAGAGAATCCAGAGCTTCTGAACCAGGCGTAGCGTCTCAGGGCTACTGACATGGAAATCGTCCCACCCAGCGAGTGGGTTCACTTGAATATTTCACCAAGCCTTGTTCATGCCCGATCCATCATGGTCCGCCGCGGCTGATAGTGCCGAACGAGCGGTGGGCGGGGCTTGAGGCTTTCTGATACACTTCCACCAAAGGGAGCGGTTTAGTGGCGCGACTATTACGCATACAAAGGCAGACGAGAGTGAGAGCGCAAGAGATAGCAGCAGGTAACAAGGCTGAGCATATTGACATTAACAACGGTAATTGCAAGAATTAGTTGTGCTTTTAAATGGTTTTATAATCGCCGGATTGAAGTACTTGTGGAATAAGTACCAACGTTTTTTGTTCTCAGCTTAGTCTCACATGAATATTTCACCAAGCCTTATTAATGCCCGAACCGTCCTGGTCCGCCGCGGCTGATAGTGCCGATTGAGCGGAGGGTGGGGGCTTGAGGCTTTCTGATACTCTTCCGCCGAAGATAGCGGTCTAGTGGCGCGACTATCGCGCATACAAAGGTAGATGAAAGCAAGGACGCACTGGGGCCCGCCGCCGGCGTGCCAAAGGCAAGCCCGTCTGCGGCCGTCCGCATCCTACCCGGGCCAGGGGCCGAAAATTATGCCCATTTTCCTCTAGGCAGCAAAGTAGGTTACTCCTGCAGCCAACTTAGGCAACTAGAACCAAAGTTACCGTCAAATTGCAGACATAGTCTCGACATAGATCAAGAAATAAAGAAGTGTGCATACTGCCCGTTTAAACTAAACCCAACTATTAAACAGAATACAAAACAGGCAGCCCACAAACTGAAATGCCTCCTTGTAAATTGCAGTTCACTGAGTAAGCATAACATTGAAATATACGAATGCATCTTAGAGAGAGACCCAGATGTCCTGTTTCTTACTGAAACATGGGTGCAGGAATCCTCCGCGCCCGACATTTTACAAGCACTCCCATCTGAATATGCGATCCTTAGAGTGGATCGCGTTAAGAAGAAAGGAGGAGGTATAGCTATAATTCATAAACTGGCATTTAGCTGTACAATGAAGGAGACGGACATAGACGATTGTGAAGCGGCCTCATTTACAATAAAAACAAATGATAAACAAACCATAAACGGCTATTTCATCTGTAGACCTCCTGGGCAAGCACAGATTTTAGCCAGAGCCTTCTGGAATGTTTAATCCAACCAGCACGGTACCACAGCAACCAGATTGTTTTGGGAGACCTAAATTTACACTTTGACAATAAAATGTGCAAAGAAGCACAATCTCTGTGCCAGGAGCTGGCGGGGCTTCAACTGGAACTCAAGTCTACACACGCAACACAATAATTAGGACACCTATTAGACCCCATATTTTTTAACTGCCAAGAGCTATCAGTTAAACATTCAACAGTGGTTCCATGGTCAGACCACTATCTTGTGATGTTCCTCATCCCGCTACTAAGGCCAACCACAAAAAGAGATCCACCATTTAACAACAGGCGTAGGAAATGGGCAAAATTCAACAAGAGCAATTTCACCCAGGCCCTACTAGCAAACCATCCTATCCTAGGCAGTAACATCAATGAAGCAAGCCAAGGAGTACATAAATGGATTACGGACACATTAGATGTGGCAGTGCCATGGACCAATAGTACTCCACATAGACAAACAAAAGAGCGCGCCGTGGTTCAACAAAGCTTTACGGTCGGCCAGAAAGGCAGGCAAAAGGCAGGAACTAAAATGGAGGGCCGGTTTCTTGGACTCAGAGAAAGTGGCATATAGAGTTAAGCTTAGACAGTATCATTCACTTATGAAGAAAGCTTGTTTGACCTACTATTCAGAAAGAATTGAGACAGTAGAAAGTTCATTAAGGGAACTATTTAGTATATTTAAATAGTTATCCTCATTAGAAAGAACAACAACACCAACCTCTGGTTCAGAAGAGTCATGCAATAAGATTGCAGAGTTCTTTGCTGAAAAAGTATCTAAAATCTGTGAAAATACAGTTTGGGGCGAAAACAGTATTCGACAATTTCTTTCTCCCCCTTTAGAAGATTTGAAAAAGATAGTACAAAGCATAAGATCAGGCTCCCCAAACGATCCAGCTATTGCTAAAGTGATTGATGCAGGACTAGGGGTAATACTCCCCTATATCCAACAACTGCTGGACACCTCCTTTCAGGAAGGTCAGCTGCCTGACAGGGGGAAGCTAACAATGGTTCGCCCACTAACGAAAAACCCACAGTGGATGATAATCTATAGCAAATCTACGACCGGTCTCACTGCTACCATACTTTTCCAAAATTGCGGAAAAAGTGGTTAATATACTCCTTGAGGGACACATAAAGAAAAATAAATTACTACATCCCACCCAAACCAGCTTCAGACCAACCTTTTCAACAGAGAAGTTCTGCTTTTTGCTACTGAGACGATACGGAAGAGAGTGGACGAAGGGCTGACAACTGTGCTGGTCTTATTAGACAGGAGCGCAGCTTATGATAAGGTGTCACACAAGCTGCTCATACAGCGTCTCAGAAGAGGGGGTGTGGTGGGGGCTGCGATGGACTTGATGGCATCTTACTTACAAGACTGCAGCTTTCAAGTGATACAATCTGCATACACATCCAAACCCATTACTTTGGCACATGGGGTGCCGCAGGGCTCAATTTTAAACCCAACTCTCTTCCATCTATATGTCACACCCCTGGCCGGCCGACATTGTAGAAAAACACGGAGTCTCAATCATGTTGTACGCAGATGAAACTCAGCTAGTGGTCACTCTGGCTCCCAATTCATCTCAAGCAGCTAACAGCTTTGCAGCCTGTCTGAAAGACCTGGCAGGGTGGATGTCAGATAACTGCCTAAGTCTAAATGGCAGTAAGACAGAGGTATTAATAGTAGTAAATTCTCCATCCATATGGTCGCCGGCCTGGTGGCCAACTATGCTAGGACCAGTTCCTTCCCCGAAGACTGAGGTGAAAAATCTGGGAGTATGGATGGACTCTAAACTATCCTTTGACGCCCAGATCAAAAGAACAAGAGGAAAATGTTTCAGAATCCTGAAGATCCTCAGGAAAACCCTGGACATTCTTCCTATATCTGCCAGAAAAACCTTGATCCATGCTCTTGTTAGGGTAAGACTGGACAACTGGAATGTGCGGCTCTTGGGCGCAACAAAAAAGGGTCTTCAGAACTTGCAATCCATCCAGTATGCAGCTCCCCGTCTGGCTCTGAACCTGCAAAGAAGGGCACCTTCTAAGAATGCATTGGCAACACTGCATTGGATGCCTGTTAAGAAACGGATCACGTTCAAGGCACTATGTTTTGGCCATCGTATTTTGCAGGGAAAAGGCCCTGCATACCTGCACAACCTACTTCTACCATATAAAACGGAACGCCAGTTAAGATCTATTGGTACACATCAGGTTAAAGTCCCAAGGATAAAAAGAGCACACATAGGCGCACGCACTTTCAGCTATCTGGCAGTAAAGAGCTGGAATGAGCTTCCTGTGTCCCTTCGGGAGGAACAATCACAGAAAGTTTTCAGCAAGAAACTAAAAACATGGCTTTTTACACAGTAGATAAGAGCCATACACGAACTGCATACAAATGATTGTTGGAATTGTCAGTTGGAGTGAAATATCGCAGGGACACACCAGCTGGTGTAACCAGGCGCTTTATAAATCCAAAAACAATAGGCAGAATGCACGTCTAGGTCAGCTTCTAGAATGGCTCCAATATGTCTTTGCAACCAGACCACTGTGCTGTCTTTGAACCTTTATGTTTTGGTACATCTGCTGTTTGTGTGCGTGAGAGACAGCATTTCTTGAAATCTGTTTACATTTGTGATTGTAGGCCTGCTTTAATAGGTACATCTATGTCTAGGTTATTGTGTTTTTTGATGTCTCTGTGTTCTGTTTCTTCTGTGATAGTGATCATTCAGTGTTCATGCGACTACACAACTAGATTCTTGAAATTCCCGTTGTATGCGAGTTGTTATTTGGAATGGTGCTTTCCCCAGCCACTTTGCTGCAATTCATTGCATACATGTTTTGCTTTCGCTATGAGTGACTTCGACATGTTATTGGAGCTTCTCGTCCTTCTGCCTCTTCAAGTCAATCAGTGCCTTTTTAGATGGGACATATTCCTGCTGATAGATGTCTATTGTGCAGCTGGTTTTGAGGCTATTGTGATAGAGAGGTTAGAGAATATAGGAATCATCTCCAAATCAATACTACCTATCTTAGAATCTACCTCTCCACCTCCCAGTGTGTTGCTGGTATAAGAGCTTTCTTTGCAACCACCTGTTTTGCCTTTCTTCAAATTGGGCAGTCAGTATGGAAGGATTTTGGTGGTTAAAATGTTAAAGGAGAAGGTGGTGTTGTTTTGGGAACACAGCCAACTGAAGTGGCTTTCAAAAGGCCACACCCGATCAACATGGTAATTTTTATCGACTATATAACATCTATAATGTAATAAAGTAGATCTTTTACATAATAAATACTGACCAGACTCTGCAAACTCATTTACTGTTTTTTTTGTATATATTTTTGTTATTAACTAGCATTATTGTTTTCCAAAAACACATAACGTACACCGTGCCATTATTTCGGCAATACCACTTTCCAAAAGAAGCTGTTCCGATTTTACGCATCAAACCATAGTAATCCCACTATCTACTGCAAAACATCTCATGCTTCTGCAGGCAGCCCTGTGCAGCGTAAATAGGTTTTACTTGTTGCTCATACGAGTCCACCCCCGCCCTCCAGCTACGACATTACTCTTACATAATCGAGGTTACTCCTGAAGCAAACTGCAGGGGGGGGCTGCTCTCCAAACATGAAGGCATCATCATTTTTAACATGAGCATGCATATTGCACTTCACATAAAGGTTTCATCCTCTCCCACTCCTGACCCTGTGGCCCTCATCTATTATGTACAGGATATTCTGAGGCAGGGACAGTTAGTGTTAATGGGAGAAATGGGCGTCGCCATGCCACCCTGGTTGGGTAACAAAAGGGTGAAAAGAGACACTGAGCTTCTAGCAATAAATTGTGCTTGCTGCTTGGTGACAAAAATGTGTAAATCTGTGGTAACTTTTGAGGGGATGGGAGAGGATGGCCCTCGGCCCAGCGCATGTGTTGGCTGGGCAAGGTTTAAGTCGACCTGGAGGCATAAAATAAGGGCACTGATGACGCACTAGTGGGTGTTACTGCCAGGAATAAACTTTTACATTGGGCAATGTTCACATGGCCCAGGGAGTGGTTGGAAGGCCTCCCTCAATCTCAAAGGATGGAGGCAGGGCAGGCCATCTGTGACAATGTGGGAGTGGGTGTGTCAGTAGCGACTGCTTCTTCCACTGAGACCGAGCAACTCATGTTGGTTTTCTTTTGATAGGTGGCCTGGAGCTTAGGGGAGGAGTCCAGAAGTTTCCCTCGCGGGTTGTGCTGCAGGGTAGGTTAATAGTTTGTGCCACTGCATTCCACTCACCAGGCCCGGGAAGAACAAGTAGGTGAGTGACTTCTGTCTGACGTTTTCTTGAATCATTCATCTAGAATTTATGTGCGTTTATATTATCGCATTTCGGTATTTCCTATCTTGCTAATAACTCAGTCTTGTTGTTCATGAGTGCTGAGAGACATGCATGGCACGTGGCCCCTCATTCAGGCCACTCAAAGCACCGAATGTGCGTTTAAATTATTGGGCTCTGAGGTTGACAATTGAGCGAAGGGAACAGCTGAGTCCTGAGGTGTATGAGCCCCTATCTCAGTCTCGGTCTGTTAATAATACTATACAAGAGTAAACGTGCTTGCGTTGATAAACTGGGAGACCCAAAGGTAAAGAAAGCCATCTGCTGTTCCACAGCTACTCATGTTTCCACTTCTCAGCAATTCAGTGGATGGATAAAACGTGTAAAGCTAAGGCTTTTGAATGATCTGCCTGAAAGAGAGATCAGAGTTTTCTTTAGTTGAAATTCAGGGGTGTAACGAAGGGCCACAGCAGCCCCTACAGTGCCAGGGGGGCAATCTTCAACCACACTGCGGGACCCCCAGTCCTAGCTGGCCTCATAAGACATTTTTAGGTCTCGCGACCTATCGATGCGCGCAAGTGCATCGAGCGGAGCGAGAATTCAAGTAGCCAAAATCCTCGTCAAACCAAGGGCTTTCTGCTGCGGTTTTGTTTAAGTTCACGTGAATCACGTGATCAAACAAGCATGCGCATCAGCCTCCCTCCCTCCTAATTGCATTTTTTTAACGGCCGCCGCACAGCACATCAAAGGGCTTCGCCCAGCGTGCGCTCTGCGGCTTCTCGGCTTCTCCTCCCCTAATTAGTCATGGCTCAGTTTCCCGGCGCACGCATTTGTTGACATTTTTTTCGCCGCTCTCCCCACTCGGCCCCCTCCCTGCCCGCCGTGTCGCATTTCTCCTCCCCCCTCCGCTTCTCTGCCTTCCATTCCGTCTTGTTTTAATTTATGTTCCTTCGTCCACACTAATTTTTACTATTATTTATAAGTATTTAGTTTTGCAGCACAATATCATTGGTGCAACAAGGATATTGTGCTGCAAAACTAAATACTTATAAGGTCCCACAAGCGAGACCTATTGGCAATGCCAATGCTTGTTAAAAATGCAGCCTGACAGTTGTCGCTTCCGCAGAGAGGCTGGCTGAGTTGGAGTGGGTTCACTGCACAGCCTTGTATATCCAGGCTTACATAGTGGGTGAGCCCCCTGCGGTGGCTAGTGAAGCCTGTCAGCAGCACAGTGAAATACAAATCCTTCGCAGCCATCATCCCAAGAGCAGCGAGACCCATCGGAGGATGAAGCCCCGGCAGAAGATACATGGAAGCGCGTACTTGGAAGATTCAAAGCTTTCTCCTTCACCATTTTTTTTTACAACATGTGCTCGAAGCCAGTTAGGAAAATGCCTTTTATAAGGGCACATGATAAGATGCGTGGAGTGGGGTCACAGGCGGTTCCTTCTACTCATCTGACCTGGCTGAGGGTTTGCAGTAGGGCTTCATTCCTTCTCTCCCCTCCTTTGTATCCCATCAATAAAGTTGTTGAAACCACAAGGTCCACTGTGCACGCTGGCCACATTTAGTGACTGAGCAGTAGAAGCTTTAATGTTAATTAAAACGCAGCTGAACCTGCTAAACGCACCAGAGATCAAAGGGCCTCTTTATTCCCTAGTATAACCTGTCTAGGAAAGTAATGGGACCCTCAGCGTATGTCCCCCACACAGCTCCGATCTCAGCACTCGGACAGATGAGTATAACCGGAGGAAGAGGCAGATTGATCAGAGGAGCAAATCCCTCAGCATTTTGATAGCATAAGAGGGGAACAGCCTTTACAACGCAGGCATTACCCCGCGCTGCTATTACAACGCTGCTTTTACAACACAAGTCGTTACAACGACTTGCGCTGGAGGGCGCTGTTGGATAGGGAATAGTTTAATTTTCTATTCCAACAACTTCCCTACTGTAATGTGGGCTGGAGTTGGAATAGAAAATTAAACTACTCCACTATCCAGTGCCCTCCAACGCAAGTCGTTGTAACGACTTGCGTTGTAAAAACAGCGTTGTAATGGCACGCGTGGTAATACCACGCATTGTAATGTCATACAACTGCATAAGACAGTGGGAAGGAAAGCAAGAACATACGAAATGGTGAACCAAAGGAACAATAAGGGACAGTGGGGGAGACATAGTGAGGAACAATAGAGGGTAGGGAAAGAATGAGAGAGGAAATGAAAGGGAATGAAAAGTAAAGGAAAGATAAAAAAGAAAGGGAAAGAACAAAGAAGGGATGTAAAAGAAGGAGAAGGCAATAGAGGAGAATGACAAGTGGGAAAGTAACGTAGAAATTGGCCCAAAGGCCCCCCAAAAGGAGATGTTGTAGACAATACAAATAAGATGAGGGCTAGGAAAAGAATTAAATGGGAATGTTACAAATGAAAGAGAAAATAGTGAAAGAGAGCAAAAATGAGACAGGAACAGAGAACAAATAAAGAAAAGAGGAGGAAAGAAATATAAAATGACATGAAAAACAAGAAGCAAAGAGGAGGAACAAAGAGAATTGAAAAAAAGGAAAGAAGGCAGAAGGCGGTGAATGACAAGAGTAAGATAAAGATGGAAGAATGTGGGAGAAGGCATGAGAGGGACTGGAGAAGGAAGCCAACAGAGAGCAGGAGCAGACAGTAAAAGTGGAAGAGAACTATCCAGTGCACGGTTTAGGAGGTAACAGATGGTAGCCCTATGCCCAGCATCGTGGGCTTTTAACTATTCTGAGTTTAAGTATGCATTTCAAGCAGACCCAGAACTTTATGGCTAGTTGCACCTCTTTATATCGGTGATGTGTCTTTGGCTGTAAACTATATGGATATGGTGCACTGTCATTGCTTTAACCCATATTGAGTGCATGTTGTAGCACTGTGGGAAAATGGATGGATATTAAATGGCAGTATTTGTGGTATTGGGTGATGCACAACATAGTGTCATCGCATTACCTGTAACCAGATACCTGAAACTGCAAGATTGTTAAATAAGGGAACACTCTAGCAGACATTAGCCAAAGTACTTTGCGTTGTCTTAAGAACAATATGTTACAACCAAAATTAATAGTACATTGCAGATTCATTTCTTAATTGATCAGCACCGCTTTGATCCATGAGTGTTGTTTGGCTCCTGTTGGGTTTGGAACTTATTGTGGGTCATCCCAGAACTTTTTGCCTTCCTCCTGTATTTTTTCTGACGTGTTGGTGGTTTTATGACTCTGGGCACTTTATCACTGCTGGTCAGTTTTAAAGTGCATGTGCTCTCTCTGGTAAACTTGGTAAGATTGATCTACACCAGTTTGGCATATTTAATTTACCTGTAAGCCCCTTGTACAGTGGTATCTCATATACCCGGGCCTGGAAATTAAATGCTACTTGTGGGCTTGCATTTATGCTTGCACCATCCACTGAAGTAGACTTTCAAACCTGACTCAGGTCTCTGTCACTGCAGGGCCTGCGCTCGCAGATAACTTCCACAGTGACGTGGCATGGCAAATGGTTGCCAGGTCTGCAAATCCCCTTTAACTACAAATAAGTCACACCTAGGGTAAGCCCCAGCTAGCCCTATGAGCAGGGTGCTTTGTAGGTAAAGGGTAAGACATGTACCATAACTGTGCGGTATGTCCTGGTAGTGACAAAGAGCCTTTTTGGTTTCTCACTGCTGTGAGGCTGCCCTCTCATGGTTTGCTTTGGGGATCCCCCTGATATGTGCTTCAGTGGTAATTCCTGATCTGAGAGGGGTAGCGTGCCCATGTTTGGCATGTTTGGAACAGTAGTGATAAATCCTTATTGGTGGAATCAGATTTATTATTACTATTTTGGAAATGCCACTTTTAGAAGTGGGCATTTCTGTGTGCTATGTGTCTTCATGCCTGCCTGGATGTGTATTGACTGTCTGGTTTTGACTGACAGGAGAGAAGGGGATGTGCAGTCACTCTAGACAGTCACAAGAGGGGTTGAGGTGTGTACTGCCTTTCCTTGGTGACTCAATGTTAGGCTGAATAGACATTGGCTTAATTTAGAGTAGTGGGAGGAGTTTCCCTTGCACCTGAAAAGGCCTGGTCTGCATTTGGAGTGGTGGGAGGAGTTGCACCTGCACCTGAATAGGGCTGTGACCGCCTTATACAATTCTGTCTCAACCCCCCTGTGGTGTGCCTGGGGCAAGGGCTTATAATGTGAATAGGGATGTTGTGCACTTCTACAATGTGTCTGAAGTGCCCCCAGAAAATAGACCTTGGCACTACAAGTACAGGGGCTGTGACCCCATGAAAATGAGAAGACACTGCGTGGACTGCACCTGGCCAAAGGACTGCGAGGAGGAACCGCCATTGGACTGGACTGCTGGAAGTGCTGCACTGCTGTCTGTTGGGCTATGGGAAGGACAACCACTTTGCCTAGAGAACCCTTGTGCTGGCCTACCTGTGTGCACCTTGCTGGTGTGCCCCACTGATCTCCCAGGAGGGCTGCTTAGGCCTCTGGTCCAAGCCAGTAGAGCGCTGGTGAGAGCTTCATGTTCCCTTTATTGTCTCCAGGGTGAAGACAGTGAGCCTCGAGCAGCGAGAATAAAGCTCTCAGCCTGAGTGAGCACTGTAACCTCTGTCGCCCCTTCTGTCGCTCACCCTACCCTGAAGCAAGGAAAGAGCCTTTCGGGTAGCCGTGCAGCGCGTGGGCTGCATTGCCTTGGTGCACCGGTTGAGCCACGGGAGGGGAGAGCTACAGTCGCAGAAGTGCTCTCCCTCTCATGTCCCACCATCGTTGTTTGTTTCGGTGCAGCCGGGGCTCTGCTACGTGGCCCCGGGCTACCCAACGGCACAAGGAGAGTGAGGATTCCAGGCCCGGGAAGTCCTCTGGGTTGCCCCGCAACACCCACGTCACAGAGGTGCGGGGCCATTGCGAGCGGAACCGACAGACACTTTGCTCCGGGTTCTGCCGGCTGCTACTCCTTTCACGAAACAGAGCAGCTGCACTGCGTGGTTGCAGGCGGCCGCGGGTCATCGAGCCAAGGCAGAAGGCCCTGGGCCCAAAGGAGACATTGCTCCGTGCCATCCTGGCCCAGCTGGAGTGCTACGTTGGTATTTTTTTGCCCTCAGCAGCTGCTCCGCGATATAGCGGGCAGCTGCTTTTGCTGTGGATTACGAGTGGGAAGGGGCGGCGAGGTCTCCCTGCAACGATGCATGCCCCCCTCACCGTGGTGTGCACATACCTTGGGGGGGCTTTCTCCTGTTTGGTTGATTTATCCCAGGGGAATCCTCGATGGAGGCACCTGCTTCGTGGAGTACGGAACTTCCATGAATTACAAGGTATCATATAATAGGAGCGAGATGCCACTCATTGTGTGGTTTAGGGTACATTTTGGTGCACCTTGGGCCCTGATATTACAATATATGTCATCTTGCCTCACAGTAAAAGGTTACTGCTTATTATGTCAGGAAGTGGACTATAAGTTCAGTGATGAAGGTGTTTATGCTGTTTTGTAATGTGTGTGCCCTATGAGCACTGCTTCAGTGCATTGCATGTGTTATGACAATGGCCCGTGGCCAAGTGATTTATGTGATCCTATGTGACGTCATGACAAGTGCCTAGTAGCACAATGATTTATGTGATCATGGTCTACTGTGTTTTTATGAACAATACAGAGTGAGAGTGAGTGTGGGAGGGTCAGAGTGAGAGTGAGAGTGTGTGTGAGAGTGAGAGTGTGTGTGTGTGTGTGTGTGAATATGTGTGAGAGTGAGAGTGTGTGAGAGTGCGTGAGTGAGTGTGTGCGAGAGAGTGTGTAAGTGTGGCCTCTGTATACAACGGCACTCAGCAATGGGACAAAATGTTGTGGACGACATCCAAGAAAAGGCACAGTAGGGTTGCAATAATCCGGAGGCATGAAATTTATTAAACCACATGAACTCTGCTACTTATTATTTCATAGATGGAGTCCGATGGTGATGATGCCTTTGGTAAAATTATGGGAGGCTTACTGAACAAGTTTGGCAAGAAATTCTTTAGTCACTTTTAATCACTTTAGTGACTGGGAAAAGGATGGCTGATGAATTTTGGTAACTGTTAGGATGATGAATTAGGGCAATAAATCCGAGAGTATTGCTTGAGCTTCCGGAAATCGGGTCTCAGGATTTGAAGGCTTTAGGGCTTCAGTGGGGAAAACCTAACTCCACCCGCAAGCATTGCCGGACTGGTAACACCAAACCGGCCCTGGCAAAGTGCTTGCCCCTCCCCCTCCCCTCACCACTCGGGGGGGTGGTCGGGGTTGGAGGTGCTGCCGAGCTCTTTGCAGGGGCCGGTTTTCGGCCGATTTTGGTACAGGGCCGATTTTGCAGCTAAGCTGCAAAAACGGCCCTGTAACAAGAACTGCCCCCACCCGTGCGGAGCACCGGGGGATTGCCCGGTGCCCACTATGGCCAATACGGGCCTGCCCACAAGCCACACCCAGCTCCAGCTGGGCCGCTTCTTTGAGGCACACACTTTACGGCAACCCACTACGGCTACCGTGCTCACCCCCTGAATACTCATCCCCAAATACAGTGAGCAAAACTAGGCGGAATAGGCATTTGTGAGCCCGCAAGAGCTTTTACGGGTAGCAGGATTGTACTGGTTATCTTGATGCCGCAGGGGAGAGAGCAGAGGGCACTGAAGGAGAGACACGGGAGGGATGGGTGCTCTGCTGCCTCAACAGCCTCGCTGAAGTGCTGGTGCACTTGCTCTCCTGCTCAGCGTTCGGACAGGAACCGCCCACTGCCACAGCTTTTCCTCTGCTCCTACTATATACCACCGCCACCCACCACTCCGCACCTTGGTGCTGCACTGCCCAAACCCGGAAACCGTGAACCGGAACCCTATTTGGAGAGTCCAAGGACAAACAGAAACAAAGTCCTTTACCCCTCATCACTATGACATGCAATACAAAAAGAGGTTACTGAGGATACACACCTGTGCTGACATGTCAGAAAAGGCTTTAACGTCTGGCTCTAAATATGATTCCTTTAAGAACTGCTAATCAGAAAATGTAGTTTATGGGATTACTTGCCCGTACAACAAACTATACATCGGTAAAACAAACCAGGAAATAAGATTCAGAATTTCTCAACATAAATCACGGATCCGAAAAAACGTACAGACAGCACCCCTGGTGAACCATTGGAGATTAAACAACCATACTGAAAAAGATCTGAAATGGACTGGGATTTCAAAAATTGAACTAGACACTAGAGGTGGAGATTTGGAGTTGAAATTGACCCGCAGAGAAGCTTTATTAATTGTCAAATTTAACTCAGCAGTAAATGGATTAAATGAACTATCTGAAATCTATAAGCTAGGATGAGGACTCTGTTCAGCTTAAGTTGTGTTGCACTAAGTCACCGGCATGCCACTAAGTCATATTGTTACATCAATCCAGAATAATTATTCTTTTTATTACCCATCACGTGGTCTAAACCAGTTTACCATAATGAATTCAAATAACCTGTGGTGAGCTGAGATCATACAATGCGATGCATCATGAGCGGGATTTTAACAACGCGACTTTTCTAAAGTTTCAAGGAATTGCTTGTAAGAGTGGGTAGGAATGATCTGTTAGGCTGAGAGCAGTTTGAATTAGTAATTAAATAAATAAATAAAGAAGTGGTTTGGTGTGTTGTTTATAACCTGTCTTAATAAAGTGGCCTTTCTTGCTGACTAAGAAGTTGTGGACAGTGACCTTATTGCGCGATCATGTGTTACCATAGGGGCGTCAGAAAAAGAGCTCCGTCTGAGTTCTAACCCGGAAGCAGTTGCCCGCATTACTCGTTGTCATTTCAACAGATGTAAGAAAGGACCGCCGCCCCTTAAAACGAAGGTATGTGGGGGCTTCTGTAATCATAACACGAAAGGCCCATTCTACTTTGAACGATGCAAGTGACAGGCGTCTGCCGCCGCTTTTCTCGTTACAGCACGGCGTTGAAGTGATTTATCTCACTGTCGTGAAGGGGCCAGAGCGTTGTTGTGAAGCTCCCGCAGAGAATCTTTCAAAGTAAGTTTTGAATCAGTGCGACATACTTAGCTACAAGGTGCTTGTTGGTGCAATACCTAGATGTGTTGATTCATAGCGGTTTCCATTTGGTTTTGGTGCAGAATAAACTACTTCCATACAGGCTACCTGGTGCGATTCTGAGGTCCGTGTGGCTATGAGTAAGTGCCATTGAAGGGATATTTAACGTTTGGTGGAAGTGGTCATGTTGTAAGGTGTTTTCTAAGGTTGTCCAATACAATTTATTATTTCAGATCTTGGATCAAGTCCTCAGTAGATAAATAGGTCGGCTGATCTATTAAAAGAGAGTAAGGTAAGCCTGAGACCCCTGGTAGGGGTGACAGAGGGAAGCAGGAGCGTATATTTTGTAATAGAGAGTAATTCAGACTTTTGTTGTTTGTGACATTGCAGCTTGTTGGTCCTGAGGAGAACACCATTCATTTTGGGGTGTTCGAAATGCGTCGACTTGCTAGTTGTGACCTATTGAGTGTTTTGAATCATTTAAATAACTTTTGATACGTACAAGAATGATGTAATTTATGCACCTTAGGTCTTGTTATTTTGTCAACGAATATGTCTATTTTGAACAAAAAATTGCAATGTTTTGGTTAGTATGAAAGGATGAATGTGTGTTTTTCCTGCTAAGTGTGTGTAATTTGGAGTGTGAATCTAATATTGAAAGTGTGATTGGGAGTTTATGTGAGATGTTAAATGTCAGGATGCGGGATTTATTGTGTAATGTATTTTGTAATGTATAAATGATGGTAAATATTGTTGAATAATCCATTCAAATAGAACTATGAATTAATTGATTTTGAAAAATAATAAAAACTGAGAATCAAAAAGATTAAATGGTCACGTCCGTTTAGGTCTATGTGACTTGTTCGGAAATAAGGTAAAAGTATTTATCAGTAGTGGCTTTCTATTGTTTGTTATTGAGTATGGCTATAAATTTCAGCACCCAGTCTTTGATCCCCAGAAGGAACTGTAAAGAAAGGTAGCCTTAAGAGGTACAGGAGGAAGAGGATTGGAAAGGCAATTAGATCCTGATTTACACAAAACCTACTGGAGAGGTAGAACACAGATCACAGATGCTGAGGTGAATGTGAAGGAGATAAGAGGATTTAGGAAAGATTAATAGATCCATTGTGGTCTACTGTCTAAAGCGTTGACTTTAAGATGGAGACTTTAATGCTGGCAGTTGGAACTTAACTAACCAACTTAGTAATCCTGTGTTAATCATTTTATCTTTCCGTACATCAGGCTGTAAATGTGTATAATGCAAATAGCACCTGCATAATGTGCTATCTAATGCTGCCCAAATGACATGTTCACTCTCATCATAATAACGTTAATTTAATCTGGTCTCATTTAGGCCTCATGTGTAGCGCATTAACATGAATATGGAACCCCCTCTGAATATACTTTCAAGGTCAGGGAAAGAGGGGAACAAAACAACATCAAAGAACGAGAATTCCCTCACGACCTCTTAATATCTATACACAACAACTTTATATTTTCTACAAGCTTATTTTAAACACAAGGTGGCTCCATATATTTTTTCTTTTGAAATTTTTTATTATTTTTTTTTTGTCATTTCTTTATATTATTGTTTCATTTCATCGAATTACTTTACAAAAAGGCACATAAAATTCACGTGATCCCTCCGACACAGAAGGAAGAGTGAATGTAGTGTGTATGAAAGTGGTTGTATGAGAATTTGGTAAATTAGTATAGTTTTTTTTTTTCTGTACGATATCTGTATATTAATTGCCTTTATGAATTTTATGTGCCTTTTTGTAAAGTAATTCGATGAAATGAAACAATAATATAAAGAAATGACAAAAAAATAAATAGGAAAAAATTTCAAAAGAAAAAATATATGGAGCCACCTTGTGTTTAAAATAAGCTTGTAGAAAATATAAAGTTGTTGTGTATAGATATTAAGAGGTCGTGAGGGAATTCTCGTTCTCTCATGTGTAGCGCACACACAGACAAAGACGCACACAGACACAGCCTCAATACATTCCTGTGTACAGCACATCATGTTGACTCTTTGTACAGCACACCAATGCTCATTGCAGCTATGTCTGTGCTATAAAGGTGCAAAAAAAAATCAAAGCAAAGGCCAATGACTTGGACCACGGGACTGTGTTCTCCAGTGTTAGGAAGTGTGTCCACCTTGCTGAAGTATGTTAATATTGTAAAGCATAACTAAGTTCTCGCCAGTTATGAGAGGACTCAAGGGCTCATGAAATCAGGTGTTGTAGTGGAGGAGCTTCTCTTTAGTCTGGCCAGCAGCTCCTGCACCTGCCAGGGTGGGTCTGCCACAATTTTGCCCTCCTCATATTCCTAACACTATTTAGTTGGACCGTAGGTTCAGATCATAGAAAAGGCAATGCCCATCCATAGCATGCCAGTGTTTGCAAGTTCTCTTTTTGTGGAATGCAATAAAATATCCTCAAATTCGTCTGCTCCTCTCAGTTACATGGAGTTAAATTCTGCAGGAGGTGTATGTGTAGTGACTAAGTCTTAATCCTGTCAACCGGCAATACTCCTGCACGAGTTTGTTTAGACATGTGCTGGTTTTTCTGGCATGTCATTTGCCATAAAGGGAATTATAATTTTTTAAGCTGAAAAACACATCAAGGAAAATGAAACAGCAGTAGAAACATAACATATGACGGCAGATTAGTACCATCTAGACTAACGGCTTTCCCCTTACCGGAGGGTTTCCTTGAGAACGGCTCTGATTAGAGGCAGTTTTGGAACATCCTCTGCATTGGGAACTTGGCTTTTCCCCAGGTTTGTGACAATTTCCTCGTACACCCTTTGTTGAACATCTGGATGCTTGGCCAAAAGTAATGTTGCCCAGGACAAAGTGAACGAGGTCTAAGAAAAGAATCAAACACCATCAAGAGGAGGAACATCTTTGGAGTAACAATGAAAGCTATGACATGTCACTTGGTTATAGTTACTTGTAGGTTTTATTTTGACTTAATGCATAGATTAACTAAAATCCCAAGGCACTTCAAATCACTGTGCCGTGGGCCAATGACTCCCAAGTACCATATATCTCCTCTGACCCAAGTGCGGGTTATAGTGTCACACAGTTCAATAGACCACCTAAACAGAAACAAAAGAGACAATGCCCTGCGCATAATAAAACAATGTACATAGACGTCAATTTTACAGTGTTGACTAAAGTTGAGATGCCAAGCAGGTGCTGCTTCAAAAGCTTGTTATTTCACTACCCCTAAATTCATGAAGAAAGGTTGACAAATGTTAGCTATCGATACAAGAGAATGCCTGAGAAATGTAAAGTTCCCAAGCCAGTCTCTATGACACTTGTATCTCCTGGAAATTGGAGGTGAACCCATCCAAATCAGGTAATCAAGAGAACGAGACACCTTAAATTCAACTGCTTGCATGAAAAGGATTTATAACCTTAAGTGGTATATGTTTTGTAACCGGATATAGTATGGCATTAAGATAAGAAGGATGTAAATAAAACTACCAACAGGGAGCGCTGTGTTTCAGCTCTCACCTCTCACCTCTCCCCTTTTTAGGTCGAGCCTAGAGCCAGCGTGCATGCGCTGCTCTGCTAGACTTGTTGTGGTAGAGTAGCGAATAGAAGCCCCACCCACTCTCCGCCCATATTTGCCATTGGCTGTGCCACTATCTGTCCTGAATGCGGACTTCTGATTCGTAAATAGGGTTGTTAGTCTCTCCTTAGTACAGCCTCCTCTTTATTTTTCACCTCCCTGGCGAATGGCCCCTTTATTTAGACTTTGAGCACTATTTTCTTTAATGAGGTTCTCCTAATGCAGGCATGACATGCTTTGGTGCCTTCTTTACACCCCCCCTGTCCTCCCTCCTGTGGTCCCTGCCTTCTTCCCCCAGGCAACATCCCTCCTGTTGTCTGTGCCTTTTGCCCCCACCCACTACCCTCCCGTTGTTAGTGCCTTCTCCCCACCAGACCGTCACGTTGTCCGTGCCATCTCACCCCGCACTCTTCCATTGTCCGTGATGTCAACCATTTCCAATGGAAAAGGTCTTGTGTAAATGCGAGACCTATTGCATTGGAAATAGTTATTTCTCTCTTGTAGGTAGCGCTCTATTTTCTGGTTCCACCCCTCTCATCAAGATGGGGAGTTTGATGGCGGACAGTGGCATTTGCTATAAGGTGTGCTTGGTAGCACTGGCTAAAAACATGAAGCAAGCACCCGCCATTGCAGAGGAGGAAGAATTGTAAATGTGATGATACCATTTCATTGCGGTTGTAATCATAAGGATATGGTGCTATCCGGGTCACTTTATGACTGCAACTTCTTCTCACTTTTAAATGGCTTCACGGCATGTATGCTAGTTCAACTTTTAACAGTGAGGATTTGTAGATCAATTTTCAATACAATTACACAAGAGATGTTTATTTAAATACAAGTAATTTCGAAAATGACTCGTTCACAACTGACAATTCATTTTCCCTGATAAGACCAACAAAGAAGGATTCGGTTATTCTCCATGGGGTAAGAATCTCAATGATCTTCACATGGAGGTTGGGTGTATTAATTACATTATTGTATTTACCTCTTTTTAATGCGCCACCTAAAAATAATAAAATGCAGAGACAGCTGGCATAACGTGCCCCATGCCCTCACCAGCCCATCGCGAGCGCGTCTCCTCGCGCCGTAAGTCAGAAGGGTAAAACAAAACATAACTGCAGCCTCTGAGGTGAATCGCTGCTCGAGCCCATTAAGGAATTACCGGTTTTGCAAGAATGTACAGGAATGTGCACATGGCGCATTGAACCAGGCCTCGTATGGAATCCAACACATCACCATATTAAACAAGCATTTGCAATGCAATAGGTTTCGCATTTACGTGAGTTCGAGCTATTAGCATTGTAAATGACAATGCCTAATATTAATGTTTTGGTTTTTAAAACATAAATAAAAGGCATCGTCATTTACAGTGCTAATAGCTTAGCAAATGTGCTATCTATTGCATTACAAATGCTTGTTTCTTGAGTGCTTGACGAGACAAAGAAAGAGAATGACGTATTTGTGAATCAACAGAACCCTGCTCAACATCAGATTAATTAGCGTGAGCACTCAACTCAGTGGGTATAAAAAAATAACAAAACTGTCTGGATTGTGGAAGCAATCAGGTTCCAACAGGACACCTTTTGACAAAGTTCTGTGCAGTTTCAGGTGTGATGTAACAGATAAAGTCCATCACTGCAGAATCCCTCGAGTACACTGCAGTGCTATGGGCGACTGCAGGAAGCCAGGTCATCTTCAATGAAATCATAGACAGATAAAGGTACTTTCACCATGTTCTGGGTACTTTTTATTTTACCGTGCTCGATTAAGAGTCTAATCTTAGATTTAAAACTGGCCACATTATATCAGTTGGAAGAATCCCACAAAGACGGGTGAGCTGGTAATGTTCAATGCACCAAATTCTGTCTGTAAAAAGTTACCTAAATAATGGAAATAGGGTTGATGAGAGGTAACAATGGACAGTAACGCTAGTAAACCATATGCTTCTTGAGGGTTTTCACATGAAGATTACTACTTTTATCATTTTCGTATGCCGCAATGAAGTTACATTTTTGTAGGGTCATTCCAAAAAAGTCAGCTGGTATTTCTTATGAGAATGCAGATCTGAGATTGTGCGTATGACCAAGGACAAGGAGCTTGAATTACCTTTCATCAAATTATAATGCATGGCATTGCAATCCAATCCAATCCAAGAATTCTTTATTTCGGCCACATAGGCCATAAAAGAAGCAATAAAATACATACAGATAAAAGACAATATATACAATAAAATCCCAAATGGACCTGCAGTGTTTAGAAAAGCATAATAAGAGAGGTTAGCCAGACATTTTCTTCCTTATTATCCATGCTGCCATTAAGAATTTAGAGACCGCAAACACAATGTGGCCCAGGGTATTAGTTTTCAGCACCCTGTAGGCTTGTAGATAGTTATTGAAGCCCAGATTCCGACATAGAGGGGCTAGCCATCGCCTCCTCGGGCTCCAGTAAGCCTGGCAGCAAAACATTATGTGCAAGTCATCTTCTTCCCTAACTTTACAGCATGGGCAAAGCTTGTCGCCCCCTAACGACCACTTATGGGTAAAGACTTTAGTAGGGAGCGTACCAAACCTCCATTGCAGGAACAATTTCCTCGCCAGAAGAGGGTAGATAAAATCCATAAAAAGTTCAAAAAGATAAGAATTTTTGGATACAATAAAACGACCCGTCAGGGTGCCACTGTCATATGCACTGTCCATATCAGCAAGGGTTTTATTCTTATAGAGCTGTGCCAGGGTTTTACGCGGAGTCCTTCTACAGCCCTGAGCAGGATCATCCCAGAGGTCAGGCAAGTTCAGGCTGGAGCATTCCGATTTAATAAGTGCCAGCCAAGGGATCTTACCATTTACATCCAGCCTCAAAACATGTATGAGGTCCTGCCTGTAGTGATGCAGCTCCTCAGTTGACCATAACCGATGCCAGTACTTCACCGGTTTCGACCGTAAATCCTCTGCAATTGACGGGAGGCCCAGGTCAAGTCTTAAGGGGAGGAGTGGTGTGCCTTGCGGGAGAGCAAGAAGACGTCTAAGGAAACAGTTTTCCACCCCTGCCATGACCTTCCCAGCTTTATGGCCCCACAGCTCACTGCCATACAGGGCAGCCGCCTTCGCCTGAGTCCTGTACATTTCCAGGGCCGGACTGACAGGCTTGAAGGTGGACTTGTTAGATACCCTCAGGAGTGCGCCCGATAACTGGGAGAGTTTCAGCCTAGATCTTGCCACCTGGGAATCCCAAGTCAAATTTTCTTGGAGTGAGACCCCCAAGTATGTAAAGGTAGAGACCCTTTCCAGACTGGTTCCCCCCAGTTTTGGATTGGGTCTGGTCTTGGTCGGAGGGTTGAAGATCATGAACTTAGTTTTTTCCGTGTTCACCTCCAACCCATGTTGTCTACAGAAGTGACCAAAACCATCCACAATCCTCTGGATCCCCATAGGGGATTTGGAAAGAAGGAGGGTATCATCGGCAAACATGATTGCCGGAACCCTCCTTCCTGCCAAAACCGGGGCATCATTATCCCCGACAGCGTCAAGATGTTCAATGACGCTGTTGATGTACAGACAGAACAGTGTCGGAGCCAAAACACAGCCCTGTCTGACACCTCGGCGGACCGGGAATTTACCCGAGGGCCTGCCATTCCTCCCACACCTCACTACCGCAAAGTTGTTCTCGTGCAGTCTAATGATGATTCTAAGGAGGTGGGGGGGAACTCCTAGCTTCTGCAAAACCTCCCATAGCTTCCCCCTCGGGACGAGGTCAAAGGCTGACCTCAGGTCCACGAAGACCATGTACAATCGACCTCCCTCTAGCGTAACCGTCTTCCAGTACAGAAGAAGGAGGCGAAAGATTTGATCCATGGTCGACGTGTTCTTTCTGAAGCCAGCCTGTAAAGGGCTCAAGATGTCATTGGCCTCGACCCAGTCTAGGAGATGGTCCAAGATGAGGCGCGCAAAGATCTTTTGGGGCACATCTATGAGGCTTATAGGCCTGTAGTTGGAAGGGAGCAGAGTAGAGCCCTTCTTGTGGATGGGCACAATCTCTGCCCCCAACCACGACCCAGGGATCGCCATACCTCCGAGAATGGCATTGAATAGAACAAGAAGGTATGGGCCCCAGATATCCGGGTGGTGCCTAAATAGATCCCCGGGTAACCTATCCAGGCCTGGCGCCTTCCCCACCGCTAGACGTTCTATGGCAAGCTCCACTTCCCCCAGGGATAATTCCATTCCGAGCTCCTCGGTACCCAAGGGCAGTTGCAACTCCGCGACCGAGCAGGGACTGGTATCTAGGTAGAGAGCCCCATAATGGGACTCCCATACCGCAGGGGCTATATTAGGCTCAGTCGCTTTGCAGAGTTCCCCTGACCCATTATTTACAAGGGCCCAGAATTGCCGGGGGTCCCTGGATTTAAGGGCATCGTAGAGGTCCTGCCAATACTTCCAGTCCCACTCGGTCCTTGCAGCCGCCAACACTGATTTATGGTGGTTCCTAAGGTCACGCACTTTGGCCTTGTCTGTCCCCTCTTTTATGGCTGCAATAAGGTCAGATTTTGCTGCCCTGCAGTCTGGGGTATACCAGGTGGGAAGAGGGGTCCTTTTCTTTCGAATTGGGACCTCCGGGTGAAATATCTCGGCCAAGTCCCTCACTAAAACCTGGTGAACGTTTCCCATTTTCTCATAGTAATCAGCGGTTCTTGGTTCGTTCAAGAGGGCCTCCACCTCCATAAGGCTTGGGAGCGCCAGCTCATATAGTTTCTTAATGGACTCTTCCGACCTCACAAGCTTCCCCCACTTAACTCGGCGCCTGTTTGTGGTCAGAATCAAGTCCCCCATATCAGCCCCTTGGCCAGCTGGGGATGGGTCCGTCAAGGGCAAAGGGCACACAATATTTAAGCAGAGAGCGTTGTGGTCGCTGTCTGTCCTCTTAATAACCCTAAAGTCCAGCACTTTGGGCCAAAGTGAAATGTCCACCATAATATAGTCTAGCCTCGACTCATGGCCCCTCCTATTGAAGGTGCACACCGAGGGGGTATAGGAAGGAGTACGGCCATTACACGCCCTCAGCGCGCTATTCAAGGTAAGGGACATGAGTTGTAAGGCTAGAGGGGACCAGGCTTTAGGGTGAGGGGAAGAAGAGGGTGGAACCCCCCAGTGGTCGTCCTCAGCCGTAAGGGCACCATCGAGTAAACCTTCCAGGGGTTCAAAGTGGCAATTGAAGTCTCCTCCAAGTACCACCTTGTAGTCACCCGGAAGTTGGCCCAGGAAGGAAGCCAGATCATTTAAGGTAGGTGATTCACCTGGCGAGGCAACCGGGCGCGAGTAGACGTTGACAATGGCCCACGGAGTTTTGCCAGGCCACGTGAGCCGCACACACTGGATGTCCTGCGAACACGTGCGTACCTGCTCCGCTTGACACCCAGTGTGACTCGCAATCCAGATTGCCAGACTACCAGATGGCCTCCCCCTCCCAGCCCATTTGGCAGGGATTTCAAATACTTCAAACCCTCTCTTGGTCTGTGCGGCCCTCGCCCAAGTCTCCTGAAGGAGAAGGATATCACATCCACCTACCAGGGAGTCCCATTCAGGAGAGCCCTCCTTGTTCGCGATTCCCGCCACGTTCCAGGAGAGAATTCTCAATCCTGGGTCAAGTGGCAGGCTGCCCTGAGCTCCAGCATGAGAATGCGGGGTAGCCATAGGAAGACCGACGTCTGGGGCGCCGGTTCCGTTGACAGCGGCGGCAGCACGACCAGCCCGCACTGCCGCCCCTGTTTGCGGAATATGGGCTAGCCCGGTGTCAAGTGGGGGACTCGGTTGGCACAGATTGACAGTCGTGTCAGCCCCTCGCTCATTAGCAGCCTGGGGCCGGGTTAGTTCCAACATAGGGATCACACCCAAACCCACAGGGCTTTGCGCCTCATCCACCCTATTCTCAGGGCCAGACAAGATTGGCCTAGTTTGTGGTCAATCGACCTGGTCCAGACAGGAAAACCTATTGTGATGTGTAAAGTTTGCCTGAACAATTGGTAGGGGGGGCCTTGGTCTGTAACGGGAGCCATCTACAGCAAAGCCCGCCCTGGTCCATCCCTTCTCACTCCCTCCCACCGTGTTGCTACCACTAGGATAGAAATAAGAAAGGGGTACAAGTTCTATTGTGGACTTATCAGGCCTTACAAGCCAGTTGCAGATGTAGTTTGCAACGTGTGGGCTCCTAAAACTTAGGACGATACAGTCCCCTGACCTGTTCTTTTTGGTAGGGCCAATCCACGGGATCCTCCTCACCATCAGAACCTCACCCTTCAAGTTTGGAGGCAACGGTCTATTGATAGTGAGCCAGCTTATGACCTTATTGCGTAGGGAGTCTTGCGACTCCTTAACACCACCAGCTAGCTCAGGAACTCCCACCATGATTGCCGTGTATGGAACAGCTTCTGGCGGCAGATTGACCTCCCTGCGTCTAACTAGGGGAGGGACGCAACCATCACTTGGGGCGTTTTTAAGACCCACTGACACCCCTGTCTGCGGCACAAGCCGCGGCACAGGGGGTAACTTAGACCTCCTGGGAGCCGGAACAGGGGGCCCAGGCGCTGGGGGTAGCAAAGTGCGCGTCTGGGGAATAGACACACCATTTGCACTAGGCAATACCCTACTACAAGCCTGGGGTAATGTGAACGGAGGTAAACTATTCCCAGGAGATTCCCCGGTGGTTACAGGAACGTTTGGAGCTACGCCAAGGCTTCTCCTAATGAGGATATTTTCCCGGGACTGAAGTAAATTCTCTATAGCCTCTAGTCTAGCTATGATGGGGGTTAGCAAGTTCTTGATAATGACTGTGAGGGAATTAATTACTGTATCTGAACTATTTGAAGATGGCTCACCAAAGATAAATGGGCCTGCCGCCACTGATGGTAACACAGGAGTTGGCGAGGCCCCAAGATCCGACCCAGACCCAGATAGGATGAGCTCAGGGGAGACCGAAATATCTGTACTATCTTCGAGGGTTGATTCAGATGCAACAAATCTTGCCCTTTTTGCCCTCTTTATTTCAACAGGCCTTTTCCTTTTTAGGGGCTGAGTCACACCACTATCTACCAGGACTGTTGGCAAGGCCGGTTGGCCCGCTTCCAGCGTGTTTAGACCCATGTTATCCAGGACAGCAGAATGGCCGGAAGTCCCTGCTGACCGAGGGGAGTCCCGATCCCTCTCCGTGACCGGAGTTCTTAGCTGCCGGAGTACCGACTCAATAGTCTGGTCGATACTGTCCAGCAGAGACATGTGGGTAGCATCCGTGGTGATGGGTGTACTAGCATCATTTGAGGCAGATTCACCAAGGTCCAAGAACACACTTTCAGGTCCCATCTCAAGGTGTGAGTCCGTGGATGAGTGACACTTGCTGATTTGGGAGCTTGCCTTAGGGAAAAAAAATTCCAAGGTGCTTGTCCCATGTTGCACCGACTTACTCCTTAAAGCTCTGGATGCCATGGTGAGGTGAATGTGGAACAATTTAGCGGGGGCGTTAGAGGGGTGGCCCGATCCGGTCTCTCCCGGCCTCTAACGGCCTAGAACGGCCCGCTCTTTGCCCGGTCTTCGCCCCGGTAACCGCCCCGCGCGCGTCCCGCTGCGCGCGTGGGGAGATTCTCTTAAGTGTAACAAGGGGGCGTGGCACTGGGAGGGGGCGCGAGACGCGGCGGGAAGAGGAACCAGCTGGCGCTGCCAGATGGACTGCTGGTCCTCGCAGTCCCGCTCGCCTCCGCCTCTCACCTCCGCTGCGGCCGGTCCAATAGACAGCAATCCCCCAGCTTAGTTCAGGCGTCCAATCACTCCTGTGGCAAATGAAAACAGGCGACAGTCCAAACTCCTTGCACGAGCGGCACCCGCGGAGCGGGGGCCGCGAGGAGTGAAATACCCTACGAGGCAGGGGGGCGTGGCACTGGGAGGGGGCGCGAGGCGCGGCGGGAAGAGGAACCAGCTGGCGCTGCCAGATGGACTGCTGGTCCTCGCAGTCCCGCTCGCCTCCGCCTCTCACCTCCGCTGCGGCCGGTCCAATAGACAGCAATCCCCCAGCTTAGTTCAGGCGTCCAACCACTCCTGTGGCAAATGAAAACAGGCGACAGTCCAAACTCCTTGCACGAGCGGCACCCGCGGAGCGGGGGCCGCGAGGAGTGAAATACCCTACGAGGCAGGGGGGCGTGGCACTGGGAGGGGGCGCGAGGCGCGGCGGGAAGAGGAACCAGCTGGCGCTGCCAGATGGACTGCTGGTCCTCGCAGTCCCGCTCGCCTCCGCCTCTCACCTCCGCTGCGGCCGGTCCAATAGACAGCAATCCCCCAGCTTAGTTCAGGCGTCCAACCACTCCTGTGGCAAATGAAAACAGGCGACAGTCCAAACTCCTTGCACGAGCGGCATTGCAACCCAATAAACAACAGACTTACTCCTCCCTGCTCTACTAAAACATGCTCTCAACAAAACAGTCTTAATGAAAATAGTTGTGAACTCTAGCAGACTAGCAAAAGCTACACTTACTGAGCTAGGGTCAATGCTGGCAGTTTAATCGGATAGATACAGAATACTTCCATATGTTAGGCCAGTGCAGAGAGTAGCATATTTGAGGGACAATATATATTCATTCTAATGAATAGGACTTTGAAAAAAGATGTATTGTCCGAACATAGTCTGGTAATCCTGAAAGATCCACCTCATCAGTCAATATGGAGCGAAACTGTACATATGTTTCTTGCAAAGTATTAAAACTAGTTAAGTTTTCGGGCATGGAATTGTGGACTGACAACACATACAGCATGAGACGCTTTGCCAGACCTCATTTCAACAGAATAATTATTAAGAAATCTACTCAGAACTCAGATCTGTCATCTTTGTAATTTGTTAGCTAAATCCACCTTTTATTGTTAGGAATGCAGCTTGGTATGTGATGATTTTTAAATGATTCTAATTGTGACTGCTTATATGGTTTTGCAAAGCATACCGAATAAAGAATATTTTGACTACTCAGAACTAACAGCACCTTGAGGTACACCCCAACCTTGAGAAAGCCCACACTGCCACAAAGAGTGAAGCAAGTATTGGCATGAATCAATTGAAGTGTGCTCTATTAGAGGAATCTACTCTTTCTCTGAATAATAATGGACTATATCCAAGTTAAGTGTATTGTACCACAATAATTCACTGCTTTCTTGAAGAATAAACATTACAAGTGATCTAATTAGGATATTGGATCAGTGATGTCATTTGACATCTTATCAGTGATGTCACTGGCCATGTCATGAGTGATGCATACATGTGAGGTCATAAGCAGTGCATTGCGGGGGGTAAGTTGTAGTTAGCTCAGGTAAGTATTACTGCTGAATGCTGGTTTGTTTGAGTGAAATCTAGGCCTAAACTGTAACTTCGCTGTAACCTTTGTTGGTTTAGCGAATTTCTAAAACTTGAAAAAAAAAAAAATCAAACTATAACGTTAATGTAACCTTTGTTTTTTTAAGTGAATATCCAAGTTTTTTTAATTTTATTTCCTAACTATAGCGTCCTAGTAACCTTTGTTTTTTCTGTAAAAAAAATAATATTTTAGATATATATTTTCACTGATAAAAACATAGGTTTCAGGGACGTTATAGTTGGAAATTAGTATTTAAAAAAACTTTTTAAATTCAGTGAAAAAACCATAGGTTTCAGGGACGTTATAGTTAGAAATGAGCATTTTAAAAAACGTAGATATTCACTGAAAAAAACACAGGTTTCAGGGACGTTATAGTTAGTTGGACATTTCTCTCATACAAAACCACAGAAATGCGGCCGTTATAGTTAGCTGAACTAACTATAACTCACGCCCCCGCAATGCACTGCTTATGACGTCACATATTACATCATTCATGACATGGTCAGTGACATCACTGATGTCATCATCTAGTGACTGTGTATTTCTGTAAAGTTTAAATATGTTATAAATCTATATATATACACACACACACACACACACCATGGTGTATTGAAGAATGAGTGGGTGTCTAAGTGTCTGAATGGATTATTTAGTAAGTGTATGGCTGACTGTATAAGTGAGTGATTAAACATGTCTTACTGAATGCATGGGTAAAGTGACTAAACTGTGTGAATGTCTGTTTCAGTATAACAGTTGGTATGTAAGCGGCTGCATGGGTTGGTGAGTTGCTACATGAGTGTCTATAAGGGTTACTGATTGGTTGTCTGAGTATCTGTATGTGTGCCTGAGTATCTGTGTGGGTGGGTGGGTGGGTGGGGATATGGGTGGGGGTGTGTATGGATGTGTGAGTGGGTGATTCACTGGGTGTATGGGTTCAAGAGTGCATCTGTGAATGGCTGTATGGGGGGGTGAGTCTGTATATGGGTGTGCTGGTGAGTGAATGGATGGATATCTCAGTGGTACCTGTGTGAGTAACTACTTATGTGAAAGGCAGTATATGTGTGTTGGAGTATATAAATGACTATATGTGAGAGTGAGTGTGAGAGTGGCTGTACGGATGAGTGTGTGCTTGTGTCAGAGTTTATATAAGATAGTAAGTATGTGTTAGTATCTGTATAAATAAGTGAGGTGGTGTGTGTATAACTGTATAGGTGAGTAAATGGGAGTGTGATTGATTCTTTGCATGGCTGACTAGGTGTTTGAGTAACGCTCTGGATGAGAGGTGATGTTGTGAGTGTTTGTATAGGTGTATGAGTGCATATGATAGTGCTGTATTGATAAGAGACTGCATGTATGAGTGACTGTATGGGTGAAAGAGTGGATGTGTGTGTAGACCTAGGAATCAGTGAGTGGATATGTAGTAACTAGTATTGGTATGTCTATGGTTTTGAAAATGGTAGTCTCTGGGTGTATCAAAGGTTATATTAGGGTGTGAGGAGGTGCATCAGATTATCACGTGGATGATATCATCAGTGATGTCATTTGAGTTGTCATCAGTGATGTCACTGACCATCTCATCAATGATGTAATATGTGACGTCATCAGCAGGGCATTGTGGAGCGCGAGTTATAGTTAGCTCAACTAACTGTAACAGCTGAATTTCTATGGTTCTGTACAAGTGAAATGTCCAACTAACTATAACGTCCCTGAAACCTTTGGGTTTTTTCACTGAATTTTTAAGGTTTTTTAAATGCTAATTTCTATTTATAACGTCCATGAAACCTAGGTTTTTTCAGTGAATTTGAAAGGCTTTTAAATGCTAATTTCTAACTATGCCTACAGAGCTAGGGCATGTGCAGGAAAGGGAAGAAAGGTGCAGAAAAAGCAAGACAAATGCAGAGAGGCAACATAAGTCCAGAAAGAGGAAGAAATGTGCAGAAAGAAGCAAGAGATAAGCAGAAAGAACCAACAGAGGTGCTGCAGAAAGAGGCCTTATTGCAAAGTCATCCTGTGGCCTGGGTACCCCCCAACTTTTTGCTCACTGGTACTAGTGGTAACTTGCCCTCCTGTTACCTCCAGTAAGCCCCACACAGCTGGATTGCTGAGAGTGGTCAGAGGCCACTGCCCCTTTTTACACCACTGCCAGGCCCCACTCCTGAGGCAAAATTTGGCCCGGGACCCCAATCCCTGGGGGCCGGCCCTCACGTTGGGGACCGCGGGGGAGCCCCTATGCATCCGCAGTCCCAGCCGGCTCCCCGCCTCTGCTTTTGGACAAGGGGAGCTGCTGACATGCAGCTCCCTTTGCCCAAAAGCACTACTGCTTTGCTCATTGGAAGTGAGAGCAGGATTCGCTTCCAAGAAGCAAAGCAGTGTTTGCTATAGAGCTCCTGCCCTAGCAAACAACAATGTCCCAGGGGTGCGCACCCCAGGACATTGCAGGAGCCGGCCCTGGGGGGTGGCGGTCCCCAGGGCCATCGAGGGCTCCAGGAGGGAGGCAGCGAGGCCCCCCGCCCAGCAAGTTTGAAGCCCCAGGGAGGTGGTGGTCCCCGGGGCCGGGCGTCTGCTATGTACCCTCATATTTAGATATTCAATGCCCTGGCAGGTGGTGGTCCCCGGGGCAGTGTGGCGAGGGGCAGGAGCCCCCTACACACACACTTTATTATTAAAATTTAAGCCCATGGTAGGTGGAGGTCCCCGGGGCTCAGGGGGCCCGCGAAGCCTACCCACCCATAATGATCAATGCCTCAGGAGGTAGCGGCTCCCGGGCCAGTGTGGGGGGGAGGAGCCCACCCAGGCATTTTTTTCAAGCCCCAGGGAGGTGGCGGTCCCCAGGGTTGCGGGGGTCTTTATGCCCCAGCTCATAATTAGTAAAGCCTCGGGAAGGTGGCCAATGTTCCCACTAAATATTTTCCTGTGTGTGCGGCAGTGTAAGGTATCTGTGCACTGCAGCCAAGGCTCTGTGCACCAAGAACCCGGCCACGCGTGTGGGTACAGCGAGAGGGGCTCCTGCTTGATTGTGCAGATAACTGACCTAGGTACTGGAATGCAGGAGGCCTGGTGATGGGGTAGGCAGGGCCGAACTGGGAACCTGAAGCAGCCCTGGCAAGTTTTTTGGAACGGGGGGGGCAAGTGTCAAGCACTACTGCTGAACAAAACCGGTCCACAGCACTGCTGCTTTTGTTACTGGGGCCGATATTGGAGCATCACTGCAAAACTGCCTCCAGTAACAAAACCGGTCCCTACTGCTCCTAAACTGGCCCCCACCCTTCCAGTCTCTTGGGCAAACGCCCGATGCCTGCTACAGACTGTCCGGCCCTGGGTAAGGCCTTCGTCTTGGTGACTGGCATACACTGTTTGTATCATGTTGGAAATTAACAGGTACAGTGCAGAGCATCTGCAATCACAACAAAGCTAAACTTATATACTGTAAGAAACCAGGGCAACCTGCCTTATTCCATAGCACCAGTGAACCTCTGGTTTCTTAACTATCTACACAGCAGAGGCTGAGGGACATCTTAAAGATTTTAAGGCCCCTAGGCGAAACATATTTAGGGGGCCCCTGTGCTGATCACCTCTGAATTTATGATTCAGTTTCAGCTCTCTCGTGTCCTCTTTGGCCAGATCACAAGCATAGACACACAGGTTCAAATTCTAAATTTGTTTATAGTTAATTTTCAGGGATAGTGATGTGTTTTTCCAATATTGTAAAATAGTAGAAGGTCAATAATACTACTGCAAATAATCACTATGACAACCTCCTATTTCTCAAATCTGAGATCCTGTTTGGATCTGAAACAAACACTTTTTATGAATGGTGCATGAAATCAAAACACATTTGTCATAAACTGTCTGTAACAGACTCTCACATATTACCCAGATTTAAAATAAATTAAAAGAAAATGCTATTTGCAATCTGTTCAAGAATTATTCAAGGTAAGCAGGGCAAGACTCTCTGCAGAACAGAGCTGGCTCTAGGGGGTCAATCCACTCACTCTTCAGAACTGATAATCATTAGTTCACTTATAAGCTCTGCAGATGGTTTCCTGGATACGCAGAGGGGGGAATGTGCATAGAAGTCCACCATGTGTGCTTTTAGAATCACTAATATATGTTAGCTATTCGGAAAGCACACATGGTGCTTTTAGGCTTGTTCAGGGCTTACAGTGAGATGAAAAAACTGGGGTGGTCTCTCAAAGGGGCATGACTGATGTAATTAAGGGTGCGGATTAAAAACATTTGAGCAAAAAATCTGTGCTTAGCATAGTGTGCCACGTGATTGTTATTGTGCTGCCTCTGGCATTGCGTCAAGATATATTGTATTGTAACTGCATTTATATAGCGCTTGCTACCGCTGGTGTGGTGTTGAAGCACTTTTTCGGCGAGTAGCATGCTACTCTGGAACCCATAAAGCATTAGTGGTGAAATAGTATAGTAAAAACAGAAAGTAATTTTGAGAGGTGGATATGTTAGTCAGTTATTTGGATTGAGAACGATGGTGGAGGAATAGAAGAGGGATAAAAGGTTTGCATTTCTATAGCGCTTGCTACCCATAATGGGGTGTTGAAGCTTTTTTTGGCGAGTAGTACGCTACTCGGGAACCCATAAAAGATTAGTGTTGAATTAGTATAGTGAAATCAGAAAGTAATTTGAGTGGTGGATATGTTAGTCAGTTATTTGGTTTGAAAAGGATAGTGGAGGGATAGAAGAGGGAAGGATTTAGAAATATATATATATATATATATATATAATTATATAAAACTCTTCACAACTATCCTTCTAGTAGGGAAAGGAAGCATTTGTAAGGATTTACTTGGGGATCTTAAAATGCCAAAGCATGAACCTGTCAAATTTTGGACTTGTGTCTCCATCGTAAAATTCGGCATTTATTTGAAAACACTTATGTTAAAATCCCGAGTTATGTGGGGTTTTGCAAATTAATCCTACATTTAGACATGTGCTTCACTGCAAGCACTGCTAATCTGATTGAACAGCATGACTTGTGTTCAAAGAGCCACTGTAAGCCCTCTATGCTGGTGCGATTCCACCAGTTGCCCTAATGACAGCTACACTGGGCACCGAGACAGTAAGCTTTTATAGACAATTCACCCACCATGCGCTTAGTCACCACTTTCCATTGACTCCTATCTGTTATAACGGAGTGCAGAAAGACCAGGTACGCTCTAAGGGACACAAACATACAAAGGGGACCTGAGGCAAGGAGTGCGATGGTGCAGATATCTTATCATAGGGAGGCAGCCCCTCCTGGTAGATTTGTGTGTTTGTGTTGCTGGGGAAGAGACCGACATTACAACACCCAAAATGGAGATCAATGTCCTAATGCTTGACTGGAGTAACTTTTGTTTATTCGACATTCTTTTTTTTACTGTAAATCTCAACTCTTTCAATGCACCATTCCTTAGTCTATGTAAAGCATGACTTGAAGATGGTGCTGGCCTACCAAACAGAAAAAAAAAAAAATTACTTTTACTTCAGCTGGAAAAATATCTAATACTCATATTTCCTGTCCCTTTTTTGTTGGATTGTCATCGGTTTCAACTGCTTCCAATATCTTTACTCTTATGGAGCATTATTTCAGGAAATAGCCCCATAACTGTCCAAGAAATACTTGGTGCAACAGCTGTAAACTAAGCATGCTACTCCGGATGAGACTTCCAGTGCTTTTGCCAACAGTTGGCACGAGGTCTCCGGAAGCACTCCGATCCCCCACAGGCATACAGAACAGAAATCTCAGGTGGACATGTACATATTAAAGTCCAATACAGAGACAGTCATCAGAAGAATCTGTGAGTATAACAAAAACTGCAGACTTACCTTGCTCTAGCGAAACTGTCCTCTTGAAGGTACACTACAAGGCTGCTTGAGCTCAGATACACTTTGTTTTGTGATTCTGCAATCGTTTTTGTAATATATAATACAAGTAACATTATACCTACAACAAGCCAGGACTATTGGCTTTGTCAATGGTTGTTAGTTGCAGAAGATAAATAAGCAACAACTAGGGCTTTGTTGGATCTAATAATGAAGATGCTTCCGTTCTGAAATGATGAGACTGTGAAAGAACTATAGCAAGTCTCTTTGCAGTTACAACAAAGGCCTTCAGCAGTTGCACTGTTGCAGATTTAAGATTTACCCTGAGGGTGAGGGTAAAAATGAAGAGCCCGATAGGGACCCGTCTCACCACCTGCTTTTAAGAACTACAGATGCTGAGCACCGGCAGGGCCCAGAAGACCACTTAAAGTCCTGGGCTTGCTGCATGCCTTTTGTAAATAGAGCGCAGCAGGTTGAGTGTCTTTTTTAAAGTTTTCCTGTTAATTGCAACACCCGACATACTAATACACGGGCTGCATTTAAGATAAAAACTTTCAAAAAGGCACACAATCTGCCTACAGCTGCGTTCTATAAACAAAAGGCACGCAGCAAGATTAAAAGCAGGACGTGTGCTTTCACAATCAATAATATATGTTAGTGATTGTAAAAGCACACGTCGTGCCTATAGCATTAGCAATACCCAAAGAATGGCACGCCATGTACTGACCTCGTAAGGATAGCAGAGGGAGTTGGACTCCTCAGAATTAAAAGCTGTAACCAGACTTTCACCCCCGATGTCAGCAGAGAGCACTAAACTTGCTGACCTGTCTTGGCGGTGAGATAAGCCCTGGAACAGATTTTACAGGAGGTTGCCGAGGGGCAGTTGGTATACAATATAGAGAAACACACCCCTAGGTGTGATCTGTAGATAGACGGTCAGGCATGCTTATTGCATTTGATAACTTTATTTCGGTCAATGACCATAAAAGTGCAATAAAATATATACAAGAACAGAAGTAAAACCATAAATACAGACAGTTTAAAAAGTTATTAAACATTAAGTTATCAAAGATGAGAAAAAAGCAAGGGGGCATTACTTTTTGTTAATAAAAACAGTTCTTCTCCGCCACATGCCATATAAAAATCGGGAGACAGCGAAAACAATGGGAGGAGCCGTATCATATGTTAAAACTCTGCAGGCTTGTGCACATTGTCTAAGTCCCAAGTTTTTACACAATGGGATAAGCCAACATTTCCGAATTTCACTATATGCCGGGCAGAAAAAGAAAATATGTACAATGTCTTCCTTGCTATAATTACAGGCAGGACAATTACCCTCCATCGACTTTGCCCATTTAGATGTCAATGTCCCAATCAGTAGAGAACCGTGTCTCAATTGAGTATATAATTTTCTTGCGAGTAAAGGCTGCACTAAGTCCAAGAATACCTCCGGTCCAATTTTCATCAATAGGAACTCAGTAGACAGCCTACCCAAGGAAGTCGAACAATATAGTATTTTAAGGTTATAACACCTTACAGCCGCATCTAGCGCAGACCTTTGCATCCTCGCGCAGCTATCCTCTGGTGTGTCCCACAATTGGGGCAAACCAACTTGGTAGAAGAGAGCCTTTATATGTACTAGCCACAGTATGTGCTTATTCTTTAGCTGCCCCCAAATTGCAATGAATTCTGCTCTAAAGGATACAAGCTCTGTCACAGACCAGAGCCTTCTCCAGAAGAGTAGAGGTCGTGCAGCTGCCAGTTCGTTGATGGTTTCCAGGCCCATATCCAACCATAGTGGTATAAGAGGCGTGCTTTGGGGAAGGCCAACCAGACTACGCATGAAGGCCTGTTCTACCTTCAGTAAGTTATGTGTGTTTGTGTGCCCCCAAAGTTCTGCAGCATACAAGGCTGCTGACCTCACCTGTGTTTTATAAATCTCGAGTACAGGGGCAACAGGTTTGAATATTGAAGATCTATGGAATCTACCAATACCCCCCATAATCTGCGACAGTCTCAGGGAAGATTTGGATACTTGTTGATCCCATACAAAGTGCTCGGTCAACGTAACATAAAAGTCTTAACTCGCTCTAAGGGAGTGCCACTCAGAACGGGATTCGGGCGGGTGTGCCTCGGGGGATTAAAAATCATAAACTTGGTTTTCTCCAAGTTAACCTCCAATCCCCGAGAGGCACAAAAGGTCACAAACCCGTCCAGGACCCACTGGATGCCCGATGGTGTCCGCGACAACAGCAAAGTATCGTCCGCGAACATCAGAGCGGGCACCCGGCCGGAAGCCAGGCGCGGAACATCATTGTCCCTAACACTATTGAGTTCATCTATCAGTCCATTAACATATAGACTGAAAAGTGTAGAGGCCAATACGCAGCCCTGACGTACACCCCGAGATACAGGAAAACGGGCCGATAATTCTCCGTTCCTCCCACACCTCACCTGTGCATAATTCCCTGTATGAAATCCAATTAGGGCATCCAGTAAATAGGGCGGGAGACCTAGTTCCTCCAACACAGTCCAGAGCCTCTCTCTAAGAACCAGATCGAACGTGGCCCGCAGGTCCACGAAGACAAGGTAGAGGCTGCCACCCTCTACTCATGCAGTTTTCCAGTATAGGACCTGGAGCCGGAAGATCTGGTCCATGGTCGAGACGCCCGATCTAAATCCGGCTTGGAGGGTGTCAATGTTTTGTTCTCCTCCATCCAGCCCAAAAGTCTATCGAGTAGAATTCGGCCCATCAGTTTCTGGGTAGTATCCAGTAAGCTGATGGGTCTGTAGTTTGATGGAACAAGCGGGCAACCCTTCTTATAAATGGGAACAATCTCGGCTCCCAACCAGGTCTCTGGCAATGCGGTACCCTGCAGGACCGCATTGAACAAGACCGCCAGGTATGGAACCCAGATTTTAGGTTGGGAACGGAAGAGGTCCCCCGGGAGCTTGTCAAGGCCTGGGGATTTATTCGGGAGCAGTCTCTCAATTGCAGATTCCACTTCCTTAAGGGAAATGGAGTCTAGATTATTAGCGGCAATCCTTTCCTGGGCATCCAGCTGTCCTATCCGGTTTCCAAGGCCCAAGGCCCCCGGCAGTCTATGCTCATGCGGGAGGTCTGGGGTCGTGGAAGTCCCGGAGACTGAAACCACTTCTGTGATCATATCCTGGCCTTGAGACACAAGAGCCCCAGGCCCCAAGACCCCCGGCAGTCTATACTCGTGCGGGAGGTCTTGGGCCATGGAGGTCTGAAGGACCGTAACCACTTTAGGCATCTTGTCCCGACCTAGGCGCACAGAACCCCCCTGCTCAGGGCTTGTGTAGAGTGCCCTAAAATGCGCCTCCCACACTGAGGGAGCGATATTCTACACCCCAGCCTCTCTCTCACCTCCCGCCATTGAAGTGGCGATGGCCCAAAAGGTCTTAGCGTCCTTTGAGATAAGTGCTTGTCTTAACTCAACCCATCTAGATTCCTCCCACTCGCTCTTACCCCTGGTGAGTTCCTTCTTGTAGAGCAATCTAGATGCTCGATTTTTAGGGTATCTTTAGATTTGATTGCTGCAAGGAGTTCTCTCTTAGCTTTTTTACAGGCATGGTCATACCAGGGATGTGTTCTAATCCTAGGCTGCTTCGTCCCGCTAACTGGATAGAATACCTCCCCTAGGCTCACGGCTAACTTCTTGTGAATCTCTATAGCCTGCCCATTAGAGGTAGATCCCCCCATTTTACTTATGAGCGGGGTAGCAATCTGGTATATTTCTGCAAGTCGGAATGGAGAGTCCACACAGGTAGGCCATTTGACCCTTCTCCTGCTATTGGATATAATAAAAGGTGGCACTGCCATGTTAGGGCTAGAGTCAGGGTTAGTTAAACCAAATGCACCAGGCTTAAGCATCAGGACCAGAGCGTTATGGTCACTGTCGTGCCTTGGTACAACCCTGAAATCTTGAACCTGTCCCAATGTTTAGCTTCCAACATAAGATAATCAATGATGGAAGTGCGGTTGGTCCTATTGTATGTGGGTAAGCCGGAACTGTCGTTATTGGACCTTCCGTTGCATGCCCGCAGAGACGTTGCAAGGGTAAAGGACTTTATTTGTAAAACCAACGAGGTCCAGGCCCTTACCGGGGCAATCATAGGGACCGGGATGCACCAGAGCGAGTCAACTTCGTCCTGATCGCACATCTCGGATCTACCCAGGGGCTCGAACTGGCAATTAAAATCGCCGCCAAGCATTATCGAAATTGCGGGATCAAGTGTCTGAATAAAAAGGTCAAGCGCTTTAATAGTACTCGATTCCTTTCCATTCATGGTGGGCCTGGAATAGATGTTTATAATGGCCACTCGAGATTTATCAAGGGGCATTAGTAAAACACATTGGATATCTGGGGAATTTGTTTCCATCTGGGTAGCCTGTATACCTAAGTGTACACCTACCCATATGGATAGACCACCCGAAGGGCGGCCCTTGCCCCCAGAGACTGCAGGAATATCGTAAGTCACAAAGCCTGGGCTAGCACTCTCCCCCAGGGCCCAGGTTTCTTGCATCAAACAAATGTCGTGCGTGGCCATGAAGGAGGACCACTCCGGTACAAGTAACTTACTCTTTATCCCGGCTACGTTCCATGAAAGGATCTTTATACATCCTTCCATTGCCTTTTCTAAGCCTTGCACATCCCCCTGTTCTTTAGAGGGGCCCTGATCCAAGATCCGCTCTACTCTATTCCCCACCCTTATAACATCAATAGGACAAAGGTCATCACCAGTAGGCGTGGGTAAAATCTTTTCCTTTGGTACAAAACCTCCCGCAAGTTCACAGTTATTAAATTCTAATCGGGGGGTTCCCTCGGAGTAAGTCAATCAACCTCCTCCAGAACACTGAACCTATTCCAATGAGCTTGCAGCGGGTAAGTAGGAGTAGGTGGGAAGGTACCCTCCCCGAATGTCTGCCAGTAATGGATTCTATTAGGAGGAGAGTAGTGATTCCTATTGTGTTAGGGCCTCCTAGGATAAGTCAGTTTAAAATTAGGGGTAGGATAAAAATAGGACAGGTGCAAAGGGAATATTTGGGAATCTCTACAGGGAGGGACTTTGCAGATATGGTCCACAGCGGAAGGGTCTCTAAAGTTTATTGTAACAACATCTCTTGCCACTGTTTTTGGGCCCCTTCCAATCCAATCTATTCTTCTCACCGCCAATATTTCTCCCGAGATATTAGAAAGTAAGGGTCTGTTTATGCTCAACCACTGAATACACTTATTTTTTAAGTCAGTCTCATATTCTCTTTTCCCCTCGCTAAGGACCGGGACACCTACTAGGGCAACCACATATGGTTGTGCTTCCGGGGGCAAGTTTATTGACGGCAACTGGCAAGAGACTGCCTTAGGCAAAGCAGACCTCACTAGTGATGATGTGCTAGTTGTTCCCGGATTTTCACCCTCCTTAGGATGTGATCTAGATTTACCAGATGAGTCCTCTGCAGCCTGAGAGGTATGACCTAGTATATTAGAGGTAGGAGGGGGTGGTGGTACAGGGTTTACAGACTTAGGGGTAGTTATCGGAGTCCCTAAATTTTTGTTCAGCACTACTGGGATATTGGGCTTAACTACCCCAGGACAAGGGGCCTTTGTGGACGCACCACCAGATGTAGAGGGTGCTAGGTTACCATGGGGATTTGTTGACTTTATTGTCCCTACCACCCTATTGTTTAAGATGGCGGCTATTCTATCCAGTTTCGACACCAGAGGTTTGATGTGGGAAACAATAGTTTGCTCCAAACTTGCCTGAAGATCAGCCACCATATTGGTCACCCAACATGGTATCCCTGGAGATGGATGCAGAGTATTATCAAATGGGGTCACCAAGTTATGGTTTGCCTGCTTCTTTTTGCCCTTATTTTTTGGGAAACTATCTTTTTTCATCCTTGGGCCTGGCTTACCAGCTTTTGCAATTACCACAGGGGGGAGAGAGGTCAGGGTAAGAAATGGGTCCTCATCATTTATAGGGGACTCTACTGGAACCTGCACTATTTCAACATCTACTGGAGTCTCAGCTGGCATCTGTGTGCAGGGAAACTCAGCATAAGTAGATGTAAGATAAGAGTCTAAGACCGTAGGGTCAATTGCAATAACAGAACAATCCCCACCGTGGTCTTGGAGGCATACTGTGGATGTGAGGGATAGTCTCCTTTCAGTATTTTCAATTGCATTAGCCACAGCCCCTATAGTTTTTTGTAACATTTTATCGATAGCCGTCAGTGTTGGTAAGGGCTGTGGTAATGCTGCCTGGAGTCTAGTGTTTGGGCGAGATACAGGTGGTTTTAATTTCTTGCCCAAGTTGCTCATTTTTACTAAAAAGTAATTAGCAGCAATGTATCAGAAATTAATAAATGGAGGAAAAGTCCCACACAAATCAAATGTGGCACCCTCAGTCCTGTCCAAACCCTACGAATCAAGTAATAATGGCTAGGAGGATATATGTCCAAGTAGCAGTACCTTTGTAAAGAACGCCTGTTCCTTGTATGTTTGAACGTCAAATGTAAGGGAGGTGGCCCGTCCCGTCCCCTGTAGTCCCCGGACGGCCACAGACGGCCCGCCCTTTGCCCGGGCTTCTCCCGGCTCGTCCCGCGCAGCGGGGGATCTCCCGTGATTTTATGCGCCTCCTGGCGCGGGCGTAGGGCGTGGGCGGCTTCCCTGCCGCTAGGAATGCTGGGGATTGTAGGTGCTGCAAGGTCTCCCCCCCACTGCGGCCGCGCTCTAGGTCAGCGGAGCTGCGGCAGCAGGAGGAGACCCGGTGCGCCAGAAATCCCAATTTGTTCAGCGACACTGTCCAATGCACAGCCTGGATTCCAGAAAAAAAGTACAAGTGAGTCCCGTTGTATGCATTACACTCCGAGTGTTAGTCTGTGTGTTTGTCTCGTAGACGAGTTGGGTGTATACTCTGGGCTCCCCACCTGGGGTTTGTATAGTGTGTCTGTTCTTCCCAGAGGCCAGAGGCTTCATTTCGCAGATGCATGCTTATTAGGATGAGCCGTGGGGCTGATGGATTAGCCAGGTCTCCGTCCTATGGGGAAACAAGCAAACCTCTGTAAAATGCTCAGCAGGAGGTGCGTAATCCCACCTCAAGTATCCAATATATTCTCGCACTGTAGCCGTCCGATGCATGTATTTTCACTACAACCCTCATATTATAGGGATGTGCAAAACATGAGGGAGCCATGCTCCCCTTCATATGTCAGCACAGGGATATGCCTGAATGGTCTTGTATTTCAGCCTTGTTGCTCCTTTATCCATACACTTTCGCGAGTGCCTGGTGTGTGTAAAATCATTGTTCCGGCTCACCCAAGTGATAGGGGATATAGACGTGCCCTTTCTTTATAGAGATCGGCTGGGGCAGATTGTCTGCTTTTTTTAAAAGTATTCATGTTGATCGTTGTGCCTGTCATGCTTCTACAGGGCGCTGCGAATAACATGAACACCTGTCTCTTAGGAGACGTGCTGTGTGGGTGCGCGCTCCTTAGAAGACACTGCGCGCTTGGATTGTAATAGCTGCGTGCGCGCCCTCGCGTGCACGTTCCAGGGAGAAAAGGGGGGAGGGGGGGGGAGTTTTCAAATACGTTTTTTCATGATAATTCCCATAAGGATTTTGAACTCCACTAGTTGGGCAAGGATTCCTAGTACTACTAAGAGTGTAAAGGGGTTCATATATTACATCATACCAGAAGATACTTGTTAATCTGGGACTTTTGCTAGCGGAAAGAGAAAAAAAATTCTTATTCAGAGACCAATAGAAATATAGCATCTTGCCCTCTAAAGGATCTCATAAATTCTGAAACAGATTATCTGTATTATGATTTGCTGTATTACTCCACTCAAATCCAGATTATTCGGGATTCAGTGTGCAATTTCATAACACTCTTACAGATATTTTCGAATTGTTATATTCTTTTGTGTCTGCAACTTGAGTCATTAGTTTGGCGTTTATTTCAACAATAATGCTGATGACACTTGAATCCTATTCAAACTGCACCTCAATTCATTAACAGTTTGCTGGCCATCCAAAATTGTCTGGTGAGAAACAATAAAAAAAGAAAGCATCAGCAATAGAGGTTATTGCCACTGGACCTGGTAAAGAGTTGGGTGAAGAAAATGGTACTGTCTCTTACATACATTTTCAACTGTTATCTAGAAAATACACTAGCTCTAGAATGATAACCTTAGAATAATTCCAGGCCACCAAATGCCAAAAACTTTAGAAGAAAATGAAAAGTGTTCTTTGCAACCTACTCGCTGAAACAATTGACTGAGTTTGCAGTTTCTATCCTATCCAGTTAGCTGACAAGAAGGCAGAGATCCAGGGAAAAAGAGCACATATGTCAACCATTCGGAATAACAGTAAAACAGGTTTTAAGCTTCCAACATGTTGCCTCTGTTTCTCTTTAAGTGGAAAGCATATTACCAAGTTGTTATGAGAATCAATGGCCAATCGGGGACAGAATCTATTTCTGAGAGTAGATTTATATTAACCAGTTTTAATCAAACTTACTTTAATTTAAATGTATTGGTATAGTCAACAAAGTTAAACTGATAAATAATATATCTGTGAAGTCGACCGTGCCTGTTTGTTGTCAGGTCATTCATTCACTGACAATCTTTTGCCGACTACTAACATCGTATGCGGCTGGCTGGGTGTGTGCTATGTTGTACTTTCAGAAGCTAGTTATTGAAACTTCCTTTCTATGCAGACTTACCTTCAATCTAATAATTTAGCAGTTCTTCTGTTTCCATTGGTGCCACGATACCATTTTAGGGTATGCGCTGCACCCTACAGATTCGGTAACATAACATAGCATAACATAGAATAGCACTCTCACCACGATTTTAGGCGATAAAACCACTTGCTGGGCAACTCATGGTAGGCAGCCTGGAGGATCTATACATACAGAACATATAATTTAAATGTGCAGCTTACCGTATCAACACCAGCCAGGAACATTTCTGTCATGTTGGCATAGATCTCTTCCACGGACATCTCTTTACTCATGAGGAGGCAAGTGAGAAGTCCACCCTTCACTTCTTCTCCTCGTTCCAGCCCTGCCTCGATTTCTCTGAACTTATTGTCTATATTGATCTGACCTTTTGAAGCAAAGGAAAGAAGGTTAAGTGTCAATACACAAACAGCCCTGTTTCTCATATGCTTACTTTCATGCCAGATATGGCCACATGCAAGCAAGAAATCAGAAGCTACAATTTGAAAGGGTTCATTTAGGATCCATTTGTTAGCACGGGCCCTCTTACGCCCTTGGGAGAGGTTTCTGCCACTATATATGTAGTAAAAATATAACAAAACAATATTTCAATTCCTAATGCCTCAGTTAGACTTGTTCATACTAAGAGACAATCTTTTACTTTCATTGTGCCTGCAGCTGATCGGGTTGGCAGCACATGGAGTACTAATAACCATATCGGAGTCTATTAAATACTTTTTTGTTCACTTCAATCCACCCTGGGACCACCTGTCAGTACACCAGGGTACCAGTGTACAATATCTGTAAGCTCATAACCGATTCAGGGAAACACTTCATTGTTGAGGTGTGCTGGTGGCTGCACTGATTAATTGAAGCATCCTAGTGATGTTGAAGGAGATATATGTTCATGCTTCTCATGCATACACGATTGGTCATGAGGAGCACGGCCAGAGATAGAAAATGTGAATGGTACCTAGCTAGTTACTTTGGTGTACATACTGGTTATAGGGGGTCTTGACATGTTCCACTTCTTCAAAGCTCAAGCCAAGTGAGAAGACTGTAACTGTGCAAGACATTTCAAAGAAATGGTATTCCTTCGTTCATTTGGATAGCACTTTCTGCTCTGATTTTCCCTATGCCTGCCGGTGTAACCTTATTGCAGAGAAAGATATAGTTTAAAAATGTGTATCTAGAGCAGAGTTCAAGAACAAAAGTTCATGTTTGTACTGGGAAGAAGCCTACACACTAAAAGTATCACTGATATGCAACCCTATAAGACAGTGGTTCCCAAACTTTTTCGACCGGTGACTCCCTTGACCTAATTGGCAGTTGCCCGTGGCTCCCCACCATTTTCTACTGGTGGGAGAATTTAAGCCCGACCTCTGGAGTACTTCCAGTTTTCTCCCTGAAATTAATTGAGATGAAGCCAATAAAGGTATGTAAATAGACAAACTACAAGCGCAAGAATGCACTACTAACAGCTCAAAAAAGAGCCAAAGAGCAGCTATATGCATGCCAGTTCTGTGCATTAAAGGAAGCTTACATTGTTGCAACCTCAGCGTATCTGTTTTATGGTCAGTTAATGACGCTTTGTGAAACTTTAAATTATGAAAAAGCCTGCTAAAAGCATCTTTTTGTTGCTGCAGTTCCCCTTCAGAAATTATTTTGCTTTCCTCTCTCTGCCTTCATGTCCTGCACTCCTTCTCTTCCCCTTTGATTCTTTAACACTTTGTTTTACCCCTGTATATTTCTTCTCCCACCTGCTGCTTGCCCTTGTTTTCTCAGATTGAAAGTCTTGGTGTCACTTTTAGTTTCCTGTATTTCTCATCCCTCTACACACTCATCTTCCCAGAAATAAAACATATGTGGCCCAGTCTCCGGCCCTCCCCTGGCTTGCTGAAAGGAGAATACATTTATATGCGGCTGCTTTTATGTTATGGGCTCATAAATACACAGATTAGTGCTACGTTGCTACGATGCCCCGCTACAATCAGGGCTCACATTTTATATTTATTATGTATGTGTCTCATTAGGAGGTTTGCTGGGATTGAAGAAAAAGGGGCATAAAAAGGTGCAACATGTTTGAGCTTCTTTGATACTCCGAGCGCCTGTTAAAATAAGTGCATTAGTAAGAAGAGTGTCAGTGACGTAAACATGGGTTTGTGTTAATGCTTTAAGAAATGTAATAATGATAAAGAGGTCATCGCTGGCCCGCTTGCCCCTCGCCTCCCCCTCACATCTTCCATTGAAGTGTTTCAGGTTTTTGTTTCATGGTGCTGGCAAAAGCCCTCCCACAGTGCATCTGATGGGAAAGGTCACACCCTTTCTGCAACATTTCCAGCTCTTTAAAAGACAAATTACAGCAATCAGCGGCGCCCCTGGATACTCTTAACGGTGCACCAGGACGCCGTGGCGCACAGTTTGGGAACCACCGCTATAAGAGATCATGGAGGTCCTTAAAATAGGCGCCTCAAAAATCCTGGCAATAAAAAAATGCATCCTTTTGTCTGGCCAGCAATTTGGCCACTTTAACCGCAATTATGAAACTAAAATTGAAAAAACCTTATATCAACAGACCCAACCAGCGAGCACCCCTTATCAGAACTACCCATCCTAAGGTAAATCCCTGAGAAAGATACATTCACATAACCCTGAAAAAATATTTCAAAGATTGTTGGGTTTAAGTCCATCCCAAAATATAATACAGGAATGCTTTTTAGTTGGCCTTCTTGAACATCAACAAACATAATTTCAAGATTTTCAAAATGCCGCAGTTCGGATTATTTTGGAATAAGCAACCAGGATAGAGTTTTGCATTTGAAGCAGTCCTAACACTAGCATCCAGTGAATGCAAGAGTGGAGTTCAAGATCTTGTTATTGACCAACAAACACCCGCATTATTATTTGCCTAAATATCTGACCCAAATGATTTCCTTCCACGGTCCCAATTTCACTCTATGCTCCCAGAGCCGCTCTCTTATAACACTTCCTACAACCAACTGAAAGTCCTGTAGAGATCAGAGATTTTTTTTTTGTTTAGACTAAACTGTGGACCATTCTTCTGCTTTTCTTGAGTACCTACTGGCTGACATTCTGGATCCCTTAAAATCTTTGGCTGCAGATCATGGAGCAGCCTTAATGGTCTTTGACCTGTAAATTACTCAAGGCATGTTAGATCATCAGAGATCTCAGTGACTAGACAGACATAACATGTAAGGCACTGAAAAAAAGTTTAATCCTTTCTTGAAAATCAAGCACATGGATTTAAACTTGGACTGGCTAGTTCTAGACCTTGTAATTTATGGCATTGGATTTTTAGAGTACAAAAACCAAATGAAATGCATCATCAAGACCTTGAAAGGCCGCCCATAACTATGAGTGACAAGACTGCATGAACGAAGTCTTTGAATGTGTGGTTTCAGCTCACTGCAAAGGTGAAGCCCAGTTAACAACCAACTCAGAGTTCACTGCATTCACCAATGGCTTGAATCAGGACAGTGTGTTCAATATTCCTATAGTCCATCTGCTGGTAGAAAGCAAAGGAGATTTGCTGATCATTGCTTAGATTTTAGAAAGCAACACCCTGTCTGCTTGGCCAGTGCACCCATAGTCAAAAAGTAGAATAATACTGGCAATTCTTTCAGTGTTTCACACTCAACCCCAAGCAAAGAAGAAGAACCAAGAAGCCTTTCTTGTGAACATTTCAGTAGGTCACTCCAAAACACTCGCTTTTACACCTCTGCTGGGCAGTTTAAATTATTTCTGTGCAGTCTTGGTAATAGGAAAACTGCAAATCATCAATGAAGTTCAATTACATTAATGTGTTTAAGTACACGGGGATTTGCAAACTCAAAGTACTGTTGTCTAAATTTCACATTTTCTAATCAAGATACAAATTCAGAAACAGCACAAATTCTGCACACTTTCTGAATTACACATTACTACATCTTACCAGGAGGGATACATTTAACTGAAAAAAGTGACATATAACGAAATGTATGTCTTAAAAGCTGTAAATATCATATACAGTAAACCATGGAACTCTTACTGAATTTGAACAATCCATCCCAGGATCGGCAAAACTCTTTCCACGGTTTTGGCAGGATTGGACGAAGCCATTTGGGAATTGCACCAGCATACATTGAGATCTTAAACGTGCTAAACATCAGCTCCAGTGCCTCAATATATTCCACAGTCTTCGGGGGCACCTCGTTTTCTAAGCAGCCCATGCGGCACTCATAGAGTATGGTGGCCACACCTAAGGCATCACAAAAACACAATGAGAGGATATTTTATTTGCGCCCAACTTCATTCATTTGCTACCATTTTAAATGTCCCTGTTGCATTGTAAAGTTAGTTTACAGGTTAAATCTACGTCTATCTGATCCCTGGGTCTGGAAACCGCAAATAAAAAGCAGTCCTTTTGTTTGTATGTTGAACCAAAAACATTTATAGAGTTGATTGCTTATATTTGCACAATATGGCAACACTACACGCACAAACCATAAAAGTGTCCAATTTTGGGGTGGTGAGAGAGTGTATTTTTCCAAAACGACAGACGGATTGGACACAGGGGTTAAATGTAATTGATGTAAGCTTCAATTCCTTCCAGAGCAGAATGATGAAGTTAAATAGGTTAGCATTACCAGTGGAGAAAAGACTGGATGGCAGCGATAACACACATTTTTAAAAGCCTGTTATATAGTAGTAAACGGGTGGATTTTCAGCATAGGAATACTGTTTGGAGCCTGCCGCCTGTTCTCTGTTTCTCAGTGCATAAGTGCGCCTGTGTGCTTTACTTCCTTTACAGCCTTCGGTACACTAGCAGGGGCAGATAGGTACCTAATACCGAGTGGGTGGCAGCATCCAGAAGAACACAGTTTTATCTAGGCAGGTGAACGAATATGTGTAATGCGGAATCAGTTATCAAGCCATTTAAGCAGTCTTAGTTGCTGATTCAGTGCAAGCTTGCAGTGTATGCTTTTCATGTGAAAACCAGGACACGGGTGACCAGAATTGTTGTTATTCCAAATAGGAAGCGTGTTGTGCACGTGCACAGCCAAAAAAAGAGGCTACTCAACAGACCATGCACTGTGGCCTTATAATGTAAGCTTGCGCCTTTCATCAGAATTCTTTATATCGCTGTGAGGCAATTCTGATCTCCCACGTTAGCAAAGAATATAGTTAAAATAGGATGATTAGAAGAACTGTGGTATGAAAACATCAATTGAACTTTTACATTCAAATTCCATTAAGCATTCAGTCTCCTTGGCCTTTGTGCACGAAAATGAATAAAAAAAATTAAAAATAGTTTCTTACAAGGATGTGAGAGTTTAGATGGAGAAAATGTAATATACATGTTCAGAAATCAATGTGCTGGGAATTGGGTGTACAGAGGGAAAAAATGAGCTTTAGAACATCACCACTCAAGATCGCATTGAGAAGTGAGCTATTGTATAATGCATGCTTAGACTCCTGGCCAGAGAATGTCCATGTCAACTCATTCCTTAGTATTTACACCTCGACCCCCTTTGTACAACAGGAGTACAGGTGTGTTTGCAGAGAGCAGAGTGTAAGCAATGAAAACTGTCAGTATCCCTTCTTGATAGTTTGGACTGAACGGCACACCCCATCATCATCTTTCTTGCTAATATTTAGACTCAGTGAGCAGGAAATCCGGTATGAGAATTATCAATATTTCTTGTTGGTTTTGGCTTAATAGCAGATCCTGACAATCTTTCCTACAAATATTTAGACTGTCATAAAGGCACCCACTTCATGTTGAACCAATCAACATTTATTAATTTAATCTCTAGGGTGATGTACCACTTGCATATTAATCATTTTTTCATGTTTGCTGGCTTCATCAAGTTGCTTCCTCCTCAGACAGAGTAATGAATGAATAGAATGTACTGACATGCTACTTTTTCCTTAGCTTCAGTGTTTGTAGAGGTTAGAGATTATATTGCATTAATATTGGAAATTGTAACCCCAGAAGATACTCGTTCCATATGAGGGCAGTTTTCATCATCTGCCCTAAGATGATTGACATTTTCATTGATCTTGTCAATTGATCTTGCATCACAGACACACGTAGCACCATGGTTCTATTGCCTCCTTAATGTATATATCTAGCAAATTCACTCTAGACGTAGCAAAGGTTCCCCATTGCTCCCTGTTTGCAGACTGGCTAGATATTTTTTTATTTTCTGTTGTAATTCTGACATTTTGGACAAGGGTCCCTTTTACACATCCTCGGCTGGATTGAACAATTCCAAATAATCGATCTGTTCATATTTTCATCAGATGATACATTTAAAGCCATTAAAGCCAGGCTGGACAGACAGGATTCTCTTTGATAGAAGCCTCTGTATTGATAGCTTCAAATCTGTAGCTTCTTCTTCAATTATTAATCTTTCAAAGCTTTTGTTGTTAAATTCCATAAACTGTTCCTGCCCCGCTGAATCAGTACATTAGAGCCAAAGAAACATGCAGTCAGCTTGCAGTAGGCCAGTTACTGGAATTTGAAGCAAATAGGAGGTATTTGTTTTCTACGTTTACTTTGTGGGATTCCAATTTTTTTTTCTGGAGAACCTGATTAGATGAGGTGATTTCAAGGTAGGCAAAACTTGACATCATATCAAAATGTATATCATTTCTTTGCATTTCTCTTTATTTAGCTTGTCCTTATTCGTTCAGAATGGGAACATAAATATTTTGCATTTCTGGAGTCCCCTCAGCAAGTAATGAGTACAGCAGTTAAAAAGAAAAGGTATTCGTGTTTCTGTTGAACCATTACCCACCATTTTGGTAAGGATTTGAACAACTCATTCAGCAAAAGGTTAGGTCCTAGGAATTAATTATTCAAAAATAGCCTTTTGTCCTCACCATTTCTTCCATCTTACTGAAATGCCATACAGGGCTTTTTACTTATCACATAACCTAAAGACAAAGATTTGAATCTGTACAAATTCCCTTAATAATGGACCACTACTGTCCTTCATTTAAGAGCCTCTGTCAGATAACCCTCTGCCCTTGCAAAGCTGACAGTCCTGATTAAATATGGCAGTAGCTACTAAATCTAGCTTCAAACACAAGGTGTAGGGCTCACTTAACTCCAACGTCATCATTCTAAGATGGTTGGTAACAACAGTTGGTAATACTGGGCCTGCTGTTACTGATGCAAGTTGGTATCAGGACCCTAATTAAAAGCCATTATGATTATTTCGCCCTGAAAAATGGAATAGCTGGCGGGTCCTGGAATTGCGGGGCACTTTATTGCAGAGATTTAATAATTCAGGGCCTTTACCCCTCACATTTCCCACCTGCTTTTAGCTGGTGAAAAATGTGGGCAGAAAAGAATTTAGTTGTACCGAATGCAGGTCCATGCAAAGTAAAGCTTAGAGTTGTATGGGGTGGCAATTCAGCAATTAGCATGTGGAATTACCACTCTACACAGCTCAGACCGAGGGCCAAGAGTTCATCTGCCTGGTTGCTTGCATCACTTCCACAGTTTGTGATAATTTACCCTGCAATTTCATCATTGGCTTACTTACACCCCAGTATGCTAAACAAGTTCAAACTGAACAGTTCTAAAGTCGCTTTACAAGGAATGTCCTATACTATATTTATGCGCCATCAGACTGTCCAGACTCACGTGGAATCCCTGGGTTTTTTGCCTAAGTAAATGTCGTCCCAGGGAGGAAATACTCATGTGAGGGTTGACGGAACACTTCTCTTGATTTCCACCAAAGCATTATTTAATTGTCTGCCTCTATATGAAGGAGTGAGGTCAATGATATATCAGTAATATCTCACTTACCCTACCCCGCTAACCTTCACACATTCTTTGAATGTGAGAGAAAAGAGGGATAATACAAGCCGTGATAGAGGCAATGTAGTTTCATCTAACTATTAATTATTTTTAAGATGAATTTCTAATCCTTTCAAGCAAAAGAAATGTAAAAAAAGGTCCTGGGATGCTGCTGTGATAGCACAGCCATATCAAATCAAACAAGCATGCGACTGGACTTTGGTTTTAAATCTTATTGAAATAGACACACTTCCAGTGTAAGGGACTGTAAGAAGCGATTTATTGGGTCGTACCTTCCATGGAGTACTTGAAGAAAAGATTGTTGACATCTGTCACTGTCTCACCATCTCCTTCTTGGCTCCTGAGTGTCTGAATCCTTTTAATCAAGTCAGCAATTACTTCATTGATTCCTGCCGAGTAAATGGCCACGTCCTTGGGCTTGAGGATTTTCTGTCTAAGTACACTTCTCATCTTTAACCACTTCTCTCCTTCCCTGGAATGGAAAACAATAAGACCTCCATTAAATATTTCTAGCACTTACATTCAGATGGTCATTGCTAGGGAAGTGCAAGACCACTTTCTTAGTGTCACCCTGACAACATAATTGAATTGATTACAATTTAACCTTTTACAGTTATGTATCATTGTTATCTATCCTCACGCTTGTGCTTTGCTCATTTCTCATTGCGTGTTTAATTCGGCTAACTTGCAATCTCTGTGTAATCTACTTTATGTCCCATGACTTGCTCATCCTCTTTTGGTACAACCTCTAGTGGTAACTGCAATGCGATTCTCCTTACAGTGCCTCCTCATCAACACTTTGACACAGCCTTTGCCTATTTCCTGTGGTGTGGCCAGTCTATTCTGTGCGGCTTCACAACAGCGGACTGTTTTTCTGTGGATGATCCTATTCCATTTTCCTTTGTGTTGACGATGAAACATAAAATGCATTAAGACCAAACCGTTCACCCAACTGCAAATATGGTTTAATACCGGGTATTGACTTGACCATGACTACTGGTGGACAGATTGCCTGGTTAGCACTGAGGCCTCTATATTACTATTTATGGACAATCCGAATGAACCATGTAGCATCAGAATTTTCAAAATCACCCAGAATGTACGTACACCCAGGTATTTCAAGCAATGCCAGGCAGGGTACCCTCTCCTCACAATAAACCTTTTCTACAGTGCTTTCCTGGAAGGAATAGTGTTTATCAGATATGGAAATACAGTGGTATCTAGAGAAAAATATCCACTTTTATCACCGGATAAATAGTGGATGTATTTTAACTTTGCATATCATTCCACATCATTAATGGTGATGTCTCTTCAGAGTAAAGTAGTTATCGTAACCATAACTTAAAAAACCGAAGGGCCCGATTCCTAGTTTGGTGGGACCGCTCAACTCCGACCCTTTTTTTGAATCAAGCCCTGGCATACATTCACGATGATTATGACAAGTCAATAACGTATATTACAGGGCAAAGACATAGAAAACATGAGTGATTTAATGATTTTCTTGTTGTGACTCCAGCCAACACGTGTTTCGTCGCTCGGGACAAGACACCTGCGACTTCATCCATAAGGTAAAGGACATACCTTCTGACTGGTTATAATTCCGTCCCAGCCTAACTATGGCTGGGAAAGTTGCAAGGATTTCACGAAAAGCCTTATTCTAGCATGTATCTATAAAAAAAGTATATTTACTGGAATCACAACAAGAAATCATTAAATGACTCATGTTTTCTATGTCTTTGCCCTGTAATATAAGTTATTGACTTGTCATAATCATCGTGAATGTGTGCCAGGGCTTGATTCAAATTCTGTACAGATCTGTGGATCTGAATGGTGAGGTGTTGGTGGATTACCTCCTCCCTGTGCACCTAAAGTGATAGAGAGATCAGATACATACTGAAAATAGTCAGCGCCATCTCCACCCAGGGTACAATCATCCCAACAACTCCGACCCTTGCGGTCTGACCACCACAAGCCTGCACAAGCTCACAGGTTGCCTGACGCCTCTGCCGGGAACCTGGATCCTGGTAGTGAGAGTGGCAGGAAATGGTGGCAGTGCCGATGCCAGCTCTGCCGAGCTAATTAAAACCTGCCTTTCCATCATCAATTTCATGGCAGGGACCCCGGGTGAATCAGCCCATGGGTGTCCGTGCGGGGTGGGCACATGTTGTACCCCCCCCTAGAAGTGCGTGTTATGCATGTCATGGTGCATGCCACACAGTGCACCTGACGTGGCTGCGGTCCCATGGCATCAGCATGACTGCTGGCTGTTCTCCTTAGCCGAATCATGTCACATGATGGGACCACAGAAAAACACCGTCTGCATAGTGGTGTTATCATAATACGACTGCGGAGAAGCCGCAGGGTTTTCGGCTTTCTCCCACCTGAGGCATCAGCTTTTGCAAGCACAATCTCATTTTTAGTACCCAGAACTGAATCCTTTCTTTATTATTTTTTCTACCCATCTTATATTTCCGTTTTACTCATAGGATTTCAGTGGGCTGCAGCATGTCCCTCTTTTTGACTGGTCTACTTTTGGAAGACATGGAGAAAAATAATTGACAAACATTAAGTCAGGTCATAACAGATAATAAAAGCTGCTAACTCACGCAGAAATCAGCCCTGTGGACCTCCCTCGCAGGTCTCTGTACTCCTGCCAGGACTCCATATTGGCTCTCTGTGGCGCAGTCTTCTCCGATCTGAGGACATGGGCAACCATATCTCGGTCGGCAATGGACACGACAAACTGGGGCCCGAAATGAGACTTGAAGATTCGCCCATATTCTTGTGCATGTTTTTGCTAAATCACCCAAAAATAGACGAGTAGAATAGTATAAGAAAATAGAAATAACATGGCAATATTAACGATGCAAGTCAAAGGGCAGAGAGTGAGGACATAAATAAAAACAGCATGTTAGGAGTGATACATCCTAAACTTTGCCTTCAAATTGCAGCTTTTACATTCTACCAATGGTGATCCACAGATAAAAAGAAAAGAATAACATTCAGCCAACTAATATGGTAATCATCTGCATATGTCCTGCTGTACACCATTTACAATTCATATAATTCTTTGTATGTAAGTGGTAAATGTATTGTGTGAACCTAGCTGAAGGCAGTGGAGTGCTGTACAGTTTCAAAGGCTGGTATATAGTCAAGGAGTGATAGATTTAGCTGGGTATTGGACAGTAACTGCATTATGATGTGGTGTTCTTTAATAAGGTGGGTCTTCAATTATTTCCTAAACTGGAGCAACATATAACATATAACATATAGTCATCACTGCTTGTAGTTGCAGGGTAGCCTTCCAGACTGGCTGTGTTGCTGGCAGCACATTGTCACCATGTATATGCTAGGCTGCCCTCCTATCCACTGTCTCCTACAGCGGTGAGGGGTGTAACCACAGACATAGTGGGTGCATATATTCTGTCAATGGGCGGAGCACATGTTGTCAGGGCCTTAGGGTTGGAGGTTACCTCAAGAACAGATAGAATGCATAGCAGCAACAATAAAAAAGAAGAGCACAGAAATGGATTAATGACAATAAAAGGGTAGTGTAATATATCAGGTTACTATTTGACTGGGGTGTGAGCCCTGGTCAAGCAGCAACCACAGTCCTTGTCAGGGTGAGGCACAAGTCAACCCTAAATTTTTCTGTGCTCAACCCTCTGGTAGCTAGGCACAGAGATGTCAGGCTTAATTTAGAGGCAATGTGTAAAGTATTTGTGCAACAATTCATTAAACTTAAAATAGTGGAACAGTGAAAACAGCACACAAATGTATCCCACGCCAAGTTAGGAGATAAAGCAAAATGTATTAAATAAAACACCAAAATGACAATAAAAACAAAATCAGTAGAACCAGAGATATGAATTTTTAAAGAATTTTGTAAAAATAGCACCAAAAAGCACAAAGTCCAAACTCAGGATTTCTGGTCGCAGTAGACTGGGTCTAAGTCAAAAGTTCAGGTCGGATACAGTACCCAGACCAGTCCCACTGAAGTTTACCTTCCCAAGTTTTTAGCCAATGGTCCTGTTTGCATTTCAGAGGGTCATGAGGAGCAGAGAGCATAGCGGAAGGCTGTCGGAGAAGCATGAGGACCCGACCGGCGTCGTGGGTGAGTGTTGCTGGAGCTTTGCGTTGGCGGTCCCCGTGAGTGGTCGATACTGCAGTGCAAAGAGTCGAGCTGACAGTGCTTCGCGCTGATTTGCAGGACGCGCAGAGCGGTTTTGTGCAAACTGGCCCATTTTGCAATCACAAAAAGCCCTAAAGCTTGATTTCAGCACCACACTAAGGGTCCAGGACCAGGGAGGGACCATTTCGGGGTCAGAAGCATACTGCAACTGGGTCAATGAGCTGGTGCAGAATGTTGGGGAGCCTTTTGTGTCCCTGAGGCTCAGATATGAAGGATAGCAGATTAGCCCTTGGAGCCACTCTGGGGTCCTGGGTTGAAGATGAAGGAGGGTAGCAATTCCTTTAGAGCTGCAGCTCAGCAGAGTGGCAGTCCTTGTATCACTACAGCAGTCATTCTACCTGGCACCTATCCAAATGTCCAGAAGTGTACTGAAGAGTTGGTGTCTGAGGTCCAGTATTTACACACAGTTGTGCCTTTGAAGTGGGGAGAAGCTTCTAGAAGCATGTATTTGAAGTTCACAGGGGCCCTGCCTACCTGGCACTGACTCCATACTAACTGCAGGAGATATGCGGCCCTTTGTGTGGAGACAGGACACCGCCTATTCAAGTGTAAGTGGGGTTTGGCCCAGCTCCTTCCATACATGCTGCCAGCGATGGCACATCCAGTCACACCCAAGCTCCCCATTGTATATGGCTGTCTAGGAGGAATATACAAATCCCAACTGTCAACTACACCCAATCATGTGACCAAGACACAGGCTGCAAGCACCAAATGGCTAAAGCAAGAAAATGCCAACTTTCTAAAAGTGGCATTTTCTTAATTGCAATTTAAAATCCGCCTTCACCATACATTAGCATTTTGAATTGTAACTCCAGAGAAACCGAACTTGAACTAGTTACCTACTCCCATTCGGAAATTACACATATAAAATGTAATAAGGTAATTCCAATGTTATCCTATGGGAGAGGTAAGTCTTTCGGTAGGAAAGAACAGATTTAAGAGTTACTTTAAAGTAAATGTCCAACTTTTTAAATACACTTCACTCTGCACTTGGGGCTATCTTGGGCCTACTCAGAGGTGTGTTATAAGAATTAAACCGGAAGGGTTGAGCCAGGCAAAAGGTTTACTTTGCCAGGTCAAAATGGCAGTTTAAAAATGCACATACAGGCTGCAATAGCAGGCCCGAGACATGTTTGAAGTGCTACTAAAGTGGGTGACACAATCAGTGTAGCATTTCATTTAAAGAACCTGGGCACATGTAGTGCCACTTTACTAGGGACTTACAAGTAAATTAAAAATGCCAATTTGGTATATACCAATATTACCATGTTTTAAGGGGAGAGCACGAGCACTTTAGTTATGGTTAGTAGTTGTAAAGTGTGCAGAGTCCTAAACCAAACGAAAACAAATTCAGCAAAAAGTGAATGACAAAGGCAAAAAGACTGGGAATGACCCTGCAGAAAAGACTAAGTCCAACAGGTATACATTTGCATTAGGAAACTACTTGCATGCTAATTAGGGGTCATGCAGTAATGAATCTTAATAACTGACTATTTTAGGATAGAGTGGCATAACGAAATAATTATTGATGTGGCCACTAGGACTCATGAGTGCATGTATATTCTGGGTTTTTATATAGGACTGCATGCCACCAGCAGTACTGCCAAGTAGCATGCATGAGGCTTTTAAGTGTGGTGCTCTGCATCAATGAACTGAAATGCATGGTCACGCATTATGCATAGCGTATCAGCTGTCAAGACAAGCCGTTTATAGCGCTACCTAAATAAAACTGAGGTACGGCAGTGCAGGCTTTGAGCGCTGCTCGCTCTGCTGCTTCATGCTACAATGTATTTAATACTATCATGAGGCGCTGCGGGGACCAGACGTCATGTCCTGCCGCAAGACTTAACTTATAGGAGGCTGCATATCCAGACATGCATATTAATAGCGATGTGTGCACACTTGGCACACTCTCAGGCTTTCACCAATGTACCTGGCCTGAGACCCACTGGAGTCACCAGAGTTGCAGCCTAGCCAGAGTCGTACTCCAGGGCAAGTTGGTGAGATAGAAGGCAGCCTAAATAATTTCCTTCAGGATGGGAAACGCAGGGCTCTGTTCTCCAAGGAGCCGCATACACACACTCTCACCATTAAGAACCAAGCAGTGAGTCAAAAGGAAGTAGGTGGATTGTGGCTGCTGGCGCATCGCCTGTTTGCATTTCAGCAGATGGGAAGCATTTTTTCATGGGCTACAGGACACATTAAAGCTGGGGTTGAGCCCGCGTCATGTCAGAGTACTTTAGGGGTCAGGCGCTTGTAAAAAGCATCCTCTGCCATTGAAATGCGGGCCGTATGTCCTTGCCACTGGACTGGCACTGGGCTGATATAATACTTTGGAGGTTCCGTTGCAGCCACTGGGTTTTAACAATCACCTTTGGTGCACAATCCCACGGCATACAAAAAATAAAATCACTACAAATACAGGTATAGCATTGCTCCAGCACAACCGTATAAGGGAGTATCACATTTGCAATTTCAGAATTAAATTAGAAATGCTATTCATGGAAAAAGCAATATTTTTTGTGATTGTAATGGAATTATGTCGTAGCTTTTACTTTCAACATAAAATAGGGAAACCTTCCCCGTGGAAGAACCCCTCTGATGCCTAAGTGAGACATGACTTGATTTAAAACAAGTTTATTATATTAAAATAATCCAAAGCTTCTCTCAGCTTTGCTGATGCGCTCATATAACTTGATAATAATGCAACTGGCAAAACAAGACCATCTTTGCAGGCAGATAAACACAAGAGCACTAAGTAGTGCCTCCTAATCGCTTTTGTAGAGCTGCTGCCTGGCTGAGAGATTGTTCTCTCTGTATCCCGTGAAGCGAGAGCAACAGGTCTCTCCTGCAATACTAACAGACACCACCAGTAAGCATTCCAAAATGTTCTTTCTTTGATGACGTCTGCTTGGATGTTGATACTATCGTGACATCATTCACTAGATGGCCCACGGCCTTTAATGAATGGTCTTGGGTAGCACACACAGTATGACTTAGACTACCTCTCAACACGCAATTAGGTGTAATGTCTGACATTTATGTTTCCCTCGTCTTCAAAGCTTGATTTTGCTCGCCACAAAGTATCACTAATAGTCGTTGAAATGTCACTCATAATTACACTGAAATTTTGAAAATGTCACACGTACGAATCTGAAACCTTGGCAGTTGTGCACCAGTCACCTGTTTTGAATGTACAGGAAGGGAGGAAAAGAAGACAGAGACCTGTTCTCAGCCTCATGGGTTTAGGCAGTGGTGCAGGAGAGAAAGGGAGGATTTGTCTTTTGTGTGATTGGCAGTAAATGATTGATGTTTGAAAGAGATGGGTCAGAATTCAGTCTCTTCTCGAATGTGGTCTCCCACCTCTTCATGTGAGTGGGAACAAACTAACTGCATTTTTACTGTTAACTAGTTCCATGAAATTTTAGAACCACGTTTGCGGTGTTTTCTGACCTCTGTGTCACCCATGCACTTGCCATTCTCCTTGAAGATAATGGTTTCACCTATACTTCTGATGAGCTGTGTGGCATACAATCCTCCCCTGCACCGTCACCACCGTTTACAGTTCTACTAGTTTTTTGTTTCGTTTAAACAGTTATTGCCCATCACAAGTGACTGTCATTTTTAGTTCGTAAATTTATGAGGTTGTTTAAAAAAATAAAGTACAAGAAAGCATTTGAATCACATTTAATGAATACAGTGAAACCTATTGAATGAATATAGAAATCTGAGATGTGCACTTTGCCTCTTGGCTATAAAAATATGTGCAGAAAGACGCCACGTTGTGCACATATTTGTACGGGAAATGAAAGTGCCAACCAAGCAAAACACTGGCTGGGTCAAAAGTTGAGACACAAACGAAGAGCACAATTGATTTACACTGATAATAGAGCACGGCAATAAATTGGCTTCCATTTAATAAGACCACAGACAGACCATTCTTGTGCTCCCGCCACAGCTGCACCGCCAAATGACAGCTTTATGTTGACGGGACCTTTCTTCAGTGAGTGCAAATGGCTTAAAATACATTGTTGAAAACACATTTGTCTGTCCAAGAACTGAAAGGCAATGATATATCTTTTGGGCCCTTCGGTTATATTGTGCTAGTATGTCAGACAGGTAGCTTGGAGGCAGATTAGTTAGTGTGTGCAACACCAGAGGCAGGAACTTGTATCGGGCCCAGGGTTTGACAGTGAGCCAGTTGTCTTGGTGGTGATATTTTGAGGTTGGGATATGCCTGGGTAAACTGTATCGCGTCCGGGTGACAATGTTTATAACTTTGTTAATTGATGTGAAGGAGTAAAGAAGGAGACCAACTAGAAATCTATTATAATAGTGCAGCCTACTGAAAACTGAGGTGCTCATTAGTGTTTTAGCTGCGTAAATGTTATAGGTGATCCTATCTTATGTACGTCATTCAAAAACCACAATGGCACCTTGGTGCCCCAGTCTATCAGGCCTCGTTGGGGCCAGCTTGGCACCTAGGACAAGGTGTGCCTATGAGGGGGCATATTGTGCTTGGTGCTGGTTTCGAGAACTACGAGGAGTGGAGGGGTTAGTTTTCCCATGAGTCAGTAATATAATTCCTGGAGTACCTGAGGGGAAAGGAGCCCGGTCTCCTATACCAAGCGACATTTGGTGGCAATTTCATTTTTATGAAAAGATGCTGGGTTACACGAATGGGACGAAAGTATTCCTGGTGCAAAGGGGCTGAGGCAAAAATCAACAAGTGATGGACTGAATGTGGATCAATGTCACACACTCCCCCAGTCAAAAGATCTGGGCCCAAATCCATCGTTTTTTTGCACTCCACACCACCCTGGGTCAGATAATGGCTTTATGCAAATCAGCTCTGACCCTGTTGCCCCATGGGAACAGTCCAGTCCGAACTACAACAGCCATATCTTTCCCAGACCGGAATCAAGCATCCGAGGACCGGACCGGTTTCGAGGTAACACCTCTCTTCAGCCCGGCTAGCTTGACTCCAAGTGGTGTGGAGTGCCTGGGACCCACGTCTGGGCATCCCCAGCGCACTTAGGGCGGCAATTGCAAAAATCAACAAGTGATGGACTGAATGTGGATCAATGTCACACACTCCCCCAGTCAAAAGATCTGGGCCCAAATCCATCGTTTTTTTGCACTCCACACCACCCTGGGTCAGATAATGGCTTTATGCAAATCAGCTCTGACCCTGTTGCCCCATGGGAACAGTCCAGTCCGAACTACAACAGCCATATCTTTCCCAGACCGGAATCAAGCATCCGAGGACCGGACCGGTTTCGAGGTAACACCTCTCTTCAGCCCGGCTAGCTTGACTCCAAGTGGTGTGGAGTGCCTGGGACCCACGTCTGGGCATCCCCAGCGCACTTAGGGCGGCAATTGCAAAAATCAACAAGTGATGGACTGAATGTGGATCAATGTCACACACTCCCCCAGTCAAAAGATCTGGGCCCAAATCCATCTTTTTTTGCACTCCACACCACCCTGGGTCAGATAATGGCTTTATGCAAATCAGCTCTGAGGTGTTACCTCGAAACCGGTCCGGTCCTCGGATGCTTGATTCCGTTCTGGGAAGGACATGGCTTTTGTAGTTCGGACTGGACTGTTCCCATGGGGCAACAGGGTCAGAGCTGATTTGCATATCGCCATTGTCTAACCCAGGGTGGTGTGGAGTGCAAAAAAACGATGGATTTGGGCCCAGATCTTTTGACTGGGGGAGTGTGTGACATTGATCCACATTCAGTCCATCACTTGTTGTTTTTGCAATTGCCGCCCTAAGTGCGCTGGGGATGCCCAGACGTGGGTCCCAGGCACTCCACACCACTTGGAGTCAAGCTAGCCGGGCTGAAGAGAGGTGTTACCTCGAAACCGGTCCGGTCCTCGGATGCTTGATTCCGTTCTGGGAAGGACATGGCTTTTGTAGTTCGGACTGGACTGTTCCCATGGGGCAACAGGGTCAGAGCTGATTTGCATATCGCCATTGTCTAACCCAGGGTGGTGTGGAGTGCAAAAAAACGATGGATTTGGGCCCAGATCTTTTGACTGGGGGAGTGTGTGACATTGATCCACATTCAGTCCATCACTTGTTGTTTTTGCAATTGCCGCCCTAAGTGCGCTGGGGATGCCCAGACGTGGGTCCCAGGCACTCCACACCACTTGGAGTCAAGCTAGCCGGGCTGAAGAGAGGTGTTACCTCGAAACCGGTCCGGTCCTCGGATGCTTGATTCCGTTCTGGGAAGGACATGGCTTTTGTAGTTCGGACTGGACTGTTCCCATGGGGCAACAGGGTCAGAGCTGATTTGCATATCGCCATTGTCTAACCCAGGGTGGTGTGGAGTGCAAAAAAACGATGGATTTGGGCCCAGATCTTTTGACTGGGGGAGTGTGTGACATTGATCCACATTCAGTCCATCACTTGTTGTTTTTGCAATTGCCGCCCTAAGTGCGCTGGGGATGCCCAGACGTGGGTCCCAGGCACTCCACACCACTTGGAGTCAAGCTAGCCGGGCTGAAGAGAGGTGTTACCTCGAAACCGGTCCGGTCCTCGGATGCTTGATTCCGTTCTGGGAAGGACATGGCTTTTGTAGTTCGGACTGGACTGTTCCCATGGGGCAACAGGGTCAGAGCTGATTTGCATATCGCCATTGTCTAACCCAGGGTGGTGTGGAGTGCAAAAAAACGATGGATTTGGGCCCAGATCTTTTGACTGGGGGAGTGGGTGACATTGATCCACATTCAGTCCATCACTTGTTGTTTTTGCAATTGCCGCCCTAAGTGCACTGGGGATGCCCAGACGTGGGTCCCAGGCACTCCACACCACTTGGAGTCAAGCTAGCCGGGCTGAAGAGAGGTGTTACCTCGAAACCGGTCCGGTCCTCGGATGCTTGATTCCGTTCTGGGAAGGACATGGCTTTTGTAGTTCGGACTGGACTGTTCCCATGGGGCAACAGGGTCAGAGCTGATTTGCATATCGCCATTGTCTAACCCAGGGTGGTGTGGAGTGCAAAAAAACGATGGATTTGGGCCCAGATCTTTTGACTGGGGGAGTGTGTGACATTGATCCACATTCAGTCCATCACTTGTTGTTTTTGCAATTGCCGCCCTAAGTGCGCTGGGGATGCCCAGACGTGGGTCCCAGGCACTCCACACCACTTGGAGTCAAGCTAGCCGGGCTGAAGAGAGGTGTTACCTCGAAACCGGTCCGGTCCTCGGATGCTTGATTCCGTTCTGGGAAGGACATGGCTTTTGTAGTTCGGACTGGACTGTTCCCATGGGGCAACAGGGTCAGAGCTGATTTGCATATCGCCATTGTCTAACCCAGGGTGGTGTGGAGTGCAAAAAAACGATGGATTTGGGCCCAGATCTTTTGACTGGGGGAGTGTGTGACATTGATCCACATTCAGTCCATCACTTGTTGTTTTTGCAATTGCCGCCCTAAGTGCGCTGGGGATGCCCAGACGTGGGTCCCAGGCACTCCACACCACTTGGAGTCAAGCTAGCCGGGCTGAAGAGAGGTGTTACCTCGAAACCGGTCCGGTCCTCGGATGCTTGATTCCGTTCTGGGAAGGACATGGCTTTTGTAGTTCGGACTGGACTGTTCCCATGGGGCAACAGGGTCAGAGCTGATTTGCATATCGCCATTGTCTAACCCAGGGTGGTGTGGAGTGCAAAAAAACGATGGATTTGGGCCCAGATCTTTTGACTGGGGGAGTGTGTGACATTGATCCACATTCAGTCCATCACTTGTTGTTTTTGCAATTGCCGCCCTAAGTGCGCTGGGGATGCCCAGACGTGGGTCCCAGGCACTCCACACCACTTGGAGTCAAGCTAGCCGGGCTGAAGAGAGGTGTTACCTCGAAACCGGTCCGGTCCTCGGATGCTTGATTCCGTTCTGGGAAGGACATGGCTTTTGTAGTTCGGACTGGACTGTTCCCATGGGGCAACAGGGTCAGAGCTGATTTGCATATCGCCATTGTCTAACCCAGGGTGGTGTGGAGTGCAAAAAAACGATGGATTTGGGCCCAGATCTTTTGACTGGGGGAGTGTGTGACATTGATCCACATTCAGTCCATCACTTGTTGTTTTTGCAATTGCCGCCCTAAGTGCGCTGGGGATGCCCAGACGTGGGTCCCAGGCACTCCACACCACTTGGAGTCAAGCTAGCCGGGCTGAAGAGAGGTGTTACCTCGAAACCGGTCCGGTCCTCGGATGCTTGATTCCGTTCTGGGAAGGACATGGCTTTTGTAGTTCGGACTGGACTGTTCCCATGGGGCAACAGGGTCAGAGCTGATTTGCATATCGCCATTGTCTAACCCAGGGTGGTGTGGAGTGCAAAAAAACGATGGATTTGGGCCCAGATCTTTTGACTGGGGGAGTGTGTGACATTGATCCACATTCAGTCCATCACTTGTTGTTTTTGCAATGGGGCTGAGGGTCTGGCAGCTCTTGGAGATGTAGACCAGCCTCCAGACACCCCATAGACACAGAAAAACTGGTTAAGATCATGGCCTCTCTTGATGTGGTGTGTAGATCATCAGATGAAGTTCACCTGTTCAGGGCGGCGTTCTCCCTGGCATTCTTTGGGCACTGAGGGGGGAGCGGCCTGGAAGCAAAGAACAAAAAAAATATGAAGGATGCCCTACAGCGGACAGACATGCAATGGCCAAATTGCTTCCTGGTGGTCACTATTACCTGTTCTAAGACCGACCAAATGGGTAGAGGGATCACATATTGCTGCACTGAGCCCCAAGGAATGACTGATGTCCGCTGGGGAATCTGGAAGCCTTTATGATCCACCAGGTGCGGGGGATGGAGGCCCTTTTTTGGTACATGAGGATGGGACACCACTCACAAGGTTCCGATTTATCAGGGTGCTCAACAAGTCGCTGGGGGCAGTAGGTTTGGGTCCCGCAGAATATGGTTCCCATTCATTTCGTATTAGCGTAGCGACCACTGCCCCAAGTATGGGGTTGGCGGGACAGACAGTCAAAGGATAGGCCGATGGAAGTCTGATTGCTACAAGTGCTATGTGAGACTGAACATGTTGGGAGTATCCCGTTTGTTCAATTTCTTTACCTTATTCTCCTCTCCACCACCTGTGTTGATAGGTTAGGGGGATCCAGCCGCTGGACAATTTGTTGCCTTCGGTCTACGCTGGAGCAAGAGACATTGCAGACGTGCTGGTATTGGGACACTCCTATGTAATGCACACAAAGAGTTTTTATTCTGCAGGTGACCACGCATCACAAGCAAGGAAAGATGGATATCAGCTGACTTTCTGTGGTAAGGGGGCTGCACTTGGCCCACTGGAGAACAACTTGGACAAAACGTTGCCCCGAAGGCTTACGCTTGCAGGGGTGATAATTGTCCATACAGGAGGCAATGATTTGGCGGATCTAGGTCGGAGAAACATGTTTGAATTGATTGTTTTTGAAATGTGTTGGTTTGCAAAGAAATTCCCGGAGGCCATAACTGCACGGTCCAATATTGTCCTGAGGTTGAGTTGAAGCGGTGGTAAGTCATTAAGAGCCATAAATGAGTTGGTAAAACGATCTAATTGGAAGGTGGGTAAGTAGTTCAGGACAGAACGATTTTCAGCCATAACTCATCGGTGCATCAAGGGGAAACATTTTCCATTACAGGATGGAGTGCACCTGTCTGAATAAGGTAACGCAATATTTCTGGAAAATTTGCTGGCCTGGCTAGGCCAGCATGCAACGTCTGTCGGAGTGGGGGGGGGGTGCAGATAGTCGGTCAACTATGCTAGCCTGTGGCGGGTGAGGTCAAGATTGGGGGACACTTCGGGCCCTTTACGGCATCCTGTTTTACCAAATGTAACATCTGCGTCGCTGGACCCTCGAAGGGGTGCTGCCTTCAGGTTAAAAGCAGGTGGCAAGGGCGCGGGGGCTCTGGGCAGTCACTGACACGCGGTCCTTACCCAGCAACCACCTGCGAAGGTGCATTTGGGCACGATCTAGAACTGGCCCTTGGGGTACGACAAACCTGGGTGTAGGGGGTGCCCGCGGTAGGTATCTTAAAGGTAGCCGGGTCCCCTGCACAAGCATTTCCGAGGTTGGAGACCTCCCAATAGGGAGGGGAGTGGGGAGGTGGGCCCCTCCCATAAGGAGGTCACCCATCTTTTGGGACGGTAGAAGGGGTAAAAGAAGGGGCAGAGCCAGTCTTGATCTCCCTCGAAACGATTATGGAATATTTTTGTTGGTCGCACAGGAACAGACTAGTTATGGTTATGTGATTCTCATGTACTACAGTCTCTGTTAAGGCTAGGTCACATTTGTAAACAAAATGTAAATAATGTGGTTACTGTGTAAAATGTTATACTTTTTTTATTGTGTGAAAAATGATAATAAAAACGGCCAGGGATCTTACGACCCCTATCCCAAAGAAATAGGAAAAGGGCTCATTGCATTGTTGTGACATGGGAGTGTTAAGGTAATGGTAAGTATTCATGGGACTTCGGCGACACCCTGGCCATATAGTGATGGGGCTGTGTCAGCAATGCAAACTCTGCGTCATGAAGGCCCGTTCAGCCAGCAACTTGAGAACTTGCCAACACCACCAACTCCATCCCTGAGGCCAAGATGAAGAACAGTTGTCTTTTTCAACTGTTAACTATGAACCTCCTTTGAACCAGACCCAGGTATGTCACAGAAGAGTCTGCATGTGCCTTCAGGTTCATAAAGAGGTCTTGAGGATAACCTTCACTTCACTCCAATGCATGGCTGTTTGCAGAGAAAGTTTTCATTACTTGAAAGTTACATAGCACTGTAAGTCAACTTAGGGATACTTCACAGGATTGTACAAGCCAGTTACGGTGCAGGCTAGAGAAGTAGCAGTAATCCAATTATATACAGGACATGCCTCATACCCAATGTCCCTTACTCCCCACCATCAGTTTTATTGTTTTATCAAACTTTTATTCCAAATAGACACTTTTCTAGATTTCCCGGATAGCTTATTTATTTATTTTGAAATTAAGCCTTATACTAAAAATAGTAAAACTATTTACCCGACTGTACAATAATGTGGAGTAAAAGTCAGCCTCCTTTTTAAATTGCAGACATCTCGAGTCCTATTAGCTCATTCAGCCTTGTATTTTAGTCTTTATATTTCACCTGTATAATGGTCACTTCAAAACTACAAGAACAGACAAGGAGAAGCTACTGTTACCGGACAACTGAATATCTGTAAACATCTCACTCATGATATCTGGTCATGATCAGCCGAGGTTTCCAGTCTTGGACTTCCCTTTAATAAAACACTGTTATCAAACTGTTAAGTAGAATGACCTCAATCAAAACAAATCCCAGAATGCAATAGATTGATGTTAAAAAGCCCAGTACAGGTGTGATGCTGACATTATATTATAAAATTAGATCTAGCATTTTTTTCTCCGTTCCAACATGGCACCCAGAGCTCTGAATTTTCCCAGATCCACGTGAAAGTAGCTAATCCATGCCAAGGTCTTAATTGTACTCTGGGAATTGTACTCCTGGGGGCATATTACCTAGCAATAGCGATATTTATCGCTAAGCAGGGTTAGCGGGAATAATTTTATTGCCGCGCTACGACGATTTATATCGCAGAGATACCTTGCTATCATCAAGGTTTATCTCAGAAACTATAAAAATCATTCGAAATGCGTGAATATCGCTGGAAATACAGCGATATTCACACATTATCGTGACAATGCTCTTAGCCATGTTATCCACCTCCCATTGGATAACATGGCTAAGAACTGCTCTGGGCAGGTGTTAGCTTTTGGAGATATTCGCGCTTAGCGTGAATATTTCCAAAACTACGCCTTTGTAGGTAATAGGAGATAGCGATGTTAGCGACTGTTTTCAGTCGCTAACATCTTGGCACGCCCACTTTGCATGTCATTAGAGATAATTATCGCTGACATGCAAAGTGGGCCCCTAAATTCCCGCTATCGCCTACAAGCTGTCGCTAACTGGTGTTAGCGACAGCTTGGTAATAGGGCGATAAAATTATCGCCTGATTAGAGGGAAAAAGTCCCGCTAAAGCAGCCATAATGGCCCTTCGTAATATGCCCCCTGGTTTTTAAAAAGGGATAAAGGGAACACAGCACTACAAATCTCAGACTCCAAAGCAAAGAGCCTAGGCTGGAAGAACTACTCACATGAACTCTGTGGTACCTCACAAAATATGTATTTTTTCCTACACAACTAAGCATTGATTTCCATATATCACCCTTGTAGCTCCCAAGTGGCTTCATGTCATTTGTGTTACCTTGAAGGAGCCTTAGTTTGTTGTTCAACAGAGGTTGCATTCTGGGGCTTGTAGTTCTGCTTCCAATATTAAACATAGGGGGTTAAAATTCATGCACACAAAGCTGTTCGGTAAAATGCAGTGTCATCTATAAATTAGAAACTTGTGACAGATGCACACACTTTCAGTTCTAGCATATGGCATCTAACAAATAAGCAAAATCACCTTGCTTGCAGAAACGACCAGGAGGACAAAATGCATTGGAATGTAAATAAATGACTGCAGAATAAAAATATTAATTTACGGATGTAAATACCAATGCATTTTCCATATCCGTCAAGTAGCCCATGTCATCCTGTATGTTTTTTTCAACAAAACACAGTATTGAGGGACCAGTAATTTGGTCTATAAGTATAGGTACAGGCACCACAGCCACCAGTACTGAATAAAGGTGGTACCTATGACATGAGCAGGGTTACCACATGGTTTAAAACTGTCGGGATACCTGGCTTCCACGACTAAAATGCCATTTAAAACTTTCATTTAAAGAGCTGTAATTTTGATTCACCTTATACAATGATTTCTAAATCTGTGACTGGAAAAGTTGTGCCCTGGTGACACAAAGTAATTTGGTATTTGTTAGAATTAGACCTATGAGCAGGCGCGAACGCCCATTGGAACTCAAAGGGCTTCAAACCTCCCCCCCCCCGTCATTCCCGGGCACACACACAGACCCCCCCCCCCCCCCTCATTCCCCGGCACACACACAGACGCACCCGAGTACTTCACGGGTCTTTTAACGACCTTTTGCTTGTTAATGAAGCTTTGATGTTTTTCATCCCTTCTTAGAGCCCCTGCAGCTCCACTCTGCCTTTTGCTTGAAGATTACGACCACCAACCCCCCCCCCTCCCCCCCCCCTCCCCCCCCCCCCCGAAATTTGACTCTAGTTGCGCCACTACCTATGATAACCCACATGGCAAAACCCGTGTCTTCAGTCCTGGCCATATGTTTAACAGATGAATGAAACCTGGGAGGGGAGCTGGGCGTAGTCTTGGTGCTCGTCAAGTGGACCACGCTTTTTTAACATACTTGATAAATAGAAGAATTGGAATAGCTGTGACCCGTTAACATGGGGCCATCTGGTATCGTCCTACCTCACCGCGGGCCCTAGACAATTATACCTTCTTCTTAAAGAACCCCAAAGAGGGTGCTACCAAGAGAACATCTTCAGATTTGAGCTAAAGTCGGGGTTCTCGCGTTAACTAACAGCCTTGGCACGTCTTTTATCTGCACGTTGCACTTTATCCTGTATCTGGGACGTTATGTACGAGGTGTGAATTACAAATAGATCTGGGCAGTCTGAACATCTCACATCCGATACCCCGACCCGACACCAGTACAGTGTTTTCGGCAAGTAACGAGTGCGAGCTGTTCTCGACTTCTCAGATCCGCAATGCAAAGATAATCAATCACGCCGCGACATCAAGAGTTGTTACATGTAGAGAACGGGCTTCCTTTGTTATTCAAGTGCTCGTTAATCGCATTTAGTCTATGTAATTTGCAACTATTTGACAGCTGTTTAACGAGGCATTCATTGTGTGTCTTGAACTCATCTTTTCCTTCAACTCCTTGGGCAGACCCCCTCCCACAGCACGAATAGTGCAACTATCACCTACTGTAGCAGAACTGTGCTCCATATCCTGCGGACGAGACCGGGGTGATGTATAATTGGCGCATTTAATCCGCTAATCCCTTTAACCTGTCTGCTGCTCTAATTCGCTTTCACGCCTTCAAGATAACGCAGACGGGTTTCGTAATCTAATTTCTAAAAGTGTTAGAGGGGGCGCAGCTTTTACTCGTTAACACCCTATCACTAGTCTCCTCTCAGCGCAAAACCTGATAAAGGGCTGATCCACAGGTGATTAAATCCTCGCTGTTTGCCGACGAACAGCACCGCCGCTTCCAGTACCAGCCAGGATTTGATACAATAAAGAAAAAAAAAGTAATCAAAATGGATTCCAAGAAAAAACAGAACTCCTGACAATCCATGAATATGGGAAGAGGACGCAAGGGGCGACTAGGGAAAGAGGTGCTGTGTGGAAAAGGGGTATTATAATAAGGAACATTTGGATAGGGCTGCGAGGAGACAGCAATTTCCTGATAGACCTGGCCATCAAAGTGAGGCAGGGCTTTAAGTGGTGAAAAAAATGGAGGAACTCTAAAAGGGACGTGGCCTAAATCATGGCTAAAACACACTGTCAAATCCAATAGCTCTAGCATAGGTGGGAGCTATTGGATTTGCAAATGCTTGTTTGTTATACCACCATGTGTTTTGGACTATGCTCCTGTGTACAGTGAGCTTGCATGTTTATCTTGGACTCCTTGGAAGATATCATAGCAATCTGGGAGTTCAGCCAAATGGCACATGTTCCTGTATTCCTAGAAATTACTGATATGTGTCTGCTCTCATTTATGTGAACGTTTGAATTAGTAACCAGGTGTATTGCAGATAGGTGGGTTTGTCAAACGAACTTTGTAAGTGTAGTATAGGCCCACGGATTTCTTCCAAATATGTGGGGAACGTAAGAGTATCAGCAATGTTTTCTTAATGTGTTATCCCACTTCCAGAATCTCTGCACATTCTACAATCCTGAGACTGTGGCCATAGTGCCATTAGTTCACACATGTTGTGAGAAGTTGGCCTGGTATGTGATGTTCACTATTCTAGTGCGCACCTTGCACCAGTCCAAACAACCCTTATGGTGATTGGTTGTAAGTCAACCTTATAGACCAGCTATCCTAGGGGTAGCATGGACAAAAGCAGTCTTAGGCTAAACTCGAGAGGGCATGTGAAGCTAGCTGTTTTACCATATGCAATCCTTTTAATACCAAATGAAAGAACACCACACAAGTTATATATTATAGAATATCTGTATTTATTACTAGAATAATCCTCTGTACTCTTTATGAGGGCAGAAGCACAAGCGTTAAATAAAGAACTTCATATAACATACAAAAGTTGCACAATTATGGATAGGCCCTGGTGGCCCGTAAAACCATATACTAAAATAGTGGTATAAGAACCACATCACGAACAATGGTAAGGCCCAGGGCCTTGGAAATCGCTGGGGCTACACTGGACTAACAGCAGTTAGGACGTGGGAGGCCCACAGGATGCGGGTGCAGTGTCTAAATGTGCATGCGTGCATCAATAGAAGTCAATGGTGCATACAAGTTAGAAAGTTACAGATTTGGAAGTCTTCCGACTGGACTAGAACTTAACCACTTAAAACTAGGACACTAGGGATGTAAATCTCTACAGGAGCACCGTAGTACTCGTGTTACCTCACCCACAGGAAGCGGGTGCATAGGTGTCAAAGTGTGTCGGGTTTCGTCGTGGAGTTCTATGGAGCCTTGGAGAAAAGATGCTGCAGGCGACCAGGAGAGAAGAGTCCCGGTTGGATCCAAGGGTGGATCGAAGATGTAGAGTACCTGAAAGCAGAGGGGACAGAGTCTGGGTCACTAGCCAGTGACCAGGAAGGAACCAGGAAGGAACCATGCAATGTCGGGCGCAATCAGGTGGTTTTTGAGAAGCTTGTCTCCACTGCCACGTAGACTCTGGGGCACCGAGGATGTCCAGGAGTGAATCACAAGCTGTCCCACGAAGGCTCTCACTGTCGGCGGTGTCGGCTTCCGGATCGGAGTTAACAGGCCTTGGCAAATGCAACCCACGCAGGATTTGATGATCGCTTCTTACTTGGACCAGCAAGGTCAGAGAGGTTGCTCCTTTTCAGGAGAGCGAGGGCCAGTCTGAAGCAACCAGACTAGCAGAGTAGTTTCAAAGATTTGTCATCGTAGTGGCCACTAGCCAATGGGCAAGTGACCGGACAGACGTGTCGAGCAGGAAAATGGAAAAGGACCCCACGCAGCACTCGGTGAGTGTGGAGGGGTAATCTTCGGTGCACAAGCTGCTCGGGGCTGGGGCTTCTCAAACCCCAATGCACAGCTTCGTGGGTGCCTTGGGAGCTGCACGGTCAGCACTTCGCAGTCTTTTCAAGATAGGCGGCCCCACGCTTCACGTCGCCTCCACGGTTCTCAGATTCGCTGGGACCGTGGATCGGGCTGTTAGAAGTCAGGGAAGCTGGGTCTTGTTGATCTCTGTTGCTCAAGTTCTGGCGTGAACTGCAACAAAGCATTTGAAGATCGCTTCTTACTCGGACCAGCAAGGTCAGAGAGGTTGCTCCTTTTCAGGGGAGCGAGGGCCAGTCTGGAGCAACCAGACTAGCAGAGTAGTTTCAAAGGTCCGTCGGTACTGGGGCCACTAGCCAACGGGCAAGCGACCGGACCAACGCGTCAAGTTCTGGCGTGAACTGCAACAAAGCAAACCGTTGGGCGCAAGATGGTGCCTGTTTGCACAGGGTGGTCACTCCTTGACCAAAAGGGAGATTCTTCAGTCTTCCACGTCGAGTGGGATGTCGAAGGGTCCAGAGTTCTGTATCAAAGTTTCAGTCAGGATAATCTAATGCTCATAGGCACAGCTCCTACCTTTATTCCAAATCAAGGGGCTGGATTACCTGCTAGGTCCCTCCTATGGGTGGGACCCAGGAAGGGGGTGGTTACACCCCTTTCCCTTTGTCCAGTTTCACGCCAGAGCTGGGGCTGGAGTGCCCCAGGACCGGTTTGAACTGGGCTATGCATGGGACACCTTGTGTGCCCAAGGCAGTGTCTAGTTTCACTCGCCCTGCCTGCCTCAATCCACTATCTCCTGTCTGGGGTGGTGTAACACCTCCCTGTGACAGGAAACCCTTTGTCCAGGCCTCCCCTGCCAAGTTTCGGTCAGCAGCAGGAGGCCAGATTTGTGTCGGTGGCAGCAGCATCCATTTTGTGATGCTGGGGATCTGGTTAGAATTAACCGCGTTTAAGTAAAGTAACATGTCTTTTCCCTCTAGAAGGGTGGAATGCTACCCCCGTCGCCAGAACTGGCGAGGGGGTAGTATTCCAAAGTGTATGACACCTTACACGACATGTTTTGATAAAGCCAAACCAAAGTTAGCAATAACCGCAAGGATTATAATGCACTTACGAGTATATGGTATGGCAATACCCTGGAACAGATATAAGGAAATGGTTCCGAAAGCTGCAGACAGGCTCAGCTCATGCTTAGAGCACCATCTCACATAAAACCAAACAGTCTGCCTCCAGGATTGTTAAGGCCTGCCATAGGAGTGACTTATAGGTATATATGTGTCCAGATATAGGTTTAGACATAGGTATACTATATCTAAGCAAGGGGTGTTTACACGACCTTGCCCCAGCTGAGTGATCAGCCAGTTGTGTCTGTTTGGATGGCCAGCCAGGGGTGGCAAAAGATATGCTGCAGCCCCTGGTAGGCCTTGGATGCACCTATGCCCTGGGTACCTATAGTACACTGTACAGGGGCTGATAAGGTGTCCAATCCAATTAGGTATGTACCTAGGGTACATGGAATCAATTTTACAGAGAGAGCAGATAGCCTGGGGCCCTGATTAGCAGGGTCCCAGGCCAACTAAGTCGAAAACCAGTTAAACACAAGGCAAAAAATCTGGGGTAACCATAGTCAGGTATCCACCTTCCTACAAACCCCCTCCCCCCCAAATGAAAGGAGATAAGGCTATCCTTGACCAGGTAAGCCTATATTGCCTAAGTGGCCATATAAGGAAGTACCTGCACTAGCATGGTTACCCCCTGTCTCATGGTCCACTAAGCAATCCCTCACCCTAGGGGTATCAGAGGGTCTCCACCATAGGGAATTACTACCTGTAGAGTGTTTTGGCAAAGTAAAAGGCTGGTGTTGAGATGGAGTACTGAAGTGAGGCTCCACTAATGTAGGGCTCAACTTCCTCCAATCACTATCCACCATGGATGCCTTTCTTTCCATGACTGAGTTGCACTGTGCTCTCAGGGTCAACCTCTGGCTGCCTACAGCTGGAGGCTGGGTCCCTTTGGTTGGCTTACTGGAGGGACAGGTCAGGTTTGGGGCCTTGGGGTCCCAGGTTTGGCTGAGCCCAACAGTGCCCATCCGGGGGAGGTCCCTAACTAGTTGTAAGGGGGATCCCTCAGGAGTTTTTTTTTAAAGTTTTTACCTTGCTACGGCTGCTAGCTTTGGTGCCCCTAATCTGCTGATGGGGGTGTTTTATTGGACAGGGGGCCCTTTGGGGCTCACAGACCTCCTGGACCTCTGTAGCCCTGGGCTGACTGAGGCAGGGTAGAGAGGGGCAGGTTACCTGCTCCAGACTGGGTCTCACCTTGGAAGGGTCAACGGACATCAGGGGCTCTGCCAGGCTAGGCCTGACTACCTCTGGGGCAGTTTCTTCACAAGGGGTAAGATCAGTTACCTGAGGAGGCTGATCCTTCCCTAAAGTCTGGTGGGAGGGAGATTTATCTTCCTCCTCAATGCTCTCTGTTTGTGTGGAGTGATCCATAGTTTCAGGCTTCACAACACATTAATCTGTTTGAGTTTGGGCTGTGGCCATCACAGTACCACCAACCTTTTCAGGAAGGGACTCAGTTTGGGTATGGGCTGTTACCATCACAGCCCTGCTAACCTTTTCAGGGAAGGAATCTGTTTGAGATTGGGCTGAGACTGGCACAGCCCTCCTAACCTGTTCAGGAAGGACATCTTGGATTGGGGCTGTGGCCATCACAGCCCCACTAACCTTTCCATGGAGATTTACCATTTTAGAATGGGTTTCTTGTTCTACTTCAGCTCAGGCAGAGATTTCTAAATCATTCCCAAGTAGACACTCTACAGGCAAGTTTGTTGACACTGCCACTCTCTTTGGGCCAGTGACACCTCCCCAGCTGAGATTTACTACTGCCATGGGATGATTTTTCTGCACTCCATCAATATAGGTCACCTGGTATGTGGCACCAGGTAAAAGTTGCCTTGAGGGGACTAGATTCTCAGTCACCATAGTGAACTAGCCCCTGTGTCTCTATAGGCCTCAACTTTCTGACCATTGATGAGGGGCTCCTGTCTGTACTTGCTCAAAGTGTTTGGGCAAGCAGTGAAGTTGGCAAACCCCATGCCATTTTCACAGACAAGAGTAGCTGTAGTTGGGGACCTGGTTAGGCCAGAGTCCACCTGAGTTCCAAAAGTAAACCCAGCCAAAATTCTGGGGGTGCTCCCACCACCTGGGGGATTACTACTAATAGTAACAGGAGATGTTGGAGCTTTACTTGGAGGAATATTGTTTTTATTGCTATTCTTTGGACAACAGCTATCTGTTTTCCAGTGGCCAGTCTGCTGACAGGCATGGCAATAAGGTTTCTTTGGGTTAGAGGAAGTGTTTTGGGACCCACCCCCATCCTTGTAGTTTTGGGGCCCTGTCGGAGACTTTTCTTTTGATTTATCCCCACCTTTCTCTTGAGCCTTGGAAGTATCCTTCTTTTGGTCATTACCCTGATTCTTAGGCCTAATCCTGGTTCTGACCCATTTGTCTGCCCTCTTACCCAATTCTTGTGGAGAGGCCAGATCTGAGTCCACCAGGTGCTGGTGCAAAAGCTGGTTTTGACAATTACTAAGGATCTGCTCCAGAACGGCACTGGCATTCAGGAGCAGAGCACATGGTATAGTGGTAGATAACAGGGGCTATGTGTACCTTTTAATCAACAATGATACTGTAGCCATGGAGGCACGGCTGGTTGAGGGTGATTGGAGCTGACAAGTCTGTTATCGGTGCCAGAGGAGGTTTGACAGTTATGGGAGGCATGGGAGAACCTGGAGAATTGTTCACAGCATGGAAGACAGCCTGAGCAGCACGGCATGGTCATTCGTGGGGTATGACATTGAGGTCTGAGACCATGGAGGTCCTGTGTACGGGTAGGGATTAGAGAGGATAAGCCCGGTTCCACTGTCTGCCAGAGGAGGCTGGACAGTGCTAGGAGCTCAGGGGCACATTCAGAGTACTTTTAGAAACAAGGAAAGCAGCTGGATCCAGTACAGTGTTGCCACTCATGGGCATTGTAATTGATACCGTGGCCAAAAGGGGCATACTTAGCAAGGGGATGGATCTACAGAGCCCAATTCCATGGGCTGCCAGAAGGGGCGGGACAGTTTTTTGGACAGCTGAGGTTGTTGTGTTTTATTCTTTAGTATAGCTTTAAGGCTCGTGCTGTTATATGCTTCTAGAATGTTTAAATGTACATGCATCGACTGTATTCTCTTTGGTGGTCAGTTACGTCCTGCATTGCTTGGCTGTGAGATGTGTTAATGGCTCCGCCTGTGCTCCTATATTCTGACTTCAATAAACTACTTGAAGAATCTCCACTTGGACTCCTTACTTAACAACTGGCGACGACGAGGGATCTGAACTTTAATCTCCTTATTATTTTTTTTTTACGTAATTTTTTTTTTTTCTCAAAAAAAAAAAAGAAGGAAAACATCTTGGCACACTTCAACCCATACCGAAGGATTCATCAACCTTTTCTACTCTCCCCGCGCATATGGACCGCTACTTCGCTCTCTCTAGCACAACCACAGATGGACTTTGTAAGGCTGCTTAAGGTAGGCCAAGAAAAATCGTTACCACTTACGATCTTAGACGGCACCCGCTGGCGTCTTTTAATTGCCGAACAAAGTTCCACTCGCGCTCCATGCTGCGCGACCACTGCTACCTACGCGACTCTCCTACGTCATAACACTTGCAATAACGGAGTGACGGAGGCGCGTAAGGTCACGCTGCGTGAACCTGCGTAGCGGCCATTTTGGGGAATTATTTCAGCGATCGGCGTTTATCTATTTCACACGCTACTTCACGCTGCCTTTCCTTCACAGCGCCGACACGAAACAGGCATATTCATTATTACAAGCGGAGTTATTTATTGTCTATTCTTCACGAGGAGCACAGGTGAGACTGTCGGAACACTTATTTTTACATTTACGTGCAGTATCTTATTGTACTTGTACTACCTTTCTTTCATTTATTTTGTTTATGGATACTGGTGATCAAACCAAAGATACTGCAATGGCCCAACAAAATTTTGTTATTAGTCCCCCACAACCTTTTTGGGCTACAGGTTCTCAACCTGACATGAAGTGGGTGGAATGGAAGGAGTATTTTAATAATTATATTTGTGCCATTGATGAAAACGAAAAAATGAAGCCTGAGCAAAAAAAAAGGATACTATTACATTCCTTGGGACCTAAAGGTTTAAAGACTTTCTCACGAATGCAAAAAGTGGTGGATACTGACTTAAGTGAGTTTGATAATGCAATTGCTGATATGGACAGGTATTTTGCCCCCAAAGTATGCATAGGTGTTGTAAGACACAAATTTTTCCAAAGGAAACAGAAGAAAGAAGAATTGGTTGATGAGTGGTTAGATGATTTAAAAAAACTAGCTATTGACTGTAAGTTCGGCAACCTTCATGATGACCTCATTAGAGACCAATTGGTTATGCATAATGACAATTCACCAATTCAAGATCGACTTTGGGTCAATGGCGATGCACCTCTTGATGATGTACTTGCAATTATGAGGAAGTCGGAAATGTCAGGGAGGTGTGCTACTATTGTCAAAGACACAGTGAGAGAATTAGACAAAACGTCATCTGCAGTTTTCAAGATTCAAGATACAACAAAGAATCAGACCAAACAACTTCACAACAAGAACTTTAATCAACCATTCAGAAATCAAGCAAGAGACAACAAGCCAGAGGACAGGAAATGTTACCGTTGTGGTAGCAAGGATCATATGGCTTATTTCAAGTCGTGCCCTGCCTTACGGAAGAAGTGTAGTGTCTGTGGTCTAATAGGACATTTTAGCAAAATGTGCCGCAAACGCAGCAATGTCAAATGTATTTGGAATGATGATGGCAGTGCAAATGAGAGTGGTGAGGATGAGGATGTTTGCGTCAAAAATGTAAGTGGTAATTACATGTTAAATATCACTGATGAAGCAATGGAAGGTAAACCAATTTGCGAGGTGTCTTTGGGTGGCATTAAGGTAAATGTATATGCTGACTCCGGATCCCCATACACGATTATGAATGAGGAGGTATGGAGGAAAAAATTTATTCACAAATTAGGAGATAAGTTAAATCCTTCAGATGTCAATCCTGTGAGTTACACAGGTGATAGAATAGGTTTATTGGGTTTTAGGTGGCTCACTTTCCTATTTAAAGGTAGACTTTCTAGAGGTAAAGTGTACATAGCAAAAACGGGACCATCTGTCCTTGGTTGGTTCGACCAGAAAAACCTCCACATCATCCTAGACCCTAATAGTAAGGAGAAAGTTTTAGTTGTAGATGAGGGCAGTAAGATTGAAGACGCTTTGAAACGTAAGTTCACCAAAGTGGTGAGCGGTCAATTAGGCAAATTGAAGGGTTTTGAGCACAGGATCATGCTCAAGAGTGACGCTCTACCGAAAGTACATAAGGTCAGACCTATTCCCTTGTTGATAAGGGATGAAGTAAAAAAGGAAATTCAAGGTCTTCTTACCAAGGGTATTATAGAAGAGGTAGATTCCTCAGAATGGATTAGTCCAGTAGTTGTAGCTAGAAAATCCAATGGCAAGATTCGTTTGTGTATCGATTTACGCCACCTTAACAAGAACATAGTAATCGAACGTTTCCCTTTACCAAAAATTAACGAGATGGTTTCTTCCTTAAGAGGGGCAACGTGGTTCTCCACAGTAGACCTTTCAGCTGCCTACCACCAGGTAGTTTTAGGTCCAGAATCTAGACACTTGACGGCTTTCATCACGCCGTTTGGCTGTTTTCAATTTATAAGGATGCCATTCGGCCTGGCATCAGCCGCAGCTGTTTTTCAGCGTCTAATGCACAAATTATTTGGCAATATGGAGGGCATTTGTTTCTTTCAAGATGACATTTTGATTGCAGGTAATGACAAGGAGGACCATGATACTAAACTCTGGAGAGTTTTTGAGACACTTAATTCTGCAGGGTTAACTGTTGAATTGTCCAAATGCAAGTTCGGTGAGAGAAGCGTTTCTTACCTGGGCCACATAATCAGTGAGGAGGGTGTCAGGCCGAAGGCATCTCTTATTGAAAGCATAGTTGCTTCGCCTGCACCTGAATCTAAGGAAGAAATCAAATCCTTTTTGGGAATGGCAGAATACTGCGCTAAGTTTGTTAAAAACTTCGCTTCTAAAGTATACCATATCAGGTCCTTGCTTAAAAAAAATGTGAAGTTTGAATGGACCAGAGAGTGTGAACGTGAATTTGCTGAGATTAAGTGGGAACTACAGAAAGTGAATGCCTTATCTAGTTTCGATCCCAATTTAGATTGTTGTTTGACAACCGATGCTAGCGACAAAGGTTTGGGCGCTGTCTTATCACAAATTGGGGAAAATGGAAAGGAGAGAATCATTTTGTTTGCTTCCAGAGCCTTGTCACCAGCAGAGAGCAGATACCCTATCATAGAAAGGGAGGCTTTAGCTTGTGCATGGGCTTTAGAACACTTTCGTGCCTTTGTGTGGGGTAGGATGGTCAGTATCAGGACTGACCATAGACCGTTAGTCCACATTTTGTCCTCTGAGGGCACGGCAACTGCTTCGGCTAGATTAGCCAGAATCTCCATGCGCATGAAGGAATATATATATAACATCACTTATGTACCTGGGAAAGACAATGTGGTAGCCGATTGTTTATCAAGACTACCTTCCCCTCTAGAGGAGTGCGTGGATGAACCGTGGGGGAAATTCACTGTAGCGTTTGTACACGATTCTGGAGCTCCAGCCATCAGCAGGGAGAATTGGTCTAAAGAGCATGGGCTGGACAAGGATTTGGTACAAGTTTCTAAGTTTATCTGTCAAGGGTGGCCTAAGGAAAGGTATTTATCAGGCAGTTTGAAGGCTTTTTGGGAGATCCGTTCTGAATTATCATCAGAAGGAGACATGTTGTTGAGGGGCGATAGAATCGTCCCACCTGTAGGTTTGAAGAAAAGGGTTTTACAAATGTGCCATGAGGGGCATTTCGGCATAGTAAGAACTAAATTAGCGGTCAAAAATTTGTTTTGGTGGCCGAAAATTGACAAAGAAGTTGAGGCTTTTGTTAAAGCGTGTCCTGTTTGTAGTTCAGCCGACAAGTCTTTGAGGACTTTGAGACCAACAATGAGTGAAGGACTTATTCCCAGTCTTCCGTGGGAGACTATTGCGGTGGACATTTTTGGTCCAGTTGGGGATGAAAAAGTATACGGATTAGTTGCTATAGATCTTTTTACCAAATGGCCTATAGTTAAGTTCGTAGGGAATGTGGACACTAAAACTGTGTTAAAATTTTTAGACAAAATTTTTGTGGTGGAAGGACTACCAGTTAATATCCTAACGGATAATGGAGTTCAATTTTTATCAAAGGATGCTAAAGAATACTTTATTAAATGTGGCATCACACATAAAACCACCTCTTTGTATAATCCCAGCGGGAACGGGACAGTAGAACGCTTTAATAGAGTTATTAAAGGTATTTTACAAGCTGCTAACAACAAAAACTTGGATTGGAAGTTGGAGGTACAGAAGGCGGTGTGGTCCTACAAAGTCACTTTGAATAATTGCACGGGTGTCTCCCCCTTTGTTATGATGAGAGGTAGATTGCCCAGATGCAAGTTTAATCCAGGTTGGGTTTTCAAAGACAGTGTTCAAGAATGGTCCCCTGAGGAAGTTAAGAGAAGCCTGGTTTTGGCTCACGATAAAAGCAAGATTTACTATGATAAACGTCATGGTGCTAAGGAGGCGGTTATAAACACTGGCGACTGGGTAAGAGTTAGGAAACCTTATAGAGTAGCGAAGGGTGAGAATAAATTTGATTCACCTAAGATGGTTGTTGAGGTTCTCAGGAATTCTGTCAGACTTAACGATGGCAAGGTGTGGAATTTAAAGGATATTGCTTTTGATGGTTGCCAAGACCACGGGGTAAAGAACGTGGAGCTAGAGAAGACATCTTCTGGTAATTTTGGTTGGATTGAGGATTATTTTGAGAATACTGATTTACAGTCTCAGCTAGCCCCGGAATTGTCACTTCCTCATTTAGGAGAGGGGGAGGTGGTGATCAGTGATCCTAATGTATTGGATAAAAATGCATCTTCTTGCCCTGCTCTCACTCATGCTGATCCTGTTCCAGCCTTACCTGTCTCTGACAACACTCTCACTCATGCTAACTCTGTTCCTGCTTTACCAGTCGCAGATAACTCTAAGAGGTTAAGAGTTTCGCCTGGTTGGCTTAAGGATTATGTTAGGTAGACCTTATTGGTAAACTCCTGTTTTTTTATTGTCCTTGTATCCTCTCCCTTTTCCCGTCTACCTCTTTTCCCGGTTTTCCTTTTGTTCCTTGTAAAGGGGGGGGATGTGTTATGTTGTGTTTTATTCTTTAGTATAGCTTTAAGGCTCGTGCTGTTATATGCTTCTAGAATGTTTAAATGTACATGCATCGACTGTATTCTCTTTGGTGGTCAGTTACGTCCTGCATTGCTTGGCTGTGAGATGTGTTAATGGCTCCGCCTGTGCTCCTATATTCTGACTTCAATAAACTACTTGAAGAATCTCCACTTGGACTCCTTACTTAACACTGAGGCCTGGCCCAGGGGCCCGTTACCAAAAGGGCGGACAGTGGGCCCCTTTACGGGGCTGAATTGGTTGCTAGGCTGGTATGCACAGGTTGAAATTCGAGGGCATGTTATCAGTGCGTCAGGCGACGGGGGAGGGCTAGGACATCGCTGATGTTTTTCCCGGCTCACAGTTGGGTGAGTTCCGGTAAGATGTACACGGTTCCCAGGCTTGGAGTGCTGTCCTGCTTAGCAAGGAGCAAGGGAGACGAAAAGACCAGAGTGAGGATTGAAGTTGGGCACAAGGGATTTGGCATCCGTTGGAACAGGGATAGTCACAAGTATGTAGGACAGCGGAAAGGTCCGCAGCTGAGGGTAGTTTTTAGGCAGGGGTACTCCCCATTGACAGACAATTGGGGTACAGGTTTTAGGGCATTGGGGTAGGGGTTTCTAGGAGTGGGACCCCACCCCTTTAATGACGACAGTGACTGGGCCATAGGTACTGAGGTTATTCAATAAGTTACGCATATGTGGCCCTGGAGACCACTATACCTGTGGTTCTTGTCCCGCCCATCTGGGAGGTTTTGGGGGGGATATTTTTAGGATATGAATTGGTATGGTAAAGAGGGTTTAGATTAGGGGAATGCCACCCCAGGACAGTATGCATTCAAATTTTATAAGGGTTTGACAGATCGGAGAGGTCTTGGCAGGGCTGTAGGGCGTAGGTATCTATTTTTATGTTGCCCGGGGACTTGTGGCACTTCCCTGTGAGAAAGGTGGCACCGGGCAGAGGCTTGTTATGTCACATTGGGAGGCAAAGGGGCGACTTTTCCACCGTTCTCCGAATTGCTGGGTAGCTGCAGCCACACAAAGTCTTGGGAGGCTTGCCATGGGGTCAGTGTATGGCGGGCATGAGGTTTTTGGGAAGTAGGACATGTAATGTGGTTAGCAATGTGTACAGGGGGGAGGAAGGGTGCTAAGATATTTAGTTTTGGAAATGTTAATGTTGTTTTTCAGGTTCGGCTGTAGAGGAAGGTCTCCGGTGTGTCGGTTTCGATACTGGAGAATTCTTCGTTAATATGGGAAGACTGACAAGGGAAAGAGGCAAACACTGGGTCTCTTTGGATCCGCTCTGTACCATAGCATATGGGGTCGTATAGGAGAAGGAGGACTGGGGGGTAGCTGCTACCCTCTTAAGATAGGCTGTTTGAGGAGAGGGAGTTGCGGTTGGAGTTTCGCCAATGGTCAAGTGGTGCTAGGTGGGTTGAGTTCTGGCCACGCGGGGTGTGGCATGGGGGCTGTACGCATGGAGGCAATAGGAAGGCATGGAAAGGGTCTATGGTGTCAGGACATCTTTTCATGAAGTTCATGCAGCTGGCTTTATCTTATGACTCTGAGGTATTTGAGGGGGAATCTCTGGGGTTTCCTTTTTCTCATGGGTTGGTTTTGTCAGGGGCAGTTTTCCCTTGCGGAGGCTCTGTCGGGACCTAGGTTTGGGGGGGGTGAAAAAGGGGTAGGCCCCCCCTTTTTCTGGGTGGCAGTTGGCTGTCAAGTTGGCATGTTTTAGCCAAGTTTATTCGTTATTGACAGAGGCTATCCAGGCTGAAAGGGAACGGGTAGACAAGTTCAGGAGGTAGGATCTTTGAGGTGCTTTAGGAAGTTAGGTTAGTAACAGGTTAATAGTCATAAAGGTTAAGGTTGAAAGGTCAAAGGGTAAAGTTCAAAGGTCAAAGGCAAAGGTTAAAAGATCACAGTAGGGGTGAAAGGGTAAAGTTCAAAGTTCAAAAGCTAAAAGGTCACAGCAGGGGGTACTGAATTGCAGGTTTTAAATGTTGTGTGGGGGAACCTTAGGGGTGGGGGTAGCGTAACTTCGGTAACTGCTTGTATAGTGAGGTTGTAGTTTTGTAAGGCATCAGGCCAAGGGCCTTTTAATTGTGATGTGCACCTGTTTCAATAAAAGAGGCCTTTTACACACTATTTCGGTGTCGGTGGTCTGTGCTGCTCCCCATATTCCCCAAGGGGGTCTTGGGGGGCAGCCAAGCGCAGCGAGGTCTGCCTCCCGGCATTTTGTGGTATTCCCAGTGGCTGGTAGTAAGCAGGACAGATTTTTGGCCGCCCACCCCCCCCCCCCCTTTTTTCAGTTCTTTTTGGGGAAATGTATTTTCCTGGCTAGCAATCTGGGTTTTTGGTGTTGGCTTTGCATTGGAACAGGTGTACAGGGTATATATGTGATTGTGTTAGGGTTGTCGCTTTAAGCAAGTGCAGGGGCGGTTGGCTGTCAAGTTGGCATGTTTTAGCCAAGTTTATTGGTTATTGACAGAGGCAATCCAAGCTGAAAGGGAACTGGTAGACAAGTTCACGAGGTAGGATCTTTAAGGTGCTTTAGGAAGTTAGGTTAGTGACAGGTTATTAGTCATAAAGGTTAAGGTTGAAAGGTCAAAGGTGAAAGGGTAAAGGTCAAAGTTCAAAGGCAAAGGTTAAAAGGTTACAGTAGGGGGGAACGGGTAAAGTTCAACGTTCAAAGGTCAAAAGCTAAAAGGTCACAGTAGGGTGTTCTGAATTGCAGATTTTAAATGTTGTGTGGGTGAACCTTAGGGGTGGGGGTAGCATAACTTAGGTAACAGCTTGTATAGTGAGGTTGTAGTTTTATAATGCATCAGGCCAAGGGCCTTTTCATTGTGATGTGCACCTGTTTCAATAAAAGCGGCCTTTCATACACTATTACGGTGTCAGTGGTCTGTGCTGCACCCCATATTCCCCCAAAAATGCCTCTGGGTGAGAACTATATAAGCCACAAAGAGGAACCACTCGGACACTCACAGGCGCACACAGGCGACACACAACTCTGCAAACAAACAACACAATGAAATTCTCTAGGAGAGAAGACATATAATTTGAGACATACCACTGTGACATACACCGTCCACCTAAAAATAACGCCAGAGACACCAACATGCACCGCAGGCTGAGACACCCTGCCCCTTCCAGGCACACCGCCCCACCCCCTCCCGTGTCACAGGGCTCCCAGAGAAATCGCACATTGCCTTAAAATCTCATCAAATCACATTATTTAATTCCACCCTCCCCCACCCCCCTTGATTTTATCAGTTGTCTCCTGATCTTAATACAACCCTTGTGAACTTTTAAAGTCAATGGTGGGTGGATGAGCTTCCGGAACCCCACTACCAACACTTTTTGGGAACAGAAAACAGGCTGTCTGTGGCCCGCACTATTTTTGCATTTCAACATTAAAAGGAATGCATTTTACGTTTCCAAAAAAAGCTTGTGCTTTAAACAGCCAACCTATGGGATTTTTTTTCTGGCAGTCATTTCTCATAATTTCTTTCAAAGAGAATGCTTTTTTTTCTATGAGGTCAGCTGAGAGGGTTAGTGGCACTTCAAGAGGGAGTCCTGGAGCAAGAGGCACTTCTCGGTGTTTACAGGAAAAGTAATGGTGGTACGCATGTCGGTGACGTACCATTTTGACATGTTGAAAAGCGAAAAAAGGCCTCTTATAAGAAAATGGATTATTAGCCAACAATACAAATGTCAAAAGGCAGACAAAGACGAAAGACTGGGTCAATCTAACTGAGTATTATATTTGTGGCCAGCAGATTACACAAACATCTGCAGCATAAGCTCAACCTACTGCACTAGCTTGTCAGCTAGAGAAACCCAAATAGCAGCACACTTCAAAAAACAGGAAAAATACAATTTAAATGTTTCAACAGTGAAACTATTCACTCCCCAATCCCCCCCCCCCCCCAAAAAAAACCCAAAGCAGACCCATGTCCCGGGAAGGACTTACTCCCAAAACTTCCTTAAGAGGGAGAAAGAAGTGCCTTGTGTGATCGCCAGACTTGTGTTTTTTACCCTTCCCCGTCGTCTAGTTAAATTCCCTACACATAACGGTCGGGGCTTTGTGGGCAGCAGTCTGGAGCAGCCCCCGGCCGGCCCGAGTCATGGTGTTCTCGTTCCTGCAAACCAAACAGGAGCACTCTTCATCACTCGATGCAAAGACAGGACCAGTAGGGCAACACGAAGGACAACTGCCCCATGGATCTTAAAATAAAAAAACTGTTGCTCAATGCTTAGACCCAGACTTAGCCTTAACAAATGCTGGCTTAATGCAAAGAAGCATGCGCCTGTTTTTAGCGTTATATAAAGGACAGACGTTTAACTCTGAATTTCTCATAGTTAGTGCGAGTTAAATCTATACACTTTAGAGTAGACACTGCAAAGCCGCTGCAGCCGGAGCATGGGGATCTCTTGTCTTTATGGAGCCATGTGTTCAACACATGGCCCCATAAAGATCAGAAAATGCTTTGCGCAGCAGCAAAGCAGGCCACCGAGTCCGGCTCGGAGGCCAAAGGGCGTCTACAGAAAACCCTAATTTCCAATGGCAGGCCACCATGTAGCATAAACGGTGACGCCAGCCAATGAAAATGAGGGGCAGGGCGTAAAGCCCCCTTTTGAAATGTCCTTCATTACAAGAGTTCTCACAGAGCCTTGCGCTGCAACACTACACGTGAGACCTAAGTGGGATCCCCGCTGTTGCCTGTCAACTATTGCCCTATTAGCCTCATAGATGTACGTCAGAAAATATTTGCTTGTGTTCTTTTGGGACGACTCCAGAATTGGATGGAGGAATATAACATCCTTACTCCCCTTCAAGCCGGATTTAGAGCAAGGACATCAGCAACTGACCACATTTTTAGGCTACAATTGATACACTGGAAAACTGTGTGTATAGAGGGTGGCAGCCTCTATCTCATATTTGTAGACCTTAAATCTGCTTTCGATCTGGTACCGCGGGACAAACTCTGGACAATTCTATTAGACATGGGAGTCCCAGAGTACCTCTGCTATCAGCTAAAACGCTTACACAAGGGTCATTTTGCACAAATCAGATATGGCAAAAATTGCAAACTTTCGACCCCCCTGCCTGTGGAGAGAGGTGTGTGCCGAGGCTGTGTCTTGGCCCCGACTCTCTTCTGTCTTTTAATTAATGGCTTAATAGAGTCATTGACTGCCAGGACAAACATCGATGCCCCCAGGCTGGTGAATCGAAAAATACTAACCTTGATGTTTGCAGATGACACCCTCTTGCTTGCAAAATCTTCCAAGGGAATTCAGAGGACCCTTGATAATTTTAGTGTCTTCTGTAAACAGCGGAGTCTGGAGATTAACCTCCAAAAAACAAAGTATATGGCCTTTAATGTGGGCAATACCACTCGCTCAAATCCCCACCTGGATGGAAGACCTCTGGAGAGGGTATCCATCTTTGAGTTCCCTGGGAATTACCTTGACAGAAAAGATGGACTGGGGTGCCCAAATTAACAAAGCAAGTTTGAAACTAACTCAGACCTCGGGGGCATCTTAAAATTACTTAGGAGTTGCACTGAAAAATTGTTTAGCCCAGTGATGGAAATCTATAAAGTACAGGCCAGGAGTGCTGCCTTATATGGAACGGAATTATGGGGTCACTGTGTATCCGGTTTGCTAGTACGTACCGAGAATTTATTTCTTAGACAAACTTGTGGGACTCCCTCCTAGTATACCACTAACACCTCACCGAATGGATCTAGAGATAAGGCACATTGTGGATGAAGATGCTCTTAGACCTTTACTATACTGGCGATGCTTATGGAGCACCCCTGAACTAGCCCCTTATAGGGAAGAGTTGATCAAAGTCATGGGGATGCGAGGTGCAGGGAAGCTACCATGGCTGGTGTATATTAAGAACACATGTGACTGCCTGGGTAGGGGTAATTTGTGGTGTAAAGCAGAAGAAATCTCCCAAATGACACCTAGAAAGGCCCTGTTGGAGAGCTATAGAAACCACAAACTCGCTCAGTTTGAACGGACACTGCAGTGGGCCGTCTGACTGCTGAGTTTCTGGAAGTAAAAAACAGATATAGCCTAGAACTGGTGTTGGATGACATCCAGCCGTCCTTGCCGAGAAGCTTTATTTACAAATAAGACATGAGTCCTTCCGCTGCGCTCATTCACAAAAAAACGGGAGGGTTCTTCCAATGGGGAGTGTCCAGCGTGCAATAATGCAGGTGAAACGGAACTCCATGTGCTATTTTTCTGTCAAGGCTATAGGTAGGTATGGTCTCGTTGGCTACCTCAACTCTGCAGGTACCTGGGGTCCAGACATTGCAGCGATGTGTACAAGCTACTAAAATATTATACCCACCTGCCTATTGTGTTCCCGTCTCACGCTTTTTGTCTACTATGTAGTGCACCCGTCGAGCCATTTTAAAGAAGATTGCCAACAGTAATGCAATACTCCTGCTTAAATCTTTTTACTGCTAAATTTCATATACATTGTTTTTATCTTTGTTGCGTTAAAATGAATGAGCAATATTTAATGATTACATTTAGGCCACACTAAAAGTTATTTATATATATGGATGGCCCTTTACAGTTCTTGCATTGGATAGCTTTATTTACAAATTAGACATGAGTCCTTCCGCTGCGCTCATTCACAAAAAAACGGGAGGGTTCTTCCAATGGGGAGTGTCCAGCGTGCAATAATGCAGGTGAAACGGAACTCCATGTGCTATTTTTCTGTCAAGGCTATAGGTAGGTACGGTCTCGTTGGCTACCTCAACTCTGCAGGTACCTGGGGTCCAGACATTGCAGCGATGTGTACAAGCTACTAAAATATTATACCCACCTGCCTATTGTGTTCTCCGTCTCACGCTTTTTGTCTACTATGTAGTGCACCCGTCGAGCCATTTTAAAGAAGATTGCCAACAGTAATGCAATACTCCTGCTTAAATCTTTTTACTGCTAAATTTCATATACATTGTTTTTATCTTTGTTGTGTTAAAATGAATGAGCAATATTTAATGATTACATTTAGGCCACACTAAAAGTTATTTATATATATGGATGGCCCTTTACAGTTCTTGCATTGGATAACTTTCATGCTGTCTAGTGGGTTCCAACACAATGGCAAAGCAAATGTTGCTCCTTTTTTAAAAATATTTTAAGTTTTGGGTTGTAGAGTCTTGCACCCATACCTTGAGGGGGATAAATATTTCCCTCTAAGGCACCATTTTTTTCTTTTTATTCTTTTTTTAAGGGAGACGGAAGGAAAAAAAAGAAAAGAAAAGAACAGAGTAGTAGCGTTGGAAGAATCAATAGGAGGATTTTTACGACCAATGTTTTGTACGGTTTTTGCTCATGTGTTCTACTGATATTACTTTATGTGTACCGTAACTTTAAATGTAGTACATAATGGAGCAAAGTTGAGTCTCTGAAATAATCATTCTTTGGATACTGCAAAATCACTTTAAGTCCTCCTTATTATCATGGTGAATGTCTGTGAAAGCTACCCCAGAATAGGAACATTGACCTGTTCGAATTATACATAATCTACTGTATTTTAACTGTCATTTTAACTGTGCTTTTATAGCCATGTGTTGAAATAAAGTTTTATTGATGATGACGATATATATATATATATATATATATATATATATATATATATATATATATATATATATATACACACACACACACACTTAGGCGGACATTTCACTCGTACAAAACCAGAGAAATTCAGACGTTATAGTAACCCGAGTTAACTATAACTCGCACCCCCGCAATGCACTGCTTATAATCTCACATACTACATCACTTATGACATGGTCAGTGACATCACTGATGACAAAATCACTGATGACATCATCCGGTAACTAAAAAGTTTATGAGTGTTAAATATACATACCAAAGTGTATTGGTGAATCAGTTGGTGCAGGAGTGCCTGATTCAGTGAATGCATGAGTAACAGTATAAGTAAATAATTAGGCGTCTCAGTGAATGTATGGGTAAGAGACTTGTGTGAATGTCTGTATCTGTCAGTTGATGTCTAAGTGGCTGCATGGGTGTGTGAGTGGTTATGCAAGTTTCTGTATGGCTGAGTGATTGTTTTTCTGAGTACCTCTATGGGTGTGTGAGTGTCTGTGTGGGTGATGAACGAGTGGGTGAGTCAGTGGCTGTATGGGTTAGTGCGTGTGTGGGGGCTGTCTGGGTGAATAAGTGTGTGTATGGCTGTCAGTGAGTGAATGGATGTGTCAGTGGTAAATGGGTAATTGCATTTGTATAGGTGAGGGTTGGAGAATAAGTGACTGTATGTTTGACTGACGGATTGCGAGAGCAGCCGTATGGGTGAGTGTGTGCTTGTGTCAGTGACTGTATAGTTAAGTGAGTATGTGTTAGTATCTGTATGAATAAATGAGTGTGTGTGTGTGTATAAATGTATAGATGAATATCAAATCAAATAAGCTTTATTTGATTTTCGAGTCAAAACACCATAAAAGCGTAGTTTTAAAAACACCACATTACAATACACTGTTAAAATTAATCTTAAATCATCCACATTACAAAAAGAAACTAAAATCTTTTAGCAATAAATCCTATCAATTTACATTATGTGATTACAATTGCAGACGGTTTTCCTGCACTTAATTGTACTTTTTAAAAACAGGGCAATATATCTTGAGAAACAATAATTTTATAAAAGTTGCAGTGCAAAGAAGGCTGGGCGGCATTGCTTCGAACCCCACAGTTTGTGCAAAATAAAATTTACAGAATAGTACTACATGCATTGTGGATTGCGGATACACTTCGTTGCACTGACAATTTCTTAAAGTTTTTGACCAGTCATTGATGGTTGGAAAACTTACCAAACGGTGGAAAGTCTAAATCCAGTCAGAACAAGTCTATCATACCCACATGGTATGTTGATTAAATAAGGCTGCATGCCAAAGGTACTTAAAAGCATTTGGTTAGATTATACCATGGGTCTTGATGCCTCGTCAGCAAATCTAATGGCCTCCAAGTGCGTCATACAACGTTTTTTTTTTTTTTTTTTTGTAAAATTTTTATTTTGATTTGCAAAAAAAAGAATAAACAGACAAACATCGGGCTGCGGAGGAACCGCACATTACTCCAGATCAGGGCAAATCATTGTGCATGCATCAGCAGTGACCCAGACTATAGTACAAGCATATCCAGGCCAGGAGCGAGACCACATAGTAATTAGGACCACAGTACCAGCGGCCTACAAGCCTATCAGTAGGCCAGGCCATCCAGGATAACCAGAGCTGCAATAAGCTGGGCCCCAAACCTCCAGGTTCCATACAAGCGGTGCAAATAAGCAGCCCGCGGACCCTCCACAGCCCATAAACCATGACAACCAACTGCCCCATCCCACCCCCACCCTCCCCCCTGGTAGTGACGCCATTCACTCATCATTCATTCCACATCCATATTACACTTGAAAGAGGTGCATCGATCTCAATGAAGCCGGACATACCGCCGAGGGTAACCCCTTAGAGAGAAAGTCCACCAGGGGACCCCACTGATATCGGAAGTTCTTATACTGGCCAAGGAAGATGTCCGCCACTCTTTCCAAACTGAGCAACCTCCAAAGTCGTGCATGCCATAGTGACACTGCCGGGGCATCCTTCTTTTTCCAGGCCGCAGCCAGCGTGAGTTTCGCAGCACCTAGGCATAGCCACAAAATCTTCTTATCGGCCCTGGTCTGATAGACAAGGCCAGGGTCACGCAGCCCCAGCAGAACACAAGCCATAGACTCATCAATGGGATAAGTCAGCACTTCCTTTATATGTGAGAGGATTTCCTCCCAGTACGGACGGATCACCGGGCAGTCCCACCAGATGTGGCGGAAGTCCCCCAAAAGCCCGCAGCCCCTCCAGCACTTATCCGAGGTCGCCGGGAAAATGCGGTGAAGCCTAGTCGGGCACATATACCATTGCATGACCGTCTTGAGGTGGGCTTCCCTCAGGTGCAAGGAATGGTTAAAGGTCGTCAGGTCTCGCCAAAGCGCCGACCATTCCACATCCGAGATATCGCGCCCCAGCATTTCTTCCCATTGCCCCATATAACGAGGTCGAGGAGCTACCGTCGATTTGAGCAACAACCGGTATATGAAGGAAATGGCCCCCTTCATGGCGGATGTGCGTAATATAAAGGTTTCAAAAGGAGTCGGCGGTCTCGTAGCCGCCTCCATCACCCCAGGTGACGTGGCCCAGTGAAGCAGCTGAACATGCCGGAATTGTTCAGTCTGGGGGACCCCATAATCTCTCACACAGTTAGCGAAAGTTAGGGTGTCCAGGCCGTGGAACAAATGGGTCAACGCCCGACACCCCCCCTCCCTCCACACCGCAAACGGCCCTTCATGAAGCGCCGGAGGGAAGGCCGGGTTGTAATGCAAGGGCGTAAAGGGCGAAGGGAACGTGGTCCAACGGTCGTCCGCCGCTAGCGAGTCCCACACCTTCAACACTGTGCTCGTAGGAGTGCTTATATATGCGTTGAGAGGTCGGTCCTTCTTCGGTTTCCAGGCTAAGTCCCAGATCGACCTGCCGGCAACGCATCGGTCCATATGGAGCCAATGTTTCTCGGAGGTCTGTTGCGACCACTCCACCAACACTCGCAGTTGCGCCGCTTTGTAATATAACTGCAGGTCAGGGAGCCCGACTCCACCCTCAGGTCTCGGCCGACGGAGAACCGCATAGGAGACCCGTGCCTGACCCCCTTGCCAAATGAAGCGCAATACTTGGGTCTTGAGCCGTCGAAAGAAATCGCTGTCTATGGGGATAGGCAATGCCTGGAACAAATATAAGAATTTAGGGAGGAGAACCATTTTCACGGCATGAATTCTGCCCAGCCATGACAGAAATTTCGGTTTCCACCTGTCCAATTCCGTCCGGGTCTTCGCCAACAAAGATGGGAAATTGGCCTGGAACAGCCCGCCCACTGTCGGAGTCAGATGGACCCCTAGGTAGACGATCGAACCAGTGGCCCAGGCCAGCGGAGTCAGCGGCCGTACCCGGTCCCTCTCGGCCTCCGAAAGGTTAAGATTCAGGATGTAGGACTTGCTATAATTGACCTTAAAACCGGCCACGGCCTCAAACTCCAGTAAGACCTCCCTGATGAACTGCAGCGAGGTTTCCGGATCAGTAATAGAGAACAAGATGTCGTCTGCAAAGAGCGAAATCTTGTGCTGTTCCCCCGCGAACGGCAGACCTCTGATCCCGACGTGCTCCCGCACCGCTACCGCCAGCGGCTCGATGCTCAGCGCGAACAGCAGGGGGGACAGCGGACAACCCTGTCTAGTACCCCGAGCGTGAGTAAAGAACGCTGACGTATGACCATTCACCGCCACCCGGGACCGGGGGCAGCAGAAATTAGCCTTCACCATAGTGATGAAAGCCTCCGAGAAACCAAAGGCAGTCATGGTATTAAACAGAAACCCCCAGTCCACCCTATCGAAGGCCTTCTCGGCATCCAGGCCCACTAGGACCGCCGGAATACGAAATCTTTCTGCCTTTTCTATTAGATGCACCACCCGACGAGTGTTATCATGCGTCTGGCGCCCCTTGATGAAGCCAGACTGGTCTGGATGGATTAGCGCCGGCATAAGGTCTTGTAGCCTACGCGCCAGGATCGGCGAGTATAGTTTGGCGTCCAAATTAAGAAGCGCTATCGGGCGAAAGGAGGCGCATTGCGCTGGATCCTTCCCCGGCTTCGGCAAGACCGTAATCATCGCCTCCGCCAAGGAGCCAGCAGAGGAACCGGAGGAGGCCATGTCATTAAAAAGGGTGACTAAGAAGTCGCAGATCTCGGAAGCGTAGGATTTATAAAACACAGCGGTGTAACCGTCTGGGCCAGGTGCTTTGTGAAGCTTCAAGTTCGCAATAGCATCTAACACCTCCTCCCTGGTGATCGGGGCCCCTAAAAGCTCGTTCCATTCCCTGGACACCTGCGGAAGGTGCATACGCCCCAGGTACTCCCTCTGGGCAGCTGCTCCCAGCCTTTCCCCCCCGTATAGATCCGAGTAAAAGCGTCCGAAAATGGCCGCCTTTGTTTCGTCCCGGTGCTGCAACTGACCCACAGAGTCGCGGATCCCCCCAATGTACTCACGTTCCCGCCTGTCGCGAAGCTGTCGGGCCAGGTGCCTCCCCACCTTGTTACCACAAGAGTAGGACTGTCGGCCCAATCTCAGTAGCGTGAACTCCGCCCTGTTATTGTAGTGCGCCCTCAACTTCCCCCGTACCGCCGTGAGAGGCCGGAGGGTCACCCTCGAGGGGTTAAGTTTATGCGCCCGCTCGAGAGATGCCAGTTCAGCCTCCAGTGCCTCCCGATCCTTGCGGCGCAACCTGTTGAGGTGTGCGTTAAGGCTCAAGCACGTGCCCCTAACGGACGCCTTAAAGGCATCCCACGTGTTGGATACAGAGGTATCGGATGGCGGATTGAGGGTAAAGAACTCCCTAATGGCCACCCGCAGCGCCTTGTTAGACTCCTCGTCCCGAAGTACCGAAGCTGGGAAATACCATTTCCGTTGCCCGGTATCTGCCGACGACCAGCGCAGAGTAAGCACCAGCATGCTGTGGTCCGAGACCGAGATGGGCAGGATGGTGGAGTCAAGAACATCTCCTCTAAGAGCCTGGCTGAGGAATACATGATCCAATCGTGAATATGAGTGGTGTACATGAGAGAGAAATGTGTAATCTCTGGACGTTGGATGCAGAAACCGCCACCCATCAACCAACCCCATTTCCGTAATCTTTTGCCGTGACAGCTCAGAGAACACACCAGTATCCGCCCTGCGAGCGCCTGAACAATCCAGCGCCCTGTCCCACACCAAATTACAGTCCCCCATGAGGAACAACCGCCCCTCCACAAAATCACTCACTTTATGCAGCAGGTCTTGCAAGAACTTATTCTGGCCAGTGTTAGGAACATACGTCACAACAAAAGTACAAAGCCTCCCCTGCACCAGCCCTTTCACCATCAACCAACGGCCCTCCCTATCCGTGCGCACCGCCACCGGTTGAAAAAGCAGCGAAGTATGGAAGAGGAGGGCCACCCCCTTATGCTTTGTGGACGCAGAGGATCTGTATATTAGGGGATATGCCTTATGCTTAAGACGCAGCTCATCTTTGCGTGCAAGGTGAGTCTCCTGAAGTCCCACTATGTCCAACTGGTGGTCAGTTATATACTTCCACACCTTTTGCCTCTTCTGCGGGGAGTTCAGCCCCTTAACATTCCAGGTCCCTAAGCTAACAGGCATCGTGAGACACCAAACTAGACTCCTCTATGACTCTGGAACCCGCCCACCACCCCCGCCAGAAGGAACCCTGGTCACAGCACATAAGAAAAGCATACTCCCGCCAACCCTCCTCCCCACATTCCCAACCTCGAACCCCACACCAAATCACCCCGCAACTCTCAAACCAACGGCGCCTCCCATCCACCCTCTCACCACCACATGATACAAGCCACAACACGTCCGCGTCACCACCACAACCCCCCCACATCCCCAACCCCAACACCCCAAACAGCCCCCCCAAGACCCTCCCCCCCCCGGAAACCCCCACACACCCCATCCAAAGTCCACAAAAGTCCTCCCAGGGCTGGCGAGGAGACAGCAGCCGAAGTCCCCTGTAGGCCGAAGGAAAGGGAAACAGTGAAAGTGGAAACAAAACAGAAACAGAGAAGAAAATACTCATCAGTCCCAGTGGTCCACAGGTCACGAAGTTACGACCACGTCTGGGACCGGTCGGGAAGACCATCTCGGTTCCTCCCAAGGTCACGGTCTGGGGAGTCTTCTTCGAAAGTACATCCATTCACCCAGACCGGGGGGGGTCCATGCCCCTCCAGCGCCGATCCGTAGTTTCAAGTCACCGTCACGCCGCTCCAGAGCTGGCCTGTGACGCCGGCACCGTCGCTGAAACCACTGATGCCACTGCACTTCCCCTCTCCTGCTGGCTGGCATCGCGGTCCGGGCGCCCCCTCGCCGGAGAGGACCCTACTCTATGCCACGAGGAGGACCGACGTCGCCTCCGAGATGGGGATGCAGTCGACCCCTGGGACGGGGCAACCTCCTCCAAACCCAAGAGCTCCTTTGCCTCCCGAAGGGAGCGCAGCTGCATCAGCCGATTCTGCCACCTGAAGATGATCCTGAACGGGTGCCCCCAAGAGTAGGCGATGTTGCGTTCCCGCAAAAAGGAAGTCACCGGCCGAAAATCCCTCCTCTTCTGAAGTGTAGACGCTGCGAGGTCCTGGAAAAGCAGAGGATGATGGCCCCTAAAGTGCAGCGGATCGATGGCCCTAGCCTTCCGGAGGATGCGCTCCTTCAATTGAAAGTCATGTACACAGACAAGGATGTCAGGGGGCGGCCCCCCCCCTCTCCTGGGCAAACCAACGCGATGAACTCTATCCATCTGGATATTCTTCACATCGTCCTCATCCAGGATCTGCAGCAACAGCTCCTGCACATAGCCTCGCAGGTCTCCCGACTCACCATCCCACGGTACCGCTTTAATGCGAATGTTATTCCGCCGGGAGCGGTTCTCAAGATCTTCCATGTGTGCCTGCAGGTCCAAGTTCTGCTCCGTGAGGCGAATGACATCTTGCTGGAGTAAATGGACATCATTGGCCGTGCTCAAATCATGGTCCTCAAGAGTCGCCACCCTTTCTCCAATCCCATCAACATCTCGCCGTACTTCCCGGAGATCAGAGGCCAGTTGCGCCCGCAGCTCAGAGATGTCCTCCTTAATGGAAGCAAAAAGTTCGGTCATAAAAGCCTTAGTGGCCGGGGCCTCGTCATCGGACATCCCGGCCGACCCACCTGCTCCGGGGGATGCCGGCTGCTGCGACGATCTAGCTGCGCCGTCCTTCAGCACGCGTCCCTTGCGGGCCTGGTTAGCCATAATGAATGCCGGGCGCCTTGCACCAGAGCAAACGCTCCACTGATCACCACCAGAACCAAGCAGCACCCAGATCCGGGCCTGCAGACGCAGCAGTTGGCCCCGGCGGGCAGTCCCACTCTGTGTCCGCCACACAGCTCCTGGCCAGAGGCTCCCAGCGAATCCCCGGCGCCCAGACACCAGGAAGTAGGGGTGCGCAAAGCCCAGTGGTCAAGAGGCCCCCAGTCAGCTACGAAAGCCCTAGAGAGGCGGTGCACGAAGGCAATCCAGACAGCAAAAGTCCACGAGCGAGCGCCATGCACTCAAACAATCGACTGAGCCAGGCAAAAAGGCGGCGCCACGCTCCTCGACCAGAGCACCTCCGGGCCTCCAGGTATGCACCCCCAACAGCACCCCTAGGCCGCACCAGCTCGCAGCGTAGGACCGGAGCCTCCCCTGGAAGTCCTGGCACAGGCAATGGAGTCCAGCAGCTCTTGACCTGGTAAATGCGGCCTCTGGGAAGCGCCCGGGGCCTCTACCACACCTCCTGGCCGGTGCTCCCGGGCCCCCACACTTCTCGCCAGTCAGGACCTTCCGCCGCGCGGGTACACCCCCACAGCCAAGCGGCGCCGTGCCAGTCCATAGAAGGCCTCCAGGGCATGCACCACCCCAGGGGCAGTCACTAGGTCGCCGCCACACCAGGAGCCGGCAGCTCCCCCGACATGTCCCTCGATGGGCCCCTTCGGCCGGCCGGGCTCCCTCCGCACCTCCCCCGTCCAGAGCGGGGGGTCACTCACCAGGACTAGGTTTCCTGGGGTCCTCGCGGAGCCCGGTCCTCGCTGCTCCACAGGTGCACCTCCGGACCCCGGCGGGCTCAGCGGCGCCTCCCCACACCGAGGCCTCCGGGACCTCTCTGCTCTCCAGGTCGCCACTCGCCGGCACCCTCAGGCCCCACCGGAGATCGCAGCTGCCCCTCGCCGCCTCCGCCGACAGCCCGCAGCTCAGGCGGTCCGATGTCAGATGACCCAGGGCGGGGCGGGCGCAGAATGGACCTCCTCCGTCGCGGTAGGCCCCGCGACTCGCCGGGCCGGCCTCCGCAAATCGAGACCGGGGATCCACAGGCCGCAGAGCTCCGCCGGTCCCGCAGCCTCCCTGAGCGATCTCTCTCCTCGCCGACGGCACCGCGCTCCACCGCAGTGTACCGGCGACCCCCGCCACCGATTAGGGGCCGAGCTGGGCACCAGGTGCCGCGCTATTAGCTGCTTTGCCGGATCGGCGCCGGAGAGACAGGGAAAAGCGTCCTACTCCGACGCCATCTTGGCCACGCCCCCCCATACAACGTTTTTTAAAACGTTTCTGGAGATGGAACCCAGGGAAAGGGGGTTGTTATAGTATTCTGGTTGGCCCAAGTCATTTATGAAGTCTTTTATGTATTTTAGCCAACAAATCTCTAGTGCATGGTCTAATATGAGGCTTTCTCTTATGACATTGCAATTAAATGCAGTTTTAGCTGAGGGCCAGATCCGATGCCATAGCAGAACCGTTTGGGCTTTTATTATATCTGAGATATATGGTAACCCTAGTTCTGCATGGCAGATGTAGGTTGAAGTGCTATGTGGGACCGCCAGCAAGAATCTTAGAAAGGCGTTCTCTCAACCTTCTGGAATTGTTTTACGTCACAGAATCCCCATATTCCGGCACCACATATGGCCGTACTACAACATTTGGTTCGATAAATATGGAGCAGCTCAACTAGGACTCTTCTTCCTAGTTTCCTCGAAAAGTTAACCAGGGACGTTGTTGCTCTCAGAAAGAGTAATTTTCTAATCTTGACGGCCTGGCATCATGATCCCTTATGGTCGAATAAGATGCCTAGATAGGGGTACGTAGTTGTGGTTTCCACCTTTTTACTATCAATATAAATATTTCTGCACTTCACACTGCCTTTCCCACATCTCATTATAAAGGTTTTGGAAGTGTTCACTATCAGGCCTAAGTTTTTCATATACTCATTGTAATTATCAAGTACCCGTTGTAGACCCATTGGTGGTCGGGCCATTATTACTGCGTCATCTGCGTAGAGAAGGGCTGGTAGGGGGCGGCTAGATATCTGAACCATTGGTGTATAATGTAAATAGAAAAGTCGCAAAGACGCAGCCCTGCCAAACCCCCCCTTCTCCACGTTGAACAACGCTGTGCATTCTCCTTTAGACCCGAACCGAATCCAGGCCTTTGCATTGCTGTAGAGCTGCCTTAGGAAGTGAATTAATGGTGCCTCCACCCCCATGTTGGATAAAATATTCCATAATTTCTCATGAACAACACTGTCGAAGCAGGCCGTAAGGTCCCTTTACTGACATTGTGTACTTTCCCTTTAAACTATTGAGGTTGAATCCTTGTTCAAATAGACCCAAACCCTCCCGGAAACCAAACTGAAGGTCTGATATAACATTGTTGTCCTCCGCCCATTCTTGGAGCCAGTTGAGCACTACACGCCTGCCACCTTGACCAGAGAATCCAGCAACGATATTGGGCGGTAGCAAGCTGGATTCTGCCTGTAGCCTTTTTTGTATATAGAAACCACAATAGACTCCGACCAGGTTTTTATGAAAACAGTTGCACAGCAGGCTGCTAACACTTGCATTAAAAGTGGGCCCCATAAATTTGTGTTAAGCTTAAAAAGATCTATAGGTACCCTGAATGGGCTGGGAACCTTTCCTCCCTTACTGGCTTTAGTGCATGGTGTACCTCCTTTAAGGTGAAGGCTAAAGCTATAGGATAGTTTGCCGAGGGCATTGTTACGCTTGGAACAAGACTAGCATCTGTGCCACCCACCGCCCCTGCTTGTCTATACATGTTGGAAAAATACTCCACCCATTGTACTTCCTCTATAGCGATCCCTAAAGTTGGAGTATGTTTAGCTGTTAGGAAAGGAGCTTTCACCATGCACCAAAAAGCAATGCTATATTTATTCGTGCTTGCCTCATGTAGATCGGCCCATGCTTTATCTTTTATTTCACCTTTACGTAATTTCAGAGCATGATTATATTCCTTCCACCACCCCATGATCTCAGTTCTGTTCCTTTCTGGTTTATGAAGTGCATGTTTTAATTTTGAGTAAGCTTTCGTACATTTTTGGTCAAACCAACCCTGGTTCTTCCCATTGACTTTTTGGGATTCCACCTTTAGTGTGTTTCTAATTACTTCCGTAATCTGTGCGTAACACTCCAGAATACCCTTGTGTGGCGTGGACCCGTCCAAACAAGTTACAAGAGATTTGTAGCTATTCTCTTCAACTTTCTTAATAAAGTCATTTGGCTCTACCTTATCCCATCTTAAGGAATAGGCATTAGGAATAGGCATTAAGTTTATCCAATACTATGTCCTGGGCCGCATGTACTATTTTCCTCTGAGGTTTTCGCACCTTGGTGGGAAGAGATATGCTCACGCTCAGGGGAAAATGATCACTCGTGGGATGCTTATGCGTTTTATAGCCTAGGAGTCATATCAAGTATCTATTCGGGGTGATTATAAAATTTATAATAGTGCTCAAACCTCTCCCGTTAAAGGTCTGGGTAAAAGGGATTGATGGAGAACATAATACATTTGCAAAGCCCAAGTCAAAAGCGAATAACAGCTCATTTAAAAGATCCCTGTATGATGAGTGAGGAAAATGGGGTAGGATACAGTTGTCGTTGCCAGCAGACCACAAGTTACATCTCTACTTGGTGAACACAGAGCAGTGTTAAAATCCCCTCCCCAAACAAAGAAAACATCCTCTGCATTTTCATTCTGTATCGCAGTGGGGAAGTGTGGCTCACTGGTTAGAAGCGGCAGACCCTGAAGCAGAGATCGGCCCGGGACCAGGGTTCAATTCCCGACGCGGCAGGGTCTTGGGTCAATGTCCGCAGACTCGATAATTATCGCCGAGGTGCCTACGCTAACCATGGGTCCCACTCTGCAACTCTGGGCAATAGCTTGCTTAGTCTCCACAACGGCCCCATCAGTGCCGGGGATGCCTGGCTTCACCTTGGAGGTGCCCAGGAGGGATCATCTCACAGGGAAAGCCAGGACGGGTTCCCCAGCGGTATACAGCGCCAGGACACTCCGAGATGGAGTAACAGTGCGCTTTACAAGTATACTTACTTTACTTAATGGAGAACGTTCATAAGTTGTTTCAGAATAATCACCACATAATCCTTCGGGCATTATTATAAAAATTAATCAAAACAATACAATTACGATTGTCCGTATGTAACGTCACAATTTGATAATAGGTCTCTGAGATCGTAAAAGATATTTTGTGTACGTTCAACATATTTGAAACATAGGTGAGTAAATGGCTGTGTGATTGACTCTATAGGTGACTTAGTAGGTGTGTGAGTAGCTCTATGAGTGACTGTGTGTGAGTGGCTGTATGCGTTGATATATCAGAGGCTGTATTAGTGAGTGAGTGGGTGGGTGTATGAGTGGCTGTATGGGTGAATGAATGGATAAGTGTGTAGGCCTATGAATCAAGGAGTGGGTATGTAAGTACTGGTATGAGTGTGTCAATGGTTTCGAGAATGGTAGAGTGAAAGTTGGAGTGGGTGTATGAAAGGTTTTATGGGGTGTGAGTGGGTGCGTCAGATTCTGTGGATGATGTTATCAGAGATGTCATTTGAGATATCATCAGTGATGTCATGAATGATGTCACTGACCATGTCATGAGTGATGTAATATGTGAGGTCATAGGCAGTGCATTGCGGGGGCGCGTCTTATAATTTAGCTAACTATAACGGCTGAATTTCTCTGGTTTTGTACAAGTGAAATGTCAGCATAACTATAACGTTCCTGAAAACAATTGTTTTTTTCAGTGAATGTCTAAGGTTTTGAAAATGCTCATTTCCAATATATTGTCCTGTGATCTTTGTTTTTTTGTGTGAATTTCTAAGGTTTTTTAACTAGCAGTCGTGTTTGCAGAGTGGTGGAGGAAGGGGGCTGGTCCTCCAACCAGCTCTCAGGAATTCCGCTGTGTAGGGCTAACAGGATGTACCAGGAGGGCTTCTTGGCCCTCAAGGTCCCTCAGAAGTAAAGTGGACGTCATCCCCCAACCAGTAGTGCGCCAGGAGGCGCGTTTGTAGAGCGGTGGAGAAAGGGGGGCATAGCCTCCGAATACCTCTCAGCAATCCCAATGTGTGGGACTTACTGGAGGTGACAGGAGTGTAGTTGGTCCCCAAGGAGGTCCTTGGGGGCCAACTACCCCTCCTATTACCTCCAGTAAGTCCCACACAGGAGGATTGGTGATTTCTGATAGCAGGCCAGGCCCCCATTCTCCACCACTCTGCAAATACACCTCCTGGTGTGCTCTTGGCTGGGGGAGGAAGTCCCTTTCGCTGCTCAGGGTACTTAGGGGCCAACTAGCCCACGTGTTACCTCCAGTAAGCCCCACACAGTGGAATTGCTGCGAGGTCGTCAGAAGCCATGCCCCCTTTCTCCACCACTCTGCAAATGCTCCTCCTGGCGCACTACTATTTGGAGGATGAAAACCCCTTGCCTCTTGTGAGTCCCTGGGGGCCAACTAGCCCACCTGTTCCCTCCAGTAAGCTGCACACAGCTAGATTGCTGAGAGGCAGTCAGAGGCCATGTTCCATTTCTCCACCACTCTGCATATGCACTTCCTTGCGCGCTGCTGCTTGGGGGAGGAAGTCCACCTCAGTCCTGAGGCCCTCAAGACGCAAGGGGACCTCATCGTCCCACCATTGCTTTTGGTCAGAGGGAGCGGCAAAGATTTTCTGCCCAAAAGCAATTCTGCTCCATGATACTGATTCTGCTTCCATGAAGCTTGCCAAGAGCAATGTTGGAGCCGGCCCTTCGGGTGGGGGTCCCCAGGGCCATTTACAGCTCCAGGAGGGGGGCCCCTCCCATCTTTGTAAAAGCCGCTGGGAAGTGGTGGTCCCCGTGGCTGAGTGGGAGACTGAAGCCCCCCACACATTGTGGTACATTCGGAGGTGGCGATCCCCGGGGCTGCAGGGGGGCGGCTGAGTGCATTTCCAAAAATGAGCCCCGGGGAGGTGGTGGTCCCCGGGGGACCACGCGGGCTCCTGCATCACTATTTTTAATAGCTCTGGGACCTGGCCTACCTAGGGTCCTAAAGGAAACGAAGCGCGGGAGCCCACGATTAGTTTACAAAAAGTTTTTGGTTGGGATTCCATTTTTTTCCCCAATGACACAGGTTGTTCCTAGTAATTCTGCTCGAACGGGTGTGTGTATGTATGTATATATATATATATATATATATATATACACGCAACTGGACCAAAGCTTTTCGGGGTTTAATATTTTGAGGGGTGGAAGGGCGGGGTAATAATTAAAGCCAGAGTCACAATTACCGTTAGGGTCTCCCTCCACTGTTAAATGTTTCATTTTAACATTCCTTTCGAATCCGAATTTTGTGCTTCAGCTTCTGGGACAATCGCTACCAAAATGTGCCTTCCAAGCACATTGAAGGCATTTGAATAGGGTTTATAACATATTTTCAAGATATTTGGGATAACTAGTCTACCTCTGCCTGCCCCCACTCCCTGGATGTTTTTAAAAAAAGTAGAGGATAGTGATGTAGTTTAGGCACATTTTGAAAGTTATTTTCTATTCATACACCATTTCTCAGCATGCAATACATTTACCGTATTCGTAGGATGGGATGCTAGCACAAAAAAGAAATTGTCTTGCAAGTAGGGACAAGGTGGCTCATCACCAGGCTCTCAAACCCATGGTATGCAGAAAGTGTACTACATGGTTACCCAAGGTTTCAGATAACATCAAATATTCTTTATTTTGATATATTTAGGACCTCCAAAAACCTTAAATGCAAGCACCGTTTGGAAAGTTGTTGGCTGTAAAACAACACAAAGCAGAGAAACTGAGCACAAGGTGCGAGAATATATGGTTCCCTACCTGCAAAGAATAGACACTCAAACTTTCAACATACTCATGAATAGTGGCACATACTCATGAATAGTGGCGGCTGCAAAATATAAACTAGTGGTAGTAGCTGTGAAAATATCTGCTAGGTGCCTGGACAATAACTCATCTACAAATTAACTCTTTGAAATGTTTACATGTTTTACAGATGGAACTGTGAGTATATTTGAGCAGGATTTGTCTTAAAGGTGAATGGAACATATAGTAGTAGAAAATCTGTAACCTGCACTACAGGAGGACCTTCATTTAGATTTGTCCACCTTCGGGTTGCTATCAGAGGAAGAAGTGTCCCACTCTTACCCTCTGTTAAGTTGGGTTCCCCTGATGACCCCACCAGCGTCCCCTTGCTGTGCTCCAAGCCCCTGCTCCTGCACGGGCAGGAAAGATCACTGAACTATTTAAACTCTTAGTTTATGTTTCTAATATGGTTTAGGCCCCATACAAGCAAATGCATTCACTACGATACCACTTCTACCAGGTCTACAAAAGCTGGGAAATAAACAACTGTACATGGCTCAGGAAGAAGATAAACTCTTGGATAACTTGCTGATGATAGTTGCTGAAATGGTTGGTGAAGTGTCAGTGTTTCTCTAACACCTTTGTCATGTATGGTAGGAGGGAGAATGGCCTGTAGTTGGAAGGTGTGTCTGGATGGTTTCTTGAGCAGGGGCATTATGGTGGCATGTTTCCAGGAATGTGGCTGAGTCAATGGAGGCATTGAGGATGGGTGTTTGTGCTTCGCAGATCAGTAGGAATCCATTGGGTGAAGGCGTGGTGGGGGCAAGGGTCAGAACGAGGCCCCAAGTGTATGGTGTTCATGGTACCAGCAATTTTGATGGTGGTGATTGGATAGATAGTGATGATTTGTATTGTAAGATAAATAATGTTGAACGTGTTTCATGGGTGGCCTCACAGCTAACAAAATAAAGTGGTGATTGTATTATTGTTAACTTCAGGGATAAGACCCTGGTATATTGGCTCTTGGATAGGATGCTTAGGAGCAATAAGGAAAGAGGCACTATTGAGGCTGTACCATTGGGCTATTTTTATAGGCCACCTATAAATAGTGGCCTTGGCTATGAACCCATAGTTGTCAATGTGTTACCGGCCTTTGCCATCCCAACCTTTAATCGTTTCTCTTCTCTAGATCATGTGGATTGGCTTTTTTCCTTGGGCTCAAAGTTGTCTGGAGCTAAAAGCCGTTTACATTATCCACATCATCCACGTTTAACACACAGGTCTTTGGGAAGGATATTTTGCCTTCCTCTCCAATGGTAAAATGGACGTTGTAAATTTTTCTGAAGAAGCAGGGAATTCTTTAATATGTTGTGGTGATAATACATCAGGAATTTGCCACATATTCATGTACATGCATGTGGCCGGCGGAATATAGTCTCCCCTGCTGTGACTAATTTAGTTAGTATCACCACTCATTTATCACAGAAGAGTAACTCTCCGCCATTTAATGTTATGATGCAGGGTGAATTGGAACTATCTGTGGTTTCCATTGATACTGTGTCTTTGGACGGCCATGCTCCACTTTTGTTAACTACACCGGAGGGGATTACCTGTCACAATAATATGACCGTCTATGGCAGCCTATTCTGGAATATTGCAGGCCTGTCGCGCAAGCTGGAAATTAATGACTGGGCTGACTTTGTTCAAAACTATAGAATAATATGCCTACAGGAAACATGGATGCGAGACATATATTTATTTATTTATTTATTTAAAGAGTTTTATATAGCGCTGGCTAGTCCCGAAGGTATCAGTGCGCTTTACATGAGAATCAACAATGTAACAGAAAAAGATCAACAATTACACAATACATAAAAAAAATAGGCAATACAATTAGGAGAGGAGAGAAAGGAGAGAGAAAAGTAGTGGAGGGGGCAGGGGAGGTGAGAAAGGGAGGATAGGGGAAGAGACAACAAGGAGAGATGAAAGGGAGTCTGTCTAAAGACCGACTGGGTAGGTGACGACCAAGGAGGGAATCCACGGCCTATCTCCCCTATAGCTAAACCAGGTAGCTCCATCGGGCATCAGACAAAAAAGTTCAGTCTCAATACATTGAGAGAGCAGAGAAGGAGAGACATAAATAGAGGGAGGATGCGGGAAGAGACGACAGGAGAGACGAGAGGAAGTCTGTCTAAAGACCGACTGGGTAGGTGACGTCCAAGGAGGGAATCCCCGGCCTGTCTCCCCTATAGCTAAATCAGGTAGCTCCATCGGGCATCAGACAAAATAGCTAGGTCTCAACTGACGAGGGAAAATTCACAGATAAACAGGGTGGGGACTATGGGCCAGGACAGGTGAGGGCAGAGGACAGTAGCAGGAAAGTGGAGAAGGGTAGAGCGGAGAGAAAAGTTTTATATAGCGTTGGCAGACCCGGAGGTATCAGAGCGCTATACATAACGAGGTACAGTTGCTTCAAGAACGTAGTTACATAATTACAACAGTTTTAGGAACAAAAATAAAGGAGAGATAGGAGTTATTCAAAGGCATGGGTTAGGTGTGGAGAGAGGAAATGGAGGCAAGGGAGAGAGAAATTAGGGGAAGTGAGGAGTGAGGGAGGAAAAGGAGAGGGATGGGTTGGGAAACGCAAGGCCGACTAGAGAAGAAACAGAGTCAAAAGAATGGATGGGTAGGAGACGGTCCAGGAAGGGGACCAGAGCCAACCTCCTCAAAAGCTACATGGGGTAACTCCATCGGCCAGAGGTTCCTCGGTCAACCGAAGAACAACAAAGGTTTCCCTAGGTGGTCATGCCAAGGGAGGATTACTGACCTTGATTTCTACAACATTGAATGGCAGGCTAGGAAAGATTAGGACTGATTCACCGCATTTCCAGATTATTAACATCTTACTGGGGAAGAATTTTACATTGGTTGTTGTAAATTTTTATCGCAATAACTTTAATGTGACAAATGTCAGTATTGCCCAAGAGTTGGATAATGTCCTGTCAAACCATATTGAATAGTTGAGAACAGATTTTGCAGTCCTTTTGGGAGGTGATTTTAACTGTAAACTTTGCCCTTTGTCTAAACAGTGGTAAGTTTAGACGGGGTTGGCCCCAAAACTATCCGACCTGGGTCATATCGTGAGTACAAATGTGAAGTGGTCGGTGTAGTGCTCGACTATAAATACAGGTTATAGGTAGACTATGTATTACTTCAAAGAAAAAACGATTCCTTCTGTTGTTTAGCTGAATTTAATTCATTCAGTCATCAGTGTCAATATATTCTTTTTCTGCTCAAAATAATTTCAACATTTCTAAAAATACATGATAGCATTCTATACAGTATATTTACAGTGCTCATAGGTGCAAGAAAAAGGAGAGGGAATTTGAGTAGGATGGAGGTGGTTGGGTCAGTGAGGGACAGGGTAAAGGCGTTGTGATAACGACGCAATTCATTGATATGTAGTGGAACCATTACAGCCTATTTTCGGTCAAAAGTTCCCATATTAGTACATTACACATAGGACAATAATGAATTATTTCACAATCCTATAGTGCATGTAGAAGTGTAGAAAGTTGTCAACGTTTCGTCCCCTGGATACAAAGGGTTAATTCATCCTCATTCTGGGGTCTTCCTCAGGACAGGTTTAAGATGTATGAGCACCTGGAAGCAGAAATGTGGGTCAGTACCTAGATGAGGGTTACATAATCTACCATTATTGGGGAGGATTTTATGGGTTACCTGCTTGGGTATATCGGCTCAGGATGTCCGATCTTGGTTGGAGGCCGCAGCGTTAGGCCGTATCTGTGGATGATGATCACTACATTAGTGAACCATAAGGGGGTGGTGGTTTTAATGTGAGAAATAAATTAAAAAACTCACTTGGAAAAAGCTTGAAACTTATCTGTGTTCAGTCTTCTAATGGCGAAATAGAGGACAAAAGATTGTTCTCAATCCGATCGTGATTTGGTCATTTACCAATAAACAGTCGGTATCAGCGTCTAAAGAAAATTGTATTGATACATGAGGTAGGGTGCGCACCGGTAGACAGAGGGGTGCATTTGCATGAGATGGTTGTTACAACTGGGTGGGCATGGTTAGCTCTAGACATCGGAGAGTGAGCCTTCGTGTCTGAACAAGGCTACAATATTAAAAACCTTCTAGCCTAGTGCTTGGAAAAATACATTCGTATTTCTTTAAGGCAAGGGTGAATAACAATCCTTCATCAGGACAACTAAGTTTAGTTGGATTGTGCGTGCCATGATTATCATTGCGCACACCGATCTGTCAGATAATCTAAGATCATTCCGTCAGGAATGGGTCAGTGGCACAGAGTTAACCAAAGAGAAACGGGAGGGGAGCTGAGAGTACGTCTTACCTGCAAGCGTCAGACGATCGCTCTGCTGTTTCACAAGGAGGATCTGACCGGTTCTGTCAGCTTTAACGATACCGGGGGCGTGGTTCGCCTCGCGGTGCTGGCGCTAGATGCTAGCATCACTACAAGAGGTCAATGGCCGAGGAACTGGTATGAGTCACTCGGTCTATCTGTGGAGGAGAGCCGTGTAGAGGAATTGCGTGTGTGGGCCTAGTTTAGTCTGGGAACCACCTGCTTATGAAAAGTGATCGTCCAACCAGGTTCCTTACATATTTACACAAGTGGCATTTAGAAAAAGTGGCATTTAGAAAAAATAGCATTTAGAAAAAGAGGACATGCGTCCATCACGACATAAAGAGATATATAAATTCTGTTGTAACATTCCTAAACATGGCCTAACAGAAAGGTCTAGCATATACCGTGTTTAACACTCTTTCACAAATTACATGCAAATCAAGAGATGGTAATGAGGTTCTGTGATTCTCGGGACCAGACTCCATTTTGTTTGAGTTGTTCGTGACGCCATTTTGTGTTGCCCTCACGTAGGCCGTGGAGGTAACCGAACGAACAAAGTTGCATGGGCTTCATTGTTCATGTACGTATTAACTAGGCCTTTTCTGACTTGTGAGTGAACTGCAAGACGCTGACCCCGGCACCTGAAACTGACCCTTTTGCGAAGCCAATTTCTCTAGCTGATCGTTGTCTGAGATTGCCAATCAATGTTCAGGAGATCGTTAACTTTAGTTTCCTTGCACATATCTTATCCTATTCAGCATCTGAATTGTTTCTTTTCTTACGACTTTTCATTACATGGATAGTGCTTTCAATTATGGGTTTGTCCGGCTTGTGGAAATTGAATTTGGGACATTCCTAATAATTAACTTGTGGGTTGGTACAATGTAAATCGAGCTTTTTGGAATGTGATAATGTGTGGGAAAATGTATTTCATTCGTCAGTATTTGTCGCAATGGGTGTACATTTATAATGAGTGAAATATGTATAAAAAGTGATGTTTTGCTTTACGAATTTGAGCAGTTTCCTGAGTTGTACACTGTGTTGTATTGCTGGGATTACTGTTACTAGCTGCAGCTAATAAATTTGATCTCTGACGCCACCTAGAAGTATTCCGTGTCTCTGTATACCAAGACAGGTGAATCCGAAGACTTTGGGCATGTCCCTGGCGCCGCTCGGTTCTGAAAACCCGGTTCTTCAGTTGGCGCCCAACGTGGGGCGACTTCAGCGGTACCGGTCCAAGCCCGAGGATCGTGAGGAGCCACGTGAGGAAATTCTGGAGGAAGGCCGCCACTTCATTGACCCCTGCATGTCGACGTGGACCGAAGGTCTTTTCTGAGAGGCTTCCCGTTTTCCAACGGCTACGAAGGATTGCTGCCCTGACTGTCGCCCTGTCTTGGACCCTTGATTGATCCTTTGTAAAGCGAGACGATAGACGGTCTTCTGGTGGCGTGACAGATACTTTGGTTAAGTATAAGTGGGTCGCTCCCACGATCTTTGTTTTGGTTCTTGGTTTTGATTCGGTTATTGCAATAGTCGAAGCCGAGAGGCTCGTATATTTACGAGTGTATCGATTGTTGATAACCCCTTGAAGTTTGAAGCTCGATTAGTGAGCTATAAGATGCCTGGTCTTAGCAAAATTAGGAAATGGTTTAGTTGTGGTTGCAACAGGGATTCCCGGTTGGAGGATTCATGTCCGATACCTCCGGTTGGAACTCCGACTTATGAGCTCTATTCAAAACACGGAGTGGGTCCTATCACTTATAATGAAATATGGGTCCGCTATACAAGGAAAGATGGTGTTTTACGATGGCCCCAATATGGTAGTTTCGAATTAAATATTTTAGATAATTTGGAAGTTGCGCTATTTAGGAAGAAATCCCAGCCGGCGATGTTTGATTCTTTCCGCCTCTGGCGTAAGGAAGCCAAACAGCGAGAAATTAAGCAAGCAAAGAGAGATAGGAAAGATAAGAATATGTCAGTACTACACGCTGCTAGGCAGTTTAAGGAAGTTGGAGAAGAGCGTGCGAGTGAAGTCTCAGATAGACAGCGTTGCATGGCCATTGATAAATGTTATCCGGCCTTGCCGCCTTCTCCTCCAAAAATGATTGAAGATTCTGAAAAAGATCCTTTGATGTCTCATTTATTGAGATTACCACCCCCTTATGTGCAAGGTGCTACTGCACCTCCATTACCCCCGGTTGTTGCACCCTTGGTTGTTCAGCCCCCTGCCGTTGTTCAGCCACCCGTTGCTACACAGATGGTTCTCCCTCCTACTGTGCAACCCCCTCTAGGGTCGCCAGCTTTGCTATCAGCTTTACCTCAAACTCCTTTGCCTTCTATTTCTGTATCTCCGACTCCTGCTACTTTTGTCCCTACACCTCTCTTGTCTCAAAATACTCATTCTCCTGTCCTTATGTCTGCTTCTTCTCCTTCTGCTCGAAAACAAATGACCAAGACTGTTGCTAATCTTTTGTCTCCACTGTTTGGGTCACTGAATATGACCCCTGTTTCGGAACGTAAGCAGAGTCGTAGTCAGCTTCCTAGTTCGGAAGAACGGACAGTGTTGGATCTATTGGCTCGTAGATGGGTTTTAAATGCTTCTAGGTATAATTTGCAAGCGGTTATGGATGTTTTCTTTCAGTGGGAGCCGCCTAAGCAAAGGTATGTTTTTGATGTAATGTGTACTTTTCTTCGTCGGGAATGGGAAGATAATGAGTTGGGTCCGATTCCGCAGGAAGTGCTTGATGTCCAGTCAGAATTTGCTAAAGGGACGATAGTGGAGTATGATGTTGCAGACGCCGTAGAGATGATACTTGCTTTCACATCTAGGCTTCTGCCTCAGACATTGTACGAACCTGATTCCGCTGTTAGGAGGAAAGTGAAGCAGTATCCTATGAGAGAGGTTCCCCCTGTATGGAGAGAGGAAGTTGTTGCTAATCCTAATCAGGGTATTGTGGCTGTACCGGCACATTTTCATTGAGTATGGGTACATGTCCCTTGGAAGAGAGCAGAGGTCTTGGCTCTTAAGCAGACCTTACCTGATCCCCGTAAAAATCCTGCTGGTTATTACAAGGAGTTGTCTCAGACAGTTGATGCGTGTATTATGAATTTAACTGACATAGATATGTTGATGGGTAATGTAGTTCCTCAACCTTTGTGGGCGAAGATTCGTCATGAGATTCATGCGCAAGAATTAGGAGATATGTGGGCTAATATTCTTGCTGCAGATGGTCGGCAGGTAGGAGGTGCCAAACCTGAGCCCTTGGTTGCAGAATTACCTGGTAGGATTATTAATTTAATAAAACTATGATGCCTCCTTTACGAGTGAATTGGGACAAGTTAGCAGCATGCAAACAAAAGAAAGACGAGAGTGTGTCTGATTTCTTCACGAGGTTTGAAGAAACGTTTATTGATCATAGTGGTCAGGACATGAGCACTGAAGGTGGTCAACGGTTGTTCGTGGACAAATTTGTCTTTAATTTACTTCCCGAACTTTCTAATAAGTTAAAGGACTCTGAGAGTTCATGGGCTGTTTCTTCGTCGGCCCAGATATTGGCTACTGCACAATATTATGAGAATAGGGATAAAGATGAGAAGGATAAAGTAGAGAAGAAAACTAGAGATTTAAAAACGAAAGTTCTTTTGCAGCAAGCTTATCCGCCTTGTTCGAATCAGCCTCAGTTTCAGCAACCCCCACAGTTTCAGAGATTGTTACAGAAGCCCGAGTATTTCGCTCTACGATTGCCACTAGGACCTAATCAGTGTGCTTACTGCAGAGAGGAAGGTCATTTCAAGAATAGTTGTCCGATTTTGCTACAGCGTATGAATGGTGTATCTGGTCAAAGAGGTCGTGGTGGTTTCCAACAAGCTCCTAGGGGTAGGGGACGTGGTGTGTTTCCCCAGAGTGAGCGTTCCTTTCCCCCTCAGAATTCTGCGAATTATTTTGATAGACAGAATGTTCTGACTGTTCAGTCTGCCCAGTACTATGCTGAGGACTATTGTGTTGAAGGTGAGAGTGCTGGTTATAATGATAGTTAGGACAGCCATGGACAAAGTGAGGGAGTAGTGTCAGTTCCAGTACACCAGAGTGGACATTATGTTGAAGTGATTACATCAGGTGTGGCAGAACCTTTTCTTTTGGATACTGGTGCGACGAAGAGTTCTATTATGCACTCTAAACTTCCTGGCGCACCTTTGTCTGGCTTGACCAATGTTTCAGTAGGATTTTCTGGCGCCCCAGTTCGTAATCCCGTTTCTAGTCCTTTGCCCCTTTCTATTGGTCCTTGTGAATTGGAAGCTCCCCTTCTTCTAATGACTGGTTGTGGTGAGAATCTGTTGGGTTTGGACTTGCTGAAAAGATTGTATGCAACATTACATTGTTCTCCTACGGGAGTACATCTTACTGTGGGTAAGAAAGTGATTTCTCCGATGTATTTGTCTAAAGATTGTCTTCCACTGGAATTGCGTTCTCTTCCTGATACACTTTGGGCTTCAGGTCCCAATGATGTTGGTCTTTTGCAGATTCCACCCTATGTTGTTACCCTTAAGTCGAATGCTAGGCTACCTCGTATTCCGCAATATAAAATATCTAGTGATGGCAAGAGAGCTCTTCTAGCGATTATCTATGATTTGGTTGAGAAGGGTGTAGTTGAAGAAATGAGAGGTAATGTGTGTAACAGTCCTGTTCTTCCTGTCCTTAAGCGTACTGATGCTTCTCAGCCAACTGTGTACCGGTTTGTGATCGATCTTCGAGAAGTGAATAAGATTGTTGTGCCACAGTTTCCTGTTGTCCCGGATATCACTGCCTTGTTGACTCTGATCCCTGCTTCAGCTGCTTGGTTTTCAGTCATCGATCTGAAGAATGCTTTCTTTAGCATTCCGATCACTGAGGAAAGTAGAGATATTTTCGGCTTCTCTTTAGGAGGCCGCAGTTTCCGGTTTAAGAGAGCTCCTCAAGGTTATTGTGAAAGTCCCTCCATCTATAGTCAGGCGTTGAAAACTCAGCTTGATGATTTTGTGTTGCCTTCTGGTGCTACTCCTATCCAGTATGTTGATGATCTGCTGGTTGCTACTGATGATGAAGAGATTTGTAAAGAAGCTACTTTTTCTTTGTTACGACATTTGTCTGACCTTCATCATAAAGTGTCACCTTCAAAGTTACAGTATTGCCGCCAAGAAGTAACCTACTTAGGTCATCTCTTGTCGAAGGAGGGAAGACGATTGACCCCAGAACGAATTCAAGCGATTGCCCAAATGAGTGTGCCATCCACACAGAGAGAAGTGCGTGCTTTTTTAGGTATCACTTCGTATTGTAGACAGTGGATTCCGAATTTTTCCTTATTAGCAAAGCCTCTGTTGGCTTTGACTCTTAAAGATACTCCGCATCCTCTCCCTTGGTCTGACGAATGTCAGAAAAGTTTTTCTGAATTACGTGATGCATTATGTTCTGCTCCGGTGTTGGGTACTCCTGACTACAGTAAACCTTTTACATTGTATGTACACGAGAGAGAAGGTTGTGCATTGTCAGTGTTGACGCAACAATTTGGAGACAAGCAGCGTCCATGTGCGTATTTTTCAGCGACGTTAGATCCAGTAGCTAGAGTGTTGCTGAGTTGCTTGAGAGCTACAGCGCAGCGGCTGTTTCTATCCGACAGTCTGCTGGTTTGGTATTGGATAATACATTGATTGTGATGGTCCCACATGCAGTGGATACTTTATTGAATAGGACCAAGACACAGCACCTTACTAGTGCGCGTTTGTCAGGTTACGAGTTGACGCTTTTGGCTAGCCATGTGCATATCAAAAGGTGCAATGTGTTGAATCCAGCTACGTTGTTGCCGATTTCTGTAGAGACAGATGTTCAGGAACAGCATGATTGTCTTCTCCGGACAGAGGAGGAAACGAAGGCTAGAGTTGATTTAAAAGATACTCCTCTTTCGAATGTTGATGAAACCCTATGGGTAGATCGTTCGTGTTTCAAGCTTCCGAATGGAGAGACGACTGCAGCATATGCTGTCACAACTTTACATACGGTTGTTGAAACAGCACGTATAGCACAGAATTCAGCACAAGCAGCAGAGTTAATAGCATTAACTAGAGCGTGTGTGTTGTCAGAAGGAAAGCGAGTGAATGTTTATACTGATAGCCAGTATGCGTTTGGTGTGGCCCACAGTTTTGGACGGTTGTGGAGAGAGAGAGGATTTCTTACTTCCCATGGTACGAAAATTCTACATGGGCAATTAGTGAATGAACTTCTGGAATCGCTTACTCTCCCAAGCAGATTGCAATTGTGAAGTGTAGTGCCCATAAGAAGGTTGTGGATGATGTGGGCCAAGGAAATGCGTTTGCGGATGAAGTTGCGAAGGAAACGGCGAAGGATATGATGAGTCGAATGTATGCTGCAGGCCCTGCTAACTGGGTTATGGCAGGTGGAATGTGTGAAGATACAATAGAAAGTGTGAAGTCAATTCAGGCTGAAGCTACGGAAAAGGAAGTGAGTACGTGGAGAGAAAGTACGGGTATGTTGGATTCAACAGGTTGTTGGGTTGAGTTGTCGGAGCACCAGCGATGGTTGTTGCCTGATGCGTATGTGCTCCCAGTGGTTACTATGGCTCATGGAATGGCTCACATTAGTTCGAAAGGAAAATGCAAGTTGTTGGCTCCAGTATGGCAGAATGCTGGAATTCCTAAATGTGCTGAGAATGTGGTAAAGCATTGTATGATTTGCTTGATGCATAATCCTGGCAACGGAACCCCAACTCCAGCTGGTCATTTTGCACCCCAACGTATCCGTTTGAAGTTATCCAGCTAGATTACATTCACATGGAGAGATGCAACAATCTAAAGTATGTCCTGGTGGTTGTTTGTGCCTTTTCCAGATGGATAGAGGCCTACCCTCTAAAGGATAATACTGCCTTGTCTACAGCCAAGGTTTTGCTCAAAGAGTATTTCCCTAGGTATGGTTTGCCGAGAATTGTATGGAGCGACAATGGGAGTGAATTTGTGGGTCGAATCATGAAGAAAGTGTGTGCGGGTTTGGGTATCAATCAGAAATTCCATGCTGCGAATCACCCCCAGTCAGCAGGCCTGGTCGAGTTCTATAATGGCACGTTGAAGCTGAAATTAGCTAAGATACAAGCGAGCACTGGTCTTACAGGGCCAGATGCCTTGCCATTAGCCCTTTTGTCAACAAGGACGACAGTACATTCTCGTGTGGGACTTAGCCCATATGAAATAGTTTTTGGTCGTCCGGCCAATGTTTGGGGTGTGCCGAGGCCTAAAAAGTACAGTGACATTGAGTACCCTATGTTGATGGATTACTTACATGACTTGACTGCTAAATTACGTGTTCTCCACCAACAGGTCTATGACAGTTTGCCGACAGTGACTGTGGATCCAGGCCACACGATTCAACCTGGTGACTACGTGCTCACCAAGAACTTTCAACGAACTAAGAACTTGGAGCCAAGGTGGACTGGACCGCGTTTAGTTTTGTTAGTCACTCGAACTGCTGTTAGAGTAGCTGGTAAAAAGAATTGGGTACATGCTACCCATTGTAAGACGGTTCCGTTGCCTTTACCATATGATAAGTGGGTAAGGGAAGGTATAGCAGATTCTGAATGTGAGAGAATTCCTAGATTTGTACCTTTTAGCGGCGCACAATTGGTATGGACTCAGTCAGAAAGTGCAGACTAAGAACTTTTGCAAGCTGCTGTGCCCTCTCATCTAAGACTTGATACAACAGATCCGGAAACACTTTTTCAAGTGCAAACTGTGCCTGGCAAAGAGCGTTATAACCTGAGACCGAGAAGGGGCAAATTAATGGACAAATAAAACTTGAATTTTTTGTTGTGAATTACACCTTTTCAGATCAAGAGACTTTTCTTTTCTTTTTCTTTTTCTTTTTCGAGTCACCATCCGGACTCCGCTGCAGGGTCGCGGTACAGCCTTAAGGGGTGAGCCGCGAATTGACGAAAGGTCTGTGGTTCATGGTTGTTAGTACGATCTTGACGCACACTTAAGTGAAGAAGGTAATAGCCGTGAGCGGCACGTTAGAGGATGGAGTCTTTTGAATCTGATAAGGGTGTTGAGAGAATTGATTATAAAATAAGAATGTGTACATTGGTCCATAGCAAATGTTTTTTGATATTGTGTTTTTTAATGCTTTTGAATATTATATTGGCTTGTGTGGGTTGGATTGTCTATGTTATACAACAGACGCTTGCATCTACGTCCCAACCTACTCTTTCTTTTTCTACTGTTTCCCCACATGAATTTCACACGTTGCCTGAACATGAGTAGACACGAAGATCATAATTTGTTAACAATTCATTTATACAAATGTTGCATCAGCATCAGTTAGTAGTAAATACCACAAATTGCTGGGTGTGTGGTCTTATGCCTCATACGACAGATAAGGGAATGCCATATTTAGTTTTGCCTTTTTCGCCTAATGGGTCAGTGTAGGCACTCCAAGCAATGTTTATTTATGCGAATGAAGCATCTCCTTTACGTTCCGTCAAAGATAATGCGAGTAATAATGCCTTGATACAGGGAATAGTAGCTATGATCAGAGATATTGATGCGTATAACGCTATCCCTAAGGATGAGGTACGAGCATATATCGGTTGGAACAAGACTGGATATAGCATTAGTCTGACAGAGAAGAAAAGACAAAAAAGATTTCCTCCTATTGGGATTGTACCCCACCGAGGTTATTTTTGTCTGCAAGGTAATGGTCAGAATCCGAGAGCTCAGCTTGGTAAGAGTGTGTGTGTGTTCACACCTATGTCTATACATCCCAGAAATCTCCACCGTTCCAGCCAAAGGCACATATTTTGTTTGTCACGACAGAGCCTATACATGGTTGCCTCCTGATTTTTCAGGCACATGTTATGTGGCATTTTTGCTTCCCCCTACATATACTGCTGTTTTCAATTACCATAAGACAAGATATGGTAGAGGTGTCATTGATGCGAGAGACACTGTTGCACAAGAAGTTAGAGACTTCTTTAAGGGTTTCGTGCCCTTTTGGGGTCCTATGGCCAATAGTAGGAATATTCAACAGCTTACGAGAGTGGTTGAGGCCACTATAAATGAAACAGCAGGTGCCCTTAGCAATATTACAGCTGAGCTTCAAGCGGATCGTCTTATGACATTACAAAATCGTATAGTTTTAGATATTATACTTGCAGATAGAGGTGGAGTATGTAAATTGATCGGGTCTAGTTGCTGTGTTTTAATATCAGATAATGCCTCGACAGTGTACCAAGCCATCTTGAAGTTGCATAAGTTTGCTGAGTCTATACATGTAGACGAAGGGAACTGGTCATTGACGGAATGGTTTTGGGGACTGTTGTCCAGATGGGGATGGAAGATTCTGACGTTCCTTGGTATGGCTTTAGCTATTCTTTTCTTGCGTTGTTTATGCATCCAGTGTGGTCCCGCCATTTGTAGTCTTTGTGCTACGATCTGTGTGAGAAGACCTATCCCGAGAGAAGCAAAGGATAATAAGATGATGCTACAGCAACACCTTGATGACCTGATGAGAATAGACATAGACCTGGATTCAGATTGACATGAGTTTAGGTTATTGCCTACGTAAAGGCAAAAGGAGGGTCTGAGGTTCTGTGATTCTCGGGACCCGACTCCATTTTGTTTGAGTTGTTCATGACGCCATTTTGTGTTGCCCTCACGTAGGCCGTGGAGGTAACCGAACGAACAAAGTTGCATGGGCTTCGTTGTTCATGTACGTATTAACTAGGCCTTTTCTGACTTGTGAGTGAACTGCAAGACGCTGACCCCGTCACCTGAAACTGACCCTTTTGCGAAGCTGATCGTTGTCTGAGATTGCCAATCAATATTCGGGAGATCGTTAACTTTAGTTTCCTTGCACATATCTTATCCTATTCAGCATCTGAATTGTTTCTTTTCTTACGACTTTTCATTACATGGATAGTGCTTTCAATTATGGGTTTGTCCGGCTTGTGGAAATTGAATTTGGGACATTCCTAATAATTAACTTGTGGGTTGGTACAATGTAAATCGAGCTTTTTGGAATGAGATAATGTGTGTGAAAATGTATTTCATTCGTCAGTATTTGTCGCAGTGGGAGTACATTTATAATGAGTGAAATATGTATAAAAAGTGACGTTTTGCTTTACGAATTTGAGCAGTTTCCTGAGTTGTACACCGTGTTGTATTGCTGGGATTACTGTTACTAGCTGCAGCTAATAAATTTGATCTCTGACGCCACCTAGAAGTATTCCGTGTCTCTGTATACCAAGACAGGTGAATCCGAAGACTTTGGGCGTGTCCCGGGCGCCGCTCGGTTCTGAAAACCCGGTTCTTCAGTAATGGGATATCACATATAATATCGTCACCTAGTTCATGGCATGTCTCTATGGATGGTTGGGCAGAGTGTAATATGTGATGGACATGTTTAATATCATTACTCAAAACTCCATCCTGGTATGAGATTCAAGGGGAGATCATGACGTCCATATCTCATGGTTCTGGGTTCAGGCCTGCCATCCGTGCATAGGTAGCATCAAGTTCGTTCAGGCCGTTTTCCACTGTGTCCAAAAGATGCATCCATTTGCATTCCCTTACATTCATGATGGGGCTCAGATCTCCACCCCTTGGGCCAAGTATTATCTTTTCCAGTACTAGCCATTTCATACATTCGGGGGGGTGAGATTTGGCTTGGAAGTGTTCTACCAGGGGCGCACCTGCTGTTTGGCATCTGATGCGGCTACAATGTTGTAAAATCCTGTTCTTAACTTTCTGTCTGGTTTGACCTATGTAGTCCAAGTCACATGGGCATATGATAGCATATATAACCTCACTCGCATTGCAATTGGTGTGTGAATTCAAATCCATTGTGTTGTCTCTGTAGGTCCAAGATTTGGTTTCTAGGGATAATGGGCATGCTTTGCATCGGGAGCATTTATAGTGGCCCACTACTTCTGGCAGATTCCAGAGGCTCTATAGTGTTGGAGGCGGTGGTTTCTTTAGGAGAGACCGAACTACATGATCGCGGATGTTCTTGGCCTTTTTGAAAGCATCCATAGGTGGTTCCTTGATGTTGATGATGTCTGCGACCAGGTCCCAATATTTGTACACCGACTTTCTGATCTCATTACTCCTTGTGCAGTATGTTGTGACACATATAATTCTGTCTTGTTTTGTGGGGCGTTCTTTGGGTATCAGAAGATCCTCTCTGGTATTATACCATGCTCTCTTCCTAGATCTGGTTACCAACCTCCTGGGGTAGCCTCTTTCCAAAAGGCGGGAGATGAGTAGATCAGATTCTTTGTAGAAGTCCTCTTTTAGGGCGCAGTTTCTCCGGATCCGGAGGAATTGGCCGAAGGGAAGATTGTCGCGAAGGCTTTTGGCGTGGTGGCTCGAATACCTCAATAGTGTGTTTCTTTCCGTTGGTTTGCGGTACAAAGTCATGTATAGATGCCAATTGGTGGTTTTTATGCTTATGTCTAAGAAATCAATGCTGTCCTTACTCCAACTCATGGTGAACTTGATATCTGTAGATTGTGCATTGAGCCATGTTAGAAAGAGTTCAAGGTCGCCATCATCCCCCATCCATAACATGACCACATCGTCTATATATCGTCTCCAGCCGCTGATGTTATGTCTGTAAGGGTTGGCTGATGACAGAATGCAGCTCTGTTCATAGTCATCCATATATAGTATGGCCAGGTCCGGGGCAAAGGCCGCCCCCATGGCTACTCCCTTACTTTGTACAAAGAAATCGTTTTGAAAGAAGAAGAAATTCTTCGTCATAGCCACTTCCAGCAGTTCTATTATAAAGTCTGTGGGTACCATCTCTGGTTGTGGTCTCCGTTGTAAGGCTTTTCTGATTGATTCAAAGGCAGGGTTCTGTGGAATGCTCGTGTATAGCGAGACAATGTCCATCGTCACCAATGTTTGTTTTTCTTTATCAAAAGGCTTCTGATCCAGAAGATTAATGATTTGCATAGTGTCTCTCACATAAGTTGCCGTTTGTTCAGCCAGGGGTTTTAGGAAAATGTCTATATATTTGCAAATCGGTTCAAGAAGTGAGCCGCAGCCCGATATTATGGGGCGTCCCGGAGGTCTCTGCAAGTTCTTATGTACCTTGGGTAAGGTGTAAATTGTCGGTTCTCTTGGTTGACTCACATTCAAGTATTCGTACTCTTTGGCATCGAGGAAACCCGCCTCCTTACCCCTACCTGTTATTTCTTGAATCTTTATTCTGATCTGCTTGGTAGGGTCACTATTGATAGCTGTATAACTGACTCCATCCCTTAGTTGTGAATAAATTTCATTCTTGTAATCTTGCACATCTTGTAGGACAATAGCACCCCATTTATCCGCTGGTTTGATAACCAACGATTTGTTATTTTTCAAAGAATTCAGGGCTCCTCTTTCGCCAATTGTGATGTTGTGCTTTACGTAGGGTTTGGTAGTACAAATTTTCATCACGTCTCTAAACACCATACTTTCATAGGACAGAATCCTGTGGGGCATTGAATGAGCCGGTGGGGTGAACGTTGATGGCGGTCTTAATCCAGTGGCCGATGTTGAACTTATAGGGAGAGAATGCTTGAAAAAATGTCTCAACCTTATTTTCCGGAAGAATCTAAACAACTCCGTTTTGATGTTAAACTTATTGGCATGTGAGGTGGGAACAAACGATAGGCCTTTGCTCAATACACTTGTCTCTTCTGTAGTAAGTTCATGCTTAGATAAGTTGATGATTGGGCTCCTTTCATTTACCACCTGTAGGTTTTCCTCCTGGTGCTGATTTCGCCGTGGACTTCTGGTTGGAGCCTCACCTGTTTGGACACCTGTTCCTGTTGTCTCCCCCGTCCCAGTTCTGTTGGTTCTGTCCCCTTCTCGGTCGTCTGTACCAAGGGTTGCCTCTGCCTCTGTTCCATGGGTCCCCTCTGCCTCTGGGCGGTCTCCATGTGCTGTCGTCTAAAAAAGGCTGCTGGGGTCCCATTTGACAATTTTGTTGGGGTTGGTACCATTGTTCTTGGTACTGGTTATAGTTGCTAGATCCTGGAGTGCCGGTGTCACTGCCGGAGCTGTATGAGGAGTCAGAGAAATTGGTGTATCTCCCGTTGCCGCGGTAACCTCCCCTTCCTCTGTTGAAGAACCGTCCCTGGTTATCCTGTTTGAAATAGTCCTCTTGTAGATATGGGTACGTTCTTTTTTATCATAGCATTGTATATCCTTGGCGAGTTTGTCTAACTTCTTAGATTGTGTCTCCACATCGAAGTCATTGAGGGTTTTCTCCAATCTCACTAGAGTCTCTTTTGCACTTACGAATGAACTGTGGCTACTAATTTCTTGCTTGAGTTCCTCGATTTCTTTAGTGAGTTGATCTACTTGTTCCCGTGCAGTTTCCACTCCTAACACCATCCAATGGCGAGAGCAATTGTTTGCCACAACTGAAACCCTCCTTAAATGTTGGATTGTCGACAAAGATCGCAGGCTCGTTGCGTATCTGGAGCCCTGATGGGATAATATTAGCTTGGAGGTATTTCGTGAGTAAATGTCCATGTAGTCTTGTACGCACCAGTTTTTTCTCCAATCTTTCTAATTTGTTAATTTTCTCATTCAATGAGTAATCTATATTCGGAGTCTTTAAAGAGAGAAAAGATGTCCCTGTATCTTCCCCTATAAGGTTTTTTTATGTACTCTTCCGTGTAGGACAAGGTTTCATGCTCATTCATGATACAACTTATCAAGTATCAATATCGAAGTAATATGTATAAAAGGAACCCTCGCAAGACAGCTTTTGCTCTGAGAGTGGAAAGTTTAGACGGGATTGGCCCCAAAACTATCCGACCTAGGTCATATCGTGAGTACAAATGTGAAGTGGTCGGTGTAGTGTTCGACTATAAATACAGGTTATAGGTAGACTATGTATTAATTCAAACAAAAAACGATTCCTTCTGTTGTGAAGCTGAATTTAATTCATTCAGTCATCAGTGTCAATATATTCTTTTTCTGCTCAAAATAATTTCAACATTTCTAAAAATACATGATAGCATTCTATACAGTATATTTACAGTGCTCATAGGTGCAAGAAAAAGGAGAGGGAATTTGAGTAGGATGGAGGTGGTTGTGTCAGTGAGGGACAGGGTAAAGGCGTTGTGATAACGACACAATTCATTGATATGTAGTGGAACCTTTACAGCCTATTTTCGGTCAAAAGTTTCCATATTAGTACATTACACATAGGACAATAATGAATTATTTCACAATCCTATAGTCCATTTAGAAGTGTAGAAAGTTGTCAATGTTTCGACCCCTGGATACAAAGGGTTAATTCATCCTCATTCTGGGGTCTTCCTCAGGACAGGTTTAAGATGTATGAGCACCTGGAAGCAGAAATGTGGGTCAGTACCTAGATGAGGGTTACATAATCTACCATTATTGTGGAGGATTTTATGGGTTACCTGCTTGGGTATATCGGCTCAGGATGTCCGATCTTGGTTGGAGGCCGCAGCATTGAGCCGTATCTGTGGATGATGATCACTACATTAGTGAACCATAAGGGGAACTCAAGCAAGAAATTAGTAGCCACAGTGCATCCGTAAGTGCAAAAGAGACTCTAGTGAGATTGGAGAAAACCCACAATGACTTCGATGTGGAGACACAATCTAAGAAGTTAGACAAACACGCCAAGGATATGCAATACTATGATAAAAAAGAACGTACCCATATCTACAAGAGGACTATTTCAAACAGGATAACCAGGAACGGTTCTTCAACAGAGGAAGGGGAGGTTACAGCGTCAACAGGGGATACACCAATTTCTCTGACTCCTCATACAGCTCCGGCAGTGACACCGGCACTCCAGGATCTAGCAACTATAACCAGTACCAAGAACAATGGTACCAACCCCAACAAAATTGCCAATGGGACCCCAGCAGCCTTTTTTAGACGACAGCACATGGAGACCGCACAGAGGCAGAGGGGACCCATGGAACAGAGGCAGAGGCAACCCTTGGTACAGACGACCGAGAAGGGGACAGAACCAACAGAACTGGGACGGGGGAGACAATAGGAACAGGCGTCCAAACAGGTGAGGTTCCAACCAGAAGTCCACGGCAAAATCAGCACCAGGAGGAAAACCTACAGGTGGTAAATGAAAGGAGCCCAATCATCAACTTATCTAAGCATGAACTTACTACGGAAGAGACAAGTGTATTGAGCAAAGGCCTATCGTTTGTTCCCACCTCACATGCCAATAATTTTAACATCAAAACGGAGTTGTTTAGATTCTTCCGGAAAATAAGGTTGAGACATTTTTTCAAGCATTCTCTCCCTATAAGTTCAACATCGGCCACTTGATTAAGACCGCCATCAACGTTCACCCCACTGGCTCATTCAATACCCCTCAGGATTCTGTCCTATGAAAGTATGGTACTTAGAGACGTGATGAAAATTTGTACTACCAAACCCTACGTAAAGCACAACATCACAATTGGTGAAAGAGGAGCCCTGAATTCTTTGAAAAATAACAAATCGTTGGTTATCAAACCAGCGGATAAATGGGGTGCTAATGTCCTACAAGATGTGCAAGATTACAAGAATGAAATTTATTCACAACTAAGGGATGGAGTCAGTTATACAGCTATCAATAGTGACCCTACCAAGCAGATCAGAATAAAGATTCAAGAAATAACAGGTAGGGGTAAGGAGGCGGGTTTCCTCGATACCAAAGAGTACGAATACTTGAATGTGAGTCAACCAAGAGAACCGACAATTTACACCTTACCCACGGTACATAAGAACTTGCAGAGACCTCCGGGACGTCCCATAATATCGGGCTGCGGTTCACTTCTTGAACCGATTTGCAAATATATAGACATTTTCCTAAAACCCCTGGCTGAACAAACGGCAACTTATGTGAGAGACACTATGCAAATCATTAATCTTCTGGATCAGAAGCCTTTTGATAAAGAAAAACAAACATTGGTGACGATGGACATTGTCTCGCTATATACGAGCATTCCACAGAACCCTGCCCTTGAATCAATCAGAAAAGCCTTACAACGTAGACCACAACCAGAGATGGTACCCACAGACTTTATAATAGAACTGCTGGAAGTGGCTATGACGAAGAATTTCTTCTTCTTTCAAAACGATTTCTTTGTACGAAGTAAGGGAGTAACCATGGGGGCAGCCTTTGCCCCGGACCTGGCCATACTATATATGGATGACTATGAACAGAGCTGCATTCTGTCATCAGCCAACCCTTACAGAGATAACATCAGCGGCTGGAGACGATATATAGACAATGTGGTCATGTTATGGATGGGGGATGATGGCGACCTTGAAGTCTTTCTAACATGGCTCAATGCACAATCTGCAGATATCAAGTTCACCATGAGTTGGAGTAAGGACAGCATTGATTTCTTAGACATAAGCATAAAAACCACCAATGGGCATCTATACATGACTTTGTACCGCAAACCAACGGAAAGAAACACACTATTGAGGTATTCGAGCCACCACACCAGAAGCCTTCGCGACAATCTTCCCTTCGGCCAATTCCTCCGGATCCGGAGAAACTGCGCCCTAAAAGCGGACTTCTACAAAGAATCTGATCTACTCATCTCCCGCCTTTTGGAAAGAGGCTACCCCAGGAGGTTGGTAACCAGAGCTAGGAAGAGAGCATGGTATAATACCAGAGAGGATCTTCCGATACCCAAAGAACGCCCCACAAAACAAGACAGTATTATATGTGTCACAACATACTGCACAAGGAGTAATGAGATCAGAAAGTCGGTGAACAAATATTGGGACCTGGTCGCAGACATCATCAACATCAAGGAACCACCTATGCATGCTTACAAAAAGGCCAAGAATATCCGCGATCATGTAGTTCGGTCACTCCTAGAGAAACCACCGCCTCCAACACTACAGAGCCTCTGGAATCTGCCAGAAGTAGTGGGCCACTATAAATGCTCCCAATGCAAAGCATGCCCATTAGACCTAGAAACCAAATCTTGGACCTACAGAGACAACACGATGGATTTGAAATCACACACCAATTGCAATACGAGTGAGGTTATATATGCTATCATATGCCCATGTGACTTGGTCTACATAGGTCAAACCAGACAGAAAGTTAAGAACAGGATTTTACAACATTGTAGCCAAACAGCAGGTGCCCCCCTGGTAGAACACTTCCAAGCCAAATCTCACACCTCCGAATGTATGAAATGGCTAGTACTGGAAAAGATAACACTTGGCCCGAGGGGTGGAGATCTGAGCCCCATCATGAATGTAAGGGAATGCAAATGGATGCATCTTTTGGACACAGTGGAAAACGGCCTGAACGAACTTGATGCTACCTATGCACAGATGGCTGAACTGGTCCCATAACCATGAGATATGGACGTCATGCTCTCCCCTTGAATCTCATACCAGGATGGAGTTTTGAGTAATGATATTAAACATGTCCATCACATATTACACTCTGCCCAACCATCCATAGAGACATGCCATGAATTAGGTGACGATATTATATGTGATATCCCATTACCATCTCTTGATTTGCATGTAATTTGTGAAAGAGTGTTAAACACGATATATGCTAGCAGTGGCGGCTGGTGACATTTGAAAGTGGTGAGGCGTAAAATTATAATCGTACTACACCGTAGCGAGCGAGCGTAGCGAGCGAGCGCAGCGAGCGAGCCCGAACCCCCTAAGGAGGGTTCGGGGGGATTTCCCCCCGAGAAAATTTTGAAAAAAGCGTGGACAAATGGTGCATTTTCATGCAAATTTGAGAAAGCAGGAAGGGTAATAAAGCAATTGTGAAAGTGCAGTTCTTACATTAATAGATGTCATGACATAGGTAGCTGCTGATTCAGTATAACCACAGAGCTTCATACATAACACTCCAATTTTATCCTTGCAGTTTGCATGCAGCTCTTAGATGACGTTATTAGCTTGCAGTTGTATGTTAGGATTTTAACTTACAAACTGCAAGTAACAAAAGGATCTCTCTGACAAAAACAGTGACTCACTGACCTATTTACATAATGTGCATTTTGTGATATGCATCAAGTACATGTTCTTTGCAGCAGGCACATTAACCTTCTGTGCTACCTTTCCATGAGTCAAAACTTCCATTAGACAAAACTCTGATCTCTCTCTAGGAAAAACATTAACAATATCCTTGGTGCAACAACACCTTTAGGAACTTGATATGGGCTGTGATCTATGCTGCCTAGCCTTGGCTCTTCTTGTCAGCAATTAACCAGTGGGAGCCCGAGGTGCCTGAAGCCCTTAGCTGGTGACTGGGGCTCTTCTGAGGCATCCTTCATGCTTACGACTGCTTCTTCACCCTGCCTTCACTTGGAATCCTACATTAAGGCTTTTCCACTGAAAAAACAAGGACCAAACGTTTGGGGCAAAATGTATCTTTTCATTCCTTATTGGGCAACACCTCATGATTGCTTTCCCCCTGTTTTCAGTTTGCTCTCCCATGCCCTCCCACCTGCCCTCTGTCGTCATCTGGCTTCCCCAAAGGGGAATGGAAAGGTGGGGGGATTGAGCAGTGCTCAGTTAGCAACAACAATACTGTAAAAATAAGGACAATGTGCAACGTAAAGGTGTGAAACAAGAGGCGCAGCCTTACAAGTAGTGCTGTATAGAGCCTCCAGAGATAAGCCATTAGTGCACTGTGTGTTGGTTCTGGAAAGGCAGGCCTAGAAGAAACAGCGGCAGCGGGTGCAGTAAGTTGGGGTGTGCAGGGGCAGTCGTTTGTGGATGTCCACAGTTGGCCATAGATCAGAAGGGGGCCGCCAGACCAGAACCATATATGTGGACAGGTGGGTTTTGGCAGCAATACCAGTCCTGGAGGAAGGCTTGGAGCGGCAGTGCTGCAGTGCTCGGAAAGGAGTGCCTCAAAATCTAGGGTTAAGACACACCAACTCAGGGAAGAAAGAAGTTCTGACAAGGCCAACAAATCTAGCAAGTACTACAGAGACAAAGAATCAAAAAACTTCACTGTCATCTGCAACAAATCTTAAGGCATATGTCGAAAGGCACACATTCTACAAATCTGAAATGTGTTTAGTTTCCTTTTTCGCTCCTTATTTCACTTTTCCCCTCATTGTTTGAAGCCTCCCTGCCTTCCCTGCCTCTCCCTCCCTGTCGCTTCATCGTCTTCTGTTTTTTTCTTCAAGTTTCTTTCTCCTCTCCCTTTTTTCAGCTGTCTGTTTGTCTTGTGCTGTCTCTCTCTCTTTCCCTATTTCCCTATTCTCTCCTCATCTTATATTTCTCTTCTTTCTCTCCATCTTTTCTTCTGACTTTCACACTCCCCATTCATTTCTCCTGTTCTCTGGCTTTCTCGCCTTCTTTTCTCCTGCTTTTTCTTTTTTCTTGCTGTCACTAAATCTTTCTCTCTGTCAAACTGTGTCTTTCCCAATTTAATCCCGAATTATGTCTCTCCGCATCTTTGTATTTATTCTGTCTCTCCCTTTCTCTGCCTCTCTCCCTATCTGCCATTCCACTTTCTCTCTTCCTCTCTTTGCATGTCCTACTGCTCTCTCTGTTCCTGTCTGGGATTCACCCAGGCTATGAGTGCCTTTGTATTCTCTGCCTCAGTTTGGCTGTCTCAGAGTCCCTGTCTTATGTCTTCCTCTTTCTTTCAGTGTCTGTCTTGGTGTCACACTGGCTGTTAAAGTCTTTATCTTTTCCTCTCTCAGTCTTTCCCCATCTTTATCCGCCCTTCCCTTACTTTGACTCCCCCTCTCCTGTCTCTTTCTTTGTGTCTGAAAAAAGCTGTTACTGGGAAAATAAAGAAACATAAGTAAACATCTCGAAAGGAAACAGTATTCCTGTGATCCTTTTCTGTTCCTTCGCTAGGCTCAATGACACCTAGTAGTGGCCCCTAACTATCAGTGAGTATATTTTTATTATTCGTAAATCGCATATCTTAGTGAAGAAATGCTGTTTGATACACTATTCAGTCAATAGAAATTAAACTTGCACACTCTCAGTGCTGACACATGCTACCTGTAAGACAGCAACTGCATCTTCCAATGTCTTATCGTAATGTAACCTCACACTAAGTACAACAGAAAGGATGCCACTGCACACTTAATTCACCTTGTCCAAACATGTTAAAATTCAACACTCGGTCAGCTCCTGAATGCACATCTATGATAAGGCCACACTAGTGCTATGATACATGACAACAAGATCAACTGCCACACCTTCCCAGAGAATGCACTAATAACCACTGAGTAGGGTTTCTTTCCAAGTGCCAGACTCTGCCGGAGCTGACGACGGCAGAGCCGGTCTCGCTCCCAGCGTCCGCTCATCACCTGCTGGGTTTGGGCAAGGCTATCCCCTGGCACCAAGAGTTGGGCCTGCCCAGGTGTAGAGGGGTGCGGGGGGGTTGGCGATATGTAGAACTGCGCCGGGTCGGCGCGAGGGGTGTATAGTTAAGGGCATGGCAGGGGTGACTGACATGGGGGGGCCGTGAGGCGCGGAACCTTCCGGTAACATATTGGGTGCAGGGAGTGAGGGGGCCACCCTGGCCTGGCATCATGGGAGTTGAGCTGCAGTGTCTGGCAAACAGTCGGTGCGCAGCCCAGGAGTTACTGCCTGGGGAGGCTGAGTTAATTCTTCCTCCACTGCGCCGGGCTTTGCAGGCCGTGGTTGTGCCAATAGGAACTTTGCACACTGATGCATGTGGACTGTAAGCAGTCATGTAAAGAAACATTTATGTATTTTTTCATTGGTTTTAGGCATGATTTTGCGTTCTGTTCTGGTCACAAAGGATACAACTATTGATTCATGTGCATCGAAGCATCTCCGACACCATCAGTACTTCTAATTGCAGTGCAACATCTCTTCACTGCAGTCCGGCATTTCACTCAAAGTGCTGTCAGTAGCAGCACTTTCTATTGGTCAGACCACGCTGGGCACCTTTCATAAACCAATGACGGAAGACATGCGCACGCATTGCTGTTTACACTTGGTGACAGCCATGACACCAGTAGTGAGTGGGTTACTTCATTACTCTAATCAACCACGCACAGCTTCTGGTTGATATTGTGCCAATAGACATTGATGACAATCATACATGTAATGCACACTGCTGTCCACACGCCAAGTCCAACTCCGCCACAAACAGGGACGCTGCAAGCACTTTAACCTCTTCGATGCCAGGGTGTTTGGCAATTCCATTCACGATGTTTACTGAGTTCTAAACAGCTTAAATGTGGAGTTGGTGACTATGCAAGGGAGCTTATTTGTTCAGATGTTCCTGCCATTGTGTGCACTGGGTGCTTTCAAACTCTGTTTGTCATATGGTATGTCCGCTTGAGTGCGTGTATGTGTCGTCCGTGTGAAGTGAACGCATGTCAGAATCACCACCTCAGATGGTCCGATCACGGTCCTAGGTCGCTGCGAGAATGGATATGGAAGGGGCCACGAGCTCCTCTCACGGGACAGCAGAGCGAGAACCAACCACCCTCTGGTGCCCTGGGAATGATTACCGTGTGACCTATGAAGAGAGTGCTGTCAGTTATCAGTTAAACGAGCATTTGAAGGTGAAAGACTATAAGTTATAGAACATCTTTTTTCTCTGTTTGTTGCCTGGTCCCGCTTATGCTGAAACACCGATTGTGAGATGTCACTATCATATCGAACACGGAGAGACCAATCACAGGGAGGTAATGCTCTTACCCAAGCCTCCTAAATGCAGCCCTGTCACACACAGTGTAAAAAACTTACATTGACTGTACTGTTGTTGTCTTAGTGAGTACAAACAGCGGCGAGCCAAGCACGAGGTGAGGGACACGACGACTGGACACTCTCTCGTGACTCGTGGCACAACAGGCACTAGCGCGCCTGGCGCTGTGACGTACCAACATCACTAGAGGAAATGGCCAATCCACTGCATGGCTTTGCATACGCCATGGTGTGATTGGCCATGCAGTGCGGCATGAGCATCCACCACCACTCCACGCGCGGCGGCGGCACCATCTGTAGTCAGCGCGGTGACTCCAGCCAATGATGGCGCAGCATTAGCAGAGCTACTGCGCCAGGATTGGCTAAGAGCAGCGTTATTCCTGCCCATAATGAGACCCGGGGGCCCGGGTCCCTGCCAATGTTCGAGTTACAATTTAGGGAGGAAAGAAGCAGTACTTCGAGTGTGCATGCTTGGGTCAGTACTAAAAATTACTAGGCCTTACTTTGACATGCGCACACTCACTGCTGCAGCTGCTGGCTAAATCTCTATTCTGCTGCGCTGTCACTCACTGCCGTAGCCCCGCCCCCACAGTCCTTCCACAGTGCGATGTCCGCGGTTCAGTCGGGCTTGTCCCGGCAGAGCTCTCTCCAGGCAAGTCACGAGAGAGTGCGCTCTCAGAAATAATTAAAAAAATTAAATAAGCGTGTATGAGCAGCATCAGCATGACGGTAGTCCACATGGCTAGTGGAGCAACGCCCCAACGCCCCCAATGGACGCACCGCCGCTGGTCATAGCCCAACCAGTAAGAAGTATTGACACCATTCAAAGCGCATTTTCCTGATATTTGCATGTAATAAATGAAAAATATTAAACATAAAACAATCTTTGCATGTGACTTTAGTATCTGGTGCCACTTTATAGTGTTAATCAACCAGGAAACTGTTCATACAAATTGTCTATACTTGAAAAGATACAGATTGAAAAACAAAATAATTAAATAGGCCTCAGACTCAAAACAGGGCAGTGAAAAATGGAAAGTACTGTCAAACTGATTAATCAACCACTAAAAAGTGTACTGTCATCTTTACAGAAAAATGCAATAAGACATAAGGTTTGTGACGTGTCCTCGCATTCATCTATGTCTATCAAACATCAGGTTCCAGAAGCAGCTGGACTGTGAGGGCAGCTGCAGAGCACAGGCCCTTCGCCAGCACAAATACCCTAGTATTAACCAGTCACCGACCCAGCGGTCACAAATTACTGTGCAAACAAAATATAATTATATGATAAATTGAAAATAGCTGTACAGAATAGAGGAAATATGTATTAGCAAAAACAAAAAAACAAGATTTATGCGAGAGTTTCAGGTTTTGCCAACAGCATTCAAGGCATGGCACGAATACCAGCCAGAAGTACTTCAATTGCCATCGTCCGGATGAGGGTAAACTAATACCATTACATTTGGCAGTGAAGCATGCAGTTTTTTTTAAATAGAGACCATTTAGGCAGCATTTCATTCCCCCTGTTGTAAAAAGCATATCTTCCTTTTTAAACTTATACAAATTATACAAATCCTGCAAAACTACGAGCGAACATTGCATCATAACAGATGTTGTGTCCCAGTAGCATGCCATTCCCTTAAAACATTTCAACAAAGGTGTTCTGAACAAAAACAGAAAAATACTTCTATTTCAAATTAAATCAAATGTATTCACTGCCAAACTTTCCCATGGCGCTTACCTTCCTGAGGGCTTGTTATAGAATGCCAGTGTGAGTGACCCTGATATGTTCCAGGGGAGTTGTCCTGTCAGCACGGCTTCTGTCTCCTCTCTGACTACAGGCCCGAAATAATCCATTCAGACCTGTCTTCGAGTCCAGAGTTGAAGCGCTGGAGATCAAATTGCAGCCTCAATAAAGTCCCGCAGTTAGCAGCACAGGAAACCGGCACCTCCTCGAGGCTGCAAAGTGTCTTTTCAGAAGTAATTACGGCAAACTGCGCACAATCGACATTTGCGCTTCCCGCCTGCTTGCAGCCTCTACCCCACCCCTTCTCAACTCGTCATAGGGCAGGTACCACCCCCTGTGACGAATCTGGAAAGGGTGGGGTAACCATCATCTCCTCTCCCTGACTGACGTGGATTCCCGGTGCTTCAGGGCTTCAACCTGAAGCGCCCGTGCCAAACTTTACCCACACGTCATCAGGGGGTGGAGACTGGAGCTCGAGTCTATGACTTTGCCGAGCTGATGACCTCACAGACCCCAGGGATGTGAGCTCAGCCGCCCGGCAAATACATTAGACTCAGTCTCCAGGGCTCGCCGATAGACAGAAAGTTTAGGAATGCATCGGACTGGCTGGCAGTGTGTCAGCACATCAACTGCCTTGCCCCCAACAAACGTGTGTAATTTTTTTTTATAACAGTCTTGCCTTAAAGAGTATTTTTACTTTAGCAATGCCCGACGCTGGGGGGATGAAAACAAAGGGGGCGGAGCCCCGACGCCCTTAACCAGAAACCGCCGCTGTATGCTAGACCTTTCTTTTAGGCCATGTTTAGGAATGTTACAACAGAATTTATATATCTCTTTATGTCGTGATGGACGCATGTCCTCTTTTTCTAAATGCCATTTTTTCTAAATGCCACTTTTTCTAAATGCCACTTGTGTAAATATGTACGGAACCTGGTTGGACGATCACTTTTCATAAGCAGGTGGTTCCCAGACTAAACTAGGCCCACACATGCAATTCCTCTACACGGCTCTCTTCCACCGATATAGACCGAGTCACTCATACCAGTTCCTCGGCCAATGAACTCTTGTAGTGATGCTAGCATCTAGCGCCAGCACCGCGAGGCGAACCACGCCCCCGGTGTCATTAAAGCTGACAGAACCGGTCTGATCCTCCTTGTGAAACACCAGAGCGTTCGTCTGACGCTTGCAGGTAAGACGTACTCTCAACTCCCCTCCCGTTTCTCTTTGGTTAACTCTGTGCCACTGACCAATTCCTGACGGAATGATCTTAGATGATCTGATAGATCGGTGTGCGCAATGATAATCATGGCACACACAATCCAACTAAACTTAGTTGCCCTGAAGATGGATTGTTATTCACCCTTGCCTTAAAGAAATACGAATGTATTTTTCCAAGCACTAGGCTAGAAGGTTTTTAATATTGTAGCCTTGTTCAGACACGAAGGCTCACTCTCCGATGTCTAGAGCTAACCATGCCCACCCAGTTGTAACAACCATCTCAAGTAAATGCACCCCTCTGTCTACCGGTGCGCACCCTACCTCATGTATCAATACGATTTTCTTTAGACGCTGATACCGACTGTTTAGCGGTAAAGGACCTCGCTATTAGAAGACTGAACACGGATAAGTTTCAAGCTTTTTCCAAGTGAGTTTTTTAATATATTTCTCACATTAAAGAAAACCACCATCCCCTTATGGTTCACTAGTGTAGTGATCATCATCCACAGATACGGCCCAACGCTGCGGCCTCCAACCAAGATCGAACATCCTGAGCCGATATACCCAAGCAGGTAACCCATAAAATCCTCCCCAATAATGGTAGATTATGTAACCCTCATCTAGGTACTGACCCACATTTCTGCTTCCAGGTGCTCATACATCTTAAACCTGTCCTGAGGAAGACCCCAGAATGAGGATGAATTAACCCTTTGTATGCAGGGGTCGAAACGTTGACAACTTTCTACACTTCTACATGCACTATAGGATTGTGAAATAATTCATTATTGTCCTATGTGTAATGTACTAATATGCAAACTTTTGACCGAAAATAGTCTGTAAAGGTTCCACTACATATCAATGAATTGTGTCGTTATCACAACGCCTTTACCCTGTCCCTCACTGACCCAACCACCTCCATCCTACTCAAATTCCCTCTCCTTTTTCTTGCACCTATGAGCACTGTAAATATACTGTATAGAATGCTATCATGTATTTTTAGAAATGTTGAAATTATTTTGAGCAGAAAAAGAATATATTGACACTGATGACTGAATGAATTAAATTCAGCTTCACAACAGAAGGAATCGTTTTTTCTTTGAATTAATACATAGTCTACCTTTAACCTGTATTTATAGTCGAACACTACACCGACCACTTCACATTTGTACTTTGTCTATACAGGCCGCATGTCATCTGGTGGCTGGGGTGAATGATGGCAGTTGTCATTTTAATCACAATCCCTGTGGGAATATTTTTAATTCACTTTTGTAAAAACGTTCCCTATTCCTTACTGTGGATCCCATAAACTCTGCAGGCTACCATTTAGTTACATATATAGGGCGAGGACAAGGTACCCTAATTGATTTTATTGCTTTTTCATGGTATTTTAAACCTCATTCTCTGATTTTTAACATTCATAACATTTATTATAGTGATCACTACCCTATATCCTTAGAGTTGACCACACAATCCTATGAACAGACTGCCGTAGTTAGATCGGGTCCACTATCTTAAGAGGCTGCTTCAGAAGTGGTCCACTATAAATCCTGACTTGGTCCTATCTCAAATTATAACTACTAACTTGACCCACGTATTAGATTGCCTGGAAGACACCATAAACCCTTCAGCCATGGTGACATCATTTGAGTCAATAAAAGAGACAATAAATGTCATATTGACCAAAAAGATAAAGCCTAGTGTAAAGAGCAACAAGAGATGGTTTGATAGTGACTGCACCCTTACCCACAACAAACTAATGAAGGCACTGAAATTAATATCCCGAAATACATTCGAGGTAAAGCAGTCAGTTTTGAATATAGGCAGACGATAGAAAATCGCAAGCAAGAGATTAGACATGAGGCTTGGGAACAACTCTATGTAGCCTGTCAAAGTAGGGACTCCAAACACTTCTGGCAAACCGTCAATCAGGAATATTTTAATGGGAACGATAACAGAAAGATTGCCACGGCAATTATGCCTGAGACCTGGGTCAATAATTGTTCAAACCTTTATAAAATTGGCAGTGATCTTGACTCTTTTAGTAATTTTAACTACGTGGCCCAACATTAGACGAAGTAGACAGGGCCTTAACACAGACTGTGAGGAATAAGGCCTCAGGCCCTGATGGTATTCCCGCGGATTTGTTTTTAGCTAATACTCCCTTGTGGCTCCCCCTGCTTACAAATATTTTGAGTTCTTACGTGGTTATAGGTCCCCCTGATTCTTGGAGATCAGTGACAATAGTTTCCATCTTTAAAAAAGGTGAAAGGGTGGATCCTAAATGCTACCGTCCAATATCCCTGATCGACTGTACATGCAAAATTATGGATAGAGTTATTTTAGAAAGGCTGGAGGATTGGGTATTGGAAACCGGAAATTTTTCTGACATCCAATATGGTTTTAGGAGAGGCCTTGGCACCGTCGAACAGTGCCTCAACCTGCACCTAGTCATAGGTAAATACACCTTAGCCAAGCCTGGATCTCTTTATTTAGGGTTCATGGACTTGACGTCCGCCTTTGACTGGGTGTAGAGAGGGAGGCTCTGGGAGAAGAAGTTGCAGATGGGCATTGAATTGGCCATTGTGCACTTCTTAGCAGCAATGCATCGGGATGTCACATGGCGGGTACGTTATGGAGCATATGGGGAACTCTCCGCTCCAATTCAGATGAACCGTGGGGTACGTCAGTCCTGCGTGCTTGCCCCATTTTTATTCTGTCTGTATATAAATGACCTAGAGAGCCACATTAAAACCGGGAATGTGAATGTTCCCCAGATAGGTGGCAGGTTGTTCCCAGCATTAGTATATGCAGACGATTGTGTCTTAATGTCCAGAACTGGAGTGGGGTTGCAGAAGCTTTTAATTAGTTTAAACAATTTTATGGATGACCTTGGCCGGAAGACAAATGTAGCTAAATCTCACATCATGGTGGTTGGCAAATCCCCTGCAACGCTAAAGACATGTTTCATAAATAATGAGAAATTGCTTTATGTGCCCACTTTCTCTTATCTGGGAATTCTCTTTGAATCAAAAAATACTTGGTCTCATCTGTTAGAGGCAAGGATCAGGGGTTTTAATCAAATCTTGGAGGCAATTTTCAGGTTTACAAAAAAACTAGGCTCCCAACCCATTAAGGTAATGACTGACATTTATAAAGCACATACATGTGCTGTCACCCTGTATGGGGCTGGAGTTTTAGGCTTTTACAGTGTTGAACGTTTGCAGGGAGCTGAGAACATGTTTTTGAAATGCCTGTTGAGTGTTCCTAAATTCACCGCTGCTACTCTTTGTCATAGTGAGCTTGGGGTGATTCCCCTGTCCTTTGATATACACTTGGCTCCCTTGTTATTGTGGGATAACATATGGGTGAAGGAAGCAGCAGTTTTAAATCGCGCTATTATTACAGACTGTTTAAAATTGGAGTGGGTGAGCAAAATCCCATGGATCTCTTATGTCAAGGTACAACTGGAGACTCTGGGATTGATGGATTGTTTTAAGAATCCCAGGAATATTGCCAAGACATCAAGGGCAAATCTGAAAAGGGACTTTTAGCTCACTCATACTTGTTGAGAGACATACAGGAAACAATTAAAAAATGGTTGTTGACCACTCACTTCTAGTCTGTTCTCCAGGCATGGAGTTTTATTTATCCCTTCACCTTAGCCATGCCAAATTGTATTATCTTATTAGGTTCAGGTTTGGAATCTCTCATTTTTGTTGGTTTCATATCCCTGAAATGTATATTCTGATGCCAAATTAGATTTATGCCCCTGCGATTCAGAATCAGTTCAGAGCACATTGCCCTTTATGGTTTTTTGTAGATTGTATACTAATGAAAGACGCGCCTTTTTAACCCCTTCGACGCTCATGACGAGCTGGGCTCGTCATGGCGTAGCCTCCTCGCACGCTCATGACGAGCCCAGCTCGTCACGTAACATGCGTTTCCGCAAAACCCAGCGTACGGGCGGAATTCCGCCCGCACGCATGCGGTTAAAACCATTGTTAAAATTCCTAGATATTAGAAAATGTCTGGCCGCTCTGTGTCATCTTCAGCTTTCAAATGACAAATTCGCTATCCTTTTTTTTTTTTTTTTTTTTTTATAAAACCTTTATTGTTCCACAATACAGTTACAGGCTACGGCCTACAGACCATCACGGTCGGCCAGCAGAGTAGTGGCAGTCAATCAAGTCAATAAGCAAGTCAATGAAGCCCAAAAAATACGTAAACCCGCCTCCCCAAAGATATCCCACAACTCAAGGATGCAGTTGGTACACAAGAACCACAGGATTAGAAAAGGTTTCTTTTGATAAGAAAGATAAGCAGGATCCGACGCCGCACAATTATGCCCATACAAAACAGGAGATAATCATATTACCAGATATACACAGGCAGGACTATGGTAAAGCAGAGTTTAGCACGAGAACAGTTGATCAGGATAAACAATAAACAACACAGCCTGCCCGCCAGAATAGTAGATGCCCACTGCACCCAGAAACATCAGAAAAACAGCAACCCCCGATGTCCAAAAGAGCAGAGCAAAACGAGAAGACAGCAAGTCGGACCCCAGAAAAGAGAGAGAAAGAAAAGAGACAGAAAAACCAAAAACAACATAAACAAAAGGCCATAGGAACAAAAAGGAGAGAGATACAAACAATAACACTACTCCCCCCACCCTGCACCTCTGCTGATGGCTACGGCCCACCCCCCTAGCAGCGTGCCTGTCGCCCAATGTCAAAAAACCCGAAATATAGAAGATGAAAGGAAAGACAATAATCCACATAGATACAAAAGGAAAGGGGGAAAGAAGAAAAAACATTGGAGGGTCCCCAGAACAGGCTCCCGGCCCCCCTCCCCCCCCCCCGCCGCGTAACAACTCAATACGCCAGAAACATTGCAAAGTCTCAGGATGTCTACAATAACAGGATAAAATCACTGCTCGGCCGCTTAACAGATAGAAACATAGCGAAAATCCCCCTGCGTAACACCCCGAAAGAACAGATCATCATCATGCACGAAACCCATACAGCCGAGCCAGCAGCCCATCCCAGTCCATGCGGTGTAGGGCCCCGCCATCAAAGCACCGGAGGAAACCAACACGGCAACCCAAAGGCAGACGAAAATCTCACAGTACACCAGTGTACGTCACACTCGAAGATCATCCATGCCACTCCGTCGATCACATTGTAAGAGCAGAGGTAAGTTCAAACAGAATAGTCAAGGCCCAGTTCAAGGTCTCAAGTTGACGCCAGCCATCCGGAGAGGAGCTGGAAAGGGAGAGCGAGGAACACATGTCCAATGGCATCACCAAAGACACAAAGCATCCACGGGAGTAGGCAGTGCAGCGTCGCACCACTTGGAAGTAACTGGGAATCCTCCGGGCACCAGTCCAGCTCATCCACCACCGAGAAAGCCGATTCCGTACCACACAACAAAGACAATGCGGGAAGTTGTAGAAGGGCCCATACACACAAAGTAGCACCAGGGTAATATCAGCATTCGGGTGCAATCCACAGTATCCGGGGTGTTCCAGGTCGGTCCAGAACAGATGTCGTCCATCGAACACACAGGGGGCAGAGCGTCCCAACCCCTCGATCAGCGATAAAGTCTGCCACCGCCATTGTCAGGCGTGTCCCAACGAACGCCGTCCGAATCAACACCGGTACTGCCAGTCCATGACTCAGTGAGGTGCATAAGAACAGCGCGCCCCCCGCGTCTCATAAAGTATGGCCGCCACGTCCACTTCCCCTCAGACGGCCACAGTTGAGCTCCTCCCCAACATCAGAAAATATCACAGCTGCTTTGTGCATCAAGCGGCCACGAAGGCAGGAAATATAGAATAAAGACGCTTCACGCAGGCATATCTGGGTCCCATCCGGGAAGAAAGAGCAACGTCCAGGCAGCCATAGCGTCAATCAGCCGTCCGATGAGGGTGGGGGGAGGCACAATCGGCAGAGGGGGCAGCGGGGAGCGTGTTTACCTGGTTCCATGAGGCCAGCGCTGGAGGCACACTCACAAGACGGGCCGACCTCCGTGACGGTAGACCGGTACTTCCTGGGTCATCGAGGCCGTTGTTATTGCACTCGCGGGCGGCAGCAGAATCATGCGAGGTCCCGGCTTCCAGCCCCGGGAAGGCCGCAAAATACGAGGGGTCACATCTTCATGCTCAGAGCTCAAAAAAACCCCGGAGTCGGACGCGGCAGCTCAGCCTGCCGTCCGACCTCCGGGAACACCGTCGCAGCGGAGGATAGGCGACGGGAACAGGCGGTGGGGGATGAAAAATTCGCTATCCTAATGGTTTATAAATACATGTCTTCCGCAGTTCGGATAATAAACATTGTTGGAAAATGCCTTCTTATCTTATTTACTTTTCCCTCAGCGATTGTTGGTGAAACTCAATCATGAATTGTGTTGCTGATGCGTGTTATGCTTGTAGTTGTTTCCTTGTTTACGGCATATACATTGGATCTTTGTACTGTATTCTTATTATGAAATGATGCACTCTTTTATGGCTGGTTATAGCCGAATAAAGATTTTATGACTGACTGATGTTGGTGATGGCAGCCACGAGGTCAAGGTTCATTCATCAACTGGGATGGGAACTTGAGAAGTGACACTTCTGTGGCCTGGTTGAAGGTTGAATGTGTTGTAGATTGAGGTGATTTTGTTACTGAAGAAATTCAAGAGCTTGTTGTAAAAATCTTGTGAGGGGGTGATGGTGGAGGCGGCAGGAGCCAGAGCGAAATGTTTGAAATCTTGCTTTGAAAGTATGATCTGCATTTGATTTAGATCCTTACTAATGGAGCGCTCTCAATTGTTGAGGTTGGCTATCTTTTGGTAGCCATGTGACGTGATTAACTGCGGTGTACTGCAAGTGTCCTTTTTCCCTGATGCAATTTAATCTCTACATTCAACCTCTGCTATACATTAACTAATCATTTGGATGCCAAGCATTTTAATATATAGATGCCACACAGATCATGGCTCAAATGAACCAAAAAGCACTGGATCTTTGACCACACTTGAATGATTGTTTGGACAGTGTCCAGTAATGGCCGAACCACAGCTTCCTAAACCTTAACACGTACAAGCCAGAGCTCTTATTTCTAAGTAAATAAACTTTGCCAGAGCAACTGTTTACTGCCTTCTTCAATGGATGACCCACCAATCCCCATGGCAAAGGTCAAATCAATTATTGTGATTCTTCATGAATATTTGTCCTTCAACCCATATATTTCCTCTGTTCCCTATTTGGGATCACAAGAATGGGCGGACTTAATTGCTTCTTATACCCTGGTCACCCCTGTCAAGAACCTCTGTCCACAGCTAAAACCTACAAAAATCAGTGGGCTAATCAGTTTACGGATCATGGGGCAATTCATCCTAACTCAACAACTCGACAAAAGTTTTTCCGCATTGTCTATATCCCCTGGTCCCCCAAGTCAACCTAGGACCCAAACCGGGACTCAAGCATCGAATGTTTCAAACACCTGGGACATTCTTTTAAACACAATGCAACGAACTGTCGATGCCCTTCATTACCAGTTTGACAAAATGGACCTACAGCTGACCTTACTTGATACCTTGGCCCTTTTTGTGGGGCGGATCGACGAAAAACGTGGCCAACTAAATCTTCTAATTGGTAGAGCTCAGCAGGAAGCAAAGCTGATCTGCAGTTGCGGTCCAATCATTGACAAACTATCGTCACTCCCGGAAACAGTATCCACTTTGATAGAAAGCCTGCCAAAGGGGCCTCATAAAGGGGACTCTGACATCAATCCATGCACAATAGCTACTTTCGACTTGCAAAAGGGGACCACACTGTAGCCAATACCACTGACAAAATTGTACCGGCCCCAGTGAGCTACTCGATCAAATGCGCCCCCCCCCCCACTCTCTGAGGATCAAAATCCAATTTTGAATGCTAAGCGTCGCCATCAACAAAGAAGGCACGGTTGAAATAAAAAATCAACCTCAAATCCTCCTGAGGTGTATCCTCTGTTCAGGAGTGAAACCAGGCAGCAGTCTCCTGAACTTGAATCCATTACATCATCCCACACAGGTACAGAACAAACTTCCATTGAGTCCAGTGAAGCCATACATGAGGGGAACCTGGCAGCCACTAAAGAGGTCCTAAAACTGGGGGCTGGCAGGGTCCAGTCCAGCAGCCAAACTGGCACCCAAAGCATCATGGTCTCTAGTAGAGTTAGTAAGGGGAAGGATGCCAGTCCCCCAGACAACCGTCATCAAACGTGCTAAAGGAAGTACCACCAACGCACCTCTCTAACTTGGCATTGGAACCCATGTCCACTATCCGCCCGCCTCAACTACTGGGAGAGGAATCTACGGTTACTGGACTCCCGGTATTTCTGGTCCAACTACATCCCCATCTAGACGACGACTCAAAAGCTCCCATAGTTTTCAATCCCCGACAACTTCTTATCCCTGACGTTGCCACTGGATCCTCACACCAGTCCATCACAAATAATAGAGGAATCCAACTGAGGGGCAAGAATCCAACAGATCAGTCGGTAGATCAAACTAGGAATGCCACCATTATTCTTTTTACCCCAGAATATGAATCAACAGGTTAATTTGACATTTTGAACAGAGGGAACTTACTTCGACTCCTTGGCACCATACCTTCCTTAAACGATCTATGCTCAGCTGACCTCCTCTCAGTCGAATTTATAAAAGCCAACAAAATACAGGATTTGGAAGCTACAAAAGCAACCTGGAGGTCGTCAGAAATTGTAAACAAAATATTGGAGGAACTAACAATCCTTAAAGCATGGGGGATTCAATCTGTCCTACACCACAACACAGGATATCCGTTCCCCCTGCTTGAGAGACCACGTGATGGACCAACCCAGAAAAGCTCCAAGACCACATCAGTGCTTAGGGGAGCCCAGTGACGATCACCACCTAAAACTCAGGTGTTGAACACCCAAAAGAGCACAACGGCTTCTTATTCAGATAACCCAGACTACTTCTGGACTTTCAGAACGATTAATACCCTGAGTCACCCACAATGACACGGCAACCCAACGAGGGCGGGCCTGAACTTGGACACTCCGCTATTGAAACTATGCTTGTGGAACATAAACGGTCAAAACAGCAAGGCTGCAGACACCGAATTTCTCCAATACGCAAAACCATTTGACATTATCCTATTACAGGAAACATGGCTAGAGGAGCCTGCGCAAATAGAAGGATACACTTGTTTTCACTCTCCAGCCATAAGGAAAAGTAAATATGGTCGGCTATCGGGTGGTCTAGCTACCTATATCAAAATCATAAAAATCCATAGCGCTCAGGAATTAACTTCTCACTCTCCAGCTATAAATACTGTAAAGATCAAACTAAACCTCAGTGGGAAAAAAGAAGATGTGCTGCTGACTAATATTTATCCAAAAAAGAAAAAACAGGAGTCGAAATTCTTAATGGACTATCTGCATCAATTAATGACTACATATATCCCCTGCAATTTCATTTTGTCTGGGGGTTTTAAACAATACATCCTAGGCTCTTCCTCAAACAAGGATATTCAAGCCCAGTCTTTCTATTGGAATATCCCAACCCAATCTCTCAGAGGCCAGGAAAAAACTCCCAAGTGGGGGAAAGAATTGTTAGAAGATCTGGAGCACATTGGGCTAATAGTTCTAAATGGAAGATTTGCTGACGGCTCACCACCTGTCGCTTCATTCCACTCAGGCAACGCGACCTTCATAATAGACTATACGCTAGTGTCTCTCCCACTCTTCCATCATATACTAGGCTTCAGCCTAGGAGACAAAGGGGACAGTGACCATTGGCCCCAGGAGGTCTCCATTCTTGCCTCTCCAGGCTTAACTTCCCTCAATCCAACAGGATTACAGGCATGCCACACTATAAATCTCAAAAGAATTAAGTCTTCTGTCGCAAACACAAAGGAGGTTCTTCTGGCAGCAAAGCTACATCTAAACAACCTGAATTATCCCATGGGTAATCCAACTATCTTATGGGAAACTTTTATGGCTGCATTTTCAAATTCATACTCAACTACAGTACGGCACCTCCCGTCTTATGGCCTGACGGCCACAGGGAAGATCTAAAGTGTCCAGAAATTGGCCCTGAAACACCACAAAAAAGCCCTAAACAAATTACTAAAGCTGCTGAGAACATGCTCAGGGGGAAATGGCCCCCTCCAACAGCTTTGTAAGCACAAGGCCGATCTTAAAAAACTTAAGTGGTAGATCAAATATCCAATGAAGACGACTTTTGGGCTAAACTTCACTACAATACCAAAGGAAATAATAATGCCTGATTCTGGTCCACACAAAACACATTTTTTAATCCTAAACATGGTGGACTAACATCACATGTAACAGACAATTCCTGGGAATCCTTCCTAGGTATTCATTTCAACCAACAGGCTGTCGGAACAAATACGCTTCAGGATGTCCAGGTGGCCCATCCGTTGCAAACAGCAAAACCATATGAAGACGCGGCAACTGAAATCAATGCTGTTACGATCAGGGAACAAATTCTTAAGGGGAGGAAAGATGGAGCACCTGGGCCATATGGCATTCCACCAGCTCTCTTTAAATTTGATACGGAATATTGGTCACAATCCTTGACCCCCCCTTCACCTCGGTCAGTCAGTCCAGGTGCCTTCCAGCCTCATGGAAGGGTTCTATCATTTCATCAATATATAAAGCAGGGGATAGAACGCTACCCAAAAATTACCGCCTGATTGCCTTACTGGACAATGAGGCGAAATACTTTGCAGGGCTTCTACTGATACAGCTACACGAATGGGCTACCAAGCACGATATAATTCCGCCCAGACAAACAGGATTTTGCAGAGACGCCGGAACCACAACAAACCTCCTAGCAATATCATTACTTATTGACAAAGCAAAACTGACCAAACCCTTCACTTTTGCTTCGTGGACTTCAAAGCAGCTTTTGACAACGTCAATCGAGCAAATCTTTGGACGAAATTAGCTCTTTAGGGGATTCCTGCACCTCTTTTGAATCTCCTGATCTAATTGCATTCCAACACGTGGGTTCAGGTGAAGCTTGGAAATGGTACTCACCTCTCGAGGCGTATATCAACAACAAAAGGCCTCAAGCAGGGGTGGCACCAACCCTTTTCAACCTATATACAGCCGACCTGCCACCAGCCCTAGAAGCCTGTAACGCGCATGTCCCTAGATTAGGGGGTCGAACCCTGTCTAGCATATCCTATGCATATGATGTGGTCCTGGTCAGTCACACCAAAGTAGGTCTACAACATCTTATCAATACACTGCACGGATATGCCGAGGAGAACCTTCTCGAAGTCAACATTGATAAAACCAAAATACTGTCAATAACCGGGAATAAAAAGTCCCACTCTTGGTTCCTTGGAACAAGGCTAATCGCGAATTGCTCCGAATATAAATACCTTGGCGTCTTAGTTGACAGGGGAGGCCGTTTTTCAAACCATCTTAAGGCCACCAAGAGGAAAGGCATGCTGATTGCGACAACACTTAGACAACTAAAAAACAAACTGATCGGGCCCACCCTTTTGCCATTGCTTTGTGTTGCCCAAGTTAAAATTCAGTCATCAATTACCTATGGCAGCATAGCACTAAGAGGCACTGATGCGAAATTGCTGGACACCATTATTTCAAAAGCGTATAGAGTCCTCTTGAACTTACCATCCTATACTTCACAAGCTTAGATCCGGTTAGAACTAGGACTAATTAAACAACTGCTTGCAAGGCGAGGTTCGTATATTAAGCGTTGGTATAAAATAAAGAATTCACCTGAGAACACACTGAACCACCTGCTTTGGCAAGATTTGCGTAGCAGTTTCACCGCACCGGCAAAAAAATACTTGGAGGAGTCACTGACCACCACAGGACTAAAAGAACTATGGGAAATCTCCCTACCGCACGCACAATTTAAGCGTGCAGTAAATAAGGGCATAAATAGACTTTCTTTTATAGAGGACAAAGCCACCTTTGCCCATAGACGCCACACCTGGATGATTCTGAGCACCTATAAATCACCCGGGTTACAGGCTTACTTCGGACTGGGGTATTCCAGGAAATCAAAAGAAGCCTTCCTAAAACACAGGCTAGGTATCCTACCAGCCATACCCCATTTAAAACCATGGCTGAGAAGGAACTGCGGGACAATATGCAGGTTATGTGGTGCAGGGAAAGAAGATATCGAACATTTGCTATGCTCCTGCAGGAAGTTAAAAGAGGAAAGAGTAGCTCTCTTAAAAACGACGTTTAACGAATACAGTATACGCCCAAGGAGACAAGCAGTCCTTGAATGCAAAAGAAGCCTTCCTAAAACACAGGCTAGGTATCCTACCAGCCATACCCCATTTAAAACCATGGCTGAGAAGGAACTGCGGGACAATATGCAGGTTATGTGGTGCAGGGAAAGAAGATATCGAACATTTGCTATGCTCCTGCAGGAAGTTAAAAGAGGAAAGAGTAGCTCTCTTAAAAACGACGTTTAACGAATACAGTATACGCCCAAGGAGACAAGCAGTCCTTGAATGCTTCGACCCAAGACTCCCGCTACTAAATGGTGTGTTTTTGAAATTAGTTGTGCTCAAACAATCCAACATAGACACTGGCGGCTTTTGAAAAATAAGGAATTATGGACATTTCTTAAACTCTGATTTTATAACCTTTGCACTTTTTTTTATCAAAGTAAGCTCTTTCCTTTTTCTTTTAAATATTTTTATTGATGAAATGTGTATCCAAATGTACTTTTGTAATGGTTTTAATTAATCAGAAACAATAAACATTTTACTTATTTACTCTGTTGCCAGCCCCTGCTTTGGGTTACTGAAGGCACATAGGGAAATTCTACCATTCCTTCCAAGTAATTCTTGCGCTTACGCTCCTGCTTTAGAGAAAGGTTGGTTACTTTTATTCCAGAATTAAGGCTTTCCAGCAGCCTAAACTGCTAGGCCCTGGAATATCCAAAATTATGGGGTAAGACTGGTCTGTAAACTATCGAAAAATTGTCATGTTATGGTTTGAAGGAGTAGGCTTCATTGGCTGTACTTCTGATATTGATACTGAGTAAACTTCAAAGTGTGCGAATGTCAATGGAGTCTTGGCGCTAATGGTCATTCCGCTTTGAGAACTCTAAGTTTTGGAATGAGCCTCAGTTCTCCTTCAGATAAATCAAAGAGGATCTGGTCTTTCAGAAACCAATCAAACCTTTCCTGTTTAAATAACGGAGGCGCTTGTCATTTCCCATACTCTCAATAATGCTTGCTTTTGCACCAACGTTTTAAGTTGTTTTAGTGTCGAATGTTTTTTGAAGCTTGGACTATAGGGGACATCTTGAGTGAGGTGTGCCAGTTCGGAACAATATTAAGAAAGCAAGGCGTGGAAAGTGCTGCTGCGCATTAGCATAGGGAGTAGTGGAGAGGGTGAGAATAGGCATAATTGTGCGTGCAGTTAAATATCAACTTTTGCCTATTAAAAAGATCACATGTATAGTTGAATTGTGTTCACCCATTGGAGACTAAGTAAAATCACCAAAGACATTTTTTGCATAGGGACATTGCACTATTGGCATAGCGGCAATAATAGGAGGAAGCTTTTCTGTAAGGGCGATACTTTTTGTTACGTTTTAACATACACATGTCGGGCATATTTGAGTAGCATACAGTCACCCTGGGTACCTTGCGTGGAACTACTGACAAACGACAGACGTTGGCTTGTTTTGCACATCAATGGTACTTATTTTGTCAACCTCCGAAGGATGAAAGGCTGAGTCGTTCAATGGGGATTTGAACCCTTGTCCATGGCTTTAAATGCAGATCTTTGGGGTGGTGGAACGAGAGGCGGTGGTGACTTTGACTTTCGTTTTTCTACTTATAGTAAAAGGAGCAAGCGCCCTCGAGTTGAGTAATAGTCAAGTGCTGGGTTATATATGAAAGCGTAGCACAACCTTGGCTGAACTCAAGAGAAAATCAACTCCCCTGTGTATTCTCTAACTGAATGCATGAGAAGCTTCGAATTTGAAATGTAAGCCATAATCCAGAGAGGAAATGGAAACATGCCGGATAGCAAAAGAAAAAGGAAACATGTTTGATGTTTTAAGACAAAAACATCAAGATTAGCGTTTTGTCTCCGAAATCACAATGGAATCTCTAGTCGAGGTTTAGTGACATTGGAGCCATCTGGGCATCTGTCATCTGTTGACAAATGCTATATTTCTGCACTGCACATTTCCATTACTCACGGTAACAGTGTTCAGTCCATGGAACCTTTACAAGGCTTGACGTCATTACCGATTTTAAACAAAAGCATGACATTTTCCCATTCCCCATTACATTGTCCTTACTTCTGTGCAAGTTAAGGAACAAATTACTTATCTCACATGTTTTTACTATAAATCTCTCTCTGCGGTTTGGGCCAAAGTTGGAATGTATGACGGGTGCAGAATTAGCCATGATTCTTTGACAACTTGAGAGTTCCGTTGAGAGCAGGATAAAAGGGTTTAAGCGCGACCTTTTTTAGCAAGCTTTACTCTGAGCGTTTGCTTAGAATTCAAAAAAGCCAAACCTGGGTGTTAACCATTTCTTATGCACTCATTCTGGCGAAAGAGTTTGATAAACGTAATATACCCAGTTGTATAACTTTTTAAACACACAGGACTTGGTTCAGTGGTAAACAGATGACACTCAGATACGATCTACATCAAGTATTCCTGTGATGAATCATCTCCAGTGCAAAATATGCCAAGTACCCCGAGTAAAACTGATGTTTAAGAAGTTTGGGCAGCTTAATAAGAATAATAATTGCGGGGGTCAAAGGTAGGCTACATCTGCTGACACTTCCCTTCCCACAGGCACTTGGGCAGAAGTTGAAAACTGCTTCAAAGGTTGAAAACCTGAGTGTCATCTTTGACACATTTATGAGCTTCAGCTAGCAAATAAGCACTGTGGTAGGCAGTTGGTAGCATCTACATGGCTTTAATAATTCCCACTCAAAAAAAGCCTCAAACATAGGTGACCCAGTGCAGCCCAGAGTACTGCAATTGCTTGTATGTTGAGCTCACTGTCAACCAGACTAATCACCTACTGCATGACCAAAATGTGCCTAGGGAAGAGAGAATACATACCACTGCCAGCAAAGCAATTTACTGGCTTTCAGATTGGAATTTACTTTAAGATGGGGTGCTGCCTTTACAAGTGTATAATTTAGCACCGTATTACCTAACTAAAAGCATCCTTACCGATATACCAATGTAACAGCTCTGGAGTAATTCCAAAAAACGAGTTTTAACTCCTGGGTTCAAGCTAAATGCCAAGTTGGAAGAGCTTTAACTGTCCAAGTGCCAGCTTTATGAGCCAGTTATGCATTTCTACAATCTCTCTACCTTCACAAGAGCACTGAAAACACACCTTCTTTAAGAGTAACAAAGAAAGATAACCGCCAAAATACCCCACAGCATATGTAAGTGCCAAGCAGATAGATCTACGGGCTGCAAGGGTTGTGTGATGGGAAGAAAAATTTGAAGGTTTGAAATTTCCTAGAGTCTATGAGTTTGACTGCTGGGTGATAGATAGATATTTCTTTATTCGGTTTTTGTCATTTAAAAAACCATAAAAGCAGTTTCACACATAAAATTACATTTCGCATTTTCCATTTAAAAATTTACGATTCAATGCCCTGTGATATGTACAACTTAAAACAAATTCAAGATATATACATGAAACCTTGTATGATAAGATCATCTTGCTTGTTACATGAATAATCGGATTTGTCAATGCGCATGATTGTACAAGTGTTTTTACAAATTTAATCGATGTCTAAAAATACATTTCAAAAACTTAACAATGTACTTCAATGTTCACTCCTCACTCAAGAACTGAAGGGATAGCAAGGCCGGACGGCATCTTCTGATGCCCATAAGTTTTAATAACGGAATCAGCCAGATCTTTCTATGCCCACTGTAATATTTACAAAAAAAGAAAGTGTGAATGGTTGCCCGAGTAGAAGTCTCATCACACGGACAAAGAGGTAATTCTGAATCCCAGTTATTTCTAGTAGGAAAGGCAACCAGACGGTGTAAAACATTTAGCCTGACTCTGGTCAGAAGGAATCTCTCAAAGATGGTAAAATCATAGGTTAGATAAGGCTGAATTGAGAAAGTAATTTGAACAGCCATACAGTGTTGGACGGATGGTTTAATTGCTTCTTTGGTGATCCATAGTTCTTCTAAGTGTGTGAGAGACAGCACCTGTAGTGCCTTCCTTGATAATGACCGAATAGAGGTTGGTACCAGATAGTGTTTTTCCAATCCTAGGTCATATAAGAAACTTGTTATGTAGGAGAGCCATCCGATTTTATGTGAGTGGTCCAAAACCATACAATCTGAGATGATTTGCTGTGTAAGTTCATTTTTATCTGTCAACCAGATTCGTTGCCAAAGGAGGAGTGGTTGTATTTTGGCCAGATCCGATAAATAACAAATCCCCAGTTCCGTATGACATGAGAAAGTGGATACACTCTTTGGTACCGCTAAAAGAAATCTTAAGAAAGCGTTCTCAGCCACTTGTAAGTTGCTGGTATTTACATACCCCCACACTCCAGCCCCGTACAGAGCTACTGATTGACATTTAGCTCTATAAATCTTTAAAAGTTCTACCGGCGGCCTCTTTCCCAATTTATTTTAGAAATTTACAAGGGCCATGGTGGCTCTCATAAGATGGAATTTTCTGGAATCGATTGCAGTTTCCAATTAAGTTTATGGTCAATGATGATTCCCAAGTATGGGTATTGTACTGTAATTGCCAGTTTCTTTTTATTCAGATATATATCCTTTGACCTTTTTTTCCCTGGTCCTGCTGTCATAACAAAGGTTTTTTTAATGTTTATATGTAGATCCAGCTTCCCCATAAATTGGGAATATCTATCCAACGCCGTCTGGAGTTCTAGGGGGGTGCGGGCCAGTATCACTGCGTCATCCGCGTAGAGTAGAGCTGGAATCAGACGATTTTTTTTTAATGGAAGATCCTGGCTCCCCTTCAACATGGTCATCTCCAAACCATTGGTGTAAAGCGTAAAGAGGAAGGGGGCCAGGACACAACCTTGTCGGACTCCTCGCTCCACTGTAAACGGCGCAGATAACTCGCCATTTGCCCCAAACCTCACCCTAGCTGAGGCATTGGAATATAATTCCCGCAAAAAATGTACCAATGGTAGATCAACCCCCATATCTAGTAGCACAGACTGCTGGGTGTGATAAGAGTATTAAACAAAAAGCAGCGACTGTGCACCTTTACAGGCTTACACAAATTTGAGTTATTCAGAATTTATGAACACATTTTAGGGGACAATGCTTGAACAGGCGTTATGTTGCCACAGGAGTCGCAAATCAGATAAATGAACGGCCCAGCTACAATTTAGTTAAGGATTTAGCTGCACAAAAATACAATGGGTCTATATACATGACTTTTAAAAGATTGGCTTTTGGTGGACAGCTAACATTTTAGTGAAAATTTTACAAGCACCACCTGGGTACCTCTGTATTAGTCTGCAAAGCTTTAGATAATAGGAAAACAAACGTACATCGACATAAGGCCTTCCAGTACGCCTATTTCCAGCCCACTCATGACGCACAGAAGACGATTCTTGGTTTCAAGCTTTTCTTGAGCTTAGTCAAAACTGCTGTTCTTCCTGCAGATCAAACTTCATTGGAATAACAAATGCTAATTGTACGTAAACGTCAAAATCTGAAGCTCTTCATATTCAATACACCTGTTATCACACAGAAGCATCACAGGGCAAGCTAAAGGCACATAAGGCTCTTTTATTTTTAAAGATTGTGGTTGTTTATTCCCTGCAAGGAACAGCAGATAGTGCTGTTACTTGACGGAATAATAATAATACCATACACCTGAGAAAATGGACAGATAGTCCACCCCCCTAAAATGGGGCAATGGGCACAGCGCATAGGGCACGGGACTCGCCCGATCCTGGGGGAGGCCGGCCTTGGGCGGGCAAAACCGGATCCGGCCCCTAACGCCTTCTGGCGCCTCGCGGCACGATCGGCAGGCAGCCGTAAGTGCGTCATTGCTGGGCACCACCGCCGGTGTGGCCAGGTGGGGTATATAGACCCCGTGCCCTTTGGACTTGGCCTTTCCTCACCTGGCCATCCCCACTATCGGGTGACCGCTTGCCGTCACATTCCTTCTGAGCCTCGGGCTCATATCCTATTTCCCGTGCTGTTCCCCAGCTCAACAAGGAAGGACTTCAGCCCCGGACCTCGGAGCTCATTGTTTGGTCCCCGCTGTCGGGTTGACCAGTGGCCGCCACATTCCTTCTGCCGACATCCCTGCACTACGTGCGCTCAGCTCCTTTCGCTTTTGGCTAGCGCCCATCAAGCTGTATTCCGTGCTCCTCTTGCGCTATCAGGGGCAATGATCTCGCCAGGATACTTTGTAGTAGCAGAGCGCGTTATAAAATATTTTATAACATAACATAACATAACATCTCCTTGGGCTGGCAGCTCCGCGGTCCATTACCAGGTCCATGTCTGGTCTTAAGGAGAAGCACCATCATAACCGACTGTCTAGTGAAGTTAGCGAAGACATAAAAATTTGTGAATTGTTATGTTGTGAATTTCTTAAAGCGCGGGCGAATCATCCCCAAGGGGATCTCTCGGCGCTATGGGAGAAAGCACAGAGCGGCAGGGTCATCTAGAACAACCAGGTTTTCAACAGTTTTTTAAAAGTAGGTAAGTCACTGCAGACCCTGATATTTACTGGCAGCTTATTCCAGTATCTCGGAGCTAGGTGGCAGAAAGTTCTGCCACCCTTTCTAGCTCTGTGTATTCTCTGAGTACACAGAAGGTAGGCATTACTGGATCTTAGCTGTCACGCTGGCTGATACCACCTGAGTTTGTTACTAAGATAAACAGGTCCCTTACCCTGAAGAGATTTGAACGATACACATAGCATCTTAAAGACGGCTCGTTTTCTTACCGGAAGCCAGTGCAATTGGTTCAGCAACGCGGCCGATGGAGTTTGCGACGGCCTATTTATGGCAAGGCGGGCAGCGGTGTTCTGCACCACCTGCAGACGTGTCAGAAGGTCCTCACAGATACCCACCAAAAGCGCGTTGCCGTAGTCCAGTCGGCTCACCAGGAGAGACTGGATTAGGGTCTTCCTTGCTGCTAACGGGATCCAGGGAAAGATTTTCCTGAGCATCCTCATTGTGCCGAAGCACGTACCGGAGACTATCTTAACCTGTTCTTCCATGGATAATTCATCATCCATCCATACGCCCAGATTCTTCGCCCACTTCCTGGGTGGCGGAGGTTCACCCAACTCTGGTGGCCACCACTCAGCGGACCAGATTGTGTCGGCCTTTCCAAAAAGGAGAATTTCGGTTTTTGAGGAGTTAAGTTGTAAAAAATTTCTCCTCATCCAGACAGCAATACTAGACATACAGCTTCTGAATTTCCGTTGAGTTGATATAATATCATCCTCAATGGGGACGATTAGCTGTGTGTCGTCCGCATAGGAGATGGTCCCAAACCCTTCTGTTGATATCCGCCAGGGGTGATACATAGACGTTAAACAGCGTGGGGCTCAATACTGAGCCCTGCGGAATACCCCTATCCAAACCACTAGTCTGTGATACGAATGATCCCAACTGGATACTCTGTGTACGTCCCGATAAAAAGCTCTGAATCCACTCCAGAGCTCTACCACTCACTCCAATCCCCCCTCAATCTGTCTAGCAGCAGTCGTGAGAGATGGTATCAAATGCCGCAGACAGATCAAGGAGGACGAGGATCACCGGACTCCCTCCGTCTAGTGTCATCCTGATGGTATCCGTTACCTCGAGCAATGCAGCCTCAGTACTGTGGGATGCATGAAATCCCGACTGGGAGGGATCCAGGAGGTGGTTATGTTCCAGGTACTGGGGCAGTTGTGTGTTCACTAGAGTCTCCAGGACCTTCGCACAACAGGGGAGAAGTGATATTGGCCTATAGTTCTGCAATCGGAGGGGTCCGCCAACGCCTTCTTTAGGAGATGTTATATGTTTTGGATAGTGCGTCTGCTAGAATTGGGCTAAGAAGTGCCATTACTGCTGGTGGCGCTGGGTCAGATGGGGAACCCGACTTTACATGGCTTAATAGGCCTCCCATTTTGGGCCCGGTCCACTTGGCGGGCCTTCTTGCAGCAATTGAATGGCACTGTGTTGTGGCCCTCTCAACTGATTTCTAGTACGGAGTTGGGCCTTTCCACTGATGCTGCTGGCAGCATTGGCTTTGGGGCAATTTTGGGCTCCAATTGGTGCAGGGGTGAGTGGCCCAGGGCATGGCACGACTGGGGCACCACAAACAATGTTTCCTTTCTGGAGCTCTTTCCTATCATAGTGGCTGTAACAATCTGGAGGGAGGCCCTCAGGAATAGGAGCGTCATTTTTTGGTCAGATAATGTGGCAGTAGTTGAGGCGATTAATAGACAGGGGGTGCTACGGTTATTGAAGCATTTGATTTTACTGTGTCTGAAAGCCAACATCTCCTTCCGGGACAAGCATATACCTGGCATTCATAACAATGCTGCTGATGCCTTATCTCGTTCCAAACTACAGGAATTTTGTTGTTTTCACGTGCAGGCTGCAGTGGAGATGACAGAGTTCCCTTCATATCTGTGGAGGATTGGAGTCCCGCCTTATCGGATTTAGTATCAGCTCCACTGGCAAAGCGCACCAGGGTGTCTTACGAGAAGTGTTTCACACACTATAGGTCTTTCTGACAAGTGCAGGAGGTCCCCCTCGGTTTTGACCAGGGCACAATATATGTCTGTTTTTAGGTGAATTGAGACAGCCGGGCAAGACTGTATCCTGAGCTCGGGCCCACTTGTCGGCCATTCGTTTTTTTGCAAGAATTCTAGGTGCAGTTGCCTCGTAGTCAACTTTCCTCATCCAAAAGGCATTGGCAGGGTGTGCTAGGATAGAGGGTGGAACGAGGCATCCTCTTAACGCACAATTGCTAAGTCGCCCGTTAACTGTCCTCCATAAAACCTGTGCGTCCCCTTATGAAACTACATTCTTCGCCGCAGCATTCACTGTGGCCTTTTATGGCTCATTCCGCGTTGGCGAAATAGGGGGCTCTGCACATAATGGTTTTGCAGGGGGTCTTCAATGGTCTGACGTGCAGTTGGAAACTGACTCCTTGACCCTAGCGTTGAGAAGGTCCAAAGCTGATCAGGAAGGGAGCACTGATAAAGCTCATGGCAGCCCCAGGGTCGCACATTTGCCCTATTGCACAGATGGGGTCCTATTTGGCAATTCGCCCCTGCATAGAATCTTCGGCCCTGTTCCTCCACTTGAAAGGGGACGCCCTTTCCAGATACCAATTCACGGCAGTGGTGTCCGCTGCCCTGAGTGAGACTGGTATTGATCCAAAGGATTACTCGCCCCACTCTTTTAGAATAGGTGCTGCAACGGAGGCAGCTGGAGCGGGATTGTCAGTTGTTGAGGTAAAAAGATTGGGTCGTTTGTCCTCCAAACCTTATAAACGTTATATTCGCCTTGACTTGCAATGAGAACTAGTGCCTGGGAATTTTGGGCCCGGTCCATGCATATTCATATGTTTTTTGTATTTCCCTCTTTTTAGTAGGATGCCATCCTTGGTCGTGTGTGTGCTTGGTCACTCCTTTGTTCGCCGGGCAGCCTTCAGGTTGCAACTGCTCCGTGGACCGAAGCCTTTTGCCCTGCGTGACGTGGCATTCCGATGGTATGGGATCGGTGGTAGAGCCTTTCCTGAGGCCGCCATTGCATGGTCACACATGATGCTGCGTCGGAATTGGGGGAAGGACATAAAGTCCAGGACATTGACTGTGTCAGTGAGACGTTTGAACACTGAGATGTCAAGGTTGTGTCCTCAGGGGTGGGGAAATGTTCCACGAGGATGGTGTTTATCTTTCGGATGCTGGAACAGATGTCTTCATCAGGGACATTTGGGCATTTGCTTAGGGGATGTTTTGTGGTAGGGTGGGCGAAGGACCTGGAGCCCCTGGTCGCCTTCGTGGCGGGGTCTAGATTACATAAGTCACCCCCCACCAGTTAGCGGGGTGATGGTCCTCCGGGAGCAGTCCCCCTCCCCCTCAGGACAGTACTAGGGGGAGGTCAGGCAGTCCTGGGCCAACCGGAGGATGTACACCAGCTTGCAGGCTAGGGCGCACAGTTAGATCTCAGGGGGTCGGCACGGGGTGCCCTGCTCCTGCCCACCTTTTCCACAGCCCCCAGGGACCTTGGTGTTCGAGGGCAGTGCCCATTGTAAGGACAAGTGTACAGAGGGCATGGGACCGCCCCCTCCTGGATGCAGGTGGTTGCACCTTGTGTGGCCCGATGGTGTTCAGGATTGCGAGGTGCCCCTTGGGGAAAAGTCTGGATACTTCTATTAAATTTTCACAGGAATTTATTGTGGTAATGGTTTGATCTCTTGATTTGACACTTGTTTTACAATTGATTTACTTTTAATATTTTATGATTTCTATGCATGTTTCTTGTATTGAATTTTTAATCAGACTTGCAGAAACTGCGCTATTTTAATGTAGAAATAAAATGATCCACAAACTAAGATTACCGTGTGTCCTGTTGGTAACTCGTTTGGGTGGTGTTTATGTCTGGTTATATCGGGGGCTCCGGGTCCTATGTAAATTTCACGTCTTGAGCATTGTGTCCATTTCTGATTTAATTTCTGATAAAAAGTATGAATGTGTGGGTATTTAAGTAGGGCAAATGCAGCCAAAGAGCAATGAGATGGGGGGGCATATTCGTAAGAGAGCAGGATGCATTTGTGAGAGTGGGGCACATGAGTAGCAGGCATCCCAGAAAGCCCGTGTCTTGCAATACAGTGTTGTGGTAACAGGCTGAAGGAAAGTTGGTGTCTTCACTTTTCCCTCATGTCCCATGTTAAAGTAAGCTGATGCTAGTTTCACCAGTGTGCATACTTGTGCCCGCTGTCACCGACTGCTCAACCAATTGGTAAGGCTTCCTAAACCAAGCAAATAAACATAATTTACTTATTTTTGAGGCCTCGCCTTCCACAAAGCTTTAAGCTGTTAAGTAGCAAATTAACTTTTGTGGGCTAAACCTAGAGCAAACAGTAGGCTCATAGCCTGCCCACTGCTTCCACTGTCTGGCTTTGTGGTCACTCTAATGCCTTTTATCCTATGGCTTTCCTTCCTCTTCCTTCATCTTGTATTTGTCCCTCCCTTGGAGCATAACCGCTTTACCAACTTTTTGATTAGCTGACCTGTAACCTTCCACTTCTTACTTTTAAGACACTTTTTTTAGGTTTTGCCTGGCGAAAAGATGCGCTCTGCGCATCTTTTTCGCGCAGGCGAAAACCTGATGAGAACTGTAGTGGGGTTTGGGTCGGCCCTCGTCATTCATTGGCTGGCTCCATAAATGGAGCCTAGCCATTGGACGAGGGGCCTGTCCGTCAATGCCGGACCAGATTCGGGGGCGTTCCCGAGATTCTTTGGCTTTTGCCGACGTCACGCTACGTCAGCCGAAAGCCGATTCTCGGGAACGCCCCCGAATCTGGGTCTGCATTGAGCCTACACCCACCTTCCTGCCGAAGGAAGCAGCCGTCCGTCTACAGCAAGGGCCGCGCTGGGATTGGCCCAGCCGGCCGAGCCTCCGCCGTGTCATCGGGAGGAGGAGTGGCTTTATTTTGAAGTGGTTCCGACGGTATGTATGCTGCTGTGTTTTTTTTTTTGAGGTAAGCCATCTGCTTTATTTTGCTAATGTAATGTTTCTCCCTCTCTTTTCCAGGTCCAGCATGGCCCGTGTCTTCTACCTGCAGCTGTGTGCACCGCTGTGCAGGAAGTGGTTCCGACAGTATGTATGCTGCTGTGTTTTTATCTTTGAGGTAAGCCATCTGCTTTATTTTGCTAATGTAATTTTTTTCCCTCTCTTTTCCAGGTCCAGCATGGCCCGTGTCTTCTACCTGCAGCTGTGTGCTCCGCTGTGCAGGAAGTGGTTCCGACGGTATGTATGCTGCTGTGTTTTTATCTTTGAGGTAAGCCATCTGCTTTATTTTGCTAATGTAATGTTTCTCCCTCTCTTTTCCAGGTCCAGCATGGCCCGTGTCTTCTACCTGCAGCTGTGTGCTCCGCTGTGCAGGAAGTGGTTCCGACAGTATGTATGCTGCTGTGTTTTTATCTTTGAGGTAAGCCATCTGCTTTATTTTGCTAATGTAATGTTTCTCCCTCTCTTTTCCAGGTCCAGCATGGCCCGTGTCTTCTACCTGCAGCTGTGTGCTCCGCTGTGCAGGAAGTGGTTCCGACGGTATGTATGCTGCTGTGTTTTTATCTTTGAGGTAAGCCATCTGCTTTATTTTGCTAATGTAATGTTTCTTCCTCTCTTTTACAGGTCCAGCATGGCCCGTGTCTTCTACCTGCAGCTGTGTGCACCGCTGTGCAGGAAGTGGTTCCGACGGTATGTATGCTGCTGTGTTTTTATCTTTGAGGTAAGCCATCTGCTTTATTTTGCTAATGTAATGTTTCTCCCTCTCTTTTCCAGGTCCAGCATGGCCCGTGTCTTCTACCTGCAGCTGTGTGCACCGCTGTGCAGGAAGTGGTTCCGACGGTATGTATGCTGCTTTGTTTTTATCTTTGAGGTAAGCCATCTGCTTTATTTTGCTAATGTAATGTTTCTTCCTCTCTTTTCCAGGTCCAGCATGGCCCGTGTCTTCTACCTGCAGCTGTGTGCACCGCTGTGCAGGAAGTGGTTCCGACGGTATGTATGCTGCTTTGTTTTTATCTTTGAGGTAAGCCATCTGCTTTATTTTGCTAATGTAATGTTTCTTCCTCTCTTTTACAGGTCCAGCATGGCCCGTGTCTTCTACCTGCAGCTGTGTGCACCGCTGTGCAGGAAGTGGTTCCGACGGTATGCATGCTGCTGTCTTTTATCTTTGAGGTAAGCCATCTGCTTTATTTTGCTAATGTAATGTTTCTCCCTCTCTTTTCCAGGTCCAGCATGGCCCGTGTCTTCTACCTGCAGCTGTGTGCACCGCTGTGCAGGAAGTGGTTCCGACGGTATGTATGCTGCTGTGTTTTTATCTTTGAGGTAAGCCATCTGCTTTATTTTGCTAATGTAATGTTTCTTCCTCTCTTTTACAGGTCCAGCATGGCCCGTGTCTTCTACCTGCAGCTGTGTGCACCGCTGTGCAGGAAGTGGTTCCGACGGTATGCATGCTGCTGTCTTTTATCTTTGAGGTAAGCCATCTGCTTTATTTTGCTAATGTAATGTTTCTCCCTCTCTTTTCCAGGTCCAGCATGGCCCGTGTCTTCTACCTGCAGCTGTGTGCTCCGCTGTGCAGGAAGTGGTTCCGACAGTATGTATGCTGCTGTGTTTTTATCTTTGAGGTAAGCCATCTGCTTTATTTTGCTAATGTAATGTTTCTCCCTCTCTTTTCCAGGTCCAGCATGGCCCGTGTCTTCTACCTGCAGCTGTGTGCTCCGCTGTGCAGGAAGTGGTTCCGACGGTATGTATGCTGCTGTGTTTTTATCTTTGAGGTAAGCCATCTGCTTTATTTTGCTAATGTAATGTTTCTTCCTCTCTTTTACAGGTCCAGCATGGCCCGTGTCTTCTACCTGCAGCTGAGTGCACCGCTGTGCAGGAAGTGGTTCCGACGGTATGTATGCTGCTGTGTTTTTATCTTTGAGGTAAGCCATCTGCTTTATTTTGCTAATGTAATGTTTCTCCCTCTCTTTTCCAGGTCCAGCATGGCCCGTGTCTTCTACCTGCAGCTGTGTGCACCGCTGTGCAGGAAGTGGTTCAGACGGTATGTATGCTGCTTTGTTATTATCTTTGAGGTAAGCCATCTGCTTTATTTTGCTAATGTAATGTTTCTTCCTCTCTTTTCCAGGTCCAGCATGGCCCGTGTCTTCTACCTGCAGCTGTGTGCACCGCTGTGCAGGAAGTGGTTCCGACGGTATGTATGCTGCTGTGTTTTTATCTTTGAGGTAAGCCATCTGCTTTATTTTGCTAATGTAATGTTTCTCCCTCTCTTTTCCAGGTCCAGCATGCCCGTGTCTTCTACCTGCAGCTGTGTGCACCGCTGTGCAGGAAGTGGTTCCGACGGTATGTATGCTGCTTTGTTTTTATCTTTGAGGTAAGCCATCTGCTTTATTTTGCTAATGTAATGTTTCTTCCTCTCTTTTACAGGTCCAGCATGGCCCGTGTCTTCTACCTGCAGCTGTGTGCACCGCTGTGCAGGAAGTGGTTCCGACGGTATGCATGCTGCTGTCTTTTATCTTTGAGGTAAGCCATCTGCTTTATTTTGCTAATGTAATGTTTCTCCCTCTCTTTTCCAGGTCCAGCATGGCCCGTGTCTTCTACCTGCAGCTGTGTGCACCGCTGTGCAGGAAGTGGTTCCGACGGTATGTATGCTGCTGTGTTTTTATCTTTGAGGTAAGCCATCTGCTTTATTTTGCTAATGTAATTTTTTTCCCTCTCTTTTCCAGGTCCAGCATGGCCCGTGTCTTCTACCTGCAGCTGTGTGCACCGCTGTGCAGGAAGTGGTTCCGACGGTATGTATGCTGCTGTGTTTTTATCTTTGAGGTAAACCATCTGCTTTATTTTGCTAATGTAATGTTTCTCCCTCTCTTTTCCAGGTCCAGCATGGCCCGTGTCTTCTACCTGCAGCTGTGTGCTCCGCTGTGCAGGAAGTGGTTCCGACAGTATGTATGCTGCTGTGTTTTTATCTTTGAGGTAAGCCATCTGCTTTATTTTGCTAATGTAATGTTTCTCCCTCTCTTTTCCAGGTCCAGCATGGCCCGTGTCTTCTACCTGCAGCTGTGTGCTCCGCTGTGCAGGAAGTGGTTCCGACGGTATGTATGCTGCTGTGTTTTTATCTTTGAGGTAAGCCATCTGCTTTATTTTGCTAATGTAATGTTTCTTCCTCTCTTTTACAGGTCCAGCATGGCCCGTGTCTTCTACCTGCAGCTGTGTGCACCGCTGTGCAGGAAGTGGTTCCGACGGTATGTATGCTGCTGTGTTTTTATCTTTGAGGTAAGCCATCTGCTTTATTTTGCTAATGTAATTTTTTCCCCTCTCTTTTCCAGGTCCAGCATGGCCCATGTCTTCTACCTGCAGCTGTGTGCTCCGCTGTGCAGGAAGTGGTTCCGACGGTATGTATGCTGCTGTGTTTTTATCTTTGAGGTAAGCCATCTGCTTTATTTTGCTAATGTAATGTTTCTTCCTCTCTTTTACAGGTCCAGCATTGCCCGTGTCTTCTACCTGCAGCTGTGTGGGGGCTTGCAGTGTGTGTGGGGGCTTGCAGTGTGTTGGGGGGCTTGCAGTGTGTTGGGGGGCTCGCAGTGTGTGGGGGGGCTCGCAGTGTGTTGGGGGCTCGCAGTGTGTTGGGGGGTTCGCAGTGTGTGGGGGGCTCGTAGTGTGTGGGGGGCTTGCAGTGTGTGTGGGGGGCTTGCAGTGTGTGGGGGGGCTCGCAGTGTGGTGGGGGGCTCGCAGTGTGTGGGGGGGCTCACAGTGTGTGGGGGGGCTCGCAGTGTGTGGGGGGGCTCGCAGTTTGTAGGGAGGCTGTGTGGGTGTGTGGGGGGCTTTGTGTGGCTGTGTGTGTGGGGGGCTCTGTGTGGGTGTGTGTGTGGGGGGGTCTGTGTGGGTGTGTGTGTGGGGAGGCCTCTGAGTGTGTGTTGGGGTGGCTCTCTGTGGGTGTTTGTGTGTGTCATTTGCGAGAGATAAAGCTTGTGGCATTGTAAATGACAATGCCATTTATTTATGTTGAAAAAAACATAAATAAAAATATTGTCAAGAGCAATGCCAGTAGCTCAAACTTTAACAAAGGCAAAACCATTGCATTGTAAATGCTTGTTCCTTTTTGTTAAGCACTCCACAAGAGTGCATGTGTTTTTCCAACTCTCTCCATCGTTTCCTTCTCCCCCGCAAAATACCCAAACTGTGCAACACGCTGCTGGCCAAAAGCTCCCTGCCCACATGTTTTGTGTTGCTCGCTTCCTTGTGTGCGGCTTTTCCCCACCTTTATTTTTATCTTATTAAACAGAATCCCTCTGACTAATCCCTGTTGCTCCTCCCGCCACTCCGTTGCACGCCTACCAATGGCAGTCTTACTTTTTTTACATTTCTTGTAGGGCCTGACAGGTCCTATTTGCGACTAGAACCCTCCGCTTACTCAACTGCACTTTTTTGTAAGTTTACTTGGCAAAGTGGAGTCTGACATCTTGGATCGGTAATACACCAAGCATTTGCAATGCAATAGGTCTTGCATTAGGAAAGTTTGAGCTATTGGTATTGTAAATGACAATTTTTTTATTTATGTGTTGGTTTTGAAAATAGCTAAATTAATAGCTTTGTCATTTACAATGCCAATAGTTATAACTTTCGCAAATGTGACACCTATAGCATTTGTAATGCAATATGTGTTGTATTTACGTGACTTAGATGTATTGCTATTACAAATAACAATGGCTTTGAATTTTTTTGATAATTAATACTTAAATAAAAGTTATTTTAATTTATAATGGCAATAGCTTAAGCTTTTGTAAATAACTTTTGTGAAGATTATGTTCAGTTTATTTTATTGTGACGAAAATCCAAGAACAGAAGTGAAATATTAACATCTTTTTGTGGCATTTGTAATAAAGCTTGAAACATTGAGAGAACATATTTGAACCAGTTGTTGTTGAATGGTTGCACAGATTGATGCTGTGGTGGCTCTGAGTGATGTTGTGGTGGTGCGGAGTGACGCTGTGGTGATGTGATAGATAGAGTGAGTGCGATAGATAGATAGAGTGAGTGCGATAGATAGATAGAGTGAGTGCGATAGATGGACTCCAGGGAGGGCGATAGATAGATAGAGGGCGATAGATAGATGGATGGATAGATAGATAGATAGATAGATAGATAGATAGATAGATAGATAGATAGATAGATAGATAGATAGATAGATAGATAGATAGATAGATAGATAGATAGATAGATAGATAGACAGATAGATAGACAGAGTGTTGGCGATAGATAGAGTGAGTGCGAGAGATAGATAGAGTTCGTGCGATAGATAGAGTGAGGGCGATAGATAGATAGAGGGAGGGCGATAGATAGATAGAGGGCGATAGATAGATAGGCAGATAGATAGATAGATAGGTAAACAGAGTGATGGCGATAGATAGAGTGAGTGCGATAGATAGACAGATAGAGTGAGGGCGATAGACAGATAGAGTGAGGGCGATAGACAGATAGAGTGAGGGCGATAGATAGAGTGAGGGCTATAGATAGAGTGAGTGCGATAGATAGAGTGAGGGCGATAGATAGATAGAAGGCGATAGATAGAGTGAGGGCGATAGATAGATAGAGTGAGGTCGATAGACAGAAAGAGTGAGGGCGATAGACAGATAGAGGGAGGGCGATAGATAGATAGAGGGTGATAGATAGCTAGAGTGAGGGCGACAGATAGAGTGAGGGCGATAGATAGAGTGAGGGTGATAGAGGGCGATAGATAGTGTGAGAGCGATAGATAGATAGATAGATAGATAGATAGATAGATAGATAGATAGATAGATAGATAGATAGATAGACAGATAGATAGATAGATAGATAGATAGATAGATAGATAGATAGATAGATAGATAGATAGATAGATAGATAGATAGATAGATAGATAGATAGATAGATAGAGTGAGGGGGATAGATAGATAGAGGGCGATAGACAGATAGAGTGAGGGGGATAGATAGATAGAGTGAGGGCGATAGATAGATAGAGGGCAATAGATAGATGGATGGATGGATAGATAGATAGATAGATAGATAGATAGATAGATAGATAGATAGATAGATAGATAGATAGATAGATAGATAGATAGATAGATAGATAGATAGATAGATAGATAGATAGATAGAGTGCAGGCGATAAATAGAGTGAGGGCGATAGAGTGAGGGTGATAGATAGATTGAGGGCGATAGATAGCGTGAGGGCGATAGATAGAGTGAGGGCGATAGATAGAGTGAAGGCAATAGATAGATAGATAGATAGATAGATAGATAGATAGATAGATAGATAGATAGATAGATAGATAGATAGATAGATAGATAGATAGATAGATAGATAGATAGATAGATAGATAGATAGATAGATAGATAGACAGACAGACTGAGGGCGATAGATAGAGTGCGGGCGATAGATAGATAGAGTGAGGGCGATAGATAGAGTGAGGGCGATAGATAGAGTGAGGGCGATATGTAGAGAGATAGAGTGAGTGCAATAGATAGATAGATAGATAGATAGATAGATGGTTGTGTGTGTGGTTGTGTGTGTAGCTGTGTGTGGTTGTGTGTGTGGTTGTTTGTGTGGTTGTGTGTGGTTGTGTGTGTGTGGTTGTGTGTGCGTGTATGAGGTTGTGAGTGGTTGTGTGTATGTGGTTTTGTGTTGTGTGTGTGTGGCTCTGTGTGTGGTTGTGTGTGTGGTTGTGTGTGTGGTTGTGTGTGTGTGTGTGGTTGTGTGTGTGTGGTTGTGTGTGTGTGGTTATGTGTGTGTGTGGTTGTGTGTGTGTGGTTGTGTGTGTGGTTATGTGTGTGTGGTTGTGTGTGTGGTTATGTGTGTGTGTGGTTGTGTGTGTGTGTACTGTTACATCACTGCTCTTTATCTGATGCTGTGTTGGCCCAGAACTGACTAGTGTTTATCACGCGCAAGGATCACTTATAAAGCAGCTCGGTAATTGCTTGGCTGGGTTAAGCGTGCAAGCCAGCCAATTACAAAGCCAATCGTTTCAGCACAGGCAGCACATACTGCACGACAATGGGATAATAGTACTGATAGACTACTCATGGTATCATCAGCAACTGTATAGTTTACGCAGGCAGCAGTGAGCTGCCAAATAACACTAACGGAGCGGGTACAGGCATTACTGGGAGGCGCTGAGAGACAGTCAACCTTTAATTAATTTTTATTGTGTAACATTCTTAAGGCATTACACTGATACAGCAAAAATCAGCAAAGTTAGTCTGGCACAAGATGCATGTGGCTCTTGTTTAAATGTTAGCCATAAACCACACTGTGTGCCCTGGGGAGGTTGGCAGTCTAGTTCTAGTCTGGAAGAGGAACTTCCAGGAAGGGGATGAAATAGGAAGTGGGTACGGGGCAGTAAAAGGCAAAGTTAGAGCAGCCGAGGCAGGACGGCAGAAATTAAGGCAGATGCTACAGTGAAGCATTGTGACGTTTCTATAAAGAAGAGAGTTAACACATTGCAGGGCTGTTTTCCGCCTGAAATTGCAGCTGCTTTAATAGAAGTCAATTGGGAAAATACGACCCCCCCCCATGTTTTTCCCCAAAACCTCCTTGTTTCCTGTTCTAACATGTTGACATGTATGCAATTAGGAAGGCAGGGTAGGACTCCCCGCACCAGTCTACTTGCATTAGCCATAAAGTGCTTGGTTGATTGTTGTTGAATAGGGCATGATGTTTCTACGCTGATCGTGGGCGGGGTTACTGGTACATTACAGGCGCATTAAGACCTCTCAAGTGTCACAGATCCGCGCAAAAAGTTTGTATATTTTTTTGGGCATTCTGGTATCTGGTAAGTTTCGATATTATATAGACTAAATAGGCCTGCACATCTCAGCATGTGAAGAAAGAACTGACCCCGACGAGCTAGAAACTGACCTTGATGAGTTTACTCACGCATGAACCTTGGAAATGTTAAAGCCCTGCTCTTTAACAGTGGGATTCTTTCCACGGTGTGTATGGCAACGTGCGACAAACACCATCAGCACATTAATACGCTTTGAGGCCTTGGCAAACGGTAGGTAAGAGCTATAGTAACGCATAGGTGAGCGTGCGTTCCGCTATACCCCCGCTCAAACAGAACTTTAAATGGCGAGCCTGTCATTGAGGGCTTTTTAAGCAAAGATAGGATTTGCTCCGTCTGTAGTAACTATTATGAATCACTTCGCAACCGAACGTTGACACTTGTTTATTAGTGAACGAGGTCCTTTTGCACACTGTTTTGAAACATAACAAGCAGTGAAAGTGCTCCCACAACGAGAGGCCAACAATTGTGTGAATTGCATCCTGGGGATACCAGAATGTGAGCTGGCGGGCGCGGGTGAAGAGGACAGTGTCAGAGGCCTGACCTTCGCCCGCGGACTGATAGCGGCACAGAGTGGGGCCACGTCACTGCAAAATCATAGGGAACAGCGAGGAGAGACACCCCTGAATAATCCCACTATTGAGGGGGAGGCCTGTGTTACTGTGGCAGCCCCAGCCATTGAATTCAGTGCTGGGCTGCCCTGTTGCTACTGCAACGTTCATTGCGATGTTCACGTCATTACAGAGGCCCAGCGGGCTAGTGGCATGGGGGCTGTGCTTTTGCTGTGTTTCTGTGAGCCTATGGAGGTGCAAGGTGGGGTCTGCTAGTGCCCCCAAGCTGCAGTGCTTGTATCTGTGTGGCCCCCCCTCAAACAAGCTCTCAGCATTGCTGTGGCGGGGGCGGGGAATGCATTCCTTTGAAGTTTGATGGGGGAGGCGGGGGAGCGGCTTCCTTTGAAGTCTGATGCCGAGGCTCAGACAAATGGCATGGTGTGCGATGTGGCAGGCGATGTGCACGCGCCTGGCTCACATGAACTGTACCCGATCCGCAGAAGTTTGGGGAGACTTTTGAAAGCCTTACGATAATCTCGCCAAACAAGCATTGCTAAAGCAATGCTTTCAGCGAGACCTAAAAATAAAGTGGTGGTGCATGCTCACACATACGTCATCAAGCATGCTTGTGCCTATTGAATGGCATGGGTGCCAGTAAAGTCAAGATGCATTTGCACTGTGCGCTGGTCACGTCAAGACCCATTTTTTTATACCTCTTTTTTTTTTTTTTTTTTGATGCACCCAGCAACGCCAAAAACTATTGGCAAAGCCAATACATCCCGAACGTGGAACCTATTATCTTTTAAAATGTTCTTTTTAAGCATGACACTGATTTAAGTTTGGATGAAGTGCTAATGTATTGGAGTCATGCACAAAATAAATTGAAGGATATATAGCTATCAACTAACTGTGCTCTTTTAACCTCACAGTTCGGGAAACAACCTTTACAACGCAACTTTTACAACGCACTACCATTACAATGAAACTTTTACAATGCAACATCCATTACATCAAATGCCATTACAACGCAACCATTACAACCCATGACAGTACAATGCATACCACTACAACGCCTGTCATTACAACGCAGTCAATACAACGCATGCCATTACAACGCATACCATCACAACGCATAGTACCCTTACACTATTCAACACTTACCCTACTGTTGCACCCCCTGGAGTTAGAATAGTAATTTTTCCCCCCTACACTATCCAACACTTACCCTACTGTTGCACCCCCCTGGAGTTAGAATAGTAATTTTTACTCGTACACTATCCAACACTTACCCTATTGTTGCACCCCCCTGGAGTTGGAATAGTAATTTTTCCCCTACACTATCCAATACTTACCATACATGCAATATAATGTTATACGTTGTAATGGTATGCGTTGTAAGGGTAGTATGAGTTGTAATGGAATGCGTTGTAAAGGTAGTTTTTAAAAATTCGTTATAATGAAATGCGTTGTAATGGATGTTGCGTTGTAAAAAATACGTTGTGAAGTATGCGTTGTAAAAGTATGCATTGTAACTTCATACATCCAACAGTTCTGAGCGACAAACCTGGCATATCACTTAAAACATGCTTGTGAAATACATTTGCTTTCAGGCGCGGTGCGTCCATAGGGGCGTGGGGGCGTAGCTCCCCCGCCCGCAGGAGACGCCGAGGGAGAACTGACAATGCATGCCAGTCAGCATGACGTCGGACCGCCCACCCCCTTCAGAGACTGAAGGGGGTGGGCGGTCGGCGTCATGTTGATTGACATGATTGTCACCAGACTCCAGGGCAAAAGGGGGGCAGCAACACAAGTGCGCATGAGTGGGGACGGAGGGTGAATTTTTTACCCGTGCCCACGCATGCGCACTTGTGTTTCCGCTTTTTTGCGCATGCCCATTAGGAGCCCTTCGGTCTCCTAATGGGCGTGCTGCGGGCACAGAGTAACCTGTGCCCCTGCAGTGCCAGGATTGGCTGCAGGGGGCTGCCAGTGGCATTCGAGGACGTGAAGGCGCCAAGGATTTGAGGAGCAGAGGAGGTGCGGACCGGGACCGGCGGTGATGTAAGTTTTATTATATATTTAATCCCCCCCCCCGCGCCCCCCCGCGCGACATCAATCCTCCCCACCTCCCCCCCACCACCCCCCCCGCGACTGATGTACAGGGCTTTTATACATCATGGGTTTTCAACTCCAAATGACTACCGCAAGCATGTTTGTTCACAGAGCGCGACATGCTATATGTTGTTATGTGACCTTCAGCTAGGTATTTTTACATAATGCCAGGTAACTGGTAATCATGTAAAGCGCTTCAATGCTTTCTTCGGGCCGAATTAGCGCTATATAAAACTGTAAAAAAAAAAAATAGCATGATTTCATTTAGTGTTACAAAATGTTTTTGATTTACTTCGACATTATTTTAATAAGCACCTATATGTCAATGCAGTGACTTCGAGTCTCCGAACAGTGTAATGGGAAAAACCTTTCCACGTGCTCGCCATAGGAACTCAAACTTATACGCCCACCACTTTCAAATGTCACCAGCCGCCCCTGTTTGCTTTGTTGACAACTGCCTGTCTTTGATTATACATAGTCAAAGTTAACTTTAGAGTGCCTCTCATAGAACCTCCGGCCTAGTCAGATAGCCACTCCACAAAAGAACTGCATCTTAATTTGAGGAGGAACTAAGCTAGAAAAGCTAGGACTAGCCAAGCAATGCAGGTAGCCCAAGTCCTCAGCTGTAACTCTTTTTCCTCTAACTTGGTTGGTGGGAGGAGGAAACCTCAGTGTCAATTCATCCCCAGTGACCATGACATGGAAAAGACAGGAGGATTTAATATGTAATTAAACCTGCTGCCTAGGAACAAGGCCCTCTTTGTCTAGAAATTATATTTTCATTCACCCTCCCATTCCTCTAGGTCAAGCAATGATGCTGGTTTTCGTTTCACAATATGTCATTTTGTGATCTGTTTTTATGATTGTTGCAGACAGGTTGAAAGGACGAACAAACTCAATACGGGGTAATTCCAAACCAATGTGTGACGGATATTGAAGTCTGATACAACAGAGTTTAACAGAACATAGGGCCAGGGAGTCGCCGATGTCCCAGGATTGTGAATATGTACCCGTAACCCCAAAACTCATGACAACAATGCAACAAGTCCATTTTCTATTTTTTTTGGGTTAGGGGTCGGAAGACCCCTGGCCATATTTGTTATTATTTCACACAATAATGAAAACACACTTTATAACTTTTTACACAGTAACCAATTATTTACATGTTCAGCTTACATTTTGTGACCTACCCTTAACAGAGACTCTAGTACATGGGAATCACCAAACCATAACCAGTTCCTGTGTAACCAACAAATTATTCTGTAACCTTTCCGAGTGAGATCAAGACTGGCCCTGCCACTTCTTTTACCCCTTCGGAGGCCCTCCTTATGGGAGGAGGCCACTTTCCCTCTACCCTCCCTACGGGGAGATCCCCAATGTCTGTGAATTCTTATGCAGGGGACCCGTCTGTCCTTAAGATACCTACCGCAGGCACCCCCTACACCCAGGTTTGTTGCTCCCCAAGGGCCAGTGCTAGGTTGTGCCCAAATGCGCCTGCGCGGGTGGTTGATAGGTAGCGGACCGCGTCAGTGAGTGCCCATAAACCCTACACGCCCCTGCCACCTTCTTCCGCCCTGGTGGCAGCACCCCATGGAGGGTCCATGTATGCAGATGTTAAATTTGGTAAAACAGGATGCTGTAAAGGGGCCCTAAGTGTCCCCCCCAATCTTGACCTCACCCGGCAACTTAAATCAGACAATTCAAGGGAAGAAAAATACTGTTACTCCAAACCAAACAAGAGAACACATGATAAAATACTACACTTACATCATGATCACCTAAATAACACTCTCATCATCCTAACCAACCCCCTTATGAGCAACCATAAAGGGGCCTTGTTCTTGGGAGGGGAAAAACTCTAGCCTGCGCAGCTCTCAGAGAGGCGACGTGAGGGGGGCACAACCTCGGGTAAACCAGCACGTGGGCGAGGAGTCCATCAGCCAGAAGATGATGATGACCGCGCATTGCCACAAGCAGGATAAAGAGACCTGCCTGTGGCCACCTAAATAGGGGCAGGTTTCACCTTCAGTTGCCCCGGGGCAGCAGGATCGTCCACCAATCGGCGCCATCCGCAGCCGGATGGATGGGGCGACCATGCTCCATCCGTCCCGCTGGCCCCCGGTTCCAAGCCATATCTACGGCTCTCCCAAGGCGGGAAGAGGGATAGCCTCTGTTAAACAAGGAGGCATCTAGGATAGAATGCAATGGAGTCTTATCCAGTTCTAGCAGATGATGGCACTCAACAATTGGGATTTGGCCTGGAACCAATACTGTCAAAAAATAAACTCTGATCCAGAAGGTAAAGATTCCAGAAGTGGGAACTTTATACCTGGAAGTAAAATGAGTCATCCACATTCAAACTTAAGGATTCGTTTAAATGCTCAGTGCCATAATCAACTTATATTAAAATTCCCTATTGATTAAAGGATTGCCTGAAAGTTAATTCCCAAGTGTTGCTAATAAAACCTGCAACGTAACCTGCTTTCCACATTTTACCAGTGTTGTGTTTAGGAGGAAGGGAGACAAAAAGGATTACTGATGGGAAGCACTCTCTGGTCAGGAATGATTGAAAGCAGTCAGTGACACACGGACACAAGCACAATGAATCCATAGCAGTTTGAGTACAAGGGCTGCCCAACAGGCAACGGTAGGCCACAGGAAATTTAGAGGCCCATCCCATCACAATATATTCTCATTATGAAGGTCTGTCCACTGTGAGAAGTTGGCCTGGCATATGCTGTCCATTATTCTAGTGGGCACCTTGCACCAGTCCAAACGAACCTTATTGATGGTAGGTTTAAAGACAACCTACATAGAAAGCTATCCTAGTGGAAGCTGTGGAGAGCAGCCTTCAGGCTGAGTCTTGGAGGAATGTAAAGCAGCTTGTTTTACCAGTCTATAATCTCATGAATGACCAAATGAAAGGAGAACCACACCAGGTATGTATATAAAATATATGTATTTATTCTAAACACATCCCTCTATCTCTTTATGAAGCTAGAGGCAAAAGTACATTCAGTAAACTTACTTAGCACACAGTGAATTTGCACAATAAACGTTGAGCCCTAGGGGCGTACCAAACCATATATTAAGAAAGTGGTATAAGAACCACCACTGACATAGATACCAGTCCTAGAGCCTTTAGATCCGCTGGGTTCCACCAGGAACCACCCAAGGTAGTGACAGGGGACCCACGGGGGACGTGTGCAGGGTCTAAACACAGTTAAATGCAATTAATTACTTTATGGATTACTTTTCTAACCAAAGGACTGGATCCTAGATTCAGTCCTGGGACATCTCCTATAAACAGTTGAGTAAAAGCGTTTTGGTTACAGTTGTGATTTTTAAGGAATGTTATTGTATTTTAAAAGTTGACAGAAACTTTTTCACATAGAATCACCAATGTTATCCTATGGTAGGAAATTCACTTAGATGGTAAGTCGTATTATTGTTACTTTGTTTTAATCAGTGTTGGATCCTAGATCCAGCACTGGTGCATCTCCTGTAAACAATTGAAAGAATGCGTTTATGTCAGACAGGCAATTTTTAGCAAATATTTGTAAGTTTCAAATATCGACACTTGAAAACTTTTCAGCAAAAAACAGGCAATGTTATCCTACGGAAGGAAATTCAAGTTATCGGTAAGTACAGTTATAATTACTTTTCAGGGTCAATGCTGGGCACCAAGATCCAGCACTGGGATCTCTCCTGATAACAGGTGAGTATTTTCGTTTTCGTGATTTGGCTAATTTTAGATGAATATTTTAAAGTTTCAAAAGAAGAATTTCCAAGTGAAACCAGTCAGTTACCCTAAGGAAGAAAAGTGAGTTATCGGCTTTTGGGTAAGTACTCGACTGGCAGAGTTATGGTTCTGGGCATAGACTCAGGGGTCTCCCTTGGTCATGTAGGTACAGTTGTTACACTCTCAGCGGCACTGGGGCAGCCAGGTGCAGAGAGAGTTAGGCCCAATGTTAGCCTATTGGAGACAGGGGGCCTGTGTTTTGTGGCTGCTGGCAAGCAGGCCATGCGGCAGTGGGAGCTGGGCTCCTGGTCACTTGTTCAGAGCAAATGGGGAAGGAGATTAGGACAGAGGCTGCACTCCCAGGAGCACTCGGGCGGCTGGGTGCAGGGTTCTTTTGAGCCATCTGGCGCTCAATGTTATTCAATGGGAAAGCTGGAAGTTGAACAAAGGCTGCAGGCCCTGGGATGGAGATTCTTCAGATACGACTACCACTTCCAGAGGTAAGTTGGGATCTTGGAGGATAGGCAGACACCCAGGAGTTGAGCACAGGGGGGCTTGGGGCACCGGGTAGAGCGGTGTCTTTTGACGTCGGGAAATCTTATCCTCAGCTGGTCGCGGTTGGAGGGGTCCCTTGTTGTGAGGCTGCAGGCATCGTCTGGGTCGTCGAGGAGGGTACTTGGGCACGGGATTCGTCATCACAATCGCCGGGGGATGTCCTCGTGGTCTTTGTCCACTCAGGAACAGGCCGGGCTCGGTGGGTGCAGAGTGTGATGGATTCGCGGTTCCTGGCTGGCACCAGGGGTGTTGCTTGTTTGAGCAGAACCACTGCTCGTGGGAGTCCCAGTCTTGGTAGATTCACAAGGCAGTCAGGTCCTCCGGGGTTTTCGAGGTTGCTGACCACTGAAGGCGCCGGGTTTTAGCAGGAGCAGGTTCGAGGGTCGACAGGCCTGTAGGGTTGGGGTCAAGTCAGTTGTTTTCATCCTTTTCTTAGCAGCTGCACGGCAGGTCTTCTTGTTCCTTGATCTTTATGCTTGTTTCGGTATCAGGATCTGAGGAAGGAAGGTTCAGGGTGCCCCTAAATACTAAATATAGGGGTGTTACAGGTAGGGCAAGGGAAGGGACCAATGCGTCTCTGTCCTGGGGTGAGTACACCCCCTATCCTGCTCCTCTCCTTTGGGATGGGGCAGGGGCCTATCTATGATTGGGCAGGGCTCCCCATCCTCAAGATGGCGAGAGCCCGGAGATGTGCTTTATCTCACCTCCCCCACCCCTTCCTTTGTTTTTCCCGCCTGTCTCCCCGCCACAGTGGGTGTCAGAACCGGTGGAGGCCATTTGCTGAGTACAGCAAGAGGCCTGGAGAAGCTCACAAACGCGGCATGCCTTTGAATCTCCCCCTGCCCAACCTGGGGGAGGAAACCTAGCACCTCGTCCCAGGATGTGCATTGTTGCAGGCCCAGAAGACCGGATGGCTCTCTACCCAGGGGTCCAGCAACATGTCTGCTGTGTGGCAGCCTAGGCAGCTTCTCGGTCAGAACACTGGTAGTTGGTTAGGTTTTAGGGGCATCTCCAAGGTGCCCTCTGTAGTGCATCTTACATTAAATCCCACACTGGTATCAGTGTGGGTTTAATGTGCTGAGAAGTTTGATACCAAACTTCTCAGTCTTCTGTGTAGCCATTATGGTGCTGTGGAGTTCGTAATGACAACCTCCCAGCACCATATATTCAGTGGCATCACTGCACTTACAGTGCCCAGGGATGGCCCTGGGTACTGTAGGGGCACAGGCCTCATGCACCTGTGCCCACACCACTGGCATAGTGCACCCAGCTAGAGGGGTGACTGAGTTATGCCAGGGCAGTGTGTTTGTGGGCATGGCACACAGGAGTGTATGCCATGTCGACTCTCTGTTTAGTCCTGCACCAAGACACTCAGCCTGCAAAGGCAGTGTGTTTGTGTCAGGGTACAGGGCCCCTAAGGGTGGCACAATAATTGCTGCAGCCCTTAGGGGTCTTCTCTGGTCACAGTGCCCTGGGTACCTAGGGTAACATTTACCAGGGGCCTACCTGTGGCCAGAGATGCCAATTGGGTTTAGGTTTCAACACAGTTTTAGGGAAGGAACACAGGCCCTGGGTACCTGATTGGTAGGAACCCAGGGCACACTCAGTCAAAGTGCATAAGTTATCAGGCAAAAAGTGGGGGGGTTACTGCAACAGGAACCCACTTTCCTACACACGGGGTCCCACTTGGGACGGCATTCCTTAAGTAACCATGAATGCGCTATTACGCTCAACTTGGCACTCCAGGTCCATTCTTTAATTAGTGGGGCACACGCACATTTGGTGTACACCTGCAGGGGAGCCGGAGACATGGTATGCAGGGGAATATTAGCCCGTTCTATAATGGAATTGTGGATTGCATTCCCTTCTCATCAGTCAAGAGGAAGGCTAGCCATGGGCATTTCACTTTGTTTACAGCTTTTCTCATGGGGTCCAAAATGGGAGATGGCACTTGCACTTCCCTTTCAAAGGTTCCATTGAACGAGTCATATCAATGACCTAGGATGCAGGTGAGGTTGGGCAAATCAATTAATCTCCTGCGACAATATATGAGGGGGCCCCCCATGTAATGCAACTGGTGCTATACTAAGCGCTTTCACTGTAAGCCTAATTTCAATGTTTCTCCAGTCATACGACTGGTGCAATGCTAAGCGTTCTCAGTTGAAAGTCTGAGGGTAATCTGAGGGTAATGCAACAGGTGCTATGCTAGGTGCCCTCATTGAAAGTCTGATTTCAATACTATGTATGTTATACAAACTGAGGCTTTGCTGGACACTCACGATATAACCAGCAAACCAGTTATACAAACTGAGGCTTTGCTGGACACTCACGATAAAACCAGTGAACCAGTTAATCTCCTGTGGAAATATATGTAGGGGTCCCCATCGAATGCAAATGTTGCTGTGCTAAGCACGCTCACTGTGAGCCTGATTTCACTGTTCTGGAAATGCAAACTGGTTCTATGCTAGGCGCTCTCATTGAAAGTGAATGTAATGGTTTTATGTGATACAATTTATGCTATGCGGGACTTTCACAATGAAACCTCTGATGTCACTGTAATTTTCAAAAAGCCCAGTTTCGGGTCACCCAGCCATCGCCGGCCGAGGACCATTCACAGTTAAATTGAGTTTGGGCCAGTTCACAAGGTACAAATGATATATAATCAGCTTATTACCGGTTACTCTTATGGTTGCTCCGTGACTCAATCCTTGCGGAAGCGGTCATCTCCTCGCTTGCTAAAGATCTATGACAGCAGGATTGGCTTGCTCGACTTGGTGGATTACTTACGAGGGAGTTACGCTTAGCATGTCACAGCAATTTATTCCACAATTTTGAGGTCAGTCCTGTGAGACACTGTCCTCGGTGAGGTCACTCAAGTACATTATCAGCACTCACGTTGTCAAATCAGTACGTCCCGGGCCTTGTTGTCACACTCCTCAAATGTACCTCTGCACGCACGTGTGGTTATACATATGAACTAGGTATCTATGTCAAATCACCTAGGTACCAATTGCAGGTACACGTATGCTTTAGAGGCGCAGTATGTCATGCGGTGCCTCTGCACCGGTGCGCTTATACATGTGTGCATTATATGCCGGAGGTTTGTCACACGGTCCTATGCACCCTCGTGCTCATACACGTATGTGTAATAATGTATTGGGTCATACAGTACCTCTGCACCCATGTGCCTGAACACTTGGACATGGGATGTCCGTGTGGCGTCACACGGTACCGGGACACCCCTATGCTTGCACAATGAAGCATTATATGTCTGTGGTTTGTTACACGGTATCTCGGCACCCTTGTGCCTGAACACTTATGCAGTGAGATGTCCGTGTGGGGTCACACAGTACTGACGTCCTTGGCCTTGTACAATTAAGCATTCTATTCCTGTGTTGAGACACTGTATCTATTCCCCTTGGGGCATGCGCACATTTGGTGCATTCGGATGCCTATGTTGTCATACAGTACCTGTGCACCTTTGGGCACGTACAATTTTGCACTGGATACAGGTGTAGGGTCACGCAGTATCGATGTATTCGTTTGCTGGCACCTTAGATGTCCGTGTTCTGTTACACGGTACCTATGCACCCTGGGCTGAGGGTTCGGGTGGAATAGAGTGGTACGGTCTCATGAAGTAGTCAATAGGACTGGCATGTAAAATGTATCATTTATCCTGAGGTAAAAAGCACTAATCATATGTGTTTGATCTTCATTTATGTATGGCTGGACCCATGACTGTGATACCTGGGAAGTGCTCCACACCACAATGACTGCAAGATGTGGACAGGCAATGGGACTGGGAGATCCGGAACGTGAGTGGCAAACAATGGCTTCAAGTGTGTTGGGCGATCAATTCAAGGGCTCAAGAAGTGCCAGCATGCATGGGTGAGATGGTGCGGCCCATGCACTATATTAGTTGTGTATAGGTGTGTGTGTCAACCATTTGTTGTCGCCAGCCGTGGGATTTTAGCAGTACGCTGCCTTACATGTGTATGCCTTGCCAGCTTGACCAAACCCAGGGGTAACGGGCGGATGCAACACCTCAACACCCCTTGTCGTGAAACGTATTCTGCCATTTTGGCACCTGTGCTCGCAGCTGCCATTTTAGTGGACACTGCGCGGTGTGGGGATGCTCCGTAGTAGGGGGATAGGCTTACGCAGAGCCTATCTCAGAACATAGTGGTCAAGTGTAGGTTTTTCACGGACTCCATGATATGCTTATGGGAGATCTTGGGGCCTGTGGGGCACTCCCTGGGTAGCCTTCCAATGGTGCAGTGCACCAGCAATGAGTATCATTGTCTGGGGCGACGTGTCTATCGGGTGCATCGTGATGCTATCAATTAAGGCCATTTAGTGGCTCCAGGACGGTATGTCACACACGTCTATGCCCAGGGTACACCCTGGGACAGAGACTCCAGAGATTCCAATGGGGAGGAAGTGAGTCTGTGAGGGCAGGCATCGAGCCACTCTGTAAAATAACTAATAAACAAGCTGGTAGGCTCTCTAGGGCTTTACACTTGCAGACTATAGCCCATGGGTGCATCTGGGGGGTGTCGAGCTTCTTAAAAGACGGCGTCCATTTGTACAAATTAACAAATGAAATCTTCATGGAGAATCTTTGAGCGTAGTTAGCTGGGTATAGTGAGAGGGCATGACCTTTCAGGAGTTCTTGGGGGGGGTTGATAGTCGGGCAACTATGCAGGCCTGTGGCGGTATGGTCATGATTGGTGAGCAGTAAATTTAAGGTCCTTAGAGGGCGGCACCATTCTTGAATGGGGTCGCCCAAGCGGGAGGGACAAGTGGTCTCTCATAGAACTCCTGGGGCAGTTACAGCCGGTTGGCTGGGTGGGGAGGGGAAGGGGGAGTTACACTTTCCAGTAGACTGCTTGGCCACCCCGCACGTACACAATGGCGCAAGTAAACAGCGCATAACTGCAAAGGCCCCTTATGGAGATAATTTACAGGGCATAAGGGGGTGAACTGGGGGGGAGTACCCTCACGGGAAACGGGCCCCCTGCGCTTGCCCACTCCGGTTGGAGCTTGGGCGTAATTTGATAAGGATCTGGCGCCAGTTAATGACCTTGCAGTCAATGATTATTGATTATGGTATGTTTAGATTCGGATAGGAACATATTTGTATTAGAGATATGTTAAGGTTAGCAAAATGACATCTGTACCTATCCAAGTAATCAATGTAATAGTTTTCTGCTTAGTGTTTAAATATTATATATAAAATTGTTGATTTAATTTTATATTAATAAATACAGCCGGGGTTTAACGACTGCCTAATCCAAAAATTCCTTGTGGTAAACGTATTACTGACTTAGTATTAATAAGGGAGGAGGGGTCTAGGCTGTACCTGGCCATATTATCATCAGCATAACAAGGCATGTGTGTGCACTTGCTACCCCCCCCTCTCCCCCCTCCCTCCTCGTGATCTTCCTGGTTGCAATATGGAGCTGCCTTCTTTGGGACGCTGCGTGGACAGGCGGCTGGGCAGAGCGTTGAGCACAACCGGAGAGAGAGGCCGCGGGAGGAGTACTGAAGCCAGGGCCAACCCAAATCAGAAGGGATTGTGTTAAAGACCCCCCCCCCCATCCTGGATTGAGTGCCGCGCCGAGTTCCCTGCTTCCTGTAACATTGTGCTTGGGGAGCGGCAGTCACTGGGCCGTGGGCACTCGGCCTCATCCCCCACAGGGGCCTGCAGCGTTGTGAAGTGTAATGGCATGCGTTGTTATGTTATGTTATGTTATGTTATGTTATGTTATGTTATGTTATGTTATTCTAAATTTGTTAAGCGCACGGGCACTCAGAGGTTTCATGGCGCTGGAGGTGAGGAAGAGTGACAAAACAGTTAACCTATCCCGAAGCTTGCTTGAATAGCCAGGTCTTCAGTGCACCCCTGAACTCCATGAGATTGGTACATCTCCTGAGCGACAAGGGGAAAGAGTTCCAAACCTTTGGGGCGAGATAAGAAAATCAACACCCGCCCAGGCGCTTCCGTTTGAAGGAGGGTAGAGTGAGAAGGGACTGATCAGCAGAACGGAGATTGCGGGTCGGTTCATGTTTGATTATTAGGCTGTTGATGAACAAGGGGCTTTTCCCGTGAAGAGCCTTAAAGGTCAAGCATCCTACTTTGAATATTACCCGTTGGGCTATGGGAAGCCAGTGAAGAGTGGCCAGCAATGGTTTCGCCGAGCTCCTACCTCGGTTCTTAAAGATTAATCTGGCCGCTTGGTTTTGCACAATTTGCAGGCGTTTAGACAAAAACAGGGGGAGGCCTAAATCAATAGAGTTTGAGAAGTCTAATCGGGAAAGGACCAAGGCGAGAACCATCTGAATGAGGGCAGGGTGAGTGAGTAGATGGGCAATTTTTCGGATTTTGCGTAACTGAAGGAAGCTAGACGAGATCACTGCTCCCACCTGACTTTTCAGAGAGAGATCAGAGTTAATGGTGATCCCGAGGCTTTTCACCGAGAGAGAAGGGGAAGGAGGGGATCCCATTGTTGACGGCCAGAAATGAGGGCCCCAACTGATCGAGGTTTTTCCTGGGAGTACCAGCTCGGTCTTCCCGGGATTAAGTTTTAAGTGATTCAGCTCCATCCACCGTTGAATGTGCAGCATGGTGGCCTGGAATTCCACAGCGGAGTCGGTTGAGTCCAGAGGGAAAATTAGCTGCAGGTCGTCGGCATAGTTATAAATCATAACCCTCCTGTTTTTTAAGGAGTGTAATAGAGGTTTAAGATATAGGTTAAACAGGTGGGGGGGATAGTGACGATCCTTGCGGGACGCCACAGGTGGTGGATAATTTAGGCGCTAAAAAGTTCCCGAGCTTGACTGCCTGGGTCCGGTCGCTCAGGAAGGACTTCACCCGGCCGAGGGCGGAGCCTCGCAGACCGGCTTGTTCGACACGGTGTAGTAAGATGGTATGATCCACCGTGTCGAACGCTGCCGACAGGTCCAAGAGCACCAAGGCCTGATGTATACCCCTGTCGGCACTAGATCTCATAGTGTCCTGGACTGCGAGGATCACTGCCTCGGTTGAGTGCGCCTGGCGAAAGCTGGCTTGGTTAGGCTCCAGGTAATCAGATGTTTCAATGAAGTTGGATATGCAGCTAGCCACATGGGCTTCCAAGATCTTAGCTCCAAAAGTGAGGAGGGAAATGGGCCGGTAGTTAGCGAGATTAGACAGATCGGCACCAGGTTTTTTGATTAATGGGACCAGCGTTGCTTTTTTAAATGAACTGGGGACTATTCCCTGCGCTAGGGAATCATTCAAGAGGGGGAGTATACCCAGCGGAAGTGCTGAATAAACATCCCTCAGTACATGCGGGGGGCAGCAATCATTAGGTGAGCCGGCCTTCACACGGTTCATCAGTTCCCCTAACCTAAATGGATCAATCGGAGGGAAAGCCTCAAACTCGGACGGGTTTCTGCAGATGTCCTCGATGTCCGCCATGCTAGGCCTTTCCGGGATGCTTTCTTTTATGGAGGCTATCTTATCCTTGAAGAAATTATTGAGCTGATTACTTAGCTTTTGCGTGGGGGCTTGGGGGGGGGGGGGGTTCTTGCATCGTTACAGAGATCATTCACAACCCTGAAAATTTCTCTAGATCTGTTGTGTGCGTTCAGGATTTTGTCGGAGAAGAATGCTGCCTCGGTCGATAAAATTGAGTTTTTATAATTCCTACGGGCAGTTGTATATAACACTCTGTCCTCGTCTGAGTACCTATGTCTCCATTTCCTCTCAGATTGGCGCAATTGTAGTTTTTGTTTTTTTAAATCCGCCGTGAACCACCTATGGGCATCCATACGGCGGGCAAGAGAGAATTTGGAGAGTGGAGCATGCTCGTTGCAGGCTGCCAAGAGCCAGTCAGTGAGATTTTTATCCATAAGATTAATATCTGGGGTGGGTGCTGGGATTAAATTAGCCAAGGGGGACAAGAAAGCATGATTGTTTAGTGATCTCCATTTCCTTACTGCCCCTCCTGCAGGAATGGGGGCCTTCGTGTGGCCGTAGAGAGTATAGGAGAATTGCAGTAGATGGTGGTCAGACCATATGCAAGGGGTTGCCGTCGGGATGGACAATGGAACATTGTGAGACCAGTTCTGGTCCAGAATATGTCCCTTTTCGTGAGTGGGGGTCAGGACTGATTGAGAAAAGTTCAGATGGAGGAGGAGCTCAAAGAGTTCATTGGCCTGAGGCCCTGCTGCTGGGTCGTTATACCAGTAGTTTAAATCCCCAATCAGCATCACCTTGTCGTAGTTGACAACTAAGCCAGCCATTTGCTCGCTCAGGGCCACCGGAAATGAGGGAATGACCTTGGGGGGTCGGTAGGTCAGAACCAATATCATGGTTCCCTTGTCTGTGTCAGATTTAATAACAAGGTTTTCGGTATCTGGTAGATCCAGGGAAGGTAGTGTGGTGAACTTATGATCTTTGTGGATGATGGCAGCAACGCCACCCCCTTGCTTTCCTGGTTCTCTATTCACTGATAATATGTAATAGTCTGCCGGGATAGCGGCAAGGACATCCGGAAGAGAGTCTTGGGTAAGCCAGGTTTCAGTGATGAAAAGCATGTCTGGTCTATCAGAGTTAAGAAGTAGGAAAATATCTAGTTGATGTTTTATCATAGACCGTGTGTTTAAGTATAGGCAGGGAGTGTAAGGTCATTAGACCTCGGATATTTAATAGTAGAGTGAGAGGCATGGGGGGTTTCATCAGGGGAGGCCAGGCCTAGCTGGGAACGGTAGATGTTATTGGCCGTTAGACAGGAGCGTGTCGCAGGATCCAGGCTGGGGAGGCGAGAGTGTTGTAGGGAGCAGAGTTCCAGGGGAGTATAGCTGTAATTTTCGCCATTCTGCCTAGTCCCTAGGCCCGTCCTGGCGCGGACGGGCGCAGACGGGCTTGCCTTAGGCGCGCCTTCGGTGCGCAGACGGCGCGCCCGCTGCCCTCGTCCGCTGCGCGTCCGGGAAATACACATAGTTATAGAAGGAGAGGGGGCGTGGCCTAACGATAGTGGGCGTGGCCTGTGTGCTCGGGGGAAATGGCGGCAAGAAGAATTGTTACCCGCGGCAGCGCTAAGATCCGCTGCGCGGGGATGCCCAACTCGTGAAATACAAACGTATCTTTGCCCAGGGAGAAGGAAATAGTGAGTAAAAACACAATATTACATCAAAGTATTTTAAAAGTAGCAAGCGTTTCTCCCAGCTTCCGCCTCAGGAGTTAGGTGTCCTCTAATCGCGCTCGTGATCAGCGCGTCTTAAGTACCTGAGTGCGGGGGGGGGGGGTTGGGGGGGGGCTGATGATAGTGGGCGTGGCCTGTGTGCTCGGGGGAAATGGCGGCAAGAAGAATTGTCACCCGGGGTAGCGCTAAAATCCACTGCGCGGGGATGCCCAACTCGTGAAATACAAACGTATCTTTGCCCAGGGAGAAGGAAATAGTGAGTAAAAACACAATATTACATCAAAGTATTTTAAAAGTAGCAAGCGTTTCTCCCGGATTCCGCCTCAGGAGTTAGGTGTCAAGAGCATATGCGTGGTAAAAACATGCACGGTAAAAAAAATTGTGGTAAAGGCACGCAATGTAGTTTCCTGCGGTGTTATTATGCAAAAAAGGGCCACCTCAGCTTCAGGAAGACGTAGGTATCTAACTAATAACTCCTTTCACTTTTCACCACCATGCTCCCAACTGCTAGGTTCAAGTGCACGGCACCATTCTTTGGCAAACACACCCTCACACCCTTCAGGAATACAATGTATGCACACCACTACAAAGTGGGAAGCAGCTTAACAAAGAGACTACATTAACAACACTACAGGTCTTCATAGAACAAGAGGGACAATGACTTGCAAGAGAGGTATCAAACTATGTGGTTTTTTTCTCGGGTGACCCCATAATGGGTTACTAAATGACTCAATGTTATGGGAACATATTTCCAATCCCGGGTTATCAAATAACACTCTGGCCCTTTCTAGATGAGAGATGCCTTCTAGATAACCTTGTTTCATTGTTAGTGCTCTGAAAAGGCTCAGGTGAGGGCAGAACTCCTATTCAATAAATACATTAAACTGAAGCCGGGACAAACATTCCTCCGGGGATAGCGTTGGCAAACCCAAGAATAAAACGTTGCATTCCAGGTTAATAGAGACGTCTGCTAATTTAGACGTGAGGGGACATATTTAAATCGACTTCTTCCGTAGTCATGCGCATGAGAGGTATTTTTTATTGGGAACACAATATTTGGAAAACTTTTTGGTCAAAGAAAACTGGAAAATAAAAGCTTCACTTTTGGACTGTGAGGTTTTCCGTTGTACAGAATACTTGTATCTATTCTGGGTGGTGGGAAAACTGGTCGATCAGAATCTAGAGGCGGTTGGGCACCGAATACTGAACTTCCATGTTTAATTTCTTCTTTCCTTGTAAAAGGGCTTTGCGTGAGCTTGCACTGCAGCTGTCTGTATACGCAGTGCCAGTGATCGTTCGCGCGCTGTAGACAGGCAGAAAGACCAGGCCCGGCCCCTTTGGAGGCGGGCGGGGCAGTCGGCCCCGCTCCTGGTCTGGCACGCCTCCTGGACCAAGGTCTCTGCTTGTGTAACAAGCTCCTGTAGCGTCTCGCGCACACGGTTTGCTAGTCAACGACCCAAACAATATATAAATAGCTCGTTTGCAAAATTAACAACTGGCACAAGGGTGGGCTTGGTGAGGCGCAACACTTCAGGGAAGGGCAGGGGCTTGGTGAAAGACATGTTTAAGTTTTTAATTAAAGCGTGTGCGGCGAATATTTCACACTTATTATACACGATATCAATGCACTTCCATGGGTTATGGCACGTGCCGTGGATCTACTATACCAACTGCAAACTATCTTGAGTACACGGCATGCACTGTGTAACTTGTTGGCATCCTTGTAAATTTCCATTATCAGATGAACTCCAAGCGTGCCCAGACCCTCATACCCGGGACCTCTTCATTATCAATGAAAGTCACGAAGCGCCGTCCAAGGGAGAAGCTGTTAATGCGTCCAATCCACTCACTCGTAGGAGCACAGCGTCATTGGATATATAACAGAGTAGAACTTTCCTTCCCCGCAACACGGACCATGCACGTTTCTAAAACATCCAGAGGCTCGCTTAAATAAATCTTTATGGTTTAATACTAGCAACTTTATTGAAAAAGTATCGTTCAGCGCCAGCATCTACATTTACAAACCCATTAAGTTTGTATTGCTTTAATTATGTTTAACAAAACTGCCTAGCGTCATGTGGACAGTACGGTTTATGTGCAGGTTATCCTAAAACAATAGCGTGTGCATGTATAACTTGAATGACAGCTGGAAATACATCTTTTTTGGCAACAGCCCATCCCATTGTAATTGTAATTCAGCGAGGTGTGGGGTAATAAAATGACACCGTCTGCAGGAATCTCTGTATGCCTTGCCAGTGCCTATTCCAAAAAGCATCACTAATCCATGCATAAATGGTTTACCATGTATGGCACATAGCGCAGAACCACGCATTCGCATTAGAAAATACAACTTTAAAAAGTTGTTCGCTCGTGCGCCCTTACCTGAATCTCGTGAATGCGACTGAAGCCATCTCTGTAAAAAAATTCCACCAGGTTGGTGAGGGTGCTTGGTCCTGGCATATCCCGGAGGCTCTTCACCCGGTTTCTTAACAGAGCCTGTGTCGAGCCCTGCATGTCTGGAGCTGGCTGCTGCGGGGTCTGCCCGTGCTCTTCAGGTAGCAGCTGCCTTTGTTTCGGCCGCAGCAGTATCCCGGTCACCTGCCCATCTTCTTTCCTGCTTTCCAAAGGGAACGCTTTGGGAAGCTGGTGGAAGCCTGCAGCAAGCACGCGCCCCCAGCAAACACCGGGTTCAGCAGCGAGCAGCCAGCAGGAGGAGTTCCTCGAGATGTGGGAGAAAACAGCCATTTCCAAACGTTGGCAAACTTCAGATTTGGGTCCTCAAGCTGCTTTGCTTTAATGCCTCTCTCCCTCTTATATGTCCAGGCCAGACTAATGCAAGCACTTCCTCCAAACACCCTTGCCTTGCCAGGGCATCAGTTTACACACCATCACTTAACACTCCCTCCCCCAAAGGCTGGAAAAGGGGTGGTGGTCTGGAGACTGGTACGAGAGGCGAATAAAAAGGGAGGAGGACATTTTGACTCAGCTCTGATCAAGCACTACTTAAGAACGCAATGTGAAGTGTTACTGTAAATACAAATGTTCTTTCCTCCATGCAGACAGTAAATCTGTTTTGGCGCTGCGCTTAGCAGGATTCGTGCCGCCGGAGGTCTTTAGGAGAGCCTGGAACACTCCCAGCGATTCTTATGTGATTTGGAAAAAATTTTTTTTTACAATAAATGTTTAAAGGTAATTTGTGTCATTTTTTTGCAAAAACTCTGCGCGTTTACCCCTCTGCACCTAATCTTGCATCCAGTTCTTGCCCAAACATCTTTATGTGCTATAAATATTATGTTACATTAAGGATGTTTTGTAAAGCGTGGAACCTGTGGGTGCCGAACTGCAGAATGTATATAGGTAACATTACACCCACGAGCGAGGAAATTGAGTTCTTGAATTTAGGGAGATAAAAAGAGTAACTAACTGGAGTCCGTGATTTATGGGGACCACTAGGTGTCTCCACCGGGTCTACCTGCTTGTTGCACATACTCCGCCGCGGCCCAGGGAGCAATACCGAATGACCCTCGGCCTCACCGGCTAACCGGCAACGGGACTCTGTGGGCGTAAGAGAGCCTGGGCACTGCCATGCGATCAGCTGCCTTTACGCCCCCCAAATTCCCCCCTTCTCCGCCCCCTTTTCCCGGTTGGAGTCTTGGTCGGCGCCTGAGTTGCGGCGGAGAGGACCGCGACATCCGAGGGTCACAGCGCGGCCGAAATTGCAAGGTTCCCATGCCGATATACCGTGCACTATGTCATATAACCGGTATTTTTTGACCTCCCCGTGCTACGCTGTTCCAATGCGCATGCGTGTCGTAAGCATGTGCACTGTGCAATTTGTCATGGTAGCTGCGTTTTGGAGTTACCCGCGGCAGCAGTCCTCTCCCCGTCGTAGTCTTCCCTGTACTCCTACCTAGGAGAGCGTTTGGCTATGGAGCCCTAGTCTGTGCCACCGGAGCTCGTAGAAGAACGAGAATACACGGGGCTGGAGTGCGAGCTGCATAAAACTACAAAGAAACAAAGCCCAAGGTTACTTTTCAGGAAATGCATTCTCGCACTGTGGCAGCAAAAGTAATTTGCAACTTTAAGGAACTGGCAGAGTGGAGATGCAGAGGCTCTAGGGACAATGACAGCAAAGCCTCATTATCAAGTAAATGGTCCTTTAAAGACCTGTGAAATACTCTGGTGCGGCTGCGATAAGACGCCAGACCAGCCAGCCTACAGAAGCTCAAGAACTGTCAGAGTGTGTGTGTGTGGAAGCTGGCTCAGCCTGTCCTGACACAAGCGATGGAGGGGGCGCTGGGGGCTGAAGCCCTTTGAGCCCTCTGGACATTGCGCGCCTGACTGCTAGCGTACATGTGGGTCAGGTGATGGAGCACTAGCCTGTGCCACCAGAGATTTTAGAAGGGCGAGCCTGCGTGGGGCTTGCTGCATGGACCAAAAATGCATGGACCAGAAACCCAGAGGGGGGAGAGGCTACTACAGGTACTGCCTGCATGCATGTGGATGTACAATCACAGAGACGTTTTAAGGCATGGGCAAAGTGGGCCCTGGCCCATGGCCCCAGGTTTTTTAGGGGGCCCCCTGAAAGAGGCAGCTCAGTTCTGCAGGGAGGCTTGTTTTAAATACTGTTTTTATTGAATTTATTTGTAATGTGCATGATGTGTGAGAGGCTGCTGCATGTGGTGGGGGAGGTGCCGCTCGCGCAGGTGGTGTCAGCGCTGCAGCTGCAATGAACACTCGGGACACCAGTTATGATTGCTGCGTGGTCCCAACTAACTTCCTTGGGCCACGCCTCCTTTATGTATAGCTGGCGCGTGTCATCACGTGCCAGTGCTAACGTAACATCTCCGATGCGGGTAGACTGCACTGCTACCCCGCGTCGGAGAACATGACATTCCTTCTAACCTTTATTAAACAACAATCAAACAATGATCATTTAGATCTGTTACCAGTCACTATAATTCCAGTCCCAGGTTCATCACTCCATGAAGTCGGCCACCCGGGAGGATGGAGCTGGGTTTCTTCTCAGGCCGTACCTGGAGTGTTCTCCCCATGATGATGCCAATGATGAGGTCATTCCCTGTGAGGCTTTGCTCTCCTGGGATCTCGCAGGGGAACTAGGCAGACTTCCAGCTGCCGTTCCCAGCAGTGAAGGTATGTCCTGGTCTGATCGGTTCTCATCTTCGGTGAGTGTCGTCCCGTGACCACCATCAGGGCCCTCGTCCACCACTGGTGGACGTGGTCTGGCATCCTGCCATTCTGACGCTTGCAGGTCTGGAGTTCCGGCATGCACCTTCTTGAAGAATGAGATGTTGCGTGTGACTTCTTCTGTTCCTTTCCTGGCTGTTACCATGGTGCCGGTTCTGCAGATGACTGTCCAAGGCCTGTGCTCTAATGGAAGCCGGAACTTGCTCCCACGGTATCTGTCCTTGATATAGACTCTGTCTCTCACTTGAATGGCAGACATCCGGGCCCGTCGGATGGCAATGACTTGGTCATTAGAGTTCGTCCGGTTGGATATGGTCTTTCCTGCGTTAACCTGAGAGGGGGTCCAGCTTGGGTGATGCGGGATGGTGTCTCTCACTACTTGGCCCATGCTCGCTGGTCCCGGAGCTGCCTCGGTTGTGAGATGGGGCATCAAACGGTATTCTCTCAGGAAGCTGTATGTGGCCCTCTCGAGCGGTGATCCATCTGCATGCGCAATGCGTATTACTTTGTTGAGACTACACATGAACCTCTCTACTTCCCCATTTGCCTGAGGCCAGAGCGGGGTCACTTTCTGGTGCTGAATTCCCCAGGTCTTGAGATAGTCCGCAAACTCTAGTCCATGGAAGGGTGGACCGTTGTCAGTCTTCACCACTTCGAATATTCCGTGGGTAGCAATGGTCTTCTCAAACTTGGTAACGACCTCTGTGGCTGTCTGACTTCCCACTATTTCAACCTTAGGGTACTTTGTGAAGTCATCGATGATTACCAGTGCATAGCGTCCATCTGGGAGGTGTCCGAAGTCTACACTCACACACTCCTATGGTCGTTGGGGGGTTTCTTTCATGATGACATGGTGGGGGCGATCCGGTTGGCGCGCTGCTTGGCACCATGAGCATGTTCTGACTGTTTGGTCAACCAGTATGCCCATCCCTGGGAACCACACTTTGGATCTAAGCCGCTCTTGGTCTTTACCATGCCTTGATGTCCCCGGTGTGCGAGGTCCACTGCTTGTTGAGCCAGGCTTGATGGTATCACCAGTCGTTGCCCTCGGAGCAGGCAACCCAGCCTGTCGACCGAAAGTTCATCCTTAACTCGCACCATTGACTCCAAGACGGTCTTTGCTTGCGGCGTTCGTCGGGCCATGGTGGACTGAATGGGGCGCCAGTCACTCAATTGGACTGCTTTTACTGCCAGTTGCAGTCATTCATCATTCTGGGTGGCTTCTACTATGGTCTCCAGACTTATAGGCAGTGGTCAGGATCTTTCCGATACAAAACGGACATATTCTTCAGTGTCTTCTGCATCCTCTTCTTCCGCTTTGGTGGCCGCCCTGGGATGCCTCGAGAGGTAGTCCGCGGGATTGGATGAGCCCGGCTAGTATTCCACTCGATAGTCATATTCCTGCAGTTGAAGGATCCATTTTTCAATCCTCGGTGGAGGTTTGGATGCTGATCCTTGAAACAGGGGGATAAGGGGCTTGTGGTCTGTGGACGCTGTGCACCGATGGCCTTACACGTAGACGTGGAAGTGCCAACAGGCCCAGTGGATGGCAATCGCTTCTCGCTCTTTTTGCGAGTATCTATGTTCGGTGTCTGTCAGGGAGCAGCTCGCGTATGCTATCGGGGCCCACTCTCCATTCCCTTGCAACTGGGTGAGCACGGCTCCGAGCCCATATGGGCTGGCGTCCACAGCGACATTGGTGGATCAGGGCGCGTTGAAGTATGACAGTGTCGTATCTGCTGACAGGGCTGATTTAGTATCCTTGAAGGCCTGCTCCTGTTCGGGGCCCCATTGCCACATGGTGGAGGATTTCGTCAGTTCCCTGAGGGGCTTCGTGAGGTTGGACAAATCTGGGACGAAGCGTCCGCAAAAGTTCACCATTCCCAGGAAACTTCTTATTTCCAAGATATTGGATGGTGCAGGGGCCTCTTGTATGTCTCGCACCTTGTCGGGGTCGGGGGCCACTCCTTGGTCTGAGAATATGTAGCCAAAGAAGCTGATCTTGTTCTTTAAGAATTGGCACTTCTCTCTGTGTAAAGTTAGTCCGGACTCTTTGATCCTCTGGAGAACCCCACGAAGTCTCCGATGATGATCTTCTACCGATGACGCGTAGATAAGTAGTTCGTCACTTACATTTAGGACCCCTGGAAGCCCGCTGAGGACTTCACGGATGGTGTTTTGAAACACCTCCGCGGCACTCGAGATCCTGAAATTGAGGCGTCGGTATCTCCTGAGACCGGCGTGCGTAGAGAAGGTGGTATGTATCGGGAGTCCGGGTGTAGTGGTACTTGGTGATAGCCTGACCGGAGGTCCATCTTCGAGAACCACTTTGCGCTGTTCAGTTCTCCCAATATGTCCTCGATGGTCGGGGTTAGGTGACGTTCCCTTTTCACCGCGGCATTTGGGAGGCGCATGTCCACGCAGAAGTGGACTTGCCCCAGCTCTTTCGGCTTCCATGCCACTACTATCGGGACACCCACAGGGTGGGCCTGCTGACCTTTTCGATAATCCCTTGCTTCTCCAGTGCCTCCAACTCTTCTTCAACCTTCTTTCGCAGGTGGAACGCAATGCGCCTGTGCCTCAGCACCACCGGTTGGACTGACGGGTCGATATGGAGAGAGACCTCTTTCCCTTTCAGGCATCCAATACCTTTGAAGACGTCTCCAAACTCCTCCATGATGACCGCTAGTTCCTCCTCTTGTACCGCCATGGCGAATGATATGCGCCTCCGTTCTTCTGCTGATTATCCACTTATCAGCATACCGCTTCCTTCCTTGGTCACGTACACTGTGGTGGGGGTCTTGAGGTCCTGGTGTTGCAGTTCAGTCTTGAAGCATCCCAGGAGCGGGATGGGTGTCTTCTGGACGTACACAAACACTCTGATCTTTGCCTCGCATAGGGGTGGGCATGGACTTAGTTGGTTTTATACATTGGCAGCCATCAGTTTAATCGAGGCCCCCGTGTCAATAGAGGTTCTCACCTCCTGGTGGTGGATCTTAATTCTGCACCTTGGAAGCCGTCGTCTCTTCCGTCGCGGCTGATCAACTGCGAATACATAGTGGACCGGGTAGTCTCCCGCATCGTCATCCATGTCCTCACTGTCTCGCTCTTCAGCTACAGTCTGTGCTGCTTCCTTACTTGACTTTGCTGACCGGCATACCGCCGCGAATTGGTTCATCCACCCGCATGCACTGCACTTTTTCCCTCTCGCTGAGCAGTCTTGCATGTGATGGGGTGTGCCTCCGCAGTATCCGCATTCCCTCTTCTTGTCTTGCTGTCTTCTCCCTGAGTTTTGACGCACTTTAGGCCTCACCACGTTCGCCTTCCCCACCACGTTGACTTGTTCCGTCTTGATGGGTCGGTGGAGGACCGCTTCCATGTGAGATGCTCTGGCTTGCGACAGTTACTTTGACCGGCCCAGGGTGAGGATTTCGGCTAGAGGCCTGCCATCCTCTTGAAGGATATTTACTCTGAGTTTGGACGAGTAGCACCCTTGTATTATCTGACCTCGGATTTCTTCCTGTTCGTCACGGAATCCGCACGTGCTGGCCAGTTCTTTTAAACGTCTGTGGAACGCGTCTAACAATTCCTCCGCTTCTTGCTTGGCCTGGCGAAAAATGAACCTTTCGTAGTCCCTGTTCGCCATCGGCTCGAAGTGCGGGTTTAGGGCGTTGAGAAGCGTGATATATGTTTTGGGTGTGGCTTCTACCAGGGTCTTGTGGATGCGGTGGATATCCTTACCTCCGAGGTGGAGGAGTAGGGCTCTGCGCCTTTCCCGGACTATGCCCGCTCCTTCAAAGTAGAGCTGGAGGCGATCGGTCCAGTCTTTCCAGCGCGGGGCAAGAGATGAGGGTGCCCCGTCCACCACGAAGGGTTCAATGGCGGGGATCGATGCCATCTTGGCGCAGACGCAGTCGCTCCTCGTGGCACGTGCACTGCTTACCTCGTGGGTGCACTGGCAGCCGCATGGCCGAGGGCGATGATGATGTCATCAGGGCCCTCTCCCGTGGCCTGTACGTCCTAGGCCCACTGTGGTTTCCTCCCTTTTCAGGATGCTGGGGGCACACTCATGTGTGGGCTCCAAAGGGTGTGCAGGAAGGGCCTTCCTGTCATCCAGGCACATTCAGGGGCTGCAGGGCCTGCCTCGGTCACAGCAGACTCGCCTGGGGGCACACAGCAGGCCAGCAAGAAACCAGGCTGCACACCGTGGGCATAGGGCTGTGATCAAAGGCCCATTGATTGCATCAATCACCAGCTAATTGGGTTAATTGCTCTGCACTGCATGGGGTAGTTTCTGGCCCTTGTCGCCAGTGTGGTGGGGGAGGTGCCGCTCGCGCACGTGGTGTCAGCGCTGCAGCTGCAATGAACACTCGGAACACCAGTTATGATTGCTGAGTGGTCCCAACTAACTTCCTCGGGCCACGCCTCCTTTATTTATAGCTGGAGCGTGTTGTCACGCGCCAGCGCTAACGTAACATCTCCGACGTGGGTAGACTGCACCGCTATCCCGCGTCGGAGAACACTACACTGCAGACACTTTGCAGAAAATGTTGTGCCTTGTTGGAGAAACTCTAGGAGTAACGGTACTTCGTGTGCGCCTATTAATTGGGCACATTAGTGGGTGCAAATTGTTGGTTACCTACCTGATTCATTCTATTTGAAGATACCCCTGGACACGTAATTATACGTTTGGAACCCAATCATTGGAATTCTTCGATTATTGATTTTATTGAAGGTGGAAATTTTACCCATACGCCATTCGAATGACGACTGGTTCTTTATATACTGAAATCTAACGCTCAAATTTCCTGTTTATTTCACAGTAATTATTTACTGTAATATTAGTGAGCTGCTGGATGTATCCCTGTATCTTAGATGTAAATGTATTTAAAATTGCGACTTTGCACTCTCTGTGACCTGGCCAGAGAGGGCACGAAAGAGCTGAAATTGGTTCATAAATTTAAACCTAATTCAAACAAGGGCCCCCAAAATTCTTAAGATGTTTGTGGTAAGATACCACGTAATTGTGTCTGCCGACTCTAGCAGTCGTAGACACCCGTTTCATCTAGAGGTGGGTGAGCAAGTCATTTACAGGGAGGGTGGAGCGAAACTGAGGGTCTGACTAAGCTTTAACCCGTGCACGAGCTGAGCCCTGCAAATGTGTGCACATAAACTGTCAACAAATCCCATATAAAACTACGATAGACTTTGCATTTCCAAAGAGCGTACTTCTTTAACATGCAGAAGTGTTTCAGTTAGTTAATCATATTTGTATCACTGCACCAATATGCATTTATTAAAACAGTACGTTTTCAAACATGAACACCCCATCCTCATGATAACAATGCCCTTAGTAAATTAAGAGGCAAATCTGTTGATTTGTGCACCCTGTATGTGGAATAGATTCTTACAAGGAGCAACATTATAGTTATTTAAATCGGGCACATGAGAGATGCTTGAATAGCACACACACTGATCTCACACATTTTAGAGTGCTTAGATGCAGTAAAGAAAAAGGAAGCACAGTAAAATAAAATATTTTCCTATGATCTCTCTAATTGGTTATGTGCGGAAGACAGGAAAAAATCATAGGTTTTCTGATTGCACATTGTGACATTCAGCCATTGGATGAGTATCTCATGCCCTCTCATAGTTTACATCAAAGGTTAATTCATGTTAATAATGTGTTTTCTTTAATTCTTGGTGCTTTAGTTTACAGTGTGGGTGACAGCCATAAGCCACATGGAAGCTCTGCAGATTTGGGCTCCAGGGCCCAAGGAGACCTTGACTTGCACCAGAGCCAAGCATCTGGCTTGAGATTTCTGTAGCTCGTCCACCTTTAGTTTCATCTCACACCACCTGCACTCTGTGGGAAAGTGGATACTGCTAAACAGGTAGTTGGCTTTGCTGCTTGTGCCAAAATGGGGTAAACTAGTTCAGGGAACCAGATTTTATAGGGAAGATTCACCTGAAATAGTCTGGTTTGTACTGGCTGCAGTGAAACTGCAGATACTGGTCCTGCAACTGTAGGACAGATCACATAGACCCCCCCAGTTATGTGGTGTGCATATCTGATTCATTGTTTCACTAAATTCTTGGTCCTTGCAATGTTTGCAGATTGTCCTGAATTTTAAGACATATTTGTCATTGCTTTAGTCTCCACTTTTTCTTTCAGTTTTTTGGGATTCCCAGCCATCACCGCCACTGTTTATTCATTATTTCCCCTCTACCTGAAAATGGGAGCATTTTGTTGTTGCTATGTCCAGTGATTCTATACCCAGGGGCTAAGACACGGGGCGGGCCGGGGCCTTGCTGGTAAACAGATGGTGCGAACATTGTTTTAAATGGAAAACTCTGGAGAAGGTCACCTGATGAATAGAGGCCAGGGGAGTAGTAATGTGATGTCTCCGCCATTGGAAGGTTCCTCACTGTTTTTTTTAATAGGCTGTTCAATACTCTAGTGATGCAGTTGCACACAGAATGTTATTCTGCTCTTGGCTTCTATCAAGGCACTTGTCTTTCTGTCTGCATTAAAAAGACTTGGAATGTGTCCATAAATGTTACCTGAGGCAAGCATATATTCCTGAATCAGACTGCATGTTCTAGTGTGTAGCAAGCTCTTAAATCTCTGGCGGCACAGCACCCAGGATAATGTGCTGCATGGCCAAAGACTTATAAGGTCCCAAAAGTGAGACCTGTTGGCTGTGCCAATGCGTGTTCATTTCAGTGAACTACACAACGAGCTGATCACCCACCCAGCAGTCTTTGGTGATGATCTATGTAGAAGGTCAGCACTCTCGTGGGTACAAATATCGCAACAAGCGACAAATTTGTCCCAACAACTAGCATATACCGTTTTAGTTGAGGGATGTCTGACTGCCAACCTCCCCCCCCCCCCCCCCCCCCCCACACACACACACTGTTAGACTTGGCATTTTTGGCGTGTTTCCCCTGAGTTTTTGCTTTCTGACCTCCCGATTTTGACTCTGTTTTTGCTGGCGTAGTGTTTCAGCGCACTTTTGTCACTGCTAATCAGTGGTAAAGTTCAAGTGCTCCTCTGGTAAATTGTGTTATGGATTGGTGTTTCCATGATTGGATATTTGATTTAATTGTTAGTTCCTAGTAAAGTGCACTGAGTGTGCCAGGGCATGTGAATCAAATGCTACTAGTGGGCCTGCTATAATAGCAAAAAAGGGGGGTAGCCCTAATACTTCGACCGCATCTGGGCATATATAGAAAGAAAAATGTGTCGGAATCAATACTACAATCACCATTAACTGGATAGGAAACTATTAATTAGTCCTTCCACAGAGAGAAATTCTCACATTTATTTAATATGAATAAACGTCACTAACTCAAACTGTAGTTCTCCATATTGATTTTTATATATATAATTGAAAACAATTGAAAAAAGAACATACTTTCAAATAGCCAATATAATATTCAACCACAGGCTGATAATCCGATGATGAATCAAAAATCCCTAATTACCCTATTCACTAATACAGATGCTACTCATATATACTCAACAGCATTCTGTTGGGAGATCGCCCCTTCTAGCTTGTAGCCCGGTGGCAGCGGGCTAACGCGCATCTTGGAGCGCGAGCATTTGTAATTTTAAAATCTTGTTTCCCCTGCTGATTGTGAGCATTTTTACCAGACCTCTACCTACCCCCCGCCCTGCTGATCGCGAGCAGCGGCAATTGTCTCTCTTACTTTCTTCGTGGCTCCGCTGAGTACTAGCCGCCACTTGTCCTTTAATTGCCTGCCTAAAGCCACCTACCTACCGTGGGCTGTCCGCTTCACGATGACCCCCGGTGACTGTGGGCGCCATTTTGGGCTGGGCAGCTGGCCTGGAACACCTCAGCCACTCCCCCTGACCGCATCACTATTTAGGTCCCGCCCTGCCCTCGCTCCTATGATAGCTTGTAGCCCGGTGGCAGCGGGCTAACGCGCATCTTGGAGCGCGAGCATTTGTAATTTTAAAATCTTGTTTCCCCTGCTGATTGTGAGCATTTTTACCAGACCTCTACCTACCCCCCGCCCTGCTGATCGCGAGCAGCGGCAATTGTCTCTCTTACTTTCTTCGTGGCTCCGCTGAGTACTAGCCGCCACTTGTCCTTTAATTGCCTGCCTAAAGCCACCTACCTACCGTGGGCTGTCCGCTTCACGGCGACCCCCGGTGACTGTGGGCGCCATTTTGGGCTGGGCAGCTGGCCTGGAACACCTCAGCCACTCCCCCTGACCGCATCACTATTTAGATGGCCCCTTTCCGTCAGCGCAGCGGACGAGCGCAGCGGGCGCGACGTAGGCGCGCCGGAGTCGCGCCAGAGTTAAGCCCGTCTGCGCCCGTCCGCGGCCGGTTGGGGCCCGGGCTCGGTCACCATGCCCTTTCTCCACTCAGGTATTCCTCAGCTATTCTTCATTCACTCTGGCACCCTCGTTCACCGCCAGCTTCTTTATTGGAACGCATTGGCTCATTTGGCCTTCGCAACCCCAACCCGGTTACCTTGCACCCTGACACTTCCGTCCCTCAGCTCCTTCCTCCCTGTTCTACCCCCACTGTGATGCCCTCTAGATCTGCCAACACTCTCCTAGGCACCCCTGACGATCCTAAACCTGGTGCTTCTGCGATCCTTCTCAATACCAGGTCTGCGGTGGGACACCAGCTCGAGCTTTTCCATCTGCTCGACTCACGACAGCCCGACCTGCTTTTCCTGACGGAAACATGGTTTAGGGATGACTCGCTCCCATGTTTGCTGTCTATACTTCCTCCCAATTACTCGGCCATTAGGATGGACCGCCCAGGAGGGAAGACGGGGGGCGGCGTGGCCCTAATTACCCGTTCGGACTTCCTCTTTCAAACCCTACCTTCCCCCGTGATTCCGGCCGTGGATTGCCTGGTAGTCCGCTCCACTTCTTTTGGGGTACCTTTAACCTGTATCCTTCTCTACCGCCCGCCCAAATCCACCCCCGAGTTTCTATCAGCCATTGAGGATCTTTTGGCCACGCTTGTGGTGAATAATTCCGCTATACTGTTGCTTGGAGACCTGAATTATTGGCCGAATGACCAGGCGGAAGACTCCAGATCCAAGGAGTTTACGGCTCTGCTCACCAGCCTAAACTTCACTCCTCAGCTTCGCACGGCTACCCACATTAAAGGCCACCAACTCGATCAAATCTGGTCTCTTAACATCCCCATGGACCTTCCAACTATCGCCCCGTGCTCTTGGTCCGACCACTCGCTCATTTGCTTCACGGCCGACCTTGGACGACCGCCCAAACCCCCCCTGCCCAAAAACATCTGGGCCAGAAAATGGGACAAGGCGGTCCTCCCGCAGTCTGCTCTGCCCTTGCGGCCACCAGTCCTGAGCTCTCCGACCTCCCTCTCCCTACCCAACTCTCTACCGTTAACAACTGGCTGCTAAAGGCGTGCAACTCTACTGTCCCCCTCAAGAGAGTGACCATCAAGCGCGCCCATGCGGCTAACCGTTGGTTTACCCCTGCCTTAAGGGACAAAAAGCTCGCCACCCGCAGAGCTGAACGTGCTTGGCGCCGTTCCTATTGTCCCCAGCTTAAAACTCACTTCGTACAGTCCATGAAGGAGTATAAACACGACATCCTAAAAGCTAAGAGGGAGTACTTTTAAGGGAGAATTTTGTCGGCTGACAACCAGTCAAAGGAGATCTTTGCCACTGTCTACGAGCTCGCTGCTTCTGACCGGGCGACCCTCAAAATCCCTCCTTCTCAGACTCTATGCAACACCCTTAGCTCTTATTTCCTTGATAAGATTGCCCTCATTAAGGCCAACATTCCCCCTTCACCTTCGGATTCCTTCCTTGCCCCCCCTACCCTACCCACCCCCTCCTTCACTGAGTTTCCCCTCCTCACCCGGGACTCTTTGCTTCCTCTCCTGGCCCGGACGAAATCGGGATCACCCTTGGATATAGGTCCAGCATTTGCTCTCAAAGAGCTCTTTTCTAATTGCTATTCTCCTCCTTTGACCGTTATTAACCACTCCCTCAGTAGTGGCACTGTTCCCTCTGCACACAAGTCGGCAGTCGTCATCCCGATTTTGAAAAAGGTAGGGGCGGATCCATCTCTGCCCTCCAACTACCGCCCCATCTCTCTCCTCCCTTACCTTGCGAAGGTCTCAGAGGCTCACGTCACCCGGTCTCTCAGTTCCTTCATAGAATCCACTGGCGCCCTTTCCTCCCGACAGGCGGGCTTCCGCCCGCGGCACTCAACTGAGAAGGTGGTGGTGTCAGTGATGGACCAACTTAGGGAGGGGATTGACACTGGCCGGCCACAGGCCCTAGTCCTGTTAGATCTGTCCGCCGCGTTTGACACGGTGGACCACGACATCTTGTTAACCCGTGTCCAAGCGGCGGGCATTGGGGGTACGGCCTTTGCCTGGCTCCGCTCCTTTTTGACCGACAGGGAGCAGTCCGTCCAACTGGCTTACTTTACGGCCCCCCCTCGGAAGGTAACCTGCGGAGTACCACAAGGCTCGTCCATATCTCCTTTATTATTTAATTTATACATCTCACCCCTCATTTTTTCTTTACAGCAGATGGAGGTCTCGGTGTTCAACTACGCCGATGACCTCCAACTCATTTTTGACCTCTCATCCTCCCCTTCCTCGTCCACTAATCTCCAAAAGGTTATGATTTTCATCCAAGGGTGGATGAACTGCAACCACCTCAAATTAAATCCGGACAAGACCGAGTTGGTCTTGACGGGGGGTGGTTGCAGCCCTTGGTCCCCTTCCTTCTGGCCCCCTTCTCTCGGCCCCCCCCCCCTCCCAGCTCTTAAAGTTAAAACTTTGGGCATTTTCATTAACCCACAGCTTTCCCTCCACACTCAGATCAGTTCTGTGGTGTCTGCTTGCTTCCTCTCCCTCCGGACCATCCGGAGGGTTTCACGTTTCTTTTCTGCGGCTGCACTTAAGCTCATTCTCATGGCCATGGTGCTGTCGCGCCTTGACTATGGGAATGTTATTCTTAATGGTGCCCCGGCTTACCTCATCCACCGACTGCAACTGATTCAGAATCAGGCGGCTCGCCTGATTTTCGGCCTTTCAAGGTCCAATCACACGACCCCCTTGCTTCAGTCTCTCCACTGGCTCCCTGTGAGGGAGAGGGCGCTTTTCAAGCTGGGCTGTACTACCTACCAGGCCAGAGCTGGGACCGCCCCTACCTTCCTGTGCGAAGCTATCTCCCCTTATGTTCCGCCCAGAGAACTCCGCTCTACCCACCTGTCCCTTCTGTCAGTCCCCCGTTTTAGGAAACAGAAGGCTGGTGGGGCCAGATTTGCCGTGCTGGCCCCATCGTTTTGGAACTCACTCCCACTCTCCCTTAGAATGTCTCCCTCCTATCTGGAGTTCCGTAAACAATTGAAGACTCTTCTGTTCTCCAGATCTGCTGCAGCGTAGCTCGCTCCCCACTGACTCTCGGCTATCTAGCGCCATGGAACCGGTTTCGGTATAAGAGCGCTTTACAAATATTTTAAAATTCAAATTCTTTTCAACAGTGAGTAAACCAATGTACAACTATTTTTTAGTCCTTCTCTAATCTTTTTGTACTCTCACACTCATTTGTGTGGTTATTTCGATTTATATAGGGCTTCTCCAAGAAAAGTTGATGCGTTTCAGCCAGACATATCTTGGGCCTCATCAGGACTGGGGTAAAAACAGGGTACCTTTAGGTGTTTCCACACCTCTGTGCCGGAACTCCCTTCTTTATGTGTTTCTTTTGTGGGTGTGTAACGCGATGTAAAAAGATCCCCAGGTGTCCGCAATCAATACCGATAATTTGGCTTCCAAATACGATTCTTGCTGCTCTTCTACATGGCTCCGGTATATTTAGAAAATCACGGCTCGCGTGTTCATTATCTGTGTGTTTTTTCTGCCTTCGGTCTCTTTTTTTCTTAATGTTCTCCCGCGCGTCTCGTGGCAGCCATAGTGTCCCCGATTCCGGCTTTCTTCTAATATTTTACTATCCAGTTAATGGTGATTGTAGTATTGATTCTGACGCATTTTTCTTAGTCTTCACTAGTGGGCCTGCAGCACTGATTGTGCCACCCACGTGAGGAGCCCTGAACAAGGTAACTCAGACCCGCCATTGCGGACCCTGCGCACAGTTTGTAACTGCCATGCCGACTTGGCCTGTGCGCACACTTGCCAGTCCCTCACCTTCCCTTTTCTTACATGTCAGCCACACCTAGGGTAGGCCCAAGATTCCCCTGTGGGCCGGGTGCAGTCTATGTGAAAGGTAGGACATGCCCTGGTGTGTGTGGTATGTCCTGATAGCGAATTACGGCCAATTTCATTTTTCGCTATTGCAAGGCTACCTATTCCCCATAGGACAGAATGGGGAGTTTGTTTATAACATCTTATAAACATAACTGGCCCGGGGGAATTAAGTAGGAAAATAAAGTATTGTATGCCTGAACTCAGAATCTAAAGATGCATCTTTTAGTGAAGGTGATTTTTACATTCTGTGTTTGAAAATACCATGAAAATACCACTTTTAGTAAGTAGGTATTTTCTTGCTCAGTCATCCCGTGTGCCTCTGCTGGAATGTGAATTGCCTGTCTGGGTTTTGGATGACAGGAGGCTGGGGAGCAGGAGTGGCCCCAGATAGTCTAGGTGGATCAGGAAATGACTGAATAGACCTGGGCTGCAATTGGGGAAGGGGGAGGAGATTTTCTTGCACCTCAATGGGCCTGGTCTGCCTCTGACCATGCCCTCTCCACCTTCTGCCAGGAAGTCACACCAGAGAAGGCATAACTTGGTCTGGCTGGGCACAGACACTCTCTGCCTAAGAAATCAAATGATTTTGGGGTATAAATATTGGGGCCCAGACCCCTCAAATTTAGAACTCTTTTGGACCAAGAAGACTGCCAAGAAGAAGAGCTGGAGAAGCTGTGAGGCGGAACACCACTTTGCTGCGTTGGCCTGCAGTGGCTGCTTCTGTCTTGGGCATTGAAAGCACTGGACTGAACTTTCTGCAATCTACTTTGTGAGTTTCTCCAAGGGCTTGAGGTAGAGCTTGCCCCTGTAGTGTAGTTCTTATATCCCTGATAGGCTCTGCGCATTGGAATAATATACACTATAGTTTTGACATAGGGCTGAGGTCAGTGTGTGTCTATCGAGTACATTAAACATCATTACTTGTGTGTGCCAGCTAACTCAGAGGTCACTAGAACCTTCTTGAATGAACAAGAAGGAATTAGTTTCTGACAACCATATAAACATGACAATCTCAGAATCGTGGAAACAATAGATAACCGTTTCACTCAGTCAATCGTGTATGCTTCGTTTCTACGGAGTTGCACAGAAATAGATAGACGGGCGTTTCAATAAAAAGGGTTTATTGAACAGTCTTATTTCTCATGCAAGAGATATGAACTGCTACAACCGTAAGACAGAATGCGAAGTATAATACGTACAGCGTTTAGCAGTAGGATCAAATAATACTGCAATAGCATGGTCTGTAGCTATGACATATATTCATAAAAATACATACATAAAGAACACAGGCTAAAATACTCATATGGTGCTTCTAAAATAATCCTACCCCAGTGTACTTAACCTAAGTGTAGTACGAGGGAAGAAGTAGATGCTGTTCAGCTATAGTTTTAGTTTAGTTTAACTATAGTTGCCAAGAGTCCCTCTAGGTTCTAGTCTGCTCAATACCTTAGAATGAGAGAGGTTGGAATCTCTTTCCTGGGTCTTGATCTCGAAAACCCCGCAAGGGGAGTCAGAAACACTGGAGCTGGATTCTCGGCAAGAAGGATAGCAGCATCTGGTAAGTGCGTCAGTTGGGGAACGGACTTTCCTCCGAACTTGCCGTGGCGAGCCGCGCTGTGCAAGTAGGAAGTTGAGCCGTGGACTGAACCGTGGTTTGCCATGGCAAGTGAAGGCATATTTATACCTTGAAGGTGTTTAGGAATGCCAGTATTGACGTAAAAGTCGGGCATAAGAACGTCATGAATGAACCCCTAAGGAATAGATGTTCATGCATAATAAATTAGTTCTTGGAGAAATCAATATCCAAGCAAGGGGAAGTCCTAAAGGCTTAAGAGTCTGGTTTTCCAAGAACTTGTTGTGACATAGATGAACGGATGTAGGTGGCCATGCCTGTATTTGGTTAGCATGAGCAATGCCTAAATAAGGGCTAGATTTCTATGCCTAAATAAGGGCAGTGTGAATTGTACCTATATAAGGGCATAAATCGGGAAATTCATACGGAATCTAAATCGATACACAACACCCACTCCACTTTCGTATGAACGACGTTACTAAATCCTAAACATGTTAAACATATCTAAAACATAGCTACATATGGACGGCTAAGAACATGTCCAAAAATACATTGTACAAAATGCATTTAAAACTGTTGCGATATGCAATGGTTCTGTACATATAAAAGCAATGTTTCACTCTAAGCATAAGTTGGCAATGAATGCTAAGTGAATGAATATACAAAAACATACATTTATTAAATGGCTCGTAAATACAGGAAAAAAGGGCCGAAATCATTTAATTTCAGATTACATAATCATTTAGTTGTGGACAAGGTCATATATTGTCTCTGGAAGTATTCAAAGAATTCTTGTTCTCTATGAATAGCTCTACTATAAGCAGATTACTTGTGTCAAAAAAATGAAAAATACAAATATGGAAAAAAAATTAATCATAGGAAAAAGTTCCAAAGCTAGTCCCTTGTTTATTAAAAATGAAGGTCAAATTCAAAGTCTCTCAGAACACAGTGTGCCAAAATCAAAAGTCAGTGTTAGTGCTTGGAGAAAAGATTAAATCTTCTATGTCTGTAGACAAAAAGTCATCTATTATTGTAGGTGAACGTTGGATTACCTCGTTTAGAAGACTAACCGCACATAGATGAGAAGCATCGCCTTCCGCATTGGTCGCATCAGCAATGTTCGTATCGGATCTTACCTGCATGCCTGTTGTTTCCTCTCGTACCTCAGCAGTAGCAATTTGCGTCTGTGAGATCTCAATGAATGCCGTCATCAGGATTGGTAGCCGCTGGGGACAACACAGAGCATGGGCCGATACCGGGTCCAGCAGAGTATCGATATCCGTAGGCATGACGGATTGGAGTGTTAGACAGATGTCTAGCACGCATTCTTCACCGCAAAGAAGGCAGCGTAGAACAAGTAAGATGCAATCTTGCCACATTGGTCTGAATGACAGAAACCATGTGGTATTTAATTCTCGTACACAAACTAAACCTAAAATTTGGACGATGCGCTCACAACACTTCATCTCCAATAGAGCTCTCTCTATGGTGCTTGGTGTGACGCTGGTGATTTGGCTTGCAAAATCGTAGCAGTAGGAGCAAAAATAGGATCCCTGCTACGAGTCCAAAAAGTAGTGGCAGTCCGCCAAACACAGAGTGCACGATTTTGGGAAATATTCTGAGGACTGCTTGAAAAGGTGCTAACAGTCCTGAACACACAGTCTTAAATACATTTACAATACCGCTCCTATGAGACATGTTTAAGATACGTCCAACATTTCTGCGAATTGTATAAGGCAATTTGTACTCAAAAGGGCATGTATCTCGGCAGAAGTCCTTGCGACTTGTAGATCATAGGTTTCTTCGGCCGAGGTCCGTGGCACTGTTTGTTGTAAAAGAATGGCTTTCATTCTGCTTAGAGTATCAATTTGTATAGAAGAGATGTTCAGTGAAGGCCATAGAGGTGACTCCCTGGCTGTCTTGGTTTGTGGAAACAATACTTGCATACAGCAAGTGACCCTGGCTGAAACAGTCGCTAGATACGGGATACCTGGCAACATGCCACAGCAGCTGTGATCATTCAACATGAGGTAACTTCCATTAGAAAGTAGTCCAAAAATTGGATTAATCAGTGCAGCTGGTGAGCCTTCCAGGTGACAGGATAAGTTTGTAGTGGAACCATCGCAGGCCTGTGTAAATTAATACCCTGACAAAGAAGAGAACTGCTTAGTGCGTTTTCACAGTTAGAACCGCTAAGAAACACTTCACGCCCCCCACTCCAACATCTGTGTGTGTATGGTAAATTCCAGGATGTCTTGATGTATTCTTTACCCAACCTTTCATATTTGTCTGCTGGTATATGTTTTAGCCAATACTAAAAATGGAAAATTGTAACAGGCAGAGTAATTTTACCATGTATGATCCACTCAGTAGCTGTTTTTTCTGCCACTGTGAATGGTAATTTTTCCAGTTTTTCAATGCTCAGCACCGTATAGTCTACTCCCTTTATGCCAGTTTGATCTGTTTATCAGTGAGATTGAATTCTGAAAACAGTGACGTAGGGCCCGATTCAAAGAAGTAACTTAAGATAAAATCTTAAACTTACTACCATTTTGGTATTCACAGAAGGCACTTACTCATTTTGGTATTCACAGAAGGCACTTACTCATTTCGGTATTCACAGAAGTTAGGACTCCTAACTTTAGGACTTCTAAATGCCTTCTGTGAATACCAAAAGCCTTAAAATTAGGATTTTTCTCAGTTTAGTAGTAGTAAAGTTAGGAATCCTAACTTTAGGACTCCTAAACTGAGAAAAATGCTAATTTTAAGACTTTCGGTATTTACAGCAGGCATTTAGGAGTCCTAAAGTAAGGAATCCTAACTTTAGGACTCGTAAACTGAGAAAAATCCTAATTGTAAGACTTTCGGTATTCACAGAAGACATTTAGGAGTCCTAAAGTTAGGAGTCCTAACTTTACTACTACAACACTGAGAATAATCCTAACTTTAAGACTTTCGGTATTTACAGAAGGCATTTAGGAGTCCTAAAGTTAGGACTCCTAACTTCTGTGAATACCAAAATGAGTAAGTGCCTTCTGTGAATAGCAAAATGGTAGTAAGTTTAGGATTTTGTCCTAAGTTAGTTCTGTGAACCAGGCCCGTAGTGTTGATTAAATGCCAAGGCACATAGCCTGTACGGAAGTTTTGTAGCGTCCAGCCTAATAGCATGATAGAACGTAGTTGAGAATGACCATGTTGCAGCATGACCAAGTATTGTTCCATGATGTCTATCATGCAGTCCAATGAATATATCCTGGATGACAGTCGTTAACCCATTTTCTACTACAGAGAGAGATTTCTCTAAATTAAGACAATCAATTTCTCGTATTCGTTCTGCAGTCTATGCTTGAGAAATCTTCCATACTTCGTTATAAGCAGCATAGATACCGGCATATATGAAACGTTTTTGTCGCGGTTTTCTTGGTCCTAGCAAGAATTCCCTACGGTCTGCGCCGTCTTTAAGAAAAGATAAGTGTTGTTTTACATCCTCTAGTGTAGCTTTCTGTAGCCAATCACGGCATAGTTTCCCTAGACTGTATGTTGTTACTATCCCAGGAGGCTTTATTTGAACATATCTTGGGTCTGGCCTATTGATGGTGAAACCCCGTGTTTTGTTCAGGAATCGATCTTGACAGTTGTTTGTGTCTGTGGGCTAGAGCAACCATTTTTTCCATTCTGGATCTGATCTCTTGTGATGCAAACTATTATGTACGTCGACCTCCCCGTGTAGTGCTATTACTTGTAGGTATAGGTATGGTCGGTGTGTTCATGTCTAACTCAAGGCAAGACGTTTGTTGGACAGTGTCATTCAAAAACATAATTTGCTCAGGGATGATACAGGCTCTAAACAAAGCTTCTACCCCCTGAACTTGCCAATCTTTTGTACCCTAGACAGTTTTTGTCTCAATGTTGTCTTTCCAAGAGTCGAAACCCCGTCTAGACAGTTGGGCAATAAAGGCTGCAGAATAAATCTGTTTTGTATTAGTTAACATATTTTTCGTTCCTGTCTTGTTCACATTTTTAAAATAAAATGATTCAGCATTTAATAAATTGAACCCTGAAAAATATGGAAAGTTTATTGCAAATGTTTTTGAGCTACCCTTTGGAGGTGTAGGACAATGTTCCCATTGGTTATACATATATATATTTCTAGGCATTGCAGATTTGTGCAAGAAATGATGACCATAATGGTTATAACAATACATTTGTTCATAGTCTGATGAACCCTCTAACTATTCATGATTTGTGAATACTGCAGACATTTCTAGATCAGACATCATGTTATTAACGGTCTCGAAGTCCCAATCATCAGAAAAGGTACTAGAGGTAATAAAGTCACTTAATGAAATCTTGAATAAGTGTGGAATCTTCAAAAGCTCCGACGGGTCAAAAATGTCATATTCAGTTCTGTCCCAAACTATACCATCCGGTATAGGAACGGCTGTGATGTTCACTGCTGAAAAGTCCCTTTATTCACGAGGGGATGATTTGTGTGGCTGGATACACTTGCTGTGTTCATTTGAATATATCTTCCATTTATCAGCATACCCAGAGTTATTACCAGAGCTAACCAAAGTAGAAAGAAGAATATTCCCAAAACAATTCATAGTTCAATCCATGGTGAAACCAGATAAGTCTTTTTCAGGTGATGGAAAAAGTCTGTTGCCTGTTCTTTGAAAGTTCTTTGCTCTGGCGTCGTTTCAGGTTCGCTGGGATCCTCAGAAAACGTTAATGAAATAGCCATAGGCAGTTCTGTCAATGGTTGGAATTGCATCCGGATTTGTTGAAATCGCTGGAACCACTTGATCACTTTTTACGTCGTTGTAGACAGGTGTATCAGGACGAACTGTTATTTGGGTTTCAAGAGGAACCAGTTCCATAGCTTTGTTGCTTAGTCCTTCTTTTCTCACTGTAGACTCTTCAAAGGTGATGAGTTTCTCAGTTTGAACCTCTTGGACTGTAGCCACGGGAGCGTGTCTGCTACATTGTCGGGGTCCACTTGGTCTACTGCTTAGTATCGGCCACATAGTGTGGTTTGATCAGGTCGATGGACACAAATCTTTTCTCCTTTTTACCAGCAAGGGGCGGCACTAAAACTGTTTTTGATCTGTGGATTGCTAGGACAGGTACTGGTTGTCTGTAAGAAGGCTCAAATTCCTTCTTGTCCACGATCTTTTATCTGAATAGATCACCAAGCTTTGGGATCCAGACAGGCCTTGCTGGGACGGTTGGTTTTTCCCCGGTGGTGGTTGGCTTCAGGAACACGTTGATTTGTTTCGATCTCGTTCATTTAAGTCCTGTAAAACAGCCAAACGATCTTTGATATCAAATGTCTTATTTTCCACCACTGTTCCATGACAATCAAGATCCGGAACCAACATTCTTGTCCCAAATAGGACCTCATATGGAGTGACACCCCCTAGAGAACTTCTTGGCAAATTGTTTAGACTACGTTGGACTCCTTACAGATGTTTGACCCACCCATCACCCGAACCTAATATCCTAATTGTCATAGACTGCTTTATGTCCCGTTTTTTTCTTTCCACAACTGAATTTCCCTCGGAATGGAATGGAGATGAGTACCACAATTCAACGCCCAAACTGGCCATGGCTTCTTTGTAAGCTCAAGAGCTAAACGCAGGGCCCTGGTCAGAGTGTAGTGTGCCTATTGCGTATGTGCTGATAAAGACTCGCAAATCTTTTATAACAGTTCAAGCATCAGCCGAGCGCTGAGGCCACATCCAAATGAACCTAGAACACAAATCCACTGCGACCATGATATATTTATAGTTATCATCCCTTTGTAAGGGACCGCAGTTGTCCAGGTAAACACACGCTAATGGTTTATCTGAAATTAACAGGGGCATCTGCGCAGGACGTTTCACAGACGAGACTTTCATCTTTTGGCATATATCACAGTCCAAGACATAGTTTCTGGTCTGTTTCCTAATGCCGGGCCACCAGTATCGTTGCTTTAATAATGACACTGTGGCGGAAACACCTGCATGAGCAGAGGCGAGCCCTTCATGTGCTGCTGGGATTAATCCTAATCTATGTTCCTTGTTTGGCATTACCCTATCCCCCACTCCAGGGATTCGGGCAAACGGAACATTGTTCGCATCAATTATATATGTGTGTAGGAGAGTAGGGTCTGCTTCCTATGGTCACCCCCACTTTTTGCCCTGATTCACTGTTTTTTCGACTCTAGTGTGGCTGTGGGCCTGCTAATCAGACCCACAGCCCAGCTGTCCTCTCTCTAAATTCATACCATGTACTTTAGGTACATACCCAATTGGGTATCGGGTCACCTTTGTGAGCCCCTGTATAGTGTACCATAGGTACCCAAGGCATAGGTGCCTCCAAGGCCTACCAGGGGCTGCAGCATGTATTATGCCACCCCTGGCTGGCCATCCAAACTGACACAACTGGCTGATCAGTCAGCTGGGGCAAGGTCGTGTAATCACCCCTTGCTTAGGTATAGTATTTCTATACCTACCACTATATATAGACACATATATACCTATAAGTCACTCCTATGGCAGGCCTTAACAATAAGCAACTCCAGTGCCTTGAGACCCTCACTGGTGATATGCTGTGCTTTATACATTCTTGATTGATTAAGAGGTCAATTAGTACTCCCTGCATCTCTCTGTGAAGCCTGGATGAGAGAGGGAAACTGCCAAAACCTAAATCCTACACTCTACCTACTGGGGCCCTTGCACCGCGGTGATGATTCTCCATGATCCAACTCGTATCAGCCTCTTCTGGCTGCTCGTGCTGCCCTGGAGTAAGCATGCCAGTTTGGTTTGCCTATACCCTCCTTTCCGCCTTTGGAGATGGGGCGTGACAAGCCCCTACAGCCAAAGCTGGCCCAAACCAAAATGGGCCGGTAAACCAAACCTACTGTAGATAAAAAAGGGACTGCAGAGGCACCTTCCCGCATCGATAACATGCAGCAACAAACAGACCTACCGTCATCCTCAAAGCAACAGTAGCAGTAGAGACAAACGTCAATGAGATCCAGCTGGATGTCTCCATGCTGCGCCAAAATATTTGCAAAGTTGCAGACAGAGTGACGGAGGCTGAAGCCAGGGTCTCCATGTTAGAAGATGAAATGACAACCTTAAACGCAAGGGCTACAAGTTGCTCCCCACAGATGCTTCTCTGGAAGAACGAGCAGAGGACACCCAAAACCAACCCCAGGTAAACAACTGGTTCCTCGTTGGGTTCCCAGAGAGGATTGAGACATCCGGGGCAGACTGTTTTCTGGTTCCGTTCTTGTGTCCCATCGGATAAGCTGTCTATTTGTTTCACAGTGGAGAAGGCATTTCAGGCCCTGGCTGAACAGCGGCCCCCAGGGGGTTCCTCGCCCCATTATAGACTGCATCCTCAACCACTGGGATTCAGGAAGTCATCCTCCAGTAGGCTCAAAATCACCAAGATCTGCACTTCCTTAACACCAAGATCATGATCTTTCCAGACTACACCCTTCTGGTCCAGCAGCGCAGATGCTTGTTTGAGGATGTTAAACGGAAACTCCAGTCACTTCAGATCCAAAATATGCTCCTATTCTCCTCCCATCTAAAAGTAATTTTCAACTCGTCCACCTATTTCTTTTACACTCCCCTACAGGCATGGGACTGGGCGACGGATCAACAGGCACTCCGGCCCACCCGAGTTGGGGAGGCAGCGGACTCGAGGACAGCTGAGTCCGCAGGAGCTCCACCCTCCTCAGGTACCCCATAGAAAGAGAACACACTCAAGGAGGGGCCGACTGAACCTGCGCAGGAATCCATGATCATAGAGCCTACCTCATGCTGGGAGTGTACTGGAAGCTCTGGACCCAGAGGCATTGCTCTCCGGCAACTCAACTCTCTTGCAGACTCAAGATGGCAATCATGAGCCACTCATTTCAAGCCTGGCAGGTGATGAGGTGCAGAATAATCCAGTCATAGATAGCCAACCTTGGTGCAGATGCCGTGAACTACTCTACTGCTGTATTTGCATACAATTATTTTGTTTTCCTGTGTTCATATGTTCTTTTGTTGTTTTATTGTGATAATCAGAAACTGCTGTCAGGCAGAGTGATCCTTCCATTGGGCAATCAGGAGCCTCGGATGGATCCTGAGACACCCTACTACTTCCTTTATGTTTCAATGTTGGGTGACAGATGCTTCAGGGTTGGGAGGCAGTTGGGTGGAATGTGTTAATGTTCTGTTTTGCTTTATTGTTCTGACTTTCTTTTTGAAGGCATCTACAACACATTTCCTCCACTGTGTGCGCTTACACACAATTTGCACTATGGCTCCACTGGGTCTATCCCCCCTGGGGACCGGGAGGCTTCTCATCAACACAGGGACCAGTCCACCACTTTCCAGTCCCACCCTAAATGGTTAAGGTAATGTAAAAGGTCTCCTTTACCGTAATAAGAGAGAGGCGGTTCTGCCCTATAAAAAGCGGTTTCACCCGGATGTGGTCATACTCCAAGAAACACACCTTTTAGGCTTCCACTGTCCGATCCTGGGCTGATTTGGCTATATCAGAGTTTTTCATGCCGGCTTCTCAGGAGCTTCACGAAGTGTCGCCTTCCTGCTGCAAAAGGCCTTTCCTATGGTGATGTCCTACTTACACATAGACCCGCAGGCGAGGTTTGAGGGATTGAGGGCTTTCTAGAGGCTCGACATTACAATTTCCTCAGTCCGATACTGCACTCACCAGTGCAGGCACTCCATGACCATGTGGTGGCACTTCCCCCCAGGGACTACTCTGATAGGTGGGGATTTTAACACTGTCCCAGATCCCAGACTGGATATTTCTTAGCCCTCTTCGCCAGGCACGACAACTGTACATTCACGTCAGCAGCGCATAAAACGGGATTCCATAATTGATCTTCCTCAACGCATCTCCGATCACGCACTGTCATCTTATAATTGGGCCCCCTTGGGACTGCCTACGACCTATGAGAGGAATCAACACCTGGCACCTGGTAGATCAAGACTGTGCTGACTTTATAAGCTCAACTGTAATACTGTGGCCTCCGCTGTAACCCCTACGGGCGTTCAGTAAACCCACCATAAGAGGTCTGATCAAGGGATATATAAGGGGAAATAAGACACACCAACAGGCACAGGTTATAGATTTAGAAGCCCAGATCTCTGCGACATTGAGCACAGCTAGCACTGGCAAGGTCATCCCCGAAACAGATCTCCCTAGAGGAAGCTAGGCAGTGCTGGAGAACGGCGGCCCAGCTAGTCTACGAAAATGGAAACAAATCGAGCAAGCTCTTATTCGTTGTCAACTCATGCCGCCTCGACTAGGATAGTACCGGCCATTAGCAATTCTTATGGAAGTATGCCCACGGTTGCTCATGTTTTCGTGGCTTATTATCAAAACTTATATACAGTGACCCCCTGTGCCCCCACATGAGCTCACATCCTCACAGGAGATTCCCCTGCACTCGATTTCCTCTTCTGTGGGGCGAGAACTTGACCAACCAATCATGACTGAGGAAATAAATGAGGCCATTTCAGATCTCAATTAAGGCAAGACCCTGGAACAGACCGGTTCCCCATCAAATGCCTTGAAAGCTACCAGATCCATTTGCTCCATCACCTACTGGCCCTCTACACTGAGGTGGCATAGCGTCGATCATTCCCCAGACCTGGACCCTGCCACTATTGTGGTGATTTCCAAAGCCAACCAGCCTGCAGAATATTGCTCCTCATTAATGCCTATCTCTCTCATAAACACCAACATCAAAGTGTTTGCGAAGTTCTTAGTGAATAGATTGTTAGACACTGAGCTACCTAATCCACCCGGACCAATGTTGGCTCATGCCTGACTGGAGCACTTGCCGTTTCATACGGAGGGTACAACTCACCCTGCCCCAGCCGCTCCGGTTGATCGTCTCTGTGGCCCTACTCCTTATTGACTTTGAAAAGGCCTTTGACACTGTTGCATATACCTTGAAAACTGTGCTTTTGGGCTTTGCTTCTGCGGACTCATCAACTTGCTATAAAGTTCTTCCTACAGCCCAGGTCAGGGTAAACTGAGTACTATCCTCAACCTTCCCGATTCACAGAGGCACCCACCAGGGCTCTCCCTTGTCTCTGTCATTATTTGCCCTAGTAATCCAAACCTTGGCATGCCTTATCAGATGCAACACCCAAATTCAGGGATGGCTTTAGGAGGTGGGATCCTAAAGAGCACATGGCTCTCAATGTTGGTGGCATCCTATTATTTCTGGAGAATCCGCAGTTTTCTGTCCCCAAATGCCTCAAAATCCTTTGCCTATATGGTGAAGCCTCTGGTCTTTTGATAAACATGAACAAGTTGCTGTTTGTATTGGTTGAGGGAGAGACCAGAGGACAGTCTTGGTGCCCTGCAATCACGATATGCTGTCGCTCCTTCAAGTATTTAGAAATCTGTATCTCCCACCTCCCAGACCTGGCCTGGACTCTTAATTCCAAGCCCCTTATGCACTCCTTGACTTGGCACCTTGGGAAATGGGGTCTCTTGCCTCTAAGCGCTATGCGGTGGGTAGCATTATTTAGGATGATGTGTCTCCTGTTCTTTTTGTATGTCATTGTGAATGTCCATCAAACAATCCCACAAGGACAGCCCTTTTGTGCCTCTTGGAGAAGGTTGGGGGACTGAGACTGGAGAGAACCTTTATTGCCGTGGCAACATTGTTGGCCAAACAAGATATCACTGTTACCTGGAAGTTGCCGGAAACCCCCTCATTGAAGGGGTGGAGAAGAGGGATGGACTGATGTGCCCGCCAAGAGAAGCCGATCTACGAGGCACGGTCATGCCACCGAAAGTATAAGATATGGAGTGGGTTTTTGGTTCTTTCCCTTTTTTTAGTTTCGCTACACCAGCTTTCATATGGCACCCTGATTTGCACCCAGTGAGACACGCAGATCTCCTTTCGGATGCCCAGATGGGCCTGTTTTTGTGTTTTGAGTTTTTTTGTTTTACCACACCAGCATTCACGAAGCACCCTGACGTACACACGATAGGACAGACAGGCTTGGCCTCCCCTTTCAGACTTGTAGTCCCACTGCCAACCCAAGCACCATGTCACACCATTGATAAACGCCCCCCTGCGCATCATGTCCTGGAACATTAATGGCCTCCTGGACCGCTTTAAACGCATGGCTGTCCTCAGATACACACAGCCCTTAGGGGCGGACATCTTACTCTTACAAGAAACCGACCTGGGGGCGTGTCTTGGAGAGTCAAGATAGCGGGCGCACTTTAAGAGTGCTCGGGACCCCTTCTATCATCCGCTCCACATTCTATCATCACCGGCGTTCTCCTTCTTACCTGCTTGGCGTTCGGGGCTCCAACTTGGTCTGGCTGGCTGCCATCTGCACAAACACCGGCCCAGATCCTCTCCGCGACTGACTTCTGCCTGATGAAATGCCCCGGAGCATAAGATGGGGACCCTGCCTCTGGGGCTGCCTGGTGGCCTTGATTCTTGCCTGAAGAGTCCCTGCCTGCATACCGTCTGACCTTCCTTTGCAGATGTGGTGCGGTGCGTGGGCTCCCCATCGCCTACGGTCCTGAGAAGCCCGGCAGGGAAACTCTCTTCTGGGCCGCAGCCTTCCCTATTCGGGTGCCGGCTCTGGGGACGTGAGGGGGCGCGGCCTCGGAGGCGGTCGTAGTGCCGGGCATGGGAGTGCGGGTGCTGGCGGCGTTGGCTGTCCCCTCCTCCCCCCTTACCTGCAGTGCGGAGTGCGGCGGGAGGCTGTGGGTTGCTTACCCGCTGCTGTGTGGACAGTGCCTGGTGGGCCCGAGACCGTGGTGGCGGAGAGACACACAGCTGCTGGGTCGGGCAGCGGCGGATCCCCCTTGCTGCTTGGGGACTCTGTTGCAGAGAGCCTGCCTGCCATCGGCCTCGAGGCTGCCTTTTGCCTGGCGATCCCTCCGGTGCAGCCTCTGGGCCTCCCATCCAGCAGTCAGTCACTACCTTCTGCCGGGAGGCCCAGAGTGGCGGCGGAGGACTCAGGACATTCGGTTGCCTGATCGGGCAGCATAGGGCTACAAGGTGGGCTCGGCCTTCCTGAGGTGAGAGGGGTTGTGCTGTCGGTGGGGGTGGGGGTGCGATCGGCTGCTAGATCGGGCAGCAGGCTCTGGTTGTTGGGGCCTAACTCCCCTCCCTCGCTCCATTTTGCTGGTGGCCCCCCTCCCCCCATAGGCCGTGAGCCTGCGACCAGCCTCCTGATCTCCTGGCTGAGGGGCTGTGGGCCGGTTCCCCCCCTCTCATTCCTTGGGGACTGACCGGAGCGGGAGGTTCTGCCGGCGGCTCCCCCGGGATCACTGCCCGATGGACGTCCCTTTGGGGGTGCTGAGGCTGTACTGTTGCTGGGGGGGGCGAGGGGGAACTTCGGCTGCTACATCAGGCAGTACGGGATTGACTGGTGGGCCCCCCCTGCCTGACTCCACTGTGGCCCCGCGCCCCTCTGCCTCTTGACTGCCGTGATCAGTGTGTGGACCTCCTGTTGGACCAAGGGGCTGCTTCGTCGCTGAACCATTGTCAAAGGTCCCCTGCGGACTGCGCCACCACCCAGGGTGACTCATATCCAACCCCCGCTTTGGCATTAGAGTGTGAGCCCTATCATTCATGGACCTTTAAACTTTGACTGCCATATTTTGGACTGGAGAGGTTCCCTCTGATGCACCGACCCGGCATTCGGTGGTGGGGCTGCCGGGTGCAACGGGACACGGCTTTACGTTCCCTCGGTCTCCGCTCCCGGAGCCTGGGCGTCTGTTTTGGGGGGGGAGTGCTGAGGTGGTGTGGGCCAATCCTAGTGGGAGGTATCTCCACATTGTACTGACTCTTGCTTTTGGATCCATCGCTGACGGCTCCTGCACATACCAATTTTTAGTTTGACGCCCTGCACCTCGGGTCTGACATAGGATAACGGCTCTACGCCAAGGTCGGCAGCCCCGGTGGTCGGCTCCGGCATGCTTTCCTCCCCATTGGCGGCCCGCCGGGCTCTGGCGGCGGGCTTGGGATGGGCAAGGACCGTCTTCTGAAGACACCTGCCTCGCACAACCAGACTAAGATGGACCAGTATACCACCACGGAGCGAGGTCTGGGAGGGGAGACCCCGGGTACCTCTCTTGCCCCTGGCACTGATCTTTCAACTATCCTGCAGGCCATCAGCACCTCTCAGGCCTCGGTGGACGGTAAAATTGGAGAGGTCCGTGTGGACATGGCCCTCATACGCCAGGATCTTAGAAATGCCACAGCAAGAATATCTGAGGTGGAGTCGCGTATCTCCACGATGGAGGATGAGCTAGGACAATTGAAAACCCAGATGGCCAGTCTACAAAGCCGCCTACATCGGCGCGCTGAAGACGTGGAAAATCGTTCACGACTAAACGACCTCCGCGTTATCGGCTTTTCTGAAGGAATAGAGCAGGGGAAGACGGAGACTTTCATTGAAACATGGCTTAAATCTTGGCTACCCAGTGATACCCTCTCTGCTTGGTTCTCGATTGAACGAGCTCACCACTCCTTGGCCCCGAAGCCCCCTGCCGGCTCTCCACCTCGCCCTATAAGAATTAGAATTCTAAACTTCAGACACAGAGACACCATCCTTAAGGAAGCGCAGCTCCATGGCCCCTTGAAATTCCAGAACCAGACCATCATGCTCATCCCCGATTACACAAAAGAAGTCCAAGCGCAGCGGCATATGTACACGGAGGTCAAACAAAAACTCCGCAATCTCGGGCTGCGGTATGGCCTCCTTTTTCCAGCGCGCCTCCGTGTTATTTTTCAGGACAAACCGATTTTCTTTGAGTCGCCCTAAGCGGCCTGGACATGGCTTATGGAGGAGCGGCCCTTGAGTGCCCGACCCGTCCTCTCCTCGCCTCAGCCGCCTCCCTCTATGGTACATCCTCCTCCTCCTCCCAAGCAGCAGCAGCGCGCACCAGATCCCAAAGGAGGCACAATCGCCGAGGAGGGCTCTTGCAGTCGCCTGCCCTTGGACCTGCACATCAGCAACCCACTGGATCTTCCTTGCCCCCGGGGATGCGCACCCGGACCGGTTTACTGGAACTGCTGGACCGACAATCTGCTTCACCCGCCTCATCCCGCCCTCTTGAATCGGACTCAGACCTCTCCAGGAGCCCCTGGATGCCGGGCTCGGGAGGGACGATTGGTGCGAGCCTTGCTCCGGACCATGTCCAAGACCCTTAAACTTTCTACGCACTGATGATATTAGCATATCCGACTAAATAGAAGGGCCGCCCATGCCACGCATTACCCCGCTAAACATTTTAGCTTAGCTATTGTTACTATCTCTTAAGTTGTTTTGCTTTTTGTCCCTTTCTTAGGGTGACAGACGCTTCAGTTTCGGAAGTGTAGGGTGGGGGAGTTGGGGAGGTTTGGGATGGAGTCAGAGCTCCCGCTCCACAACCGGTTCTGCTCATAGTTCCACATAAGCCACAGTTCCATAGTTTACGCAAAACTCAAAATGTCAAAATTCTACGAATCCATCAGCAACAGTCTCAACAGCATCCAGCGCAGGCCCCATCCTGGACCCGGCACGGCAATATCGCTCATTGGAGGGTGCACGTTTTCCCTTGTCCAGCCCCACCCCATGTTCCATGCATGATTCTGATGGCTAACACAGACAGGTCGTTACAAGGTCTGTCTTGGAATGTGAATGGCATGTTGGATCGTATTAAGCGCACCGCCGTTCTCAGATATGCCCAGCGCCACGCGTCTGATGTACTCATGCTCCAGGAGACTCATCTCCTGGGTAGCCATTGCCCTTTTCTGGCTCGATATGGCTTTGATTGAGTGTGGCACTCCGGCTTTAGTCGTGGCGCCCGGGGGGTGGCTGTGATACTACGGAGAGGTCTTCCCTTTACCCCCACACAGATCAGAACTGACTCCCAGGGGCAGTACTTGACTGTCTCCGGAACTCTTGAGGGCCACTCCATCAAATTTGCCTCAGTTTATGTTCCCCCCGCTGCCCTTTCTCAGACCCTGCACTGCCTCACTGAGACTATTTCAGCCCTACCCCAGGGACAGACCATCGTAAGGGGTGATTTTAATGCGGTCTTACAGCCGTAACTTGACTTGACTGGTGCCCCATCCACGACACGACTGTCCCATGCCTCCAAACTCTCGGACTGGACCAGAGCTCTTGGCCTCTGTGACGCCTGGCGGATCTGGCACCCCCTGGACAGACAATTCACCCACACCTCCGCGGCCTACCACACCCACTCTCGCATCGACCTGTTTCTCCTTCCTGCATTTGATTGCCATCTCATCTCCCACGTCTTGATTCTCCCTCGTGGACTGTCAGACCACTCGCCCCTCTCCCTACGCCTTTGGGGATCACGGACGACCGCGCGACCAATATGGCGCTTAAATGCCTGGCTTCTCCAGGACCAGTAGTTCAGGGATACGCTTGGGTTGGAGCTCCAACAATACTTTCGGGTCAATAAAGAATCAGTCTCTTCCCCGGGAGTGTTGTGAGAGGCCGGTAAGGCAACTCTCCGTGGGGTGTCTAGAGGTTTGGTGCATTGGAAGCAGACTGAGCAGACTGCCCGTTTTGCTCAATTGGAAGCACAAGCCCTACGGCTGGAAATGGCTTCTACTGATACGTCCGATGCTTGCTCCTCTAGGCAGTTGGCGGCCCTTAGAGATGAAATCCGTAACATCTCTCTAGAATCGGCTCTTCCGTGGCACGCATCTACGGGTGGGGGATAAAAATGGGAAGCTGCTCCAAAACTTGGTCTCCTACCCCAGAGCCCATAGAATCATCCCTGAAATTCAGGACTCTACCGGTACCTCTCATTACATGTCGCAAGCCATTGCCCAGACGCTGTACTACTCCCGCCTTTACTCTGCCCAGGCCCGGGAAGCCTCACTGTCGACTGTGCTGGAGAGAGCGGACGTCCGTCTTCCCTGTTTGACCAAGGTTGAGTCAAAGGAGTTAGACCTCCCTCTTACCTCCGATGAGATTCACAACACGATCTCACGTCTAAACTCAGGGAAGACACCGGGGCCTGACGGCTTCCCACTGGAATACTACGCAGCCTTTCGAACCTCCTTGGTCCCTCATCTCACTGAGCTCTTCCGATATGTGGCCGAGAAGGGCGCCTTCGCCCTCGAGGCTGACTTAGCCACCATTGTCGTCATCCCAAAGACCCAGCCACCTTCACCTTCCTGCAGGGATTACCGCCCAATCTCCCTTATAAATACAGAGATTAAACTTTTTACAGTGGTGTTAGCCCAGCACCTTCGGCCCCTCCTCCATGAACTAGTCCACCCGGACCAATGCGGCTCTCTGCCGTCGCGAGGTACTCAGCACTGTATACGGTGTTTGCACCTCGCTCTGGCCCACCGCCAACATCTGCCCCCGTACCTTGCTCTACTGCTACTGGACTTTGAAAAGGCCTTCGACACGGTCGATTGGTCTTACTTGGCGGAGGTTCTTCAACTGATGGGCATAGGTCCCATGTTCCTATGTGCCGTTCGCATTCTATATTCCAATCCGCGGGCTAGGGTCCTTATCAACGGGGCCCTCTCTGATGTGTTACCGATCAGGAGAGGCACACGTCAAGGGTGTCCCCTCTCGCCCTTGCTATTTGCGCTGGCCATGGAGCCTCTGGCCTTTCTCATCAGCTCTGATGTAGGGGTCCAGGGCTGGTCCTGGGACCCCCATCATGTGGATAAAATAACCCTCTATGCGGATGATGTCCTTCTTTTTCTGGCCGACCCAGAGCATTCCGGTCCCCGCTGTCTAGAGATACTTTGAAGCTACGAAAGCGTTTCCGGACTCCGACTTAACCCCGCCAAATCTACCCTTGTCCCTCTCTACATATTGAGAGCTTGCTTTGAGTGGCAATCCACCATTCCCATCAGGAGACAGTCCTTTAAGTACCTGGGAATTTGGATAGCCCTCCTACCGGAGTTGGAATGGGCTCTGAATATCACTCCCCTGATCACCAAAGCCAAGGCTGATCTTAAACGCTGGCAAGCTCTGCCGCTTAATCCCCTAGGCCGTAGTGCCTTTTTAAAATGATGATTCTCCCTCCCTTCCTTTATATCCTCTAAAATATTATCCACCGCCTTCCGGGGAGTTGGTTCCGAGATTTTGACGGAGCTCTCACCAGAAGATCGCGCATCGCCCTGGCTCACTGTAGGATCCCGCCCTTCGATGGTGGCATGGGAGTGACTAACTTACACCTTTATTACTTAGCGACCAGACTCCTTGTAGTCCATGATTGGTATACAGGAGGTTGGTCAGACCCGGCCTACCGGACGGAGCTTCATTACATGGATTTCCCACAGCTGCATGCTTATCTCTACGGCACCCCTATACCGCTCACTCTCCCCCCGATCACTAGATCAGTTTTGGTGGCTTGGCGCTCTGCCCTCCGGCACACCCGTTGGGATAGATGACTTACTCAACACACACCCCTTTGGCAGGGCACATGGCTCCAAGAGACGTCCTCCCTTATGGGCTTCCGGTCCTGGGACCACGTTGGGATCTCTCTCCTTGGGGATGTTTGGGTGAAAGATCACGTTCGGACCTTTACCGACTTACAAAAGCGTCATTCCCTCAACACCTCCAAAATCTATCGATACCTCCAACTCCGCCACGCACTCACGGCACATATCCCTCCCGGTACATCACTACCTGAATTCTGCCCATTAGAGGCGCAGGTACTTATGGGAGACCTGGGGCGGGGAGGGGTCTCAAGGATATACCGATCTCTGATTAACAACACCCCAACCAACCTGGATATAGTCCGAGCCCGCTGGGAGGGATGGGTGGGTCCCTTGGAAGATGCGGATTGGCGGGGCGCCCTGATGGCCCCCAAAACCCTTATGACCTCCTCCAAGCTTCGCCTCATCCAACTATACTACCTCCACACAGCCTACCTCACCCCAGTACGCTTGCATAGGGCACGATTGCGCCCTTCCCCTGATTGTGCTTGCTGTGGCCAGACCCCAGCAGATTTTTTTCATATGGTGTGGACCTGCCCGGCCTTTGCTTCGTTTTTGTCTAGTATAGTAGCGGAGCTCACCCAGACTCTAGGCTGGCAGGTTCCTCACGACAGCAAATCAAAAGGGAGAGAGAGGACTAGGTAAGCTAGTCCGGGTCCCCTGATTATATGTAGAAATATCAATATAGGACTAGCTAGGTTGTGTTAGTGAGACTCAGGAGGTACATCTGTTGGCAAACCCTCAGGTTTGGTCATGAAGCCCTCACACACCAACCTAGTTGGTGTCATGCTTCATCATCGGGCCCACCACAGTGACACCGAATGTGTCCCGGGTGTGCTGCGACTCCAGATTACTGAGGAGCTGGTATGCTTGCTGAGTGTGCAGTGATAGTGGGAATGAACGTGAAAGGTTAAAAGCTATACAGGTGGTCCCAGTTCCCGAGGGTGAAAGGTAAATTTTAATACCTGGGCTCCTGTTAGCAAGATAAAAAGGCTGTGGACGATGTGGAGTGTATTAAGAGCTCCTACGTCCTTGTGGTCTACATGTTTCAGCCAGGCCTTTTGATTAAAACTGGCTTTCCTCAGGACCAATGAGTATGTGTGGGTGACAATAAACTATATTAAGTGACAATGTGTGGTAGAAAATGTGTTGCACTCGCTAAGGTGCTGTACGTGTAAGAGGGGGATTCCCTCTACTTTACTGTACATAGAACACAAAGACAATACAGACATACAAGGGAGAACCAGTGAGAATGGTATTTACCAAAACACAACATATGGCCGACTTCTAGTGTTCGTGAGCGACCTAGAGCGGCGGATAACGTGGCCATGAGCGTTTGCCATGGCTGAAGTGAAAATATGGCGGTAAAGTTTTAAACGCAGTGGCGGTGGTGGGCTACACAGCGAAACAAGCATGGCGTGAGGTACAGGTAAGTATGGTACATAATTCCTCACACTTGCTACTTGCTGTTAAAGCCTCATGGGTCACTTGGCCCATGTTTGGGTGAAAGATCACGTTCGGACCTTTACCGACTTACAAAAGCGTCATTCCCTCAACACCTCCAAAATCTATCGATACCTCCAACTCCGCCACGCACTCACGGCACATATCCCTCCCGGTACATCACTACCTGAATTCTGCCCATTAGAGGCGCAGGTACTTATGGGAGACCTGGGGCGGGGAGGGGTCTCAAGGATATACCGATCTCTGATTAACAACACCCCAACCAACCTGGATATAGTCCGAGCCCGCTGGGAGGGATGGGTGGGTCCCTTGGAAGATGCGGATTGGCGGGGCGTCCTGATGGCCCCCAAAACCCTTATGACCTCCTCCAAGCTTTGCCTCATCCAACTATACTACCTCCACACAGCCTACCTCACCCCAGTACGCTTGCATAGGGCACGATTGCGCCCTTCCCCTGATTGTGCTTGCTGTGGCCAGACCCCAGCAGATTTTTTTCATATGGTGTGGACCTGCCCGGCCTTTGCTTCGTTTTTGTCTAGTATAGTAGCGGAGCTCACCCAGACTCTAGGCTGGCAGGTTCCTCACGACCCCATGCGCCTGCTCCTCGGTGTCTTTGATGGCTTAGACGGATCTAGAGCCGATAATCTCTTTTTGGGCACAGCTCTTGCAGTTGCGAAACGCGACATAGCGGCGGCATGGGCAAACATCGGACCCCCTACCCTGCGGAAGTGGCGACGAGGGGTGGACTGGTGCGCCGCCCTAGAAGAACCCCTGTTCGAGGCCCAGGGGTGTCCGAGAAAGTTACAGAGGATATGGGGCAAGTGGTTGAATTTGCTATCTTTTTAATGTTCTTGCTGCCCTCTAAATGTATAAGTACATGTTGCCTTCTATATGGACGGAGGAGGCTGTGCCATCATTCCTTAGAGCTGGATTATGTTGTTTGTTGCACACGGATATTGTGTATTCATGCTGACAAGTGCTGGATTTTTTTCTGTTGCATATATGAAATGCCAATAAAATTTGATTATCAAAAAAAAAGGAAACCCACCTGCTGGGTAATCTCTGCCCCTTCTTAACACGGTACGGCTATGACAGAGTGTGGCACTCAGGATTTACAAGGGGTTCCCGAGGGGTGGCGATCTTAGTGAAACGCTCCCTTCCCCTGGTGACTGTCCAAACGACTCTTGATGCCCAGGGCACTTTTGTGGCCCTCAGTGGCACACTAAATGGCAACCCGCTTAACCTGGTGTTCCTTTATTCTCCCCCCTTGATGCTGACGACGATCCTAGCTAAGTCTGTTGACCTCCTGGTGTCTCTGCCCCATGGTCCCACATTCCTTGGGGGCGACTTTAACGTGGTCTCATCACCCTACCTTGACACGACAGGCTCTCCATCCCCTGGTAGAAATGCACAGGCCAAGCAGCTGAGGTCTTCGTCCGCATCACTGGGTTTATGCGATGCCTGGCGATTATGGCACTCTCACTCTAAACAATTCACACACACCTCAGCGGTACACCACACACAGGCACGCATTGACACCATCTTCGTTCCTTCGATGGACTATCTTTTGATTCAGGACGTCTCGCTTCTTCTGAGAGGTATCTCTGACCAGACCAGTCGCCAGTGATGATCCGCACAGGTCCCCCCACCTATGCCGCCTACTACCGGAAGCTATACGAGGCCCGAGCCCCAACCCTGTCCCTTACGGACCTGATGGACGTGGAGGGTGGCCGCCTTCCATGTGTAGATGCCCCCGCTCAAGTCGATCTGCATCACCCCATTTCCCGTGAGGAAATTGGAGACGCAATCGCTCTTGTGTCATCTGGCAAGACACCGGGCCCAGGTGGCCTTCCTCAAGAATACTATGCCCAATACCGGATGTTCTCCCCCACCTCCGAAATCCTAGCCCCCCTCACCACAGTGCGCTGATTACCGACCCATTTCCCTCATCAACACTAAAGTCAAACTGTTTGCCACCCTCCTTGCCCAGCACCTCAAACCCCAAATGTCTACGTTGGTCCACCCCGACCAACGTGGGTTTATGCCCTCTCGCGGCACCCGACACTGTCTTCGCAGAGTGCACTCCACCTTGGCCCATCGCCACCTCCTCACCCCATACCTACCGCTTCTCCTGGTAGGCTTTGAGAAGGTCTTCGACTCGGTGGACTGGGGCTTCCTTCAAGATGTTCTTGACATGATAGGACTTGGTCCCCGCTTTCGGGCCATGGTCAAGGTTCTGTACGCCCTCCTGAGGGTTCGTGTTCTAGTAAACTGAGTCCTGTCGGAGCCCTTCTCGGTCTGTAGAGGGACGAGGCAGGGCTGTCCCCTTTCTCCCCTGCATTTTTGCCTTAGTGATGGAGCCCTTGGCGTCCTTGATGATGTCTTGCAGTCAGGTGCAGGGATGGGAATGGCCCAGCGCTGAACCGGATGAAATCGCCCTCTACGTGGACGACGTCCTCGTCTACCTGGCAGCTCCTGCCTGGTCAGGCCCCCATTGTCTTTGTATCTTGCAGTCCTTCGAACAGGCCTCAGGCCTCCGTTTGAATTCCAACAAATCGGTCCTGGTTCCCCTTCACCTCTCCCGGGAATGCTTTGACTGGAAGTCCGAAATAACTCTACGTCGTCAATCATTCAAATACCTGGGGATCTGGGTGACCTTGCTGCCTGAGCTCAGCTGGGCCCTCAATGTCACTCCACTGGCGAAGCGGGCCAAGGCAGACCACCAGCGGTGGCAGTTGCTGCCCCTCAACCCCATGGGGAGATTGACCCTTTTTAAGATGATGGTGCTTCCCCGCCTCCTTTATATGCTTCAGAACACCCCCATGTGCTTTCCCAGAGCCTGGTTCCGTGAACTTGACGGCTTAGCCAGCAAGTTCTTACGGGGAAAGGATAGGTCCAGGCTAGCGCTCAGAACTTGCAGGATCCCCTCTTTCGATGGGGTTTTGGGGATGACTCACCTTTACCTATACTATTTAGCCACGCAACTTCTTTCCATACATGACTGGTTCAACGGGAGGTGGTCTGGTCCGGCCTATAGGCCTGAACTAGGGGAACTGGGCCTCATCAGAATCCAATCCTTTCTATATGGGACCCTGATTCCTTCCCGTCTTCCGGAGATGACGAGCTCTGTATACTTATTTACAACAAGGGGTGGTGATGGACAGAGTCTCTGAATTAAGCAGAGTACTCTCACCCAGTCAAGAGATCAGGGCTAGATCCAACACCGTTTTTTAGCTCATTGCACCATCCCAGTTTCGGAACCTGGCTGTATGCAAATTAGTCTGTCCCTGGCCCAGTGCATCATGGGAACAGGGCAGACCAGACTACAAAAGCCAATTCTTACACTGGGAAGGAAACAAGCTTCCGGGGACCGGTTTCTGGCATTACAGCCGTCTTCGGCCCGGCTTGCTTGAATCCTGATGGTGCAATGAGCAAGGGACTCACATCTGAGTATACCCTTCCACGCTTAGGGTGGACAAAATTATTTACAACAAGGGGTGGTGATGGACAAAGTCTCTGAATTAAGCAGAGTACTCTCACCCAGTCAAGAGATCAGGGCTAGATCCAACACCGTTTTTTTTGTATACTGGCCTGGCGGGCAGTATTGTGACACACCAACTGGACACACACACATTGACCCAATGTACACCCTTGTGGCACGGGATCTGGCTCAAGGAAGTGACCGGGCTTCGAAGCTTGGGACCTCATAGGCATCACACAGCTTGGGGATGTTTGGGTGGGGGATCATATGCGCTCCTTCAAAGATCTCCAAACCAGGTACTCACTGCACCACTTGCAATTCTTTCGCTACCTCCAGCTGCGACATACCCTACGCTCACACCTCACAACAGGCATGCGGTTGCCAGATCATAGCCCGCCTGAAACCCAGATTATGTTTGTGGACCTGGGGAAAGGTGGCATTTCCCGTACACTGATTAACAATACCCCGACTTCCTTGGACCGACTGCGGACGCAATGGAAGGACTGGGTGGGCCCCTTGGAGGAAGAAAACTGGCGCAATGCCCTTATTACCCCTAGAACCGTCACCGCCTCCGCTAGGCTGCGCTTGGTGCAGCTCTATTATCTGCATGCCGCATATCTCACCCCTTTACGCCTTCATTGCGCAGGGCTTAGTCCGTCCTCAGCCTGTACCAGGTGTGTATATGACCCGCTGACTTCCTCCACATGGTTTGGGCCTGTCCTCTCTTGGCACGATTTTGGAAGGGCATCGAAGAAGAACTCTCTGAGGTTCTAGGGTGGGGGTTCCACACGACCCTAAGCCCATGATCCTGGGCATCACTAATGGGCTGTACGGGACATGCAAAGAAAAACTGTTCTTTACTACAGCTATGGTGATAGCTAAAAGAGACATTGCTGCCTCATGGAAATGCCCTGAACCCCCAAGTGTGGGGCTTTGGCGGAATGGGGTGGACTGGTGTGTAGTGTAGTTCCTATATTTCCAATAGGCTCTGCGCATTGGAATAATATATCCTATCGATGTGAAATAGGACTGAGGTCAGTATGTCTCTATCGAATATACTACACTTAATTGTGAGTGCCAGCTAGCTCAGAGGTCACTAGAAACTTTCTCGAATACACAAGAAGGGATTAGTTTCTGACAACCGCATAAACATGACAACTTTGTTTCCCTAGGACTGGAACAAATATCTTCAGAGTCATTGAAACAATAGATAACTATTTTACTCAGTCAATCGTGCATGCTTCGTTTCTACAGAGTTGCAGAAAAATAGTGAGACGGGCGTTTTCAATAAAAGAGTTTATTGAACAGTCTTCTTTCTCACACAATAGATATGAACTGCTACACTCGTTAGACAGAATGCAAAGTATAATGCGTACAGCGAGAATAGTATTATAAAATAATACTGTAATAGCATTGTCTGTTGCTATGACATAAAAATACATACATAAATAACACAGGCTAAAATACTCAACTGGTGCTTTTAAAATACGCCTACCCCAATGTACCTAACCTAAGTCTAGTACGAGGTAAGAAGTAAGTATGGTCTTTTTGCATAGGTTTACTTTTTGCCAAGAACTGCCAAAGGTTTCTCTAGGTTCTAATCAGCTCCATACCTTAGAAGGAAAGAGGTTGGTATCTCTGTCTCGGCCTCGATTTCCCAACACCCCGCAAGGGGAGTCAGAAACACTGAAGCTGGATTCTCGGCAGTAGGATGTCAGCTGCTGTTCAGTGCGACAGCTGGAGAGTCGGCTTCCTTCCGCACTTGCTGTAGCGAGCTGCATCGGGCAAGTAGGTAGTCAAACTGCACAGAACCACACCGTGCTTTGCTAGAGCAAGTGAAGGTATGTTTATACCTTGAAGGTGTTTAGGAATGCCAGTTTTGACGTAAAGTCGGGCATATGAACGTCATGAATGAACCCCTAAGGAATAGTTGTTCATGCATAATAATGAGTTTTTGGGAGAAATCAATATCTAGGCTAGTGGAAGTCCCTTCTGCTTATGAGTCTGGTTTTCCAAGAAATTGTTTTGATGTTGATGAACGAATGGAAGTTGCCATGCCTGTATTTGGGTAGCATGGACTATGCCTAAATAAGGACTGGAGTTCTATGCCTATATAAGGGCAATGTAAATTGTACCTATATAATTAAATTTAACATGGGAAAAGTGACGCAAAAGTGGCGCAAGGGGATTGTAAATCTGCCCCTTGGTGCGTATGCAGTTTTACCGTTACTTTTAGATTTCAAATGGGTAGCATGAGCCATTTATTCTGCATGCATATTACCTCGACCACAGTGCCTCGCAAAGGGTTCGATGGATCTTCAGTGGCGTCTTTTGGAGTATGCAGTTTTTTGGCTGCTGTAGGATGTATTGCAGCTTAGATGCGCCTTGTGCCTCCAAACACAAGATGGCGGCACTTATATAGTTGGGCAATATTGCGCTCGGCGGTCATATAGCACAGTGTAGCCCATTGCACCTGCGGATTAATTAGATCAGTAGGTTCCCATATGTTAAGTAAACATCTTCTCGCCTCCGTAGACAGGGAAACTCCCAAAATTCTTTGTATAGTGTTATGTATACTACTCCAGTAGGTGGGGATGTATTCGCACTCCCAGAGAATATGCATAAAGGTACCAAGCAGACCACAATGTCTCCTGCACTGTCCTGTCTCTGAAAGTCCCATATGCACCAATCTAGGTCCCGTAATGTAGACCCTGTGTAGAATCTTAAGTTGGACCAGTCTGAGGTGCGCTGGGATCGCCACCTCTCTCGGAGAGGAGACAGCTGCCCGCCAATCCTCCTCATCCAGCTCTATACCATGCTGCGTCCACTTGGTTTTCAGTGCCTCCAAGGAGTCAGTCCTGTGGTTTATCAGTTTTTTGTATATAAGAGAGATCGTATTGTCAGGAAGGTACCCATCTAACACTCTGTCTTCCAAAGAGGAAGCTTCCGAAGGTTCCATCCCGTCGGGCAGTAATGAAAGAAGGGAATGTCGAACCTGCCCATACCGAAAAAATTCAGATTGTGCGAGTTTTTATTCCCCTTGCATCTCATCAAATGATTTAATCTTCCCCTTACCCCAGATGTCTCCGATCGTGGAAATGCCTATAAGTTCCCATCTATCAAAGCCTTTCGTGTTCCACAACTTACCAAGCCATTCAGAGTCCCACAAGGGGGTGGCCACAGTCAATTTGTCCCGCCACCCCAATGAGTCCGTGGCTACATGCCAGACATGGACGGAATGCTTAGTGGCACCGGTTAATGTCACCTTGTTAGGTCGAGAATACAGGGCTCTGTTATAATTATTGCAGTGGAGAAGCCATTTATCCATGGCATAGCCAGGATCACCCACCCTTCCATAAGTGCAATGATTGATTGCCGCCAAATGGGCAGTCCAATAATATCTTTTGATATCAGAGAGGGAGATGCCTCTGTCGTACCAAGAAAAAGTAAGTTTGTGCAGCGCAATACGAGGCCTGCCCTCCCACAACAGACTCCGCTGCAGAGTCTCAATTTCACGGAAATAACTGGATGGAACTTGCTCCAAGGCGTTTTGCAGTGCATAGAGAAATCGCGGGAGAGCTATCATTTTAAACAGGGCCGCTCTTCCCAACAAGGAAAGAGGAAGTTTCTTCTATCTTAATACATCACATCTGAGTCGATCAAGAGGAGGAAGAAGATTTCGAGAATATCTGACCGTTGGCTCTAGGGACACAAAAATCCGAAGATATTTAAACCCCTCAGCGCTACACTGTATAGGGCAGCCTCTAGGTGGCATCGGGGGGTCACCTTTCAGTAGAAACAAGACGGACTTCCCCCAATTGATCAAGAGTCCTGAGTTCCTTCCGAAGGAGGACAGGACATCAAACACCACAATGAGAGATTTGCGGGGGGGAAGCCAAATAGAGCAAAATGTCATCAGCATACAGAGAAATGCGGTCCTCCCAATCAGGGGACCATCGCAGGCCCCTGATAGATGGTTCCTAACGTATCCAAGCGGCAAGGGGCTCTATAGCCAGTGAGAATAGAAGGGGGGATAGCGGGCAACCCTGTCTGGTACCCCGCCCCAACAAAAAGGAAGATGAGACTCTATTATTTACTACAACTTGAGCGAGCGGCTCCGAATACCGCAGACGTATCCAGCCAATAAATCCGGGCCCAAACCCAAACTTAGTTAATACCGCCCATAAGTAAGACCATTCGATCATGTCAAATGCCATTGTTGCATCAAGTGACGCAATTATAGCCGGTTCTTGCAACGTATGAGCCCTAGCCAACACTACGTGCAGCCTGCGTAAATTTAAGGCCGTATTTCTGTGAGGTATAAAACCAGACTGATCGGGATGTATAAGGTCATTGATAACTTTAATAAGTCTATTTGCCAATAGTTTGGCCAAGATTTTGGGCTCAATGTTGAGCAAAGAGATAGGTCTGTATGAAGCACAGTCTGTTTTGATCTTACCCTCCTTATGTATGACAACTATAGATGCTACCCTCTGATCTCTGGGGAGGGCCCCCCTATCTTTGGACTCCAGGAACATCTCTTTCAGATAAGGCGCAAGACGGTCTGGTTTAAGCTTGTAGAGTTCTATAGGGAGCCCATTGGGTCCCAATGCCTTGCCGGAATTTAAGGATCGGATAGCAAGGGCAATCTCGTCAGCAGTAATATCACTGTCCATAAACTTCATATCTTCAAGGGAGAGGCACGGGAGTTGTATGTCACGAAGCAAGATATGGGAGTCAGCCTCTGAACGAGTAGAAACCGAAGTGTAAACAGTCTGGTAATGTTTAGCAAACGCATCAACAATATTTTGCGGGTCAGTGAGTCTCTCCCCCTCCTCCGTCAGAAGCTCGGGGACCAGCCGGCAAGCCCAATCCTTTTTATCTAACCATGCAATAAGCTTTCCTGCCTTTTCACCCAAATCGTAAAGTCTACCCTGCTGTTCCCTACCAAGAGTTTTGGCCCGTTCCGTAACTATCGCTGTATAACCATGTAGTTTCAGATGCAACTAGTGAAGCTTACATTGAGTCACCCCTCACTCCAGCTCTCTCTCCAACTCCTCGATCTTGGCCTCCAACTCCGTCACCTCCCTATGCCTCTCTTTCTTCGAGCCCGCTATCAGTGATAGGGCATACCCCCTGATGACAGTTTTGAAGGCCTCCCATAGGGACTCCGAGGATGAGACAGATCCCACATTAGTTACAAAATATTCTTCCAACCTGGCAATAAGGTCTCTACGGATTTTGGGATTGTGCAGATACCATGGGTTTATCGGGGCTACCCTCCCTGCCGAGCCACGATGCATTACTATATGAATTTTTCAAAGAATTCTTGATCTCTATGAATAGTTCTACTTTAAGCAGATTAGTTGTGCCAAAAATGAAAGATACAAATTTGGAGAAAAAAAATTATTCATAGGAAAAAGTTCTAATTTCTAATTTCTAATTTAAAACATTTGTAAAGCGCGGCGTACACCTGTCGGTTTCTTGGCGCTGAAGGAGGGTTTTAACTACTGAGACAAAGTGGGAACCGGTAGTAGAGCTAAAGATAGTCTCTTGTTTTGAAAAATGAAGGTCAAATTCAAATATCTCATAACACTGTGTACTCAAAAGTCAGTGTTAGTGCTTGTAGAAAACATCACATCTTCTAAGTCTGTAAAAAAGTCATCTACCATTGTAGGTCAAAGTTGGATTACCTCGTTTAGAAGATCAACCGCTTATATATGTGAAGCATCGCCGTCAGCATTGGTCGCATTAGCAATGTTCGAATTGGATGGTACCTGTGTACCTGTTTCCTCTCGTACCTCACCGTCAACATATTGGGTCTGTGAGATCTCAATGAATGCCATCATCAGAATTGGTAGCCGCTGGGGACAACACTGCGCATGGGCCGTTACTGGGTCCAGCAAAGTATCAACAACCGTTGGCATGACTGATGGGAGTGTTAGACAGATGTCTAGCCTGCATTCTTCTCCGCACAGGTAAGCTGCAATCTTGCCAGATTGGTCTGAATGACAGAAACCATGTGGCATTTAATTCTCGTAGACGAGGTAGTCTAAAAATTCGGACGTTGCGCTCATGACACTTCATCGCCAGCAGAGTTATCTCCAAGGAGAACTGGGTGTCGCTGGTTAATTGGAGTGCCATGTCGCAGAAGTAGGAGCAAAACTAGTATCCCTGCAGCGAGTCCCAAAATGAGAGGCAGTCCGCCAAACACTGAGTGCATGAAGTTTGGAAATATTCCTAGAACTGCTTCAAAAGGTGCTAACAATCCAGAAAAAATGGTCTTAAATAAATGTACAACGGCTTATATCAGACATGTTTAAGATACGACTTAACATTTCTGAGAAATGTACAGGGCAATTTGTAGTTAAGAGGGCATGTATCTCGGCAGAAGTCCTTGCAACTTGTAGATCATAGGTCTCTTTGGCCGAGGTCAGTGGCATATTGTTTTGCAAAAGAATGGCTTTCATTCTGCTTAAAGTATCAATTCGTATAGAAGAGATGTTCAGTGAAGACCATAAAGGCGACTCCTTGTCTGTCTTGGTTTTAGGAAACAATACTTGCATACAGAAAGTGAACCTGACTGACACAGTTACTAGATATGGTATACCTGGCAACATGCCACAGCAGCTGTGATCGTTCAACATGAGGAAACTTCCATTAGAAATTTGTCCAACAATTGGATCAGTCACTGCAGCTGGAGAACCTTGCAGGTGGCAGGATAAGTTGTTAGAGGAACCATCGCAGGCCCAGTGTAAGTTTATGCCCTGACAAAGGAGAGAACCGCTTAGTGCGTTTTCACAATTTTTACCACTAAGAAACACTTCCCTTCCCCCACTCCAACATCTGTGTGTGTACGGTAATTACCAGGATGTCTTGATGTATTCTTTACCCAACCTTTCATATGTGTCTGCTGGTATATGTTTTAGGCAATACTGAAAATTGAAATTGTAACAGGCAGAGTGATTGTTCCATTTATTATCCATTCAGTAGCTGGTTTTTCTGCTACCATGAATGGCAATCTTTCCAGTTGTTCAATGCTCAGCACTGTATAGTCTGCTCCCCAGAATTTAATCTCACTGATAAACAGTTTTATCTGTTTATCAGTGAGATTAAATTCTGAAAATAGTGACGTAGTATTGATTAAACGCCAAGGCACCTAGCCTGAATGAAGGTTTTGCAACGTCCAGACTAATAGCATGCTAGAACGTAATTGCGAATGACCATGTTGCAACATGACCAAGTCCTGTTCCATGATGTCTATGGCAGAAGACACTATGCTGTCCAATGAATATATCTTGGACGACAGGGTTGTTAATCCATTGTCAACTACAGAGAGAGTTTTCTCTAAATTAATACAATCAATTTCTTGTATTCTTTCTGCAGTCTCTGCTTGCGTAATCTTCTATGCTTTATTATAAGCAGCATAGATACCAGCAGATATAAAACGTTTATGACGCGGTGTTCTTGGTCCTAGCAAGAATTTCCTAAGATCAGCGCAATCTTTAAGTAAAGATAAGTGTTGCTTTACATCCCTAAGTGTAGATCTTTGTAGCCAATCAAGGCAGAGCTTTCCTACACTGTATGTTGTTACTATTCCTGGATGCTGTCTTTGAACATATCTTGGGTCTGGCCTAGTGAATGTGAAACCCTGTGTTTTGTTCAGGAATCTATCTTGACAGTTGTTTGTGTCTGTGGGCCAGATCAACTATTTTTTCCAATCTGGATCTGTTCTGTTGTGATGCAAAATAATAGTATGTCAGTCGACCTCACCCTCTGAAGTGTTACTGCTATCAGGTGTAGGTGTAGGTATGGACAGATTGTTCAGGTCTTTTATCTTGGCTAACCCAAGGCAAGACGTCTGTTGGACAGTGTCATTCAAAAACATAATTTGCTCAGGGATGATACAGGCTCTAAACATAGCTTCTATCCCCTGTACCTGCCACTCTTTTGTGCCCCAGACAGTTTTCATTTCTATGTTGTCTTTCCAAAAGTCGAAACCTAGTTTAGACAGTTGGGCAAAAAAGGCTGCAGAATAAATCTGTTTGGTATTTGTCAACATACTTTTCATGCCTGTTTTGTTTACATTTTTAAAGTAAAATGATTCAGCATTGGATACATTGAACCCTGAAAAGTACTGGAATTTTCCTGCAAATGTTTTTGAGCTACCCTTTGGTGGTGTAGGACAATGTTTCCATTGGTTATACATTTATAAATTTCTAGGCATTGTTGATTTGTGCAAGAAATGCTGACCATAATGGTTATAACAATACATTTGTTCATAGTCAGATGAACCTTCTAAATATTTATGATTTGTGAATACTGCAGTCATTTCTAAATCTGACATCATATTATTAACAGTCTCGAAGTCCCAATCATCAGAAAAGGTACTTGATGAAACAAAGTCACTTAATGAAATCTTGAATAAGTGTAGAATTTTCAACAGCTCCGATGGGTCAAAAATGTCATATTCAGTTCTGTCCCAAGCTATACCACCAGGTATAGGAACGGCTGTGATGTTCACTGATGACAAGTCTCTTTGGCCACGATGTGATGATTTGTGTGGTTTGAGGAGTAAGTTGATGTTCTTACTTGCTGTGTCTATTTTGACATATCTTCCATTAATCAGCATTCCCAGAGTTATTACCAGAGTCAACCAAATTAGAAGAAAAAGCACACCCAACACAATCCAAAGTTCAATCCATGGTGAAGCCAGATACGTCTTTTCCAGGTGATGAAAAAGGCCCGTTGCTTGTTCTTTGAAAGTTCTTTTTACTGGCGTTGTTTCAGGTTCACTGGGATCCTCAGAAAACGTATCAAAGTTAATGAAATAGCCGGAGGCAGTTCTGTCAATTGTTGGGATTGCATCAGTATTTGTTGAAATCGCTGGAACCACTTGATCACCTCAGTGGCGGCTGGTGACATTTGAAACTGGTGAGGCAGAAACTGATAACCATACTGCACCGTAGCGAGCGAGCGTAGCGAGCGAGCGTAGCGAGCTAGCCCGAACCCCCCTAAGGAGGGTTCGGGGGGATTTCCCCCCGAGAAAAGTTTGAAAAAATAGTGGAAAAATTGTGCATTTTCAAGCAAATTTGAGAAAGCAGGAAGGTTAATAAAGCAATTGTGTAAGTGCAGGTATTACATTATTAAAGAGCTGTCATATAACATAGGTGCTGGAAATAAAAATATAACAATTTATTTTTGGGACATTAGGGTAATCAAACAAAGACTGGGGGGGAACATAACGGTACAATTTTAACCTTGCAGTTTTCAATAGTTCACTGTTGTATGTTAGGATTTTTACTTACGAACTGCAAGTGACAAAATGATTTATCTGAGAAATGCAGTGACTCTCTGACCTATTTACAGCATTTTGTGATCTGCATCAGGTACATGTTCTTTGCAGCAGGCACATTAACCTTCTGTGCTACCTTTCCATGAGTCAAAACTTCCATTAGACAAAACTCTGATCTCTCTCTAGGAAAAACATTAACAATATCCTTGGTGCCTTCTCCCTCCGCACCTTCAGACCATACGTGTAACACGATAAAAGGTCCCTTCACAGGGTGAGGAGGAGCAGGAGCTATTATCACACAGTGAGTGTGCAAGCAAGTTCTCCAAGCTTACAGGTACTAGCCTGAGGTCACCATGTGTACCCTCTAATAAAACGACTGTGACAGCCCAGGAGTGGCAAGGGCCGGGCAGGGGATCAAAGAGCAAGTTAGGGATGAGTAGCAGCTGTCTCCCGTGGCGATACGAATGGCGTGCTTTTATTGTACATGTTGTCTATTATTGATGCAATTTTATTATGCGCCTGCAATGCACGAAAGCATTAGAGAGCTTTACAAAGGAAGCAGCGAGTCACATACATGGAAGTCATTAAACCCAACAGATGCAGGGAGCGCATCGAAAGGCAATCAAAATTTCACTTAATGTCTATAGTCAACGGTAAATCTAGGTGGAAAGTGTCACATTCCAGCTAATGGTAATCCCATTTTTAATACACTATCGGCTGCACACATTGTAATGCAGCGGTTGGACCGCAGCAGCAGATGCTGGTCAGACCGCAACTGACAAGCCATCAGACTGACATCGGAATGATCCCCTATGTTCAAAGCAGTTCTGAAGGATGTCCACACCATGAAGAAAAGTCAAGCTGAACAAGCAACCAGCTTTGATGACATAGCATAAAACATTTAGAAAGGGGTGGTAATGCCCGTATGAACTTATTGATAACTATTCTCCTCAAATGCTGTGTCCCTGATAAGGAAAATGGCTGCCATGACTTGGCAGATGCAGAATATGTCTTTAACCAAAGCACACCTAATACTAAGTGACTTAACTAGACCCAAAATCAAAGCACACAAATCCAACCTATTTCCTGAGAGAGCTATAGAATATTTACTTAGGGAGCTATATATCTTTTCTATATTTACAGACTATGCCTGAGATACTGAAATATGCCAAGAGGAAATGAAGACTCTGGAATTTCACGCTCTTTCGATACAAGCCCCACTGGGAAATGGCCCCTTGTTAAGGTTACTTGGCAAGGCTCATTCCAATGTTCATAGAGGTTTCTCAAGCAAAATACATTCAGATATTGAGGGCAATATTTTATAGAGTGGCCTCTGGCGATCCCCCTAATAAAATGTTTGGAACATTGTAGGCCAGAGAGTGCATTTTACAGCACCATTTGTTATATGTATTGGTAAACTAACTTACTTTTTAAAGGCAATTCTAAGGGAGAACTAATTAAATATACCTATATCATTTGGAGTATGCCTCACTGCAGAGGAGCAGTATTTCTCAATATGAGCAAATTTTACATGTGCTTACGAGAAACTTTTTTTTCTTGAGTTTTATTATGGAATTAACAACATAATACACAGGGTACAGTTGAATGCATACAAGACATGCGACGGTTGATATGATTAACATTCCGCTTACTCGTAAACATGTACACTTTTGTGAGGGCCGGGGGTGTGTTCCTATTGAACAAGTTCATGTACTCGGCCAAGGTAGTACAAACAGGACACATGGGAGACACAAGGTGAGAATGAATTGCATGTTCGTGTCCATCTGAGTAGGATTTGCGTCCAGATATGTTCTCAGGGTTCCCATATGTCTTTCGGTCGCAGCTGCAGGACCATCGACTCAGCATAAGTTGCTACTGTCTCGCTGCAGCATGCAACATCTTTGAGCCAAACCTTTGTCAGAGATGGGGGGCCTTTCATACAGGCCAGAAGTAACCTGCATTTTGCTGCTAGTGGTAGTAGCAGTGGCAGTAATTCTTCTTATGAAACTTGAGCAACCAATACAAAACAGTGAGGTCACAGTATGCAATTACATTTGTGACACTGAAAAAACGGTTCCTCTCTGTTACTGCCCCCTACTAACTCTCATGCTGTACCTATATATCGCGGCCCGCTTTGTCCATTCAGCTCCTGGAGGAAGGCTTTGCGGCAAGGTGAACTGAGGCAAAGGCTTTGCCTCAGGTCACCTCACCTATCTGTAAAAACTGGCAGCACTTACAAGCAGACCATCTGTCAGTAATAAGCACTGTTTAAAAGTTAGAAACCTACTCACGTTCTTCAGGCAGAAAAAACAATATAAGAATTCTTTCAATCCTAAATTTGGCTCGGTTAGGTCTCTTGTCACACATTAAATTAAAGCAGTGCCAGTTACTTCACAAGCTTTTCTTATGAGCTTCATGCTGCACTGACCGCTTCAAGAACATTATACTGGGACTCTGCCAATGCCAGGACAGGGTTTTGATATCCTCCTAAGACCTAAATGACTCCCACCTCATGAGCCATTCAATTACTTTCCTCATAGGAAAGCATTGCAGTGCTGGTAAAATAACACTTGTCAAACCATGAGTACTTTTTGAATAAACAACACTAATAGTGAACAATCTAATATTATACATTATTTCTGTAATTTAAAAAATGTTGGGAATAGAGGAGAGTGGCGCCCCAACCGATGCCCATAACCACGAGCTGCCCCCATGTTCCTGGCACTGATTTTTGTTACCTCGGAGGCCAGGGATCGCAAGGTGCAGCCATGCCATGGGTCGTTTCTGCGTCCCCCTACATGAGGTCCACGAGCACTGCTCAAGGTTTTCGGGGGCATGCATGTGTTGTTTACTTAGACCAAAAACGGACGTTTCCTGCTGAAAGTCGACACTACTTTTGACTACAGAAAAGGCAAAGAGTTGGCATGCAATGGAATTAATTGACAATGGTTAATGGGTGCGCGTTTAAGTGGGCAAACGCAGTGTGTGTGTGTGCCATTGCAGCGAGCGACACTGCTTTGGAAAAAGGTACAAACTCGGACAATGAGAACTTTAATTTGAAAGGAATAACTTCCACCGCCACCCATCTGTCCACGTCAGCCTGTCTGGAGGAGAGCCCTGCTCTATCCAGCCCACAGCCAAAGGTCAGAAATGGCCCCAAACAGGAAATATTACGGCGTGCTCCGCGCGGAGGCAGTCTCCAGTCTGTGATTACTGTGTGTGTGTGTACAATATAATAGCCCCTCTGAGCTCGGCATCCTGAGATATGAAATACATTATTTAAAAAGCTACTAGAAACGCTCATAAGAACGCTTAGTGCGTGCGAGACAGCACAGACTCAAAGCATAGGAAATTGCTCATGTTCGGTTCAACACATTCACAGCAGTAGACATGATTTTGCCGAGATAGTCTTACCATGTATAAAAGTGAATTATTTATCCACCCACTGCCAGTGGCAGTGGGGGGATAAATAATTCACTTTTATACATGGTAACACTATCTCGGCAAAAACAACTCACCTCTTCGGTACCAGTTTATTAATCAGATACAGCAACAGTTTATTAATCAGATACAGCAGTTAATCAGATACAGCAATTAGCAAGTGAAAGATAACTTTTGCAAAGGGCTTTCCACCGTGAGGGAGCACGTCATCACCATGTTCTTGGTAACTTTCGCTCCGTTTGTGCTAAAAATATATTTTGGTTAAAATCTGCAGATTAGAAATTATGCAGTTGATGACGGATTATGTGGCAAATGCGGCAACTCCATAATTATGAATAAAACGCTAAAACAGTGAAATCGCGAAATTCTAGTGGCCCGGACTACATGATACATATCGAACTAGACACGTACAGTAGTCGAGCACTTTGAACAATAATAGTGAGTGCAAAATAATATTTACTTTTCCCAATGCTCTCTCTCCACTCGTGATAAAATCATCTGAAATCATCACACCATATACATTAAGCTGAATTTACATTATCAGGCGATTTTCTCATACTGCCAGCCACTGAAAACTGCCATTTACTCAGAAATGAAAGCAGGGGCGCAGCAACGCCGTGATGAAATATTAAGGTTGAAGGAGCAAAATTAAATATGTTGAAATGTCCATTTTATTTCCAGCGAGTGACATTTCTTCTGTTCTGTCTAGGGGTAGTTGCGACAAGAAATATGAAGGGGGCACAGAGCCTCAGGAATGATGAGAGTGACTCGGGGGGCCAGCGCAATGCCAATGCTGCAGTAGTATATTATTACAGTGACAGTCACGGATTGGTCAACACACTTACGCGCGGTAACTCTGGCATGTCAGTCCAGTACACAAAGCAAACAGTGCAAACTTAAAGCAGGTCCAGGCAGGGTCCTACTAGACTGCAGCACACATACAACACGACTCACTGGTCACGACGAGGTCGGAGTCACGAAGGTGAGTCACGCGCACTGGTGGTCCGTCCTGGAGAACTGACTGACTCTCTCTCAACTCACACTATGACACCATCCTGCTGCAGCAGCCAATCCTGGCGCAGCATGAACAGAGCCACTGCGCCAGGATTGGCAACGAGCAGGCTCCTATCTGCCCTAGGTGAGACCGGGCCCCGGGTCCTCCTGCCTGCCTATGTATCTGAGTGCTGAGGGGGGGGGGGAGGGAAGGTCTCAGTGTACGCATGCGCGAGCCAGTCAACAAATTGACTACTCCGGGATTTGGCATGCGCTGTCAGCACCCCACTGCCTGTCTGTGCGTGCTGCCTGACTGTCACTCTGCCGCAGCCCTGCCCCCCATGGCCCACTTCATTATGGATGCCCGATTCAGTCGGGCTTTTCCCGGGACAGGTAGCGCGCAGTGCGCTCGGCTCAGCTTTAATTTCCTTTAAGTAAAATTTTTATTTTCTAAAACTCATAGTTCATTGCCAGTGCGGTCGTCCATGGCTAGTGGGGCAATGCCCCAACGCCCCCAATGGACGCACCGCCACTGGATCACCTGTTACTTCGTTGTAGACAGGTGTTTCTTGACGAACTGTTATCTGGGTTTCAAGAGGTACAAGATCCATGGCTTTGTTGCATAGTCCTTCATTTGGCACTGCAGATTCTTAAAATGTGATGAGTCTCTCAGTTTCAACCTCTTGGATAGTAGCCAGATTAGGGCGTCTGCTACTTGGTCGGATTCCACTTGGCCTAATGCTTAGTATCGGCCACATGATGTGGTTTGATCAGGTCGATGGACACAAACCTGTTCTCCTTTTTACCAGCAAGGGGCGGCAGTAATACTGTTCCCGATCCGTGGATTGCTAGGACCTGTACAGATTGTCTGTAAGAAGGCCCAAATTCCTTCTTGTCCGTGATCTTTTCTCTGACTAGATCCCCAAGCTTAGGAATCCAGACAGGCCTTGCTGGGACGGTTGTTTTTTCTTCAATGGTTGTTGGCTTCAGGAACACTTCACTTTGTTTCGTTCTTATTTCATTTAAGTCCTGTAAAACAGCCAAACGGTCTTTGATATCCAATGTTTTTTTGGTCTACCACTGAAGTCTGACAATCGAGGTCCGCTACTAACATTCTAGTCCCAAAAAGGGCTTCATATGGAGGGATACCCCCTAGAGAACTTCTTGGCAGATTATTAAGACAACGTTGGACACTTATTAGATGTTTGACCCACCCGTCACCCGAGCCTAATACCCTAGCTGTTATAGATTGCTTTATGTCCCATTTTTTTTTCTCCACAACCGAATTTCCCTCAGGTTGGAATGGACTAGAGTACAGCAATGCAACGCCCAAAATGGCCATGGCCTCCTTGTAAGCTCGAGAGCTACACGCAGGACCCAGGTCAAAATGTAGCGTGCCAACTGCGTATGTGCCGATAAAGACTCGCAAATCTTTTATAACAGTTCGAGCGTCAGCCGAGCACTGAGGCCAAAACCGAATGAACCTTGAGCACGAATCCACTGCGACCATGATATATTTATAGTTACCATCCCTCTGTAAGGGACCGCAGTGGTTCAGGTAAACGCAAGCTAATGGTTTATCTGAAATTAACAGGGGGGCCTGCGCAGGACGTTTCACAGTTGAGACTTTTATATTTTTGCATATTTTACATTCACATTCCAAAACATAATTTCTGGTTTGATTCCTCATGCGCTGCCACCAGTATCTCTGTTTTAATAATGATACTGTGGCGGAAACACCTGCATGAGCAGAGGCGAGCCCTTCATGTGCTGCTAAAATTAGTCCTAATCTATGTTCCATGTTTGGAATTACTCTATCCTCCATTCCAGGGGTCCGGAGCAAACGGAACATTGTTCGCATCAGTTATATAAGAGTATTTGAGTGGAAATCCTTTCGGTAATGTTTTACCACTGTCTTTGCTTTAAGCATTGACAGCTAGCAATATTTCACTGTGTATTTTCGATTTTGAACGAGTGATTGCAGCTACGGAAGCCGTTTGCACAGCTGCCTTCGCGGCTTCGTCAGCCAATGAATTTCCTTCAACGTGAACGCCATCACGTATGTATCACATGAGTGTTTTGTAGTCCTTATTGTAATTGAACTACTTGTTCCCAAAGCAGTTTATGCTTAATTGGGCCACCTTTTGCATCTTTGAAACCGTTTTGAAGACAATTTTGCAAGTATTCACTGTAGGATTGAACACAATAATACGAATCACACACTATGAGTGTGGGGAATTCGCGATCTGTATTTTCAAGTGCCATTTTGAATGCTTGTAGTTCAGCTCGCTGAGCTGTACAATCTCCTAGAGATTGAGTTTTTGTGACCATTGGCCGGAATTTGCCATCGTGCCAGCGACCTTTAACGATCGCGCATGCCGCACTATAGACTTGTTTACCCCCCGTAGCAGGTTGAGCTGATCCGTCTGTATAAATTATACATTCATACTGGTCCAGAGACAGAATTTCAGTAGGCAGAGGACATTCTTGTTTGTATTGTAGAAATGCTTGTGTTTTCAAATATGGGTCAAAAACGTATTCAGTGTCTGTTGCAGCAAGAGATTTAACCCATTGTATCCATCTCAGATGTAAAGCTTTAGCATTTGGAATGCTTGCTTTTGTCACTGCCTCTAAGGCAGGTACAGGTGTAATGACCACAATGCGCTTACCCTGTGCGAAGGCTCTCTCCTTTGCTACTGCAGTTTGAACCGCTGTCAGAATTTTTTCTGTTGAAGTGATTGGAAATATTTTTATTGGTATTGGAAATATTTATTGTTGATTAATTAAAATCATTACAAACAAAGATAGATAAAAGCAACCAACATAAACAAACATATACTATGCACAAAGTTATTATCATCTTAAAATGATCATCTAAAAATGCATTAATACAGTCAATTCCATAATAATATTAAAACGTTTACACAATGATTAAAATACAGGTATTAACTAAAGTAGAATATATTAGCAGCAATCACTATTATAGCAGCATCTAACTAAAGTGACACGTGTTAGCAGTAGGAAATACAAGTATAAATACTTTTTTTTGCTGTTTTCCATTTGCAAGGTATAATAAAGTGCAGTGTGCATAGCTGTAGTAAATTATACTAATAGACCCTTCAACTGGCATACATTTTGATTCAAACAATTCCTAAATAAGTTTCTTTAAGTATTTTATATCACGAAAAATGGTTATTTACTTGTTCTTCGTCTTTGATTTTCTTCTCAGCACTAATGATGAACTTAACAAAGTGATAAATAAGTTTTATTTTCGCCCCACTCAAACAGGTAATAATCGCTTGCCTGCATGTTCTGATTCCTAGTTCATTAAAAATTGGTTTTAGGATCAATTTCTGAGCCTCTGCCAAAACTGGGCATAAGGTTACTATGTGTGTTAATGTTTCCTCCCTTTGACTACAAAGCCTGCAAATGCTCGATGACCATTGATTTTCCCATATTGGTATACCATCCTTTGTAAGATATCTTCCCAGCCTTAAATACATACATTTATTCTTAAGCCTAGGTTTTAAATGATAAGACAAGTAAGATTGAGGTGACAGCCTACCGAAAGAGTTAGCAACTGTCCAGAAATGACTTCTTTTCCTTAATTCCTCCTTGTCCGCTATAGTCGTTAATAATGCGGCCATTTGATTCATTTCTTTTTTTAAAACTATCCTGCTCCTCATTTCATCAGCCAAATTAGAGCAGTCAAAGTTACTTATACATTCATTAAAATACAGCTGCCAATTTTTTTAATATTCCCCTTCTGAGATTTCAAGCCAGCATAACTTTGCCAATGATCCTTCCTCCGAACGCACTAATGTTAAAAGAGTCTTAAAGAATGTAGATTGACGCGCCAGAGATTGGTTTTTCAAACCAAATACCAGTCTTATGTTTGCTTGACTAATATATTTGGGGATTTTAAAAACAGTTTTATATATTCTAATTTCTATATCGTCGAGTACTTTCGCGTCTTTGCCCCTAAAGATAATTGAGCAATATTCCAAAGATGGCATTAATTTTGCTCGCATCACCTTTATCAGATGGTCGTAGTTGGGGCATAATAGTTTGTCTCTTAATTTTCTAAAAGCAAATGCAAGTGAGCAACCCCTGGCTTCAAGATTGTTAAAATGTTCTCTAAAAATCAGACCGTCGTCAAACGTGATTCCAAGGTATTTGTATAATTTCACATTTTCAATCACCATACCGTTAATATTCCACTCTTTACTCCTAGGCTTCCCTTTTCCCATAGTCATTATCTTTGTCTTTTTTATATTAATTGTCAGACCATTTTGTGTAACATAACCGTTAAAAGAGTTAATTAACCGTTAAAAGAGTTAATTAACCTCTTTAATCCTATTTCTGTTTGGCTCATTAAAATCGTGTCATCTGCATATTGCATATATTTGATTTCCTGACCATGAATAAAAGACGAATGCGAATTTATATTTATAAAATGGGCTGGTAAATCAGCCATAAAAAGATTAAAAAAGCAAGGAGCTAAAACACAGCCTTGTTTTAGTCCCACATTCATAGCTAAACGTTGGGTCATATGTTTACCATCGCCTATTTTGATTTGCACCCAGGTGTTGGAGTATAACAGTATAATCATTTTTAATAGAGACTCTGGAATACCCCAATTCCGTAGCTTCCCCCAAAGAATATTTTGTGGCACAGAATCAAAAGCGGCTTTTAAATCAATAAAACAAACATATAATCTTTGCTTCCTAGTTTTGGCTCCCTCACCTAATAACGTTAATAAAATCAAATTCGTATGGGTTGATTCGCCCCTTCTAAACCCAGTTTGAAAATTAGGAATCAGCTCCTCCTGTGAGGCCTGGTCTCTAACTCATCCAGCAAGCAACTAGCAAATATTTTAGCCTCTACATCAGTGAGTGTAATTAAACGGTAGTTAGCCGGATTATCCTGCGGGCCACTTTTGTAAATCGGCTGTATGAATCTCCCGTGCCAGGATAACGGAAGAAAACCTAATTTAAGAATTTCATTAAATAAAAGCATTAATAACTCCGGCCAATTACTCAATTCAGCCTTAAATATTGCATTCGGGATACCATTTGGACCCGGTGCTCCGTTGGATTTGATCCTTTTTATCGCTTTTTTTACTTTGTCGAGCGACCAGGGTTCCATATCCACTCTACATTGAGGAGGAGAGATGCCACCCCCACTCCCCGTATCTTTTACTTTATGCATATCAACTAAACTATTATTACTACATTTATATTGTCTAAATAATCTGTATCAATTTTTTCATTGAAAAAGCTCACCCAACCCACTTCATCAACATTAGCACTGCTGCCTCTATTATTACCATTCTCAATGTCATTAATGATGCTCCAGAATAACCGAAGATCTTTGGATTTACATGCATGATGGACTTTTGCCAAAGTTGATTCATAATAGGCTTGTTTAACTATCCATATTTCCTTCTTGTATCTCTGTTTTAACTCTCTGATTTTACATGATATATTGAGACGAGGTAACCTGTTATTGTTCCTGTGAAGTAATCTTATTTCTTTATTAAGTTTTCTTTTTTGATATACTAGGAGGAAAGAATACCATCCTGGTCTCCTGGGATTTAGTGTTATACCCTTACAGGACTCGTCTCTAGCAAATTTAGCTACTAATTTATCACACAGATGGGACCAAAGCTCAAGCATAGACTGCCCTTCAGCATAAGCAGAATGAGTATCCTGAATTAAACAGCCAAGAACAGCCAAGATTTTATCCTCAGTTTTTCCATTCCATGTTAACCTTTTAAGATTAAAGGCCGTTGGTGCTTTTATCAAAGTCCTAGTTTCTGGCAGGTACTCCGGATCAATGTCAAGGAGAATGACTTGTGGATTGTGATCGCTTTCCATCCTTGGAACAGTCTCGTAATTTTTACTAAATTATATAATTTCTCAGACAGTATAGTATAGTCTATTACAGAGGAACAGTCAGCTTTGATAAATGTAGGAATATTATCCGAATCCTGCAAAATCTTTAGGTTATATTTTTTTCACTCATTTTCTGTCCATTGAGCTAACCGTTTTAAGTCAAGAGTCTGCCTATTAAAAGGAACAAAGTGCATATTAAAATCACCTGAAATAATAAATACTGAATCCAAATGCTCATAATATAAAGTTTTTACCATTCCCCATAGCAGGATTATTTGAGAGGATCTAACTTTCTTTTTGCAACTTAAATACACATTTAATAAGATAATTGAATGACTGGCTATTAGTTTAACACACTGGAGCCATTTTACATGGAGGTCAATTTCAAAGTGAGTTGCTTTAAGATTTGTAGAAATATATATAGAAAGACCACCACATGGGCGACCCGAATTGGCTTCATGCGTTGCATTATTACAGTATTCAATATAGCCAATAAGGGGTTCATTAGACATCGACCAGGTTTCCTGCAACATTATTATAATAGAAGCTTTCAGGAAATCCATTACCCCTTGATCTTCAATTAGCGATTTTAAGCCATTGGTGTTCCAGGAACAAAGAGTCAGAGGATTTGAACAGCATCAATCCTTCTTTTCAAGATTTTGCTTAGTTAATATTCCTGGGAGCCAACTCCAATCATCTTGTAACTCTGGGACTTTCTTCAATGCTTCACAGGTTCGCAAACCAGGCTGGCTACTCCTTATCTTGATGCTGTATGCTATGTTTAATTCCTTAGATGCGCCTGATGCATTTTTTAAAACTCTAACCTGTTCTATTCTGGCTGTTTTTCTATCATCTCGTTTTTGACTAGCCATACATATTTTATTATCATCACTTTTTTGCTGCATTATATCATGGGGCTCGTTTGGAATCAACACCATTGGATGACAATATGCTTGTGGTCGCCAAACTTTAATACCCCATTTCTCAAATACGCTAACATTCGCCATTATTTTGTCAGCAATGTTCCTGTTTAGCCAAGTTGTAATTGTTATCTCCCTATCGGGTATTCATCTTCTTTCTTAAATTCCACTACATCCAGATCCGTAGTTACCACATCTTTAAGATCTGTAATAACACGTAGTAATTTCAAGATATTACCACGGTTTAAAATATTGTGCGGGCCTCTAGATGTATATTGGAGGCTGAAGGCTACTTTCCTTGTTTCGGGCGACAGGTTTAAATACTCAATATTCTCTTTCTCCATAATAACAGGGGGGCATGCATTTTCCATAATTGACGACCCATCTCTTTCCGTCAGCAAATTCACCTCTTCGCCTTCCTTGATTAATCGCTCTTGTGTCCCTAAATGGGCCCCCTGAATGGTTCTATTATCACCTTGCTGGTCAGTGTGATTTGCTGGTATCTGATTAACAATGTTGTTTTGAGCTCCTTGGTCGACCACTAGTTCATTACTTGATACCGACTTAATTCAATCCCTAGTTCATTACTCATGTTTGTTAAATGACTGTTAGACTTAGCTGGATTCTTAATTTGCCCAGATTGCAAATTATGGACTTCTGCCCTTACACTTATCATTTGATCGGATACTCTTTCCCTTGTTATTATTGGCACTTCCCCTATCGGAACAGAACCGGATGTGCCCTCTACCTCCCCTGTTTTTTTTGAACAACACTCCGATAATTGGTTTACATTTACAATTAGTCCTGATTTCTTATTGGGGCCAAAGATCGAAAAGTATGAATTTATTTCAGATCCCTTTACTTTCAATGAATTAGGATCTACACTCACTTCTTTACTAAAAGTTTGTAGTTCATATGCTTTTTTTATTGTGAGTTTTCCTTAACCTTTTCATAGCCCTTTTTGACAGATTTGTCAGTTTTGATGAAACCCTTATTTCTTTGCTTTGTTTCGAACATGCCTTTTCCAAATTACTTGAGTCATTGATTCCACCAGAAACATCACTGCTCCCCCCTTCTATTGCCAAGCTCTCTTCTAAAGAATCTAAATGAGGGACTTCAGTGTGAGCTTGTGTATTACTAGCATCTTTTACAGATTGAGGTTTCACATCATCACTCGGACTGCCTAAAATATTAGATGGTGCAGTCATTTCATCCCTACCTTGCCCATTTCTACCCGACAACGATTTTACTTCTTGCACCATGGAACTTACTACTGAAGGCAGATCCGAGATCTTATCAATCAACTGTGCACAGGTGCAGGTTATATATGAAGTATCCTTATCCGCTTGAACTTTCATAATGAGATTAGTTAGATGCAAGAGTTTTGTGTCAATACCCGCCACATGGGTTGCTAGATTGTTTAATATATCCACCTGAACATCCAATTTGTCTGAGTGGAAATTTAACGCATTAGTGATTGAGCCCATGGTATGTATTAGACAATCCCATAAACCCTGCTCTGTGCTACTCTCACTCTTTTTTTGGTTGACCTCAGCTTTAGATGATGACGGTATATTCTCTTTGAGGTCTGAGCTACATTGATCGTTTGTACTAAAAGTCTTCTCAGAGCTACCAACATCTTGGTCGATCAATGATTTATTAATAGTGAGGCTATTAAAGCTATTCTCCATTGCTATACTTGATTGATCCAGATTAATCAGGCTAACATTACCATCTTTAATTGAACAGCTATTTGGGACAGGCTGTAAGTCCTCTGTAACTAGAATGGATTCGCTGGATCCATCTTTGAAAGCTGGAATTCGAACTTCAACTCCATCTCCAGCTTCAGCTACTTGTACATACGTATTATCAAACACACTATCATATTTATTTTCATTCAGTGCCTTCAGCGGAGACAAATCACTCCCTACATCCAGCCCCTCAAAACCCAACTCTTGACTGGCAATTTGAGAATCGTTAGCCGGCCGAGGCCCCACCTGCGCTGTAGAGTCACAGACGTGAGTTTGCGCCTGAGCTTGTAACCGCCTTGCTACAATTAAGGGATGGAATGAGGGTGCGAGTGTGGGTGTCTGTGCTTTATCGGTCACAACCTCTTCGCCTAAAATCTTCCTGTCCTGCTTAATCGATACAACATCCACTTTTACAGGCAGCTTAGTTTGGATCAGATCATTAGCAGGGCAACTTTCTTTTTCTTTTTTACACAATGGGGAGGACAGGGGAGAAGACAATATGCACTCGCTAAACCCCCCGCTAGCTTCGTCCCTCTCAGAGAACTGTCTTTTATGGTTTTCTTTGTGAATATCTTTATCTGACTGTATTTGATGGTACTTAAAGAAGTAGTTCTTTATAGACGACTGCGCCACACATGGAGACTTCATATGAACATAGTCTTTACTTAGAGAAGTGGATAAAGCCCTTTCCTCAGCTGGGATAAACAGATTTTCCTCTGAACAGGCGCTTCTTCCGTTAATTAACACGTCTCCCTCCTGTTCTCCATTTCCCTTATCCCAGCTAGGTCCGGCTGGGTCTTTTCTAATCTCTACCATCACTTCCGATTTCACCTCAATCGGCTGAATTCGTTTAGATTTTTGCGGGGCTCCACGCTGGAGACCAGACCTCATCATGAAACGCACAAGATCACACAAGGACCACTCCGCTCAGCACCTCCTCTTCTCTTTTGAGATCTTTTGAGTTTGTGAGCTTGCGTAGGGTTTTGCAGTTCTTGCAGTTCTCTTGCGTACTCTCACTAACAACCTGGTGATTCCTAGTTTCTGTAAGCACAACACCTCAACACCTACGCTCTATTTTCCACTCCGCCTCCCAAGCCTGTCTGCCCCCTCTGGGTTGGAGCAGCTGCCGTCAGGAAGGAACAGCGTGGTTTGTTGCTTATGTGGCGACAACTCACTCTGGCGTTGAAAAGTGCTTTTTTTTTTTATTATGCTAGGGAATTAATGGAGTTTAATGAAGTTTTATCCCAATGGTGTGTGCTTGTTTAACACACTGCTGACAGATTCTTGGCTTGTATATCGGGCAATTGATGTACACACAGGGAAAAACAGTTTACTCACAGGCTCTATCCGCTCCAACTTGTGTCAGCCACTGTAGCTACTGCTGCAGCATGCTGATCTTATAGTTCCCGCGGCTCCTTACTGCTGCTGGCCCCCCAATGCGGCAGATCCTTCCACCCACCCGCTGGGCGGGGCTAGGCAGGGCTAGCTGGCTGAATCTCCTGGGCTCTTGGACTCCTGTGGGCTTCACACGGCTCACGGTGCCTCTCTGCCAATCCCCCGCCGCTGCGGCTGCTGCTACTGGCACCCGCCGCTGTGCTGTGCGGCTGGGCAGGGCTGGGTTTTGGTTTTTGGGAGCGCTGGCAGGGCCGGGCTAGGTCTTTTCCGCGGTGGCTCGCGGCTCTTTGCCGCTAATGCCGCTGACGCCCCTACCGCGATGTACGGGACTCTTGCTCCCTCTCACAGAGCACAGAGCATGGAATTGAGCTGAGGCTGGAAGCGGGTGGGCGGCAGGATCACCGATGGCACACGGCACGGCACGCTCCTGGCTGGTTGCTCCTCCGGTTTGTGACCTCAACACCCCCAGCTGTAGCCACAACCCAGCGGCTCGAGTTGGGTAGGGTCTGGCGGGCCAAACGCTTGACTTTACCACTTTACCCGCCGCTCCGGCTTCAGCTTCCTCTCTCTGCTGGCAGCTTCTCGCAGAACACAGAGCACCTGCAAAACGCGGACTGTTGAAGTGAATTTCATTTCTGCTTGTGTGTACAAGTGTGATTTGTTAGCTATTGGTACTTTTTCACTCTCGTTAAAAGTTAAGTACGTGAATCCGCATTGTCTTAGAATGATTCGGATAACGAAGTTGCGTACATTTACACGTGTTTGTAAATGTGTATTTGCTAACACATCTGTTTACAATGAATGCAAAATTTCTGTGTATTTTTGTGTCCAATTTATTGTTTTGAAATCAGGTTTGATTAATTCGTAGAAAGGTTTAACCCTTTCTGCGTAATTTAGAATGTACGTTCTTCCAAATTTTAAGAATCCTAGAATCGACTGTAGGTTTTTCAGCGTTTTTGGAGGATGGAGAAGCACACATTTCTCAAGAAAGTTTGCTGCCAGGCTTTTGACTTCACTTGATAATTCGTATCCTAAGAACAGGACGTTTAAATGGGCAAATCTAGATTTTTTTAAATTGAATTTGTAACCTTCAGAGGCAAATCAAAGTATAATGGTATTCACCCTGATCAAGTGCCCATCCAAGTCATCATCTGTCAGATATATGTCATCCACACATATGATAATGCTTCATCATCATAAGTTTGTAGTAACTCTGTTACCCTTGCTGAAAATAACCCAGGACTGTTCTTGAATCCCTGTGGGAGACGACAGAAGTGACGCTATGTCCCCATAATTGAGAAAGCGGTCAAATACCTACTTTCTGGTGCAATGTTTTGACCGTTAGAAATATCTAGTGCGGTTTGTACTTTTTACTCACAATGTTATTAATTAATACTGTACTGTGTGCATTTTGCACTGCAAATGTCTTGCAACAAGAATTTAGATGTCTATAATCCAATACTAGACGATATGTATTGTCTGATTTGGATACAGGAAACAAAGGATTGTTCATTGACGAGGTGCATGTTTCAATCACCCCCTAGTATTCAAGTTGATCTAATATCTCCCTGGCTTGTTTTTTAGCTTCTTGATTAACTTGGTACTGCCTTTGCGCAGTTGGTTGACTTTTAAGCTGGATTTTATGGTGAGGCGAGTCCTCATCCCATCCTACATGATTTTTGTATAATGCTGGAGCTTGGGCAACTTCCCATTTCCTGGCATAAGTATATTTTAAATGAATTGGAATTTGGTTAGAGAAGGCTGGCATAATGATGTCTTTGCCATGTGGGCACTCCCTGACAAATGTTGGTGGCCAGTCTTGTTCAGCTAGAAGAATGTCATAACCCTTAGAGAGTCGCTCCCAAAGGGGTGCTCTTGTCTTTCTTGGTATGTCTCCCTCCATCTGGAGTGTTACTTCATATAACTTATGTGGAGAACTAACCCTGGTATCTGCAGTTTCAACTTGAATAAATTCATTCAAGTCCACTGTCTCCAGATGATCCTTCAAGTTCTTGCGAGCTATGGTGACTTCTGCTGCGCTGTCCAACATTTTCTGAGCCCATTCTCCGTTCTTGAGTTGTGTCCTCAAGATCCTCGGCATGTCTGATTTTAAGACCTGCTACCTTCTTTTTGGCGAATTGAGGTTTCTTGTTTTTTTTAACGTGTTGATCGTCTTTGGACTTCACGTGTCCTTCCTTGTTTTCTGACCTTCCTCTTCTTTTGGATTTCTGTGACGAAGTCTGAAAGGTAAGAGAGGAACGTGTATCAGTATCTTGATATCTATCAGGTTATCTCAAATTATCCCTATTCCTGAGGTTATACCTCCTTTCAGAGGGCTCCTTTTGAGGAGACCTATCTCTGGAATGAGAACGCTTCTCTTTGGAAGTTTGTTTGCTATTTTCCCACTTCTTTTTAGAAGAGGTAGGAGTGTTTTTAGTAAAGACCTTTTCAGGACTTTCAGACAGTTGTGGTTTCACTGGTTTCCCACCCAGACTGTCTCTGACTAATTCTTCATAGGATTTTTCAATTATTCTGGCTAGTTCTTGTGGTTGCTCAGTTACATCGAATTCCATTAATTTCTGGCGGGTCGCCACAGATGCTGCTTCACCTTTAATATTAGCTAATATTAATACTGAGACCTGTTTGAAATCTTTCAGTAGTTTCATACCCAAATTTAAATCAGGCTCTGCCCCGTATTCATTTTGAATCTGTTTTTGGATGTCTGGTATTACCACCGTAGGCGGCACACTATGTGTTTTAGTGTAGATAGCAGCGAAGACTGTACCCCAAGTTGCAGTCCTCCAGATGTGGTGTGATCCCCATTGATAAACAGATTGTTAAAATTCTGTGTTTCTCATTAGGGGTAGTATTAGGAAATACTCCTTCAATCTGAGTAATTCTTTGAGCTATCCAGAATGAAATTTGTTCCAGTTTTGCAGGTAACTTACCAATGACTGAGTGAGGAGTCTGTGGTGTCATTTTTAGTGTATTCCCCTGGTGAGAGGTTTGTTGTGGAATAACTATGGTAGGTTGGACTGTGAGAGTCCGCATGACATATTAAACCAATTGTCTGTAGATATTGATTAGCTCTTTGAGTTGAGCTAGTAGTTCCGCATCTGACATTTCTTCAATGTCAGGATGTGGTGTATAGCCACCTAAAACCGGCCATGTTGCTCCTGGTCTACCTAGTGGACCGAGCCTTGTAATGCGATTTATATGTTTTAGGGTGCCTTTAAACCAGAGCTCATGTTCCTGGTATGTGAGTGGAATTTCAATATCCTCGAAAGGAATGTATTCCTCTGGTTGTTCATCTTCTTCGTGGAAGTGAAACACATGTGTTATTGGATTTGCTTCAGGGAAGACAATCCATGAATAGAATACCTCTGTCTGGTGATATTCATGTGCCTCTATCACAAAAACTGCCCTACCATCTCTCGATGAGAGGCCATGTTTGATACATTTTATAGTGATGGCTTTCCTTAAATTTAGAGGAATTGCTATAGCATCCTCGTCGGTTTCTTGGAAACCTGTGATGTTAAAAGCTGCTGGATCAGCCGCAGCTCCACCGTTCTCGTTGTTGTTGTCGTTATTTGACATTGTTTAATAAAATTGCAGAGCAAGTTTCAAGGAGACAAAGATAAGGTGCACAATATTTTTGGAACACTGTATCCTTCAATGTTGAAAAAACCAAAAAGCTAATACAAAGGATTTTCGTCCTACTCAGCTATGGCGGATATTATCCTTTTACCCACTCCAGACGTCTATTGGAGTATTTATGGGAAAAGGGGTCTCTAAGAAAAGCACAACTGAGTTACTTTAGTATCTAGCGTTAAATTAGTGTCTTACCAAACCGTTGGGCGCCATGTAGTGTAGTTCCTATATTCCCAATAGGTTTTGTGCATTGGTATAATATATCCTATAGATGTGACATAGGACTGAGGTCAGTATGTCTCTATCGAATATACTAAACTTAATTGTGAGTGCCAGCTAGCTCAGAGGTCACTAGAAACTTTCTTGAATAGACAAGAAGGGATTAGTTTCTGACAATCGCATAAACATGACAACTTTGTTTCCCTAGGACTGGAACAAATATCTTCAGAGTCGTGGAAACAATAGATAACTATTTTTCTCAGTCAATCGTGCATGCTTCGTTTCTACAGAGTTGCAGATAAATAGTGAGACAGGCGTTTTCAATAAAAGGGTTTATTGAACAGTCTTCTTTCTCATGCAAGAGATATGAGCTGCTACAATCCGTTAGACAGAATGCAAAGTACAATGCGTACAGCGAGAATAGTATTATAAAATAATACTGTAATAACATTGTCTGTTGCTATGACATATAAAAATACTTACATAAATAACATAGGCTAAAATACTCAACTGGTGCTTCTAAAATCTGTCTACCCCAATGTACCTAACCTAAGTCTAGTACAAGGGAAGAAGTAAGTATGGTCTTTTAGCATAGGTTTACTTTTTGCCAAGAACTGCCAAAGGTTCTATTCAGCTCCATACCTAAGAATGAAAGAGGTTGGTATCTCTGCCTCAGACTCGATTTCCCAACACCCTCCAAGGGGAGTCAGAAACACTGGAGCTGGATTCTCGGCAGGAGGAAGACAGCTGCTGTTCAGTGCGTCAGCTGGAGAGTCGGCTTCCTTCGGCACTTGCTGTAGCGAGCTGCGTAGGGCAAGTAGGTAGTCAAACTGCACCGCACCACACCATGCTTTACAAGTGAAGGTATATTTATACCTTGAAGATGTTTAGGAATGCCAGTTTTGACGTAAAGTCGGGCATATGAACATCATGAATGAACCCCTTAGGAATAGTTGTTCATGCATAATAATGAGTTTCTTGGAAAAATCAATATCCAGGCTAGGGGAAGTCCCTTCTGCTTAAGAGTCTGGTTTTCCAAGAAATCGTTGTGACGTTGATGAACGGATGGAAGTAGCCATGCCTGTATTTGGGTAGCATGGGCTATGCCTAAATAAGGACTGGAGTTCTATGACTATATAAGGGCAATGTAAATTGTACCTATATAAGGGCAAGAATCGGGAAAATTTATTCGCAATCTAAAACGCCACACAACAGGTGCACCACACAGGAGAAAGTTATGTATGCAGCATGTGGTTGCCCCAAGAAATACCGCAGAATTTGGGGAAATGGTTGGGGGGGTCTAACTGTGAGGGGTTTGACTGTTTCCATCTCATTTTTGCCTTATTAATGTCTGTACGTAGAGTATCGAGAAATTGTGATTGTAATCCTCAATTATTGCAATATGATGCGGATTGGCTGGTGCATTCCTCTTGTAAAATGAATTCAAATTTTTTTATAAAAAAAAAATAATATGGAGTGGGTGGTGGACGCTTTATGGGTTGAATGTGTAATAATATTGATGATAATGTATTTACTTTGTCTATTTTCTTCTCTTTAATGCATATTGTTGTAGTCCTGTACAATTGTTTGTGAAAAATGCAGAAATCAGAGAAAACTTGGGTATCAAAAAAAGAATATGATTCTTTTAACGTCCCACCTGGATAAGGATAATGTGTCCTAGTGCCTGTAGTGCTAAAGTTAGAACTGCTGCCACCCACGGGCTCTGCAGCTTAAATTTTGATCTTACCCACACCACAGGAGACCTAGCGGCAGTCCCAGAAACATTTGGTAGTCTGGCGTAAAAATCTGCAGTAGCTGGTGCTAGCAAGGCATAGCAGCCTTTTTGCAACCATATCAGGCCTTGAATATTCAGAGTTGATTGTAAGTTTCTTTGGGTTCTGATGCAGATTTTGGGTGCATCAGTGTTTACAAACTTATTGTAGCAGTCGCACTTACTGTTTGAGTCTCAACCCATGCAGGAGTTTAAGGCGTCCTCTTATAAATCTGAGGTCGCTTTCACACACTCGAGGCAACGTCCCAATTCTGGTCACACCACTGCTTTGGGTGATAAACCTGCCTTCTCCAACTGCACTGTACCAAGGCAATAACCCTTGAATCTCAGCAGGTCTTTACTGGCATACAGGGGTTGTGTTACTCACCTAAGGAGGTAACCCCTTGTAGTCACAGCAACAGCCCTAGTATTTCCACATGGTTGCACCAGGGCGATGGTCCTTAAGTTGCCGTAACTCACTCTTGTCTTTCAGTGGTTGTCTCTCATATTTAAGGTGGCCTATAGTCTCTGAAGTACTGTTATAGGGCAATGGTCCTTAAGTTTCAGAGCCCGCTTCTCTAATACAGGGTTGTGTCTCTGACTCGCGGACAGGTAGTCAGATCGGTGCAGTGGTCTAGATGCACTGGGTTTTGGTTTTTGGGAGGGCTGGCAGGGCCGGGCTAGGTCTTTTCCGCGGTGGCTCGCGGCTCTTTGCCGCTAATGCCGCTGACGCCCCTAACGCGATGTACGGGACTCTTGCTCCCTCTCACGGAGCACAGAGCATGGAATTGAGCTGAGGCTGGAAGCGGGTGGGCGGCAGGATCACCGATGGCACACGGCACGGCACGCTCCTGGCTGGTTGCTCCTCCGGTGTGTGACCTCAACACCCCCAGCTGTAGCCACAGCCCAGCAGCTCGAGTCGGGTAGGGTCTGGCGGGCCAAATGCTTGACTTTCCCGCGATACCCGCCGCTCCGGCTTCAGCTTCCTCTCTCTGCTGGCAGCTTCTCGCAGAACACAGAGCACCTGCAAAACGCGGACTGTTGAAGTGAATTTCATTTCTGCTTGTGTGTACAAGTGTGATTTGTTAGCTATTGGTACTTTTTCACTCTCGTTAAAAGTTAAGTGCGTGAATCCGCATTGTCTTAGAATGATTCGGATAACGAAGTTGCGTACATTTACGCGTGTTTGTAAATGTGTATTTGCTAACACATCTGTTTACAATGAATGCAAAATTTCTGTGTATTTTTGTGTCCAATTTATTGTTTTGAAATCAGGTTTGATTAATTCGTAGAAAGGTTTAACCCTTTCTGCGTAATTTAGAATGTACGTTCTTCCGAATTTTAAGAATCCTAGAATCGACTGTAGGTTTTTCAGCGTTTTTGGAGGATGGAGAAGCGCACATTTCTCAAGAAAGTTTGTTGCCAGGCTTTTGACTTCACTTGATAATTCGTATCCTAAGAACAGGACGTTTAAATGGGCAAATCTAGATTTTCTTAAATTGAATTTGTAACCTTCAGAGGCAAATCAAAGTATAATGGTATTCACCCTGATCAAGTGCCCATCCAAGTCATCATCTGTCAGATATATGTCATCCACACATATGATAATGCTTCATCATCATAAGTTTGTAGTAACTCTGTTACCCTTGCTGAAAATAACCCAGGACTGTTCTTGAATCCCTGTGGGAGACGACAGAAGTGACGCTATGTCCCCATAATTGAGAAAGCGGTCAAATACCTACTTTCTGGTGCAATGTTTTGACCGTTAGAAATATCTAGTGCGGTTTGTACTTTTTACTCACAATGTTATTAATTAATACTGTACTGTGTGCATTTTGCACTGCAAATGTCTTGCAACAAGAATTTAGATGTCTATAATCCAATACTAGACGATATGTATTGTCTGATTTGGATACAGGAAACAAAGGATTGTTCATTGACGAGGTGCATGTTTCAATCACCCCCTAGTATTCAAGTTGATCTAATATCTCCCTGACTTGTTTTTTAGCTTCTTGATTAACTTGGTACTGCCTTTGCGCAGTTGGTTGACTTTTAAGCTGGATTTTATGGTGAGGCGAGTCCTCATCCCATCCTACATGATTTTTGTATAATGCTGGAGCTTGGACAACTTCCCATTTCCTGGCATAAGTATATTTTAAATGAATTGGAATGTGGTTAGAGAAGGCTGGCATAATGATGTCTTTGCCATGTGGGCACTCCCTGACAAATGTTGGTGGCCAGTCTTGTTCAGCTAGAAGAATGTCATAACCCTTAGAGAGTCGCTCCCAAAGGGGTGCTCTTGTCTTTCTTGGTATGTCTCCCTCCATCTATAGTGTTACTTCATATAACTTATGTGGAGAACTAACCCTGGTATCTGCAGTTTCAACTTGAATACATTCATTCAAGTCCCCTGTCTCCAGATGATCCTTCAAGTTCTTGCGAGCTATGGTGACTTCTGCTGCGCTGTCCAACATTTTCTGAGCCCATTCTCCGTTCTTGAGTTGTGTCCTCAAGATCCTCGGCATGTCTGATTTTAAGACCTGCTACCTTCTTTTTGGCGAATTGAGGTTTCTTGTTTTTTTTAACGTGTTGATCGTCTTTGGACTTCACGTGTCCTTCCTTGTTTTCTGACCTTCCTCTTCTTTTGGATTTCTGTGACGAAGTCTGAAAGGTAAGAGAGGAACGTGTATCAGTATCTTGATATCTATCAGGTTATCTCAAATTATCCCTATTCCTGAGGTTATACCTCCTTTCAGAGGGCTCCTTTTGAGGAGACCTATCTCTGGAATGAGAACGCTTCTCTTTGGAAGTTTGTTTGCTATTTTCCCACTTCTTTTTAGAAGAGGTAGGAGTGTTTTTAGTAAAGACCTTTTCAGGACTTTCAGACAGTTGTGGTTTCACTGGTTTCCCACCCAGACTGTCTCTGACTAATTCTTCATAGGATTTTTCAATTATTCTGGCTAGTTCTTGTGGTTGCTCAGTTACATCGAATTCCATTAATTTCTGGCGGGTCGCCACAGATGCTGCTTCGCCTTTAATATTAGCTAATATTAATACTGAGGCCTGTTTGAAATCTTTCAGTAGTTTCATACCCAAATTTAAATCAGGCTCTGCCCCGTATTCATTTTGAATCTGTTTTTGGATGTCTGGTATTACCACCGTAGGCGGCACACTATGTGTTTTAGTGTAGATAGCAGCGAAGACTGTACCCCAAGTTGCAGTCCTCCAGATGTGGTGTGATCCCCATTGATAAACAGATTGTTAAAATTCTGTGTTTCTCATTAGGGGTAGTATTAGGAAATACTCCTTCAATCTGAGTAATTCTTTGAGCTATCCAGAATGAAATTTGTTCCAGTTTTGCAGGTAACTTACCAATGACTGAGTGAGGAGTCTGTGGTGTCATTTTTAGTGTATTCCCCTGGTGAGAGGTTTGTTGTGGAATAACTATGGTAGGTTGGACTGTGAGAGTCCGCATGACATATTAAACCAATTGTCTGTAGATATTGATTAGCTCTTTGAGTTGAGCTAGTAGTTCCGCATCTGACATTTCTTCAATGTCAGGATGTGGTGTATAGCCACCTAAAACCGGCCATGTTGCTCCTGGTCTACCTAGTGGACCGAGCCTTGTAATGCGATTTATATGTTTTAGGGTGCCTTTAAACCAGAGCTCATGTTCCTGGTATGTGAGTGGAATTTCAATATCCTCGAAAGGAATGTATTCCTCTGGTTGTTCATCTTCTTCGTGGAAGTGAAACACATGTGTTATTGGATTTGCTTCAGGGAAGACAATCCATGAATAGAATACCTCTGTCTGGTGATATTCATGTGCCTCTATCACAAAAACTGCCCTACCATCTCTCGATGAGAGGCCATGTTTGATACATTTTATAGTGATGGCTTTCCTTAAATTTAGAGGAATTGCTATAGCATCCTCGTCGGTTTCTTGGAAACCTGTGATGTTAAAAGCTGCTGGATCAGCCGCAGCTCCACCGTTCTCGTTGTTGTTGTCGTTATTTGACATTGTTTAATAAAATTGCAGAGCAAGTTTCAAGGAGACAAAGATAAGGTGCACAATATTTTTGGAACACTGTATCCTTCAATGTTGAAAAAACCAAAAAGCTAATACAAAGGATTTTCGTCCTACTCAGCTATGGCGGATATTATCCTTTTACCCACTCCAGACGTCTATTGGAGTATTTATGGGAAAAGGGGTCTCTAAGAAAAGCACAACTGAGTTACTTTAGTATCTAGCGTTAAATTAGTGTCTTACCAAACCGTTGGGCGCCATGTAGTGTAGTTCCTATATTCCCAATAGGTTTTGTGCATTGGTATAATATATCCTATAGATGTGACATAGGACTGAGGTCAGTATGTCTCTATCGAATATACTAAACTTAATTGTGAGTGCCAGCTAGCTCAGAGGTCACTAGAAACTTTCTTGAATAGACAAGAAGGGATTAGTTTCTGACAATCGCATAAACATGACAACTTTGTTTCCCTAGGACTGGAACAAATATCTTCAGAGTCGTGGAAACAATAGATAACTATTTTTCTCAGTCAATCGTGCATGCTTCGTTTCTACAGAGTTGCAGATAAATAGTGAGACAGGCGTTTTCAATAAAAGGGTTTATTGAACAGTCTTCTTTCTCATGCAAGAGATATGAGCTGCTACAATCCGTTAGACAGAATGCAAAGTACAATGCGTACAGCGAGAATAGTATTATAAAATAATACTGTAATAACATTGTCTGTTGCTATGACATATAAAAATACTTACATAAATAACATAGGCTAAAATACTCAACTGGTGCTTCTAAAATCTGTCTACCCCAATGTACCTAACCTAAGTCTAGTACAAGGGAAGAAGTAAGTATGGTCTTTTAGCATAGGTTTACTTTTTGCCAAGAACTGCCAAAGATTCTATTCAGCTCCATACCTAAGAATGAAAGAGGTTGGTATCTCTGCCTCAGACTCGATTTCCCAACACCCTCCAAGGGGAGTCAGAAACACTGGAGCTGGATTCTCGGCAGGAGGAAGACAGCTGCTGTTCAGTGCGTCAGCTGGAGAGTCGGCTTCCTTCGGCACTTGCTGTAGCGAGCTGCGTAGGGCAAGTAGGTAGTCAAACTGCACCGCACCACACCATGCTTTACAAGTGAAGGTATATTTATACCTTGAAGATGTTTAGGAATGCCAGTTTTGACGTAAAGTCGGGCATATGAACATCATGAATGAACCCCTTAGGAATAGTTGTTCATGCATAATAATGAGTTTCTTGGAAAAATCAATATCCAGGCTAGGGGAAGTCCCTTCTGCTTAAGAGTCTGGTTTTCCAAGAAATCGTTGTGACGTTGATGAACGGATGGAAGTAGCCATGCCTGTATTTGGGTAGCATGGGCTATGCCTAAATAAGGACTGGAGTTCTATGACTATATAAGGGCAATGTAAATTGTACCTATATAAGGGCAAGAATCGGGAAAATTTATTCGCAATCTAAAACGCCACACAACAGGTGCACCACACAGGAGAAAGTTATGTATGCAGCATGTGGTTGCCCCAAGAAATACCGCAGAATTTGGGGAAATGGTTGGGGGGGTCTAACTGTGAGGGGTTTGACTGTTTCCATCTCATTTTTGCCTTATTAATGTCTGTACGTAGAGTATCGAGAAATTGTGATTGTAATCCTCAATTATTGCAATACGATGCGGATTGGCTGGTGCATTCCTCTTGTAAAATGAATTCAAATTTTTTTATAAAAAAAAAATAATATGGAGTGGGTGGTGGACGCTTTATGGGTTGAATGTGTAATAATATTGATGATAATGTATTTACTTTGTCTATTTTCTTCTCTTTAATGCATATTGTTGTAGTCCTGTACAATTGTTTGTGAAAAATGCAGAAATCAGAGAAAACTTGGGTATCAAAAAAAGAATATGATTCTTTTAACGTCCCACCTGGATAAGGATAATGTGTCCTAGTGCCTGTAGTGCTAAAGTTAGAACTGCTGCCACCCACGGGCTCTGCAGCTTAAATTTTGATCTTACCCACACCACAGGAGACCTAGCGGCAGTCCCAGAAACATTTGGTAGTCTGGCGTAAAAATCTGCAGTAGCTGGTGCTAGCAAGGCATAGCAGCCTTTTTGCAACCATATCAGGCCTTGAATATTCAGAGTTGATTGTAAGTTTCTTTGGGTTCTGATGCAGATTTTGGGTGCATCAGTGTATACAAACTTATTGTAGCAGTCGCACTTACTGTTTGAGTCTCAACCCATGCAGGAGTTTAAGGCGTCCTCTTATAAATCTGAGGTCGCTTTCACACACTCGAGGCAACGTCCCAATTCTGGTCACACCACTGCTTTGGGTGATAAACCTGCCTTCTCCAACTGCACTGTACCAAGGCAATAACCCTTGAATCTCAGCAGGTCTTTACTGGCATACAGGGGTTGTGTTACTCACCTAAGGAGGTAACCCCTTGTAGTCACAGCAACAGCCCTAGTATTTCCACATGGTTGCACCAGGGCGATGGTCCTTAAGTTGCCGTAACTCACTCTTGTCTTTCAGTGGTTGTCTCTCATATTTAAGGTGGCCTATAGTCTCTGAAGTACTGTTATAGGGCAATGGTCCTTAAGTTTCAGAGCCCGCTTCTCTAATACAGGGTTGTGTCTCTGACTCGCGGACAGGTAGTCAGATCGGTGCAGTGGTCTAGATGCACTGGGTTTTGGTTTTTGGGAGGGCTGGCAGGGCCGGGCTAGGTCTTTTCCGTGGTGGCTCGCGGCTCTTTGCCGCTAATGCCGCTGACGCCCCTAACGCGATGTACGGGACTCTTGCTCCCTCTCACGGAGCACAGAGCATGGAATTGAGCTGAGGCTGGAAGCGGGTGGGCGGCAGGATCACCGATGGCACACGGCACGGCACGCTCCTGGCTGGTTGCTCCTCCGGTGTGTGACCTCAACACCCCCAGCTGTAGCCACAGCCCAGCAGCTCGAGTCGGGTAGGGTCTGGCGGGCCAAATGCTTGACTTTCCCGCGATACCCGCCGCTCCGGCTTCAGCTTCCTCTCTCTGCTGGCAGCTTCTCGCAGAACACAGAGCACCTGCAAAACGCGGACTGTTGAAGTGAATTTCATTTCTGCTTGTGTGTACAAGTGTGATTTGTTAGCTATTGGTACTTTTTCACTCTCGTTAAAAGTTAAGTGCGTGAATCCGCATTGTCTTAGAATGATTCGGATAACGAAGTTGCGTACATTTACGCGTGTTTGTAAATGTGTATTTGCTAACACATCTGTTTACAATGAATGCAAAATTTCTGTGTATTTTTGTGTCCAATTTATTGTTTTGAAATCAGGTTTGATTAATTCGTAGAAAGGTTTAACCCTTTCTGCGTAATTTAGAATGTACGTTCTTCCAAATTTTAAGAATCCTAGAATCGACTGTAGGTTTTTCAGCGTTTTTGGAGGATGGAGAAGCACACATTTCTCAAGAAAGTTTGCTGCCAGGCTTTTGACTTCACTTGACAATTCGTATCCTAAGAACAGGACGTTTAAATGGGCAAATCTAGATTTTTTTAAATTGAATTTGTAACCTTCAGAGGCAAATCAAAGTATAATGGTATTCACCCTGATCAAGTGCCCATCCAAGTCATCATCTGTCAGATATATGTCATCCACACATATGATAATGCTTCATCATCATAAGTTTGTAGTAACTCTGTTACCCTTGCTGAAAATAACCCAGGACTGTTCTTGAATCCCTGTGGGAGACGACAGAAGTGACGCTATGTCCCCATAATTGAGAAAGCGGTCAAATACCTACTTTCTGGTGCAATGTTTTGACCGTTAGAAATATCTAGTGCGGTTTGTACTTTTTACTCACAATGTTATTAATTAATACTGTACTGTGTGCATTTTGCACTGCAAATGTCTTGCAACAAGAATTTAGATGTCTATAATCCAATACTAGACGATATGTATTGTCTGATTTGGATACAGGAAACAAAGGATTGTTCATTGACGAGGTGCATGTTTCAATCACCCCCTAGTATTCAAGTTGATCTAATATCTCCCTGACTTGTTTTTTAGCTTCTTGATTAACTTGGTACTGCCTTTGCGCAGTTGGTTGACTTTTAAGCTGGATTTTATGGTGAGGCGAGTCCTCATCCCATCCTACATGATTTTTGTATAATGCTGGAGCTTGGACAACTTCCCATTTCCTGGCATAAGTATATTTTAAATGAATTGGAATGTGGTTAGAGAAGGCTGGCATAATGATGTCTTTGCCATGTGGGCACTCCCTGACAAATGTTGATGGCCAGTCTTGTTCAGCTAGAAGAATGTCATAACCCTTAGAGAGTTGCTCCCAAAGGGGTGCTCTTGTCTTTCTTGGTATGTCTCCCTCCATCTATAGTGTTACTTCATATAACTTATGTGGAGAACTAACCCTGGTATCTGCAGTTTCAACTTGAATACATTCATTCAAGTCCCCTGTCTCCAGATGATCCTTCAAGTTCTTGCGAGCTATGGTGACTTCTGCTGCGCTGTCCAACATTTTCTGAGCCCATTCTCCGTTCTTGAGTTGTGTCCTCAAGATCCTCGGCATGTCTGATTTTAAGACCTGCTACCTTCTTTTTGGCGAATTGAGGTTTCTTGTTTTTTTTAACGTGTTGATCGTCTTTGGACTTCACGTGTTCTTCCTTGTTTTCTGACCTTCCTCTTCTTTTGGATTTCTGTGACGAAGTCTGAAAGGTAAGAGAGGAACGTGTATCAGTATCTTGATATCTATCAGGTTATCTCAAATTATCCCTATTCCTGAGGTTATACCTCCTTTCAGAGGGCTCCTTTTGAGGAGACCTATCTCTGGAATGAGAACGCTTCTCTTTGGAAGTTTGTTTGCTATTTTCCCACTTCTTTTTAGAAGAGGTAGGAGTGATTTTAGTAAAGACCTTTTCAGGACTTTCAGACAGGTGTGGTTTCACTGGTTTCCCACCCAGACTGTCTCTGACTAATTCTTCATAGGATTTTTCAATTATTCTGGCTAGTTCTTGTGATTGCTCAGTTACATCGAATTCCATTAATTTCTGGCGGGTCGCCACAGATGCTGCTTCGCCTTTAATATTAGCTAATATTAATACTGAGACCTGTTTGAAATCTTTCAGTAGTTTCATACCCAAATTTAAATCAGGCTCTGCCCCGTATTCATTTTGAATCTGTTTTAGGATGTCTGGTATTACCACCGTAGGCGGCACACTATGTGTTTTAGTGTAGATAGCAGCGAAGACTGTACCCCAAGTTGCAGTCCTCCAGATGTGGTGTGATCCCCATTGATAAACAGATTGTTAAAATTCTGTGTTTCTCATTAGGGGTAGTATTAGGAAATACTCCTTCAATCTGAGTAATTCTTTGAGCTATCCAGAATGAAATTTGTTCCAGTTTTGCAGGTAACTTACCAATGACTGAGTGAGGAGTCTGTGGTGTAATTTTTAGTGTATTCCCCTGGTGAGAGGTTTGTTGTGGAATAACTATGGTAGGTTGGACTGTGAGAGTCCGCATGACATATTAAACCAATTGTCTGTAGATTTTGATTAGCTCTTTGAGTTGAGCTAGTAGTTCCGCATCTGACATTTCTTCAATGTCAGGATGTGGTGTATAGCCACCTAAAACCGGCCATGTTGCTCCTGGTCTACCTAGTGGACCGAGCCTTCTAATGTGATTTATATGTTTTAGGGTGCCTTTAAACCAGAGCTCATGTTCCTGGTATGTGAGTGGAATTTCAATATCCTCGAAAGGAATGTATTCCTCTGGTTGTTCATCTTCTTCGTGGAAGTGAAACACATGTGTTATTGGATTTGCTTCAGGGAAGACAGTCCATGAATAGAATACCTCTGTCTGGTGATATTCATGTGCCTCTATCACAAAAACTGCCCTACCATCTCTTGATGAGAGGCCATGTTTGATACATTTTATAGTGATGGCTTTCCTTAAATTTAGAGGAATTGCTATAGCATCCTCGTCGGTTTCTTGGAAACCTGTGATGTTAAAAGCTGCTGGATCAGCCGCAGCTCCACCGTTCTCGTTGTTGTTGTCGTTATTTGACATTGTTTAATAAAATTGCAGAGCAAGTTTCAAGGAGACAAAGATAAGGTGCACAATATTTTTGGAACACTGTATCCTTCAATGTTGAAAAAACTAAAAAGCTAATACAAAGGATTTTCGTCCTACTCAGCTATGGCGGATATTATCCTTTTACCCACTCCAGACGTCTATTGGAGTATTTATGGGAAAAGGGGTCTCTGAGAAAAGCACAACTGAGTTACTTTAGTATCTAGCGTTAAATTAGTGTCTTACCAAACCGTTGGGCGCCATGTAGTGTAGTTCCTATATTCCCAATAGGTTCTGTGCATTGGTATAATATATCCTATAGATGTGACATAGGACTGAGGTCAGTATGTCTCTATCGAATATACTAAACTTAATTGTGAGTGCCAGCTAGCTCAGAGGTCACTAGAAACTTTCTTGAATAGACAAGAAGGGATTAGTTTCTGACAATCGCATAAACATGACAACTTTGTTTCCCTAGGACTGGAACAAATATCTTCAGAGTCGTGGAAACAATAGATAACTATTTTTCTCAGTCAATCGTGCATGCTTCGTTTCTACAGAGTTGCAGATAAATAGTGAGACAGGCGTTTTCAATAAAAGGGTTTATTGAACAGTCTTCTTTCTCATGCAAGAGATATGAGCTGCTACAATCGTTAGACAGAATGCAAAGTACAATGCGTACAGCGAGAATAGTATTATAAAATAATACTGTAATAACATTGTCTGTTGCTGTGACATATAAAAATACTTACATAAATAACATAGGCTAAAATACTCAACTGGTGCTTCTAAAATACGTCTACCCCAATGTACCTAACCTAAGTCTAGTACAAGGGAAGAAGTAAGTATGGTCTTTTAGCATAGGTTTACTTTTTGCCAAGAACTGACAAAGGTTCTAATCAGCTCCATACCTAAGAATGAAAGAGGTTGGTATCTCTGCCTCAGACTCGATTTCCCAACACCCTCCAAGGGGAGTCAGAAACACTGGAGCTGGATTCTCAACAGGAGGAAGTCAGCTGCTGTTCAGTGCGTCAGCTGGAGAGTCGGCTTCCTTCGGCACTTGCTGTAGCGAGCTGCGTAGGGCAAGTAGGTAGTCAAACTGCACCGCACCACACCATGCTTTACAAGTGTAAGGTATATTTATACCTTGAAGATGTTTAGGAATGCCAGTTTTGACGTAAAGTCGGGCATATGAACGTCATGAATGAACCCCTAAGGAATAGTTGTTCATGCATAATAATGAGTTTCTTGGAAAAATCAATATCCAGGCTAGGGGAAGTCCCTTCTGCTTAAGAGTCTGGTTTTCCAAGAAATCGTTGTGACGTTGATGAACGGATGGAAGAAGCCATGCCTGTATTTGGGTAGCATGGGCTATGCCTAAATAAGGACTGGAGTTCTATGACTATATAAGGGCAATGTAAATTGTACCTATATAAGGACAAGAATCGGGAAAATTTATTCGCAATCTAAAACGCCACACAACAGGTGCGCCACACAGGAGAAAGTTATGTATGCAGCATGTGGTTGCCCAAAGAAATACCGCAGAATTTGGGGAAATGGTTGAGGGGGGTCTAACTGTGAGGGGTTTGACTGTTTCCATCTCATTTTTGCCTTATTAATGTCTGTATGCAGGGTATCGAGAAATTGTGATTGTAATCCTCAATTATTGCAATACGATGCGGATTGGCTGGTGCATTCCTCTTGTAAAATGAATACAATTTTTTTTATAAAAAAATAAATATGGAGAGGGTGGTGGACGCTTTATGGGTTGAATGTGTAATAATATTGATGATAATGTATTTACTTTGTCTATTTTCTTCTCTTTAATGCATATTGTCGTAGTCCTGTACAATTGTTTGTGAAAAATGCCGAAATCAGAGAAAACTTGGGTATCAAAAAAAGAATATGATTCTTTTAAAGTCCCACCTGGATAAGGATAATGTGTCCTAGTGCCTGTAGTGCTAAAGTTAGAACTGCTGCCACCCACGGGCTCTGCAGCTTAAATTTTGATCTTACCCACACCACAGGAGACCTAGCGGCAGTCCCAGAAACATTTGGTAGTCTGGCGTAAAAATCTGCAGTAGCTGGTGCTAGCAAGGCATAGCAGCCTTTTTGCAACCATATCACGCCTTGAATATTCAGAGTTGATTGTAAGTTTCTTTGGGTTCTGATGCAGATTTTGGGTGCATCAGTGTTTACAAACTTATTGTAGCAGTCGCACTTACTGTTTGAGTCTCAACCCATGCAGGAGTTTAAGGCATACTCTTATAAATCTGAGGTCGCTTTCACACACTCGAGGCAACGTCCCAATTCTGGTCACACCACTGCCTAGGGTGATAAACCTGCCTTCTCCAAATGCACTGTACCAAGGCAATAACCCTTGAATCTCAGCAGGTCTTTACTGGCATACAGGGGTTGTGTTACTCACCTAAGGAGGTAACCCCTTGTGGTCACAGCAACAGCCCTAGTATTTCCACATGGTTTTACCAGGGCGATGGTCCTTAAGTTGCCGTAACTCACTCTTGTCTTTCAGTGGTTGTCTCTCATATTTAAGGTGGCCTATAGTCTCTGAAGTACTGTTATAGGGCAATGGCCCTTAAGTTTCAGAGCCCGCTTCTCTAATACAGGGTTGTGTCTCTGACTCGCAGACAGGTAGTCAGATCGGTGCAGTGGTCTAGATGCACTGAAGAGAGTAGACCTGACCTTGTGGCTCCTCACAAGTTGGCTTTCAGCCTTCTTACCTTTTCTCTTGGAGAGATGGGCTAATATTCCAAGCTACAACTCCTCTCTTTTGTCCTGGGCTTTGCTCTGTGCTCTTGTCTTTACACACACCCATTCAGGTTTTACTAGCATGGCTGCATGAGATCTTAGCTCTACCTCACCCCATGCCGAGGACTCCAGATCATTCCGTAGCAGACACTGTACTGGAATGGCAGATGACACACCGCCACCCTCTTTCGATCCCACACCCCATAAGGAACTGCACCCTCCCTTTCTGTTGATTGTCCGTTTAGGAGCTTGTGTGCTGGACCTATTATATCTGCTCATTGTCCCTCCTTTGACTTATAGTGATTCAGAAGCAAGCAGGAGGAAGGGGTACAGGTGATTCCTGTTTAAGGCACGGGTTTTAGCGATGTCAGATGAGACATGTGAGGTAGTGGAAGAGCTTTTCAAGAGGATTGGAATATCCGAAAAGGAACGTAGGAGGTGAAGAGCAGTGGTAGGAGGTTACATCTCTGAGGTTGCAAGAATGGCTGGAAAGGGTGTTGCAAGGTCTGCAGGTACGATGGCCATTGGAGGTGACTTGGGTGTGGGGGGAGATGCTGCGGGTAAAAAGAGCAGAAGTAGATCAAGGGGCCTGAAGCAAGACATTGCCCTTGTGCCCATCCGCAGGGCTAATGCTGGACCCAGCGGTGGCAAGGTTGAAGTGGAGAAAGGATGAATGCCAGGAGGAAATTGTAGCGTTTTCCTACTCAGGTGTCAGAACCCTGACCCAACCTCGTGCCATTCCTAGAGTAATTTCCCGTTTTAGAGTGCAGAAGGGCTTCGGGAACTACAACTACCAGAAGGCCAAGGGGCGAGCCAGAGAGAGGAATGGGGCGGTCTTGTTATAAGCACCTCCTCCACAATGGGAAGGTGCTGGACTATCTTCACCTCGAGTTGAAATGGCGGATAGTGTGTCCCCGCCGGATTCCAGCGTGGAGACGACAGCCGTGGTTCCAGTGTAAAACCTGTTCGAGCTCATTTTGTTTTCCAGTGAATTACAGCCCTCCAGAGTGTGCTCCGTTGTTACCAGGTATTCGGTAGGAGTGCAGGACCGCCTCCTCCTTTCGAACAAACTTGTTTAATTCTTTGCTAGTGGGCCGCGGTAACTTGAAACGCGCTGTGCACGTTTACTCATTACGCGACTCTGTAGGTAGGAATTGTTGTGTTCTGCGTCTGCTATTCCAAAGACGCATTACCTTCGGAATTCTAAAAGCCGCAGTTTTCAGTTTTGATGGGAATGCTTTCTATATTTCATTCGCCTCGCAAAAAGGATTGCTGAGTACAAGAGACGCAAAAGTCTTTGATAATTGACTGCTCGATTAATCCTCACACTAGGCAGCTCTTCTTCTAGCCGTGACAATGCTTCATGTTTTATTGGATATTTTGATTTGTTTTCACTGAAGGGAAGCTGTTTCTGCCATTCTGGTTCGACTCTTGGTGTTGTGAGGTTAACAACACAAGTTGCTGGATACTGTTGTCTTTAGAGGAGCATTGGACCTCTTTCCTTGTATCATTCCTTTCTGTTACTCCTGCATTGTTACGCTCTGGTCACCCTGCTCGAATTTAATGCCTACTACTATGGGGAGAATTCTCTATACCATGGAAAGTCATGGCATACTTACTTATACTTTGGTTTCTAGCTGTATGTATTTCTGGTGAGTACGTAGAGGAATACATGTTGTATGTTTGGTGACATCATAGATGAGTATACTTTAGTCCTGCTGTCTTGTCTTCCTGTCCTGCAGTGTGATACAAACCCTCCTGTTGTCGTGCAGTTTCTCAGACCAGACCTATAAGGCATTACAGACAATACAGCCTTATCCACTTCCCTTTTCCCCTGGGGCACAATATCAAGCAGAAGGATTGCCTTCCTCTGTTGGAGGTTGTGTTAGGGGGAATCGGGGGGAATAACATCGGGCCGCGTCTATGCTGGTCACAAGAGAAAGGTTAGTGGCGTTTATTTATTCTTGCGCTACTGACGATCGCGACAGATTGTCAAGCCCAAGACTAACGCCCAGCCCAGACAATGGACACCAATGTAGTTTTGGCCTCGCTGTTGGAAAGCCTGACGGCTTTACAGCAAGAGGTGCAAACTTCACGTTTGGCGAATCAGAATTTACACAGAGAGATGGGCACATTACGCCGGGAGGTAGCAGGCCTCTCCCGCAGGGGTCAAGGAGGGGGTTCATATATCAGACCAGCTACATTGCCTCCAAGTGTGTCAGACACACATACACCTTCCTCAGGACCTCAAGGGGGTGGTTTTTTTGCTGCGGCTCCTCAGTCTCCCACCACGCCTGACACCATTCCTACGGTCCATGTTATACAAAACACAGTAATACCCTTGGCTCCCCTGAACGATTTTATGGGGATCCCAAAAAATTCGAGACTTTCTTAAACCAATGCCGGCTTCATTTCTTATGTAAGCCTGTTGTGTTTCACGACGAAGCGTCAAACTGCTTTCATGATGTCCTACATGGGGGGAGAATGCAGCTAGTTGGACCATTCCCCTAATGGAAAAAAACGATCCCGTTTTGCACAATTTTCCCGAATTCTGTCTGCAGATGAGGAAACTCTTCGATAGAAAATCCCACATGATGACCTTGGATAGAGAACTACTCACCTTACGCCAAAGGTCACAAGATTTGTTGACGTATATCACGTCAATTAACCGGCTAGTGGACGAAACAGACTGGCCTTCCGAAAAAAGGATCACCTTGTTTTATCAAGGGCTCCGAGGAGAGCTCAAGGACGTCATCGAGTGATCGTACAGCTGCCACTGTCATGCGAGTAACTAATAGATCTAACTGTTCAGTTAGACCATCGACTCCAAGAGAGAAAAGGAGACAAGAACAGAGGAGACAATCGGTTCTTCTATCCCAGATCTAAGAGCAACGTGGAAGAACACCCCAAAACCACTGAAGGGGTCGAACCAATGCAAATCGGTGGAATAAGGGGGCCCCTCACCCCTGAGGGGAAAAAAAAGGCGAAGGTTGAAGCAGTGTCTGTATTGTGGGAAAGGAGGACATTTTATCAAGGAATGCCGGGCTAGGAATGCCCTACCAGGGAGACCCTTTGTTCCACGAATAGAAGCGATCACGAAACCTGGTGAGTCGGCAGAAAACTGAAGATCCCAAGTCAGGAAGAGATCTCTGAGTTGGGTCGACATAGTAGAATGATCTCACCAGTCCTTGCCAATACTCTCCACCCTGCCGTTGCCCATCTAAATGTCAGTGTTTCCCTGTGGATCACTTCCCAGGAAGTCTTGGAGGTGGATGCCTTGCTTGATTCCGGCGCCACCGGAAATTACATAGACCAGGGGTTTGCTCTGAAAATAGGGATTGCCTGTGAAAAGAAGGAGACCCCTGAGATGGTGAAAGCGGTAGATGGGACGGCTCTGTCCTCAGGTCCCGTGGCCTACCATACCCATTCTCTCCTGATGAAGTTCGGGGATAATCACCATGAACACATCCAGTTCGACCTCATCGATGCACCCCAGTTCCGACTCATTCTAGGAATGCCTTGGATAACACTGCATGATCCTGTGGTCAGTTGGGCAGCCCGCACCGTCACCATGACATTAGACTATTGTAATGAGCATTGCAACAAGGGGACAATCCTTCTTGAAAACCATGAGAAAACACCTTCGGCATATCTGGCAACTGCTTGTCCCCAAGAACATTATTGCTGTGCCACAGTCCTACCTGATGAATGCCACATGTACCAACCTCTGTTTTATAAACTAAAGGCTACTCAGTTACCTCCTCACCGGGTTTATGACTCTTGGATCGACTTGATACCAGGTGCTGACATCCCCTGCAGCAGGGTGTATGCTCTGACGGAAAAAGAAACACAATACCTGAAAACATACCTTGACGAAAACCTCGCTACCGGATTCATCAGACTCTCAACGTCGCCTGCATCCTCTCCTCTTTTCTTCATACCGAAGAAAGACTGTGAAGAATTAAGGGCCTGTATTGATTATAGGGCCATCAATAGGGTAACAAGGAAGAATCGTTATCCTCTTCCATTGATACCGGTGCTTTTGGACCAGTTGAAAGGTGCTCGTTATTTCCCAAAACTAGACCTCCGTGGGGCCTATCATTTGGTTTGAGTACAGAAAGGCGACGAATGGAAGACGGCTTTCAGGACAAAGTTCGGCCTCTTCGAGTACAGGGTGATGCCTTTTGGGCTCTGCAACATCCCTGCCGCCTTTCAGTTCTTTATGGATGAGGTATTGCGAGGCTGCCTGGGCACATTCTGCATCATCTATATTGATGATATTTTGATTTATTCTACAACCCTTCAGGAGCATATAACTCACGTTAAAACCATTCTTGGAAAGTTACAACAGTATTCGTTATACGCCAAGCTTGAAAAATGCCTTTTTCATGTCCAGGAAGTTGCTTTTCTTGGTTATATTATCAACGCCCAGGGGTTTCAGATGGACATGAGTAAGGTTGAGGCAATCACCACCTGGAAAACACCCCAGAACGTCAAATATGCGCAAAGCTTCCTTGGTTTTGCCAATTACTACAGGTGATTCATAAAAGACTTCTCGAAAATTATCCAACCCATTTCCAGTCTACTACGGAAGAACGCCTATTTTGTGTGGGGTGAAGAGGCGGCTAGATCATTTCAGATGTTAAAAGAAAAGTTTACGCAGGCTCCCATCCTTCGACATCCCGATCCGCCGATACCCTTTGTTCTTGAGACAGATGCCTCACAACATGCCGTGGGAGGAGTGCTATCCCAACGTCATCCCGTAATTGGACAACTACACCCAGTAGCATACTACTCACGGAAACTCACTCCGTGTGAAGTGAACTACAGCATCTCCGATAAGGAACCACCCATGTGAAGAGTGGCGACACTATCTTCTGGGAGCCTTGCACACCGTGGAGATCTATACAGATCACAGAAACTTGTTGTTTTTAAAAACCGCAAAGGCCTTGACTCCTCGACAACTGCGGTGGACTCTCTCCTTCTCCGATTTTGACTTCATAATTAGGTATCGACCAGGACCACAAAATGGGAAGGCAGATGCCCTTTCTCATCTGGAAGAAACGGAAGAAGAGAATGCAACCATTCTACTGGACCCTCCTCTTATTCTAACCGAAGCAGGAAATCCAAAACAGACGCTAGCCTTGCTAACGTCACAGGATTTCTTGGAGGATTTGAAAATTGTTTTAGCTGAGGTGGATATACAAGCCTGGTTACAAGAAGACCCAGAACACCGCTCTGAAAAAGAGGACCTCGCATACCATTACCATGCATTAAATATTCCAAAAGAAACACTGCAACAACAAGTACTAAAGGGGGCCCATGATTCAGTGTTGGGCGGGCACATGGGTATATACAAAACTATTGCATGTGTGGAGCATTCCTTTTGGTGGCCCGGTTTACGTAAAGATGTCCAAGAATACGTAACAAATTGTGCAGTCTGCGCGCTAGGGAAAGCCATCCATGCAAAACCTACCGGACTCCTAAGACCATTACCTACACCTCCATGTCCTTGGCATACCTTATCGATGGACTTTATTGTGGAGATGCCACCCTGCGAAGGTAAAACCGTCATACTGGTAGTAGTGGATCACTTAACAAAGTTGGGACATTTCATCCCCTTAGCAGACCTGCCTACATCCTCAGAGTTAGCAGGGATTTTTCTCCAGCACATAGTCCGAGCTCATGGGATTCCTTGTGTTTTGATCACTGACAGGGGTACCCAATACACTTCTCGTTTTTGGAAGTCCCTCTGTAGATCCCTGAACATAGAGGGTCGGCTCTCCTCCAGTTACCACCCCCAAACGGACGGGAAGACAGAACATCTGAACCAGACACTGGAGCAGTATCTCCGCTGATTCACCCTGCAGAATGCAATGGACTGGACTGCATTGTTATGCATGGCAGAATTTGCCTACAATAACGCTACTCATTCCACGTTGGGTTGTTCACCTTTTTTTGTATAAATGGCCATCACCCCAACATGCTTCCTTTTGAATGGCCTGTCCGCTCTCCATTACCTAGCATACACGAACGTCATGCACATCTTAGAGCTGTCTTGATAGCAGCCAAGAATAGTCTTGCCACTGATCAAACCACACAGAAACATTTCGCAGACAAGAAAAGATGAAAGGAACCTGACTACCAAGTAGGGGATAAGGTATGGCTGTCCACAAAAAATCTCCATCTGAGAGGGATAAACAAGCTGAAACCTAAATACATAGGGCCCTACAGTATGGAGGAGGTTATCAACCCCGTAGCCATGAAGTTGTCACTACCTGCTTCATGGCGGATCCATCCAGTGTTCCACGTCTCTCTGCTCCAACCATGTCCCCCTAGTATGAGATTACCTGATAAACCCCTTCCTATAGAAGTAGATGGTCAGGAAGAGTATGAAGTACAGACTATTCTCGACTCCTGAATGGTTAGGGGTAGAATCCAATATCTTGTGGACTGGACTGGTTTTGGGGTGGAAGACAGAACATGGGAGCCTGAAAACAACTTGCATCGCCCTGACTTGGTCGAACATTTCCATGCAGAACACCCTGGTAAACCTGGACGACCGCCGAGTTGGCAGTCCTTGAGAGGGGGTACTGTAGCGTTTTCCTACTCAGGTGTCAGAACCCTAACCCAACCTCGTGCCATTCCTAGAGTAATTTCCCATTTTAGAGTGCAGAAGGGCTTCGGAAACTACAGCTACCAGAAGACCGAGGGGCGAGCCAGAGAGAGGAATGGGCGGTCTTGTTATAAGCACCTCCTCCACAATGGGAAGGTGCTTGACAATCTTCACCTCGAGTTGGAATGGCGGATGGTGTGTCCCCGCCGGATCCCAGCGTGAAGACGACAGCCGTTGTTCCAGTGTAAAACCTGTTCCAGCTCATTTTGTTTTCCAGTGAATTACAGCCCTCCAGAGTGTGCTCCGTTGTCACCAGGTATTCGGTAGGAGTGCGGGACCGCCTCCTCCCTTTGAACAAACTTGTTTAATTCTTTGGTAGTGAGCTGCGGTAACTTGAAACGCGCTGTGCGCATTTACTCGTTACGCGACTCTGTAGGCAGGAATTGTTGTTTTCTACCTCTGCTATTCCAAAGACGCATTACCTTCGGAATTCTAAAAGCCGCAGTTTTCAGTTTTGATGGGAATACTTTCTATATTTCATTCGCCTCGCAAAAAGGATTGCTGAGTACAAGAGACGCGGAAGTCTTTGATAATTGGCTGCTCGATTAATCCTCACGCTAGACAGCGCTTCTTCTAGCCGTGATAATGCTTCATGTTTTATTGGATATTTTGATTTGTTTTCACTGAAGTGAAGCTGTTCCTACCATTCTGGTTCCACTCTTGGTGTTGTGAGGTTAACCACACAAGTTGCTGGATACTGTTGTCTTTAGAGGAGCATTGGACCGCTTTCCTCGTATCATTCCTTTCTGTTACTCCTGCATTGTTACGCTCTGGTCACCCTGCTCTAATATAATGCCTACTACTATGGGGAGAATTCTCTATACCCTGGAAACTCATGGCATACTTACTTATACTTTGGTTTCTAGCTATATGTATTTCTGGTGAGTACATAGAGGGATAAATGTTATATGTTTGGTGACATCATAGATGAGTATACTTCAGTGCTGCTGTCTTGTCTTCCTGTCCTGCAGTGTGATACAAACCCGCTGTAGCCGTGCAGTTTCTCAGACCAGACCTTGAAGGGATTACAGACAATACAGCTAGTTTATTATTTTATCCACTTCCCATTTCCCCTTGGGCACAATATCAAACAGAAGGATTGCCTTCCTCTGTTGGATGTTGTCTTACGGGGAATCGGGGGGAATAACATCGGGCCTCAACACCCCTAGGTTTTTAGCAAACTGACGGGGAGGAGGGCAATCACCAAGTGAGGCAGGCCACCAGTCGTTAGACCAAATGTCCTGACAACCCCCAAATATCAACACCTCCGTTTTCTCCCCGTTCAGCTTCAGGAAGTTCTGTATCATCCACTGCGACACAGCCTCCATGCAGTTCCTGAAGTTCAGAGCTGATTCCTTCACGGACTGCGTGAAGGAGACCATTATTTGGGTGTCGTCAGCGTACGACAGTACGTCCAGCCCAAAGGATCTAACTACACTGGCAAGTGGGGTCACATAGATGTTGAACAATAACGGACTCAATGAAGAGCCCTGAGGGACCCCACAAAGCACAGGCTTTGGGGCGGAAAGAAACTGGCCCAACTTTACTTTCTGTTCCCTTTCATTGAGAAAGGAAGTCAGGAGCCTCAATGCAGAACCTCCAACCCCAATGTCCCTAAGAGAGTAACCAAAATAGAAGGAGATAGGGTGTCAAAGGCCGCCGTCAGGTCTAACAGGACCAGAAGAGTGGTATGGCCTTATCGACCTGAGAACGGATGTTATTGACAACTGCCGTGAGGGCAGTCTCAGTACTATGAGAACTCCTGAAGCCATGCTGGGAGATATCCAAAAGGGCGGAGTCCTGGAGAAAAGAGCTAAGATGCCGATTAAGATGAGATTCCAGCATCTTTGCAGGAGCAGGAAGAAGTGAAATAGGGCAGAAGTTTTTCAGAACCCCTGGGTCTAATGTAGATTTTTTAAGAAGGGGTTTAACAACCGCCATCTTCCATGGAGAACGAAACACGCCCTCCAAGATTGCGCGATTCATGACATTCATGAGAGGGGGAATAACAGTCTCCTGGCAGGCCTTTAGAACTTTAAGTGGGCAAAAGTCCAAAGGAGAGCCCGATTTGGTGTTGTCCAAGAGCTGACTCGTAAGCCCAGGGGTAAGAAGGGGTAAAGACAAGAAACTCGGAGGATGTAAACCGGTCAAACTCTGACCTCTAACAGGGGCAGCATTAGTGGAAGGGGCAATACCAAGGTTAAGGGATTCAAGGGAGCTGTAAATGTCCGCTATCTTAGAATGGAAAAATATCGAGATGTTATCACACAGCTCCTGAGATGGAGCAGAGAGAACGGGCAGGGAGAACGTAGGGCAGCACGGGGTATGCATACCGGACCTATCCTCTTTCTTACAGGTTTCGAAACATCTGCAGGCAGCAAACTATAGAGGGCACAGTGCAGCACAACAAGACAAGAAGTGAAGGTATGGCACAGAGCAATCAGCCGGACGGTGTTGTGGTCCCTGGTGTATTCTGACACATTTAACCCGAGGTGGTGTATAATGTGCAATATCTGGTGGCAGTACCACCACGCGCTGAGTAGGCGGGGGTAGATGAATTGGTGGGTGGTTAGACTATGAGGAGCATAGCCTGGAGAAGGGTGAGGTCTTGGGCAGTGATGTGATTATTAAGGCGCAGCAGAGATGGTTGGAGCAAGGATCAGGAAGGTCCGTAGGTGGGGGAGGCTGGGTTTGGTAAGCAGTGTCTAACTAGTATTTTACAGGCTTAAGACACAGTACTGTCCAGATCCACTGACGCCAGGTTGGCAGGCAGGCGGCTTCTACAGGCAAGGCAGCAGACTATGGAGCGGGCACTGACTTTAAAGGCAGGTAAGGGTGTATGGGCCACATTGTCCGCCCCGGTTATATTGTCAATTGGGGTGGAGACTAGGAATGAAAAGAAGTTACCTACATGTCTACAGATGTACTGGTATGTTAAGGATACTGGGTTATGCATGGGGGAACGAAAGTTAGATACAAATGAAGGTACACAAAAGAAGGAGACTGCACAAAGGGACGGAAAATCCCGTACACAGACAGGGACGTCAGCAGGCGAACAACAAGGGGACAAGGCTAAGAACACGGGAAATGGTGCTTTAAAACAAATTGCGGTGAGTGGGAGAAAGGTAAGGTCAAAGTAGCGGAGTTCAAGGAAAGCAAGAAGTTGGAAAAATGTTGCCATACATGGTGGTGACAAAGCCGCTGGGTGCACAACATTTCTTGTCAAGAAAAGATCTGGCAGGGAGTATATGTTGAAATGTTTAGGTTGTTGCATAGGGAGCTGAAAGCTAAAGAAGCGCCCACGGAGGAAGAATATGAACTGTCCAAAAGACCTAGGGTTCAAATGACACAAAAAATATCCAGAGTGGAGTGTGGCCCTGTTTAAATTAACCCTCGGCGTAAAACTCTGCTCCGCTCGCAGAGTTTGTGGATTTTTGGCAACTACACATTCCATGTAGAATGCGGAGTTACCAAAAACAGAGGTTTTTTGAAGCTTGCGCGCTCAATATGTGTTTTCATGCGCGCAGGAGATACTTACCAGGATGCCTGCGATCCCCGACAAGATTTCCCATCCATTTGCGAGCGCAGCAAGATTTGGTAGCCGGCCGCACAGTCCCGCGAGAGTGTGCTATTGTGAACACGTCATTGGGGGTGCCATCAGACTGCCGGTGGACGTTTTGTAGAGATGGCGATCCCGAACATGCAGGATTTGCAATCTGGAGAAGAATCCCTCTCGAGCAGCATCAAAACCTTCTTTAAATGATGATTTGGGTTAAACAAAAACTCCTCAGATTGACATTTGACTGTACCTTTTTCTGTAAGGAGTCCTTTTTCTTTTTTCACTTTTTTTGGAAAGGAAGGAAGTGCCCCAGTGTCTCCAACTTCCTGTTCCTGTCCAGCAGGCTCCTCCCAGTGCCTTGTCCAGCTCCTGTTCACTTTTCACTTGGATTTGGAGCTGGAAGGATCACTCTTTGTGTCTGCTGCATCATATATCATTGAATTTGAGGACTTTTGAATTTGAGATTTCACAAGTAAGTTGGAAAATTGTTGTTGTTTGTTTGATTGGGGCATTGTACATACATTGTTTTGTACTTTTCATAATTTTTTAAAAATGTATTGTGGTGGGTGGCCTGTTGTTTCAGTAGGGGCCTAGTTGTTTCTTTGTAAGTATTTTTTCTTCTTTTATAAACCGAACATGTTGCAAAGTTCACTACATTTTCTCCAACTTTTGAAATCAATTTGCAATATTTATTTAATTCACTAGCCCAGTAGTCTGCTAATAGGCCTTTTAGCCACTCGGCCCAGAGCTACTCACAGGTGCATGAAAAAACTGTTTAAGGCATGGTTGGCATTGGATTAAAATATAAAATGTGTTTTGTTTTTTTCCACTTTTTTCCTGTGTGTTAAATAAATGCCTTTGTTGGATGTGTGTGGTTGTTGTGTAACTTGCAAACCTCTTTTAGCCCTGTGGAATTTCGTTTTTGGCATTGTTGTATTACATTTGTGTTGTTAAGCATGCCTCCTTTGTCTGGCCAGTGTGTGAGTGTGTTTGTAATAGTGGGCCAGCATTTGCCTTGGCTGAGCCTCCCCGTGGGGCCAGAGGCCATTTTGTAAAGTCTGTGTCCATATGGCCTGCTTGAGTTAATTGTTTTCTAGTCCTCCTGCTTGTTGTTGTGAGTGACTGACCATGTGGCTGGTGAGCATTTTTATGCAGGCAGCCAGTGTGCTTTTGTCATACGCCCTCATTGTCTGTTTTCCCTTTCTTGTTTTGTGGCCTGGCCATGAGGCTGGCTGCCATTTTGTGAAGGCAGCCAGTGTGCTTCTGCATTAGGCCTGCAAGCCTTCTTTGTGGTGACCAAGCCATGTTGTTGTTTTGCATGCAATTATTTCTTCTTTTACCCAGCAAAAAAGCAGCACAGTTCACCACATTTTCTAATAAATTTGCAATATAATTGATTTTAATTGATTCACTATGTGGCCTAGTCTTCCAATGGCTTTTCCAAGCAATAGTCCAAGAGCTAGCTACTAATGGGTGCATGAAGCAACTATTTCTGTGGTGTCTGTTGAATTTACAATTATTTAGGGTATGGATGGCATTGGAGTAAATTGCAAAAAGTTTGTATTTTTTTGGTATGTTACTTTTTTGTGTGTGTTAAATAAATGCCTTTGTGGGATGTGTGTGGTTGTTGTGTAACTTGCAAACCTTTTTTTGCCCTGTGGATTTTCTGTTTTGGCATTGTTACATTGAAGCTATGTGTAGCATGCCTCCTTTGTCTGGCCAGTGTGTGAGCATGTTTTTAATAGTAGGCCAACATTTGCCTTGGCTGAGCATCCCCGTGTGGCCAGGGGCCATTTTGTAAAGTCTGTGTCCATATAGGCCTGCTTGAGTTCATTGTTTTCTTGGCCTCCTGCTTGTTGTGAGTCACCATGTGGCTGCTGGCCATTTTGTGGTGGTAGTAAGTGTGCTTTATGCTTTTGCCATAGGCCTGCATGTCTTTCCTTTGTTCCTCTTGGCTTATTGCTTCTATCCTTTGTCAGCTGCAGCTCCCTGAATGCTAAATCCCACTTGATGCACAATGCCAAACAGGGTCCATTACATTTGTATTTTTGTTCTTCTTCTTCTTTCCTATCCTCCCTGAGTGTACAGTACACCATGAAAGCTCTGTTGTCAAGCTCTCACAAATGGCTACACTGTTGTTATATTATTTTTAATGACTGAGGTAATAAGTGTAATAATATTAATAATAACACTAACAAGTGTGACCCCACACTAAGTTATATATTATATTTGGTTGTTTAAACTAGTAGTAATGGACCCACAACAATGAATACCATTTTTTACTGATGTTCTTCATGCTTCTTTGCTTTTAGGTGAACAAAAGAGGAGGAGACAACATCACCCATTGTACTGCCAGCCAGAAGTCCTGCTGCGCACAACGTCACATGGCGTGTGACCACAGACATCTCTTCAACTAGTGCCACTGCGTGCTGCTGAGATCTTGAAGATGGACCCAAAGAAAGGTACCAGGTCCAGTAGTACCAAGAAAGTTGCCAGTAAAAGTGAGAAGAAGGCACTGTCACTTATTACCAAGAAGACCGGATTGTCGCCCAAGACCTTTTTTGGGACAACAAAGATTGTGCCTGCAGCAGCAGAGTCTGTGGAGCAAGCTGGGAGCAGCACCTCTGCTTCAACAGACCCACCCCACCAACCTAGGCCCAAGTCTATGTCTGTCGCAGAGGCAGCCAGTCTAATCACGAGTCCAACGCCGATGAGCAGTGATGTTGAAATTGACTTATCGCACAGTAGTACCCAATCAATGCAGGAGACCCAGATAAGTGGGCAACAACAGCCTCAACCACCGCCCCAATAGTAGTAGTTCCTCCCGAAGTAGGGGCAGTTTAGGAATTTGGGCTTCCCCGCAGAGGAAGAAGAGCAAGCCACTCTTTCAAAAGATCCGTTGTCTTCCAAATCCTCAGCAAGGAAAAGGAGGGTTAGTCAGTCGACTTCTTCTGCAAGCCCCCCTTCTGATGATCTAGATGCCACTTGGAAGCCACCAGCTTGGTGTGAGAGTGAGACACGCCACAAAGCTAAGGGAAAGGAAGGTTCCAGAAAACCTGGAAGTAGATGTAGAAGAGGAGGATGATGACGAGCCAGTCATCATCATGGGCATTAGTCCCGCCCCAGTGGACACCTACATTACCCCATCCCAAAGTTCTGTGAGGGATCTGGCTCGGATACCACCAACACAGTTCATACCACCAACACCACCTCCAGCTTCCATATTTCGCCAGTAGCTACCTACATCCACCACAACCACCTCAGAAGTAGGTATTGCAGAGAGTCAAACTTAACACCCACCTACCAGTTCATCCGGCATTGCAAGTGGCACCAGCAGCGCTAGAAAGTTGACCTCCCCAGTTTGGGACTTCTTTTTGGTTAGCAGGAAGGAAGTGAAAATTGCTATATGCTGCATTTGTGGACAAGGTGTTAGTCTGGGTAAGCTTGGTACAAACTATGGTACCGGAGAGCAAACAACACATCTGAAAAAACATCACTTGATCCAGTGGGAGGCGCACCATAGCGGCCAATAAAATGCACCCATTGTTGTTGGTGGGGATGAAGAAGTAGAAGATGTGATCATGGTGGAAGGTGAACAAGAGGGAGACATTTTCTCTGCTACAAAAAGTAGCCCTGTCCCCAACAGTTCAACGGTACTGTCCACATCCTCATCAGAAACATCGCAGTGACACAAGACTAAGAGTCAGGCAGAGATGCCAACAGAGTCCCAGGCAAGAGTGTCCCACAACGAAAAAACGTGTGTTGAGCCTAGCATCATATGGCAGAGGGGCAGTACTAATGCAACCACCCAATGGCACATTTGTACAATGCGGAGCTGGCTAAAATGTTAGCTCTGGACCTATGGCGGAGGGGCAGTACGAACGCAACCACCCAATGGCACATTTGTACAACACAGAGCTGGCTAAAATGTTAGCTCTGGACCTCCTCCCTTTTTCTTTTGTGGAAGGGTTGGGTTTTCTTTAATTTGTGACAGCCATTTGCCAAAAATGGAAGGTTCACAGCCAGTCCTATTTCGCCAGAGTTGCTCTTCCAGCACTATATCATGAAGTGCTTGAAATGATTGGACAAACTGTTCATACTCTCTACCTGACAAGACATGTGGACCAGTTGCCAAGCCACTGATTACATGTGCATCACTGCACACTGGATCTCTTTTGTGGGGCTTAGAGAAAAGATCTGCAGCAGGTATTGTTGACACTGCTGAAATTTTTAATGCCACTCGGAAACATGCAACTGTATTGTAAGTAATACGAGTGCACTGCTTGGTTCAATGAACGTTTTTCTATGTTTTGCTGTGCTTCCTAGGAATCACTCCCCTCTCCGGAGTGTATGCTAAACAATTCTAAGTTGCAGTTCAAATGTGTTCGAACTGTCTCTTAGGGCACTAGATAGTTGGCTGTATTTTCCTGCCAAAATTATTTTAATCCAAATAACTCATTTCTCTTTCATTTAAAGTTTCCAAAATGTTTTATTTCTTGCTTTTTTTACCAGTGTTTCATCTCGCATTGGTTAAGTAGCTCATTTTCTTTTTCTTAAATGATTTCAGTCAATCAATAACATATTCTTTACTTATTTAGCCATTCCCTTTCATACCCAATGCATTTCGGCATTACTATGCCTTCATCCGGGGAAAATCTGTAAAGTAAATAATATACAATCAAATGTTTGTGTTTCATTTGCCTCCACCCACCCGTTTGTGCTTTCGCGCTAATCTTTTGCATTCTATTGTAACTTGTCCTGTGTCTATGTGTGTTAAACGCTTAGCTCGATCTCATGGAAATGCTAGGTTCTCTAAACATTGTGGGATTCCAAAAACCCGTTGTGTCAGACATCTGCTTTTTCGATATAACTAATGTTACATACTAATTTCCTTCGTACGTACAAAGTGGTTATGTTGATTTATCCTGCCTGCGCGTTTAAAATAAAGGTTCTGTTAAACTTTACGAGTCATTCGTCTCACCGTGTAATCTGCTCTCTTCTCTCTGTGTTCGTGCGCTGTGCTGCGATGTTGTTACGTGCGTGCTGACACTTTAAATTAATAGCAGGTGTGTGCCCTACTACCGTGTTTAATAAAGTTAACATTTGTCAGACCCTCTATGGGTAGGTGGGTAGACTGACAGATCAGACAGGGGCTATTGGACCCCAACCATGACGATTTAGGTCATTTGCCACTGTTGTTCTGTGGTCCGCTGTACTGTGGCTTGGCAACCTTGGCCAAGTGCAGCCTTTGCCCACTTTATTATCAGGGTTGTTAGAGAAGGACGGAGGTGTGGGGGGCCTGGGCTTCAAACTCAGCTTTAGACAACAATTAGTCCTTTTAAGAAGACCCCTCACTCACCAACCTGGTTGGTGACATGCTTCATCATCGGGGTCCCACCCCATAGGCCGAATGCCCACAGGGTGTGCTACGACACCTGGTTACAGTTGAGCGGGTTTCTTGTTTTTTATATGTGCAAAAAGTAATAGTGATAAGTGTATTAAAAAGGGCCAAGGCTACTCACATCAAGACTTTATTCTGAGTGAGGGGTCTTCTTAAAAGGACTACTACTGTCCGGTTAAGGGTTGGGGCATTTATTGCTAACCTGAGCCTTAAGCTCCAGATACAGAAGACAATTCCTTCTTTGTATCTTTTGCTTCCAGGGGGTACTCCTCCATTGTTGTCTAAATCTATCCCTGGGGACCAGGAGTTCCCACTACACATAGTCTGTGCAATCTCCCTTACTCTCTCCTTTGATTTATACACTTCAAACTCAGCTACCAACCAACAGACACAATAACTTCAAAGCCCAACCCAGTAGCTTTATTTTAGTAAAGCAAATACTTTAATTAAATTACAGATCTAAATACTACACACATCTCAGCTCTTGTTCTCTGGCCTTGGTGGAAGCCTCATCATTCCTGTGTGCTGTTCCTCGCAGGTTGGACATCGAGAAGGGCACAGCCTGTGCTTGCGGTATCTCTCTCTGGTGTGGTTCACAAGGTTCTTGTTGGGGGCACACAGTTCGGGTAGGGGCCCAGATCTCCTGGCACCTCCAGTGGAGGGGACCTCTTCCGCTGTCAGGTTCACAGCAGCGACATACATATGTGGCCTGCCGGGCCGATCATGCTTACAGCGGCACGGTGCAATGGCAGTCGCAGAGAGTCACAGCTGTAGTGGACACCAGACACAGCCATCCCGAGTGGAAACCGTCTAAGGGGCAGTTCTCAGGTAGGATCCGCATAGAGAGACCAGGGCACTCCCTCTCTATGCTGGTCTCTGCTGGCTCTGGCTCTCTGATGGTGTCTGATTCTCTGGGTGCTCCACACTAGGAATATGCAGAGCTTCTACTCCCAGACAGTATGTTATTCCATATGGCCAGACAGTCTCCTTCCCTTTCTCAGCAGTCAAACAGCAATCTTCTAGGCACAAGTCATACCCGCAGCTCATCCAGCAGAATGCGCAGACTTTAATTGATGTCCCGCATTTCTGGCAGATTGATTGTCAGGCAGACAACAGCCCTGGTTACACAACAGATCTTTGAGTACTTTGCTCAACACTCCCTTCCTTGGTCAAGAAGAACATATATCTGGATTAAAGTGGGGTGGTTTTGGTCATCATCATCATTAAATCTTTATTTCGATATTGATATCATAAAAGATGCACATTATTAAAAAAAATAGGAAACATAACATTCCATTTGTCCAATTCATTTACATAGAAATACATCAGGGGGTGTGGTATTTAACTTAGTCCATCCATTAAAATTATAATTTAAATATATGTATATTTTTGAAAAACATCCATAATAACTATTACAACAGATTAAAAAGATTAAAAACCAATGTCCATATACAATTGGTATCCAAGAAGGAAATTATAGCAACAAAGTCTTAAAATATTTCTAAAACACAGAGTCTCATTTTAAACTTAATATGCGTGTGCGTATTATCCACATCCAGTGTAGAAATTTAGCGACGGCTATAGCCACGGGCTCAGAGCTATTAGTTTTAAGAATTCTCAATGCTTCACAGCCAGTGGTGATGCCCATCTGGGAACAGATAGGCTTCAACCACATCTGCCTTGGGGATTTGTATTCTGGGCAGATGAACAAAATGTGGGCTATACTTTCCCGGTGTGTAGGGCAAAAAGGACAACTGGGATTATAATTAACCTTCCATTTGGAAGTAAAAGAGTTTACAGGGAGCGTCCCTACCCTAAATTGGTGGTACCTCTTCCTGTCTCCAGGAACCATAATAAAGTCCCAGTATCCTTCCAGGACCTCTTCATGTTTTAGTTCCAGAAAGTCAACTGTAAGTGAAGGTCCCGTACAATTCCTGAACCTTCTCGATGAGACCAAGCTCCAATATAACTCTCTGAGAACTTTCTTGGATGGGAAAGAATTTGCTATAGGATCTTCCCACAAAGAGCCCAAGCTCATGGCAATATACATTGCCCTTGCCGCCCTCATCCATGGGATTTTATGTCCCCTGTCAGCGTCTCTGACTTTGAGGAATGCCCGAGCATACTGGGAGAGCTCTGGGGTAACCCACAATCTCCTCCAGAATGCCACTGGTCTATATCGAGCTAAGTCCTCCAGTCATCAGCATCCCAAGTCATAAAAAAGGGGAACTAGTGGAGTGGACGCTGGGAGTCCCGTTATGCCCCTTAAGAACTTGTTTTGGGTGCTAGTCAATGGGGCTAGATTGCTATACCCCCATAATTCTGCCCCATAGAGTACCGCCGCACAGACTTTTGCATCATAGATTTTTAACACTGGGGCAATTGGATGTGTTTGGAGTGGAAAAGCTCCTTGTGTAGGGCACCTGCTAATTGGGCGTGCTTAATGACCAGCTGGTTGGTATGTGGTTTCCAGTCAAGTTTCCAGTCAAGTTTCGAGCCCAGAGTTATGCCCAGAGTTATGCCCAAATAAGAAAAGACTTGGGTCTGTTCTAATTGGGCACCATTCATGACCACCATCCCTCTTACATACTTGTGCTTATGTAGGACCATGGACTTAGTCTTACTTACATTAATGGAGAGGCCATGGTCCTTGCAGAATACCTCAAAGCGTTCAATGGTCTTCTGAAGGCCTTGCTGCGTTTTGGAAATTAACAAGGTATCATCTGCAAACATCAACAGAGGGATCAGTTTTCCATCCAACTTAGGGGAATCAGTTGGATGGTTCTCAAAATACTGAATCACCCTGTTGATGTAGAGCGAGAAGAGAGTCGGTGGCGTACTCCCCTTGAAATAAAAACCTGTCTGGTACCTTCCCTTGTTGATTCCACCGGACTTGGGCAAAATTGTCCTCATGTAGTTTAATAAGGAAGGCCAATATATCTAGTGGCATGCCCTGACCTGCAAAAACTTTCCACATTATAACTCGCTGCACTAGGTCAAAAGCCGACTTAAGGTCGACAAATGCCGCAAAGAACGTACCTCCACCTAACAATATCACTCGCCAATATATTAAAACAAATCTAAAAACTTGATCTATTGTGCTTGTGTGGCTACGGAACCCAGCCTGGAGAGGTGACAATATTTCTTCCTCCTCGATCCACCCTTGCATTCTCTGTAGAACGAGCCTTGCTATCACCTTCTGGATACGATCTATTAAACTTATCGGCCTATAATTTCCTGGGTCAGAGCGCTCCCCCTTCTTGAATATCGGAATAATCTCAGCTCCTTTCCAGGTGTCAGGTATGGGTGAGCCGTTGGCAATACCATTAGCAAGTAATTGAATATACGGTGCCCATACCTCCTTATCGTGCATAAACAGATCAGATGGTACTTGATCCAGCCCGGGTGTTCTTCCCTTTGGGATGACTTTCAGTATTCTTTCGATCTCTGTTCTATTGAAGTGTAACGGAGTAATGACATTTGGAATAATTACAGAATCTATATCGGTCACACTATCTGAGTCCGGGAGGGCAAACTGTGTTGCAAAATACGAAACCCAGAGATCAGGTGGGACATGGTTACTGGGCTCTCCCCTTGGGATCCCTCTTCCCCATTTAACCAGATCCCAAAATGTACCCATAGACCTTACTCTGCTGGCACAATATAACTCCCTCCAGTACTCCTCATCCCAAGCCTGTTTAGCGTCATATTGGGCTTTCTTATAGGAAGCACAGGCATTCTTAATTTCATCCCTATCTTTCAGTTGTATTGCCTTTGCCAAGGCTTTACGCAACCCTGCTTGATTTACCATACCATTGATCTTGCCTATTTACAGGCCTTTTCTGCGAATTGGATACTTTCTTGATAAAACAGTCCTTAAGTTGAATAAAAAGTTTTGTGTGGATTGGGATAACGTTAGCTACCACATCCCCCAGTGTGATACATTTCTGGAGGTCGGTTGTTGCCTCTAGTGTCAATTCCCTCATTACCGCTATGTTGTCCTCTTTCAGGAGGCAGTTTGCCCATTTAATTCTCCTTGCATCATTAGAGAGAAGAATGTCTGCACCCTCTATGCAAGCCTCTGTGAAATTAAATGCAAACAACTTGAGAGTTAAGACTAGCGGATCATGATCACTTTCTACTCTATCGACCACTATCATGTCCTTAACAGAAGACCAATTATCCTTATTAATAAGGATATAGTCTATGCGGCTCCTACGTAATCCATTGTTAAAAGTAGGAGCCCCCAATGTTTCTGAAGCTGTTCTTTAATTCACTGCCCTTAACCCTTGTTCAATGCATAACACTTTAAGCTGAAGTGCATCTTCCGTCCAATTTTTAATTGGCGGTATGGACAGCTGCGGAATGTTCCATGTGAGATCTTCTTCCATGGTGAGGTCTACATCATTACTATCGAAACAACAATTAAAATCTCCCCGACCAGAATGTACCCCTTCCCATTGTAAAAAGCAAGGACCAATTCAAGCTGTGCAATAGTACCCGAGGCTTTACCCCCAGGAATGCCCCTTGCATAAATATTAAAAATATAAAGGTCCTTGAACTCTGCACTCTGGATTTGTATTAGTAAAATATCATTACATTTGGAGTCCAGTTATTTGACTATATAACTGCTATCCTGTCTTACCCATGTTGTTAAACCCCCTTTTGTTCTCCCCCGCTGACTGGCAATAGCTGGATTAGAAAAATGTAGATAACCCAGTCTATACTCTGTGTCGATCAGCCATGTCTCCTGGAGCAATACAAAATCGTTACTATCTATAAAAGACAACCAATCTTGGGATGTTACCTTACTTCTTAGCCCAGCAATGTTCCATGAAACCAGGGATGTTACACTAGAACCAGTACTGGGAGTTGGACATTCCAGATGCTCACTATCATCTGGCCCCATATTTAAGGCTGTTCTCCCTATTTCAGAGGATACTTGGGGCGAGCTTGGAGCTATGTTTAAGTTGTTTTCGACCACCAAGCACGTTACCATGTTTTTGGTGAAGGTACTGCCTAATAGAACATCCTTTGTCTGGGCTATAAATTTTTCTATGCTAGTATTTGGTCCCGGGTCTATGGATTCTCTAAGAAGTAGTGCTGGGCTAATCCCTATAAGTTGCCCATCTGTTCTAGGTGACAGTCAGTCATTAGCGTCTAGTGTGCTCAGGGCCTCATATCTATTATTCAATGATATCAGACCATTTGTAGGACCTTCCTGGCTTATTTGATGTCTGCCTGCATTACCCCCATAAGGGATGCATGGTTGGTAAAAGTAACCCAGAGGTAAGACGTTAATACCCTCAGACCTAGTCCTGAACGTGCCCGCCTGTCGCAGAATGCACCCCACCAACTCTGGGGACCTGAAACTTAGCACTACACAGTCTCCTGCCATACCCTTTGGTGAATGTCCAACCCATGCAACCCTTCTCACCATCTTAAATTCTTTAAAAAGATGATCCCCGAGCCCTGTTTTCCCATTCAAGAAAAAGAAGTGCTTTGTTTTTGAGAGAAGACCAATGCTCCTCTTCGCAGTCTGAGATTTTAGGGGCATTGGTTAGAATGACAGTATAGGGAATTGCCTCCGGAGAAAGATGAAGAAACGCACCCGGGGGCATACGATTTCCTACTCCCTGTACTCTGCCTGTATGGCCCTGTGACCCTAACCTGGCTCTGGGTTCAGTACATGTTAGAGGGGCCTGTTGAGGTGCTATTGGAGTTGCTAGTGGGCATGTCAAGCCTGTAATAGAGGATCTGGCAACACCAGTACACACCGCTACCCAATAACTTGTTCAACGCTGGGTAGGATCCTGGAGGGGGTAGGGTGCTCTTTAAGTAAATGTTTTTCTAATTTGCTTAATCTTAGGTCAATTGCTTCGAGTTTTGCCATGACTGGATTAATTAGTACTAGAAGCTTTTCCTCCAGCTGCTTTATAAAATCATTATCACTAGAGGAACTATGACCTAATGTAGGTACGGAGAGTTTATTTCCACCCTTAACCCTATTATTATTTTCCGGACCCACAGCTATTTCCATTTGTGCCCCGAGCCCGTAGGCGGGATTTTTGTTCCTAGCCTGTTTTGAATTCTGCTGGCTTCCTTTAGGTGCACTACGTGCTTTCCTTTTCATGGGTTGATCTCTTCCTCTAATAGCTTGTGGGGCCCTTGACTGCCTAGTGCGTGTAAAGGGAGGGGAAATAGATGGGGATGAACAGGGAGTGTTAATCGTCTGTGTGGGTTGGAAAAAACCCTGCTGCAGGGGAGATATTATCACATGCGGGGTTAAAGGGCAAGCTTGTATTGCTGCAGTTAGCTCTGGTGCAGAAACGGGGTTTACAAGCGGGTGAAGGGGATCTATTGAGAGCCTCCTCTCTGTGAGCTCAATCTCCTTCATTAGTACCGATTCTGCCCGTAGTAAAAGAGCATCTAAGGTCCCCACAACCCCTGCTCCTGCCCCAGTGCCCCCCTTTCGTGTAGTTTTGCTCATAATACAAGATGTATTTTTCCCAAGATCTTAGAGCGTAGCACCCCAGTTAGTGCCAATGATCTATAAATTGTAAGCTATGATATGTATGCAGCATAGAGATAGTATGCAGACCAAGCAGACAGCTTAACTTCCCAATGTTCAAAATGAGTAGGTATCGGCGGCGTACTTAGCTATGGTTAAGTCCCAGTCCGTATGTGAGGAGTTAGAGGGCTGGCCCAGCCCAGCCTCTATCGACCGCTGACGGCCGCAGACGGTCCCGCCCTTGTCCCGGGCTTCGCCCGCACGCGTCCCACGCTGCGGGGGCGCTCTCCGAGATTTAAAGCGCCTCCTGGCGCACTATTGGTGACGTAGAGCAGGACACCAGTGCGCTCTGGGAGTTGTGGTCTGGAGCGTCGATGGTGCGGAGGTCGCGGGACGGTTGCAGCTTTCCGGTCGGCTGTTCAGGGATTTCCAGGCAGCAGGGAACACAGGAGCGAACCGCAGGTAAGGGCAAAAGCAGTCTAAGGCAGGAAAGAACCCGCGATGCGGGGGCGCTCCCCGACATTTAAAGCGCCTCCCAGAGCATTATTGGTAACGTAGAGCATGGCACCAGTGCGCTCTGGGAGTTGTGGTCTGGAGCGTCGAAGGTGCGGAGGTCGCGGGACGGTTGAAGCCTTCCAGTCGACTGTTCAGGGATTTCCAGGTGGCAGGGGGCACAGGAGCGAACCGCAGGTAAGGGCAAAAGCAGTCTAAGGAAGGAAAGAAGGGGTGATTTTGGTCCACTTTAATACACATTTTGTAGACAGGATTTGGGGAGCCACTGTTTCAAACTTCAGAACCAGTTTGAAGTGGTTCTCTTTCAAGTGCCCTTCTCAGACTGCCCTCCATGTACAGCATTTGAGTAAAGAGATGCTTTTCATACTAGCCAGCACTGATGGTGCTGTCTCCAAGCAGGAGCACCCATCACATGGGTACAATGAAGTGCGAGTTCTCTGCACCGGGCTGTCATCAGTCTTTCTAAAGCAGTAATCGGGGACAGACAAAGGAAAGGCATGCTCTAGAAATGTCCTCACCTTGAACAACAGAAACTGCAGTCTCATCCTTTTCCTCTAACATCAACCAAATTGCAGGACTAAGGAAGAACTATTTCACAGCCCGTTGCTACCAAAGTCTTCATGGTCCAAAGGTCGCCTGTCTCCATCCTCCTAACTTCAGTGTCTGGATCGTAATCCTTCAGTGACGGAAATGCAGACAGTACACTTCCACTGTCTGGGAAGATGTCCTCATCCTCTTTCTTGTGCCACAAAGCACCACAATCATCCAAATGGATCCCAATGGTTTTAGTACTCAGTCTCACAAATTCACACAGTTACTGCCACACAAACAACAGGCTTACTCTACATGAATGCACATTTGACGTATACACTTGGCTTCAGTGCAAGGTGCTGGAGTAAACATAATCATGAAACCTAACGCAAGATGTTTGTAGGCCACACTCTCACTGGCACCGATAAAAAGTCTGGATATACAATACATTGAAAAACAGGGTACACTACCGCCACCGTTTTATGTTTTACACCTAGGACAGGGACATTAGTCCTCTGCCTATTATGAGTGTACGCTTGGTGCATCCCTCTGGGTCACAGCACAGTTCCTGGACCACTCATTGTCAGGGACAAAAGAGGCGCAAAGGGTCTGCCTAGTGCTCAGAAGCCTAGGAATGGGAAGGAGTGTGCCTGGCCTTCCAGGAGGAGAGCGGGCCAGGGAGGAATTTCCCAGCATGTGCATAGTATGTGGACGACCCAGAGAATGTGGAACTTATCAGAGAGTGAAGACAGGATATATCGTCATCATCCTCCAGTCTCTGTCGAGTTCCCACATGGAAACTGCCCAAAAGACAATCAACCAGGCGTGCCAGATCCACTCTCTACTGCTCCCTGCATTCGATGCTGCTGCCATTGCACTTCACTGCTGTGTACCTGATCAGCATTGAGACTGCCACTGCATCTCACCACTGTAAGCCTGTTCAGCCAGGGAGGCTGAAGCTACACCTCATTGATGTAAGCCCGATCGGTCGTAGAAGCCGCAACTGCATAAGACTGATGTGAACCTAATATGCCTGTGAGGATGCAATTGCTCATTGTCTCTGTGAGAGCGATTGGCCTAAGAGGTCATACCGGCATGTAATCCCTGTGAACCTGACTAGCAGAAGGCCACAAAACCCAGACTTGAACTGCATCTATCCAGTGAAGTCAACATCAACATCATAGAATAGCTACAGCAAGCCTTGTGTGAAGTGAAGCTTTGTACACCAAGTAGCACTAGGCTGTCCCCAGGCAGGATCACTCATCACATGGGCACAATGAAGCGCGCAATCTCTCCCACTGGTGGTCATGAGCCTTTCTAAAGCAGTAATCAGGAGCAGATAAAAGGGTCGGCTTGATCTAGAAACTTCGCACCTTGAACAATAGAAAGTGCAGTCCTACCCTTCACTCATGCCATCCACCAAATTGCAGTACTCAGGAGGAACTGAAGAGAAGCCACTTACTAACCAAGAGCCTCATTTAGAGTATGGTGGGTGGCTCACCATCTGGCAGGGTGGTAGAAGTAGTTATCTCCACCACCATAACCAGACTCCCGCCTACCATATTTAGGAATCTTTGACAACCATGTAGATATCTCTTTGCTTTCAGAGGATCTGTCACCATGGTTGTTCCTGTGAATGTAAGGAAAGCTTGCTGAGTGGCCACCATGTTTAAACCAATGTTTTTGCTTTTCAAAGCCAAACTGCCTCTTGGGACGGTAAAGTCCCTTACATGGTAGAAGGTGTGAACACCTGCCCTGAGTTGCCCAACTGTGGTGATATCTGGATCCTGGGTAACAATTTTTGTCCATGGACGAAACTGGTTCATTTGTGTGCACCATGGCCTAGGCCTGTCCCATGGATTGTGGTCTGGTTAGACCAGGAGGAGCACACCAGGTACTACTCTCATTGTGCTGGTGGGCTACTGCCCTCACCAGGAGCTGAGTAGCATGAGCACGATTGGTGGTAGCACACCATTTGTATAGTGAGTGATAAAATATTATGGTCAGGCCTTCTGACCTGTGTCACAAAAGTGGGGCTCATTGGCCCACTCAAAGACATTCTGCTGCTTTGTGTTCAACTGAACCTTGGACTACATCCGGGTGTCGGGTTTAGGGTCTTTCTTACCAGTCTTGAGGCGTTGGGACGGTTCCCGGCTTCGGTTCTTGTAAGCCCTGGTTAGTCTGAAATAGGGGCGACCCCTTCTGGTAGCCACAGTGCTGCAGACAATAAAAGCCTAAGCAGCCAGTGCCCTCCAGAAAGAGTCCCAAGAGAAAAACCTCTGATGATGATGAGACTCCAGGAATGAAGGAGAAGACAAGGAGCCAGAAAAAGACTGGAAGATCAGGAGAGCCAACGGAAGGAAGGGATCACCAAAATAGGAGTCAAGGAACCAACAGGAGCGAGGACACTTCAGCAGGAACAATGAGGTTTGCAACGCGAGGATGGAAATGTTCTGATCCCTTATATTCAGCAAAAACAGGAAGTGACATACAGGAACAAGAAGTGACATACAGGAACAGGAAGTGACAAAACAGGAAGGAGAGGTGTTGCCATCTTGGATAGGGAAAGGAAAGAAGTGCAGTATAGGAATATCACCATGTTAGGAGCAACAATATGGCCCCCAAGGAAGGGGGATCACCGATGCCAACACCAAGTAAGTGTAGTGCCCCAAGGTGCCTCATGACATGGATGGGCCGCTGCGCAAGTACGCTGCGTGCCCAACAGAGCAAACCAATAGGCGTCGCGGGTGCTTTCTGTGGCGCTGTCAAAATGGCAACAGCGGGCCGCCGTTCCGCACTGCGCCTCCCTCGAAGAGGAGGGAGGGGCACCGCGGGCTGCACCACAGCCCAAGAGGAGAAAACAGGCTGCATCGCGGGTCCCCATGCGACCTGCGGCATGACACCGGGAAGATGTGGGAACAGGGTGTGCATGTGTGAGTGCCCCATGCTGGTATGTTCTTGAGCCTAAGAGAGCTACAGTACATGGGGACAGCGCATGCACATCTGTGTGCACAATGGTGGTATGTGTGTGAGCCAATGAGTGGCACAGTACATGGGGACAGTGCATGCAGCTGTGAGTGCACCATGCTTTTAATGATGAGTCTATGAGTGCTACTATACATGGGGACCGTGCATGCACCTGTGAGTGCACCTGACTGGTATGTGAGTGACTCTACAATAATCGTATGCAATTACTAATCTCTACAACAGGTAGTTGTGTATGACCAGGAGCTCCACATAGTGCTGTGGAGTTAGAAGTCAGGAGAAAAGTTTCCTCCTTTCGGAAAAAGACACTCACACACCCAGCTAGCTAGGTGTCTTGCTTCATCATCAGGTGTGCTCTTCATCGGGTTGGCGCTCCAATACCCGATCGGCACCCGTCACAGGGCCTTCTTGGCGGAGATTGTTTATTTCTTATGCCGTAGGGTGAAGTGCGTGTGAGGGCCCTAGATCAGTGTAGGTGAAAGTGATGTGTAGGGATATGGATTGAAATAGGGAATTGAGGTCCACTCAAAATAATTTTAATGAAATATGGCTCCCACCCTAATTAAAAGTAAAGAAGGCGCGTAGCTTCACTCTAAGGATGTGAGGTTATACGCTTGTGACATGGGTCAACATGTTTCTTGCCCTTTATCAATTAGCTGGCAATTCTTCAGGACCAAAATAGGATCTACCTGCACCTATTATGACTGGTGGCATGCGTGAGGGGAGAGCTCGATATGGTAGAGCGTTAAAAGCAACATATTAAAAATGGCAGCTGAGAAGAGCATTTGTCGTGGAACTCACCCAATTAGGGTCAAGGATGCACGGCATCAGTACCGGCTGGTGTAGCTACTAAAGTGTAGTGTCCTAAAGAGTGAAGAGAAAATATATAAGAAATATATAAAGGGTTGAAATATGGCCTCCCTAGCACACTGGCCTGTAGGTGAATTCAGCAGTACAGAGGTAGCGGCCACAACACAGGATTCCTTGGATGTGTCTCATCATGCATAAAAGTGCGCATTTCAAAGGGAGACACATTGTCTAATATCTGTCTATGAAAAATGTGTGCTGCGCAGTGACCCCGGGTGGCGCCCCTGGTAGCTTCTCCGACATCAACCACAGTTGGAGTCAGGTCCGCACCAGGTGCACGTCGTGGGATGGAAAACAGAGCTGGCTACATATTTATCACAGCAGTTCCAAAAATGAAACCCGCGCAAAGTAAGTACTTCATGGTTATAATGCGGGGATCAAAGAAGCAAGCGCTAACCCAAAACCCCTGCTGGGGGCAGCTTAACCGGTGTGCGGGGACGCATCTAGGCTGATTAAAACACCACATGGAACCAGGCTACTCACCACCGAATCGGGAGGGTGCCCTTACAAAAGAAGCCCAAGTAAATGCATGAATCGAATCACTCAGGGAGAAAGCATTGACATAACTTACAGTTCCGTGGGAAGCGGGTCGGCGGATGCCCTACCCCTCACTCAGCCGGTCCAGGCAGTGCCAGTAGCGTACGTAGCTAGGTCAAAAGTACCCGCGGGTGACAGGAAGTGGGGGCGTTACTTCAGGTGCTTCCGGAGAAGCTGACTAATGTAACGAGATGCAACCCCCATATCGGGCGCCATGTGGGGTCTCCCTCATATCATAAGAGCCTCACATAACAGGTCAGCTGTATCTGTATGCCACATGACAAAAAGCCTTGTTTCGTAGTAGCTACATTGTCCATGGAGAAGAGTTATGTTAACTCGCTCATGGCTAGATTTATGTCAAGTTCAGGTTCAGAAGGTAATCCAATCGCTATAATGATACTGAACTGACGTAGTAATGTTAGGTAGGGGTAAATTTAGTAGGTTGCGTGTATACAGATGTCAATTATGCCCGGTGTAACATTCGACATCCGCTGGACGGTCCAGGGTGGTTGTCTAGACTTAATTAATGTCAGGGCTCCCTCTGGGTCAGATCGTGAGGTGTAGAGTTGATCAGAATACAGACAGCAGAAGGCGCGATCAAGGTCATTGTCCAAACAGCAGCATACAAGAGCAAACTGGCAGAGATTAATGCAGAAATTGCAAACAATAGGGAATACCAAATGAAACAGAAGATTTCGAAACTTCAAAAGGATATCCAGAAATTCTCCACAGAGAAGATCTATCCCTACTTTAAGGCAGACTATACTGCTACAGCTACAGGTTACTCTTCTGATGAGAGAGACAATTCATCACGAAGGGGTTCCTCATCCAACAGTGACTCCAGCACTGGCAGCTGGAATAACAGGAAAGCAAGACCTTTCCAACACCCTGTGTATCCTCCTTACAACATACCTCCATATCAGGGACCGCCATATTGGCAATACCAAATGTACCAACAAGGGCCTCCTCCCTTCTTGCAACCTGGGGCCGAGCCACCTTTTTTAGACAGAGGTTGGGGCAGAGGAAGAGGGCGCAGAAGAGGTAAAAAAAGAGTACAATGGCAGGATCAGCCGATACGATCAGTAGAGACCAGGAGCCAGACAAGGGGGAAGAAAAAATTATTATCAAGCTCTCCTCGAGAGACCTTTCACCTACAGAGGAGAAGGTCCTCCAAAAAGGTCTAGGTTATGTTCCCACACCTAAAAATGACAAATTTTGAGACATATGTGAAGTACAGGGTTTCTTCCGCAAAATCCACCTACAAGCCTTCTTTCAGGACCAACCGCCACCACCTACTGGCGACTCTGGTTTACATAGACCTTCTACTTTCACACCGAATAGTAGCAAGATACCCAGCGAGGTGTTGACATTTGAGCAAGCAGTGTTGAAAGATCTGAGCAGAACAACCCCTGCTCCATATCACAACTTGTCCTCTAACGAGACCGCTGCCATCAAAGCCTTGGCGAGTGATGTGAATATCACATTCAAGCAAGCAGACAAAGGTGGGGCTACGGTGATCATGTCCACAGTGGACTATGACATTGAATGCCACAGACGATTGAGTGATAGGAGATATTACACTCCTATAAGAGAAGATCCTTCTCCCTGACTGAGAAGAACTATATCTTCTATGGTTTTCTCTGCAGAAACAGAAGGGTGGATCACAAAGAAGGAAGCTGAATTTCTAATAACTAAAGTGCCTAAAACCTCCTACTTCTACAGCCTGTCCAAAATTCACAAGGGGGTCACCCCGGTTTCTGGACGTCCCATTGTGTCAGGGTTCGGGTCTATTCTGGAATCCTTGTCAAAGTTTGTTGACCATTGCCTACAACCACTGGTAATAGCAACTCCCTCTTTCATCAGGGACACTACCGATGGACTACGTCTACTCGAGGTGGCCCAACATCCAGAAGAAGTAGACCTTTTGGTCACCCTGGATGTTGAAGCCCTGTATACCAATATTACTCAAAGGGCAACCCTGGATGTAATCGAAGATGCTCTTATCAACATTGAGTGGGCTGCACCAAACCCAGTCGCCTTCGTACTGGAGTGCGCCACCTTAGCACTAACAGAACATTTCTTTGAATATGACACCCAACTCTACCATCAAACGCTGGGCACCGTGATGGGCAGCACGTTCGCGCAGAGCCTGGCATGTATGTACATGTCAGCGTTCGAGGAGAGGGAGATCCACAATCCCAGAAACCCATTCATGACCAATGTGTTAATGTGGAAAAGATTTATCGACAACATTCTGATTCTTTGCAAAGGAGAACACACAAAATGCGATGAGTTCTGCTTATGGATCAATACATTGAACCCTTTTCTGAAATTTACCAACACTATTTCAGAAACAGAGATCCCATTTCTTGATTTGCTGATTAAACTAGAGGGTAACAAAATCTCAACCACCCTTTATCATAAACCCACCGACAGTAACAGTCTCTTACTTTTTAGTAGTCATCCCCCAAGGGCCCTAAAACAAAACCTACCCTTTGGGCAATTCCTTCGCAGCAGAAGGAATTGTAGTACACTAACTGATTACAAGAAAGAGTCCAACACACTGAAGAAAGACCTTCTTCGACGCGAATACCCTAAACAGGTTATTGATCTCGCGTGCAAAAGGGCTAAACACAACAACCGTGAGAGCCTGTTGGAAGACAGAACTAGAGAACGTGAAAAGACCATCACGTGTGCTACTACATATACCCCTGACTCCAACCGAATGAGGAACATCATTCATAAACATTGGAACATACTCAATACAGGAACACTTAACCTACCCACACCTAGGTTTGTGTTTAAACGGACTAACAACCTCAAAGACATGCTGATACACACGAGACCCAGAAAACTTCAGAGCAATATACAAAGAACACTATGGGATTTACCCCCTATCAGAGGGCCTTATCCTCGCTGGTCCTTTCAGTATGTCCCCAAACCAAAGTCACCAAAGAACTGAGGTTTCCCAACGGAGTCAGTTGGAAATTGACCACACACACACTAATTGCAACACCTCCAACTGCATTTACATACTGGGTTCCCGTTGTGGTCTTCTTTACATAGGAATGACTTCAAGGCCGGTTAAAGTCCAGATCATGGAACATAGAGGCAACTTCAGATGCCAGAAAACGAACACTAAAATGACCACGCACTTTAAACAGCCAAAACACCCTCCTAACTCTTTCGAATGGGGAGTACTAGAAACACACCCGGGGATGCCCAAAAATGCACTGTTCCGTTTAGAACAACGGTGGGTCCTACGGTTAGCAACAGATAAGAGAGGGCTTAATGAAGATATTCCGTGAAGCCTACTGACCTAAAATGACAACCTGGGCTTATCCCTTGTGTACACAAACTGCATCTGCGTTTCCAGTGAAACATCTCAATAGAGCATGAAGAATTAACCCCAACATGCAGTGGGGTTCATTGCTAGATTTCTGGACATAAACAGTTCGACACCTCACGATCTGACCCAGAGGGAGCCCTGACATTGATTAAATCTAGACAACCACCCTGGACCCTCCAGCGGATGTACGAATGTTACACCGGGCGTAATTGGCAATTGTATACATTCAACCTACTAAATTTACACCTACCTAACATTACTACGTCAGTTCAGTATCATTATAGCGATTGGATTACCTTCTGAACCTCAACTTGACTTAAATCCAGCCATGAGCAGGTTAACATAACTCTTCTCCATGGACAATGTAGCTACTACGAAACAAGGCTTTTTCTCATGTGCATACTGATACAGCTGACCTGTTATGTGAGGCCCGCATGATACGAGGGAGACCCAACATGGCGCCCAATATGGGGGTTACGCTCTAGTTACATTACTCAGCTTCTCAGGAAGCACTGAAAGTAAAGCCCCCACTTCCTGCCGGCCGCGGGTACTTTTGACCGAGCTACCTACACTATCAGCACTGCCCGGACCGGCTGAGTGAGGGTAAGACATCCGCCGACCCGCGTCCCACGGAACTGTAAGTTATGTCAATGCTTTCTCCCTGAGTGATTCGATTCATGCATTTACTCGGGCTTTTTTTGTAAGGGCACCCTCCCGATTCGGTGGTGATTAGCCTGGTTCCATGTGGTGTTTTAATCAGCCTAGACGCGTCCCCACACACCGGTCAAGCTGCCTCCAGCAGGGGTGTTGGGTTAGCGTTTGCTTTTTTGAACCCCGCATTATAACCATGAAGTACTTACTCTGCGCGGGTTTCATATTTGGATACTGCCGTGATAAATATGTAGCCAGCTCTGTTTTGCATCCCACGACGTGCACCTGGTGCGGACCTGACTCCAACCATGGTTGATGTCGGTGAAGCTACCGGGGGTGCCACTCGGGGTCAAACTGCGCTGCGCACGTTTTCATAGACAGATATTAGACAATGTGTCTCCCTTTGAAATGCGCACTTTTATGCATTATGAGACACATCCAAGGAATCCTGTTTTGTGGCCGCTACCTCTGTACTGCTAAATTCACCTACAGGCCAGTGTGCCTGGGAAGCCATATTTCAACCCTTTATATATTTCTTATATTTTTTCTCTTCACTCTAGGACACTACACTTTGGTGTCTACACCAGCCGGTACTGAAACCGTGCATCCTTGACCCTAATTGGGTGAGTTCCACGACAAATGCTCTTCACAGCTGCCATTTTTAATATGTTGCTTTTAATGATCTACCATATCGAGCTCTCACCTCACGCATTCCACCAGTCACTTGCGTCCAGCATGCGTGGGTTGCACCATAGATACTGAATGGTGCACAAGTTTCTCATTAAGACTAGAATATTTAGACATGATACATTAATGTTTGTTATTCTGTTTTGTTGTAGGATGTTTTTAGATCTACATGTACCACTTTTTAGGATGCAGTAAGGGCGACCAGTACCTCACTTCACCTAATCTTTGACCACCACCAAAAAGGGTAGGTCAATCCTATTTTGGTCCTGAAGAATTGCCATCTAATTGATAAAGGGCAAGAAACATGTTGAGCCATGTCACAAGCGTATAACCTCACATCCTTAGAGTGAAGATACGCATCTTCTTTACTGTTAATTAGTGTGGGAGCCATATTTCATTAAAATTATTTTGAGTAGACCTCCATTCCCTATTTAAATCCACATCCCTACACATCACTATCACCTACACTGATCAAGGGCCCTCACACACACTTCACCCTACGGCATAAGGAATAAAGATCTCTGCCAAGAAGGCCCCGTCTCGGGTCCCGATCGGGTATTGCAGCACCGAACCGATAAGGAGCAGACCCGATGATGGAGCAAGACACCTAGCTGGCTGGGGGTGTGAGGGTCTTTTTCTGAAAGGAAAAGACTTTTCTCCTGACTTCTAACTCCACACCACTATGTTGGGCCCCTGGTCATACAGAACTACCAGCTGTAGACATTAGGAACTGCATACCATTATTGTAGAGATAAATTAACGGGCATGTATGCTGGGCCTGAATAAAGAATAGCCTGAACTTCCCTGCTTTTGGATTAATTGGTATGTGTGTGAGCCTGTGAGAGCTACAGCACATAAAGAAAGTGCGTGTGCATGTACTTAGAAGTGGTACAGCACATGGAGGGCTACACAAGTGCTTGTGTGCAGCACTAAATATGCATAGGTGCCTATAAGGGTACACTGCATAAGGACCTGAGGTTTCCCTGTTGGGAGCCCCACGGCCTGCTTAAGGAACATGTAGAGGTAGAGGAGACCCCAGGGATTTCTGCATTCCTGAATGCTGGGTAAGACACACAGACTGGGGTAAGAAAGAACCAGGCTCTTCAGTACATTCCAACTGGGCTCTTTGATTGTGAAAGAGGTTACTGGTGAAATGGTCTTGAACACATCTCAGAGGATGGGACTGATAAGAGAGTCATAAAGAGTAGGACTGGAAGACATTGCAACTTTTTAATACACATATCACTGAGGCTGACATCCAAGTTTGATCCTCTATTCACTGTCATGGCCTGTATTTAGGGCTATAAAGTATGGAGACACTCCTGCATTGATAGATGGCTCTCTGGAGGAACAGCACAACAGAGTAGTTGGGACTTCAATGTGGGAAACCCACAGAACACGAATCTCAAAGACAGAGATATGAAATAGCATTTGTGTCTGCAAAATGAATCATAAAAAGGGGAGCTTGAGACTCCCAAGTTATCAAACTGAAGCTGTATATCAGCGTGGAGCAGCTCAGCATGAGTTCTGCCGGTTGAGAGCAAGACAGAGAACCCATTGTCTGCTGGTCTCCCAGTGGACATCACCCAGCAGAATAAAGAACACTTGTCCATAGCCTGGAGCACCAGTTTCTGCTTGACCTGGGACTAAATGAGAAAGAGATTGCCTAGCGAGAGCAAGGTCCAGTGGGGATCCTGTCAAGTGGATCTTGGGAGCTTACTGTAAGATTTCTGGTCTGTTGGGGGCCAGTGCACCATATAGACCATCCGTCTGTGTGCATGAAATGGGACCCCCTGATGCCAGGTGGGGGCTCCAGTGAATCTAAAGGGTTGTCACTGTGGTGCAGTGCTGTGGTGAAGATAGGGCAATTGCCCTGTACATTGTTGTGACCAGACGAGGTCTCCAAGGTGGGAGGCCGTAGATGAATCCATGGGTAGTTGCCTCTGAACAATGTGTAGCTGTCAACTCATATCTGCTATGTTGTCATCAGAATTTGAGTAGCAACCCCGGGATTGCCATTGCAGACAGGCTGTATTTACTACAACAACAGAGGAGTGCCATAGGAGCCCAGATCCTGTGCTGGCTTCTACGATACAACTGCTCATTGCCAACAAAAGTCCAAGAAGACTGTGACCCAAAGCAATTTAAATAACCACTGTAGGACTTACAATACTGGTATTCTCTAGTGGGGCCTAACCTTGATGTTGCCCTAAGTAAATGGGGACTAACCCCAGTCCATAACTAGAAGCGCAGGACACATATGATTACAGACCTTATGATGAGCATGTTATTATTTAGTGTGTTCTGTATTGCACTTTGTTTGTATATAAATATACATTTTTTTATAAATGTAAGTATCTGGCTAGGCTTTCATTTATGGGGATTGCTGCACATACATGGAGTTTTGAGCCTGTGTTCGCCCTACATCTTCCTCCTCCACAAGAGGAAAAATGTGCAAAATGCAGCACATTTAGAAAGAGGAAATAAAGATATTTCTCCTTGTTACACCTCTGTTGGGAAGGAGTACCATTCTGATGCAATTCCAGGTTTACTTCCCATAGTGGGAACGCCAATGCTCCACCCATGGAACGCCTTCCCAATGCAGAGTAAAACAATGCAGTAATTTGCACTACCTTGTGATAATCGGGAGTTACTAAGCAGCGCAGAGCCATATAAGGTGGTTTTGTGTGGCTTAGTATTTCGCAATTAAACCCTTTTGTTACCTTGTGTTGCCTTGCATGATGCAAGGGCAATGCAAGGGCAATGCAAGGGCTTAGTAAATCTGGCCCTGAATCTTTAACAATATATTGTCGGATGGATTTATTTTATTTAAGGCTACAAGAAGCACATTCAGTTCTGCAATCTGTGCAAATTACATTAAGGCTTTACATGTATGTGTCTGACTTTAAACGTAAGGCAAAATATTGCTGCACAAGCTGCTGAAAACCATTGTTTTGTGATTACTTCATGCTGTGCAGACCTGTCATATAAAATAAAGCTTGGCATTCATTTAAGTACTTCATTGATGGTGATTTAGGGATTGCCTATTGATACTGCAGAAACTCTTGAGTTCTCAATGTTGGGTCATATTCAGACTGCTTATCTGTCAGATAATTGCGTCCCTCTATGTATAAAGCTGTAGAATTTGATATTCTTTCTTTAGTTGGACCTCTACAGTATGTATAGGTAAGACTATGATAATCTTTTTCTCCTATGCAGTGAGTCTTTCTTTGATAATTGCAGTCTGACTGACAACCTTCTCAACTGGAGGACACCACCTCTCTGCAGCAGAATGAAAATGTGAATTATTGGCTGTCGTTCTGGTTTGATATTGTAGGATATAGGTAAATCCAATTTGACTAGGAACTATTCTAATTACAAAATGTTGTTGATTGTTCCATGTTTGTAAATATTCTATGCACAATTATACCTAAGCATGTAAGTGTGCTCTTCCTTCCAGTCCTAAGGAGTAAATGTGGATGTTTTAATTGGTATAATGAATTGACTCTCTTTAATTAATGTTGGAGGTATGTTCTGTCACAATTAAGGAGCCACTGTTAAGGGTTGCAGTTTATCAAGTGTAATTTGGGGTATTCTAATGCTCTATCCACACTTTTCTCAGAAATCAGGTGCAGATCCTTTTCCTTCACCGGATAGGTGATATTCCAGAAAAATCCCATTTAAGTAGCTGAATTTTGATTTCCTGTAATGAATTTTATAGCCTGCTTTTGCAATTATTTTAACAATCCACTCTACATGTTGAAGGCACTGTTCTAGTTTATCATCAGTTATTTATATGTCAATTATGTAGGATACTATACTCTTCCTGTATATATCTGCAAGGCAAATAACCTGATATTGCATAACTCTGTTTAAAATTGAGAACAGCGCAATGGAAAGCAATATTTTCACTATTTGTTCTGGTGCATGGGCTTCAGAGGCATCACACAGGTGCTGTGGGTCCGTGCACAAGCAAGGAAAATTGCCCCCTGTTGGACTTGGCCCTTTTGGAAGGTTCACCCCTAAACTTGTTGCCTTTTCTGTGACCTAATATTAGTAGTTTTTGGCCTCTGCGCACTTTAGCACTATGCCCCAGTGTAAAGTGCGTGCGCGCTCTGAGTGCGTGTGGTTAGTTTGGCCTACCCTCTCATAGGAATGCATAGGGAATATGTGTGTCCCTGGTAATTCCTGGTATGAGAGGAGTGCAGGGGCGAGTTTAGTATGTATGAACTTGTGAGAATAAATGCTGCACAATGGTGTGCGCAGATGTAAGGTGACTGGTGGAGAAATGCCACTTTTAGAAGTTGGCATGTCTGTGTGCTGTGTGTCTGCCTGCCTGATGTGAATTGCATGTCTGGCTTGTGATTGACAGGTGCTGGATGGGGTGGTTGGCTCCAGGAGCCAGGATGAGTCTGCCCATTGGTGAATAGGGAGATCTGCATGTAGATGGGAGGGAGGAGTTGCACCTGGGACCTGAATAGGGCTGTGCCTTCCCTCCACAATGCTGGCTCCGCCCCCTATGGTGCGTCTAATCCCTGAGCCCCCACCTAACAAAGGAGAGAGGTGCTGAGCAGAACAAAGTGCTCCACAGCTCCCCTATACCAGTTCTAACTGGTATCCCTACACCCAGTGCTGTGACACAAAGGGAAATGAAGTATAAAAGAACCCCATAAAAATGTTCTGCTGTGCTGGTCCTGACGCTGGGGGGCTGCTGCTGCTGGGCTCCAGGAGGAACCACCACAAGGGACTGCCTCCCTACTGGAGGGCCCTGTGAGCTGGCCTGCCTGTACCCCCTGAACTTTGCCTTTCATTTGGGAGAGCGCTTTGCTCTTTATTGCTGGGAAGAGAGATCCCTTTTTGACCCTGGACCATGATTCTAGTGCTTTGGGAGCGCTGTATTTTCCATTTTCAAGGAGTACTTTATTTCTTGCTCCCAGAAGAATCGGAGCATGTGGGGGCTTCGCAGCGCTGTGCGGCATTTCATCAAGAGGGAATCCCTGGCGTAGGGATTCCCCCATGCTTAGTTACCAGGCGAGAGCCCACCCGCATCATTGCCGCCTTAGAAATTGACTTCTATGAGCGGGAGCCTACCCTGCCGTTCTTCGCTCTGAGTGGGTGCCCACCCCTCTTTATATTGCGAATTGAGAGGGAGCCTACCCCTCATTTGTCCCATTTCACCGCCGCCGGCCTGAGCCACCGGACTTCCGCTTTCCCGAGGGAAGCCTTGCGCCCATGGAAACACCGGGAAGTTCTGTCCGGCAAAGGAAAAAGCCGGAAGCCGACAGGAGCCTACCCGGCGTTCCGATGCAAAAAGGAAGAAGCTGGGAGCAGACGGGAGTCGACCCCGCGCTCTGGTTCCCGGAAGGAGTAAAGAGCGCTGCGTGGTGAGCGAGACCTCCCCGTGTGGGGAGGAGAGAGCCCCGCGTGTTGCCGCACCCACCACAGGTTCCCAGCAGAAGTTCCGGGTCCCAGGAGTGGGCCTGGGTGAAGTCACAGTGAGCGGGACCTCCCTGTGTGTGCGGGGGCTGCCGCGCTCCCGAAGAGAGGCAGGGATCAGGCCAGAGGGGAGCAGAGAGCATCCAGCCGCAAAAGGAGCAGAGAGCATCCCGCCATGACAGGAGCAGCCCGTCAAAGTTCCGGTGAGTGGGGGCTGAAGGGGGTGTGAGAGCCCGTGAGTAGGGCTCATTGGTGCAGTTGTTAGAGGGGACGTCGGGGCACATTGTCGATACAGCCTCCCCCGTGGTCCCTCTAGAGGCACCGTGGTGCCAGTGCAAATTTTTCTCTACAGCTGCCCCACTGGATAGTGGGCAGCTGCAATGGTTGGCTAGTCTTGGGACTCTTCAAGGGCACAGTTAGTGCCAGTGCCATCTTTCCTTAGGGGCAATTGGTGTGAAGAGCCCCAGAGCAGGGCCAGAGGCATTGTAGTGCCAGAGTTTGTTTTTACCCAATTTCCCCAGCTGCCCTGCAAGAGCGCAGGCAGCTACAACAAGGGGGCCATTTCTTTGGTGATTGAAGAAGGGGTGAGAAGTACCCCACACTCACAGCGCAGTGCGCCCTTTGCTTTCGCTGCATTTGCAGCCAGCCCGTACATTCTAGACATTGGGCATTTGAGCACCTTTGAAAGGCCAGTTGGCCTGGGGCCAGGTTCAGTGCGTTGTGCCCCCAAATGGGGCACACTGCGTTTATGCTAATTATTGCCCATTGTGATTTATGCCTAACGTGATGATTATTGCATAAAGTCTTTATGCTTGTGATGCCTAATGTCATGTTATGATTATTAGTGGTAGTACCTAATTGTGTAATGTGTTTATGTGTAGGAGGTGTGGACCTAATATGTTTTATGCCTGAGGTGGTAATGCTGAGGTCAGATCTTTACCAGTAGCAACTGGTTGTGTGCTATTTTTGTTTACTATCTGTGCTACATTTTCCACTTGTGATTTGTGCTGGTTGTGACAGTGGCCTAATTGGCCCTGTCATGTGTAAATAATTCCCTGTAAATACTGCCTGGTGCCTGTTGGCACAGTGTACATTGTGTGATTATGATCTAATGTGTTTTATGATAATACTACGGCTATTTTTGATATAACCTTGTGTGGAGTTCCTTTTGTGGTGTACCTAGTGGGTTGCTGCTGTGTGTGTGTGTTGCGCAAACGCTTTACACATTGCCTCTGGGATAAGCCTGACTGCTCGTGCCAAGCTACCAAGGGGGTGAGCAGGGGTTATCTTGGCGAGTAACTCCCTTGCCCTGACTAGAGTGGTGGTCTCTGCCTGGCTTTGGCGCAAGCCTTAGCCAACCAGAGATCGCATTTCTAACACCCCCTCTTCCCATAATTTGGTAGTAAAACATAGCCATAGTTGGGGTCCGAAGCTCCCCTCGAACCCCTAGGCCCCTGTGCCAGTGCACCGGATAGGTTTGCTGGTTTTATCAGAAGTCTTTGCTAGGCCTCTCTGTGGCCTTATTTGAAAAGAGGGCCATAACTGGGATCGAAAGGGCCTTTCAAAACCTTGGGCCCTGGTGCCACTACACCTGCTGCACTGATACCCACGCTGCTGGTGGGCCATTAAAATCTGCTTCACATTGTCTGCAGGTGAACACTCAGGCCGCCTCTGGCATGCTCTGCATATTAAACCAGTACCACGCTGTGGGTGCAGGCGAGAAGTACAAACTGTCATATTTTACAAGTTGAAAGACAATTCCTTGTAGTAAAATAAATCTTTATGACCATGCTGTCTCACTGGCCAAAAAAGCATAGACATTTTGCATCAAGAGGACCGTAAATCACGGAAACATTTTTTCGGTGTGGCACACAGCATCTTGCATCATTCAAAAGCCGGTCAGAGGAATGTAATCATGAATTACACTTAGTTACAATAAATGTTTCACAGCATCATTTACTGCTATGCAAGATGGCATTTTCTTTTGGCGGTGCATTTTTTGTCATTACTGACTATTTACAGTCTGTGTTCCCTTTGACCTGAGTCTGCTGTTTAGTGTCAACCTCCCCGTCCTATGTCACTGATCCTACAGTCAACACTCATTGGCAAGGCCAACAAGTGTGACTGATGTTGCTTAGCATCTAAAAATGCTGTTTTTATGCGTTGCAACAAAACTGTTTATCAGAATGAGGAACGATCAAAAGACTTTGCCACTGCTAGATAAAAAGTAGCACAAGTTGAGTGATGTGCAGTGAATTAAAGCTTTGCATGTTAAGGAATGCAGCTTCCCGCGAGTGGTGCTGGGCGCGCCACTCCAAGACATGTGTTTCCTATTATCGCGCACGCCTCTGTGCATGATAATTGCAAACAGATGTCGGGGCTGCAGGTAACCAACACCAATAGGCCATGGGCGGAGCAATGCCCCCGACTTTGGCTTATTGCGAGCTGTCTTTGTTAAAAAGATGCACGCAAAGGCCAATAGCGTGGGCCAAAACAAAAAGCACACTCACGAGCGTGTGCGATTCTTAGGTTAGTTTTGAAACCCCTACATGAAGTCTTTGCCAGAACAGCGCATGCGCGCTGTTACAGGCTCGGCCTAAAAAGGGGGTGGTGGTCTCTCAAGGCCACTGTTGGGATATATGCAGTGAGAGTGTGTGGTTTATTAGAACGCTGATACTGAATGCATTATTGTGGCCAATATTGTGCCCACCACATAGTGTACATGACACTGGCGAAGAAGGCAGTTACGTGCCTTGTGAAGATTGGCGGTTTGCATTGCCACTACACCGCAGTTGTGCGAAGTTCCCAGGCCTGCTGGGCGCATGTGTCAGGAGGCCACTACGGAGCGAGAATCCCTAGCATGGCGTGTGAGTCACTGGGCGAGAGTTACGGGCATCGTATATCGAGCGGAAGAAGAACCCACACCTGCCCCAGCCGCTGGCTGTCCCTGCAAACCCGATTAGTGCACACCTACACACCAGGCTCCAACGCTACGTCCCTAGGCCTCGGTGGTGGTCGGCCAACTGTGTGCAGCACAGCAGTGTCGGGCCAGGAAAGTCAGTCCAAAGAGTGGTGGTGACTCTCCAGGAGGGCGAGACACCAAGTGGCTTCGGCCTGAACACGGCAGCAGCTGGAGAGGGCCAGACAGCCTGTCGGGAGGAAGTGTGCCTGCACCGAGAAAAAAAAGAAGAAACAATAAAGGGAACATAGCCTGTTTCCACGAGTTGTCATACAGTAGGGCCGATGACATGGAAGGGGCTCTGGGAAAGAACACTACCCCTGGGAGAGCTGCAAGAGTTGTGAAAGTGAAGTAGGCACACGTCAATGCAATCCAATCCAATGCAATCCAAAGGCTGCAGTGGAACCAATGCAGCAACTGTGGTCTGGAACACCAGATGCCAACTGTCTCTCAATGAGAAGGAAACTGAAGGCCTCCTAACAAACAGAGGGCAGACTGCCTCATTGGACGATGATGAGGGCAATGATGTGTTTGTGGTCTCGTTTGCCAGGAAGGAAGGCAACCAATGATAACCCCCTCCAATGTGCACAGTGGAGATTGGGGGAACATTCATAGCAATCATACACAAAATCAACATCTGAGTGACGGAAACCAACACCTTCAATTACAACACTTTTGAATGCCTAACCGCCAACATTAAGACGAGTGACAACAAACCACTACTCTGCCATCTCCTCTACCATCCGCCAAGCAACACCACAGCTTTCGGTGAACACCTGTCCGATCTGATTACCCACTGCTCCCTCCTGGACAATTTAATTCTAGGTGACCTCAACCTACACTGGAATGAGAAAAACAACCGGCTAATCTAAAAAAACCTGAATGATCTCCTACACAACAACAACCTTACCCAACACTGCTCAGACAAAACACATGACAGAGGATCTATCCTGGATGCCATTATTGCCCAACGCGACACAGTCATTACAGACCACATCCTGCCCGTTGACTGGTCTGACCATCACATCATCCTATTCCACATCAAACAACAGATTCTATGCCAACTCCCCATGCTGGACCCCCCAAATGGGCGAGAATTCAAACTCAGATCCCCCTGGCAGACCTGTAGGAAAGGGCAAGGTTTCTCCTTCCCATCTCCACAGATGATCTCTCCACAACAGAACTCACCTCGCACTACAACATAACTATGACTTCCATTCTGGACCAACTAGCCCCCTTGAAACTAAGAAAAAATCAGGTGCATTCCCTCTCGATCCTGGTTCAACACAGACATAAACTCTGAAAGAAGACAACTAAGAGCCACAGAAAGACTCTGGCGGAACAACCCGTCCACAATCCTCCGCGATCAACTCAAATCAGCACGCAGGAAGTACAAAAAACACATCAAGAATGAAAACGTCCTTTTTTTGCAATGCTCTAGACAACGCAAAAACAGGCTTAAAGAACTCTTCAAACCACACAAGGTGTGTGTTTTAAAGAACTCTTCAACCTCATTAGGCAACAAACTGCCATGCCCTCTTCATCCTTACTTTTAGCCTCCAAAGAACTGTGCAACAACTTTGCAAAATTCTCAATGACAAAATCACCAAGATCGCGCTCTCCCTGGATGACAACCGCAGTAGCCCCCACAGGAGCCTGTCCCTAAGGACAGAAGATATCGCACCCAAGCACCCACCAAAACTCTGGAAATCCTTCAACCCCATCCCTGAAGCCGAGATAGTAAAACTGATCTCCACCTCCAAACCCTCATCATACGTCCTTGATCCTATACCTGCCTAACTGGCCAAAAAACTTAAACTCTCCCTAGCCCCGCTCTGGATCAAGATCATAAACAGCTCCCTGAGAACCGGAAACCATACCAGATTACCTCAAAGTCGGCCAAGTCACACCACTTCTGAAAAAACCAGGCTTGGACACTAACGATCTAAATAACTTCAGACCTGTCTCCAATCTTCCTCTCCTATTTAAAATCCTGGAAAGGTGTGTCCTCCTACAACTGACTCAACACATGCACAGCATCAACCTCCTAGACCCCCGCCAGTCGGGTTTCAGAAAAGGCTGCAGTACAGCGAGAGCGATCCTTAAAGTCATAGATGATATCCACAAGTGACTCGATACGGACCAATGCTGCTTACTCATACTTCTGGACTTATCAGCAGCCTTCGACACGGTTGACCACGAGCTACTCATCAAAGTACTTCAAGAAAGGATAGGTGCATAAGAGGTGGTCTTATTCCCCTCCTTTCTCCAGAACCGCACCCAAAAAATCAAAATCAAAACGTTCTCGTCCAACCTACACCCCGTCAGCAGGAATGTCACCCAAGGGTCAGTTCTTTTCCTGCAACTTTTCAACATCTACATGGAACCCCTCACCACCATACTAAAAAAAACAACATCCCCTTCCACCTATATGCAGACGACTCCCAGATCTATCTCGAAACCTCGTCCATTGACGACCTTCAAAGACTCAACAACACTCTTAGAGAAGCCCAACGCTGGCTATCACTAAATCCCCTGAAACTCAACCAAGACAAAACGGAATTCCTCCTCATTTCTAACAAAGAGGAGAACCCCCAAATCGTAGAACGACTAAAAGCTATTGATGCTCTCAATGGCAATCTCACCCTGGCTAACTCCGTAAAATTGCTGGGAATCACCCTCGTCCCAAAACTAGACATGGCCAAACACATCAAGAACACCGCAAAGAGCGCCTTCCTCAACCTGAAGTTACTCAACAAAATAAAACCGTTCATCTCACCCAAGCACCTCAAACAAGCTATTCGATCCCTGGTGCTGTCCAGACTCGACTACGGGAAGGCAGCCCTCACAGTTACAGCTAAATCCCACTTAGCTCCCCTCAGAACAAATCTTGATGCAGCAGCCAGAATGGTCACAAGAGTCAAGAAATATGAACACATCTCATCCACACTCAGAGAGCTAAAATGGCTCCCAATCAAAATGCGTGCCAACTTCAGAACTGCCTGCCTCATGCACAAAGCCCTGCACACAGGGAAACCCACCCACCTGGCCTTTAAACTTAAGAAGGCCATTCAGACAAGGAGCCTCAGGAGTTCCAACACTCTTCTCCTCATACCGCCAAAAACTCGTAAACAAAAAACTGCAGCCCATTCCTTCCCTGGAAGTGTGCCCCAAATCTGGAACTCCATCCCAGTCCATATCAGGACTACCCCCTCCTTTTCAAAATTCAAAAGCCAGCTCAAAGACCTCTTCCTCAATCGTTCTCTCCCGAATCAATATCTGCCGCCGAAGCACACAAGCTTGCTCATTTCAGCATACTGATACTTTGACATTAAGACTTCTACCTCCTCCACCTCCCCGACCCCTCCCTCTTCCCCCCCTCCCTGAGGAGGTTCGGCTCGAGTCAATGTGCACACTACTAGACTTCTAAAACTCTTTAATAAATAATAAACATTTGTAAAAGCCCTGATATACACCAACACCTCTGTGAATGTCACAGATGCAGTGCGGTTTGACAAGCTGCCACCAAGGCATGAATCTATAAATATCGATCACCAATCCATTGCCATTGCAAGGCACAATAGAAGTAGACATCACAATTGAAAGCCGCTAGTCAAGAGCACAATTCCTTGTCCCTGAAGGTAAGATGACCATCTTACTAGGTTGCCATATGGCAGAAGACCTAGGGCTAGTGTTTTTTACGAAGCAAGTGCACAAATCACAAGCGGTTGTCATGAAGCAAGAATTCCTGCAACTCTTCAAAGGGCTTGGTCGACTCAGGGGCAAGCAGATTCGCCTGCCCATCAACGAGAGGATACGCCCCACTGCACTACACCACCAGAGGGTTCCATTCCACATGAGGCCACCATTCCACCTGAGGCCATAAGTGGAAAAATACCTAATAGAGCTAGAGCAGAAAGGAGTCATAAAAACAGTCACCAGAACTATGCTACTCATCACACCGAAGCCCAAACAGCCCATGGCAATCAGGCTGTGCGTTTACATGAAGCTCTGGAATAAGGCGATCAGAAGAGAGAGACACATCACCGCAACCATGGACGACATTATGGGACCTGAACTGAGCCTAATGATTTTCTAAGCTCGACTTAAATGCCAGCTCTCATCAGCTGGAGTTGGACCCTGTCAACCAGTACATTACAACTTTCTACATGCACATAGGCCTCAGAAGGTATCTGAGGCTCAAATTTGTCATCTCATCAGCCATTGAAGTATTTCAAAATACCATGAGGGAGACCCTCTCAGGCTTGATTGGGGTGCTGAATGTAAGTGACGATATTTTATTAGTCTCCAACAGCCTCAAAGAACACCACATGCGACTGAGTTACATTTAGGTTGCTGGCAGAATGTGGACTAACTCTGCATCAACAAAGTGCTCATTGTACAATATTTCTATCTAATACTTTGGCTACAGGGATGGCCTAAGGTAGTAACCAAAGAAGGTTGAGGCCATTTTCAGTGCATCCATACCCTAGAAAGCGGTTGAAGTAAGAAGCATGGCGACTTACTGTGACCGGTTTATCTTGAACCTGGCCACCCTGTCTGAACCACCCCAGAGAGCCACTCTCAGTTTAGGGCATTGCCCTTTGCACTCCAGGACGCCCATGCCATCTTCCAGAGGTTGGTAAACAAAGTCTTGAATGGGATGGAGGCCTTCAGCACTGCCTACCTGGACGACATAGCTGTTTTCAGCAGCAGCTGGAAGGACCACCTCTTCCACCTCTAGGAAGTGCTTCAGGCCCTTTGAGATAAAGGCCTGACTATCAAGGCCAGTAAGTGCCAGATACGACAGAAGACTGTAGTGTATGGGGGTAAGGTGCAGCCAAGCTAGAGACCATCATGGCTCGGGGGCACCCAAAGACCCAGAGAGAGGTGAGAGCCTTTCTAAGCTTCACAGGATACTACAGGAGGTTTGTCACAGGGTATGGCTCCATTGTGACCCCTCGGACTGAACTGATATCATAGACACACCCCAGAAATGTGATCTGGACAGAGGCATGCCAAAAAGCATTAAAATCCCTGAAATAAGCCACGCATGCAATGATAGCATCTGTTGTCTTTATTTTTTTTTTAAATATCTTTATTGAATTTTTTTAGTTAGTTACAAAACCCTCCCCCCCAAGTCAGACAGGTTCAACAGAGAATACTTCACATATAAACACAGAGAAAATTAGGAAATTAGCATTCGTATAAATCATACATTACTATCTAAATAAGTCAATCAAACAACCAAAACGATTTATAATCATAACAAATTAAATTTTACAGTTTTTCAATCGCGCTAAGTATAGCTTTATATTACAAGGAATTACCTTGGAGTTGGGACCACTCAATTAAGGGATTCCAGATTTTCAATCCCTTGGCCCTCCGTCTTCTACCTTTTCTTTTATATATAGCCATTTCCAAGTTAAATATAGCTAACAGTCTAGAGAACCACTGTTGAAAAGATGGTGAGTTAGGGTCCAGCCAGGCGGAGGCGATACAGATTCTTAAGACTGCCATGGCAATAAATATTAGTTCATGTCCAGGGGATGGTTCTGCAAGATTAGTTGCCCCAAGCAAAATCATTTCATTAGAGAGAACTATTTCGGTTTTTAGAACATTAGTTAAAAACTGTCCGATGCTCAGTTTTAAGGCGGATAGGTTTGCGCAGGAGGAAAATATGTGTATGCAATCTGCATTAGATAGCGTACATCTAAAACAGCATGCACCCCTCCCAGTTCCCCATTTAGCAATTCTATCTGGGGTATAATACATAAAAAAGCAAGTCTTATAAAACTGTGCTTGCAGTTTGGTTGACATAAGTATAGTTTGGGATAGTTCATAGGCATAATTGAATTCTTCCATAGTGATTGCCAATTTTCCCTGCCACTTCTGTGCTGTTTTCTCAAGATTGTCCGGAAATAGAGATAACAAGAGAGAATATATCTCACCAATTGTAAATTCCTTGTTTTTTTTCAGAATTTCTGCTATCGGAACTTTGTTAAAGGAGGTATTTTCCCTAATCCTTCGTGTTAAAAAATCTCTGATTTGCAGATATTTAAAAAAATCCCTCCACTCCAATTGATATATTTCCCTCAAGGTTTCAAAAGAGTGTAACCCTTCATCTGAAAAAAGACATCCAAGATGTGTAATTCCTGCTGTAGTCCATCAATCAATACATGGTCCTCTGAAAATTTCAGGGAGAGCCGGATTGTTGCCTAGCGGAGAGTAGAGCGAGAATCGTCCTATGCCCAGTAATTTCCTCACAGCCTTCCACGCTTTGAACCCCGCTAGTAAGGTCTTTAGGCGGACCTTTTTGTGGTAGCTATCATAGAGAAATCACCATAAATAGCCTTTACTCTTATTTCCTAGTATCAGCTGATGAATTGATGGTTGGTCATCCCCTGCGACTGTCTCATTGTTATCTAATAGCAAAAAGAGTTTGTGATTATATGAAAGCATACATGCCCAATAATATAGCTTAAGGTTAGGGAGGGCCAAACCTCCTTTTTCTTTAGAAAGAGTCAAAAGCTTATAGGCTCTTCGAGGTTGTGAATAGGACCAAATAAAACTAGAGAAAGTACGCTCCATCAGTTTCAACCAATATTCGGAGATTTCCAAATTAATTGCTCTGAACATGTAGAGCAGTTTAGGAAAGTAAACCATTTTTAATGCATTTACCCGGCCAATCAAGGACAAGTGTAGATTATTCAAACAACGGAGATCTTTCTGCATTTTATCTAGCAGGGGGTTCAGATTTAGTTCGACCACCTTATCGAGTTTGGAAGAGATACATACCCCTAGGTAGGTCGCTTTTGTTGTCACACGGGGATCTACCATGGTGCATTTATCGTTTAGGACCACTTGGGTTTTACTCTGATTTAGTGCGTAGCCGGCCACGTTACCAAAGTTTTTGGCCTCATTTTCAATCATAGGTAAGGCCAATGCCGGATCTGGTGTTACTATGGCGATATCGTCGGCATAGGCAAGAGTTTTAGTCATGTAGCCTTGGGACAGTATAGGAGTAATACCAGCATTAGATTCTAAACTGCGAATAAAGGGATCAATGTAGATAGCAAACAACAATGGGGAGCATGGGCATCCCTGTCGAGTACCCCTTGATATTGTTAATTCTTTGGAAAGATTGCCATTTACCATCACTACAGCCTTAGGGTCGGTGTATAGTTTTTGTACCGCCTGAATAAATCCTTGTTTAAAGCCCAGATGACCCATTGCCAGCCACAGAAATGACCAGGAGACCCAGTCAAAGGCTTTTTCGGCGTCGAGGAGAATGAGAATGAGCGCCATTGGGTCTCCTGTCACCTCTCTACTGTCAAATAGAGTGATCACTCTATGAATATGATCTGTGGTTCCTCTTCCAGGTATAAACCCGTGCTGGGAATTTGAAACAAGTTTGTGGATTAATAGTGCCATACGATTCGCTAATAATTTGGAGTATATTTTTGAATCCACGTTGATTAGGGTGATGGGGCGATAGGAACCCATCTGATCCGGAGGTTTATCTTTTTTCAGAAACACAACTATTTTGGCTTTCGACCATGACCTTGGTGGTTGACCCCCTTTAAATATGTGCACACATAGATCTAAAAGAATCTCTTTGATTTGATCTAAAAATGTGATATAAAACTCCAGAGGGATTGAGTCCAGGCCAGTTGCCTTTCCTCTGGGTAACGCCTTCACTGTCTCTAGGATTTCTTCCAGGTCTGGTGTCTCCTCTAGATCATCTCGATCCTCTTCATCAAGTCTACTAGATGTTCCTTGATTTAGGTATTTTCTCATGCTGTCTGTATCGGCCCCGCCTTCCTCTGAGTATAAGGTGCTATAGAAGTGCCAGAATGCCTCTCTAATTTTATTGTTTTCTGAGATTAAACCTTCCACTGGGTCTAAAATTTCCCGTATGAGGTTCTGAGATGTTTGTTGTCTCATACGTATGGCCAGTTGATGGCCAACTAATTCGCTTACTTCGTACATTTCCTCGCTATAGGCGGTGGCTTTTTTAACCGCTTTGGTGATAAATGTATTCATAATAGCAGCCTTATCAATTTCCACCTGATATTGAATTTTGTTGAGCTCTTCTACCGCTAAAGAGTCATGAGTTGCCCTGATGAGTTTCTCCTCAGAACCCTGTAGTTTTTCCAATAGTGATTTATACAAGTCTCTGGCCAATTTATTAATCCTCATTGAATATTGTAAGGTTTCCCCTCGGATTCCTGCTTTTAGAGCGTCCCACACTATCTCTATAGAGGTGCTCCCTACGTTATTATGTAGGAAATTGGGAATCCATGCTCGCATATGATCACAATATTCTTCCTCAAGAAGCAGGGATTTCTCGAAGGTCCAATTTCTTGGCTTCTGGCCCATTTGTGTTAGCTCTACAGTGCATACCAAAGGATTGTGGTCCGAGAGTACTCGGGGGAATTTTTCTATTTGTGTGATGGAGCTTAATGTCTGTTGTCTTTAAGTTAACTGGAGATTTGTCATTTCATTTCAAGAACGGAGGCTAGCATTATAAGTGTTTAACGCTTTCTACAACTAAGATGCATACATGTTTCCTGGTCTCCAATAGAAATTAGCAAATGCGCTGGCATTCAACCAATCTGCTGCTTTTAAAGATCTCAGAAAGAGTACCGCCGCCCCAGAATACTTTACTAGTCATTTCACCGCTTGCGGAATGTGCACCAAATTTCGATAATTCTATGCCTGGCTTACTTATTATTGCTCTAACCTACCTAGCTATTGTGGCGGTAGATACTGCTTTGTTCAGTTTCACATATGATAATAACATTTGATTATCACCATCATGTCTAAATTCTAGCATTCTATGCTCATAGACTTTAATGCAAAGTATCACACAAAGTTTTGGGCAATCCTTGTATGAAAGATAGAAAATATGACCAGACATATTCTTTGTTCTTTTCCAGATATAAAAAATGTGCACCTTCTGATGAATAAATCCTGTTCTAAATCTCTAAAACGTTAAGATCAGAAAGCCTTCTGAAAGATACTAAACGGAGAAGAGTTTCCAATTTCTGGGAAATCTGTCTTAAAGAGAGGTAACAGTTTTCTGACTATGAGTCAAAAAGTTTGAATACCAAATTAACATATTATTAGGATGTGCAACTAAGAGACTTAGGGCCAGATGTAGGTCGGTCCGTAACGGCCAAAAATCGTATTTTCGGCCGTTACCGAGCGGTATTGAGCGATCGGTATGTAGGTGATAGAAATTGGGCCAAATCGGTAAATTTACTGAATCGGAAAATTTACCGAATCGGTAAAAAACTGAATCGGAAAATTTACCGATTTTGAAAATTTACCGAATCGGTAAAAAACCGATTCGGAATATTTACCGAATCGGAAAATGTACCGATTCGGTAAAAGTACCGAATCGGTAAAATACCGATTCAGTAAATAAAATAGGAAAAATCGAAGATTGAGATGTAGGTAAGCTCTGAAATACCGAATTTGCTTCAAATTCGGTATTTAAGAGTCGGTATTTACCATGGATTCAAATCAGGTGGTAACCAGGTGCAGCCTATAAAAATGGACCCAAAATACAATGCTGTTTGCACAATGGCGGCATTTTATGTCATCGCAAGACGGCTACGGCTACAGGAGGAAGGAGAGAGGGAATGGCTGAGACAGGAGCAGGTCTACAGGCAGAGGGTGACCCTGTTCATGCTCACAGAGGCAGAGATACAGCAGAGGTACAGGTTGGATCCAGACACCATCTTGGAACTAATCAGGGACCTCCAACCACTGTTGCAGCACACTACCCCAAGGGCACATGCAATTACACCTCATGTACAGGTGCTGTGCAGCCTCCACCTGCTTGCGTCTGGGAGCTACCAGAACGTGGTTGCTGTGGCGGGTGGGGTGACCCAGAGCAGCCTCTCAAGGTTTTTTCACGAATTCCTTGACGCCATGTTGCAGAGGATGGAGCATTACATTTCTTTTCCGGCCACCCATGCTGAACTGGTTCAAACCAAATCTGACTTCTACCAGATGGCTAGATTTCCCCATATCATCGGCTGCATTGATGGCACGCATATCCCCATTTGTCCCCCTGCTGCCACGGAATACATCTACAGGAATAGGAAGTCAACGCACACCATCAATGTGCAGGTGATTTGCAATGCAAAGTGCGCCATCACTGACCTAGTGGCAAAATACCCTGGGAGTACCCACGACTCCTACATATTTCAAAACAGCGGCATCTATGCACGGCTGGCTGCAGGGGAATTTGGTGAAGGATACCTCCTAGGTGAGACACAGTGTCAGACCCCCATCATACCAATTGCAGTAAGAAGTACATGTATGCATGTGAGTAATGTATTCCCTTTTCATTCCAGGAGACAGTGCATATTTGTATTTGTATTTGTATTTGTACTGGGTTTTATATCGCGCCAACTCACCGACAGGTCTCAAAGCGCTACTAACCAAGTGCAGCTACAAGAGGCAAGATGAAAATAAGAGAGATTATAGATCTAATAACCAAACACTAGGAAGTAAATGCGTCTTTGAAGAGTAGAGTCTCATTCATACTGACCCCCTACCTCAACCCCTCAACACCCAGGCAGAGGAGGTATAACCGGGCCCACAAAAGCACAAGGAATGTAGTAGAACGGACCTTTGGCATATGGAAAAGCAGATTTAGATGCTTGCACAAGAGTGGAGGTGCAAGGCAGTATACCCCCATCACCTGCTTTAAGATAATTGCTGCCTGTGCCATGTTGCACAACCTTGCTGTAAAGAAGGGCACTGAGGTGGAGTTGTGAGACTACGAGGATCATGATGATGACAATGCTGTGCCAGAAACCCAACCTGCTGGAGTGTCAACACCAAGTGATGGCAGATACAGACGTGAGGAGATTACAGACAACTATTTCTGAGTGAGTAAAGAGACATAGACAGGTTGTGAATGTGAAAAACGATTTTTAATGTTGCCACAACGTTCATGCACTGATGTCGAACAAAAAATAAGTATTGGAACGTGGGGACTGCTAATGTCCCAGGTTGCCTCACCCACACTGTCAATGTCATTTGCGGCTGCGCTTCGCAGAGCCACTGGGGTGTTGCTCACTCCCTTCAGCATGGCCTGCAGGCTCAGCTGAGCACCTGGTGCTCCGGCGTGGCTCAACAACTGCGCTAGCCGGGCTGCTGCGGCTGCTGCTGTCGTCTGCCTCAGCCACGTCCAGGGCAGGATTCACAGCAGTATGGGAGATGATCATGGCCTCCAGGGCACTGGTGATCCTGCCCATGCCCCTGGTTACCTCTGCGGTGTTCTGCGTGAGGCTCTCCTGCATGTTGGCGCCCCTCCGGCATAGCTGGGATGTTGCCGTGGCCAGCCGGTTCATAGCCCTGTTGTGCACACGCGCATCCCTGCGCCTTGTGTGCGCCTGGGTATCCATTTTTGCGCACAGCTGGTTGATGGCGGTGGTCATGTGAAGCATTCCAGATGCAATGTCACTGTTGGTCTTTGCAACCTCCCTGTTGGTTTCCACTAAATCACTGATGCCCTTGGCCATGTCTCCCATTTGCTGATTTAGGATTTGAAATTGGCGGTGGCAGGCCTGAATCGATTTCCCCTGCATGCGCTGGATGCGCACCATGCTCCCCTCAAGGCCACGGAACACAGTGCCCTCTCCAGGTGGACCTGCACTGCTGGGAGTGCGTTGGCGGCTGCGAGTGCTGCTGGACTGATGGGTGCACACCTGTGCAGTAGGAGTGACTAGTATGGTTGCTGGAGCCTCACCCTCACCTCCCGCCATGACTCTCAGTGGGGCCACATTTCTCCTCCTGGCTGGTGAGGTAGCAGGTTTTGTCAGGGACCGTGATGGGGAGTTCTCAGGTGAGAACACCAATGGGGGGGTTGGGAAAGGTGTGGGGAGTGGGCAAACACAAGGGGACGAACAGTGTCATCCTCATGGGAGATGGCGGTGGCGTCTTCGTCCTCCTGGGAGGCTTCTGCGGTGCTTGGCCCTGCCTCAACACTCTCCTCCCTCGCTGGTGCAGTTCCTTGTGATGCAGATGGTCCACTGCCTGATGTTGGCCCTAGGTATAAAGAAGCGTATGTACACTGAGTGCTATTGTCTTACAGTCACTACAATAAATGCATTGCACATTTCACTTTCATTACTCTGATTGGCTTTTAATGCCTTGCTGTTTTCTGTGCACTTACATGTGGTCCTACATTTGCTGACTACATTTCCCATAATGCATTGCTCATGTATAGTGCTAGCAGTACTGGACTGGGGTTGGCCTGTACACAAAGGCTAAAGGGAAGCAGTTTGCTTTGGGGTGTCATGCTGCGCACGCCTCTTACCTTTTCTAGTAGCTCTGGCTGAGCTGTCCACATCTCCTACTCCCACAACACTGTCAGGCTCGATGGTTGAGGCCACCAGTTCCTCAAGGTCAGTGAGGGGGGGCGCTGGGTTCCTGCCTCCACCGGTCACACCAGCCTGCTTGTGGATCTCTGCCATTTTTTTTTGTTGGTGAGGCTCCTGAGGTCGTAAAATCTTTTCTTCAGGTCCTCTTGGCTCCTGCTGGTCACACCCACAGCATTCACCTTCTCCCCTATGGCAAGCCACAGTTTTCTTTTGGCTGACTCTGGTACTGTGAGGGACAGCCTGCCAAAAAGCTGTTTGTGGACCCACATCACTTCCTCCACCAGTACCTGCAGCTCCATGCTGCTGAACTTTAATTTTCGTTTTCTTTCAGCCTTCTGGCTCTCTGTGCTGCTTGCGATTATTACTCTCTTTCACTGCAAACAAATCTCTCCCTGCTGCTCTGTCTCTCTGCTCAGCTCTGACTGCCTCTCCAAAACCTTCTAATGAGTTGCAGCTGCCTGGGTTGACACTCCCTGGTAGGGTGGGGGAGGGTGGTGGCACCTGATTGGCTGTTTCCATTGCTTTCACTTTTACTTGCTTGCCGATTCGGTATTTACCGATTCGGTATTTACCGATTCGGTATTTTCAATGCATTCCTATGGGCCTTTTGGCCCTAGGGTTGTATGGCCATTACCGATTCGGTAATTACCGATTCGGTATTTGCCGATTCGGTAATTACAGAAAGTCCGATACCGACTTTTACCGATTCAGTAGAAAATACCGATTTTTTACCTACATCTCATTTACCGATTTTTAAATACCGATACGGTAAAATTCAGTATTTAAGAATCGGTAAATGACATTTACCTACATCTGGCCCTTAGGTGGTCCCTTAAGTCGTGTTCCCTTCATCATTCTACATATTAGTGGGTCGCTTCCAACTACAGTGTCCCCTACCAGTCAGTCAGTCAGTCAGTCAGTCAATTATCTTTATTCGATTATTAAAAATCATAAAAGAACAAGCATAACAACATTTCATCAGAACACAAATAGTACAGTCAATGTTTTGTTTAAAACTCTAAAATCACAATGTACGAAATAAATTATGCAAGAATGTTAAAAATATTGAAATCAGTAAAATATAAAAAAGTAATCAATTTTCCGGAATAAGATGCCTAGTTCTTGTACGATGCTTGTTTATGCGTGCTCCTGCAACTAAAAAACTAGCAACATGAAAAGCTACTTTTACATTTGGAAGGAGTTGCAGGAACATCAAGGCTGGTTTTACCTGCGTAAAACCCAAATTGCACAAAATAGGAAGCAGGTATTTTTTTCTAATCTCAGTATAATGGCCGCAGAACAAGATAAAATGAGTCGTATCCTGGGTGGAAAAGTGATCACAGTCACATGGTTCAGCATTATCAGGTCTATTCCATATTTTAAAATTGCCCAGAATGAAGGGAATCAGATCAAAACGAAATCTCGTTAAAAGGAAACGATGGTATGGTTTAGTTACCAGGAAAAGGTATGGTTCCATTCCTGGGACAGATGTCAGCATACAGTGTTTCCTAACCATGGGTTTATTTAGCTCTATGGCTTCCCTCTCCAAAACATAAAACTTTGTCAGGGTATTTTTAACTGTATTTATATCTTCCTGGTTTATCAAATGTGGAGAAGAAAAAAGTTCTGGTCGGCTGGCTAAAGTTAGCTGCGTCTGAACGTATTTTACCCACGGAATGCTATAAGCTCTATCCAGGGCTAAGCAATCTTTTAAGATGATATGATTTAATGTAAGCTCCTGGTTGAGCCAAATTTTCAACCATCCAATAACTGGGGCTAGTTTTAAGATGTCGGTTATATAGCTCAATCCAAGCTCTGTATGTATTATATAAGTGGAAGTCGATTGAGGGACAGAAAGCAGAGTTCTCAGAAATTTATTTTCAACTTTCTGGATTTTATCATGATTAGTATACCCCCAAATGACAGAACCGTATTGGGCAACCGACAAACATTTAGCTTTGTAGACCTTTATAATGCTTTCCATGGGGCGGGCTCCAAGTTTTTTAGCAAAGCCAAGCAACCCAGCGGCCGCTCTTGCCACGGCGTTGCTTTTGACAGAATGCTGGGGGCCCCACGTGCCCTTTTCATCAAAGGTCACCCCTAAGTAAGGAAAAGATGGTACTCTCCTGACCTCTTTCCCTGCACAAAAAAATGTTTTCGACTTTCTTTTCCTGCCTGCGGCTCCTGCAATCATAACATGAGATTTTTCTGTGTTGGTTTTCATGTCCAACGAGGACATGAAATCCCCAAAGGATAAAAGGAGTTTATTTAGTGCCACTCCGGAGCGTGCCAAGAGGACTGCATCGTCCGCATACAGGAGGACAGGTATCTTTGTCTCACCTGCACGCGGAATGGCGGTGTGGGAAGCTGCCAGGACTGCCTCAAGATCGTTTATGTAAAGAGTAAAGAGGAGGGGGGCAAGGATACATCCTTGCCTAACCCCCCTCTCTGACTTAAAGTGGCAAGTACATCTCCCTTCCCTGGTCACTCTGACCGAGGTCTTAAGATCTCTATGTAACTCGGCCAGGTACCCGACCAAAGGGGCGTCAATGCCCATGGTCAAAAGGACCCCCCACAGCTTAGCCCTGTTAACCAGGTCAAAAGCTGAGGAGAGGTCCATAAAGGCCATGTACAGAGAGCCCCCCTTGGCGATTGCATATTTATTTATGATCAGTTCTAGGTTTAGGCACTGATCTAAAGTTCCTCTATTGGCTCTAAAACCATATTGTGCATTTGATAGGACACCCATGTCTTCTAAAAGCTGAGTCAGTCTTCCTAAAAGGACTCTTCCCAGGATTTTGACACTGGAATCAATGAGAGAGATTGGCCCATAACAGGCCGGATCTGTTCTCTGTCCTTTTTTAAAAATCGGTATTATCGTGCACTTGGCCCAGCTAGTAGGAAAGATAAAATCCCTTGTGGCGTTAAAAATATTTGTGAGAATTTTGGCACTTAGTTCAGGGGCACTCTTAAAAAAATCTGCGGGAACCCCATCGGGCCCCGGTGCCTTTTTATAGAGTGTGTCGTTAATTGCTGTTTTCACCTCCTCTAAACTAAAAGGGGAGATGGAAGTTACTGCTTGTGAGAATTGCATTCCACAACCTGGAGTGATATCAGGGCAGCTATAAATGTTACTGAAATGTGTGACCCACTGGTATGATGCAGTCTGCTCTCTGATTCTCTAGTCCCACAAAGTATGGATGGTTTATTATTGCCCAAAATCTAGCACTATCTCTCTGTATATCAGGCGACAATAAATCATTCCAGGCCTCCTTTTTAATCTCGGATTTCCTCGTCCTGATAGCATAACTGTATTGTTTCCTCAGTAATGCTATCTGCTCTTTATCTCTTGGTTTATTTTTTAGGGCTTTTAGGAGGATTGAGTGAGCCTTGGAACAATTTGAATCAAACCATTTGGGGCCCCTGTGCATATTAGGCTTTTTCTTTACGGTCAGGTCTAAATTGACCTGACGGCAGATAACATTGAAAGCCTCTATCATGGTAGTTGCAGAGTTATTATTATCCAAGCAGATTGCAACCTCCCCCTCAACTTTAGCCAGAGTATCCTGTAAAAAGGTGATAGGGGTTACTTGGTCCCATTTCAGTCTGCGATTCTGATCTCTCAGGACTAAATCTGTCACACACAAAACTTCAATCACCCTCTTTCCCAAAACTCCCTGTGATATGATCTCTAAAATTACGGGGTTATGATCGCTAAAAACTGAAGTTTCTACCTTATAATTAAGCACTTCAGGCAGAATACTAGAGGATAAAAAAATATAATCTACAATTGTGCCTGTGTTGTTACCCACGTATGTTGGTAACCTCGAGCCAATATGGCAGCTATGTGACTCATAAAGATTAAAAGTTGCTAGGAGCGATTCCAAAGCCTCTCCACGTGATGAGTGTTCAAAATGCGGAGTAGAGGAATAGGGGAAAAAATCCTTGTGTTCCACATGGCAATCCACATTGCATGGATGGATGTTGTAATCACCCATAAGGATCACCTCAAACCCATGTACACTATTCTCACTGTGGGTAGACAGGAATTCCTCTAGAGTTACCAAATGCTCATTCAAGATTTGACTGACAGGAGAATTATAAAAATTAACAAATAATCTGGGATGTGAGTTAGGTGTAGTTAGTTCAACCGCTAAGATATTTATTGAACTGGTTTTAATCTGTCTTGGCTTCCCTTGAATATCTAGGGAGATGTATATAGCCAAGCCCCCCTTCGCCCTTCCTGTTTTGCTAGGAACTGCCGGTACAACAAAATGGGAAAAGCCGTCCAGAGCAAGTCTGTCTGACGTTTCCCAGGTTTCTTGAAAAGCAAGAATGTCATTGGGTCTAATTATCTCCAACCAGTTCTTGTCGTTGAATTTGGCTCTGAGGCCAGCGACATTCCAGCTCATGATTTTGCAGGCCCTAATGCCTGTAGAGTTCCGATCTTGTGATCTGGGAGCAAATGGAAGACCCTCACCATTACTGTCTTGTCTGGGAGAGAGTCAATCGTTTTGTTCCATGGAGGATAATGGGGCATAGCGATTAAACAGTTGAAGAGGTTCTACAAAAAGATTATGCTGTGCTAAGTGGGAATGATGGGCTGCTACATTATGCCTTGTGTCCTGCCCCCATCTAAGGTTTGAATCCCAATTTCTATCCCACCCTGGCGCGGGAGTCCTTGGGTGGGTAACGTTCTGCTGTTCACCATAAAAGAACTTTAAAGTTAATGGAACAATAGTACCCTGTCTGCGTTGGGGAGGGAATAAATTAGCAAGAATATTGGGAAGGACGTCTTGATTTGAGAAGCTCACTGTCACACAGTCCCCTTTAAACTTTTTCGGCCGGTTTCCCAACCAGGGGACCCTAGTTGCTGACTTAATTACGCTTGCCAGATGGTACTTTCCCCCTGGAGCTAACCACATGTTACTGGTTAGCCAGTGCAAGGCCTTGCTTGTGAGAGAGGTGGAGCTTTCCACTGTTCCCCCTTCCAGAGGAGGGACATTCGCTAACACTAAAACCACAGGTGTGGCTTCAACTATAAATTGTAGGGGGTCCGTTGAGTGAGCGTTTACTGGGGGGAAACTGACAGAGGGGGTTCTATCTGTTGGGATGTTGACTAATAGAGGACCCTCGCTGTTAACAGTCGATGTTGGTGGATGGGGCGGTAAGTTCTTGACTGGCAACTGAATCCCTACGCCATCACTTACAGCCTCTCTGACCACATTTCCCCCTGTGTTGTTACTCAGGTTTGTGACTAACGTAGTTATATTTTCTACCCCACCTGCAACCGTAGTATGGAGTCCACCCAGTCTCTTAATCTCCGCTTGCAGTTTGTCAATTTTTGATATTAGGGGTTTAACAATAGCGTTAATTTTTAACTCAAGAAAGTCAGCAATCCTTTCAAAAAAAGCGTCCTCAGATGTATGAATTTGTTTGTCCTCCAAAATGTTCACTTGCTTTTGCTTTGGGGTAATAGCCCTCTTCCTTCTTATCCCTGGTCGTGGTCCACCCTGCTTAGGTGGGTTTTTGGTGCATAATCGTCTTGGCCTGGTGGCACGCCCTTTGGGTGTCTGCTCGTCGGATGAGACACGAGTCTGTTTCTCCTGATCGGAGTCAATGTCAATGTCACTCTCAGCCTCTACATTGGGGACCTCAGAGGCCTAGGCTATGTTAACAGGGGTGCCAAATGTTCCTTGAGAGTTAGGGCCACTAGTTATGCCCTCATGATGAACTTCCTGCAGAATGGTGTCATCAATCAAAATAGATGCAGAGGGGGACAGACATCGTAGGTCTGGGGATTGGCTCAACCCCAAAGAATTTCTCCTCTGCGTATTTATTTTTTTGACAGTTGGGACCAGGTAATTGTCAAGAGTATTTTGCGGGGCTTCCTTGGATTTTGTAGACATGTTTACAATATACACACTAACTCAACTTTGAACAAATTATAATATCTAATAGGAGACTCTTACAACCATATGTCTTACTTGAGGTAGTAGTTCCTGCAGCGGTTCTGGCCCTGCCCCTGCCTCCTCCTGCCGATGAGGGCCGTAGAGGGCCCGCCCTTTGCCCGGGCTTCACCCCAGGCGTCCCGCGACGCGGGGGTGTCGGGGATTTTGTAGCGCCTCCTGGCGCGTTCTCCCCGCGTCCTTTGTCACGTGTTGTGCGCCGCCGCGTGGCCTGCCGGGTGTTGTGGTCCCCGGAGCGGCGGCGCGGTCTTTGTGGATTTGGTGACTCTCGGCGGTGGCGGCTGGTACCTGCTGCAGACTCTCGGCGGTGGCGGCGGTAAGTAATTTGTCTCCCCCGCTCTGCCGGGGTGTCGGGGATTTTGTAGCGCCTCCTGGCGCGTTCTCCCCGCGTCCTTTGTCACGTGTTGTGCGCCGCCGCGTGGCCTGCCGGGTGTTGTGGTCCCCGGAGCGGCGGCGCGGTCTTTGTGGATTTGGTGACTCTCGGCGGCTGGTACCTGCTGCAGACTCTCGGCGGTGGCGGCGGTAAGTAATTGTGTCCCCTACCAATGTATCATCAGCTGAAATGTCCAACCTATGCCAAATAATGGCCCTATAAGATAAACTTGTCTGAAATAGTTTGGCTAGATAATTGGCCAAATACGTCACAGGAGCCTCCATTGGATGGAGACCCCTTTCCATGCAGCAACAACACCATCTACACTAAACCTCTTTGAATTTCTTCCTAGTACTTGGTGTCCATGATTCCTTAGCCTTTTCTGAAAGGCCTGAGAATCTTGCAGAGCCCCTGATATCTTCCAAACAAGAAGGTTCAGCCTTCCTTCCACTACCAAAGGATGCTCTTCGCCATCTGAGCCTACAAGCAAACCCCGATGCACTGGTAGATAAATGTTTCTCTACTGCAAGTTCCATTACCCTTGGGAACCAAATGTGTGAATTCCAAAAGGGGGTAACTAGCACTAACTCACACCCCTCAGACCCAACCCTACAAAGTACCCTCTGTATTGTAGCAAACAGTGGGAAGGCATAAGCCCTCCCAGCGAACCAATCCTGAACAAAGGCATCCACTGCTAAGGCTTTTGGGTCTGGTCTCCAACTGAAATACCTTGCTACCAGACGTGTGAGAGTGCTGGCAAACAGATCGAAATCTATTAGACTCCAAAGAGCTGTAACTTTCCTTAAAATCTTGGTTCAACTGCCACCCCCTGAAATCTCTGAGGTGATGAAAATTCCAATCTGCTCTCTGATTCTGCTTGTCTGCAATGTGGCCATCCTCTAAAATACCCTTGTGTTCCCAGCAGAAATACCAAATCTCCTTTGCTAGTTCTGCCAACTGTTTTGACTTTGAGCCCCCCAGGTGATTGATGGAGGAAACTGCTGAACAATTGTCCATGGGAATCAGCACCATGATGTTCGCCAAATGAACCTTGAAGCTCTTCAAACCATTTAGCCCTGCCAGCAACTCCGAGCAATTTATGTGTAATAAACTCTCTTGGTTTGACCATGCTCCCCCTGTTTTTAGTTTGTACAGGCAGCCTCGACCAAAGGACTGACATTTGTCTCTAATGTAAATTCTGGCACATTTCTAAATGCTTTGTCATTCCAGCACTCTAGGCTGTACAACCATCACTCCAAATCTGGTTGAGCTTCCGGGGATAAACGTATCGAATCAGCCTTTGCGCAACCAACCTGTCTTTAATCTCTGAAGGGCCCTGTAATACAAGGGGCCTGGAGAAATAGCTTGGATCAATGAGGACAGGAGACCATTAATCCTTTCTGCATCCCTGAGTGTAACAACCTACTCTCCTAAAATATATCTCACCTCTTTCCTGATTTTTTTTTCTTTTTCTGAGGCAAAAGTTACTGGGATCATTGAGTACCTACCTAAAAGCCTAGAAACTGCAAAAACGGACTCAGTACCAATACTGATTTTTCTACATTGACAATGAATCCCAGGTTCTCAAGGAGTTCCCTTGTCATACATAAATGTATCAGCAGAATGTTGTCCAAATGTATTATTAACTAAATTCCTTTCTCCCTCAGAAAGGCTACTACAGGTCTTAGAACGTTGGTAAAGCACCACAGAGGGGAAGAAAGCCAAAAGAGAAGACAGCAAAGCTGGTACACTACGCCTCTCCATTTGAACCAGAGATACTTCTGCGAATTCTCTTCTATAGGGATCATGAAATAAGTAACTTGTAAGTCTACTTTTATTAACCAATCTTTTTCCTGAGGGATATCCCATAAAACATGGATTCCCCCATCTTGAAGTGATGGTTAACCAAATATGTGTTAAGGTCTCTTAGATTTGATACTGGGTGCCACCCCTTGTCTTTCTTCTTCACCAGAAAAATTGTTCTCACAAGCCTATAGTTTGAGTCTACCATTTTAATTATTGCACCATTCTGCAACATTTGAGAAACCTCTACATCCACCAATTTCATTCTCTCTTTGTTAAAGACATCCTCTCGGGTTTCAGAAGCCTGAATAGGTTTTTCCCAGAAATCTCCCCTGAACCCTGGTACAGGTTCCAAAACCCAGGGGTCGTTTGTCACCTCTCGCCATTTGTGAACAAAATGTTTTAGCCTTCTGGCAATCTTTACTAAGAAAGAACCAGCACAGGTTATTTCACTTACCTTCGAGTGCTTATCCTTGAGATCTAGTTTTTCCTCCTCTCATTCTAGATCTTCCCATCTGTGGGTAGAAACCTGATGAGGTTTAGAAAGCTCTGCCATAACACCTCAAACCTTGGGTTTATTGATTTTGGGTATAAAAATGGGGCCTTCTAGCTCCTCGGCCAGCCGGCAGCCAGTCCCCTCCTTCTGGCCCTTCCAAAAACCTTGTGTTCTGAATACACATCGAAAGTTATATTGGGCTTTACTTAAGGTTGTAAAGGTATACATTTTTTTGCCCAATGACTTAATAAAATTGTGTCTGAAGACAAGGCCCCTATGGTCGCCTTCTGATTTTTTACTGGCTAACTCAGCAAGTTTAGGACTCATTCTGATAAGAATTAACTTCTTTCTTTCAGATATCAGGCCTGCGTTGGCGTTACCCAACATGCAGATCGCTCTTTGGCTCCAACATTTCGGGAGCTCTAGGTCTACTTCAGTGTCAATGATGTGTATTTCTTTAGCCCTGACCAGGATTCAGCCCAAAGGTCCAAGACATCCAAGAGACTTTTTAAGGCACCGCTCTATGCCCTTTTTTGGGTCCTTAACTGATTTAAACAGGAATGTTATTAACTCTGGGTCCAGGTTTGGTGTCTGATATGCCTTGTCATCTATCACTGGCCTGGGGCATTCAGCCTACATCACATTTTGATGTTGCCTCTTGTGGTGTCTTCCACAGAGATAAGATTTGAATAAAGTACAGGAATTCAAGATGTATATGATGTGGGTACTTTATTGACCTCACCCAACAACAGCTAGGGACCAACTGCCAAAGCAGAACCCCTTGTAAAGAACCTTCAAGCACCATTCTAGGTAAGAGTGTCACAGTGAAGAAAGTTTTATAAGAGAAGCAATACATTACACAGTATGAAAAGATGGCTCAAGCCATCACACATCTCCCTTCTCAACAAAACTAACAGCACAAATACAAAAGAAAATTAAAAAAATGAAAAAACATTACGAAAACTTATACATTATCAAATGATACACGGAAAAAAAACATATTAAACATAATCCTTCATGTATACAGGACGTCTGCGAATTCTATGACTCCTTTCTCTAAAATAAGGTACAGAAGGAGAAATAGAAGGAAAACTACAGAAAGAGTCAAGCTCAGGGTTAATCTCATCAGAAGACTGAACCTGAGATCTTACAACAACAATGCGACTCTTATTCCATATCCTTCCATCCTTGATTTTAACAGCATTTTTGAAGACCTTAATGACTGGTCTTACATCAGTATACTTAGACCAGGGCTTGCAGCCTACAGGCGCCTTAATCCTGACCAAATCACCAACACATACATCCTGAATCTGGACGGATTTCTTTGCATCAAAATAGGCCTTCCTCTTTTTCTGTTTATCCAGTTCCCTAAGTCTCCAGTCCCCCAACTGATTGTCAACCAGGCCTTTATTGAGATTCATCCACCCAGGACATAATTTAGAGTTGGGAATTCTACCATTGAACAGCTCAAAAGGAGCCTTACCTGTGGTAAAATGAGGAGAAATATGATAGGACAAGATTCTCTCTTGTAGAGCATCCTTCCAGTTCAACCTGTTTACCCTAGCTAGCTGAATGCACTCCTTAAGGGTTTTGTTAACCCTCTCAACAGCACCATTAGTCTCCGAATGGTAAATAGAGCATCTCTTGTGCCCGATTCCACACGACTCAAGAAACAGTTTGAACCTACTCGAACAAAACTGAGGACCATTATCAGAGAGAATAGAGTAGGGAAAACTCTCTCTCTTAAAAATCTCTTCTAAGAAGCGAATTATAGTACCAGAAGTTATATCCCGAAGAGCAGCTACCTCAATCCACCTGGAATACAAATCTACAAGAACCACCAAATAAGGAGTATCACTTACACCTTGAAGTGGACCAAGAATATCAATGACAACTTCATCCCATGGATGAGAGGGTAAACTCCTACAAACCATTGGCATCTGTTTCGTCTTAAGTATCTTATCACTAACACAACATTCAACACAATCTCTGACCATTCTTTCCGTCTCCAAATCCATACCAGGCCACCAAAACTGAAGTCTCAATAACTCCTTAGTTTTGACAATACCTAAGTGGCCAATATGAGCCAAACCTAAGAGCCTCTTCCTTACTCCCACAGGAGGAACCAATTTGGTACCACGAACCAACATGCCATTAACAATAGATAACTCGTCACTGACTAAAGACCAAGACTTATCTAAACACTTGTTAGAAGCCAATTTCTCAATAACAGTTTTCAAATCCACATCTTTCCCTAACTCCAACATCCACTCATCTTGAGAAACCACACCTTCAGTAATCTCACAAACATTAATTACTTCATCTTCTTCTTCTTGTGCATTTTCATCAGCATGAGACTCATCTACTCTAACCAACCTAGAAAGACAGTCTGCTGTACAGTTGAGTGCACCAGGAATATAATCAACCAGAAAATCAAACTCTTGCAAAGAGATAATCCATGTTCTAATCCTAGAAGAAATGGAATCCAAACCCGTTTTTTAAAAGACCTCTTTCAGAGGCTTATGATCAGCCTGAACATTTACTCTGGTACCACAAACAAGATTCCTGAATTTCCTTAGATCCCAAAAAATTGCTAAGGACTCTTTTTCTATGACCGAGTAATTACATTCAGAACCTTTGAGACACCTTGACGCACAAGAGATTAACAATTCTTTACCATCTTTCTTTTGAATGAGAATAGCACCAAGACCCTTGTCACTAGCATCTGTGAGGATGAAGGTGGGAAGACCAGTTACAAATGCATGAAGGGAGGGTGCTTTTCGTAACTCCTCTTTGATGAAATCAAACTCCCTTTTACACTCAAGAGACCAGTGAAACGAAACATTCTTCACAGTCAACTTTCTCAAACTAAACATTTTCTCAGCATAATCTGGAATGAATTTTCCATAAAATTCAACCATGCCCAAAAAAGAAAGTAGCTCATCTTTGTTAATAGGCTCAGCAATATTGATAATTGAATCTACTAACTCCTTCTTGGGAAAAACACCAGCACCAGTTATGCAATGTCCAAGATAGTTGACCTCATTAACACCAAACTTGCATTTATCTCTCCTCAGAGTTAACCCAGATTCTCTTAAACGTTCTAAGACCGCACAGACACGTGCATTGTGTTCACGTAGAGATTTTCCATAATTCAAGACATCATCTTGATAACACCTTACTCTCAACAAACCCTTAAGCACCTTAGACATAACACGCTGAAAAACAGACGCAGCTGAGATCAGCCCAAAGGGCATCCTCCTAAACCTGAAAGTGCCCATAGGGGTGACAAATGCTGTCAAATCCTGAGAAGACTCATCCAACACCACCTGATGGTAAGCAGAAGCTAAGTCCAACGTGGTGAAAAACTTGGCACCATCTAATGTCCCAACTAGTTCGTCAATATTTGGCAAAGGAAACTTGTCAACAATGACCTCTTTATTCAGAGCGCACAAGTCAAGTTCAAGTTCAAGTTCAAAGATGCTTTATTCGGTATGTAGAAATACAACCATATAGCAACATACATAAAAAATAAATACAACATACATATGTATCAATATGGTTTGCCAAATACCTTGGTTGCTTGAATACATTATACATTAACGACACATATCCGACCACCTTTAAAGTGCTTTTTGGTACATTTGTCAACTAATGTATGTGCAAAATTTAGCAATATCAAAGTGCAGATCAATTACAGATGTATAACTTACATTAGGGCAAATTTCTACCAATACATGTACACTTATCTACTAATGTCTGTGCAAATTTAGCAATATTAAAGTGCAAAGATAATTATGTCATCCTTACAGATGCATAGCTTCCATTTGGGTATACTTCCACTCGAACATGTGCAAAATAGCAAGATAAAGTGCAAAGCAACTATACAGTTCTTTCTGTCTGCAATATACAATAGCAGCATTTGTCTGGCATTAGTAGATGTGCAAATTAGCATAATAAAGTGCGGAGTGACAATACCATCCTTCCTAAAGTGCGATATGCATTTGACAGTACAAGTCCGAATACTTTAACAATCTAACTCACCACGTTCTATTAGCTGTAAGTGGTATAAGTGGTAAAAGTGTTCAATTTCAACGTAATAAAAAGTTCAAAAAAAAAGAAAAAAGCATCATTGATTGAATTCATACGTTGATTAATTTTCGTACAGAAATACATTTTAAAATATAAGTTGCCACATGAAGACATACATCCGGGGTCTCTAAATTAAACATCAGTTGCATCGCTGTTTGTATATCACGCGTATTGTATTTTAAAAAGATGGGTTTCAGATAAAATTTCCTAAAAGAAGTATAAAAGTTACAGGATAACATAAAATGACATGTGCTCTGTTTGGATTTATCATCACAGGGACAAAGACAGGTACCGGGTTTCCTAGCCACGGGGAAAGCCACTAAATGATGCACGATTCCCAACCGGAGACGGGTCAATACAAAACGGTGGGAGTTAATACTAACAACAGTAAGATAAGTTTGGAAGCCCTCATTAATATTATATTCCAGGTAGAGATTAAACGTACTTTGTTTTATATATCTTTCCATTCTAATCCTAACTGTATATTTAAGGAATGAGACTTTAAGCTCCCGTTTCGACAGTGTAGACCCCGTTGTTTGATCTTTAAAGATGTTAAAACCATACAGTGTCTTGTACCAATGTTGTATGTGGCTTAACCAGGGGATATTTGATCGGCGATCGAGTTTAATACAATCAGTAATTATATCCTGAGTGAACTTTGTCTCTTCCTTTGCCCAAATTGAGCGCCATAGGGACAGAGGACGTAAAACAATTAAATCAGTAACATAATTTATGTCAAATTCCCTATGTATTATCTCAGTTGAGGCTGTAGCCGGGGCGCAAATTAATCATTTTAAAAACACATTCTCCTCACGCTGAATCAAATTAGCACTCTGGGCATCATGCCCCCATACCCCGGCCCCGTATATGGCTGATGTTATGCATCTTGCATTAAATATAGACAACATTTCATGAATTCTGCGGCCCCCTAATTTGGCAGCTAATCTAAAAATACAACTTGTATTCCGAGCCATTTTAAAAAGGACACTTTTTTGTTCATTAGCCCATCTCCCGTCTCCTGAAAAAGTAATACCTAAATAACAGAAACTCCTGACAGATTCTAATCTCTCCCCATCTAAAAAAAAAAGGGCTTGCATTTTCTTGGTTTCTTGCCACATATCATTGTAACCGTCTTTCCTTTGTTAATTTTCAGCTTCCTACTTTCGATAAATACGTGGAACTGATTAATTAGATGTTGCAATCCGTTATGAGTCCTGGAAAGAAGGACCGCGTCATCCGCGTATAAGAGGATTGGGATTGGGTTACCATTAATGGTAGGTGCATCTGCATTAGTCTGTCTTAAAATTTGGTCAACTTGATTCATAAAAAGGGAGAACAGGAGAGGGGCGAGTACACATCCTTGTCGGATACCACTCCTGATTTTAAAAAAAAGGGGTGCACTCTCCATCTGTTCCAAATCTGACTTTACTAGATAGATTATTGTACAGTCTGGCAAGCAGATGGATGATTTCAGTAGGGGCACCCATCGCCAACAGAATAGGCCAGAGCAGTGCGTGTTCCACCAGATCGAATGCTGAACTCAAGTCGGCAAAGCACAAGAAAAGATTACCATCTTTAGCTTTAGTATACTTGCCGACTATGAGTTCCAGGTTCACGCACTGCTCCATAGTACCCATCCCTCTACGAAACCCATACTGCACTGTGGATAGAATGTTGTTTTCCTCTACCCAGGCTTCCAATCTCACTAATAGGACTCGACTAAGGATTTTAACTGTCGAGTCCAGAAGTGAGATGGGACGGTAGTTTCGAGCTTCGGACCTGGATCCCTTTTTGTAGAGGGGTACAATAATTGACTGACCCCATGTCAGTGGTAGGCTGTCTTCCACAGCCGCATTAAAATAGCGTGTCAATATTGGCGCCCATAGAGTCATTTCGTGTTTATAAAAGTCCATGGGTACCCCATCAGGCCCAGGTGCTTTACCACCCTTTCTGTTTTTGATCGCCTCTATGACTTCATCCAAAGTTAAAAATAGCTGCATTTTCTCCCATTTAGGGCATGGTACTATATCAGCATTTAAAATAGACCCATCTGGATTAAAATCAGAGTTAAAAATTCCTGAGAAATGAACAATCCATGCGTGGCAACTAACATGTGAACTGACTTCGGCAATATTGTCATTCTTTAAAAAAGGTACAACATAAAAATGAAGGAGGCCCCCTATTGTTTAAGGTCTGGGACCAGGGGGAGTAATAGGAAAAATATGACAATGTCCCTAAGAGAGTCACAGAGTGATCTCTGGTAAACCTATAAACCCCTGTTTTTCTAGATAATACCAATCTCACAATTTTTGTTACCTACTTTGTTTCACAAAACCACTGCATTATCAAGTTGATAAAAAACATAGTCACATATCATAAAGGCCTAAGTAAACGACTAACAGTGCGTGCGCTATACATAAACAAGCATAATCAAGATAATAAGAGGAAAGAAAAGATAGTTTGTGCAGAGTAGTATCTGACGAACATTTTAATCATTGTATTTTATGTTTTTATAATTGTCATTTGAATGTATTCATAATCAACACTCATTTTTGCCAGCTAATTAAAAATACTATTTTTTTAAATAAAAGCATATATTGATACTACTCTGCACAAACTATCTTTTCTTTCCTCTTATTATCTTGATTATGCTTGTTTATGTATAGCGCACGCACTGTTAGTCGTTTACTTAGGCCTTTATGATATGTGACTATGTTTTTTTATCAACTTGATAATGCAGTGGTTTTGTGAAACAAAGTAGGTAACAAAAATTGTGAGATTGGTATTATCTAGAAAAACAGGGGTTTATAGGTTTACCAGAGATCACTCTGTGACTCTCTTAGGGACATTGTCATATTTTTCCTATTCTTTAAAAAAGGACCATTTATAGTTTCCCAGAATAATTTGTGATTTTTTGTTTCAGCAGCCATATCCAATTTATACCAGGCATCATTTTGCAACTCTTTTTTCCTAGATGCTAAGGCAGCCTTATAATTAATTCGCTCTTCTCTGATTCTATCTTTATCTCTAGGTTTATCGTCAAGCGCTGTTTTTAACTTTGTTAGTGTCTGAGCACAGTGCTTGTCAAACCACACAGTTTTATTTCTCTTGGGCTTTCTATTTCTTACAGCCAAGGAGTTCTCAACAGTACTCGTTATTTTCAAAAAGTTAGAAAGTAAGGTGGACACGATCACATTAGGTGTTAGGCAATAGTCAACCTCTCTACTACATTTACAGATAGTATCCATCATCAATTTATTGGGGTCTATTTTGGTCCATTTGATCCTCATGACATTTGGTCTCTCGGCCGAGATCCCTTGGACGGGTCTACCATACACATTTGTTTTTGGGCCCCAACCCATTAATTCCACTGATATACTATTATGGTCACTCACTGGCTGCTCTATAACCCAGACATTAGAATAAACATAGCCATTGGACACCAAAATATGATTAATGTTTGAATGGGCGTCTCTCCCTCTGAATGTTGGGCACTTTTCATTATTTTTATTCTTTGTACATTCTAGTAGTTTCAGATTTAATTTAGCTACCAGATTGTTCAGTGCACTACCGTAATTACTGTGGGGGAAGTGATTAAAGATGGTACTATCACCACCCGGGTACTCTTCTCGATGTCCACAAATCCCCTTCCGGGCGTGATTACATGCTTTGATATTAAAATCTCCTACCCAGAGTATTACAGGACTTTTGTTTGAAAGTGCAATTGTTTCTTCTATTGCACACTCAACATCCGGTACAATCTTACCCCGATTGGGCCCCACAATATTATTATAAAAATTCACAATACTAAATCCCTACCTTTACTGTGTGTTAATCGCAAGACTGACGCATGCTCACCCACCTCCACATATCCCCCAGCATTAAATTCCGTTAATTTAGTGGAAACCAGGGTCAGTAGGCCGCCCTTTGCTCTGCCTGCCTTGGATGCTACTGCTGCCACGCTATAAGAAGTGTAACCATCAACTTGTATTTGATCTCTGTGCCACATCTCTTGCAGACATATTATGTCGTAGCCCTGTATAATAAAGTTTTCCCAAAACGGGGTAGTTAGTTTAGAGGCAATTCCCGCTATATTCCAAGTGGTGACCATAAGGGAATTGACGGGGTTGCCTCGTATAACCTCAGGATGGTCAGTCAATAATGATGTTCCTAGGCTCGCAATCATGTTAATATCTGTAGGTATGTTTACATTTGTCACAATTACACCATTATCTTTGCATTGTTCAATGCTAGTCAAGTTTGAATTTAACTCAGTTACATCTTCTACCCCACTTCGGCCCCCTAACTCTTGTTCGATTGTAGCTATGACACCAGATACAGTAATTTCAGGATGTGGGACCATAGATGAAACATTCAGTCAATCGTTCTCCTCTAATGAGTTGAAAACCTGAAATCTGTTACAAATCGGAACTGTAAAGTTGTCATATATATTATATAGTGGAGATGGAATGGGGGGAACATTGGGATAGTTGATATGTATAGCTCTGGGATGCTGGAAAGACTGCGTTGTAATTTGTCTTCCTGACTGGTTCCTATTGAAATAATCAAGTGGGAACAACGTGATGTTATATTCATGATTAGATGGTATGTGTGCATTTAGAATCGAATCTCTCGCCCATTCAGTGGTCCTGTAGTTTATAACTATGCAATCCACATTTATCTCCTTTTTACTTGGTCCCACCCATCCTACCCTCTGTGTGGAAATAATCTGGCTAGCCCCTCGTGTTGGGAAACCGCAATTTTTCACAAGCCAGTGCAAGGTTTTATTTTTCAGGGTTTCCTGGTTTTCAAATTGGGTAGGCTGCAGTTTGGGTACATTTGCAAGGATAGCTACATACGGTCTGCATTCCGGTGGTAAGTTAATTGTGGCAGGAATGATGTTATTAGTTTGGCGCCTGGGGGCTAACAAGTTCTTGTTGTTATGAATGCGGTCACCTGTCTCCCTTTGTCCCCCGGCAACTTTCTGACCAGTTGTTATATTTGGGGCGGTGGTTGCTAGCGTATTCATTCCACTTGTGGTTGGTACCGAGTTCACTATTACGGAGGGCCCACTAGGGACTCTAGTTGCCATACTGGGTGTATTTTTGCTCAATCTCCCAGTCGGTACATTAGTTGTGGGAGACTTGACTTGTGTGCCCAGATGTTCTAAAATATCTAAATTAGCTATGCCCAGTTTTTCTAGGTTCTCTACCTTTTTACTTAGGCATTCTAAGATTTCAGTTACTGGTGCAATATAGGATTTTATCATTTTCTCTAAATATTGCACCAGTCCCTCGGTACTGGTTGGGGATAGTTTTTCCTTTGAGTGTGTATTTCCACTATTTTGGTGTACCTCACACTCCCTCTCATGGTCTGTTGAAATTTGGGCTACTCTCTTTCTTTTGCGTCTGTATCTATTACCCTGCTTACTAACGACCAGCATTTTCCTCCTATGAGTAGATTTCCTTTTGTGCCGGACGGACCCGTGATCAATTGCACTACTTGACATACTAGTGTTGGTTGAGTCTGCAATAGGGATAACACCATTGATGTCACAGCCATCCAGCTCCCCTATGTCATTAGACACATCATTCAGTGTTATGGGTTGCGGTATGACACTTGTTGTCAAATTGGGCGTTAATGATAATCTACTCTCCCTGGCAGAGAACACAGTAGGTTCCAAAATTTGTGGTACAACAATCTGATTTTGGTCATTCCCTGGCAAACCTGCGAAAGATTGTAATAAGAGGGAGTCATGTGATAACGTTGTTTCATTTGTAATATTTGCAGGTGTATTGGCTACTTTTGGCGATTGGGTTATTAAACACATGCTAGATGGTAATGATAGTCTTCTTTCAGTATTTTCAATCGCATTAACAACAACCCCAATTGTTTGCTGCAGCATTCTGTCGATGGCGGTTAAGGTAGGTAGTGGAGTTGGCGCCAATGTTAGTTTTCTGGTAGCAGAACGTGTATACATAGGTGTCTTTTTAACTACAGCTCTACTTTTACCTTTACCCTCCATCAGAGCTGGTACAAACCGCTACTAATTATACTTTTTACACTCAGACGTGAGGGGGTATTACCTTTGTTGGAATACTAATGAAGCCAAAGGGGGGTGGCCCAGCCCAGTCTCTTTCGGTCTCTGAGGGCCCGCCCTTTGCCCGGGCTTAGCCCGGCGCATGCCGCGCACGTCCTCGCGGGACGAGGAAGTGGGCGTAGCTATATGCGCCTCCTGGCGCTGCAAGATGATGATGGGGGAGGCGTCCTGGCATGAAGGCTGCTGGGGGCTGTAGTGCGCTTGTTCCCCCGACCGGCGGAGCCAAGCCCGGCCAGTCGGAAGTGCAGGGAGATGGACTGCGGCGAAGCAAAGCCCGGCCGCCCCACAGCCACGAAGAACAGACAGCACGCCTCAGCGGGGCCTCAGCGGAGCAAGAGGTAGGCTCAGCCGGCGTGGTAACCCTCCCAGAAACTGCCACCCGGTCCTCGGCAATGGGCGTAGCTTTATGCGCCTCCTGGCGCTGCAAGATGATGATGGGGGAGGCGTCCTGGCGTGAAGGCTGCTGGGGGCTGTAGTGCGCTTGTTCCCCCGACCGGCGGAGCCAAGCCCGGCCAGTCGGAAGTGCAGGGAGATGGACTGCGGCGGAGCAAAGCCCGGCCGCCCCACAGCCACGAAGAACAGACAGCACGCCTCAGCGGAGCAAGAGGTAGGCTCAGCCGGCGTGGTAACCCTCCCAGAAACTGCCCACAAGTCAATACATAGGCGAAGCTCGCCATTGGCCTTTTTAGCCACCACAATTGGAGCCAACCACTCTGTGGCCTCAACAGGTTCTATCACACCCAAATCAATCAGTTTCTCAAGCTCCTTTTGCACACCAACCTGCTCATTCAAAGGAATCCTCCTTACCTTAGCCACCACGAGAACAGCATTGTTTCTCAGTTTGATACAGAGCGTGTACCCTTTTAAACATCCTAAATCTTTTCTGAAAACATCCGGAAACTGTTCAGCAAAGATAGAAGACACACCCTCAATCTCTTGTACTTGTACCTGGGGAGTAGCATTATGGTTGAGTTGAACACCAAGCATTCGTTGATGATGCAGCCCCAGAAGTGAGTCTCCACTCTTAGTCACATAGACTTTCCCTGTGATGATACGACCACACAGTTCAATGGTTGCCAGAAAATAACCTAACATTTTAATAGGAAAACCACCATATCCCTGTGGAGAAAGATCACTCTTCATAAGTTTAACCTTATTAATAACATTTTGTTTAAACATTTTCTCATCTATCATAGTGAGATGTGAGCATGAATCAAACTTAAAATTGATCAAGACTTCATCTATACCCACCAAGTGAGATGGATGTTCCCCAATCTTCTCACAAACCTGAAAAGTAACAACTTTTACTTGAGGCTGAAATTCTTTTTTCATTACAGGATTTCCCTTCTCATTTTTGTTTTTACAACACCTAGCAAAGTGACCTTTCCGTCCACAAGCATTACAAATTGTTCTTAAAGCAGGACAAAACGAAGCATTGGCCAAATGACCCATACGTCCACACCTAAAACACACAGGTCTACCAGCTTGTGTCGAATAATTAACAGAAGTAGATGTTCTATCAACACCTTTTTCTTGTATCATAGCATGGTCTTTTTTTATCTGAAAAACAATTTCTTCTACTTTTTATTCATCTTTTGAATCTGAAATTACATTCTTCTCTTTTTCTCCTTTTAAATCATCCACACAATTCATCATATGCTCAACCTGTTTCGCTATAGTGAGCACTTCTTCAAGGGGAGGTTCATCCTTAAGCCACAACTCCTTTCTAATATTATCATGTGCATACTTAAGGACAAACTGATCTCTTATCCATTCCTCCGCAGCCTGTCCAAATTTGCATGAGGAAGCCAACTTCCTTAAGGCTGAAACAAATTCCTCCACCGACTCATCTTTTTTCTGTTCACGCAATCCAAAATTATACCTTTCCATTATTGTGCTTAATCTAGGCAAATAATGTCTATCAAACTGTAATATACATATTTCGAACTCATTTAGATTCTTCTGTTCAGCTGAACTAAGTTCAGGCAAATGCTCCAATACCTCTTGCCCCTCCCCTCCTAGACAATGTAACAACAGTAAATGTTTCCTCTCAGCATTTAAATTATTACCACATACCCTGGCATAATTATTAAATATCTTCTTCCACTTTTGCCACTGAATATTCGGCTCAGCAGGGCTTGATAAAAAAAACGGTGGATGACACATTCTGCATACTAACCCCAATAAGATTTTATAAAAAAACAGAACTCAACTCAGCATACCCAAATTTTCCTAACAGCATACAAAACAATTAAAATTGTTTTAAAAAATAAATAAATGTCGTTTTGTGTTGCTCTTAAAGTACATTAAAACAAAAACCTCCATCTTGTCGCATTGAACATAGTAATGCAGGACATAAAATAAATGTCGTTTTGTGTTGTCCTTAAAGTACTTGAAAACAGAAACCTTCACCTTGTTGCATTGGACATGAGAATGTTACTTTGATATAGAAATGTAGAACATAGACATCCGAAGATCCAAGCGTTCTCTCTCTTTTTTAAATATAGAAATACCTGCTCCACTTTATGCCAGATCACTTTGTTTTGTAATCGAAGAAAAGAGAGAAAGAGATAGCGTGCGCAGCGTGATCACCATCTAACACCGACACCCACGCAAACTCTCTGAGGCTGACAGGCAGAGAATGTGAAATTCACAGCTCCTCACGTTGAATATTAGCACAGGTTCACACGCACTATGACATCAGTACGTGAAGACCACGAGGCAGACGTGGAGGCGGAATCACCAACTCCTCCAGTAACCAGTCTTACGTCATCATATTGAACTTGAACTCGGTAAGTGAAGATCCTCCGCTACAACTGAAACTGCGCTCGTTACATGCAGTTCCGGACAGCCTTTCACATCAGACGCCCATAAGCACACGCAGTAACTAGTTTCCCACAACACTATCAGTGAAAGATCAGCTCGCCAGAGAGTCACTTTTGTATTAAACGTCTTTTCTTATTTATTTTTTTATACTTGAATTCACTCCGTACATAAGAAACTCCGCTCATCCGACATCATAAGTCACTCCATCCACCACCCTCCGTTCTCCTCACCACCAAGTAAGATATATCGATTCTGCTGCTTCGCTTCTTTTCTTGTTAAACTGCCGCAGGAGGAGACACAAAGTTGTTTTCCTTGTTGTGTTGAGGCCAAGCTTCACCAGCCCGTCGCCAAATAAATGTGGTGTCTTCCACAGAGATAAGATTTGAAACAAGTACAGGAATTCAAGATGTGTAAGATGTGACCTCACCCAACAACAGCTAGGGACCAACTGCCAAAGCAGAACCCCTTGTAAAGAACCTTCAAGCACCATTCTCTGTAAGAGTGTCACAGTGAAGAAAGTTCTATAAGAAAAGCAATACATTACACAGTATGAAAAGATGGCTCAAGCCATCACACCTCTCAAGAGATCTTCTCACTCACTGCTTTATAGATTTTGCCACATAAACTGCTTGGGTGTTTCATGGCTTCTGGGCTGAACATCTCTTTCCCCAAAAGTCCCTAATTGGCTTAGTGGACGACGTGCCCTGTAAATTATTGTCGAGACTCCCAAAGGTGTCATCTAACACCTCATCAGGGTCAAAGACATATTCATCAAACCCTTAAACATCACTAATTTTTTTATTTTTTTTAAACATATTTTATTGGCTTTTACATGTTACACACAACCTTCGACATTTCGGTTAAGATACAGGATACAGTCATATATTCTTTACTATGCACATTTCTGTTTCATACAAGAGGCATACTGCAGTTGTCCTCAGATCATAGCTAGCGACATTTCAACATATCAGATCACGGGTGTTTTCGAAAAACAGACTTCATAGGGGGGAGGGACGTCTTCACATCATGTACATTCACTCTTTCCCCATTGTTCCAGATAATAGCTATATAGTGTCCACATCCCCCCCTTCGGTAAACACCCCCTGAGTCAGCGTATGCTTAGCACTTCAATGCATCCCCTTCATGGGCTACTCTCAAGGTCAGACATTTCTTGTGGCGGGTCGCACAGCAGGCCCCTGTATTCGTTCCATTTCCCCCATATCCTAGTCCATTTTTTGGGGCATCCTCGATGCACATATACCGCCTTTTCAGCCAACATCGCTATGTCCATATCTTTCCCCCATTGCGTACATGTGGGTGTCACACCCGAGCCCCAGTTCCTGGCAATGTTCCGTTTAGCAAGGGCTAAACCCAAAGTTGCCCATGTCTGCATTCCTCGATTCATGTCAGTGGGCGACCAAATATTTAATAAATAACATCTAGGTTCTCTTAATAGTTCAACTCCACTGGCTTCCGAGATTTGGGAAAGTATTCGGCCCCAGTATGATTGGATCCTGGGACAGTCCCACATAATGTGAAAGAATGTGCCCGGGAGACCGCAGCAGCGCAGGCAGATAGGTTCCGGGATGCGGCCCAGCCGGTGTAGGAGTGTGCGGGAATAGTATATTCTATGTAATATTTTCAGTTGCACTAGCTTGAGTCGTGATGGGATGGAGGCCTCCCTGGCAGATGCTAGAGCGTAGAACCATGTCCCCTAGTTCTATTTCCCATTTGCTCCGAAGGACAGCCGTGGGGTCGGGCATGTTATTGATAAGTTTGCGATATGTGAGGGAGATCGCCTTTTTGTCCAGGCATTCAGTAAGGAGCCTGTCCTCTAGGGGGGAGGATTCAGTCAGTTGTGTGCCTGCCGGGATTGTCGCTTGTAGTGCATGTTTTATTTGTGCATAGCGATAGCGTTCGGTGTCTGCCATTCCATATTTTTCTTGAAGGGCTGGGAATGAGATTATTTCACCTCCTTTCCATAAGTCCCCTATTTTGGATATACCAATTAGGTCCCATTGCCGAAAGCCCTTTGTGTTTGCCAGGGTACCCAGACGCCGCGTGTCGCAAAGTGGCGTGGCGAGCGTGAGCACTCCCTCACATCCCAAGGCTCTCTGCGCTACGTGCCAAATTTTGATCGTGTGGGCTGTTGGGCCTGTAAAGGTGTGGCGTCGTTTGTTCGTGTATAGTGCCCGCATGAGTTGGTCAGGCGGCAGCACAGTGCGGTCAAGTCGGAAGGCTGGGTCCGGTTGCGGGGCGTGTAACCATTGGTTAACCACTATTAATTGTGCTGCCCAGTAATACAATTTAACACTAGGTAAGGCAATCCCGCCGTCATACCAGGACCTGATTAATTTAGAGTGTACTATACGGGCCGGCTTCCCATCCCATAGGAGTGCCGAGATTTCATAAAGAAGCGATTTGGTCCAATTAATGGTGTAGCCTGACACCTCACCGTAGGCCCTGAGTAGGTCCATCAAGGCCGCCAGGGACTGGGTGGGGGACATCAAATAGATCAATACATCGTCCGCGTAGAGGGAGATGCGATCTTCCCATCCGGTCCCCCATGTGATTCCTCTAATTACGGGGTCTACTCTCACCTGCACCGCCAGGGGCTCTAGAATAAGCGTGAAGAGAAGCGGGGATAGAGGGCAGCCCTGCCTCGTTCCCCGTCCCAGTGTGAATGTGCGGGAAGTGTGGCCATTGGCTAACACCTGTGCCGTCGGCACGGTGTAGAGAAGTTTGACCCAACTGCAAAATTTAGGGCCAAAGCCCATTTTTCTGAGGACCGCGAATAGGAATGGCCACTCTACCAGGTCGAAGGCCATTGTGGCGTCAAGAGAGAGGATGGCCGCGACTTCCCGCAGCATGGGAACACGATGTAGGATTCCATTAATGCGCCGGAGATTAAGTGAGGTATTCCTACCAGGCATAAAGCCCGATTGGTCCGGGTGTATTAGGTCTGTGAGGTGGGGCTGCAGTCTCAGCGCCAGAATTTTTGCCAGAACTTTAGCATCTACATTCATAAGGGAGATCGGCCTATAAGAGGATGCCCGGTCAGGTGGTTTACCTGGTTTGTGTACCACGACTACTGTGGCCAGTCGTTGGTCAGCTGCAAGCTCACCTCTCGACAGGCAGTCATTATACATCGGGCGCATGTAGGGAATTAATTGTCGTGCTAGTGTTTTGTAGAGTTCAACTGGTAGGCCGTTAGGCCCCATCGCTTTCCCAGTGTGTAGCGCAGCCAGTGCTTTCCCCAATTCTTCCCCTGTAAAGTCTTTCTCAAGTGTCTGTGCATCCTCTTGCGGTAGTGTGGGCAGGGGTATGTCCTGTAGGTATCGTAAGCAGTCTTCCTCCGTCGCCCCACCCCGTGCAGTGTATACGGTCTCATAATACGTGGCCAGTTATTCTACAATTTCCGGGGGAGCGGTCGTGTGTGTGCCATCCGAGCGTTCTAATGTGGCAATCCACCTATTGACTCTTTCCTTTCGTTCAATCCACGCAAGCATCCTCCCAGTCTTGTCACCTAACTCATAGATCCTATGCAGTGTGTCAGTCAGTTTTGTCTTGGTTATATCTTCTACGTATGCCTTGTATTCCTGTGACGCCAATGTTAATGTGTGCGCTGTGTCTTCTGAGTTAACTGAGGCATAGGCCAGTTCTGCGGCCTGGACTGCTGTTTCTAGAGCTTCCACAATCGCCCGCTGGTCTTTTTTGTCCCTGGTAATGGTGGAGATAGCCTGCCCTCTGAGTACTACCTTGAATGCCTCCCATAGAACTGAGGGCGAATCTACAGAGTCTGGGTTTTCCTCAAAGTAGTGCGTTGTGGAGGTTTTAAGTGCTCTCAAAATAGTTTTATTTTTAAGCTAATCGGGGTAAATCGGGAATATCCTTTGTCGTCTAGTGGGGTGAAGCGTGTAGGTGAGGTGCATTGGGGAGTGGTCTGATATCCCTCTGGGGAGGAGCTCCAGGGCCGTGATCTTTTCTGGGGGGATTGCCAGGGTTAGCATATAGTCTATTCTAGAGAGACTGTTGTGGGCCCCTGAGTGAAACGTGTAGTGACGGTCATGGGGATGTTTAAGTCTCAAACAGAAAGGTGGTGTGGCACGCCTGGGGTTATACGTATGTTCAACAATAGGTAAAGCAAAAACGATATTGGATACGTTTTATGGGCGCCTCAGGAATGCATCTCTTCCGGCTGTTAGAGACGAACTTGAAAGACTATAACATGGAGGCGTGGGAGGTCCCATGCGGAATCCTGAGGAGCTCCTGAAAGGTCTCAACCTTAAGGGTTTCAAAAAATATTCAGATGTGTGTCCAAAGTTTACTATTCAAATTTTAATCCAGGTAGTCATATATTAAAAGTCATATAGACAAAACATGGATACTTCAGTGAATACAACACGTAGATTTCAATATGCAAATAATCCCTATGCATTTCGGGACCACCGTCCCTTCGTCAGGGGATCTGTGAAGGAAATAGACAACGTTTTAGGGTGGGGCCCTGACCTCAAAAGTATAAACAAGGAAAATCGCCGAGTGTAGAGCGTCTAGTGCATGATGAACAACGAGTGGGATTAGAAGATAACACCGCGTTGTGACACTGTGGGTAATTCAACGAGAAGTGCATAAAAACAAGGTGATGGACAAATAGTAATAAACACCTGGTGAAAAAATGGACGACAAGAGAAATCGCCGGGTGCTTTTAATGCACGGCGCAATGTGCTAGGTTCATGCAGAATTATCAACGAAATAATTATTGTGGAACAAATGTGCAGCCCAAGAGCATTCGGGAGACCACTATAGATCGAACAGCGTTACCGGTTGAATATAACTTACCAAAAACCGCATATGACAAGGAAACTATAACGTAGCCGCAAACTGGAAAAGTGATGGAGTTCGCCGCCTTGCAAAGGAGTGTATGATATAAAGGACGGACTCGGTTACGAGTGACGTCCGGGAAAAACATGGAAAAAAGACTCGTCGGTGAACGATAGAGGTGAGGTGAAGAGAGTGCTCAGCCACCCAAGTGGTTCAAGGTTCGAATCTGGTGTGAGAAACGTATTAATGAATTGAAGAAATTAATAAAACGTGAAGGGTGAAGAAAATACAAAGTTAAAAAATGCGGTAGCTGATTGAGCCTGTGGAAGAAAATAAACCGTACACAGACCAACAAAAAAATGTGGATAATATCAGTACACTCGGAATGCATCAGATGTATATGCACGATAAACAAATGTGGAATAGCAGATGAAAAAAGCTAAGGGAAAGATGAAGGTATCTAAACATAAGTAATCAGGAATCAAAAATCAATACAGAACAGATTATGAAAGACAGAAATTAAATGTCAGAATGGGTGAAAAAAGAAGAAGAAGTACTAAGTGGGGTCAAAACCTGGACAAATACATTCTACAAAATGATACAAAATGTCTCGAACCGGAAAAATGATACATCTTAAAACCAACGCCACATGCGATTCCATGAACCTGGTGTACCTACTGAAATGCCCTTGTGGCTTGCCCTACGTGGGAAAAACTGAGAGAAAACTGAAGATCCGTTTAACGGAACACAAAAGTACCATCAGAACAAAGAACTTGAAGTCTCCTTTAGCGGCACATTTTGTATCAGCCTCACACAACATCAGCCAGCTAAGGTTCCTTGCACTAGAGGTTGTTCCCATGAGACCGGGAGTCGACAACCACAAGAGGTTGTTGCAACGTGAACTAATTTGTATTAAACTGTTGGATTCCTGCCAACCCACGGGACTTAATGACCGTATTGAATACAGTTGTTTTCTATGAATGTTTGCTCTTCTCTGTTTTCCTCTCTGTCCCGCATACTGTATAGTACTCCCTATCCCTCCTACGCTGAACCTCTTGTGTCTCCTAGAATGTATTTGTCCAGGTTTTGACCCCACTTAGTACTTCTTCTTCTTTTTTCACCCATTCTGACATTTAATTTCTGTCTTTCATAATCTGTTCTGTATTGATTTTTGATTCCTGATTACTTATGTTTAGATACCTTCATCTTTCCCTTAGCTTTTTTCATCTGCTATTCCACATTTGTTTATCGTGCATATACATCTGATGCATTCCGAGTGTACTGATATTATCCACATTTTTTTGTTGGTCTGTGTACGGTTTATTTTCTTCCACAGGCTCAATCAGCTACCGCATTTTTTAACTTTGTATTTTCTTCACCCTTCACGTTTTATTAATTTCTTCAATTCATTAATACGTTTCTCACACCAGATTCAAACCTTGAACCACTTGGGTGGCTGAGCACTCTCTTCACCTCACCTCTATCGTTCACCGACGAGTCTTTTTTCCATGTTTTTCCCGGACGTCACTCGTAACCGAGTCCGTCCTTTATGTCATACACTCCTTTGCAAGGCGGCGAACTCCATCACTTTTCCAGTTTGCGGCTACGTTATAGTTTCCTTGTCATATGCGGTTTTTGGTAAGTTATATTCAACCGGTAACGCTGTTCGATCTATAGTGGTCTCCCGAATGCTCTTGGGCTGCACATTTGTTCCACAATAATTATTTCGTTGATAATTCTGCATGAACCTAGCACATTGCGCCGTGCATTAAAAGCACCCGGCGATTTCTCTTGTCGTCCATTTTTTCACCAGGTGTTTATTACTATTTGTCCATCACCTTGTTTTTGTGCACTTCTCGTTGAATTACCCACAGTGTCACAACGCGGTGTTATCTTCTAATCCCACTCGTTGTTCATCATGCACTAGACGCTCTACACTCGGCGATTTTCCTTGTTTATACTTTTGAGGTCAGGGCCCCACCCTAAAACGTTGTCTATTTCCTTCACAGATCCCCTGACGAAGGGACGGTGGTCCCGAAATGCATAGGGATTAATTGCATATTGAAATCTACGTGTTGTATTCACTGAAGTATCCACGTTTTGTCTATATGACTTTTAATATATGACTACCTGGATTAAAACTTGAATAGTAAACTTTGGACACACATCTGAATATTTTTTGAAACCCTTAAGGCTGAGACCTTTCAGGAGCTCCTCAGGATTCCGCGTGGGACCTCCCACGCCTCCATGTTATGATGTTTAAGTCTCCACATATCCACCAACCCCATGGCCTCTAGGAAATCGTTAAACAGTTGGTTAGATCTAGTGGATCCACGAGGGGGTTGCCGATCAATTGCTGCATTTGATACTGCATTGAAGTCTCCTCCAATGATCAATTCGCCCTCTGGGAAGTCAAGCAGGAATTTACCCAGGTCTTGGAACGCCCCTTGGTGTAGCGTGGGGGGAATGTATACTGAGAGTATATTATATGACCTTCCCTCCCATTGACAATGTATCGCCGCAAACCGCCCTTGGTCATCCGCCCATGTGCGTTGAATGAGGAGAGGGGCGCTCTTTTGGGCCAGAATTCCAACCCCACGGGAACCCGCCGAGAATTCTGCGTGTGCGACCATCTTGAAACCCCAGCGATTAAGGGCCTTAGAGGTAGTCCCTACCAAATGTGTCTCCTGTAACAGAGCTAATGTGGGAGCCTTTCTCTTAAGATATTGGAGGACCAGGCCTCTTTTAATTTTATGGCCCAGGCCATTGACATTCCACAATAACACTGTGAGCGTGGGGGCAACTAGTGACTGCGATTGGGGGCCCGGTGTAGAGATCTCAGTATCAGCCATGATCATCGGTAAGCGAGTGCCTCAGTACCATCGGATTCAGGATGCGGACCGAGGTCCGAGGTGTGCTGGAGTGTAGAACGTACTCCCGTGTGTCTAGCAGTGTGCCAGTGAGGTGGGTGTCATGTTGAAGGGATCTTGACCGGAAGCACCCGGTTGGTCGCTCCAGCCAGTCCATCGAACCTAAGTGCATGCAGAAGTAACGGTGTCTGTGTTGCGTGTGTCTGCAAGTAGCCAACCCTTTTGGAAAGAAACTATCGAAACAAAAACCTAACAAGGTTAAAATGTAAAGAACCCCTACCCCCCTCCCTGCCTCCCTGCCCGGCGGACAATGAACCTTCAACCTCCCCAACTGAGCAGAGTGCTTACTGTCCCAACACATGAAATTTGTTCTTGGGGGTGAGACTTCCGTGTCCGTTGACGGTCCCCCTCTCTGTAGATACTTGTGCAGTGCTAGTCATAGCCGGTTAGTACTACCTGCATGGATCTTGTCCTGTCGAATCATAGTCTCACCATACTTGGCCCTCCGTAAGTGGACACCGCCTCACCCGCCCCCCGCATGTCCAGCAACCTCCAACATGTTGCCAAGGGGATGGATGTCAGGTCGGAATCAAGGGTCGAAAGGTTGTGGTGACCATGACGGAGTATGTAATGCGACGATCCATGTTCATTCTGCGTCGTTAGGTTGAGGGCTCCTCTCCCCGGGGCTGCGTTGCGGATTCCGGTTCTTTGGATTTCTCGCCGGTCTCCATCCCTCCAACCATTCCTGAGTCGCCTGTGGCGTGTCGAAGAACCACGATTTGCCTTCGGATTCCACACGCAGCTTCGCTGGGAAAATCATAGAGTATTTTAGTTCTCGAGCGCGCAATTCTTTCTTTACCTCCGTGAAGCTCCGGCGTTGTTGAGCCACTGCCGCTGTGTAGTCCGGGTAGAAGTGGATCTCAGAGTTGTCAATGAGGATAGGAGGTCGAGTGCGTGCTGCCTGTAAAATGGCATCCCGGTCCCTGAAGTTAAAAATTCTTGCCAGGATAGGCCGAGGTGGAGCCCCGGGCTTTGGCTGACCTCCTGCGACTCGATGGGCACGTTCCGCCGAGAAGTACTTCGAGAGTCCTTTGGGTTGGAGCTGCTTGGTTACAAGGTCCTCAACGTAGAGGTCCAGGGCCGGGCCGCGTTCTGATTCTGGAACGCCAATCAGGCGCACATTATTGCGCCTCGAGCGGCCCTCCTGGTCGTCCAGTTTCGCTTTGAGCACGAGATTATCGTCTTCCAGCCGTTGGACTTTGCGTTTTAAAGCCGACGTGTCTACCACAAGGTCTGTAGTAGTCTTCTCGACCGTCACCAGGCGGTCAGACATTTTTGCGAAGTCAGCGCGAATGAGGGCGATGTCCGTTGAGATGGTGCCCATTGATGATTGCATTGTCTTTAGGGTCGCCATGACGTCGTGGAGAGTTATCTTGTCGGTGTTGTTCACTTCTGCCCCAGAGTGGGGTGGTGTCTGCGCGGAGTCTCCCCTCGCAGCGTCCGGCGGGTCCTTATTATAAGCGAATTTGTCCAGTTTCAAGGTCTGCTGACCCCGCCGATGTCGTTTGTGGTGCGCAAGTAGTTGCCTGGGGTGTACAGCGAAGTGAAGTGTGCCCTTACGTGGTTCTGGCGGGCCGTCGCGCCGTCCGCCGTGCCGTGGGGTCTCTTCACCGCCTCTGCTTGCTCTTAGTGTCAGTCCTCCAACTAGGCCGGCGTGGCCGCGACCATGAATACCCGGGGCAGGCGAGGGCTCTTCGCGGCCAGCGGGGGCCCGGGGAGTGATCCGCTGGCGTGGGCTAGCTGTCTTCGTCGATTTTTTTGGGGGGATTTTTTTTTCACCCTCGGGGTGCGAGCTGCGTGAGCAATGGCAGGCGGGAGTGGGCCGCTGTATCCCCAGCGAGCCGCCGGAGCAGGAGCGTACCGCAGCAGGGCAGAGGGCTTCTCGCGCTACGTAGTGCTGTGGCAACGGCCCCAGCCCGCAGCCCAGTCGAGTCACTCGGGACGTTGGCAGATCCCGCAGGTGGGCCAGGAGCGCGTCTGGACCTAGAGCTCCGGTCGGGGTGTACGCAGGGTGCGGCAGGCGTTGTCGTGCGCGGGGTACCTCGGGCTGGCTGTCACGCAAGTCCCCGGCTCCTGGCGCCGGAACAGGCCGCAATCCGCAACACGGCGCAGCGGGCCCGGGGAGCCTCAGATTTTGACGCGGATTGAAGCTGCCGTCACTGGAGGTCAAGGAGCACACAATCTCGTAGTGCAGCAGCTGCAAAAGGTACGGATGAGTGGTCGGATGTTTAGAGGAGGGCTCGTCGGTCACGGAGCTCACTTAGAGTGCGGCCATCTTGGTTGGTGGTTAGCCACGCCCCCCCCTTAAACATCACTATTGACATTGAACATATCATCCAGGCTAAGTGAGTCCTGGTTGTCTCTTGTGCCGCTGAGGACACCACTCTCTCCTGTGCCATGGCGGACATCATTGCCTCTTGTAGTGGTAAGGCTACCCCAGACTTTTGTAGCATTAATGCTACCACTCATGGAGGACAGAGATTCGTCCCTCTTTGTACTTGACCAGGTGTTCCTGGGTTTGTTCGGATGTCTTGTTTTCCCTAGGGACTTTCTGCCCTTCGGCAAAGACAGAGAAGTACCCCTCCTCTGAAGGAGCTCTCCTCTTCCTCTGAGACATAGTGGCCTCAAACACTTCTTTGATAGAGTTCTTTAAACCCTCTGTAAAGTATTTCCTAAACATTTCCTCACTTACCTCCAACTGAGGCAAATCCTTCTCCTCAGTCATACTGCCTAAATAATAGTAATGTGACTAAGCTTAATAACTAAAATTGTTAAAATTGTTAATATTGCTTCAATAACAAAATATTTAGATCTAAAAACTAATAACTACAATTCAAAAATATCAAACTAATCTAGAATTCTAAAACCAATAGTAAACCGTTTTTTTATAGGACACTCACTAGGCAAAGTAGCATCTGAAACACCAAGGAAAAACAGCTGATCACATTGTGAAGCAGAGCCAAAGCAGTTAAAGTAACCGGCGTTCGCCTTTGAACAAGATGTAGTAAGGATACTAGCTGGGAAATGCTGCCCCAAACCAAAATGGCAGCTGAATTTCAGTCTCCTCTTGCCTTTAATGGCTCTTTCCAAAATGCACCGTGAGTACAAGAGATGGCTCATCTCCCTGAAGAGGAACAGACTCATTCACTTCAACGCCACGGCTTTGAGAACACCAAATAGCTGGCAGCACGGCGACATCACATCACCTGCCTCACAAGTTGCTTCTTGGCCAGCAACAACAGCACCCCCACCAGTCAGCTGGTTGGGCTCAGGACATGCTTCGAGGGTCCCAGTAAAACTGTCAGCTGGTGCAGTCAATTTCCGCCCCCACAAAATCTCCTATGGTGTGGCAGACCTCCCCTCAATACTGCCGTACAGATGGACATTCCCACCCCAGGTGAAGAAACCCACAGGGACAGCAGGGTACCATGCAGTCTTCTCTAGGTATAGTTTCTGTGAAGTGAAATAATTTGTGTTTATAGCTAATTGAGACAAGTTTAAATTGGGTGCAGCAGTATTTCCAAGATTCTAAACATTTGTCTCGGGCTAGATCCATTTTCTATTTCTCCAACACTATAACGTCTATGTATGTACATGTCTCTGTATACATTATATATAGTGCAGAGATCTATCAATGCCTGTCTGGCCTCTGATGGTGCTGGATGAGTGGTGGGAACTCATTAGGAAAGCCGGACCAGGCGGAGGATGCTGCATGTTACAGGTGCATGTAGTTAAATATGTCGAGAGGGGTGATAGCTCTATCTGCCCAGAAATGGTCTAGAGTACCGAACACGCCATTTAAAAAGAGCTGTCCCAGTCTCAGCAGAGCATCCCTCTGGAGTCTGTTCTTCATCCCACCCCCCATCCAGAGTAAACGGAAGGCAGGGTTGTCTAGTACAGGCAAGAAGGGGAGTAATGGTACTCAAGAACTTCTCTTTCATTCATGTGCAGGATTCATGGATCAGGTTGTCCAGTGCACTGTTTCTATATCCTGAGTCGGTCTCAGGCATCTGGTGGCCAACAGAGGTCTGAAGATCCTCTGGGAGCACATGAGCGCACTCTATCGAAACGTATGAGACATCTTTTGTCTGTCTGTACCAGCAGGCAATGTAGTGTGACTGAGTAGCATGACAGTATCTTTCCAAGTCTGGTACCATGAACTCCCTGGTCATATGGCAGGTTGAGTGTTTACCAGGGGTGTCTTTGATTCCGTCTCCCTATATCAGTAGCACTGACTTGAGTTTAGTGAAAAAGCTTTGATTGAGTGGTATGAGTATATTTCAAACGAGATATATAAACTTTGGAAGAACCAACATTATAATCAGTGCAATTTGTCCTGTCATGGACAGAGGAAGCGTTATCCATCTCTCTATTTATTCAGTTGGTTTGGCAAGTGCCGGGCCTGAATTCTCCAATATTATCTGGTGTTTATCCCAGTAAAGTAGAAACAGAAGGTAGCGGACCAAGCCATTACATCATCATACGTGGTAGTCTATTGTTGGCCTGCTGGTGGAAGGAGCATTGATTTGGGTCAATCAATGTGCAGGCATGATAAATCTCCAAATATCCTATCTCATCTATTATCGATGCAAGGTTCACACATGGGCTAGAATGAAGAGAAGTGTATCAGTGTACATTGATAATAATACACGGTCATTTGGAAATGTAATCCCAGTATGTGTGTGCACAGCCTGTAGTCTGGTGGCGAGGTAAGGGCAAAAGAAAAGTGGCAAAAGAGGTCCCCGTGCCTCAGCAGATTGAAAAGGAGGCTGATAAACAGCCATTCATACTGACCTTGGCTAGGGGATTGATATATAGCAATTTAATTAAATTTAGGATTTTGTGAGGTATGCTTAGGACAGGGAACAGGAAGGGTCACTCAAGGAAATCTTATTCCTTTTCGGTGTCAAGGAGAATCACTGTTGCAGTCACTTCTCGATGGATCTGCAACATGACTGCAAAGAAGATACATAGGTTATGTGTGGCTCTGCCTGATATAAATACTGATTGTTCCCATAGAAACAGTCTGGACATCAAAGGAGCCAGCATGTTTGTGACGATCCGTGCAAGTATGTTGTTCCATGTGTGTTTCTCTTATCAGTCTCCCGTGGCCCAAGTACTCACTCTCATCCGCAGCTTGTCGCATTGATGGGTGGAACTTCTCTAATTTGCTTGCTGCACAGCGATTATTGTTCAGTTTTCATTGTCTTTTTGCCAGAACATATTTTAAAGCGTGCTTTCCAACAAAGATTTTGGATGGCTGCACACAATTAAAGTGTGGTTTCTTAAAGCATTTTGTTGGCTTTCTCTGACGACTGCCCGTTTTTAAAGCATATGTTGTTGCCTTTGTCCTACAACAATTGCAAGCATTTAAAGCATGCTTTCACACAGTTGTTTATTTGCTTTCTCAGAAGTCTTTATTTTTTTTTTTTAATAATTCATTGTTTTCGCTGATTCCTCGGATTTAGGCAAGGTAATTTTCCCCTGAGGACCGTTGTGTTCGCTATGTTCACTATTCCTAGCCTCCAATGTCTTAGTTTTTGGGCCTTTAGATGGGAGGGGGGCTGGAGATGATACCGAGACCAGTGTAGATGGCAAGGTAGGCTCAGAATTTGGCTCACACACAACTTTAGCTCCAGGTGACGAAAGTGGCTGGGGCGTCAATTTTGTTGAGGAAAGAGACATAACCTGGTAAAAGGTTTTCAATGACGGGGTAATTTTTAATTTAGTACCAGCAGATTTCTTATCTCGAAGTTTCGCCTTACCCTTTTGGGATTTGGGTTTCACAGGAGTTACTGATGCACCGATGCTCCCCTCCTGTTTACTCTGCTTAGCCGAGATTTTAACTTCCGCCATGGGTGGGGAGACTCGCTGTGGCAGAATTGAGTGAGTAATCAATTTATTCGACACCAAGTGGGCCGCCCTAGTCCGCAACGAATATCTTGACAGTTTAGGAGGAGAAATTCCCTCTTGAGATGCGACCCCCCTCTCCATACATTCAGAAAAAACTTCTCCCAAAGTGGCCCCCTCTGCTGATATCAGTGCGCCTTTTTTAATGCTAGGGTGTTGTAACTTGCTCCCTGTTTTATTTGGTGCAACTGCCTCAACACCCGGGAGTAAAACCCCCGCAGGCAGGGTATGTATCAAAAAGTCGTTAACCATACAAACCCCAACCGGGAGCCCTGCCAAAGCCCAGTCCCCCCTACCTGCTCCGGGGGAAAATGAGGAGTTTCCAGACTAAATGATCCTCCTCCCGAAAAGCACAGCAGCAGGGGGAATAGCTCACTCCGCTTCCAGCCTGACCTCTGCACAGCTGTTCTGCCCTCGGCGACGCTGTCTTCTATGCTGCAAACAACTAGACCATCAACCTCTGCCTGCCTTTCCTGCAGCGGGAGCTCTCCACGCACACCGGAACTAGAAGCTCGGAGAGGAGATCTCCGTAATGGCACCACGGCCGGAGAAGAAGAAAAGAAAAAAAGGTACCTAAAAAACCTCAGAACTTGTTAAAAAAAAACAGCTTGGAACTGGAAGTACATCCGGCGATCACTCTCATTAATAGATACTCAGTGTTGGGTCAGCAGAAGGAGTTAGACCCGGGGTTAGATCAGTTGCAGGATTTGGAACAGGTTCAGTCTCGAGGGGAGGGACATGGCAAGGGCAAGGGCAAGCAAGAATTGCCGGAGAGAGTTGTGCCAGAGAAGGACAAGAAGCTGGTTAAAGTGCAGATGTAAGATCCAATTAGCTCTGTCAGTCTGTGCAGTAAAAGCTCAACCCTTCCGCCCCTGAAAACCAAGTGCACCTCAGCACCAAATTCACACTCCTTGGCAGACATCCTCCTGGCTCTGAAGGATGAGATGGCAAGTAGATTTACCCTGTCTGAGGCGAATCAAGCAGAGTTGGCGAACAGGTTCTCAGTATCAGAGGCAAATCAAGCGGCTATTCGGTCTTCATGCAAGATTCTTGCTCAGAAGCTAGAAGAAGGACCGACGCAATTGAAGAGGAAATCCCAAAATGAAGAGCGCGATTGAGTCTACTACATCCCAGTTGTAAAAGTTATCTATCCAGAATAAAGAGCTTAAAGATGATCTGGAGAGGTTGGAGAATCATTCAAGGAGAAATAACTTGAAATCTCTAAATATCCCGGAAGCATTGGAGGGAGAGGACATAAAGGGGTTTCTGATTTCATTACTGAATCGCACAGTTCTCAAGGATCACCCCAGTATTGATTTAAGTTACGAAATCCAAAGGGTCCGCAGAAACCCCGGAAAATTCTGGTAATTTTTTTATCTTATTGAGTTAAAGAACAGATCCTCTCCGCAGCCCTAAAGGAAGGGGCTATTGCTTCTCCTTTCTCAGAGCTATCTCCCTTTTCCTTTTTCATTAGATCCGACATCTCCCATATAACAGCAGAAAGACAGTGGGAACTAGGTAAAAGATTAGCAGAGCTAAATGGTCTGGGGGCAAAGGCCCAACTGAGGTTTCCCGCTATACTGCGAGTTATGTGGAACAATCATATGCACATGATTCACTCCTCGCAAGAAGTAGACACTCTTATCACAAAAATACAGCATGAAAAACAGGGAGGGTTGTGAAGGAGGAATGTAGAGTATATAGTTATTGTTTTATGTAAACACTTATAGCCTGGAGGGGGGAAGGGTCAGAATAGGTGATTTCCTTTTGGAAGGGAGAGTTCCTCAGGGTGTGGGGAGATCCAGGGGTCACGACGGGTTAGGGAGGGAAGAGGGGAGGGGGTTGGGGGAATGGGGGGGCACAGTGTGGGGGAAAAAAAGCTAAAAAATACTCTTCATCTCACTGGCTGATTAGAAAAGATTTCTCGTTTCACTGGCTAATTAGGGAAATTCATTGAACCCCGGTGGGGGTGCTCAAGCCGTGGAAAGGTAAAATGAAAGGGGGTCGAAATATTCAATTTATGTCCTGGAATTTAAATGGCCTGAGATGTCCAAGGAGACAAAGATTGATCTTTAAATATCTGGAGTTGTCACCAGCTCAGGTTTGTTTATTGCAGGAACCCCATTTAAATCAAACAGAGTCTAAGAGTATTTTCTCTAAACTCCCCTGGATACAATGTTTTTGTTACTCTCAACAATCAATAAACAGCCGTGGGTCGAAATTTTGGTAAAGAAAGGAATCACCTGTAGGATTAAATTGGTTCAGAAAGATCAATCAGTAGATGGATCACCGCTCAGTTTGATTTCGAGGGGGAAAAGATGACCTGTTCCTCCTTTTATGGTCCTAATACGGATGACCCTTCTTTTCTGGCTAAACTCCAAGATAATCTGATTACGGCATCTCCCCTTTTGATAATAGTAGGTGACTTCAATGTTCGGCTTGATCCGGTAAAGGATAGGTTCAACCTGAGCAACGCTATCGGGTCCCCGCGGTCCCGAAGGGTCATGAAAAATGTACTATTGAATATAAACTTGGTAGATCTATGGAGAGCCAAGATGGGGAGCGTGCAATGTTTTACTTTTTACAGTGAAAAATACCATAATTCCGCAAGAATTGACTATGTTCTGATTAATACAGAGATCTTAGATAATATTCTTAGTATATCTATATTGCCGAGCCACCTCTCAGACCATGCCTCCCTGCTTTTTCTATATTCCACTAATAATATCTGTCCACAATCAAGGTGGACTTTGATTAGAGCTTTTCTATCAGACTCATAATTTATTCAGGCAATCAAAGAGTCTTCTCTCAAATTTTTCTCTATCAATTTAGGCTCCACCTCAATAGAATATGTCTGGGACGCCTACAAAGCCAACTTTAGGGGGTCGTTACGTAGCCTATTAAGCTCTAAGACCAGGAATTAAGGCTTTGAAATTACAGACTCTGGAGACTAAAATATCTGCTCTTGAAGAGGAAAGGAGCCATATTAATCAGGAGAATATAGAAAAACTGAAAGAGATAGAGCAGAAACTCAAAGAAGTCAGGTAGGATTTTAGGATCTTCCTAGATTTGAAATGCAAAGCCCAGTGACAAGCGCGCAACATGGAAAATTTCAAATATGGGGAAAGAGCAGGGGCCTTACTGGCCTGGAAAGCAAGGATAGATCGGGCAAAAAATGACATTAACAAACTTATTATTGATAGTGCCGGTACTAAATCCAGTAAGCCTTCAGACATGCAGGAATGCATCTGGTCCATTTTCCCGAACCTGCATAGGGAGAACATAACACCTTCTCCGGATTCGATTGGCTCATGGTTAAGGGATAAGCCACTGTCTGTTCTTACAGAATCCGCCAGAGATATGTTAGATGCACCCATTTCCACTGAGGAGATCAGGGACCTACTAGAGAGGGCAAAAAACAAAAAGGCAGCAGGCCTCGACTCTCTTCCTAATGAATTATACAAATTGTTATCTAATGAGCTCATACCTATTCTTCACACCTTATTCAATTCAGTTTATAGCTCCAGTGGGATGGTCCCCAGATCCTGAATGGAGGCCACAATTGTTTTAATATTGAAGCCAGGAAAGGACCCCCTGAAGGCTGAATCCTACTGTCCAATCTCCCTGCTGAATGTTATATGTGTTATAAGAGACTTATAACGCGCACAACTACTCTGGAGTATCCTGGCGCGATTATAAGATCTTTATGGGCATTCTGGCAGGGAGGGTGGCAAAACTGGCATCAAGCCTAATCAATACTGATCAGAAAGGCTTTATGGTAGGGAGATCCATCCAGGAACAAACCCAATTATTGATTGGGAACATCGATCTGGCAGAGATTAGGGGGGGATCCTTTGGCAGTAGTGGCCTTAGATGGCGCTAATGCCTTTGATCGTGTGTGCTGGAGATACCTTTGGGGGGTGTTAGAGGCTGAGGGCCCAATCTTTGTGCAGACCTTAAAGAACTGTTACTCTGGGGCTTCGGCGAAGATTCTGCTGAATGGCTCCCTGACCCCAAGCTTTGAAATCCAGAGAGGGATAAGGCAGGGGCGCCCCCTGTCTCCTCTTTTATTCAATATTGATATTGAGCCCCTTGCGCAGATAATTAGGTTGGATACCATCATCAGACCATTTGAATCGCAAAATTATCAATGCAAAATTGCACTCTACGCAGAAGATGTAATAATTGACACCAGTGACCCAGATATCGCCATTCCACGGCTTGAAACTACACTAATGGAGTTTGGCTCGATGTCAGGATATCTTGCTAATGCGGCTAAAACCAAAATCATGTGCTGGAACACAGTGTATAGTGGAGGCCCTTCAAGTAAAGATTTCAGGTACCTAGGGGTAAAAATTGTTAAGGACCTGAATGAAATCCCCCTCATAAACTTGGGAAAATTTTAAAAGGATATAGACTACCTCTTTGCTAGGTGGTAAAGCCTCCCTCTGATGATCTATGGGAGGGTTAACCTAGTAAAGATGTCAGTCTTACCCAAATTGACATATCTCTTCAATGTGGTGCCCCTTACTTTTCCCCAGGAAAACATCAGTAAGATCCAGGGTAAAATTGATAGCTTTATACGGGGTCAGAAAAGCGCAAGGCTATCATGGAAAAAACTAAGAAGAAAACTCTTAAAAGGGGGTCTGGTCCTCCCAGACATTAACTGGTATTTACTGGCTTTTCAATTTAAGGGCATCAGGATGCTATTGTCCACACCAGTGGAATCTATGTGGGGTAGGCTTCTGGTCGAAATGGCTTTGGTAGACGGAGGCGGCGGGCAAGGTGGGTTCCTATATAAATTCGGGGCACCCAGATTCTTTAAGCGTGTACATCTCAAGGTTTTGAAAGCTGCCCTGATGACTTGGTACAAACTGAGACGCATTTGGGGTATAGGTTATTTTTCTGATCTCGCACCCATCTGGGACTCCCCGGGGACCCCTCCCTGCCTGAGAGACAGCTTGGTGATCCCGATAAGAAGAGCTGGTTTGGGGAGATGGTCGGATCTGGTGGATTTAGATGGGGTTCTTCCTTGGGAGCTGTTGCTAGCTAAGATTGGTCCCTCTTTCTCAAGGTTTAAGTACCTGCAGTTAAGATCATGGTACGGGCTGAAGCAAGAGAAACTAAAGGGAACTGGGATCTTGAGCAGTTATTACAAGACCCGCAACCAAGGAAGAAAGAAATATCCCTTTCGTTTTTAAGATTACTTGAAGCAGAGGACAGTGAGGTTCCTCCCCAATCAACGGTATGGAATCTTTCCCCACTCTCCCACGCCATAGGAGATTGATTTGAAGCCTCCCTCAAGCTACTTTACAGATATATAAAACCTGCTAGGCTAAAAAAGAATAATTTTTTTGTGCTAAACAGGCTTTATTACACCCAGGCCAAAATTGCCAAATTCGCACCGGTTCCTGTCCCACAGTGTCCTAGGTGTAAATGTGTCAAAGCTGACGACATCCACATGTTTTTTGAATGCATGGAACTAAGCCTATTTTGGAAGAATGTGGGGGACTCCTTGACAGCCATCTTTGGAACTGATATAGGGATTAATCTCCACCGTGTGATTTTCGGTGTAAACGATCTTATAATGGGGGCGTTGTCGCAGATACATATTGGTTTGCTGCTCTATCTTATCATTCTGGCTAGGAGGGAGATCTGCATTAGGGGGGAAGACCTGACGCCCCCTAATAGAGAAAGTTGGTTAAAAGCTGCGTTGAGCATGGCATACCTAGAGCAGGAAGGTGGAATAGGAATTCATAATAACATTTGGTCTCCCCTGTTAACTTGGGGACGGCGCCTGCGTCTGATAACCTGTTAGATCGTCGGAGTCTGAAGCGGGTCCAATGATTACACCAGACCTCAAACACGTGAGGAAGGCCATGGTGGTCTAGACTTAACGCAGTGAGTCGAAGGGTACCTAGGACTACATTACTCGGCTTGTCAATCTGCTATAGTCTTTGGTGAGATGAGGACATAAAAAAAAGAAAAAAAATAGTTCATTGTTTTCTTTGAGCAGACTCCTCTCAATGTTTAATCCCTATAAGGATAGTAAGGAAATATCCAAAAACTGTACAACACAACACCTCTAAAAAATCTTTTGCTGACCCATAACCAGGGAAGGCCAGATAAACCTAATTGGAAACCCAATTGGCCTCAAAGACACTCAAGCCTCTTATTTGTGTTGTTCCTTTCAATGTTTGCCTGCTCTTTTCTGAAGCTGAGTCCTTAAATAATGTTTGCATGGCTGCACGCATTCACGAAAGGATAACATTAGATAGAAATAATTGTTGCTCAAACAGAGCAACAATTATTTCTATCTAATGTTATCCTTTCAGCACCCATTGTGAATGTTTTTGAGAGCTCTATGATTTATTCATTTTTTGGGCGCACTGACTTGTTTTAACTAATGGAAGCGGTTTTTTTAAAACACGTTTTACGAAATATATTTGGGGAAGAAGCGTGGTTTCTTCCAGCATTCGGTTGTTTTTATCAATGACTGCATGCATTTAAAGTGTGCTTTATTACAGCATGTTGTTGCCTTTGTTCGACGACAATGTTGCATTGCTTCTATCAAGAGAGAAAGATAATGAGCGTGAATTGAAACTAATTGGTTCCACTTCAGATCAGTGGGCTGTCTGGTAAACCGCTTGTAATTAGGCCTGTATTTTTTAACATCGTTATTCGATGGCCCGGTAAACACAGTGTTCAGTTATAAATGAGAAACAAATGATTAGCCTCAACCAAAAAATCCACATTCACATGAATAAGTAGTTTCTTGCTAACACTAACAGGATGCCGCCTTCAAAGATGTTTGCTGTTCTGTGTCTTTCTGTAAATTCATTTTATGACAGTTTTCTCTCTTGGTTGTCTGGGCAGAGTGAGTTATCATGTAATATTATTCATTGACACAATCCAACCTGATCTGACATTTTTGCTCATTAACTACATCAGACATCTCCAACAGGTCGGGTGCTACAAATAGAGCGCAGGCTGTCTCTGACTAGCCCTCTTCCTGGTATTAGGATTCCAGGATTTGCAAATTCTCTGCATTTCAAGGCTAAATGTTTAACTATAATGCGCCGGGTTCTGTGAAGCCAGTGCTGGAGCAGCAAGCAGTGCATCCTTTTCTGAAAAATGTCCTCCTTAGTAAGAAGCCTGAACAAGCATTTGCAATGCAATAGTTCTCGCATTAGAAAAGTTTGAGCTATTGGTATTGTACATGACAATTTTTTTATTTATGTGTTGGTTTTGAAAATAGGGAAATTAATAGTTTTGTCATTTACAATGCCAATAGTTTTAACTTTCACAAATGTGACACCTATAGCATTTGTACTGCAATATGTGTTGTATTTACGTGACTTAGATTTATTGATATTACAAATAACAATGGCTTTTAATTTTTTTAAATAATTAGTACTTAAATAAAATTTATTGTAATTTATAATGGTAATAGCTTAAACTTTTGTAAATTACTTTTGTGAAGGTTATGTTCAGTGTATTTTATTGTGACGAAAATCCAAGAACAGAAGTGAAATATTAACATCTTTTTGTGACATTTGTAATAAAGCTTGAAACATTGAGAGAACATATTTGAACCAGTTGTTGTTGAATGGTTGCATAGACTGATGCTGTTGTGGCGCTGAGTGATGTTGTGGTGGCGACAAGTGATGCTGTGGCGTTCAGTGATGCGGTGGTAGCGCATAGTGATGTTGTGGTGCCCCTGAGTGATGCTGTGGTGGTGCTGAGTGGTGTAGTGGTGATGCGATAGATAGAGTGAGTGTGATAGATAGATAGAGTGAGTGCGATAGATAGATAGAGGGAGGGCGATAGATAGATAGAGTGAGTGCGATAGATAGATAGAGGGAGGGCGATAGATAGATAGCGGGAGGGCGATAGATAGATAGAGTGAGTGCGATAGATAGATAGAGGGAGGGCGATAGATACATAGTGTGAGTGCGATAGATAGATAGAGGGAGGGCAATAGATAGATAGAGGGAGGCCGATAGATAGAGGGAGGGTGATAGATAGATAGAGGGAGGGCCAGAGATAGATAGAGGGAGGGCGATAAATAGATAGATAGATAGATAGATAGATAGATAGATAGATAGATAGATAGATAGATAGATAGATAGATAGATAGATAGATAGATAGATAGATAGAGTGAGGGCGATAGATGGATAGATAGAGTGAGGGCGAAAGATAGATAGAGTGAGGGCGATAGATAGAGTGAGGGTGATAGATAGCGAGAGTGAGGGCGATAGATAGAGTGAGTGAGGGCGATAGATAGATAGAGTAAGGGCGATAGATAGAGTGAGGGCGATAGATAGATAGATAGAGTGAGGGCGATAGATAGATAGATAGATAGATAGATAGATAGATAGATAGATAGATAGATAGATAGATAGATAGAGTGAGGGCGATAGATAGAGTAAGGGTGATAGATAGATAGAGTGAAGGTGATCGATAGATAGATAGAGTGAGGGCGATAGATAGATAGATAGAGTGAGGGCGATAGATAGACAGATAAATAGAAAGATAGATAGATTGATAGATAGAGTGAGGGTGATAGATAGATAGAGTGAGGGCGATAGATAGACAGATAAATAGAAAGATAGATAGATTGATAGATAGAGTGAGGGTGATAGATAGACAGAGTGAGGGTGATAGATAGAGTGAGGACAATAGATAGATAGATAGATAGATAGATAGATAGATAGATAGATAGAGTGAGGGTGATAGGTAGATAGATTGAGGGCTATAGATAGATAGATAGATAGATAGATAGATAGATAGATAGATAGATAGATGTGTGTGTGGGGGGGTTGTGTGTGTGGGGGGTTGTGTATGTGTGGGGGGGTTTGTGTGTGTGTGGGGGGGGTTGTGTGTGGGTGGGGGTGGGGGTGGGGGGTTGTGTGTGTGGGGTGTATGTGGGGGGTGTGGGTGTATGTGTGTGAATAGGTGTGTGTGTGGGGGGTTGTGTGTGTGGGGTGTGTGGGATGTGTGTGTGGGTGTGTTTGTGGGGTTGTTGTGTGTGTGGGGCTTTGTGTGTGGGGAGTTGCATGTGTGGGGAGTTGTGTGTGTGGGGTTGTGTGTGTGGGGTTGTGTGCGTGTGGGGTTATGTGTGTGTGTGTGAGGTTGTGTGTGTGGGGGGTTGTGTGTGTGTGTGGGTGGTTGTGTGGGGGGGGTAGTGTGTGTGGGGGTAGTGTGGGGGGGGTGGTGTGTGTGGGGTGGTGGTGTGTGTGGGGTTGTGTGTGGGGTTATGTGTGTGGGTGTGGGTGTGTGGGTGTGTGTGTGGGGGGGTTGTATGTGTGGGGTGTGTGTGGGGGAGTGTGGGGGGTCTGGGTGTGTGTCTGGGTGTGTGTGTGGGGTGGTTGTGTGTATGTATGGTTGTGTGTGTGGGGGGGGGTTGTGTGTATGCAATAAAGAAATAAAAACAGAAGGAAGAAAAATAACAGAGGGGTTCGGTGGCGCACGGGAGACCTCCGAAGAAGGGGTGTATGCGTGAGAGGGGAAGCTGCACGAGAGGGCAGCGCGTGAGGAAGAGCGCGAGGCTGGGATGAGGCGCAAGGATGGGAATCGCGCGAGGCTGGGGTCCGGCGCGAGACTGGGGTCCGGCACGAGGCTGGGGTCCGGAGCGTGGCTGAGGTCCGGCGCAAGGATAGGAACCGCGTGAGGCTGGGAAGCAGCGCGAGGCTGGAGCCCTGGAGCGATGGCACTTGAGGCCGTGCGGGGAGGACGAGGCTTGGAGACGGCACAGCAGAGTGGGCATAACAGGAGGGAAAGGAGGACGGGAGAGACGGAGGGGGAGGAGACAGCTGAGGTGTTTTGCTGTGATTTGGCAGGGAGGGAGGGAGGGGGTGGGTGAAGAGGACACAGGACTGTAGGGGCAGAGGGGGAGGTAAAAGAAGTAGAAAAGACGGTTGGGGGCACATGGCCTATTTGCATGTATGTGAGGCTAGCACCGATAAAGAAGGGGGTGGGTGCAGAGGGTCAGAGGAGGAGGGCTCAACCAAGGAGTCACGGAGAGGGACACACACCCTTGTAATGTAAATACTGAGGGAGAGTGGCGAGAGAGGACGGAGAGAGTGAGGAGGCTGGAGAGAACGAGAGAGAAGGAGGTAGGGACATGCAGAGGAGGAGGGGGCGAAGGAGGCAGGGCAGGGAGAGGACAGGCCATAGGGACAAGGAGTAGGAAGAGCAGAGCAGTGTGGAAGACCCAGGGGCAGAGACCATAGGCTGGGCGACCACAGGGCTGTTGAGGATAGGACTGGCAGAGACATATAGGAGGGTGGGAAGGAGGGTGTGGGGTGGAAGGTAGGAGCAGTGGTGGCAAGGAGGAGATCTGACAGATGGCGATTTACATTCTGCTGTTTTGATTTTTAAGTACAAATGAAAATGCTTTGTAAAAATGTATTTCATGTCGGTACATGGAATGCATTTTTACGAAGCTTTTTCATTCGTACTTAAACAAGTGGGGAAAGAGTGAAACAAAATAATAACAACGCACCTAAAGTAAACAAGAGACCGGCAATTATCCTATGTGAACCTACTGGAAAAACTGAAGCTTTTCACATTAAAACATGGCCACTAGATGGCAGTGAGTATCCACCACATTAAACAAGCATGCTGTCACGAGCGTACCTGAATTCCTTTGAATCCGTGGGAGCAGACGGCTGGAAGGTTCCCTCTAGATGAGAATTTCCCAACTCCCCCACACCCCTGGACCCAGAGAACTCTAAACCCAGGAATGAAAGGGGAAGTGGATAACAAAGAGAGACTGCCACACAGGTTTTCTTCTACTATTCGTCTTTCAGGGAGATCATCTCCTGTAAAAGTAAGCAAAACATTACTACAGTTCCCACTCTACTCTGACTCAGTTCTCCCTACTCTCCATTCACCCATTAATATCATGTACCTGAATGTGTGTGGACTATTGCCCCTCTCTGCGATTGACAATGATAGAGTTCCAAGAATGGAAAAAACTGGGTCCAGAAAAAGCAGTCGAATATTCACAGTTCGTGGAATCTCCCAAAACAGCTGAAGAATTAAAGGTGGTATAATATTGTATAACTAATATGCATATCAAATAATACACTACTATACTTGATGTCTTCTAGGCTCAGGTAGGGAGTTGAACGATGCTGCTTAACCAGACACTGAATACGAGTCTCTTGCCCTGGAATGTCTATATTTCAAAATGCAGTCTATACTCTGCCACAGAAGCTTACTGGAAACTGAAGTTAAAACGTAGTGCCTCAAGTAATTTTACAGAAAGAATTGTCTCTTGAGAAATATTCAACTGGATACAGGAACAGGCACAAAATGAACAGAATTTCTTACCGCCCTCGAAGACAAGCGCCTCAGAATTAAGGTTTGTCCTACCAGGTACTTGAGAGGGAGGGAAGGTAATTGTGCAGGAAACTCGGGACTGACTTCGGAGCTGAAAAGAAGCGCTCAATGACAAAAGCCAAACGTCACTAGCGCTAGAGGGAAATATGAGAAGGAACGCCTCCTCCAAACAAGAACGGGAAGGACTGAAACTGCTCCAAAAACGACGCGCTCAGAAGGGAGCGTCTATCCCTCAGGAAAAAGACCGTTGAAGTGCGCCGTAAGGAAGGCACGAGCGCACAAAATGGCCGACAGCACCAAAAGGCTAGAACGTCAAAGCAAATAAACTGTGGCACAATCAGGAAGCGTTTACTTGCGTCTAAATTGCGCTACTCTCTGCCTCCAATTACAGGCGGAAAGTGAATGAGCGAAACCAGCATTGAACCTATAATTTAGTCTTGGGACTGAGCTTTCAAATCTCAGCTGGGACCTGACAGTACCCCCCACCAAAGCCCCCCCTCTAGGCTTCTGAGGATGTGTCTTGTGAAATTCTGCTACCAACCGTGGGGCATGAACATTCTTGCTTGGCTCCCAAGATCGATCTTCAGGACCAAAACCCTTCCAATCTACAAGGTAGAACAAGGTATTCTTTCTCAATTTTGAGTCCAAAATTCTCTTCACCTCGAACTCCTCTGCAGATTGGACTTGAACTGGAGCGGGGGGAAGTGAACGTCGAAGATTTGGTGGATTGCGTTTTATTAAGGAAACGTGAAAGGTGGGATGAATTTTCATGGGCTTTGGAAGCGCCAACTTAACACTGACTGGGTTCACCATGTTTACCACTGGATAAGGACCCACATATCGAGGCTGAAACTTCCTGTTCCCCACCAACCGCATATGGCGAGTGGAAACCCAAACCAGATCCCCCGCCTCAAATTCTGGACTCTCCCTACGTTTCTTGTCAGCCTGCTTCTTATAGTCCTGTTTAGCTTTTGAGAGATTAACTGATGCTGACTGAAAGGTCTTATGCAACTCCTGAATTACCTCTTCTGCCGCAGGAACCTCTACCTCTACTCTTCCCACTAACATATTGGGATGGCTACCAGAATTGAGAAAGAATGGAGAGTATCCAGTAGCAGAATGGACTGAATTATTGTAAGCAAACTCCGCAGTACTTAATAGAGAGGGCCATTCTCCCTCTTGATCCATCAAATACAAGCGAAGGTACTGCTCCAAATCCTGGTTCACCCTCTCCGTCTGTCCGTCCGTTTCTGGATGGAAACTGGTGGACAGCCGAGAATCAACCCCCAATCCCTTCAAGAAAGATCTCCAGAATCGAGAAACAAACTGTGACCCTCGATCGGAGATCACTATCTTTGGGATTCCATGTAGGCGAACAATATGTTGTACAAACAAACTTGCCAATTGGGGGGCAGTAGGAAGGCCTTTCAGAGGAATGAAGTGACTCATCTTGGTGAACTGGTCAACCACCACCCAGATTACCGAATAACCCTGACTAGATGGTAAATCTACAATAAAATCCATTGAAATGGTATGCCAAGGGGAAGGAGCTACAGGTAAAGGCATGAGTAACCCTTGAGGCGACTGCCTAGAACTCTTCCCCTTTACACATTGTTCACAAGTGGCGATGTGCTGCCTAACCTGCGCTTCCATGCCTGGCCAAAAATATATCCTCTTCACCAGCTCCAGAGTTTTGACTGCTCCTTTGTGACCTGCCAAGGGATGATCATGAAACTGTTGGATGATTTCCGACTGTAATTCTTCTCCAGGAACAAACAGTTTCCCTTGAAAATATGGTTTCCCATCCTTAATTTCTCTTTCAGGACCTTCTGATATCCAATTTGTGAATTCTCTTCCTTGGAAGACTTCTCAAACTCGCTTTTCCAGCTCATCCTCCACAATTGCAGCTACTATCTTATTCTGTGGAATGATATAACCCTCCACAATCTTGTCAGTTACATCACCTAAGCTTAAACGAGAAAGGGCATCTGCTTTTCCATTTGCCGATCCAGGTTTGTAGGTCAGAACAAAATCATAGTCCGCAAAGAAAAGAGACCATCTCAACTGACGAGGGGAGAGGGTTCTGACAGATTTTAAAAACTGCAAATTGCGATGATCTGTGAACACCGTAATCACATGTTGAGCTCCAAGCAGATAATGCCTCCAAATCTTAAAAGACTCTTTTACTGCCAGAAGCTCCTTGTCCGAAATGGAGTAATTTATTTCCGCAATCGATAGCTTCCGAGAATGATAGGCCACAGGATGTAATTGTCCAGTTTGTTTCTGTCTCTGAGATAGAATGCCTCCAATAGCAAAATTGGAAGCGTCGGCTTCCACAAAAAATGGTTCTTTCAAATCTGGGTGTTGCAAAATGGGTGCAGATACAAAGGCTTCTTTTAACTGTTGAAAGGCTTCTTCAGGTTCTTTCCCCCAAACAAAACGCTCATTCTTCTTTAGTAGACGAGTAATTGGGCTGACCTTCTCAGAGAAGTTTTGAATGAACCGCCGATAAAAATTGGCGAATCCCAGAAAACTCTGTATCTCCTTTATGGATTTGGGAGCAGGCCAAGATCTTATAGCTTCCAGTTTTGATTCATCCATGTTGACTCCATCAGGAGAAAGAATAAAACCCAAAAATTCCACTTTGGCAGAATGAAAAACACATTTCTCCAATTTCACATACAGCTGATTCTTCAACAAACGCTCTAAGATGACTCGAACATGTTGGACATGTTCTTCCACGTTGTTTGAAAAAATGAGAATGTCATCTATATAAACAACGGCAAAGCGATCCAAAAACTCTCGTAAGATGTCATTTACAAAGTGCTGGAATGCGGCCGGTGCGTTGCATAAACCGAAAGGCATGACTTGATATTCGAACAGACCCAATCGTGTGCGAAACGCCGTCTTCCATTCCTCACCCTCCGCCATTCTCACCAAATGATAAGCTCCCCTCAAATCCAATTTTGTGTAAATACTCGCACTCTTCACTTGATCCAGGAGCTCAGAAATGAGAGGCAACGGATAGCGGTTCTTCTTGGTGACCAGTTTTAAAGCACGATAGTCTATGCAAGTTCTCAGGGTTCTGTCCTTTTTAGGAATAAAAAAGAGGGGGGAAGATACTGGCGACTGAGAGGGTCGAATGAAACCACTCTCTAGATTCTGCTCAATATATTCCTTAAGATGTTGGTTCTCTGGTTCAGATAACGCATAAATGCGACTACATGGTAAAGTAGCTCCTGGCTCCAGCTCAATGCGGCAATCATAATCCCTATGAGGAGGTAATTTTCTCGCTTCTCTTTCATTAAAGACTTCCTTTAAATCGAGATAAACTTCAGGAATTTCCGAACTTCCACCGCACAGATCATAGCCATTTGATTTGCCAAATTTGAAGACATTGTAGTCTGATGAAGATCCGAAGGTGCATGAAAACAGTGCTCAGAACAAAATGTAGAAGTCATCTCAGCAGTTCGTTTGGCCCAATCAATCTTTGGGTTATGCTCAGTGAGCCAAGGCAGCCCCAAAATCATTTGGAACTGCGGAGCATCGATGAGGTTAAAGATCATAAAACTCTGATGTTCTTCTGGACCAATGACTGTAATGACCTCAGTATCAAAAACTATTGGACCGGATGATAACTCAGTACCATCCACTGCACGCACCGGTTCCGGCTTCAACTTCCTTTCAAACTGAATCCCCACCAATTTAGCGAACTGTAGGTCACAAAAGTTTCCTGTTGCTCCGGAATCCAACATCACAGACACCTTTTCCTTCCGACCTTCACCGAACCAAATGGTTCAGGACAAGATCAAATGTGGAGCCACTGCCTGCCCTTCATTTGCTAGTAATTGAGTCTTGGGAGTTGTCTCCGGGGCTGCTCCCACCAGTGCAACTCCGTCTACTGGTGGAGCTTGTCTTTTACCCACAAAGTGGACTTTGGTTTCTTTGGGCATTCTTTGACAAAATGGCCTGACTGACCACAATACATGCATAATTTCCCTAAACGTCGCTTTTCTCTCTCTTCCTGAGAAAGAGGGCCTCGAACTGCGCCGATCTGCATGGGTTCCTCACTCGTATTTATTTCACTGTTCTTGAGTGACTCCGAACGGATTCGATCAAATCGTGGTGGGTGGGGTTTAACGTCCCTTCGTTTTTCACTTCGACGTTCCGCTTGCCTTTGATCAATTTGAAGGACTAAGTCAATTAATTCAGAGACATCCGTTGGTCTACGAGGAATTTGAGACAACCCATCCTTCAACTCATCCCTTAAGCCTCTGTAAAATATTGCCGCTCTCTTCGCTGCTGGCCAGTTGGTTTCAACAATTAACTTATTGTACTGTGCCAGATACGCCACAAGTTCTCTGTTACCCTGTTTCAAGTCCAATAACTCGTTATCTGTAGTCTGCGAGATTGTGCGACGATCAAAGATTCGTAGAAACTCTGCCTTGAAATCTTCAAATTTATACAAAACCGGATCATTAGAGGAGACCAGAGGCATGGACCACGCAGCAGCGTCACCACTAAGATAGGACAGCACAAACGCCACTTTAGACTGATCCTCCTTGAATAAAATGGGCTTACAAAGAAAATGCAGGGAACACTGTGTCAAGAAGATTTGAGCCTTGTGAGGATCTCCTTGGAATCTTTCTGGAGGGGCCAAAGGAATGGTAGGAGACATGGCATGGACTACTTGCGTGGTTAACGCAGATGATGACGAAGAGGAAGGAGCAAATGCTGGAGACTTAAGCCCCCCAAAATTAGGACTGGGACTCACAGAAAGCTCTTCAACCCGCTGCCTCAAATAACTCGCCTCCTGATTGGACTTCCTAACCTCTTCTCTGGTTTCACTAAGCTGCTTTTGCAAATCCTCAAGAATGGTTGCCAAAGCCTTAACATCTAAACCTTCTGCCATCTTGCCCAGACGGAAGAAATGTCTTCTGGCACTTCAATCTGTCACAAGCGTACCTGAATTCCTTTGAATCCGTGGGAGCAGACGGCTAGAAGGTTCCCTCTAGATGAGAATTTCCCAACTCCCCCACACCCCTGGACCCAGAGAACTCTAAGCCCAGGAATGAAAGGGAAAGGGGAAGTGGATAACAAAGAGAGACTGCCACACAGGTTTTCTTCTACTATTCGTCTTTCAGGGAGATCATCTCCTGTAAAAGTAAGCAAAACATTACTACAGTTCCCACTCTACTCTGACTCAGTTCTCCCTACTCTCCATTCACCCATTAATATCATGTACCTGAATATGTGTGGACTATTGCCCCTCTCTGCGATTGTCAATGATAGAGTTCCAAGAATGGAAATAAATGGGTCCAGAAAAAGCAGTCGAATATTCACAGTTCGTGGAATCTCCCAAAACAGCTGAAGAATTAAAGGTGGTATAATATTGTATAACTAATATGCATATCAAATAATACACTACTATACTTGATGTCTTCTAGGCTCAGGTAAGGAGTTGAACGATGCTGCTTAACCAGACACTGAATACAAGTCTCTTGGTCTGGAATGTCTATATTTCAAAATGCAGTCTATACTCTGCCACAGAAGCTTACTGGAAACTGAAGTTAAAACGTAGTGCCTCAAGTAATTTTACAGAAAGAATTGTCTCTTGAGAAATATTCAACTGGATACAGGAACAGGCACAAAATGAACAGAATTTCTTACCGCCCTCGAAGACAAGCGCCTCAGAATTAAGGTTTGTCCTACCAGGTACTTGAGAGGGAGGGAAGGTAATTGCGCAGGAAACTCGGGACTGACTTCGGAGCTGAAAAGAAGCGCTCAATGACAAAAGCTAAACGTCACTAGCGCTAGAGGGAAATATGAGAAGGAACGCCTCCTCCAAACAAGAACGGGAAGGACTGAAACTGCTCCAAAAAGACGCGCTCAGAAGGGAGCGTCAATCCCTCAGGAAAAAGACCGTTGAAGTGCGCCGTAAGGAAGGCACGAGCGCACGAAACGGCCGACAGCACCAAAAGGCTAGAACGTCAAAGCAAATAAACTGTGGCACAATCAGGAAGCGTTTACTTGCGTCTAAATTGCGCTACTCTCTGCCTCCAATTACAGGCGGAAAGTGAATGAGCGAAACCAGCATTGAACCTATAATTTAGTCTTGGGACTGAGCTTTCAAATCTCAGCTGGGACCTGACACATGCAGTCAGGCTGATACAAAGAAGCCTCTCGGAGCAGTGAAAAACAAGCTCTCGGCATTGTGTGGGGGGGGCAGGGGAGCGGAGCGGATTCCTTTGAAGTCTGATGGTGGGGTGGGGGAGCGGATTCCTTTGAAGTCTGATGTCGAGGCTCACAAGCTGATAACAAATGGTGTGTGCCTGGCTCACATGAACTGTACCTAATCCGCAGTTTGGGTAGACTTTTGAAAGCCTTACTATAATCTCACCAAACAAGCAATGCTTTCCGCGAGACCTAAAAACTAATAAGTGCATCAGCTTAGATAACACCATTTAAAAACACCATTGACAGTTGCACTAAATTACATTTCTTTGTTCTTTTTTCTCTACCATTTTCTTTCCTCCTTTCTTTTAATTTTGTTTCTTCTTGCTCTCTTTGTCTTTCTTTGCTCTTTTATCTCACTTTCTCCACCCTTTATCTCAGTTTTCCTCTTTCTCTCTTTTATCTCATCGCCTTCCTCTCAATCCATTCTTTATCTCAGCTCCTTTTCTCATTTCTTTCTTTCAATTTTTCTTGCGTTCCATTTTAATTTTGCTTTACTTCTAAATCACTTTCTATTTTTCGCTTCTTCCTTATTTAATGTTTAATTCTTTCCTTCTTCTTCACTATGTATCTTTGTTTCTTCTGCACTGCTTTCTTTTTCATCCTTATTTATCTTTCCTTCCTCCACTTTTCTTTCCTTTCACTCTCAGTACTTTTCTTTCTTCTTACCTGTCTGTGTCTTTCTCCCTCCCTGTCTCTTTCTCTAAAGCCATTTCCTTCTCCCTTTCTTTCTCTCTCTCCCTGGCGTCGGGGCTACTGGAATTAAGTGGTAGGAGCAGGCCAAGTTATGCGGCAGGGTTAAATAAATTATGAGGCAAAAAAGGTTGCACCTCATTCGTACCAGTTTAATACCCAAATTTAGCAATAAGCATCAGAAAGGTGAATCAGTCCATCTTTGCAAAGAGCCTAACACTGCGCGGAAACACGTATTGCTGCATTTTTTGTAACTTTTGAACCGTTTGAGCTAGAAACAAAATTGTTTTTTGTTAAAATCTGAAGATTATGCGGCAGTTGATGGATTATGTGGCAAATGCAGCAAATCTATAACTATGCAAAAATCGCCACGGCTGCACAATTGTATAATTCAGGTGGCCCTCCCTATTATTTTCTTCCTCCCTTTCCTCTCTATTTTCTTTCTATATTTCTTTCTTACTCCCTCCCTTCCTTCCACCTCTCTTTTTATACCTCCCCTACTTCGCTTTTATTCTTTCAACTGCCCCTTGTATTCTATCTTACTCCTATTGTCCCTCACTTTTTTGATTCTTCCCAACCTCCTTCCCTTTCTCTCTTCCATTTTCTGCCCCTTTCCTTAATTTCTTCCTTTCTTTGCGTGTTTAGCCTTTTTAATCAATCAATCAAACAACATTTGTAAAGTGCAACACTGTCACCTCTAGGGGTACCTGGGTGCTGTGTCTCCTTCGAAGAGCCAGGTCTTGAGTCTCTTTCTGAAGTCTGCCAGTGAGGGGGCTGTGCAGAGCTGGAGGGGAAGGTTGTTCCAGGTCTTGGCTGTGATGTAGGAGAAGGAGGTGTGTGCAAGGGTGAGGGAAGCGGAGCACAGGTGTCTAGCAGGTTGGTGGAAGTTCAGTCGATGATTAAGGTAGGCAGGTCCTAGGTTGTCAAGGGCTTTTTTAGGCGTGCATGAGGAACTTGAACTTGCATCTTTTTCTGGATGGGGAGCCAGTGGAGGTCTCTCAGGTGGGGGGCAATGTGGGTTCATTTGGGGAGGTCCAGAATGAGTCTGGCTGCAGCGTTCTGTATGGTTTGAAGTCTTCTGAGGACACAGGTGGAGATGCTGGTGTCGAGGGCGTTGCCATAGTCGAGGTGGCTGGTGACAAGGGCCTAAGTGATGACCTTTCTGGTGTTGTTTGGGATCCATCTGAAGATTCTGCAGAGCATGCGAAGTGTGTGGAAGCAGAAGGATGTGACTATGTAAACTTGTTGTTTCATGGTCAGTTGGCTGTCGAGGATGATGCGGGGGTTGTGTACATGGTTGGTCGGTGTAGGTCCGCGTTCTGCAGGACACCAGCCGTGGACTCATGCGGTGGTGTCTGAAGATAAATACTTAATTTTTGTCAGAGTTGAGCTGGAGGCAGTTGTTTCTTATCCATTCAGGTACGTTGGCCATGGCATTACAGACATTGTTTTTGGAAGGGTCCTAGGTGAGTGACAGGATCAGTTGAGTGTCTCCCCGCCAACCTACCCGCCCCTTGGAGACCCCTCACCCCCTTTGCCCAAGAATCAAATATGTCCAACTTCTCCCAGTCTCTCTTGCTCCCCTCCTTTTCCACCAACAAGGGGGACATGTCCCCCACATCCGCGCGCCAGGCCCCACTCCCACCAGACCTCTTAACCCCCTGCAGAAACACTACTTCCTGTTCCCCCTGGGGCCCCCCGCCATCTGCTCTGGAACCCCTGCACCCCATGCTGCATCCCCTCCCAATGCCAGCTCTAGGCCCTGCCTGGGCCCCGAGGCAGCAGTCTCCTGCCCCGTGTGTCGCCCCTTCATTTTCCCCTCGCCCCCATTGTCAGACGGGGCCCTGCCGGACAGACCTGCGCTGCCGCTCGTAGTAGGGGCCGCTCTCCTCCCGTGCAGGTGGCCCCTTTCCTCCTGCGTGCAAACCAGGGAGGTGCGCGTCACGCTCCCTCGCCGGACCGCCTTCTTGCCGTCTGCGTCATGCTCTGCTCCCCCGCTCTTCACCCGCACGGCCGCTCCCTGCACACCGTGGCAGCCGACCCTCATTTGCGGCCCCGGTGGGAAACGCGGGCCACGCTCCCCTGCCGGGCCTTCTTACCGCCCAGTCCCTGCGCCTCCTCCACAACCACGGCTCCCGCTCCGCATGCCGAGCCCCCAGGGCCACGCTCCTAGCATGTGCGCGGCCCTGGACACTCACCTTCTTCCTCACAGACTTGCGGGGGGCGAGCAGGCCACCACGAGGGCCACCACCGCCGCCAACACGCTCTGCACCGGGTGCGCCCCGCCCGCTGGATCAGACAGCAACAGGTCCATGCGGCCAGCCTCGCATTAGGAGGCGGATTGCCTCCAACACCCTGTAGTCTTCACCAGCCATAATATAACCACAAATCATTTCCAACGACACTCCGCCAACTATCCTAGACACTAAGGCCCTGACAAAAACCTATCTACGCAGCGCTCCCAGCCACCAGATCACCAAGCCTAAAATAGTGGCTGGGAGGGCGCGAAAACCCCTTACATAACTTAAGCAAGGGGCTTATTTACAAGCCCCTTGCGCCGCCGGTGCGCCACATTTAAATGGGAAAAAGTGACGAAACTGCGGCACAAGGGCTTGTAAATAAGCCCCTCTGTGTTTTTTACCTTCTCTGGTTGACTAATGTGCTTCTCCCAGCACATACTTCAATGTTAAAAACCATAAACCTCCCATTTTCTACTCCTCCCAGTACACCCTATTTAACACGTCCCCGCTTTTGACTGGGTTTCAGTGACAATTTCTTTTTATTGTTACCTTTTTGTAAATTCCATTTTTACAACCTTGCCTTTTTAACTGCACAGCAGTTTTCTCTTTTATATTCCTTTACACTTCCAGCCGCAATGCTGTTCGATTTACATTTTATAACATTCATCCTGTGCCTTTATTTTCTAACAACCTTAATATTCAAACTAACATCACACGTTTTAACAGCTTTTATTTTCTCACAGACTAACTTACCTTAAGTAATGCTTCTTAGTTCCCATGCCTGTTTTTACATGCTCTTTTGTGCGCCTTTATATAATTGAAAAAATGTAGAGTTTCTAGTGTTTTGTTGGAAGAAACAAAACACTAGAGCACTGAAGTTTTTTTATAACCATGTAAAATATGTGTTTCAAAATACAGAGACCAGACCAAAAACAGCAGACCACCAACTCACATTTGAAAGACGCATCTTTTTTGTCTGCTGGTGGTCCTGTTCGGTGTGTCTGTAATTTTACCTGCATCTTGTTACCGCTATAAATATATCGTGTTATTTCTGACCCACTCAAGAGAATTTAATTAATCTCACTCAGAATGATAAATCATTAAGAAATTCAGATATGGGACATATACAATGCATAAAGGTCGCACAGGTGTATTAAACCTGAAAGCAGTCTTGGGCCTGACGCAGGAGTTCCCACCAGAGACACAGACAGACACCCACACACACCCACACCAACACACACACACACCTGCCCCCCCCTCAAATAACAGCTGGGCGGGGACACCAATGTTATCTGCTCACAGAAATTTTTCTTTTCAATGCTGATATGATCCGTTTAGGCCAGTCTGTAGTGTAGCTCCTATTTTCCCAATAGGCTCTGCGCATTGGAATAGTACCTACAGCAGTAAAGGCCTAGGCCAGACGTTAACTAGGTCTACTACTGTCGATACTAGACTTAATTTTTGGGTTTGCCAGCTAAGCTCAGAGTTCGCTAGAAACTTTCTCGAATGTTCAAGGAAGGATTAACTCCCCTGATTAGACAAGAAGGGATTTAGTTTCTGACAACCATAGAACATGACAACTTTGCTCTCCCCTAATCAAGAGTCAATCTCGAGAGTCGTGTGAGCACAAGGCAATTATTTTACTCAGTCAGTACGTGCATTCTTAGTCTCATCAGAATGTAGAGAAAAGGAAGAGACGGGCGTGTTCAATAAAAGATGTTATTTATTGATCAGTCTCTTTTCTCGTACAAGAGAAATGGATCGATATTATTGCAATACTTATAGTTAAGTAAAGTGCATACATTAAAAGCAATAGTATAAAATAATACTGTAAAAACATTGATATGGTTTCTGAGCCATATGATGTTTCAAAATGATTAAAATATATTTACATACACATATACATTTGACTAAACGTACTCAACTGGTGTTTCTAAATACGCCTACCCCGTGTACCTGACCTAAGTCTAATGCGTGGGCGGGAATAGAAAGTTACAGTTTAAGTTAAGTTTGTTTTTGCCAAGTGAATAACTAAAGAATTCTCTAGGAGGGGTTATTCAGTTCTGTACCTGGAATTTAGGATGAATGAGGAATGGTATCTCTTTCTCTGCTCTCGATATTCCAGGCTGCCTGCGAGGGCTGCCCGGAAGCGCCGGTGCTGGGTCTCTCGGCTTGAGATAGCAGCGCGTCTCTCAGCGCGTCAGGAAGGCGGGGCTGCTGCCTGCGGGGTCTGCTTCTGCTCTCGGCTTCGGCAAGTAGGGCTGCTCCGTCTTGTCACCACGCGTGTGTTTTGCATAGGGCAAGGTCGGCAATATTTATACCTTAAAGGTGCCGGGATTGACGTAAGGATGGACATAGGTACGTCAATAAAGATGTCATACGACTTGCTCGTTAGCACATTCTTTACTAAAGTTCTCTGTGAAATCAAAACAATGGCCGCACGGATTATCCAGGTTGTCATAGGTTTGATTTGTTATGAGAACGTCGTATGCCTTATCAGGGGCTGGAGGAATGTCGCTTGTCTAATTAGATCTCAAGCGTTATGACCTAATCAGATAACACGTTCCTGTGCCGTAGTGTGACTGCGTCAGATAACGGTATCTGCATCATGGGGGATTTCTTGCCTCATGGGCTGACTGTTAGTTAACTAGCTAGGTAGTTTAACCAGAATAGGGTCAGGAATAGGGGGATCGATTCAGAACCTATAGAAATACACGACACCCACTCCACGCTAACTATGGTCATATCTACTAATCTATGCATAGTATAACATAGTACAACATACTATAGAGTATAGTGTATACCTTACCACCCCAAAATACATAAATGCATTTTGAAATTTTCAAATATACTGAAAAATTGCAGTCATATATATTGTATGCACTTAAGCTATGAATTAAATGCAAAAGTAAACACGCATTGTTATGCATTATTGCTTGTTGGTATATGAGAAATACACATGAAATGGCTCTTAATATGGCTATACAGAAAAAAATCGAAACCATTTCATCACATAAAATATATTGTGAACATACCAGCGGGCAGCTAAAGTCTATATAAAGTCTATAAAGTATCTAAAAAAATAGAAATCTTAGTTCTCTAGGAATAGTTTCTTACTTTAAGCAGAAGATCAGTGTCCCGGGGAAAAATATATAGAAAAATATTTTAAGGGCTTGCTGAAAAAAGTTGCTGTCCGTGAACTGGATTGTAATTGTTCATGTGACTTTATTTTTTAAAAGTTGAAGGCCGAATTCAGGGAACGCCGTGTGCGAGTTTACTCAAAAGTCTCTATTTCTGTTCCGGAGAGAACATCATATCATTCAGGCTTTCGAAAAAACTGTCAACAGCTTCATGGGAAAGTTCCACTAAGTCGGAAATAGGGGTAACCATGCATTCATGCGCATGATTGTCTGCATTGACATTCTGATTTGCATTGCTGACAGAAGGTCGTACCTGTTCGATGCTGCTTTCATCTTGAACTTCACTACCCTTCAATCGCAGTGGTGAAGATTCCAGGAATGCCGTCATCAGAATTGGCAGCCTTTGAGGGCAGCACAAAGCGTGAACCTTGGTAGGAACCAGCAGTGTATCTGCATCCACCGGCGCATCCGATTGTAGCGTCAGACAGGTGTCTAACACGCATTCTTCTCCGCATAGCAGACACCTTAGTACAGGTAAAACACACCTTTGCCACATTGGTCGAAATGATAGAAACCAAGTCATGTTTAGGTCTCTAAGCCGGGAGAGTCCCAGGATTTTTGATATCCGGTCCCGGTATCCAATGGCTAGGATCGTATCTTCCATTGTCGTGAGAGTTTGTTCTGTGACATGGGTTGCCATAACGAAAAATAAGGACTAGGAATAGGATTCCTGCAATTAGTCCCAGGATCAAGGGAAGTCCGCCAAAAATCGAATGGACGAAATCTGGAAAAATACCCAGTAGGGCTTTGAATGGTGTTAATGCCATCGAAAATACTGTCTTAAATACCTTTGAGACCCCAGTGGTGTCAGAAATATTTAAGATTTCGCTCAGGATTTCCGCGAAATGTACGGGGGAATTAGTTGATAATAATGTATGTATCTCTGCAGTCGTCCTTGCGACTTGTAGATCATACGTTTCTTTAGATGACGTGAGCCTTGTAGGCGTCTGAAGAAGCACTGTTTTCATTCTGCTTAAAGTGTCTATTCGAATAGAAGTAATTTTCAAACCGGGCCATGCCCTTGCCTCCCTGTCTGGAAAGGAGCTGGGGAACAAAGAACGTCCACAGCACTTGACCTTCGCCGTCGTAGTGACGAGATAAGGAGTCCCGGGCATAAGACTACAACATCTGCGGTCTACAATAAGAATGTAACTCCCATTATAGAGTCTTTGAAAGAATGGTTCTATTTCAGTTGCAGGTGCGCCTTGCTGGTGACATGAAAGGTTGTATGAATTCCCTTCACAGGCTCCGTGCAAACTAATACCGTTACACAGAAGTGTGCCGCTTAGTGACATAGCACAATTGTTGCCACTAAGAAACACTTTCTGTCCTTTGTTACTGACACATGCATGTGAATAGGGCAGGTTCCAAGTTGTTTTAAGGTACCCCTTTCCCAATTTCTCGTACATGCCAGCCTGTATATATTTTTGGCAGTATTGAAACCTGAAGGTTGAGATTGGAATATTTATGATTCCGTGGATTATCCATTCACTGACAGGTCGTTCTGACATTGTCATTGGTAATCTTTCTAGTTTTTCAATGCTCAAGATTGTATAATCAGCACCCTTCTGCGCCATACCGATCTGTCTATCAGTAAGGTTAAAGATTTGGAATAGTGACGTTGTGTTGATTAAACGCCAAGGCACATAGCCAGAACGCAGATTTTGTAACGTCCAGCCAAGCTGTACAATAGAACGCAATTGTGACTGACCATGTTGTAATAACAGTAAGTCTTGCGATAATATATCGATTGCTGAAGACACAATGCTGTCCAATGAAAAAATTCTGGAGGACAGAGTCATTAACCCATTGTCCACTACAGAAAGTGATTTTTCCAAATTAATACGATCAATTTCACGTATTCTCTCTGCTGTTTCAATTTGAGTAACCTTCCAGGCCTCATTGTATGCTGCATATACAGAGGCTGCTATGAAACGCTTTTGACGCTGTTTGCGTGGTCCCATTATGAAATCACGCAAGTCAGCACCATCAGTAAGTAAAGTTAGGTGTTGCTTAATTTCAGGCAGTGTGGAAGACTGTAGCCATTGAAGGCATAATTTGCCCACACTGTAGGTTGTTATTATCCCTGGGTGATGTCTTTGGGGATATCTAGGGTCTGGCCTGGTCATTTTGAAACCCTGTGTTTTATTCAGGAATCTATCTTGACAGTTATTTGTATCTGTGGGCCAGATCAACCATTGTTTCCAATCAGGATGTGTTCTGTTTTGGTTAAGTATATGGTTTATGTCTATTTCTTCATCTGTATCAGAGTTATTGCTAAACATTGTTGGCTTTGGAATAGACGGGTTATTTAAATCTTTGATTTTGGCTAAGCCAAGACAGGTGGTTTGTTGAACAGTGTCATTTAAAAATATCATTTGTTCTGGGATCATGCAGGCTCTAAACAAAGCTTCTATACCCTGTACTTGCCATTCTTTTGTACCCCAAACACTTTTCAAATCAACATTTTTGTCCCAATAATCGAATCCAAAAGTATTCATTTTTTCAAAGAATGAATCAGAATAAATCAATTTTGTGTTGGTTATCATGGTTTTGGTCCCTGTCTTGTTTGACAATTTATAATAAAATGTTTCAGCATTACTAGTGTTAAAACCTTGAAAGTATGAATATTTGTCATAAACGGTTCTAGAGCTCCCTTTTGGAGGTGTAGCACAATGTTCCCATTGATTATAATTTAAAACATTTCTAGGTTGTGCAGATTTATGCAAGAAATGGTTACCATAGTGGTTATAGCAATACATACTATCATAATTTGTAGAACCTTGCAAATAATCATGTTTTGTAAATTTAGCAGACATTACTAAGTCAGACATCATATTGTTTATACTTTCAAAGTCCCAATCATCAGCAAATGAGTTTGGTTTTGCAAAGTCACTCAAAGAGATCTTAATTTGGTGTGGATATTTCAGGATCTCGACCGGACCATAAATTTCATAGTCAGTGTTGTCCCAGGCTACCCCACCAGGTATTGGAATTGCTGTGAAGTTGGCTGAAGAAAGTTCTGAAGAAAGTTCTCTTTTCTCGACGTGTGAAGATGTGTGTGGTTTGAGGACCAAGTTGATGTTCTGACTTGCTGTGTCCATTTTAGCATATTTTCCCTCAATGAAGCGTCCCAAAGTAAATACCATGATGAGTCAAAGTATGAGGATAAATGCACCAAAACCCACCCAAAATTCAATCCATGGAGAAATCAGATATGTTTCTTTTAGTTGTTTCAAAAGTTCCTTCGCTTTGTCTTTAAAGGATTTTGATGATGGCTGTGTCTTTTGTTCGCTGAAACCTTCAGAGGAATCATCGAAGTTGATGAAGTAACCGGATGCAGTTCTGTCAATTGTTCCAATTGGTTCAGGATTTTTGTTTCTTGCATTTTCACTTGGTACTTCAGTATAGATTGGTGTGTCTCTGCTAAATGTCTTTATTTGGGTTTTCAGAGGTCTAAGTTCTATTGCATTGTTGCATAGTCCTTGTTGTTCTTCTGTAGGCGTTTCGAATGTGATGAGCCTCTTTGTTAGGACCTCTGTACTGGTAGCAAACCTTGGTGTTCTGCTACTTATTGGGAGTCCACTTGGCCTACTGTTTGTTATCGGCCACATGTTGTGGTTTTACCAGGTCGATGGATACAACTCGGTTCTCCTTTTTTCCAGCAAGTGGCGGTAATACAACTGATCTTGTCCCGTTGACAGACAAGACAGGAACTGCTTTTCTGTAAGAAGGCCCAAATTCCTTCTTTACCGCGATCTTCTCCCTGACTAGATCCCCGACTTTTGGAATCCAGACAGGTCTTGCTGGGACAGGTGGTGATTCTTCAGTGGTTGTTGGCTGTTGTTTCAACTGTATGTTGCTCAGGTCTTTTCTTGTTTTGTTTAAGTCCTGCAAAATAGCCAAACAGTCTTTGACATCAAAGCTTTTTTCTATTACCACTGAAGTCTGACTATCAAGGTCAGAGATCAACATCCTAGTTCCGAATAATAATTCGTACGGACTGAATCCCTTCAGAGAATTTCTTGGCAAGTTATTTAGACTACGTTGGACACTTATTAGATGTTTGACCCACCCAGCTCCCGAACCTAATATCCTTTCTATTATAGATTGCTTTCTGTCTTGGTTTTTTCTTTACACCATCCCATACCCTCAGGAAGGAAGTGAGAAGATTCCCGCTGGGCTGTGCTCATTTGGCCATTCTTTCCCCCCCCAGGCTGGATTGCCTGAGAAAAAGAAAAAAATGGTCGAACGTAGCATTCTCTTAGCGTATATGCCATTTAGACTCGCAAATCTTGTATAACAGTCCGGACGTCAGCCGAGTGCTGTGGATCTACATTATAAGTGGGAACTAGCCTGTATATGTTAATCGCAAGCCATTCTTTTTGCTGGTAATATTATCTGCCTTGATACGACGAGGTATTAAACTGCTTCTCTCCCCACTGCGATCTCTGTTGCAGTTTGGGCAGTTTTTTACAAACATGGTGTAGTGCAGGCTCATGCCTGGCCACCAGTACCGTGATTGTAATTCTTCCAGAGAATCTTTTAATTTAAGGTGTCTGTGACCCTCGCCCATGTGTGCGTCTGCGATTAACAAGTTTCTCCTGTCCATGTTTGGAATCACTCTATCCCCCACTCCAGGGATTCGAGCAAAAGGGACGGAGTTTGCATCGATTATGTATGTATAATTGAGTGGATAGTTGATCGGTAACGCTGAGCAGTCGCCTTTTGATGACGTTTTCACCGCCAGCAATGTTTCACCGTCAATGTATTTTAATGTACGCTTTTTCCGATCTACGGGAGCCGATTTAGTGGCTGCCGCTGCGGCTGTCTCAGCCAATGAATTCCCTACAACGTGAACGCCATCACGTTGATGACTCAGTGAGTGAGTCACGTGAGTCTTTGGTAGTTCTTTCTTCAAAAGAGCTACTTGTTCCCAGAGAAGTCTCTGCTTTATTGGTGCATCTGTGTCATCTTTGTAACCGTTCTGAATCCATGTCTGCAAATCCTTGTTATATGCTTTGACGCAGAAATATGAATCTGACACTATAAGTGTCGGGAATTCGCGATCCGCATTATCTAGCGCCATTTTCAAAGCTATTATTTCAGTTTGCAGTTCTGAATTAGTTTCTACTGAGTGTGATTTTGTTAATAGAGGTCTTAGTTTACCTCCGCGCCACACTTCTTTTGTAATCTCACATGTGGGATTGTATGCATGTTCTCCCCAAACGGAGGGTTGAGCATGTCCGTCTGTATAGATTACACAGGCGTAATGTCGTAGAGGCAGAATGTCGATTGGCAGAGGATACGTCTTTTCATATTTTAGATTTTTTAATTCTTCTAGTTCTTAAAAAATTGTCAACCAGGCTATACTTGATAATTCATATCCTTCGTATAGAATTTTTAGATGGGCAATTCTTGATTTCTTGAAGTTGAATTTGTAACCCTCTGCAGCGAACCCAAGTATTATGGTGTTCACTCTTTTCAAGTGAGTCTCCAAGTCATCATCTGTTAAGTAAATGTCATCGACATAAGATAATGCTTCATCATCATATTGTTGTAGTAATTCTGTTACTCTCGCTGAGAATACCCCCGGGCTATTCTTGTACCCCTGGGCTAAACGAAAGAATTGTTTTTGAGTGCCATTTACTGAGAAAGCTGTTAAATATCTGCTCTCTGGTGCTATGTTTTGACAAAAGAATCCGTTGGAGATGTCCAAGGTAGTTTTGTATTTTTTGCGCACTACGTTATTCATTAGTGCAGCACTGTGTGAATTTTGCACTGCAAAAGTTTTGTAACATGTGTTAAGGTGTCGGTAATCCAAAACTAGACGGTATGAATTGTCTGGTTTGGAGACCGGAAACAAAGGATTGTTCATTTGTGAGGTGCAAGTTTCAATCACCCCCTGGTATTCTAGCTGATCTAGTATTTCATTTACTTGTTTTTTAGCTTCTTGCTTGATTGGGTACTGCCTTTGTGCAGTTGGTTGTGATTTTAACTGGACTTTGTGAGGAGGAGAATCCTCATCCCATCCCACATGATTTTTATATAAAGCAGGTGCTAAGGCCACTGCCCACTTTCTAGCAAGTGTATATTTTTTATGAATCGGTATTTGATTCGAGAAGGCAGGCATAATTACTTCTTCGCCATGAGGGCACTCCCTGACAAACTCTGGTGGCCAGTCTTTTTCAGCTAGAAGGATGTCATAGCCTTTGGAGAGGTTATCCCAAAATAGTCCCCTAATTTTCCTAGTCTTATCTCCCTCTATACGTAATGTTATCTCGTATATTTTGTGGGGCTTGCTAACTCTGGTATCTGCAGTTTCCACTTGAAGGTATTCATTCGTGTCCACTGTCTCCAGATGATTCATAAGGACTTTGCGAGCTATGCTCACCTCTGCTGCGCTGTCTAGCATTGTCTGAGCCCACTCTCCGTTTTTCAGTTGTGTCCTCAGTATTCTCGGCATTGTTAACTACCTTGATACTGGCTACCTTCTTTTTTGGAAATTGTAATTTCTTTTTCAGTTGAGCAGGTTCCTTGTCTTTGGACTTGGCGTGCTCTTCTGATCGTCCTCTTCTTTCCGATTTCTGCGAGGAATTCTGAAAAGATTGAGAGGGACGTGTATCAATGTCTTGATATCTATCAGGTTTTTTAATATTATCCCTATTTCTAAGGTTATATCTATTCCCAGAGGGTTCACTCTGGGGTGACCTTTGTCTCGGGTTTGGAGATTTCTCTCTTCGCCTAGGAGACCTTCCTCTGGACTGGAATTTCTTTTCTTTAGGATTGGATTGTTTGTTCCCATCCCAGTTCTTTTTTGGTGAATTATTATTATTATTAAAAAACATTTTTTCTGGACTTGTAGTCAGTTGCGGTTTTACTGGTATTCCACCTAGACTATCTCTGCCTAGTTCTTCATAGGATTTTTCTATGATTCTGGCAATTTCAGCTGGTTGGTCTGCTATATCTGTCTCTTTTAACCTCTGGCGGATCGCCACGTTTGCTGCTTCACCCTTTATGTTGGCTAGTAATATAGCCGAGACCTGCTTGAAGTCTTTCAGTAATTTCATACCAAGAGTTAAAGCAGGTTCTGGACCGTATTCATCTTGAATTTGTTTTAGCACATCTGGTATTACCGAAATGGATGGAACACCGTGCGTTTTTGTGTAGATGGAAGCAAAGACTGTACCCCAAGTGTCACAGTCCTCAATGTGTGGTGCGATTCCCATTGGGAGACATATAGTCAGAATCCTGTGTTTTTCTAATGGGGTGGTGTCAGGAAACACCGCCTCTATTTGGGTAATTTTCTGTGCCAACCAGAATGGTATTTGTTCCCGTTTTGCTGGGACTTTACCTAGGCAGGATTGGATGTTCTGTGGTGTAATTTTATTTGTGTTCCCCTGGTGAGGGGTCAGCTGTGGAAGTTTAATCGCTGGCTGAATTGTTGAAGTCCGCATTACATACTGAACTAATTGTCTATGAATTTTTAGTAGTTGTTTTAGCTGTATTAACAGCTCTGCTGCAGGCATTCTTTCGATGTCTGGATGTGGTGTGTATCCGGCTAGGACCGGCCACGTTGCTCCTGGTCTTCCTAAAGGACCGAGCCTTGTAATGTGATTGTTATGTATTAGGGCGCCATCAAATAAGAGCAAATGCTCTTGGAATTTGAGTGGTACTTCCACCTCCTCAAAAGGAGTGTACTCATTAGGAGGTTCCTCTACTTTGTAATAGTGGAAGTACTTTGTTACAGTGTTAGCTGCTGGAAAATGTATCCATGTATAGTATACCTCTGTCTGCCGATATTCGTGTGCCTCGATTACGAATATGACTGTGCCACCTCTAGGTGTCAGTCCATTTTCTATAAGTTTTAAGGTTATAGATCTCCTTTTGGCGACCTGGATGAGTATTATATCCGGGTCTGCTGTTTGCATGGTAGCATCAGCATCTGCTATTTCAGTAGCTAATCTAGTAACCTCTCGTTCTTCATCGCTGTCCATTTTGCTGACAGGATGGTATTATGTTTATTTGCAGATCAGGTTTCTTTATGGAAACAGAGATTAGATGCACAATATTCTGGAACTGTTTTATCCTTCAACGTTGACTAGACCAAGAACCATACATAGGAGTTCCCTCCTGCGAGGTTTTGGAGGATATAATAACCTTTCACCCACTCCAGACGTCTTTGGAGTATTTGGGAAAAGGGGTCTGAGTGAGAAAGCACGACTGAGTTACTCTAAATGTCTTACGTTAGTTTTATCGCCCTTTCCAAACGCGTTGGGCGCCATGTAGTGTAGCTCCTATTTTCCCAATAGGCTCTGCGCATTGGAATAGTACCTACAGCAGTAAAGGCCTAGGCCAGACGTTAACTAGGTCTACTACTGTCGATACTAGACTTAATTTTTGGGTTTGCCAGCTAAGCTCAGAGTTCGCTAGAAACTTTCTCGAATGTTCAAGGAAGGATTAACTCCCCTGATTAGACAAGAAGGGATTTAGTTTCTGACAACCATAGAACATGACAACTTTGCTCTCCCCTAATCAAGAGTCAATCTCGAGAGTCGTGTGAGCACAAGGCAATTATTTTACTCAGTCAGTACGTGCATTCTTAGTCTCATCAGAATGTAGAGAAAAGGAAGAGACGGGCGTGTTCAATAAAAGATGTTATTTATTGATCAGTCTCTTTTCTCGTACAAGAGAAATGGATCGATATTATTGCAATACTTATAGTTAAGTAAAGTGCATACATTAAAAGCAATAGTATAAAATAATACTGTAAAAACATTGATATGGTTTCTGAGCCATATGATGTTTCAAAATGATTAAAATATATTTACATACACATATACATTTGACTAAACGTATATATATATATATATATATATATACATAGAAATTCCCTCCTGCGAGGTTTTGGAGGATATAATAACCTTTCACCCACTCCAGACGTCTTTGGAGTATTTGGGAAAAGGGGTCTGAGTGAGAAAGCACGACTTATAATAATAATAATATAATATATATATATAATAATAAAAATGATGGAGAGCGGTAATTTCTTCTGGTAGTTTCTCAATGTAAAACCCTCATGCTACCTCTAATTTACCGCTCAAAAGGTGTTGGGCCCTTCACACCATGTATTACCATCAGGAGAAATTTAAAAAAAGATGAACAGTCAAAATGCAATTATTATTGTAAGCCAATAAAGAGAGTTGTTGATTATTTTAAAGGGTTTTATTTTCTAGTCAAAAGTTAATTTTTCTCTGACCCTTTATTCATTAGTAAAATATCAATTAGGTTACAGAATTTTGGAAAACAGGAAAAATATCAATAATACAGAACACATTACAGTCTGCATATAAGCATTACATGTAGTTATGAAAATGTGGCGCAAAATTTCAGTCACAATTCTTAAAGAGTTTCTAAGAAAAATAGTCTTGCAAAGCTAATCAATAATTAAATAGTTGGCAAAAAATCTCCCATTAAGAGAAATAAATGCATAAGACAAGTAAATCTTTTAGACCTAATTAATTAGTCAAAACATGAACTTAAAGTTTAGCATCTATCCTGATCCACTGCACTCTCTGTCTGTCTGTGTCTAAAGAGGAAAGCAGCCCCTCCTTCACCAGACCTCAAAGGAATGCGGCATGAAGTGCCAAGATATGACGTGGAAGCAAGAAACCTCCCCCTGAATCTCCTCGGACGCAAACCTGCCCTTCAGCAATCTCCCGAGACGTTTCTCGTACCTAACCCATAGAAGCCAGCTGAGCTGAGAAAAAAAGAAGAAGAAGTGGTGGCTCCCATCCAGAGAGGACAGTATTTATACCATAATTATTGGCAGAGTACACAAAGATGTAACATTTTTCAGGAGAACCTTACGTGATTGGTCAGTCATAAAGGCATGAGGTCACACTTCCCTGACTCATTCTAAAAACCTGACTTCACTAGTCCTAACAAAAGAAGCATACATGAATAAATACATTTATAAACATTTGCAACATTTACTAGGAAAAATGTTTCAATCTAATTCATGCTTCTTCCTTCTCAGCGCAGTAGATGGATACTTTTAACTAACTGGTACATTGGCAGAATGACAAGAATGTGCAGTTCACGCTGTTCTTGTCATGAGGAAAGCTGCCACAGTCTGCGCATGCTCCCTTCTCATTAAATTGAAAGTCAAAGCCTTGATGGATTCACAGGCAGCCATGTTTTGTGTAGGCCCCAAAAATAAAACAAACACAAAGATAATATTAATTTCATGTAAATCAGTCCATTATGTGTCCCAAGTGCATTATTAATTCACACACATTATAAAAAGAGGTGTTATTAACTGAAAATGTTTATCAAAATATGCAACAAGTCAAAGTCTATTAAGACAGGAATAATACATTTAGTTTACATGGATGTGCTGGGAAGAGAGAAACACATTCTATTAAAAATCTTCAAAGGTAAAAAGGCCACTTTTTCTCTACATTGCAAAAAAAACACATGTTAATTTAATTCAGCAAAAGCATTTTCAGTCTGAAGTGAATAGGCCTCACTTTTCATGTTTTTCATGTGCCATGTTTTTAACCTGCACCAAAATGTGCGTGGCAATTTAAATGCAGCCTGTCTGAAGCACAAAAAATAAAACAATGCATGACTGCAGATGAAATCTGCTCCATCAATCCACCCTCTTGATAATTCAAATCATAATAAAATGATTTATAATTCATCACACATATTTCATTTCATAAGTGACAATTTTTTTTTCTTTTTTTTTTTAAATTGCAAAAGCTGAGCATATAAGAATGTTACTTCTATTTCTAAGGCAAACACAAGTTTGGTCTGTAATCAGATCATATATAGCCAAGCTCAAATGTTTTAGTGCAGAGATCTGTAAGTAGCTTCTTGGAACAGTTAGTCTTCTTTAAAATAAGTAACTAAAATAATAAAAAAAGGAATTCAACAGGACAGTTTCAGCATTTCTTTACTCATTGTCATCAGCTTGTCATCAGTATGGCTCATACTTTCCATGCAAATTGGACTACTTAGGTGCTGAGAAATTCTGACAGAGCACCATCAATCCTTTGCACTTTTTCAACCAAGGCCTTTCACTCTTATTTTCACTTTGATCAGATTCAGATGTTTCACCACAACATCTCTCAGATCAAAACCGTTGCACCATCCATTATGCAGATCTTGTGTAGCAGCTGCAATCTGGTGAGAAACTGCACACTGTACATCAACCAGACCTACACAGCAATGGCTAGTGTTCTCCTCAGTGTTTTCCACAAGTGCATTTGCATATGCATTTTCAAGCCACTTTAGTGTTGCTGAAACACAGTCTTTTGCAAAAGGTAACTCTGTGCTGCCATTGTGTTGCTTTATTATGCGTGACACTTCAGGCAGATAGCTGCAATCCATTCCTTGTCCAATCTGTTGTTCTGCACTCATTATTTTTGAGACCACATTATGATCTGATTTCAGAGAAACTGGCAATTTATACCTGGGCATCAGTCTTTGCAATAACACATTTGTCACTTTGCAGTTGTCATTTTTCTCAAAAACAGTTCTGATACAACCCTGTTGTGCTGCTTCAAAAACATTTTCTTGAGCCTCTTTAAACTTAATTGTGAAGATTCCATAGAATGTATATGCTAACAGAACACAATTTTGTGCAACTGAATTAGCATTTCTCTCTCCCATGACAACAGTGACTCCCAATTGAGCAGATATACTGCATGTTATGGTAAGGGCAATCAATTTCGAATTTTGGGCTGGGGTAATTACTAAAAGCCATGAAGCTTTGACAACATCATGTACAAGGAGCACAGCATGTGCTGCTTTTAATGTGTTACCTTTCAAACATGGGCCATCTACAAAATGGACATTGTTGGGCTGACTCAGATGTTCATCCTTCAAGTCTGAATTTGGCTTTATGCATATTTTCATGATATTTAGACACTAATTTTCAGTTTCATCACAATCCAATCCATTTGCTGACATTTCTGTGAAGTTAGGGTCAAAGGCCATTGGGCAATACATCACAGACCCTTGAAAACATTCATCTTTTTGAATAAGCAATGAGAGAGCGCAGCCCTCCCTCTCACTGCAAATTAGTGTCTTTTCTTTCAAATAAACTTTCATTCCTAGTGCTGGGGCGCGCCATTTTTTCTCTTTCAACTCTAGGAATGCTTTTGTGCAGTTGTTGTCCAATGGAAGCGGATCAGACACACCTGAGTGTGTCAGCCTCAGTAAAGGCTTAGCCACTAGGGAACTGTTTATTAACCACTCTCTACAGCAGCTAACCATTCCCAAAAATGTCCTGACTTCTTTCTGAATTTGAGGTGGATTCCTCTTGGAAATTATTTCCACCTTCTCTGGTGACACCTTTCTACCTCCCTTTCCAATTTTGTGTCCCAGATATTCATCTTCATTTTGACAGTACTCCTGACTATTCTCATCCAATGGCACTGTGACATGAACTTGGCAAAAATCAATTAAAATAAGCCATTCTTCACCACATGGAATGTGAAAAAATATATTGGCTGGATTCGGTACCACAGGACAACATGGAAAAAATATGCTTTTAATCTCCTGCACTATTCTGTTCTTTTCATTTATTTTCTGTGAACCTATGATCAGAAAGTTACACAAACTTCCAATCAGTTCCATCAAAAATCCTTTTATTGGTAAAATTCCTGCAACTGATTGTGTTCCTGAATACATGTCATCTGGTTCAAATTTTAATAAGACATGTTCAGCACATTTTATTAGCCTGGCATCCTTCTCTGTGAACTCTCTTATTTCTGTGTTTAATATTTTTTCCAAAGCAGAAGGTAATTTTTCAACTGTCTTTTCTGAAAACAATGCTACAACTGTCTCTTGATGGGCCATTTTAAAATGTACATCCTCATCAGGAATCTGAAAAATAGCATTATCTGGTGTACAGTAATCTGTGCTGCTTAATTTGCAAAATAATTGTTTTCCTGCTAGGCCTGAGTCACAGACAACAGTTTTGCAATCTTCCTCAAATGGGCCTAATTTTGGTGCACAATTTTCTAATACTTGGTTTGTAATTTCTTTCTTTAAAACTCCTGCAACTAAATCTGGACTTTCCACTGCCCTCACAATGGAATTGGTAAATTCAGAATTGTGAGTGTTAAAACTCTCATTTGCAAAAAGAGCAACCTGTTGGACTGGGTTCTGTTTTTGTCTCTGGAAACAATTCACATTTACTCTGGGCAACTCATTTAAATTAATTTTAGCATTTTCCATATTTTGTGGGACCATCTGTGCTTGAAAAATTTCTGCCATTGGTACCTGTTTCTGAACTGACATTTGCATTTGCTTAACTGGTATATTTTGCACCTGCATTTCTCCATGTTTTTGTGCATCATGTTTAAATTTAGTTTTCTTCTTCCAATGCTCAAATCTGTTATAAAGATGGCAAAAGGACACATTTTCCAGCAGTACAACATCCATACCTGAATTTGCACAAACCAAAACACCTTTACTTCCATCCTGTGTTCTTTTAATCTGTACCCAATCAACATCCTTTGCTAGCACTCTGCCCTTTAGGAAATAAATCACTGCTATATTTTCCTCCATAACAACAGAAAATGATGGTGCATTCATGCAAACCCTTTTCATTGTCTCTTCACTTGGCCTTTCCACAACTTTAAATTCAAACCACAATTCTGTTTGCATGGCAATGTAAAAGAACATTTCCAAATTAATGCACAACTCTTTTAAAAAGTCATCAAATCCATCAACTTGTGGGTACCACAGCACAATTCTGTCTCTCAATTGTGGGATTGTGTTCAGAAATGCTGCAAGTTCACTTTTATTCTGTGGCATATGCACATACATTTCTCCCACCTTTTCTCTCAATGAGTAAGCAAAAGCCTCTCCCTCATTCTGTTTATTATTTTTCTCAACTAAATCTGGTGGCTTCTTTTCCTTATCCAGTTTCCTTGCTAGGTCTGGTCGTTTCTTTTTCTTCTCATGTTTTCGTGCCCATTTGTCTCCTAATTTCTCAAACCCATTGCATTTGAAAATATATTTTATTTCTGCAAGGTGCAATTGCATTTCTGAAGAATACATTTTCTCATTTGCTTCATCATCCATGTGTACCCTGAAACTTTTCTGAAATGGAAAACTTCCTGAAACATCAGTTTCATATTTTTGAGCCAAATCTGTCAGTCCATTATGTGTAATTAATGAACATGTAGCTGTTTCCTTACTCAGGGAAATTAATTCTTTTTCTTGACACTGGGTCACATTTTCATTATTTAAACAGCAGGGACAGTTAATTTCTTCATGTTCAAATGCTCCATTTAAAACACTAAGCTGTCTCTCTTTTTCAGGGCCTGTGTCAATATGTTCTCCCATGTTCTCTATCTTTTTAATTACTGCTGCTTCCTCAGAGCAGGTTTGAAAAATCCCATTTTCAAATATATTTATTTTATCCTGGGCTGCAGATGTTGTAAATACCATTTTTCTCTCACCTTTCAGTGCTTGGTGTACTTTCTGTTCAATAATCTGTGTGTTCTTAGTTTCTGAAATAAACCCTGGCAAAATCACTGATTCTGCAGCTCTTTGAACCTTTTCAGTAGGGACCATATTAATTGGGACAGTCATAATTTTTCTAGGCATTATCTGTGCATCTGCAGTTTGCAATTCTTGGACTAAATCAGGCACATTTAAAGCAGTAACACCTGGAGGTATCACTGTCAGTACTGAATCAACAGGTAATGGTTCAATATAAAATGTCTGCACAGTTCTCTCAGTCTGTATTTCTCTCTGTTCAACAGAAGCAGTAGCCCCTGTAGTATTTACTGGTGCACTATTTTCAGTATTTTTCATGGGAACCACATAAAGTGGTGGACACTCAGTTAACAATGCATCCATTATTTCATCCCCTGAATTATTATTTATTTGAAGCTCTTTTTCAGCATTAATTCCCTTCTCCTGTATATGGTGCTTTACCTTTTCATCCTCACTTGCTTTCTCTCTTGCTGCTTTTTCCCACAGGCTTAAGGCCTCAAATTGTGCAGCTTTAGATGGTGTCTTTATTTCACATAACACTTCCCTTAATTTGTCAATAATTTGCAATTCAAAAGTACCATCTTTTGGAAACCTCAAAGCACCCTCTTTTTCAGTAATCTTGCACCATTGTTGAACCCACATACATGTGTTTTGTCCCAAACTGGTAGACATAAAATGCACAGGTGTTCCTTCAGGAGCATCACCAATAAAAAACGAATTTTTCATTTTACCTCCTAACAGCTTCTTTAAACCTTCAAACAGTTTCATTTTTGCAATAGTTCAATGCAATTTCTTTTCTCCAAAGCTGTCAATCTAAATTTCAGTCAGTTTTACTCCTACCACTGACCCTCCACAAAATCTTACTGCAATATTTCTCTTAATCAATAACTCTGTTAGTAACAACATAAATACATTCGCTACTCTGTCTGTTGTGCTAAACAAAGGATAGATTTATATTCACTGCGAGTAACACATTCCGCTTACCCTTCACAAAGATAGACTTTCCGTTTACTCTTCAAACACTACAGGTAAATCCCTTCCGCTTACCTTTCACTCAAGCTCAGAAGAACCTGCTACTCCTTTGGACTCATCCTTCAGGATATATCTTAGGCCAAAGTTTCACCAGCGAACCCTTTTGCTGTCAATCAAGCTCAGAAGAACCTGCTACTCCTTTGGACTTATCCTTCAGGATATATCTTAGGCCAAAGTTTCACCAGCGAACCCTTTTGCTATCAATCAAGCTCAGAAGAACCTGCTACTCCTTTGGTGTGACCCTTTCTAGGTGATATCAGACCAAAGTTTCACCAGCGAACTCTTTGCTATTAATCACTCACACAGAAAATAGTCCCTAATTTAACACTGCCAGCCCTACCTAGCTTCTCAGTGTTATTCCAACAGACGAGTAACCTCAGTGCAGTGTGGCTTCCATTTACCACCCGCTATTCCTTCCCGGGATTCCACAGGTGTGCATACCTGCGTGTTCCAGACAACATTGAACAAGACACTAACTTAACATGAAGAGTTAAAACATGTAATCAATAACCAAAAAAGTATGTCCTCTGAAATTACCAATATAATCAATAACACCATCAATTCAAAATGAGCAAAATGTCACCAACAGTAAAAAATCCTTACTATTTTCAACACTTCAAAAAACATGCTAGCATATTAACAACATTTCACAACCCTATTGATACTCACACCTCTTCTTGCATCACCTGCCAGTACTGCTTTGCCAGTCTTCAGGTTCTGAGCATTGGAGTCAGGAATCAGGACTTGGACATTTATCTAACTTGGGCAATTATTTTATTTCCCTCTTAAGGTCAATGATCCATTAGTTGAATAGTTGATGGTGAAATCAATAATTACTAATCACCAAACTAATCAATAATGACCATCCTCTGCTTACCAAAAACTGATAGAGAGCGGTAATTTCTTCTGGTAGTTTCTCAATGTAAAACCCTCATGCTACCTCTAATTTACCGCTCAAAAGGTGTTGGGCCCTTCACACCATGTATTACCATCAGGAGAAATTTAAAAAAAGATGAACAGTCAAAATGCAATTATTATTGTAAGCCAATAAAGAGAGTTGTTGATTATTTTAAAGGGTTTTATTTTCTAGTCAAAAGTTAATTTTTCTCTGACCCTTTATTCATTAGTAAAATATCAATTAGGTTACAGAATTTTGGAAAACAGGAAAAATATCAATAATACAGAACACATTACAGTCTGCATATAAGCATTACATGTAGTTATGAAAATGTGGCGCAAAATTTCAGTCACAATTCTTAAAGAGTTTCTAAGAAAAATAGTCTTGCAAAGCTAATCAATAATTAAATAGTTGGCAAAAAATCTCCCATTAAGAGAAATAAATGCATAAGACAAGTAAATCTTTTAGACCTAATTAATTAGTCAAAACATGAACTTAAAGTTTAGCATCTATCCTGATCCACTGCACTCTCTGTCTGTCTGTGTCTAAAGAGGAAAGCAGCCCCTCCTTCACCAGACCTCAAAGGAATGCGGCATGAAGTGCCAAGATATGACGTGGAAGCAAGAAACCTCCCCCTGAATCTCCTCGGACGCAAACCTGCCCTTCAGCAATCTCCCGAGACGTTTCTCGTACCTAACCCATAGAAGCCAGCTGAGCTGAGAAAAAAAGAAGAAGAAGTGGTGGCTCCCATCCAGAGAGGACAGTATTTATACCATAATTATTGGCAGAGTACACAAAGATGTAACATTTTTCAGGAGAACCTTACGTGATTGGTCAGTCATAAAGGCATGAGGTCACACTTCCCTGACTCATTCTAAAAACCTGACTTCACTAGTCCTAACAAAAGAAGCATACATGAATAAATACATTTATAAACATTTGCAACATTTACTAGGAAAAATGTTTCAATCTAATTCATCCTTCTTCCTTCTCAGCGCAGTAGATGGATACTTTTAACTAACTGGTACATTGGCAGAATGACAAGAATGTGCAGTTCACGCTGTTCTTGTCATGAGGAAAGCTGCCACAGTCTGCGCATGCTCCCTTCTCATTAAATTGAAAGTCAAAGCCTTGATGGATTCACAGGCAGCCATGTTTTGTGTAGGCCCCAAAAATAAAACAAACACAAAGATAATATTAATTTCATGTAAATCAGTCCATTATGTGTCCCAAGTGCATTATTAATTCACACACATTATAAAAAGAGGTGTTATTAACTGAAAATGTTTATCAAAATATGCAACAAATCAAAGTCTATTAAGACAGGAATAATACATTTAGTTTACATGGATGTGCTGGGAAGAGAGAAACACATTCTATTAAAAATCTTCAAAGGTAAAAAGGCCACTTTTTCTCTACATTGCAAAAAAAACACATGTTAATTTAATTCAGCAAAAGCATTTTCAGTCTGAAGTGAATAGGCCTCACTTTTCATGTTTTTCATGTGCCATGTTTTTAACCTGCACCAAAATGTGCGTGGCAATTTAAATGCAGCCTGTCTGAAGCACAAAAAATAAAACAATGCATGACTGCAGATGAAATCTGCTCCATCACATACACATATACATTTGACTAAACGTACTCAACTGGTGTTTCTAAATACGCCTACCCCGTGTACCTGACCTAAGTCTAATGCGTGGGCGGGAATAGAAAGTTACAGTTTAAGTTAAGTTTGTTTTTGCCAAGTGAATAACTAAAGAATTCTCTAGGAGGGGTTATTCAGTTCTGTACCTGGAATTTAGGATGAATGAGGAATGGTATCTCTTTCTCTGCTCTCGATATTCCAGGCTGCCTGCGAGGGCTGCCCGGAAGCGCCGGTGCTGGGTCTCTCGGCTTGAGATAGCAGCGCGTCTCTCAGCGCGTCAGGAAGGCGGGGCTGCTGCCTGCGGGGTCTGCTTCTGCTCTCGGCTTCGGCAAGTAGGGCTGCTCCGTCTTGTCACCACGCGTGTGTTTTGCATAGGGCAAGGTCGGCAATATTTATACCTTAAAGGTGCCGGGATTGACGTAAGGATGGACATAGGTACGTCAATAAAGATGTCATACGACTTGCTCGTTAGCACATTCTTTACTAAAGTTCTCTGTGAAATCAAAACAATGGCCGCACGGATTATCCAGGTTGTCATAGGTTTGATTTGTTATGAGAACGTCGTATGCCTTATCAGGGGCTGGAGGAATGTCGCTTGTCTAATTAGATCTCAAGCGTTATGACCTAATCAGATAACACGTTCCTGTGCCGTAGTGTGACTGCGTCAGATAACGGTATCTGCATCATGGGGGATTTCTTGCCTCATGGGCTGACTGTTAGTTAACTAGCTAGGTAGTTTAACCAGAATAGGGTCAGGAATAGGGGGATCGATTCAGAACCTATAGAAATACACGACAAGTCCTTCCCTTGATCACATATGCGCTACGCTCATTAGAGACACATTTAAATACACCACATGCTCAGTAGACATAGAAGAGATACACAGTATACATTTCATCTAAAGTGCAAATTCGTTTACATCCCTTGATTTTTTCTGACTTTACAATTTGCATGTGCAAATAACGGAATTTTATAGACATAGAAGATTTAAAAAAAAGTTTTGTTAACCTGTTCAATCCTCACGATGCTGACAGTTTTCAGGCTGTTTCTAAAACACTAAATAATGGTTTCTATGAGAGACGCCCTAAAGCAGAATTCTTTTAAGTAATTGATGCCAATTTCATGAACACCTGACCACGATCATTCCCATGTCTTTATAATCATCATAGTATGGACACATTAATGTGGTCATTAAAAATTAATGTCATAAAAAGTTATTTAAAACATTCTTTCATAAACTAATTTGGGGATAAAAAGTGTTTTTCTCCTATATTCCTCATCAATGCATATATATATTCACTGAAAAAACCATAGGTTATAGACCATATATAGTTAGGAATTAGCATTTAAAAAACCTTATTTTACTCACACAAAACCATTGAAATTCCATATATAGTTAGTTGTACTAACTATATATCGCGCACCCGCAATCCACTGCTGATCATGTCACATATTACATCATTCATGACATGGTCAGTGACATCACTGATGACATCACTGATGACATCTCAAATGACATCACTGATGACATCACTGATGACAACATCCAGTGACTGTATTTTTCTGTAAAGTTAAAATATGTCTTGAGTGGATGTATAAGTGTCTGGATGAAGGATTTAGTAGGTGCATGACTGACTGTATGAGTGAGTGATTAAATGTGTCTCACTGAGTGCATGGGTTAGTGACTAAACTGTCTTAATTTGTGCATCATTATGTCTGTTGTTCTGAAAACTGCTGCATGTGTTGTTCAGTAGCTATATGAGTAACTATATGGGTTATTGATTGGTTGCCCAAGTATTTGTATGGGAGACTGAGTGTATGTGTGGGTGGCTGGGAGGTGTATGACTCTGTGCATAGATGTGTGAGCAGTTGATTCACTAGATGTATGGGTTCAAAAGTGCATGTGGAAACAGCTGTATGGGCGGTTGACTGTGTGCATCAGTGTATTGGTGAGTGAATGGATATCTCAGTGCTACATGTCAAAGTAAGTACATATGTAAAACACAGTACATGTGAGACTTGACATATATAAATAACTGTGCATAAGAGCCAGTGTCATTTGAGATGTCATCAGTGATGTCATTTGAGATGTAATCAGTGATGTCATCAGTGATGTCATTTGAGATGTCATCAGTGATGTCATCAGTGATGTCACTGACCATGTCATGAATGATGTAATATGTGACATGATCAGCAGTGGATTGCGGGTGCGCGATATATAGTTAGTACAACTAACTATATATGGAATTTCAATGGTTTTGTGTGAGTAAAATAAGGTTTTTTAAATGCTAATTCCTAACTATATATGGTCTATAACCTATGGTTTTTTCAGTGAATTTTCAAGGTTTTGTAAATGCTAATTCCTAACTATATATGGTCTATAACCTATGGTTTTTTCAGTGAATTTCAATGGTTTTTTAATAGCAAATATCATAAGCTGTCGATTGTCAAGTACGTGGTAAGAAAAAACATTTTCGTGTTTATGCACACTGATCTGCTTTCAATGCTGCCCCCCCCCCTCATTTCTATTAGGAGTACTCTCTCTTTGCAGATAGTGAAGGGTAGTTAACGCAGGCCTTTGCCCCCGTTGTAATCCGTCGTGCCTGCTTCTCTCTCCATTTGATTGATTGCTATCCAAGCATTTACTGTTTTAGAATTGGTTCTCTTTGGTTCATTCTCTATTTACAAACAACCACAGAGTCGCAATACTCTGTTTAGTCTTTGCAGATAGCGAAAAATCGTGTAAAAAAACAAAAGGAATCGAGCAAAATCAGTAGGCCACTAATGGGATCTCTTTTTGACCTCGCTAAAATAGAAACATTAGGAACAACCTGTTGAAAATAGCAATGTGTATGTACATAAGCGGCGTTCATTTGTGTTCACAGTACCCCTTGTTGATTGTTTGAATCGAGCATTGAATTGTTCGAAGTTGGTTCTCTTAAGGATCTTCTCTGCCTGCAAACGGGGAAGAATAGGAATATTCTCTCTCCCTTTGCAGATAGTGAAGGGTAGGTAACGCAAACCTTTAACACGTCGTGCCTATTTCGTTCCTCATTGATTGATTGTTTGCCCGAACATTGACTGTTTGGGAATTGGTTCTTTTTGGAGGTATTCCCTGTTTGCAAATAAACGTAGGAAAATCTTTGCAAGTAGTGAAAGGGTAGGTAATGCGGACCTTTCTCCCCCGTTGTAATCTGTCATGCCTATCTACTCCCCACTGATTGATGCACCTGTTTCACCCGGACCATTTACTAGAGATAGGTCATCTGGCCCGACCAGAGAGCACCCCTAGTGAAAAGGACATATGCAATAATAACGAAGTGATCACTGTATCCTGTTAACAGAAACTTTAGCATGAAACAACCTGGAAAGAAAGGAATAGGAAAACGAAAATCAGTAGGCCACTGATGAACTTTTTATTAAATAACAAACAAAGAAACGATAACAATACGTAATGATAAAACCTATTATTGTCCTAGAAACAAGAAACGTTAGAAGTAAGCCCGTAATAAGAAACCTGAAAACAGTAAGAGAAACCAAGTGTGACATTGCAACGGCCACAAGGCAACGAGGCTTCATCGCCCCTCACTGCCCCAAAACGTGTCTGTCCCACCGCCTGCCACGGCCAAATAACGGCAAACTGGGAAAGATACAAGTCAGCAGACATCCGCCCCATTCTGGAAACTTCCAAAGTGCAACAGGTTTGCGGCTACGCCCAGCCGGAAGCAACACATATAAGGCGGGTCCTGCTGCCAACCGTCGGCAGAAGATCATCACGTAGGGTGTAGCCGGAGAAAAGGCCGAGGCCAATGGGACCCGGCCAAGGGGATTGCTACGACAACCCTGGAGAGTTGCAAGGGGGGAATGTCTGTGTCCTCGATCCTCCCCTCTCTCTCCCAGTCCGGCCACCATCAACCAGAGGCCGAGGCCGACGGGATCCGGCCGCGGTGGCGGTAACCCTGGAGAATTGCAGGTTAGACCCTCTCTCTCCCAGTCTGGGCCAGCATCCATGGAGGGCCTGGGAGTGGAGAGGCCACTGCACGAAAAGCCCAGGAGAGGCACCACACGCCAAGGCCTGCCCCACCGGATGAGCCAAGGAACCCGTTCATGGGGCCAGAGCAAAGGGCGTCCGGCCGCCATCCACCGGAGGTCCGGCCCAAAGACGGACGGGACATTTCTTCTTTCTTTTATAATGGCTGCGACAACACTGGGGGGGGATGTCTTGCACATGCCTCCGACCCCCCCCTCGTCCTCATCGCCTGGTCCGGCCATAACAAATGTCAAGCGAGACGCCGTGGGGTGCACTGGGTGGGAGAGACGGTGCGAACAGGCCTCTCCCGCCTCCCCAGGTGGAGGCTTCCCAGCTGCACCCTCAGCGCTCCAGGCGCCCGGAAAAAGGTTCTTCCACTGTGGCGATGCTGCAACGTCTCGCCCGGCAGGGTGGAGCCCGTCCGCTCATTTGACCCCGCGATCGCCGGTAGCTACCGAACTCTCAAAATGGCGGTCGACCTGGCAAGAGCGGGCCCAACATAAAGAAATGGCCCGGTCACTGGTTGACTCCACCACCGTAGTCCTCCACGACCTTGAAGATTCTAGAGGAGCCGCGGGAGTCCCCGACCCCCGCAGACACCCCCGATGGGGAATGACTGCCATGATCGCCCGTGGAGTGACGAAACTGTAGCCGCGGGACGTCGGCGCTCCCATGCTGGCGCCAGCCTCAGTTTGAATGACTAGAATCCTGCAGACCACAGTTCGGATCAGTTCCGGTGAAAGCACAGTGTGACCCAGTAGGAAAAATTGTTGCACCCCCTCCCCTTTTTGACTGATGGTTCAAACCACCGATCCTTTCCTTTGCCCTTTTAACGGAACTTTGGACTGCCTCCCCCCCCCCCCCGGGGCGCCCCACGCCGTTATTCGGAGGGCGGCAACTTACTGGACATCACCTTGGTGCCATCGTTCTGCTGCCTTGGAACTATACGCACAACAGACCGCTACTGACGACCCACCCCCCGGGACGCCCCACGCCGGATACCGAAATCAGTGCGGCACCCAGGCAACATCACCTGGGTGCCGTCCAGAAATCTGGACGTTGTGCTGCCTTGGGACTATTCGCACAACCGACCGCTACTGACCATTGTTCCTTCTTTTTCCCTAAAAATGTTTAAATGTTTTTACTGTTTTTGTTTTGTTGTATATATTTATAAGTTATTAAAGTTTTATATTCCTACTACTTTGTTGGAGTGCTATATATTTTTAATGTGACACATAATTGTAAAAACTTTGATGTACAAAGAGTCATCCCTGGAATCTTCCGCTTCAGGCTCGGTCCCCTCCCCAATCACAATACAGGATGGTTTTCAGATAGTAGGAACGCGTGTGGTGTGACGGATCTCATCGGGTGTGGGCCTTGATCTACTATAACTCCTTTGAAGAGGGGTGATTCTTTACAGCTGGGGCCATAAACTACATCTGCAGGGCTAGCTGATAGCCTGGGACCGGCCTGGACAATCGGACACAGAGGAAGAGGAGTGTCAGAGGGTGCGGTAGTGAATAGGGCGAAAGGGAGGTGTCGGGCGGGCACAGGGTGTGATTCTCAGGGAAGAGCAGCGCAGATGGGGGGAGGTTTATTGCCCATGCATAAGACAGAGAGCGGGGGTGACCAGTGCCTGGGGGAGATGCTTGCGAGGGTGGGGAGCCATGCTAAGGATCGACAGCGTGCAGAGAGTGGGTCTGATCAAGGCATCTAAAATGGCTGCCGTGCACGACAAAAGTGTGGCATTTGAAAAAAGGCAAGATGGCGCAGACAATGTTTTTCAACACTTCCTGATTTCCTTCGAATCGAACGTTAACAGACATTGGGGCATATTACCAAAGTTAAGCGATATTTATCGCTAACGATGCTTAGCAACAAATTTTTTACCGCTAAGCATCGTCAGAAATTATCGCAGATAAACCTTGCTATTATCAAGGTTTATCGCAAATGCGATAAAAAACGGCCGCAATGCATGAATATCGCTGAAAAGTCAGCGATATTCATGCATTACCGAGCTAATGCTCTTAGCCATGTTATCCACCTCCCATTGGATAACATGGCTAAGAACTGCTCAGGGCAGGTGTTAGTTTTTGGAGATATTCGCGCTTAGCGCGAATATCTCCAAAAGTTGGTAATAGGAGATAGATATCTTGCATGTTGTAATGCAAGTTATTGTGGTATATGGAACTCATACCATAATCTCTCAGGAAAGCAGGAACTGATCATTTTGGGACCGCCTGAGAAGGCCTAGGGGGTGAGGGGTACTCTACTTTGCCCCCTTTTCACGATCTGAACTATTTTATTTTACTCTCTTCTGTAATTACACAAAATGGCAGCGATAGGATGCATCAGAGACAGACAGTGAGAGAAAGGAGGCCGGAGATGAAGAAGAGATGTCAAATACACATTGGAGATAATATAGTGGGAGAAGGGAAGTAAATATGAGTAAACTTACTATGTAACATAAAAATGTTGCACTCTATACTATAAGTCTAATTTTATACTACAATCACTTCGCTACAACGTCATAAATTAAAAATAAAAATGAATAATGTCTCAAACAATTTTTGATTTCTAAATATAAATTTATTCTTCTGAATTTTCATAATTTGAAAGAACTAGTAACATGTCCTCATCAGGAATTTCCTCTTCAATCATCTCATCTGGAATCTCCTCATGAAAAGTCTGCAATGATGATTCTTGTAACTCTATGGTCTCCAAACATTCGATAAATTCGCCGTCAAGAGATTGATCAAAAAAATCATTCAAGTCATCTCCTCCTTGTGAGAATATTTCATTATTGGTGCTGTCAATTTCAATAAATGTAGTGGATAATTCAAAAGAATTTGCCACGGTCTCTTCATTGTGATCCATTTTATTTTGAAATTTCTTGCTGTAAATTGCAGAAAAAAAAATCACTTTCATTTATCGTTTTTAGTAATAAATAATATAAAACTAACTTTATCAAGTATTTAGTATAACAGAAGGACTGTAAATAAATAACAGAAAACATTTTTCAAATTATCATAAAGTGTACAACATAGTTCCCCTTACAAATTAACAACTCACCTTTTTGAAAGTAGGAGAAGCGTTAGTACTGTGTAAATCAAACACCAGAAATTGAGCACCAAAAATTCCTCACAAATGTACCTCAGACAGTAGTATCACAAAATGGCTGTGGTTTCCTCTCATTTTAGATATATACATAACCAATTAACTTTCATCACACAAAAATACAAAACCAAAGCAACATTTTAATTGGTTCTAAATTTCAACACTTTCAAATGTGTTTTCCCCATGCAATTTTCCATAGGACATTTAGATACGTCTACAGCCTGAATGGCTGAACGGAATTACACCAAACTTGGCAAAATGGTACATCAAACCTAAGGGGTCAGGGAGGATCTACTATGCCCCCTTATGGTCATTTGCCCCTTCGCTTTGGCCTCCTCTTGTCTCTCGATCCTACCGAGAGACAAGACGGCGGCCGCTACGGACTGTTTGGAATGTTTACAGACGCCGGAGAACCAATCAGCTTCGCTTCACAAAGCTCCGTAACGCGAAAAGTACGCGAAGTGGAGCGCTGCCCGGAGCGCTGTTACAGATATATATCTTTTTTTGAACGTTAATTTCTCAAAATCCACTGGAGCACATATATTGAGACCTAGCAAAGGCACATCGGGCTACCAGTCCCTACAATTTTGCCAAGTTTCGTGCAAATCCATTCAGCCGTTCGATTATTATTATTATTATTTTTTTTGCCCCGCGGGGCCCTTTTAAAACCTCCACATCAAACCTAGGGGGTCAGGGAGGATCTACTATGCCCCCTTATGGTCATTTGCCCCTTCGCTTTGGCCTCCTCTTGTCTCTCGATCCTACCGAGAGACAAGATGGCGGCCGCTACGGACTGTTTGGAATGTTTACAGACGCCGGAGAACCAATCAGCTTCGCTTCACAAAGCTCCGTAACGCGAAAAGTACGCGAACTGGAGCGCTGCCCGGTCCGCTGTTACAGATATATATCTTTTTTTGAACGTTAATTTCTCAAAATCCACTGGAACACATATATTGAGACCTAGCAAAGGCACATCGGGCTACCAGTCCCTACAATTTTGCCAAGTTTCGTGCAAATCCATTCAGCCGTTCGGGCTAAAAGTGAGGCCAACCGCCCTATGGAAATTAACATTGGAAAAACGCGTTTTGGGACCCCCCTTTTTTCTCGGCCCCCCTTGACGAACCCCCGCCCAAATTTTCAGGGGCTGCTCAGAAACATAATTTGCCATTTTCCTGAAAATTTCAGCCAATTTCGTCCACAAACGCCAAAGTTATTAGACATAGAATTTTCAAAAATCCCATAGAGAAAAAATCCTAACTATATATACCTACTGGCGACGGCCAGTAGGTAATACACACACACATATATATATATATATATTTTTTCCACTGAAAAAACAATAGGTTTCAGGGACATTATAGTTAGTTGGAGATTTCACTCATACAAAACCAGAGATATTCTGCCGTTATAGTTAGTAGAGCTAACTGTAACTTGCGCCCCCGCAATGCACTGCTGATGAGGTCACATATTACATCACTCATGACATGCTCAGTGACATCACTGATTACATCACTGATGACATCTCAAATGACATCACTGATGACAACATCCACTGAATCTGGGTTTCTGTAAAGTTTAAAATATATTTTCTATATATATGCCAAGGTGTATTGAAAAATGAGTGAGTGTATAAGTTTGTGAATTGATGATTTAGTAGGTGCATGACTGATTGTATAAGTGACTGATTAAGTGTATCTTACTGAATGCATAGGTTAGTGAATAAACTGTGTAAATGTCTCTATCAGTCTGTCTATTGGTGTATAAGGGGCTGAATGGGTTGGTGAGTAGCTACATGACTGTCTGTATGGGTTATTGATTGGTTGTCTGAGTATCTGTATGGGTGCCTGAGTGTCTTTGTGGGTAGGTGGGGGGTTGTGACTAAGGGTGGGCGTAGTTCACGAAGTAGTGCTACACGAAGCTACGCGAAGTGCACTTTGCACTACGCGAACTTCACGTAGCACTACGCGAGCCGCGTAGTAGCATGTTCGCACTGAGCAAGATGCATTTTCAATGATTGCACAGTGCGAACAAGCATCCGGCACTGTGCAATCATTGAAAACGGCATCTTGCACAGTGCGAGCTGTAGTTTTCTGCCGCTCGAGTAGATTTTTATTCGAGCAGCAGCTTTCTCAACGCAAACTGGTAGTTTCTCATCGCGAGCGGTCGCGAGCATACACGACCACTCGCAATGAGAAACCTGACCTCCCCGCGTTGAGAGTCTCGCCGGGATGTCATTTTGCTTCCTCGCGGTCGCGAACATGACGTTGAGGACCGCGAACAAGCAAAAAATGACTGCTGCACTATGCTACGCTGCACTATGCTACGCGTGTTCCCACTGTGCTACGTGCAGCTCGCATAGTGCAAAGTTGCGCAAACTTCGCAAACTACGCGAGCGTAGCGTAGTGCTTCGCCCAGGGTTAGTTGTGACTCTGTGCATAGATATGTGAGTGGTTGATTCACTGGGTGTATGGTTCAAGAGAGTGCATGTGGAACCAGCTGTATGGGTGGGTGAGTGTGTTTATAGGAGTGTTGGTGAGTGAATGGATGTCTCAATGGTGCATGTGTGAGTAACTACATATGTTCAAAAGCAGTATATGTGAGTGTTGGAATATATGTGAGAGTGAGTGATTGCAAGAGTAGCTGTATGGATGAGTGTGTATTTCTATGAGTGCTTAAGAGAGTAAGTATGTGTTAGTATCTGTATAAATATGTGGTGTGGTGTGTGTATGACTGTATAGTCAAGTAAATGGGTGTGTGATAGTTTATTTGTATGACTGACTAGGTGTGTGAGTAACTCTTTGGGTGAGTGGCAGTGTGTTAGTGTCTATATGGGTGTATGAATGGATATATAAGTGGCAGTATTGATGAATGACTTGGTGTATGAGTAGCTGTATGGCTTAGTGGGTGGATGTGTGTGTAGACGTAGGAATCACTGAGCGGTTATGTACTAACTGCTATTGGTCTGTCTAGGGTTTCGATATTGGTGGTCTGTACTTTAGAGTGGGTGTATGAAAGGTTTTATTAGGGTGTGAGGAGGTGCATCAGATGATCACATGGATGATGTCTTCAGTGATGGCATCAGTGATGGCATTTGAGATGTCATCAGTGATGTTTGCCATCACTGATGTCACTGAGCACGTCATGATGTCGTGTATTTCTATAGGTTCTGAATCAGTCCCCCTATTCCTGACCCTATTCTGGTTAAACTAACTATCAAGTTAACTAACAGTCAGCCCATGAGGCAAGAAAACCCCCATGATGCAGATACCGTTATCTGACGCAGTCACACTACGGCACAGGAACGTGTTATCTGATTAGGTCATAACGCTTGAGATCTAATTAGACAAGCGACATTCCTCCAGCCCCTGATAAGGCATACGACGTTCTCATAACAAATCAAACCTATGACAACCTGGAAAATCCGTGCGGCCATTGTTTTGATTTCACAGAGAACTCTTGCAAAAGAATGTGCTAACGAGCAAGTCGTATGACATCTTTATTGACGTACCTATGTCCATCCTTACGTCAATCTCGGCACCTTTAAGGTATAAATATTGCCGACCTTGCCCTATGCAAACACACGCGTGGTGACAAGACGGAGCAGCCATACTTGCCGAAGCCGAGAGCAGAAGCAGACCCCGCTGGCAGCAGCCCCGCCTTCCTGACGCGCTGAGAGACGCGCTGCTATCTCAAGCCGAGAGACCCAGCACCGGCGCTTTCGGGCAGCCCTCGCAGGCAGCCTGGAATATCGAGAGCAGAGAAAGAGATACTATTCCTCATCCATCCTAACTTCCAGGTACAGAACTGAATAACCCCTCACAGAGAATTCTTTAGTTATTCACTTGGCAAAAACAAACTTAACTTAAACTGTAACTTTCTATTCCCGCCCACGCATTAGACTTAGGTCAGGTACACGGGGTAGGCGTATTTAGAAACACCAGTTGAGTACGTTTAGTCAAATGTATATGTGTATGTAAATATATTTTAATCATTTTAAACATCATATGGCTCAGAAACCATATCAATGTTTTTACAGTATTATTTTATACTATTGCTTCTAATGTATGCACTTTACTTAACTATAAGTATTGCAATAATATCGATCCATTTCTCTTGTACGAGAAAAGAGACTGATCAATAAATAACATCTTTTATTGAACACGCCCGTCTCTTCCTTTTCTCTACATTCTGATGAGACTAAGAATGCACGTACTGACTGAGTAAAATAATTGCCTTGTGCTCACACGACTCTTGAGATTGACTCTTGATTAGGGGAGAGCAAAGTTGTCATGTTCTATGGTTGTCAGAAACTAAATCCCTTCTTGTCTAATCAGGGGAGTTAATCCCTTCCTTGAACATTCGAGAAAGTTTCTAGCGAACTCTGAGCTTAGCTGGCAAACCCAAAAATTAAGTCTAGCATCGACAGTAGTAGACCTAGTTAACGTCTGGCCTAGGCCTTTACTGCTGTAGGTACTATTCCAATGCGCAGAGCCTATTGGGAAGATAGGAGCTACACTACATGGCGCCCAACGCGTTTGGAAAGGGCGATAAAACTAACGTAAGACATTTAGAGTAACTCAGTCGTGCTTTCTCACTCAGACCCCTTTTCCCAAATACTCCAAAGACGTCTGGAGTGGGTGAAAGGTAATATCCTCGAAAACCTCGCAGGAGGGAACTCCTATGTATGGTTCTTGGTATAGTCAACGTTGAAGGATAAAAACATTCCCAAAATATTGTGCATCTAATCTCTGGTTCCATAAGAAACCTGATCTGCAAACAAACATAATACCATCCTGTCTGTAAAATGGCAGAGAGTGATGATGAAAGAGAGGCAGTTAGATTAGCAACTGAACTCGCAGATGCTGATGCTACCATGCAAGCAGCAGACGCGGATATAATACTCATTCCGGTCATTAAAAGGAGATCTATAACCTTAAAACTTATAGAAAATGGACTGACACCTAGAGGTGGCACAGTCATATTCGTAATCGAGGCACACGAATATCGGCAGACAGAGGTATACTATTCATGGATACATTTTCCAGCAGCAAATGCTGTAACAAAGTACTTCCACTATTACAAAGTAGAGGAACCTCCTGAAACGTACACTCCTTTCGAGGAGGTGGAAGTACCACTCAAATTCCAAGAGCATTTGCTCTTATTTGATGGCGCCCTAAAACATAACAATCACATTACAAGGCTCGGTCCTTTAGGAAGACCAGGAGCAACGTGGCCGGTCTTAGCCGGATACACACCACATCCAGACATCGAAAGAATGCCTGCAGCAGAGCTGTTAATACAGCTAAAACAACTACTAAAAATTCATAGACAATTAGTTCAGTATGTAATGCGGACTTCAACAATTCAGCCAGCGATTAAACTTCCACAGCTGACCCCTCACCAGGGGAACACAAATAAAATTACACCACAGAACATCCAATCCTGCCTAGGTAAAGTTCCAGCTAAACGGGAACAGATACCATTCTGGTTGGCACAGAAAATCACCCAAATAGAGGCGGTGTTTCCTGACACCACCCCATTAGAAAAACACAGGATTCTGACTATATGTCTCCCAATGGGAATCGCACCACACATTGAGGACTGTGACACTTGGGGTACAGTCTTTGCTTCCATCTACACAAAAACGCACGCTGTCCCATCCATTTCGGTGATACCAGATGTGCTAAAACAAATTCAAGATGAATACGGTCCAGAACCTGCTTTAACTCTTGGTATGAAATTACTAAAAGACTTCAAACAGGTTTCGGCTATATTACTAGCCAACATAAAAGGTGAAGCAGCAAACGTGGCGATCCGCCAGAGGTTAAAAGAGACAGATATAGCAGACCAACCAGCTGAAATTGCCAGAATCATAGAAAAATCCTATGAAGAACTAGGCAGAGATAGTCTAGGTGGAATACCAGTAAAACCGCAACTGACTACAAGTCCAGAAAAAATATTTTTTAATAATAATAATTCACCAAAAAAGAACTGGGATGGAAACAAACAATCCAATCCTAAAGAAAAGAAATTCCAGTCCAGAGGAAGGTCTCCTAGGCGAAGAGAGAAATCTCCAAACCAAAGACAGAGGTCACCGCAGAGTGACCCCTCTGGGAATAGATATAACCTTAGAAATAGGGATAATATTAAAAAACCTGATAGATATCAAGACATTGATACACGTCCCTCTCAATCTTTTCAGACTTCCTCGCAGAAATCGGAAAGAAGAGGACGATCAGAAGAGCACGCCAAGTCCAAAGATAAGGAACCTGCTCAACAAAAAAAGAAATTACAATTTCCAAAAAAGAAGGTAGCCAGTATCAAGGTAGTTAACAATGCCGAGAATACTGAGGACACAACTGAAAAACGGAGAGTGGGCTCAGACAATGCTAGACAGCGCAGCAGAGGTGAGCATAGCTCGCAAAGTCCTTATGAATCATCTGGAGACAGTGGACACGAATGAATACCTTCAAGTGGAAACTGCAGACACCAGAGTTAGCAAGCCCCACAAGATATACGAGATAACATTACGTATAGAGGGAGATAAGACTAGGAAAATAAGGGGACTATTTTGGGATAACCTCTCCAAAGGCTATGACATCCTTCTAGCTGAAAAAGACTGGCCACCAGAGTTTGTCAGGGAGTGCCCTCATGGCGAAGAAGTAATTATGCCTGCCTTCTCGAATCAAATACCGATTCATAAAAAATACACACTTGCTAGAAAGTGGGCAGTGGCCTTAGCACCTGCTTTATATAAAAATCATGTAGGATGGGATGAGGATTCTCCTCCTCACAAAATCCAGTTAAAATCACAACCAACTGCACAAAGGCAGTACCCAATTAAGCAAGAAGCTAAAAAACAAGTAAATGAAATACTAGATCAGCTAGAATACCAGGGGGTGATTGAAACTTGCACCTCACAAATGAACAATCCTTTGTTTCCGGTCTCCAAACCAGACAATTCGTACCGTCTAGTTTTGGATTACCGACACCTTAACACATGTTGCAAAACCTTTGCAGTGCAAAACTCACACAGTGCTGCACTAATGAATAACATAGTGCGCAAAAAATACAAAACAACCTTGGACATCTCCAATGGATTCTTTTGTCAAAACATAGCACCAGAGAGCAGATATTTAACTGCATATTCAGTAAATGGCACTCAAAAACAATTCTGTCGGTTAGCCCAGGGGTACAAGAACAGCCCAGGGGTATTCTCAGCGAGAGTAACAGAATTACTACAACTATATGATGATGAAGCATTATCTTATGTCGATGACATTTACTTAACAGATGATGACTTGGAGACTCACTTGAAAAAAGTGAACACCATAATACTTGGGTTCGCTGCAGAGGGTTACAAATTCAACTTTAAAAAGTCCAGAATTGCCCATCTGACGGTCCTATTCTTAGGATATGAGTTATCAAGTGAAGGTAAAAGCCTGGCAGACAATTTCCTAGAGAAATGTGCCGTAATCCAAGCTCCTAAAACACTAAAAAACCTACAGTCAATTCTAGGCTTCCTAAATTTCGGAAGAACATACATTGCAAATTACGCAGAAAGGGTCAAACCCCTTTATGATCTAATTAAACCAGACTTTAAAAGATCCAATTGGACTCAAACACACACAGAAATTTTGAGATCCTTACAAACAGACATGCTAATTAAAACAAAATTAGAAACACGTGATAACACACGCAATCTTGTGATCCGAGTCATCCCAGGGAGATGCGGATTCACATACCTGACCTCTAATGAGGGAGAAAAGGTACCAATTGCATTCAAATCACACTTGTACACTAAGGCTGAAATGAAATTTAGCCCAACGGAAAAAATTCTTACAGCGACACAGACAGCTATAGCAAAAGAACGAGCCCTGGCACAAGGTAAACGAATAATAATCGTGACACCGATACCAGCCCTAGAGGCGGTAACAAAGGCAAGCATTCCAAATGCTAAAGCACTCCATCCGAGATGGATACAATGGGCTAACTCTCTTGCTGCAACAGACGTGGTGTACGAATTTGATCCTTACTTAAAAACACAAGAATTTCTCCAATATGAATTTGAATGTCCTCCGCCGACCGAAATTCTGCCTCTAGACCAATACGGCTGTATAATATATACAGACGGATCAGCACAACCCGCAGTAGGGGGTAAACAAGCTTACAGTGCTGCGTGCGCGATCGTTAAAGGTCGTTGGCACGAAGGGAAATTTAAACCAACCCTCACTAAAACACAATCTCTAGGAGATTGCACAGCTCAGCGAGCTGAACTACTAGAATTCAAGATGGCGCTTGAAAATACTGATCGAGAATTCCCCACACTTATAGTGTGCGATTCGTATTATTGCGTTCAGTCTTATAATGAATACTTGCAGATCTGGCTTCAGAACGGTTTCAAGGATGCAAAGGGTGGCACAATCAAGCATAAAATGCTCTGGGAACAAGTAGCTCTTTTACAAAAAGAACTACCAAAGACTCACGTGATACATACACTGAGTCATCAACGTGATGGCGTTCACGTTGCAGGGAATTCATTGGCTGATGAGGCCGCGAAAGCAGCTGTGCAAACGGCTTCCGTAGCTGCCGTCACCCGGTCAAAAACAAAAATAGACAGCGAAATATTACAAGCTGTCAGCGCTTCAGAAAAGGATTCGATAGAACCACTCCCTAAAGGCTTTCCAGTAAAATACTCATACATAACTGATGCAAACAATGTTCCTTTTGCTCGAATCCCTGGAGTGGGGGATAGGGCAATTCCAAACATGGAACATAGGTTAGGACTAATAATAGCGGCACACGAAGGGCTTGCTTCTATTCATGCTGGCGTCTCAGCCACAGTATCATTATTAAAACAGAGATACTGGTGGCCACAGATGGGAAGACAAACAAGGAACTATGTTCTAGCATGTGAAATATGTCAAAAAATGAAAGTATCAACGGTGAGACGTCCAGCGCAGACGCCCCTTCTAATCTCGGATAAACCATTAGCCTGTGTTTATCTAGACCACTGCGGTCCCTTACAAAGGGATGGTAACTATAAATATATCTTGGTCGCAGTGGACTCATGCACGAGATTCATATGGATGTGGCCCCAGCGAACGGCTGACGCCAGAACTGTTATAAAAGATTTGCGGGTCTTCATCGGCACATACGCAATTGGCATTCTGCATTCGGACAATGGTCCTGCTTTTAGCTCTCGGGCTTATAAGGAGGCCATGGTCAGCATGGGCGTGCAATTGCGGTACTCTTGTCCATTTCACCCTGAGGGGAACGGAATTGTTGAAAGAAAAAACCGTGACATAAAGCAATCTATAACGGCAAAGGTATTAGGTTCGGGAGCTGGGTGGGTCAAACATCTAATAAGTGTCCAACGTAGTCTAAATAACTTGCCAAGAAATTCTCTGAAGGGATTCAGTCCGTACGAATTATTATTCGGAACTAGGATGTTGATCTCTGACCTTGATAGTCAGACTTCAGTGGTAATAGAAAAAACCTTTGATGTCAAAGACCGTTTGGCTATTTTGCAGGACTTAAACAAAACAAGAAAAGACCTGAGCAACATACAGTTGAAACAACAGCCAACGACCACTGAAGAATCACCACCTGTCCCAGCAAGACCTGTCTGGATTCCAAAAGTCGGGGATCTAGTCAGGGAGAAGATCGCGGTAAAGAAGGAATTTGGGCCTTCTTACAGAAAAGCAGTTCCTGTCTTGTCTGTCAACGGGACAAGATCAGTTGTACTACCGCCACTTGCTGGAAAAAAGGAGAACCGAGTTGTATCCATCGACCTGGTAAAACCACAACATGTGGCCAATAACAAACAGTAGGCCAAGTGGACTCCCAATAAGTAGCAGAACACCAAGGTTTGCTACGAGCACAGAGGTCCTAACAAAAAGGCTCATCACATTCGAAACGCCTAAAGAAGAACAAGAAGGACTATGCAACAATGCAATAGAACTCAGACCTCTGAAAACCCAAATAAAGACATTTAGCAGAGACACACCAATCTATACTGAAGTACCAAGTGAAAATGCAAAAAACAGAAATCCTGAACCAATTGGAACAATTGACAGAACTGCATCCGGTTACTTCATCAACTTCGATGATTCCTCTGACGGCTTCAGTGAATCAAAGACACAGCCATCATCAAAATCCTTTATAGACAAAGCTAAGGAACTTTTGAAACAACTGAAAGAAACATATCTGGTTTCTCCATGGATTGAATTTTGGGTGGGTTTTGGTGCATTTATCCTCATACTTTGGCTCATCATGGTATTTACTTTGGGACGCTTCATTGAGGGAAAATATGCTAAAATGGACACAGCAAGTCAGAACATCAACTTGATCCTCAAACCACACACATCTTCACACGTCGAGAAAAGAGAACTTTCTTCAGAACTTTCTTCAGCCAACTTCACAGCCAATCCTATACCTGGTGGGGTAGCCTGGGACAACACTGACTATGAAATTTATGGTCCGGTCGAGATCCTGAAATATCCACACCAAATCAAGATCTCTTTGAGTGACTTTGCAAAACCAAACTCATTTGCTGATGATTGGGACTTTGAAAGTATTAACAATATGATGTCTGACTTAGTAATGTCTGCTAAATTTACAAAACATGATTATTTGCAAGGTTCTACAAATTATGATAGTATGTATTGCTATAACCATTATGGTAACCATTTTCTGCATAAATCTGCACAACCTAGAAATGTTTTAAATTATAATCAATGGGAACATTGTGCTACGCCTCCAAAAGGAAGCTCTAGAACCGTTTACGACAAATATTCATATTTTTCAGGTTTTAACACAAGTAATGCTGAAACATTTTATTTTAAATTGTCAAACAAGACAGGGATGAAAACCATGATAACCAACACAAAATTGATATATTCAGATTCATTCTTTGAAAAAATGAATACTTTTGGATTTGATTATTGGGACAAAAATGTTGATTTGAAAAGTGTTTGGGGTACAAAAGAATGGCAAGTACAGGGTATAGAAGCTTTGTTTAGAGCCTGCATGATCCCAGAACAAATGATATTTTTAAATGACACTGTTCAACAAACCACCTGTCTTGGCTTAGCCAAAATCAAAGATTTAAATAACCCGTCTATTCCGAAGCCAACAATGTTTAGCAATAGCTCTGATACAGATGAAGAGATAGACGTAAACCATATATTAAACCAAAACAGAACACATCCTGATTGGAAACAATGGTTGATCTGGCCCACAGATACAAATAACTGTCAAGATAGATTCCTGAATAAAACACAGGGTTTCAAAATGACCAGGCCAGACCCTAGATATCCCCAAAGACATCACCCAGGGATAATAACAACCTACAGTGTGGGCAAATTATGCCTTCAATGGCTACAGACTTCCACACTGCCTGAAATTAAGCAACACCTAACTTTACTTACTGATGGTGCTGACTTGCGTGATTTCATACTGGGACCACGCAAACAGCGTCAAAAGCGTTTCATAGCAGCCTCTGTATATGCAGCATACAATGAGGCCTGGAAGGTTACTCAAATTGAAACAGCAGAAAGAATACGGGAAATTGACCGTATTAATTTGGAAAAATCACTTTCTGTAGTGGACAATGGGTTAATGACTCTGTCCTCCAGAATGTTTTCATTGGACAGCATTGTGTCTTCAGCAATCGATATATTATCGCAAGACTTACTGTTATTACAACATGGACAGTCACAATTGCGTTCCATTGTACAGCTTGGCTGGACGTTACAAAATCTGCGTTCAGGCTATGTGCCTTGGCGTTTAATCAACACAACGTCACTATTCCAAATCTTTAACCTTACTGATAGACAAATCGGTATGGCGCAAAAGGGTGCTGATTATACAATCTTGAGCATTGAAAAACTAGAAAGATTACCAATGACAATGTCAAAACGACCTGTCAGTGAATGGATAATCCACGGAATCATAAATATTCCAATCTCAACCTTCAGGTTTCAATACTGCCAAAAATATATACAGGCTGGGATGTACGAGAAATTGGGAAAGGGGTACCTTAAAACAACTTGGAACCTGCCCTATTCACATGCATGTGTCAGTAATAAAGGACAGAAAGTGTTTCTTAGTGGCAACAATTGTGATATGTCACTAAGCGGCACGCTTCTGTGTAACGGAATTAGTTTGCACGGAGCCTGTGAAGGGAATTCATACAACCTTTCATGTCACCAGCAAGGCGCACCTGCAACTGAAATAGAACCATTCTTTCAAAGACTCTATAATGGGAGTTACATTCTTATTGTAGACCGCAGATGTTGCAGTCTTATGCCCGGGACTCCTTATCTAGTAACTACAACAGCGAAGGTCAAGTGCTGTGGACGTTCTTTGTTCCCCAGCTCCTTTCCAGACAGGGAGGCAAGGGCATGGCCCAGTTTGAAAATTACTTCTATTCGAATAGACACTTTAAGCAGAATGAAAACAGTGCTTCTTCAGACGCCTACAAGGCTCACGTCATCAAAAGAAATGTATGATCTACAAGTCGCAAGGACGACTGCAGAGATACATACATTATTATCAACTAATTCCCCCGTACATTTCGCGGAAATCCTGAGCGAAATCTTAAATATTTCTGATACCACTGGGGTCTCAAAGGTATTTAAGACAGTATTTTCGATGGCATTAACACCATTCAAAGCCATACTGGGTATTTTTCCAGATTTCGTCCATTCGATTTTTGGCGGACTTCCCCTGATCCTGGGACTAATTGCAGGAATCCTATTCCTAGTCCTTATTTTTCGTTATGGCAACCCATGTCACAGATCAAACTCTCGCGACAATGGAAGATACGATCCTAGCCATTGGATACCGGGACCGGATATCAAAAATCCTGGGACTCTCCCGGCTTAGAGACCTGAACATGACTTGGTTTCTATCATTTCGACCAATGTGGCAAAGGTGTGTTTTACCTGTACTAAGGTGTCTGCTATGCGGAGAAGAATGCGTGTTAGACACCTGTCTGACGCTACAATCGGATGCGCCAGTGGATGCAGATACACTGTTGGTTCCTACCAAGGTTCACGATTTGTGCTGCCCTCAAAGGCTGCCAATCCTGATGACGGCATTCCTGGAATCTTCACCACTACGATTGAAGAGTAGTGAAGTTCAAGATGAAAGCAGCATCGAACAGGTACGACCTTCTGTCAGCAATGCAAATCAGAATGTCAATGGAGACAATCATGCGCACGAATGCATGGTTACCCCTATTTCCGACTTAGTGGAACTTTCCCATGAAGCTGTTGACAGTTTTTTCGAAAGCCTGAATGATATGATGTTCTCTCCAGAACAGAAATAGAGACTTTTGAGTAAACTCGCACACGGCGTTCCCTGAATTCGGCCTTCAACTTTAGAAATAAAGTCACATGAACAATTACAATCCAGTTCACGGACAGCAATTTTTTCAGCATGCCCCTTAAAATATTTTTCTACATATTTTTTCCCGGGACACTGATCTTCTGCTTAAAGTAAGAAACTATTCCTAGAGAACTAAGATTTCTATTTTTAGATACTTTATATAGACTTTAGCTGCCCGCTGGTAGGTTCACAAATATTTTATTATGTGATGAAATGGTCTCGAACTTCCTTTCTGTATAGCCATATTAAGAGCCATTTCATGTGTATTTCTCATATACCAATAAGCAATAATGCATAACAATGCGTGTTTACTTTTGCATTTAATTCATAGCTTAAGTGCATACAATATATATGACTGCAATTTTTCAGTATATTTGAAAATTTCGAAATGCATTTATGTATTTTGGGGTGGTAAGGTATACACTTTACTCTATAGTATGTTGTACTATGTTATACTATGCATAGATTAGTAGATATGACCATAGTTAGCATGGAGTGGGTGTCGTGTATTTCTATAGGTTCTGAATCAGTCCCCCTATTCCTGACCCTATTCTGGTTAAACTAACTATCAAGTTAACTAACAGTCAGCCCATGAGGCAAGAAAACCCCCATGATGCAGATACCGTTATCTGACGCAGTCACACTACGGCACAGGAACGTGTTATCTGATTAGGTCATAACGCTTGAGATCTAATTAGACAAGCGACATTCCTCCAGCCCCTGATAAGGCATACGACGTTCTCATAACAAATCAAACCTATGACAACCTGGAAAATCCGTGCGGCCATTGTTTTGATTTCACAGAGAACTCTTGCAAAAGAATGTGCTAACGAGCAAGTCGTATGACATCTTTATTGACGTACCTATGTCCATCCTTACGTCAATCTCGGCACCTTTAAGGTATAAATATTGCCGACCTTGCCCTATGCAAACACACGCGTGGTGACAAGACGGAGCAGCCATACTTGCCGAAGCCGAGAGCAGAAGCAGACCCCGCTGGCAGCAGCCCTGCCTTCCTGACGCGCTGAGAGACGCGCTGCTATCTCAAGCCGAGAGACCCAGCACCGGCGCTTTCGGGCAGCCCTCGCAGGCAGCCTGGAATATCGAGAGCAGAGAAAGAGATACTATTCCTCATCCATCCTAACTTCCAGGTACAGAACTGAATAACCCCTCACAGAGAATTCTTTAGTTATTCACTTGGCAAAAACAAACTTAACTTAAACTGTAACTTTCTATTCCCGCCCACGCATTAGACTTAGGTCAGGTACACGGGGTAGGCGTATTTAGAAACACCAGTTGAGTACGTTTAGTCAAATGTATATGTGTATGTAAATATATTTTAATCATTTTAAACATCATATGGCTCAGAAACCATATCAATGTTTTTACAGTATTATTTTATACTATTGCTTCTAATGTATGCACTTTACTTAACTATAAGTATTGCAATAATATCGATCCATTTCTCTTGTACGAGAAAAGAGACTGATCAATAAATAACATCTTTTATTGAACACGCCCGTCTCTTCCTTTTCTCTACATTCTGATGAGACTAAGAATGCACGTACTGACTGAGTAAAATAATTGCCTTGTGCTCACACGACTCTTGAGATTGACTCTTGATTAGGGGAGAGCAAAGTTGTCATGTTCTATGGTTGTCAGAAACTAAATCCCTTCTTGTCTAATCAGGGGAGTTAATCCCTTCCTTGAACATTCGAGAAAGTTTCTAGCGAACTCTGAGCTTAGCTGGCAAACCCAAAAATTAAGTCTAGCATCGACAGTAGTAGACCTAGTTAACGTCTGGCCTAGGCCTTTACTGCTGTAGGTACTATTCCAATGCGCAGAGCCTATTGGGAAGATAGGAGCTACACTACAATGAGTGATGTAATATGTGACATCATCAGCAGTGCATTGCGGGGGCACGAGTTATAGTTAGCTCTACTAACAATAATGGCCGAATTTCTCTGGTTTTGTACAAGTGAAATCTCCAACTATCTATAATGTCCCTGAAACATTATGTTTTTTTTCAGTGAATTTCTAAGGTTTTTTTTAAATGATAATTTCTAACTATAACGTCCCTAAAACCTATGGTTTTTCCAGTGAATTTCAAAGGTTTTTTTAAATGCTAATTTCTAACTATAATGTCCTTAAAACCTATGTTTTTTTCAGTGAATTTAACGTTTTTTTAAATGCTAATTTCTAACTATAACGTAGCAGTCTTATTTGCAAAGGGGTGGAGAAAGGTGAGCGTGGCCTCCAAACACCTTCGTTCCTGTTCTAGGTGAAGGAAGCTTGCACTGCTGCCAGGCTATACCTGTTCTAGGTGAAGGAAGCTTGCACTGTTGCAGCCAGGAATAAAAAAACACAGAAATTGTTTTTAGCTACCACAACAGCAAGAAGACGACTCATTGGAACCAACCTTTTATCCTCGATCTAGACGCCATATTTTCGGACTAATGAACACACGTTGAATGCCTGCCTCTCCTCCACCACCAACCCAAACGTTATCTCCTTAGCTCGTTCACCTGCATACCTCCTGTTTATCAAGCGGGCCATCCCATATTGAATTCACAAGCCATCTTTTCCCAGTAAGGGTTCCAGTGAAAGGCAGGAGGGAGGCCTCGCGTGTATCTAATGTAAAACAAGCTGGAATACACAGATGGCCATGTGACTGCGGTGTTCCCGATCCCCACGCTTGAAGGGGCTCTTGTAAGAGATAGGAGTGAGGCCTCCTTGGGTATTTAATGTAAAAACGCGGTAATGCACAGATGACCACGTGGCTGCTGTCGTCTTGCACCCCATGCTTCAAGGGGGCTCTTGTAAGAGACAGGAGTGAGGCCTCCATGCTCCTATAATGTAAAAACGCGGGAATGTAAAATGTAAATCCGTATTTGTAAAGCGCAAACTACTCACCCTTACAGGTCTCAAGGTGCTGGGGGCCGTCATGGAGATTAAGTGAGCTATTGCCCTGAGTCACATGGTGCTGAGCTGAGCGGCCACCGGGATCGAACCGTGAACCCTGTGCTCCGAAGTCAGCTGTCCTGGCCACTGCCCCACACCTCTCCACATGCTCTCCAAATGCACAGATGACCAGCCTGGCCTTATTCCACCTTCATCTCACACTCATGTGGCACCCTCAAATTCGCCCCCCTTTTAAAAAGAAATAAAAACGTCAATGTCCGAAAGAGGAGTCACTTGTACAGTTATGCGGAACACGAATACAGTGTAATACAGCATACTACCTTATATACTAATTCATATAGTTATTGCTGTTACATGATTTAATAGCGCACTTTCGATTTTAATGCGATTAAGTTGGTTCTGCTACTGCTAGGTTTCTACGCAGTGGCTTGCAGGTAACTGGTAGGTCTGAGCAGGTCACAGGTTTCGATTCGAATCCAGACAGGGCTATCTTATGTCTAGAAAGTTGATAACATGAGGATCATTGTGTTGAATAACTGTCACCTGTGATAAAAGACGGATTAAAAAAAATTGAATAATAATATCGTTTTACATATTATTACAACATTAAATGCTACATTTCCCACCGAGCACCTTGACATGTCCAGACGTAGCCACATGTGCTGTGGGCGCCACGGTGCCATCTGTATTTCTTCTGCTAACGGTGTGCTTCTCTGCATTATATCAGTACCCATTATTAGCTCGACACCACCAATGAATAACAGATAACGAGTCTCACAGCAGAGGGCGCCCTGCTACGCCCTGGGTGGTGGGGTAGGTATGCAGGCCCCTGCAGCTCCCCTGCGAACAGGGAGGCCTCACCAAGAGGTCTCCACAATAAACATGCGCCTTGCAAGACCCCAAGCACAGGGCACTCTGTGCCCCAGAACTGCCCATATTTCAGATTCAAAATGTGCAACCAGCCCACAACTAAAAACTCTGTCAAAAGCACCCAGTGCCTCACCCGTGCCAGCCGGCGCTGTAGTGCCGAGGGAGGGGCACCATGAGAAGTGGAGTGCATATTTGGCTCATGCCTCGCTTGCACTTTTTTTCCCTCACCTGTGTAAAGCTTGGAGCGCTTAGAATAAGGAAGCACGCATTTTTGTGCTTTACAGAGCACATTTCGGCCACCCTGTTTAGAGTGGAAGTGTTCAGTGGCTTGAGTTCGGGGAAGTGCACCGCAACACGGCACCCTCACTCAGGGGTCTGTGCGATAAAGCCCAGAATTTTAAATGAAAATACCGAAGTGCGGGTACTCAATGTTTAGAGTACCTCTTTGGCTGTGAGAAGTGTGGTTACTATCCCAATAAATCCATTGCAGGAATGCTGAGACGAATAGGTACTCTCCCTTTCAAATTGAAGAAGTGCAGGTACGCAGTACCGGACAGCACCTGCCCATTTAAAGTACCGGATAAAGGTATGTTGCTAACCAATGTATTAACGGCCAGTGCAGGGAGCTAACACCTGGCGCTAACTGCGACCCGGGTCTTCATAAACACATATAACCGCGGACAACCGGTTCAGGATTTAGATGAAAACAGCACGCCTCTCACTAGGACTCTCGCTAAGTTGTGGTTGCCACAGCGCCCTACAGTGTATTCTCTTCCTCCTACGGGATGTTCAAGTCTGGGATTACCACAGCGCCCCACAGTCCCTCCTCTCCCTGTCACTCGATGTTCAAGTGTGGGGTTACCACAGCGCCTCTGCAGTCCCTCCTTTCCCTGTCACTCGATGTTCAAGTGTGGGATTACCACAGCGCTCCCACAGTCCCTCCTCTCCCTGTCACTCGATGTTCAAGTGTGGGGTTACAACTACGCTCCTGCAGTCCCTCCCCTCCCTGTCACTCGATGTTCAAGTGTGGGATTATCACAGCGCTCCAGCGCTCCCACAGTCCCTCCTCTCCCTGTCACTCGATGTTCAAGTGTGAGTTTTCAACTGCGCCCCTGCAATCTCTCCTCTCCCTGTCACTCAATGTTCAAGTCTGGGATTACCACAGCGCTCCCACAGTCCCTCCTCTCCATGTCACTCGATGTTCAAGTGTGGGGTTACAACTGCACCCCTGCAATCTCTCCTCTCCCTGTCACTCAATGTTCAAGTCTGGGATTACCACAGGGCTCCCACAGTCCCTCCTCTCCCTGTCACTCGATGTTCAAGTGTGAGTTTTCAACTGCGCCCCTGCAATCTCTCCTCTCCCTGTCACTCAATGTTCAAGTCTGGGATTACCACAGCGCTCCCACAGTCCCTCCTCTCCCTGTCACTCGATGTTCAAGTGTGGGTTACAACTGCGCCCCTGCAATCTCTCCTCTCCCTGTCACTCAATGTTCAAGTCTGGGATTACCACAGCGCTCTCACAGTCCCTCCTCTCCCTGTCACTTGATGTTCAAGTGTGGGGTTACAACTGCGCCCCTGCAATCTCTCCTCTCCCTGTCACTCAATGTTCAAGTCTGGGATTACCACAGCGCTCCCACAGTCCCTCCTCTCCCTGTCACTCGATGTTCAAGTGTGGGGTTACAACTGTGCCCCTGCAGTCCCTCCTCTCCCTGTCACTCAATGTTCAAGTGTGGGATTACCACAGCGCTCCCACAGTCCCTCCTCTCCCTGTCACTCGATGTTCAAGTATGGGGTTACAACTGTGCCCCTGCAATCTCTCCTCTCCCTGTCACTCAATGTTCAAGTCTGGGATTACCACAGCGCTTCCACAGTCCCTCCTCTCCCTGTCACTCGATGTTCAAGTGTGGGGTTACAATTGCGCCCCTGCAGTCCCTCCTCTCCCTGTCACTCGATGTTCAAGTGTGGGATTACCACAGCGCTCCCACAGTCCCTCCTCTCCCTGTCACTCGATGTTCAAGTGTGGTGTTACAACTGCGCCCCTGCAGTCCCTCCTCTCCCTGTCACTCGATGTTCAAGTGTGGGATTACCACAGTGCTCCCACAGTCCCTCCTCTCCCTGTCACTTGATGTTCAAGTGTGAGGTTACAACTACGCCCCTGCAATCTCTCCCCTCCCTCTCACTCAATGTTCAAGTGTGGGATTACCACAGCGCCCCACAGTCTTTTCTCTTCCTCCTACGGGATGTTCAAGTCTTGGATTACCACAGCACCCCCAAGTCTGGGATTACCACAGTGCCCCCAAAGTCTCTTCACTTCCTCCTACGGATGTTGAAGTCTGGGATTACCACAGCATCCCTAAATATGGGATTACCACAGTGCTCCCCATGGTCCCTTCTCTTGCTCCTACGGGATGTTCAAGTCTAGGATTACCACAGCGCTCCCACAGTCTCTTCTCTTCCTCCTACGGGATGTTCAAGTCTGGGATTACCACAGCACCAGCGTCAGATTGGTAACGTGGGCATTCGGGCAATTCCCGAGGGGCCGGTGTCCGAGGGCTGCTGTGGGCTATTTTTTTTAGCAGTCTGGGGGGCTATTTGGGTGCTGTCTCTGTTCTTCTGATACAGCCAGCGGTCCTGTGGGTGTCTGAGTGGCCTATCTAGAGGCAGATGGGCGCTCATTACCTCCGTTTAGCACCAGGCAGAGGTGTCACTCCCTTTGTCTCTCGGGCCGGCCCATTAATGTCTGCACATACTGAGCGGGGGCAGGGGGCCTGAGTAGAAGTGGCCTCACTTGTTTCACCAGTCTAAACTAATGCGTTCATTTTTCACCCCCCCCTCCAAAAGTTTTTTTATAAGATTACACCAACGCAGTGATATGAGGAGTGTTTAGTAGTAACAATATGAGAGTGAGGGAAAGGAGCACTCTCAGTCCCCCGGGTAATCTCAATCAAACAGCAAGAGAGTGTCAAAAAAAGAAAAGAAAAGCACAAAATTCAGAGAGGAATAGCTCCCTAAAGGATTCGGTTTGGAAATCAATAGGGATTTTCTTAGAAGCCCTCACTCACCACCCTGGGTGGTGACATGCTTCATCATCGGGCCCACCAGGAGAAGCCGAATGCCTCCCTGGTGTGCTACAACGCCAGATTACTGCGGAGCAGGATTTTTGTGACAGTGGTGTGAAAAATTGCGTGATTTTAAAATTGTCAAAGGACTGTACCATAAAGAACAATTTTTATTCACTGGTCAGCCTGACAAGGTTAAAAATATGTGTAGGGAAATGTACCAATTAATGTATTGGGTATTTCCACTCAAGGTGGGGTCGACATGTTTCAGCCCTTATGTGTTGGATTACCGGGCTTTCTTCAGGACCATGGGAAGTGTACCTCGGCGGTGTGGACGCGCTAAGGACCACCCTACCAGAGGACGTGAAAGTTAAAATTTGCAGTGTAAAAATGAGTGCAAAAAAACACAAAACAAACCATCAAGTTGTGGGAATTACCTCTACTTTAGAGGAACCTGTATAGTCTGGAGATAAAATGGACATACAAACACAGAAAACATACATACAATTAGAGATATCTGATCGGTGATGTTGTCTCGGAGATCACTCTCTGATAATAAGTGCTATGGCTAATCAAGAAGGCGTGACCGTAGTGCCATCTATGCTACGTTTGTGTCATCAAAATTGATGCTTCAAGCATGCAGTATGGCAAGATGCCGGTGACAGCACTGGTGATTAGTGATTAATAGGCCAAACGGTGTGGGCCAGTGGGGTTGTGTTGACTTGGCAGATATGATCTACTTTGTATCACACAAATCAAATATGATAAGGCAATCTCACTTGTGAGTGAAACGATCCACGCCCCATAGGTCTCGGGAGGTGGGTGGGGCGAAAATGGCACACCCTGCAGGGGACAGAAATAGCGAGGCTTTTAATAACGTGCAAGAGATTCAAGTACTTAGCTGAATGGGGAGAAGAGAGAGAGAACACGCCCTTACGCCCGCAATGCCCAGCACCCGTTCGGCACCTAGCGTCTCCTGCAACCGGACCTCGTGGATGGTCTCCGGTATGCGAGGAAACGCTAAAGAAGGGGCCGGCGGGAGTGTGGGCGCGGCTGGGGAAGCGTTGGCCAATCACGGAGGATGTCCGGACAGGGGCTGCCAATCGCGGTCCTTGTTGTCAATGCGAGGCTTGGAAAGCAAGCGACTGTGCATACAGGACGGTGCTTTCAGTGTTAGCCAATCATGCTCAAGGAATTCAGAGCGAGGCTTGGGACGCATAGAAGTTGTGTAACCGGGAGGACAATGAACCCCTAACTTTATTGTCCGTATTTACAAAGAAGAGGAGTATCTTTGTGAGCAAAATTGCTGTTTATAATAAAATTAAAATTAGAAGTTATCACGTGTGGAGAAACTTCGAATGGGAGTAAACTAGGTTAAAGAGCGAACAGTTGAGGTGTTACAATATACTCCATAGATATAAACCTGAATACACATGGGTGTGGTTTATATCACGATAAAAGCGTGTGGAGTGGACCAAAATAGAACAAAACACGATGGTTCCATTTGAAGTTCACAGAAAGGCGGTGAATGGCCAGGAGTCTGTGCCCATAATACTGGGGTCACATAGAGACATATTCTGTACTTATCAGGTATAAGTCAGGTAGATGATGTTAAAGGGGTATGTAACAGAGTAGCATCTACAGTAGAAAGCAAAAGGGAATCTTAGCGTTTAAGTACAGAGGACCATGGAATCTGGTCATTCAGGCCAGTCAGGTGGGTCCCTAATCTGTAGACCCAACGTTGCTCCTTTTCAAAGAGAACATTGGGGGTGTTTTTATTGGTCACGACATTTTCAATGATGGTCCAGTGCAGATCGTTGGGTGTATGGTTATTCTGCAAAAAGTGTTCACTCATTTTCGTGGCTGTTTTGCGACATCTAATGTTACTTCGATGCTCGCAGATACGTGTTTTTACCTTGCGGGTGGTCATCCCCACGTATCTCTTTTGGCAAGGGTACGTGATGAGATAGATCACATTAGTAGAATTGCAGTTGCTGTGTGTCCTTTGTGTCCATATCCTTCCTGGTTCCAAGGCAAGTTGTTTAGAATGTGTGGTCAAATGACACACACTACAGTTGGAACAAGGGTAATGCCCTGTGATAGGTGGTAGGTCCCAGGCATCTGTAATTGATCTTTCAACTGATAAATTGGCCGCTGTCGAGTCTGGCCGAGTGTGTACCAGGGAGTCTTTCAGACTTCTACCTTTTTTAAACGAAAAAAGTGGTTTTTCCCAAGTTCTTCGGTTGCTGGTAATGATTCTCCAGTGTTTATTCACCGATTTTTTCATGGCATATGACAGAGTGCTGTATTTTGTTACACATGTGAGGGGATGTTTGTAGGTTCCTTTATATTTTCTTCCAGGAGTGCCTCCCTGGGTTGATTTCTTGCTCGCTTGTTTCCTTTGTCAAGGATGGTGGTTGGATATCCTCTTGCTTTCAATTTTTCAGTGAGCTTGTTAGCTTGAGTCTTGTAGTCTCTAGTATCACTGCAATTTCGCCGTATTCTAAGATACTGGCCGTAGGGAAGGTTTTCCCTGAGGGGTCTAGGGTGGAAGCTGGAAAACTCAAGCAAGTTGTTTTTGGCAGTTGGTTTGCAGTGAGTTTTGGTTTTTAGGATAGTACCACTTACAGTGATTACTAGATCCAGGAAAACCACCTCATGTTTGCTGAAACAGTTAGTAAATTTAAGACAGGGATCTAAAGTATTGATCCAGCTCAAAAATTGCGCAAGAGAATGATCGTCGCCTTTCCAGATAATGAAGATGTCGTCAATATACCTCCTCCATAATCCTATGGAGGATGAGAAAGGGTTGTTGGTAGGCAGGATATATTTGGACTCAAAGTCATGGACATAAAGTCCGGCTACACTAGGAGCAAAAGTACTGCCCATTGACGTGCCTGTGCTTTGAAGATACAGTTGCCCTTGGAACTCAAAATAATTTTCTTTCAAGGCCAACGTGGCACACTTTAGTATGAATTGCTTTGGGGTTGTATACTCCCATGTTATGGAGTTCAAAGCTCTCTTCAGGACTCTCAGGGTTTCGTCCTGAGGGATGCTTGTATACAAGCTTTCGATGTCAAGTGTCACAAGAGTGATAGACCCTTCTTCAAAGAATGGGTTCCAATAGTTGTAGCAGATTTTTTGAGTCTTTAAGATAGGTCGATGTGTTCTGTATTAAAGGCTTGAGATAGTGATCACAGAACGTTGAAAGGGGTTCCAACAGAGAACCGATCCCTGACACGATGGGTCTGCCTGGGGGAGGGTTCACATTTTTGTGAGTTTTGGGCAGTGTGTAAAAATATGGTATTGTGGTACCTGCAGTCAGAAAGTCTGCTTCATGCTTTGAAATCCATTCATTGTTTTCAGCTTCTCTTACTAAGTCTTGTATGCGTGATTTTAGTTCTAGTGTGGCCTCACACTAGAACTAAAATCACGTGGCCTCACTTGTTTCACCAGTCTAAACTAATGCGTTCATTTTTTACCCCCCCCCCCTCCTAAAGTTTTTTTATAAGATTACACCAACGCAGTGATATGAGGAGTGTTTATGCAAATGTGGGCCGATTTTTTTTTGTGTGTGCCCGGGCCGATTTTCATTCCCAATCCAACCCTGCACAGCACCCCCATAGTCCCTTCTCTTCCTGTTACTGGATTTTCGAGTCTGGGATTACCACAGTGCTCCCACAGTTGTGCCGCCTTCTTTATTTGTTACCGGATGTACACAAACTCGCTTGTTGGCCTATTATAAACTGCAGACAAAACCACTCTGTACCTGTGAGCACCCCAGGGAAGAGCAGAGTGCATCACTGACTCAAACACCGCTCCGAGCGTCCCTGGAAAGGGCACACCCCTCTGCAGGCCCAGCGTATCTCACTTCTCTAACTCAGCGACCCCCCCCCCTCCCCATATTACTAACTATCCCAGAGGGTCATAAGCTTTCCGCACAGCTTCTTTCCCCGTTTCCCCGGGTGTTATCAAGACATTAAATTGAATGCACAGACTTGAATAATATGTTCTTTATTCCGTTGTCAGGCACTGTGCTTTTTATTGAATACCCCCTTGTTTTATGCTATATATTATGCCACATTGTTAGGCTGTGTGAAGGGGCCACCATTATTGTATACATGCATGCATTTTTTCACAACTGGTGGTGGGGTACAAAGAACAATACTTAACTCCGTAAAAGTTATAATATGCACGTTCAGTTGTTATTAAAACAATAGGATATTGTAAATACTTTATTTCGAACACCTATTCGTGCAGATGGTGTTCGTACACACCAACATGCTGTTGGCAATATGTTAAAGAGAGCAGGAAGAGGCCATCGCTCACTGAGGCGTGATGGGGAATAGTTGGGGGCGTCCTTTTGATATTGATGATGGGAGCACGTGCGCTTCGCCTGGCAGACATAATGTGTCAAACTGATGAGGTTTGTCGCTTTGAGAGGCCTTTGGAAGTGTGGCGTGGGTGAAAGAGTGTTTCAGAGAAAGACGTGGAGTGCGCCAATTATAGGGAACCTTGAAGGCCCTGACCGACCCGCGGGAAGGATGCAAATAAACAAGCATTGGAGGCGCTAACCGCCTCAGGAGGAACAACAACTATAATATAGCGCCAGGCCACCTCATTCATAGCGCTGGTAACTTTGCCTGTATCTTTGGTCCTTTAGCTGAGATGTCCCCACTACCCTCCTGCAGCATTTACGCCCCGCCCTTATTAAATCCCTATATTATAACTAGATGGAAATGTCAGGCAGGTGAACACAAGGCTTTGCTGCAGCCCAGTGGGTTGTGCGGCTGTACAGAGCTAAGCTTTTAGAGGTGAAATGTCTCCCTGCTTGCCCCTATCTATTTGTCGCCGATATTTCTATTTTGCAGAACATCACGTGTGCGGTGAGCACATTATAACAATAATTTTTAAAGAAAGGTTGCCATAATATAGTTATTTAAATAATCCAATAATCCAGATCCGTGAGGTGTATTGTAAACTATGCTGATTCAAACGATAGCGCTCCTGGTCATTATATCGGTGCCATGGAGCAAGGCTATTCATAGAGCACCAGGTGCAGTGGCACCGAGCCCAGGGGGTATGAGGGGTCAACATACCTACATTATGGCTGTGTTTTATTGCCCAACCAATGTGTGTGGGGGGGGAGGGGGCATTTCCATTGCTTGCATTTAGTTTCACTGAACCCGTGCTGCGGCACTCGTGCCACTCTGGAGCCTATTCCCAGGGTCTAGTCTTTCAGTCAGGATCAGACAGGTCCAGGACCACCTGACAGTGCCGGACAGGCTGTCCTTATATGTTAGTGTGTGGGCCGCGTTTTTCAGCTGCCTATTGCCTGTTTGAAGGCTGAAGGGCCCGTTTATACTGTTGGTGGCCCGCCTGAAGCGAGCATAAATAAGTACAGTCTCCCATACTTAGCATAACGTGTACAGTGCGACTTTAGAAGTTCAAAACGCTCTCGATTGGCAAATGTGGACCACTTGTTTTTAACTATTTGATTCACTCATGAGGCACTTTAATTTTGGCGCTGGGGCCTTTTTCTGACCTATCCGACCTTGTTGTCAGCTATGCCTACCCTGGGTCCTACTTGTATAATATTCCCCTCCCCCGCTCTGTCCAGAATTGCCCCCTCTCGCCTGTGCTCAGTGGACCCGTCGGAGTGGTGCCTCATTCTTGTGTAGCGCTCTTCTTCACAAAACGGTGCCCACTGCCCACCAGGGTATAATGGTCCTATTCCCAAGAGCGATGCCCTCCACATCTGTACATGTGGCTAATATCCCAAGACTATGATCCCTTCCAGGAGTTCGCTGTGCTCTGCCCACCTGTGCCCCCTCCAACAGCGTGCCCAGTAATGCACTCCGGGGTTGTGTCCTGTATCCCCCCCCCTGCTGTGACCCGCCAAGAGGCCCCTGCTGGCTCCCAGTGTGCTTTTGTTTACTCTGCTGTGCCTAGGTCTTATTCTTCTTCTCTGTATGTACCCCTGGCTTTTTGCCCCCCCCCCCCCCACAAGATACTCCAGCGTTGCTTACCTGCTGGCGGAGCTTTGGGAGGGGAGGTCTTGGCGCTTCCCGCCCCCAGCCAAGGGCCCAAGCTTGGGGTGTGGGCCCCTGGGGGACAGCAGGATGTCCTGTCTCTCCTGTGCACGGGGTCCCTTTTTTCGGCGAACTGCTCCTGCCCGATGCTCTTCTAGTGCTGCCTGCCAGTGCTGGAGGTACTGGTGCCGGCTGCCTCCGCCTGCTTTAGGGTGACCAACTGGCATTGGTGCAAATTCAGTACGGTGAGTGTAAAAATTCAGGACAAAAGGTCAAAATTCAGGACACAAATTCAGGACAGGAGGTCAAAATTCAGGACAAAACTTCAGGACAATAGGTACGTTTTACAGACACATCAGAGGTCGCGCAATAGTATATAAGTAAGCCCAGCAATATCTAGACATATTCAACCATTTGCAAACCTATCCATCATGTATCCTTCCATCTATCATTTCACTCATCCATCCCTTCATCCATCCCCTCATCCATCCTTTCACTCATCCTCCATTATCCATCCATCCATCCACCCTTTCACCCTATCCATCTGTACACTTATCCGTCCACTCTTCATCCCATCCATCGATTCACTCATCCATTCAGCCATTTACCCTTTCACCAATCCAGTCATCCTTTCACTTACTAATCCTTCCACCCATCCACTCTTTTAGTCATCCATCCATCCTCCCTTTCTCTCTCCATTGACCCTTTCACTTAGCCATCCTTCCTTCCATCAATCCATCCACCCACCCATCCATCCATCTACTTATCCACTCATGAATCCATCCATTGACCCTATCTGTCATCCATCTATCATTTCACTCCTTCACACATCTATTCATCCTTTTGTTCATCTACCCTCCCTTTCACTCACTCATCCATCCTTACATGCACCCTTTCACCCATATGTCCATTCATTCACCCTTGCACTTATCAATCCATCTATCCATCCATCATTTCACTCATTCACCTACCCACTCATCATCCATCCATCCATCCTTTCACCCACCCACTCTCCATCCATCCATCCTTTCAGCCAACCATCATCCATCCATCCATCCTTCCCCTCATCATCCATCCTTCCCCTCATCATCCGTCCATCCTTTTCCCTCATCATCCATCCATCCATCCTTCTACCCACCCACTCATCATCCATCCATCCTTCCCCTCATCATCCATCCATCCTTCCCCTCATCATCCATCCATCCTTTCACCCACCCCCTCATCATCCATCCATTCATTCCCTCATCATCCATCCATCCATCCTTTCACCCACCCCCTCATCATCCATCCATCACCCTCGCTGCAGGGACCGTTCCAGGACTGGGACAGTAGACACCCAGGGTGGAGACAGGATCCACCACAGGGGGGGACAAGAGCCATCACAGGCGGGGGTGGACTGGAGCCACCACATGGGGGGACAGGAGCCATCACTGAGGGGAGGGCAGGAGCCACCACAGGAGAGGGAACAGGATCCACCAGGGGGGGGCACAGGGGTGGGCATGCAGTATTCTAGTATCATCTTGGGCTCCTCGCCCCCTCCTGCACAAGACAACGAGAAGACAGGCTCTCTGTCCAAAATGCCACCCCCACTGTGATGTACAGTACTTACAGGAGATACTCTAAGAGAACTGATTGAACTGATTGTCCTCCATACTTTGTTAATCAGTGTGGGTGCGATTGTGCCATTTCTTTATTGTATTACATTATAGACTGCATGTTTGAAGAACCGAGGTTTGCTTACAATTTAGTGACAGTAATTAAGCTCGGTGAAGAGAAGCACATGCTGCCTCGGTGTAATCAGGGGTGTAATCTGGCCGAGTCTAGGATGTTTGGGGCCCTGGGTAGAAATGGAATGTGTGAGCCCCCCTCTAAATAGCAGAGACATGATGTCTTCAGGGCTGTTTGCATGTTAATAGATGTTGCTGCTCCTGAACCTGCAGCCCCTCCCTCTCAGTCACCTTCGAAGCACCTCTTAACAGGTCATCAAGGGCTGGAGGTGTGAGGGTTGCCATCCCGCTGTGCCTCTTCAATGCTGCTGAGTATCTGAGGAGCTTTGGTGCAGCATTGAAGTGAAGAAGGGAGGTGGGTGCAAGCTGTGCCGGCTTTAGGGTGGGGCAACCGGTGCCCTGTTAAAATGACGGACAAATGGCGTCCGTTAAAGAATCCTTCACGGACAACGGACAGACGGCCGAAATTACGGACTGTCCGTGAAATTTACGGACGGTTGGTCACCCTACCCTGCCTTGATGCCGCCTGTGCTTTAATCCTTATTGGCTAATCCGCCCCTACCTTCCTCTTCTGTCTGTGCCCCCTTGCTTCTTGCTTTGCCAACTTGACCTGCTATGTCTGCCCCCCTCCCATTACTGCCCATCCGTTTTCAGGCTGCAGGCTTTGTGTGTTCTGCCCTCTGACATCCCGCACACCCGGCTTTTTTTGCTTTAGATCCGTTGGGTAACCCTTGTTTGGTTGGCCCCTTCCTTGAGAAACAATCTGAGATCGCCCCCCCCCCCCACACACCTTTTGTGCTCCCTTACCTCGCGGCAGAGCATGTGCCCTCTCAGCTCGCCGCCCGTGAAGCTAGGGTGACCAACTGGCATAGGTCAAAATTCAGGACGGTGAGTGTAAAAATTCAGGACAAAGGTCAAAATTCAGGACAAACCTTCAGGACAAAAGGTAAGTTTTACAGAGACGTCAGAGGTGGTCGCGCAATAGTATATAAGTAAATAAATAACCACCTAAGTACAAGTCTAAATAAGTTTATATTAGGTTGAGACAATCGTGCACTTCATGTTTTTTCAGTATGGCCGCAGCTTGCTACCCGAGACGATTCAAAATTCGCATCTCGCTCCAGCAGGTACATTAGTCACCAGACAATAGTGAACCACACCTGAATATAAGTGAGGTCGCTTTTATTGTTGATTGAAAACTACTGGATATACAAGGAACTTTGCAGTGCCAGCCCCCAGTAACAAAACCGCCCCCCCTTCCAGCCTCCCATGGAAACACCTGATGCCTGGTCCGGCCAGTCCGGCATTGCTACCACCCTCCAATGGTGCCCCTCATCTTCACTCAGACGATCTCTCATGTCTATTTAATTTCTTTTATAATGTTACTCATCCCAAGTATGTAGGGCAGGGTGTTGGAGTGCGTTACATCACACACATATTATATAGAGGCAATGACTCATATTAACATGAAAGTCAATATATAGGAAATGTTACTTAAGATAATGGGTGCTACACGGTGTAATCATTCTTTCATCCATCATTCAGTCTTTCACCATTCATTCTGTCCTTCCATCTGTGTGCCCATCGATATCCAAACATATTCAACCATTTGCAAACCTATCCACCATATATCCTTCCATCCATAATTTCACTCATCCATCCCTCCATCCACCTTTTCACTCATCCATCCATTATTCATCTACCCACACTTTCACCCCATCCGTCCGTACAGTCATCCATCCACTCTTTCACCCATCCATCTATTCACTCACCCATCCAGCCATTTACCCTTTTGCCCATCCAGCCATCCATTCACTTACTCATCCATCCACCCATTAACTTACTCATCCATCCACCCAGTTACTTATTCTTCCACCCATTCACCCATTCAGTCATTCATCCTCCCTTTCTCTCTCCATCCCCCTTTCACTTATCCATCCATCCACCCACCCATCCATCTACTCATCCATCCATTGATCCGATTACTCATCCATCCTTTCACTCATCCATCCATCCGTTCTCTCATCCATCCACCCTTTCATTTCACTCATCTATCCATCCTTTTGTCCATATACCCCCTTTCACTCACTAATCCTTACATCCACCCTTTCACTCCTCTATCCAAACACCCTTTCACTTATCAATTCATCCATCCACCCATTAATTCGCCCATCATCTACCCTTTCACTCATCCATCCATCCATCCTTTCACACAACCATCCACCCTTTTACTCATCCATCTACCCTTCCACCCATACATCCATCTATTTACATTTTCTCTCATCCATACTTCCACTCATCCACTCAGCCATCCACCCTTTCTTTCATTATCTATCCATTCCCCCTTTCATTCATCCATTCATCCTTTCAGTAATCCATCCAGCCATTCACACATTCCTTTACTTATTTACTCACCCGCCTTTCACATTATGAACTGAGCCTTTGTCAGCAGAGTTGCAAACAGAAGAGGCCCGTCAAGAACTTCACCTTGCTGTAGTTCCTAAAGCAAGGGGTGGGGTGCGGTGGGGGAGAGTTCACTATGCCCCTGCACATAGGAAGTCTGAAAACGTAGAAGTCATGAGTCATGCATGATGCACAGTGCCAGGATGTGAGGTTACTGTGACATGGTGTTGTTTCCAAGGCTTTAAGTGGTGTAAAAAAACTGGGGGATTTCTTCAAAGGGGGTGTTTGATGTAATTAAGAGCGTGGTTTAAAACACCAAGGATAAAAATCTGCGCTTAGCGTAGTGTTCTGCCTGACTGGTATTATGTTATTTCTGTCATTGCATCCAGATATATAATACAGAAAGTATCATTACACCAACAACAAGGCAGGGCTATTGGCTTTGTCAATGGTTGCTAGTTCCTTATAATAAAAAAAAAGCAGAAACCATGGCTTTGTTGAATATAATATTGAAAATACTTCAGTTCTAAAATGACGAGACAGTGAAAGAACGATAGCCCATTCTTTTTAACTTGTTTTACAGGCTTCTTTAAATAAACTGTTCTCTAACGTTGCAGCGTGGGCGTTTTACCTTTTATCTAACAAAATGCCCTGCTGTACACTGAGGCAGAAGGAGGCCACCACATGCTTTAACACCCCGGACTGCCCCATTGTCATTATGTATGTGGCAATTACCCGGCATACAGAATGACAATGGGCGGGTGGGCCTGCTCTTGTGCTCCAGGAGGAGTGCGAGGTAGCTCCATCAGGGGGGGTGGGGCCTCTCACAGGGGAGCAGTGCTGCTCCCTGTGATGGCCAAAATTACGGACAAAAGGTATTCGTAAAAGGGATCCTCGTGGACAACGGATGTGAGGTCCCAATTACGGATGGTCCGTGAAATTTACGGACGGTTGGTCACCCTACTTGAAGCAATAAATGAATATATTACACACAGACAGGCCAGAGCGCTGGACTGTTTAGCCCTTGTTTGCAAATAGAGGTCCCCACCCCTGACGCCTGGAGCGGGCTCTCCTTGTGCCCTAGTGCATGTGTATATAGCTATAGAAACTGCCTTCACATCTGAATCTGAGAGTTTCCTGAAATGCTTCTTTTCACACGATCGCCTAAGCGCCACACGAAGTTGGTAAAACCGGCATGCAGAGCGCCGCAACGAAAGTCCGCGCCAGGCTGCTTTAATCCCTAGTGGCTAATCTGCTCCTACCTGCCTCTTCTGTCTGTGCCAGGCGGGTAACTAGAGCCAAATTTTGGGGGTGGCTGAAAAATATTTCGGGGGGGGGGGGGATCTAATTCTTCCAAGCATAGACAGAGTGGCTGTAAGAAGGGGTGAATACACAACAAAAGCCTCATTTACATGCAAATGGTATTTTAAAGACCTGTTAAGTACTCCGTGCGGCTGCAATTAGATACTGGCTAGCCCGCAAAGCTGTCGCAGCCTGGGCTGACACACACGACGGGGGGGGGCTGAAGCCCCGTGAGCCCAATGGGTGTTGCGCGCCTGGTCTGTGCCCCCTTGCTTTTTGCTTTGCCAACCTGACCTGCTATATCTGCCCCCCTCCTGTTGCTGCCCTCCCATTTTCAGGCTGTAGGCATTGTGTATGCTGCCTTCTGACATCCCGCACACGCTTTTTTTTGCTTCTGGTCCGTTTGTTAACCCTTGCTTGGTTGGCCCCTTCCTTGAGTAACAACCTGTTAGGTTTGGTGACCTGGTGGCTGGGAGCTTAGGCTGTAGTTAGTTTTTGTGGTGGTGATATTGTCTGCTAGGATAATTTTATTAGTGTTGATATTGTCTGCTATTACACTTTTACTAGTGTTGAGGGTGTTAGTGCGGCGTCGGAATGTCTGGTGAAGACTATTTGGTTTTAAAGGCCCTCCGGCTCCTGAGCGAAGCGGGCCGGATGGACCTTGTGATCGGGGATATGGCGGGGCCATCGCGCCCTGTTCGACAGGCCTCGGCTGCGTGGCAGCCACCTGCACGTGCCAAACGCCCGTGTCTGGTGCCGGTAAGTGAGCAGGACAGCCCGCGTGTTAAAAAGGCGGCCCGGCTTGTTCATTGCAGTCGGGGAAGGGGGAGCGTATGAAGAGGTGGGCAGTATGGGCAGTGGGGGCAGGGATGTGAGGTGCGGGGCAGGGGAGCCAGCGGCAGTTTATGAGCAGGCTGAACATTCTTCTTCCTCCCCCACTTTTAGAGTTAAGCGCGGGGGGGACGAGGCAGTAAGCGGCGTTCGGCCTCGCTGTCTTCCACTCACATATTGGCGGCAGATACAGAAGCCGGGTGAGGCGGGGACACGGTTCGGATGATTTCTAGAGGGGCGGCGGCAGGGAGCATTGTTGTGGAAGGCGGAGAGGGTGTGCCCCCCCTCCGTGCGCACGCCGGTCACAGCGAGGCACATTAGCAGCGCGGAGGGTTCTACAGGTTTCCACACGTTGGGCTTGGTTGAGGTGGGCGGAGAGGTTGTAACCCCCTCCGTGCACGCGCCTGTCACAGTGGGGTGCATTAGCAGCACAGAGGTTGGGAGAGGTTCCCATTCATTATGTTTTCTACTCTTCAGGGGCTGATATATCTGGGGTTTTGTCTCCGGTGCACAGGGGCGGGGCAGAGACGTTGGCAGTTGGGGAGGGAGGAGCGGGTGAGGGGCTGATGTCAAGCCCTCTGCTGTTTTCTCCCCCATATTCTGTAAGGGGTGAGTCAGGTTCGGTAGGGGGAGCTTTCTGGGGGAGGGTGAGTGGGCACAGGTGGAAGGGTGGAGTGGTCACCAGAAGGTGTGCTTTTCTCATGAGATTGGGGGGCTCGGGGTGCTCACCCCCTGTAAGCTGGGGTGGTGTTGGTGCCCCTGAAAGGGGTGGCGGTGATATAGTTCTGGGAGCAGGGGTCAGGGATACTGGTTTGGGGCTGGAGGAAGAGCGTTCGGTCGAGTTAGATCCTGCCGGGGGAGGTCCGGCTTGGGAGGGTTTGGATATTTTTCCCTCTTGGGCGGAAGGGGTGCGGGGTCGCGGAAGTGGGAGGCAGTTGGAGGTGTCTCGGGTCATGGGGCGCGGGGAGGGGGTTCGCAGGTCGGGGTTGCCATTGGAAAGGGTGGGGGCAGAGGAGGGGATCAGGTAGGGGCCGGGGGTATGTTAGCAGTGGGGGGGAGGACAGGGTTGGGGCCAGGCGTCTGCGGTGGTACAGGCGATGCTGGAATGGAGTGGGGAGAAGGAAGGGGGGACTCCCCCCCGGTAAGTGCGGTTTGGTCTGGGCCTTCAGGGAGCAGACGGGCTGGGGACTTTTCTTTGGGTTTGCAGGGCGCAGGGTGTTCAGGCAGGAGTCAGGGAACCAGCACACCAGTCCAAAGTTTTTCTTTGCAGGGCAAGGAGCGTGGAAGTGCAGCGGACTCGGTAGGGCGGGCTGGGGACTTTTCTTTGGGTTTGCAGGGCACAGGGTGTTCAGGCAGGAGTCAGGGAACCAGCACACCAGTCCAAAGTTTTTCTTTGCAGGGCAAGGAGCGTGGAAGTGCAGCGGACTCGGTAGGGCGGGGTGCAGCCCAATTACACCGAGGAGAAGAGAGGGAGGAGCCTTGCACGGCGCATTCCGTACCGTCGGGGGATCCCGTCATGGCCAGAGCAAAAACGTCCTGCACGACCTCGTGGCCCCAACGACCGGCAGGTCAAGGTGGTCAAACTTACCAGCTGAAATGGATCTTCAGAGAGGTCAACGCACGGGGGAGTATCAGCGGGTACAGTCGGTTCCCCCGCAAGGAGGACATTCAGGGACCGTTAAGGCCAGTGTGAGGCATGTGGGGTCTGGTAAGGCCTGTGCTGTTGAGTTTGCTGATGAGGTGCTCCAGGTGGAGGAGCAAATTGTGTTGGATTATGATGAGCACAGCCCTGAAGAAGAGGAATTGCGGGATAACGAGGAGGGGGGGGCCCTTTCACGTGTCTCATAGTTTTTTGCAGGCTTCAGGAGCGGTGCCGCACAGAAGAGCAGGGGCGACAGGATCCAGGAGAGAGCGCGGCCCATCAGTGAGGGCTCCTCAGAGGCTGGATCAATCTGAGATGTGGGCACGGCGGTCGAAGTCCATCCGCGCATCCTCATTAGAGCTAGGTGAGACTGGTAGAACACAGGCCAAACCTAAAATGGTGTCTGTGGGGACGGGGGAGAGGGGAGAGTGGCGGGAGGGAGACTACACAAGGGAAGATACATTACGAATACACAGGTAGGTACAGGAGATGGGGCAGTAGCGCTGGGCACCAAGGTAAAGCGGGACAAATACAGACGCAGCGGGGGGAGCTAAGGAACCTTGGGAAAGTAAAGAATTGAAAATTAAGAAGCTACCGTACATGGGGGTGACAAAGCCTTTAGGTGAACATTTAATGCTGGCGACCAGGGAATGCATATGGAAAGGAGAATACGTTGAAATGTTGAAGCTCCTTCATAGGGAGGTACGGTCCAAAGAGGGCTCTAAGGCAGAGGAATATGAGTTGGCCAAGAGCCCTAAGGTACCGTTAACCATTGAGAACTGGAAGGCTTCATTTTGATTTACGCTAGCTTCTACTGTGAAAAGTTTCCCGAGCGCAGTGTGGCTATTTTTAAATATATGGATGTAATCCGGAAAGCTCAGATTACGGTTGGTGGTTACGCATGGGCCCAATATGACGAAGAGTTCAGGGCATGTATGGCGTGGGACCCAGAGGCAAAATGGGGGGAGTTGGACACAGATTTATGGCAGCATACGATGGGGGCAGCGGCCGGTGGGAAGACCATCTTTACAGCTAGTGGGCTCCCTTTGGTTTACGGGCCCTTTCAGGGGAAGCCCACCCGGGGAGGGGTGGGGGGTGCAGCTACACCACAAACTGGTACTGGAACATGCTGGGACTTCAATAAAGGCTTATGCACAAGGGAGTATTGCAAGTATCGCCACGAGTGCTCCAAGTGTAGAAATCGGCATCCCCTTGTTAATTGTTGGGGCGTCAAACAACAGGGAGGCCAGCAATGGCAGCAGTCAGGCGCTGGCACACCTGGCCCCTTGCAGCAATTCCAGGGCAGTAGAGGAGGTAAGGGACCACAAGGGGCTGGGTCCAAAGGCTCCTACACCAGTTAGGGTAACAAGCTGGTGAGGTACTGCAAGGGTATGAGAATTTGGGGTCGAAACGGGTGCTTTTGGATGGGTTTCAGTGGGGGTTTAATTTGGGCTACAGGGGACCAAGGCAGAGAAGGTAGGCAGATAACCTGATGTCAGCAGCAGAACACAGCGAGGTAGTGCGAGACAAATCGAGCTAGGAAGTGCGCGAAGGGAGAATGGAAGGCCCCTTTGATGACCTGCCAATTGAGAATTTGATTATATCACCCATTGGAGTGGTGCCCAAAAAAGAGGAAGGGCAGTACAGATTGATTCAGCACTTGTCATGGCTAGAGGGGTCTTCAGTTAATGTTTTGATTGATGAGGAGGCTGCCTCGGTTTCATATTCCTCAATTGACGTGGCCATGTCACTAGTGGTGACCGCGGGCGCAACTACAGAGATGGCAAAATGTGACATAAAGTCAGCATTTCGGTTGCTTCCAGTCCATCCAGATGATTGGGATCTTCTGGGAATCCATTTAGAGGGTAAATGGTACGTGGACAAAGCATTACCGATGGGTTGCGCTATGTCATGTGCTTTGTTTGAATGTTTCAGCACTTTCTTGCAGTGGTATTTCATGCAGCACACAGGTCACACGTTGGTAACGCACTACTTGGACGACTTCTTCTTTGTTGGTTCCCCAGGCTCTGCAGAATGCCAGATAGCTCTGGACACTTTCCATGAGCTCATGGAGGAACTGGGGGTGCCACTGGCACCCGAAAAGACAATGGGACCTGCTACAACTTTATCTTTTTTGGGAATTGAAATTGATTCTCTGGCAATGGGGGCTTGTTTGCCGGCGGACAAAAAAATGAAAATGTTGGAGTTGTTGGACAGAATGCTTTCAAGGCAGAAAGTTACACTGAAGGACATTCAAGTGTTACTGGGTCATCTTAACTTTGCCTGCAGGGTGGTAAGGGCGGGGAGGACTTTTTGTAGGCGGTTAGGGCGGGCGCTGGCAGGACATCATTTGCCTCACCACCATGTCCGCCTGACAGCAGGGGTGAAGGAGGACTTGCGTATTTGGTCAGTTTTTCAACACTCGTTTAATGGTGTGCTATTGGGCAGGGAGGAAGACTTCCAGTGTGACGTTCAAATTTTTTCGGATGCAGAAGGCAGCGACGGCTTTGGCATATATTAGCAGGGCAGGTGGTGTGCAAGGCAGTGGTCGCAAGATTGGAGGGATGGAGGGAGGAGCATTGCATTTCTGGAGCTTTTCCAGTTACTGATGGCGTTGACCCTTTGGGGTGAGGAGTTGGCTCACAAGAAGGTCTTGTTTCGAGTGGACAACATGGCAGTGGTGGAGATCATCAATAGGCAGTCAGGAAGAGATGAACAGATTCTGAAGTTGTTGCGAGTTTTTGTGTTAGCCTGCCTTAGACAGGACATTGCTTTCAGAGCCTTGCTTTCAGAGCCTTGCACATACCTGGTGTGGACAATGACATAGCTGATGCTTTATCTCGTTCGCAGTGGGGGAGATTCCATGGACTGGCCAAGGAGGCAGACAGGACACTGACCCCAATGCCAGAGCTTCTTTGGTATGTAGGCAACGTAGGGTTTTATAACTGGTGGTAGAGTCTCTGTGAGTGTCTACTCAGGCGGCATATGCGCTTGCCTGGAGGGATTTCCTAGCATCAGGAGCATGTAGGAGGTCTGGCGGCGGTCTGAGGACGTGATCCAGTTTATCGTAGGCCTCATTGAGAGAGGACTTTCCAGGGTCACCATCGCCGGGAAATTGGCAGGAATTTCTTTCATGGGGAAACTCTTTTGGGGTTATTCCCCCTCTGTGAGAGAAGTGGGGAGGAGGATTCTTGAGGGTTGGGCTAGGTGGCGGGGAGGTGATCGGCTGTCACAGTCCCCCCTTTCATGGCAGACTCCGGCCCGTTTGTTGGAAGTTTTACCTACGGTTTGCAGGATGATTTTAAAGCATGTTTTTTGCTACCTTTATGGCGTTTATGTTTTTTGGGGCGTTTAGAGTCTCCGAGCTGCTGGGTACCAAGGTAAAGAGGGGCATAATTTGGCAGAAAGTGTTTTTCTCAGAGAAGGGATTACATATTTGACTGGCCAATTCAAAAACTGATCAGAGAGGCCTGGGAAAAGGAGTTTGGTTGAAAGCAGAGACACCCATTTCTACTTGTCCATTGCTTTTGCCCCGCCGTTGGAAGACTTTGTCAGGAGGGGCTGGGGAGGATTTGGTTTTTCGACATATCAATGGTTCCCGGGTTACAGATTACCAGCTGCGCATGGTGCGGCATAAGGCTTTGCAGAGTATTGGGTTGGACGGGGTTCGGTATGGGACTCATTCTTTTAGGATTGGGACAGCAACAGAAGCGTACAACAGGGGTTAGTCTCAGGGGGATATTATGCGGCTAGGGCACTGGTCGTCAGATTTTTTTCAGCTCTATGTGAGAAAGAATGCAGAGGAGGCGCACACGTCATCCTCCTTGTTGTGAGTCTCATTACATTTTTCTCATTACAGGTTCGGTGGCTGGGCCTCACTCGAAGGAGTTCACCGTATGGATAGTGGGGCACTCATTCATCAAATGGACGCAGGTTCAGGTGTGCCAACGTTATTTTGGGAAAATGTTGGGTTTAATGAGCATTTATTTAGAATTGTTTGGAAGAGTGAGGGAGGGATGCTTTGGAAAGAACTGATACCATGTTTCAATAAAGCGATGGTGAGGGGCCAGTGTCCGGATATTTTGTTGATTCACCTCAGTGAGAATGATCTTTGTGGAGTGAAGGGGGTGGTGTTACTGAGGGCAATGAAGAGGGATTTGTTACTGGTAAAGGAGCGGTGGTCTGGTTGCCATGTTATGTGGACTGCGTTGGTCACGCAGAGGATTTGGAGGGAGGCTGTCAACCCCAGAGCTATTGACAGGGCACGGAGGAAAGTGAAAACCGAAATTTCAAGGTTTTGCCGAAGTTTGGGGTTCGGGAAAGTGTCTAACAGAGAAATACATTTTGAGGCGGTAGAGTTTTTAGGGATGATGGCATGGACCTCTATTTGCTGGAAATCCGAGAAGTGTTGTCAAGATGCTTGAACGTTCAGAGGCATGGTGTTGAGTCTGAGAGGGTCTAGCTTGTTTTTGGGGGGCAGAAAGGAGAAGGGGTAGTTACCCCCCTTCCCCCCCTTTCTGGGTGGCGGGGGTTATTTGAAGTTTGGCAGGTTTGACAGAGGTTTGTTGATTAATTGGTAAGTTGGGTTATCGACAGGGAAAGGGTAGGCAGGTTATTTGTTAGTTCGGTTACACAGGTTGGGTGATTGACAGCTGTAAAGGGGCAGGCAGGGGAGTTGGTTTAACGGACGGTTTGTATTTATAAGCTTATACAGGGTTATACAGTGATGTAATGTTTTGTGTTGTTTGAAATGTGATAATGTACGGATGGGGGCGGGTTCAAGGACATTTTATGGGAGGGGGCGGTGTGCGGGGATAGGTATGTGGTTTGTTTAGTGAGGCTTAGTTTTGGAAGGCATTTGCCGAGGTTTATTAAAATTGTTATGTGCACCTCTTCCATTAAAGCGGCCTTTTACACACATATCCTGGTTTGAGGTCTGCTTCCGCCCCACCCCTCCCTCCCTCCCAAGGGGGTTTGGGGGGCACCGACCGCAGGGAGGTCCCCCCCGATCAGTTTGGGAGAGGCAGGGGGGTGGGGGAGGCGGGCCTTGAGCCAGCCATTTTGTAATTGGGCTTCTTTTATTTGTAGCCCAAAAGGAGCACAAGCATAAATGCTTTGGGCTCCTGCTCCCAACCACCATTTTAGGTTTGGTGACCTGGTGGCTGGGAGCTTAGACTGTAGTTAGTTTTTGCCCTCCCTCACGCCCTAATTATTAATTATTTTTCATTATATATATTTGGGTTTTTTCCTTTAAAATATTTTGTATTTAACCTCAGGTGGCTTTTTGGGATAGGTGAGCAAGGGTTGTTCATGTATTGTCGCTAGGAGCAGGTGCTGTGCGGGGTTTGTTTGAAGTTTGAAAGGTTTGGCAGAGGTTTGTTGATTAATTGGTAATTTGGGTTATCGACAGGGAAAGGGTAGGCAGGTTATTTGTTAGTTCGGTTACACAGGTTGTGTGATTGACAGCTGTAAAGGGGCAGGCAGGGGAGTTGGTTTAACGGACGGTTTGTATTTATAAGGTTATACAGGGTTAGTGCAGGGATAGGTATGTGGTTTGTTTAGTGAGGCTTAGTTTTGGAAGGCGTTTTCCGAGGTTTATTAAAATTGTTATGTGCAACTGTTCCAATAAAGCGGCCTTTTACACACATATCCTGGTTTGTGGTCTGCTCCCCCACCCCTCCCTCCCAAGTTTTATATTTGTATTATAGCTATAAAAACTGCCTTCACATCAGAATCTGAGAGTTTCCTGAAATGCCTATTTTCATACGATCACCTCAGCGCCAAATGAAGTCGGTAAAAACGGCAGGCAGAGTGCCGCAGCAAAAGTCCATGCCAGGCTACTTGTACCTTTAGCCTGAAATGCTTATTTTCACACGATCTCCTCAGCGCCATACAAAGTCGGTAAAAACGGCAGGCAGAGTGCCGCAAGGCAAGTCCCGCCAGGCTAGCTTTATAAACCGGCACATTGATTTTTACCTCAACGCCACACCAAGTTGGCAAAAACGGCAGAGAGACGCACGAAAGTCTGCGCCAGGCTACCTCTACCTTCACAAACCGGCACATTGATTTTTACTTGATGACAACACTTCCTGGTTTGAAGTGTTGGCTGCCAATTAGACCCAGGCTCGTGCTTGTGTGAAGTGTTGGCAGCCAATTAGAGCCAAGCTCGTGCTTATGTGGTTAGGTTCCTCCTAGATATATAAAGTTTTTATTTTTATTTTTTTTTACAACAATTTTATTTGGTCATTTTGCGATACATCGGGCAACAACCCCACAATGATACGTTGAATCATACGGACAATATGTGCATCAATAACCATTTCCATGAAAATAAACAATACCTGCTGAACAGGCAGGTAAAATAATAATAATCTAAACAATATGCAGACAGTGGTCAAATTTATAGGTACAGCACATAATTGAGCAGATACAAAATACACATCCCAGTGAGATAATGAAACAGTCAAGTGATAAGGACTTAGGGGGACAAATGGCAAGGAGCGGAGGATACGGCTCAGGAGTCCTCCTCAGGTAGAGGGGGCAGGTCGATTCCACGGTATGTCGCCCACCGCGACCATATCTTGCGATGTTTCTGTGGGCAGCCCCTAGCTTCAAACACTGCGATCTCGGCTCCCATACACCTATCTAATTTGGTCTTCCATTTGCCTATGGTCTGGTGAGATGATGGCTTCCAACCCTGTGCTATGCCGCGTTTGGCAATAGTGAGGGCGAGGAACAATAGATGTTGTTTGTATCGGTTCTCCCCAATGTCGTCAGTAGAATGCAACAAAAACAGTTGTGGGTCCAGTGGGAGCACCCACCCCAGCACCTCATTAAGACATGACCTAACTCTGTTCCAAAAGGGCTGTAGGGCCGTGCAAGTCCATATCGTATGGAAGAAGGACCCATCCTTTCTGCCACACCGCATACATACTGGGTATTGAATAACCCCCATTCGCCACAGTCGTACTCTTGTGTCATAGACTCTATGTAAATAGTTGAAATGGATGAGCCTGTAAAGTGTGGAGACCGCTGCGCCCCTTAGACTGGCAATCGCCTCAGCCCAATCATCATCTGTCAATTCGGGAATATCTGCCTGCCAGGCCAGTTGGGCCCTGTCCAGAGTAGTGGGAGTATGTGTTGTCAAGATTTGGTATATTTGCCTAATTTTGTGTAATCCAAGGACTCCCATCAACAGGCGACCTTCCAGGGGCTGGAACTCAGGGAGAGTCTCCATTTTTCTGATCTGGGGGGAGAGTGCGTGTGGGAGCTGTAAACATTTATAAAATTGTGATTAATGGAGGCTAAAAATCAGTCTGTAATTGCTGAAATGATTTTAAGGTAGCGCCCCTCAAAACATCTCCAAAGGTTGAAATCCCCACCAAGTCCCACCCCCGGAACCCGTTCAGTGTGTTAACAGCCCAGAGGTATGTACCATGCCACAAGGGGTTCTGCTGAGTAAGTTGCCCGTTCCATACCATTTGTCTGGTTTTTGCTCTCTATAACTGTATGACTAGCCTGCCAGCTGGTGGTAAATGGTCTAACCTTGTGAAGCTATATTATAAGTGGAGAAGGGGGACGTGTTCCATTGCAGCGTGTTCAATAGCATAAGCCGGATCAGAGGGAGAATTATACCATAATTCATAGATCACGAGGATGTCAGACGCAACGTAATAGGAATAAATGTCAGCAGCCGCGATCCCCCCCACAATACTTGGATTGTGCGCAGGTGCGGAGCATCACGTGAATAGCTCCACCGCCCCAGAGGAACTTATTTTGTATTGCGTTTACTTGAGCAAACCACGCATAAGGGATTGGATAAGGGAAATTTGGAAGGCGATATAAAATCTGAGGCAGGGAAACCATCTTAAAGATGGCTGAGCGCCCATAGAGGGATAAAGGGAGAGCAGACCATATTGTCGTTTCGTTTTTGAGACTGATCAACAGTGGGGTGATATTGTGTGTCCATGAAATCTTGGGGCACGGAGAGATGAAAATCCCCAGGTATCTTAAACCATCTGTTGCCAGGGACAGCTGCGCGGGCCACGATTTACGGCCTTGGTGTCTGCACGCTGGGAAGAGGATGGATTTAACTGGATTAGCATGGAGGCCAGTGGTATCACTAAATACTGTAAGAATTTCTAATATACGGGGTCCAGAATTCCACGGGTCTGTAATAAAAAAGAGAACGTCATCCGCATATATTTCTATGTGATCAGATCTTGAGCGGGACCAATCGAATCCCCTGAGCACCAGGTAACTTCTGACCCAGGCCGCCAGAGGCTCAACCGCCAGGGCGAACAACAATGGAGACAGTGGGCAACCCTGGCGGGTACCCCTCTGGATCGAAAAGGGGCGAAAGCGGTGTCCCGCAATTCGAACCGATGCCGTCAGAACCGTGTATAACATGTGTATATACGCCAAGAACCGGGGTCCAAAGTTGATTGCCTCCAGCAGCTGAAAAAGGTAGACCCAGCTTAGTGAGTCGAATGATTTGTCGATGTCAGCTAACAAAATGGTGGCTGGCCGGCCTACATCGGGGGCCGCAGCAATGGCATTGTGGACTCTACTGATGTTATGTCTAGTGGCCCTCTGTGGCATGAATCCCGACTGATCAGGATGGATCAAATCGGTAATGCACCCCCTGAGGCGGTCGGCCAAGACTTTCCCTAACAATTTGGGTTAGAAATCTATAGAGGGAAATGGGGTGATAGGAAGATATCTCCTCAGGGGGTCGGCCAGGTTTGAGGAAGCACTATCTCCGCGTGACGCCAGTCACTTGGCAACCCTGCCTATTCAGATGCGTCCACAATGGTTGCCAATAAATGAGGCCTCAAGAGAGGCATATGGTATCGGAGGAATTCCATGGGGAAGCCGTTGGGGCCCGAGGCGCGACCTGGCTGGATCGCACTGAGGGCGCCAGTCAATTCTTCTACTGTTATTGTAGTCTTCAAATGCTCCCGGACGGAGTCGTGGAGTCTGTGAGGTGGAATGTCTACGAGGAACTCCGCTATAAGTTCGGCAGAGATCTGCTCCTTCGGGCGTACAGGGACGTAAAGTATTTAATTCTTCCGCTACCCCCAACGGTGACGTGTGCAAAGATCCGTCTGAGCCACGAATAGTGGGTGTGACGGCCGGGGCACGGTCTGCTTGGCTCAATCTGTAGAGCATTTTGCTGGACTTATCCCCCCACTGATATATCCGGTGTTGCGATGCCTCACAGATCTCTTTGGCTTCGCCCAATAGATATTGACGCAGTTCTTGCTGTGCGAGGAACCAGCTTGCGATGAATGATAGGGCAGGGATTGGCACTGAGTTGGGAAGATAGGGACACCTAGCGCATTTCTAGGGCCTTGAACTGTTTGCGGCGCATACGTTTCTCTTATGTGCAAAAGCTAATTTCATAGCCCCGGACAGTTGGCTTGAGGGCTTCCCAGAAGACAGTGCTCAACGGGGCAGAAGGGCTGTTGTGGGCTAAATAGGTAGTAATCGCGGTGTTGAGCATATCATGATAAGTTGGACTGCAGAGATGCCAAGGGCACATGCTCTAGCAGAATGAAGTTTTAATTTGTTTAGTTTCTCAGGAACTACTGAACGGATTTACACCATTTAAACAAAAGTCTCTTTCTGAACCAAGGGCTACCTTTTTGCCAAATTTGGTGTAATTCCGTTCAGCAGTTCGGGCTGTAACCTTGTCTAAAGTTTCTTATGGAAAATTACATGGGAAAACGCATTTTGGGACCCCCTTTTTTCTCTGCCCCCGTGTCATGAAGCCCCTCCTACCGACGTTCATACTGGGCGGCATATTCATAGAAACCGCAATCCTCTCCTTTCTCATTCGTAGACGGATAATCCCCCGGATTGCTTCAATATAAAGATTCTTCTCATGAGTGAGCCGCTCCTTGAACTGGGAGCAAGTTCCAACAAACCACGCCCCCTGGCCTGGCGTCATTAGCCCTAACCCAATTGAGGAGGAGGCTGGGGAGACGACGATGGACTGGAAGAGAAGCTGGAATCAGGAAGACGCCGAGTACTGGATCCAGCTAGAGACGCCGAGAACGGAGGAAGATACCGGGAACAGAATCCAGTAAGAGAAGCTGAGAAAGGAAGTAAGCGTCCTGATTCCAGTCCTCACTGCCGAGCGAAGAACCACCGGACCGGCGGAAGAAGCAGAAGACCGATGTGTCCGTGCAACATCCAGCCACACTCCAGGAGGAGTGTGGCTCTCCCAGGTGCTTGCACGGATTGCGGGGTGGGCTGGGAGGCGGGTGAAGGTCGGCGGGGAGAGGTCAGGCTAAACCCCATAGCACTACCACCAATCCCCTCCATTCACTCCTACACCAACCCCCAGTTAAAGAGCACTGGGTGTGTCCTCACTCCTTTTTCCCCTATGGTGACGGTGTGGAAGAGAGATACTTTCTTTTAGTTTTTTTCTTTATTTTTAGATTATGAGAAAAATACCGAAGTAAGAAGACATTCTCGCAACAGTACCAGGATTCGTGGGACCTGTGAAAGTCCGAGAAGTATCAAATAAGGACTTTAAGTAGAAAGGACACACTTGATATAACCAAAAATTAGACATATATATAAAATAAAAGATCATTGAAACTTTTGTTGTGGACCTCACTGATTCATCCTGCTCACAAATTTGGTGGAGAACGCGGGCAAATATCCATTAGATTTGGAATAATGGAAGCATTAATCCAGCATCTTGTGGCAAGCCAAGAGAAGTTAGAGTGGGCAGTCCAACAACAGATGTCGTCGACCCAGGATGATAGAAATCTATTGAAGGAAAGCATAGCGGCGCAAATAGAAGGGCTTCATAAGATCTCAGAGGAAAAAGGGGCCTCTAGGAAAAGAGAAGTAAGGCCCAGCACCTCGAGTTCTCCGGGTATATCATTACAAAAGAACGCCACAGGACAGGACCCGGAAACGTTTTTACTTAATTTTGAAAGGGCCGCCCCAGCCTGTGGATGGCCGTATGAGAAATGGCCTTTCTTCCTAGCCCCCCTCCTTACAAGCGAAGCACAGGAGTCCTACCAGGTCGCTAATGCTACTGGTAATATGCCATACAATGAAATCAAGACCATCTGGAGTTAGACGCAGAGGCCTACCATATACGTTTCCGCTAGGAAAAAAATATACTGGGAGAAAATCCCAAAACCCTCTTCTTTCATTTGAAAACCGCGGTAGACAAGTGATTGAAGCCAACGGAACATACTAAAGAGGAGATAATGGACATGATTTATCTGGAACAATTCCTGTAGTCCCTCCCATTTAATACACAACATTGGCTACGCCAGCATAAACATCTCACCACCATGGAAGTGGTAGAAATGGCCGCAACTTTTTCCCATGCTCAGACATGAGGGTATGTGGGGGATATAGAAGAACCCACCATCACGCACCAGGGAAACCAAAGAAAAAGTTAGCCCGCAAAAACCAACCATGATCCCCAACGAGTACGACACCACAAAGCAGATGTTCCAACACAACGGTCTCCTCAATGCTTTGATTGTGGAGAGTGGGGCCACATTGCCCGTTTGTGCCCAATAAAAAGTCCCCAGAGGAACCCATGGACATTGGATACACCCCTAAGACGGTCTTTTACATTGCGGCGCTCGGAAGCTTACGTAAGTGTACAGTTAAACGGACAGAAGGTCAAAGCCCTATTGGACTTGGGCTGCCGACAATTGGTAGTCCAAGAATGCCTGGTCAGAAACGAACATTACAAGATCGACTCACTTGTACACATATGCTGTGTACATGGAGATATTAAACCCCTAGCGATAGTAACCTTAAAAACCCAGCAAGGACCTCCTTATGAAGTCCGTGTAGGAGTGCTATGGGATCTACCTGAAGAGCTTATCATTGGTACTGATAACCCTGGGTTCCTGGAGTTGTTTTCTGCCACCGTACAGACCCCATGTGGTGAAGCAGGGAAAGATACAGACCACAATATCCCACAAAAGGCCCTACTGGCGCCAGAACCCTGGCTCTTGGATGGGGGGTTTAAACTCGCTCAAAATAATGATCCCACCTTGTATAACGCCTGGCAAGCAGCCCAAAACTCTGATCCCACCTTAACCCTAAGATATCATAGGTTCTTTATAAATAAAGGTCTATTATACCGAGAAGAAAAGAAAGACGCCTCACCCCAATTGCTTGTATCTCTAGCCTGTAGAGAACAACTCCTTTTCTTTGCACTCGCCCATCTCACTGCAGGGCACACCGGAATAGAGAAGACCACACAGAATATACTCCAAAATTTTTATTGGCCAGGAGTATATGGAGTTATAAGTTCCTATTGTAAAAAATGTGAGGTCTGCCAGAAAAGATATCCCTATCAACCTCCTCCTGTCCCCCTTCAACCACTCCCAATAATCGGTCAACCATTCGAAAGAGTCGGAATGGATTTAATAGGCCCCCTACCAAAAAGTCAAAAAAGGACACATGTATGCCCTGGTTATAGTGGATTATGCCACACACTAACCCGAAGCCTTCCCCCTAAGAGCACCAACAACAAAGAACATCACTGAGAAGCTAATCGATCTCTTCTCATGGGTGGGGTTTCCCAAAGACATTCTAACGGATCAAGGGACCCCATTTGTATCTCGCCTGATGAAGGAAGTCTGCCATACCCTAGACATTGGACATATTCGAACATCAGTTTACCACCCACAAACTGATGGAAAGATAATGGGACCTTGAAACTCACCCTGAAAAAGATGCTACGAAATGAAGGGAAAGACTGGGATCAACTCCTTCCTCTAGCCTTATATGTCATCCTCAGTCAGGTCCAGAGCAGCCTGGATTGCTCCTCCTTTGAACTGCTGAATGGGAGACAACCCAGAACCTTTCTGGAAATGACAAAGGAGGCATGGGAAAAGGAGGAGGACGGTGAGACCAGGGGTTTCCTTGAATAATAACATCACCTTAGATCCAGAATAGGGAAACTTTGTGACCTCGCCTATTCTAATCTTGAAAAGCAGCAAGATAGACAGCTGTATCAGTATGACAAGGGTAAGAAGTGGAGAAAGCTTGCTATTAATGATTGGGTTTTAGTTCTCCTCCCATCCTCCACAAGTAAAATCAAAGCAGAATGGTTGGGACCCTACAAAGTGGTAGGAGTGGTCTAAAAAACAACCTACAAAATATAAGTACACCCCTCCAAAATCCAAACCTACCACATCAACATGCTTAAAAAATGTTTGGGTCCCCTCCCTAAAGCAGCCCATTTTCTGATAACAAAACAAAGAGAGAGCCCTTGTACTCTGGGTCATCTGGCCATAAACTAGTCCCTTTCCCCCAACATCACGAGTCCCTAAAACAGCTTCTGCAACAGTTCTCCCCTGTATTTTCGGGCAACCCAGGAAGAACAACCCTAGTCGAACATACCATTGAAACGATACCCGGCAAGGTCATCAAACAACGACCCTACCGCATTCCGGCTGCCAGGAGAGCAGCCGTACAAAATGAGATCCAAACCATGTTGGAAATGGGAGTCATCCGCCCTTCTAAGAGCGAATGGGCCTCTCCAATTATCTTAGTACCAAAACCGGATGGCTCCATCCGGTTCTGTATAGACTTCAGGGCAGTAAACGCCATTTCCCAGTTTGACTCATACCCCCTACCGAGGGTAGACGAACGAATAGAGAGGTTGGGGAACACCCAGTATATAACAACCCTTGATTTAACAAAAGGATACTGGCAGGTCCCCCTAAGAGAACAAGACCGAGCGAAGACCACTTTCGTTACTCCAGATGGGCTCATTGAGTTTACGGTTCTACCATTCGGTCTTCATGGAGCACCTGCTACTTTTCAGCCTATCTTGACGATATTATTATCTTTAGTCCTACCTGGGAAGAACATTTGACCCATTGTAAGAAAGTACTCCTGGCCTTATCCGAAGCAGGGCTACACATTAGCGCAAAGAAGTCCAAAGTGGCCTTCCAAAAAGCAAAATATCTAGGCTTTGTCCTAGGGAATGGAATAATCGAACCCCAGACCGAGAAAGTAAGAGCGATCTTGGATACCCCTTTCCCTTCCACCAAACGGGAAGTCAGTACCTTTCTTGGGTTGTTGGGGTACTACAGGAGATTTATCCCCCACTATTCCGAAATAGCAGGGCCCCTCACGGACCTCTTAAAAAAAGAAGCTAAAACAACTGACCTCTTATACCCCACCGACAAAGTCAAAAAAGCTTTCCTCCTACTTAAAAAAGCCATCCCAAGCAGCCCTGTCCTATGCTCACCTGATTTCTCCAAACCCTTTATCCTTCATACAAATGCCTCTGACTCCGAAGTGGGGGCAGTTCTCTCCCAGTTGTCTTCACAAGGCATAGAACATCCTATATTATTTATAAGTAGAAAACTTTTTTCCCAGGAGAAAAACTACCCCACCATAGAAAAGGAATGACTTGCCATAAAATGGGCAGTTGAAAAGTTACGTTATTACCTTGAGGGGAATCGCTTTATCTTATACACCGACCACGCACCTTTGCAGTGGATGAGACAGAATTCTGGAAACAACCCACGCATACTCAGGTGGTTCCTCTCCCTCCAACCCTATGTTTTTGAGGTAAGGCACCGTAAAGGAACAGAGAACAGTAATGCCGATTTTCTTTCCCGCATGCTCCCTCTCCCCAAGCGGGACAGGTCTAGCGGTGTGGTATGTCAGAAAGCCCCTCTTACCGACATTCATACTGGGCAGTATATTCATAGAAACCACAATCCTCTCCTTTCTCATTCGCAGACGGATAATCCCTTGGATTGCTTCATTAAAGATTCATCCCATGAAGTGAGCGGCTCCTTTAACTGGGAGCAAGCTTCAACAAACCACGCCCCCTGGCCGGCGTCATTAGCCCTAACCCAATCGAGGACGAGGCTGGGTAGACGACGATGGACTGGAAGAGAAGCTGGAATCAGGAAGACGCCGAGTACCGGATCCAGCGAGAGACGCCGAGAACGGAGGAAGATACCGGGACAATAATCCAGGAAGAAAGGCTGGGAAAGAAAGTAAGCGTCCTGATTCCAGTCCTCACTGCCGAGCCAAGAACTACTGGACCGGCAGAAGAAGCAGAAGACCGACGTGTCCTTGCAACATGCAGCCACACTCCAGGAGGAGTGTGGCTCTCCCAGGTGCATGCACGGATTGCGGGGTGGGCAGGGAGGCGGGTGAAAGTCGGCGGGGAGAAGCCAGGCTATACCCCACAGCACTACCACCAACTCCCTCCCTTCACTCCTAGACCAACCCCCAGTAAAAGAGCACCGGGTGTCTCCTCACTCCTTTTTCCCCTATGGTGATGGTGTGGAAGAGAGATAGAGTCTCACACCCTACTTTCTTTTTGTTTTTTTCTTTATTTTGAGATTATGAGAAAAATACCGAAGTAAGAAGCCATTCTCGCAACAGTACCAGGATTCATGGGAACTGTGAAAGCCCGAGAAGTATCAAGGACATTAAATAGAAAGGACACACCTGATATAACCAAAAAGTAGACATATATATATAAAATAAAAGATCATTGAAACCTCTGTTGTGGACCTCACTGATACATCCCGCTCACACCCCGCTTGGACGAATCACTCCGAATCTTTTAAAACAGGGGCTGACTGGAGCGGGCCACTAATTTTGAACATTTTGCGAAGATACGTCAACCGGCGCAAAAGTCATTGGGGGAAAAAAACGCTTTTCCTATGGAAACTAGGTCCTAACTATAAATGGCGACCACCAGTAGGTAATATATATATATATATATACACACACACACATATACATATACACACACATATATACGAGAATGTCATTTGCGATGTAATCAATGTCAGTGACTAACAATGTTAAATGTAATCTAACTGGGAGTAATGATGGTCTCAGTTTGAGTGTAGATAACACAAGTAGTAGTTTAACACATAGAAAAAGCACTTGTCCAGCTAACTATGGTCAATACAGAAAACATCCAATAAGGTGGGAGGCGCAAGACTATTTCGTATATTATGGCAGATAGAAATCTTAGAGGACCTATAGATGAGATACTCTGTCCACATTATCAACTTGGACCGAAGCCCAATAGGAACCAATGTCAGCTAGCAAGTTTTGTCTACTATCCTGGAATGTAGCTGGATTAGGGCCAAAGTTGACTAGTTCAGATTGGGTGTGGTTTATCAAAGTACATTATGCTTACCTGCTTCAAGAAACATGGGCTACCAAGAGTGTTTATAGATGGGTTTACCACCTTCAGTGTAGAAGCAAAGCCAGCAGAGCGCTTTGGGAGAGCAATTGGGAGCCTCACAATTTTATATAGAAATGGATGCTTCAGTTCACTTACACTAATGGAGACAGACTGTCGTGATTTAGCGGGGATTATCGTGATTCTTGCCACAAGTCTTCGCTTGGCCCTTATAAATATTTATGTTAGACTGATAAGGATACGTGATAAATCATCTACACTGTCTCTCTTGGATGTGGTCTTAGACACTCTACAGTCTAACACAAAAATTATAGTGGCTGGGGATTTTAACATTTCTTATGAACCCTCCCCTTAACTAAACAAGATTATTAGAGAGGAAGATGTAAGTTGGGTATCCCGCCACGGACATGGCGACCAAGGAAAAATGTCTCCACCCTTGCACTTAAATTAGTCTCCATAACGGTCAGCAGAGTGCACAGGGCATGTAATGGGCATACCATCTCTGACCCCGACAGAGCACCAACTTTCAAAAGAGGAACGTGTACCAGTGTTATTGATTATATCATCATATATGTGAGGTTATGGTCACTTTTGGCCGACATGAAAAGGGTTTGGCGTTCCAATAGTGACCACAACCCTCTGAAAGTAACATTTACTGGAGAACCCTTGAAGCGTAAACATAATTCCTGTCATACCATAGTTGCAGCCCCCCTGTAACTAACAACTGTTGTTATCTTTCATGGCCCAAAGGTGTGTCGAACCAAAAACTATATTCATAGATATATGGGCTATACGTTGCCTTTCTAATGGAATAAATTAGGCTTAGTGAAGTGTATATTCCTTTCTTAAATGTCCATAATCAGTTGTTAGGGGAGATGCAAAAGGTTTTTTAAAAGGATGTGACTCATGTAAAACCAAACCCGGCCAAGGAGTTAAAGTGGTTTGATCCGGTATGTAAATCAGCCAAGAGTTCACTACGGTTTGCCATCTTAGATTGTGATAGGACCAAAATTATTGAAGCTAGAAGTACCTATACGGCTCTACTGAACTAGGGAAAAAGAAATAAGAACAAAAAACTCTGGCAAGATTTGCTAGTAAAAAAATTATAATAGGACTTTTGGATGATTGGTAGTCCAAACTGAAAGTGTAAAAACTTACCATTATATTTCACTTGAAAAAAATGGGTGGTGCACTTTTTTGCCCTTTATGCCCCAAAAGACTGCAATGACAGGAGGTCAAATAGTAGCCAGGTCACCCCCATAAAGCTTATACTACAGATCTTGTAGAAGTTATTGCTCCTTTTCTCTTTAATCCCGAAGATACAAATAGAGCTATTGATTTCCTAAAATCTGCTAAGGCACCAGGCCCAGATAAAATCCCTGGAGACCTATACAAAACGGAGTCTCGAATATGGATACTTTATTTAAACCTACTATCTATTGCAATATCCACAGGGGGAAAATTACCAGAATCTTGGCGAGGAGCAGAAATTATAACAATATATAACAAGCATTTGCAATGCAATAGGTGAAACATTTAATCAAGTTTAAGCTATTGGCTTTGTAAATGACGATGCCTTTAAAAAAGAAAAAATGTTTAAACAAACTTTATCTTTGTTTGGATGGGGGCCTGTTTTTGTGTACCTGTCCTGGGGATCGGGAGTTGGGTAAAGTTTGAAGTTGGGGACAAATGGGGGAGGGTCAGACATGTCGCTCAGGGGTTCAACTCGGGTCAGGACCTAGACTTGGAGCCATGGGTACCTCCGAAGGAATCAATGTAATGTCTTGGAATGTAAGGGGGATGCACACTATGAGCCGACAACACAAAATACATGCCTGCCTGGTGCGGAGAGGAGTGCACATTGCACTGCTGCAAGAAACCCACCTGACGAAGGCAGAAGGAGAGGCGCTACAGCGTTGTTTGAGGGGGCAGGTGTTTCACACCACATAATCGGCCTGTGCAAGAGGGACCTTTTTATGGGTGCATGCAGGGGTGTCATTCCAATGTGTTAGGCAGCTGGTTGATACAGAAGGCAGATTCGCGGTAGTAACAGGGCGGCTTGATGGCCGGGACATTACGCTAGGAAGCATATATGCCCCTAATATTGAGCAACCAGCCTTTTTCTCACAGTTATCGCAGAATTGGCGATGGTGTTGACAGGCCCTATACTTTTTGGGGGGGGATTTCACCCCCCCCCCCCCGCTTCCACTCAGGACTGCAGAAGCCCGTCGGGACTGGCAACGGCTATGAGTACTGACAGACACCTGGCGGGCCTACCACACCGGGGAACGGGACTACTCTTATTTTTCAGCTGTACATGAGCTACACATCCGGTTGGATGCAATACTTTGCTCCCCTGATGTGCATATGTCGGTCACGTTGAGTGAGTATCTAGCCAGGAGGACTTCTGATCACAACTCGTTACTGGTGTCCTTGAATTGGGTTCGAATTAGACCCGCGATCCCTAGCTGGTGTCTCCGCCTGGAAATGCTGGAAGACCAGGTCTTCCGAACCACCATAGGTAATGCTATTGAGGAGTACTTTCAACACAACACCAACACATCCACTAGCCTACATAACGAGTGGGATGCATTCAAGGTAGTGATACGAGGTCATTGCATTGGGGAAGCAGTGGGAGTTCGTAAAACCTTATTGAATGAGGTGCAACAGGAGGAACAGCAGCTCAGGGAGATAGAAAAGGAAAGGCCTGGGTGGGAGGATAAACAAGAGGACCTGTTGGTGGCGAAGGAAGGGTTGGCGACCCAAGTGGAGAGGTTGAGGTGTTTCGATTACAGGACATATGCGGCAAGGGCACACGCTCAGAGGGATAAGTCTGGGGCACTCTTGGCTTGGCTGGCAAATCCTGCGCGCAAAGGGATACCGATTTTAGAGCTGCACTGTGAAGGGGGTACAATACATTATGGACAGCAGGCTATCAACACTCAGTTTCTGGAATAATACACTACTCTATATCACAGTCGGCTAGATCCCAAAGTTCTGGAGCAGGGGTGTTTCTCGGACATTGAACTGCCGCAGATTGGGGCGGAAGATGCAGACAGCTTGGGTCGGTCAGTAGAGCTGGGTGAGATCAGGGGGGCCATAAAACGTATGGCCAAGAACAAAACCCCAGGCACCGATGGGCTACCGTCTGAGTTTTAGGTCACATATGTGGACCTGCTAGCCCCCCAGCTGTTAACCCTATATAATCGATCAAAGCATGATGGCTACCTACCTAGCTCAACAAGGGAAGCAGTAATTATACCCCTCCTCAAGCCGGACAAACCGGCGTGGGACCAGACAGCCTATCGCCCTCTAGCGATGCTTAATCTTGACTATAAGATTTTGGGTAGTGTTTTGGCCAGCCGACTGATGGGTCATATGGCAACGCTTGTGCATGGGGACCAGGCCGGGTTTATTCACCCCCGGAATACTGCCATGAACATACGAAGGTTGTGCCAATTGGTTCACGGGACGGCTGATGAGGGAGGAGAGGCATGCGTACTATCGATTGACATTGAAAAGGCATTCAATAGTTTGGAGTGGCCATATCTGTTCAGGGTCTTGAGGGCATTTGGTCTGGGTGAGGGATTTGTGGCCTGGACGAAGATTCTGTATAACCGTTCGATGGCCAGGGTTAGAACGGGGGAGTGATTTCTGAAGCCTGCAGTGTGGGTAGGGGGACGAGACAGGGCTGCCCACTGTCTCCCCTTCTGTTCGCCCTGGCAATAGAACCACTAGCTGTCCATGCACGGTCGGGGAGGTACTACATGGGCTAGGATGGGATGGGTCAGGCACAATATATTGCTCTACATGCAGACGATCTTTTAATGTTCCTTGCCACTCCTGCTGAGGAGCTGCAGGGTGCCCAAGACTTGCTGGCTAGACTGGGGCAAGTGGCGGGGCTCAAAGTCAATTGGACTAAAACATGTCTATTTCCGGTACGGGGAGGCAGAGATGAACCGCCTGAGGGGCTAGATTTGCGATGGGAAAGCAGCTGTTTGCTTTATTTAGGAGTCAGAATTCATCATGAGCCTGCAGACTTATTCGCGGGCAACATAGGGTGGGCATTGAGAGCTACCAGGAGTAGCTTTGACTTCTGGGGGACGCTGTCTTTACCAGTAGCGGGGAGAGTGGCATTGCTAAAGATGGTAACCCTCCCTCGTCTACTTTACTATTTTTGACGATGCCTTTTATCGATGTTTTAAAAACCAACACCTAAATAACAGGCATTGTCATTTACAATGCCAATAGCTAAAAATTGCGTAAACGTGAGACCTATTGCATTGCAAATGCTTGTTTGACCAAGCTTTGTGATGTTCAGCATATAAAATTGCAAATTTCAAAGAGCAGGATAGCCGGGGCTTCTTCAACTTTTTTCCCCAACAAGCAGGAGGAATAGATTAAAGCTCATTGATTGAGGGTTTGGCTGTTAACTAAAATGTTGTAGGGTAAAAGCCTACTAGTCTAGACAGTTTTAGCTTAATTAAAGTGTCTGAGATGCATTCAGAAGCTGTGGGGTAGAGTCCTGCAGGTCTTATTAAAGACTAGAAGCTTCTAACTTCTGCTGAAGGCTTTGAAGGCCTTTGGTCTTTTTATCCTAAGTCTTTAGTTTATTATTGATAGTGCTGGTGTGATTGGTATTATTATCACGGATAGTATAATTAGGACTGGGATAGTTTGTGATAGGTTATTTTTTTTGTCAGATAAATGTTAAGTTTGAAATGCTTGGTGAGTAGGTTAGTGGAATTGGGTATGGGAGGCGCAGGTAAAAAAATAAGCTAAGCAAGGCAGAAACGGCCATCGTGGCGGATAATGCTCCAAGGTGATGTTTTGTTATTTCTTGCAGGATTAGTCATTTTGGCAAAAATCCTGATGTTGGTGGAAGCCCTCCAAGGGATATTAGAACAATTATTATAGAAGTTGCTAGTGTCAGTGTTTTTAGTCATGAGGTTGAGAGTTTATTTAGGCTTGTAGCGTTTAAGGTTATTAATATTATAAACATAGAGGAAGTTAAGATGAGGTGAATTAGCAATTATAATAATGCCATTTTGGGGGCAAAAGACATAACATCACGAACAATGGGAGAGAGGGCGGGCGGAGAAGGCACGGCCAACGGGAGGGGGGAGAGGGGATTTTGAAGGCACGGACAATGGGAGGGAGGGTGGGGGAGGTGGGCAGAGAGACAGCACGGACAACGGGAGAGAGGGCGGGCAGAGAAGACACAGACAACAGGAGGGGGAGGGCGGGCGTATTTTGAAGGCATGAACAACGGGAGGGGGGGCGGGGGGAGGTGGTCGGAGAGACGACACAGACAATTGAAGGGAGGGCAGACAGAGAAGGAACAGACAATGGCAGGGGGTAGGGTAGGGGTAGGTGGGTGGAGAGACGGCACGCACGGACAACGGGTGGGAGAAGAAGGCACCAAAACACGTCGTGCCAGCAGTAAGAGAAACTGCATAACCAAAGTATTTCTCATGATCAATAACACAGACCATATAACATTTGAAGTAAAAGGTCCAGTCCTGATGGGAGCTGATAAATGGAGACAAGGCAGTACCAAGGAGGGACCTACAATCCTGTTTACAAATCAGAAGAGTGGCCTAAAGAACGGTGATGGATTAAACCCAGATCTGTTGACTGGGCGTGAGTGTTTGATTGGTTCAGATGCTCCCTCCATCACCACCCCCTTTTGTACCACTTTGTTCGCCATAAGCTGGCAGGGTATGCTCAGACGTAAGTCCCTTGCTCATCTGCCACTGGATTCAAGCAAGCCGGGCTGAAGATGGCTGAAATGCCAGAAACCGGTCCTCGGAAGCTTGTTTCCGGTCCAGGGAAGGCATGGCTTGGCAGTTCAGGCTGGTCTGTTCCCATGAGGCACAGGGTCAGACTGATTTGCATATGGCCATGTCTGAACTGGGGTGGCAGAGTGGGCTAAAGAACGGTAATGGATTAAACCCAGATCTGTTGACTGGGTGTGGGTGTTTGATTGGTTCAGATGCTCCGTCCATCACCACCCCCTTTTGTACTACAAATCAGAAGGCAGCATTTACAAAGGACCATGACAGGGGTGCTCCTTGGTGCTCCAGTCCAGTCTGTGATTTCGCAAGACCCGACCCCGAACCTGAGCAGGCAGCACCTGAGCACCTGAGCAGACGTGCAGCAGCGGTTGTAGCGGTCGGTCCATGGCCGTTTCTCCAGCCGCCCTTCCAGCCGATTTCTTTGCCGCTTTCCTTGCCGTTCTGTTCCTTGAATTTTGCGCGCACCTCAGCGCCTAAAAAGAGCCGCCGGCCACCAGAGGAACCGCAAAGCCCCGCAAAAGCCCGAGAGGCTCCAGAGGCTCCCGCTTGAATTCTGTTGCAGCCACCATTATTGGGACCACCGGGAACGGGAACGGCAGTGGTGGCGGCTGCGGCAGCGGGAGCATCAGGCGGCTTTAGGCACTAGGCGCCAGGCACTCGGCACCACCTACTTTTCACCTTCTATCTTCAAGCTACAAGCTACAAAACAGCCAGAATTGGCGCCGGCGCCCCACAGCTACAGCAACAACCCTCAGTGACCATCCTAGTGGCTGCACAGCCCCCTACTTGCTCCCCTTCTCTCCCTGTATATCTTGAGGTGAGCAACGGGGGAGCAATCGGGGGCAATCGAGGGGAGCAGGAATGTGCAACGAAGTGAGTGAGTGAGTGAGAAAAAAATACTGCAACCCAGCGCTCCTTCGCACAGAGGAAAGTACCGTGATTCCTCAATCACTCAGCCCTGCAGCCCCGCTGTCTGATGGATTGATAGCTTGGTTCATACAGACACCAGAGGCACCCAGAGCAATTACTTAGGAGCCAAGGCCTGCGGTGTGAGCAGCAACGAATACTGTAGTCTCTTATCTTAAAGGCTTCTTCTTCTTAAAAGGCATTTTAAAATTACTGCAGCACCTCCAACAATATTCTTACCATTTCGGAGAGCTTGAGGCCCGCAAATCATAATGAAGCCACAACGAACCTCTGGCAGCTCAGCTCAGCCTATGCCAAAGCTACAGCCATTCATTCTAGATACTAGATCAGCGCAGCTGTACAACAGCTTGACAGCCCTACAACTCAACAGCCTAATAGTTTAACTACAATTGCAACAGCTTAACAGTTTAACAGCTCAATAGGTTAGCAGTTTAATAGCCCAACAGTTTAACAGGAGGGCGTCTACCTAATCCACTCAAGACATCAACCCTCCCTAATGGGGACTCAGTGCAAAGCATAAAAATGAGGACAAGAAACTCAAACCTGGTTCAGCACCAAGAAAAGCATTGTCCCCATAAATCAGCAAGGCGGCAAAAATCAAAGCTGCTCTACCCTCTAGGTAGAGGGAGTACCAAATTAGGGTCAAGCCCCAAGGAGGGCCCTCCGGAGGACCAGCAAACAGGTGATTTAATATTAGTACCTGCAACTCCATTGGGAAGGGCCCTAAACCCACACGAGTCCATGGCTATCAGGAACAGTCCCAGCACCACAATGACAACGACCACCACAAATGGTAACAGAGACATAATAGCGTTCCTGTACCATACAATTTCAAACGACAAACCTGGTGAACCTGGCAAATCTGAAGGAGCAGCGTGCTCATCATGCTCAGGAAAACCACCAGAATTGCCAGAACATTAGCAGATGCCAGTGACAGAAGTCTAGGACCTCATTCATCCAAGCACCTAGCTATCCCACTCTCACCAGAAATAATTATTGTTCGGGGGGACAGAGTATCAGAAACAAAAACGGCACCAGGCACACCCAGCTATAACAGCCCCAACAAATCATTAAGTCGAAACTTAGGGAACATGAAAACGGGCTACGTGGTCATTGGAGCTAATGGAGCCAATGCTCTCACAACAGGCGAAACAGTATCCAAAAAGGTATAAATGTAAGGACAATTTACATAGTATGCAATAAGCATTACATGGAGTAGAGAAAGGAGACACCTATACAAGTAGTTTTAGAAAAATAAATTTTTAGTTTTGATATTTTAAGCAAAAGATTTTTTAGGTACACATAGTTATATACAGCACATAAACCAAAACTTGGGGTGACAACCCAAAGACAACTTGGTGCACAATATATACAAGTGAGGTGTGGCAACTCAAGTGAAGGCGTGAGCAGCGACGAACGGCGCAAAGTGAGCGAAGTGAAATATTTACAGTGAGTAGCTCAACAGTGACATGAAATCAGTGAGGTCACATAATAGGAAATGTAAATGTAAATGTAGTTGAGCTTATATAGCGCACAGCTACCCGCAGTGGGTGTCCCGGCGCTTGCTTAGGGAACCCTTCCTGGTATTCCCCTGTGAGATAGCAGGGTATCCACAAGGTGAAAGTCAGGCATCCCGCCGCGAGGGGCCGTTGTGGAGATTAAGCAAGCTATTGCCCAGAGTTGCAGAGTGTGAACCCGTGAGTCGAGGAGGCACCGGGGCGAGAATTATCGAGTCCATGGAATTTTTAGCCCAAGACCTCGCCGAGGCGGGGAATTGAACCCTGGTCCAGGACCGATCTCAGCGTCCGGGTCTGCTGCCTCTAACCCCTGAGCCACACTTCTCCAATCCATAGGTACAGGTATGGAGCATAATCAGTATATTCCACCCCCTTTCCCGGTCCCTCCCCCCAGACTCCCCATTACCCACATGTCATTGAATTCCTGGGTGCTTATACTCATTATTTTTCACCCCACAGCACCTTTAACGAGACAACCCTGTCTTGAAGATGGTCCGCATTGGTTAAGGACCGAAACGTCGTCGACCTCCCAGCACAAATTATAGGCGCATGCCATTGTGACCACAATTGAAATTACAAATTGTAGTATAGATTGTCACTGATTTCATGTCACTGTTGAGCTACTCACTGTAAATATTTCACTTCGCTCACTTCGCGCGTTCGTCGCTGCTCACGCCTTCACTTGAGTTGCCACACCTCACTTGTATATATTGTGCACCAAGTTGTCTTTGGGTTGTCACCCCAAGTTTTGGTTTATGTGCTGTATATAACTATGTGTACCTAAAAAATCTTTTGCTTAAAATATAAAAACTAAAAATTTATTTTTCTAAAACTACTTGTATAGGTGTCTCCTTTCTCTACTCCATGTAATGCTTATGCATACTTTGTAAATTGTCCTCACATTTATACCTTTTGGGATACTGTTTTACCTTTATACCTAGCACCCTAATCCCGATTGGTTTATGGGTCACACTCCTGTTTTCTTTGCAAAACTCACAACAGGCGAAACATCGGAAACCAAGGAGGATAACATTAGCGGACAAATCCAATGCCATCACCCAAACCCAACTCCCCCGTTAGCACAAGGGGGTCTAACAACAATTAGACAATCAATTGGCCATCTGAGTACGCAAGTCCCCATGGCTCTTAACGGCAACTTACTGCCAGGTCGAACTGGACGAACTGCTGCGACGACATGGTCAAATTGCACAAACGGGGCCACAAACAAAACTAATTAGGACCAATTGTTTTATCCAACAGAGGCACAACACGGTGGCCGAACTCCCTCTGACGCCTGCCTACCTGACAGAGTATCGGATAGCTTTAACAACAAAACAGGAGACAGTAGAGATAGTAGAGTATCACATAACCAACTAAACTCGTCTCTCTGCCCCTTAAATCCGGATTTGTCGGGGGTCTCTTTTTCAGTTCCAAGACAGAATATGGGGTCATTCAGAACTCCTACAAGATCCATCTCAGAGCTAACTGATTCATTTTCAGCATCAGCCGAACGTACAAGCCAAGACCCTACATTTAAACGCCATCCTAACCCCTCAAACCTTAGTTGCTCCATAAAAGAAAACGATCTTTGGATCCTCAGTCCCCTCAGAGGGTGAGCGGAAAAAAATCAGAAGCCCCCTACATTTGAAAATCATTTAGCACTAATCAATGCTCTGATTTCTATGGCAAATGCTGCGATAATGCACGCAGACAAATTGGACACTCAAATAAACATACTACAAACGGTTTGATTTTGGGGATAGATTCTAGACTGGAATATTTGAATTCACTTATACACAGAGCCCAGGCCAATACAGCTTTAACAGTCAAACAAGAGGCCTGCGGCTGTAGCCCAATATTGTACAATCTAGAAAAGCTTCCAGAGATAATGAACACGCTAGTCGAGGATCTTAAGGACGAAGTCAGTAGGCAACGGCACATCTCACACTCCACACAAAACACAAAGGAGTTCACAAGCATGAAAGACTCACAAACCAATGACAAAGAATGACAGGGGCCATGGCTGACCATCAACACAGGACCGAAGAAATTGTAATAAAAACTAGCCACGATCCTGACAACGACCAGGAACCCAAAATAAGCCAAAGCTGGCAACCCCAGACATCCACCATCTATCTCGAAAAAATAAGAAAAAAATAAAAAATAAACTGAGAAAAAACAATTCCAACAATAAAGGCTCCATCTGGCAGTGGCTGTTGCCCGAAAAACAGGAGGCTGAGGTTCATATTAATGATCAACATGAGATCAATATCTCACCTCAGAGACAGAACCTAAATAAAAATACTGTAGGTTCACAGATACTAGGCAAAACCAACACTGAAACTAACTCTGACAATACCGTGGGACACCCTACGGCCCATCTGCTAAAACCCGTGGTCACGAGGGAACAAAAACAAAGCTGGTGTTTTAACAACTCGCAAGGTCAACAAGCTGGGGAAGGAAACTATGAACCGCATAAAGATCTGGAACTTAACTTAAAGAGTCCCCTATCGACTAAACCTGCGAATAAGAGCTTGAATAGCATAAACCAAGGAACACTTAAAACAGGCAAACACACTATTACGCCAGTATCAGGTCACAGGGCATCTCAAGGCAAAATTTAATTTACCGATAACAGAGAGATGAAATCTAAGTGGGAAATTCTCAATCGCAGCAATCTCCTGAAACTTTGCGCAAACATCCCCGGTCTAGAAAAGATAAAAACAAATGATGTTGAGAGTGTGTCTTTTCTTGCCCCAGGACAAAGTGAGATCAATGAGACAACAGAGCTAATCTTCACCAATCTGGCTATGGCTGAGGCCCTGAAAGGAAACAACAAGCAATTGGAAAACTGGGGCATAAAAATCATGACCCCGTCTGAGATAAAATATCCAATGGTCTTGAAAAATAGTGACCTGAAGGAACTGCCAGGCCCCCAAGAACAGAATAACCAGAAAAAGTCATTTATGAATGACTTGACCCACTCAGTACCACCAGCTGAGTCTATCCTCCATGGCACCAAAAGCGGACTAAAAATAAATCTTACTAACGACAGCCTAATTAAAATAACAACATGCATGGGAGGGGGTACCCGCTCTTGCTCGATTAGGGGGAACATCAGCAAGGACTGGCCTTGGCTCCCACGGGCCCTAAATCCTAGCCCCTAATACCAGTTCCCCCGCAAGTAAGGAGACCGTGTTATCTAAGGTTCAGCACCTTCCGAAAAACGGTTTAGGCAAGTACAGAAATCCTATGGTCAAGACTCGAAGATTAAGCATTATGACATGGAATGTCACAGGAATTTCAAAGCTCGTGCAAAACCCATTGGCACTGGCATTTCTTGAAGGTGCCGATCTAATTTGCACTCAAGGAACATGGGCAACTAAACCAATATCAATAAGAGGTTACGCAGAATATTATATGCCAGCTATCAAAGGCAATATATTCGGAAGAACCTCAGGTGGGATTTTATATACATCAAGCACTCTCTGAAAATACATTTCACAGAAATAAAAACACCATCAAACATGTTTCTTGCGGGTACCTGAAAGGTCTTTCCACGGTCAATGGCCCACTCTCAATCCTTCTAATTAACGTTTACTATAATTCCCATGGGCCGGGTGCCAAGGATAAGCTGACTCATCTGATAAATCAGATAGAAACTCTTCTCTTACAGTTTGCATCTATGGAATCTATTATCCTTGGGGATTTCAACACACACAATATAGGGGACATTGTAACACAAAGTCACCACTCCGGGCCTACAGGAATTTTTATTGCCCTAATGCAGATTTATAATCTGACAACAGCACAATCTCTATTTTTAAGGAACAAGCCAGGGGCACTCTTTGCTCCCACATACAATAATCAAACGACAATAAACTACATTTTATTAAGCAAGAGAATACAAAAACTCATGGTAAATTATACAGTACACCCATGAAGCGAAAGTGATCATTCCACCTTATTGATTCAGTTAAACCTCACAGCAGATATACGCCACATTCTACACTGCAGTGGGGCATCCAACGGAGAAGAACTGCACAAGCTATTAAGAAAAATCAAATTGGGGCCAGTGCCAATTAACAAGTTCGATAAATGGAAAAAAACATGGACAGGCTAGCAATTTGGCTCAAACATCAGGGGCGTTATAGATGAATGGGATCAGTTTACCAACAAATTAACCTCACTGCTTCTGGGGGACACAACACGCAGAACCCCCCTAGATTCATCACATACTCTAGGATTCATCCCAGCAATCAAGGAGAGTGCCAAACAACTAAATGCCAAACGCAGGGCTTATCGGAAAACTGGATCAGCATCATCCAAAAGGCTACTTATAAAAGCTGCAAAAAGCCATTCGAAGCAGGTCTAGGCCGCAAAATGAGAATGCATAGAGGCGAAATGGCTGAAGATCTTCGATTTGCTGACACCATGTAAATCCCAAGAGTTCTGGCTATAATTAAATAATTTAGTCCAAGGAGCCACCAACAGAGAGAATACACTTGACGCAGGTACCTGGGTCACCCACGTGAAAACATTGTATAAAGAGGATCAAAGTACAACTTCTCTAAATAAATCCCTCACTGCAAGGGAAGAAACAGACAGTACTATAGTCGTACTGAAAACGTTGGATGACCGGGCTCCTCCAGGTAAAACCTTAGTTCGCACAATTTAAAAAAAGATTCGACACAATGGGGCACTGGGCCCAAACGGCCTGCCTGGCTCCCTTTTCAGGGCAGACACAGACTTCTGGACGTATAATCTGACCCAGCTATATGCCGAATACAGGTTCTTGGGGGACGTTCCAGACTCCTGGAGAGGATTGTTATTGCACCCAAAATATAAGAAAGGGCCAAAATCCGACCCAAAAAACTACTGTATGATTGCCCTGCTGGACATCGAGGGCAAGGCCTACGCAAGCACTCTTCTGGCTTAACTATCAGATTGGGCCAGCACTGAAGGCCTTCTGCCCTTCTTTCAAACAGGGTTCAGACCTGGGGCATCGACGGTGGATAACATAATCGCCCTGTGTTATGTTGTGTAATACACCTTTAATATTGTACATTCCACATTCCATGGAACCTTCTGCATGGTGCTCTTACTTATGTGTTCTCATTGATTCAGTTGATGATTAACCTGTATCCTGCTAGGCTGTGTACCTGCTCGTTGAGGACAGAAGAAGCGTATTCTTTTACACTCATTGGGCCCGCAAGGTCTCAAATGTTACAACCAAATGAACAAACCTGTTGTTGGGGGTGGGGACAGTAATGTTTTCACTGTCGCTTTGTCTAATCTAGACAAATATTTTGCCCCCAAAGTTTGTATTGGTATTACCAGGTACAAATTTTTTCAGAGGAAGCAAGGGAAAAACGAAACGGTAGATGACTATGTTGGTGAATTAAGAAAAATGGGTAATGATTGTGTTTTTGGTGCTTTGCTTGAAGACTTGATTCGTGATCAGGTTGTTATGCATGCCAATAATCCAGCCATTCAGGAACGTCTTTGGATGAATGGCGACGCTTGTTTGGATGACATCTTAGCTTTAGTCCGTAAAGCTGAAACTTCAAGCAGGTGTGCAAGTGAGTTGAAAGCTGATAGCATGAACAGAGATGTGATTGCTAAGGTTGGTTCTAGTCAGAAGAGATTTAGCAATTTTAGACAGAGGAATGAAACATGGAGTAAACAAAAGAATAGTACTGGACCTCCCAAGTGTTATAGGTGTGGGAGTTCGGAGCATTTAGCGTTTGCTAACTCTTGTCCAGCAAAGAAAAGCAAATGTGGCGCGTGTGGGTTGTATGGTCATTATACTAAAGCATGTAGAAGGAAGGCGAAAACAGTGAAATGTATTCAAGATGACACAGATTCTGATGACAACGTTAGTAGTTGTGATGATCAAGTATCTGAATGTGCTATGGAGATAAAAAAGAAGCTCCTTCTCAACATTCGAGATGGATGTTTATTGGTTATCAATAAGCCAGAGTGTTGGATTCTCCTTGGGGGTGTACGTGTGAAAGTGTATGCTGATTCTGGTTCGCCGTACACAATTGTCAGTGAAGATGTTTGGAGTAAAACCTTTGTTGACAGAGTAGGTTCAAAGTTACCTCCACCTGACATTGATCCAGAGGGTTATGGTGGTGAAAAGATTGACATTATTGGTTTTCGTTGGTTTGAATTTGAATTTAAAAATCAGAAATCTTGTGGCAAGTTGTACATCTCTAAGAGAGGACCTTCTGTATTGGGATGGAGAGATCAGGGGGAATTGCATATAATTCTTGGTCCTAATTCAGCAGAAAAGGTTTTGGTCATGGATGAAGGTGTTAAAATTGGTGAAGAACTTTAAAAAAAGTTTCCTTCTGTGTTTCAGAAGAAAATAGGTAAACTCAAGGATTTTGAGCACAAAATAATTTTAAAGGATGATGCCATTCCAAAAATCCATAAAGTTAGGAATGTGCCAATAGCTTTAAGAAAGGATGTTGCTTCTGAGCTGGAGAGATTGGTTTCGGCTGACATAATAGAGCCAATTGAAGCGTCAGCTTGGGTTTCTCCCTTGGTTGTGGAAAACTGAGATTGTGTGTAGATCTGCGCCATTTGAATGATAATATTGTAGTGGACCAATTTCCTTTACCGAAAATAAACGAGATGTTAGCCTTACTTGATGGAGCCAGGTGGTTTACTACGATTGATTTATCAGCCGCATACCACCAGATTCCATTATGTAAAAACAGCAAGCAATATACTGCTTTTATAACTCCGCAGGGTTGTTTTCAGTTCAAAAGGATGCCTTTTGGACTGGCATCTGCTGCAGCTGTTTTTCAGCGCTTTATGCATAGGTTGTTCTCCACCATCAAAAACACCAAATTTTTTCAAGATGACATTCTCATTTTTGGGAAACACAGGTCTGAGCATGATAGAACATTGGAGAAAGTGCTCGGCATTTTAGAAGATAAAGGTTTGACTGTAGAATTTTCAAAGTGCACATTAGCTAGTGATCACATTACTTACCTGGGTCATGTAATTAACGGTGATGGGATAAGACCAAAACCTAACCTCATCGATGCAATTAAGTGTGCCCCTTCTCCTAAAGGTAAGGGTGATGTTAGATCATTTATTGGTTTAGCGGAGTTTTGTTCAGAATATATTCCTAATTTCGCAACCAGAACATATAACATTAGGCAACTTTTAAAAAACAAAACTAAATTTGTTTGGTCTGCAGAATGTGAGCAAGATTTTGAGGATATAAAAAGTTGCATCACAAAAATCGCCTCACTTAAGAGTTTTAATCCTGAAGCGAAAAGTATTATCACTACGGCTGCCAGCATAAAAGGTGTAGGGTCTGTTTTATTTTTATCTCAAGTTGATGTGAATGGAAAAGAAAGAATTGTGGCTTATGCTTCAAGGTCATTGTCACCCACAGAGGAAAAGTATTCAACCATCGAAAAAGAAACTTTAGCATGTGTGTGGGCGGCAAATCATTTCAGAGCATTTGTTTGGGGCACCAAGTTTATATTAGGTTGTGATCACAAACCGTTACTCAGAGTATTGACAACTGAGGGGACCATAAACACGTCTGCTAGAGTTGCCAGACTTGCTATCAAATTACAGGATTTTTGTTATGAAATGGAATACTTGCCTGGTAAAAAGAATTGTATGGCTGATTTTCTTTCTAGAATGCCCAAACAATTGGAAAAATGTGAAGATGACTTATTTAATTCTTTTCAGGTTGCTTATGTTCAGGACTTGGAGGGTGCAGGCATTCTGAAGGAAAAGCGGGATGAGGAATATTACAAAGATAAGGAGTTATCATTGGTGAAATCACATCTAGCTGAGTCTTGGCCTAGGAAAGTGGATAGTAAACATCCTTTGAAGTCTTTTTGGGAAGTAAGGTTGGACTTGAGTGTCAGAGATGGTAATATCTGGTTTGGTGAAAGAGTTGTACCTCCCAAAACTTTGTGTTTTTCCATCATGGCCTTATGCCATGAAGGCCATTTTGGGATTGTCTGTTCTAAACGCACAGTTAAGGCTTCATTCTGGTGGCCTGGAATGGACGGCGATATTGATACGTTTGTGAGGAATTGTAAATCCTGTAAAGCTGCGGATAAATCTTTGGCTACATGTAAGCCTCCCATGGGTACTATGGAAGGACCCAATTCGCCTTGGCAGCACATTGCCATTGATATTATGGGCCAAATAGGGAGTGATCAGAAATATATCTTGGTATTGATGGATTTATTTTGTAGGTTGTCAAAATTGTAAATAGGGCGGACACTGATACTGTTTTGAAATTTCTGGACAAAACTTTCATTTTGGAAGGCATTCCTTCTGTGTTACTGAGTGATAATGGCGTTCAGTTCATGTCGGATAAGGCCAAAAAGTACTTTCATAGATTGGGCATTAAACACAAAACCACTGCCTTGTATAACCCAAACCGTAACGGAATGGTTGAGCGCTTCAACCGGGTTATTGAAAACACTATACAAATGTCTGCTAGTAACAAGGAATGGGAAACTCAGGTGTTAAAAATGGTTTGGTCTTACAGAACCTCTATTTGTGAAGCTACCGGTTATCCCCATTTGTTCTTATGCGTTTTAGGAATCCACGGACTAAGTTTACTCCTGGTTGGTTGTTCAAATCCAATGTTGTTAATTGGTCTGAAAATCTTGTTAAGGAAAAAAGTTCAGCTTCTCATCTCAAGAGTAAAGTTTGGTATGATTCCAAGCATAAAGTGAAAAATGTTGAGATTGAGGTTGGACAGTGGGTTAGAGTTAAAAAACCGGGCAAATCTATTAAGGGTGAAAGTTGTTTTTATGAACCTATGCAGGTTGTAGAAACTATGAATAATTCTGTTCGCCTCACTGATGGTCTTGTATGGAATCTTAAAAGGATTGCTAAGTGTTCTCCTCCTCTTGTCTCTAATGACAACTCTTCTAATTTGTTTGATTTAGAGGATTTACCGGTTTCTAATTCTTCAAGGCCATCTAATGCAACCAACATTGATCAAAATTTGGATCTTGATTGCTCCAGAATGGCTATTCCTAGTACTTCTGGTTTATTTCATCATGATGAGTCTTGAAGTGTGACTAATCCCAGTTTGTCAAGTTTGGTCAATCAAGATGAGATGTATACCATTAGAAACTCTAGACGTGAAAAGAGGCCCCCTGTTGGGTTAGCTGATTATATTTCTGATAGTTTTCCCTTGTAGAATTCCCCTTTTGATTTTTATTGGAAAGGGGATGACCCTGTCTTCTTTTCTATTTATTCTTCTGATATTGTTTTTTTTTTTATTTTATTTTATTTTTTTTTTGTTCTGTTCCCAGGGGGATGTGTTATGTTGTGTAATACACCTTTAATATTGTACATTCCACATTCCATGGAACCTTCTGCATGGTGCTCCTACGTATGTGTTCTCATTGATTCAGTTGATGATTAACCTGTATCCTGCTGGCTGTGTACCTGCTCGTTGAGGATTAAACTTAATTACAACCCTACAGATGAGTCTGTTTTCAATACAACACCCTGTCACGTCTAGCCCATCAAGCCGTGACTCACCAAACCCTGCCGCTCTTTGCCTGTTTTATTGACTACTCTGCATCTTTTGATGGTGTAGATCATACCATCCTCTGGCAGAAGCTGGCACGCTGAAATATCAACCCATCGTTATTACAAGAGATTAGATCATTGTACTCACGTACTTGGGGAAAAACAAACTCTCGAGGGAATATGCTACAGAGAAAATCGACACAGACCGTGGGCTAAAGCAAGGGTGCGTCTTGGCCCTGATGCTTTTCAATCTATACACCGCAGACATGGGTCAAGCCTTGATTGGAGCCGCACTAGTCACACCCAGGAATGGGTGCACCAAGATCCATCTTATGCAATATGCTGACGACCTGGTACTCTTAGATCACACCAAAACTGGCTTACAAAAAGCACTCATGGCCCTTGCAACTTACAATGCCAACTGGCAAAATGGAGGCTTGGTCAGCTGACTTTGGACGGCATACATCATTACAACTACCTGGGGGTTTGGTTTAGTGAAACAGGCCACCCAGGAGTCCATCTCACAAAATGCAGATGAAAGGGAAAAGCATTACTTACGCCCTCTGTAAACTATACACTACCTTACATAGCCCCACAACAACGGCTATCCAGAGTTCTGAGGGCAAAATTAATACCATCTCTTAACTATGCACAACAGGCATTCCCAGGGAAACTCGCGAAAGATCTAGAAAAAATCCACTGCTCCACTTACAAAAAGCTATTTCACTTACCTGCCTGCACCAGGAACAATCTGGTTCAGTTGGAATTCAACCTCAACCAACGAAAATTGGAAGAGATGGCCTCTCTGAGCAAATACTTCTACCTAACAACGGCGGCACCAGAGAACACTATGAAGGCTGCCATAAAAAGTATTTTCTTAGAATCCGGTAATCCTTGGTCAGCCGGTCTTGCCTCCCCTAAAGACCTCTTGCAACTTGCAACAGATAACTAGGACCCCAGGACAGTCAAGTACGCTGCTATCAAAAGCACAATAAAAAAACAAGTAAGTCTACGCTCTCGTACCTTGGACATGGAATCCCTGACAACGAGAGGATTCCATGAGTCCCAAAACCTCCCACATACAGAGCACAACTCAAAACATCTCCTTACGCAGTCCGTGGGGAGAAAAGACTTACACAGGATCTCAGCAGTCAGACTACATCGTCTGCCCCTTAAAGAATTATACCCTACCGGGTCAGCAAGACCAGTGATCATGGAGTGTTGGCTCTGTAAATATAAACGTGAGTCTTTGGTCCACATCTTATTTTGCTGCCCGGCCCTGCGCTTAGCTCGCAGAATCTATCTCAGGCCCATCTTGCTACAATTGTGTACTCGAACTGCAAAGGAGGCAGTCCATCGACTTTATACTCTGGACACAGTGAAGCACATGGCTATGTTCGGCAAATTTGTACAATATATTTGCGCAAAGTAGATAGACACTACCCCCTAAGCAATCAGGCAGGGACTCGTGCGGAGGCTGCCTATTATCTTTTATTACTTGACTAGTTTAACTGAAGTATGTAAAACTTTTAATTATTGCTGTGTACTTTGATTCATCTTTTTTTTATTATAGTTTTTGAATCTCAGACCTCTAGATTTTAATTCTACTGTTTATCTTTTTAATGTAGTGCTCTTTTTTACCATTGTAAGGGTTTTGAGTAACCACACAAATAAATTCATTCATTCATTCATTCAAAGGACAATGACACAAGCGAATGAAAAATATGGGCGGAGAGTGGACGGAGCTTCCACTCCATACTCTAATAAATTCATTCATTCATTCATTCAAAGGACAATGACACAAGCGAATGAAAAATATGGGCGGAGAGTGGACGGAGCTTCCACTCCATACTCTAATACAGCATCCCTCACAGAGCGAGCAGTGCATGTGCGCTGCTGCTAGGCTCAACCTAAAAAACATTATAGAGTCCCAAGCACAAACTACCCCAATAGTAAACAAAATGGCTTTGGGAGGGTCTGGGGTTAGCAGTTAAGGCGTTAATTGAGATTCATGTCTCCAAACAGAAGCTGATAAACACTGCTGCAAGAAAATTGAATGATGGAGCGTTGGCGTGAGGCAACAAATGAAATAAAGGAGCGCCAAAGGAAAGGAAGAAGAGGGATGGATGGAGAGGATGAGAGATGGGTGGATGTGTGGCTAGGAGATTGGCGGCATGGAGAAGGGTAGAGAGGTGGAAAAGGATATGTTTCATGGTTCTGGCTTGGAATGGAATTCTCAGCACATTAAATGCTTGGGTGTCCTTTACTCTAATAATATTAAAGAAACCATCAAACTTAATCACAAGGACATTCTCTCTAAGCTTTCCGCCCTCATAGATCGCTGGTCTCCACTGGGAAAGATTGGCAACCATCAAAATGATGCTTCTCCCTATTGTCAATTTCTATATTTATTTATTTTATTTGTTTAGTTTGTATAGCGCAAACAGCTACCCAACAAAGGGTTTCCCGGCGCTTGTGATTCAGTGAAAGGGAGTTGGTCAGCGGACTTAGATGTTGAACAGCCAGGTTTTTATGGCTTTTCTGAACCTGAAATAATTAACCTCTGAGCGCAAAGCTTGTGGCATGGAGTTCCACAGGGAGGGACCAAGGTAAGCAAAGGATCTACCTCCCATGCGTGATAGTCTTATTTTGGGCACAGCAAATTTGTTCGCTGTAGTAGATCTCAGCGTCCTGGATGGATGGTAACGTTGTACCAGACTTCGTAGATATTTAGGAGCTTTATTTGCTGAGATTTTATGCATAAAGCATAGTGATTTGAATTTGATTCTGTTCTCAATTTTTAACCAGTGCAATTCACGTATGAGTTTGGTAGTGGGTGCTTGGATGGGAATTTTACCTAGCAGTCTTGCAGCAGCATTCTGCACAGTTTGTAGTTTGCGGACTGTGGCTTTGTTGGATCCTAAGTAAAGTACATTGGCGTAGTCCACTCTGGATGTAATTAGGGCGTTAATGACAATTCTTTTAGTATGATCTGGTAGCATCCAGCAGATTTTCTTTAGCCACCTCAAGATGACGAAACAGGTGGCTGATGTTTTAATAGCCTGCTGGTGCATACTGAGTGTGTCATCAACCACAAAGCCAAGGTTTCGGGCCTGATTAGTTGGAATAGGAGGAGAGCCCATTTCTGGGGGCCAATGTTGGGGTCCCCAGAGTTCTTTATTTTTTCCTAGGATTATAAGTTCGGTTTTTTCACCGTTCAGTTTAAAAAAATTATTTTTCATCCATCCAGCGATTTTTGTAAGTCCTGTTCTCAAGGTAGAAGGATCATTATTGCCAGTTGGTGGAAGGGAAAAGAGAAGCTGAGAGTCATCAGCATAAGAGAACATTATCAGCCCAGTATCCTTAGCTATTTTAGCAAGAGGGCTGATATATAAATTAAAAAGCAGTGGGCTTAAAATTGAGCCTTGAGGGACTCCATGTTTAAAGGTATAGGTATCCGAGTACGTAGAGTTTGAGAAGATTTGAAAAGTCTATTTTCAAGTAAGGATGTGATCCAATTTAAAGCAGGACCACAGATGCCCATTGAACGAAGATTTTTTATTAGTACCGCATGTGAAACAGTGTCAAATGCGGCACTGAGGTCTAGGAGCACCAGTGCCACTGTTTCACCCTTGTCTATCATTAGACGAATATTTTCTGTGACACCTAGGAGAGTGGTTTCTGTTGAAAAACCTGCTCGGAAGCCAGATTGATGGGGAGGTAACAGATCATGTGTCGTTATATAATTTGAAAGACAGCGGTGAACATGCTTTTCTAGAATTTTTGCAAAAATGGGTAAGAGAGATATTGGTCGGAAGTTTGCGGGTACCTTCGGGTCTGCATTAGCTTTTTTTAGAAGGGGATGGATCATGGCATGCTTCCACTCCTGTGGAACACATTCTTCTTGCAAGGATTTATTTAGAAGGTCTGTGATGGTAGATAAGGCTTTTATACTAAGTAATTTTAAGATGGAACAGGGTAGCGGGTCTTTTGGCGAACCTGATTTTATCGTACTTAGAAGTTCGGTGACAGTGTCAACGTTGAGTGTTGGCCAAGCACTCAGGGAAGGGGTAGAGGTTATATCAGAAGGGGTGGGAGAATTGATCTCTTCACTGTCTGAACTGTTAGCATCACTACCGCCAAAATGATGATCTTTCTCATGATTGTCCTGATTAGGTTGGATGACCTGATAAATTTTATCAACTTTGTCGACAAAAAATGCGGCAAGTTGATTACATTGCGTTTTGTTTAGATCAGGTGGAGTTGGTGAGGTATTTGAGCCGGCTAGCTCTTTAACTGTTTTGAAAAGTGTTTTAGCTTGATTTAAAGCTGCAGTAATTTTTGAGCAGACAAAGTTGGCTTTTGCTCTATTGCACAGCTTTTGGTATTGATTTAATTGACTTTTGTATTCATTTTTAGCTTCAACGGAGTAGGACTTTCTCCATTGACGTTCAGCATTCTTACATTTGGTTTTTTCAATCTTTAGAGCATCATTGAACCATGGAGCAGGTGGACGTTGGTTAATGCCTTTTAGCTTAGTCTGAGGAAGGCAAGAGTCAATGGCTGTTAAGAGCCATGATTGGACAGAGATTGATAGATTTTGTACTCCTGAAATGGTGCATGGTATTGTGTCTTCTAGCAAGGTATTAAAAATGTTAATATCTAGCTTTTTCCATTTTCTCACCATGGCGGGCAGCGCCATAGGAGGGATATTGGATGTTGGCATTTGAAAGGAAAATTTAATGGGGAAGTGGTCTGACCAAGGAATAGGTAGAGCTGGGAAAGTGTTTAAATTCTGAATATTTGAAAAGATTGGGTCCAGTAAGTGACCTGCGGTATGGGTAGGGCCAGAATTTTTAAGACTTAGATTGAGGGACATGAAGTCATCAATAAGTTCCGTGGCCTTGGAGCAATGTTCGTTATCCAAATGAAGATTCAGATCACCAATAACTGTAAAATTGGTAGTATTCATAATGAGAGAACCTAGAAGTTCCGAAATATTATTTAGCCAATTTGAAGCAGCACCAGGTGGGCGGTAGATAAGTGCACCGGAAAAGGTAAAATTTGGTGAGAGTGTAATTTTGAAGGTGGCGCCTTCACACCCTGGGCAGGGAAGGTTTATAAACTCACAGGTATAGACTTTTTTAAAAAATAACAGCTATGCCTCCTCCAGTTCTATTTATTCTGTCAAGGCGTATAATCGCATATGAATCTGGGAGGGCCATGGCCACATCCGGTCCAGAGCTTGCATGAAGCCAAGTTTCAGTGATGAACAATGCATCAGGGGCTTCATCCAGTAGGAAATTAAAAATGTCAGTTTTATGTCTGGGCAAAGAACGACAGTTCAGACTGAAGAAGGTGAATACTTTAGAGTTAGGTCTAACGCATGTAGCATTGGTTAGGGTCTCAAACCTTTTAATTTTAGCAGCATTCGTTGTCAGCGAACAGCCGTGACAGATATTATGATTTCTGTTTATGTCTAATAAACAACAATCTGGTTGTCTAAATGTTCTCAAAGTTAGAAGCTGCTTTGCACTATATTTTATATACGGGGAAGCAATAGTGTCGCTAGTTGTCTGGTTCTCAATGCTTCCCATCTCCCTTCCCGCCTACTTCTTCACGCTCATTAATCCAATTCTTATCAGGTTCCTATGGAATAATCGCAAGTCTAGGATTTCTTTTTCTCGCCTTCAGCAACCAAAAAATTTAGGTGGGGTTAACTTTCCAAATCTTATCCGTTTTCATTCCTCCTTTACTTTAAAACAAATTTGGCCCTTTTTGGTAGACTCCTACTCTCTTCCTGTCACAGCCTGGAGTGCTTTAGAAAAGGCGCAGCTTTTGCCTTTTTCTTTTCTCGTTGCTACTCGCTTGTCTCAGCCTCCCAAAACATTTCTTTCACCTATCTTCAAACATTCAAGGGCACTCGCACTCTCTTTATTTTGTTCCTCCTTTTCTCCATTACGTCTTCAATCTTTCGCCCCGTTATTGTATAATAACTCTCTTAAGATCAATAACAAAGCACTCTTTTGGAAGGAATGGATTGACAAAGGCATTATCTATGCGGATAAGCTCTTTGTTGACGATTTTTGTTGGACTTCTCTGTTCTCCGTACGTCTTTCAACTTATCAAATACTTACCCCTCCCATTACCCCGCTCTCACATCTGCCCTTACCACCCTCATATCACATCAAAAGTCCCTACCAGATTCCGACCCGTCAGACTCCTCTCCGCCTGACTTTTCTACCCCTCTAAAAGCTGCTGCCATTTACAAGATACTTTCCCGTTTTGTCTCAGACCGTCCCAAATCCGAACCTGAGCTTGCATGGGAAAAAGATCTGTCGCAGAAATTCTCTCTCTCAGTCTGGGATTCTATATGGTCTAAAATTCACACTGCCTCCCGCTCCGCTAGCACTACACAGACATTATATATTTTTTTATAATCGTCTTTTCCTTACTCCTTCAGATTTATTTAAATTCAAATCCCTGGAATCCAGTCATTGTTGGCCTTGCCCTCACGCAGATAGCAATATTTTCCACATGTTTTTCCACTGTCCATTAGTCAAATCCCTTTGGCAACAAATTTGGTCCAAATTGAATGATATTTTAGGTTTTCAGCACACTTTTGATATAGTTCATATTTTCCTTGGTGGTTCTTCCCCTATTTGGAATGTTTCAAGCAATGTTCGTAAATTTATAGACTTGTTTATAGCTATTTCTTTGCAGGTGATCACTACGAACTGGAAGGATACTTCGCAGATTTCTTACAATGCTTGGTGGAATTTGTTATGTCACCATCATAGACTTGATCGTGCCTATGCTACTACTACTCCCCTTTTAATTAAAAGGGATTTGTTATGGTTACCTTTAACTGAATTTCTTTCCAGACGTATAACTTAGTTTTTGTTCATATACTGTTCATATATATTTTTTGACATGTTTGCACTTTTCTCTTCTACTCCTTCCCTCCCTCTCTCTCTCCTTCTCCTCTTTTCTGTCCCCCTCTCTCTCTCTTCACAAACGTTTTAAAAAATGCATTTTCTCTTAGTATATCTATTTATTATTCCCTTTTTTGGGATTAATGCAAGTTTTCACCATACAGTTATGTATCTCATTTTGCTGTTACTCGTTGCCTGTGATTTTGCAATGATGTTTTACTTGGTTTTACTTGATTCAATAAAGCTTTCTAAACTAAAAAGAAGGTAAACAGAACATTGTGTGAGCACTATACTGGGTTCCTACACATTCCTTTCCTTATGTGCAACAAGGAAAAAGAACCCTTTATAATCAGAAAGCAAATCTGTGGTATTTTCAGGACTGCGAATCATCTGCAAGTCATCAATGACACATCCCGAGTCGTTAACTGCTTTTTTTACAAATTCCATATCATAGCGCAGACAGGAAAACTTAGTGTGGTCAACCATGTAAAATGTTTCTTCAAGCACTCCCATCATCACTAAATGGCCTCCTATTTTTAACAAAGATACAATATTTTTTAGAGCAGCTCTATAGACACTGTGAGATTCGCAAGCGGCTTCCAAACACAGTGATGTCAGAAGACAGTCAGCGGGAGGCAGCACCCGTGGCTCCATGGGGTTGCTTTTAGTGACATCACATTTTAGAACTTGCTTGAGGGTTTGTCTTAGCTTCTCTTCCTTCTCAAAATGTTTTTCTCTATAAAACAATGATGAAATTGCAAAGTTAGTGTACATTTTTGACAAATTTGAACACAGTTCGAAAGTTGCACAAAATGATAAATGCTTTATTGACTTATGAGCACTAATATTATGTATTTTAACGTAGAAACATTTCCAAATTTGCATGCATGCTTCACTGTATCGAACACCTAAAGAAGGAGAAACGTGTTTAAGTAAGTCTTAGCATAGTATTTGTCTACTGGAAGGATACCCTTCCAGTACGCATTTTATGTATGACTTCACATATACATCCTTGCACAATGCGCTGGTGCATAGCTGCCTAAAGTGCACAAGCTTAAGGAGTGAGCAAAACAGTGACATATTTTAGCAGGAATGGTGCTTTTCTGCTTCCTGCATTTCATGCAACACTATGCAGTTAACTTTGGTCGATGCGTTGCATCAAAAGCTTGAAAATCTGTCCCTTAGCATCAAGCTTTTGTTTGCATGAGTGAAGCGAACTACATACTGTATGTGTTAGTTGCTAAATCTCTTGTTGCAGATTAGAGCACCACAATGTGACTGAGTTTCACTCAGCACTGCACCGCGTGAATATTAATCTGGACCAAGGATCACTGGATGCCTAAACTGGATCTGGTACTGCCATATTTAAACCAGAGGGTACATCTCCATACAATCAGTAATCATTCCAGTAGGACTTTTGTGCAGAATTACAATAGATTACATAATGTTACAGATATGTTGGCTCAATTCAATGTCATTATTTTATTATTAAGTTGAACTCAGAAGAGTTCCACTTAATTTTATCCAAACTACTCCAATTTACCAGATCAACCGACACTTAAAAACATGCTAATAAAAACACAAAGCATCAGGAATTACAGTTTTCATAAAATAGTACAAAATTCATAGTTGCATGTGAATTTCAAAGAGGTCCTATGTGAATGCAAAATCAATTTCAGAGTCCTTTCTAATACAAAGCTAACAAGGGCAGGGCAAAGCAAGTTATACCATTGGACTTCGGCTGTGCATTTACGATGCTAAAATATATATTTAAAAATGCATTTACTTCATCAAGAATTAAGATACAAATATATTTAAAAATTCTAAGTTTCAGTATACAGTACACAGTAAGTAGCAGCAAAAAACATGACAAAAAGTGTGAGTGCTCTAGCATGGTAACAAATACCAAAATTTGTAAAACAATTCTAATTATTATTCAGTTTACATGCACAAAGCCTAACAGGTACAATTTTCCTGACTAATAGATATTCAGTTGTTCATGACGGTATTCATAGCAGCTTACGAGGAGATGAAAGGGCAAGAGCACAACTATAGTACCAATTTCAAAAACCCTTTAGAGTGCAACCACAACGTAGTCAATAGAAAACATATCATACCATTAAACTCTCCAACGATTACAACCTTCTAATAAAAACAACCCTAAAGTACTACTTATGAGATTCCATAGATTTATGTCAGAAGGAAATCTATGCAGCCAACTAAACGGGGCAAAATAATCCTTCTCTAAAATATATTTAAAAATTGTTCAATAAAGCTGAAAATTTTGAAGCAAACTGTTTCAGGTGGAGGTGTGGCAGAAGGGAGTTTTGCGCCTTCTCAGCTGTAACAATGTTATACTTTAGGAACAAAGGTCTTAGAAATCAACGTTTTGAAGGTTGTAGTACGAGACAGGCAAATAAGACATGATCTAAATCGTGCACACAAAGGTGACAAAGTCATCCTGCCTAGGAAGACCCTCCCAAGCTCCAGTTCTGTGATCGCTCAAATTTGTTGTCAGTACCTTAAATTGTGTACATGCACCAAAGAGTTGATAGGATACCACCATATAATCAATCAGTGACTGCTCTCGTGGAGCATGAAAGGTAAAAGAGGCTGGAGAATCGTCTGGGAATCTGCCATTTAAATTAAGAAAATCATTAATTCTCCGATTATGCAAGAAAGACACGCTTAGCCTATCAGATCTAATATGGCCAGGCAGTGATGATTCTAGAAAGGATCATACGTCCTCCAATTTGTGGTTAGAAAAGGCCATAGAGGAGCAGTTTAAAATGTTAGCACTGAAGTCACCTACCATCAATATCACGGTGCACTCCTCTGAGATACTTGTCTTATGCACAAAGGAAAAAATAGATTCAAGCAGAGTATTTGTTACTCTCCCTGGGGAATATATACATTTACTTAAAGAAGGGAGGCATGTTGACCTCGTGTCCCATTACCCAACCTGAGTTTCAAACCCATGCAAAGCATAAAAGGATGGAGAAAAAACACAGGATTCCAATGTATAGTGCAGCTGAGTAAAATGGCCAGGTCTCCACTTGCATGGCCTTTAGTTGAAGGTTTTGCTGCACAACAAAAGACAAAAAAGTTCTCAAAGTTGAAATCCACACAGCTCCATGTTTCCTGAAGACAAATTATTTTAGGAACATGCATTAGTAAGGAATTTAACTTGGATTTAGAATGTCCAACACCTGCTAGATTCCAGGACAAGATTTTCCCCAGGGGGCTACCTCCACAGCATGGGGAATTTTGTGTTTTCTTTTAAGCCATTCAGTGAGCCAGCTACCCAACTCTCTTCGTCCCCTATATGTTCGATGGCCCTTTGGACATCAGGACCTATAATATTAATCTCTCTTTTCCCCAAGGAGCTACCCACCGAAATTTTAATACCTTTCGGATTTATAACACCCCTTATGTTAAATAACGTACTACCTAGCTCCTGGCATTCTTTCCTATGGAATTCAAGCGGGCCATAATATGCTTCTCGTATGGGAACACATTGATCCCTTTTTTCCCAAAATTTTCAGCATTAGCCAGAACGAACATGGAGATTATCCCTGAACTAAATGTGGTCTACTATTAAATCGAGGTAAACCCGCACAATGTCTTTACTCATTACTAACCGCAAGTCCTCTGTTTCTGATAGTAACTGCAGCAGGGAGCTTCTTTTAAGAAGAGCTGATTCTATATCAAACAGGGAAGCGAAGATCAGAATATTAGATGCTTGCCCTGATCCATGTCCTGCACATATATTATCCCTTAACCTTAAGTAAATCCCCAACTCTGACGTTTACCCTGTGTGAGAGGCAAGGACAGGACCCCCTTCCAAGAACCCCCCTTGGCTGGGATCAATCCGTACTGGGAGAATGCCCATGCCAGGAAGGATGGGAGGGACATTATCCACGGCCTGGCATATATCTGGCACAGCATCATGAGTTTGTACTGCTAAGCTCGCTGAATCATGGTCTTTCCTGATTCCTCAGGCGCTTAAGCCGGGTCAATATTTACTTTAAAATTCTCCCATGTATTTAACCCCCCCCCCCCAATAAGTTTGGATATCCCTATATCTTCCTGCCCTTCCATCTCCCCCAATACCTACCATAAGGAGTTAACTACCATAGTAGTGGGAGGAGCAGGATTTATCTATGAACGCTTCAAGTTCTGGCAGTTATTAGAGACTGTAGGCCTAGGTTCATTCCTACTTTGGAGCGAGCTTGAAGTGTCTGGCTCCTCGGACACCATGGGAAACCTACATTTTTGGGCTTATGCCTCAGAATACGCCAAATCCTGTTCTTCTTCTCCCTCTGACATTTTAATCTAGTACTTTCTTTGAGAGGGGCACCCTCCCCAGGGGGAACAGCATCTAAATTATCCCTGTGCCATTTAAGCAGGAGTGGGTCAATTAATTATTCAGTGACACTGGACATGTTGGTGTTCCCTTTTCAAAAATAGGGTAAACCTGCAATCGATTTGTGGATGCGGTTAGATTTGTGTTTTCCCCGGGACTGACGTGCAAATTGTCCCCTAACGTTTGTTTTTTGGGGGCAGTAGATAACGTGGGACTACCTCTAGACCGTAGTGTGGGAGAGACCCCTTGTCTTCCCAAGCCACAAACTGGATTCCCAACTCTGACACCACTATGCATGTCTGGCATGCCTGAGATTTTACTTCAATACCCTTTTCTGCCTTATTTATATAGGGACTGGCAGATTTGAGCTTTTGAATCCCGATTACAATTGGTGAAAGGACAACCAGTATTTGATCAGTTTTGATAGTGGTTTTCTCCAGCAAGGATAAAATTGAGGAAAGAATCCTCTCTAAAACATAAACTATATCAAGATTGACCCCCTCCCAATTTGTTATTCGCTACGTTTAATAGTTGCCAGATATCATGTACCCTCTATTTGGAGATGCCTCAGATACCTCAAAATTTGACAAACCTAATGATTGCCCACTGGACACACTAGAGGGGGTGCCACCATACAAAGCTGGCATACAAGGGCAACTAGCATGATTATCCGCTGACCGTCTCAATGCCAACTCCCTGGCAACTGCTGTTTTCAAGTTGGCCTCCATTACTTTGTTTTTTCAATCAGTATGGCGATGTCCAGCATAGTATAATATTCCAAATCCCCAGGTTCGAGGCTGCAGTCTACAATCTGTGGTATTTGGGGGGTCATTTTAAGGGAAAGACGGTGACAACCGCCCCACAGAAACGGACAACAACTTATCGGCAACATTTATTTCAGTTTGAACCTTAATATCTTCCATAACCATGTCCATCTCAGTTTCTTCAGCCACTAACAGTAAAGCATGCTCATCAATGGCCTGAATAATGGAGTTACTCCCCCGTATTCTGATAGGTGAACTTGGGGTAATGTGGAACAGTCAGCTCAGAAAGAGCAGAGCAAGCACCTACCTCATCCCCACTAACTATACCGGAGGCCACTCCTGGGTCCTTATCCTTTACCACTGTGCTCCTCAGGTCCTTCGAGAACATCCACAACACAGTTGGATGGGATTTCAGGTGTGACAGGTGACCTCGGGGTTACTTGAGGGGACTGGTATAATCAGATGTACAACGAGCTGGCCCTGAGGCGGACCCTGGTGATCCTGTGGAGGATCCCGAAGGAGTGATTGAGTGCCCTGAACGCCCTGAGTGTAAAGCACCTGGAGGGCATCATCAGAGAATGTCTTTATGTTCGTGGGCTTGCAAGCAATAGTTAGCCTCGATACTGGTCCGCGGATTTCAACAGTAACGCTGGAGTCACTAGTGCCAACGGCTTCCAAAAAGAAGGGCCCCCAGGGAAGGAAAAAAGAAAAAGTCAGGACGCTGGGGTCACTAGTGAACACTAGAGGTTGCTGGGGGTCAGTAGTAGCACATAAGATGGCACATTTAACATGGGGAATTATGTTGGGACCCCTTTTTGTGGACCACCTACAGTACAATAAGTCCTTCAGGTGGATGCAAAAGAAATTCGATTGAAACGATGACACCAATTACCACCAGGGGGTTACATACAATATATGAATAAAAATAAATAAAAAAGAAGGCTGATAAGTGAAAAAGATGTAAACAGGTAAACAGTAGAACATGTGTGCCCACCATCGAGCAAAATGGGCGAACCGAGACTGAGTGGAGCTCACCAGACCCTCCCACAAGCGCACCCAGTCCTAGCTGGGCCATCCCCGCGGTGGGATGGGCAATGCTTTACCCAGAGGGTCACTATGCCCTCCACACTCAGCCTCCTCGCCTTCTTTTCCTTTCAGGCTTGAATCCCCTTGGTCAGGAAGCTTGGAGGTACATGGGTCACATGATGCTTGATGCTTGGCTTGATGCTTGAATAAAGGCTCCTGGGCTCTACGTCGAGCCAGATCTAACCGGGGGGGGCTGGGGTCCAGGACTCCCCTCCCCCCCACCGTGCACTTGACTCCACAGCTGACAAACTGGACAAGATGGCCAAACAGCATCAGAATGGAAAAAACCACACTGTGGTCACAAGATATGTATTATGAATTAACTGACTGGCTGACTGACTGACTGAATTAATGACTAAAGGGTGTGGTACCGACAAGCCGTCAGTACCTCACGGTGACTCGTTGGCGGTGGCGGCAGCAATGGCGGGGTGGTGGCTGCACAGTAACAGGGTACTGCAGAGAAGGCGGGGGTAGCTACAGTGACTAATGCAGTGTTGGCCGAACCGCTACACACCGTGCCGCTCTCCGCTCTCCTGCACTCCATGCTCTGCGCACTCTGCACAGCGACGCACAGCTCCTCCCCATATTTCCTCACATGCTCCTGTCACAAGGCGCCTTCATTTTCAGATCAGACATTTGGATATGTTGGCTCCAAATATAAGGCAACAAAAATGTGGACACTTAAAATGACCTACTAATGTTTAATACTGATTTAGAAAGGACAAGGCAGAGCTATGGAAATACCAATGGCTGTGGCAAGAGAGATGACCTGAGAAGAGGCATGTAATTTCGAGACCAAAAACAAGGCTAATAAAAATCTAAGGACGCAAGCTAAAAATAAATTTTTCTAAGACAGCATCATGTACCCCAACTACAGATCTTCATGGATGTGAGTACACAAGAGAAACTGGTAGAACAGTACTCCAGCAAGATATCTTTTGGACACCTCCAGAAAAGATTGTCTCTACTTTGTTTGCTGTTGACACTAATCAATGAAGATACAACAGTTCAACAGACCAATAGGAACAATGCACTACTTAGTAAACTTAGTCGCACCATCTCTGGTCCTAGCCCAAACAAACCCTTGCGTGGGAAGAAGGGGATAGAGCAAAATTAGAATTGAGCAGTCATCCATTTGTGTCAAAGCATTCAATAGTGATAAAGGTTTTAGTTTGAATCAGCAACTGGCCAATGTCCATAGTGATGCAACAGGGAATCCAAATGTAAGTAACTAAGGGGTTTTTATATGAGTAAGAGGGAGTTTTAGTCAAAAAATTGCAACACGCACAATCTAGGAGGAGCAAAACCAGTGAATTCCAATCTAGACAAGTAATCAATTAAAGGATTCCATCTGCCTGTGAATCTGTTTTTCAAGTAAGATAGAATATGGGTTAAATGACATCACTGCATCTTATTTCACCCCAACACATGTTCTCCTCCCTTACCTCCCTGCCTCCCCCTGCCCTTCCTTACTCCTACTCTTACCTGTGATTGTCCCCCTGTATACCATAGCCCCCCTGGCACCGTGGCCCAACAGGCGTATATCAACCAAGTCCCACCCAGGTATTGAGGCAAGAATCCCCAGAAGGAGAGGAAGTACAACACCCTCCCACCATGCCCCTACACCCCCATTTATTTTCAATGCAACTTTAAAGCAGGGTGACTACCCTCCCTCATACCTCATACCACAGCCGACACATAGCAGAGGGGCTCCCTCATGTCACCTGTCACATCCCATATCACCTTGCACACTTCACACACAGCCCCCCTATGCCTAGAGACCGGCATGGCCCCAACATGACGTAGGAGACCAAAGTCGGCAGGGCTCCTTCTGCTTCCGCCAATACTTCAAGACTCCCCCCTCACCCACCCTTGGACACAGCAAGATCAACACCTGAAATGCTGACACAGGCAAGTCTGCCAGTGCGCGCTCCCACCCTTCCTGCTCCTACCCACCCTCCTACTCTTTGGATATGTCCTTCAGTTTCAAAGCGGCATACACCACACAAGTTCTTGCTGTACTATCTAATCTGTTCATTGTACCTGTGGGACCAATGCTATTGTTTTCAAGATGTTATCTTTTAAACTAATTTCTAAAATAAAGAATTACAACACAAAAAAACGAATATGGGTTAAATGCTCCATAGCAGAGCCTGTTAAACCAAAGAGCAGTGAGGGGCTGCCCTTGGTAGCATCCTCCCCAGCTCCGTAGTATGCAATTGACCACGCCACACATAGAGCTTTGTAGTGCATGTCTTTATTCTTCAGAGTGCATCCACTAATTGCACGCACTGCATCATAACCTTTATTAATCACACGCAGACAAATCCAATTGATTATGTCATTCTCCTACAGAGTCCATCAGTGATCAGAAGGGTCCTGCTACTCATATTCACAAGACATCATAGCCTTCTTTTTCCCATATAGAGCAATAAGCTGCTTGACCACTCCCATGTCTATAGAGGAACAACCCTATTGTTGCCATTACCTCCAAGGTGTCTGACGTAAAACCCAAAAGAAGGGTTGTAGGGTCTGCCAGAATTTGGTTGCATAAGATCCCAATGATATATGGCAGAACATTTACAGAAGTTGTGAAAAGACCACCAGATATGTATTACAGTGACTGATTGCACATGATTGCACACCCAATATATCTCTGGGATGCATATAAGGTATGTAGGCTTGAGATCACATTGGTACATCTGTTTGTACGCAGCTAATCTCATGCATTTTTGGCATTTCTTGCTACAGGTTGTCCCACTGTTTCCCAGATATTTCATACCAAGTGTTGTGTACCCACCTAAGTTGAAATGGGAGTTTGGGGGGCGATGGGACATTTTGAAAAGTTTGGCACATTATAGTGATGAAATCTTGTTAGCATGAGAAATGCAAACAAGCTTCTCAAAGGATCTATGAAGTCCGATGGTGGCTGGCACTTTGGGCGGAAAAAGAGCCCAGTTCTGTTGCTTGAAATATTAGTGCCGATTGGCTTCAGAGAGGTGGAATTCCAGCGTACACTGTTCAAAGGTTTTTATTGCATTTACCTCAAATAAGTTTAATCTTGAGCCCATCTAAGATGTTACAGGAGTGCGTCATATTCATGCATAGTTAGCACCCAAATATATTCAGTGTAATTAATGTTTCTAAAGGGTATTACATATTTAAAGTATTCCACATGACCTACTCGTGTATAGAACGTGATTAATAAAGGTTTATGTGAAACACATTAATGTGACAGTATAGGTTGACATAGATGTGTCCAATTGTGAGGTTATTAAATTTGAATATGTGTAAACTAATGTTTAAACATTTATACATTAAACATTCCAAACATTAAACATTAATATGTATAACAGGAATTTATTTCATGCAGGTGCATGTAAATGACATCTTCGTAGTTCTTTACAATTTATACATGTATTAAGAAGCTGTGCTTATTGTGTGTGTAGAAATTTGCACATATTCTGTAACCCTGTGCACTACTAAAGTTGTCTGGAGTGGCCCTCGAGAAATAGGCTGGTCCATGCTCACATTTAGACTTTAACGTGTAAGTCGTATTTAACCTTCAATATAAAATGTGTGTATTTGTATTTTGTTTCCACTGCAGGTATAGAGAGTGAAAGCCTCATTAGTTAGGAGGATCTTGATTTCTTTAGATATCAAGGCATGAGAAGATAAAGTTGGCAAGAAGAAGTGCTGTAATGAGCAAGGAGGCAACTGCTCGTGGGAGAGGAAAGGAATGACCTAGGACGAGTGAAGTTACAACTTATCGATATGGGAAAGGTGGTAAAAGCATACACTTGTTCCCGAGCTACGGAAATTCACCAGCAAAGCTCACATTGGATTGTCTCCACTGACTGCTTTTGATATTTTATGCTGAAAGAAGTGAGTGACAGGGTAGTCATCTTAGTGTTTTCCACAAGAGCAGACCTATGCCTCTGCTTGTTTTGTACTGGTGGGTTTGTGTGGTTGTCACGAGTCAGTAAGAATTTAGATTCAAGAAGATCAGACTGCAAAGATCGCAAAATTGCAGAATGTTCAGGCAGCCACCAAGATTTGGTAAAAGTGGGTTGTACCAAGGCATACAGTGGCTTGATATGCTGGGCATATTTGGGAATTTAGGTACGCCCGAAATTTAAAAAAAACAGCAAAGATTGTAGTTTCTTCAGAGTTATGGGAGCCCGCAGTAGTGCGCATTTCTCCAGGAAGTGAGTTGCTAAACCTCGACCTTCATTGTTGAGCTCATAGCCCAGGAACAACACTGTGTACTCTGCAATGTGTGACTTTGCAAAGTTAAATTTGTAACCGAAGTCCGCAAACATACAAATGATGCTGTCAACGTGACACAGGTGTGGCCATAATTCGTCGTCTGGGAGATAACTGTCATCAACATACGAACATGCATCAGGGTCGAGTCTCGCCAAAAGAGAGACAATGCGGTCGGCAAAGGCGCCTGGACTGTTTTTATAGCCCATAGCTAATCTTCTGAACTGTTTCTGTTTAGCACCACAGGTGAACGCTGTCCATTGACTACTAACTTGGGACAGGTTATAGCTAAAAAAAGCCATTGGATATGTAAAGTGTGATCTTAAAACGTTTACACACGAGACTATCCACAAGTGCAGAACTGTGAGTATTCTGTACTGCGCAGGTCTGGCAATGAGAGTTCAAATGCCGGTAATCCAATACCAAGCGGTACAAGCCATCAGGCTTGGTCACAGTAAAAAGAGGATTATTCATCGGAGACATACAAGTTTCAATCACACCTTGATACTGCAATTGTTCAAGGATTTCTGCCACGGGAGCTTTCGCTTCACGTCGCATGGGATATTGGGGTTGAGGCTCTGGCATAGACCGCAATGGTATCTCATGTCTGGGGGAAAATGTGTCCCATCCCCATTGAGTACGGCACAACGCCGGTGCAAGCACCTTAGCCCACTCTTCAGCAAAATTCAGGGCCTGCTCCTTTGGCACTGTGTGCACAAAAGCAGGGAGGATGACCTCCTCCCCTTGCGGAATGGACAGAACGAAGGGTGGGGGCCAATCAGCCTCCGCTAACAAAATGTCATAGGCAGTAGTCAGATTTTCCCAAAATACCCCTTTTATAATACGTTGAATATCACCTTCAATCAAAAGGACTATCTCATAAAGTCTTTCAGGGGGAGCCACTCTAGTGTCAGCTGTCTCAACAGTAACGAACGTGTCAGTTGCTGTCACCTTCAGAAATGGACACAATGCTTCCCGCACTACTGTAATTTCTGCCGCGCTGTCTAGCGGCGTCAGCGCCTATGTAAGATTCCGAAGCTGCATTCTCACTATCCGTGGCATACCTCGCTGTTAAACTAGCAAATTTTTTCTTTTGAAACTGGGGTCTTTGACGTGGAGAGTCGTCTTGCTTGCCTTTACCCTCGGTCTTGCAGGGCTGCTCATGGCTTTGCTGGGCACCCCGACCTTTGCCGCAGTCTCCTCCACTGGTGGGTGAGACCAATGTATCCTGTAAAGAGCGAGGAGAACATTGATCAGGAACCTGAAAACGATCAGGTGACTTAGTACTAGCGCGGTCGCGCAAATCATATGTGCGTTCAGTAGCCTCAGGTATTGGCGATGCAGGGCGGGACCCCTATTTCTGTTGCTTTTTTCCCTGTTTTTTATTCTTGTTCCAATTCTGTTTTGGAAAAGAGGGGCGTTCATCTTTATCAGAACACCCAAACTATTTCAGCCAATGGTTTTATAAGCATCAGCAATGATTTTCGTAACTGCTGGGGCTTATCGGCATCAGGGACTGCGCGTAAAGTATTAGACACTTGGAAGCTCACAGCATCCCCCTTAACATTAGCAAGGACGAGATTGGAAACAACCTCAAATGCTCCAACGAGTCTCATTCCCAATTCAACAGCCTTCTACACCCTGAGTTCATCTTGGACATGCTTAACGACGGAGGGCAGGACAGCCATAGACGGAGTGCCGAAGCCCTTAGTATAGACCGTCGCAAATATCTTACCCCAGGTCTCACAATCAGCAACCTCTGGTATTAAGTCTTTCTGCAAACTAATCCTCAGAATCCTGTGTTTCTCAACAGGAGACGTATTAGGAAATACTCCTTCCAGCTGGTCAAATTTCTCAGCAAGCCAAAAAGGTAAATCCTCCTTTTCTTGGGGCTGCTTGCCCATAACCGAATTAACCATGACGGGATTAATTTTCATCCCGGCCGGTCCAGCTGGTTGCACCGCAGCGCCAGGCGGCCCTGCCTGGACGTGGCGGGAAACATATTGCACTAGAGCTAGGTGCACTGTAACCAAAGAGGCATAGAGTACACGCAACTCATCAATAGTGACTTGATTGTGACACGGATGTGGCGTGTAACCGGTCACGTGGCCCCTGGAATGGATAAAGGGCCCAACCGAACAGCCATCACCGATTGGGGAAGGGTGCCATTAAACCAAATGCGATGCTGCCATGCAGAAATAGGAATCTTCAGTGTCCTATATGGGACGTAGTTCAATGGTACAGCCGTGGGAGTATAAGTGTGAAACAGACCCTAATCCACATTTACTGCAGAAAAGGTCACCCATGAGTAGAAAATCTCAAACCGGTATGCCGCTTCAGCAATCACCACAAAAACTAGTGCCATACCATCTACAGTGACGCCATACGTCTGCAAATAATTGTGAACGGCCATCCTACTGTGTTGGGGAATCTCAACGTCAGCCATAGCGACACAGGAGATAAAAAGTACGATGCAAAATAAAGGTAGCACTAAGGGTAGTCACTTAAGTAAGAACCTTTTTAAATTATCAAGCTTGAAAGAACCTATTTAACTATAAGTAGGTTAAACCGTCACCACTGTCAACCGGAAACAACAGTGAGGGTGTCAGGGACTGTTATAAGCACTACTCGAGGGTCTCAAAAATAAGACCACAACATTAGGTGCGCCATGTTGCAGGGATTCTGCTCCTACACAGAACTGTGCACAGAGAACCAGGACATCAGTGAAAAATGGGGTTGGCCAAAAAACTCACCTCAGTAACTAGAACCCCTAACCGACTAGCATCAATGTCACATTAGCTCTTCGTCCTATAGCAAAGGAACTAATGATTAGTCAACCCAGAACATGCGACTGAGGTTACTCTCTGGAATGGTGGCAATCAAGAACACTCTTTTGTTATATTCTCATACCAGACCACAACATGGGTAAAGAAAGAGACACAATAAAGTTTAAAATATTTATTTTAACGCCGTGCCCTAAGATGCAGTATTTTTTCGAGCATAAGCAGACATATGATAAAAAATATTACGATCAGCATTGTTACAACTCCATAAAACACAAAAGGAGAAATCATATTATAATGATGGTGGGAACAGGTTATATAACCCCTAGTATGCCACCCTCCCTAGCTAGGAACTATGTTTTATAAAATATAGAGGGTCTCTTAGGCTTGAATAGGGGACCCCATACCTCCAAGATCAGCAGAACTGAATCACATCAGGATCTGCAATAGCTCTCTGTCTCTTCGGAAACGGACTTCCTTTCAGAGTGTCTAAATCATGCATGCAGTGTGATTTTAAAGATGCCGGATTTTCAGCTAGCTGCAGCTGCGTGCATGTTATGTATAGTGCATGAGACGATCAGCCTGAACAATACTGAACATTGTTTTGATAACCTTGGAGGCTTCAGCACACACTGTGCAGACTAAGGTCGAGCTGTAAGTCTAGGAATGTTGAAAACAAGCCATTCTCATGTGAAGCGATTCAAGCAGCCTAACTTACAACAACAGTTACATATAGTGTTGTGTGCAAAAGTAGCCCAAAGGTAAAATGGGGTTTAAACTTGTAATAAGCCTATGCTAACACAGCAATGTGCGTAAGAAAGGCCCAGCCCTCACTACACATGCATTGCTGGAGTTGCGTCGTGCTTGTGACACGGCTCCAGCAATGCGTGACTTTTGGGCAACAGATGCTTCAGCATTTCTGACACATCTGTCGATCCTAGCGCCATGGTGCGCCATATTGTAAATACGGCGCATCCATGGTGGCGTAAGGGTATCTCAGGCTGGCGCTGGGAAACTGATGCATCTCTACAGATGGCCAGTTTCTTGTTAATATGCCCCTTGGTATTTTTCACAGGGTTGAGATCAATGTTCCCTCTAATTGTTTTCCCTCTAATGTTTTTCCTCTGTGTGCGGCAAAGTAAGGTCTCTGTGCGCTGCAGCCAAGGCTATGTGCACCAAGAACCCAACAGCGTGTGTAGACCAGGGCTTTAAGTGGGATGAAAAGACAAGGGGGTCTCTCAAAGTGGCGTGACCAATGCAATTAAGAGCATGGCTTAAAAGCAATTAAGCTAAAAATGTGTGCATAGCACAGAGTGCCACCCAACTGAGATTTTGCTTCTTCTGTCAGTGCATCCGGATATATAATACAAGTAACATTACACCTATATGTAGTCATGACTATTGGCTTTGTCAATGTTTTTGTGTTGCATTAAGTTGTATATATTATTGAAAATCTTGTGGTAGAGGTTGTGGCTTAATGTTTGAGCTGCCGACTTAGGAGATGGTTTTTGAGTTTCGGGTCAGCTTAACATACTGTGATTCTGAGCAAATCAATTAAAATCATGTAAAGCCCTCAAATACTTTTGGGTTGAATTTGCACTATGTAAAACTTGCTGCATTTCTTTTCTAAATGTGGCACTGATGGTTTGCCTTTTGAAAGAATTTATGTTAAATGCAGATCATGACGGGCACTGTGATTAACGTCAATTCTTTCAAAAGGCCCACAATCAGCCCTGCTGCATTAAGAAACTAAATGGAGCAAGTTCAGCCCTGCCAACTACCAAGCATTAGGCGTTAGACCAACGCATTTTAGTGTGGTGTTCCGCATCACCACACTGAAATGCAAAGTCACGCATTATAGCGCCGCCTCAGTTGTCAAGCCGAGCGCTGCTATAATGCACCACAGTGAGTGAAAGCTGTGGCAGCGCGCTACTCCCGGCAGGCTAAGGGGAGGTGGCTGAGCTGCTCTCAGCTTTAGCTGTTACTCTGCTACAATGTAACTATACACAGAAAAAGTGCCTGGTAAAGCACTGCTTGTCGCAGTACACTGTGGTGTATTACGCTCTGAAATCTAGTATATTATAACCTGCACGGGGAGAGGGGGTATAATACACTCCGGTTCGTTGTGTAGCAGCACATACCTACTTTTAATACTTCCTGTGCATCTTCCACCACGGCCGGCCGCGTCTTTGTCTTCTGTCATAAATAACACTCACAGTTCGTGTGCAGCTTGACCTCATTCGTTACAAATTGTCAAGGGTGTGCCTGCCAAATTTGTGATTCGTACACTGGCCTTGGGCTGCCTGACACTGCTCAGCAAAGGCTGAGCTCGGGCAGATTTCTGAGGGGACAATCTTCCACTCCCGGACACGCCCATCCCCTCTCTCCCTCTAGTCACAGCTAAAATGGAAACGCAGTCCGGGCACAGCTCAGTTTATTTATTTATTTGAAAAGTTTTTATATAGCGCTGGCAAGACCCGGGGGTATCAGAGCGCTTTACATGAGCATTATTTATTCCAGTCAGTACGGTTGGTTCAAAGGGGTAATAATATACAGACAGGGCAAATTAGAAACTATTCTTAAATACACTAATAGGCCCACAGTTATTACCATAAGGAGAAAAAATGTCAGGACAAACAGTCACAAAGAAACAGTAAAAGTTGGCAAGGGAGCAAAAGAAGGGTAATTTACTTGGGACAGGGCTGTTCATTTATACATTTACTTGGGACAGGGCTTTCATTTATACATTGACAGGAACACGAAGTTCAGCTCATATTTGGAAGAGGGGGAGAGGAAGAGTTAGGGGCTGTTAAGTGGTAAGGAGATAAATTGAGTGATATAGAGTGGGAGGGAACAAAAATGAGGAGTACGGAAAAAATGTATTGGAGGGAGATTAAAGAGGAGCTAGAGGTAAGGTAAAAACTGGGGGGAGTAGGATTAGAGTGGAGAGTAAATCGAGGCAAGAGAGAGAGGGGGGAAAAGAGTAGGACAGAAAAGATTGTCAAGGAGGAGTGGGGGAATGAATAGCGGGTCGGAGGCGAGGATTTGGGCCCCAGAATTTGGTGAGAAGGTTGGATTTAAGGTCTTTTTTAAAGCTGTGGTAAGAGGGGTTGCAGCGCAGGCCTCTAAGGAGGGCATTCCAGATGATCGGGGAGTTTCCTGAGAAGGAACGAGATTGTGCGGTGTTTCTTTTTTACGGGGGGACGAAGAGTAGAGCTTTAAAGAGCTTCTCATCTGCCAGGAGCAAACCGCTTTTTCAAGTTTGTTGGAGAGGTAAAACAGGGTTTGTTTGTGAAGGGCTTTGTGTGTTATGCAAGTAGTCTTGTATGCTGATCTTCCTTCTACAGGTAGCCAGTTTAGGGCTTTGATGGCTGGAGAGATGTGGTTGAAGTGCTTGCAGTTGCTGATTAGCCTGGCGGCTAAGTAGAGCACAGATCTGAGGGGGGAAAGGTGTGTTTTGGGGGTTCCGGTGAGGATAGCATTGCCATAGTCAAGAGGACTAGGGATTGAACAATCCATTTAAAGTCGTCAGAAGGAATAAAGGGTTTGAATTTTTTAAGATGTCAGAGAGTGAGGAGAGCTCCTTTTGCCGAATTTTTGATGTGGTTATTAAGGGAGAGTTTGTTGTCTATACTGAAGCCAAGTGATTCTGCTGAGTTAGATAAGAAGAGTGAGCATTTAAGGGCATTGAGGTCTGAGAGCCAGCCTCAGATGGGGAGCACGTTGTTTTTAGGTGAGAAGAGAATGATTTTGGTTTTATTAGGGTTTAAGTTTGAGGTGACTGGCAAAGAACCAGGATTGGATCTTACTCAGTGTGTTGTTAAGGCGAATAATATCGAAGTGGGATTTAATCTTGTAGTACAATTGGGTGCTGCCGCATAGAGACGGTAGTTAATTCCTGCTTGTTTCAGAACTTGATTTTGATTTGACGTGTTCTGTGTTGGAGATAGGAGAAGAACCATTTGAGGACTAGACCGTTGATGTCAAAGCGGGCTTTGAGTGAGTTAAGTAGGGGGGAGTGGTTAACTGTATTGCAGGCAGCAGAGAGGTCGAGGAGAATGAGTAGGCAGGACTCACCATTGTCAAGGAACCAGTGGAGGTCATCGACAAAATTTAGCAAGGCAGTTTCCATGCATCCTTTTCTGAAACCGGATTGCAACAAGTCAAGTAGGTTATAATTGCAGATGTGATTGTCAAGTTGTCGGAGAGCACATTTTTCCAGGACTTTAGATAGGAGTGGGATGTTCGAAATGGAGCGAAAGTTATTAGGGTCATTGGGGTCAGCAGATGGGTTTTTGAGTATGGGTGTGATTTGATCGAGCTGGAGAGAGTCAGGGACACACCCCGGGGCAAAGGAGGAGTTAATGATAGAAGTCCAGTAAGGGGCGATAATGTGTTTGGGATCTTCGACGAGGCTAAAAGGGAGTGGGTCTTTGGAGAGCAAAGTTGGCTTAAGTTTGGAGATAATGTTAAGGACTTCATGTTCAGTAATAGGGTGAAAATTTTGCCAGGAGGCATTATTTTTCAACTGTATGTTGGAGTGGTTGGATTCAGGAGAGGTGGAAACTGGACTGTGAGCTGGGGGTTGGGATGAAGGGGTGGGGTTAACAAGGGTGGCAGGTCTAAGAAGACATCGACGGCAGGTTGATGGGAGGGCAATGCAAGGTTAGGAAAGGATTGCTTGATTTTGGTGATTTTATCAGAGAAACAGTAAGCAATTTCGTCACATCTCTCTGAAGGGGCAATGAGCTCAGGAGTAGAGGATGCTGGTTGTTTTCTTATGATATTGAACAATTCTCTGGCCCTATTTTTGGAACGATCAAGTTATGATCGAAAAAAGATGGCCTTTTCCTTGAAGATGTGTTTCTTGTATGTTGATCTAGCGGATCTGAGGAGGGCTAGATGGGAGGGAGAGGTTTGTTGTCTCCATGTTCTTTCAGTCAGTCTAGGGGAACGTCTTTCATTGTTCAGATCGGTGTTAAACTAAGATTTGGATGGGATGTTTCTTTTGGTTTTTTTGTTTGGGAGGGGCTAATTGATCCAGCAAATTCTTGACTGTCTTATTGAAATGCTCAGTGAGCTTGATGGCATTGTGGGAGAGAGGGGTGAGAAGGGGGTGGGCTTGGAGTTTAGATTCAAGTACATCAGAGGGGATTTGACTAAGATTTCTGGTCCATTTTAAAGGTTTGGTGCTTTTTATAGGGGGTAGAGGGGGATTTGGTACGATCTTAAAAAGAATGAGGGGGGGGTCAGACCAGTCAGTGGGGGTGATGTTGGATAGGGAAGTTAGGTAAATGTTAGAAATGTTAGCGTCAAGAGTGGATCCTTTGATGTGGGTTGGATGTTTACATAGTTGTTTGAGATCGTTAACCTCTAGAAGGCTAATGAGACGCAGGACTATGGGATCCACAACATTGTTCCAATGGATGTTAAAATCTCCTAGGAAGAGATTTTTGGAGTCAGAAAGGGAGGATTGTGTAATGAAGTTGGACAATTCTTAAGCAAAGAGAAGAGGTTCCCCCGGAGGGTGGTAGACGTTGTGTAGTCGGATGGGGAGGGGCGAGTCCTGTATTGAGAGTTCGGCACCAAGGTATTCAAAGGTTAGGTGGTCAGAGTCTTTTAAGAGGGAGAGATGAAGGTCGTTTTTATAAATTATAGCTAGACTGCCACCTTTTCTAATGGCCCTGTCTTTCCTAAGTATAGAGAAGCCGGGTGGATGTGTAGGTCCAGAGAAGCTGGAGTGGTCATTGAGCCAGGTTTCTGTCAGGAAGGCGATATCAATATCTTCTCTGAGGATTCACTTGCATGTCGGACTGCCGAGCAGCAGTACACAAGCATGCAGGAGAGGGGAGAAGCATTGTCTAGTGAAAGATTACAGTGGATGGCGGTGAATTGAGCTGGGGGTTGAGGGGAGAAGTGTGCGGAGGGGATTCTGTTAATACCCACAATCACTGGAATATTGGCATAGGGGAGGGGAAGATCAGGAGCCGGAGGATTAGGGAGGTAGGAATTGCAGAGGTCCCTGAGGTCAGAAGAGGATAAGTCACTCACAGAGCAGAAAAGCCTAAGAGATCGGTTACAGAGGGGTGTAGTTCTCCACTTGTTGTGTCGGTGAATGTTTCGGGAACGGGCGCAGGGGTAGTCATTGTGGTTAGGGAGGACCAGGGATTTGTGGGCGTTATAGTCCTTTCTAAGACGTGAAATTTCAGAAGTCACAATTGAGAGATTACGCTCAATGTTATTAAGAGTCTGTGTTACAAGAATAGGGGGGTTCAGCTGTAACAGAGTGGGGGATGCAGTGGGTTTCGTATTTGTCGGGCGGCGTCTGGTGTGGAGGGAGGGATCGGGGGATGCAGTCGGAAAGACATTCCGGGTGTTTTGTGGAATGTTAGCCGTGTGGAGAGATCGGTCAGTAGTAGAGTCGGTCAGGGCAGAGGTAGGTGGAGAATGGGGTTTAGGGATTTAGGGATGAGCTACTTGATTATGAGGGGGGAGGAGCCAATCGGCGAGGGGATATTGGCAGAGGGTAGGGTAGGAAATTTGAGTTGTATGGGGAGGGAGGAGTGAGGTTAGTGAAGGGAGAGGGGTAGGCGATGGTTGCTCATGTGAAGAAGGAAGAGTAGGCATGGCAGACTGTACTGTATTGACGTGCAAGAGTGGGAGGGGGAGATCTAAGGGGAATGAGACACCATGAAGTCATCAGATGGTTAAGTCTGGGAGGGGGTTTGGAACAGGAAGAGAGAGTTGGTATGTCAAGGTGCTGAAGTGCTTCTCAAAGAGGGTGAGGTGGTGGTCAGAAGCTTGGATGATGATGTTGCCAGTTTTGAAGATGGCAATGTTTATTTCGCCGGGAAAAGTTGGGGATGGGGTGGTAGACAGTTTGAAACCATATAGGATGTTAGTAGATTTAGAGACTTTAAGGTGGCGAAGGAAAGTGTTTTTCCATTTGGAGGGGCGTTCTTGCCAGGGCTTGGTGAGTGCAGCACTATATTCCAATTGCCAGAGGTGAGGAGCTGACTCCTGCAGCGCTGCCCCACTGCACCTGCCCAGGAGAAGAAGGTGCGTGGGTCCCTGCCGTGCTGTGCTGCCTGGGAGAGCTACTTATTTCATACAGTGCAAGCGCTATCCCCTTTATTGTGTGGGACCTAGCGCTTGGTGAGCGCTGTATTGCAACCCCCTTCCAAGAGAAGAGGTAGGAGCCAGTGACTGCAGCGCTATATTGAGATTCTGCCCAGCCAGTGTCGCTTCCTAGCGCCTAACTATAATTCACCCAAGAAGAAGGAGCGGGGATCCAGCAGCGCTGTGTGGCCAGGAAGAACTGTTTTATTTAAAAGCACCGCGGGAGCTAACCCCACGTGATTGCAGCATTTGTGCTGTTTTTGAGCGGGGATGCCCACCCCGTTTTATTGCGGCGCTTTGCCGAACTGAAACCATGGGAGCCCACCCCGCGTTTCTGCCGCTTTGGTCTTCATTTAAAACTAAGCGGATGCCTACCCCGCATTGCCGTTCTCTGAAATCGCCACAAGATCACCGCCGCGACCCGAGAGCACCAAGGAAGCCGCGGAGAGAGCGAGGACCGGCCCGACCAAGGAAGCCAGGCGCCTCTGTCTGGTTGTGGGTGGGCCTGGGTGTCAGGGCCTTGCGGAGGACATCGCCGCCTCTCCCTCCCTGGGGGAAGCCGTCTGGAGCCTCGCGGGCTCCGCATCGAAGTCCCGTGTCTCAGGAGGGGGCCCGGGTGAAGCTGAGTGAGGTGCTGTCATCGGCGGGTCTCCCCGTGGGCTGAGGAGAGCTCCGCATGCGGGGAGAGTCTGCCGGAGACTCCCTTGTAAGAGGAGAGGAGCAGCCAGAAGAGTCCCGGTGAGTGGGGCTCTGAGGGAGCCTATAGCTAAACTCATGTCTATCCTTTGCTAACATGGATGAGTCTCAGGCAAATGAATCCTCAGTGGATACAGAGGAGATAAGTGAGGAGGACCAAGGAAGTGAAGAAGTGGAGAATAAATTATTTAGTACTTGTCACAGCGGTGGACAATACAGGATAACAGATGCCAGAGTCAATTCATCACCAAAACAAATAGAGAGATCTGGCAGAACTCCCAAAAAAGGGTTAAACATGAACATTAGCAATACTGCTGGGCAAACCAAATTCTACTTCAAGCGTTGCAAACATCAACAGCAACTTTGATAATGCAATCAGACAAATTGGATATACAAATAGATTTAATGAACTTCATTGCATCGTGCAGAGCTGGAATAAACATGAAACTTGACAATTAACCAATCTAATTAAAAGAGTAAAAACAACTTATCCCCACAGGAACCAGCTTGTACATGTTGGCCAATTTTAGATAAATTAAGCTCATTACCAACAATGTTAGAACAGATACTCAATCTGACCAAACGTTTGATCACCCCGGCATTTAAGTCAAAGACAGCTTACATAAAACAATCTGAGGCATCTATAAATCAGATACAACCACAAGTAGTTCCAAATTCTACACCAGAACAAAAGAATGAATCTCAAACCCCCTTTGCCGGGAACGCGGAATACATAGGAACTAATAACGCAATAGCAAAGAATGATACAATTGAGCAACAAGAAACGAAGCAGACGCAATCGAGAGAACAAAGAAAGAAGGAAAGGAAAGCAATAAACAAAAAAACGGCCTCTGGGCCTCAGGGAGGCATTAGAGTATACTCTATCTTTTCTAAATCCAAAGCAGGCTAATCTCAAGAAGGACATCTCTCTGGAACTAGACTGGACAGATATTTACGTAACTCCGCTTCTTCTACTGAAGGGACAGGAGATACATACATTAAAACGACTCAGGCTCCGAAAAAATAATTCAAGGGTCCAACCATAATGAAAAAAGAGGTTTGTTCCTCACAACTGATGAAAGATCCCCAGAAGGTGGTGCTACCGGGTAAACCCTCAGTTAATATAGGAAATCGGAAAAAAACACACACGGATTGCTAAAGTAGGTGACGATGCGAATAGCCATAGTCATAAGGAGTATAAAACTCAGACAACAGCCACTCCAATGAGACTGCAGTCGCAAGAAAGGGAAATAGGTATAGGTAGAAACCACACAGAGGTACATTTAAAAACAACTGAGTTAAAAGCTATATCAAAGTTACAAACCCAGCTGAATGCCCAAAAATTGACACTGGAACCCGCAGTAAATAGGGTAATACATAATGCAATTATTCGAATAATTACTTCTATGGAAATTACCACAGAAGTAGAGAAAGAGAAAATGACTTCTTCACCTCTACAGCCAGTAAAAGAAGCGAGTGACCAATGCCCTTCAGAATCACTTCAAAGTCCAATACCACAACTTAATGCAGCAGAGCAATGCAGCTTGTTACAAGGTCAACTAAGCTTCTGTATTTCCAATCAGGGCAAATCTGATTTGAAGATTCGTGAAGTTAAGGATATAAAAAGGGGAGCAACACAATTTAATGAGATATATCAACAGATAATATGGACACCTGAATATGAAACATAGGGCAGGCACGACACTCTGAATAGAAGTAATATTTTGAAACTTATGCTGAAACTATGGTACTAAAGAATATAAAATCGACAGATCTCATAGCTGTCGAATTTCTTCCAGGGAACAATGAAGTAACTAAAGAACAAACATTACCCACATGGAAAACGCCAGAGCTAGCGCAAATAATATTAAATAGTTTGGATACATTTTTAGCCTTGGGTGTACAAATATCAGCACCCACTATTCCCCGTTATCCATTTCCCTTGAAAGAACTTCTTGCACAGCAGATATATAGGAAATCAGATAAGACGGCAGCATATACACAGGTCTATTCAATTTTACAAAAAGCAAAAGGTAGGAGTAATACAGCCCAGTCCCCAGAGAGATCAGATAAAGATCCTCATGGGGAGATCGATTCAAACTTAAAACAATGGAACTGGCTTCCCAGCTTACGTAGCAATATAAGGAGTAATTGACAAAAGAAAGATAGGGAGGGTTACGTTGAATCTGGGATTGTACATATGTTATCTTGGAATATAGCTGGGGCACGGCAAATACTCGAGGAGGGTTTCCCACTAAAGGAATGGGCAAATTGTGACGTAATTGCACTGCAAGAGACATGGTCGCAAGAAGATCTCCCGATAGCAGGCTTCACCCACTATACAGTAGCAGCAGAAAAATGTAAGCAATATGGCCGTGCAATAGGCGGACTGACAGTCTACGTATCTACTGCTCTAAAAATTAAAACTTAACAGATAAAATCTCCCGACCCTAGTATTCAACTTATTAAATTCTCGGATCAATACACAGGCAATAAAAGAAGGATAATATTGATTAATTACTACACACAACCGAAGTTCTGAACTAAAAAGGAAAAAATGCTCTTCTGAGCAAAACAATTTCAGGTCTACGCTGTGCCGAGCCGATATGGAGCCTAAAAGTGACTGGAGATTTTAACTCTAACTTGATATTCACGCCAGACGAAGAAGAAAATCTTAAAAGCAGATAACACATATTGGTGTGTTCAACAGCAATCTCAACCTGGGGATAAGGCTCATAAGGATCGACTTGGCCAGCAATTAGTAACAGATCTCGAATACCAAGGTATGCAAGTGCTCAATGGAAGGACGGAGGAAGAACGCCCGCCGAAAAAAACATACCATGGCCCTAGGGCACAAACCATACTTGATTTTACAATTATAACTCCTTCATTAATGCCATTGCAGGTCTGGTTTTATATAGAGTACAACACCTTGAGTGACCACGAGTTTCAACATATCAAACTTAAATTTCACGTGGAAAGATTTCAGTCCACCAATATACCAGAGGGCCAAATCAATACAACTAATTTAAAACTTATTAAATGGACAAACAAACATAAAATAGAGAGGTTCTCAATATTAAAAGATATCCTGGCTAAATTGGCGAACAAACCTTTGAATAAGATTCAAGCCTGGCCTCTTCTCCTAGGTAAACTAAAGATGAAAATGAAAGCGCCCATGGTGAAGGTTAATAGATATGACCCAACTACAGATCTACCAAAAGGGGTGCAAGATTTAAAAATGGACCTAAAAAGAACACAAAGGAAGTTACAATAAAAATACACAGAAGGGACAGCATTGGAGAAATTTCGACTATTAAGAAAACAATACAAAAGGAAGATATGGAAATTCAAAAAAGGGAAAATGGAGAGCTTATGGACCAAACTAATTTTCAGCATAAGGCACCCAAACTCGAACAACTTTTGGCATACAATAAATCAACTGACTAGGCACCGAAACATCCTAATGTCAAATGTTCAGGAGCAGGAATGGGTCAACTTTCTTTCGCAGAAATTCAAACAGATGTCATCTAATGCTCAACAGCGACAGTAATCTCAAATAAATTAAAATTAATGGACAGAGGCGTCTGTCAATCACTAACAATGGGTTAGATTCAATCATTTATGCAAGACCTAGTCCCAGTAACAAACCACTATGATTACACAGCAGAGGATATAGCAAATATAATAAAATAAGGCAAAAGCGGCGGGGCTCTGGGCCCGAACGGCATTCCGCAAGCCATTTATAAACATGCCTCTGAATACTGGAGCACACACTTAGCGAAGCTATACGAGGATGTAGAGATTGATAATCACATACCCGACAGCTGACAAGGATCGATTATAACCCCCATTTATAAAGGAGGAGAAAGAACAAACCAATCTAATTACAGGTTAATTGCCCTACAGGATGTAGAAGCTAAATATTTTGCCTCATTCATTCTTGAAGATCTGGTCAACTGGTCTGGGGATTGTAATCTGATCCCAATCAATCAAACAGGTTTTTGAAAGATGATTGGAACAATCTCGAATATCCTATCAATCAACATGATAGCAGAAAAATGTAACAGCGAAAAACAGGACTTGCATCTGTGTTTCATAGACCTAAAAGCTGCATTTGACAACGTGGACCGGAAATTACTGTGGGCAAAACTAAAAGCCTGGGAAATACCAGATAAAATATTGAGGGGTTTGTTATTATTTTATACAGATAACTGGGTTCGAGTGAAACTAGGGGATGATGCTAGAATCTCAAGAAAAGTATACACAACTATAAGCTTGAAACAGGGATGTGTGCTGGCCCCGCATCTATTCAACTTATTCATATCAGATCTATCTGGAAAGCTTGATAGTACCAACTCACATTCTCTGAAATCAGGCAAGTTACAACTCTCTCATCTTGCCTATACAGCTGACATTCTCCTCTTGAGCTTAACCAAAGTTAGTCTGACTAGGCTCCTAACTGAACTCTCAGATTTTCTATCTACAAATAAGTTGGAACTTAATTTATCTAAAACAAAAACAATGCTCATTATCACTCGACTAGCCCCACAACTCAACATCTGGCTAGAAGGCAAACAATTGGAGAAAGTATTCAGCTATAAGTACTTGGGAAACTACATAGGTGATAAGTTATCCCTACGTGACCATAAAAATTACATGACACAGAGAGCGGGGGCTTAATATTTGTGTTAGGTCACTGGCAAAGAAGTTGGTAGGGCCATCCCGAAGGCCGCTCCTGTCGATTATTTCTGCCAATGCACTGCCAAACTTATCATATGCCAGTACAGCCATGCATGGAAAGAACTCGGAAATTCTTAATAAATTAATAACAAGAATAAAAATGTTTTTCAAATTCCCATGACCGCTTCGCCTGCGCAAATGCGATTAGAATTTGGACTGGTGACCGAATCACTAGGCAGACTTTATAAATATATAAAGTGTGGTATCGAATTAAGCAAAACACAGAGGAAAATAGCCTCAAAAAATTATTATGGCTGGAATTGGAAATGCAAAAAAAATCGTAGGCCAACCAATTATTGACCAGTGCACTCAAGGCAACCTGTTCTACTAATCTTTGGAATCAAAATATGCCTTTCTCATCATTCAAGCTGGCGCTAAACAAAGCAGGAAAATTTAATTTGTTAATAACAGATAAAGGCATCTTTTCTCATTGTTCTCATTCGTGGATTAATAACTACAAAACCCTTAAACCGGCGGCCTACCTAGACTATACGGGCCATATGTATGAACACATTTTCCCATAGACACAGAATGGGTAAAACCCTTTGATACATCTGGCCCTATGTTATCTATCTACATTAAAAGACAACTGATGGCATTGTGCATTGGCAAATTTCCTACCCTGGCTGACAAGCCACACTGGAAGCACATTGAGTCAAAAGAATGTAGTCTTTGCGGCTATCAAAAGGAAGACTTAATTCACCCTATATGTCATTGCAAGAAGTTGCAACCAGAGCGTGTCACTTTTTTAAAAAGAGCTTTCTTGGATAGAGGAATAAGCTTGTGTAGAACTGCCATCATTGGAGGACTGGATCCTACTGACTCCCAAATGAATTGTAAAATGATAAAGTTTTTACAAGCTCATGATCAACTATTGAAAGCAGCAGCACTTTAATGAGATACTCGCAAGATGGGACGAAAGCGACAAAATGAGGAGGAGACGAAACAGGCGTGATTACTGATTGCCCTCCTCAGTGAAATCATGAACGACATTGCCATAGAACACCCTAACTCGGACTGAATTGTCACGGGGGACTTCAATACCAATCTTTTCCAGGGGAAAACAGCAGACATGGAAGGGCCCGCCCTGACAAACATCATTGAGGCTATGACTCAAACTAAACCTCCGAACCAAGCCCTCAATAAATTGGGTGAGCTCTCTGTGATGAGATTCTACAATGCAGGCTACCTGGTAATGAACGGCAGGTCAACCAGTGACTCACCCCCAAACTGGACCTGGTCAAACGGAAGCGAAAACTCTTATTTAGATTTTACCATTTGCAACTCAGAATTATTATTCAATCTGGACAATTTTTGCATCCATCCACGGTCTGAAAGTGACCACAGGCCGCAGGTTATCTCCCTTAACACAAAGACAGAATACCATAAACGGCGCCCGCAACCCGCAAGGGAATATATTCCGAAAATTTAAAGCGTCTCAAATGGAGTGAGATGAATAGCCAGAATATCTTAACAGCAAGTAAGGACTTCACCAAAGGCAGACTGGACCAAGACGCCTTCCCGATAGTGAAATGGTCGCTGCTTTGCTCTCACTTGATCAGCTGCTTCCCAGCGACAGTGCAGGGTCCAAGCCGCACTTTATCAGCCGGGTTTGCAGTTTCCACTGACACAAAGTCTTTAAAGAGAACGAGAAACAACGCCCTGAGGACACTTTCAAAATTCCCGGGGAACAGTGTCTACGTTGTTAAATACGATCAAGCTCAAAAAGCATTCAAGAGGGCAATTACCCAAGAGAACAAGCATTTACAATGCAATGGTTTCGCCTTTGGAAAAGTTTGAGCTATTGGCATTGTAAAGGACAAAATTTGTATTTATGTGTTGGTTTTGAAAACAGATAAATAAATGGCATTGTCATTTACATTGCCATTAGCTTAATCTCTCGCAAATGTGAGACCTATTGTACCCTACGGACGAGCTCAGCAGACAGCAATTACTAGCACACACACACACACCCAGAGCCACATAAACACACCCAGAGCCAGCCACACACACACATTTCTGCAGTGAGGGTGAATATGCAGTGCTGCAGAGGAGGCCACAGTGTGCAGTGCTGCAGAGGAGAAGACAGTGTGAAGTGCTGCAGAGGAGGCCACAGTGTGCAGTGCTGCAGAGGAGGAGACAGTGTGCAGTGCTGCAGAGGAGGCCACAGTGTGCAGTGCTGCAGAGGAGGAGACAGTGTGCCGTGCTGCAGAGGAGGCCACAGTGTGCAGTGCTGCTGAGGGGGGTACTGTTTGTAGTGAGGTAATGAGGATTATTCTGTGCATTTCTCCATTAAGCGCTTCTTTGTGTAGTACTGCACGGAGGGCTGTTCTGTGCAGCCCTGCAGTGAGGGTCACGCTCTACAGTGAGGTCTCTCCAGTGCAGTAATAGTGGCGGTCCCTCTGTGCAGTGCTGCTGTGGGGGTGTCTTGGTATACTGGAGGGATGCTGTTCAGCCCTGCAGTGAGGGTCAGGCTCTACAGTTCTGCAGTGAGGTCTCTCCAGTGCAGTAACAATGACTGTCACTCTGTGCAGTGCTGCGGTGAGGGTGTCTTGGTATACTCGAGGGACGCTGTGCAGCCCTGCAGTGAGGGTCAGACTCTACAGTTCTGCAGTGATGCCTCTCCAGCGCAGTAATAATGACTGTCACTCTGTGCAGTGCTGCTGTGAGGGTGTCTTGATATACTGGAGGGACGCTGTTCAGCCCTGCAGTGAGGGCCAGGCTCTACAGTGCTGCAGTGAGGTCTCTCTAATGCTGCAGTGAGATCCCTGTTGAGTGATGCAGTGAGGGCATAGACTGCAGTGCTGCACTGAGTCAGTGCCACCATGTGCATTGCTACAGTGACAGTCACTCTGTGCATACAGGCCAACATTTTAGAGGAGGGAGGTGGGAGAGTCTAAAAACACAATGAACCATAGCTGCAGTCACTGTCACCCACTCTGGGAAAGATAGAGAAGTGTAGATAGAAATATACAGATCTTGTTGTAAAATAAACATTTCCAGGGTGTTCTACTATGTCTAACTCCCTGCCTAAATAAATAGTGCCCGTCCCCGTGGTCCTGGGTCTGCTTTTGCCCTTACACTAAGATCTCCTCAAACTTTCTCGGAATTGTCTCACAATCTGCCTTTAATGCGCTAGCGGTGCTTTTGTTGTTCTCGAGGTGGTTGTTCATTGTTGTTACGTCTTTGCTTTCACCCCGGGCTAGGAATACTGAACCAAGCGTTCCCTTTAACCGCTGCCTCTCGCAGCCCGTGTGGGCTGGTGGTGGCTTTAACTTGCAAATCAGTCAGCCGGTCTCCTGGGAGGAGGATGCTTCCTAGTAGCGAGGGGTGAGCACCCGGACCTGCCGCTGCTGGGTGTGTTTTCATGTGCCTTATGTTCACAGAGGAAGGAGCCAGTAAATGATACAGCAACAAGCAGGTGGGGACGGTGGCCGAGGAGAGACAGGAGACTGGGAACCAAGAGAAAAGCGAACAGGACATGGGACAGGGTAATCCATATTCTGTTGAAAAACTTCCATTGTGGAAACAAAAGGAATAATCGCAGCGTGGGAGGGAGTATGTTGCAGATGGAGGGGAGGGTGAATAATGTTATAATGGAGGGAATAAAAAGTGAAACAGGCGGCAGAGGATCACAAGGAGCGAGAGGGGAGGGCTCAGAGTATGAGGCAGAGGCATAGAGAAGTGATGCCCAAACTCTCAGAGGCTTAACTGGGACAGAGAGTCTAAAGAGCGGACAGGTGAGTGCAGGGACCGGTGCAAACAGAGTGGAGAAACTGATAGAGAAAGAGAGGCGTAAAGAGGCAGAGAGAGTGAAAAGAGACAGGGAAAGAAACAGGCAACTGTTTGAGAAAGAGCGATGGAAACTTCGAGGCTGAGAAAGAGGAAACATAAGATATAGGGAGAGTAAAGATACTTCCACAAATTTATAGTACAGAACGAGAGACAAGGAACACCTAAGAAAGGTGAATGAGACTACGGGAACCATGAGAGGAGACAAACAGATGAGTCTGACAAGAGAGAGACAAGCAGCGTGAAGGGGAGAGACTGCTTTCTAGAAGAGACAGTGAGGTGCCTGCCACACATCGATGTACAGCGCGTCAGCGGGACGGCCCCCCAGAGGGAGTGGTGACCACAGGGGAGCAGCGGTAACCGGAGAGGTGAGAGCCAGACCCGGGCAGAGCCAGGTGAGGAGAGACCCTGTGCCCACAGGAGGTGAGGGGCACGAGGCGAAGGCTTGCTGCCCTTTTGATGGGGTTTGATGAAGCCGGGGTGCCAGCAACGCAGCCGCAGGTGAGGAAGTGCACACCATGCTGCCAAATATAAACAAGGCACCCCCCAGCACCACACACCCAACTGGAGACAAAAAAACACGTACATATGCACCAATGCACTTGTACACAATGGGGGCCGCTGCGAAGGTAACCCTAGCCTGGCTAAATAGGCGTGGGTCACCACCAAGACGCCACCGCACCTCCTCATCCCTGCAGCATTCACTTCGAATCAAAGCCGTATGGAGCCAACGATAGCTGGGCACAGAAAGAACGTGCGTGAGGTTTCCACCGGCCGGAGACATGCACAGCAGGGGGTGGGGGGACGGACCAGGCACACGGACAGCGGGAGGGTGGGGCGGTAATGGACAGCGGGAGGGTGAGAGGGAACGGGCACACGAACAGTGGGAGGGGGGGCAGGAACGGGCACACGGACAGCGGGAGGGGGTGCAGGAACGGAGAGCGGGACATCGCGCAACCCACCCCTGAAAATGACACTTTAAAAATGGCGAAAACAAAGCTTGAAAAAAAAAAAATAAACAACCGCCCACCGCCGCATGACGATCGCAAAGGGGCGGGATGAGTAAAAATCGCGGGAACGCCCACGAATCTGCTCGCAGAATGACGAGCAGATCTCTCTTCCAATGGCTAGCCTCCATTTATGGAGCTAGCCAATGGAAAGAGAGGGCGGGACAACACACACATACTGTAAACATTAGATTTCGCCTGCGCCGAAAAGCTGCGCGGTGCGCAGCTTTCGACGAGGCGAAACCTAAAAAGTCACAGGAAACCCACTACTGGGTTAAACTGGTGTGGGAGAGCAAGAAAAAAAATTCCAGGAAATTCTGGTCTCTCGTTAACCGCACCAATCTGAACTTGACAAATTCTGGCTCAGCAAACATTCAGGAAGCGGAATGGGCATCATACCTATTGGACCATTTCCAGGTACAAGACCACTTAGATCCTATTGGATCAGCCAGTGCACACGGCTCCGGCGTCGGGGTACCACTGAGCACCCCCCCATATCCAATACAAGGGTCCGCCGCGGAACATGTATTAACCGAAGAAAGAGTCACCAAAGCAGTGACAAAAGGGAGACAAGATGGAGCACCAGGCCCGAACGGCCTCCCACAGAGGTTGTTTAACTCGGATTTTCCTTTCTGGTCCATGGTGCTTTTAAACCTTTTTAACAACACTTTGAGGACATCAACAATCCCGGACTCATGGCTGGGTGCAATCATCCATCCCATTTATAAATCTGGATCACGTGCTAGCCCTAACAATTACAGATTAATCGCCCTTTTGGACATAGAGGCGAAACATTACTGTTAGAACTGGCTATTTCTGGTAGGCAAGGCTGACGCCAAAGCCAGGCAGAAACCACAATTCTAGTCCGGGCAAGGAAGTCACACGCCAAGATAACCCCTGCTCACCCCCTTGGTAGCTTGGCACGAGCAGTGAGGCTAAACTCGGAGGCGATGTGTAAAGCATTTGCGCCAGCACACAACAGCAACAACATACTAGGCACACCACAAAGGGACTCCACACAAGGTTATATTAAAATAACTTTTGTATTGTAAACACACATCAGATAAAAATCACACATGTACATTGTGCCAACTGGCACGGGCAACATTCATAAGGGATTATGTACAGGACAGGGCCACATGGGCCACTGTCAGAATCAACACTTTGTAGATATAGAAATAGCACTTATAGAACTTAGAATAAGTATAGCAAAAAGAATAACAGTTGTAAATCACATCCAGTAACTACTGGGGGCAGGTAAGTACCACCTACGCAACCCTAACCACCTTAGGAGAATGTCACGCAGGGGACCGGGACCTCACTAGGACCACCTGTACTAAAAAGAACAACCACCTAAGTATCACACAGCATTTAGGGGTCTAGGAAAGAACACATTACCCATGATGCATAAATATACATTCCGAGGAGTAGTAAAGGGAAACACATGATGCATAAACCTACACATTCAGCGGTGTTAAGAATAAAGCACATGATGCAATAAAAATACATTCAGAGGTACCATAACAATACAATAGCGCAAAAGTCACATGATGTCTAAAAACATTCAGAGGTGCAGGAATAACACATGATGTAAGAAATCACATTCAGAGGTGCACTAACCATACAATTGCACAAAACCTACATAAGCCACCACCTGTGGCAGTCCCTAGGCCAACTGGCCTTGTTGGGGCAGGGACGCCCTGTGTCTCAATGTCAGGGGCATAAACGGTGCAGGTGCCCACTACTTGCTGGGCACCTGGGAACACTCACAAGGGCCTAAATGCTGCAGCTGGCACTAAGTGCTGCGCAGCTGTGACTGGCCGGGCACCTCTGTGCCATCTCTGTCCCTCTCAGGGACTCACTCTCCATCTTGCGCCTAAACGGTGCAGCTGCCCACTAATTGCTGGGCAGCTGGAGACAAACTGCGACAGGGCCCTCACTGGCCCTTGGCACCAACTGCGCCCACTGCTGGAGCCACACAGGCTCGGGGCATATCACATGCCCCAAACGTTGGAGCCACACAGGCTCTAAAAACATGTAGACCCCATGGAGCCCTCAGGCTCTGAAAACAACGGTGCCCCCTAGAGCCTCACTGGGCTCTAAACATAACACTTGTAGGCAGGAGGGGGCGGGCACCGGCAATGTGCCCCGGCGCCCCCTCTAACTGAAAATGGCCCCCAGAGCCTTCTTAGGGCTCTACAACAACCAAACAACTACTGCCCATCGTGGGAGCCACGGGGCTCGGTAAAGAATTATGCCCCTCGTTGGAGCCTTGCAGGGCTCAAAAGAAATGTCACGGAGCCTCTCTGGGCTCTAAACTGCAAATGCCCAAGAGCCTCTCCCGGGCTCTGCCTCACAAGTGCCCCCACCGGCAACACAACATCTGTCCGGAGCTTCCCGCCTACCCCCCCAGCCCTTTAACACTCACCGGGCTGATCGGGGGCGGCTCCGCTTCACTCGCGGCTTCCTCTCCTGATGCGGGCTTTCCGGTCAGCGTCTCCTCCTCGTGCTGCAGGGCTCCCTCAGCTCACGGGAGCCCTGTCGATCGCCGCCATGCTTCTTCTCCGGTCTCCCTTCGAGCACGGGAGACCAGCCACACCGGCAATGGCTTTCCCCAGGCAGGGGGAAGCGGAAAACACCTCCTCTGCCGCAGGGCTCCCTCCGCTCATGGGAGCCCTGCAGAACCGCCATGCTTCTCCTCTTTCTCCCCTCGCCTCGCAGCTGCCATTCCTCGGCACCCGGGCTGCGGGGCGGGACTTCTGGCCGGTCGAGCCAGGATTGGCCGGCCGGCCAACCACTTCCGGGTCACTGCGGGCAGCGCAGCGGCCCCGCTTAGGCAGGCAGGCGGGGAGTCATTATCCGAGGGGTGGGCTCCCTCGAGATAAATAAATAAAAAGTGAATATGCGGCGTGGGCAGCCGCAGAAGGCTACAACAGCGCTAGCAGCCAGATAAAGCGCTTCCCAAGCGCTACAGGCGAAATAGAGCGCTCTTAAGCGCTGGAAGCAGGACAAAGCGCTCCCAGGCGCTAGGGGGAAATCAGGAAAAGTCCAGCAAAGTCCTGGGGGGATAGGAAGACGGCCCAAAGGATCCCAGGGCAAAGCAAAGTCCCCCCATCAGCCCAGGCAAGGCAGATGGGGTCCCCCAGGAGTCCTCCAGGCATCCAGCGGCTGGGCAGCGCCCGCCCCTGGTAGATTCAAGTCAGAAACAAGAACATTTTGGAAGGGGACACAGCCCCTTCTTATACACAGAAAAGTCTTTGAAGTCTTTGTGCAGGCAGTGTGAGAACCAGCTAGAACTGGTTATAGGGAACTCTTTTCAGTGTCAGGGACAGAGGTGACAGTCGCCCAGCGGGGAGGTGGAGCCAGCATTGTGGCAGGCAGGCACAGCCTCATTCACACCCAGGTGCTATCTCCTCCCACTTCCTTGGCAGCAGATTCTGCCTTTCATCCACGGGCTGACTCAGACAACCTCCTGGGGCTCTGCAGCCCCTGTCACCCTCAGACCAGACAGTCAATCCACAAGCAGGCCCAGGCACTCTGGGCCAGGCTCACCAGCCAATCACACGCCAGGCACAAATTACACAAATATGGCAACTTCTCAAAGTGGCACTTCTAGACTGGACACAATCATGCCGCATACACCATTCCGCAGCATTCAATCTCACGAGTTCGCACATATCAAACTCGACTATGCACTCCCCACACATCAGGAACTACCATGGGCATACATATTCCCCATTCATTCCTATGGGAGGGCAGGTCACTCACCACACATGCACAGAGAGCTCACGCACTTTACACTGTACCACAGTGAAAAAGTGCGCGAGGCCTAAAATCACCAACACCAGGTTCTAAAAACAGGCTAGGAAAAAGCTAAAAGTTTCAGGGTGAACCTGCCAAAAGGGCGAGGTCCAACAATTACGCTGGGCTTATCTTGGAGGACCTTGGCCAATGGGTAAAGGACAACAATCTGATACCACTGAATCAAACAGGGTTTGTTGCCAACTCAGGAACCATGGCAAATCTATTAGCAGTCTCTAGCATCGTCGACAAAGCCCTTTTATCATCTAGGACAGTATTTTGCTGCTTTGTCGACTTTAAAGCTGCATTTGATAGGGTTCCCAGTGCGGCACTCTGGGAAAAACTGAGGCAGTGGGGAATTCCAGATAGAATTCTGAACCCAATTATCCAATTGCCCACCAGTACCTGGGTCCGAGTGAAGTTAGGGTCCGGCACGCATCTCTTGCGAAAAATCATGACCTCAAGAGGTGTCAAGCAGGGATGCGTGCTGGCCCCCCTTCTCTTCAATCTTTTCATAGCAGATCTGTCAAGTACCCTAGACAAAGTAAACAGTCACCCGCCGAAAGTAGGAGGTACGGCATTATGTAATCTTTTATACGCCTATGATCTGGCCCTGTTTAGCCTTACAAGGGTAGGGTTACAAAGGCTTCTTGACTCATTAATGCAATACACGACCACCAACCAACTAGAAGTTATCATGAAAAAGACCCTGATAGTCCCGTTTGGCAAGAAACGTTACAGCGGTGGCGGCTGGTCACTTAACAAAACAAGCCTTACCACCGGCCAATTATATAAATACCTAGGTGTTTGTTTGGATCACAGGGGCAACTTTATAAAGCAGAGTAATGTGATTACAGCCAAAGCCATGGCACTTGTGGTATCACTGTCCAAGTTGTCGAAGAAACTTTCTGGTCCAACCCTCTCTCCCCTTCTGGAAGTTTTAAAAGCGAAGATCGGCCTCACTCTATCATATGGTATAGAGATCTTCAAAGGTAAAATGAACACTGTTTTAAATAAACACACAACCAAAATATACAAAAAGGTACTCCATCTGCCAAGTTCTGCATCCCCTGCACAGATCAGATTAGAGTTGGGGTTAACTAATTACGAAGCCTCTAACGTTGGCACATACCTTAAGCTTTGCCACAATTTAAGACAGGCTGAACCAGGCACACTAGAATCCCTAGTCTGGAAAGAAATCAACGAGAGCAACCCAGGAGGATCATTTGGCTGTCTTTTTAAGGACTATATCCAGCAAATGTCAGCTGCTGACCTCTGGGCCCTTAATCCCAGTCAGTCTGCCTTTAAAAAGGCAATTAAAAAATGAGTGAGTTCGACATCTCTCGCCACTGACAAAGCTCTCCTTACGAAACATAGCCATTCTTGGGCAGTAGTCAACTCCTACAAACGGCTATCCCCCGCTATGTATTTTTCCACCACTTTTTCACTCTATTTAAAGCGCAGTTTTATAGCCTTAAGATTGGGGGACTGGCGCTTCCTTCAAAATCTACCCATTTGGCGTCGCACGGAGGAGGACACAATCTGCAGAGGGTGTGGGTTAGCAATAGAAACAATCATGCATGTGGTTTGCATTTGCCCCACCTTCAATTCTCAACGCAGGTATATGCTCAGGTCAGAATGGAACAGGCTGGGAGTTCAGACCTGCAGGCATGCCATCATTGCCGCCCTGTCTATGGACAACACTGTTTTAAACATAAAATTTGCTAAATGTATCCAGCAAGCGTATCGCAATTTTAATACAAAGAAAACTGTCTTGGCTTTGCCACCTATCATTTAGATCAAATAATGTATTGTAATAGAATTTCCAAAGACCATGAGGGCCGTAAATCAAATTGAAATTCTGTGGCGTGTATGCTTATGGTTCGATTTTATCATTTGAATATAATGGGAGCTGCACGAGAGACGCTAGGTCATGTTATACAAAATAGTTTAAACTTCTTTTTTTTTTTAATGTTTTTGTGCCCGCATGGGCTCTTTGTTTTTAACTATTTTATACACAAAACTGTACACAATGTGATTTGGGGAAAAACTTTTAAAGATATTGTTTTATATCTAAATAAAGATTATTACTACTACTGACTACGTGAGTTAAATACATTACCTATTGAACAATTGCCAATAATATTTGTTAGACTCAGGACTAGGAGCCTGACGGATGTATTTTCTGGCCAAAAAAGGAAGCAAATAAAAGACTGAAGCAGATAATGTATAGTTCCACATACTCATATTATAGGTTCTTTTATAAGTTCGTGAAATGTGTAAATACTGACCCATGAATTGTCTTTTATACATTTTATGACGAGTTTTTACGCAAAATGGTAATTGTTTTAAATTAATGTTCGCAGAATGTTATTCTATGTAAATTGTTACGGTTTTTATTAACTATACAATGAACAAACTTAGCCTCAATATGTGAGTTCTACTTTATTGCAAGTACATTGGAGCAAACATTAGCTCTTACTGCAAAGCTTCGTATAGCACCAATGGAGTAATTTCTGATATTTATGTTTTCCTCATCTTTATTGCTTGATTTTACTTGTGAGGAAAAAGTGTCACTCATAGTTGTTGAATGTCACTCATAACTCATAATTTCACTGAAATTATGAAAATGTCAGACGTAAACAATCTGAAACCTTGGCAGCTATGCACAGCCTGTGCGCAGATGAGCCCTTGGCTGCCATGATGTCCCGGCCAGCTGGCTTCTCACGGTGATACAAAAGGGGATGATGGACGGAGCGCTTGAACAAATCAAACACTCACCCCCAGTCAACTGATCTGGGTTTAATCCATCAGCATTCTTTAGTTCACTCAGCCACCCCAGTTCAGACATGGCTATATGCAAATCAGTCTGACCCTGTGCCTCATGGGAACAGTCCAGCCCGAACTGCCAAGCCCTGTCTTCCCTGGACCGGAAACAAGCATCATGGGACCAGTTTCGGATTCATAATCCTCATCAGCCAGGCTATCTTGAATCCAGTGGCCAAGTGAACAAGGGACTCACGTCTGAGCATACCCTGCCACACTTAGGGCGAACAAAGCGATACAAAAGGGGATGATGGACGGAGCGCTTGAACAAATCAAACACTCACCCCCAGTCAACTGATCTGGGTTTAATCCATCACCAATCTTTAGTTCACTCAGCCACCCCAGTTCAGACATGGCTATATGCAAATCAGTCTGACCCTGTGCCTCATGGGAACAGTCCAGCCCGAACTGCCAAGCCATGTCTTCCCTGGACCGGAAACAAGCATCCTGGGACCGGTTTCGGATTCATAATCCTCATCAGCCAGGCTATCTTGAATCCAGTGGCCAAGTGAACAAGGGACTCACGTCTGAGCATTACCTGCCACACTTAGGGCGAACAAAGCGATACAAAAGGGGATGATGGACGGAGCGCTTGAACAAATCAAACACTCACCCCCAGTCAACTGATCTGGGTTTAATCCATCACCATTCTTTAGTTCACTCAGCCACCCCAGTTCAGACATGGCTATATGCAAATCAGTCTGACCCTGTGCCTCATGGGAACAGTCCAGCCCGAACTGCCAAGCCATGTCTTCCCTGGACCGGAAACAAGCATCCTGGGACCGGTTTCGGATTCATAATCCTCATCAGCCAGGCTATCTTGAATCCAGTGGCCAAGTGAACAAGGGACTCACGTCTGAGCATACCCTGCCACACTTAGGGCGAACAAAGCGATACAAAAGGGGATGATGGACGGAGCGCTTGAACAAATCAAACACTCACCCCCAGTCAACTGATCTGGGTTTAATCCATCACCATTCTTTAGTTCACTCAGCCACCCCAGTTCAGACATGGCTATATGCAAATCAGTCTGACCCTGTGCCTCATGGGAACAGTCCAGCCCGAACTGCCAAGCCATGTCTTCCCTGGACCGGAAACAAGCATCCTGGGACCGGTTTCGGATTCATAATCCTCATCAGCCAGGCTATCTTGAATCCAGTGGCCAAGTGAACAAGGGACTCACGTCGTCTGAGCATACCCTGCCACACTTAGGGCGAACAAAGCGATACAAAAGGGGATGATGGACGGAGCGCTTGAACAAATCAAACACTCACCCCCAGTCAACTGATCTGGGTTTAATCCATCACCATTCTTTAGTTCACTCAGCCACCCCAGTTCAGACATGGCTATATGCAAATCAGTCTGACCCTGTGCCTCATGGGAACAGTCCAGCCCGAACTGCCAAGCCATGTCTTCCCTGGACCGGAAACAAGCATCCTGGGACCGGTTTCGGATTCATAATCCTCATCAGCCAGGCTATCTTGAATCCAGTGGCCAAGTGAACAAGGGACTCACGTCTGAGCATACCCTGCCACACTTAGGGCGAACAAAGCGATACAAAAGCGGCTTCTCACGGTGGCACACGGGGAGTGTCTGTTTCCTATTGGCTGTACTTTTACTTTTCCGGCACTTGACTAGCAATGAATGGCATACCGGAGGGGCAGAGCCGGTGGGAAGGGAGGTCTGTGATGCACTGTCCCAGTCCAGGTTACCTATCGTTGCTCGGAGAACGTCTCCTTCTTTACGTTCAGCAACTTGTACCTATGAAACACATTAACGCGTACATAAACACAGGCAAGTCCAGGCGGCGCAGTTGTCTTACAAACTAGAACCTCTTTTGGTGCTTAGTTTAGTCTCTAAACACTGTGAAGATGGAAAGATGGTGATGAGTTGCATTTTGGGACGAAAAGCTGCACCCCCAGATTATGACCAGCAGGCTCCGTTTGGCTTATGGCAGCCGGGCATGGGCCTGTTGCTGAGGCCAGTGGGCAGGCCGGTTTGTTGCTAGGCTAAGCAGTCCCTGACTCCTCTGCAAGTGCACAACGCAAAAGGCTGTGATCACATCCTTTGCATACACGTACTGAGCCCGACCCACTCAGGCCGGCTGTCAGAGGCCGAATTACAGCAGGCCGCACTTCTGTCACAGCATGAGTCAGTGGTCCCTGGCCCCTGGCTCCATCCAGGTGCGGCTGAGGCTTCAACGAGCTGCACTGAGGAGGACTGGAAAGTTAGGGTGGTGGTTAGGGCCAACGAGGATGCTCCTCTGGTTTTTTGTGTTCTCTCCCCTCATGGACATAAATTAGTCTCTGTTCTTCTTTTTTTTCTGCCCGAGGCCGAGTTCACGTTATGTAAAAGTACAAAATAATTAACGATTCTTGAATGTGGGCCACTTTTTCAGGGCCGGACTGGCTACCGGGCAGTTTGGAATGCTGCTGAGCTGGGGGCTGATTTTGTTGATGGGGACCTGCGTGTACTAAACAAAATTTGTTTTGCTTTCATTATTTTGAAGCACACGCAGGTCTCCATGAACAAAATCAGCCCCCACTGCAGTAAAATCAGCCAGCAGCTTGCCAGCATTCCAAACTGCCCGGTAGTCAGTCCGGCCCTGCACTTTTTTAGGGAGTGCCCGGGCCTAATTGTGATTCCAAACCCACACTGACGAACAGTGGGGCCCACATGCACTAATATGGAGTGACTGTTTTTGATCAGGCTCTGGCCCAAAGAATGAAAAAGAGAGAACAGGGAGGAGAATGGAAAGCAGTGACAAACGGAGAAAATAAGGATGACAAACAACCAGCAAAGGTGAGTTAAAGAGACAGGAAAGAAGGGCGGTGGTAAAAATAGAGGCGAAATCAAGACTAGGATCCTTGGTGATCAGTAAGCACAGCATTCAGGGACCAAAAGAAAAAATGTGGAGCCCTACTCTTATGTTTATTACAAATTAAGCGCTGCCTAGTGTCCCAAACACAACAAATACGAGACAACAGACTGTGACTCTAAGTTGGCCATTGATTCCTAAGAGCCAAACTTCAGTGCTTAATTTGAGACGGTGGTTACCAGTGGGGAACACAGGCTCTTTTTTTGGGGGGACCAGCACTTATTTTATTGTAGCAGTTATTTACAAGAGAAGGAAAGCACATAGATCTAGCGCCGGGACGCCCCGTTGCTGGGGCAGCTGTTCGCGCTCTAACTAATTTTTAACATTTAACATCGGGAAGATGGAGGGGGAAAACCGGCAAGCAGTCACAAACAGAAAGCAAGAACTTGCGAGTGAGGAAAAAAGGGGCAGGGAGTGTCGTCGGCCTTCGGGCACCACTACTCATTCTTTGAAAAATTAAGCACTCTAGACTGATGTATTGCCCCGGTTACTTACCGGTAATCTTCATTACTCCGAGTCCTTGTCTTCCTCGCGACAGTAATCACCATTGAGCCTCCGGCTCCCACAGAAACTCCAAGTAAAAGTTATCATTCTAGTCTCCCTCTCCCTCTCCCAATATGGCCCCCGGTGGCAACAGCCAATCCCATAAAGGGATACATAACCAGCAAAACGATCTAAAATCCAAGCCGTATACATGAAGCCACCAAGAGGGCCGGGAGGGAAGGGAAACTATACTGTGGCGAGGAAGACAAGGACTCGGAGTAATGAAGATTATCGGTAAGTAACCGGGGCATTACCTCCTCGTCCGTCTTCCTTGCCACAGTAATCACCATTGAGCCAATACCAAAGCATATCAGCTTCATGAAAGAAAAACAGCCCACACCAGGAAGGCAGTATAACAACAAGTTTAATAACAAAAGGCAGACAAACAAAAGAAGCCCCCTCAAGTAACACCAGCACTCAGTACAGAAGAGGCAAAGGAAACTGAGCCCCCACCCCCAACCTGAAGATGGTAATGGGTCATGGAGGTATGAGATGACGACCAAGTGGCAGCCCGGCAAAAATCCTCAATGGAGACCTCCATAAACGCCGCCCAGGAGACTGCAACAGACCTGGTGGAACGTCCCTGAATAGGAAGAGAGGGAACCTCGGAAACAGAATCATACGCCAACAAAATAGTCTCCTTAATCCAAAGACTGACCGTGGAAAGGGAAGGTTTCAAACCTTGATGGGACAAACCAAAATTGACAAATAAATTGTCCACCTTACAGAAGGAAGACGTGCGGGATAAATAAATCAACAAGGCACGTCGAACATCCAAAAGATGTAGAAGAGACTCCTCATCCAAGGAAGGATCAGTGCAAAGAACAGGAAGTACCACCTCCGTAGACCGATGAAAGAAGGAATCAACCTTCGGCACAAACGAGGATGAGGGCGCAAGACCACACGATCCATCAAAACAACCAAAAATGGAGCAGACTGGAGGAAAGCCCCCAACTCCCCAATATGCCTGGCAGAAGCACTCGCCACAAGAAACATGACCTTAAGCATCAAAAATTTCAAATCAACCGTCTTCAAAGGTTCGAAAGGAACCGATTGCAAAGAACGTAAGACCATAGGAAGGTCTCAAGGAGGAGGACATAGGATAGGACGCGGTCGCTGGAAAGACAGAGACCTAAAAAGTCGCACCACCAATGGAGCCACGGAAACTAAAGGAAGGACATGAAACGCCCGTATGGTGGCCCATTGAGCACGAATAGTAGAAATGGCCAAACCCAACTCAAAACCCTCATTCAAAAAATCAAGAATGCGAGCCGGATCCAAAGAAACCATAGACAAATCGTGACGAAGACACCAAGAAGCAAAGTTGTCCCAATGCCAAGCTTAGGATTTTAACGTAGAAGGCCTCAGTGACCGCTGCATAACACCAGCAACAGCCATCGAACAACCACCACGGATCAGGGAATCCCTCTCAAGAGCCAGGCCCACAGACCCAGGGATCGGAACACAGGAAGCGGAAGCAGAGGGCCTAACAGAGGGAAAGGTACGAATGGCAACGTCCACCCCGGTGTCACAGCCAATTCCAATAACATGGGAAACCATGGGCGACGACTCCACCCCGGAACAATCAGAAGGACATAGGAACCCTCCCTCTTGATTTTCTGTAAGACAGCTGGAATCAGGGGAACAGGGGGAAAGGCATACAACAGGCATCGCGTCCATCGGAATGACAGAGCATCCACCTTCCAAGCATCCTGGCAAGGCATAATTGTGCAAAAGCAGCGGACCTTGGCATTGGACCGGGACGCAAAGAGCTCTACAATCGGAGATCCAAACATTCGCTTCAACTTCCTGAACATCAAGTGCGTCAGGGACAATGACCCCATGGAGGGAAACACACGGCTCAGACAGTCTGCCAGAGTGTTCTCCCGACCCGGCAGATAAATCGCAGACAGGGACGCCAGGTGTAACTCCGCCCAAGAACAAATCCGACGACTGAGGCATCTGAGGGAAAAGACTCTGCAACCTACCTGATGGTTGATATACGACATCACCACCTGATTGTCCGTCCGGACCTGCACATGGTGACCCAACAGAAAATCCGAGAAGGCCAACAGGCCCAACTGAACCGTCTTCAGTTCCTTGTAGTTGGATGAACAGGATATCACAGAGTGAGACCAATCCAATGTAAGTCAATTCCTGTGCAGGTACCAGGGAGGACTTCGGGACATTCACCAGGAATCCGTGATTTTCCAGGACATGGCACACCCTCCGGACATGCAACTCCGCCTTAGAAAGAGAAGAAGCAGAAATCAAAATATTGTCCAGATATGCAAAAACACAAATGCCCTCCCCATGTAAACGGCCAACAAGAGGAGCCAGAACTTTATTAAAAACTCTGGGTGAAGAGCAGAGTCCAAAAGGCAATACCTGAAACTGATAGTGCCGACCCAGGACGCAGAATAGCAGAAACCTCTGAGAGTCGGGTGGACAGGCACATGAAGATACGCATACCGTAGGTCTATCGAGGCCAGAAAATCCCCTTGAGAAAGAAGAGGAAGGATCACCTGGATAGAAACCATCTTGAACTTCTGATGAGGAATGAAAGTATTTACCCATTTCAAATCCATCACAGGCCTGAGATCCCCTGTGCGTCTGGACACCAGGAATTGGTCCCCTGGCACGGGAATCACCGCACTTTTTTGCACTAGAGAAGCGATGCCTTCCAAAAGCGCCACCCTTTTCAGAGCGTCTCTGGGACTAGGAGTGGACCTGAAACAGTCTGGGTAAATCCAAGATGAAAACTTTTGGAAATCACCTGAAGAACCCATTGATCCGAAACAGTCTCATTCCAAGAGTCCCGGAAGAAACTCAGACGACTCCCAACCGGACCCACCCCAGGAGCAACCCAGTCATGATTTTGTAGTGGGAGAAGAGGAGGAAGAAGCGCCGGAGAACCGGGACTTGTCAGAGGAAGGAGCACCCCGGCCACGCCCCCTCTCACGAAAGGGCTGATGCGCACACCCCCTCCATGAAGGACCAAAAGCTCTCTGTGACCCAAAAGCACGGAAGCGACCAGCCCTGTCAGGTGCAAGCATCTTACGGTCTTCCGCCGTTTTCTTAACCATATCATCCAACGGGGAACCAAACAGCTTTACACCAGTAAAGGGAATTTTCATCAACAGACCCTTCTGCGCAGCATCAGCCTTCCATGAGCGGAGCCACAACTGCCTCCTCGCAGCGACAGAAGATCCAGCCGCAGAAGCAGCCGCCTCGAAAGAATCAAATGACACATCAGAAAGCAGACGAACCTGCTGCTCCATCATAGCCAGCGTAGAAGACACATCTTCCCCTTGGTCCATCAATTCTGCTAACGATTGAAAGTCCTTAAGCAAAGATTGGATGGCGTAAGAAGAATAGGCCGCCGCCCAGATGGAAAAATTAGCAGCAGCAAAAGTGCGCTTCACCGCACTATCAACCTTACGATCCACCGGGTAAGCAGGAGAGGAATCCTCAGAAACAACAGTTCCATAAGATGACATACTAGCCATCAATGAATCAACCTTTACCGATGAAGGAAACTTCACAGAAAAGTCTTGCAATGGATAACGTTTATTCTAAAAACGTGGAAAAGAGCCCTTGTCCACATCCTTCCACTCTGTCTCCAAAACCTTCAAAACAGAAGAATGAAGGGGCAAAGATTCTGGCTCTGGACGCTGATATAGCGCAAATAAATCATCCTCCAAATCCACAACAGAATCAGGAAAAACCAAATTTGTGCGAATGTGACCAAGCACCACCTTAAGGTCGGCACCCTGCACAAAACGCCCCTTGACGTCCTCATCCTCCTCCGTTTCCGAATCAAGAGTGTTGGACCCGGCCTCGTGGCGTGGTCCTCCTTGACCCGTAGTAATCCCTCCTGACCCGTGCAGCACCCCATGGCCCGGATTCCCCCGACACTAGGCTTCCCCGTCCTCTCCTCCATTTTCCTGGTACCCGAGGCCGATGTCCATGTTCCTGCACCTAAGATGGCCGCTCCCACCTCCCCTCGAGAGATGAGTTTCGATCACCCATCCGACCTCCCTGAGGGCTGGCTCCAGGCCTGCTGAGTGTCTGGGATCCCTCCAGACCGAACTTGAAAGGATGAAAGGAGCCGCCGAGGCGGAACCCCCAACAACCGGCTCCCAGGTGTTAAGACCCCTGCCTGCGAGGACTCCGGACATCAAAGGCGAGGAGTCCTATATCAAGGGTTGCTCTGGAATGATCAAGGCAGTTGTATCCTGGACTACGTGAGCCCTGATGACCTCGTCGCGGCTCCTACCGAGCAGAGAAGGCCTTCTACTCGACGACCACCTGAGCCCTGCTGACGCTGTCGCGGCTCCCCTGCAACCTGAAGAACCACCCGAGCCCTGCTGACGCTGTCGCGGCTCCTACCGGGCAGAGAAGGACTTCTGCCCGAGACACCTGAGCCCTGCTGACGCTGTTGCGGCTCCCCTGCAACCTTGAGACCCCTGAGCCCTGCTGATTCGATCGCGGCTCCCTAAAACCGTAGAAACTGCTACCTCCTTGCTCGAGCCCTGCTGATTCGATCGCGGCTCAGAGACTATCCTGGTCCGGCTGGACCCAAGATCCCCCCGTATCCCCCGGCTCGAGGATTGAGAGCTGTGTGCCGGATACGCACCCGCAAGTGACTTTGAACCTTGAGACTGTCCCGCTACCCTGCCCCTACCGAGACTCTTTGAGCCCTCGCTCGCTTGTACATAAGAATCTGCGGATCCTCAAGATCCATTTTACTTGAAGATATAAAGAACACGTTCTCTTTATCCTACGGTGTGGTGTCCCTTTGTCGAGTGGTGCTAGCGCAGCGCGTACGATCTTAGATTCGAGGTCCTCTCTCTGAGGATCTCCCGCCATTGCTCGGCTGTGTTCCTGGGAGAGGTGGGTCACAGGGTGGTCAGGGGCCGAGTCTGTCCTCCCCTGGGATCGCCCCTCTAACATTGGTGGCAAGCGACGGGATCCGAGTTCACAATCTAGAGATCGTACAGTAAGCGGCTGACGCACTACCACACAAAGATGACGGAAAAGAACACCAAGAGTTCCACTGAAGCCGACGCGAGTACCACGTTCCGTGCGGAACGGCTGGAAGAGTACACGCACAAAGAACTGAAAGAATTTTGCAAAGCACGAGGCATCGCTACCACAGGCCTGAACACGAAGGAAGGCATGCAGAAAGCCCTACAAGCTTGGGTAGAGTCCGAGGAAAACACTCCCCCCGTCAGGAGGAGGAGAGGAGCAACCGACCGAACCCGACCCCAGCCGAAGAGTAGGCAGCAGCGCTCCGGTACGGAGCAGCGCACCAGATGGGGGCCTCTCCCCGGAAGAACTAGCGAAACCGAAATCATGAACTTGAACTCGCAAAACTCAAAATTGAGTGCGAGTTAAAGCTAGCAGAGAAGAGGCTAGAGCAGCTACGAGTGCAAGGAGAGTTGGAGGAGAAGAAACTCCAATGGGAGCACGAAGACAAGAGACTCCAGCTGGAGCACGAGCGCGGCCTGAAGGAGATCGAACTAAAGGTCCGGAGAGAAGAAAACCGAACCTCGAGGAACCGAGAAGCCGTTCCCCCGGTAGAGCCAAAAGTCTACATCCCCAAGGATGTGGTGAGAGAATACTATAAGAACGACGATATCCAGCAATGGTTCAAGGCCTACGAAGTCGCCATGACCTCCCACCGAGTTCCACAGAAGGATTGGGGAGCTGGGTTGTGGGGTCGATTCCTGAGCGAGGGGAGAGACACCCTGCTCGATCTGCCGTCCTCAGTGCAGACCTCCAACAGCCACATGAAAGAGGCCCTCCTCACGAGATACGGACTCACCCCCGAAATGTATCGCCAGCGGTTCCGAGAGTGCAAGAAAATCCCTGGCACCACATGGGTGCAGTACGTGAACTTTTACAGTCGAGCATTAGAAGGGTGGATCAAGGGCAGCAAGGTTACCACCTTTGAAGGACTTATCAACCTCATTGCATGGGAACACTTGTCCGCGAACTGTTTTGTGGACCTACGCCATAATTTGCTGGACAGCAAGCTTGCAGACCCAAGGAAGCTGGCCGTGGAGGCCTATCGCTGGGTGAACACCCGGGTCCCCCAAGGCCCCGTAGGAGACTACCCCCGAAGCAGTCAGGGATCTCCCCGCCAGAGGGTAGGGGGGAACCAAGGAAGACAGAGGGATTCCCAGTCAGGACCCCAGCGTAGCCCCCCTCGAAGCCGACCCCAGACCTTACCAGCACCCCCTCCAGCTAATCCCGCTCCCCCGGGTAGCCGTGGGCACCGGGTCACGATTTCCTGTTTCCGTTGCCTAAAGCCAGGGCACTACGCCAGTGACCCCCAGTGTCCCATGGCCCCGAGACCCTCCACGACAACCCCCCCAGCCCGACAGGTAGCCAACGTAGCCCTAGGGGAGGAGACCGAAGAGTGGGTACCCGCTGCCATGGCCCTAGTCTCCTTAGGAGACCGAGAGATGATTCCCGGGGCCCCCCTACCCGACAATACCAAGAAATACCGTCAACTGGTGATGGTGAACGGCCACCGAGGGGAGGCCCTTCGCGACACTGGGGCAAGTATCACCGGTGTCCTGAGCCACCTAGTCAGAGAGGATCAGATCATTCCGAATGTCCTGTGCCCTGTACTGTCCGCTGACAACACAGAGAGTGTATGTAGAATGGCCTTCTTACCGTTCGAATGGGGGGGAGTGATAGGAAAATTACCAGTCGCTGTCCGAGCCTCCCAACCTGTAGACTGTCTCCTGGGCAACGACCTAGAAAGTTCCCCGTGGGGACAGGTGGAGCGCAAGACCCACCTGGCCATGATGGGCCTACCCGAATGGGTGTGCGCCACCACCCTATCCATGTCCGCCTGACTACCCCCCCTCGGGGCGGTCGACGCCGAGCCTCCTAGCCACCACCCTGTAGAAGAAGATAGGGATGACCGAACTGAGCCCACCGGCCTCTCCCCAGGAGGAGAGCCCATCACCGACAACGTATCCTTGCATCCCGATCCCGCACAGATCCCTGAGCTGGATGATCTGCCCGAGTTGGCGCAGTGGCATCACGAGGGGGGCCCCTCCTGAGAGGAGTTCTGCCAGGAGCAAGCCACTTGCCCTTCCCTGGTCGGACCCCGGCGACAGGCCGCGGCCCAAGCTGCGGGCGACCAAACTGGAACCCATTCCGTGTATTGGGAGAATGACCTCCTGTACAGTGAGCAGAAGTCTGCCGAGCTAGGGTCAGCTCGAGTGCTGGTGGTACCCCTACACTTCCGAGACTTCCTCCTGGGCCTGGCCCACGATGTACCCCTGGCGGGACACTTGGGCCAGGACAAGACCTATGACCGCCTAGTTACACACTTCTATTGGCTCAAGATGCGAGCGAATGTAGAAGCCCACTGCAAGTCCTGTCTCACGTGCCAGGCTAGTGGAAAAAGTGGAGGAACGCGCAAGGCTCCCCTCCAACCCTTCCCCCTCGTCAGTACCCCCTTTGAGCGGGTCGGGATCGACATAGTAGGACCCCTGGACCCTAGAACCTCCCAAGGTCACCGATTCATCCTCGTCCTGGTGGATCACGCCACCCGATACCCCGAGGCCATCCCCCTCCGCACCATAACGGCCCCCGTGGTGGGCCGAGCGTTAATGGGGATCTTCTCCCGAGTGGGTTTTTCCCCGCGAGGTCGTGAGCGACCGCGGCACCAACTTTATCTCCAAATAAATGATGTCCCTGTGGCAACAATGTGGAGTGTCCTACAAATTCACCACCCCGTATCATCCCCAAGGAAATGGCCTGGTGGAGCGGTTTAACCGGACACTGAAGGGGATGATCATGGGCCTAGAAGAGCCCCTCCGGCGCAAGTGGGACGTCCTCCTCCCCTGCCTCTTGTTCGCCTACCGGGAGGTCCCCCAGAAGTCCCTGGGGCTCAGCCCATTTGAGCTGCTGTACGGGCACCCCGTCCGGGGGCCCCTCAGCTTGGTCAAGGAGGGACCGCTACATTCTCACCCTCAGAAACCAGACACGGAAATTCCGAGCGCTGGCCGAAGCCAACCTCGAAGCAAGTCAGGAGGAGATGAAGCGCTGGTATGACCACAATGCCACTATGGTCGAGTTTCAACCGGGCCAACAGGTCTGGGTGATGTCCCCGGTGAAACCCTGCACCCTCCAAGACAAGTGGACCGGCCCCTTTAAGGTCATGGAGAGGAAAAGCCAAGTGACCTACTTGGTGGACGTCCAGTCCCCTCGGAACCCCTTTCGGGTTCTCCACGTGAACCGCCTCAAGCCTCACTTCGTGCGGACGGGGTTGAGCTTGCTCTTGGCTACCGACGACGGAGCGGAAGAGGAAACGGAGCCTCTCCCTGACCTCCTGTGTGCCAAAGAGAAGGATGGCTCCGTAGACGGAGTGAGCCTCTCTCACTCCCTCACTCCTCAGCAGTGTGAAGACTGCCGCCAGCTCTTGGGGCAGTTCCCCGATTTGTTTTCCCTGGTCCCCAAGGTCACTGACTGGTGTGTCCATGATGTGGACACCGGGGACAGCCTGCCGGTAAGACACCAAGCCTACCGAGTCCGGACCTGCATCCAGGCCGAAGTCTCGAAAATGCTCACCCTAGGAGTGGTCGAGCCCTCCGACAGTCCCTGGGCCAGCCCAGTGGTACTGGTCCCGAAAGCCGCGGCCCCTGGGTCTGTCCCCGAACTTCGGCCTTGTGTGGACTACCGGGGGCTAAACGCAGTCACCCGAGCAGACGCCCACCCCATACCCCGCGCAGATGAGCTCATCGACCGCCTGGGGTCTGCTCGCTACCTGAGTACCTTCGATCTGACCTGCGGCTACTGGTAAATTGTGCTCACAGAGGGAGCCAAGGAGCGGTCCGCCTTCTCCACCCCGGACGGGCACTATCGCTTCCGAGTGATGCCGTTCGGGATGAAAAACGCCCAGGCCACATTTCAAAGACTGGTGAACCGAGTCCTGGCCGGGCTAGAAGAGTTCAGCGCCGCGTATCTGGACGATATTGCGGTGTTCAGTTCACAATGGGACGAGCACCTCCGGCACCTCCGGAGGGTGTTGCTAGCCCTGCGCCAGGCAGGCTTGACGGTGAAAGCCAGCAAGTGCCAGATTGGGCAGGGGTCAGTGACCTACCTAGGCCATCAGGTCGGAAGCGGGCAGGTCGCCCCTCTCCAACCAAAGATCGATGCCATCCTGGCCTGGGAACCGCCCACCACCCGAACGGCAGCATAGTGGGTCCCCTCACAGAGCTGACCTCCAAAAAGCAGCCCAAGCGCGTGCACTGGACCCCCTCCTGCCAAGAGGCGTTCGACGCCTTGAAGACCGCTGTGTGCTCTGCCCCCGTGCTCCAAGCCCCGGACCACTCCAAGGAGTTTGTGGTCCAGACCGACGCCTCCGAGCATGGCATCGTAGCTGTACTGTCCCAGCTCAATGAGGAAGGCCTAGATCAGCCCGTAGCCTTCGTCAGCAGAAGGTTACTGCCCCGAGAACAGAGATGGAGTACCATCGAACGAGAAGCGTTCGCAGTAGTCTGGGCCCTCAAGAAACTCTGACCCTACCTGTTCGGAACCCACTTCCGAGTCAAAACGGACCATCGACCCTTGCAGTGGCTCATGCAGATGAGAGGAGAGAACGCCAAACTGCTACGATGGTCAATCTCCCTCCAGGGGATGGATTTCACCGTAGAGCATCGCCCTGGTACCGACCACGCCAACGCTGACGGCCTCTCCAGGTTCTTCCACCTCAGCGAAGAGAACCCCCAAGAGGATGGGTAGTTCTCCCCGACCTTCAGCTGGGGTGGACGCGTGTTGGACCTGGCCTCGTGGCGTGGTCCTCCTTGACCCGTAGTAAACCCTCCTGACCCGTGCAGCACCCCATGGCCCGGATTCCCCCGACACTGGGCTTCCCCGTCCTCTCCTCCATTTCCCTGGTACCCGAGGCCGATGCCCATGTCCCTGCACCTAAGATGGCCGCCCCGGCCCCAGCCCGACCTCGGCCTTCGGTGCCATACCCAGCCAGGGGGTAGAGCGCTCCCCGTGAACGAGAGAGGGAGGAGTAGCTCGATCACACCTCCCACCTGCCCTCGAGAGATGAGTTTCGATCACCCATCCGACCTCCCTGAGGGCTGGCTCCAGGCCTGCTGAGTGTCTGGGATCCCTCCAGACCCAACTTAAAAGGATGAAAGGAGCCGCCGAGGCGGAACCCCCAACAACCGGCTCCCAGGTGCTAAGACCCCTGCCTGCGAGGACTCCGGACATCAAAGGCGAGGAGTCCTATATCAAGGGTTGCTCTGGAATGATCAAGGCAGTTGTATCCTGGACTACGTGAGCCCTGCTGACCTCGTCGCGGCTCCTACCGAGCAGAGAAGGACTTCTACTCGACGACCACCTGAGCCCTGCTGACGCTGTCGCGGCTCCCCTGCAACCTGAAGAACCACCCGAGCCCTGCTGACACTGTCGCGGCTCCTACCGGGCAGAGAAGGACTTCTGCCCGAGACCACCTGAGCCCTGCTGACGCTGTCGCGGCTCCCCTGCAACCTTGAGACCCCTGAGCCCTGCTGATTCGATCGCGGCTCCCTAAAACCGTAGGAACTGCTACCTCCTTGCTCGAGCCCTGCTGATTCGATCGTGGCTCAGAGACTATCCTGGTCCGGCTGGACCCAAGATCCCCCCGTATCCCGCGGCTCGAAGATTGAGAGCTGTGTGCCGGATACGCACCCGCAAGTGACTTTGACCCTTGAGACTGTCCCGCTACCCTGCCCCTACCGAGACTCTTTGCGCCCTCGCTCGCCTGTACATAAGAATCTTCCGATCTTCAAGATCCATTTTACTTGAAGATATAAAGAACACGTTCTCTTTATCCTACGATGTGGTGTCCCTTTGTTGAGTGGTGCTAGCGCAGCGCGTAAGATCCTAGATTCTCTCTGAGGATCTCCCGCCATTGCTCGGCTGTGTTCCTGGGAGAGGTGGGTCACAGGGTGGTCAGGGGCCGAGTCTGTCCTCCCCTGGGATCGCCCCTCTAACAAAGAGCAGGAGCTGCATCAGTTTTAGCCTTCTTATTAGGAGGAACAGCCACCTTATCCTGTAAAGCAGCAGCCACCGCAGAATTAATCATCTTTTGCAAGACATCCAAAGAAGGAAGTGCCACTCCAGAACCAGAAGCTACAACCATGGAGCCAGGAGCAGCCACAGCAGACGAACTACCCTCCATGACCACCAAATTCAAGTGAACTCACACAGGTATCAGACGGCAAACACGACCGGTAAAATAGGCCGTACGTCGCTAGGCAACCAACAAACCCTCCCACTGCACGTCCATCATACATTTATAAAAGCAGAGGAAGTCCGGCGAGCCTCCCCAATGAAGCCGCCAGACCCCCCGTTAAAGAAAACATGCAGCGGAGTACAACAAAAAAGGTAAGAAAATGAAGAAGCTCAACAACTCCGTCAACTAACGGGGGAAGAACAACACACCATAACCGCGCAATGTCCGCTGAGCAGGATGCGCGTTACAGAAATGCAAAACAAGTCAGAAAGACCATTAAAGCAGGTTAAAGACCCGCGTGTCCCCGCAATGGAGGCCGGTTCCCATGCGAACCAATCTCCATGAAAATTCTGAGTCCGCTAGAACAAGACGAGAAGAAAGTGGCAGATGAGTGGAACAGAAAAACAAATAAATATAACAAACACCAACATTCCCCGACATCAAACTCCACAAGGACCCAGAGTCCAGCCATCGCAGGACCCAGCCCCACTTACCCACGTCGCAGGCACACAGCACTCGGAGTAGTGTAGAAGAAAAAAAAAAAAGATCGTTTTGCTGGTTATGTATCCCTTTATGGGATTGGCTGTTGCCTCCGGGGGCCATATTGGGAGAGGGAGACCAGGATGATAACTTTTACTTGGAGTTTCTGTGGGAGCCAGAGGCTCAAAGGTGATTACTGTGGCAAGGAAGACGGACGAGGAGGTAATGCCAGATGTAGCCATCTCTGTAACAACAATTGACTTAGCCAATACGTATGCCTTTTTTAAAGTTTTTTTTCCTTGTGTGAGTGCGACGCTGTTTTGTATGTACTGTTTGAAAAGATTTCACATGAAGAAAGTGGAGACGCTTGCTTTAGGTCCGAACAGAAAGTGCAAGGACTAGGCGTTGTGTACAATCCCTTCTTCCTTTAAAGTGCAGGTGTTAATGCACGCTGGTGGAAAGTGTGAAAATACAAGAGTTTTTCTCTTCCCTCTAGAGGCTGTCATGAACATTTCCTTTTCTAGTTGGGAAAGAGAAGAGAAGACGTGCGAAAATGGTTGGGAAATTGTAAATGTAGTTTTTTTAAATGTCTTTGCTGCTGTAAATCCTCTGAACATGTTTGCGTCTTTCCTTGCTACTACATTTACCTTTCCGTGCCTCTAAATATTACCTTTCTTGCTACACAATTTATCCTCCGCTGCTACTGCCGCACAGTTCAAATAGCTCTTAATATATGCTAATTCTGTTGGTTTGTTACACCTTTAGGCCTCGGCCCTTTTAATCTATGTTAATCAAATAGAGTACTCTGGGGCAGATTTATGATGACTGGCGCATCCCCAGGGATGCGCCAGTCATCCTGCGCCGCTGCTCCGCCACCCTTGGTGCGCCGCATTTGCAATGCGGCGCACCATGGGGCAAAAACGGCACAGATGCGTGACGCATCTGTGGCGTAAAGGTGGCGCATTGCTGGAGCTGCATCGCAAGCGCGATGCAGCTCCAGCAAGGCTCGGGGGTGCCCCATCTCCACAATGCTGCGTCAAGACCTACGCCTGCTTCAAGCAGGCGCAGGGTTTTGACGCAGCATTGTCCTGAAAGTGACTGAGTGAAATCTCATAGATTTTCACTCAGCCACTTTTAGGAGGCGTTCCTGCGCAGGAACGCCCTCCCCTGCGCAGGAACGCCTCCTTATGGGGCAGGGCTTTACAACATGACGCATCTCCTAGATGCGTCACGTTGTAAATAGGGCGCATTATTTGCGCCGCCGTTGCGTCAAATAAAGTGACGCACCGGCGGCGCAAGGCCTTCATAAATCTGCCCCATTGTGTTTTTCATTACATCAGAGCCCTGTGTTCAACAACTCTAAACAAGTTCAAACGTGACAAAACAGCAGGAAGGACTGGCCTATAGGGAAACTAGGCAGTGCTGGTCTTACAGGTCAGTTTGTAGGCTTTTTTAGGTCGAGCCTAAACAGCGCCTGCGCTGTAGGCGATCTGTTGTATTACTCTGTGGAGTGATGGAGTATTGGCTCGGGCACGAGAAGCGCCGCGCACACTGCTTCCTGCCTGTATCTCCTTGTTTAGTTCTGCCTGGACGCACTATCAGTTCGCTGACACCAATCAACAGAAGCACAGTGCCTGCCACTGGCCCATGGAGTATTTAGTCAAGCTACTGTCTGAGGATCCGACGTCACATGCTTTAAACAAGCATTTACGCGAGTTTGAGCTCTTGACATTGCAAATAACAATGCCTTTTACTTTTGTTTTCATTTTTAAAACATAAATAAAAGGCATTGTCATTTACAATGCCAATAGCTTGATCTTGCGTAAATGCGAGACCTGTTGCATTGCAAATGCTTGTTTTTATTGCTTCCAGCAGCTTGGTCCTTGCAGTTCAGCATGGCCTATTGAACACACCCTTTGGGAGGACAGATTATGCACTTTATGGAATGACATCATTTTTTAAAAAAAATTGCAAAACAAAACAGCAAACGCAGCAATTCAGCTATTGTACTGTCCAGCAAAATAAACCGATGTGCCGCAAATTTTAATTCTTTATTTTTTTCTTAATAATGTATTGAGTGAGAAATAAGTAATGAAATGAATTCATTGATGTGCTGCAATATTTTTTAATTTTCTTATCCTCCTAAAAATGTATTAAGTGATGAAATGCTTATGTCGCTTTATTGTTGATCTCATTGTAGATCTAAATCTTTAATCTTGAACTTGATTGTGGTACAAGCTCAGAGGAGAACAGCAGTTTAGTTTCCCTTCCACAGCACTAGGGCTGCACAGGGTCGCAAGTTGCTGCATGTGTTTTAGAGACAGCCGCGGCAGATACATGACTACAGCAGCAGGGAGGTTTCCTTTAAAGTCTATGCTCTGGGCATTGTTCGTATTTAGTAGCAGGCCGTTGATGCTGTAGGGACGGCTTTGGCTCACACATTCCACTCCTGGGGTGAGAATTAAAAAGAACAAGCATTGGAAATGCAATAGGGCTCGCATTAGGAAAGTTTGAGCTATTGGTCTTATAATTTTTTTTTTTTTATTTATGTTTTTTTTTAAATAGCTAAATTAATAGCTTTGTCATTTACAATGCCAATAGTTATAACTTTCGCAAATGTGACACCTATAGCATTTTTAATGCAACATGTTTTGTATTTCCGTGACTTAGATGTATTGATATTACAAATAACAATGGCTTTTAATTTTTTTAAATAATTAATACTTAAATAATTTATTTAATTTGTAATGGCAATAGCTTAAACTTTTGTAAATAACTTTTGTGAAGATTATGTTCAGTGTTTTTTATTGTGACAAAAATCCAAGAACAGAAGTGAAATATTAACATCTTTTTGTGATTTGTAATAAAGCGTGAAAGCTTGAAAACTGCTTGAAACATTGAAAGAACATATTTGAACCAGTGATGCTGTGGTTGCGCTGAGTGATGCTGTGGTTGCGCTGAGTGATGCTGTGGTTGCGCTGAGTGATGCTGTGGTTGCGCTGAGTGATGCTGTGGTTGCGCTGAGTGATGCTGTGGTTGCGCTGAGTGATGCTGTGGTTGCGCTGAGTGATGTGTGCATCAGTGGAGCTTAGTGGGTGCATTGGTGGAGCTGTTTGGTGGGTGCATTGGTGGAGCTTAGTTGGAGCATCGGTGGAGCTGTGTGGTGGGTGCATCGGTGGAGCTGTGTGGTGGGTGCCTTGGCGGAGCTGTGTGGTGGGTGCATCGGCGGAGCTGTGTGGTGGGTGCATCTGTGGAGCTGTGTGGTGGGTGCCTCGGTGGAGCTGTGTGGTGGGTGCCTCTATGGAGCTGGGTGGTGGGTGCCTCGGTGGAGCTGTGTAGGTGGAGCTGTGTGGTGGGTGCATCGGTGGAGCTGGGTGGTGGGTGCATCAGTGGAGCTGTGTGGTGGGTGCATCGGTGGAGCTGTGTGGTGGGTGCATTGGTGGAGCTGTGTGGTGGGTGCATCGGTGGAGCTTAGTTGGTGCATCTGTGGAGCTGTGTGGTGGGTGCATCGGTGGAGCTGTGTGGTGGGTGCCTCGGCGGAGCTGTGTGGTGGGTGCCTCGGCGGAGCTGTGTGGTGGGTGCCTCGGCGGAGCTGTGTGGTGGGTGCCTCGGCGGAGCTGTGTGGTGGGTGCATCGGCGGAGCTGTGTGGTGGGTGCATCGGCGGAGCTGTGTGGTGGGTGCTTCTGTGGAGCTGTGTGGTGGGTGCATCTGTGGAGCTGTGTGGTGGGTGCATCTGTGGAGCTGTGTGGTGGGTGCATCTGTGGAGCTGTGTGGTGGGTGCCTCGGTGGAGCTCTGTGGTGGGTGCATCGGTGGAGCTGTGTGGTGGGTGCATCGGTGGAGCTGTGTGGTGGGTGCATCGGTGGAGCTGTGTGGTGGGTGCATCGGTGGAGCTGTGTGGTGGGTGCATCGGTGGAGCTGTGTGGTGGGTGCCTCGGTGGAGCTGTGTGGTGGGTGCATCAGTGGAGCTGTGTGGTGGGTGCATCGGTGGAGCTTAGTGGGTGCATTGGTGGAGCTGTGTGGTGGGTGCATCGGTGGAGCTTAGTTGGTGCATCGGTGGAGCTGTGTTGTGGGTGCATCGGTGGAGCTGTGTGGTGGGTGCCTCGGCGGAGCTGTGTGGTGGGTGCCTCGGCGGAGCTGTGTGGTGGGTGCATCGGTGGAGCTGTGTAGTGGGTGCATCGGTGGAGCTGTGTGGTGGGTGCTTCTGTGGAGCTGTGTGGTGGGTGCATCTGTGGAGCTGTGTGGTGGGTGCATCTGTGGAGCTGTGTGGTGGGTGCCTCGGCGGAGCTGTGTGGTGGGTGCTTCTGTGGAGCTGTGTGGTGGGTGCTTCTGTGGAGCTGTGTGGTGGGTGCATCTGTGGAGCTGCGTGGTGGGTGCATCTGTGGAGCTGCGGGGTGGGTGCATCTGTGGAGCTGCGGGGTGGGTGCATCTGTGGAGCTGTGTGGTGGGTGCATCTGTGGAGCTGCGTGGTGGGTGCATCTGTGGAGCTGTGTGGTGGGTGCATCTGTGGAGCTGTGTGGTGGGTGCATCTGTGGAGCTGTGTTATGGGTGCCTCGGTGGAGCTGTGTGGTGGGTGCCTCGGTGGAGCTGTGTGGTGGGTGCCTCGGTGGAGCTGTGTGGTGGGTGCATCGGTGGAGCTGTGTGGTGGGTGCATCGGTGGAGCTGTGTGGTGGGTGCATCGGTGGAGCTGTGTGGTGGGTGCATCGGTGGAGCTGTGTGGTGGGTGCCTCGGTAGAGCTGTGTGGTGGGTGCCTCGGTGGAGCTGTGTGGTGGGTGCATCGGTGGAGCTGTGTAGGTGGAGCTGTGTGGTGGGTGCATCGGTGGAGCTGTGTGGTGGGTGCATCAGTGGAGCTGTGTGGTGGGTGCATCGGTGGAGCTTAGTGGGTGCATTGGTGGAGCTGTGTGGTGGGTGCATTGGTGGAGCTGTGTGGTGGGTGCATCGGTGGAGCTTAGTTGGTGCATCGGTGGAGCTGTGTGGTGGGTGCATCGGTGGAGCTGTGTGGTGGGTGCCTCGGCGGAGCTGTGTGGTGGGTGCCTCGGCGGAGCTGTGTGGTGGGTGCCTCGGCGGAGCTGTGTGGTGGGTGCATCGGTGGAGATGTGTAGTGGGTGCATCGGTGGAGCTGTGTGGTGGGTGCTTCTGTGGAGCTGTGTGGTGGGTGCATCTGTGGAGCTGTGTGGTGGGTGCATCTGTGGAGCTGTGTGGTGGGTGCATCTGTGGAGCTGTGTGGTGGGTGCATCTGTGGAGCTGTGTGGTGGGTGCCTCGGCGGAGCTGTGTGGTGGGTGCCTCGGCGGAGCTGTGTGGTGGGTGCATCGGCGGAGCTGTGTGGTGGGTGCATCGGTGGAGCTGTGTGGTGGGTGCTTCTGTGGAGCTGTGTGGTGGGTGCATCTGTGGAGCTGTGTGGTGGGTGCCTCGGCGGAGCTGTGTGGTGGGTGCATCGGTGGAGCTGTGTGGTGGGTGCTTCTGTGGAGCTGTGTGGTGGGTGCATCTGTGGAGCTGTGTGGTGGGTGCATCTGTGGTGCTGTGTGGTGGGTGCATCTGTGGAGCTGTGTGGTGGGTGCATCTGTGGAGCTGTGTGGTGGGTGCATCTGTGGAGCTGTGTGGTGGGTGCCTCGGTGGAGCTGTGTGGTGGGTGCATCGGTGGAGCTGTGTGGTGGGTGCATCGGTGGAGCTGTGTGGTGGGTGCATCGGTGGAGCTGTGTGGTGGGTGCCTCGGTGGAGCTGTGTGGTGGGTGCATCGGTACCCAGAGGTGGGCTGCGCCACTGCCTTGGTATATTGGTGCGAAAGCAAAAATGTTACTGACGACACATGCCAATTGATGAGGAGGTCCGAGTCAAAGCCTTTCTATGTGTGCATGCATTTTTTATAAGACTAGAATGATTGTCTAGGCCAATCCTAACAAATGCTCTGGACCCCGAGAACATGGAAACAACACTATGCACTCTGTTCAACTCACCCAATTTACCTTTCAGCAATAGGGACATGATTTTGATACCCTAGATATTACTTTTGAACCGATATAGCACTTTGCCAGCGGTAGTATAATGCCCTGCTCTAGGTTTCAATATGAAAACCAGACGAGGTAAGCTGCCTGGCAGACCTCCAACAATGTTTTTTAATTATTCACCGACTAACTTAAAAACACCTCTGTGGACCCAGATATTTGAAAATAACTATGATCAAAGGCAGCAGCACAGAGAGGAACTTTACTGTAAAAATGCAACCCGTTACCATCAAACATGGCCCTGCACGGCTATGCTGCTCATGCTTTCCTGAGCGGCCACGGGATGGCTATTCTGTATGCGCTCTACCTCAGCATAGTCTGCAGCTCCAAGCCCCGCCCACTTCTAGGAAAGACAGACCATCCCGCCTGCCGTAACCATGATAAGAATGTTAATTAATACCCCGCTCATGGACACAGCAGAAGGGGAGGGGGGCCGAAGGGGGCGCATTCCTGAATCTAGCCAACTAACAGACATAAGGAAAATAAATGACTTTCACATGCGAACGCTAGTCATCAAATATTGTATCGCTTTCTAACTATGAATTAGGCAAACTAAGTAGTTGAGTTTTAAAAACGAATAAGTTATCTCAACATTTAAAAGTGCGGGAACATTTCTACACCATGCATAGGACATGTTTGAGTGAATAATGCGCTATTTCCACTGCCAGCTTCGCCGGTCTGCAAACAATACCAAGAAAAGAAAATTCGAGAGAGCAGTCCGAAACTGGTAAAACTGAAAACACACTCCTCCCTGCCCGTGCTCCCATTAAATGTATTACAAACAATAGCCGATTCATGTAAAGACTCAAATCTAGATAGAAAATGCTCAATGTTTTCCAATTGAGGGGCACAGCAAGCATCCATGGTAAAATTGCAAGCCGAAAATAAACCGTAAAAGCAACATCTGCTTATTAGTGATCCAAATGTCAACGCTTCAGAGTGAGTTTTTTTTAACCACTGTTGTGACCTCACTGCAAGCACTCGTAAGCATACCATGTCAGAAGTCCCAATGCAGACAGGCTGACTTCGCATTTCATCCTTTCAACGTCGAAAACGGAATTGTTTATAGCAGTACTGGTCGCCTTCAGTACATCGAATGTGACGTGCAGCGTCCCAGGTGATCAGTTCACACTTTGTATTCGTGTTAAATCCCTTCAGATGTAGCTACACCCGAGCTGTATATCGTGCACTAATAAGATACGGGTTTGAGATGGTGGAAGAGCTGCTTATCTCTTATGGAGATAGATTATCTGGGGGGAGGAAGGGCTCCTAATGGGAAGTGTAGACGGGGAGAAATTGAGAAAAAAGCTGAGCAGGGAGGGTGTTATTGCGGCTATCTGTTTGCCCGAGGGGAGGAGAAATGCCGGCCTGAGGCAGAGCACACGCTGAGAAGCTTGTGGGAGGGGGGCTGGTCTGCCTTTGATCTGGTAATGCGAGGCAGGCAGGTAGGCGGCTGGTGGCATTGTGCACGCGCTTTTTAGGGCTTGCGCTTGCGCAATGACCTAAAAAGCACATGCACTTGAAGGAATCGCCAGTGGAATCGCCAGTGGTGGTTAAACACTGGATAAGCCGTAATAGAGCTTCGCCAGCGATGCGCAGAAGCGCATCAGCAGGCGAGCCCTAAAAAGATTAGCCAGCTGACTTTTCTGCCATCAGTGCTGGCAATTTTAGCCTTTGTATGAGCTGAGCCCTGTTAACCATCTCAATCACGCATCAAACATCACATAAAATATGATGACGTCTCTTCAAAAATTCAAAAAGCACCTTTCTTTAACATGCGGAATCCTGCACGGAGAGGTACTTATTAAAGGTGAGAGTTTCTAAACATCAATTTAGAACCATACTTGCCCCGCCCTCGCCCGGGCAACATGTTTTTGAAATAAGAGGCAAGTAAGTTGTACTTGGCCAACTTTCTTACAGATAAAGCAACATCATAGCCAGGGTCACTGGAATTATGGAATTGTATGGCCGCAGCTATTTCGCATAATTACATATTTGCCACATAATCCATCATCTGTTGTATAATCTGCATGTTTTAACAAAAAATTGTTTCTAGCTCAAATGGTTCAAAAGTAACTAAAAAATACAGCGTGACATGTTGCTGCACAGTGGAAGGCCCTTTGCAAAGGTTGACTGTTCACCTTTCTATTTCTTATTGCTATATTTGGGTATTACATAATCGGGTACTAATGAGGTGCAACCAGTGCCCAGACAGTATAGAAATGACAAAATAATGAAGTAATTCTATCACAAAACGTGGCGCATTATGCCACTTAATTCGCTTTTTCTCGTTGCATAATTTACTCAACCCAGCCAGATAATTTGGCCCTCCCCTGCTGCTTAATTCCAGTGGTCCCGATTATCGTCTATTAAGTCAAACACAATATGTGTGTTGCCTGGTGTTGTGAACTCACCAATTTGAAGGTTCTTTCATTTGGGTTAATGAAGAAAGTGGAGGTTTGGTAAATTAAAATATTTGTCAAAGGTCACACAATTTGGTTAAGCGCGGACGCTGGGATTAATACCAGGTTATTTGGCCGCACGTTGTATACATCAACCACTAAATGAACTATTTGTCTCTTCTTTTCACCCTAAATTGTAATGTTATGTTTTCGACTCTTTGTGCATGATTTCCACATTGCTTATCAAGCACTTGAGAGACAGACCTGCTGTCTCCTTCCCTCATGTTAACTAATTTGTCCTAGTTTTATTGAAAGCTAACCGTTAAATATCCCACATGTTTACCATTAATGTTAATTTTGTCACTACCCTTACCGAACGGCCGAGTAATTTACTTACAAAGCACCAGTGGCGTAGCCAGTGCGGCATAGGCCTGAGAGCAAGGAAGAAAATGGGCCCCATGGCCACTGTTTGAACTGTGAAATACAGCAACAATAAGCATTTATGGGTCCACTTTGGGCCCCGGTGTCACTACACCAAAGGAAGCTATGAGGCAGATTTACGTTGCCTGACGCATCTCTGCAAATCGGCAGAGATGCGCAAGGAAAGATACGGCACGCAAGTTCATCCTTGCGCCACCCATGACGCGCCGCATTTACAATGCGGCGCACCATGGCGCAGGAATGAACAGATGCGTGTCGCATCTTGGGCGTAAAGTTGGTGCAGTGCTGAAGTTGTGTTGCGTGCGGCACGCAACCCCGGCACTTTTCCAACTTGCCCTATCTTTAACGTGGTGCGTCAAGCCTTACGCCTGCTTCAAGCAGGCGCAGGGTTTTGACGCATCAACGTTGGGAAAGTGACTCAGTGAAATCTTGTAGATTTCACTGAGTCACTTTTCAGGGGCGTTCCTGCGACGGAACGCCCTCCCCTGCACCGGAACGCCTACATGAAACCTGACGCAGGTTTCATGTAGCGCAGGGCCTTACACCGTGACGCATCTCCATAGATGCGTCACGTTGTAAATGCCTCGTAGGTATGCGCCACGTTTACGCCGCCTTGCGTGACGCAACAGCGGCGTAAACGTGGCGCAAGGGGCTTGTAAATCTGCCCCTATGCATCAGCACAGCACTAATTGTAGCATTTTTTTAGAGGCACCAGCTGCTGCTTCATGTCCTGTCCCTGAGCTGATGCTATTATCAGTCATGTAACGACCACTGATGAGGCAGATGAAGAGGCACTGGGGCCATTTGAATATTCAAATTGGTGTATTTTAAAATCTCAACATCAGTTAAATGGGCCATTTCCCTACTTTTTATTTGAACTTGCATTAACTGAGAGGATTTTTGTACTAAAAGTTGTGTATTTGCAGTTTTTAGGCAATATATGACTTTTACACAGTGTATTTTGTGAAGCGAGTCCATCCAGGTATCTTATTAAGTAGAAACTGTGGATGTGTAATTATGACAGGATGTGCCTGAGTGCCCTGGCATTAAGGCAGAATGTAGTTCCTATTTTTCACAGTGCCTGTCAGTGGGTCCTAAAGGTGTTTGGACTACATGCATCTCCAATTGCTGACCTATCCACAGACCACAGAGAGCAATGGTCGCATATACATTCTAACTGTGGGAAAATGTGGAGGAGTTACACAACTTTCAAAATCAAACATCATCAAAGGAAAACAAAATGCAGTGCTTAAAGCAGGTGAGTGGATGGGGGAAGTTGAAGTAAATGAGATGAAAGAAGGTATGTGCAGGAGAGAGTAAAAGGACAATGCTGAAGAGGAGCGTGATGATGAGTGAGATAAGATTGGGGAGGATTTCAGAAATATGTGGGAAGAAAAAGTGTGCGTGTGAAAGGCAGGCTTTTTCAGTTCACATTATCACAACAAAATCAATGTAACTCATCTATTTGATAGAGCTAAAAAGCATTTGCAAAGCCAATAGGTCTGGCTTGTTTTAGTTGTAGGTCTATTGCTGGTGTATGAAAGGATGTAGTAAGAGAAAGCTTTCGATGGTACCCAAATAATGGTTCGGTTTGCTGCACTGTGAAGCACAGGATTTTGGTTCACTTGTTTCCAGCCATACCGCTTGTAAAGAATACTTGGTTACACTTCTTTGGCTATGCCTCTTTTAGATATTCCTCATCAATTTCAGTCTGTTTAAAGCACTGCCACACATGTGCAATACTGTAAGGACTTCCTCCGAACTGGCACTTCAGGGAATGGAACCCTCATGTTGTCTGTAGTCTTCTCAAAGGGCCGCCATTAAAGTGTGTGCACATCTTCTTAACTCTTCTTTCTGGCAGGCCCTCCTGTTTCTCCTTCGTTCTCACCATTGCCACAGTTCTTGCTTGCATCAGTATCATCCTGAGGTCCAGCTCTATCAATTGTCTCATCCATGCTTCCTTAGCAGTGCTGTAAAAGTGTGCTTTGGTATCAGCAATCATCTTTGGTTTTGTCTGAAATAAGAGCATATATATAAACCCCATTTCTTCGAACCTTTTTTTCATTTGCAGATAAGAGTTTCTTTGCGGTTGCACTGCCAAACTGAAGTCTGGGGAAATGCGTACTGTGCTATTCTCATAATGTATAGGGCCAATGTGTTTTGCTCCCTAAAATACAAGATCTAAATGTCTATAGTTCAAGAGATCAGCCCTGCTTTGGCCTTTGGTTGCGGCAAAGACTGGGGCTCTCTGCTATGAAAAAAAAATAGAGTGGCACTTTAGCACCACCATCACACGGACACAGCCCCGTAGAAACAGCTCCAATGATGGACTCACAGTCTTTTCTGGGTGGCCCACAATCTGAATGTTACTACTTCTGTAATGCTCCTCAACGTTCTCAGACCTTCATTCAAAGAATAATATTCTTCCTACCATATCTCGTACCTTGTCAAGTAGTTCCACCACCATGGGGTCAAGGGACCTCACCTACTAATCCACTGCAGTTATCCAGTCAGCCAACTTGCAGTGATCCATCTGAAGCAGGTTAACTTCCATAGTAAGCTGGTCGATCTTGCACGGGACTGCTGTACACACATTTCTTTAATTGATCTGAAGTCTGCTTTCAAATTTTTCATCAGTACGGGTTTTGGAAATTGTCTACCACTGAGACTTTTCCCCATCCTCCTTGGTTCCTCTTCTTGGTGGTACAATTTGGCTCTGGTGAGGTGTCAGAAGATGTGTCAGACTGCATGGCCTTCAATCACCTCATGGTGCTAGGTTACAATGAGCATTAACTGCCAGTACCGGGAAGCCTTTCAGGATTGCTACTTGGGGACCTGCCTTAGAGTCAAATCATCAATTAGCAAGTAATGTATAATCAGTAGGTGACACAGGAATTAGGGTTCGCTCTCTTCAAAATTCCCCCATCGCATCCAGAATGCGTAAGTAATGAAACCCAGGACAAAGAATAGTTTAATGATCTCATATTGGAACAAGTTCAAGAGCATATATCAGCATGTGTCAAGACTAAGCTTTAGATTATCAGGTTAGGACTCTGCTCCCTGGGTACAGTGCTCTGTTGTGATGCCAATGACCTGTCCTTTTGTTTGAAAGTAAGGCATCACAGGAGGTCAAGAAGTGAGAAGATCCCCAGTCATTCAATGCTGACGGAGTCCGATAGAAAAAAGTTACCCGAATCCTTGCAAAGTTTAGGAGGAATATCATAAACAATGTTCAAAAGAATGTCTTCATTGTAAGAGCTTTGTCACATGTAATTCACCAATTCGGGCTCCTAAGGTTTTCCACCAGGCAGGCACAAGCAAACACGATCAGTCATGTGGAACTCCAGTTTCTGTCATTAGTGCCATACAGATGCTAACCATCTCCAACAGTGGGCCATCTCCAACTCACTTTCTCACTGCCATTTCGACAGTGAATTAGAGAACTTATCGACCCGCCATGTCATGAAGGCCAAGAATCACCAGGCTCAGGTACACAAAGGTTTCGGGCGCTGCGGCTCATGAAATAAAAGCTTCAGGGACAACGCAAGATTGAAAAGTTGCGCCCATCCCTTCAAAAAGCTCACTCAAAGAGTCACCTCAAGATCAAGACATAAGCGGCCCCCCTCACATTGGCAGAATAAATTGCAGGAACAAATAATTCAATTGCCCAAGAAAGAGGCCATACTCCAACCACAAAAAGGCTACATAAAGGCATTTCCCAATACACAATGGTAGAGCTAGAATATTAGGGCTGACTTAGGAAACATTTAACGGAAGAGATTGGTCGATCTGAAAAAGAGCTTTTTATGAGTTCTAGGTCCTGAGGAGAACCCTACCAATTTACATTTGGGTTTAAAACGCGTCGACCGCTTTGCGACCAAAGAAGTGTGTGAAAATACACTATCAGGCTTACCCCTTCTTTTGAGATCTTGTGAAGGACTGTCAAATATGTATGTATGTATGTATTTATTATTTGTATCGCGCAACTGTCACCCTACGGGTATCCTGGCGCCCAAACAGGAAGTAGTCAGATGGAACAACAATACACTGGCTGTCATAACATGTAAAACAGCCGCCAATTCTATTAAATGGTGTCAAGGGGATTAAACTTTGGCAAACAGCCATGTTTTCAGACTCTTTCTAAATCCAAGCAGGGTGTCAGTTTGCCTGATGTTCTAGGGAAGCTCGTTCCACATCCTAGACGCGGAAGTGCAGAAGGCTCTGCCTCCCATCCTCGATCTCCTGATCCTGGTGGTTGCAGCCAAACCTAGGCTAGAGGAGCGCAGGGACCTGGTAGGCTTATACCAGTTGAGCCTTTCCTGTAAAGGAATAGGACCTGTGTTGTGCAGGGCTCTATACACAATACATAGGGACTTAAAAGCGACTCTACTCCCGATTGGCAACCAGTGTAGATCTCTGAGCGCCAGCGTAGTGGAAGAGCTGCGAGGTCTTTTAAGTGCCAGCTTGGCCGCTATGGACTGGACTCTCTGGAGCCCCTGTAAGTTGTATAAGGGGGCCCCTAGATATAGGGAGTTACAATAGTCCAGTCTGGCCAGGATCACACTCCTGACCACTAGCGGTCTAGACTCATCAGGCAGAAGGGGCAAAATCTGTCTGAGCGCTTTAAGTAATCCAAAGCAGACACTAATGGTTTTATTGGTCTGAGAGGTCATTTGGAGATCCGCGTCAAACATTACCCCTAAATTGCGCACGGTCTTGACTGGGATGCAAGGATCAGTTCCCGGTGCAAGCCTGATCTCATAAGAAGGTTGCTGACTCAGTTTGGCTGACGAGCAATAGACTACCTCTGTCTTACCCTTGTTAAATTGGAGGGAGTTTATTTTCAGCCATCTGGAGACCCTGCTCATGCAGTTCTGAAAGGTCTCCATGGTCACCGCCTGTCGTCCCTCTAAGGAGAACACCAGTTGGGTGTCGTCAGCGTAATTTATCAAATCTATTCCATAAGATTTGATCATGGGGATCAAAGGCTGCAGATAGAGATTAAAAAGAATAGGGCTGATCGAGGAGCCCTGAGGTACTCCATGACTGACTGGGGACTTGGAAGATGAAAAGGGGGCTAGGGTCACCATCTGTTGTCTGCCTGTCAGGTAGGATTGTATCCACCTCAGGGCCTTGCCCTTCACGCCCAGCTTTTCCAGCCTACTTAGCAGAACTGCATTGCTAACCGTATCAAATGCGGCCAACATATCCAACAGCACCAAGACTGAGGAATTGCCAATGTCGGCTCGCATTCGAAGATAGTCCAACATGGTTGCCAGTGCAGTTTCTGTTCCGTGGCCTGGGCGGAAGCCAAATTGGTCCTTGTCCAGTAGACAATTGTCTTCCGAATATCCTGACAGGGATCTGCTGACCAGCCTTTCCACAATTTTTATCGGGTAGGGCAGGAGGGATATGGGCCTGAAGTGTGCCGGAATAGTAGGGTCCAGCGAAGGCTTTTTTAGCAGGGGAGTAACCACTGCCTGTTTCCATGCTTCCGGCACTGTGCCTCCCTCAAGGGATTGGCGACAAATCTGATGCATCCAAGGGAACAGCTGTGGCCCATATTCCTTCCAGATCCTATGCGGAAGGGGGTCTAGAGGCGACCCTGATGACACATTATGGGCCAAGGTAAAAAAGAGCTCCTCTGTAAGAGGGATGAAATTTTCCAATGATGACGATATTGGTTTAGGTTCCTCTTCTTCTATCTGCACCTCTTTGCAGCTAGTCCTTTCCTCCTTCAGTCCCCCTACAATTTTAGCAATCTTTTCCTCAAAGTGGAATGCGATCTCATCACATAGTTCTTGGGTAGCAACCACCTTATTACTTATACAAGTGGGGTGTGAGAGATCCCTTATGATATTAAAAAGGGTTTTAGTACTGTTAGGGGACTGGAGAATAGTAGTGGCATAGAAGAGTGCCTTAGCTTTGGCAATGGCCCCTTTATATTTTGCCTGTTCTATTTTCAGCAGTCTTTTATCCGGTTCCGAATAGTATCTACGCCATTTCTTTTCTGCCTGTCGGCGTGCATTGCGTAGGGATTTTAGCTCCTCATTAAACCAGGGAGCAGATGGTTTCCTCTTATTTTGTATATTTTTCAGAGGGGCAAATGTATCCAGGGTATTTATGATGTGATTACAGTACTTTTGATAGTTCAGGTCTACCGATTCCTCTGGATCATAGGTTATGTTACTTATAAAAATAGGCTTTGTTTTGTCCTTTGGTAATTTAGACCAATTCCGTCCCCTCCTATAAGTCACCGGACACTCACTTCCGTTCCCCTCAGTGAGTATGGAGATCTGTAGATGGATTAGGGAGTGGTCGGTCCAGCACTGGGGTAGGATATCAGTCACCATAGTCTCAGTCTGGTTGGCAAAGACCATATCTAGGATATGTCCCCCTGAGTGGGTTGGTTTTTGTACCAGCTGATCAAGACCCCAGTTACCACAAATGTCCTTCAAATCCCTTAGATGACTCCCCAAGGACCCATTGTCCCATAGATTAAAGTCTCCCAGAATCAGCATTCTGGAATGAGACAGGGCTAGGGCAGCAATAGTGTCAAACAACGCCTGGTATTGTGTATCTGCACCAGGTGGTCTATAGCATAACAAACCAGTCAGGATCCTACCTTTTGGTTCTTGCAGGGAGAACCCCAGTAACTCCACCCCCGCCACCCCGTCAATCTGTAGAGGGGAAAAGTCCCACTTGTCTTTATAAATCAATCCGAGTCCCCCTCCTCTACCCAGTGGCCTAGGTTTATGGAATAACTTGTACCCTTCCGGGCACGACAGGCCCAACTCAACAGAGGTGTCCACACTGGTCCACGTCTCCGTGATGAATAGGGCATCTAGGTCCATGTCATTTAGCAAGTCTGACACTTCCTGATGATGTTTTACCAGGGATCTACTATTGATCAGCCCACAATCCAGCATTACAGAGGACTGTGGTAAAGCATTTTGAGAGATTCCCTCCACACTCCTACCCATGGCCAATAGCTCATCCTTGGAATACCTAAATTCGGCAGCGGTCTTGGCCCTGAGCCCGTCCGGAGCACGGACGGGCACAGACGGGCTTTCCTCTGGCGCTCCTCCGGCGCGACGCTGCGCGCGTGCGCTGCGCGCTGACATACTGATCATTAAGTGAGGTGTGGCAAGGGGTACTCACAAACACTAGAGCGCTAGCCCCTGGAGTGTTTCTAAGCCCACACCCAAAATGGCGGTCGGGAGTGAGGCAGCACTAAATTCACCCGATTGGTGAGTCCTGTGGGGTCTTTCTTACTTTTTAGGCAATGTGGGCATAGGGGGAGCGTGGAATATAATTGTAAATAGCCACGAGGTCAGTATCACTAATGTAGCAGCACAACACAAACAATTTTCAAATTTGTTAAAAAAACGAGCAAATCCTCCTAAAAACGATTTTAAAACTGCACAAGTTTTACAATAGCAGCAGCAGCGTGACAATCCTATTTGTTTGTCCGCGCGAAGCCGACTGGTCCCCTAAATAGTGTTTGTCAAAGGGCACTCACAAACACTAGAGCGCTAGCCCCTGGAGCGTTTCTAAGCCCACACCCAAAATGGCGGTCGGGAGTGAGGCAGCACTAAATTCACCCGATTGGTGAGTCCTGTGGGGTCTTTCTTACTTTTTAGGCAATGTGGGCATAGGGGGAGCGTGGAATATAATTGTAAATAGCCACGAGGTCAGTATCACTAATGTAGCACCACAACACAAACAATTTTCGAATTTGTTAAAAAAACGAGCAAATCCTCCTAAAAACGATTTTAAAACTGCACAAGTTTTACAATAGCAGCAGCAGCGTGACAATCCTATTTGTTTGTTGGATGCCTTGAATAGTACACTGTCTGGTCACTGACCTTAACAAGGTTGTGTAAAAAACTCAGTCTTAAAACTTTCAACCTGTTTGGGCTTTGTTATTCTTTTGTTTCACTTATTCATTTATCTGTTCTGTTCTTTATTATGTTCACTCTTTTCGAAGCACGGAACTCGAGCTTATTGTATTTGTTAAGTAGAATTTGTTGTCTACGTCATGTCTATGTTTGTCCAACAATTCAGTTTGTGATGTAAAATATATGTAGTATATGCAAAATCAAGTTTGTGGTCTGTTGATAATTTGTTTTTTTATATGTTGTCCCTGTGAAAACCGATGAAAACTTCTAAAAAAATTGATTTTTAATGAGACAATAAACTTTCAAATTGATCGAAAAGAAATAAAAACCCATGTTTTTTGGTCACATCAAGTGTCATTTATGATTAGGGCTCCTGGTTTTATGGTATTTATTTTTTAACATTTCCGTCTGTATTTATCCATATTTATTTTTTTGTCATTTTATCTGTATATATCTGTATTTATTTTTGTCTCAAGCAAAAACAGACATTTCAGCTAGTATTTTTCCACATTTATTTAAATAGACTGCACACGGTTGTTATAGGTTTAGCTATATGTATATAGGTGCCAAATTAAGTAAACACAAAACAGTTAGCTGAAAACTTTGCCACAGAAATTACTTGCAGAATTAGTGAGCTGCTGCTGTGTTACAATAATGAAAACACTGTCATTAGCCATGATTATTAAATGTAAACACATTTAAAATTTAGACAAGTGCACCTGTGCACTTTCAGTGACCTGAAATTAGCCCCCGCCCCCTGAAATCTGGCTCTAGTTGCGCCTCTGCCAACTACGGTGGCCTGCAGAGGACATGACATGACTGCAGTTTCGCCTCTGAATTTCTATGCTACTTGCACACGAGCGTAGAAAGCACCTGCCCTCTGGGGCACGGAGCACTCACAAAACGTGTGTTGCCATTTTGGCCCGGATTAGATGTGCTGAAAGGCGCTTTCAGTTCATCGCCTTCACATTTAACACAGTTGGTTGTCTGCATTCAGAAAATAAAGGCTGAACATTCACAAAGCGAAGGGGCTGTCACTAGTTCAAGGGCCCCTTGAGCCAAGCAGAGGGGATCCTCATATCAGCAGCTTCGACCTCTGCACCCATGAACCCAGGAGGGTACATTTGCACACACCCACCTGATGTGACAATGTGTGCTGTGGCGCACTTGTAGTGTATTGTGCCTTGAGGCAGAGACGTTTTAAGCCATTGGCAAAGTGGGCAGTTGCCCAGGGCACCCACCACCCAAGGAGCTCCTGGGAAAATGTACCTTTGATCATTTGTACTTCTGTATTTTTCTCTATCTCAGCCCTTAACACATATTTCAATATTGTTTGGCATCAAGGTACTTCACTTAGAAGAATATTGTTAATGGGACACCCAAACATATTAAGGTCTTAGGTCCCCAAAATCCTTAGGAAGACACTGCCTTGAGGCGAGAACCAGAGAGTGCAGGAGATCAGACCAGACTCACAGTGGCCAGCGCAGGCGCTGTGACACTGACGCCCGGTGAGGGTGCCGGGCCCCTGGAACACTCTCTGATCCTTTATGAGTGGAGTGAACAAGTCTCACACTCTGTTCCATCCTGTTGGGGTATTGCAAGGGAGCACATGACACAGTGCCCCCTGAGGCTCTCCCGAGGCTTGTTCAACAAGCACAGGACGGCTGTGCACAGAACCGGAAGAGCATCCTTTGTGGTCCGTGTTGGAATGAGAAGCATCTGGATAGACCTCTAGTTAGGACCGAGCTTGTTATTATTGGAGATGAAGCCGGCCTGCGGTTATTGCAGGGCAGTAGACAAAGAGCTCTGATTACACAAGGCCCACACCCACAGCTCCTGGCCCAAGATCAAACAGTGTTCACCGATATAGAGGAGGAGCGGGCTGGATTTACAAAACAAACATTTCCTCTCAGTGAGCCTTCGTCTCACGGACAGTGCAGATACCTGTGGGCAAGGCCGTGATGTATTTATTCATTCAAATAGTTTCTTGGGATGCTGCTTCAGGGCGCTCTAGTGTCTAGCGGAAAAAGCAGTCTTAAGCGCTTTGCAGAGTTTAAGTGTCTGCCCGGCGCGTGCCATGTTGTCCCTGCCTCTCTGACAGGCAGTAGATGTGTATTCCATTATGTCATCTGTAACCTGCTGAAATGTAAACAGCCAATGTGCAGAGGGTGCCAGGGCCTGTGAAGGGGGTCTCGTCAGTTACATGGGTCTTCTTTTTAGAATGCTAGAGACTGGTGCGCAACGCCCTTTGTGCTCAAAGGGCTTCAGCCCCCCGCCCCCTAGCCCCCTTTTTGTGTCACCCCAGGCTGAGACAGCTTCCAGGGACACTCAAACATGAGCTTATCTCAGCCACACCGAGTACTTCGAAGGTCTTTAAAAGACCATGTGTTAACTAGGCCCCTGCCAGAGATTAATGGCCCAGAAGGTGTTAATGTGGGCAGGCATACCCCACAGTCAGGAAGAGGGGCATGTCAGCTAACCCTGGGCTCAGGGCTAGAGCACGGATTCTTGGAATCTGATTTGGTAGTATTTTTCCGCTTTAATTTTATAAATACAGACGGAAGGAAAATATTTTTCCGTCTGTATTTATATGTAAAAATCAGTTTAAACGGAAAACCGGGAGCCTTATTTATGATATAATGAAATGATGAGCAACTGATATCAGTACTGGGATGTGTGTTGTTGTGTGCTTAGGGTTACACCACAGCACCAAGAGCATCTCAAATCCCTGCTGCAGGGTTCCAGCACAGACGATGAACACAGCACATTTTAGGCTGGCATCTGGCACCAAAGCAGAGGACGGGCAACCAAGCAGTGATAGCTACACATCAGTACTTTGCACTCACCTATTAATCTATCTGTCGTGATAGCACTCAACTTTTCTGAATAGTTTTAAGTGGCTTTGCCTCACACTTAAAAGAACCAAAAGTACAGTTATTGAATGTATATGTGTATCACATCTTGAAAAGATATTCATGTCCAACTTAAATGCGCAGTATTCAAATCCTTCACTTCTGACAGGCCTCTTCTTTTCTGAAGTGGTTAGCCATGGAACGTGGAACCATGAACTAAATTAACGGACCTTCTTGGATTTATGGTGAATAGAAAAACAATATTCATTAGTCCACTTAGTACGTTTGCTAGACCAATTTGTGTTCTTTCTTTGTGCTCCAATCCAAAGTGCAAATCAACTATATACCACACTTAATTTATAGTACAGCAGCCTTTCCTGGCATAGTCTCAAAATGCTGCCTTAGTTCATGTCAGAAATGTGGTTTTTGGCACAGGTATGCACTCTGTCCAAGTAGGAACCACAATCCTAGTCAGGGCAAGTCACAAACACACCCTGGGTAGCTTAGCACAGAGCAGTCAGGCTTAACTTGAGAGGCAATGTGCAAAGTATTTCTGCAACACTTCAAACAGTAAAACTGTGAAAAAACCTACAAAAAAGATTCCACAATTGGTTAGAAAAATAGAGCTCTTTCTCATTATATGACGGTTCTTCTGTTATCTGCCGCAAAGTGTATTGCTGCTGTCGCAGTATGACCTGTAACTTCCACTTGGGTGGGGGGGGGGGGGGTCTTGCTCTGACTGGACTTTGTTAGCTTTAAACCACTGTTTGATTCACAGGTTGCAGCCGTGTTCTTCCATTATCGGACAATGACACCTTAGCTGAGCCTTTGCCTCTTGGCCCCCTACATGGCCTCTACCTGAGGGCTGGTGAGAACTTTCTCTCTGATGTTGCCTTCTACATCTTGGACGGTCGCTATGCCCTCATCACCTATGGGTTTGAAAAATCTTGAAAGCTGATTCTACTTCCTTTTTGCTGGGTCTTAAGACTGATGGCTTATTTTGCCGATGCTTTTTGTTACCCCCTCACGCTTGTCCTTCATTCTTTGCGGTATGTGTAATTTTCTATTTGTTGGTATTCAATACAGATATTAAAGAGAAAAACAGAGCTTCATTTAATGACCAAAACAACAGAAATCCAATAAGCATAACCAGAGTTATGAATTTTTAAAGAATAAACTGAAATAAAGTGCCTAAAAACATAAAACTCTAACCGGGGCTATCTGGTCGTGCTAGACCGGGTCAAATCCACAGGTCTAGAAGTGTACTGAAGTGGTGGTGTCAGAGGTCAAGTACTTATTCCCAGTTGTACCTTTAAAGTGGGGTAGTCTTTAAAGAGGTGCCTTGGAAGTACACTGAGCCCCTGCCCTGGCTTCAGACTCATGAGGTATGCAGCCCTTTGTGTGGGTACAGGTCACAGCCTACTCAGGTGTTAGTGTCAGCTTCTCCCACTCACTCTGCCCAGGATTGTCTATCAGGATATGGACGGCCCTTCAGTCACCCTAAGCTCCCTTTCTGTTTGACAGTCTAGAGGGAATGCACAAAGACCAGATGTCATCCACCCCAGACATGTATTCAGAGACAGGCAGTTGGCACCAAATGGCTAAAGTGGCATTTTCAGAATTATAGCTTAACACCTTCAATGCTACAGCAATTCTCCCTTGATGCTGAACTCCCTTGAAACCCTTTGTTCATGACGAGCTCAGCTCGTCATGAGCACACAAGCAGTGTACTGCATGGCGAGCTGAGCTCGTCATGAGCATGGAAGGGGTTAAAATCAGAATTTACTATAACTTTTGATTCTAAATTGTGATTCCAGAGACACCAAACTTAGGGGTCCCATCTCTTCCCAATTTGAAATTACACTTATAAAATGTAATAAGGTATCCCAATGGTATCCTACGGGAGAGATAGGCCTTACAGTAGTCAAAAAACAATTTGCGCAAGACGTGATTCATTCACCTTAGCACCCAACAAGAGAATCCAATTTGAATCTCTGAGGCATTGGTCATCACGCAGTACCCTCATGGTAGTCTAATTGTTATCTTTGCCACTTCACACCATCTCTGAGGAAGACGGGGACTTAAGGTCCCCACTCCCACAAACCTAAAGGGCCATGTATCTATTGATTAACATTTCTGTTGGAACGGAAGGCCTACTATGAGGCTGCCTACACCTTTACTAAAGGCTGTTTTTTTGTTTCTTAGTCCTGATGAAGAACCGTGGTGATTTTAACAAGAGTACATAATATTAATGAGTCAAAAAGTCGATGATAATTAGAGGTGCTCCTTTCCTTTGTAGGGCATACTACACATCCAAGCAATAAGGATATATGCTTGAACATATATTTATATATGTTTGCAACGGACACCCTACTGAATCATTTGTGTATTTTATGTTAAACTGTTTAATGTCTTGCATATTTAATGTTTTTCACTTTTGATACACTATGTCAATTTTGTATGTCTTTAGTTACTGTACGTTACTTGACAGTCCTGTATGTTGTCGTGAAATGTTATCTGCATCACTCGAAGATATATGATTGGGAATTTCCACCTTTTTTTGTTGGTGTTCGTTTGTTTGTTTTTTACCCATCAATGTGTACAATTTATTTGGCAACTTCTAGTTAAACAGGAGACTAAGAGGTCGTTAGGAAGGGTTCCGGATGGGATTGGGTATTGTCGAATCCGATTCGGACCCTTGTTTCCTACCAAATTGGTCACCTTTGCAGTCAACTGAGTATGATGGAAGTAAGCTTTCCTGGCTGTCCGAATCGCTTCAGAACAGGATTCAGTCAGCCCGAGTCGTTCGGATCCAAATCTTTCAGCCCAATTGAGTTGATTTCCGAATGAGCGAGTACGATAACCGATTCGGACAGCCATTCCAAATTGGTTTAACCGAGATTAAACAGATGTGGGAATCGGTCTTTAGGGGCCCGTAGCAGGGCCCTTCACCTGTAGGCCTCCGGATGGGGCCTGTGGGTGTACCCAAGGGACCCCCCCTTCCCAACCAAGCACAGTGTGGCAAGCACCATAGGTGGCCTGTCACAGGGTGCAAGGTTTTCCACAACTACCCCTTTTTTCCATTATGAGCCTGTGTACTCGTTCAGCACTCAGGCTCCCATTGAAGTCAATGGGAGTACCACCAAACCGAGTCCATAAGCACCGGGACACATCGTAATCGGTCGGTAGGATTCCCAAAATATGACTGTTTGACAAGCCTTCCTAACCCGATTTGGTGGGAATACTTTCCTAACGACATCAAAATCGACCCCTAAGAGTTTTTGAAAAGAAATAGTGCACCCTCCTACAAAATCGATTATTGTTACATACCACTAGATTTCCCAGGTTCTGAGGGATACTGGGTTACCCCATTAGTCTTAATGGTCTTAAGCTATCAGGGGCATATCTTAGAGATAAATTATTTGTATTAAAAAGGAAGGTTTTGGCCTAGTAAAAGTACAAATTTGCCAGGTACACATGGCAGTTTAAAACTGCACAGATATGCTCTGAAGTGGCAGACCTAAGACATGTTTAACGGGCTACCTAAGTAGGTGGCACAATTAGTGCTGAAGGCCCACTAGTAACATCACACAAAAAGCTCTAAGAGGCAAAATTAACATGCAATCAGAGTACACAAGTGGCTGTACTTACCTGGCTATACTTGTCTTACATCTTAACATCTGAAATAAAGGATCAAAAAATTAAAGACCTCCTCTTGCTCCAAATTGCTTGTGCTTGGCATCTGTGCTGTGCACTCTGATTGCATGTTTATGTTGCCTCTTAGAGCTTCTTGTGTGAAGCTTAATATTTGTGGTTTATTGGTGGCAAACCATACTCTGAGGTGGGCAACTGTAAACTATTTTTGTGTCCTCTCTGATAATTTAAAACTACATGAGTTGGTTCTCTAGAATGTTCTCCTGGCCATCATAGTTCGCTTAATGCCCACTAGTAGCACTTGATTTACGGGCCCTGGGTACATGTAGTGCACTTTACTTGGCACCTATAAGTAAATTAAATATGACAATTGTGGATAAACCAATGTTACCATGTTGAAAGCACAGAGCACATGCATTTTAGCGCTGGCTAACAGTAGTTAAGTGCCCAGAGTACTAAAACAAACAAAAGCGATTTCAGCAAAAAGGAGAGGAGGATGCCAAAATGTTTGGGGGTGACCTTGCGGGAAGGGATATGTCCAACAGTTCCTGATAGAACACATCATTTATTGCTCATAAAACGTCTGCGTCCGAACTTATTTATTACTTAAACGGCCGCAACAACCATGGACTATTCTTACCTGCGCCCTTCGAGCTCACAAACATGTCTCACAATCGGACTCCAATCAAAGGCTCCTGGCTCTTTCTTCCACCATTTTTCGATTTCTTTCCGATTTTGGTCACAGTAGTCTGTAGCAATAAGTTCCTTAAAAACTTCACAAGCTGAGAGTAACGTGTGAATGGTGGGACCACTCCCAATTTCAATCAGAGTGTCTCCTTTCACAGCACCTGGTTGGAGAGTTAGTAAAATAATGAATGCGGTTTGCTAAGTGTATTTACAAAACTTACTTGCATTAATCACCCCAACCCTAGATTTATAGATTGTTAATGAGAATGTCAGAAAATCATATTAAATACGTATTTTGTAAATGGTTGAGAGAACAGTAATAAAAATGACTGGTTATCTAGAAAGACTTTCTAACGAACATTGAGTCCAAATTAACATGACAGTAAGTGCAGTATAAGCGTGGTAAGGCTTATTTAACCATACTATATTTTTCAAAGATCAAAGCATACTTGTGGCTTTTTCATTGTTTATTTGATGAGTGATGTAGTCAGCCAAGAGACACTATTCATCCTTATATTTCTGAGGGTGTCATTTACATGGTACTCCATAATCTGGCGAAATCTACCTCGTCTTCTCATGAGGAGCCTGACCACCACTCACAGCTTCACCACCTCCACAGCCCTTATGGATTACGACTGAAGCAAGGGCCTCAGGACAGGCATGGAAGAGGCAGAGTTCCTGGGTAGGGCTCAGTTGTGCTGGAACAATTTTCAGAGCGTGGTTGCTGGCCTGGATGCGGCCTCACTAAAGTTATAGAGCTTGTGATGAATTCAAATGCTGTTTCAAGGGCAAATATACGAAGTGAGCCAACCAACTGAGCAGAAGAGTGGGGAGTGGGGAGTGAGTGATCAAGGGGTTCATTGGTGCATTTTAAGTGCTTTTTCACAAGTATATGGCTTACACCTGATAGTATAGTCATGTATTGAAAGCACATTATCCACTAAATTGTTATGTTATAATGTTTTTAGAGCGCGAAAAATATCTTTCATCAGAAATCTTCCAAAGACAATAAGGGAGTTCATTCCACAATTTAGCTGCTCTCAGTTAGAAATAGTTTCCGTGGGTGTGCTTTATGTGCCTGGAAAAAATGGCAGCGGACTGCTAAGCTCGTCTCTTCACAGAGTTTACAAAGCAATTTTCGGCTGCACCACAACAATGTTCAATGCTCCCTAAGCTGGTGTTATGCCTCATAGTGTGGTGGCACACCTGTGAGCTAGCGGAACAGCTTACAAAGCCGCCCTTCACCTGATTCTGCCGCAACAACGACTTTTCAAAAACACGAGAGGCCACCATTTTGTTACCACGCCACTTGTATTATTTCTCTTCTGGTCTCTAATGCGAGAAACATCGCCTGGGTGAGCTTCTTTGCAATCTTCATCTTTACTTAGCTAAGACCATATACAAGTATTACACTGAGGATATGTGATAGTTAAGCCAGAACTCTGTCTCATGGGAGTAGCCATGAAACTGTAAATAATATCCTGAGCTGATTGTCCTCACGATTCTAAACAAGCAGGGTGACGTCTTCAGAAGTTACTTCAATCTGTACCGAGTATCATCAGCATACAGGTGATAAGAAATATGAGCACAATTCAGTAAATGTTCTAGGAGGCTCCTTATGTAGATGGAAGAAGAGACTGTCGGTTGTAGGAGAACAAGGGAAAACATTTTTTCCAATCTTCATTTGCTGAAGATGGTTAATTCAAATAATTGATCCTTAAGAAAAGTGGCACCATTTTGTTAGCGTGACGCTCATATTATTTCTCCTCTAGTCTGTAATGCGGCAAACAACGCTTGGGTGAGCTTCCTTTTAATCTTCATCTTTACTTATGCATCTTTGGCTCTAGTATGCTATGGGCCAATTGTGAACTTTTGGCTCTCTCTGCCTGGCCTGCATCATGTCCTTCTCTCCCAAGGACCCCTACAAATGAAACATTGCTTCTAGTTTAATTCAAGCCTTTATGCCCAATGACCTTAATATATGTTAATAAATATTATTACTGTGCGTATGTAGAAGTAGTATAAGGCTTTATTCGATAAAAAAACATATCTTAAAAGCATCACATTAAAAAGATACATTTAGACCTTGGGGAAAAAGGATTTGATACACAGATTACATCAAAACACAGAAAAAAAGAGTAAAATCACAATTTACAGATTAAAATCAGAATTTACACATTTTCTTTAAGATCTATGATTAAACATTCTCTTTAAGGCGTTTCGATCTAATGGCCCAAGCCCATGATAAAAATTTGGAAAGACCACATACATACAGTGACCGCGTGTCAGACATCAGAATACGCATGCCTCATTGTGTTGCCTGGTACCCAGTAATCTGCATAATGGTTTAAGCCAACATTTCCTTGGCGACGCATATGCAGGACATGCAAAGAGAATATGTGCAGTGGATTCTGTTCTTGACTTACAGATTGGGCAAAAGGGTGTTGTTTGAGATGGGCCATTCCAGCGGGCACTTAACCCCTTTGGCGCTGATGACGAGCGTCATCAGTTGCGCCGCTCGCACGCTGATGACGAGCTGAGCTCGTCAACTAACGCGGCTTTTTAAAAAAAGCCGCGTAGCGTGAAAATCGCCGCAACGCGCACGCGGTTAATTTGCGCACTGGAAGCACCCCGACCATAAATCTAAAATACAGAGCCCTATCAGCAGGTTTACGAACTATATCAAGGTAAGGTTCGCGGAAAGCCACATCCTTAAACCTGAGTAAATCTTCTGTTAGTCTACCAAACTTGGGGTCAGTGCTATTTCTAGTTGTGACCCAACTCCAATAAAGATTCTTGAGTGTTGCCTTAGGGGGGGAGGACCTACTTGCCCAGGCTTAGTTAAGTCCCAATTCGCCAAGTAAGAACTTCACATCTTTAAGCCACTTATTTTGTGCCAACCCGACATCGACATTACTTCTGCAAGCCCCTCTGCATAATTTGCTAGTTCTGGCACTCGCCATAGCCGGGCCCATAGCAGTAACGGCCGGACTTTTGCCAGATCTTTAATCGAGTGGCATCCTAGACCAAGTAGCAAAGGTACCAAAGGGGTACTCTGCGGGAGTGACATTAAGTCCCTTAGGAATTTATTTTCTGACCTTACCAACTGTTCCATATTACAAGTACCCCAAAGCTCTGCACCATAAAGGGCCGAGCTGACACCCCTCGCCTTATAGATATCAATAACAGGGGCAATGGGTCTGGATGAGGAGGAACGTTGTTCCTTAAGGAGCACCCCCACTACCCTTTTGTGGCTTAATATCATTTTACAAAGATGAGGGTTCCACTGCATAGTGTCCGAAATACGTATACCTAAATAGTCAAATACAGTGATCCTTTCCAAGGATACCTGGTTTAGGACTGGGGGTCGCCCAAGTTTTTTGGGGGGGTTCAACACCAAATACTTTGTCTTATCTGTGTTTATTACAAGCCCTCTTTGGGTGCAAAAGGCCTGAAAATTATCTAGGAGGCTCTGGAGGCCCAAGGGAGACTTAGATATTAGAAGCGTATCATCAGCGAATAAGAGGGTTGGGATTCGCTCGCCCGCCAGGGATGGTGCATCGGATGGATTTTCCAGCAAGTGCTCGACCACACCATTCACATATAGTGAAAAGAGGGTGGGAGCAAGAACACAACCCTGGCGGACGCCTCTCTCCACTGGAATTTTGTTTGTCTTTTGTCCCTGAGTGCCCGACCTCACTTGTGCGAAATTTCCTTCATGGAGCCTCACTAGAATTGACAGAATATTTGAGGGGATCCCCATATCTGACAACACTCCCCATAAGCTTCCCCGAGGCACCAGGTCAAAGGCAGTCTTTAAATCAATAAATGCAAGGTAAAGACTGCCTTTGCCTATAACAACCACTTTCCAGTAAATTAATAGTAGTCTAAATGCCTGCTCTATTGTCCCGGTACCTGCACTGAATCCCGCTTGGTAATCTGAGAGAATCCTATTTTCATCAGCCCATTGTAGGATTCTTTCAAGTACCACCTTCCCGACAACTTTCTGGGTGGAATCTATTAGGCTTATAGGGCGATAGTTAGAGGGGTCGTCCCAGCGCCCCTTTAAAAAAACAACCTCAGCCCCTTTCCACGATTCAGGGATTGCGGCACCGTTGTCAATGGCGATAAGTAGAGTATGAATAAGTTTCCCCCAAGTGGGCAGATCAAAACGAAGTAGGTCCCCGGGGATACCATCTGGACCAGCTGCCTTTTGAGGCACAATGCGCCTAATTGCATTTTCCACTTCCTTAACTGTGTAAGGATATCTATCTCGTTCTCCTAGGGGTATATGGGAACTACGAGAAGAGAACTCATTTTCACCTCCCTGTTGACATATATACAGTTTCGAAAAGTGATCAAACCACATTTGGCCAGTAATGTTACACATAATGAGGTCGCTAGCAGGACTGTTCTTGGCTCTTATAGTGTTCCAAAATCTACCCGCATCCCTCCAGTCACTGGCCTCCTTAAGTGTTTGCCAGTACAGGTCCTCCCACTCCTTTTTGGCTTCTGTTATCACTGATTTATACTCTTTCCTAGCCTGCTGGATCAGAGCTTGCGACTTGGACTTAACTGTCTTAATTAGGGCAGATTTCTTCTTTCGGCATTTAGATGTATACCACCCCTGTTTACCCTTGGTCCTCTGCGGCTCTCTCTGAGCCCCACCTCTAATTTGCACCAAGAATAGGTTGCCCACCGCTTCGATAGTCTTCTGGAATGCTGCCGTCACCCTAGAGGGATCACAACAGACTAAAGCGGTTGTGTCCAACTTGCTCTGTGTGGCTGTCAAAAGAGCCCCTATCGACTGGACTTTCCCTTCATCCTGGACGACTTTGCACCACTTCAGGCGCCTTCCACAATTTGATGGGCAAACTTTTGGGTGGAGGCCGGGTCCCCACAGAACGTCGGAGCAGCACTACCTTGCTGTCCGTGCACCGTCTACTATCGTTAGAGACGTCTCATCTTTCTCTGTATGTGGAGGTTGGATCCCCACAACACAAGCGTCGGAGCAGCACCATTCTGCTGTCCGTTTATTATTTATTAATTTAAGACACTTCTTTTACCCTCCTTTTGAGTTAACCATTATCGGGCAATACTCATCGGAACTACCATTCTCTACATCACGCGATATCTAAAGCTACAGTGCGACTATCGTTTTCAGAACGGTTTATATCGGCGCTATATATACCACCAGCCTCCTTGGATATCCCCAGGACTATCTCCACTTTGAATCTTCACTATTACCATCATAACTACAGAAGATTCTACCTTCCATCTTAGTTACTGCATGGATAGAGCGTCCAATGTTGATTTATTCTATGTCTCCTGAAGAAGGCGGTTCACTGCCGAAACGCGCGTCGAGTTTTTATGTTTTAATTTGATTTATTATGTGTATTTTTGTGTATAAATTTCACTGTATTGATTATGAATTTTATGTTATATGACTATTAGAACTGTATGTAATTGAAGCAATTTTTATCTTTATCATATAGTTTGACCTTTCGGTCATACTCTGTATGGTTTTTTTAAACAAACAATCATTAAAAATATTTACTTTGTATAAACATTGTTAATTGTTCGATCATTCCTTCCTGACCACTGATTCCTCCTGATTGTTCACACTATATATTTAGACGTCCTGGGATTTTCCTCACACCACAAACTTCTGAAGTTGACATTATTTTACTTGGTGCAGCCAGCCCATTTTCGCTTAGCCATAGGTGATGCAAACTCAAAGAAAGCAGGTTATGGTCACTATCTATGGTTGGTAAAATTTCCATATCCTGCATAAAATACCAACGCTTAAAATCAAGGAGAATATAATCAATCCTTGATGTGTGATTAACCCTGTTGTACGTATGGGCCCCGGAAGGGTCTGAGGCGGTTCTGCCATTTGCTGCTCTTAAGCCGCACTCCATAGCTAGTGCATTCAGCTGGATTGCCCGTTGCGATTGGTTGGATCGTAAGTTTGGGTATACCCCTCCCGGCATCGTCCTCTGTAAGATCTAAAATATCCTCTGCCTCAAGGGGCTCAAACGTACAATTAAAGTTCCCCGCGACCAGAACAAGCATATCGCCATGACATTCTCTAAGTTCATTTTCAATAAGTGTAACTGTGGAGGATGAAGAGCCACCTTTGGTGCCCCTAGCATAGATATTGAATACTTCTAGGGTTCTCTCTCTTTGTGGCCCTCTCAATGAGATCCTTAGAATATCTGGTGAGTTACATTGCTTTTGTGAGATGCTACATTCCAGGGAAATACTAACCCATATTAAGAGCCCCCCAGAAGGGCGAACCCTCCCAGATATTGCGGATACTGCTGGCAAAAAGTAAGTAGTATAGCCGACCTTGTGATTGGGCTCCAAACTCCAGGTCTCCTGGAAGATGCAAATCATATATGACTCGACCAGGGTATTCCAATCTGGAAGATCTAGTTTCTTGGAAATACCCGCTATATTCCAGCTTATAATCTTTATGGTCGTATCAGCCGCAGTTAACTCCTGGGATACGAATGGTGGTGCGGTGAGTATATTAATTGGCTCCCCTGCAGACTTAGTTACCGGGGGCGACGGGGTAAGAACATGCAGCATAAGGGTATCGCACAGAACAATGGATTGATCTGGTAGGGTCATACAAGTATCATTGGAACCATCCTGGGTAACCTGGTCACCAGTCGTTCCAATCCCAGACTTGAGCCTATTGGCCAATCCCTCCGCCTCAGGGCTCCGACAGTTGTTCTCTAAAATTGGGAAATCAAACGCTTGCCTTTTCCCCAAGTTAGCTACATCAGAGAAGGTAGAATTAGCAAGGGTTAGAGAGATCCCGTATAGTTGAGCAGGGGTTCTGGACCTGTTGTGCCTGTTATTGACGGCGGTATAGAAAGGGCAATTTAAAGTTGAATAGTCATCTTGTCAGTAGCCACCGTCTATCCCATAGCAATCTAGACCTCTATCAAAATCAGGGATTTGATGGATATAGCAATTGTTACTAATGAGATCACCTGTCACCCCCCCCCCCCGCCCCGAAATTGATTTCGACTGCTCTGCCTATGTTGCAAATAGGCAGGCTGCAAGTGGAAGTGTCCCAAATCATATGTACCAATTCCACTACCATCGTGCCCATTCTGTTGGTTACAAATGAATCTTGCGACCCGAGCGTCCCTGAAATTTACAAGGATGCAATCCCCGGGAACATCCTTAGTCCTGTTACCTATCCAATTAACCCTTCTTACAAAAAGAACCTGACCATCAAGTTGCCTTGGAAGAGCTCTATTGTTATTTAGCCAGTATGTAGTTTTGTTTTTGAGTTCATGGTAGGATTCTAATTTGCCTGGCTTAAGTCGTGGAACTCCAGTTAGTACAGCTACATAAGGCAGACACTCAGGAGGCAAGTTAATATGGGGGAAAATGGTGTCATTTGCAACTGCTGTGTCAGACGTTTGGGGTGATACGAGTTGATCGTTACCCTGCCTTGCTGCTTTACTATGGCTATAATCACCCTCCCGGCTCTGTATATTTGCACTTTCAGGGGCTCCTTTAGCCCCTTTGACCAGTAATGGGTTTATGGATTAACTACCTTGCTGAGTAGTAGTGGCTATCACTGGAGGGTTAGTTCTACACCGGGGCCCAGAGATTTCTTTTGAAATTACAGGTGCAGAATCACCTGTGTGTGCGGGAACTAACAATAGATCTTGCTTTTGTTCTGATGTGTCCTGGCTATTTTTAGAGTGTAATTTGATTAGGGCCTTTAGGGAAAAGAAATTGTCAAGTGTACCTTGTTCAAAACGGTCCAATCTCTCTGTCAGTAGTTTTACCCTCTCGAGAACCGGGAGTATAAGTGACTTCACAATATGCTCAATATGAGCAATAAGAGGAGTGTCATTTGCAGATCCTGAAGACGAGAGTGGCTTTGGGCAAGTGGTTGGCAACTGGGGAGGATTAGCGAGAGGTGGTTCACTGGTTTCTGGAGTATAAGTGGATTGCTCTAAACTCCCTGAACCCAGTACATTTCCATGTTCGCTTTGTGTTTTTAGTTTCAACTTCTTTGTGGTTTTGTGACATCCCTCCCTCAACCCGCTACCAATTCTCTTTTTTTTTAGTGGGTTCTATTCTCGTATTCGCCGTCTTTGGGTGCACTGAGATTCCCTGAAGTGGCATAGGACTACTAGTACCCCCATGATCGCCATTAGGAACAACTGCCGGCACCAGTACAGTTGGAGAATCCGACTGATTTGATAAATCTGATGAATCTAGCGCAATAGGACTCTCCAGGTTAGCTTCAGTACTGCCTGGGCTAGTCGGCATGTTTCCAGTATTAATACCTTGTAGGGGCTCATCAATGTTGGTAGGAGAAGCTGCCAACGACTGCGGCCCCAAGGAGAAACGCTTACGATTCAGAGCCTCTATAGAGAGACGACGCTCGGTGATGGCAATTTCCTTTTCGAGGACCGAGTATGCCCGAGTGATGAACTGATCGAGCGTGCCATTGACATAACCTCCCCCCTCCCTCCCTTCCCTGACCGAGTAGACATTGACATGTGTGGTGTTAACAGTTACAGGTAAAAGAAGGTCCAGCTGGAGCAATAGGGTATCAAACAAAGGTCCAAGAAATATCGTGATGGAGCACAGTACCTTGGGGTATATTTATCAGTGGGAGAGAAAATAGGGGGTTAGCCCAACCCGGCCTCCTCCGGCCCCGGACGGCCACAGACGGCCCGCCCTGTGCCCGCGGGGGGTGAGCGCTATTTAAAGCACCTCCAGGCACGCTGGTGACGGTGGCAGCTTTGCCGCGAGGAAGCCTGGGAGATAGAGTCCTCCGCCTGCAAGAGTGTAGAGCTGCGGCGTCGGGAGGACAAGCTGCGGAGGGACAGGCACCAGAGGTCAGCAGGTAAGTCCAAGTTGCCCCCAAAAGCATTACAGCAACACCGCCCCCTCCGTACAATCGGCACTTTGCCGTGACGGCAAACTCTACTCAAAGTAGAGTTCCTGTGTAAAATACCTTCAAGTAATTCAAACTTTTTAACAATAAGGTGCCCACATATTAATTACAAATGAGTCCTCTACAACTCCCTTTGAAGAACAGAAAACCCACTAGCTGGATTTAGTGCTAACATACTATGGAACTTGGAAGACATACCTTGTGCGTATGTGTCATCATGGCATTGTTGGTTTGGTTCCACTTTTTCCTTCATGAGTCTGAGGGAATATGAATGAGATCACACTAGTTGTAAGGCGGTATCTCAGAAGTAATTTCTCACCCTGTCTTCTTGCATGATTGAAAGCCAGTGGGACCCTCTATAATTTTCTGCTTCAGAGCCTGCTATGTGGTTAGGTGCCTGTCACCGATAAATAATCGCAACTCTCATTATTATGATGTGTGAATCATTGTACAATTACATCAAACTTTCTCTCAAAGACCACCTATTTTATGGGCAGGATCTATTAAAAAACTACCTCACCAATTGGTACACATCATCAAGATGGCTAGCGACTCCCTTAAACTCATGAAAGCATCTTAACCTTAAAGAGCCAAAAATTATCCTCCATCTCCGCTCTCATCATTTCCTAACCGGTCCTGGACACAATTTTAGATGAACTACGTGCACTAAAACCGTTCATGAATACCACCAATGAAAAACTACAACAGATTGAAGACCGATGGATCAACATGGAAGGTAAAATCTTTGAAATGGAACAACGCGTGGGCCACCTTCTGGACAAGGCTATTAAAATACCCTTGCTGGAACAAGAAATTCAATAGTTAAGCTACACACCGAAGACCCCCAAAATCGCAACAGTAGGAACAATATTTGGCCTTAAGGTTTACCTGAAAATGTTGAAGGTCCTGATCTTCTCTCATTCTTAAAGAAATTTTTGTCTGACCATCTTAGCCTTCAGTCTTCTACTCCTCTTAATATCCAGCGAGCACATCATCATGGTCGCCCTCAGCCTCAATCTAACAGACCACATAGTAATATAATGCTCTTTTTAGAATTCACCGGCCTGATGCGTGTATTACAAGCTGCCGGAGAAAAATGTTGTCTTGCCTGGTCATAACATCTTTATCTCACAGGATCTTTCCCATGCAACCAATGCTAGATGTGAAGAATTCCTAGCCCTTCGTCCTCAACTAAGATCCATGAACATTCGTTATGGCATACTACACCGTTGTCTATGCAAAATTACTTATGAAGGTGTTTCTCGCTCGTTCGAAGACCCAACTAAAAAAGACTGTTTTTGCAAACCAAGATACCAATGAACACAAATGCTCAATGTCCTTAAACTGTTAAATTGTTAATACTTCAAGGCTTCTAATTTCTGGTTGTAATCTCTAACTTTTGCTTTTCAAATATGGGTGAAGCGGCCTGAATCTCTTTATTTTTGTCTCTCTCTTTTTATTTTCTCTCCATTGTTGCTCTTGTTTCTGGGTGCTGACATGCCCATCCGCGTTTCTCCCTCTTTTTACTTCATATGTTGCTTTATGTCCTTGATCTGTCCCTTTTTTCTCTATCTCCTTTATTCTTCTCTCATTCCCTCTATCTCTATACCCTCCTTTTCACTCTCTAGTTTTTCTATTTTCCTTCTCCTTTCTCTATAATTATATGAGTGCCTATTTGTTTCACTTCTTTGTTTTTAGTAATACCTTCATGTTAACCGATTTTTGACGAACTGTGTCTTTTTGTTTCCATTGTTGTCTTTGCAGTTCGTCATCATTGTGCCTGTGCCTTGTTTTTAAACATCAACATGTTTAATTTTGTATTGTGGAACGTTCGTGGTCTGGGTCATCCTGTTAAGCATTGAAAGGTACTTTGTCATTTATCAAAACTTAATTGTCAGATTGCTTTTCTGCAAGAAATCAGCTATAATGTTGTTGAATCACTCAAGCTCAAACGTCAAGTGGGTGGGTCAGGTTGTTTTTTCTCCTGCTGTCAACCGTAAGGGTGATGTTGCCATCCTATGTCACAAATCTGTAAAAATTCAAATTGTATCTACTGAATGTGACACAAGTGGACGATGGATAATACTTAATGCCATGGTCTATATTAAACAGGTCACCTTCTTCAATATTTATGGGCCGGTTAAGTCTGATACGGGTTTTTGGCATATTATTAAACTAAAATTGTCTTCCATTACTAACCCTATTATTATTGTTGCTGGGGATTCCAACAACTGTCTGAACCCCTTTTCTGACATAAACTGTAAATTTAAACCAGATAATTCACATATAGCAATTTAATCTGCTATTGCCTCTCGTCCACTCTATGAAGCATGGAAAACTAGTAACCCAGATAAACATGAGTTTCCATTCTTTTCAAATGTTCATCATATTATGTCTCGTATTTATTACATTTTGGTTTCAAAACCGTTACTCCCTTCTCTCCAATATTCTGAGATTGGTTCCATTGTTATTTCTGACCATGCCCCCGTTTCAGTCTCTTTTAATGTGTTCCTTGCTACCCCCAAAATGCAGAATTATTTCAGCTTAACAAATCAAGTGATACCTCTGTTCACAATAACTAGGATGCCTTTAAAGCTTTTTTAGAGCCTTTACATTGCCTACATTGCCAGAATTTTTTTTTTATTAAATTCCTAATACCTTTCCATCCTTAAACATATTAAGACTCTTGAACCCTCTTACTATACTTCTAAATCCCCTGTCCACCTCTGGGACCTTATCAAGGCTAACTCCATTTTAAACAAACTGGCTACAACTAATGCTTGTAACATCCTACTTAAAATAAAATCCAAGGGAGGCGTGGTTGGGCAAGATGGCCGATCAGACGTAGTTCGCCTCGGCTCCCGGTCCGCGTGTTAACCCGGAATGCATGGGAGCGGCTGTGTGGATCCCTGACGGATCGGTGGCATGCCAACGTGAAGCGGAGGCTGCGAGGCACCATCGGTGCATACTACAGTGCTGCAGATGCCGTTCTACCACTCTAAACAAAACAACGTAGCGGGGAGTTGACGCTTAACAAGATGGTGCCCTATGCACGAAAAACGCCAGGGCAACCCTCGAGCCAGTGCTGAGAGCGAAGACCAGGGGAGATTACCTCAAGTCTACTCACCGAGGCTGGGGAGGAGACATGCGGATAGCACCGTCACTGTGGTCCCCTGAGAGGAGCAGACGCTGGACCGGTGCGGCCGCCATAGAGGGCCTTGCCGCTTCCCGAGGACACTCCACCCCTCTCAGGTGCGTGTACAGCTAACTTCGCAACGGGGGCTTACCAACATGCAGCAGGCTGCCTCGGGCCATGCGGGGACTACTACCGGGGGATGATTTGGGCAGCCCGAGAAGACGAACCTCCCCACGTGACATGCCTGACTTAAAGATGGCGGCTGATTTGTCCCATTGCAAGCGCCAGTTTAGATGGTACTCCCGCGTAATCTGCGACACCAGCGGCGGCCCATGGCTGCATTAGGAAAGGCGAACCCACGTGCCAAAGCCTGATTGTTCCCATGGAAACGGGTGGCTGCCCTACCCCTAATCTCGGGGGCCTGCTTAAAAGGCTGCACCACCCTCCCCTACCAGAACACGCTGCTGGTGCGACCCCACGGGCTAGACCTCTCCTTTCTCTACAACATCAGGCGAGACACTTGGTGGGGCCTCGAAATGGCGGCCAGTGAAGCTCGGGTGACTGGGCCTCTGTAACAAAGGCAATCCGTTCTGCGACTTGTCACCGACTAGGCACATCGGTGGCACCCTCTGAGGAGGGGAATTGAGAGGATTGTCGGTCTGGTGGATCCATTACAGCGGAGCCTGCTTAGGCTATGTGGGCTTTCACAGGTCTCCTGGGCCCGCATATACCCTTCCTGAGCTGAGTCGAGAAGAGTGAGGGACATGCTGTCTCCTCGCCGGGTGGGCCGGACTTCGACTTTTAACCCTTAATTTTACCCAGACCTGGCCGCACCAACTGCACCACACCTTCATGCTCGAGCCAGACACCAATACAGCGCACGTATGCTGGGGAACAGTGGGGCGACGTCCTCGTCCATGCCCTGAGCTCCTGGGGACCTAATAAAAGATCGATACTTACCTATAAAGGGACTTGCCAGCAGGGCACCCACTGGATTTTGCACACCTCAGTCTTTCTGTTAGGACGCCAGGGGTCTTCCTAGACCCGCCCTTATGACCCTAAGAAGGCGACAACCAAGAAGACAAACAAGGTCTCAGATTTCTTTACGCCAACAGACAAACACCCACAATCTGGCAAAGTCAAGGGACCAGGCACCATGGCCATTTCAATGGATTATCTCCTGAATATGTTTAGAGACTTCAAGACAGAACTCCAATGACATGAAAGCCACGATGGAGCAGCTGCGCTCTGACCTCACAGAAAGGCTATCCTCTCTACAGCAAGATGTAGACTCGGTGGGCACCAGGGTCTTGGATCAAGAGGCGCAAACCCAAGACCAAGCTAAACAGACCACTGAAATTCGTAAGGAAGTACGCATCCTACAAGACCAACTCCACCAGACACAACTCAAGGCAGAGGACCTTGAAAACAGGGCCCGCCGCGAAAATCTGCGAATACGAGACCTGGAGGAGGGCACAGAGGGGCCTGACCTTGAAGCCTTCATAGAGGGGCTCTTTGCGGAAATCCTCATCCCCCAAATGCTTAGAATAAAATTAGACCGTGCCCCTGTGTAGGAGGGCTAAAGACCGGAGGAAAGAAACGTCCTTGAGATGTGTTGGCTCAATTCCATTCATACAAAGACAAGGAAGCAGTGCTAATGGCCACCAGGAAGAAGGGACCAATTACATTTCAAGGACACTCCTGCACTGAGTGCCAAGATCTAGCACCGGCCACATTAGGTCGGAAGCATCTATTTAGGCCCATCACCTCGAAGCTTTGTGATGACGAAATTCGGTACAGATGGACCCATCCGTTCGGTCTAAGCTATGAACTCAACAACAAACAGAGGCACATCTCAGAGCTGAGGGAGGGACTGGATCTCCTGGGTCTCCCCTTGGATGAAGCTGGCCCCACCGCTTCAAGATCGCCAGCGGCCCTGGGGAGCAGTCCTTCGGTCACACCATGGTCCAAGGGAGCACGCAGGAATAGCAAATAAAACCTATGTGAGGATCTCCCTTTACAAGTTGAGACAATGGAACGCTGATTGCAGTAATGACCCCCACCAACCATGATGTCCAAGCCATGGAGCTCTCCCCTTGGGTTATGGACGACCTCAAAGACCATGACGAGTTGAGCCACATGGACTCCATTGGCCCCTGAGGAGCCAAACCGGCCTTAATCTTTCTCCTGCTGCCTCATGAATATTTTGGCCAGATGTCTCCACGACCCAAAAGCTGCCAGGGTGCCTTGATCATGGGACCGCTACGACCTCATCCATGTCAGTGGGTACCTCCGGAATAGAGACTTACTAATGGGAACAATAGTTGTAATTTCCGGGGTCAGGTTCCTGACCTTGCATTATACAGCTAGCCGCATTTTACTGGTAATTGCAGCTTTGGGGGTTGTTCGAGATGGGTGGTCGTGGTTTGCCCCATGCGCACTCTTGAGATTCGGATTCCTCTGTGACCCGGCTTCTCGGGGTCATGGCGGATAATTGTGGTGTGGGGGAACTGTGACACAACTCGCCTCTGTAACCAGGAGCAGGGCCTTTTCACCTTTCTCAAATGTGGTTTTGTTTTGTTGGCTATACCCTAGCCGCATGAAGATGTCCTTTTGAGCTGTGTCTGGGATGGGTGCGGACAGGGTCCTCGGACGTTCCGTCCCCCCTAGTCCCTGTGGGGCTTTGTTTCCACAGCCAGGGACAGGGCAGCAGTCTTTCTACTGCATCTTCTGTTACTGTTTATTTTAATGTTTTTGGGGTTTGCGGCGAGGGGTTGGGAGGGTAATGTGGCGGCTTTTTAAAACTTTTCAATGTTGGTTTCTTTTGCGCTAACATACTTATAGATAGCACTCAATTGTGGGACAATTACTCCTGGGGCTATCCTGGGGCTCATGACGAGACGGGACAGCTAGCATTAGCAAGGAGACAATGTTTTACCCTTTAACACAATGACGATCACCATTGGATCCTGGAACGTTAAGGGGCTTATCTCCCCTCAAAAGCGCCAAAAGGTGTGGAAGTATATAATTGACCACCATTTCGATATAGTGGCTCAACAAGAGACACATCTAGCTAGGGCTGAGGACACACGCTTCCGCCACAAGCAATACCCACTGATATATAGATCCTTTGCACCTACGAAACATAGAGGGGTGGCAGTCTTATTTCATTCTTCCTCAAAATTTCAACCACTGGACGCTCAGTCTGATAAAGACGCCCACTGGGACTCAGTCACCGTTAATGCTTTGCAGTCTTACTATTACTCATTATATATGGAAGACACCCATCCTCCTGAACATGACATCCAGTCATTATTTGATGGTATCCCCTCTCCTCTCTCCATACCGGATGCTGTGGCTTCCCTTGAAAAAGATATAACTCTTCAGGAGATTTTGGATGCCATTAAATCTCTGAAGAGAGCTAAACCTCCTGGTCCTGATGGTTTTTCGATTGAACTTATCTCTTCTTTTTTTCATCAATATTTGCACCACAATTACTTGAGCTTTTCACCTCTTTTCGATTGAAATCTAAACCTGAAGGCTCCTTCCTAGATGCTCTCATTGTAATTATTCCCAAACCTGATAAGATCATTCCATGTGTCAAAATTACTGCCCATTCTCATTAATTAACTAAGATTGCAAAATGTTCTAAAAAACCTTGCCTCTAGACTAGATGATGTTATATCTCTACTTATTAAACCTGAGTAATCTGGTTTCATTAAAGGTAGGCTCACTTCAGATAAAACTAGGATGTTCTCCAATATTCTTGCATTAGGGAGAGGATATCCTGATCCTCTGACTGCATTATCCCTTGATGCTGAAAAAGCATTTGAACATATAAATTGGCAATTCATGCTCAAAGCCCTTCACTGGTTTGTTTTCAGAGCCAAAATCATTTTGTTCATCGAGCTACTGCACTCATGACCACATGCTTGTGTTTCTGTTAACGGTTTATCCCCTTATTTTAATTTGCAAAGAGGCACCAGGTAAGGTTGTCCTCTCTCTCCTCTTTTATTTCTTCTATGTATCGAACCGTTTCTTGAACAAATTCGCCGTAATTCTCTGATAACTGGTTTGCACACAACTCCCATGAAACTAAACTGGTTTACACACAACTCCCATGAAACTCAACTATCTGTTTTTGCAGACGATGTTCTGATCTACCCTTTGAAACAATCAACCTCTCTGCCTTCCTTCTTACAGGAGATTGGTTTATACTCTAGAATATCTGGCTATAAATTGAATTTCTCTAAAACTGAGATTTAATCTTTAAATTCTTTATGCTACCAATTCATGTTTTCTAACACCAACTTTAAATGGTGTTCATCTAAAATTAAATACCAAGGTGTCTGGTTTTCTCCTACTATCCCTCAAACTCTTATCCACCATTTTAGTGCATTAATACTTAGGATTAAAAACTCACTTTCTTCTTGGTCTCCCCTCCACTTATCCTGGTGGGGTAGGGTGGATACCATCAAAGTGAAGATTGTACCGCTTATTATATTCTTGCTTTCTATGTCACCTTTTAAAATCCCTTATTACTATTTTAACCAAATTAATTCTCTCTGTGCTAAATTTCTCTGGAATAAAAAACCTGCTCGTATTGCTTTATCTAAATTAATCAAACCAAAAAACGAGGGGGTGTATGATTCCCTAATTTTAAATTATATCATACTGCCTTTTTTAATCAGACAAGTTTATGCATTGAACAGACAATATCAAGATGCACCGATACATAGCTGGATAAATTTTGAACATTCTCTATTATATGAATTCTCTTTTTATGACATTTTTTTATGTCCAACTGCCATTTTATTTCAAAACATCCTATCTTAAAAGATTCATGTTAGACCTGTCTGGCTTTTTGCGTAGTCCCTCCAATTTATTATTTATTTTGTCCCCTTTTTGCCCCTCATACCCTTAATAATTTTTGTGTCCACTAGTTTTTATAGGTGTTGGCCAAGGGGATAGGTGTTCTTTTTCCCCCTCATAGTTTTTCACCTCAGGCCCAGAGGCCTGTTCTGACAGAAAGTTGGAACCACACAAAATGGTGGTTACCAACTGCCTTAACTGCCAAACCCAGAACTTGCCCATAGACCAGTGTAGGGCGTTCCAGAACCTTCTGGTCCATTCTGGACCACTGAGGGGCAGCCTATATAAGGCGGAATGCTGGGCAGCCATTTTGTCTACCTGAGAGAGTCAGCTGGAGGACAGGCTGTAGCTAAGGGTGGGAAGAGGCTAGTCATAGGGTTGACCTCCTGGACTGGGAAGCTGCCTTACTGAATCACCACACTGCCCCCTTTAGGTTACTTGTCCTGACCCCGCTGTTGAGGGTTACTGGAGACCCTGGGCGCCTAGCTTGCCCCTCGTCTAAATTATACAGGGGGAGTCTACAGGAGAAGGAGACTGCAGCGCTGCGAAGCGCAGTCCTCTGCCCAGTAAAGGGACTTAAGGGAAGTGATCCCCAGGACATCAGTACAGTGACTGTGAGGATTGTGAGCTGGTGAGGAGCCTATCGCCACGTATTACAAGTAATCCCCCCTTTTCCCTGTACCTGGGGCTGCCCTTGTCCAAGTGAGCTCCCGGTGACTGAAGTGGAGCTGGGAGCGTGTTCCCCTCGAGGCGCTTTGTGGGGCACTGGCTGCTTGATCAGGCCGCCTGTGTGCCTGTGACCTGTGGAAGCGGTGGGCGCTGGAGTAAAGGATCGTTTCCTACGCTGTGTCCTGTCAGCGCGGATCCGGCAGAAGGAGCAAGTGAGCCGGTGTTGGAGGGCGGAGCCGGAGGAAGTAAAACCGAGCAGGCTCCAGCGGAAGCCGCTGCTCGCTCGCGCATGCCCGGTCGCGCTGCCTCTCTTCAAGTAGGTGGAGGCGGGTCCAGTCAGGGAAGCGTCGGAGCTTAGTAGCAGCTGGGAAACGTTGTGGAGTCATCTCTCCCTCGCTCAAGCGCCACACGGAAGAGCCGGCGCGAGCGAGAGGGGGGAACTGAGAAGCCGTCAGCCTGCTGTGAGAATTGCCAAGATCTCTTCCCCGCTCGAGCGCCACCAGAGGAGCTGGCTCGAGTGGGAGGGGGGAAGCTGAGGTGCCCTGGAGGCTGGTGTGCCTCGCCGGCGCTTGGCCCATTTATCCTGACAAGTGGTCTCCCCCACTCTCTCTGGCAGTACAAGACCTCAACCACAAGTAAGGAGAGTAACGAAAGGGCAGGGGAGCGAGACCTGACAAAGAGGGGAATAAAGAGATCCTTCCAGAGGGTGAAGCGCTCTTGGGAAATCCCCGGATGGCCTAAATGAAACGTGGCTCTAATTAGAATAGTCACATTAACAGTTAACAGAAGGGAGGAGAAAGGAAAGGAGTCCTCTTTGCTAGAGGAGTACAGGCTTTGTCCAAGAAACAACTGATCTTTGATTGGGAAGGTGACAAGCCCAGAAAGGGGAATTGTATGGTTGTCAATGAAATGATTACTAAATATCTGACCAAATGTAAAGTGCTAACACTGTTTCTTTGAAAGTAAGGTTTGGGGTGAAAGTTATAGGAAGTCATAATAGCAAAGTTTAAACAATTATAGAGCTTAGTGAGATGTACTGCTAATGCTGATTAATGTGGTAATTTGATACTTTTGAGAGTGCTATTATCGATTTCCTGACAAATGTAATGTATCTTGGAATCTAATGGATAAATTGCTTAGCAGTCTAAAAGTATACTTGCTTTTTCACAAGACAACCTGAAGTAAACAAGTTGTGAAATCTAAAAGTAATGAGCAACGATATTATTTTTATAAACCAGTACATATTTTCATAACAAATTGGTGTAGCGTCCTTTTTAAGTGTTATTGTGTGGATTTACTGCTGGGTGGTCTGCAACCTTCACACTTGTGCCTCTAGAATTGCTTGTCTTGCCCCTAGGCCAGGCTACCCTAGGTGACCTGACATCCCAGGTTCCAACATTTGGTGCCTAGCGGTGGGATTCTGACTTGGTTGCAGCTACTCATTAGTAATTCAACGCAATACACTGACCTACACCAGGAGTTTTCTCCTTGCGGCCCTCCTAATTTGAATTTTGTTTTTTCCAGATTTATTTCTGGTGGTGGGTGGAGGTTAACCTCAGGTCACTTCTTGGTTTTCTCCTGTGTGTTAATTTTATTCCATAGTGAAAGATGGAATTGAATTTTAAAGAGCTAGAATCCTATACTGTGACCCAACTCAAAGAATGGTGTCAGCAACAAGGGGTATTCTTTAACAAAGGTGCCAGGAAAGGCGAGTTGCTGACAAGCATAAGGGCATGGGTGGAAGCTCATTTAGTGGAAGAACCAGATACTGAAGAGAGTGACGGGGACACTGTCCTTGAGATTGCAATGTTGAACCAACCTGGAAGGGGGAATCTGCTGACAGGTCCCAGGACACCTTCGAGGGCGAGCAGCAGCGTCTCAGAGAGGGGTTTAACTGACGCCGAGCTAGAAGATAGGAGGGAGGAGAGGAGAATGAAGTTGGAATTAGCTAGGATGGATATGGAAAGGGAGGACAGGAGGTTAGCCCATGAGCGAACCATCAAGGAGATGGACCTACAAGCCTTAATACGAAGGTCTCCCAATCCAGATAATGGTGGCAGCGAAAATAAGATGAATACCAGGGAACCCAGACCCTATCTACCCAAGGATGTCATTGCCAGTTATACCACAGGCGATGACATTGCCAAATGGTTAGCCGCATACGAGGTTTCTTTAAGGGCTCACGGGATCTTAGAAACTCACTGGGGGGGTGGGCTGTATAAATACATGCCACCTGCTGGCAGAGACACCTTGTTGGCTCTGGAGCAGGATGAGCAAACCCACTACCCTACAATGAAGGTGGCACTGGTGAAGAAGTTTGGACTTACCCCTGAAAGGTACAGACAGAAATTCAGGGGAAGTCACAAACTGAGTACCCAGAATTGGGTAGACTTCTTAGACTACGCCAAGAAAGCTCTGGAGGGTTGGGTCAAGGGCAGCGAGGTGAAAGATTATGAGGGGCTGTACAATCTATTTTTGAAAGAACACCTCCTCGAGAAATGTTTTCCCGAGCTGCGCCAACACCTGGTGGAAAGCAAGCTGACCAATCCCCGGAAGCTTGCAGAGGAGGCGGACACTTGGGCGAGTACCCGGGTGTCCTCAAAGGGGACTGGAGGGGATTCTCAAAAAGCCGGACAGGGTGCCCCCCAGAAGAAGGAGGGGGGAGATAAAAAGAAGGAGTTCTCCAAAGGTCCCCAAAATAATTTCCAAGGAAAGGGAGCAGGTTTCACCCCTAAGGCAAACCCGCCCAGAAACCCTAATCCTGGCCAAAGCCAGCAGCCAAGGGTTCTCCACTGTTTTGAATGTGGTGGTGTTGGACATTATAAGGGAGATGTCAGATGCCCAAAGAGACCACCCCCTCCCACCGGAGGAAAGTCACCGGGAGTAGCTAGTGTAGCGCTCGGGGAGGAGTTGCCCTTAGATAAGGGGGGTGAGTGGGCGGGTGTCACCTTAGTGTCCCTGGGAGAGCGGGAGATGGTTCCAAAGATCCAGGTGCCCCCAAATACTACAAAGTATGGGCAATGGGTCACCATCAATGGCCAGAGAGGGGAGGCTCTGAGAGATACCGGAGCCAGTATGACTATGGTGAGAAGTCAACTGGTGTCTCCAGAGCAGGTTGTTCCTAATGTACTCCACCCCGCCGCGATGGCTGACGGCAGAATGGGCCACTATCCAGTGGCTGAGGTTCCCTTTGAGTGGGAGGGGGTTGCAGGTTCACTTCGAGTTACCGTAAGCCCTGCCGTGCCAGTTGATTGTCTGTTGGGGAATGACATGGAGCACAACACTTGGAGAGAGGTGGAATACCGGACGCATTCTGCGATGCTGGGTACACCTGACTGGGCCTGTGTAAGCACACTGTCTGCGACTGCCCGGAGAGGGAGTTCGCCTGGGTTGGAGCTTGGAACTATGGCCCAACCCGCTGCTAAAAAGGGACAGACCCGGAGACAGGAAGAGCCTGCTCCGGCTTCCACACCCCATGAGACAGATCGGCCACCTGCGGTGGTGGACCAGGAGTCCGTGGAGGGGGAAGTAGACTCTCTGGAGGATTTACCCATCCCTGCCGAGTGGCATGTGGAGGGAGGTCCTACCAGAGAGGAATTCTGTAAGGGGCAGAGGGAGTGCCCTACCCTTGAGGGACTGAGGCGTCAGGCTGAAGCCCAGGCAGCAGGTGATGCTACGGGACACCACCATATTTACTGGGAGGATGGACTCCTCTACAGTGAACCCAAGGTACCCCTACCTGGCTCATCAAGGGCCTTGGTGGTCCCGCAGCAATACCGAGCCTTTCTGCTGGAATTGGCTCATGCAATACCCTTGGCAGGACACTTAGGCCAGGACAAGACCTTTGCTCGGCTTGTCCTCCACTTTTACTGGCCTCAGATGAAAGTGGCGTCCAACACTTACTGTCGGACCTGTGTATCCTGCCAGGCCAGTGGGAAAACAGGAGTGAAGCTGAAAGCTCCCCTGGAACCACTTCCAGTCGTTAGCACCCCCTTTGAAAGGGTGGGCATCGACATTGTAGGGCCATTGGATCCACCAACAACAGCTGGTCACAGGTTTATCCTGGTTCTGGTGGATCATGCCACACGTTATCCAGAGGCCATTCCTCTGAGGACTGTTACTGCACCTGTGGTGGCTAGGGCCCTGATGGGAATCTTTACCCGAGTAGGATTCCCCAAGGAAGTTGTGTCTGACAGGGGGACCAACTTTCTGTCAGCTTACATGCGGGCGATGTGGAAGGAGTGTGGAGTGACTTACCGGTTCACCACTCCTTATCACCCCCAGTCGAATGGATTGGTAGAGAGGTTCAATAAGACCCTGAAGGGCATGATAAGAAGTCTGCCTGAGAGCCTACGGAGGAAATGGGACGTCCTCCTGCCTTGCTTGCTGTTCTCCTACAGAGAGGTGCCGCAGAAGGGAGTGGGCTTCAGCCCTTTTGAATTGTTGTACGGGCACCCTGTGCGTGGACCTCTCAGCCTGGTGAAGGATGGATGGGAAAAGTCTCCCAGGAAGCCTCCTCAGGATGTAGTGAGCTACATGCTGGCCTTTAGGAGCCAGATGGCCAAGTTGTGGAAGCAGGCTTCTGATAACTTGGAGGCCAGCCAGGCAGTAATGAAGGAATGGTACGACCAAAATGCTCACCCGGTGGAGTTGGAGCCTGGCCAAAAAGTATGGGTGATGGAACCTGGAGAGCTAAGTGCCCTTCAAGATCGTTGGACAGGCCCATTTGAGGTGTTGGAAAAGAAGGGTAAGGCCACTTACTTGGTGGATCTTAAGACCCCGCGACAGCCCCTACGGGTGCTGCATGCCAATCGCCTCAAACCCCACCATGAGAGGCCAGAGGTCATCCTGATGATGGTGACTGATGGTGCCGAGGAAGCAGAAAGCGAGCCTCTCCCGGATCTCTTTTCATCCCAAGAGAAGGATGGGTCGGTGGAGGGAGTGATTCTCTCCCCATCCCTAACTCCTGAGCAACGAGAGGATTGCCGCCAGGTATTGGAGCAGCACTCTTCGCTGTTCTCCCTTGTCCCAGGAAGAACCCACCTGTGTACCCATGATGTGGACACAGGAGACAGCCCCCCAGTGAAGTCAAAGACCTACAGGCTGTCAGACAAGGTGAAGGCTAGCATCCATGGCGAGGTTGCCAAGATGCTAGAGCTAGGAGTGATAGAACCTTCCAACAGCCCTTGGTCCAGTCCGGTGGTGCTAGTGCCAAAAGCCGCACCACCAGGCACCACACCCGAACTGAGGTTCTGTGTGGATTACCGAGGACTGAATTCAGTGACAAAGACTGATGCTCATCCGATCCCTAGGGCGGATGAATTAATTGACCGGCTAGGAGCTGCCCAATATCTGAGTACCTTTGACCTCACTTCAGGGTACTGGCAGATTTCCTTGACAGATGGAGCAAAGGAAAGGTCAGCCTTCTCCACGCCTGAGGGACACTTCCAGTTCTGTGTGATGCCCTTTGGGCTCAAGAACGCCCCTGCCACATTTCAGCGGCTGGTGAACCAGGTCCTCTCTGGAATGGAGAGTTTCTCTGCTGCTTACTTGGATGACATTGCTGTCTTCAGTAGCAGTTGGGAGGACCATTTGCAGCATTTGCAAGCAGTTCTCCAGGCCCTGAAACAAGCTGGATTGACAATCAAGGCCAGCAAATGCCAGATTGGGCAGGGGTCGGTTGTGTACCTTGGACACTTGGTGGGTAGGGGGACTGTGCAGCCCCTGCAGGCGAAGATTGAGGCAATCATGGCCTGGGAACCCCCCAAGACACAGACTGAGGTCCGACCTTTCCTGGGCCTCACAGGTTACTACCGTCGCTTTGTGAAGGGGTATGGCACTATTGTAGCGCCCCTCACAGAGCTCACCTCAAAGAAACAACCTCGACGGGTAGTTTGGACGAGGGCTTGTCAGCAAGCCTTCGAAAAGTTGAAGCAGGCAATGTGTGCAGCACCGGTCCTGAAGGCCCCCGACTTCTCCAAGGAGTTCATTGTCCAAACAGATGCATCAGAACATGGCATTGGGGCAGTGTTATCGCAACTAAATGAAGAGGGCCTGGATCAGCCTGTAGTCTTCTTATCCAGGAGACTGCTTCCCCGGGAACAGAAGTGGAGTGCAATTGAGCGGGAAGCTTTTGCGGTGGTGTGGGCTCTGAAGAAGCTGCGGCCATACCTCTTTGGCTCGCACTTCCTGGTTCAGACTGACCACCGACCCCTTCGTTGGCTGATGCAAATGAAGGGGGAAAATCCCAAGCTGTTGAGGTGGTCCATCTCCCTACAGGGAATGGACTTCCGGGTGGAACATCGGCCTGGAGTGGACCACGCCAATGCAGACGGTCTCTCCAGGTATTTCCGCCTTAGTGATGAGGACTCCCAAGGGGTTGGGTAGTTCTCCCCACTTTCAGCTGGGGGGGACGCGTGTTAGACCTGTCTGGCTTTTTGCGTAGTCCCTCCAATTTATTATTTATTTTGTCCCCTTTTTGCCCCTCATACCCTTAATAATTTTTGTGTCCACTAGTTTTTATAGGTGTTGGCCAAGGGGATAGGTGTTCTTTTTCCCCCTCATAGTTTTTCACCTCAGGCCCAGAGGCCTGTTCTGACAGAAAGTTGGAACCACACAAAATGGTGGTTACCAACTGCCTTAACTGCCAAACCCAGAACTTGCCCATAGACCAGTATAGGGCGTTCCAGAACCTTCTGGTCCATTCTGGACCACTGAGGGGCAGCCTATATAAGGCGGAATGCTGGGCAGCCATTTTGTCTACCTGAGAGAGTCAGCTGGAGGACAGGCTGTAGCTAAGGGTGGGAAGAGGCTAGTCATAGGGTTGACCTCCTGGACTGGGAAGCTGCCTTACTGAATCACCACACTGCCCCCTTTAGGTTACTTGTCCTGACCCCGCTGTTGAGGGTTACTGGAGACCCTGGGCGCCTAGCTTGCCCCTCGTCTAAATTATACAGGGGGAGTCTACAGGAGAAGGAGACTGCAGCGCTGCGAAGCGCAGTCCTCTGCCCAGTTAAGGGAAGTGATCCCCAGGACATCAGTACAGTGACTGTGAGGATTGTGAGCTGGTGAGGAGCCTATCGCCACGTATTACAAGTAATCCCCTCTTTTCCCTGTACCTGGGGCTGCCCTTGTCCAAGTGAGCTCCCGGTGACTGAAGTGGAGCTGGGAGCGTGTTCCCCTCGAGGCGCTTTGTGGGGCACTGGCTGCTTGATCAGGCCGCCTGTGTGCCTGTGACCTGTGGAAGCGGTGGGCGCTGGAGTAAAGGATCGTTTCCTACGCTGTGTCCTGTCAGCGCGGATCCGGCAGAAGGAGCAAGTGAGCCGGTGTTGGAGGGCGGAGCCGGAGGAAGTAAAACCGAGCAGGCTCCAGCGGAAGCCGCTGCTTGCTCGCGCATGCCCGGTCGCGCTGCCTCTCTTCAAGTAGGTGGAGGCGGGTCCAGTCAGGGAAGCGTCGGAGCTTAGTAGCAGCTGGGAAACGTTGTGGAGTCATCTCTCCCTCGCTCAAGCGCCACACGGAAGAGCCGGCGCGAGCGAGAGGGGGGAACTGAGAAGCCGTCAGCCTGCTGTGAGAATTGCCAAGATCTCTTCCCCGCTCGAGCGCCACCAGAGGAGCTGGCTCGAGTGGGAGGGGGGAAGCTGAGGTGCCCTGGAGGCTGGTGTGCCTCGCCGGCGCTTGGCCCATTTATCCTGACAAGTGGTCTCCCCCACTCTCTCTGGCAGTACAAGACCTCAACCACAAGTAAGGAGAGTAACGAAAGGGCAGGGGAGCGAGACCTGACAAAGAGGGGAATAAAGAGATCCTTCCAGAGGGTGAAGCGCTCTTGGGAAATCCCCGGATGGCCTAAATGAAACGTGGCTCTAATTAGAATAGTCACATTAACAGTTAACAGAAGGGAGGAGAAAGGAAAGGAGTCCTCTTTGCTAGAGGAGTACAGGCTTTGTCCAAGAAACAACTGATCTTTGATTGGGAAGGTGACAAGCCCAGAAAGGGGAATTGTATGGTTGTCAATGAAATGATTACTAAATATCTGACCAAATGTAAAGTGCTAACACTGTTTCTTTGAAAGTAAGGTTTGGGGTGAAAGTTATAGGAAGTCATAATAGCAAAGTTTAAACAATTATAGAGCTTAGTGAGATGTACTGCTAATGCTGATTAATGTGGTAATTTGATACTTTTGAGAGTGCTATTATCGATTTCCTGACAAATGTAATGTATCTTGGAATCTAATGGATAAATTGCTTAGCAGTCTAAAAGTATACTTGCTTTTTCACAAGACAACCTGAAGTAAACAAGTTGTGAAATCTAAAAGTAATGAGCAACGATATTATTTTTATAAACCAGAACATATTTTCATAACAAATTGGTGTAGCGTCCTTTTTAAGTGTTATTGTGTGGATTTACTGCTGGGTGGTCTGCAACCTTCACACTTGTGCCTCTAGAATTGCTTGTCTTGCCCCTAGGCCAGGCTACCCTAGGTGACCTGACATCCCAGGTTCCAACAATTCCCAACAGATACATTGACTGTTCCCAGACGGCTTGAATTTTTATCAAACTTTGCTTGCCTCCTTTATTTGGTACAATAAATGTATCAAGTTTCGCCATAAATCATTCTATTTCAAACACTGGAAAGAGAATGATATTCTATATGTTCACCAACCTGTATCTCAAAACTCAATTATACCCTTTAATACACTACAAGAACGCTATGACTTACCCTCTTCTTGCTTACCCAATATTCCCAATTACCACAGGAACGTCAATCTTTTTTATTAACCAAAAATGTTCCTGCCAACTCTATTCCATTTACTCCCTTGACTCCTTACTGAAAGACCAAAATCCCCAATTGAAATAGCTTGGGAACAACACCTCTCGATGGCCCTCTCTACTAAAAAATGGGACAAATTATGACAGAAACTTTTTATCACCTCCAGAGCTGCCAATATCACTCAATCACTATTTTTCTTATACAATAGAGTGGTTCAGACACCCATCTTTATCCATAAACTCAACCCCTCTACTTCTCTTTGCTGGTCATGTCTTTCCTTTACAGGCACATTACTTCATGTAATATATTACTGCCCTAATGTTTTTAAATTTTGGAATTTGATTTGGTCTAAATGTTCTAAGATATTTCACTGTTGTATTCCATTATCAATTCAATCAAGCAATAAAACTTTATTCAGCTCTTGTGATAAAAAACATAAAAGTCATAAATACAACAAAGCTATAAGCTCCCATCCAATTGGTATCATCGATCCCCATATTTCATACAAAAAGATCAAACACAAATTTAAAATGAGTAGATATAAAACTTCATCCATCAAACCTACTCTATTCACGGCTGGATCAAAGCCTATCTGCAGCTTTTAAAAAACTAAGAACATACCATAATGCGGACCCTGAGAGCATAGCTAGAAAAGTAAATGCAGGATGCACTTGATTAAAATTGGTTGATTTTAAAATTGGGATTAAATAGGTCTTCCTCATCATTTCATAAAAGCTAGAATACAAAAAATAAATATTCATGTCATGAGGGGACTTGCTGTCACAACAGCATAGCAGCAGGGTCTCACCTTTGCTACTCCCTGGAGGGTGAGTGAGGAGGAGATAAAAAAGTTAAATACAGACCTTTGTAAATAGAAAACGGTCATATGTATTGGAAAGCCCAAGGAGATACGGTTCTGTGGTGTGTACAGTTTCGGGATGATGTATTTACGTACACTGGGCTTCATTAACTTACACCCCTCCCTGTTCACGACATGGAGTCTGCGAAAAGAATCTTTAGCCCGAAGTAAGTCCTTCCTGTTAATTGAATCCGGGTCACTAAAGAGATCCAACCTGCCAAGAGTCCTGAACACTTCCCGAATATATTTGAACAAAGGGATATGGTGGGCATAGTCAAGGGCCATACCATCCCTTAAGATGTCTTTGTGTAAAGCAGTCCCCTTGTTCAACCAAACTTTAAGCCAATAGGATAATGGGCGAAACAACAACAGGTCTTTCTTGGATCCATGTCTGTTGATTTTCAAGACACCTTGTTGAAGTTGAAATTATTTGACTTTTTTATTGTTCTTGAATTTAAAGCTATTCTTACTTGCTGGAAAGATAATTCTAAAACATGTACGCTAACATGGTGGAATCTTATTTGTGACAAACAGAATTCCTACTGTTTCAACTTCATTGTTTTCTCAAAAAAATCAAGTCTGATTTACTTTAGTTACCTTTTACTACTTTCTTATCTTCACACTCATCTTTACACTAATAACTATTCGACTACCCCTTTCCCTTCCCCTCTTCTGTTCCCTTCCTTTCTCCTTTTTCTTTTCTTTATCTTACAAAATATATAAATAACAAATATTTAATAGGTACCCTAATCTCTTTTCTTTTAGTCTATAGCATAAGGTTGTATTTTACAGTCTTTTTCCGCCATATATAGTAGCATATCGATCTTATTATTATATATATTTTTTTGGGTTTTTTTGTGTTTTTTACCATGCTATTTCTCTTCCATATGCTGATTGTAACGTAGGAACTCTCTTCTTCAATCAATAAAAATTATTTTAAAAGAAATATTTTCCAACTGAACAAGACCAGTTACCTCTGGGAACAACCAGCAGGCAGGTCTCTGAAGATGTAAACAATGAGAGGGATTATAATTATTGAATCTTGGAGCTAAGTATTGTGGCCTAATATGGTGGGCAGCTTCAGAACATGTCATAATGCTTTGAAAGCAATACTACTATAAATTGATAGCCAGTGAGCAGATATTGCTACCCAATTTCTTCCAATTAATATTTATCTCTCTCATAGCAAAGTCCTGATGGCTATAAATGAGAGTAAAGGCAGAAAGGCTCCAGGCCCTGATGGGACTCCGGTAGATCTATAGAAGTTTACAACGGCAGTTTGGGTTCCATTGTTAACTAGAGTATTTAATGCATGTTGCGCGGAAGGTTTTAAAAAAACATGGGCGGAGTCTGAAAATCATACCTATTTTTAAAAAAGGGGATAGGGGAAATCCCACTTGTTACCGCCCGATATCCCTCCTAGATTCTCTTATGAAAGTTGCGGGAAGGGTAATCCTCAATAGACTCCAACAGTGGGCTGAGTATAATAAAATTCTAAGCCCTGTGCAATACGGTTTTAGGGAGAGCAGGGGAACGTTTGAACAAGTTTTAAATTTTATTTCAATACAGGGGAAATATTCCCATGCAAAAGAGGGGAAATTATTTGCGGTGTTTGTTGACTTAACTGCAGCCTTTGATTCTGTTGTCCATAGTAGGTCATGGCAAATTCTGGAGAGCCTAAACGTCCTGAGGCAATTATATGTGGGGGCCACATCTAGGGTAAGATACGGTCTAAAGGGAGAATGTACCAAGTCATTTCGAGTGGAGAGGGGCGTTAGACAAGGTTGCGTACTGGACCCTTGGAAGAGGAACTGGTGGCCAGTACGAGAGACCCCCTGAAAATTAAAAGCAAACAGATTGTCTCCCTTCTCTACGCGACGACGCGGTACTGATGTCAAGAATCCAACTTGGCCTTCAAAGGGCCCTTGTTACTTATATTAATTTTGTGGACAACAGAGGGCTGAAGCTTAATGCGAAGAAGACCTTTGTAATGTCCTGTGGCAAGGGGAGGAATAAACAGTGTAACTTAGTAATAGAAAATAGGAAAATTGAGTTCCCCCAAAAAATTTCTTATCTAGGTATTCTATTAGGGGACATGGGTTCGGGGAGATCGCCGATTAAAAATAGGACCCTTCTTTTTAAACGATCAACTGTGATGTTATTTTCGCTGAAAATGGGTAAAAGGCCCCCGGGGATCCTGCTTAAAATTTATAAAGCTAAATGCTTAAGTATAGTCATGTATGGGGCAGGAATCTGGGGGTTCTATGATCTCTCACCTATACAGGTAATAGAAAATGCTTTTTTAAGATTTATACTTGCTGTCCCCCAAAGCACGTCGGTTTTTAATTGTCACAGCAAACTGGGGATTTCCCACATTTCTGATTTGATTAAAATCCAGCCTATGCTGCTTTGGCATAGAGTTTGGACGTTGCCATATTTGGCACTAAATAGAGAAATCCTAATAGACTCTATGGGACTTGAACAGTCTGAAAAAATCCCCTGGTTAAATTACATAAGAAAGCTGTCTAATGATCTAGGGAGATCAGATCTTTATACTGATCCGGGTACAATGTGCACAATGACTAGAAAAGAGTTAAAGGGTTTTTGTTTAAACCATTTCGAGTCCTTATGAATTGGGCTGGAAATTAATAAAAGTACGGTGCTTCAACATCAACAGATCCTGACCTGTGGTTCGATACAACCATATTTAGTAGTGTGTCTAAGTGGTTACGACAGATATGTCCTGACTAGATTCCGGTTTGACAGTTTTCACCGCTTAGTATCTTTTTCAACCACTAATGATTGGTCTAGATGGCTTTGTACTTACCCGTGTGATAATCTTTCTACACAATGTACAATGCACGTGATCCTTTTTTGTAAATTTTATGCTAACGAACGAGCCAGGTGGATTATCCCTTTTTTAAAACAAGGAGCATGGAGGCAATGTCGACCGGCCTTTTTATTCTTACAATTATTGGAAAATGTGTATGTCATTGGAATCGTCTCCGTTTTTTTCAAATGTATATCAAGAAAAAAGGAGAAGTATACCTTTTTAAAATAACTGTAGTATTGTAATGATTAATGTACTTTGCCGGTTGCTGCTTTGATGTATTTTAATTGTTAAAAAATGGATATATGAATTGTTCACGGTATTTGCTGCTTTTATGGATTTATATAGTATTTAAAATCAAATAAATCATTTTCTAAGTCTAAGATAGCCAGTGAAGAGCTTTCAGGCCTACAGAGGCAGAGATGACTTATCCATGCAATTAAATCACCAGAACAACTACTGAATTGTCAACTACTCAGTTTTGATGGGGAAGCGTGTGAGATCTTAATAGCTTTCCATGACTTTCAATGGTCTGATTTAAACACACACTTAAAAAGCTGAAGTGCCTCGACCAACATAAATTGGTTTTGTGTTATGAGTCTTCCATCTTCAGGTAAACAGATTAAAACCCAAAGTCCTCAAATGACATGTCTATGTAAGCAGGCAAAACAAGAAAGGTGCTCTCAGCCGTACTGCTGATTGGTGTGTTCTGTCCATTGGGTATTCGTATTTGTGAGCACCAACACAAAAAGCTCTTTATCATTTTGGCATATTCTGAAAATGTATTTATGTCGGATCTATAATACTTCTTTGGCATCACCATCGGTAGCCCAACCCGGCCTCCTACGGCCCCGGACGGCCACAGACGGCCCGCCCTGTGCCCGGGCTTAGCCCGGCTTAGTCCGCGTGCGGTCCCGCGACGCGGGGGGTGAGCGCTATTTAAAGCGCCTCCAGGCACGCTGGTGACGGTGGCAGCTTTGCCGCGAGGAAGCCTGGGAGATAGAGTGCTCCGCCCGCAAGAGTGTAGAGCTGCGGCGTCGGGAGGACAAGCTGCAGAGGGACAGGCACCAGAGGTCAACAGGTAAGTCCAAGTTGCCCCCAAAAGCGTTACAGCAACACCGCCCCCTCCGTACAATCGGCACTTTGCCGTGACGGCAAACTCTACTCAAAGTAGAGTTCCTGTGTAAAATACTTTCAAGTAATTCAAACTTTTTAACAATATGGTGCCCACATATTAATTACAAAATGAGTCCTCTACAACTCCCTTTGAAGAACAGAAACACCACCAGCTGGATTTAGTGCTAACATACTATGGAACTTGGAAGACATACCTTGTGCGTATGTGTCATCATGGCATTGTTGGTTTGGTTCCACTTTTTCCTTCATGAGTCTGAGGGAATATGAATGAGATCACACTAGTTGTGAGGCGGTATCTCAGAAGTAATTTCTCACCCTGTCTTCTTGCATGATTGAAAGCCAGTGGGACCCTCTATAATTTTCTGCTTCAGAGCCTGCTATGTGGTTAGGTGCCTGTCACCGATAAATAATCGCAACTCTCATTATTATCATGTGTGAATCATTGTACAATTACATCAAACTTTCTCTCAATGACCACCTATTTTATGGGCAGGATCTATTAAAAAACTACCTCACCAATTGGTACACATCATCTAGATGGCTAGCGACTCCCTTAACCTCATGAAAGCATCTTAACCTTAAAGGGCCAAAAATGATCCTCCATCTCCGCTCTCATCATTTCCTAACTGGTCCTGGACACAATTTTAGATGAACTACGTGCACTAAAACCGTTCATGAATACCACCAATGAAAAACTACAACAGATTGAAGACCGATGGATCAACATGGAAGGTAAAATCTTCGAAATGGAACAACGCGTGGGCCACCTTCTGGACAAGGCTATTAAAATACCCTTGCTGGAACAAAAAATTCAATAGCTTAAGCTACACACCGAAGACCTCCAAAATCGCGACAGTAGGAACAATCTTTGGCCTTAAGGTTTACCTGAAAATGTTGAAGGTCCTGATCTTCTCTCATTCTTAAAGACATTTTTGTCTGACCATCTTAGCCTTCAGTCTTCTACTCCTCTTAATATCCAGCGAGCACATCATCTTGGTCGCCCTCAGCCTCAATCTAACAGACCACATAGTAATATAATGCTCTTTTTAGAATTCACGGCCTGATGCGTGTATTAAAAGCTGCCGGAGAAAAACGTTGTCTTGCCTGGTCATAACATCTTTATCTCACAGGATCTTTCCCATGCAACCAATGCTAGATGTGAAGAATTCCTAGCCCTTCGTCCTCAACTAAGATCCATGAACATTCGTTATGGCATACTACACCCTTGTCTATGCAAAATTACTTATGAAGGTGTTTCTCGCTCGTTCGAAGACCCAACTAAAAAAGACTGTTTTTGCAAACCATGACCAAGATACCAATGAACACAAATGCTCAATGTCCTTAAACTGTTAAATTGCTAATACTTCAAGGCTTCTAATTTCTTGTTGTAATCTCTAACTTTTGCTTTTCAAATATGGGTGAAGAGGCCTGAATCTCTTTATTTTTGTCTCTCTCTTTTTATTTTCTCTCCATTGTTGCTCTTGTTTCTGGGTGCTGAGATGCCCGTCCGCGTTTCTCCCTCTTTTTACTTCATATGCTGCTTTATGTCCTTGATCTGTCCCTTTTATTCTCTATCTCCTTTATTCTTCTCTCATTCCCTCTATCTCTATACCCTCCTTTTCACTCTCTAGTTTTTCTATTTTCCTTCTCCTTTCTCTATAATTATACGAGTGCCTATTTGTTTCACTTCTTTGTTTTTAGTAATACCTTCATGTTAACTGATTTTTGACGAACTGTGTCTTTTTGTTTCCATTGTTGTCTTTGCAGTTCGTCATCATTGTGCCTGTACCCTTGTTTTTAAACATCAACATGTTTAATTTTGTATTGTGGAACGTTCATGGTCTGGGTCATCCTGTTAAGCATTGAAAGGTACTTTGTCATTTATCAAAACTTAATTGTCAGATTGCTTTTCTACAAGAAATCAGCTATAATGTTGTTGAATCACTCAAGCTCAAACGTCAATGGGTGGGTCAGGTTGTTTTTTCTCCTGCTGTCAACCGTAAGGGTGATGTTGCCATCCTATGTCACAAATCTGTAAAAATTCAAATTGTATCTACTGAATGTGACACAAGTGGACGATGGATAATACTTAATGCCATGGTCTATATTAAACAGGTCACCTTCTTCAATATTTATGGGCCGGTTAAGTCTGATACGGGTTTTTGGCATATTATTAAACTAAAATTGTCTTCCATTACTAACCCTATTATTATTGTTGCTGGGGATTCCAACAACTGTCTGAACCCCTTTTCTGACATAAACTGTAAATTTAAACCAGATAATTCACATATAGCAATTTAATCTGCTATTGCCTCTCGTCCACTCTATGAAGCATGGAAAACTAGTAACCCAGATAAACATGAGTTTCCATTCTTTTCAAATGTTCATCATATTATTTCTCGTATTTATTACATTTTGGTTTCAAAACCTTTACTCCCTTCTCTCCAATATTCTGAGATTGGTTCCATTGTTATTTCTGACCATGCCCCCGTTTCAGTCTCTTTTAATGTGTTCCTTGCTACCCCCAAAATGCAGAATTATTTCAGCTTAACAAATCAAGTGATACCTCTGTTCACAATAACTAGGATGCCTTTAAAGCTTTTTTAGAGCCTTTACATTGCCTACATTGCCAGAAAAAAAATGTATTAAATTCCTAATACCTTTCCATCCTTAAACATATTAAGACTCTTGAACCCTCTTACTATACTTCTAAATCCCCTGTCCACCTCTGGGACCTTATCAAGGCTAAATCCATTTTAAACAAACTGGCTACAACTAATGCTTGTAACATCCTACTTAAAATAAAATCCAAGGGAGGCGTGGTTGGGCAAGATGGCCGATCAGACGTAGTTCGCCTCGGCTCCCGGTCCGCGTGTTAACCCGGAATGCATGGGAGCGGCTGTGTGGATCCCTGACGGATCGGTGGCATGCCAACGTGAAGCGGAGGCTGCGAGGCACCATCGGTGCATACTACAGTGCTGCAGACGCCGTTCTACCACTCTAAACAAAACAGCGTAGCGGGGAGTTGACGCTTAACAAGATGGTGCCCTATGCACGAAAAACGCCAGGGCAACCCTCGAGCCAGTGCTGAGAGCGAAGACCAGGGGCGATTACCTCAAGTCTACTCACCGAGGCTGGGGAGGAGACATGCGGATAGCACCGTTACTGTGGTCCCCTGAGAGGAGCAGACGCTGGACCGGTGCGGCCGCCATAGAGGGCCTTGCCGCTTCCCGAGGACACTCCACCCCTCTCAGGTGCGTGTACAGCTAACTTCGCAACGGGGGCTTACCAACATGCAGCAGGCTGCCTCGGGCCATGCGGGGACTACTACCGGGGGATGATTTGGGCAGCCCGAGAAGACGAACCTCCCCAGGTGACATGCCTGACTTAAAGATGGCGGCTGATTTGTCCCATTGCAAGCGCCAGTTTAGAAGGTACTCCCGCGTAATCTGCGACACCAGCGGCGGCCCATGGCTGCATTAGGAAAGGTGAACCCACGTGCCAAAGCCTGATTGTTCCCATGGAAACGGGTGGCTGCCCTACCCCTAATCTCGGGGGCCTGCTTAAAAGGCTGCACCACCCTCCCCTACCAGAACACGCTGCTGGTGCGACCCCACGGGCTAGACCTCTCCTTTCTCTACAACATCAGGCGAGACACTTGGTGGGGCCTCGAAATGGCGGCCAGTGAAGCTCGGGTGACTGGGCGTCTGTAACAAAGGCAATCCGTTCTGCGACTTGTCACCGCCTAGGCACATCGGTGGCACCCTCTGAGGAGGGGAATTGAGAGGATTGTCGGTCTGGTGGATCCATTACAGCGGAGCCTGCTTACGCTATGTGGGCTTTCACAGGTCTCCTGGGCCCGCATATACCCTTCCTGAGCTGAGTCGAGAAGAGTGAGGGACATGCTGTCTCCTCGCCGGGTGGGCCGGACTTTGACTTTTAACACTTAATTGTACCCAGACCTGGCCGCACCAACTGCACCACACCTTCATGCTCGAGCCAGACACCAATACAGCGCACGTATGCTGGGGAACAGTGGGGCGACGTCCTCGTCCATGCCTTGAGCTCCTGGGGACCTAATAAAAGATCGATACTTACCTATAAAGGGACTTGCCAGCAGGGCACCCACTGGATTTTGCACACCTCAGTCTTTCTGTTAGGACGCCAGGGGTCTTCCTAGACCCGCCCTTATGACCATAAGAAGGCGACGACCAAGAAGACAAACAAGGTCTCAGATTTCTTTACGCCAACAGACAAACACCCACAATCTGGCAAAATCAAGGGACCAGGCACCATGGCCATTTCAATGGATGATCTCCTGAATATGTTTAGAGACTTCAAGACAGAACTCCGATGACATGAAAGCCACGATGGAGCAGCTGCGCTCTAATCTCACAGAAAGGCTATCCTCTCTACAGTAAGATGTAGACTCGGTGGGCACCAGGGTCTTGGATCTAGAGGCGCAAACCCAAGACCAAGCTAAACAGACCACTGAAATTCGTAAGGAAGTACGCATCCTACAAGACCAACTCCACCAGACACAACTCAAGGCAGAGGACCTTGAAAACAGGGCCCGCCACGAAAATCTGCGAATACGAGACCTGGAGGATGGCACAGAGGGGCCTGACCTTGAAGCCTTCATAGAGGGGCTCTTTGCGGAAATCCTCATCCCCCAAACGCTTAGAATAAAATTAGACCGTGCCCCTCGTGTAGGAGGGCTAAAGACCGGAGGAAAGAAACGTCCTTGAGATGTTCTGGCTAAATTCCATTCATACAAAGACAAGGAAGCAGTGCTAATGGCCACCAGGAAGAAGGGACCAATTTCATTTCAAGGACACTCCTGCACTGAGTGCCAAGATCTAGCACCGGCCACATTAGCTCGGAAGCAGCTATTTAGGCCCATCACCTCGAAGCTTTGTGATGACGAAATTCGGTACAGATGGACCCATCCGTTCGGTCTGAGCTATGAACTCAACAACAAACAGAGGCACATCTCAGAGCTGAGGGAGGGACTGGATCTCCTGGGTCTCCCCTCGGATGAAGCTGGCCCCACCGCTTCAAGATCGCCAGCGGCCCTGGGGAGCAGTCCTTCGGTCACACCATGGTCCAAGGGAGCACGCAGGAATAGCAAATAAAACCTATGTGAGGATCTCCCTTTACAAGTTGAGACAATGGAACGCTGACTGCAGTGATGACCCCCACCAACCATGATGTCCAAGCCATGGAGCTCTCCCCTTGGGTTATGGACGACCTCAAAGACCATGACGAGTTGAGCCACATGGACTCCATTGGCCCCTGAGGAGCCAAACCGGCCTTAATCTTTCTCCTGCTACCTCATGAATATTTTGGCCAGATGTCTCCACGACCCAAAAGCTGTCAGGGTGCCTTGATCATGGGACCGCTACGACCTCTTCCATGTCAGCGGGTACCTCCGGAATAGACTTACCAATGGGAACAATAGTTGTCCATTTCCGGGGTCAGGTTCCTGACCTTGCATTATACAGCTAGCCGTATTTTACTGGTAATTGCAGGTTTGGGGGTTGTTCGGGATGGGTGGTCGTGGTTTGCCCCATGCGCACTCTTGAGATTCGGATTCCTCTGTGACCCGGCTTCTCAGGGTCATGGCGGATAATTGTGGTGTGGGGGAACTGTGACATAACTCGCCTCTCTAACCAGGAGCAGGGCCTTTTCACTTTTCTCAAATGTGGTTTTGTTTTGTTGGCTATACCCTAACCGCATGAAGATGTCCTTTTGAGCTGTGTCTGGGATGGGTGCGGACAGGGTCCTCGGACGTTCCGTCCCCCCTAGTCCCTGTGGGGCTTTGTTTCCACAGCCAGGGACAGGGCAGCAGTCTTTCTACTGCATCTTCTGTTACTGTTTATTCTAATGTTTTGGGGGTTTGCGGCGAGGGGTTGGGAGGGTAATGTGGCGGCTTTTAAAAACTTTTCAATGTTGGTTTCTTTTGCGCTAACATACTTATAGATAGCACTCAATTGTGGGACAAATACTCCTGGGGCTATCCTGGGGCTCATGACGAGACGGGACAGCTAGCATTAGCAAGGAGACAATGTTTTACCCTTTACCACAATGACGATCACCATTGGATCCTGGAACTTTAAGGGGCTTAACTCCCCTCAAAAGCGCCAAAAGGTGTGGAAGTATATAATTGACCACAATTTCGATATAGTGGCTCAACAAGAGACACATCTATCTAGGGCTGAGGACACACGCTTCCGCCACAAGCAATACCCACTGATATATAGATCCTTTGCACCTACGAAACATAGAGGGGTGGCAGTCTTATTTCATTCTTCTTCAAAATTTCAACCACTGGACGCTCAGTCTGATAAAGACTGCCACTGGGACTCAGACACTGTTAATGCTTTGCAGTCTTACTATTACTCATTATATATGGAAGACACCCATCCTCCTGAACATGACATTCAGTCATTATTTGATGGTATCCCCTCTCCTCTCTCCATACCGGATGCTGTGGCTTTCCTTGAAAAAGATATAACTCTTCAGGAGATTTTGGATGCCATTAAATCTCTGAAGAGAGCTAAACCTCCTGGTCCTGATGGTTTTTCTATTGAACTTATCTCTTCTTTTTTTCATCAATATTTGCACCACAATTACTTGAGCTTTTCACCTCTTTTCGATTGAAATCTAAACCCGAAGGCTCCTTCCTAGATGCTCTCATTGTAATTATTCCCAAACCTGATAAGATCATTCCATGTGTCAAAATTACTGCCCATTCTCATTAATTAACTAAGATTGCAAAATGTTCGCAACAAAACTTGCCTCTAGGCTAGATGATGGTATATCTCTACTTATTAAACCTGAGTAATCTGGTTTCATTAAAGGTAGGCTCACTTCAGATAAAACTAGGATGTTCTCCAATATTCTTGCACTAGGGAGAGGATATCTTGATCCTCTGACTGCATTATCCCTTGATGCTGAAAAAGCATTTGAACGTATAAATTGGCAATTCATGTTCAAAGCCCTTCACTGGTTTGGTTTCAGAGCCAAATTAATTTTGTTCATCGAGCTACTGCACTCATGACCACATGCTTGTGTTTCTGTTAACGGTTTATCCCCTTATTTTAATTTGCAAAGAGGCACCAGGTAAGGTTGTCCTCTCTCTCCTCTTTTATTTCTTCTATGTAGCGAACCGTTTCTTGAACAAATTCGCCGTAATTCTCTGATAACTAGTTTGCACACAACTCCCATGAAACTAAACTGGTTTACACACAACTCCCATGAAACTAAACTATATGTTTTTGCAGACGATGTTCTGATCTACCCTTTGAAACACTCAACCTCTCTGCCTTCCTTCTTACAGGAGATTGGTTTATACTCTAAAATATCTGGCTATAAATTGAATTTCTCTAAAACTGAAATTTAATCTTTAAATTCTTTATGCTACCAATTCATGTTTTCTAACACCAACTTTAAATGGTGTCCATCTAAAATTAAATACCAAGGTGTCTGGTTCTCTCCTACCATCCCTCAAACACTTACCCACCATTTTAGTGCATTAATACTTAGGATTAAAAACTCACTTTCTTCTTGGTCTCCCCTCCACTTATCCTGGTGGGGTAGGGTGGATACCATCAAAGTGAAGATTGTACCGCTTATTATAGTCTTGCTTTCTATGTCACCTTTTAAAATCCCTTCTTACTATTTTAACCAAATTAATTCTCTCTGTGCGAAATTTCTCTGGAATAAAAAACCTGCTCGTATTGCTTTATCTAAATTAATCAAACCAAAAAATGAGGGGGTGTATGATTCCCTAATTTTAAATTATATCATACTGCCTTTTTTAATCAGACAAGTTTATGCATTGAACAGACAATATCAAGATGTACCGATACATAGCTGGATCAATTTTGAACATTCTCAATCACATGAATTCTCTTTTTATGACATTTTTTTGTGTCCAACTGCATTTTTATTTCCAAACATCCTATCTTAAAAGATTCCCAACAACAGATACATTCACTGTTCCCAGACGGCTTGAATTTTTATCAAACTTTGCTTGCCTCCTCTATTTGGTACAATAAATGTATCAAGTTTCGCCATAAATCATTCTATTTCAAACACTGGAAAGAATATGATATTTTATATGTTCACCAACCTGTATCCCAAACTCAATTATACCCTTTAATACACTACAAGAACGCTATGACTTACCCTCTTCTTGCTTTCCCAATATTCCCAATTACCACAGGAACGTCAATCTTTTCTTTTTAACAAAAAATGTTCCTGCCAACTCTATTCCATTTACTCCCTTGACTCCTTACTGAAAGACCAAAATCCCCAATTGAAATAGCTTGGGAACAACACCTCTCGATGGCCCACTCGACTCAAAAATGGGACAAATTATGACAGAAACTTTTTATCTCCTCCAGAGCTGCCAATATCACTCAATCACTATTTTTCTTATACAATAGAGTGGTTCAGACACCCATCTTTATCCATAAACTCAACCCCTCTACTTCTCTTTGCTGGTCATGTCTTTCCTTTACAGGCACATTACTTCATGTAATATATTACTGCCCTAATGTTTTTAAATTTTGGAATTTGATTTGGTCTAAATGTTCTAAGATATTTCACTGTTGTATTCCATTATCAATTCAATCAAGCAATAAAACTTTATTCAGCTCTTGTGATAAAAAACATAAAAGTCATAAATACAACAAAGCTATAAGCTCCCATCCAATTGGTATCATCGATCCCCATATTTCATACAAAAAGATCAAACACAAATTTAAAATGAGTAGATATAAAACTTCATCCATCAAACCTACTCTACATATAGTGCTATTCACGGCTGGATCAAAGCCTAACTGCAGCTTTTAAAAGACTAAGAACATACCATAATGCGGACCCTGAGAGCATAGCTAGAAAAGTAAATGCAGGATGCACTTGAATAAAATTGGCTGATTTTAAAATTGGGATTAAGTAGGTCTTCTTCAGCATTTCATAAAAGCTAGAATACAAAAAATAAATATTCATGTCCTAAGGGGACTTGCTGTCACAACAGCATAGCAGCAGGGTCTCACCTTTGCTACTCCCTGGAGGGTGAGTGAGGAGGAGATAAAAAAAGTTAAATACAGACCTTTGGCAATAGAAAACGGTCTTATGTATTGGAAAGCCCAAGGAGATACGGTTCTGTGGTGTGTACAGTTTTCGGGATGATGTATTTACGTACACTGGGCTTCATTAACTTACACCCCTCCCTGTTCACGACATGGAGTCTGCGAAAAGAATCTTTAGCCCGAAGTAAGTCCTTCCTGTTAATTGAATCCGGGTCACTAAAGAGATCCAACCTGCCAAGAGTCCTGAACACTTCCCGAATATATTTGAACAAAGGGATGTGGTGGGCATAGTCAAGGGCCATACCATCCCTTAAGATGTCTTTGTGTAAAGCAGTCCCATTGTTCAACCAAACTTTAAGCCAATAGGATAATGGGCGAAACAACAACAGGTCTTTCTTGGATCCATGTCTGTTGATTTTCAAGACACCATGTTGAAGTTGAAATTATTTGACTTTTTTATTGTTCTTGAATTTAAAGCTATTGTTACTTGCTGGAAAGATAATTCTAAAATATGTACGCTAACATGGTGGAATCCTATTTGTGCCAAACAGAATTCCTACTGTTTCAACTTCATTGTTTTCTCAAAAAAATCAAGTCTGATTTACTTTAGTTACCTTTTACTACTTTCTTATCTTCACACTCATCTTTACACTAATAACTATTCGACTACCCCTTTCCCTTCCCCTCCTCTGTTCCCTTCCTTTCTCCTTTTTCTTTTCTTTATCTTACAAAATATATAAATAACAAATATTTAATAGGTACCCTAATCTCTTTTCTTTTAGTCTATAGCATAAGGTTGTATTTTACAGTCTTTTTCCACCATATATAGTAACATATCGATCTTATTATTATATATTTTTTTGTTTTGGTTTTTTTAGTGTTTTTTACCATGCTATTTCTCTTCCATATGCTGATTGTAACGTAGGAACTCTCTTATTCAATCAATAAAAATTATTTTTAAAGAAATATTTTCCAACTGAACAAGACCAGTTACCTCTGGGAACAACCAGCAGGCAGGTCTCTGAAGATGTAAACAATGAGAGGGATTATAATTATTGAATCTTGGAGCTAAGTATTGTGGCCTAATATGGTGGGCAGCTTCAGAACATGTCATAATGCTTTGAAAGCAATACTACTATAAATTGATAGCTAGTGAGCAGATATTGCTACCCAATTTCTTCCAATTAATATTTATCTCTCTCATAGCGAAGTCCTGATGGCTATAAATGAGAGTAAAGGCAGAAAGGCTCCAGGCCCTGATGGGACTCCGGTAGATCTATAGAAGTTTACAACGGAAGTTTGGGCTCCATTGTTAACTAGAGTACTTAATGCATGTTGCGCCAAAGGTTTTATAAAAATATGGACGGAGTCTGAAATCATACCTATTTTTAAAAAAGGGGATAGGGGAAATCCCACTTGTTACCGCCCGATATCCCTCCTAGATTCTCTTATGAAAGTTGCGGGAAGGGTAATCCTCAATAGACTCCAACAGTGGGCTGAGTATAATAAAATTCTAAGCCCTATGCAATACGGTTTTAGGGAGAGCAAGTTTTAAATTTTATTTCAATACAGGGGAAATATATCCATGCAAAAGAGGGGAAATTATTTGCGGTGTTTGTTGACTTAACCACAGCCTTTGATTCTGTTGTCCATAGTAGGTCATGACAAATTCTGGAGAGCCTAAACGTCCTGAGGCAATTATATGTGGGGGCCACGTCTAGGGTAAGATACGGTCTAAAGGGAGAATGTACCAAGTCATTTCGCGTGGAGAGGGGCGTTAGACAAGGTTGCGTAATGGACCCTTGGAGGAGGAACTGGTGGCCAGTACGAGAGACCCCCTGAAAATTAAAAACAAACAGATTGTCTCCCTTCTCTACGCGACGACGCGGTACTGATGTCAAGAACCCAACTTGGCCTTCAAAGGGCCCTTGCTACTTATATTAATTTTGTGGACAACAGAGGGCTGAAGCTTAATGCAAAGAAGGCCTTTGTAATGTCCTGTGGCAAGGGGAGGAATAAACAGTGTAACTTAGTAATAGAAAATAGGAAAATTTAATTCACAAAAAAAAATTCTTATCTAGGTATTCTATTAGAGGACATGGGTTCTGGGAGATAGCCGATTAAAAATAGGACCCTTCTTTTTAAACGATCAACTGTGATGTTATTGTCGCTGAAAATGGGTAAAAGGCCCCCGGGGATCCTGCTTAAAATTTATAAAGCGAAATGCTTAAGTATAGTCATGTATGGGGCAGGAATCTGGGGGTTCTATGATCTCTCACCTATACAGGTAATAGAAAAGGCTTTTTTAAGATTTATACTTGATTTCCCCCAAAGCACGTCGGTTTTTAATTGTCACAGCAAACTGGGGATTTCCCACATTTCTGATTTGATTAAAATCCAGCCTATGCTGCTTTGGCATAGAGTTTGGACGTTGCCATATTTGGCACTAAATAGAGAAATCCTAACAGACTCTATGGGACTTGAACAGTCTGAGAAAATCCCCTGGTTAAATTACATAAGAAAGCTGTCTAATGATCTAGGGAGATCAGATCTTTATACTGATCCGGGTACAATGTGCACAATGACTAGAGAAGAGTTAAAGGGTTTTTGTTTAAACCATTTTAAGTCCTTATGAATTGGGCTGGAAATTAATAAAAGTACGGTGTTTCAACATCAACAGATCCTGACCTGTGGTTCGATACAACCATATTTAGTAGTGTGTCTAAGTGGTTATGATAGATATGTCCTGACTAGATTCCGGTTTGACAGTTTTCACCGCTTAGTATCTTTTTCAACCACTAATGATTGGTCTAGATGGCTTTGTACATACCCGTGTGATAATCTTTCTACACAATGTACAATGCACGTGATCCTTTTTTGTAAATTTTATGCTAACGAACGAGCCAGGTGGATTATCCCTTTTTGAAAACAAGGAGCATGGAGGAAATGTCGACCGGCCTTTTTATTCTTACAATTATTGGAAAATGTGTATGTCATTGGAATCGTCTCCGTTTTTTTAAAATGTATATCAAGAAAAAAGGAGAAGTATACCTTTTTAAAATAACTGTAGTATTGTAATGATTAATGTACTTTGCCGGTTGCTGCTTTGATGTATTTTAATTGTTAAAAAATGGATATATGAATTGTTCACGGTATTTGCTGCTTTTATGGATTTATATAGTATTTAAAATCAAATAAATCATTTTCTAAGTCTAAGCTAGCCAGTGAAGAGCTTTCAGGCCTACAGAGGCAGAGATGACTTATCCATGCAATTAAATCACCAGAACAACTACTGAATTGTCAACTACTCAGTTTTGATGGGGAAGCGTGTGAGATCTTAATAGCTTTCCATGACTTTCAATGGTCTGATTTAAACACACACTTAAAAAGCTGAAGTGCCTCGACCAACATAAATTGGTTTTGTGTTATGAGTCTTCCATCTTCAGGTAAACAGATTATAACCCAAAGTCCTCAAATGACATGTCTATGTAAGCAGGCAAAACAAGAAAGGTGCTCTCAGCCGTACTGCTGATTGGTGTGTTCTGTCCATTGGGTATTCGTATTTGTGAGCACCAACACAAAAAGCTCTTTATCATTTTGGCATATTCTGAAAATGTATTTATGTCGGATCTATAATACTTCTTTGGCATCACCATCGGACTCATCAACACACAGTCCACACACAACCTTCCCAAACAACTTAAAGAGAGATCTGATTAGTGGCCTCAATCAATAATTTAATATTTCATCATTTCTATCCATGCCCTGAAAGTATTATTTGTTGTCTGCATCTCTATAATGTGTGTATTCTCATTAAGAACATGTGTGCCTTTTTGTGATATAGTCTCATTCCAAAAGAATGTGCCACAACAAACGAAGGACCCTTCCTAAAAACTGGATCAGAAGTGATGCCCATCAAGGATATAGTATCATTGTATTGTGTGTGTTAAGAAATTCTATGTGCCCAATAAAAATTATTATAGTCAAAGTCACTGAAATGATTAAGCAGTAAAGGACCAAATTATGCAACAGCATTGACAAAATTATGCAACAAAAAAGGCAAATTATGTGGTATAGTTAGCACAATCTGAGGTAGTACAACTTCATAATTTTGACATTCTAACAACTACTAAGGAGGTGCAACAGGTCAAAGTTCCAATTCTTTTAGAAAAGTTTACCACCTGAATACAGCAATTATAAGTTGAACAATGATCTGTCAATCTCAGCAAGGAAGGTTCCACTGCACGCAACGATGTGTGGCACTTTTTGTTTAGTCATTTTTAATCTGTTTGAACTAGAAACAAATTTGTTGGCAAAATCTTAAAACTATGCAGCAGATGCCAGATTTAGTGGCAACTGTAGCAAATCCAAAATTATTTGGAAAACACACGGCTGGCAAACTGCATAATTCTAGTGGCCTTGTTGTGCAATGGAATAATACACCTCACAATCAGTGACAAACTTTGAAGGTAGTGGGGTATAAAAAACCTACCTCAAAATGGAAAAAAAGTGGTGAGTTTTCTCCACTGACAATTTTCTGAAATGATGGACCAGTCTACCACACATTTCACAGCCATTTCGGAGCTGTCAGCATCAGCGGCATATGGTCCTGATGCAGCTTTCTCATGATTCAAGGTTTCAATGAAATGGGGAAAACAAATCATGGTGGAGATGGAAGTCCAATTTCAGGCAGAATAGGTCACCCAGGCATCTCCATAGTGGGAACTTTAGGGCGCAGAGCTGCAGACAGTGCGTGTTCTTGAGAGTGGCAAAAAGAAGTTTGACCAAAAGTGCACAAATGACGATATATATTCACTAAAAAAAACACAGGTTTCAGAGATGTTATAGTTAGGCTGACATTTCACTCGTACAAAACCAGAGAAATTCAGCCGTTATAGTTAGCTGAGCTAACTATAACTTGCGCGCCCGCAATGCACTGCTGATGACGTCACATATTACATCACTCATGACATGACATCACTGGTGACATCATGCTGTGAGTGTTTCTATAAAGTTTAAGAATTATAAATCTATAACCAAACCAGGGGGGTTCAGAATCTCAAGCCTTGTAGCGTAGAGAACCTGAATCTACAACGACAAACCCCGAATCCTATGCCCCCCCCTTACAGGAGACTGTGCAACGTGTAGTAAAGTAAAGCAAAACGTTTCGTCTAAACCCATCTCTACTCAGAATACCTCATCAAGTGCAGGGCATACTAATAGTACTAGTAGTTTAAATCTCAACATCCATTCAGTTAATCATGCTGCCACCACTAATACCACAAATTTAGCAACTTCAGGGCGTAACGCTCTGAGTGTTACCTCCACTATTAAAAACCATGACACCGGGCTGTTTCTTGAGACCTGCAGAGATGTTCTTAATCTACCACCTGCAGCATGTCCCTAAGTCTTAGTCTTAGAGGGTGTCCCCCTCCTAAGAACAAATCAGACTGAGACTTGGGACCAACCGCGGAACAAAAGCGCCGATTGGCTTATTAAACATAAAAGGCTCAGAGCAGAAAATATCAGTGACATCATAATAGTGCGCAGGGTAGGGTGGGTAGGATTCCGATCAAAGAATATTGAGGGAGACTACGTCGCCATTAATCTTAGACGACCGTCACTGATAAAATCGATCTTGGCGACACAGGAATTGCAACTCTCATTTGGTCATTGTCCCTAGTTTTTTTCTATAAACCAACCTCGGGGTTAAACACTTTTGTCATCCCTCTACACACAATGCATAACAGGTTCTCTGCCCTGTCTGGTTTAGACAGCCTGGATTGACTGCCGCCCATCCCAACACCAGCTGAGCCCGCCTCCACTAGATCCTCGCCCGATTTCTTGGACATCGTTACCCCAGAACTATACGATCTAAATCTACAGGTGCTGAGCTGGAATGTTGCAGGTCTGGCTTTAAAGCTAAGCTCTACAGACTGGGTTAACATAGTCCAAAAATGTGATATTCTAATGTTCCAAGAAACCTGGTCTACAAGGGATATATTTTTTGATGCTTGTTTCAATAATATCTTACCAGCCCCTAAAGTAGGTCGCCCCTCTGGCGGACTCTCAATCTGGGTAAATATTTCGACAGGTGGTAGTGTCAAGTCTCTTGCCACAAACAATGATCATTTTCAAGCCTTGATTTACACATGGGGGCTTCAATCTTTTTTATTAACTTTTAAAATAATGATTTTGTAACCCTACCCAATATTAATTTTATTAATTTGTTCGATTTTATTGCAAATGTACAAAATCAAAATGTGTATCAGAACTTGGTTGGAATTTGTCTTGGTGGCAACTTTAACACCAGGATCCCAAAGGAAAATAGAATAGCTACTGTACCCTCGGCCCATGAGGTATCACGCAAAAGGGGGAGGGAACTGTCAGACCATTTGTCTAATTGTAACTTACTGAATGTGATGGAAATTGCTCAGTATGCCAAAATAACAATTGCTTAATACCCACTTATAGGGGTCACCCATGTGCCTCAACTATTGATTATGTTTTTATATCTGCTCCACTAGAAGACCTTTTATTAAAGGCAGAGGTCTTATCCACCTTGCAGAGTGATCATAATCCAATCTTAACAACAATTAGATTCCCCCTAAACCTAGTCTTGCCAAAGAGCCTGGGGCAAGCAATCTAGTGGCCTCAACTGATAAACTAAGAGTGATTTGGAAAGGTATTGATAACAAAAATGGGTTTTCCAATATGATAAAAACCCATCCACTGCTCATTGATACCTGCTTGTCATCCAGCGACCCCAATCCAGAGGCCATTATTGCCTTCAGTTGTCTGTGTGCTGGCAATAAACATATGATCTCTAGGCCTGCATCAGACATTAGCCAGAACCCAAGATGGTTCAACAGTATTTGCTTGCGAGCAAACAGAGAACTCCGTGTAGCATTGGTAGCAACACCAAGGGACGCAACTCTTGTTAAATCTTTTAGGTCTCATTATAAACAAGTGGCCAGACAACGAAAAGATAAGCTCCTAAAAGAACGTTGGGACAATCTTGCCTGTACAGCTACACTCAATGATGGAAATGGTTTCTGGGCAGCAGTTAAAGATATGAGGTCTATGGGCCTTACTCTGACCTCCTTAAGCTGCAATATAACCAGATAAGCCTGAGAAGCTTACTTTTCTAAGATCTACACAGCCCTTCCCCAGAATGAGGATTTTTTAAACAACCTTGCTGCAAAACGGATTCCCATGTCCGTGTTAGAAGTTGAGGATGCCATCCAACAAAGCCTAGGTAATAAGGCTACTGGACCTGACGGGCTTTCCATTGACCTCATTAAATACAAACCTGAATTTTGGGTGCCTCTTTTACTTAATGTTTTTAACAATCTAACAAGCACTTTTATTCCGAGCACTAGGTCCACCAGAATCATTGTCCCTATTTTTAAAAAAGGAGACCGATCCAACCCTAGTTGCTACAGACCGATCTCCCTGATTGATAATACATTGAAGATTCTCGGGAGGGGTGGGGGGGCAAGATGGCCGCCGAGGCGCTGTGGGAGTAAGTCGCACTCAGACCCCTCTCCTGCCGATAAGTAAAAACTTCGGGCGCTAATGGAGAACTGTAAGCAGTATGCAATCCGCAGCTTTGATGCACCACGGTGGAATTATTAGCCTTACAAGCATATTCAAGAGAGCGAAATTGTGGTACTCCAGACTCCTTAAAGCATTGATGGCAGAAATGGGCACTCGAGGAAAGGAGAAACAAACACCCATGCCTGGCACTACAAGTAAGGAGACATCACAGAAGGAAGCGAGCAGATCGGGCGCTATCCCGAAAACAAAGATGCCACCTAACAGTAAAAAGACAACCCCCACGGTCTCCACCTTAACAAAAACACAGCTACGCAAATTGGAGAGAGCCGGCGAAAAGGAGAAATCGCTGAATCAGAACAAAAATGCGAGAGGCGCGAGAGGCGCTAGTACTGCACCAATGGTCGGGGATGCAGCAGAAAAGAAGAGAAACGATACCGTATATCGGCAACCTTCAGTGTCCGAGGTCTTCGGCGCCAAAACTCAAGCGGAGGCATCAGGAGCTTCAGGGCCATCAGGAACCCCGCAAAACACGGCAATCATGCCGCCCGTAGGCTCTGCTCAGAGCGTCCTCGTGGACGCAAGCCAAAGCGTTGCTAAGCAACCGGGGGTTACGGAGCGCACGCTTCCCGCGGAGCATCTACCAGAGCGGCAGACAGCGGCTCAGACCCAGGCAGACGGCGTCGCACTGGAACAAGAGCAGACGCAGGGGTTACAGGATGGAATCCAAGAACCGGATAAAGAGGTGAGAGAGGCCAACGGTGGGGATGTGATGTCGAATACAGGGCAAATGCTTGAGGCCCTTAAAGAGGTGGAAGCTGAAATACGGGAGGAACAGCTACAAGCCAAGGACAATGAGAATGTTGTGCTGGGGACACACAATGTCAATCTGGCAGGGTTGGCTTGCGCAGAAGGGGCTGAAGGGGCTGATGGAGAGGGGTTCTTTTCTATCCCTGAGGAAACAGAGTCAGAATCAGCATTGGCAAGCAGTGAGGAAGAGAGAGACTTCTCAGACTCATTCTCGAGCTCTGAAGCTAGCGATAGTTCTAGGGGGAGAGGCACGCAAAAAAAATGCAAAACAACATCCAGAAGAGCAGGCTCCCCCCAGAACATGCATAAGGGAACAAATAAAAGGCTAGTCTGGGACTATTCCGCTACCTCTAGTATATACAAAGAAGATGAAAAAGAGACACAAAATGATGAAGGGAAGCTGGACTTAATGTTTGCCACGCTGAAACAGATACAAATGGAGGCAAGGGTTGAAAGTCGGAGGGCCAGGCATGACACGAAAAAAATCCAAGCCTCAATCAGGAAAATAAATAAAAAGTTTGAAGAAGTGGAGGAAAAAATCACTGAAGTTGAAGAAAGAACTGGTCGTCTAGAAGACGAAGTAACTGATTGGCAGACATCTAGAGAGGGACAGTCTAAGATCATGGAAGATTTACAGTGGAAGGTGGAGGATTTGGAGAATCGCCAGAGGCGCAATAATGCCAGACTCCTTGGAATAGAGGAAGGGATTGAAGGCCAAGACCCCAGAGGCTTCGTCGTCAAGCTGCTAAAGGGAGCATTCCCAGAGGTACCATGGAACTGGGAACAAGAAGTGCAGAGAGCCAATAGATATCCAATTTTTGTAAGAAAAACTCAGAAGGAAGGTTCAGGAGCGCTACCCAGGGCTATGCTAGTTTTTTTCGGAAACTTTCTGGCAAGGCAAGAACTAATGGAGAGAGCCAGACCGGATGCCAAAAAAACGGTGGAAGGGATAACTTTTTTTGCGAGACCTGACTTTTGCCACATAACAGTGGAGAGGCGCTGGAGACTAAGACAGTTGATTAATGCGTTTCAGTCCCAAGGAGCAGAGGCATTTCTAATGTTTCCAGCAAAACTGAAGGTTATTGTAGCAGGTCGTACTAGAATGTTTTTCTCTGAAATAAAAGCGGGGGAATTTCTGACAGAACTGAAAGAGCAAGGGGGAGCTCGAAGGAAATAATCAAGGATAACTTACTAAGCCTGACAGGCTAAAGTAGTAGATGATAAGAGGGGAGGAGAGGGGGAGCGACGCTACAGCGTTAAGCGGACACGCATAGGTCAGGGATGACCTATTTGCCTGTCACAGGGGGGGGGCAATCAGGGAGGGGGGGCTTAAAGGGGGGGGGGAAGGAAGGGAAGTAGTCACGGGTGAAAGGTGGTGGTGTAAAATAATACAGATTTGTAAAGTTTGTAGTGAAGCAGATAAAGTATGCACAGAAAAAGATAAAAAAGTAGGTGTGGGGTCGGCAAATGCTAAACTAAAATTATGGCAGTCAGGATAATGACGATCAATATTTGTGGGCTAAATAACATGGAGAAAAGGCAGAAGCTCTCTTCACTGCTGCGATTCTGGAAAATCGATATAACTTGTCTACAGGAAACACACGTAGCAGTTGAAGATAAGTTCTTGCTTGGTCAGATGGGATTTGAGGTTCTTGCTAGCACAGGTCAAGAGGGAAGAAATAAGGGGGTGGCAGTTCTGGCCAGAAAAGGTGTTGTCAAAATTAAAAAGAAAAAAGAGGATTCTGAAGGGAGATGGGTGATGCTAGACATAGAAACAGCTGCGGGAAGATGCACTTTGGTTTCACTATATGGTCCAAACGAAGATGAACCGGAATTACTAGATTTTATTGATAGTGAGCTAGCCCTGTGGCCAGAGCCTGTGATCTGTTGTGGGGATTTTAATATCAATGGATTGAATGGAGTAATGGACGCAAGTGGAGGCATATACCAAGGAAGGAAAAAAAAGGTGCATAAAGCAGTACAAAACCTTGCTAGACATAATGCGCTGGTGGATATATGGTTGGAATTTAATCCCCTAGGCGTAGGCAGCACTTTTTATTCAGCGCCACATCAAACAGTAGCCCGACTGGACTATTTCTTTATTTCTAGCTCATTAGTCAGCAGGGCCAAAATAGAATGTCTCCCAAGAATAATGTCGGACCACAACCCGCTGGTGTTAAGTCTAGCAATGACACAAAAAGTAGAAAAAATAAATTCGACATGGACGTTTGAGAGAGGTTTGCTGAAGGAGGAGGAATATATTATAAGGATGCAAGAATGGATCACCCAATTTTGGGACATAAATAGATACTCAGCCTCAGCAGATATGGTATGGGACAGTTTTAAAGCAGGAGTAAGGGGGGAGACACTAAGCTATACCCTGGGAAGAAGTAAAAAGGAAAAGGAAAAGGTGGAAGAGGAGATTAGAAATCTGATTGCGCTGGAAAAAATGCTATTGGTCGCAATAGAAAGACAAGATCCTATCGAACAGATTTTAGTGGCTATAGAGGTGCAGAAGTCGGAAACAGGGACCACCTTGGCACAAAAAACAGCAAGAAGATACTTAGCTAATAAGGAAAAATGCTTTGAATATAATGAGAGGGTGGGACATCTGCTGGCAATTAGAACTAGGCAAATGCTAGCTGTAGGCGAGATTAAAGAAATTAAGGACTGCAATGGGATAATCGTCAATAAAGTGGAAGAGGTGCAGGAGGTGTTCAGAAGATTCTATGAGAGGCTATATGAGCAAGATAAAAATGATGAAGAGATAGAGACGAAAAGTCTGGAATACTTAAGGCAAGGCCTACAAGAGGGGTTGAGCATAGAAGAAAGGGATAAACTAGATATGCAGCTAACGGTACAGGAGGTAAGGGACGCAATATTCAACTTACCATCTGGTAAAGCAACGGGACAAGACCAGATCCCGGTAGAATTTTACAAAACCTTTTGGGAGGTACTAGCTAAAGATATTTGGTCAATTTGCTGTTTGGCACAGGGAGGTAGAATAGTCCCTCAATCTTGGGCGGGCGCGGATATAATTGTGATCCTAAAAAAGGATAAACCCCCCATTGAGCCGGGTTCTTATAGACCCATTACATTGCTTAATGCAGATGCAAAGATATTCTCTAAGGCACTGGCCAACAGACTGAGTAAGGTGATAGAGAGGGTAGTCTCCCCTACACAACATGGATTTATACCAGGTAAAGGAACAACTGAACACACTAGACAGCTGATTACTATATTGGATGCTGCAGCGGTATTAGGTGACCCTGTCGCGGCTATCTTTTTGGATGCCGAGAAGGCTTTCGACAGGGTCTCATGGGTGTACCTATGGAAGGCTATGGAGTGGGCTGGTATAGGGCAAGGATATATAACTGCAGTCCAGGCACTATATAAACAGCCTAGTGCTAGGATACGTATTAACAGATCATATTCCAACGCAGTACAGATCAGACGGGGGACTAGGCAGGGATGCCCAGCTTCACCTCTACTATTCGCAATATATCTAGATCCCTACCTGAGAAGGCTTACAAAAAATAGAGGGATTAATCCAGTCTTATTACACGGAAAAGAGTATAAACTATTTGCCTATGCGGATGATGTGGCTGTTATAACACCGACACCAGAGGAGTCACTGGTTGAAATAGAAAAGGAGGCAAGAAAATTTGGAGAGGTGTCTGGATACTTAATAAATAGGGGGAAAACACAGGTAGTTCAGAATAGACACACAACATTTGTAGATGTAAGAGTTGTCTCAGACACAAAATATTTGGGGGTTAAGGTGACGGCAGATTTAGGAAAATTAGTAGAGATAAATCTGGAACCATTGCTAGCCAAGGTCAAAAGTAACCTGGAGAGGGTCAATAACTTACACCTGACTCTTATGGGCAGAATCAACTTTATTAAAATGGTTACTTTTCCGAAATTTTTATATTTGTTCAGGGCAATTCCACTCTTTATCGAAGGTATATGGTTTAACAAAATAGAATCAGCAATAAATAAATTAATTTGGGCACAGGGGAAGACACGTAGGGCGTACCGGTTTTTAACTCTCCCACGAGAGAGGGGAGGCTGGGGAGCACCTGATTTTAGATTCTATTACTGGGCAACAGCTCTACAATACTCCAAAGGATTATTAGGTGGAAGTGCTCAGGAGGAGGAGGGGAGAAAGTGTCCGGCGAATGTATATGAAGCCCTCCTAGGTAAAGCGGCAGAAAACGCTTTAGTAACAACTGTGGACTTCGCATACTTTAAACATACAAGATTTAAGACCCTGAGTGCGATTTATAAAGTTTGGAAAGTAATAAAGAAAAAACTGGGATTGGGAAGGTATAATAGGTACTTAAGGCTCTATATGAATAATGATCTCCCCAAGGAAATTTTCTGTGACACAGCTATGAAGGAATGGGATGAGAAAGGGATCAAGAAATTGGGGGACCTAATGGATGCAGGGGGAGTAATCTTAACGTTCCAAGACATACAGCATAGGTATAATATAGCTGGGAACAGCTTCTTTAAATATCTACAAGTGAGGAGCTACTTTCATACTAAAACAGGGGGTGCAGGAGGGATGGAGAGCTGTAGGATAATGGATTACCTGGGAAGTAGCCTCTTATGTTCAATAAGACAGCTGTATGCAGAGCTACAAGTTTACAAAATAGATGACAGAGAGAAATATAGCAATAAATGGAGTGAACAGGTAAAGGCACGACCGGAAGACCTACAAATTTCCTTAGATTTTGGTCGAACTATTTTATGCTCAGCTACACTCCAAACCCAACACTATAAAACAGTTTACTCACTATATTTCACACCGGCCAGAATAGCCAGCTGGGGAGGCTCTACTGGAATAACGTGTCCAAGGTGTAATTCAACACAGGCTAATATAACACATATGTTTGCAAACTGTCCGCAATTATACACTTTAAAATTGACAATAGAAGAATTTCTGGAGAAATCACTGGGAATAAAAACTAAATTAACTGAGGAGCTGATAATTCTGGGGGTAAGCTTAGTGGAAAATATATCTCATCCAGAATTCCTATTTATGGTTACAGCAATATATAGGATAGTTGTCGCAAAAGCGTGGAAGGAGAAATTAGCACTGTCATTCCAGACTTGGATAGCAAGACTACTATCTACATACAACTTAGAGAGGGCCATATATGACAGAAAAGGAAGGAAGGCAAAAGCTCTGGGGGGCAAGATATGGGTTCCCATTGAGCAATGGAAAAGTAGGAAAAATATCTGTGGCAGTAATTGAGAAATTTGTTAGATCTATAAGATTAATAGATAGGATGTAGGATGTACTATATTTATACCCAGTGTTTTTGTGTTCTAAATCTGCATTTTTTCTTCTTTTTTTATTTTATTAATGCAAATCTGTACTCGTTGTAAAAAACTGTGTAACGATGTAAATACACCGGATGTAAAAGAAAAAAGTGGCAAAACTTTTGAATAAAGATAATAAAAAAAAAATTAAAAAAAAAAAAAAAAAAAAAAAGAAGATTCTCGGGAGGATCGTCTTTAACAAAATAGGGTCTTGGGCCGAAAGGGAACATATTTTAAGTAAGTGTCAGCTAGGTTTCAGAAGCAAATTAGGAACAGTAGAACAATGTCTTAATTTAAATTTGATTGTTGGCAAATATACAATAGCCCGGAAATTGCCCATCTACCTGGCTTTTATTGACCTTACTTCAGCCTTCGACTTCGTTAACAGGTCACGGTTGTGGTCGGTCCTTTTAAAATATGGGTTGCATGAGGCTCTAGTTCATTTTTAGCATATTTGCACAGGGACTTGAAGGCACGGGTAAGGATTAGTAATGACGGGCAGGTTTCAAAGGATATATTTTTATTGTTAGAGGGGCCAGGCAGGGGTGCATATTGGCCCCTCTGCTATTTATCTATATATATAAAAACGAATGTATGTCTGTCTGTCTGTCCTTTATGCATTACTACACCATTCATCCGATCGCCATAAAACTTTGGGAAGTTGTTGAGTACACTCCCGCGAAAGTTTCTGGCATAACATTTTTTAAAATATCGGCCCCCCAAGGCCCTCATAATCTTTCAAATACTGAATTTTTCCATTTACGGAATACCAGCCGAAGCGACAACGTATAAGTCCATCGATACTGTGATGAATCAAGACGAAGTTGACAATTACCCAACGGAATTTTTGAATTCACTGGATTTGCCAGGTATGCCACCGCACATTTTAACATTGAAAATTGGCGTGCCGATCATTCTTAACCGAAACATCAATCCACCCCCACTTTGCAACGGTACAAGACTTTCGGTGAAAAAGATGATGAACAATGTCATCGAAGCTACAATTTTGAATGGGAAATTCAAGGGGGAAGATGTACTGTTGCCACGTATTCCAATGATCCCAAAAGATATGCGTTTTGAATTCAAACGTTTACAGTTTCTGTTGCGACTCGCTTTTGCAATGACCATCAAGAAAGCACAAGGACAATCTCTGCAAGTGTGTGGACTAGATTTGGAGAATCCGTGCTTCTCACAATGGACAACTGTATGTGGCCAGCTCACACGTTGGAAAACCTTCTGATTTATTTGTGTACGCACCAGACGGAAAACCAAAAAATATCGTATATCCACAAGCAGTCGAATAAATAAATAGAATTAAAACGACACTTTGAAATGTTTTCCATATTAAAATGAATACGTTTCAATAAAAATGACACAATGTAAATTGAATGTTATCATAATGAGTTTCCTTGAAATTCCTTTCTTCTGAGATCGCCGCAACGTGCGACGGGTAAGCTAGTCCTTTATATAAATGAACTACACAATGTACTGTCAGAACTTACCACTGATGTACCGAAAATCAATGGTAACAAACTCCCCGCCTTACTATATGCAGACCTAATGGGCCGCACCCCGAGCGCACAACGCACTTTAGTTAGGGCTTTTGTCGTTTTTATGGCTGATTTAGACCTTTGTACTAATTTTAAGAAATATTTTATAAGGGCTTGTGGCCCAAAAAAGCACTGTATTAACTCAACAACATCAGGCCCTGAACATTTATTACGCACTTGCACTTTCCCATATCTGGGGTTCGTTTTTTCTGAAAACGGCTCGTGGGCAGATCATGCTGCCCACAGCAGAGGCACATTTTTAAAAGCTACTAATTCGATCCTGAGCCTTCCACAACCTAAACACGCTAAGGTAGTATTATCCATAACTAAAATCTCCAAAACACAGTGTATCCCCATTGCCACATATGGCGCAGAAGTTTGGGGTTTTACAGACTGTAGTGGAATTCAGAGAGAGGAAAATAGATTTTGCAGAAAACTCTTGGGGGCCCAAATTTCCTCCCCAAACTTCGTGTGTCATAGGGAAATAAATTTGTATTACATAGAAGATTATATTAGGTCCCGTCCCACCATATTCTGGCTAAAAGTATGGCAAAACCCGGCAGCAACCTTGACGAGGGATATAATAGCAGACTGTCTTAAATGCGACAAGGGAGGGATTATACCACAGCTTGCCGCTGTTAGAAAAAGTCTAAGCAGCGTGAACCTAGAACATATTTTTTTAAACCCAACCGACCAAGAGGGAATAAATAAAAAGATTCTGATGGACGCACTGTAAGATCATATAAAAATGTAAGATGTGCCACAGAGCTCCAAAAATCATCAGTTGTTAGGTATATGTCGTTAGTGGATAGCCCCCGAACCTATATGCCATCCAAGTATCTTCTGAAGAATATAGGTCATTGGGAGAGAAGTTTGCTCTTTCGCCTCAGGGCCAGCACTTTAAAATATTCACTTTGTTTCCCTTTGGGATTTAACATCAATCTCGAGCAAATGCCTTGCCCTTGTGTTATTTGTCGCAATCAAACGATGCTACACTTTTTTTTTCTGCAATTTTTATAAAATATACACTAAACAATATCCGATCCCCTATTTTAAGGCAACCGCCAACATTGATTATATAACAGCCTACCTGGAAATTCTTAAGCTTGGGAGGGATGATCTGATGTTTCGTGTAAGTTCTTTTCTGAGAGTGGCAGTTCGCTCATATGCTTCTATGAGCACTCTGTAACATATCTTATCTAAGTGTACTTGAGCACACAACACTGTTTTGCCGTATGATCCTATCAATATTTTTATGGTATGAAACACTACAAGAAAGTGCCATTTGTGGACCGGAATTACCTTATAAAGTTTATACTTAATTGCAACTTATATCATGTTGCTAAAAATGTTTACATCTGATCGCATGTTATCATAATAATATGCTGCTATTGATTTGTTGAACATCTGATTACGTCCATTAATACAATTTTGCCATTTGCCAGGGTCATAAATTCCTCACGTTTTATCGTTATTAATGACACTGCTGTTTTGCACACTGCGTTCTTTTAATATATGCATATAATTGAAGTCTTTTAATGCAACCTGAAAGTCTCTTTTTATTCATTGTTTTTATATTGTGCTTTTTATAATAATCCGTATTGTTGCTGGTATTTTTGTTTTATATGTGATTTTATGGATATTTATATCTGAATAAAGAATATTTTTAAAGAATATATATATATATGTGTGTGTATATAGATAAGTATATATATGAATATATATATATATATATATATATATATCCAAAAGAAAGTTGCCCAATTTTAGAGAAGCCACTCACAGTAGGTTTCAAATTGCATGTATGGAGCAGGCTGCAGTATGCTGTACAGAATAGTTTCACCCCAAAGTTCAAAGTGCCTGACGCATTTCGTACGGGGTCGCACTTCATCAGAGGCATAAATAGTTCACTGCTCGTAGCATTCATCTTTTTAAATGACTGTGACCACGTGCACAAAGGGCGTAGGCACACCCGAGCATTCTGGTCTAAGTAGTCCTTGTAATTTAACTTCAGTGAGTAGCTTGCAGCAGAGAAATGGATTCAAACGAAACACCACAGTGGGCTGGGGAAGATTTCTGAACACGACATCATGCACTGTGTTACCTCTCCACCTGCCCTTCCTGCCCCTTCGTGTGCCTCCTCCCATGACGTGGTACGGGTCCATGACATCATGGTTGGGCTTCTCTCCGACCGAGGCCGGCCGGTGTAAATCCAGAAGAAAGTTGTCCAATTTTAGAGAAGCCACTCACAGGTACGTTTCAAATTGCATTTAAGGGAGCAGGCTGCAGTATGCTGTACAGAATAGTTTCACCTCAAAGTTCAAAGTGCCTGACGCGTTTCGTGCGGGGTCGTACTTCATCAGAGGCATCAATAGTTCACTGCTCGTAGCATTCATCTTTTTAAATGACTGTGACCACGTGCACAAAGTGCGTAGGCACACCCCGAGCACGAGCATTCTGGTCTAAGTAGTCCTTGTAATTTAACTTCAGTGAGTAGCTTGCAGCAGAGAAATGGATTCCAACGAAACACCACACTGTACAAGTGAGTTATTAAACTTGTCTTAGTGAATGCCTGGGTGAATGACTAATCTGTGTAAATGTCTATATCAGTCTGTCAGTTGGTGTGTAAGTAGCTGCATGAGTTGGTAAGTAGATACATGAGTGTCTATATGGGTTCATAGTTGGTTGTATGAGTACCTGTAGGGGTGCCTGAGTGCCTGTGTGGGTGGGTGGAGGTATGTGACTCCCTACATGGATGTGTGAGGGAGTGATTCACTTGGTGTATGCGTTCATGAGTGCATCTGCAAGGGGCTGTATGGGTGAGTGAGTGTGTGTATGGCTGTGTTGGTGAGTGAATGGATGTCTCAGTAGTATATGTGCGAGTAACTACATATGAAATGCACTATATGTGAGTGTTGGAGTATATAAGTCACTATATGTGAGAGTGAGTGATTGTAAGAGTGGCTGTGTGGATGAGAGTGTGCTTTTGCCAGTGATTGTAGGCAAGAGTAAGTATGTGTTGCTACCTGTATGAATAAGAGAGGTGGTGTGTATATAACTGCATAGGTGAGTAAATGGCAGTGTGATTGATTCTTTGGGTGACTGACTAGGTGTGTGAGTAACTCTATGGGTAAGTGGTGGTGTGAGTGTCTATATGGGTGTATGCGTGCATATATCAGTGGCTGTATTGACGAGTGACTGTGTGTATGAGTAACTGTATGGGGGAGTGAGTGGATGTGTGTGTAGACCTATGAATCAGTGAGTGGGTATGTTCTAACTGGTTACTGTGGGGTCTCTAGTTTCAAAAATGGTAGTCTGTATTTTAGAGTGGGTGTATGAAAGGTTATATTAGGGTATGAGGAGGTGCATCAGATATTAAGTGGATGATGTCATCAGTGATGTCATTTGAGATATCAGTGATGTCATGAGTGATGTTACTGACCATGTCATGTGTGATGTAATATGTGATGTCATCAGGAGTGCATTGCGGGGGCGCGAGTTCCGCTAACTATAAGGCTGAATTTCTCTGTTTAGTACAAGTGAAATGTCAGCCTAAGTTTAACGTCCCTGAAACATGCTTTTTTCAGTGAATATCTAAGGTTTCTTAAATGCTAATTCCTAACTATAATATCCATGCAACCTGTTTTTTTCAGAGAATTTCCACAAAAAAGTTCCAAATGATAATACTAACTATAACGTCCCTGAAACCTGTGATTTTTTCAGTTAAATGTTAAGGTTTTTTAAATGCTAATTTCTAACTATGCCTACAAAGGTAGGACCTGTACAGAAAGAGGGAGAAAGGGGTGCAGAAAGAAGCACAGAAAGATGGAAGAGTGTTTCAGAAAGATGAAGAAAGGTGCAGAAAGAAGAAAGAAAAATGCAGTAAGAAGCAACAGAGGTACAGAAAGAGGCCTACTTCGACTGTACCTTTCCACAGACTCATACAAAGTAGCCTAATGACTACTCCTTCTCCCAAGATGTCTTAAACCTCACTTTTCTCTTGAAGGTTCACTATTCATCGACTGCTCAAAATGTTAGGCCTACCAAATGTAAATCAGCAATCCTAACCATTTCACTATTGTAAGTTTCACCAAGTTTGTGAAGGTATGCATGTGTGTGTCTCTGCTATTACCTAGTGGCATGTTACATAATAAGCATTGGCAAAGCCAATAGGTCTCGCTTTTGTGAGAGGTATTAGCTCTGTCGTCAATGTATTTTAGCCATGTTGTACAGCAGTGTGGCCGCTGTTCAGCATGGTTAAAAGTTAGTGGCGTAGAGGAGAGTGGCACAGAGTAGAGTGGCAGAAGCCGGTAGAGTAGCATGGAGTGGCACAGAATTGGAGTTCATGGCACAGAGTGGAATGGTGTACACTGGAGTGGAGCAGAGTGCAGTGGCGTGCAGTGGCGCAGAGTAGAGTGGCTTAGGATGGAGCATATTGGCATGAAGTGGCGCGGAGTGGTATAGAGTACAATGACAGAGCAGAGTGGTGCACACAGGAGTGAGTAAAGTGGTATTTCAGTCGCGAAGCACAGTGGAGGGCAGAGTGGAGCGGTGCAGAATACAGAGGCGTTCATAAGACTGATGAAGAGTAGAGTGGAGAGTCATAGCAAGGAGTAGCAAAGAGTAAAGTGGCATATCGGAGAGTGGAGTGGCATAGAGTGGGTTAGAGTGGCGTAGTGGGGAGTGGACTAAATTAGAGTGACGTAGAGTAGAGTGACAGAGTGGCGTGTAGAGGAGAGTGGAGTGGCAGAGAGTGGTATAGCATAAAGTGGAGTGTCAGAGTAATACAAGCGAGGGTTTAAGTAACTAAAGCGTCAATAGAGATAGGGTGAAAGCAACATAAAAAAGAAGCCAAACGTCAGTGTTAAAAGTAGAAAAGCTTATTGCATGTCCCAGAATAACACCACAATGCTTATCAAAAAAATATTGTACGAAGACGAAAAACATATACTTGGTCCATGCAGTAGAGGATCTCACACAAGAAAGGTAGGGAAGCCTACAGGAGCCAAGTAATAAAAAGTTTGCAATTGAAAGGGACATCGAAAACAATCAATGGTATTCTGTTGGCGGGTTACAAGCCCACTGAATAGTAAACAATACATCTCACAGCACATGCTCTGGGAGATCTCGCATGTTTTTGTTCTGTGTGATACATGTTCAAGATGAGAAAATGTGCCCAGAGAAACATTTTCTCCTCAAGCGAGCCATTTTCTCCTCGAATCAGTACCCTGCCACACAGTGGCTTTTTTGTGTCAGAGATACTCCTAGAGAAAAGTTTCTTGGTGTATTAGCAAAATGTATTTCACATGATACATATAATTTCAGAAACAAATCACAAATCAAAAACACCTTTATATTTTTTAAAAGAGCTGCAAAGCAATCTTCATAATTTGTACAAGTGCCCTCAGAAATCACAGTAATGACCACCATATGTGTATTTATGTGCTTTTGCAAATTTTCCCAATTGTATCAAGATGAAAATAGGTCTATGAACATTATTTGATATCCACCTTTTTCTAGACAGTGAGACAACTAAGTGGGTTCCAGTTCCTACTGCTGCGAGTTCTTTCAATCCTGTAGTTTGCAGTCATTTAACTTAAGCTGTATATAGTGAGTTAAATCCCTGATGCAGGCCTGAAGGGTGGGTCACGACGAGGCAATGGTAGAGGCTTGAACTACCATAAAATGGCTGAGGAAAGTTGTCTTGTTTTTCAGGTTCTATGAAAGTGAAAGTATAATTGTTAATTTTATCATTCATTAGCATTGCATGCTTCTACCACTGGTGTGGTCTCGCAGCTCTCGATTGTCCGACTGGTTGGATCATTGATGCAGCCAGCCTTGTCCTAATGATTACAAGTTGAAGTCTGCATTCCCTGTCTGTATGATCGTTGGCCAGATCCAGTGCTGAAGACGAATTGCATGATATTGCAAATGTATCTGCAGCGTTTCACTGGACCATACAACTGGGAGCCAGACCGATCAATCACTGGGCATAGGTTTTCATATTCAAAACTGCAGCTGGAAAGCCTCGTTTGCCACAAATGCACGCCTTATTTCATAGGCTTCTGGCACACAAACTGTGTTAGCCCTCTTGCTTATTTTCTTTTTCTTTGTTTTTTGGGGTATCTGCGTGTTATAATTTTACATGTGTGTAAAGCTTGCAATATAAAGTAAATATTGGAAAGTTTTTTAAAGCTCTCAGTTAAGTCATATTTTTACACTGACGCTACAAAACCAATTTACCTAACTTCTCATATTTTGTTCCTAGCCTAGCAGCCTGGAGTAACCGAACGGCGACAAGCGGCGCTATATAAAAACTCCGGATGAATATTAATTTGAATAAATAAACAAAACGCTTGCGAATGAATTTTATTTTTTTATACAAAGTTTGCCTTCACTTCTTTTTTGAGCACACTCAAAATATCAGATAATTGAATTTCACAAAGCTACGAATTATACACAGTTCTAACAGTTTACTGCAAAAAGGAAGGGACGTCGGTGCGTCACTACAATGGCTTTGCAGCACCTTTAAAGAAACGGACGTCTCTCATTCAATAATAAGCTATTCTATTGTATAAGGGAAAGTCGCTGATTACATTTCCGGAAACTGAGCTGAATAAATTTAACAGGGCTCCTTTAGGAAGGATTAGCCCGGCTTTTCAGAGCAAAAGGCCGGAGTTTTTGTTCGATTTCTGATGTTATGTGATAATTACCAGATGCAAAGGCTGCCCGAATTAGTATGCAGCTCTGGCCGGGACATTATGCAAGTGCTGTTGTCGTCGCCCATTCATTGGTTGATAAAGGAAGGAGGTAGGAATAACTGCCAAGGTTTTAGACTGCTATCTGTGACATTTTCATAATTTCAGTGGAATTATGAGTGACATTTCAACAACGAGTGACATTTTCTTGGGAATAAAATCAAGCAATGAAGAGGAGGGAAACATTTAAATATTAGAAATTACACCCATTTGAGGAATGAGGAAAACTAAAACGATCTTAAAACAGTTGTAAACCAAAAGAAATGGAAGGGGCACTAACCTATTAAAAAACAGTTACTCGCAGCTATTCCTAATGAAATAAAAAATACAGTTTTGCAAATTTGCGTAGGTCATGTCAGTTGTCAGCTACTGTAAAATACTATAGTTTCTATGTTCCTCTCTGTCAAAGAAATGTGTACAACACTTTTTATCTCAGAGCCCTTGAATGAGGCATGCAGATTTTTGCCCCAGACTACTCTCAGGTGGGGTGAGCCTAGCCCATTAGGCGGACGCTGCAAGAAGGTGGATGAGCGATAGCTTCTGCCACCTGGGTTTGTTTACAGTCTAGACTGCCCCAAAGCTGCCCATAGAAGGCCAAGAACTGGACTTCTGTAAACAGGGCAATGAAGGACGAATGTGTCCCGGGGGCTGGAGAGCTGCTGCAAGCCTCTACTTGGCCCTATAAACCGCCCTCTGCACGGCACTGCCCCTTCTTGCTTGTAGGCAGCCTGCAGATGTGTGGTGAGCTCCTGAAGTCTGCAAACTAACGGCAGCACGTTTCCAGTCTACAAGCATGCTCCTTCGCTTCACCGCTCTGTGGTAACAGGCCCTGCCTGTGAGAGTCACTGCAGCGCTGGCTGCATCTTCCCGCTGCCTGTTCCAAAGGCACCACGTCCCAGAAAAACATGCTGTGCTGTCTTTTGCAGCACAGCACTACAACATGGCCACAAGAAACAACGATCTGCGCCCATGATTAACTGCATTATCTGCAAACAAGCAGGCAAGCATGAAACTGCTGTGAAACATGCCTATAATTAAAGTGTAATGTATGTGATCGCACAGCATTTCAGTTGCTAAATTGCTTCTCCCTACCACTAACAGGGTGAGTCTGAGAAAGACATGGCTTGGCAGTTCGAGCTGGACTGTTCCCATGAGGCACAGGGTCAAGGCTGATTTGCATATGGCCATGTCTGAACTGGGGTGGTGTGGATTGCAAAAAAACAATGGATTTAGGCCCAGATCTCTGTACTGGGGTGAATGTATGACATTGTTCTGCATTCTGTCCATCAACTGTTGTTTTGCATGATTCTGAGAGCGGGCCATAGAACCCCCCGCCCGTTCCCAGCCATCGGTCAAACAAGACAGAAACAGCGTGCTTGAGAGACAGAAAGAAGGTCGCTATCCTGCGTTGCTCCATATTTCTATTTACCCTAAAGCTGCATAAGCATTGGAGTTAGGAACACACATCGCAGGCACTTACTTCTTTGCAGCGGTATCACGCCTGCTGGTAGCCGGTGCCCACAACTCGGACTCTCCCGGCGGCCCTGCCCACTGCAACACCACTGTCGGGCATGATTTAAGCTACTAGGGCTGCTGGTGTGTTCTGGAAAGGCCGAGGCTGCAGCTGAGGAACCACTTTAGCGGCCAGGTTCACTCAGCTGCCGGTGTGGGTTTGACTTTGTCAGGTGACGCATTCATTGTTAAATTTCCCACCGCGGTGCGAGCCCAAACTTTTCAAGGCCGAACAATGGTGGACAACTCACTCACCTTGTTTGCGTTATGGATTTTAGGGCAGTCTGAAAGGAGGATAACGGCGGCTGGGAGCACCGAGAATCCACGCTAACGCCTGAGGAGCGCCGTCACGTAATCGGGAACATGAGTGTGGCGCACGGGTGGGTAGGGGGAAGTGCTTGGAACAGGCGCCCTCACTAGCAGCAACATTGATGTGGCATAGTAAATAGAGCTGCTGACTGTAGTCCTGGAGACCCGCGTTCGAGCCTCGGTGTAGGCTCTATAAAAAGTAGATAAAGCACGGCGAAGCTCGCGAAAGAGCAATGCACTAAACTAAATATTATTAACATGTCTTTAACATTACAAACAAGCCCGGCGCGCGCTAGATAGGAAATTTAAAAAAAAACATTGTTTGTTCTTATCCATCGCGCAGCAGGGGGAGGGGAGAGAGGGGGGTCTGCTCTTCCCTTGCGGGAGTGTGCTTTGAAACCATCTGTTAATTACAAACAGATGGTTTCAAATCTCGCTCCCACAAGGGAATCGACAAACGTGCACGAGTTGCCATTCCAAGCAATGCAAAGTGTGCACGTTTTTGCCTGAAAAAGGGAATCGATGGCTAAAGGTCTTTTTCCTCTGCGTAGGCGAGACCTAAAAGTAAACATACCAGTACTTGAGTACCTGTGTTTCAAACAGCATACTCTGTAAATTTGTATACAAAAATGAGTATGCATTTCTTTCTGCTCATAATACAGGGCACATGGGTATTCAATAGTATATTTGAGGGGCTCTAGACCACCTATATACATAAGACATGTCTGCCTGTGCAACCGAATGACAGAGCAGAACTTAGAAGATTTGACCACCTATAGAAGAAGCAACCCGCTTTTTAAGCTACCATCTTCAGATGTATAACACATGTAAAAAGTCATGTACAAGTAGACACATACCTCAGTCACGAGAGCAACCAGACGGTTAAACTTGACAGCTTCCACTTCCCATTTGAGTGCACAAAAAGAGGCGAGAGATGTTCAGAAAGAAGCAGAGAAGTGCACAAAAAAACAAGAGGGCTGCAACAAGAGCAGAAAATATGCAAAAAGAGGCAAGAGAAGTGCAGAAAGAGGCAAGAGAAATGCAGAAAGAGGCAAGAGAGAAGTGGAAAGAGGCAAGAAAGGTGCAGGAAGAGGGGTACAGAAAGAGGCAAGAGGGGTACAGAAAGAAGCAAGTGAAGAGCAGAAAGAAGCAAGAGAAGTGCAGAAAGGAGTAAAAGAGGTACAGAAAGAGGCAAGAGGGTTACAGAAAGAAGCAAGAGAGGTGCAGAAGGAGGCAAGAGATGTGCAGAAAGAAGCAAGAGTTGCAGAAAGAAGCAAGAGAAGTGCAGAAATAGGCAAGTGAGGTACAGAAAGTGGCAGGGGAGGAGCAGAAAGAGGCAAGAGAGGTACAGAAAGAGGCAAGTGAGGGTCAGAAACAGGCAAGATAACTGCAGAAAGAGGCAAGCAAGTTGCAGAAACAGGCAAAAGAGGTGCAGAAAGTGGGAACAGGGGTACAGACAGTAAGTGAGGTACAGAAAGTGGCAGGGGAGGAGCAGAAAGAGGCAAGAGAGGTACAGAAAGAGGCAAGTGAGGGTCAGAAACAGGCAAGATAACTGCAGAAAGAGGCAAGCAAGTTGCAGAAACAGGCAAAAGAGGTGCAGAAAGTGGGAACAGGGGTGCAAGAGAAGTGCTAAAAGAGGCAAGAGGGGTACAGAAAGAGGCAAGAGAGGTATAGAAAGAGGGAAGAGAGGCTGATGGTTTGAGAGACGCAGAAACGCCTACTCGCGGAAGCGAGGAGCACAGCAGTAACATTAGCGGTGGGGGTGGTGTAGAGTGTTGTACTGCTGCTCCAGGACCCCGGACCTGGGCCCCCGGGGTGTCTCCTCCTCACCACTCGTTGTCCTGCTCTCTTGCCGCTCGCTTTCCGCTAACTTTCCCAATTGCCCAGAGGGGGGCCAACCAGGACAGGAGGAAAGAGAGAGAAGGAGCAGGAGCAGCCAAGCTGCTTGCCCCCCGCAGCAGCAGGAGGGACCGCCAAATCCTCACTCCCGGCCACCTTCTCTCTCTCCCTGACTCCATCACCGAGGGCAAAGTGCAGGCGTTGCAGGCATTGCGATTGGCCACAGGCAGGGGAGTGTGTTGGTGAGCATGGCAGTGTTTCAGCAACACGGACGCCACAAGACAGCAACAGCCCCAGCTATAACGAACTAAGAGCGGTAAGGTGCAAGTGGTATAGACAGTGGCTGGGGGAGAGGGCTGTGAGCGTGGCTGCAACTAGCAAGCAGCGGCAGAGTTTGAGCCCAGACGGGGTGGCAGAATCGGCCCTGCCAGTCTAGGAGCAGTTTGCTGCCTCGTTGAGAGTGCCCTGCTCAAAAACATTTCCCCCCACTGTCACAAAACATCCCAGTGCACCCTAAGTCCACTAATACCTTTCTCAGCAAAAGCGTGACAATTTAGCACCCAAAGTCGGAGAGTGCCACAGGCTCATGATTGACATTTTGTCCGAATCAGTAAGGATAAAATACCCACTACCCTCCTCTGCAGTCTAGGTGCTCACGCTCTGGTACATCTATCACATCTATCGCACACATCATAAACTTGCCGGAGGCACAACAGCAATGTAGCCATAGCAGCAAAATCTATTGTGACAAAAATCACTGTAGGAAAAGACCAACCCAGGCCAGCCCTGCCCGGTCATTATCAACTATGTAGGGCAATGAGATCAGGCAGGACAAGGAAGCAACCACCTCTACCAACATCAAAATCTGAAGTCAAAACTAAAACCCCTCTCAGGTTGCTCACCAAAATCACCACCGAACCTAGGAGCGACGCTAAAATCACAAAAGTATTCAATCTTTGGATCAATGAATTAAACTGGGAATTTAATTTTCTAAAGAACCCCACCGCAATCATATACTCCACACCGGCTAAAGTCAATATACTTCTCAAACCTCTGACGCCGTATAAACTAGTTGCTACACAAAACCCAAATCAACAAAGTCTCGGCAGCCTGCTTCGGTAAGCTCGTATGATCAAAAAAATTGTGCCCTTCCTCCCACTTGATGCACGTAGGACAGTGGTTCACGCCCTAATAACGTCCCATTTGGACTATGCAAACAGTCTGTATGTGGGAGCCCCGGCTTACCTCATTAAACGTCTCCAGACAGTGCAGAACGCCGCGGCCAGGCTGATTTGTAACATCCCTTATCGCCATTCCATCACACCGTATTTGGCTAAACTGCATTGGTTGCCGGTGAGCTACCGCATTCAGTTCAAGCCTCTTGTCTTTGCCTTTAGGGCTCTCAATGGGCGAGGCCCTGCATATTTGAGGCATAGACTTAAGGTTACTCACTCAGTACGAGACCTCAGATCAAACCATCTTCGCCTGATGCATGCCCCACGCTTCCATCTTGCACGAACTGGGGGTCGGGCTTTTGCTGTGGCCACATCCAGACTTTGGAATCGCCTTCCGTTGGATCTTAGATTTATTACATCAGAGTCTCTGTTTCGGAGTAAACTCAAGACCTGGCTCTTCACCATGATCTAGCGCTCACTGAATCCCCTTGGTATCGATCGTCTGCAGCGCTGGGAGACCCCCGTTGGGGGTAGCCGCGTGCTTTATAAGCTTCAAAATAAATAAATAAATAAATAAACGAAGACAAAAAAGAAGAAGTACACAAGGCAATAGTAACAACAATGAATACTGCTCCAAACAGTAGCGGGTGCAAAGAAGCTCTCCAAGGAATAGTAGACACCGAACTGCTGGAGCAACAAGGTGCAAATCTTTCAAGCGCAAGTTCACTCGAGCACTGAAGTGCATCCTAAGAATGCAGCCTCAACAAGTAGCAGCAGCAGCATACATGCTATCCCAGTGACAGCAGCCACGGAACAAGAGGTTATGAAACCAAACTGCCGGAGCAATAAGGTGCAAACCATACAAGCACAACTTCGCCCGAGCACAGAAGCGCATCCCATGTCTAGGATGGACACAAGAATAGACAATACGATGGACACTAACTGAGACACAGAAAAGCCTAATGGTCATTCCACCCCAAGACAACAGCCTCCGAGTCTCAATCAATACTGAACAATAAGGCCATACTGCAGGCAATAGGAACCACCTCCAAACACTCTGAACAACTTTGTAACTCACCAACTCCCCGATCAGCAATCAAACAAACCACAGAAGAAATATTAAGTTTGTGGGTAAAAGCTGTGACAACAAACTCAATAAATAGTAATACCACAAAAATAAACAACATTTAGTACAGTAATCAAGAACAGAAACTAGACAAAGCTAGTAAGGCCCTGTTCTCAATGGCAAAAAAGACCACCGCAGTACAAGAAATGTGTCACATTGATAAGAGCCCAACAGCGGTTCAATCAAGGAAAACGAAGTCATCTTGATTTATAGACCAACAGCAAACAATAATAGACATATCAATAATAGAAATATTCACCTGAGCAGTCAAGTAATGAGACCTCTCACTCAGCAAACAATGTCAATAACAAAAACAAAGTCACCAGGGATCAGCGATCCTACACGGAAAATACAGGACACAAAATTAGAAAGCACAACTAAGTATGGGCGAAATTAGCGAATTCGCACAAAAGCGAATTCGCGATCCACAGAATTTGCGCATCCGTGCGAATTTGCGAATTCCTTTTTTTGCGTGTTCGCGCGCTTTTTTGCTTATTCGCGGACCGCTTGCAGCGCACCGACCGCGAGGTTGCCCATGTGGTCGTACATGGGCGCGGCCATCTTGTGCGCGTTGTGTATTTCCGTTTCCGGGCGCTATTGGCAATGTCACGTTGTGTGCGGCGTGCTATTACGAGTTTGCGCGTGTTTCTGCGTACTCACGGGGGACAAATTGCGTTAACTTACCCACGCGGTCCTCAATGGGCGCGGCCATCTTGGTTTTCATTCATTGCTATAGTTCTGTGCATGCTTTTTAATCCTCCTTTCATCCTTGCAATCCTTTGTTTCTTTGGACTTTTATTTAATCTTTTCTACTCTATATCTATCCCTCTTTTTTTCTAGATCTATATTTTGTGTTTTTTTCAACTTTTCGTTACTTTTAAAGCTACTTTTTAAAAACTTTTTTTTCTTTACTTTTTCCCTATTCTTTCCTTTTTTTTTCTTTCTGCTGTACAGGACCATGGCAAAGGGAGCCACGAAGGAGAAGGGGAAGGGTCCCGCACCCCGTACCCGGCTCCCTTGCGGGCGGTTGCGAGGGGAGGAAGTGATGGCCAGGGAGACATTAAGCGTGGTGGAGGTGGCCGCAGTGATCTTTTATGTGCAGCGCCACCTCCCCAAGACCGTGGCAGCAGGGGGCAGGATCGAGGCAGGGTATGGCCTGCGGGAGCGTCGCCAGCTGTGGGAAAAGGTGTGCCGGGCCATGCGGAGGGAGTCAGGGGTCCGGCGCACCTACCAGCAAGCGACGCACCGGTGGTCGGACCTCCTTGACCGCGAGCAGGACCTGCTCCACCTGCTCGGTGTGGAGATCCCAGGCCTTGGTCAGTAGCTATTTAATAACTACTTTGTTTTCTTCTGCTCTGTGTTATATTGCTAATATATGTTTTTCCCGAAGAGCAAGAATGCTGCCAATTCGATTACATTGCAGGTAAATTAACGTTTAAATAGCTTCTGAGATTGCAGGTGCTCGCCTGCTCAGTGGTGCTACTATGCTTACTTGTTTGCAACTTTGTGCTCATTTGGCCTGAATATGTATGAGTGTAGTACTTTACAGAACTGCGTAATGCTAGAGAGACTAGAGACTCAAGTCTAGTCCTTCCTTTGTACTCCTGCTGCCACTAAGAAGAAGAGATAGTGATGGATTGATAGGTTCAGGTTGAGTACATTATGACTTGTTATTTGGTCTGCAATCATGATGACGGACTGTGTCTGTCACGTCGCGTGCTGCTGAGTGCTGGCAATTCAATTTTATTTATTATGTTTTGGCTCTCAGCGGAGGGCCACATAAAATATACAGAAATAAAATACAAAACAGTGCAACTGCAAAAAGTGTCCGCCAACAAGTACATAAATTACATATAGACTAATTCACACACCAGAGCAGTAGAAAATTTGGCAAATCAAGAAGGCGTCTCCATTGATTATTAATAAATAGCTAAAAAACCTTTAAAAAAATTAAAAATGTAGAAGCAGAACATTTCGTTAGGGGGACAATAAAGTGCATGAAGAAAATCATTCAGAGTTAGAATGCCCAGACGGAGACAAATAACTTTTATCCATCTAGAGCGCAATTTACATAACGCCGGGCAAATCAGTAGAACATGCGTACAGTCCTGAATATTTAGATGACATAGATTACACAAAGAGGTGGAGCCGTACCATTTGGATAACAAGAGATTTAAAGGAATTAAATCGTATCGCAACAGGAACCAAAATCTACGTATACCATGTGGAAGGGACCATCGCACATAGGATTGTGGCTGCTTCATCAGATAAGTATCGAGAAGGATATGTACATTCCTTTTCCCATGGATTAATTTTTTATCCGATTGAAAGCAGAGGTCCCAGGAGGCTGCTTTTAGCACAAGTTTTAACTGAGTAGGGGAGTACACAAAAAGAAACTTTTCGTCTAATTTTAAAAGAGTTACGGCTTTTCTGAAATTACAAACAAGTTGGGAAAACTCATTGAAATTACCTAGTAATTCACTTTTAATGAGTGCTCTCAGTGTCCCAGCTTCCGCTCTTGCAAGACAGGCCACCCATCTTACTAGGGCACAGAGACCCTGTACCCAACTGCTCCTTAGACCAAATTCAAGCCTACAGGCGGCCAGAGAGCAGGCAGAATTTAATGAGGAGAGAGATCTTAAGAGTTTTCCCTCAATCCTATGGCAGAAGTCCCACTTTTTCAACTCTATTAACTCTATACCATACAAAATTGTCGCTGGGATTTTAGATCTATACACCTCCAATAGAATCTGAAAGTGCCGTTTCCCCGTTGCATGGTATAGTGAGTTTAAACCTTTGCCATGGGCAGGAGCTTTGCGAGAACAATGCTCTATATGGAGCTTCTCACTCAGATTAGCCGTAACAATTTTCCCCAGAAAAATATATGACTTTACAACCTCCAATTTTTGCCCCCCGATACACCAACCAAAATCTGCAGCTCGACACCTCTTTTTTCCTACTATACACATGACTTTACTCTTGGTTATATTAATCTTCATACAATGAGCCACCGCATAACTATGGAGGGCATGCAGCCGATTTGAAAGTCCTTTGGGCGTTAAGTCAAGAATGAGGACATCATCGGCATACATCAGACAAGATACAGGGCTCCCCCCCAGCAAGGGGGCGATACCCTCAGTGGCTGACAGAGTGGCGGGCAAATCAGCCGTATATAGAGAAAATAGGAGGGGAGCCAGTAAACAGCCTTGTTTAAGGCCATTGCTCGATGGAATTGGGTCAGAAAGCCCCCCTTCACCCCCCAACAGGACCCTACACCAGGTCTCTGTATGGAGAGCCCGCACCAGCTCCAACAGGTGAGACGGGAGACCGAGCGCAGCCAATTTTCTCCAAAGCGTTCCGCGATCCACTTTATCGAACGCAGTGGAGAAATCAATAAAAGCTGCATACACCGTCCCCCGTCTCACCTGTACGTATTTGTCCGTAACTACCTGTAGAGCAGTAAGATTATCCAGGGTTCCGTGATTCCTACGGAACCCAGTCTGTGCAAACGGCAGGATATTGTTCTCCTCAACCCAAGCGGAAAGAAATCCTAGAAGGCATTTCGCATTTTGCTGTGTGCTGGCAGTCGTAGTAGAACCTTTTTGTTGTTGGTTTAGTTAGTGACTTACAGAACTTTACAAGTAGACGGTCTGTGAATCCAGCAATACTGTACTAGTATCCTCCTAGTTGACCAGATCAGATAGGTCAATTCATGTAGTGCAATTCTTGCTAATTTGTTTCCCCGAGATAATTTAGGAATGTGGTCAAAGAAATCAAATATTCCCAAAAAACAATCATCCATGTTTGTGTTTATTTCATGATCATCAGCACCTCCCAGGGGCAAGAGGACAGCACCACCCCAGACTACGGCGGAACAGAGTGGGCAGGAGGAACGGTCCACTGCAGGCTCTTCTGCTGGCCCCAGTAAGTAGTTCTGTTGTTAATATAATTATACTTCCCTAACTCTATTTTTTACAAAATAGTCTTAGATCTCCTTGTACACTGTTTCTACATTCTTATCTTGCCTCTCTACCATCACTCTCTGTGCTACTACTATTTACTATTATTTCTGAGTCGGTCTGTGTAGGTAGCTAAGCTTGTCTAGTCGGCAAACGGCGTTAAACAAAACTCTGATCCAGCAATAGCTCTAGGGGCATTCAGTGCAGTCCTCTGGGTTGCCCTTGCTGTCTATTCCAGTCTTCTTAATGTTAGTGCTTTGACAATTTCCAATAACAAAATGTCAATGTCCTCCAAGAATAAGCTAGTAGTTGTCTTTTTGATTTGATAGTAGCACATACCATACCGCTAGTGTTTCAGGGACTATTCTGCACATACAGAAGTATGGACAAGAGAAATAGGACATTGTTGATGATAGGTGCAGTTCGACTTTCCACATACCTCAGTCAGAAGTAACTGTGCGGGACTCGGGAGCCCTCACCTTGTTGGAACTTCAAGTTCTCCTGGTGGTGATGAGGAGTAGTTGGTTCTGTCTGTAATTATAAAAATGTTGCACGGTAAAGAGCAAGCATTAATCAGTTGTGCCAAAAAGAGTTGCATGTTATGGCTAAGCATATAAGTTAACACCCTCCCCAAAACCGTGACTTCTTTTCACTCCCAATAATTAAAAATTGTTTAACATTTTCTCTTCCATTACGAGACGAAGTAGGGGGTGGTGTATGGCATCTAAAAATATGACAGGTTTTTTCTAGGCGTCACAACATCTGATGCAGCACTTGCCACCACCTGTGCCGGGGCCAGCAGCGCGGAGGGGTCTACTCAAGGGGCGGCACCACCAGGAGGAGCTGAGGGGGATGGCTCCGCAACGGCGGACGTGGTAAATTATTATTAGACTCCTTACTTATTGACATTTCAGAGTAGGCTCGCAAAGGAGTGTATGATGTACTGTACAGTAGAAAGTACACTACTACAAGTACACTGTAGTGTTAAGAACAGTTACTGATTTAGAATTAAATTTTGTTTTAGCCAATCACGGAGAAGACAGTCACCCTTGTCTTAGCAATAGCATTAGCAGTGGTAGTTCTCGAGTAAGCAATGGCCCCCTCTATTTGACTTCAAATCAGCTGGGAAACTTTTCTCGTGAAGCCAAGTCATATCAGATGAACTTGAGGGATGTGATGAACAAAAAGGGAAAGAACTTAGGGTCAATGGAAGGACTAGCGAGTCGTAACATTTATGACTAAAGAATGATACGTGTTTTTGAATGCAGGCAGAGGTGGCTGATGGGAAGGAATCAGATGCATGGCTGCTTGAAGCAAGGATGGTTGGAGGAGAAAGAAAAAATGACTGCCTGTGTGGGTCAATCAGAAAATTCATGTGTGGTGTGCATTACAATATATCATTTGGGTGAAACTCAAATGCAAGTCAAGAAGACAAATAAAATGAAAAGGGTGTTAATTGGTTGTTGAGAAAAAGTAAAGTTGTTACAGTTGAGACATTAAGAAAAATGATACACGTTTACTTTGGAAGCCTGGATGGTATCTTCTTCCTCATACATAGCAGAGGTGTATGTAGAGCAGACGTTCACTGCATGAAGAGTGTTACTTTGTTCGAACAGCATGTCCGTGCCAGAGTAGCAAAGCAGAGGAAATCCAAATACTACAAGTTGTGATTGTTCTGAAACTCTCCCTTGCCTAAAGTAACAGTACAGTAGTTTACTTTGCAAGTACAGCATATATTGTGTATGTATTGTATAGTTGACAATTATATCAAGTCAAGTCCCTTCCTCCGGCAATTATGGTTACCACACTCACTCCCTATGTTCATAATTTTCTTTCTGCTGTGTTAATCATGGGTGGACTATTGCTGTTGTTCACTCAGTCTATCAGAATAAAGCACCTAAAGTCATGCATCACATAAGCAAAGAGATCATGTGATCGGCTGGAGACATGATCAGAAATTAATAATCTTCATTTTCCTTTTGTAGTACTGAAGGCCCAGGGGGGGGGGCTGTGCGAAATATATGATTACATTGAGCAGTAGCCCTTGATGTAACCGAGTATGGCCAGTGCCACCCCTATACAAAAGTAAGAGTTTCCCATCCCCACCTGCATATACTGCTTAAAGTAATGCGTGCAAGTACGCGTCATCATGGCTTGTGTCTCTTTTCTCTTGGGTGCAAGCTGACTGAGCTGGCATTATGCCGGCTACCACAAGTTCACGTACAAGTAATTAATTTCTTTCGCAAAAGTAGAGAAAAAAAAGAAGAAAACAGGTGTACTCTCTGACTATGTATTAAGTCCATAGTGCTGCCTGGTAGTAGAATTCCTGAAACTCCCACTGTTACTGGCCTACAAAGATGGCGGAAAGATACATGCCAAAATGGTATACTGTGCTTGCAAATTGCTAGTATTACTGTGAGACAACTTTCTGTTGAATTATTTTGTGTTATTGTTAAAGAGTATTGGTTACATTATTTTTCTTTCTTCATATAGATGCTCCCAAAAAGCTCACCAGAGGGGAGATGGCTGTCCGGGCCAGGGCCCGGAAGATGGAGGCCATTCGAGTGGAATATTGCCGGCTGTGGGCTCGGGAGAACGAGGAGGGAACATCACCAACCTCCTCCAGCACTGCCACCGTGTCCAGCCAGCAGCCTCCATCCCACCGCCGGGCTCGGACAGCCCCCGCTGCCACTCAGCTGCAGCACCATCAGCAGCTGGCCCCCTCAGAGCCTGGAAGGCACGCATGTGCCGCCTAAGCTTAAGAGTGGACTACCTGGAGCGCAAGGTGGACGACCTTGAAAAGCAGCTCCGGGACCTCCGCAAGGACCGCCTGCCCAAACACCGCCGGAAGTGACTGTGTCCCTTGTCCCTTTTTTAAAGACTGTTGGGGGGGTGGGAATCGGGAGTTGGGGATTATTTATTTTTGGACTACTTCAAATGGACAATTGTTTGGGTTAGGGAGGGGTGGGACTAGTTTATTTTTGTTAGGGGAAATACATTATTCATTTTACATACTTCAACATAGTGTACGCTTTGATCTTCTTTTGTGGGGTGGTGGACGGGAGCTATGGCACGTTTGGTTTTCCTCAAAATTACCAGCATGAATTATCTAAAACGTCCAAAAATGCCACTAACAGAGTTAGTGAATTCAATTGGCCTACTAGTACTTTACTTGTACTACTATCAGTCTCTCCTCCGCATTCTAGCCCATCTTTCTACCTCCCCAAAATGCTTATCTTACCTGTGATTCGTGTTTGAGAACAGAGCTAGTCACAGAGCTGGCTGCATGGAAAATGGCGATTACACCATCCCGGACCGAAATTCCGTTGTTGTGGTGTTAGTAGTAGGAGTGGTACCACACTAGCAGTAGCAGCATATGAAAAACAAAGTAAAAAAATGAGACATTGAGTGGCCTGAGAGGAGTATTAGAAGGAACAGTAGCCTAAGCAATGCTGAAGATAAGTATGGGGAAAAAAGAATTGCATGGATGATTATGGCTACAACAAGAACAGTGACACAGCAGCGTAACACAACAAGTCTTCTTGACATGTAGGAGGATGATGTTGACGATGGATCCAATCGATGGTGGGCATGAAATTCAGAATTTATTTTAAAATACTCATTGTTGTTTTTTTATCCAGAATTACAATATCCTAAGATTCATCTAGCTGCCTTAAAATTGATTTGAGGAGGTTGCTTGCACCTTATCCTCCCCTGCAAGTGTGTGGAATTATTGTTGTAATTTGCTCACACCTCAATGAAAACCACACAGCCCGGGGGAAGAGGGTTAGGGTTTGAAACTGGGATGGGAATGAGGTTTGTGGGTAAAGTTTTGTGGAGAAAGGAAAAATACACAGCATGGACAAACAACAAATGAAGATAAACAAATCTTTGGATACAAAGCTATTCATAAATCTTTTAAGGGACATAAAGGAAGTGCATGCACTACTGCATGCATGAAGATGTTTTCTAAATGGATAGGTTTTTGTAAAGTAAGTAGTACTTTCTACAATGTACTATGAAAAAACAACAATGTGACAGTACAGGGCTTCAGTAATTACGTAATTTCACTTTCCTATCTGCCCTCAGAGAGAAGAACCACTTCGTACATTAAATTAATTTGAAAAATAGCAAAGAAAAAAGTATACAATGGCTGGAGGGATGAATTGAAGCAGAGAACAAACAAATGCACAGTGTCACACTCACAGTAGTTCACAGCAATAACATTACTTAAAAGATAAGTTGAAATGAAGATGGATACTGTAACTGTATGTTGTTGTAATTGTCCTGTTGAATTTTGGGAGTTGAATGCATCCAGCCATTCCTCTTTCGCGGTACTCCTCCATTCCATCTGATGCTCCGCCGATCAATGTTGGGGACCAGAAGACACCTTGTCCACTAACTGCCTGGCGGATGCTGAATTGCGGGTCGCTAAGCCTGAGGTCATCCTTTTTGTCATTGCACAGGGTAAAAGCCGGCCTGTAATTGTTGATGGGAAAACAGGAAGTGATATTTAAAACACCACGGAGAAAAAAATATAAGGTATGTTGTGTAGTGCAAAAATAACACTTTCAGTTTCAGAGTCGACAGTATTACAAAACATACAAGCATCATTTTGAAAAAGCGTACTCAGAGTCTCCTTTTCAAGGATAAATAATTGTGGGCGAAATTTGCAGATCTTTCCCCTCAATCTATGTGTAAAGTGGAAACAGGGATTTCAGAACCAGAACCCTAACCCTAACTCTAACCCTAGGCCCTAACCCCCCTTTTTCACCATGGATTTTGTCAAAACCACTTGATTCCGATATTAGACCTTCCCAGCAATGCCCCAATACCCACCAACCCACCCACAAAAAATCAGAATCCCCCCAAACAGGCAAAAAGCAAAAATGGAAAATCTCATACTTAGAATATTTTCGGCCTTCTTTCAATTCTGTCCAAACGCGCTCTGCAGCTAGGCCATAACTCCCCTTTTCCACCAAGGATTTCCTGAAAAACCAATGCAATCAAAATTAGACTGTGCCAGCAGTGCTCCCAGACCCCAAATCCCACCCCCAAACACCAGGAACCCCCCAAACAGCACCCCAAAAACAGGCAATTGAGCAAAAACGGAAACACTTTTTCCCCATGGATTTAGTCCAAACCACTTGATTCCGATATTTGACCTTCCCAGCAATGCCCCAAGACCCGCACACCCACCCGCAAAAAAGTCGAAGACCCCGAAACAGGCAAAAAGCAAAAATACAAAAACGTGCACTTAGAAATATCTAGGCCCAGTTCCAAAATCACTCCATGCGCGCTCTGCAGCTAGGCCCTAACTTCCCTTTGCCACCATGGATTTTCTTCAAACCACTTGCAATCAAAACTATCCATACCCAGTGTTGCTCCAAGACCCCCCAAACTCCCCCCCCCAAACATCAGGAACCCCCCCAAGCAGGCCCCCGAAAACACGAAAGTGCGCGAAAACTCTGAAAAGTGAAAAACTTTTTCATAATGGATTGTCTCCAAAACACTTTTATCCGGTATTAGACCTTCCCAGCAATGCCCCCAGACCCGTCAACCCAGGCGGAAAAAGGTCAAAGACACCCAAACAGGCACAAAGCAAAAATACAAAAACGGGCACTTCGAAATATTTTGGCCCAGTTCCAAAATCACTCCTTGCGCGCTCTGCAGCTAGGCCCTAACTCCCCCTTGCCACCATGGATTTTCTTCAAACCACTTGCAATCAAAACTATCCATACCCAGCGTTGCTCCAAGACCCCCCAAGCCCTCCCCAAACACCAGGAACTCCCCCAAGCAGGCCCCCGAAAGCACGAAAGTGAGCGAAAACTCTGAAAAGTGAAAACCTTTTTCACCATGGATTTTCTCCAAAACACTTTCATCCGGTATTAGACCTTCCCAGCAATGCCCCCAGACCCGTCAACCCAGGCAAAAACAAGTTTAACACCCCCAAACAGCCAAAAAGCAAAACCGGAAAAACTCACACTGAAATATTTAGGCCTCATTCCGAAATCACTCCAAGCGCGCTCTGCAGCTAGGCCCTAACTCCCCTTTTCCACCATGGATTTTCTGAAAAACAAATGCAATCAAAATTAGACTGTGCCAGCAGTGCTCCCAGACCCCAAAACCCACCCCAAACACCAGGAACCCCCCCAAACAGCCCCCCAAAAACAGGCAAGTGAGCAAAAACGGAAAAAAAAATCCACCTTGGATTTAGTCCAAAGCACTTGATTCCGATATTAGACCTTCCCAGCAATGCCCCAAGACCCGCCAACCCAGGCGAAATAAAGTAGAAGACCCCCAAACAGGCAAAAAGCAAAAATACAAAAACGGGGACTTAGAAATATTTAGGCCCAGTTCCAAAAACACTCGGTGCGCGCTTTGAAGCTAGGCCCTAACTCCCCTTTGCCACCTTGGATTTTCTACAAACCACTTGCAATCAAAACTATCCATACCCAGTCTTGCTCCAAGACCCCCAATCTTCCCCCCAAACACCAGGAACCCCCCAAACAGCCCCCCAAAAACAGGCATGTGAGCAAAAACGGAAAAAATATTTCACCATGGATTTTGTGCAAACCACTTGATTCCGATATTAGACCTTCCCAGCAATGCCCCAAGAGCCGCCAACCCACCCGCAAAAAAACAGAACCCCCCCAAACAGGTAAAAAGCAAAAATGGAAAATCTCATACTTAGAATATTTTCAGCCTGCTTTCAATTCTGTCCAAACGCGCTCTGCAGCTAGGCCATAACTCCACTTTTCCACCATGGATTTCCTTAAAAACAAATGTAATCAGAATTAGACTGTGCCAGCAGTGCTCCCAGACCCTCTGACCCAGCACCGCAAATCTAGAACACGCCCAAAGAAACCCCCAAAAACCTGCAATACTGGTATATTCAAAACATGGCAAATTGTGCTGTTCACAAAAAACACAAAAAACAAACAGCAATTGGTTTCAACAGAGACAGACAGCCATTGCTGCCCACTGCATCCCATCTTCTTATTATTCATTACCTGTTCTACTTTTTGTCTGCATCTTCTTCGGAAAGTGAGGGCCCACAGGGCAGCCTCTCCTGTCAATTTCAGAAGTAAGTCTATCAACAATCAGCAAGCATGTACTCAGTCAGTAATTTCAGTCCCACTTGAGGGGACTCGTCTACGAAGACAAAGTTTATTTATTCTCCATAATCCATCCATCTGCCTTGAGGGAAATGGATAGGGGGAGTCTGGAGGAGGAGGATAGAGGAGCATGATTGAGTTGTGAACTTGTGAACATCAGGAATGCAGACTGCGGCACCTTCAAATCAATAAGGAAAATAAGATGAAGACAGTGCTGATGATGGACTTGTTGTGATTAGGTGATTAGAGTTTTGTTGTGGTAAAAGTTGCAAAACAAAGAAAGACACACAGGAATAAAAGTGAATAAGTACGGAAAAAAAGGAAGTCATTTTCAGGCCTCGGTTTCATGGAAGTAGAGCTCGTCCTCAAAGTCTATGAATTGAGACGGGAGTAGGTCTGGTGACAGAGAAGAACTTCTGTCGGCGTCACCTAAGTCGGTGTCCTCTTCTTCCTGCGTGCATTCACGTATTTTGTAATCGGGTGGTATGAAGTGCTGATTCATCTTGATTATTGTTAACCTCTCCACATTTTTGGGCGAGAGGTGGGTCCTTTTTGAAGTTACAATGCCACCAGCAGCACTGAAAACACATTCAGAAGACACGCTTGCGAGTGGGCAAGACAAATAATTTAGAGCCAGGTTGCTGATCAGTCGCCATCCAGACCTTTTCCTATACCAATACACCAATGGGTTCTCATTAAGACAGACCTCTGTTGGGTCATCCAGATCGGCCTGTACCTCCGACTTAAGGTTCTCCAGGGTTGCTCCACTTTGCGTAAAATCTGTGGCCTTTGCAGCAGTGGACCGAGCAAACCCATGCTGAGTCAGCTAATCCGCTTCCGACAATATTTTTTTGGGCCTGGTGCAGGTGAGGATGATGATGACACGGTTGCTGCTGTCGTCAACGGCTGTGAGGGAAAGTGACTCCCTTCGGCCACGGATTCAGAAATGGAACTTGACGCCGAATGGCCTGCTGATTCAGTTGTACTTGTGCTGTCTCCGTGCAATTTCATGCGCTCTTTTTCGAACCGAGTGGCTGACACAGCGAGCCAATGTTTGTACTTTGAAACATCTGCTTCATCAAAAGGAATGAATGCTTTGCTGGCCACTGCCTTTTTGTACCGTGGATCCAGAATAGTGGCACAAATGTAATGTTGTTCTGTATGTATGTTTTGAAGCCTTTCATTGTGAAGTAGGGGCCTTAATAACTTCTCCGCCAAACCATATGCTTCTTGCTTTTCAGCATGATCTCTAAACGTTGAAGACACCTCCTTCAGTTGGTGCTCTAGCATGACCAACAATGGGATAGCTTTACCCAAAGAACAGTCCTCCCTGCTGACTTCACGCGTGAAGACCTCAAAAGGACGAAGCATGTCTGTCAGGCTTGCAATTAGCTTCTATTCCTCCAACTCTAGCCTCATTTCTTTCTGAGTAGAACCCAGTTTATAGACATACTCATTTATTACCCCCCACTGCTCAGACAGACGCTCAAGCATGTAAAAGGTTGAGTTCCAACGTGTTGCCACCTCCTGGATTAGTCCTTTGACTGGCAGTTTACGTTCATGTTGAATGCTCTTCAGCTGCTTTCGGGCCTTAAAAGAATGGCTGAAATGTGTGCAGATTCTTCGGCAGATGGTCAGTAATTTGATGTCTGGCTCTTCTTTTTTCAAGAATTCCTGCACCACGATGTTAATACTGTGCGCCAAACACTGCACTCTGAAATATTCACCATCAGTCACGGCCTTCCTGTTAAACTCCTCCAAAAGGTTAGCTGCAGTGTTAGATTTCTCCATGGCAAACATGCCTACTGTTGCATGTTTGCGAGTAGCTTGAAAAACTTTCTCCGTGTCAACACCTGCTTGTTTTAACTGTTTGTTGACCCCAGCAAAAGAGACCCAGTGTGCAGTGATGCACATGTACTCAAGGGCTTGGCAACTGGTCCACATGTCTGTTGTCATGTGGATAGTGTGAACAGCACTCTTCAGAATAGCTGCGCCAATCACCTCCAGCACATCTTGATGAAGTGCTGGAACAGCAACCCTGGCAAAATAGGACCGGCTAGGAACCTTCCATTTAGGCAGACTGTTGCCACAAATTCAAGAAAACCCACCCCTTCCACGAAAGAGAAAGGGAGAAGGTCCAGCGCTAGCATTTTAGCCAGCTTTGCGTTATACAGACGTACCGTTGGGTAGTTGCGTTCAAATGGCGCATCCGACCAAAATGGTGGGCTGGACCGTTTTACGTGATGATGATGATGCAGACTTCACACCAGTTAGGCTCATTGATTTAGTTTTTTGCATTGGTGTTTGTCCCAGACTCTTAGTGTGCCTCATACATGTTGCAGGGGTAGAGGGTGTGGGGCGCTACCACTGCAGTGCTGCTGCCAGGGGTATTGGGTGTATCAGAAAAAATGTTGGTCGGTTCTTGACTTCCCCCCTGCACAATCAGCCCCTCATCGTCAGCATCAGATGCAATGTGAATGGATACATTTGGATCAGTTCTACTTTGGACTTCCTCGATCTTACTTAGGTGTGCATACCACTCGATAGGGTGGTGTTTTTTGAGATGACCTCTCTGGCCTCCGGTACCATAGTTGGTACCAAGCTTACCCCGACTAACTGATACTTTACAAATCGAACAAACGGCCATGTTTGCTGACTTTTGGCTAACAGTAAAGAAGTCCCAAACTGGGGACTGGAGATGTCTGCTGGTGGTGGAGGTGCTACTTTGACTTTCAATGCCAGATGAAGTGGAGGATGGGCGTGGATGAATTTGTTTCTGTTGTTCACTTACAGCACCACTACTTGAGGTAATGGAGGTTGAGCTGGATGAGGTCCCTGTCGGCCCTTCTGACTAAAACATATGGAAGCTGTAGGTCTTTTTGGTGTTGTAGTTAACTGCGTTGGTAGTGGTACCAGTGCCACGCCGCCCACATCCCGCTCAGCAGCCATTCGGGATAGAGTGAAAATGTCAGTCTGCTGCATGCCCGCTGGGGCTGGAGTGACGTCTGTGATGACTGGGTCGTCGTCAGACTGTTCATCAGCAGCAGAAGACACCACTTCTTGTTCGTCGTCATCACCCATAAGTCGAAGCCTTGCGGGAACCTTCCTTTTAGGCTTAGCTACCTTTGTCGGCTCATGGCGTGCCTCACTCTCAGACTGCATTTGTGGGTTCCAATCAGGATCAAGGTCATCAGAATGAAGGGGGCTTGAAGAAGAACTTGTAGTAGTAGTAGCCCTCCTTGACCTTTTTCTTGCTGGGGATGTGGAAGATAATGGATCAACATCAGGAGGAGTGGCTTCCTCGCATGATACCTCCGCTCAATCTCGATTTCCTGATGTGCCCCTACTTCTGGAGGAACAAGCATTGTGGGCAGTTGTGCCGCTCCATGCACCTCTAGTTGCGCCTCTCGATGCGCCTCTCGATGAGCCTCTCGATGCGCCTCTCCTTGCGCCTTTCTTGTGATGAGCCAACATCACTGGTCGATGGTGATTAAACAACCAAAGTGGCTGCCGCAGCAGCCCTCATGGTCTTGGACCTAACTTGGCGTGGTGGAACTGAGCCCAATGAAGCGGAGGTGCTGCTTCCAGCTTAGTCCCCGGCGGACACCGCTGCTGCTTCAGGCGTGGTTTTTTTTCCCAAAAAAGGTGTCGGTGGGCACACCAGTCTCCTTGGTAGGTGGTGCCACTTGCTTCTTCTGCTCCTTCTTACCCGCAGTGGCACTGGCAACTTTTTTCGCTGAGGCGCTACGGCCACCTTTGTTTGGGGCCATCTTCTTCAGATGTCAGAACAGCAGGCCGCAGTTGCACGAGTTGCAGAGTTGTCTTGTCTGTGGCCACACGTGACGTCACGTGATATTGTGCTGCACACACCGCTGCAGGACTTCTTCCTGGCACTGGTGGTTCTCTTGAGCACCTAAAAGCAATGGAAGCCAGAGGAACATCAGTTAAACACCCCCAAAAATGTCGAAAAACACACAAAAATCACCACAATCCAATGCCATCCATGCCCTCAATGATGTTTAAATTCAAGACACCCCACAGAAAGACTTGGCCCATGCAACACTCAGTCACTACCACTGGGCCTAATGGATGAAAGCAAGGCAACCTGGGTGCAGGCCTGAGCACACTGCCTGGCTTCAAAATGGCCCCTTGACCCCCACCACTTGGCCCGGCCCTGCCTGGACCAGGCCTCAAAATGGCCCCCCACCCACATGGCCAGGCCCCAACACCACCCCAAAAAGTAGAAAAACACACAAAAATCACCACAATCCAATGCCATCCATGCCATCAATGATGTTTAAATTCAAGACACCCAACAGAAAGACTTGGCCCATGCACCACTCACTACCACTGGGCCTAATGGATGAAAGCAAGGCAACCTGGGTGCAGGCCTGAGCACACTGCCTGGCTTCAAAATGGCCCCTTGACCCCCACCACATGGCCCGGTCCTGCCTGGACCAGGCCTCAAAATGGCCCCCACCCACATGGCCAGGCCCCACCACGCCAAAAAGTCGAAAAACAAACAAAAATCACCACAATCCAATGCCATCCATGCCCTTAATGATGTTTAAATTCAAGACACCCCACAGAAAGACTTGGCCGATGCACCACTCAGTCACTACCACTGGGCCTAATGGATGAAAGCAAGGCAACCTGGGTGCAGGCCTGAGCACACTGGTTGGCTTCAAAATGGCCCCTTTACCCCCACCACATGGCCAGGCCCTGCCTGGACCAGGCCTCAAAATGGCCCCCACCCACATGGCCAGGCCCCAACACCACCCCAAAAAGTCGAAAAACACACAAAAATCACCACAATCCAATGCCATCCATGCCCTCAATGATGTTTAAATTCAAGACACCCCACAGAAAGACTTGGCCCATGCACCACTAACTACCACTGGGCCTACTGGCTAGTTTGGCTTTACAGGCACCCGAAAATAAAAAATAAAAATCCACATATAGTGAGCTAAAATTCATAACATAAATGAGATTTAAGTTCAACAAAACTCACAGAAACAGTTGTATCATGCACCCATGACTAACCCTGGCCCTACTGGCTACTGTGGCTACCCACAATATATTTTTTTTAAAGTTGTGAAAAAGTTTTAAAATTGTAGTTGCAGCAACTGCAATGCCCCAAACAAACAACACCAACTTACTTGTAAAATCTCAAATCCAAAAGTGAAGTCCAAAAAGTCCTCAAATACAAATATCCAGCAGCAGACACAAAAAGTAATCCTTCCAGCTCCAGATCCATATGAAAAGTGACCAGGAAATGGACAAAGCACTGGGAGGAGCCTGCTGGACAGGAACAGGAAGTTGGAGACTCTGGGGAACTTCCTTCCTCCCACCCGCCCAAAAATGGACTCCTTCCAGAAAAAAGTGTAGCCAAATCTCAATCTGAGGAGTTATTCTGATCAAAATCATGATTTTCAGAAGGATTATGCTGCCTGTGGTGGATTTCTTGTGCAGAATTGCAATTTTTGCAATTTCGGGAAAGCAAGCTGTTCAAATCTCCCGCCGGATGTCAGCTGCGCGCCGCATCTACGTGTTCGGCATTGTTTACTCCCGCGATGCGTGATCGAGGGCCCTTATGACGTACCCGTGTTGTCAAACTTTAGCTGTTATGTTATGTTATGTTAGTATGAATTTGTAGAGCGCACGTTCACCCCAAGGTTTCTTGGCGCTGTGTACCGCTGGGGAACCCGTCCTGGCTTTCCCTGTGAGATGGTCCCTATTGGGCATCCCCAAGGTGAAGCCAGGCATCCCCGGCAGCAAGGGGGCTGTTGTGGAGATTAAGCAAGCTATTGCCCAGAGTTGCAGCGTGGGACCCATGGTTAGAGAGGCACCGAGGCGAGATTTATCGAGCCCGCTGACATTGGTTCCCTACCCTGCCGCGTCGGGTATTGAACCCTGGTCCCGGGCTGACCTCTGCTTCTGGGTCTGCCGCCTCTAACCGGTGAGCCACACTTCTCCACCAAGAGTGCAAGATGGCAAACCGCGATGACGTAATTGCGGTCGAAAAACTCACGCGCAATCATGCAGCAAGATCCAAAATGGCGCAGCACATGCAAACCGGGAGAAAAACAACTCGGCGGACTCAGAATCACGGTAAGTCAACGCCGCGCGTGCGATATTGTATTTTTCAAGCGCGACCAAGCAAAATAATTCGCAGCTTGCGAATTTGCGAATTTTTGGGCAAATTCGCGCGTTTCGCGGAACGCGAAATTGCCAAAAAATCCGAAAATTCGTTCGGGAAACGGATTTTACGCCCACACTTAAGCACAACTCATTTGGCTGCATAGTAGAACGTAACTAGCAGGGGCATCCCAATATTACTAACCACTCAATGGAGCGTAACCAGGAACCTGAAAAAAACTGGAAGTTCTTTCAAATCTTCACACTTCTTTAGTAAAAGCACTGCAAACCTCAATTTGCGCCGTTAATATGCAGTCAGATAAACTTGCCATCCAAATCAACCTAATGAATGTCAACAGATTACATCTCCGGTATAAACACCAAAATTGACTCAATGATAGGGCAATATCTACTACTAAAAACAAAACACCTACACCGGCTCAAGCACTCAACTGTGCATGTTGCCCAATACTGGAAAAACGAAGTGAACTACCAGCCATACTAAGAAGCATCCTTCGGAGTACAAGCAGTCAGGCCACCCTCCAGCATCACAAAGTGCAGCCTTGAAAGAGTCACAGAGTGGGGAAAGTGCTCCACAACTCCCCGCCATGTCAAACACCCAACAGAAAATCGTTACAGCAACCAGAATAAGGACCGATGCTATGGATAAAAGTGACGAAGTTACTCCATTACTACCTGCCACTCAGAATGATGCCTTCTGAACTAAAGTGGACCAACAAACAACATCCTGGGCCGACCAAATAAACACCTACCCTCTAACGAAAAGACAGAAGAAACGCACCAGGAAAGCTAGAACGCACCTCCAAAATAACAAAGTGCCAAAGCAACAGGTAAATGATATCTACCCAATCTTCAACTTTAAGGATGGCAAAGTCCGCTCACTGGCAACTACCAAGCAGAAGCAAGATCTTAAGGAGGAAGGTGAAGCATGTTGCAGAGATCAACTGGGGTCACCCGAATTGTCAGACTCTCTGCCAAGTGAATCGCCAGGGCTAAATAGCACAGTCACGGCCAGTCGGAGCCCTGTGAGTAGCGGTCTTTTGTTAAACACAACTCAAATAGAAGAAAATAAGTCCAGATCGAGCAGTGCTCAAAATCGCAAAAGAACCACAATCTTCCAGCCTATAATGACCATCAGCACAAGAGAAAATGGTTGTTCCCCTATAAATCAAGGACCTGCTACACAAACTCATACCCAGGAAAATATTCGCTACAGAGCTGACAGGGAAGTGATCTCACAGTGTGGCCAGGAAACTGATAGAGAGCAGAGAGACCAGATACAGATAAAAATAAATTGCAATGCGAAAAAATGAGCAGCAATGAACCGGAAGGGCAGTTAAGAAACCAAAGCGCTAGACCAGCATCCACATTTCATTCAAAAAGAAATGATGAGCATAAACTAAACACAAACAATAGGATCCTTTAAACACCACACTACTCTTTACAAGGACCACAAGAATATTTCAATAGAGGTAACATCTTGCGCCTAATGGCAGCTATACCAACTCTAAAGCATCTATCTTCTATGGACTTGTTGGAAATAGAGTTTATCGGCTCGGCAAATAATAATGGCATGGAAAAAACCTGTTGCAATTTGGAAACCGGATGCAATGGTCTCAGCCATCTTAAAAGCGGCCTCGAACTTCGAAGATTGGGGTACATCTCTTACTATTCCCATGAAACAAGGTTATCCTATACCCCTTCTATCCTCAAACAACCCATATGCAATAATCCAAGCACGAGCCCAGTCTTCTCTGTATTATGAGGCGCAAAAGGCATAAAAACCATAAAATATAACATACCATGGACCCCGGAAACAAAGAGATTGACAGAGAATGACGCTAAATATACCATAGATCGTCCCAACTAAAATTCTGTCGTGGAACATAGCAGGTGCAAAGAGATTCTTGCAGGATAATGGGTCCCCCGAGAGTTTGGATGATTATGAAATTGTTGCCCTCCAAGAAACCTGGCTAACACCTGAAGTGGAGGTACCTGGGCACATCCTTCATTATGTAATTGCCACACAAACGCAGCAGTATGGCAGACCTAAGGGCGGCCTCGCTGTTTACATTTCTACAGCACTAAACATTTCTTCTGTCCAGTTGCCAACCACCACAGCGGATATGCAAATAATGAAAAAATGGAGTTGGGATCTCAGCAAGCGGTAAGCACCATTATTTTCATCAACCTTTATGCACATCTGAAACAAAAGAGCAAAAAAGAACTATTTAAAAAACGTATTGCAAATATTGCAGAACTCCGGTTTGCACATCCGACCAGGGAAATAATCCTAGCTGGAGATTTTAACTCAAACTAATGCACACACTAGAAGAAGACGACAACATCACTGCTTCAAATGCAATCTGGGCTGTACAAAAGCAATTCTATTCCATCTCAGATTGGTCTGACACTGGAGGAAAACAACTAGTAACAGATCTTGAACATCTAGGATGCGTGTACTAAATGGTAGAATGACACAGGACAGGCACATATCATGGCCCTCATTCAAGCTCGACAATAGACTACACAATAGCAACTCTTACTGCAAATAAATACGTTTCTGATCATATACACCACTGAGAGCGATCACTCGCGTCAACATCTAGAAATAACGAAGACATTACGAAGGCACATAGAGGCCCGCCTGCGGTTGGGTCCACATCACAACAAACCTGAAGTGATTGTGATGGGCAAATAACACATTACCTCACATAGCCATGAGGGTGACAGACCTGATGGTAACCCTCGAGCCACAAAAAAGCTTGACAATTGACACTTGGATCACCTTCCTAGAAAATCTTTCTCAATCAGTGACACTGACAAAATTGCAAAGTAACAAGAGGATAAACCGTAGCCGATCCCTAAGTCAAACAGCCAGAAGCTTATGAAAAAAAACTAAAAAGAGCTATTAGGTATGCACGGCAACATAGTGAATCCAATCCTTTATGATACTTTAGGAGTCAAAACTGTGACTAAACAAACAAACCTCTCCACCATAGTTATCTTACCATTACTATCATTCCCTTAGATTCATCAGGCACACAAAGCTCTCTGCTGCAGGTGTCTTAACCCTGTAAGATATTTTTTAATGCAGCCCTTAGAACCAATTAAGTCAGAATGGATTTACTATCAAGTTTCTTCTTGTTGCCAATTTATTTGTGGCTGAAATTTTAAAAACAAAATGTACAAGTTGGCATACTGTTATCCCATCCCCTTTTTGATGACATGCTTTGACCCTCAATGTATGGGTTCAGCGAGTAACGTTTTTCCAATGCCAACACTTCTTCTTGTACGTTTATGCATGTTACATATAATTGAAAATAATCTACATATTATGGGTCTAAACTGAGATTTCTCTTTAATCAGATCTTCACCGCCAACACGCCTCAGTGCCTTAATACAAAATGCTCCTGTATATTTTTGTTGCAACAAAAAACATAAGCATCCAGAAAGCATTACGATTTAATGCGGAGCTCCCCGTGGAACTGGTTCCAGGAAAATGTATACTTACCGGAAGTAAAGGTTTCATGCAGCTGTTTGAGCACACGACATAGGTGGTTTTCATCGACCCAAGCTCCTTCTTGATCGCTATAGTACGTCTCTAGATATGCTCTTGGATTAAATGTTTTTAAATATGTTTGTTTTTCCGTAAAACTTGGATTCATTTTGTCCTCGGAATGTTTTCGAGGGAAATGTGGCACTCTGCGACCGCGCCTGTTTGTTAAATAATAACAGTGGATGGGCGTGGCACGATTAACGTTTCTGACTCAAACCTGTAACACTCTCAGTGCCGGTTTAGTTAACTATTGAGAAACATTGTACAGTAATGTATGTGTAATTGCTCAACGGACAGAGCGTTATCAGCAGAGTTGAGTTCTTTGGCCTGAGTTACGCCATCGTGGCAGCGCAGGTTCGGATTGGCTGACAGCTCGCTGTTTCTCATTGGTTCCTTCTGACAATCTTGCAATTTATCTAGTTATCTATGACAGTTTAATAACCTTCCAATGTCATGTGTGTAACTATGAAAGTTCAACTTACGGAGCTGAATAAATGTACATAATAATCACAGCTGTATGAAGGAACAGCAGTTTTTTTGTGAGAGCACTCAACTTCTGCCAAATGAAAACATTTACTCTTTCTTTCTGACATGTGGGCAGAGCCAAGGGCCCTCAAGTGTTGCTCACATAATTGTCTGGCAACAGCTGTGCTGTTATACAAGACCATAAAATAAGGCATTAAATGAAAGAGGTAAGGGGAACAAATTAAGCCAGATGAGAAAACAAGAATAAAATGGGGCGGGCAAGAAAAGAATGCTGTAAAGTAAAGCATAAAAGAAAAAAAATGGCTATTTTTTAAATAATATATAGGTTCACAAATTTTAATCAGACCCTGAACCATGGATTCGAAGAGTGCAAGCTTATTTTAAATGAACAGACCATGACGTGTCTGCCAAGATGCCCGGGTTGATGTGTAATCCTTTCTGTCAAAATTTCATTTTTAGCCTAGAGCCAGTTGCTTTCTGGGGCTTGTAGTTTGTCTTTCAACATGAACATATGACCTAAAAAAATTGCAGCAAGCAGAGTGCTGCTCGCTAAATTACCTGGTATGACCCGAAGTGTCACACGTGACTTGGAGCCACATAGGTATTAGATGAAGTATGGACATTAGTGGTACAAAATTCCCCTACTAACACTGTATAAGTACAGCACATGCACCACTCATGAACAGAATAGTAACTGTCATGAGTTACAAATTAAAATTAAGCCAAAAGCAAAAAAGGCAGCCACCTAGGGTGACAACCTATGAAATAGCAATTTAAAGGGAAAAATGAAATAAAAATATATATTGGTTAGCTGTCTCCATGCTGAAGGTGATTAGAAGTTGGATTGGTAGTTATGCAGGTAGTGTGATCTTGGAGTCTGGCGTAGACCAATTTTTTTGCGGATTTTGCTGATCATGGGTAGGCGAGTGATAGGCTAGTTGGTGGTGAGGTTATAAAAGTCTAGGTTGGGTTTCTTCTGAAGTAGGAGGAATTGATCTTTTTTAAGAAATTCAGAAACGGTTCCTTGAGTCAGGGAGGTGTTGGCGATGGTAAAAAAGGATCTTCATCAGAGAGGTTTACTCTGAAAGTGTTATGATAAAGGATGAGGGTAAGGGAACATCTTCTTAAAAAGTAAGATTGGGGGCGTGGCTTGGATGGCGGCCTGAGCGGACGTGTGCTCCGGAGGCTCCCCGTCCCGAAACCCTGTGAACCCCAAAAATAGCTGAGCAGGCCCCCCCAGCTGGTCGAGGCCTGACCGGATGCCAGAGGGGGACACGCTGCAAGAACTAGCCAGCTTGAAGGGCCAGGCGGTTGTCCCCGGTGAGCCTTTCCAGCGGTACCGCGGTGCAGCCGAGCTCCGGAAAATGGCGGCCACCCCGGCAGACGGACCACACTGAGCCGCAGCGCCGCACTCTGCCGAGCAGCGGGCCCCCGCGGACCACGACCGGGTGCCCCAGGCCCAGCACCGGCGACGCTGGAAGTCCGGAGGCACCCACAGCGGAAGGCGGTAAGCGGGTGGCGCTGAGGGGAACGGCCGTGACCCAGCCCGGGGAGCCTTTAAATCGAGGCCCAGGATCGGGGCCTCTCCCTGGTCGTCGCCGGGCAGCCCCGGCGCCCCACTGCACGAAAGGAAGAGATTGCCACAGCGGGGGGCCCCAGCCGAGCCAGAGGGACAGAGCGGAGTGCTGCGGCGCTACCGGGGAGCCGGGAGGTGCGGAGGCGAAGCGTGGAAAGTGACTGAGCGGCCTGGTGGGAGCTACACTGAAATTGAGTCCCCGACTTGGGCCTGGTGCCACCAACTAAGGAGGGGCCTGCGGTCCCTGGACCACGCGGCGGCTAGGAGGGGAGTCCGAAGACACCTGACGAGGCGGGCCCGGGATCGGTGGCCGGGGGACCCTCCATCAGCGAGTTGAAGCGCAGGGATAAGCGCTAGTGACAAGAGACAGCGGCAGACGGAGCCTAGACGCGCAGGGGAAGTGGCACGCCATTAGGGAGTCAGCTCCCTCGAGACCTGGGCATAGCGGCTCCGAATACAGGGAGTCTCCAGCGCAGGCCAGGAGCGCCCGCAAGTACAGCTTCCCCCACTACAGAGCAAAGCGGTGGCGCCGGGTGGGAGCTGGGCGACCAAGAGACCCGGACAGGACTACGGCCAGGGACACGCCAACACGCAAGACGCCTTGGCCAACGGGGACTTGGAGAGGCCGGGTAGCGGAGGCTGGGTCTACCGCATTGATGTGGCATAGTAAATAGAGCTGCTGACTGTAGTCCTGGAGACCCGTGTTCGAGCCTCGGCGTAAGCTCTATAAAAAGTAGATAAAGCATGGCGGCGCTCGTGAAAGAGCAATGCACTAAACTAAATATTGTTAACATGTCTTTAACATTACAAACAAGCCTGGGAGTTGTGTTCGTGTGCGCGCTAGAAAGGACATTTTTAAAAAACGTTTGTTCTTATCCATTGCGCAGCAGGGGGAGGGGAGAGAGGAGGGGGGCTGCGCTTCCCTTGCGGGAGCGAGCTTTGAAACCATCTGTTAATTAAAAACAGATGGTTTCAAAGCTCGCTCCCGCAAGGGAATCGCCAAACGTGCATGCGTTGCCATTCAAAGCAATGCAACGCGTGCACGTTTTTGCCTGAAAAAGGGAATCGATGGCTAAAAGTCTTTTTCCTATGCAGCGCATGTGCGCTGCGTAGGCGAGACCTAAAAATAAACATACAAGTACTTGAATACCTGTGTTTCAAACAGCATACTCTGTAAATTTGTATAAAAAAATGTGTATGCATTTCTTTCTGCTCATAATACAGGGCCCATGGGTATTCAATAGTATATTTGAGGGGCTCTATACCACCTATATACATAAGACATGTCTTCCTGTGCAACAGAATGACAGAGCAGAACTGAGAAGATTTGACCACCTATAGGAGAAGCAACCCGCTTTTTAAGCTACCATCTTCAGATGTATAACACATGTAAGAAGTCATGTACAAGTAGACACATACCTCAGTCACGAGAGCAACCAGACCTTTAAACTTGACAGCTTCCACTTCTCATTTGAGTACACAAAAAGAGGCGAGAGATGTTCAGAAAGAAGCAGAGAAGTGCAGAAACAAAACAAGAGAGCTGCAACAAGAGCAGAAAATTTGCAAGAAGAGGCAAGAGAAGTGCAGAAAGAGGCAAGAGTAATGCAGAAAGAGGCAAGAGAGAAGTGGAAATAGGAAATAAAGGTGCAGGAAGAGGCGTACAGAAAGAGGCAAGAGGGGTGCAGAAAGAAGCAAGTGGAGAGCAGAAAGAAGCAAGAGACGTGCAGAGAGGAGTAAAAGAGCTACAGAAAGAGGCAAGAGGGTTACAGAAAGAAGCAAGAGAGGTGCAGAAAGAGGCAAGAGAAGTGCAAAACGAAGCAAGAGTTGCAAAAAGAAGCAAGAGATGTGCAGAAAAAAGTAAGAGAAGTGCAGAAACAGGCAAGTGATGTACAAAAAGTGGCAGGAGAGGAGCAGAAAGAGGCAAGAGAGGTACAGAAAGAGGCAAGTGAGGGTCAGAAACAGGCAAGAGAACTGCAGAAAGAGGCAAGAAAGTTGCAGAAACAGGCAAAAGAGGTGCAGAAAGTGGGAACAGGGGTGCAGACAGTAGCAAGAGTAGTGCTAAAAGAGGGAAGAGGGGTACAGAAAGAGGGAAGAGAGGCTGATGGTTTGAGAGACACAGAAACGCCGACTCGCGGAAGCGAGGAGCACAGCAGTAGCGATAGCAGTGGGGGTGGTGTAGAGTGCTGTACTGCTGCTCCAGGACCCTGGACCTAGGCCCCGGGGTGTCTCATCCTCACCGCTCGTTGTCCTGCTCTCTTGCCGCTCGTTTTCCGCTTACTTTCCCAAGTGCCCAGAGGGGGGCCTACCAGGATGGGAGGAAAGAGAGAGAAGGAGCAGGAGCAGCCAATCTGCTTGCCCCCGCAGCAGCAGGAGGGACCGCCAAATCCTCGCTCCCTGCCACCTTCTCTCTCTCCCCGACTCCTTCACCGAGGGCAAAGTGCAGGTGTTGCAAGCATTGCGATTGGCCACAGGAAGGGGAGTGTGTTGGTGAGCACGGCAGTGTTTCAGCAACAAGGACGCCAAGAAACAGCAACAGCCCCAGCTACAATGAACTAAGAGCGGTAAGGCACAAGTGGTATAGACAGTGGCTGGGGGGAGAGGGCTGTGAGCGCGACTGCAACTAGCAAGCAGCAGCAGAGTTTGAGCCCAGGTGGGGTGGCGGAAGTGGCCCAGCCAGTCTGGGTGCAGTTTGCTGCCTCGTTGAGCATTTCCCTCCCACTGTGACAACACACCCCAGTGCACCCCAAGTCCACTAATACCTCTCCCAGCAAAAGCATGACAATTTAGCACCCAATGTCGGACAGTGCTACAGGCTCATGATTGACATTTTGTTAGAATCAGTAAGGGTAAAATACCCACTACCCTCCTCTGCAGCCCAGGTGCTCATGCTCTAGTGCATCTATCACATCTATCACACGCATCATAAACTTGCCGGAGGCACAACAGCAATGTAGCCATAGCAGCAAAATCTACTATGACAAAAATCACTGTAGGAAAAGACCAACCCGGGCCAGCCCTGCCCGGTCATTATCAACTATGTAGGACAATGAGATCAGGCAGGACAAGGAAGCAACCACCTCAACCAACAAATCGAAATCTGAAGTCAAAACTAAAACCCCTCTCGGGTTGCTCACCAAAATCACCACGGAACCTAGGAGCAACGCTAAAATCACAAACGTATTCAATCTTTGGATCAATGAATTCAACTGGGGAATTTACTTTTCTAAAGAACCCCACCGCAGTCATATACTCCACACACCGGCTAAAGTCAATATACTTCTCAAACCTTTGACGCTGTACAAACTAGTTGCTACGCAGAACGGAGACAAAAAAGACAAGGAAGTACATAAGGCAATAGTAACAACAATGAATACTGCTCCAAACAGTAGCGGGTGCAAAGAAGCTCTCCAAGGAATAGTAGACACCGAACAGGTCATAAAACCGAACTGCTGGAGCAACAAGGTGCAAATCTTTCAAGCGCAAGTTCACTCGAGCACTGAAGTGCATCCTAAGAATGCAGCCTCAACAAGTAGCAGCAGCAGCATACATGCTATCCCAGTGACAGCAGTCAAGGAACAAGAGGTTATGAAACCAAACTGCCAGAGCAATAAGGTGCAAACCATACAACCACAAGTTCGCCCGAGCACAGAAGCGCATCCCATGTCTAGGATGGACACAAGAATAGACAATACGATGGACACTAACTGAGACACAGAAAAGCCTAGTGGTCATTCCACCCCAAGACAACAGCCGCCGAGTCTCAATCAATACTGAACAATAAAGCCATACTGCAGGCAATAGGAACCACCTCCAAACCCCCTGAACAACTTTGTAACTCACCAACTCCCCGATCAGAAATGCAACAAACCACATAAGTAATATTAAGTTTGTGGGTAAGAGCTGTGACAACAAACTCAATAAATTATAATACCACAAAAATAAACAACATTTAGTATAGTAATCAAGAACAGAAACTAGACAAAGCTAGTAAGGCCCTGTTCTCAATGGCAAACAAGACCACCGCAGCACAAGAAATGTGTCAAATTGATAAGAGCCCAACAGCGGTTCAATCAGGGAAATAGAAGACATCTCGGTTTATAGACCAACAGCAAACAATAATAGACATATCAATAATAGAAATATTCACCTGAGCAGTCAAGTAATGAGACCTCTCACTCAGCAAACAATGTCAATAACAAAAACAAAGTCACCAGGGATCAGCGATCCTACACGGAAAATAAAGGACACAAAAATAAAAAGCACAACTCACTTGGCTGCATAGTAGAACGTAACTAGCAGGGGCATCCCAATATTACTAATCACTCAATGGAGCGTAACCAGGAACCTGAAAAAAAACTGGAAGTTCTTTCAAATCTTCACACTTCTTTAGTAAAAGCACTGCAAACCTCAATTTGCACCCTTAATATGCAGTCAGATAAACTTGACATCCAAATCAACCTATTGAATGTCAGCAGATTACATCTCCGGTATAAACACCAAAATTGACTCAATGATAGGGCAATATCTACTACTAAAAGTCATAACACCTACACCGGCTCAAGCACTCAACTGTGCATGTTGCCCAATACTGAAAAAACAAAGTGAACTACCAGCCATACTAACAAGCATCCTTCGAGAGTGCAAGCAGTCAGGCCACCCTCCAGCATCACAAAGTGCAGCCTTGAAAGAGCACAGAGTGGGGAAAGTGCTCCACAACTCCCCTCCCCGTCAAACACTCAACAGAAAATTGTTACAGCAACTAGAGTAAGGACCAATGCTATGGATAAAAGTGACAAAGTTACTGCCATAGAATCATCTCCATTACTACCTGCCACTCAAAATGATGCCTTCTGAACTCAAGTGGGCCGACCAAATAAACACCTACCCTCCCCCTCTAACGAAAAGTCAGAAGAAACGCACCAGGAAAGCTAGAAAGCACCTAAAAAAATAACAAAGTACCAAAGCACCAGGTAAATGATATCTACCCAATCTTCAACTTTAAGGATGGCAAAGTCCGGTCACTGGCAACTACCAAGCAGAAGCAAGATCTTAAAGAGGAAGGTGAAGCATGTTGCAAAGATCAACTGGGGTCACCCGAATTGTCAGACTCTCTGCCGAGTGAATCGCCAGGGCTAAATAGCACAGTCATGGCCAGTCGGAGCCCGGTGAGTAGCGGTCTTTTGTTAAACACAACTCAAATAGAAGAAAATAAGTCCAGTTCGAGCAGAGCTCAAAATCGCAAAAGAACCACAATCTTCCAGCCTATAATGACCATCAGCACAAGAGAAAATGGTTGTTCCCCTATCAATCAAGGACCTGCTACACAAACTCATACCGAGGAAAATATTAGTTACAGAGGTGACAGGGAAGTGATCTCACAGAGTGGCCAGGAACCTGATAGAGAGCAGAGAGCAGAGAGCAGAGAGACCAGATACAGATAAAAATATATTGCAATGCAAAAAAATGAGCAGCAATGAACCGGAAGGGCAGTTAAGAAACCAAAGCACTAGACCAGCATCCACATTTCATTCAAAAAGAAATGATGAGCATAAACTAAACACAAACAATAGGATCCTTTAAACACCACACTACTCTTTACAAGGACAACAAGAATATTTCAATAGAGGTAACATCTTGCGCCTAATGGCAGCTATACCAACTCTAAAGCATCTATCTTCTATGGACTTGTTGGAAATAGAGTTTATCGGCTCGGCAAATAATAATGGCATGGAAAAAACCTGTTGCAATTTGAAAGCCGGATGCAATGGTCTCAGCCATCTTAAAAGTGGCCTCGAACTTCGAAGATTGGGGTACATCTCTTACTATTCCCATGAAACAAGGTTATCCTATACCCCTTCTATCCTCAAACAACCCATAAGCAATAATCCAAGCACGAGCCCAGTCTTCTCTGTATTATGAGGCGCAAAAGGCATAAAAACCATAAAATATAACATAACATGGACCCCGGAAACAAAGAGATTGACAGAGAATGACGCAAAATATACCATAGATCGTCCCAACTAAAATTCTGTCGTGGAACATAGCAGGTGCAAAGAGATTCTTGCAGGATAATGGGTCCCCCGAGAGTTTGGATGATTATGAAATTGTTGCCCTCCAAGAAACCTGGCTAACACCTGAAGTGGAGGTACCTGGGCACATCCTTCATTATGTAAATGCCACACAAACGCAGCAGTATGGCAGACCTAAGGGCGGCCTCGCTGTTTACATTTCTACAGCACTAAACATTTCTTCTGTCCAGTTGCCAACCACCACAGCGGATATGCAAATAATGAAAAAATGGAGTTGGGATCTCAGCAAGCGGTAAGCACCATTATTTTCATCAACCTTTATGCACACCTGAAACAAAGAGCAAAAAAGAACTATTTAAAAAACGTATTGCAAATATTGCAGAACTCCGGTTTGCACATCCGACCTGGGAAATAATCCTAGCTAGAGATTTTAACTCAAACTAATGCACACACTAGAAGAAGACGACCACATCACTGCATCAAATGCAATCTGGGCTGTACAAAAGCAATTCTATTCCATCTCAGATTGGTCTGACACTGGAGGAAAACAACTAGTAGCAGATCTTGAACATCTAGGATGCGTGTACTAAATGGTAGAATGACACAGGACAGGCACATATCATGGCCCTCATTCAAGCTCGACAATAGACTACACAATAGCAACTCTTACTGCAAATAAATACGTTTCTGATCATATACACCACTGAGAGCGATCACTCGCGTCAACATCTAGAAATAACAAAGACATTACGAAGGCACATAGAAGCCCGCCTGCGGTTGGGTCCACATCACAACAAACCTGAAGTGATTGTGATGGGCAAATAACACATTACCTCACATAGCCATGAGGGCGAGAGACCTGATGGTAACCCTCGAGCCACAAAAAAGCTTGACGATTGACACTTGGATCACCTTCCTAGAAAATCTTTCTCAATCAGTGACACTGACAAAATTGCAACGTAACAAGAGGATAAACCGTAGCCGATCCCTAAGTCAAACAGCCAGAAGCTTAAGAAAAAAACCTAAAAAGAGCTATTAGGTATGCACGGCAACATAGTGAATCCAAACCTTTATGATACTTTAGGAGTCAAAACTGTGACTAAACAAACAAACCTCTCCACCATAGTTATCTTACCATTACTATCATTCCCTTAGATTCATCAGGCACACAAAGCTCTCTGCTGCAGGTGTCTTAACCCTGTAAGATATTTTTTAATGCAGCCCTTAGAACCAATTAAGTCAGAACGGATTTACTATCAAGTTTCTTCTTGTTGCCAATTTATTTGTGGCTGAAATTTTAAAAACAAAATGTACAAGTTGGCACACTGTTATCCCATCCCCTTTTTCATGACACGCTTTGACCCTCAATTTATGGGTTCAGCGAGTAACGTTTTTCCAATGCCAACACTTCTTCTTGTACGTTTATGCATGTTACATATAAATGAAAAGAATCTACATATTATGGGTCTAAACTGAGATTTCTCTTTAATCAGATCTGCACCGCCAACACGCCTCAGTGCCGTAATACAAAATGCTCCTGTATATTTTTGTTGCAATAAAAAACACTAGCATTTGCAATGCAATAGGTCTCGCATTTGCGAGAGTTTGAGCTCTTGGCATTGTAAATGACAATGCCTTTTATTTATATTTTTTTTAAACCTGCAAGCGGTGTGTAAACACACACTTTGTACGTATAGTCCTTGCTTATGAAAAACAAGTCTGGCAGTAAAAGAGGCTAGTTACTGCTAGCCTTGGCTCTCATAAGCAATGCCTGTAAGTACAACATGTGTGTTTACGTACCCCTTACAGGTTTTCAAAACACATAAATAAAAGCCATTGTCATTTACAGTGCTTGTCGTTGTCATTTACAATGCTTGTTTTTTTAGGTCAAGAGCTTTGTTTTTTTAGGTCGAGCCTAGCAGCATGCATATGCGCTGCTCGCTCTGCGAGACATGCTGTATTAGGGTATGCACTAGAAGCCCCGCCCATATTTTTAATTGGCGTGTGCCATTGTCCGTTATAAATGCTGGCTTCTGATTCATTATGAGGCTTTTAGTCCCTCCTTGGTACCGCCTAGTCTCCTTTTGTTATCCACCATAAGGAATGGACTTTTTACTGGTGTTATTACATGCTCTGCATTATAAGTCGGGGAGCACTATTTTCCTTAATGCTTTTACCCTACCCCACCCACGCATTGCAGCACGCCACACGCTTACTACTGTATTTATTTAAATTGTTACTTGCTCCGATTTAACTATAACGGCCTCACTGATGCACTTTTTAATTTACAGTGCGGTCCGCTTTCAGTTTAGCAGCTGCGCTTATTTAATTATTTATTTTACAGGCGGACGCTTTCACAATAGCGGCTGCGCTTCTTTATTTTATTAATTAATAGTGCAGGCCACTTTCAGTTTGGCAGGCGTGCGGAACGTTTCTTAATTATTTTTACTTTGTGTGAAAACACACAATATGCGCTTTCACTTTAATTTTGTCCGTGCCCCTTTGTTTAGACGCTGCTCACTGTAACCTGAATACCGTGAGCAGTGTTTAAATAAATGGGAGCGGCCAACATTAAAGTGCCCTCGCATTTGCAGGTGTTTGAGCTATTGGCATTAAAAATAACAATGCATTTTATATATGTGTTGGGTTTAAAACACATAAATAAAAGGGATTGTCATTTACAATGCCAATCAGTTAAACCTTGCAAAAGCGAAACCTATTGCATTGAAAATGCTGTTTTTTCTTTCAGCCATGCTCCACAACAGCCATGCACAATATGGCTAAAAAAATTGCAAACATGATAGATCTCGCATAGGCAAGACCTATTGGCTAATGCTTGCTTTTATCACCCCAACCAACATCCAAGCCCTCGAAATATATCTTTAAAAATGTTCCATTATCGACTCTAGCTCCTGTTAAAATACTACTCCCACATCTCCCTTCGGAATCTACCATCGCAGTGTGTGTGTGTATGTGTGCGGGGGGGGGGGGGGGTGAGGATATTGCACCAAGTAAATCAAATTACTAATTCTACGTTCTTCAAAAATGGTCAGAAATGCCATTGTTTTAGGGCTTGCCTCCTGATCGAGAGCCCCACCCCCGCGTTGAATTGGTTACTCTTATATCCCTCCCTACCCCTCCGCTTCTGTAAATGGATTCGTCTGCACTTGCATGGGCGGACAGGCATGTCCTTTTAACTTCATGTACGGAGCATGCGCGAAGTTGTTCACGTAAGGAATTGTGTTGCTGATAGAAGTGGAGTTTTGTTTGTCCAACTGTAGTCGGTGATCCTGTCATGTAGCCATGCCTGTGAAAGTACACGTTGTCTACTGGTAAGACGGCGCAGTTCTGGGTGGAATTGCAGCAAGATGAGGGTGTGAAAAGCGGCGGCTCATTAGAGAGCGAGTGTATATCGTATTACTTACTACTCGCAGTGTCACATTTAGGCAACGAACATTTATCTGCTATTCCAAATCGAACGCACAACATTCTGCACGTGGCAGTTTAGTAGAGAATTTAGGAATATGATTTGCATCTTAGGTTTCCAGAACTTGTTAGGCTCTTGAGAGAATGCCTAATCTGAGCAAGATAATGTGTTGCCTTGTAGTATTCTACATTTTAATTGGCTGTAGAGGTGTAGTGAAGAAAATACTACGTTGATCCTCCGTGCAAAGGGTTCTGGGGTCAGTGATCGTGGGGCAGGCTCAAATATGTGATTACAAAGAACAAAATATTCTGTAACTATTTTGTTAGCCTACCACACACCTCCTCACATGAAAAATAAATGCAAGTGAATCTTATTAGTGGGAACTTCAATATTGTTGGATAATATGATCACTGCAGTCTACGTGGAAGCAGAGAGCCGCAAAAATCAATCCCGGTTTACAATGAAGAAGCAGTGTTGCCGGCGGGGGTGAAACCAGGAAGTCAGGCATCCTTGCCCGTGACATGGGCGGGGCCTGTGACGCCGCCGGAAGAGGCCGGTGTTGCTCGTTGATGCGGGAGTCCCATCATGGAGGGAGAGCCCCGCGGTAGCATGAAAATCCAGAGAAGTGCCCCGCGTGTGGAGATGCGGCGGAGAAAAGGAGCGCAGCGAGGCGACGCGACAAAAGAGCACGGTGAGTGGAGGGGGGATATGTGTGTCTGTGTGCATCTGTGTGTGCGCGCGTTTGTGTGCGCTTGAGCACGTGAGTGGTGGTGGTGGTGGGGGAGGGTGGTGCGTGCGTGGCTGTGTGTGTGCGCGTGAGCCCGTGGGGGGGTGCGTGTGTGTGTGCATGAGTGCGCTTATATGTGCCTGCGTCTGTGTGTGTGCCTGCCTGCCTGCGTGTTTAGGTGGGAATCTGAGGCAGGGGATGTGCACGGCGCCGGGCTGGGCGTGCGCGCCCACGAGGAGAAGTCGACGCTCGTGCCCGACCCCTGTCTCAGAGTCCCAGGAGACGGGCGACTATAGTTGTCGAGCTAGACGCATGCTTTGCATGCGTACTCTAGCTCGACCTAATAAGCATCCAGAAAGCATTACGATTTAATGCGGAGCTCCCCTTGGAACTGGTTCCAGGAAAATTTATACTTACCGGAAGTAAATGTTTCATGCAGCTGTTTGAGCACACGACATAGGTGGTTTTCTTCGACCCAAGCTCCTTCTTGGTCGCTATAGTACGTCTCTAGATATGCTCTGGATTAAATGTTTTTAAATATGTTTGTTTTCCCATAAAACTTGGATTCATTTTGTCCTCGAATTGTTTTCAAGGGAAATGTGGCACTCTGCGACCGCGCCTGTTTGTTAAAAAATAACAGTGGATGGGCGTGGCACGATTAACGTTTCTGACTCAAACCTGTAACACTCTCAGTGCCGGTTTAGTTAACTATTGAGAAACATTGTACAGTAATGTATGTGTAATTGCTCAACGGACAGAGCGTAATCTGCAGAGTTGAGATCTTTGGCCTGAGTTACGCCATCGTGGCAGCGCAGGTTCGGATTGGTTGACAGCCCACTGTTACTCATTGGTTCCTTCTGAAAATCTCGCAATTTTACAATGCCCCACATCCATCTCAGTCAGTGTAAAAATAGTCACCAGAGGGGTGAGAGAAATATAGACAAGCTCAATGCCAATAGGTCGTGCAGCGGCTTATGGATGCACTGTAAAGCCAGATCTAAAAATCCATGTAAATTAATTACTGCCCCCCCCAAACTGTGCTCCTCCCAGAGAAAAACACCATCAATTATCCAGTTATCTATGACAGTTTAATAGCCTCCCAATGTCATGTGTGTGACTCTGAAAGTTCAACTTAGGGAGCTGGATAAATGTACATAATGATCACAGCTGTATGAAAGAACAGCAGTTTTTGTGTGAGAGCCTACAACGTCTGCCAAATCAAACAAGCAATGGAAATGCAATAGGTCTCGGATTTATTTGAGTTAGAGCTAATGGCATTGTAAATGGCAATGTCTTTTAGCCATGTGTTATGGAGTGTATGCATGTGGGGTGTAGTGGAATTATGTGGGTTTGATTGGAATTGTAGCAATGGTGGCATGTGAGGTTGCGTGTGAGGTGGTGAGTGTGTGGTGGTGAGTGTGTGGTGGTGAGTGTGTGGTGGTGAGTGTGTGGTGGAGAGAGTGTGTTGTGAGAGTGTGTGTGTGTGTGATATGTGTGTGGTGTGTGTGGTGTGTGTGGTGTGTGATCTTATGTGTTTGGTGTTATGTGTGTGTGTGTGGTGGACTTCGTTCAGGTTTTCGTACCCTGCACACTCACACACTGCCCCTACACACTCACACACTGCTCACCCTACACACTCACACACTGCTCACCCTGCAAACTCACACAATGTTCACCCTGCACACTCACACACTGCTCACCCTACACACACACACACTGCTCACCCTACACACTATCACACTGCTCACCCTGCACACTCACACACTGCTCACCCTACACACACACACACTGCTCACCCTACACACTCACACACTGTTCACCCTACACACTCACACAATGTTCACCCTACACACTCACACAATGTTCACCCTACACACTCACACACTGCTCACCCTACACACTCACACACTGCTCACCCTACACACTCACACAATGTTCACCCTGCACGCTCACACAATGTTCACCCTGCACGCTCACACACTGTTAACCCTGCATACTCACACACTGCATGCTCACACACTGCTCACCCTGCATGCTCACACACTGCTCACCCTCTACGCTCACACACTGCTCACCCTACACACTCACACACTGCTCACCCTACACACTCACACAATGTTCACCCTGCACGCTCATACACTGTTAACCCTGCATAATCACACACTTCATGCTCACACACTGCTCACCCTGCATGCTCACACACTGCTCACCCTGTACGCTCACACACTGCTCACTCTACACACTCACACACTGCTCACCCTACGTAATACGAAAAGACCTAGCTCTGCCCTTTGGCCTGTGTTGTAATCGTACAGTAGGTTGTGAGTAGTTGCGCTTGATTGGTTGGGGCGTCCCCTCCTTGCTGCTCCCCTCACAGAGGGCAGCTGCCTCCATGAAGCTCCCAAGACACGTGTTCAGCTGTTATTTGTTTTAGCTTCTGTGTGTCAGTGCACCGTGTAAGCGCACAAGCGTACCCTGCTCTCTCTGGAACACTCACACTGCTGAGTCTCTCACTCTGCAGTCACTCTCACTCTGTAGTCACTCTCAATCCGCAGTCACTCTCACTCTGCAGTCACTCACACTCTGCAATCACTCACACTCTGCAGTCACTCACACTCTGCAGTCACTCATGCTGTCACTCTCACTCTGCTATCACTCATGCTGTCACTCTCACTCTGCTGTTCACTCACATTCTGCAGTCACTCACGCTCTGCAGTCACTCACACTCTGCAGTCACTCACACTCTGCAGTCACCCTCCCTCTGCTGTCACTCATGCTGTCACTCTCACTCTGCTGTCACTCATGTTGTCACTCTCACTCTGCTGTCACTCACTCTGCTGTCACTCTCACTCTGAAATCACTCATGCTGTCACTCTCACTCTGCAGTCACTCACGCTGTCACTCTCACTCATGCTGTCACTCTCACTCATGCTGTCACTCTCACTCTGCTGTCACTCTCACTTTGCTGTCACTCTCACTCTGCTGTCCCTCTCACTCATTCAGTCCCTCTCACTCATGTGACCAAACGGATCTCAACAAAAAAAGCATGTATGTTTCACTAAACGCTGTGAAACAGACATGGCTGGTGCACTAACGCATAAATGCGTTTCTTAAATCCAAGCAGCAAGCGGTGTTTCAAAGCGGAGTCCATTTCGAAAACGGTATCTGTGAGAAGTTGGCCTGGTATATGATGTTCACTATTCTAGTGAGCACCTTGCACCAGTCCAAACGACCCTTATGGTGATGGTTGTAAAGTCAACCTTATGGACCAGCTATCCTAGTGGTAGCATGGACAAAGCAGCCTTAGGCTAAACTCAAGAGGGCATGTGAAGCCAGCTGTTTTACCATATGTAACCCCTTTAATACCAAGTGAAAGGACACCACACAGGTTGTATTTCAAAATATATTGCCAAAAATCCGCAAATTCGCCCGCGAAACGGATTTTACGCCCACGCTTAAGCACAACTCATTTGGCTGCATAGTAGAACGTAACTAGCAGGGGCATCCCAATATTACTAACCACTCAATGGAGCGTAACCAGGAACCTGAAAAAAAAACTGGAAGTTCTTTCAAAATCTTCACACTTCTTTAGTAAAAGCACTGCAAACCTCAATTTGCGCCCTTAATATGCAGTCAGATAAACTTGCCATCCAAATCAACCTAATGAATGTCAACAGATTACATCTCCGGTATAAACACCAAAATTGACTCAATGATAGGGCAATATCTACTACTAAAAACAAAACACCTACACGGGCTCAAGCACTGAACTACCAGCCATACTAAGAAGCATCCTTCGGAGTACAAGCAGTCTGGCCACCCTCCAGCATCACAAAGTGCAGCCTTGAAAGAGTCACAGAGTGAGGAAAGTGCTCCACAACTCCCCGCCATGTCAAACACCCAACAGATAATCGTTACAACAACCAGAATAAGGACCAATGCTATGGATAAAAGTGACGAAGGTACTCCATTACTACCTGCCACCCAGAATGATGCCTTCTGAACTCAAGTGGACCAACAAACAGCATCCTGGGCCGACCAAATAAACACCTACCCTCTAACGAAAAGTCAGAAGAAACGCACCAGGAAAGCTAGAACGCACCTCCAAAATAACAAAGTGCCAAAGCAACAGGTAAATGATATCTACCCAATCTTCAACTTTAAGGATGGCAAAGTCCGCTCACTGGCAACTACCAAGCAGAAGCAAGATCTTAAAGAGGAAGGTGAAGCATGTTGCAAAGATCAACTGGGGTCACCCGAATTGTCAGACTCTCTGCCAAGTGAATCGCCAGGGCTAAATAGCACAGTCACGGCCAGTCGGAGCCCTGTGAGTAGCGGTCTTTTGTTAAACACAACTCAAATAGAAGAAAATAAGTCCAGATCGAGCAGAGCTCAACATCGCAAAAGAACCACAATCTTCCAGCCTATAATGACCATCAGCACAAGAGAAAATGGTTGTTCCCCTATCAATCAAGGACCTGCTACACAAACTCATACCGAGGAAAATATTCGCTACAGAGCTGACAGGGAAGTGATCTCACAGAGTGGCCAGGAAACTGATAGAGAGCAGAGAGACCAGATACAGATAAAAAAAATTGCAATGCAAAAAAATGAGCAGCAATGAACCGGAAGGGCAGTTAAGAAACCAAAGCGCTAGACCAGCATCCACATTTCATTCAAAAAGAAATTATGAGCATAAACTGAACACAAAACAATAGGTTCCTTTAAACACCACACTACTCTTTACAAGGACCACAAGAATATTTCAATAGAGGTAACATCTTGCGCCTAATGGCAGCTATACCAACTCTAAAGCATCTATCTTCTATGGACTTGTTGGAAATAGAGTTTATCGGCTCGGCAAATAATAATGGCATGGAAAAAACCTGTTGCAATTTGGAAGCCGGATGCAATGGTCTCAGCCATCTTAATAGGGGCCTCGAACTTCGAAGATTGGGGTACATCTCTTACTATTCCCATGAAACAACGTTATCCTATACCCCTTCTATCCTCAAACAACCCATCAGCAATAATCCAAGCACGAGCCCAGTCTTCTCTGTATTATGAGGCGCAAAAGGCATAAAAACCATAAAATATAACATACCATGGACCCCGGAAACAAAGAGATTGACAGAGAATGACGCAAAATATACCATAGATCGTCCCAACTAAAATTCTGTCGTGGAACATAGCAGGTGCAAAGAGATTCTTGCAGGATAATGGGTCCCCCGAGAGTTTGGATGATTATGAAATTGTTGCCCTCCAAGAAACCTGGCTAACACCTGAAGTGGAGGTACCTGGGCACATCCTTCATTATGTAATTGCCACACAAACGCTGCAGTATGGCAGACCTAAGGGCGGCCTCGCTGTTTACATTTCTACAGCACTAAACATTTCTTCTGTCCAGTTGCCAACCACCACAGCGGATATGCAAATAATGAAAAAATGGAGTTGGGATCTCAGCAAGCGGTAAGCACCATTATTTTCATCAACCTTTATGCACATCTGAAACAAAGAGCAAAAAAGAACTATTTAAAAAACGTATTGCAAATATTGCAGAACTCCGGTTTGCACATCCGACCAGGGAAATAATCCTAGCTAGAGATTTTAACTCAAACTAATGCACACACTAGAAGAAGACGACAACATCACTGCTTCAAATGCAATCTGGGCTGTACAAAAGCAATTCTATTCCATCTCAGATTGGTCTGACACTGGAGGAAAACAACTAGTAGCAGATCTTGAACATCTAGGATGCGTGTACTAAATGGTAGAATGACACAGGACAGGCACATATCATGGCCCTCATTCAAGCTCGACAATAGACTACACAATAGCAACTCTTACTGCAAATAAATACGTTTCTGATCATATACACCACTGAGAGCGATCACTCGCGTCAACATCTAGAAATAACAAAGACATTACGAAGGCACATAGAGGCTCTCCTGCGGTTGGGTCCACATCACAACAAACCTGAAGTGATTGTGATGGGCAAATAACACATTACCTCACATAGCCATGAGGGTGACAGACCTGATGGTAACCCCCGAGCCACAAAAAAGCTTGACAATTGACACTTGGATCACCTTCCTAGAAAATCTTTCTCAATCATTGACACTGACAAAATTGCAAAGTAACAAGAGGATAAACCGTAGCCGATCCCTAAGTCAAACAGCCAGAAGCTTATGAAAAAAACCTAAAAAGAGCTATTAGGTATGCACGGCAACATAGTGAATCCAATCCTTTATGATACTTTAGGAGTCAAAACTGTGACTAAACAAACAAACCTCTCCACCATAGTTATCTTACCATTACTATCATTCCCTTAGATTCATCAGGCACACAAAGCTCTCTGCTGCAGGTGTCTTAACCCTGTAAGATATTTTTTAATGCAGCCCTTAGAACCAATTAAGTCAGAATGGATTTACTATCAAGTTTCTTCTTGTTGCCAATTTATTTGTGGCTGAAATTTTAAAAACAAAATGTACAAGTTGGCATACTGTTATCCCATCCCCTTTTTCATGACACGCTTTGACCCTCAATTTATGGGTTCAGCGAGTAACGTTTTTCCAATGCCAACACTTCTTCTTGTACGTTTATGCATGTTACATATAATTGAAAATAATCTACATATTATGGGTCTAAACTGAGATTTCTCTTTAATCAGATCTTCACCGCCAACACGCCTCAGTGCCTTAATACAAAATGCTCCTGTATATTTTTGTTGCAACAAAAAACATAAGCATCCAGAAAGCATTACGATTTAATGCGGAGCTCCCCGTGGAACTGGTTCCAGGAAAATGTATACTTACCGGAAGTAAAGGTTTCATGCAGCTGTTTGAGCACACGACATAGGTGGTTTTCATCGACCCAAGCTCCTTCTTGATCGCTATAGTACGTCTCTAGATATGCTCTTGGATTAAATGTTTTTAAATATGTTTGTTTTTCCGTAAAACTTGGATTCATTTTGTCCTCGGAATGTTTTCGAGGGAAATGTGGCACTCTGCGACCGCGCCTGTTTGTTAAATAATAACAGTGGATGGGCGTGGCACGATTAACGTTTCTGACTCAAACCTGTAACACTCTCAGTGCCGGTTTAGTTAACTATTGAGAAACATTGTACAGTAATGTATGTGTAATTGCTCAACGGACAGAGCGTTATCAGCAGAGTTGAGTTCTTTGGCCTGAGTTACGCCATCGTGGCAGCGCAGGTTCGGATTGGCTGACAGCTCGCTGTTTCTCATTGGTTCCTTCTGACAATCTTGCAATTTATCTAGTTATCTATGACAGTTTAATAACCTTCCAATGTCATGTGTGTAACTATGAAAGTTCAACTTACGGAGCTGAATAAATGTACATAATAATCACAGCTGTATGAAGGAACAGCAGTTTTTTTGTGAGAGCACTCAACTTCTGCCAAATGAAAACATTTACTCTTTCTTTCTGACATGTGGGCAGAGCCAAGGGCCCTCAAGTGTTGCTCACATAATTGTCTGGCAACAGCTGTGCTGTTATACAAGACCATAAAATAAGGCATTAAATGAAAGAGGTAAGGGGAACAAATTAAGCCAGATGAGAAAACAAGAATAAAATGGGGCGGGCAAGAAAAGAATGCTGTAAAGTAAAGCATAAAAGAAAAAAAATTGCTATTTTTTAAATAATATATAGGTTCACAAATTTTAATCAGACCCTGAACCATGGATTCGAAGAGTGCAAGCTTATTTTAAATGAACAGACCATGACGTGTCTGCCAAGATGCCCGGGTTGATGTGTAATCCTTTCTGTCAAAATTTCATTTTTAGCCTAGAGCCAGTTGCTTTCTGGGGCTTGTAGTTTGTCTTTCAACATGAACATATGACCTAAAAAAATTGCAGCAAGCAGAGTGCTGCTCGCTAAATTACCTGGTATGACCCGAAGTGTCACACGTGACTTGGAGCCACATAGGTATTAGATGAAGTATGGACATTAGTGGTACAAAATTCCCCTACTAACACTGTATAAGTACAGCACATGCACCACTCATGCACAGAATAGTAACTGTCATGAGTTACAAATTAAAATTAAGCCAAAAGCAAAAAAGGCAGCCACCTAGGGTGACAACCTATGAAATAGCAATTTAAAGGGAAAAATGAAATAAAAATATATATTGGTTAGCTGTCTCCATGCTGAAGGTGATTAGAAGTTGGATTGGTAGTTATGCAGGTAGTGTGATCTTGGAGTCTGGCGTAGACCAATTTTTTTGCGGATTTTGCTGATCATGGGTAGGCGAGTGATAGGCTAGTTGGTGGTGAGGTTATAAAAGTCTAGGTTGGGTTTCTTCTGAAGTAGGAGGAATTGATCTTTTTTAAGAAATTCAGAAACGGTTCCTTGAGTCAGGGAGGTGTTGGCGATGGTAAAAAAGGATCTTCATCAGAGAGGTTTACTCTGAAAGTGTTATGATAAAGGATGAGGGTAAGGGAACATCTTCTTAAAAAGTAAGATTGGGGGCGTGGCTTGGATGGCGGCCTGAGCGGACGTGTGCTCCGGAGGCTCCCCGTCCCGAAACCCTGTGAACCCCAAAAATAGCTGAGCAGGCCCCCCCAGCTGGTCGAGGCCTGACCGGATGCCAGAGGGGGACACGCTGCAAGAACTAGCCAGCTTGAAGGGCCAGGCGGTTGTCCCCGGTGAGCCTTTCCAGCGGTACCGCGGTGCAGCCGAGCTCCGGAAAATGGCGGCCACCCCGGCAGACGGACCACACTGAGCCGCAGCGCCGCACTCTGCCGAGCAGCGGGCCCCCGCGGACCGCGACCGGGTGCCCCAGGCCCAGCACCGGCGACGCGGGAAGTCCGGAGGCACCCACAGCGGAAGGCGGTAAGCGGGTGGCGCTGAGGGGAACGGCCGTGACCCAGCCCGGGGAGCCTTTAAATCGAGGCCCAGGATCGGGGCCTCTCCCTGGTCGTCGCCGGGCAGCCCCGGCGCCCCACTGCACGAAAGGAAGAGATTGCCACAGCGGGGGGCCCCAGCCGAGCCAGAGGGACAGAGCGGAGTGCTGCGGCGCTACCGGGGAGCCGGGAGGTGCGGAGGCGAAGCGTGGAAAGTGACTGAGCGGCCTGGTGGGAGCTACACTGAAATTGAGTCCCCGACTTGGGCCTGGTGCCACCAACTAAGGAGGGGCCTGCGGTCCCTGGACCACGCGGCGGCTAGGAGGGGAGTCCGAAGACACCTGACGAGGCGGGCCCGGGATCGGTGGCCGGGGGACCCTCCATCAGCGAGTTGAAGCGCAGGGATAAGCGCTAGTGACAAGAGACGGCGGCAGACGGAGCCTAGACGCGCAGGGGAAGTGGCACGCCATTAGGGAGTCAGCTCCCTCGAGACCTGGGCATAGCGGCTCCGAATACAGGGAGTCTCCAGCGCAGGCCAGGAGCGCCCGCAAGTACAGCTTCCCCCACTACAGAGCAAAGCGGTGGCGCCGGGTGGGAGCTGGGCGACCAAGAGACCCGGACAGGACTACGGCCAGGGACACGCCAACACGCAAGACGCCTTGGCCAACGGGGACTTGGAGAGGCCGGGTAGCGGAGGCTGGGTCTACCGCATTGATGTGGCATAGTAAATAGAGCTGCTGACTGTAGTCCTGGAGACCCGTGTTCGAGCCTCGGCGTAAGCTCTATAAAAAGTAGATAAAGCATGGCGGCGCTCGTGAAAGAGCAATGCACTAAACTAAATATTGTTAACATGTCTTTAACATTACAAACAAGCCCGGGAGTTGTGTTCGTGTGCGCGCTAGAAAGGACATTTTTAAAAAACGTTTGTTCTTATCCATTGCGCAGCAGGGGGAGGGGAGAGAGGAGGGGGGCTGCGCTTCCCTTGCGGGAGCGAGCTTTGAAACCATCTGTTAATTAAAAACAGATGGTTTCAAAGCTCGCTCCCGCAAGGGAATCGCCAAACGTGCATGCGTTGCCATTCAAAGCAATGCAACGCGTGCACGTTTTTGCCTGAAAAAGGGAATCGATGGCTAAAAGTCTTTTTCCTATGCAGCGCATGTGCGCTGCGTAGGCGAGACCTAAAAATAAACATACAAGTACTTGAATACCTGTGTTTCAAACAGCATACTCTGTAAATTTGTATAAAAAAATGTGTATGCATTTCTTTCTGCTCATAATACAGGGCCCATGGGTATTCAATAGTATATTTGAGGGGCTCTATACCACCTATATACATAAGACATGTCTTCCTGTGCAACAGAATGACAGAGCAGAACTGAGAAGATTTGACCACCTATAGGAGAAGCAACCCGCTTTTTAAGCTACCATCTTCAGATGTATAACACATGTAAGAAGTCATGTACAAGTAGACACATACCTCAGTCACGAGAGCAACCAGACCTTTAAACTTGACAGCTTCCACTTCTCATTTGAGTACACAAAAAGAGGCGAGAGATGTTCAGAAAGAAGCAGAGAAGTGCAGAAACAAAACAAGAGAGCTGCAACAAGAGCAGAAAATTTGCAAGAAGAGGCAAGAGAAGTGCAGAAAGAGGCAAGAGTAATGCAGAAAGAGGCAAGAGAGAAGTGGAAATAGGAAATAAAGGTGCAGGAAGAGGCGTACAGAAAGAGGCAAGAGGGGTGCAGAAAGAAGCAAGTGGAGAGCAGAAAGAAGCAAGAGACGTGCAGAGAGGAGTAAAAGAGCTACAGAAAGAGGCAAGAGGGTTACAGAAAGAAGCAAGAGAGGTGCAGAAAGAGGCAAGAGAAGTGCAAAACGAAGCAAGAGTTGCAAAAAGAAGCAAGAGATGTGCAGAAAAAAGTAAGAGAAGTGCAGAAATAGGCAAGTGATGTACAAAAAGTGGCAGGAGAGGAGCAGAAAGGCAAGAGAGGTACAGAAAGAGGCAAGTGAGGGTCAGAAACAGGCAAGAGAACTGCAGAAAGAGGCAAGAAAGTTGCAGAAACAGGCAAAAGAGGTGCAGAAAGTGGGAACAGGGGTGCAGACAGTAGCAAGAGTAGTGCTAAAAGAGGGAAGAGGGGTACAGAAAGAGGGAAGAGAGGCTGATGGTTTGAGAGACACAGAAACGCCGACTCGCGGAAGCGAGGAGCACAGCAGTAGCGATAGCAGTGGGGGTGGTGTAGAGTGCTGTACTGCTGCTCCAGGACCCTGGACCTAGGCCCCGGGGTGTCTCATCCTCACCGCTCGTTGTCCTGCTCTCTTGCCGCTCGTTTTACTTTCCCAAGTGCCCAGAGGGGGGCCTACCAGGATGGGAGGAAAGAGAGAGAAGGAGCAGGAGCAGCCAATCTGCTTGCCCCCGCAGCAGCAGGAGGGACCGCCAAATCCTCGCTCCCTGCCACCTTCTCTCTCTCCCCGACTCCTTCACCGAGGGCAAAGTGCAGGTGTTGCAAGCATTGCGATTGGCCACAGGAAGGGGAGTGTGTTGGTGAGCACGGCAGTGTTTCAGCAACAAGGACGCCAAGAAACAGCAACAGCCCCAGCTACAATGAACTAAGAGCGGTAAGGCACAAGTGGTATAGACAGTGGCTGGGGGGAGAGGGCTGTGAGCGCGACTGCAACTAGCAAGCAGCAGCAGAGTTTGAGCCCAGGTGGGGTGGCGGAAGCGGCCCAGCCAGTCTGGGTGCAGTTTGCTGCCTCGTTGAGCATTTCCCTCCCACTGTGACAACACACCCCAGTGCACCCCAAGTCCACTAATACCTCTCCCAGCAAAAGCATGACAATTTAGCACCCAATGTAGGACAGTGCTACAGGCTCATGATTGACATTTTGTTAGAATCAGTAAGGGTAAAATACCCACTACCCTCCTCTGCAGCCCAGGTGCTCATGCTCTAGTGCATCTATCACATCTATCACACGCATCATAAACTTGCCGGAGGCACAACAGCAATGTAGCCATAGCAGCAAAATCTACTATGACAAAAATCACTGTAGGAAAAGACCAACCCGGGCCACCCTGCCCGGTCATTATCAACTATGTAGGACAATGAGATCAGGCAGGACAAGGAAGCAACTACCTCAACCAACAAATCGAAATCTGAAGTCAAAACTAAAACCCCTCTCGGGTTGCTCACCAAAATCACCACGGAACCTAGGAGCAACGCTAAAATCACAAACGTATTCAATCTTTGGATCAATGAATTCAACTGGGGAATTTACTTTTCTAAAGAACCCCACCGCAGTCATATACTCCACACACCGGCTAAAGTCAATATACTTCTCAAACCTTTGACGCTGTACAAACTAGTTGCTACGCAGAACGGAGACAAAAAAGACAAGGAAGTACATAAGGCAATAGTAACAACAATGAATACTGCTCCAAACAGTAGCGGGTGCAAAGAAGCTCTCCAAGGAATAGTAGACACCGAACAGGTCATAAAACCGAACTGCTGGAGCAACAAGGTGCAAATCTTTCAAGCGCAAGTTCACTCGAGCACTGAAGTGCATCCTAAGAATGCAGCCTCAACAAGTAGCAGCAGCAGCATACATGCTATCCCAGTGACAGCAGTCAAGGAACAAGAGGTTATGAAACCAAACTGCCAGAGCAATAAGGTGCAAACCATACAACCACAAGTTCGCCCGAGCACAGAAGCGCATCCCATGTCTAGGATGGACACAAGAATAGACAATACGATGGACACTAACTGAGACACAGAAAAGCCTAGTGGTCATTCCACCCCAAGACAACAGCCGCCGAGTCTCAATCAATACTGAACAATAAAGCCATACTGCAGGCAATAGGAACCACCTCCAAACCCCCTGAACAACTTTGTAACTCACCAACTCCCCGATCAGAAATGCAACAAACCACATAAGTAATATTAAGTTTGTGGGTAAGAGCTGTGACAACAAACTCAATAAATTATAATACCACAAAAATAAACAACATTTAGTATAGTAATCAAGAACAGAAACTAGACAAAGCTAGTAAGGCCCTGTTCTCAATGGCAAACAAGACCACCGCAGCACAAGAAATGTGTCAAATTGATAAGAGCCCAACAGCGGTTCAATCAGGGAAATAGAAGACATCTCGGTTTATAGACCAACAGCAAACAATAATAGACATATCAATAATAGAAATATTCATCTGAGCAGTCAAGTAATGAGACCTCTCACTCAGCAAACAATGTCAATAACAAAAACAAAGTCACCAGGGATCAGCGATCCTACACGGAAAATAAAGGACACAAAAATAAAAAGCACAACTCACTTGGCTGCATAGTAGAACGTAACTAGCAGGGGCGTCCCAATATTACTAATCACTCAATGGAGCGTAACCAGGAACCTGAAAAAAAACTGGAAGTTCTTTCAAATCTTCACACTTCTTTAGTAAAAGCACTGCAAACCTCAATTTGCACCCTTAATATGCAGTCAGATAAACTTGACATCCAAATCAACCTATTGAATGTCAGCAGATTACATCTCCGGTATAAACACCAAAATTGACTCAATGATAGGGCAATATCTACTACTAAAAGTCATAACACCTACACCGGCTCAAGCACTCAACTGTGCATGTTGCCCAATACTGAAAAAACAAAGTGAACTACCAGCCATACTAACAAGCATCCTTCGAGAGTGCAAGCAGTCAGGCCACCCTCCAGCATCACAAAGTGCAGCCTTGAAAGAGCACAGAGTGGGGAAAGTGCTCCACAACTCCCCTCACCGTCAAACACTCAACAGAAAATTGTTACAGCAACTAGAGTAAGGACCAATGCTATGGATAAAAGTGACAAAGTTACTGCCATAGAATCATCTCCATTACTACCTGCCACTCAAAATGATGCCTTCTGAACTCAAGTGGGCCGACCAAATAAACACCTACCCTCCCCCTCTAACGAAAAGTCAGAAGAAACGCACCAGGAAAGCTAGAAAGCACCTAAAAAAATAACAAAGTACCAACGCACCAGGTAAATGATATCTACCCAATCTTCAACTTTAAGGATGGCAAAGTCCGCTCACTGGCAACTACCAAGCAGAAGCAAGATCTTAAGGAGGAAGGTGAAGCATGTTGCAAAGATCAACTGGGGTCACCCGAATTGTCAGACTCTCTGCCAAGTGAATCGCCAGGGCTAAATAGCACAGTCACGGCCAGTCGGAGCCCTGTGAGTAGCGGTCTTTTGTTAAACACAACTCAAATAGAAGAAAATAAGTCCAGTTCGAGCAGAGCTCAAAATCGCAAAAGAACCACAATCTTCCAGCCTATAATGACCATCAGCACAAGAGAAAATGGTTGTTCCCCTATCAATCAAGGACCTGCTACACAAACTCATACCCAGGAAAATATTCGTTACAGAGGTGACAGGGAAGTGATCTCACAGAGTGGCCAGGAACCTGATAGAGAGCAGAGAGCAGAGAGCAGAGAGACCAGATACAGATAAAAATATATTGCAATGCAAAAAAATGAGCAGCAATGAACCGGAAGGGCAGTTAAGAAACCACTAGACCAGCATCCACATTTCATTCAAAAAGAAATGATGAGCATAAACTAAACACAAACAATAGGATCCTTTAAACACCACACTACTCTTTACAAGGACCACAAGAATATTTCAATAGAGGTAACATCTTGCGCCAAATGGCAGCTATACCAACTCTAAAGCATCTATCTTCTATGGACTTGTTGGAAATAGAGTTTATCGGCTCGGCAAATAATAATGGCATGGAAAAAACCTGTTGCAATTTGGAAACCGGATGCAATGGTCTCAGCCATCTTAAAAGCGGCCTCGAACTTCGAAGATTGGGGTACATCTCTTACTATTCCCATGAAACAACGTTATCCTATACCCCTTCTATCCTCAAACAACCCATAAGCAATACTCCAAGCACGAGCCCAGTCTTCTCTGTATTATGAAGCGCAAAAGGCATAAAAACCATAAAATATAACATACCATGGACCCCGGAAACAAAGAGATTGACAGAGAATGACGCAAAATATACCATAGATCGTCCCAACTAAAATTCTGTCGTGGAACATAGCAGGTGCAAAGAGATTCTTGCAGGATAATGGGTCCCCCGAGAGTTTGGATGATTATGAAATTGTTGCCCTCCAAGAAACCTGGCTAACACCTGAAGTGGAGGTACCTGGGCACATCCTTCAATATGTAATTGCCACACAAACGCAGCAGTATGGCAGACCTAAGGGCGGCCTCGCTGTTTACATTTCTACAGCACTAAACATTTCTTCTGTCCAGTTGCCAACCACCACAGCGGATATGCAAATAATGAAAAAATGGAGTTGGGATCTCAGCAAGCGGTAAGCACCATTATTTTCATCAACCTTTATGCACATCTGAAACAAAAGAGCAAAAAAGAACTATTTAAAAAACGTATTGCAAATATTGCAGAACTCCGGTTTGCACATCCGACCAGGGAAATAATCCTAGCTGGAGATTTTAACTCAAACTAATGCACACACTAGGAGAAGACGACCACATCACTGCATCAAATGCAATCTGGGCTGTACAAAAGCAATTCTATTCCATCAGAGATTGGTCTGACACTGGAGGAAAACAACTAGTAACAGATCTTGAACATCTAGGATGCGTGTACTAAATGGTAGAATGACACAGGACAGGCACATATCATGGCCCTCATTCAAGCTCGACAATAGACTACACAATAGCAACTCTTACTGCAAATAAATACGTTTCTGATCATATACACCACTGAGAGCGATCACTCGCGTCAACATCTAGAAATAACAAAGACATTACGAAGGGACATAGAGGCCCGCCTGCGGTTGGGTCCACATCACAACAAACCTGAAGTGATTGTGATGGGCAAATAACACATTACCTCACATAGCCATGAGGGCGACAGACCTGATGGTAACCCTCGAGCCACAAAAAAGCTTGACGATTGACACGTGGATCACCTTCCTAGAAAATCTTTCTCAATCAGTGACACTGACAAAATTGCAAAGTAACAAGAGGATAAACCGTAGCCGATCCCTAAGTCAAACAGCCAGAAGCTTAAGAAAAAAACCTAAAAAGAGCTATTAGGTATGCACGGCAACATAGTGAATCCAAACCTTTATGATACTTTAGGAGTAAAAACTGTGACTAAACAAAGCACAGACCTCTCCACCATAGTTATCTTACCATTACTATCATTCCCTTAGATTCATCAGGCACACAAAGCTCTCTGCTGCAGGTGTCTTAACCCTGTAAGATATTTTTTAATGCAGCCCTTAGAACCAATTAAGTCAGAACGGATTTACTATCAAGTTTCTTCTTGTTGCCAATTTATTTGTGGCTGAAATTTTAAAAACAAAATGTACAAGTTGGCACACTGTTATCCCATCCCCTTTTTCATGACACGCTTTGACCCTCAATTTATGGGTTCAGCGAGTAACGTTTTTCCAATGCCAACACTTCTTCTTGTACGTTTATGCATGTTACATATAAATGAAAAGAATCTACATATTATGGGTCTAAACTGAGATTTCTCTTTAATCAGATCTGCACCGCCAACACGCCTCAGTGCCGTAATACAAAATGCTCCTGTATATTTTTGTTGCAATAAAAAACACTAGCATTTGCAATGCAATAGGTCTCGCATTTGCGAGAGTTTGAGCTCTTGGCATTGTAAATGACAATGCCTTTTATTTATATTTTTTTTAAACCTGCAAGCGGTGTGTAAACACACACTTTGTACGTATAGTCCTTGCTTATGAAAAACAAGTCTGGCAGTAAAAGAGGCTAGTTACTGCTAGCCTTGGCTCTCATAAGCAATGCCTGTAAGTACAACATGTGTGTTTACGTACCCCTTACAGGTTTTCAAAACACATAAATAAAAGCCATTGTCATTTACAGTGCTTGTCGTTGTCATTTACAATGCTTGTTTTTTTAGGTCAAGAGCTTTGTTTTTTTAGGTCGAGCCTAGCAGCATGCATATGCGCTGCTCGCTCTGCGAGACATGCTGTATTAGGGTATGCACTAGAAGCCCCGCCCATATTTTTAATTGGCGTGTGCCATTGTCCGTTATAAATGCTGGCTTCTGATTCATTATGAGGCTTTTAGTCCCTCCTTGGTACCGCCTAGTCTCCTTTTGTTATCAACCATAAGGAATGGACATTTTACTGGTGTTATTACATGCTCTGCATTATAAGTCGGGGAGCACTATTTTCCTTAATGCTTTTACCCTACCCCACCCACGCATTGCAGCACGCCACACGCTTACTACTGTATTTATTTAAATTGTTACTTGCTCCGATTTAACTATAACGGCCTCACTGATGCACTTTTTAATTTACAGTGCGGTCCGCTTTCAGTTTAGCAGCTGCGCTTATTTAATTATTTATTTTACAGGCGGACGCTTTCACAATAGCGGCTGCGCTTCTTTATTTTATTAATTAATAGTGCAGGCCACTTTCAGTTTGGCAGGCGTGCGGAACGTTTCTTAATTATTTTTACTTTGTGTGAAAACACACAATATGCGCTTTCACTTTAATTTTGTCCGTGCCCCTTTGTTTAGACGCTGCTCACTGTAACCTGAATACCGTGAGCACTGTTTAAATAAATGGGAGCGGCCAACATTAAAGTGCCCTCGCATTTGCAGGTGTTTGAGCTATTGGCATTAAAAATAACAATGCATTTTATATATGTGTTGGGTTTAAAACACATAAATAAAAGGGATTGTCATTTACAATGCCAATCAGTTAAACCTTGCAAAAGCGAAACCTATTGCATTGAAAATGCTGTTTTTTCTTTCAGCCATGCTCCACAACAGCCATGCACAATATGGCTAAAAAAATTGCAAACATGATAGATCTCGCATAGGCAAGACCTATTGGCTAATGCTTGCTTTTATCACCCCAACCAACATCCAAGCCCTCGAAATATATCTTTAAAAATGTTCCATTATCGACTCTAGCTCCTGTTAAAATACTACTCCCACATCTCCCTTCGGAATCTACCATCGCAGTGTGTGTGTGTATGTGTGCGGGGGGGGGGGGGGGTGAGGATATTGCACCAAGTAAATCAAATTACTAATTCTACGTTCTTCAAAAATGGTCAGAAATGCCATTGTTTTAGGGCTTGCCTCCTGATCGAGAGCCCCACCCCCGCGTTGAATTGGTTACTCTTATATCCCTCCCTACCCCTCCGCTTCTGTAAATGGATTCGTCTGCACTTGCATGGGCGGACAGGCATGTCCTTTTAACTTCATGTACGGAGCATGCGCGAAGTTGTTCACGTAAGGAATTGTGTTGCTGATAGAAGTGGAGTTTTGTTTGTCCAACTGTAGTCGGTGATCCTGTCATGTAGCCATGCCTGTGAAAGTACACGTTGTCTACTGGTAAGACGGCGCAGTTCTGGGTGGAATTGCAGCAAGATGAGGGTGTGAAAAGCGGCGGCTCATTAGAGAGCGAGTGTATATCGTATTACTTACTACTCGCAGTGTCACATTTAGGCAACGAACATTTATCTGCTATTCCAAATCGAACGCACAACATTCTGCACGTGGCAGTTTAGTAGAGAATTTAGGAATATGATTTGCATCTTAGGTTTCCAGAACTTGTTAGGCTCTTGAGAGAATGCCTAATCTGAGCAAGATAATGTGTTGCCTTGTAGTATTCTACATTTTAATTGGCTGTAGAGGTGTAGTGAAGAAAATACTACGTTGATCCTCGGTGCAAAGGGTTCTGGGGTCAGTGATCGTGGGGCAGGCTCAAATATGTGATTACAAAGAACAAAATATTCTGTAACTATTTTGTTAGCCTACCACACGCCTCCTCACATGAAAAATAAATGCAAGTGAATCTTATTAGTGGGAACTTCAATATTGTTGGATAATATGATCACTGCAGTCTACGTGGAAGCAGAGAGCCGCAAAAATCAATCCCGGTTTACAATGAAGAAGCAGTGTTGCCGGCGGGGGTGAAACCAGGAAGTCAGGCATCCTTGCCCGTGACATGGGCGGGGCCTGTGACGCCGCCGGAAGAGGCCGGTGTTGCTCGTTGATGCGGGAGTCCCATCATGGAGGGAGAGCCCCGCGGTAGCATGAAAATCCAGAGAAGTGCCCCGCGTGTGGAGATGCGGCGGAGAAAAGGAGCGCAGCGAGGCGACGCGACAAAAGAGCACGGTGAGTGGAAGGGGGATATGTGTGTCTGTGTGCATCTGTGTGTGCGCGCGTTTGTGTGCGCTTGAGCACGTGAGTGGTGGTGGTGGTGGGGGAGGGTGGTGCGTGCGTGGCTGTGTGTGTGCGCGTGAGCCCGTGGGGGGGTGCGTGTGTGTGTGCATGAGTGCGCTTATATGTGCCTGCGTCTGTGTGTGTGCCTGCCTGCCTGCGTGTTTAGGTGGGAATCTGAGGCAGGGGATGTGCACGGCGCCGGGCTGGGCGTGCGCGCCCACGAGGAGAAGTCGACGCTCGTGCCCGACCCCTGTCTCAGAGTCCCAGGAGACGGGCGACTATAGTTGTCGAGCTAGACGCATGCTTTGCATGCGTACTCTAGCTCGACCTAATAAGCATCCAGAAAGCATTACGATTTAATGCGGAGCTCCCCTTGGAACTGGTTCCAGGAAAATGTATACTTACCGGAAGTAAATGTTTCATGCAGCTGTTTGAGCACACGACATAGGTGGTTTTCTTCGACCCAAGCTCCTTCTTGGTCGCTATAGTACGTCTCTAGATATGCTCTTGGATTAAATGTTTTTAAATATGTTTGTTTTCCCATAAAACTTGGATTCATTTTGTCCTCGAATTGTTTTCAAGGGAAATGTGGCACTCTGCGACCGCGCCTGTTTGTTAAAAAATAACAGTGGATGGGCGTGGCACGATTAACGTTTCTGACTCAAACCTGTAACACTCTCAGTGCCGGTTTAGTTAACTATTGAGAAACATTGTACAGTAATGTATGTGTAATTGCTCAACGGACAGAGCGTAATCTGCAGAGTTGAGATCTTTGGCCTGAGTTACGCCATCGTGGCAGCGCAGGTTCGGATTGGTTGACAGCCCACTGTTACTCATTGGTTCCTTCTGAAAATCTCGCAATTTTACAATGCCCCACATCCATCTCAGTCAGTGTAAAAATAGTCACCAGAGGGGTGAGAGAAATATAGACAAGCTCAATGCCAATAGGTCGTGCAGCGGCTTATGGATGCACTGTAAAGCCAGATCTAAAAATCCATGTAAATTAATTACTGCCCCCCCCAAACTGTGCTCCTCCCAGAGAAAAACACCATCAATTATCCAGTTATCTATGACAGTTTAATAGCCTCCCAATGTCATGTGTGTGACTCTGAAAGTTCAACTTAGGGAGCTGGATAAATGTACATAATGATCACAGCTGTATGAAAGAACAGCAGTTTTTGTGTGAGAGCCTACAACGTCTGCCAAATCAAACAAGCAATGGAAATGCAATAGGTCTCGGATTTATTTGAGTTAGAGCTAATGGCATTGTAAATGGCAATGTCTTTTAGCCATGTGTTATGGAGTGTATGCATGTGGGGTGTAGTGGAATTATGTGGGTTTGATTGGAATTGTAGCAATGGTGGCATGTGAGGTTGCGTGTGAGGTGGTGAGTGTGTGGTGGTGAGTGTGTGGTGGTGAGTGTGTGGTGGTGAGTGTGTGGTGGAGAGAGTGTGTTGTGAGAGTGTGTGTGTGTGTGATATGTGTGTGGTGTGTGTGGTGTGTGATCTTATGTGTTTGGTGTTATGTGTGTGTGTGTGGTGGACTTCGTTCAGGTTTTCGTACCCTGCACACTCACACACTGCCCCTACACACTCACACACTGCTCACCCTACACACTCACACACTGCTCACCCTGCACACACACACTGTTCACCCTGCACACTCACACAATGTTCACCCTGCACACTCACACACTGCTCACCCTACACACACACACACTGCTCACCCTACACACTATCACACTGCTCACCCTGCACACTCACACACTGCTCACCCTACACACACACACTGCTCACCCTACACACTCACACACTGTTCACCCTACACACTCACACAATGTTCACCGTACACACTCACACAATGTTCACCCTACACACTCACACACTGCTCACCCTACACACTCACACAATGTTCACCCTGCACGCTCACACAATGTTCACCCTGCACGCTCACACACTGTTAACCCTGCATACTCACACACTGCATGCTCACACACTGCTCATCCTGCATGCTCACACACTGCTCACCCTCTACGCTCACACACTGCTCACCCTACACACTCACACACTGCTCACCCTACACACTCACACAATGTTCACCCTGCACGCTCATACACTGTTAACCCTGCATAATCACACACTTCATGCTCACACACTGCTCACCCTGCATGCTCACACACTGCTCACCCTGTACGCTCACACACTGCTCACTCTACACACTCACACACTGCTCACCCTACGTAATACGAAAAGACCTAGCTCTGCCCTTTGGCCTGTGTTGTAATCGTACAGTAGGTTGTGAGTAGTTGCGCTTGATTGGTTGGGGCGTCCCCTCCTTGCTGCTCCCCTCACAGAGGGCAGCTGCCTCCATGAAGCTCCCAAGACACGTGTTCAGCTGTTCTTTGTTTTAGCTTCTGTGTGTCAGTGCACCGTGTAAGCGCACAAGCGTACCCTGCTCTCTCTGGAACACTCACACTGCTGAGTCTCTCACTCTGCAGTCACTCTCACTCTGTAGTCACTCTCAATCTGCAGTCACTCTCACTCTGCAGTCACTCACACTCTGCAGTCACTCACACTCTGCAGTCACTCACACTCTGCAGTCACTCATGCTGTCACTCTCACTCTGCTATCACTCATGCTGTCACTCTCACTCTGCTGTTCACTCACATTCTGCAGTCACTCACGCTCTGCAGTCACTCACACTCTGCAGTCACTCACACTCTGCAGTCACCCTCCCTCTGCTGTCACTCATGCTGTCACTCTCACTCTGCTGTCACTCATGTTGTCACTCTCACTCTGCTGTCACTCACTCTGCTGTCACTCTCACTCTGGAGTCACTCATGCTGTCACTCTCACTCTGCAGTCACTCACGCTGTCACTCTCACTCATGCTGTCACTCTCACTCATGCTGTCACTCTCACTCTGCTGGCACTCTCACTTTGCTGTCACTCTCACTCTGCTGTCCCTCTCACTCATTCAGTCCCTCTCACTCATGTGACCAAACGGATCTCAACAAAAAAAGCATGTATGTTTCACTAAACGCTGTGAAACAGACATGGCTGGTGCACTAACGCATAAATGCGTTTCTTAAATCCAAGCAGCAAGCGGTGTTTCAAAGCGGAGTCCATTTCGAAAACGGTATCTGTGAGAAGTTGGCCTGGTATATGATGTTCACTATTCTAGTGAGCACCTTGCACCAGTCCAAACGACCCTTATGGTGATGGTTGTAAAGTCAACCTTATAGACCAGCTATCCTAGTGGTAGCATGGACAAAGCAGCCTTAGGCTAAACTCAAGAGGGCATGTGAAGCCAGCTGTTTTACCATATGTAACCCCTTTAATACCAAGTGAAAGGACACCACACAGGTTGTATTTCAAAATATATTGCCAAAAATCCGCAAATTCGCCCGCGAAACGGATTTTACGCCCACGCTTAAGCACAACTCATTTGGCTGCATAGTAGAACGTAACTAGCAGGGGCATCCCAATATTACTAACCACTCAATGGAGCGTAACCAGGAACCTGAAAAAAAAACTGGAAGTTCTTTCAAAATCTTCACACTTCTTTAGTAAAAGCACTGCAAACCTCAATTTGCGCCCTTAATATGCAGTCAGATAAACTTGCCATCCAAATCAACCTAATGAATGTCAACAGATTACATCTCCGGTATAAACACCAAAATTGACTCAATGATAGGGCAATATCTACTACTAAAAACAAAACACCTACACCGGCTCAAGCACTCAACTGTGCATGTTGCCCAATACTGGAAAAACGAAGTGAACTACCAGCCATACTAAGAAGCATCCTTCGGAGTACAAGCAGTCTGGCCACCCTCCAGCATCACAAAGTGCAGCCTTGAAAGAGTCACAGAGTGGGGAAAGTGCTCCACAACTCCCCGCCATGTCAAACACCCAACAGATAATCGTTACAACAACCAGAATAAGGACCAATGCTATGGATAAAAGTGACGAAGGTACTCCATTACTACCTGCCACCCAGAATGATGCCTTCTGAACTCAAGTGGACCAACAAACAGCATCCTGGGCCGACCAAATAAACACCTACCCTCTAACGAAAAGACAGAAGAAACGCACCAGGAAAGCTAGAACGCACCTCCAAAATAACAAAGTGCCAAAGCAACAGGTAAATGATATCTACCCAATCTTCAACTTTAAGGATGGCAAAGTCCGGTCACTGGCAACTACCAAGCAGAAGCAAGATCTTAAAGAGGAAGGTGAAGCATGTTGCAAAGATCAACTGGGGTCACCCGAATTGTCAGACTCTCTGCCAAGTGAATCGCCAGGGCTAAATAGCACAGTCACGGCCAGTCGGAGCCCTGTGAGTAGCGGTCTTTTGTTAAACACAACTCAAATAGAAGAAAATAAGTCCAGATCGAGCAGAGCTCAACATCGCAAAAGAACCACAATCTTCCAGCCTATAATGACCATCAGCACAAGAGAAAATGGTTGTTCCCCTATCAATCAAGGACCTGCTACACAAACTCATACCGAGGAAAATATTCGCTACAGAGCTGACAGGGAAGTGATCTCACAGAGTGGCCAGGAAACTGATAGAGAGCAGAGAGACCAGATACAGATAAAAAAATTGCAATGCAAAAAAATGAGCAGCAATGAACCGGAAGGGCAGTTAAGAAACCAAAGCGCTAGACCAGCATCCACATTTCATTCAAAAAGAAATTATGAGCATAAACTGAACACAAAACAATAGGTTCCTTTAAACACCACACTACTCTTTACAAGGACCACAAGATTATTTCAATAGAGGTAACATCTTGCGCCTAATGGCAGCTATACCAACTCTAAAGCATCTATCTTCTATGGACTTGTTGGAAATAGAGTTTATCGGCTCGGCAAATAATAATGGCATGGAAAAAACCTGTTGCAATTTGGAAGCCGGATGCAATGGTCTCAGCCATCTTAATAGGGGCCTCGAACTTCGAAGATTGGGGTACATCTCTTACTATTCCCATGAAACAACGTTATCCTATACCCCTTCTATCCTCAAACAACCCATCAGCAATAATCCAAGCACGAGCCCAGTCTTCTCTGTATTATGAGGCGCAAAAGGCATAAAAACCATAAAATATAACATACCATGGACCCCGGAAACAAAGAGATTGACAGAGAATGACGCAAAATATACCATAGATCGTCCCAACTAAAATTCTGTCGTGGAACATAGCAGGTGCAAAGAGATTCTTGCAGGATAATGGGTCCCCCGAGAGTTTGGATGATTATGAAATTGTTGCCCTCCAAGAAACCTGGCTAACACCTGAAGTGGAGGTACCTGGGCACATCCTTCATTATGTAATTGCCACACAAACGCAGCAGTATGGCAGACCTAAGGGCGGCCTCGCTGTTTACATTTCTACAGCACTAAACATTTCTTCTGTCCAGTTGCCAACCACCACAGCGGATATGCAAATAATGAAAAAATGGAGTTGGGATCTCAGCAAGCGGTAAGCACCATTATTTTCATCAACCTTTATGCACATCTGAAACAAAGAGCAAAAAAGAACTATTTAAAAAACGTATTGCAAATATTGCAGAACTCCGGTTTGCACAGCCGACCTGGGAAATAATCCTAGCTAGAGATTTTAACTCAAACTAATGCACACACTAGAAGAAGACGACAACATCACTGCTTCAAATGCAATCTGGGCTGTACAAAAGCAATTCTATTCCATCTCAGATTGATCTGACACTGGAGGAAAACAACTAGTAACAGATCTTGAACATCTAGGATGCGTGTACTAAATGATAGAATGACACAGGACAGGCACATATCATGGCCCTCATTCAAGCTCGACAATAGACTACACAATAGCAACTCTTACTGCAAATAAATACGTTTCTGATCATATACACCACTGAGAGCGATCACTCGCGTCAACATCTAGAAATAACAAAGACATTACGAAGGCACATAGAAGCCCGCCTGCGGTTGGGTCCACATCACAACAAACCTGAAGTGATTGTGATGGGCAAATAACACATTACCTCACATAGCCATGAGGGTGACAGACCTGATGGTAACCCTCGAGCCACAAAAAAGCTTGACGATTGACACGTGGATCACCTTCCTAGAAAATCTTTCTCAATCAGTGACACCGACAAAATTGCAAAGTAACAAGAGGATAAACCATAGCCGATCCCTAAGTCAAACAGCCAGAAGTTTAAGAAAAAAACCTAAAAAGAGCTATTAGGTATGCACGGCAACATAGTGAATCCAATCCTTTATGATACTTTAGGGGTCAAAACTGTGACTAAACAAAGCCCAGACATCTCCACCATAGTTATCTTACCATTACTATAATTCCCTTAGATTCATCAGGCACACAAAGCTCTCTGCTGCTGGTTTCTTAACCCCGTAAGATATTTTTTAATGCAGCCCTTAGAACCAATTAAGTCAGAACGGATTTACTATCGAGTTTCTTTTTGTTGCCAATTTATTTGTGGCTGAAATTTTAAAAACAAAATGTACAAGTTGGCATAGTTATCCCATCCCCTTTTTGATGACATGCTTTGACCCTCAATGTATGGGTTCAGCGAGTAACGTTTTTCCAATGCCAACACTTCTTCTTGTACGTTTATGCATGTTACATATAATTGAAAAGAATCTACATATTATGGGTCTAAACTGAGATTTCTCTTTAATCAGATCTTCACCGCCAACACGCCTCAGTGCCTTAATACAAAATGCTCCTGTATATTTTTGTTGCAACAAAAAACATAAGCATCCAGAAAGCATTACGATTTAATGCGGAGCTCCCCGTGGAACTGGTTCCAAGAAAATGTATACTTACCGGAAGTAAATGTTTCATGCAGCTGTTTGAGCACACGACATAGGTGGTTTTCATCGACCCAAGCTCCTTCTGGGTCGCTATAGTACGTCTCTAGATATGCTCTTGGGTTAAATGTTTTTAAATATGTTTGTTTTTCCGTAAAACTTGGATTCATTTTGTCCTGGGAATGTTTTCGAGGGAAATGTGGCACTCTGCGACCGCGCCTGTTTGTTAAATAATAACAGTGGATGGGCGTGGCACGATTAACGTTTCTGACTCAAACCTGTAACACTCTCAGTGCCGGTTTAGTTAACTATTGAGAAACATTGTACAGTACTGTATGTATCATTGCTCAACAGACAGAGCGTTATCTGCAGAGTTGAGTTCTTTGGCCTGAGTTACGCCATCGTGGCAGCGCAGGTTCGGATTGGCTGACAGCCCGCTGTTTCTCATTGGTTGCTTTTGACAATCTCGCAATTTTACAATGCCCCACATCCATCTCAGTCAGGGTAAAAATAGTCACCGGAGTGGTGAGAGAAATATAGACAAGCTCTGGCAATGCCAAGCCGTGCAGCGGCTTATGAATGCACTGTAAAGCCAGATATAAAAATCCATGTAAATTAATTACTGCCCCCCCCAAACTATGCTCCACCCAGAGAAAAACACCATCAATTATCTAGTTATCTATGACAGTTTAATAGCCTTCCAATGTCATGTGTGTGACTATGAAAGTTCAACTTAGGGAGCTGAATAAATGTACATAATGATCACAGCTGTATGAAGGAACAGCAGTTTTTTTGTGAGAGCACACAACTTCTGCCAAATCAAAAAAATTTACCCTTTCTTTCTGACATGTGGGCAGAGCCAAGGGCCCTCAAGTGATGCTCACATAATTGTCTGGCAACAGCTGTGCTGTTATACAAGACCATAAAATAAGGCATTAAATGAAAGAGGTATGGGGAACAAATTAAGCCAGATGAGAAAACAAGAAAATAATGTGTCGGGCAAGAAAAGAATGCTGTAAAGTAAAGCATAAAAGAAAAAAAAGGCTATTTTTTTAAATAATATATAAGTTCACAAATTTTAATCAGACCCTGAACCATGGATTCGAAGAGTGCAAGCTTATTTTAAATGCACAGACCATGTACGTGCCTGCCAAGATGCCCGGGTTGATGTGTAATCCTTTCTGTCAAAATTTCATTTTTAGCGTAGAGCCAGTTGCTTTCTGGGGCTTTTAGTTTGTCTTTCAACATGAACATATGACCTAAAAAATTGCAGCAAGCAAAGTGCTGCTCACTAAATTACCTAGTATGACCCAAAGTGTCACACGTGACTTGGAGTCACATAGGTATTGGATGCAGTATGGACATTAGTGGTACAAAATTCCCCTACTAACACTGTATGAGTACAGAACATGCACCACTCATGCACAGAATAGTAACTGTCATGAGTTACAAATTCAAATTAAGCCAAAAGCAAAAAAGGCAGCCACCTAGCGTGACAATCTATGAAATAGCAATTTAAAGGGAAACATGAAATAAAAAAATATATTGCAAAATCCTAGGCTACATCTGTTATGTGTGTGGTATTTGTATAGTGTTTAAGGCAAAAATACAGTTAACAAGTGATTGAAAGATAAATGAATTCTGAGAACGGAAGTTGACTTTTTTTCTTCCGCGCAATGTAGTGTACTTTAAAAACGGTCAGTCTTCAGCTGTTCCCTAACTTTGGATAGGGTCCTTATTGACGTGGGACTGCTGTTCCAGACCTGGATGCATAAATGTAGAAGACCTGTTGGTGTCATAGCTGGGGATGTGCTGAGAGCCATCAAACATGGTGAGCTTCTCAGATAAATAGGCAGGGTGCCAGTCGTGATGACTTCGTAGAGGATGCAGCTGCTTTTGAAGATTGTGTATGCTGCCAAAGGGTGAATGAACCGGTGTTGTGTGGATAGGTATGTGGTATATAAATAAATAATACCGGATCTAGGTTTTACTGGACATAGTAATAACAGATAGCTCAATAAATAAGAGTCAAGATTCGAGGTAGTAGGAGTTTGCAGGTTTTAATGCAGCATAAAGGACAGGAACAAGACAACCTGCATAGGAATAGGATGGCAGGGCCTGACAGGGGGGCCCCGACAGCTGTCGGGCAGGATCTGGGATGAGCGCGCTAACTTTAATAATATTACACAAGCATATATATTAAAACAGTTGCATTACAATACATATGATAGGCGGAGCAGTGGGTGTGGTCAATAGCAGTCGCGAAAGATAAGGGTGAAAGTAGGTGTAACAAGAGGCGTGTACATAGACATGTGATGTAAACGTAACAGAATATGTCATAAATGGGGCGGAAACATGGAGGGGGCTACCTAAGGAGCCGGGACCTCTAACCTAATGGTGCGCGCAAACTGACAATGACGTGTTACTAGGAGAAGCTGGGGGCTATGAACTCTGTGCTAGGAGCAGAGACTGAAGTCTGGAGAGTCAGGGCGACATGTACCTAAACCCTATCTAGTATCTAATGTTTAGAGGACATGTTGATATAAACTAAGAGTCAGGAGGGGAGAGGCTAACAGACTCTAAGACTGGAGCATGCATTATTCTACATGTAGTGCGTGCTGAGGAATATTAAATGACCATTAAATGCAGTATTTCTCCTACATGGAGACGTAAAGGCTAGGCAATGACGGAAACTATTGATACGATTCAGTAGCTTAGGAATGCAGAGAAGGAGGGCTGGACTGATAACTAGAATCATAACATACTCTTGGCAGACTCAGAGGCAGAGCCAGGCCGAGCCGGGCACTGCGAGGCAGGAAGTAAGTGAAGGGTCGAGGATACAGGTGGGGGCTGTATCGCTCCTCAGCGAGGGTTCAGGAGACAGGAGCTGAATCTGGTGTCCGGGCCCTTTTGAGGCCTAGAAACGGGGACTTTACAATGAAATAACGTGCACACTGGGAAACGTGGCAACGTAACTTTACATAGGCCTAATACTCGTAGCTTTCACGAGAACTGGAAACTGGCATACTAGAGATGGACACAACTGTAATTGCGTCTTTAGTCGAACATGGGGGATACATATGCATATTAATCATGCACACATATCATAAGATGGGGGACACGTAGGGGCACAGAACATGGCAAAATTTACTTTTCCACATTCCCTCCTTGTCACTACGTTTCCATCAGGAAACATCAATATTCATGATACCATCTATCATTTCATACAGTATCATTTGCTCGTCTCGAATTTTCTTGGAACTGGATTTAGAACGGGACTTAGGACTAGGAATACAAGAGGTAGCTCAAATGCCGCAAATCGCAGGGCCACATTGTATACAGAGGCAGCAACTGAATATGATCGCTACTGCAATACCCAGAAATGACAATACTTTCCATCCCCAGGCGGAAATTATATTCCAGAACCAACCGGACCATGTCCAGATGCCTGGATCTTGGTGTAACATATGGGCAATATTATGGAGTCTGGTAATAGCTGAATAAACAGACGGCGCGTTATTTGGAATGAAAATGCAGCAACTAGATCCGATGACTCTACAGGCCCCGCCCCTATCGGCCAGTATGACGTCAAGGACGAGACGATTCTGGAGCACGACAATTCTCATAAAGGATTGCTCTTCGGTTAAGTTACTTAGAGCAGAAGTAGTCTCAATCACTACTGCTTCGAGGGTTCTCGTTAATCTACGTATCAGTTTACTATTTACAACAGTGCCTAAGTAGGGGAAGACACCTTTATTGATATCTATGTATTGTTCTAGAGCAGTTTCAGTATAATCGACAATCGGGAGATTTCTCTTGTGTCTAGTATGTACTAGGTGGGAATTCCTATGGTAGTCAGGTGGGGCTAGAAAAACTGGTGGCAGTAGGAAGGCAATGTAACAGGTTCCCTCCCAATCGAGGGGCAGACGAACATATGCGGTCTGACCACAAACAAAATAAGAATGACGTGAAGCTTTGAAAATAGATTTCCTACTGTCACTATACTTGACAATAGTAGTACAATCACTATGTCCTACATGTACGGAACCATTATTTCGGACACATAATCCACCTTTAACTGGTAATACTGATATAGTAGGTAGGTCTGGAGTAGTATCAGACTGAACATTCAGGACCATGAAATTCGAAGAATAATTACCTAAATTATAAACTTCATTTTCTAGATCTAACCCTGTTCTGTGGGGAAGACCTTGCTTGTCTGGAAAACATGTACTGTTAAGAAAAGACATATCTGTTGAGGATGACGTTAACGTGGACCATGCTCCACACGAACCATTATGTGAAAATGGATAAGGAAAGAGTGGCAGAACTCCCTTCGGTGTCTGGAAAGGGGGGAGTCGACCACACACCCAACAATTAGTGGCATTGCTGGTCTGGTGTGAATAATGTAACATGCGGATAAAAGAATTATTTCGCATAGCGAGACGATATGAGAGTTCATGAGGAGGCAGATCACTAAACGTGTGTTCTACTGTAGCATTAGCAGACTTATTTACATGAGAAACTGGAAAATACAAATAAAATGCATAACATGTGCAGGTAATCATAAGGCTGAGATATAGCAGAAAACATAAAATAATAGTGCAACTTTTAGAGTTCTCACTAACTCTCTCTCTGTGGGGGTCTATTATATACATGTCAGAAACCGGTCTAACCGTTTCACCTAGGGGAGGACTTAGACAATCAAACTGGCTGACTTATTTTACTAGACCTTAGTTTTTGCTTATACTCCTGTTGCGGAGTTTTCTCTAACAGGGAGGGTTCAATATCATTGTCTTTTGCGGGACAGTCCTTAAGAATAGTACTTTGGCAGTCTTTCAAATCCTGGGAAATGTTCTTTGAAACAGGCTTTAGTCCAAAAAATCTTTTCACATGTGACAGGTGGACCCAGCCCTTCCTGCCTTCCAGCTTGACGGCAGTACGGGTGGCCAGGAGGACCTGTCGGGGTTCCTTCCAGCGGGGCTCCAGCGGACTTGAACGATCAAAGTTCCGGACAAGAACCATGCATCCGGGAACGATGTCATGCGGTGCCACCTCGGTATTGTCTGGAAATGCGGCAGCAACCTGTGAACGACAAGAGTTGAGGGCAGACATCAAGGAAGCTAGGTAATCTGTCAGCATATTACTTGAAACATCGGTAATACTTCGAGGTCTAGGTGTACCCCACATGTTAGGGGGGCGGCCGAATACGACTTCGTACGGGGACAGACCTGATCTGGAATGTGCGACCATGCGCATGTAAAACAGAGCGACTGGCAGAGCTACTAACCAGTCTACACCTTTCTCTTTACAAATCTTGGCAATACGGATTTTCAGGGTCTGGTTATGTCTCTCTACGAGACCGGCTGCTTCAGGATGGCGTACACAATGGAACTTCCACTGGTACCCTAACAAAAGGGAAACATGTTTCATCAACTCGGATGAGAATGGCTGGCCGTTATCAGAATATACGACTCTAGGGAGTCCATAACGGGGGAAGAACTCACGAACCAACTGTTTGGCAGTGGTCGTGGCTGTGTAATCTGGGACTGGATATGCTTCTGTCCACCTGGACAAAGCGCATACGACTACAAGGACATACTTGAAACCTCGACATCGCTCCATCTGAATATAATCCATTTGGAGGACTTCAAAAGGGTGGTCAGGGGGCTGGAAACCACCTTGTTCCACCGGGACACTTTTACCTGGATTAAACTGGCAACATATCATACAGGTACGAACTTTCTGTTTGGCTGCAGCTCGTAAATGCTTGTTGAACCAAATGTTCTGGATACTGTCTAACATAGCTTTTTCTCCTAAATGTGCTGGACTATGTGCGGTATTGATAATGACTTGAACCATAGAGTCGGGGAGAAACCATGTGGCTTTACCCTTCGTTACCCATCCCTGATCTGTCTGGACCCCTCCTTGTTCGGACCATTTCTTGATTTCATCGGGAGTAGCATGTAACTGGATATCTATGACATCTTGAGTAGGGTCCTTAACTGTCATGCATGTAGTCGGATCTGGAGTAGGTGTCTGTGTCGGATTAACTGAAATGTCTGGAGTCTGTGCTGTAAGCTTGGCTGTGCGATCTGCTAGATCATTACCTTGAGAAATAATGTCAGTAACTTTCGTATGTGCTTTGCACTTCATGATAGCAATAGATGTCGGTAAGTGTATGGCATCTAACAGAGCCTGAATAAGGAGACCATGCTGAATCTTGGTTCCATGAGAAGTCATGAAACCTCTCTCCTGCCAGAGCACTCCAAAGTCGTGTACAACTCCGAATGCGTAGCGTGAATCTGTGTAAACATTAACTTTCAGGTTCTTAGCGTGTATGCAGGCTTGTGTCAGAGCAACTAGCTCTGCTGCTTGAGCAGACAGGGTGTCAATACGGTGTGTTTCAATAACTTCAGTGTCAGTAGTCACTGCATACGCGGCCACTAGTTCTCCTGTACTCGTTCTCATACATGAACCATCCACATAAAGTGTCAGGTCGGGATTTGGTAATGGAATATCTGTCAGATCTTGTCTTGGCTTTGTCATAATGTTAACTACTTCCACACAGTCGTGTGTGGCAGGATTCGAATTAACTGATGGTAACAGTGTAGCAGGATTTAGAACGTTGCAGCGTCTGATTTTTATGTGTGGCTGGAACAGTGTCAATTCATAACCTGTTAAACGTGCAATTGTCAAGTGCTGAGTCTGTGTTCGGTTTAAAAGAACTTCCACGGAGTGTGGAACTTGTACTGTCAAGGAATGTCCTAATACTATGGAATCACTTTGTCTGATAGCTAGTGCTGTGGCTGCAACTGACTTGAGGCACGCAGGCAGAGCCTGGGCTACAGGATCTAATGTGCTCGAAAAATAAGCACAGGGCTTGTATTGTCCTGCTTGATCTTGTGTGAGAACAGATAATGCTGTACCTTCACGTTCTGTGACGAAAAGTGTAAAGGGCTTACTGTAGTTCGGTGTAGCTAGAACAGGAGCTTGGCATAGAGCTTTCTTTAACTCATTAAAACTAAGTGTATGTTCAGATGTCCAAGGGAGGACAGTCGATACGGCTGCCTCCTGTGTCGTTAACTGTATCAGTGGCTTGGCTAGAAATGCATACTGAGGAATCCATTGTCTGCAGTAAGAAGTAAGGCCGATAAAAGCACGTACCTCCTTCTGGGTCTTGGGCTGAGGAAGACTCGCTATTAACTGGATACGGTCTGGTGTCAACTGCCTACCCCACTTGGACAGTAAGTGGCCTAAGTAGATCACTTGCTGGACACAGAATTGAAGCTTCGAAGGGGACACCTTGTGCCCCATCTCGGCAAGGAAATACAAGACTGTAAGGGATGCTCGCTCGCAAGCACGTTCAGAACGGGCTGTGATCAGTAGGTCATCGACATACTGGAGCAGGGCAGTGTCAGTTGGCATGTGAATGTTGTCTAGTTGTCTCTTAAGTGCTTGACTATAAATACTAGGACTTTCTGTGAAACCTTGAGGAGCTCGTGTGAACATATAGCTCCTTCCATTTAAACAAAATCCGAAAAGAAACTGGCTGTCTGGATGAATGGGGACACTGAAAAACGCGTTCTTGAGGTCTATGACTGTGAAAAATGAGGCTTCGGAATCAATGGCTGTCAATAGGGAAGAGATATCTGGGACAACTGGGTACTGGGGAATAATACATTTATTAAGTTCTCGAAGATCAATCACTAATCGATATACTGGGGGTGCATTTGGATCAGTACGTTTCATGACTGGAATGATCGGAGAATTACATACATTGGAGTCAGTTTCTACAACTACTCCTTGAGCCATGAGCTCGTCAATGATTTTGGATAAGGCTGCTACAGCCTCAGGTGGCAATCTGTACTGTCTGATTCGTGGTAACACTACACCTGGCTTGAGAGTCACACGATGGGGTGTGACTTGCATATAACCAACATCAGTTGGACCTTGCGCCCATAGATGCTGCGGAACATTAGACAATCTCGGATCAAAATCTCGTAACACATAGTGACCCTTGAAGTCACGTAGGAACAGTCGTATTCCTTCTGGGGAGCAGCAAATAACTGCACCTAATTCTTTCAGTGTTTTAATACCTAACAGATTTTCTGGACATGACTTCGTAAGTAACAGATCAGTAGTGCGGGACAATGGACCTACTTCTAGAGTGACTGGCTTAGATATCTCGTTTACAATAGGCTTTCCTGAAAATCCAAGGGAAACATTTCTAGAGCCTGAGAGCGGAGCCCCTGGAACTTCGGCGTGGCTGATGGTGGTCCTACTTGCCCCTGTATCAATCAGAAACTTTCTGTCTTTCCCTAGTACTTGACTATGAACATAGGGACCCTCTTGATCTACAGGTATCTCGATGAGAGGCAAGCCTACCTCCCTCTCTAGGCTGTTTCATGAATATGGCTGATACTCTGGATACTCGGACTGTGCATACTGGTACATCTGCTGTGTAACATGCTGTGTTGCAGCGATAGGCTGCGGTGCTGGAACTGTCTGTTGTGCATTCTGTGGCTGAGAAGTCTGTGAAACTTGTTCTTGTCTAGGCGGACGTGGTCTTTCTTTAGTCTTACCAGTAGCTATGTTGTGTTTCAGAACTGCACACTCGTTTATATAATGACCTGGCTGTTTACAATAATTGCAGGTCCCTTTAACGGGAACTGCAGGATGACTTGCTTGATTCGGACCCCTCTTCTGACTGTCTTGAGGAACAGATTGTGCAACTAGTACTTTCATTTTCGTGTCTTTCATACGTTTTCTTTCATGATCTTGCTCTTCTCTGATTCTATTCTGGTGATACTGAAGCATCTGTAACATCTGGGACGGAGTACTAGCTTGCCAGGTACTTTCGACTTTCAAAACTCGATTCTTTACTTGGGGACTTGAATTCTCGACTAGTTTAGTAACAAAAAGATGAGGGTATGACTCGCTACTCGTCTTGAGGCCACTGTTTATGATAAAACATTTTTCAAATCTAGAATAAAAATCACTAGTGTCTTCGTCTTGTTTCTGTTTACAGGCTGAGATTGCATCCCAGTCTTCCTTTTTAGTGGTTAATAATCTTGGCAAAACTTGTATTAAAAGTTCTGGTAATTCTTTACATTTCTCTCCTAGACCGGTACCTGGTACTCGTATCTTATCTTCAGCTTCTAGAACTGCCCAATCGATCTTTTTCTCTCCCACCTCCCAATCTTTTTCCTTGAGTTTCTCGTATACCCCTGCGGGCAACAGGACCTTTAACATTTTAATTATATCTGGATACGTGTATTCTCCCATACGGAGCATGTCTTTTAATTCTCGGTGGAACCCTGCTGGATCTTTGTCGTGACAAGGAATTAATTTCTTCATCTCTAAGAGTTCCATCTTTGTAATCGGGGTGTAAACAAACACTCGTTGCATTTCACCATCTGTTGTCCTGACTGGGTGTACTTCTCGTAACGGGTTCTGTCTGTCTATGTAAAAGGGTTTACTTTCTGGGGGTGAGACATGAACAAAATGCGGGTTCAAAAACGTTCTATATTTGTGGCGCTGTTCTAGAATGACACTAATTAAATCGGTACCTAGACCTTTCCATCTATACTGGAGTAACTCGTTCAGGACATCGTGTAACGGACCTGGATCAGAGTGTTGACCCTCATACAGAGTAATGAGGTGCTGGATCATATACATACCCACCAGTCGCTGCTCGGCTGGGGGCAATTTCAGAAACATTTGTGCCACTATTTCATCTGGAAAAGTGGTAGAATCAGTAATCCATCGGACTGCTGATCGGACTAGTTCTTGTTCATGCATAGTACTTAACTCACTATAACCGATTCGTGACTTCAAAATGTGATCGGTAGCTTGAAATACTTGTTCTAGAGAACCTTGTTCTGGTGCTGGATGATGAAAAACTGTCTTGTGTTCTAGGCATAAATGGCGGTCTGGAAATCTAGATTTTCCTACATACGCTATTCTAGTGGGATTCTCGTCGTCTACCTCTTCAGTAGAAGAGTCATTCTCTTTCTCGCTTACTTGTGCTGCTTTACGTTGTTCATGTAACTTTATTATTTCTTTACGGATTTTCTTGTACATACTCTCTATACTACTGATAGTCTTGTGCTTACCCTCGGCTATATTATCACTCCACCTTGTCAGGATTCTCATTTCGGCCGGATCTTTAGCCGGGTAGTCTTGTTCTCTTATTAGACAATTAATCAGAAACTTTAATATCATGAGCTGGATCTCAGCTTTCCTTTGAGACATGGCTTCACTAATACTTTCTGGATCATCCCCTGTACGGATGAAACGATATATTCTGTCTAGATCTCCTTTCATATCTGGTAGGGTGTCTAAATACCCGGTCACCCGTCTTACACGGATGGAATATATAACTGTACTATCATCACCTGCAACTGGATCATAGCGGCATTCAGTAAGGGCTCGTCGGATATCTGCAACGGACTTAAATTTGGGCGTACGTTGTAACGCACATTCATGTAACTCGGCCAACGTTCTACGTTGGTGTGGTGGCGGGGTACCAGGAGGACCTCCTCCTGCGGCCCCTAAACTGGAATCGTCGACTGACACTCTTCGTGCTGGCAGAGTGGGAAATTGTAATGCAGGCTGGACCGGGGGTACCGTAACAGGTACTCCGGTGACTGGAGGAGCAGGATTTACATTATTTACAGGAGCTGGCGGAACAGGATTTGCATATTCTGGGACTGTGTCGTCCAAATAGGACGAGATGAAAATATCAGCTGCGGTCGGTTTGTGACGTAGCTTAGTCGGAACTAATGGTGGCGGAAAATTACTGGATGCCTCCGGGGTCGCTTTTGGCAAGCCCTCGGCAAGAAGAGGATACATACCCTTAATAAGGGCATGCCTCTGTCTGTCTGACTGTTCGGTTTTGACTCGTTCACCTATCTCGATTAATTCCCTTTCTTGGGCTCGTTCTAAAGATTCTCTACTTAATTCTGACTTTCTGATTTCTTTTTCGGTTCTCTTATGAGATTCTTTGCGCCATAACTCGATGGCATCTTTCTGTGACTGTCTGGCTTTCTTTTTCCATAATGCTTCTTCTACTCGCATGATGCACTCGGCATCCCATGTACCCGATACGGGCCATCTATACTTTTCCTCTAACTGTTTGGTATACTCCACCCATAAATCTAGATATAATATGGCACTTATGCCATGCTTTTGATACATAAAATGACCTGGACTGTCCCTAGGCGGGACAGGAACTGCTTCTTCTAACAGACCTTTTCTGGTTTTTAACTGACGTAGTTTAGAAAATAAGGGCATGACTGAACTGTAACCTAGACACAATACGCAATTACAATACACAATGAACACGATAAATACTCCACATTCATACCACGACATTACAATACATGAAAAACATTTAAAATAACAGTTCGAACAGAATACTACCTGGAATACTGGAAACAGAATACATGAATTTTCTCGAGAAACAGAACTGACTAGAACAGAAACTAGATGTACTGCTAAAACAGTACGAAACTCACCGGTCTCATAAAGAGACACGTTAGGACCCGCATCCACCAAAGTGGACACTTCGTTTTGGGTCTGTGTACCACCAACCCACGGACCAGAGTCAATTAGATTGACCCTGTCTAGATACTACCCCAGCAATGGTACTCACCGGGCAGCAAGAACGGAAGGCCTCGGACTGGACTGCTTCGACGCCGGACGGACGAACTTCGGACTTCAGTTACGGGTGGGCCTCCGGATACCTCGGACCTTGGACTCTCGGCTTGGGCTCTGGTCGGGACTCGCCGCGTTCCTCCACCGCCTCGTCTGGATGCTGGACCGCCACCTCCGTCTCCTCCGTGGGCCTGAGGGATACTTGAAGCAGAAATATCTGCCGGTGCGCAGAAGAGTTCCGTCACGGCTGCAGAGGGTCAGGGGGCCGGCGTGGCTTCACCGGCGCGTGGGGAAAGGGCAAGTACCTGTTCGGGCGCCATTATGTGGTATATAAATAAATAATACCGGATCTAGGTTTTACTGGACATAGTAATAACAGATAGCTCAATAAATAAGAGTCAAGATTCGAGGTAGTAGGAGTTTGCAGGTTTTAATACAGCATAAAGGACAGGAACAAGACAACCTGCATAGGAATAGGATGGCAGGGCCTGACAGGGGGGCCCCGACAGCTGTCGGGCAGGATCTGGGATGAGCGCGCTAACTTTAATAATATTACACAAGCATATATATTAAAACAGTTGCATTACAATACATATGATAGGCGGAGCAGTGGGTGTGGTCAATAGCAGTCGCGAAAGATAAGGGTGAAAGTAGGTGTAACAAGAGGCGTGTACATAGACATGTGATGTAAACGTAACAGAATATGTCATAAATGGGGCGGAAACATGGAGGGGGCTACCTAAGGAGCCGGGACCTCTAACCTAATGGTGCGCGCAAACTGACAATGACGTGTTACTAGGAGAAGCTGGGGGCTATGAACTCTGTGCTAGGAGCAGAGACTGAAGTCTGGAGAGTCAGGGCGACATGTACCTAAACCCTATCTAGTATCTAATGTTTAGAGGACATGTTGATATAAACTAAGAGTCAGGAGGGGAGAGGCTAACAGACTCTAAGACTGGAGCATGCATTATTCTACATGTAGTGCGTGCTGAGGAATATTAAATGACCATTAAATGCAGTATTTCTCCTACATGGAGACGTAAAGGCTAGGCAATGACGGAAACTATTGATACGATTCAGTAGCTTAGGAATGCAGAGAAGGAGGGCTGGACTGATAACTAGAATCATAACATACTCTTGGCAGACTCAGAGGCAGAGCCAGGCCGAGCCGGGCACTGCGAGGCAGGAAGTAAGTGAAGGGTCGAGGATACAGGTGGGGGCTGTATCGCTCCTCAGCGAGGGTTCAGGAGACAGGAGCTGAATCTGGTGTCCGGGCCCTTTTGAGGCCTAGAAACGGGGACTTTACAATGAAATAACGTGCACACTGGGAAACGTGGCAACGTAACTTTACATAGGCCTAATACTCGTAGCTTTCACGAGAACTGGAAACTGGCATACTAGAGATGGACACAACTGTAATTGCGTCTTTAGTCGAACATGGGGGATACATATGCATATTAATCATGCACACATATCATAAGATGGGGGACACGTAGGGGCACAGAACATGGCAAAATTTACTTTTCCACAGGTAGGAGAACAAATGAAGGTTGTTGCCACTGAATCCCAGTTGAGACATCAGGATGAGAATGAGGGTTGGATGGTCAACGGTGTCAATAAGTTGCGAGGTAAAGCACTATCAGAGCGTGCCTGCCAAGATGCCCAGGTTGATGTGTAATCCTTTCTGTCAAAATTTCATTTTTAGCCTAGAGCCAGTTGCTTTCTGGGGCTTGTAGTTTGTCTTTCAACATTGAACAAATGACCTAAAAAAGTTGCAGCAAGCATGGACAGCAGGTAAGAACCTGCACGAGATTGCCTTTACGAGGGAACGCCTAGACAGTGGAGAGCTCCACTCCTTATTGCTGCCAAAAACTCGGATCCCCTGCATTGCTCTTCCCTCTTATACACGGCTTTAACATGTTGGAAGAAAGCACTAGCCTATACGTCCACGATACCCCCTTACGCGGCGAACGTGCTGCAGACTTGGGCAGACAACGGGGTAGAAGATATAGGGGCCTTTTTTGGAGATGACACACTATTGGATCATAACACTTTCCTACAGATCACAGGGGCCCCACCAAGATTCTATTTACTGTTTGCCGCAGTTTCACATTATATTAAAAATACATGGGCACCTCAAAGAACAAAACCCATGCAACACAAATTAGTTTACTTGTTATACTATATGGGTGAAGGGGGTCATTTGGTACGTTGGCTTTACACCGGAATAAGGGAACATGCTGCACTACCACTTACGACCATTAGGGCGACCTGGGCACAGGATCACGGTTCAGATTTGTCTGATAAGATTTGGCAGTTGTTATTAGAGCACCCAAGGAGAGTCTCTTGTAACGCTAAATTCAGGTTTATCCAGACAATGGTGCTCCACAGAGCATATCTAACGCCCACACGACTACATCGTATGTTCCCTGACTCCCCACACTGCTGCCCACGCTGTCACGGTGATGAAGCCGACTTTATTCACATGTTATGGTCCTGTCCCCGACTGTCGGGTTATTGGCTCGAGATATGTCAGACGCTCCATACAATCACCCAAATGGCCATCCCGGTACTGTCTAGTGGGAATGCGTAAGAGATCTAAAGCTCTGAAGGTCAAACTGAAATTCCTGGATCTAGCCTTGGTTTTGGCGATTAGATGCATTACAATGAGGTGGAAATCCCCCAGACCCCCCAGGAGTTTGACATGGCAATCGGACCTAGTACACTGGAGTAGGGTGGAGGGGTCGGCCTTACAGAGGGAGGAAGAGAGAGGACATAGGAAACGACCCATAGCACTGGAGTGGGATGAGATGGTATTGCAGCTAGAGGGTATAGATGTACTTGCCCCTCACATGGATGGTTCTCAATAGTCTACTCAGAGTAGGAGAAGATGGTCAAGGGCTGAGGTACTGGGTTTTTAAGAACCGGCACAGAACCGGCAACCCAGCGGTGTCAGGGTACACCCAGAGACCTCGGGTTCTTCCTGATTCAGACCACCGAAACTCAGAGTCTTCTAGGTGAAGTCAAGGATCGATTTTATTGGCTGCAACCAAGGTAACAGGTGTCCTAGAAGTACAACACACAGGGAAGTATATTCTCAGGAGACTGTTCGAATTTACAAAATCAGGCTTCTCTTCTTATACAGAATTTTAAGCTTCAGGCAAACATTCTTGGTTTTACAGTAAATCATTGACATATCTCTAGTACAAAGAAAAAGCAGAGTCATGATGACATGTCCATATTTCACTTCGTGCTGCCTACAACAAATCACCCGGCAAGGCCCAACATTTCATCAGATATCGGTGGACCCCCAATAAAACGGGCACCTCCCCACCATAAAGCAAGTGAAACAAAAAGAGCAGAGACAGATGCGAGCAAGATACGGCAGGTGTGTGCACTGAAAATGGTTTTATGGCTTGTTGAGCCTTGATGCTATCTTGCACGGCCACTGGGAGGTGAACTGACCTAACGAGTTCGGCCTGGGGCTGTGGTTCCAACTTGCACAGGTCATAGGAAAGACGAAGGTGTACGTGTCCTTTTGGGATCGAATTCAGCTGGATTACAAGCCTATGTAAAGGGCAACTCAGAAAAATGGCTTCCATACCCAAAATGGAAGTTGAGGGTTCTGAACGAAAACGACGATTTCGAGGTGAAATCGTCACTCGAATTTGCTGGAAATGTTTGTACATAGTGTACTCGTCATTCTCGACCTTTTGATACCAAATTCGTCATATTTCGACAAAGTTTAATTCTCGAGTCCAGAATGGTTACACGAGTCCAGAATTTTCAGAACCACAAACCCTCCTTTTACCCTTACATAGGCAATTAATCTATTCTCATGCTAATCTGAGTCCAGATCTATATTCTTAAAGTCATTGAGATGTTGCTGTAACATCATTCTAGTACTCAGTTCATCTCTTGATACAGGCTTCCTTACACAGGATGTGACACAAAGGCCACATATTGCAGGAGCACACTGCACTCATAGACAGAACAAGAAAAGAATGGCTAAGACCATCCCAATGACCATCAGAATTTTCCATCCCCAGGCGGATATCAGTTCCCAGAACCATCCCATTAACGACCAATCTCCTTTATCTACATGAATAGATTCGGAAATCTTATGTAGTTTGGAGATGGCCTGGTACACTGTTGGAGCGTTATCTGGGATGAAAACACAGCAACTAGATTGGATCAATCTGCATACCCCACCTCGGTCTGCAATTATGACATCTAAAGCGACCCTGTTCTGAAGGGTCATAAGTTGATCCGACTGGAGCTCAGCAGTCAAGTTACTAAGGGCACCAGCAGTTTCAATCACGGTGGACTCAACTACCCTTGTCAATTGCCTTATGTTCCTGCTGTTAGCCATGGATCCCCAGAACGGCAGAAAACCCTTTGCGAAGTCCCCAAATTCTTGACCTGCAGTGTCTCCTGTACTCAAGACACCTCTAACTATCCTTGTCCTGTGGTAATCTGCCGCTGCTGTGTAGGTGGGGGGCAACAGAAATGAAACAAAACATGAGCCCGAAAAGTCAGGGGGCAACCATGTATAGGCTCTATCGTGGCAGATGAAATAAGTACCCTTAGCTGCTAAGAAAGCGGGGGAAGTCTGGGCTGCGAAAACATATGTTTTAGTGCAGATACTCTTCCCTAACTGAGACCTGGGATTCGTGCCATTACCTTGCAGACACAGATGACCCTGATGGGGTACAATCCAAATCGGGGACGATCTCTTAGCTTGCTGTTTCTCACTCAGAGTAGCTCCATATACAGTCATGTTCCATCCTATGTATACTAGTGTCTCATCTCTCTGGATAGTCTCATAAGAAATACCTTCCTTAATCATGTCTACTATACCCTTGACTAGAGCACTTTTTCTAGGATTGTCTGTTACAGAACGTAGGGGGTAGATTTCGTGTGCATATATAAACATTGTCCTATATGCCCATACAGAACCATTGTGACTAAAGGGCAGGACCAGATAAGGGATACCTTTATCCGTGGTGTGAGGCATAAGACCGCACACCCAACAGTTAGTTGTGTTCATTACAAGTTGGTGTTGGTGCAAGAGCTGAACAAAGGAGTTATTAATGAACTCCAATCTCCTATTGGATTCATGGTCAGGAAGAGGGTGGAAAGAGTGAGAGGAAACAGTAGGAGGAGGTAAGGGTGAAGTAGTGGGTGCAAATAGTACACGAAAAGAGAATAAAACATAACTTAAGAATATCATCATACTGAATAACATACAAATGCACAATATTATAAAACTTTTCTTTGCCATCACTTTACATAATTTGCGCTTAAAGTTCGTTGGTTTGGCAGGTCTCTCCACATCGGGAAACTCCATCCTCTCTGAAGTGCTGCCCGCGGTGGGAGGTTGCCTCTGCTAAGGGATGCTTCTGTCAGTCTAGGGCAACTCCCTTGGACCAACCAGAACTACCGACCTAACGTCGTCAGCTGCACCCCAAAGACTTTAATCAACCGCGGCTCTAGCAGCGGAACCCGGATGGCGGTTCGAAAAACAAAAATAAGCAAGTTTCTCAGATGGGAGAGCTGTACTTTAAAAAAAACGGTGTTTGGAAGGAAAAAAAGAATTTTTATTAGTCCATGGATCTTGGTCTTAAATTGCAAAAGAAATCGTTTCTATCAGTTCGTTTTTCTCGGTCTCAAATTATACCGTTGTCTTCCAGGTACTGTTTGATCCTGGAACAAAAGTTCAGGCTCTGTAGTGTTCAATAGCTTGGATGGTGGCACAGCCTCGTGCGAAATGTTCTCATTTTCTCGTTCAGAGTCAGTTCTTTTTATACGTGCATCACTGAAAGGTATGCCATGTGGCACGGTTTTAGGTTCTGGGTCAGCGACACCCTTCTGGACCCGCGGGTCATAAGGCAGAGGAAAAGGGATTTTCTTACAATGGATCCCGTGGACCCAGTTGGCCTTCCCCTCCACCCGAACGGCTGATCTTGTGGAAAGAAGGACGAGATGCGGTCCGGTCCACCTGGGCTGGTCGTTCTTAGTTCTCTGAAAATTCTTGACCAAGACCCAGGATCCAGGGTCTATCTTATGTCCCGGAGTCTCAGAGACCGGAGGCAGGGTGTCGTGAACCTGTTGATGCAAAACACGCAATTTAGCCGTCAATTTATACAGATAATCAAGCAAAACAGGGTGTTCAAGCTCACTGAATTTTGTGGGTCTAGGCACTCCCCATATGTTGGCTGGCCGGCCAAAAACGATCTCATACGGGCTAAGTTTCACTCGTGAATGCACAGTCATTCTGGTGGACAGGAGTGCTAAGGGTAGAGCGTCAGGCCATTTAAGACCTGTGCTCGCTTGGATTTTGGCCAGTTTAAGTTTTAAAGTGCCGTTGTAGCATTCTACTAATCCAGCTGATTGGGGGTGATTTGCAACGTGGAACTTCTGCCGAATACCTAGCCCCTCGCACACTCTCTTCATCACACGACCCACAAATTCACTTCCATTATCAGACCAGACCATTCTAGGCATTCCAAACCTGGGGAAGTACTCTTTCACAAGGGCTTTTGCTGTGGACAAGGCAGTGTTGTCTTTTAGGGGATAGGCTTCTACCCATCTTGAGAAGGCACAAACAACAACAAGTACGTATTTTAAGTTGTTGCACCTCTCCCTGTGGATGAAATCTAGCTGCAAAACCTCGAACGGATACGTAGGAGGTGCAAAATGACCAGCTGGAGTTGGGGTTCCCCTTCCAGGATTGTGTTTCAGACACACCATGCAGTTCTTGACAACATTCTCTGCACACTTGGGAATCCCTGGATTCTGCCATACTGGAGCCAACAACTCGCAAATCCCTTTTACGCTGATATGAGCCATTCCATGAGCAATTGTAACCACTGCAAGCACATATGCATCGGGTAACAACCATCTCTGATGCTCTGATAATTCAATTCAGCAACCATTTGCATCCATTCTACCCGTACTTTCTCTCCACGTGCTCAACTCTTTCTCTGTGGCCTCAGCTTGGATGGACTTCACACTCTCTTTTGTGTCTTCACACATTCCAATATCACCAGTCCATCTTGCAGGGCCTGCAACGTACATTCGGCTCATTACATTCTTTGCCGTTTCTTTCGCGATCTCATCAGCAAATGCATTTCCACGACCAACATCATCAGTCACCTTCTTGTGAGCACTACATTTCACAATCGCCATCTGCAGAGGCAAGGTCAGTGATTCAAGAAGCTCATTCACCAACTGACCATGCTGAATCTTAGCTCGATGCGAAGTCAGGAACCCACGTTCTCTCCACAATCGTCCAAAACTGTGAGCCACTCCAAATGCATACTGACTATCAGTGTAGATAGTCACTTTTATTCCTTTAGACAACACACATGCTCTCGTGAGTGCAATTAATTCTGCTGCTTGAGCTGAATTATGTGGGACACGTGTAGCTTCAACAATTGTATGCAAAGTCGTAACAGCATATGCTGCAGTCGTGTCACCATTCGGGAGCTTGAAGCATGACCCATCCACCCACAATGTACCATCACATTCAGCAAGAGGAGTATCGGATAGATCTACTCTCCCTTTCGTCTCTTCCTCTGTTCTAAGAAAACAATCGTGCTGTTCTGAAACACCTGATTTCTCTATAATTGGCAACAATGTGGCTAGGTTTAAAGTACTGCACCTTTTTATGTGCACATGACTCGCTAGTAATGTTAATTCGTAACTGGACAATCGAGCACTAGTTAAGTGCTGTGTCTTGGTTCTATTTAACAACATGTCTACTGCATGTGGGACCATCACGACTAGTGTATTATTCATTACTATACCAGCAGACTGTCGAATAGAAACAGCTGCTGCTGCTGTGGCTCTTAAACAACTTGCCAATGCTTTAGCTACCAGATCCAAAGTCGACGAAAAATAGGCACATGGACGCTGCCTACCTCCAAATAACTGAGTCAACACTGACAATGCACAGCCCTCTTTCTCGTGGACATACAATGTGAAAGGCTTACTGTAGTTGGGAGTACCTAACACAGGAGCCGAACATAATGCTGTGCGCAATTCGAGAAAACTTTTCTGACACTCTTCAGACCAAGGAATGGGATTGGGTGTATTTTTACACGTTAATGCCACCAAGGATTTGGCCAATAACGAAAAATTTGGAATCCACTGTCTACAGTACGATGTAATGCCCAGGAAAGCACGCACTTCTCTCTGTGTTCTTGGCACACTCAATTTCGCTATTGCCTGAATTCTTTCTGGGGTCAGTTTCCTTCCCTCCTTCGATAAGAGGTGACCTAAGTAGGTCACTGTAACCAGGGCCCTCCGCAGTGCCCCGATGCCGGGCGGGAACTGACCATTTGTGACCCCCCCCTCTTATCTCCACAGCCCCCGCACACCCCAATATGGACCGGACCAGAGAAATACAGCTGCGATGAAGAGGAGGAGTGTGGGCCCTTTAACTGGACCGACGGCCCGATGGAGGAGGAGGAGCCCGGGACTCTGATAAAGGGCGGTGTCGATAACCCTCAGGTGTGTTACTACACCGGAGGAGCGGACAGTGTGAAGCAGAGCGGAGTGGCGGGAATCAGCGAGGAGGAGTGGAGCAGCGGAGTACGGCAGAGCAGCGAGGAGGAGTGGAAGAGTGGAATACGGTGGATCAGCGAGGAGAGCGTAGCGGAGGCGGAGGGACCGGTGAACCAGGAACCGAGAGCAGAACCGACAGCCCGAGAACCAGCTGGGACCAAGGAGCCGTCGGGAGGAAGAGAAGAGAGTGGGACGGACGCAAAGGAAAAGCCTGGAGGCCAACCCCACGAGCCGCCCAGCCGTACACCAGGAGGGGTACGGCTAGCAGAGGTGCGTACTCGCTTCCTGGGGTGGTGGAGAACGAAAGGCAGACGCCTGACCTAGATAAAGCAGACTCCCTTAAAAGCCTGGGATTCCTACACTACAAAACCCCTTTTGTTCCTCACGTCTTACTGATACTTGCACTGGGTGTATTCCTCACTTCCCCTACCCTGAGTGTTGATACTTACTCCGCTTGTAAACTGATACACGCCTCTCTTCTGTTTCCTTGTTGGTGTCGGCGAGCGTGGACATAACGGATCCTCCGAAGCCCAGCAGAAGGAGGAGCCCCGTCCGGAGAAGGGAGGAGGGAGTGCTCCGGAAAGCCCGACCAGAACGCAGCCGATCCCCACGAAAAGGAGCGGCGAGAAAGACTTGTACTGATACACTGCTAGAGAAAATAAAACCAGACTTAACCAAGACACGTCTCTTGCCCATTCATAGTCCCGCGGTTACAGTGGTGGAGAATGCGGGCATAGACTCTGTCTGTACAACAAAGATGGAGGAAGTGGTGCAGGCGCTTGTGCAAGGACAGGAAAGACTGGAAAGGCTGGCCGAGCAACAACTGCGTGCAGCAGATGCAGACAGGGAACTGATAAAGGCGGCCATGGTGGCCCGTGCACTCGACCCCCCCCTAACTGCTGGACCGGTGGCTGTAGGCAGTATACCCCATAACATAGGAGGGGTATCATTGCAGAAATATCAACCCGGTGAGGATCCGGATGCCTTTTTGCTTAATTTCGAGAGGGCTGCCAGAGCCTGTGGCTGGCCAGGAGCGAAATGGCCATTCTTTCTGGCCCCGTTGTTAGTGGGGGAGGCTCAAGCGGCCTACCAGGTGGCCAACCCCCGAGGGGACACCCCGTACACGGACATTAAAAGAATAATATTGGACCATCTTGGACTGGATAGAGAGGCATATCGGCTTCGCTTTCGACGAGAGAGGGGTGTACAGGGGGAGACACCAAAAACGCTGTTTGTCCGCCTGAAGATGGCCGCGGATAAATGGCTCAGCCCCAACGACAGTACCAAAGAAGAGATAATGGACCGCATTTATCTGGAACAGTTCCTGGAGGCCCTGCCTTTCGCTACCCAAAGGTGGCTAAAACAGCACCACGATCTGACCACCAGCCAGGCAGTAGAGATGGCGAATACATTCTCGAGAGTACAACAGAGACCACCCTTGATGGGGGAATCAGAAAAACCGAACCCCCCCTTTAAAAGCGAGAAGAGACCCTTGAAGGTCCTGGAACCAATGAAACCCCGGTCTTGGAGAACAGAGCCCTTGCCGCATAGCGGGCCGCAGTGTTTTGAATGTGGTACCTGGGGCCACATAGCACGACTATGCCCACGAAGGAAACCAGCCGAGGAGCCCATGGAGGTGGGATACTTACCCCGGACTGTGCTATATTCAGCAGAAATGGGGCACGCATATCGAGTAAGTATGAAGATCAACGGTAACCCAGTACAAGCCCTACTTGATTCAGGCTGCCGCCAATCAGTAGTACAGGCCAATAACGTGCGTCCCCACCAGGTCATACCCAAAGAAAGAGTGTACATTAGGTGTGTCCACGGTGATGTGAGACCGTACCCCGTGGCAGTACTACCCTTGATACCCCAGAGTGGCATCCCCTCCCGAGTAAGAGTGGGAGTGTTGTCCTCTCTTCCTGAGGACCTGATTATCGGAACAGACAATCCTGCTTTTCTTGCTATGTTCAAACAGAGTATAGGATCAGACATTGGGATAAGGACAACACCCGGGACCAAGACACCTTTACCAGCAATGGTCTCCCCAGAACCTTGGGACAGGAGTTTTCAGTTCGCACAGGCTAATGATGCGACGTTGTTCAAAGCATGGGAGACTGCGCACCAAAACCAAGGGCTAGACCCAATAAAATATCCCCGCCTATTTATCAAAAATGACTTGTTATATAGACAGGGGGAAGAAGACAACCCAGAACAGCTGCTTGTCCCGGTACCGTTTAGAGAACAAGTACTGTGATGTATTCCTATAGGTTCTGTATCGATCCCCCTATTCCTGACCCTATTCTGGTTAACAAGTTAACTAGCAGCCATCCCATGATGCAGAAACCGTTATCTGATTACGCCAGACCACGGCACAGGAGCGCGTTATCTGATTAGGTCATAACGCTTGCCATCTAATTAGGCAAAGCAATATTCCTCCAGCCCCTGATAAGGCATACGGAGTTCTCAAAACAAATCAAACCTATGACAACCTGGGAAAAACCCTGCGGCCATTGTTTTGATTTCACCGAGAACTTCAGTAAAAGAATGTGCTAACGACCAGCTCGTATGACATCCTTAATGACGTATCTATGTCCATCCTTACGTCAATCTCGGCACCTTACAGGTATAAATATTACCGATATTGCCTTAAGCAAACACACGCGGTGGTGACGAGATTGGAGCAGCGACACTTGCCGAAGCCCAGCAGAGAGCGAAGCCCACTGGCGCTGCCCCGCCTTCCTGACGCGCTGAGGACGAGACGCTGCCTTTCTCCTGCCGAGAAATCCAGCTCCGGCGCTTCCGAGCAGCCCTTGCAGGCAGCCTGGAATATCGAGACCTCAGACGAGAGATACTATCCCTCAACCATCCTAGATCACAGGTACAGAACTGAATAACCTCTTGCAGAGAATTCTTGAGTCAGTCACTTGGCAAAAAAAACTTAACTTCAACTGCTACTTTCTATCCCCGCCCACGTATTAGGCTTAGGTCAGGTACACTGGGGTAGGCGTAGTTAGAAGCACCAGTTGAGTACTATTAGTCAAATGTATATGTGTATGTATATATTCTGTCCATTTTAAATAACGTATGGCTTAGAAACCATATCAATGTTTTTACAGTATTAATTTATAATTCTGCTTTTATTGTATGCACTTTACTTAACCATAAGTATTGCAATAATATCGATTCATTTCTCTTGTACGAGAAAAGAGACTGATCAATAAATAACATCTTTTATTGAACACGCCCGTCTCTTCCTTTTCTCTACAATCTGGTGAAACTAAGAATGCACGTACTGACTGAGTAAAATAAGTTGTCTTTTGTTTTCACACGACTCTAGAGATACACTCTTGATTAGGGGAGAGCAAAGTTGTCATGTTCTATAGTTGTCAGAAACTAAATCCCTTCTTGTCTATCCAGGGGAGGTTCAACTCCTCCTTGCCTATTCGAGAAAGTTTCTAGTGAACTCTGAGCTAGCTGGCAAACCCAAAACTTTAAGTCTAATATCGACAGTAGAAGACCTAGTTAACGTCTGGTCTAGGTCTATACTATTGGAGGTATTATTCCAATGCGCAGAGCCTATTGGGATAATAGGAACTACACTACATGGCGCCCAACGTGTTTGGATAGGCGATAAAACTAACGCAAGACTTTAGAGTAACTCAGTCGTGCTCTTTCACTCAGACCCCTTTTTCCCCATAATACTCCAAAGACGTCTGGAGTGGGTGAGAGGTAAAATCCGCCAAACCTCGCAGGAGGGAACTCCTATGTATGGTTCTTGGTTCAATCAACGTTGAAGGATACACTGTTCCAAAATATTGTGCATCTAATCTTTGTTTCCATAAGAAACCTGATCTGCAAACAAACAGAATAACCTTCCTGACAGTAAAATCCCAGAAAGTTATGATGAAAGAGAGAGAGCTAGATTAGCAGCTGAACTAATAGAAGCTGATAATACTATGCAAGAAGCGGACCCGGATATAAAACTCATCCCGGTCAACATAAGAAGATCTATAACGTTAAAACTTATAGACAATGGACTGACACCAAGAGGTGGTACAGTCATATTCGTAATTGAGGCACACGAATATCGGCAGACAGAGGTATTCTATTCATGGATAAACTTTCCAGCAGCAAATGCTGTAACAAAGGAGTTCCACTATTATAAAATAGAGGAACCACCGGATACCTACACTCCTTTCGAGGAAGTGGAAGTACCACTCAAATTCCAAGAGCACCTGCTCTTGTTTAATGGTGCCCTAAAACATAATAATCACATCACCAGGCTCGGTCCACTAGGTAGACCAGGAGCAACATGGCCGGTCCTAGCCGGATACACACCACATCCAGACATCGAAAGAATGTCTGCAGCAGATGTTTTAGTACAACTAAAACAACTAATTAAAATATATAGACAACTAGTCCAATATGTAATGCGGACTTCAACCATCCAACCTGTACTTAACATTCCACAGCTGACCCCACATCAGGGGAACACAAATAAAATTACACCACAGAACATACAGTCCTGCCTAGGTAAAGTACCAGCTAAACGGGAACAAATACCATTCTGGTTAGCACAAAAAATCACCCAAATAGAGGCGGTGTTTCCAGACACCACCCCTGTGGATAAACACAGGATTCTGACTATCTGTCTTCCAATGGGAATCGCACCACACGTGGAGGACTGTGACACTTGGGGTACAGTCTTTGCTTCCATTTACACAAAAACACATGGAGTTCCATCCATGTCAGTAATACCAGATGTGCTAAAACAAATTCAAGACGAATACGGTCCAGAACCCGCTTTAACTCTCGGTATGAAATTACTAAAAGACTTCAAGCAGGTCTCGGCAATATTACTAGCCAACATAAAAGGAGAAGCAGCGAATGTGGCGATCCGCCAGAGGTTAAAAGAGACACATATAGCTGACCAACCAGCTGAAATTGCCAGAATTATAGAAAAATCCTATGAAGAACTAGGTAGAGATAGTTTGGGTGGAATACCAGTAAAGCCCCAACTAATTGAAAGTCCTGAAAAAATATTTATTAAAAATAATCTAAACAGTCAAAAGAAGAACTGGGATGGAAACAAACAATCCAATCCAAAAGAAAAGAGATTCCAGTCCAGAGGAAGGTCTCCTCGGCGGAGAGAAAGATCTCCGGACCAAGGACCCAAGTCTCCCCAAAGGGAGCCCTCTGTGAAAAAATACAACCTTAGAAATAGGGATAACATAAAGAAACCGGATAGATATCAAGATTTTGATACACGTCCCTCTCAATCTTTTCAGACTTCCTCGCAGATATCGGAAAGAAGAGGACGATCGGAACCCAGGGAAGGGCACGTCAAGTCCAAAGACAAGGAACCTGCTCATCCAAATAAAAAATTACAGTTTCCCAAGAAGAAGGTAGCCAGCATTTAAGTATTCAACAATGCCGAGAATACTGAGGACACAGCTGAAAAACGGAGAGTGGGCTCAGACAATGCTAGACAGCGCAGCAGAAGTGAGCATAGCACGCAAAGTCCTTATGAATCATCTGGAGACAGTGGACACGAATGAATACATTCAAGTGGAAACTGCAGACACCAGAGTTAGCAAACCTCACAAAATATATGAAATAACTTTGCGTATAGAAGGGGATAAGACTAGAAAAATAAGGGGCCTTTTTTGGGATAATCTCTCCAAGGGCTATGACATCCTTCTAGCTGAAAAAGATTGGCCACCAGAGTTCGTCAGCGAGTGCCCACATGGCGAAGAAATAATTATGCCTGCCTTCTCAAATCATATTCCAATTCATAAAAAATATACACTTGCAAGAAAGTGGGCAGTAGCTCAAGCTCCTGCTTTATATAAAAATCATGTAGGATGGGATGAGGACTCTCCTCCTCACAAAATCCAGTTAAAATCACAACCTACTGCACAAAGGCAGTATCCAATCAAGCAAGAAGCAAAAAAACAGGTAAAAGAAATTCTAGATCAACTAGAATACCAGGGGGTGATTGAAACTTGCACCTCACAAATGAACAACCCTTTGTTTCCTGTCTCCAAACCAGACAATTCATATCGTCTAGTTTTGGATTACAGACACCTTAACTCATGTTGCAAAACTTTTGCAGTACAAAACTCGCATAGTGCTGCACTAATGAATAACATAGTGCGCAAAAAATATAAAACAACATTAGACATCTCTAATGGATTCTTTTGTCAAAATATAGCACCAGAGAGCAGATACTTATCAGCGTTCTCAATAAATGGCGCTCAAAAAGAATTCTGTCGGTTACCCCAGGGGTACAAGAACAGCCCAGGATTATTCTCAGCGAGAGTAACAGAGTTACTACAAACATATGATGACGAAGCATTATCGTATGTCGACAACATATACCTAACAGACGATGACTTGGATACTCACTTGAAGAGAGTGAACACCATAATACTTGGGTTCGCGGCAGAGGGTTACAAATTCAACTTTAAAAAATCTAGAATTGCCCATCTAACAGTCCTGTTCTTAGGATATGAATTATCAAGTGAAGGCAAAAGCCTGGCTGACAATTTCCTAGAGAAATGTGCCGTACTCCAAGCACCTAGAACACTAAAAAACCTACAGTCAATTCTAGGCTTCCTAAATTTCGGAAGAACATACATTGCAAATTACGCAGAAAGGGTCAAACCCCTTTATGATCTAATAAAACCAGATTTTAAAAAAACAAATTGGACTCAAAAACACACAGAAATTCTGAGATCCTTACAAACAGATATGTTAATTAAAACAAAATTAGAAACACGTGATAACACACGCAACCTTGTGATTCGAGTCATCCCAGGAAGATGCGGATTCACATACCTGACCTCTAATGAGGGAGAATAGGTACCAATTGCATTCAAATCACACTTGTACACAGAAGCTGAAAAGAAATTCAGCATTAAAGAAAACATTGTTCATGCAGTTCAAACCGCAATAGCTAGAGAAAAAGATAAAGCTGACGGTAGACACATCACAGTCAAAACAGCAGAATCAGCCTTTGAGGCATTAACAACCCCGTGTAATTTACCAACAACAGCATTGGATCCGGAATGGATAGAATGGGTGAATTCCATTACAATGGACAAAGTAAAATACTACTTTGATCCAGAACTAGAGGAACTAAAATATCTAGAATATGAAAGAATATTCCCTCTGCCAATCGACATTCTGCCATTACGACAGTACGCTTGTGTAATCTATACAGACGGACATGCTCAACCATCCGTTTGGGGGGAACAAGCATACAACCCCACATGTGAGATTACAAAAGAAGTGTAGTAAGAGTACTAAGACCTCCATTAACAAAAGCACACTCAGTAGAAACTAATTCAGAACAACAGACTGAAATAATAGCATTGAAAATGGCGATAGATAATGCAGATCGCGAATTCCCGACACTCATAGTGTCCGATTCGTATTACTGCGTCAAATCATATAACAGCGATTTACAGAAATGGATTCAAAACGGTTACAAAGATGACACAGGTGCAACAATAAAGCAAAAACTGCTTTGGGAACAAATAGTTCTGTTAAAAAAAGAACTACCAAAGACTCACGTGATACACTCACTGAGTCATCAGCGTGATGGCGTTCACGTTGTAGGGAATTCATTGGCTGAGACAGCCACAGCGGTAGCAACTAAATCAGCTTCCGTAGCTTGAAAAAAGCGTGCAGTAAAATACATTGACGGTGAAACAATGCTGGCGGTGAAAACGTCATCAAAAGGCGACTGCTCAGCGTTACCGATCAGTTACCCACTCAAATATACATACATAATCGATGCGAACTCCGTTCCTTTTGCTCGAATCCCTGGAGTGGGGGATAGAGTAATTCCAAACAAGGACAGGAGAACTTTGTTAATAGCAGACGCACATATGGGCGAGGGTCTCAGACACCTCAAACTAAAAGATTCTCTGGAAGAACTACAATCAGTGTACTGGTGGCCAGGCATGAGCCTGCATCATCACATCTTTGTAAAAGAATGCCCGGGCTGCAACAGAGATCGCAGCGGCGGGAGGATCGGGGTAATACCATGGCGTTTCACTCAATAAGGGCTAAACAATAATCAGTGAAACAAGTGTAAATAATGCGTCCCATTAACAAATAAAGACTAGTTTCCACTTATAAATGTAGACCCCAGCACTCGGCTGACGTCGGGACTGTTATACAAAGATTTGCGAGTCTAAATGGCATATACGCTAGGAGCATGCTACGTTTGACCAATGTTTTCACTTTAGCCCTCAAGCTTGTGGGAAAGCACGGCCAAATGAGCATAGCGAAGCGGGATTCTTCTCACTTCCTTCCTGAGGGATACGGGATGGTGTAAAGAAAAAACCAAGGCATAAAGCAATCTATAACAGCAAAGGTATTAGGTTCGGGAGCTGGGTGGGTCAAACATCTAATAGTGTCCAACGTAGTCTAAACAACTTGCCAAGAAATTCTCTGAGGGGATTCAGTCGGTACGAATTACTGTTTGGGACTAGGATGCTAGTCTTAGATCTTGACAGTCAGACTTCAGTGGTGAAAGACAAAAGCTTTGATATCGAAGATCGTTTGGCTATTTTACAGGACTTAAACGAAACAAGAAAAGACCTGAGCAACATAAAGTTGAAACAACAGCCAACAACCACTGAAGAAACACCGCCTGTCCCAGCAAGACCTGTCTGGATTCCAAAAATCGGGGATCTAGTCAGAGAAAAGATCGCGGTAAAGAAGGAATTTGGGCCTTCTTACAGAAAAGCAGTTCCTGTCTTGTCCATCAACGGGACGAGATCAGTTGTACTACCGCCACTTGCTGGTAAAAAGGAGAACCGAGTTGTATCCATCGACCTGGTAAAACCACAATCATGTGGCCGATAACAAACAGTAGGCCAAGTGGACTCCCGATAAGTAGTAGAACACCGAGGTTTGCTACAAGTACAGAGGTGCTAACTAAAAGGCTAATCACATTCGAAACGCCTACAGAACAACAACAAGGACTATGCAACAATGCAATGGAACTCACACCTCTGAAAACCCAAATAAAAACATTTAGTAGAGACACACCAACCTACAATGAAGTAACAAATGAATATGCTGAAGCTGCAAGAAACAGTAATCCTGAAGCAATTGGAACAATAGACAGAACGGCATCCGGCTACTTCATCAACTTTGATGATTCTTCTGAAGATCTAAGTGAATCAAAGACACAGCCATCAACAAAAACTTTTAAAGATAAAGCTAAGGAACTTTTGAAACAGCTGAAAGAAACCTATCTGATTTCTCCATGGATTGAATTTTGGGTGTCCTTTGGTGTATTTATCCTGATACTTTGGCTCATCATGATACTATGTTTGGGACGCTTCATTGAGGGAAAATATGCTAAAATGGACACAGCAAGCCAGAAAATCAACTTGATCCTCAAGCCACACACGTCTTCACACGTCAAGAAAAGAGAAGTTTCTTCAGTCAATTTCACAGCCAATCCTATACCGGGTGGGGTAGCATGGGACAATACTGACTATGAAATTTATGGTCCGGTCGAAATCCTCAAATATCCACACCAAATCAAGATCTCGTTGAGTGACTTTGTAAAACCAAACTCATTTGCTGATGATTGGGACTTTGAAAGTATCAATGACATGATGTCTGACCTAGTGATGTCTGCTAAATTTACCAAACATGATTATTTGCAGGGTTCATCTAATTATGATAGTATGTACTGCTACAACCACTATGGTAACCATTTTTTACATAAATCAGCACAACCTAGAAATGTTTTAAATTATAATCAATGGGAACATTGTGCAACCCCTCCAAAAGGAAGCTCAAGAACCTTTTATGACAAATATTCATACTTTTCAGGGTTCAACACAAGTAATGCTGAAACATTTTATTTCAAATTGTCAAATAAGACAGGAACAAAAACCATGCTTACAAACACGAAATTGATATATTCGGACTCATTTTTTGAACAAATGAATACATTTGGTTTTGATTATTGGGACAAAAATGTTGAAGTAAAAAGTGTTTGGGGTACAAAAGAATGGCAAGTACAAGGTATAGAATCATTGTTTAGAGCCTGCATGATCCCAGAACAAATTATATTCTTGAATGAAACTATTCAACAAACTACCTGTCTTGGATTAGCCAAAATCAAAGACTTAAATAAACCGTCTATTCCAAAACCAACAATGAACAGCAATAACTCTGCGGATGAAGAGATAGACGTAAACTATGTATTAAACCAAAACAGAACAAATCCTGATTGGAAACAATGGTTAATCTGGCCCACAGATACTAATAACTGTCAAGACAGATTCCTGAACAAAACACAGGGGTTCAAATTGACCAGGCCAGACCCTAGATATTCCCAAAGACAACACCCAGGGATAATCACCACCTACAGTGTGGGCAAACTCTGCCTTCAATGGCTAAAAACTTCCACACTGACAGAAATTAAGCAACACCTAACTTTACTTACTGATGGTGCTGACTTGCGTGATTTCATTATGGGACCACGCAAACAGCGTCAAAAACGCTTCATAGCAGCCTCTATATATGCAGCTTACAATGAGGCCTGGAAGATAACTCAAATTGAGACAGCAGAAAGTATACGGGAAATTGACCGTATTAATTTGGAAAAATCGCTTTCTGTAGTGGACAATGGGTTAATGACTCTGTCCTCCAGAATCTTTTCAGTACTGTTTTATTCCCACTCGCACTTGGTGGCTGGCCATACCGGGGCAGAAAAAACGACTCAGAACCTGCTGAAATGCTTCTATTGGCCGGGGATCTATAAGGATGCGATGACCTATTGCCAGGAATGTGATGTTTGCCAGAAGAGGAACATGACCAAACCTCCAGCCGTACCGTTACAACCCCTCCCCATCATAGGAGTCCCGTTCGAAAGGGTGGGGATGAACCTTATTGGCCCTCTACCCAAAACCAGGAAAGGGTACCAATATGTGCTAGTGCTGGTGGACTACGCCACTAGGTTTCCCGAAGCCTTTCCCCTCACCTCTACAACCACGAGGAACGTAGCAGACAAAATGCTGGAATTGTTTTCCCGAGTGGGGTTCCCAAAGGAAATATTGACGGACCAAGGGACCCCCTTCGTGTCTCGTCTGATGGGAGAGGTCTGTAAACTGTTACACATACAGCAAATTCGCACAGCGGTGTACCACCCACAAACCGATGGACTAGTGGAGCGGTACAACCGCACCCTGAAGACCACCCTGAGAAAAATGTTAGAGGTCAACAGCACGGAATGGGATCAGGTCCTCCCCCTGGCATTATACGTCATCAGAGGACAGAAACAAAGTAGTATGGGTTTCTCATCTTTCGAGCTACAGTACGGTCGTCAACCCCGTTCATTGTTGGACATGACCAAAGAGGCCTGGGAGAAGGAGACCCCGGAAGAGACAACTAAAACCTTGGAGTATGCCCGCAACCTCCGTTCCAAACTGGGCAAATTAAGAGACCTGGCTTTTGCCAACCTAGAGAAAAGTCAGCTGAAACAGAAGAATTTGTACGATAGGGGAAAAAAATGGCGAAGACTGGTGAAGGGTGACTGGGCTCTGATACTGTTGCCCTCCTCTACACAGAAGTTTAAAGCTGAATGGGGCGGACCATACAAAGTGGTCGACACGATTGGAAACACTAGCTACAGGTTACAGATGCATCCGCGGAAAACACAGGTGTACCATATCAACACGTTAAAGAAGTGGCTTGGTAACCCTCCGGCAGAGATACATCTAGCGGATCATAAAGAAACGAACCCATCCAACACCCTAGCTCAACTCGTGATCAACGAAGACCTGAGGGAAACTGAGAAACAGGAGTTGATGGAGACGTTACAAACCCACGCCCCGGTGTTTTCCGATATACCCGGCAAAACCAGCATGGCAGAGCATCACATATCCACCATACCGGGGAAAATGGTTAAAATCCGCCCCTATAGAATTCCGGAAGCCAGACGGAAGGGAATAAGACAAGAAGTGGAGGACATGCTGAAACTTGGGGTGATCCGACCTTCCCACAGCGACTGGTCAAGTCCGATAGTTCTGATCCCAAAACCGGACGGGACAAAACGATTTTGTATGGACTTCCGCGCGTTAAATGAGATATCCACTTTCGATGCCTATCCCATCCCAAGAATTGATGAACTAATAGAAAAACTGGGAGAGGCCAAGTATATTAGCACAATAGACCTCACCAAGGGATATTGGCAGGTCCCCCTTAAAGAGGAGGACCGACACAAAACCGCGTTCACAACGGAAGACGGACACTACGAGTTCGCCGTGCTCCCGTTTGGATTGCACGGAGCACCCGCCACTTTTCAAAGGCTGATGAACAATGTGTTGAAGGACATCTCTGCCTTTACATCCGCCTACCTGGACGACATAGTCGTTTTCAGTCCGGACTGGGAAACCCATCTGACACACCTTCAACGGGTGTTGGAGACCCTTGCCAAGGCGGGATTGAGGATAAACGCAAAGAAATCCCGGATAGCGTTTCAAAAAGTGAAGTATCTGGGCTACGTTCTTGGACACGGCCTTATCGAGCCCCAAATGGAAAAAGTGAGGGCCATATCAGAGACTCAGTTCCCAAAAACAAAAAAAGAACTGCGTGCGTTCCTGGGCCTCATTGGCTATTATAGGCGATTTATACCCCGTTTTGCTCAGTTGGCCGCACCCCTCACAGACGCACTCCAGACGAAAATAAAACAAACGGTCTTGACATCACCCACCCCTGCCATGTTGGATGCTTTTTCCTCCCTTAAACGGATGATTACCTCGACCCCAATCCTCACCTCGCCTGACTTCTCACGTCCCTTTTCACTGCATACTGATGCCTCTGATTATGGTATCGGTGCGGTACTGTCACAGGAGGGTAGTGACGGAATGGACCATCCGATATTGTTCATTAGCAGGAAATTGTTTCCTAGGGAACTCAAATATCCAACGGTGGAGAAGGAGTGTCTCGCTATCAGGTGGGCTGTGGATAAACTGGCATATTACTTAGAGGGGCGCCCATTCACTCTATATACTGACCATGCGCCCCTCCTCTGGATGGCTCGCAATAAGTCCGGCAATGCGAGAGTCATGCGGTGTTTCCTTGCGCTACAGCCCTATACTTTTCGGGTTTGCCACATGAAAGGGGTTGACAACAAGGGGGCTGATTACCTGTCCAGGAATCCACTTCCCGATCGGAAGTGTTCAGGGGGGATGGTGTGTAACCAGGGCCCTCCGCAGTGCCCCGATGCCGGGCGGGAACTGGCCATTTGTGACCCCCCCTCTTATCTCCACAGCCCCCGCACACCCCAATATGGACCGGACCAGAGAAATACAGCTGCGATGAAGAGGATGAGTGTGGGCCCTTTAACTGGACCGTCGGCCCGATGGAGGAGGAGGAGCCCGGGACTCTGATAAAGGGCGGTGTCGATAACCCCCAGGTGTGTTACTACACCGGAGGAGCGGACAGTGTGAAGCAGAGCGGAGTGGCGGGAAGCAGCGAGGAGGAGTGGAGCAGCGGAGTATGGCGGAGCAGCGAGGAGGAGTGGAAGAGCGGAATACGGTGGATCAGCGAGGAGAGCGTAGCGGAGGGACCGGTGTACCAGGAACCGAGAGCAGAACCGACAGCCCGAGAACCAGCTGGGACCAAGGAGCCGTCGGAAGGAAGAGAAGAGAGTGGGACGGACGCAAAGGAAAAGCCTGGAGGCCAACCCCACGAGCCGCCCAGCCGTACACCAGGAGGGGTACGGCTAGCAGAGGTGCGTACTCGCTTCCTGGGGTGCTGGAGAACGAAAGGCAGACGCCTGACCTAGATAAAGCAGACTCCCTTAAAAGCCTGGGATTCCTACACTACAAAACCCCCTTTTGTTCCTCACGTCTTACTGATACTTGCACTGGGTGTATTCCTCACTTCCCCTACCCTGAGTGTTGATACTTACTCCGCTTGTAAACTGATACACGGCTCTCTTCTGTTTCCTTGTTGGTGTCGGCGAGCGTGGACATAACGGAGCCTCCGAAGCCCAGCAGAAGGAGGAGCCCCATCCGGAGAAGGGAGGAGGGAGTGCTCCGGAAAGCCCGACCGGAACGCAGCCGATCCCCACGAAAAGGAGCGGCGAGAAAGACTTGTACTGATACACTGCTAGAGAAAATAAAACCAGGCTTAACCAAGACATGTCTCTTGCCCATTCATAGTCCCGCGGTTACAGTCACCTCTTGTCGGCAATATTGTAGTTTGGAAAGTGTCACCTTGTGATGTAAATCACACAGATGACGCAATAATGACAGCGTGGCCTTTTTACAAATTTCCTCAGTATCTGCAGCAATGAGCAAATCATCCACATACTGTACAAGAGTAGCACCTTTAGGTAAAACAATCGTATCAAGCTGTGTTTTTAGAGCTCGACTGTATATTGATGGACTTTCACAGTAGCCCCGTGGAGCATGTTTAAAGCGGAAGCTGCGACCTCCTAAACTGAAGGAAAAATATCCCTGCTTTCCTCAGCAATCGGGATACTGAAGAAAGCATTCTTCAGGTCAATCACCGAAAACCAAGAGGCAGAAGCTGGAATCATAGTCAATAATGTGGTAATGTCGGGGACAACTGGGAATTGTGGCATAACTATTTTATTCAACTCTCTCAGATCAATCACGAATCTGTACACAGGTGGCTGAGAGGGATCAGTTCGTTTTAAAACAGGCAGAACAGGACTATTGCAAACGTTGCCTCGTGTTTCTTCAATCACATCTTTTTCAATCAATTCGTAAACGATCGCTAGCAAAGCTTTTTCACCTTCACTAGATATTTTGTATTGGGGAATTCGTGGCATTTGAACATTGGCTTTCAATGTTACAACATATGGTGGTATTTCTAAAAGACCCACATCATTAGGACCGGCGGCCCAAAGAATATCTGGAAGAAACGACAATTCCGCTGGAAGTTTATCCCTCGACAAATACATTGGAGAAACCACTTTCTTGCCTAAAGTAAGCTGTACTCCTGAAGGAGAACAGTACAAAGTTGCATACAATCTTTTTAACAAATCCAATCCTAGCAAGTTTTCGCCACAACCTGTTGTCAGAATGAGGGGCGCTTCGAATTCGCAAGGACCAACAGAAAGAGACAAAGGGTCAGAAATCGGATTTCTAACTGGGGCGCCAGAAAAACCTACAGAAACGTCCATTTCGCCAGACAAAGGTGCGCCAGGGAGTTTGGAGTGCATAATAGAACTCTTTGTAGCACCAGTATCCAACAGAAAAGGCTCTGACACACCTGATGTAATCACCTCAACGTAAGGTCCACTCTGATCTACTGGAACTGAAACAACTCCCTCTCTTTGTCTATGGCTGTCCTAGCAATCATTACCCTCCAAATACTCATCTTCTGTATAGTAATCATCAACATAGTATTGAGCTGTCCTGTCAGATGCGTTGTTCTGCTGATCGAACCTATTCATAGAATTTTGGGGTGGAAGGGGACGTGCATTGTGGGGGACGTTTCCACGTCCTCTACCTCTAGGCGCTTGCTGAACACCACGACCTCTTACACTAGAACCACCATTTGCACACTGTAACAAAATAGGACAACTATACTTGAAATGACCCTCTTCCTTGCAATACGAACACTGGTTGGGGCCTACAGGGACACGTGGCTGAGTGTATTCGACTCTTTGCGAGTTCCTCTGATACTGTTGAGGCTGCTGAAAATGATTCTGATAGTTATTCTGACCACTATTATTTTGACCACCACCACCACGTGGCGGATATGCTTGCTGTAAAAAACCTTCGTTTTCAACTCCTTAGTTTTCTTTTCTGCTCTATCTTTCTCGTCCTTGTCTCTATTTTCGTAATATTGTGCAGTAGCCAATATCTGGGCTGAAGATGACACAGCTCAAGAACTTTCTGAATCCTTTAATTTTTTACACAATTCTGGAAGCAGATTGTGCACGAATTTATCGACGAACAATCTCTGACCACCTTCTGTGGTCATATCTTGACCGCTGTGGTCGACAAATGTTTCTTCAAACCTGGTGAAGAAATTTGAGACAGTTTCTTCTTTCTTCTGCTTGCATGCAGACAACTTATCCCAATTTACGCGTATTGCAGGCATTATCGTTTTCATGTAATCAACTATTCTACCAGGGAGTTCTGCTATCAAAGGCTCAGGCTTAGCACCTCCAACTTGTCGGGCATCTGCAGCAGCAATATTAGCCCATGAGTCACCTAATTCCTGATCATGATCTGTATGACGAATTTTACCCCATAAAGGCTGTGGAACAACATTCCCAAATAACATATCGATATCGGCTAAATTCATTATACATGATCCAGCAGTTTGTGACAACTCTTTGTAATACCCTGCAGGATTTTTACGCGGATCAGGTAATGTCTGTTTAAGTGCTAAAACTTCAGCTCGCTTCCATGGGACATGTACCCATACACGCTGAAAGTGTGGCAGAATAGGTGGGTTAACAGTTGTGTCGCCCTCTCTCCATTGAGGGGGAACTTCTCTCATGGGGTATTGTCGCGCCTTTTTCCTACTAGATGCACTAGGCTCAGATTGTGACCCAGAACTGCTCCCCTTACTCCGATATGATAACAATATTTCCACCGCTTTCTCCACATCGGGACCTACAATCATGCCCTCTCCAAACTTGAACCGTACACGACACAACTCTTGCGGGTTGCATTCCAGATCATTGTCTTCCAAATCCTCACAAAGGAAAACACACATCTGTTCAAAAACATATCTCTGCGTCGGTGCTTCCCATTGACGGAAGACTTCCATGACAGACTCTACATCATACTTTACAGTGTCCATAACCCATGTCCGTGCTAAACCATTCAGTGAGTCTCTCTCTTGATAGTCAGGCAGTCGACTTCGCAACTGTCTTCGTCCCATGTTAGGGGTCGTAGTAGGCGACCCAAAAAGAGGTGAGAAAAGGTTAGTGACAGTGCTGGCCATTTTCTGCCGAATGGAGGGTGAAACTGAAGGAAGAACGGGTGGAACAACGGGGTGAGATAAGGCAGGGGGAGAGACAATAGCAGAGGAGGCATCAGGAGAAATAGAAGGAGCACTAGGCAAAATCGTAGAGGGAGCATTAGGAGAAGTAGAAAGTACATTAGGCAAAATCGTAGAAAGCACAGGTGAAGCAGAGGTGGTCGGTGGGCCTGGAGGAGGCTGCACCATAGAGACAGGAGTCAGCTGGAGAACAGCTGGTGGGTGCTGCGGAGGAACAGGTGGCACAGGTTGCACAACTAAAGGTTGCGGGGGTGCCGTGGCATTTTGCGCATGGGGGGTGGCAAACTTAATAAATGCGACATTAAAGGACCTTTTTCACGCTCTTTTGCCGCCTCTTGCTGAGGAGATGGCAAAACTGGATAGCATTTATCTATTGCCATTTTACGTTGCCTGTGCAACTGCTCACTCATCTGCTCTTCTACATTGTCTTTAAAATGCATAGCAGCTTGCATTACTGAAAGTCCCCCTTCTCTCTTATTTTTCTTAGCTAATTTAATTTCCTTCTGTTTGGCCTCCTTACGCCATAGGCGGAAAGAGTCAAACATCGCCGGCCGGGCTTTCTTTTTAAAGAGTTTAACTTCAAGGTTATCTAAGATTTCGGTATCAAAGCTGCCATATTGGGGCCATTTTAAAACACCATCTTTTCTTGTGTATTTGATCCACACTTCATTATATGTGATGGGGCCTACCCCATGTTTCACATATAACTCGTAAGTTGGAGTTCCAACCGGAGGAACCGGACATGAGTCCTCCAATCGGGAGTCCCTATTATTACAACCAAGACAAAACAAATTTCCAAGTCTAAGACTAGGCATCCTCGCTCACTAGTCTAGCTCCAAACTTCAAAGGATTATCGATTACGATATTTCTCGTGAATACATGAGTCCTTCGGCTTTGGCGCTTGCAAGCTTCCAATCAAAGCCAACTAAGGACTGGGAGACGCTCCACTTATACTTAACTGAGATATCGATGACGTCACCAGAAGACTCGTCTTAGTGTTTCGCTCTACCAAACTTCAAGGGTCCAAATCAGGGCGATAGCCAGGGCAGCAGTCCTCTGTAGCCGTGGGGAAGCGGGGAACCTCGCAGAAAAGACCTTTGGACCACGTCGACATGCAGGGGTCGATGAGGTAGTTGGCCGTCCTCCGGAATTTTCACACGAAGCTCCTCACGAACCTCTGGCTGACTGGTACCACTGGAATCGCCCCAAACGTTGGGCGCCAGCTGAGGTACTGGGTTTTTAAGAACCGGCACAGAACCCGCAACCCAGCGGTGTCAGGGTATACCCAGAGACCTCGGGTTCTTCCTGATTCAGACCACAGAAACTCAGAGTCTTCTAGGTGAAGTCAAGGATTGATTTTATTCGCTGCAACCAAGGTAACAGGTGTCCTAGAAGTACAACACACGGGGAAGTATATTCTCAGGAGACTGTTCGAATTTACAAAATCAGGCTTCTCTTCTTATACAGAATTTTAAGCTTCAGGCAAACATTCTTGGTTTTACAGTAAATCATTGACATATCTCTAGTACAAAAAAAAAGCAGAGTCATGATGACATGTCCATATTTCACTTCATGCTGCCTACAACAAATCACCCGGCAAGGCCCAACATTTCATCAGATATCGGTGGACCCCCAATAAAACGGGCACCTCCCCACCATAAAGCAAGTGAAGCAAAAAGAGCAGAGACAGATGCGAGCAAGATACGGCAGGTGTGTGCGCTGAAAATGGTTTTATGGCTTGTTGAGCCTTGATGCTATCTTGCTCGGCCACTGGGAGGTGAACTGACCTAACGAGTTCGGCCTGGGGCAGTGGTTCCAACTTGCACAGGTCATAGGGAAGTCGATGAAGGTGTACGTGTCCTTTTGGGATCGAATTCAGCTGGATTATAAGCCTATGTAAAGAGCAACTCAGAAAAATGGCTTCCATACCCAAAATGGAAGTTGAGGGTTCTGAACGAAAACGACGATTTCGAGGTGAAATCGTCACTCGAATTTGCTGGAAATGTTTGTACATAGTGTACTCGTCATTCTCGACCTTTTGATACCAAATTCGTCATATTCCGACGAAGTTTAATTCTCGAGTCCAGAATGGTTACACGAGTCCAGAATTTTCAGAACCACAGGGACTGCCCCCCTGTACGCATAATTATGTCCTATAATGACAGCTTTGGCCTGTGAAAGATGCGCCCTAAGTGTATTGTCAATTCCAGCTGGATGCGACCAGGAGAGGGTGGGTTATGGGAGGGGGGGCTGTTGGAAGAGAAGTTTCATATTTTAATATTAACTATTGTTCTGGCCTGTAGTGATTCACACATGTAATATCAAGGAGAATGATTATCAGTGATAACATAGTAGAAATTCCTTTTGATTTCCATGACTCCAGAAGTGTATCTCGCTGAGAAACTTCAGGCACATGAGGCATTACAGATAATTACAAATGTGTGTTAGAGAAAAGGAAAAATGACTGTGATATGAACACGATCTGAGATGTATGTCTAAACTCAAGGTACAGTCACTAATAAAGAATAAAAAAAATTTAAAAAATTGCAGCACCCGAAGTGTCACACTTGACTTGGAGCTACATAGTTTTGGATGCAATTTCGACATTAGTGGTACAAAATTCCCCTACTAACACTGTATGAGTACAGCACATGCACCGCTCATGCACAGAATAGTAACTGTCATGAGTTACATACAAATTAAAATTACACCAAAAGAAAAAAAGGCAGCCACCTAGGGTGACAACCTGCGAAATAGCAATTTAAAGGGAAAATGAAATAAAAAAATATATTGGTTAGCTGTCTCCATAATGCAGGTGATTAGAAGTTGGCTTGGTAGTTGTGCAGGTAATGTGATATTGGAGTCGGGCGTAGACCAATTTTTTTGTGGATTTTGCTGATCATGGGTAGGCGAGTGATAGGCTAGTTGGTAGTGAGGTTATAAAAGTCTAGGTTGGGTTTCTTCTGAAGTAGGAGGAATTGATATTTTTTAAGAAATTCAGAAACGGTTCCTTGAGTCAGGGAGGTGTTGGCGATGGTAAAAAAGGATCTTCATCAGAGAGGTTTACTCTGAAAGTGTTATGATAAAGGATGAGGGTAAGGGAACATCTTCTTAAAAAGTAACATTGGGGAATTTGCGTATGTTGGTGAGAACTGTGAGTGACCGATTTGAAGAATGAAGAATGACCATTGCAAATGCTGCATACATGTGTGCATGTGAGGAGAGCAGCAGACTTGGTGTTGTGGGTATCTGTCAAATTGTCTTTTTCCCTGAAAGATGTTGAATGCATTGCACTTGTGGGAAGAATGTGGGATTTGCAGGTCAGGCAGGGACGATGCAGTGTTTGTATTTTGTTGGCAGCTTCAGTGCCAGTGTGGAATACTATCTCACTTTGTCCGATAGGAGTTTTCTGTGTGTTGGAGAGAAGACTTCTGTAGGATGAGGTCATCAAAGGTTTAGCTCTGCTTCCATTTTTTTCTTCTTTTCTGTGGGTGAAGCATTTGTTTTCAGCAAGTCGAAGTACCAGTGTGCTAAAGGATTTGACTCATATTAGTGTGTTTCAAGTGTTCCCATTGTTTTCCAGATATGTGTTGAAGTCATTTAGAAAGGTGTTGATACTAGAGGATATAGCAGGATTTTTACGTAATGGTTAACATGTGACATCGATTTATAACACCTGGTGCTTCTTGGCAGAAAAACTAGGCCCGCTCTGGTTACAGCACAGCCAACAGCTGTGCACTCTTCCCTAACTTAAGGCATTTTGTAATGCTCATCTTGCATACTTTCAAAATGGGTAAAAAAAATGGCAAAAAAGTCTAATAATTAATATTGCTCTCAAATGTTGAGGTCTTATCTACAGTGCTACATCTAGTTCTCCATCAAATATCTGTTGAGCTGTGTCCAGTTCTGGAAGCCACATCACAAGTGTTGTGTCCAGTGCAAAGAAGAAGACTTGTGGGCGCCCTTGTCTAACCCTCTAATAGTTGCAGATTTTATAGTTGTGGTATCCCCATCACACAATTTAGGGACAGCTGTACTGAAGTAGACTGCTGTAGCCAGACTATTCAATGCCAGATGCATTTTGAGCTTGCTTTTGTAGGGTCAACAAGATCAATGCCATGTACACTCAGTCTGAGGCTTGGACGTGGCAAAGGAAGGCCACTGACGTGACCTCCCTTCAGGCCAATTGTCTTCTGCACAATTATGTTCAGACCACACAGTGGTGAACCATTACAGTGTTTTTCTGAAAGGATGCCAGTCCCCAGGGATTAACATTCTTTCCTACCATCCAGAACTGAACTCTAAGAACCATCCATTTGGCACAAAAAATACAGTTGGCTCTGAAAATGTATCATAACACTGGGTCAGAACCCCTTTCAGAGGGCCATGGGGCACGCAGGGCCTATTGGACCCAGCCGTGGTGGTTGAGACTTTGTACTCCTGATGTCTCAGAGCCCAATCTACTATGTATCCTGGGCAACTGGGCCACGAATCCCTTTCACCCTTAACCCTCAGTGGTACCTGTAGACGAGCAAAGTCTACCTCGCGGTGAGGTGTAGATACAGGTGAGTGAACACAACAATACTTGCTTTTATAAGAGTTTATTTCTAATTCTAAGCACTCTAAGGTATAAAAACATCCGAAAGCAATAACACAACCCTCTTGAGGTTAGCGCTCACGTGTTTGTTAGGAAAATCCCTGTCGCACCCACTTCCTTGTAATGTGGTCAGGGTTATTCCCATTTCACTATTGGCCAGAGTCAGAGAGTATTCACTATTAGTCCATATTAAATGATTATCCTTTGACTCTTAGGAATTTGTTTTAAAAAAAGTCTATAGTGCTGCAGCACCTTTAGCAGTAAGTCCCCAAGGGCCCCACATGCCCAGTTCAAGTCTTGCCCACTCCTGTAGCACATAAGCATTTGGTGTTGCAGTGGGTATCCGGGACGTGGGCACTTGCGAATTCTGATCCTACTCAGAGAAGCTGGGCTGCTGCAGTATATGTGGCGATACAAAAGGGGATGATGGACGGAGCGCTTGAGCAAATCAAACACTCACCCCCAGTCAACTGATCTGGGTTTAATCCATCACCATTCTTTAGCTCACTCCGCCACCCCAGTTCAGACATGGCCATATGCAAATTAGTCTGACCCTGTGCCTCATGGAAACAGTCCAGCCCGAACTGCCAAGCCATGTCTTCCCTGGACCGGATCTTCCACAGGGTCAATCTTCCACAGGGGTGGTGGGTGCTTAAGAGAGGTGGGTGAGTTTCTATCTAGTTCCTGATGGGAGTCCAGTGAGGTGTGACATCTTCCTCGGCATCCTCCACAGTCCTCTAGGAGTCAGTCAGAACAGATCATGTGGTGCAAGCTTCACTCGCTGGTCACAACCTCACTGTTGTCCCCGGCAATATTTCAGAATCTTTGGAAACCTAGTAAAGGCAGCCCCTCCTGGCATATAAGGTTGCAGCGCTACCTCCTGACACCCCATGGACCCCTGAGGTGCAATCTCCCACAGCAGTACTTATGTCCACCGCTAAGGCGTTCATGAGTCCTGGCATGCTGGTGACATGAATACTAAATCCTCCTCTGGCATACAGGGTCACAACAACAAGCCAGTTTGGGTTTGGCACACCCCACACAGCACTTGATGCATGGCTCAGTCCACAGCGGCCCTCTCCTGGCATACGGGGGTTGCCGAAAACAATACTGCACCCTAGCAACAATTTTATTAGTGCACAGTGCATTTACCCTTGTTACAGTTCAGCATGCATGGGGAGCATGTATGTGATTCAAAACACTTCTTATGGTGCAAACTATTACACAGTGGAATAGTGTTGTTCTGGTCAGTTCTCTACAGTTTTATTTTGGCAAGGAATGTTTATTTACGTTTCACGGTGATTTCCTAAACCTGAGGAGATATGTTCTTGGCGAAAACTAACTTTCCTAATGGGAGTACCACTTGGGAAAGACGCATGGAATAACGTTGAAGTGAAGACACTATTTCTCCTATTCATGCACTCAGTGATGACCAACTGAGCACTTAAAAATAATCCTGGATTGGAGGAGGAGTTTCGCGCGCAACCAAGATGGCCGCGTGAGCACAGGGCTCCCAAGACCCTCGTAACCTCCCACATCTATCCTGTCGTTTATCCTGTCCCTCATTGATGTCTTCGTGAAGACGAACCAGGGGTGAGGCGAAACCTGTATTCAGATTCCGAATCGGACCCCGGGAACCGGTGTTGTGGTGCTCAGAAGATTGCGGCCTACGTCTCCGTGATGCCCGGCTGTGGAGTTGGCATGGTGCCCGAGCTGTAGTTGAATAACATCGGCCTGAGGGGGCAGGGACGACCGGTCCGGTTGACTTTCACTTTCGATTTGTCTTCCAGAGAGATCTTCGACTCTGAACAACCCCCCCGTGCCAAGGGCTGGTATCCTGCATTGCACTCGAGTGTACTTTTTCATTGCTTTGCCAGTTTTGGGAGGACACTTGGCCTGTGCCCTCTGGCTGAAGCTGGGCCTCCGCTCGGGTGTCCCAGGGGCCGCTATCTTCCTACTTAGTCTAACCACTCCAAGTCGGTCTACATCCCGCAATGGCGGGGAAACCGGAGGGGGAAAAGCAAAAATCTAAAACCACTCGGCGGGGTGGCTATACCCAGACTAACATCATGGATCGCTATGCCCAGGATAGGGGATCTCCCAGCGGACCGGGTAGGTCGCTGGAGGACACTAGAGATCCACTGACTTCGGCAACTGAGCTGACCCTGCAGGACGTTATGGCCGCTATCGATGGGATCAAATCCTCCCTTGGGCAACAACTGGAGACTCTCGCCAACAAGCTTGATACTGTGGCGATAGATGTCAACCTGATCCGTTCGGACTTGACGAAAACGAACGAGAAAGTCAAGTCGTTGGACATTGAGACTTCCAGTCTGACGGGTGACGTCGCTGACCTGCAGACGGAGGTCCGCAACTTGAGGGCCTCCAATGACCTCTTTACGCGTCGTCTGGAGGATTTTGAAGGAAGGGCTAGGTGGAACAATGTCCGTATCATCGGGGTTCCGGAGAAGGCGGAAGATCCAGCAGCTGACCTCTTCATCGAAGATCTCATTGTTAGCCACCTTGCACCCAAGGGACTGAGTAAGTTTTTTACGGTCGAGCGGGCCCATAGAGTTCCGGGCGGTAAACCAAAGTTGGGTGCCCCACCGCGGCCTATAATCGCAAGGATTTTTAATTTCCGTGATAGAGACGCTATCCTGCAGGCCTCACGGATGGGTGGACCTATGAAGTTTGAGAACACTACCATCAGCTTCTACCCGAACTTTACCCAATCGGTCCAGAAGCAGAGACTTGGTTTCCTAGGGGTAAAGAGAAGACTGCGTGACATGGACCTTAAGTACGATATGCTTTTCCGGCCAAGTTGAGGATCGAACATGCGGAGCGGACTCATTTTTTCGATCGACCTGAGGTGGTGGCCGACTGGCTAGACACTCTACCGAACCAGCCTGCACAGGAGGAACAGTCTGGCGGGGCGGAAGGCGGATTGATGGAACAGGAATAGGCACCTGTTGTCTGGTTTCTGGGGTCTCTAATGGGCCTCGAACTGTGGTTCGCTAATTCAGTAATGTGATTTGATGTGACATTCGGAGGGGTTGCGGGGCTATTGGTGGGTCTCTTTCCTCCTCTGATAGTCTTTTTGTAGCTTAGTTAGATGTGGGGGCGACAGGCACACTGCAAGTTGGGGTGGCTCTCTAGTCTCACGCAGGGGTGCAGGGTGGGGGGTTTGTAACGGGCTGTTGGTGGAGGGGATGGGGGTTCTGTTGGGGTGTGTGTTTGTTTTTCTGCAAGGCAATGTATTGTTAGACCTTCTGATCGAAGTGCTGGATTCTTACTGGGGTTGGATCTTCTTTCTCTTTCGGGATGGGTGGTAGGGGGTTGAAACTGATGAGCTGGAATGTGAATGGGTTGGGGGATAGGATAAAATGTGGGGTAATCAATCAATCAATCAAAGCATTTGTATAGCGCGCTACTCACCCGGAGGGTCTCAAGGCGCTTGGGGAGGGGGGGGGTCCGCTACTGCTCGAACAGCCAGGTCTTGAGCTGCTTCCTGAAGGTGAGGTGGTCCTGAATCAGGCGGAGGTGGGTCGGGAGGGAGTTCCAGGTCTTGGCGGCGAGGTAGGAGAAGGACCTTCCCCCTGTGGTAGCTCTTCGGATGCGGGTGACGGCGGCGAGGGCGTGGCCGGTCGATCGAAGCTGGCGGTTGGGAACGTAGAAGTTGAGGCGGCTGTTGAGGTATCCTGGGCCTTGGTTGTGAAGGGCTTTGTGTGCGTGGGTGAGGAGACGGAAGGTGATTCTCTTGTTGACCGGGAGCCAGTGCAGGTCTCTCAGGTGTCCGGAGATGTGGTTGCGACGGGGGATGTCCAGGATGAGTTGTGCTGAGGCGTTCTGGATCCGCTGGAGTCTCTTCTGGAGTTTGGCGGTGGTTCCGGCGTAGAGGGAGCTGCCGTAGTCCAGTCGGCTGGTGACGAGGGCCTGGGTGACCGTCTTCCTGGTCTCGGTGGGGATCCACCGGAAGATCTTGCGTAGCATGCGTAGGATGTTGAAGCACGATGAGGAGACGGCGTTGACTTGTCTGGTCATGGAGAGGGAGGAGTCCAGGATGAAGCCCAGGTTGCGTGCGTGGTCTGTTGGTTTGGGGGCGCTGCCTAGGGCGGGGGGCCACCAGGAGTCATCCCAGGCGGAGGGTGAGGGTCCCAGGATGAGGACTTTTGTCTTGTCCGAGTTCAGTTTCAGGCGGCTGTTCTTCATCCATTCGGCTACCTCTTTCATCCCTTCGTGTAGGTTGGCTCTGGCGGTGGCGGGGTCGTTGGTGAGGGAGAGGATCAGCTGGGTGTCGTCGGCGTAGGAGATGATGTTGAGGTTGTGCTGGCGTGCGATGGCTGCGAGGGGACTCATGTAGACGTTGAAGAGGGTTGGGCTGAGTGAGGAGCCTTGAGGAACGCCGCAGATGACTTCGGTGGCTTCTGATCTGAACGGGGGGAGGCGGACTCTCTGTGTCCTTCCGGCGAGGAAGGAGATGGTCCACTCCAGTGCCTTCTCCTGGATTCCGAAGTTGCTGAGGCGCTGTACTAGGGTACGGTGGCAGACAGTGTCGAAGGCCGCGGAGAGGTCTAGGAGGATGAGGGCCGCTGTTTCTCCGTTGTCGAGCAGAGCTCGGATGTCGTCGGTGGCTGCGATTAGGGCGGTCTCGGTGCTGTGGTTGGCCCGGAAGCCAGACTGCGAGAGGTCGAGGGATCCGTTCGTCTCGAGGAAGGCGGCCAGCTGCTTGTTGACGGTCTTCTCGATGACTTTAGCGGGGAACGGGAGCAGAGAGATGGGTCGGTAGTTCTTGAGGTCAGTGGGGTCGGCTGATGGCTTCTTTAGTAGGGCGCTGAGTTCGGCATGCTTCCAGTTCTCCGGGAAGGTGGCGGTGTCAAAGGAGGTGTTGATGATGTCCCGCAGGTGGGGTGCGATGACAGCGTCGGCCTTGTTGAAGACGTGGTGAGGGCAGGGGTCGGTCGGAGATCCGGAGTGGATGGAGTTCATCGTGCGGATGGTGTCTTTGGTGCTGATCGGGGTCCAGGCGCGGAGGGTGGTGGTGGGGGGCGGTGGTTCGGTCATGGCGTGCGTCGGTAGAGTGCTGAAACTGTTGTGTATGTCCGCGATCTTGTTGTGGAAGTAGGAGGCGAGGGAGTTGCAGAGGTCTTGCGACGGGGTGATGTCGTTGTTTCCGGCGTTGGGGTTGGAGAGCTCTTTAACGATGTTGAAGAGTTCCTTGCTGTTGTGTGCGTTGTTATCCAGTCGTTCCTTGAATGAAGTTTTCTTGGTGGTGTGGATCAGTTGGTGGTGTTTTCGGGTGGCGAGCTTGAGGGCGGTCATGTTGTCCGGTGTTGGGTCTCTGCGCCAGGTTTTCTCAAGGGTTCTGCAGTTCTTCTTAGAGTTCTTGAGTTCGTCGGTGAACCATGGGGCTTTCTTGCTACCGGGTCTGCTAGGCAGGGTGCTCAGGGGGGCGAGGTCGTCTGCGCAGTCGCTGATCCACTTCATGAGGTTGGTGGCCGCTTGGCTGGGGTTCGTAGCGCTGGTGGGTGGGTACTTGCTCAGGGAAGTTGCGAGCTGGTCGGCTGTGATTTTGTTCCAGCTTCTGCGTGCAACCTGTTGCTGTTGGTGGTGAATCGTGGTCCTTTTGAAGCTGAAGTGGACGCAGCTGTGGTCCGTCCAGTGGAGTCCGGTGGCGTGGCTGAAGGCGATGTCCTTGCTGGAGGAGAAGACGGGGTCGAGTGTGTGTCCGGCGTAGTGGGTGGGGGTGGTCACCAGTTGCTTGAGTCCGAGGTTAGCGAGGTTGTCCAGCAGGGTGGTGGTGTTGCGGTCGTTGTTGTTCTCCAGGTGGAAGTTGAGGTCCCGAGGAGGATGTAGTCCGCGGAGGGGAGGGCATGCGGGCTGACGAAGTCGGCGATGTCTTTGCTGAATTGTGTGCGTGGTCCCGGGGGTCGATAGATGAGCGTGCCTCTGAGGGTGGTCTTGGGGTTGATGTGGATCTGGAAGTGCAGGTGCTCGGCGGGTGCGAGGGTGTCGTCGGTGTTGGTCGTGATGCGGATGGAGTTCCTGTGGATGATGGCGATGCCTCCTCCGGTCTGGTTGACGCGGTCCCTCCGGATGATCTTGTAGCCGTCCGGGATGGCGATGGCGATGTCGGGCGCTGAGGAGGCGTTCATCCAGGTTTCCGTGAGGAAGGCAACGTCTGGGGTTGTGGTGTCGATCAGGTTCCAGAGCTCGACGGCGTGTCTGTGGACTGAGCGGGTGTTGAGCAGGATGCATTTCAGGTGGCTGCTGCTGTTGCTCGTCGAGGTCTCGAGCACTGCTGGGGTGGTGCAGGTCCGGATGCAGGTGAACTTGCAGGAGTTGCAGCAGAAGGGTCCGTGGGTGCGTTTCGGGGCGGCTCGGTAGCATCCCGGGAGTCTGCTGGCGTTGAGTGCGATGAGTTCGGTGGCGCCGTAGGACAGTTGGGTCGTCTTCCGTCGTTGGGGGCCAGGGGTCCGGGCCCTGGGCACGGTCCAGGCGCGGATGGGCGCAGACGGCCTTACCTTTGGCGCGCCTTCGGCGCACAATCGGTGCTCCCGCTGCGCGTACGCACGGTCGCCATTTATGGCGAAGTGCAGGGAGGGAGGGGCAGCTGGGAGGCGGGAGCGGGGAGGAAGGGGGCGTGTCTACACTCCCGGCGGCGGGAAGCGGCAGCGGGGAGCGGGGCGGGTGGGTGCAGGGGACAGCAGCACAGGGGGGGGATACTAGCACAGGGGACAAAGTAAACAGCACAGGATACAGTAACAATGAAAGGCACAGAGATACAGTAAAAAAACGAGCAATGGCACAAATGCGGCAAAACAACGAGCGGGGGGCGTGGCCAGAGGGCGGGAAGGCTCAGCGAGGCTGAGAGAGCGGCAGGCGGGGGCACACGCGGCAGCTGGTGGCCGTGCGGCGCGGGGGTGTCCTACAAGTAGGTCACACTCACCTGTGCCGCACGGTCGCCATTTATGGCCAAGTGCAGGGAGGGAGGGGCAGCTGGGAGGCGGGAGCGGGGAGGAAGGGGGCGTGTCTACACTCCCGGCGGCGGGAAGCGGCAGCGGGGAGCGGGGCGGGTGGGTGCAGGGGACAGCAGCACAGGGGGGGATACTAGCACAGGGGACAAAGTAAACAGCACAGGATACAGTAACAATGAAGGCACAGAGATACAGTAAAAAAACGAGCAATGGCACAAATGCGTCAAAACAACGAGCGGGGGGCGTGGCCAGAGGGCGGGAAGGCTCAGCGAGGCTGAGAGAGCGGCAGGCGGGGGCACACGCGGCAGCTGGTGGCCGTGCGGCGCGGGGGTAGTACTGCAATTGTTGAAACGTCTCTCCCCTGATGTGGTCCTTCTTCAGGAGACGCACTTGATAGGTAATACTTGTCATGCTATGAATAGGAAGGGGTATCGTTTGGTTGCCCATGCTGTGTTCTCCTCCAGTTCCAGGGGGGTTGGTATCCTTATTAAGAATTCTCTCCCGCTGGAGATCGATGCTATGGTCCTCGATGACAGAGGGCGCTATGTCGCTCTTACGGGTAGGTGGGAGGGCCGGACCCTTTCCCTGGTTTCTGTGTATGTCCCCATTGGCCTGCATTCAACTACTTTTGCGGACTTGGGGCGGGTTATCCTCGCTCTCCCCGAGGGGTCATTGCTATTGGGTGGTGATTTTAACGCTGTGGTTTCTGGTATGGTTGATCGACATCCACCTAGGGATCTTAAGGGGGCACAGAACTGGCTTCACGATTTCATTGATACTCTAGGCCTGGTAGATTGCTGGGGATTGTTACACCCCGCTCAGCGGCAGTACACATTTCATTCGGGCGCTCACGGTAGCCTTTCGAGGATCGATTATGTTTTGGTGCCTGCTGCACAGGCACTTTCTATCACTGAGGTTAAACATTTGGCTCGGGGAATTTCTGATCACTCTCTGCTATGGCTTCGAATGGAGTTGAATTCCGGGACCGAGGGACGGGTAGCCCCGATTAACCCCTGGTATCTCCGGAACCCTAAAACTCGTGCTGACCTGGTAAAATCTCTTGACCAATATTTTCTGGAAAACGAGGGTTCTGTTTCGTCTGCGGTGTCGCTTTGGGAGGCTTTTAAAACCGTCCTTAGGGGCCAGGCCCTGTCGTTAATCGCGGGGGTTAAGAAACGGAGGGATGAGGAGATGGTTAAGATAGAGGCGGAGATAGCGGACCTAGAGTTTGGCCTAGAGCAGGAGGTTACCCGTGCTAAGACGCATGTTCTGCGACTAAAACAGTTGGAATACAGGGCGTTGGTTACTGACGCTGCTAAGGCCAGGAGTAGAGAACAACATGGACGTCTATATGATGTGGGAGATAAAGCAGGCAAACTGATAGCGTGGCTGGATAAGAAGGATAGGGCTAGTCGTGTGGTGCCTGTGATTGAGACGGCGAGTGGTGCTCGGGTCACCGACCCTGAAGAGATTGTTCAATGTTTTGCGGATCACTTCCAGACAGTGTACTCCTCCGTGTCGGATAGGCCGGAGGAGGGCTCACATCTATTGTTGCGTGATATTGCTTTACCACGCCTTTCTGATGTTGATAGGGAACAAATGGCGCTGCAATAACCGCGGATGAGATGGCTCTTGCGATTCACTCCCTGCGTTCAGGGAAAGTTATGGGTCCCAACGGTCTGCCTATTGAACTTTGCAAGTTGCGGCCTGACAAGATGGCTCCCTATTTAAGGGATATGTTTTTGGAGTCTTGTGAGTGTGGTTCTCTCCCCCGTGATCAGCGTCTTGCGACCATTGTGGTGATTCATAAGGAGGGGAAACCAAGGGATAGGTGTGCATCGTACCGGCCGATATCTCTTTTGAATGCCGAACCTAAGATCCTCGCAAAATTACTGGCTAACCGATTGATCACCGTTATTAGCGAGTTGATACATCCGGATCAATCCGGTTTTATCCCACATAGAAACACTTCCCAGAATCTTAGGCGTCTGCATGGCGTTCTCGCGAGGGCTGCGACGTTACGTGAGCCGGCCATCTTGGCATCGTTGGATGCCACAATGGCTTTTGATACCGTGGAATGGCCATATTTATGGGCTGCATTGGCTAAGTTTGGGTTTGGACCCGGTTTTATTGGCTGGGTGCGGCTTCTCTCTGAGGACCCCCTTGCGCAAATTGTTGTGAATGGTCGTGTCTCTATTCCGTTTGGTCTTGGGAGAGGTAATCGTCAGGGTTGTCCCTTGTCGCCGCTCCTGTTTGCCCTAGTCCTCGAGCCCCTCGCTGCATGGATCCGGTGGGAGCCCTCGCTGAAGGGTATTCAGTGGTCCTCTGAGTTTAAAGATCGCATCTCGCTTTATGCAGATGACATCTTACTGTATCTGACCTCGCCCTGGAAGTCATTGATAGTTTTGTCTGATGTTTTGACCTCTTTTGGTAGGAACTCGGGCCTGATTATTAATTGACGAAATCCTACCTGTACGTTCTTTCTGGTGACGTCCCTCTTCTTCCACCTAACTGTCCCATTCAGGTGACACAGACGGGTTTAAATACCTCGGTTTCTATGTTTCATTGGACCCTGCAACTCGGTATGAACAGAATTTTCTCCCACCCTTGACTAGATTGAAGCAGGACGTTGCGGGTTGGCGTAAGCTTCCGCTTTCGCAGCTTGGTCGTGCGGCCCTCTTTAAAATGATGTCCCTGCCTCGTTTTCTTTATGCTCTCCAGAACACTCTTGATATAGTTCCTGCAAGCTATTTCCGTGCAGTTGAAGGTCTTCAAAGGAAGTTGATATGGGACGGTAGACCTCGTATTGCACTTGCCAAACTGACGCTCCCGTGGTATGACGGGGGTATTGCTCTCCCTGACATCAAACGTTATTATTGGGCGTCTCAATTGGGGGCCATTAATCATGGTATGTATGGTCCTGAATTGAACCCCGCTTTTGCTATGGATAGATGGCTGCTGCCTGGGGGTAATTACTATAGGGCGCTGTACTCAAAGTCGGTGGTTACGGCTTTGTGGGGGCCTACGAAGACGGCAGTACGTATGTGGCAGGACGCAACTAGTTCGATGGGATGGAAAGACCGCTTGACTCTAGTGACCCCGCTTTTCGGCTCGGATAAGCTTGGTAAACTATGGAAGACCAAGGGGTTCGATAAGTGGGACCTCATTGGTATTAGTAAGGTGGGAGACCTCTGGGTTAAGGGTCAGGTGAAATCGTTTGAGATGTTAAAGACGGAGTTTGAATTGGGTGACACAGAGTACTTACGCTATGTTCAGGTTCGCCATGCCTTGATGTCAGTTTTCCCAGTGGGGGAGGTAATTCCGGAGTCGTCCCCGCTTGTAGATAGATTGTTGGACGGTTATGTGCCTGACAGTACTATCTCCCTTGTCTACAAAAAATGAATTAATGATAGGTCGGACCTCCTGCTGCATCTCCGGGACTTGTGGACCCGTGACGGCCTCGTGTTAGACGACGAGGACTGGCAGTCTGCGATCTCCTCTCCCAAGGAGGTCGCGATTCCAGCTCGATTCCGACTGGTACAACTTAAGATCCTCTACAGGATATACGTCACGGACCCCTGTTTGGTTCGAATGGGCTTTTCTGAGGAGGGTCTGTGCAAGCGGGGGTGTGGGCAGTTAGGGACATTTCTCCATATTATTTGGGAATGTCATGAAGTTGCTGCTTTCTGCAGCGGGGTGCATGAGGTAATGAAGGAAGTGACGGGTGTTGCTCTCTTGCCGGAGGCCAGGCGCTGCTTGTTAAATGTCTGGGAACCCACGGATTATAATGTAGCCCAGACTCAGTGGGCGACCCTGGGGGCCATGATTGCCAAGCGAGATATTGCTCAGTTGTGGGGGTCCCAGAGGCCTCCTACAGTCGAAGTATGGAAGGAAAACATGGACTGGTGTATGTTCAGGGAAAAACGGTGTATTTGGCCAGGGGAATAGAGTGTGGGGACCTTGGAATAGTTATCGTGGGGACATATGTACACCGCCTGCAGTAGATAACACTGATGTCCCACTCTCCCCCTGACCCCACATTCTGACTACTTCATTGTATGTTTATTGAGTCGGCCCCTCTCCCCCTCCCTTTCCCTATATTGATTGCTGATTTTGTTGTACTGTCTTTTCCTTCCTCGTTTGAACTGGTACTTTGTATATCATGTTTTTGCCTTGCTTGTTTATATTTTAAATAAAAAGAAACATAAACATTTTTTTCAAAAATAATCCTGGCTCAAGGGTTATTCATGCTTATTATCCCCCCCTCTTACCTGTCTAACACTTCGTTGAATTGTGTTAAATATATCAGGTACAAATACATTTTGTTCCTTCTATGTTTCAGTATTTCATTTCTGTATCCACTAGAAATTTTGTTCAGACTATTCTGACTCTGTACACTTCCTCTTCTCTAGGAACATACATGCTTCTTACTCTGACCACCCTGTTTTCTTTCTTTAAGGAGTCATACCATACCGTGTCCCTATGAAGAGTGACAGCACATCCACTACTAAGATCTCCTTCCCAGTATCCCTTCCTTCCTCTGTGTTTAGTATTGCACAATTACAAGCAGAGGTAAAGGAATGGCGAAGACAGATTCATATCATCTCTGCAAAGTCACATCGTGGGTAGAAGTAAGAACCACAGTGATCCGACAGAAGGCAGGTGCTGGTGCTCCAGGGCAGGTGGTATTAGTTTCCCTCGATTTGTCCCCTCACCCAACAGAGAGACTAGCAGGGCTTTGACCCTAGATCTGGTCACAGGCAGAAGTCTTGCAGTGCTTCCCCTTCTCACATAGCCTATCTGGCTGCTTGCAGATGACAAAGTTTGCGGTCTCATCCTCCCCATTTTATAGTCTGTTGTATGCAAGACTGGGCCTATATTGAGTACAGTCATCCTATAACATCAAACACTTCAATTTGGAGGTATTACAGAGAAGGAGAGTCTTTTAATGGTTGTTCAAATAATAACAATAATAGCAACAAAAATAAGGAAACATAGTGACTCGTCTGACTGACTTCTTCAACAAGAAGTTGAAACCCTTCTTTTCTTTCAAGTACAGTTTTACGGGACTGGTCTCAGTTCTCCTTTGAAAGGTGTTTCCTGGTATTGTCCCTGTTCCCTGGAGCGTCCTTAGTCCTTCTTTGGCACAAGTTGAAAGAGGAGACCTCCAGAGCAATGATCCCAAGGGGTACGCTTCGAAAAGACAAACAAACAAAAAAAAAGAAAACAGAGGTTGAGTGGGCGGTTGGTTCTGATACACAGAATAGTGCCACCTCCACCGCATCCTTCACTCGAGTGGTGTTAAAATCGTTTCGGTGTTCTGCCGCACTCCCTTTCACCAGCAGTGTTTCGTTAAGAAACCAAAAAGAGAGACTTGCCAGTAGCCACGTCCCTCCTGGGATGTGGCATGGGAAGTACTGGCGAGTTCCTGCCCAGCAGCATCTGCGGTATCGGGAGCATCTCTCGGTGTCCTCTGGTCACAGGGAAATGAAGACGCGCTTCTGAGCATTTCCGTTGCAGACTCGTCGCCTTCGGTCTCCCTCTTCAACTCTCTTGCTCCTGCTGGGACCGGCTCACCTTCCTCCTGTGTATCGTCCTCCATAGCCTTATGGGCTCGATCTCGTCCCGCCTCAGGAACCGTCGAGCTGGGCTTCACTTCCGGTTTGCGTACAGCAAACAGTGGTATGCTGACCTTTGTTTCATTCTGCTCTTCACCGGCTGCCATGTTGATGTTGGAAGAGGCGGCCGGTGCAGTATGACACTGCTCCCCTGTTAGGTATGGCCGCTCGGGCCAGACTGAGACCGGACATCTGGAAAGGAAATCGACTTTGCCTTGGAGTTTCCCAGCAACATCGTATGTCTGGAAGGAAAAAGGTTGAAGGGCTAGAAACCAGAGTAATATTTGGGCATTTGAGTCTTTGTTAGTCAACAACCAAGTAAGAGGAGCATGGTCGGTTAATATAAAAGTACGTCCTAACAGGTAGTATTGGAGGACTTCTCTGGCCCACTTAATGGCTAGACATTCTTGTTCTATTGTGGAATAGGGGCGTTCTCTTGGGAACAATTTCCTGCTAATATGCAAAACAGGTTGGAGGTAACCATGGTGATCGTCTTGGGACAGGACAGCCCTTAATCCTTGTTCGGATGCATCAGTCTGAAGGACAAAGGTGTTAGAGAAGTCTGGACAATGGACCACAGGGTGTCTTCAGAGGGCATTTTTTAAGCTATGAAAGCTACAGTTTTGTTCTTCAGACCACTGAATGTTGTTATTTTTGTGAGGGTTTGTTAATAAATCGTTGAGGGGGCATGCAAGCTCGGAAAAATGGGGAATGAATCAACGGTAGTAACCGACTAAAGCGAGGAAGGATATAATTTATTTTTTTGTAGTTGGCTGAGGAATTTTACGTATAGCCTCCACTTTATCTATTTGAGGTAAGATATGCCCTTGTGTGATTGAATATCCTAGATAATTGATATGGTTTGTGGCAAGAAGGGATTTTTTGGGAATGAGGGTCAGGCCGGCTTGTGTGAGGGTTGGCTAGGATTCCTTCCAGGTGTACCAGATGGGTTTCCCAATTGAGGCTAAACACAACTATGTCTTCTAAATAAGCAGCTTCGTAACGTTGATGTGCTTTTAGTAAGATGTCCATCAAGCTTTAGAAACTAGTAGGGGCGCCATGGAGCCCAAAAGGAAGGACCTTAAAATGGTATAGTCCGGATGAGGTGGAGAAAGCAGTTTTTTCCCTTGCTGTCTGTGTTAGGGATATCTGCCAGTATCCTTTCGTAAGATCGATGGTAGACAGGAACTTGGCTTTTCCCACTTTTTCTATTCGTTCATCCACCCTGGGCATAGGATAAGAATCGAAGCTAGATATGGCGTTCAGTTGACGGAAATCGACACAAAAACAGAGGCTACCGTCCGCTTTCGGTATGAGAAGAACTGTGGAACACCAGGTGCTTTGTGATGGCTCGATTATGTCCACCTTAAGCATGTCCTCTACCTCTTTCTCAATAGCCTGCCTCCTAGCTGCGGGAACCCAATACGGTTTTAGATATATTATTTTCCCTTTTTCTGTAATTATCTCATGTTCTACAAGGGCAGTGCATCCAGGACATTTGGACACCACCCTGGAGTACTTCTTTAGGAGCTTTTTTATCTGAAGTTTTTGGGAGGGATTTAACATGGGACTGATCTGTACTTCTGAATTCAAAATAATAGGCGAGGCGCACAGCAATTTGATTGAAAACTTTCTCACAACTTGTGTTTGTTGAGTGCGGTTGGGTGCTCCTGCAGGTAACGTGTCCGTCCGTCACGTTAAGAATTTGTTGCTAAATGCGTGCATACATGAATTATGAATACATCCCTGCAATTAGGGCACTCCTTAGGTTCTATGTATAAGACTCCCAGACGAATTCTTTATATCACTGTCTTTTATTTTTCAATAACGTTCATTGGATATTATTAGTCATATCAACGAAGGTTCAAAGTTCATAACGCAATATGTTCAAGCAATGAAATCCATTTGTATTTTATGCATGCTCCAATGCATTTCGGGCTACACAGCCCTTTTTCCAGGAGCTCTACGAGATCAAAAAATTGAGATATAACCAATCACTAACATGTACAACATCACAGTTTTAACAGACATAAGCGCGCAAGGCCAGGTGAATTCATGTGTACGCGAGTGTGAAAAAACCCGAATGTTCGAAAAGTGAGCGAGCAGTGACTCGTGGATAAAACACCATGCAAGTGCATGAACTTACTTCGAGGACTTCAGAAAGTTCAATACGAACTGGGGCTGAAACGAAGGAGGTGAAACAAGGTAAATCAACGAAACGTTCGTGTCGCATATAAGTCTCACATAAGAGAGACTGCGATATTAACATGGCAGTGTAACACCGACTTACTTGATAAATGACGGCTTCTAATCTTCGTTACGGCGATGTGTTTCTGCAACAACGATCCCGGGTGAATAATAAAATAACAAACGTGAGCAGGGTGGATTGGCCATTGCCGGGTCACGTGATCAAACGAACGAAAAAACGGACTAAAAGTGGCCGACTACCGTGGTGGCCATGTTGCAATCAGGGTTACAGTGGGTGTAATGTGGAATGATGTGTAAACATTAAAACATGTACATGTTGAATGGCTTCACAAAAGATATATAGCATCAAAAAATCACCAAGTGGTGTATTAAATAAAGCAGCTAAATTCAATCCTGTAATTAAGCCCAAATGGCTGCATGGCTTGAAGACGATAGATCCATGCCAATTCTCTTTGCAGCAAGCATTTGTTATTGTCCTTGCACCCTTTAAAGGTTTCGCCTTGTCGAAAGCGGCGCCGCGCAGCTTTTCGGCGCAGGCGAAAACATTTGTCAACAGTAAGGTGCCTTTGTCACGCCTCTCACTTCCATTGGCTAGCTCCATAAATGGAGGCTAGCCATTGGAAGTGAGATCTGTCCGTCATGGTCCGAGGCGATTCGTGGGCGTTCCGGCAATGTTTTTCTCATCCTGCCCCTTTTAGCACGTCATGCGGCGGTGGGCGGATGTTATATATTTTTTGGGGGACGCCATGTTTTGATTATTTGCCGCCGGAAGATGTCCAAGTGAGTGCTGTTTTATTTTTCTTGCCTTCTTGTGCCCGTTCCCGCCCCCCTCCCGCTGTCCGTTTGCCCCCCTCCCGCTGTCCGTTTGCCCCCTCCCCCCCTGTCCGTTTGCCCGTTCCCGCTCCCCCTCCCGCTGTCCGTGTGCCGCCCGCGCTATGCTGCAACCTCCCACGCCACTGCCCCCCGGCCACCGGAGACATGTTTCCGACGGTATGTGTGCGAACCACGGAGTCATGGGGGGGGGCACTGAATGTGAATAAGTTAGCTGGCTCCTTTAGACTTGGGATAATAAAAAGGTATGGGTGGGGCAAACGGATGGTTGTGTGGTCTACGATATGAAATCCCCAAACCCCATTGTTGGAGTGGCTGTGGCCAGATAACCTTGGGCGCAGCCGAAGCAGGGAAGGAGGCTGTTTTCTGCCAAAGTGATAGTAAGTCTTGGAACTCAGGGTGCATATTTACATTTAGTCCATGTTTGCGGTGATGGCAACTTCTACATATGGACGCATCTGTTTTAACAGTGCAACTGCAGCTCATAACACTCATACCATCTGATCTCCACTGATACCGCAAGCTCCATTTGAAAATCCTAGGTGTGGGTCGGCTTTTTTTTCTTTCTTTTTTTTTGCAGATTTATTTAGCGCGAACTCTACCCCAAGGTCTTGGAGCGCTTTACATGAGCACCACCAAATAATAATTTCTTTATTTAGATATATAAAAACATATCTTTAAAAGATTCTTCCAACACATTAGGTACAATTTTACAGATAAAAAAAAAAAAATAGAAAAAACAAAATAAAATTTGGCCTTTCTTATCAGTGTTTACTGCGACGTATCAATTTAAAAATTAACACTCTCGGACAAAGCAGATGAGGTTAAAATACTTATCGTTCTACATAGTTATCAGCGAAGCCTTAGCCGTTTCCAATTTTTCTAAAATGCTGTAAACTTGCTGAACGAATTTGGCCAATTTTATATTTAAAACAGTGTTCTCTAAAGACAGAGCAGCAATAAGGGCGTGCCTGCATGTCCGGACTCCCAACCTGTTCCATTCTGGCCTGAGTAGGCGTCTGCGTTGAAGAGTAAAGAGAGGGCATATGCAAAGCACGTGCAGAATGGGTTCATTTGCTGCCCTGCACCCTCTGCACATTAGATCGTCCCGTTTTCGACGCCATGCTGAGAGATTTTGAAGGAAATGCCAGTCTCCCAATCTAAGGGCGATCAGACATCGCTTTAGATAATGAGAAAATGTTGCCGAAAGGTAGTTGGCCGGGGATAGTCGTTTGTAAGAGTTGGCTACTGCCCAAGCATGACTGCGTTTCGCAAGAAGGGTTTTGTCCATGATCAGGGATTTCAATCTTATACATTTTTTGATTGTATTTTTAAAGACAGTCTGGCTTGGATTAAGAGCCCAGAGATCCGCAGCAGACATTCATTGAATGTGGTCATTTAGGAGGCGGCCAAATGATCCCCCCGGGTTGTTCACACTGATTTCCTTCCAAACTAGGAATTCCAGGGTACCTGCTTCTGCCTGTCTTAATTTGTGGATCAGCTTAAGATATGAGCCAACGTTGGAGGCTTCATAATTAATTAACCCCAACTATAGTCTGACCTGTGCTGGCGAGGAGGAGCTCGGCAAGTGAAGCAATTTCTTGTAGAGTTTGGTTGTAAGTTTGTTTAAGGTAATATTCATATTACCCTTAAAAATCTCTATGCCATACGAGAGTGTAGGGCCGATCTTTGCTCTAAGCACTTCCAGTAAGGGCAAGACAGTGGGGCCTGAGAGTCTCCTCGATAACTTAGCCAAGGATACCAATAAGGCTGTAGCCTTGGCTTCAATCGCAGTGTTCTGTTTAGTAAAACTGCCCCTGGAGTCAAGATGGACCCCTAAGTATTTGTAAGATTGGCAGATTGAAAGGCTTTCTTTATCTATCGACCAGACTCCACCGCTGTAGCGTTTTTTGCCAAACGGGACAATCATAGTTTTTTTCATGTTAATTTCTAACTGGTTGTTAGCTGTATATTGCATTAAGGCATCAAGGAGTCTTTGTAGGCCCACTCTGGTGAGACTGAACAGTGCCAGGTCGTCGGCATATAAGAGATTGCATAATGCCGTACCTCCTACTTTGGGTGGGTGGCTGATTACCTTCTCTAGAGTGCTTGACAGGTCAGCAATGAATAGGTTGAAGAGGAGGGGGGCCAGCACGCATCCCTGTTTGACACCACGAAAGGTCGAGATTTTCCGGGAGAGATGCGAGCCAGACCCTAACTTCACTCGAACCCATGTGTTGCAATACAGCAGGATAATTGGATTCAGAATGTTGTCTGGGATTCCCCACTGCCTCAGTTTTTGCCAGAGTGCTGCCCTGGGCACCCTTTCAAATGCTGCTTTGAAATCAACAAAGCAGCAAAAAATCGACCTGGAGCTTGCAAGAGCTTTGTCAATGATGGTGGAGATTGTCAACAGGTTTGTCATTTTACCTGAGTTAGGAGCAAACCCTGTTTGATTTAAGGGAATCAGATTGTTATCCTTTGCCCATTGTCTAAGATCTTCCAGAATGAGGCCTGCAAAGTGCTTTGCCTCTATATCCAACAGGGCGAATAATCTGTAATTGTTCGGGTTGCCTCGTGCTCCAGCTTTATAAATAGGATGAATGATAGCCCCTCTCCAAGAGTCCGGAATTGTTTGAGAGCTCAAGGTGTGGTTAAAGAGGTTTGATAGCAACATAGACCAGAAGGGGGGGTTGGACTTGAATAGCCTTTGTGGCAGACCATTCGGGCCTGGTGCTCCATCTTGTCTCCCTTTTGTCAGTGCTTTGGCTACTCTTTCTTCAGACAGTTCATCAAGTGTGGTAAGCCCCTGCATTAAGTCGGGTGGGGTATTCGGTGCTACGCCCATGCCAGTGTCAAAAGCCCATGTTGATCCAGGGCGGCCAGGGTGGTCTTGTGCCTGGAAATGTTTTGTTAGGTATGAAATCCAGTCTGCTTCCTGAATGTTCGCTGATCCAAACGATGTTATGTTTGGATCGGTGCGGTTGACAAGTGACCAGAATTTCCTTGAGTTCTTTTGCTTGCTTTCCCATACCAGTTTGACCCAGAATTGAGATTCCTGGGCCCTTTTCTCTTGGGAGACTGCCCTCCTAAGTGTCTTTTGGGCGTGACGGTATGTAACGAGAAAGCTGCTGTTCCCTGGAAATTTTGATAACAACCTCAGTGCGTTGTTTCTCGTTCTTTTTAGAGATTTTATAATGGGGAGGGCTGGTGCTCCTACTCGTGGAGTATGATTTGGGCCCTGCCTTATCACTGGGTAAATACTGATCAGATGTGCGCATAACTGCGACCATATTACTGTTGGGGAAGCCACTTGTTCTGGAACACACATGATAAAGTCCTTGCTTGTTCTTAAGATGCTCTGACAATTGAACTCACTCCATTTCAGGCGTTTTTAAATATCGGAATGTATTCCTTTGTAAGTAAATGGTGCCTTTTTATGGAGGACAAAATTTGTGGTGAAAGAGATAGCCAACGGCCTGTGGTCGCTTTCTGACCTAGGCAGAATGGAGAAGCTAGCCAGATTAAACAGGAGTTCCGAATTGCAGATAGTAAAGTCCAAGTAGGACTTTTTTCTTCCATTTGACCAGGTCCAGTTTGGGGGGGAGTCGCTGGCCGATCTTCCATTCACCACCAGGTAACCTGCGTTGTAGAGTCTCATCACGGTGACCTCGCCTAAAATATTGGAAACTTGCACAGGAGGTTTGGATTGGGGGATAGCCTCAATGATGCTGGTCGTGTTGGGTCCTTCTGAGTCTGCTGTGTTCCCCTGAAATAGGTTTGTATTAAAGTCCCCTGTGATAATGCGGTCCGTGTTGGGATATTCTGTGGCTATATCATTCATAATTTCACAGAGTCTGGCCAGGTGGTCTTTTTTTGTGCGGGAGTTGGGGTTAATGTACACATTTATAAGCAAGAGTAATCGCTGTCTGCTCCGCAAGTTGATTTTGACCCCCAGTAGCCAGTCTTCTTTCAAGTAAAGTTGACTGAATTCACCTTTTAAGTTGTTGGATATGTATGTGGACAGCCAATCAATCAATCAATCAATCAGAGCATTTATATAGCGTACTACTCACCCAGAGGGTCTCAAGGCGCTAGGGGAGGGGGGTCCGCTACTGCTCGAACAGCCAGGTCTTGAGTTGCTTCCTGAAGGCGAGGTGGTCCTGGGTCAGGCGGAGGTGGGTCGGGAGAGAGTTCCATGTCTTGGCGGCGAGGTAGGAGAAGGACCGTCCCCCTGTGGTGGCTCTTCGGATGCGGGGGACGGCGGCGAGGGCGTGGCCGGTCGATCGGAGCTGGCGTTTGGGAGCGTAGAAGTTGAGGCGACTGTTGAGGTACCCTGGGCCTTGGTTGTGTAGGGCTTTGTGTGCGTGGGTGAGGAGACGGAAGGTGATTCTCTTGTTGACCGGGAGCCAGTGCAGGTCTCTCAGGTGTCCGGAGATGGTGCTGCGACGGGGGATGTCCAGGATGAGTCGTGCTGAGGCGTTCTGGATCCGCTGGAGTCTCTTCTGGAGTTTGGCGGTGGTTCCGGCGTAGAGGGAGTTGCCGTAGTCCAGGCGGCTGGTGACGAGGGCCTGGGTGACCGTCTTCCTGGTCTCGGTGGGGATCCACCGGAAGATCTTACGTAACATGCGCAGGATGTTGAAGCACGACGAGGAGACGGCGTTGACTTGTCTGGTCATGGAGAGGGAGGAGTCCAGGATGAATCCCAGGTTGCGTGCGTGGTCTGTTGGTTTGGGTGCGCTGCCTAGGGCGGGGGCCACCAGGAGTCGTCCCAGGCGGAGGGAGAGGATCCCAGGATGAGGACTTCTGTCTTGTCTGAGTTCAGTTTCAGGCGGCTGTTCTTCATCCATTCGGCTACCTCTTTCATCCCTTCGTGAAGGTTGGCTCTGGCGGTGGCGGGGTCGTTGGTGAGGGAGAGGATCAGCTGGGTGTCATCGGCGTAGGAGATGATGTTGAGGTTGTGCTGGCATGTGATGGCTGCGAGGGGGCTCATGTAGACGTTGAAGAGGGTTGGGCTGAGCGAGGAGCCTTGGGGAACGCCGCAGATGACTTCGGTGGCTTCAGATCTGAACGGGGGGAGGCGGACTCTCTGTGTCCTTCCGGCGAGGAAGGAGGTGATCCACTCCAGTGCCTTCTCCTGGATTCCGACGTTGCTGAGACGCTGTACTAGTGTACGGTGGCAGACAGTGTCGAAGGCCGCGGAGAGGTCTAGGAGGATGAGGGCTGCTGGTTCTCCGTTGTCAAGCAGTGCTCGGATGTCATCGGTGGCTGCGATCAGGGCGGTCTCGGTGCTGTGGTTGGCCCGGAAACCAGACTGTGAGAGGTCGAGGGATCCGTTCGTCTCGAGGAAGGCGGCCAGCTGCTTGTTGACGGTCTTCTCGATGACTTTTGCAGGGAACGGGAGGAGCGAGATGGGGCGGTAGTTCTTGAGGTCGGTGGGGTCGGCTGATGGCTTCTTGAGAAGAGCGCTGAGTTCGGCGTGCTTCCAGCTCTCCGGGAAGGTAGCGGTGTCGAAGGAGGTGTTGATGATGTCCCGCAGGTGGGGTGCGATGACAGCGTCGGCCTTGTTGAAGACGTGGTGGGGGCAGGGGTCGGTCGGAGATCCGGAGTGGATGGAGTTCATCGTGCGGACGGTGTCTTCGGTGCTGATCGGGGTCCAGGCGCGGAGGGTGGTGGTGGGGGGCGGTGGTTCGGTCGTGGCGTGCGTCAGTTGAGTGCTGATGCTGTTGTGTATGTCCGCGATCTTGTTGTGGAAGTAGGAGGCGAGGGAGTTGCAGAGGTCTTGCGAAGGGGTGATGTCGTTGTTTCCGGCGTTGGGGTTGGAGAACTCTTTGACGATGTTGAAGAGTTCCTTGCTGTTGTGTGCGTTGTAGTCCAGTAGTTCCTTGAAAACAGTTTTCTTGGTGGCGCGGATGAGTTGGTGGTGTTTTCGGGTGGCGAGCTTGAGGGCAGTCATGTTGTCCGGTGTTGGGTCTCTTCGCCAGGTTCTCTCGAGGGCTCGGCAGTTCTTCTTGGAGCTCTTGAGTTCGTCGGTGAACCATGGGGCTTTCTTGCTGCCGGGTCTGCTGGGCGGGGTCCTCAGGGGGGCGAGGTCATCTGCGCAGTCGCTGATCCACTGCGTGAGGTTGTTGGCCGCTTGGCTGGGGTTCGTTGCGCTGGTGGGTGGGTTCTTGCTCAGGGAAGTCACGAGCTGGTCGGCTGAGATCCTGTTCCAGTTTCTGCGTGTAACCTGTTGCTGGTGGTGGTGGATCGTGGTCCTTCTGAAGCTGAAGTGGACGCAGCTCTGTCACCCGCACAAACACACAATGCATCCAGCCCGCCTTTGGGGTGGCCGAAGCGGCTGTCCCTAAGTGCCGGTTTCCAATATTCGATAAATCCTTCTATAGGGCGGCCCACTAATTCCCAGGTTTCCTGTAGGGCAATTGCCATATATTCCCCCAGGAAAGCCATAGTGTCTTCGTTTAAGGTTTTTTGGTGTAGGCCGCTAATATTCCATGAGCACAGTGAGAAGAGTGTCCCCCCTTTGCTATTATCCGCGTGTTTCTGCGGGTGGCCCAGCTGCCGATGGTCAGTTTGGGTATTTTGAGGCCAGTACTGCAGGCAGCCATCCCCAGACGTGGTCTAGTTCTTCGTTTCTCACCACTATTTCGGGACATTTAAGTTCTGTATCCGACCCTGAGGCATTTTTTAAAACAGAGAACGGCTTCCCATGCTCTTTGTTTTTGGTAGGGGCCGACTGGCTGGGTGTGGTCGCTCTGGATAGCAGCGAGATTGGATACCCTGGCGTTGAGTAAGGGTACACTCTAATTCCCCAGTTCCGCAGTGTGGCCTTATGTTCAAGAAAGGCTCATGCCCAGCCTCCCTGTGCAAAAGTTACAACGGTGACCTCAGAGGGTTGGTTTCCTCATGGGGGTAGGAATTCAATGGATTCGATGCTTTTCGTGTGCATACCTGCTAGCCCCGGTATATCCTCCGCTAATTTCAACAGATTTGATCTGTTAAGAATGTCGTGCCGCCCCTTGGATTTGTATTCAGGGGCTAGTAAAATCCGGTGACACAATAGGTCATCGCTTCGCGGCTCTGGTGCACTTGTTGGTCTGGAGACCGCTTTTTCGATTATTGCATCTGATCTGTTTTTGTGTGACTGCTGTGGTGGTTGGAGGGGGACCCGTTTTGATTGTAATGTATGACTGATCGGGGTAACTGTATCATTACAGATAGTTTTAGTAAAACTTAATTTTAGCGTTGTGTTTTCATTACCAGAAAGGGGGAGAGCCGTTAAAGGCCGAGATTTTCCTGCTGCTGTCTCGTGCCCAGTATTACTTGACCTGGCAGGGGTGACCCCTATGCTTATTACGGGATCACTGCCCTCTGCTGTCGCTGCCAGGGCAATTGTTTGTGTTCTTTGACTCTGAGGACTCCTCGCCGGTTCTTGAATTGATGAATCCGGTGCGGCTCCGTTGGGGGGGTTATTATTGGGTTTGTCGTTGGTTCCACTGTGCTGGGTTCTTTGGTTTTTTTTTTATTTTCGGCTATCGAAAAAATGGGAAAGAGATCCTGATGGACCAGGTTGGAATTCGCCCTGAGCTTGTTTCTGGCTTTGCGTTGGCGCTTTCGCTCTCTCTTGCTGCAAGGAGGAATGGGCCCCGGGGGGGGCCGGGCCTGATGGAACGGGCGAGGAAGCCGAACTGTTGTTTCGCCCATCTTCAGATTGGGCATGCTGGATTGTTAGCCCAATTGGTGACGGGAGAGGGCCATTTTCAACCGTCGATGTTGAATTTATTGAAGCGCTCTGAGGATGACCGTTCATCGGTGATGGGCGATTGAACACGTTTCTACCCCTCAGCTGCTTTACTTCCCTGATGATGGTGGAAAGGCAGTCTGGAAGCAGAGAAAGGGAGTCAATGATTGGGGAGCAGCAGCATGTTGGTTGGACAAAGTTCGCAGATGCTTGGGCCCTTAAAATTAGCGACTTCAGTTTGTCTAATTTGCCGTCAGTCCCTGACGTGAAAAGTGCCAGGGTGTTTAGTAACTCTACCTGCACCTCTAGTTTTACTGAATGGTAGTTGAGTGCGGTCACAGTTTGTTGGAGAGTCTGTAATAATTGTGACCAGACACTAGTCGTAGTGTCCTCTTCTATGTTAGGTTTTTCATTCGGAGTGAGGCTCAGGCTTGGGGAACTTGGGGTAGTCTTAAAGAAGAGGGACAGATCCGACCTGAGTTGGTCATTTACAGCCGGCTGCACTGATTGACTTTGATATAGAGTCCTTGTTTGGCCAGAAGACGGGAGTGACTTGTAAAGAGGGCTCAAGTCTGTTGGTGCTACTGGTGTTTTTGTTATTGATGGGGTTAGCGAGGTTAAAAGTGGATGACAGCCGTTGGGTTGCACAGGCCCAGCTAGCCCGTGGATTTGCACGCCGGCTTGAGCAACCGGGAGATTGTGAGAGTTGTAGCGGCATAGGGAAAACCTCTATGGGCACATGGTGTCTTCCAGCTGTAATTGCGGTAGGTGGGAGGACCCATTGTCATCTGCCAGAGACGTGGAGGGCCTGCCTGGTTGAACAGGAGCGGTTTGGGTGTTTTCCCTGTTATGGTTAGTACGAGTGGACCCAAAGATGTAGACCTCTGGCGGCGCTTTTGCTGGCATCGTCTCCAATACCCAGTTCTGCGCTGGTACTTGGCGGTCTACCCCCGAGTGGTCCGATATTGTAGAAGTGGTTGCCTCCAAAGATTGCGGGTGTTGCTCTAATGATTGCATTAGTTCCGCGGTTTTTGATGGAGTCTTTATGAAAAAGTCCCGTAGAGTTAGGCTTTTGGGTTTTTGAGGTTTTAGTATATGGTTGGCGTGGGCTTGTACCCCAGCTGCGTCTGATTGCTTGGGCTTCCTTCGCTTGGGTGCAGTGTGCTTTCTTTCTTTCCCAGATCTCATTGCACCGAAGTGGTCTTGGCTTAGGGCTATTTTAGCTGATCGCAGGTCCGGCTCCGCTGGTGCTTTGGTGCAGGGGCAGGATTGTTGGAGGATGGTTTTCTAGATTCACACTTCGGGGGTGACTGTGTTGGCTGCTCTCTGTATGGCTGTGTCAATCTCCAGCGGATGGCACCCCCCTGCTCACTTAGTCCTGCTCAACCAAACCACCGCCCTCTCCTGCCCGTGCCCGTAGACACCACTCCGAGTCACCGCTCCTCTCTAGGTCATTCAGGCCCTGGGGCACTGGTGGTTGCGTGCAGTGCAGCCCCCTGAGAGAGGGGGCGCACACCTCTAGACCTAGAGACGGGATGGTCCAGCAGCGGTAAGCAGGCGAGCGCCGGGCAAGGGGGTCAGGGGGCAGCCGGCTCAGGACCAGTGCAAATGGAGCAGCCCCAGGGCTGGCGAACTCGCTTTCGCAAGTCAGATAAGCGGCCAGCAGAAGGAGGAGCGGCCGCGGGCAGAGGCTGCAGGACGGACAAGGCACCGCCGGCACCAGACCGGAGGTCAGGGAGCGCCAAAATGCCGAAAAACCGAGCACGGGATGCCTCGAGGACAGCATAGGGCGGCTGCATCCACGCTATCTCGGGGGGGAAGGGACAAACGGAAAACCGCCCGCACACCCGGTCGAAAAAAGGGCGTGGCTCACTCCTCCCAGTCGACCCAGTCGACCCCTACGCCCCAAAACCCCCTTGCGTGAGCTTAGCCGCCCAAGCGGCCTTACCGATATCCGCCTCTCTCCGTTCGCCGCTCCACTCTGCTCCTGCCTCCTGCCTCACCCTGGTTAACTCAGGCTCCAGCTCCGGCGCAAATGCTGGCTCAGACCTCTTGGCGCACAGCCTCGACCCTGGCAGCCTCTGCACACAAGTCGCGCCACGCTCCTCTGCTGACACGCCCACTGACGAGCCTCGTGAGTCACACTGGTGGGGCGCGACCAAATCCTCAGACGCTACTAAAATAAAGGTTTTCGGACCAGAGGCATAGGATAATATAGTCACTGTGTTATGCTGTATAATGCTGCTTACCGGTTTTTCCGCTGGGTTTTCCACACGCTGCTTGTATGTGGCAAGAATTTAGCGGGACTATGGCAATACTCCGTTTTCGTCGTAATCGCCGTTTTTCCCAGTTTTCCACTAAGTCCCCGCTTTCTGCTCACGCTCATAGTCTCCAGGAACTCCTGAGCTTGCCTCTAATCAGCCGAGCTGCCCAGGCTCTCCCTGGGAGTAGCAGCCCCCTGCAGCCCCCAGCAGGCTTTCCGCTTACACCGCTTACACCGCTTTGACCGCTTACAACCACCTGGGCCAAGACCTTCAATGCCGACCGGCCGGAAAGCAGTAAGCAGGCAGGACTGAGCAGGACACAGAGTGTAGGACGCAAGGTGCAGGGTGCTGGGCGTTGATTATGAGTATTGATTATGAGGCGCTGGGTGCTGGGCACCCCTGCAGACTTTCCGCTCACCCCCTGCTGGACCTCCTTTGCCAGCTGCCAGATAGCGGATAGCAGAGGCGGAGGCGGGCGCTGACTCCAAGGGGCTGTAATTCGCCTCCCTCTGCTCGCAATGTGGAGAGTGGAAAGTGGATCAGCTCGCAGCTTTCCGTAATGCTCTGCTGCACTCCACCGCAACTCGCACCGCAACTCTCTGCTGCTCGCGGGCTCAACACGTCCTCAACACCCCCAGCTACAATGGCTCAATTCGGCTCGGCTCAAGTCAAAACGCCGGCTTGAGCAACACGCCGCAGCCGCTGCCGCTTCGTCTTCCTCGCTGCCTCGCTCACACGCTGAGCTCCGTGGAAACCGTGGACTGGATGAGCACCAGTTAAGTTACACAAGGACACATTACATTTTTTGGGTAGGCCTGGGGAGGTTAAGTGATTTACACCAAAGTCGGAAGCTAAGGAGAACCACACTTTAACAGCACTGAGGCGTCTAGGTCCACAATAGAACTGGTATATGAGCGCTCAGATATTGTGTAGCATCGCAGTGCCTAATTTTTTCTGTTGGCAGTGGGAAACGGTATTAATTTTTGTGGCGAGAACTTATTTTTTCTTGCTCAGTCTCTGACCAAGCTAATAATGCTAAACCACTAATCTCCGGTTATTCTGTAGCGTTCTACTCGTTTTAAAGCTTTTTAACGTTTTAAGGGTAGTAAGCGCAACACATCACTTCATGTCTCTGTGCCACACGCCCCATTTCAGCATAAAAACAGGGAACGCATAGAAACGTGCTAAATACCTACTGTGAAGTGCTGTTAACGCGAACATCCAGATTGTGATGTAATTTGGATTGAAAGAAATGGCTGTATATTTCAAACATGTTTTTCGAATGCCCCTCGTTGTTTAAAATGTCATAATGTGTATTGAAGCCCTTCCATCTTCATTTCTATACCGTTGCAACACTGACTGACTTTGTACTGGGATATCTTTTACTTTTCAGACCGACTGTGAAATGTCACGCCCTTGCGTCTGATGTTGCAAATGACAAAATGCCACCAAGCTTATGACTTCCACTACTCTAGTGCAAATCAGAACTACGAAGACCACTGTGTCAGGAAATTCTATTTTCATCGGTGATATATTTTTGGGAAGCACACATTGTAGGCCTCTAAGCACTATGGTAGATTAGTAAACTTGCAAAGTTCTGGGTTGAAAGTTGACCCTCGTCCTCACAGTAGTGCAAGCTCCTCACCCCGCTCACATCTGTCAACCATTGCCAACTAAACGATACTGTCCACCAGTGCCCTTTCTTCACACTACCGACCAGTGCCAGCTCTTAACAGCATCTGCGCGCGCTGGTCACTACTGCAAGCTTCTGACACTGCTCACCAGTGCTAGCTGTGTGCGCGCCCATCTGCGTGTGCCTACCAGTGTCACATTCTGAGAGTTCCTACCAGTGCCCAGTTTCCCACACTGCCTACGATGGTCCGCAATGTGGTTGCTGACGCTGCCTACACTAGCGCCCGTTTTTCACGTCAGCGCTTCGGAGCCACAACTGTGGTATGAAGTGCTATACACATGCTGTTCTAGTAAAGAACACAATACATTGCCCACCAGTGATAACGTATCGCATTGCCATCACTGAAAACGTCAAGATTTCTCACCTGTGACCAGTGGTCGAAGTGGGGAAAAAAAGTAGGGGAACTGTGGGTGGAGATTCAGGGGGCGGGAATAACCGAAGATTGGATCAGTGGGCGGAGTCAGGGATGTGGCTAGAAGTAGCAAAACATATCAATTTTTTGTACGTTGAGCATTTCACTGACCAGTTACAGCTTATAACGTTATTAAATTCAAACAATAGATAAACATGTGTATTTGAGGTTTATTTAAGGAAAAAGCAAACTCTTAGGGAATACAGGTTTATGTAAAGCGTGCAAAATATAAGCAGGAACAACATGTTACTTTAATGCCTTTACTCTCATTGTTCAGAAATCCATGAGAATTTTTTGTTTCAAACATTGAGGACATGAATACAGGGCTCCTCCTGTACACATGTATTAAAGAGGGCTCAGAAAAGATTGGGACTCTTCAGGAGAATCTAGACTCAAGGAAACCCACAAAGGCTCCTTCATATTCATGTCAGCCAGCCAGCTGCTCAATCATAATATAGCAAAAAGAACAACTGGTGGATAGAATGCAGAATAATGTCATACATTTACCCCAGTACAGATATCTGGGCCTAAATCCATAGTTTTTTGCTCACCATGCCATTCCAGTTTGGATTCAGTCATATGCAAATTAGTCTTGATGCTGCGCCCAATGGGAACAGTCCAGGCCGAACTGCCAGGCCAGGTCCTCTCTGGACTGGAAACGAGCATCCTAGGACCCGTTTTGGGCTTTCAGCCCTCATCAGCCAGGATAGCTTGATTCCAGTGGCATAGAGAGCACAGGACCCGCGTCTGGGCATACCTGTTCCTCTCGGGGTGACAAAAGCAAAAAGAACTACTGATGGGCAGAATGTAGAACAATGTCATACATTCACCCCAGTACAGAGATCTGGGCCTAAATCCATTGTTTTTTTGCTCACCATGCCATTCCAGTTTCCACATCTTCCCCATCACTTATCCTGCCCCGTTACCACTCCTGCCCCGTTACCACTCCTGCCCCGTCACCTCTCCTGCCCCGTCACCTCTCCTGCCCCATCACCTCTCCTGCCTCGTCACCACTCCTGCCCCGTCACCTCTCCTGCCCCATCACCTCTCCTGCCCCGTCACCACTCCTGCCCCGTCACCACTCCTGCTCCGTCACCACTCCTGCCCCGTCACCTCTCCTGCCCCATCACCTCTCCTGCCCCGTCACCTCTCCTGCCCCGTCACCTCTCCTGCCCATCACCTCTCCTGCCCCGTCACTGCTCCTGCCCCATCACTTCTCCTGTCTCATCATTTCTCCTGCCCCGTTCACTGCTCCTATCCGTTCACTGCCCCAATCCGTTCACTGCTCCTGCCCGGTTACCGGTCCTGCTCATGATTAATCACCGCACCTGCCCCGTCACTTCTCCTGCCCCGTAACCTCTCCTTTCCTGTCGCCTCTCCTGTCCCGTCACTGCTCTTGCCCTGTCACCGCTCCTGCCCAGTCAATTCTCCTGCCCCTTTACTTTTCCTGCCCCTTTACTTCTCCTGCCCCTTTACTTCTCCTGCCCCGTCACTTCTCCTGCCCGTCACTTCTCCTGCCCCGTCACTTCTCCTGCCGTTACTTCTCCTGCCCTGTCACTTCTCCTGCCCTGTCACTTCTCCTGCCCATTACTTCTCCTGCCTGGTCACCTCTCTTGCCTCATCACCTCTCCTTTCCTGTCGCCTCTTCTGTCCTGTCACTTCTCCTGCCCAGTTCACTCTGTGTAGAACATTGACAAATTACACAAGGGGGCAAGTTCCCCACAGTACTCTGTTTGGGGAAAGCTCCTCTGTTATGCCCTCCTCTTTCTTGAGCTCGCACATGTGCTTCTCCCCATTACTTCCCCACAAGCGGCCTCCGTGTTGTTTTCCACCAATCCTTGAATTGCTTTTTCTCCTTCCTTTCCACTCTTGCTTTTGTGTCCCCTTCAGCTCTCTCCATCTGTTGCTCCTGCGTCCCTACTGTCTTGCTGCGGTGCCCCCCACCCTCCTGTTCACTTACAAAAAAACACACCTTTGCTTCTTGGATATTGGTGCCTAATAACCTATATTAACGGTGAACAAGCCTGTCAACGGACGAGATAACTCACGCTGCCTGTTATCCTTTGCTCTTAGAAGCCAGCTGTTTTTATGGTCTGGCTTGACAGCACAGCTGTTGCCAGACAATTATGTGAGAACCACCAGACCACCCACCTTTTCGGTATCAGTAGTACAGCTTTTGATTGGGCTGAAGACTTGTGCTTCCACAAAAATTTGCTTGCCCTCCACACGGCTGGGATTCTCTACTACGCTCTACAACTCACCCTCTACAACTCACCCCCTACTACTCCCTCTCTACTAATCTCTCTACTACTCTCCCTCTACTACTCTACTACTCACGCTCTACTACTCTCTACTACTCACTGTCTACTACTCTCTACTACTCACTCTACTCTTTGTGGCTCTGTGTGTGTGTGGCTGTGTGTGTGGCTCTGTGTGTGTGTGTGTGTCTCTGTGTGTGTGTGTGTCTCTGTGTGTGTGTGTCTCTGTGTGTGGTGTGTGTGTGGCTATGTGTGTGTGTGGGGCTCTTGTGTGTGGGTGTGTGTGGCTGTGTGTGTGTTTGCAAATGCAATGGGTCTCACATTTGCGACAGATTGTAAATGACAAGGCCATTTATTTATCTGTTTTCAAAGCCAACACATAAATACAAATTTTGTCATTTACAATGCCAATAGCTCAAACTTTTCAAAAGGCGAAACCGTTGCATTGTAAATGCTTGTTTCTCTATGATTTCCAGTACCATGTATTTAAGTTGTGCCACGTTATGGGATTGTTCATTGAAATGTACAGCAATGTTCGACTTTGCATTTTTGGTTCGGATATTGGATTTATGTTCGTTGAGACGAACCTTTATTTTTCTTTCAGTTTTGCCGATGTAGATCATTCCACATGGACACTTAAGTAGATATACCAAGTTGGACGAGTCGCATGTGGCATCAACATTGAGTTTGATGTTGAAACCCTTCATGGGGTGGGTGATTGTGTTGCCTCTGACGATGTTATTGCAACTGTTGCAATTCATACACGGACGTGTTCCTTTAGATACTTCTCGTTTCTGTGGTTCTTTAGACAGTATTTCTTTGATGTTTTGATTGCAAGTGTATGCGAAGATGGGCGGAGCTTTAAACAGTTCTTTAAAATCAGGTTCCAATGTCAAAATAGGCCAATGTCTTAAGATGATTTTTTTGTAAGTTGCACTCAATGTGGAGAACTTAGAAACTAGAACCAACCTGGTGTCTTTTGGGTTTGATGATTTTGTGAGTGCCATTTCTCTTGATATCTTGGCTACACGGTCTTCAGCGTGTTTGATTACTTCCTTAGGATAGCCTCTTTCAAGGAATCTGTTGCCCATTTCATTAATTCTTTTGATGCTGAGTTCAGGGTTTGACGTGATGCGTTTGGCCCGTAACATTTGGGAATGAGGTAGATGTCGTTTTAGAGATCCCTGGTGGAAACTAGAATAATGCAATGTGTTGTTGCGATCTGTTTTTTTGCGGAACAAGTCTGTTTCAAAACCTGTAGTGGTTTTGGAAATGTGTACGTCTAAGAATGTGATTGATTCTTCATTAATCTCCCAAGTCAATTGGATTCTGTCATCCTTAGTGTTGAGATCTGCCAGCGGAAGTTCAAGGTGTTCTCTGGTGTCCTTCCATATGAAAAATAAATCGTCAATATATCTGACGAATAATTTGAGGTTGTTGGACCAATTGGGGTCCTAGTTGCTATCGCCCTATATCTCTGATTGACAATACTTTGAAGATTTTAGGGAGAGTTGTTTTTAATAAGATCAGAAATTGGGCAGAGGAAGCACATATTTTAAGTCCATGCCAACTGGGATTCAGGAGCAGTGTGGGAACTGTAGAACAGTGCCTGAACTTGAACCTCATATTGGGCAAATATACTATCGCCAAAAAAGCCCCGCTGTATCTGGGTTTTATGGATTTAAGTTCGGCATTTGATTTTGTTAACCGTTCATGACTATGGGAGATTCTTTTAAATTATGGGTTGGATAAGGAACTTGCACACTTTTTGGGGCATTTGCATAGAGACCTGAAAGCACGGGTTAGGATAAACAACGAAGGAGAGGTTTTCGGGGATATTTTAATTAGAAGGGGGGTTAGGCAAGGTTGTGTCTTAGCCCCCTTACTTTTATTCTTTATATAAATTAATTGAATAAATCCCTGTCTAAATTAACCTGCGATGTCCCAAAAATTAATGGTAAACTGTTACCCGTACTTTTATATGCGGACGATGCGGTCCTGATGGGCCGCACACCCAAAGCACTTCGCACTTTAATAACGGGTTTCGTATCTTTTATGGCAGATTTGGATCTGTGTACCAATTTTAACAAATCGTATATAATGTCCTGCAGGCCCAAAAAGCACCACATTCACCATATTGTGTCAGGAAAAGAGCTCTTAAGAAGCACCAGCACTTTTCCCTACCTGGGTCTAGTTTTCTCAGACTCAGGATCCTGGCAGCCACACGTGGCGCTTGGAAAAAATAAACTCGATAAGGCTATAAATTCTATCATCAGCCTCCGACAGCCAAAGCAGGCGGAGGTGGTTATACCGTTACTACAGATATATAGAGCCCGATGTATACCGACGGCGACTTATGGTGCAGAGGTGTGGGGGTATACAAACTGTAGTAGCATCCAAATTGAGGAAAATAGATTCTGTAGAAAGGTATTAGGGGCCATAATTTCAGCACCTACCTATATTTGTCACAAGGAATTAATCCTTCAATATGTGGAGGATTTCATCAAATCGTGGCCAGCTTTATTCTGGCTAAAGATATGGCGAAATCCCGCAGCACTTTTAACACAAGAAATAATCACAGATTGTCTTAAATGTGACAGGGGCAGTTACATACCATGGCTAATGGCAGTGAAGAATAGCCTAGCTAGTGTAAGGTTGGAGCACATTTTTTCCACCACCCTAGTTATAGACGGTATAAGTCTGCAGTCTGTGAGGGGGGCATTGTATGACTTATACCGCGAGGAAAGAGAACATATGGAGAATCACAAACGGTCAATTATTAGATACACCCCTCTTCTGGTGTCACCAGGCAAGAATAATAACATGCCACAGGTATACCTCAGAAAAAATCTTGGGAGATGGAATAGGAGTTTGCTATTTCGCCTCAGGGACGGAAGTATAAAATATTCGCTTTGCTTTCCGTTAGGTTTTAATAAAAATTTGGAGAACCTGCCTTGCCTGTGTGGCATTGGTTGTAAACAAACCTTGTTACATTTTCCTTTTTTCTGTGTTTTTTATGTCCGATATACTAAACAGTATTTGATTCCATATTTCAAAGTACATGCTATTATAGATTTTAATTTGGCTTTTTATGAAATACAGCAGTTAGGTAGTGATGACGGTATTTTCAGAGTAAGCTCCTTTTTGCAATCTGCGATACGTTCAAGAGTTTCTATGAATATGCCATAGATAAAGTGAACTATTTTGCATTAATATTTGCTGTTTATGCACTTAGTCTAAAGTTTACATTGATATCGCTTGAACTGTGTTTACAGAATGTATATACAGTAATTATTTGCACTTTGCCGCCAGCTTTGCACATTGGTCTCATGTTTACAGAATGTACATACAGTACTTATTTGCACTTTATCGTTATCCTTGCACACTGGTCTCATGTCGATACTGAAGTCTTTTATCTTAACCCGTTTTTATGGATGTATTTTATGTGATTATATATTTATGTACTATTGGTTGTGATGATTGCACTTTTATGGACATTGCAAAATCCGAATAAAGACCATTTGACTTGACTGTGTGGTCCATGAAAAGCTGTGGGCTATAATGGGGGAAATGGGGGTTGACCCAGTCATATTACATTTTATCAGACAGATGTATTCCAATGCCACAGCTTCTGTCCGATACAGTAGTAAAAACGGGGACTGCACACGTTTATTTAAAATCACCAGAGGAGTAAGGCAGGGTTGGGTCTTGCCCCATTTCTCTTCTCTATTTACACAAATGGAGTGGAAAAAGCCCTCACCATGACTACAAGACACATCCCAATATTTCTTTCGCAAATCCTACCAATTTTGGCATTTGCGGATGATGCGGTGTTGATCGCTAGGGCGGGGCGTGACCTTCAACAACTGATATACTCGTATGAATCCTTCATGGATTCAATAGACTTGAGGGTAAACCATACTAAGTCCGTTGCAGTCATAGTAGGAGCAAGGAAAAATGACAGAACTCCCTACTTACATGTGGACAAGGAGAGAATAGAGGTGGTTGACTCTTTCCCCTATTTGGAGGTCTTGTTTGATAAGGATTTATCATGTTCAAGGCTAGTGGAAGGAAGAAAGGGGCGTAATGGAAAGAAGTTTATTTGCGGTAAAATCATTCGCTAAAAAATTAGGTGCCAGACCTCTTCTACCGATAAGAAACATCTACCAAGCTAAAGTCAAGGCATAAGTAACGTATGGGGCAGGAGTGTGGGGTTTCCTAGATACTGGCGCACCCAAACTATTGAAAATAATTTTTTTAAGTCTCTAGTAGGCCTCCCGATCTCTCCCTCCAATCATATTTTACATTTGGAACTGGGACTTCCTTAAATTGCAGATGCAATACAAATGGCCCCATCCTCCTGTAGCATTCAATTTGGTGGAGAGATACAGTGCCGCTGATACAAACAATAGTAATGAATCTGCTGAACATGGATAATAGCAGGGTGTCCAGGTGGTTGGGTTATGTAGAAACACTTTTGAATAAAATTGGCCTTTACTAATTATTTAAGGACCAATCTTCGTGCAGAAAGGTTTCAAAGCAAAAGGTAAAAAGTATGTTTCTGAAAATGGCGGATCATGAGCGGAGAGAACATCATAAAGAGAAGCACGCAGTTGTAACCAATCGCTCAAGTCCCCCACTGACAGAGAGAGAACTTTTCTATCTAGCAAATGTCACCAATGCTCAACACAGATTTATATTACTTAGATTTCGATTACACATGATCCAACTTATGTTAGGCTACCCAGAGAAAACCTATATTAGAACATTGGAATGTTGGGAGCTCCATTGCAGACAATGGAGTGCTCCCTGCTTCTACGGGCCGGTAAAGGCCCGCAGAGCAACATTCCAATATTCTACAAAGGCTTCTCGAAGCTCGAGGGGATTTATATCCACTCGAGCTTCGAGAACCCTTTGTTTAATTTGTTAGAACATTCTGCCCTCTAGTGGCAGAATGTTCTAATAGCCTTATAGCCCTTCGTAGCAGGGCTATACCGGCTATTAAAGTCCCGCTGTCTCGTTAAAGTCCCTCGCCTTCGGCTCGGGCCTTTAACGATTCAGCGGGCCTTTAAGAGCCGGTATAGCCCGCTACGGCGGGCTATAAGGCTATAATCAAGCTGATCTCATTTTGTGCCCATGTGACAAATTGTCAAAACAAACTGAATTATAACTAGTACTATTCTGCAGGCTATATGAGAAGAAAAGGATCGACTATCTAAAACCAATATTAAGGGAAATGAATTTTAATCAATGTCGGGTGGCATTATACTTTTTAAAAAGTTATCTGATCCTTTGGTATGTTTTTCAGTAGCTACGTTCTTCTGGGCTGTATGAAAAAAAGAAAGAGGGGGATATCATTGACTGCTGTGCTAGACGCTTGCTGATTACTTTTATATTTTATGGGGGCAGACAGGGTAATGACTGGTTTTATAAGATCCAAATCTTTCGCTTGTTTTTAATTTTTAACTGTGAATGAAATAGGAATTATTTTAATGTCTAAATTGATCATGAATACTGAAAACAGGTTTTTATAATCTTGTGCTTTTATGGCCACTTTTAATTGATCTAATAAAGATTTTGACTATGACTACTCTTTTCCCCAGTCTTGCCCTTCATCTTACCCTATTTCAACAGATAACCAGACCAGAGTTCAGTCAAGCGGGAAATACTGCTAGAACAGCATTGCAGATTCTAGATCTCAAAAAGGAGAGTGCTACATAATCTCTCTCATGACACTCACTTGTGTGAACATGCACATCCTGTTTGAGGATATAAATGTTACCAGAATATACCTGTGGGGGGGGCTGGTGGTTTAGCAATGCATTCAGCTGCTAGTGAGCAAGTATGCTGTTTGGCAGAGGAGGCCAGTAGGTAGATTGTTCAAACCTCTCCATCATCTTTCATAGTTATTAATGTCTAAGAAGGATTATTATGAAAATCGTTGCACAGAAGAAATTAGAATCATCAAGTTCCTCTTGTCACCAAGATCCTGCTCTTGTGGAGAATCAGGGGGTGGAAGGTGGTGAAGATGTTGGAAACCTCCAGTACAACGACCTACCTTTACAAGGCAACTGTTGTAACACAACTGCCTTTACATCGCATGCCATTAGAATGCATGTCATTACAATGCATGTCACTACAACGCATGCCATTACAACGCATACCATTACAATGCATGCCATTACAACGCATTATAAGGTAAGTTATGGAGATTTTTTTGGTATTAGGGTGAGTATGGGTTTTGGGGTACATGGGAATTGTAATTTTTACCCCTATACTATCCAACACTTTCCCTACTGTTGCACACACTAGAGTGGGAATAGTAATTTTTACCCCTACACCATCCAACACTTAACCTACTGTTGCCCTAAAAGTATTATGAGATCTAATGGTTATGCGCTGGAATGATATGCGTTGTTATGGCATGCTTTGTAATGGTAGTTTTTAACAAGCATTTGCAATTCAATAGGTTTCGCATTTACGAGACTTTGAGGTATTGGCATTATGAATGACAATGCCTTTAATTTATGTTTTATTCTTTAAAACATAAATAAAAGTAATGCTCCCTGTTTTCCTTTTTTACTGATGTTTACAGATAAATTAGACACAGAAAAACATTTATTTTCTTGTCTGTATTTATTTTTAAATGTGGGTAAAAACAGAAATTGGGTTGTTTTTGAGTGATTCTAAATGATATCAGTCATCACTGCCAGGCCAATAGCTGTGCAGATTGACAGACAAGAGGATAAAAAAAAAGTAAAGGAAATTTAAAAAAGAACCTTAAACAGCAGTAGATTTTCACAACTTTGATACAAAAACTTGCATGGTTTCTCATAAGTGCATATTTGATCATCTGAGTGTGTATATATCATTGAAAGCTGTCAGGCGTTCAGGCACAAGTGTACGTTAACTGGTTAAATAAATGCAGAAATATACACATTTCAGCTTCATTTTTTCACAAAACCGTAAATAAATATGGATAAATACTGGTAAAATTAGCAAAAAATAAATATGGATAAATACAGACGGAAATGACTAAAATATAAATACTATGACACCAGGAGCCCTAAATAAAAGGCATTGCCATTTACAATACCAATAGCTTAAACTTGCGTAAATGCGAGATCTAATGCATTGCAAATGTTTGTTGAGGATGTATTGGTGAACCGTAGCTCAGGCATCCATCATGTGCAGTAGAGCAGTCATGGCTTGTCGGAAACCGAATTATGCTTGCTTCTGTTCCTTGTTAAATGCGTAGGTGCAGCTTTGAATTGAGAGCCCCCGGATGACAGAAATGTCCCAGCAGGAATCAGAAAGGATAGTGACATTTTTTTCTGGCCTGGGTGTAGTTTGGCGAATGTGCAGACTCGCGATTAAAATTTTTGGAGTGCGAGATTTGCGGTTACTGAACTGCTGCTTAAAGAAACTTTTAATGGTTTTCAGCAGGTGTGGCTTGCCACCGGATTCAAGTCTAATTTTTCCCTTAGCTGAATGTGGAGTAACTTTAAAAGCATATTGTTCTCTCCTATAGTCCGTTATATTTTGAACAAATTACTGACAGAATATCAGCGTCAAAAATATTGACGTCAAAAATATCATAGGCAGAGTATCGATGTCAAGAATATCAAAATCCTATCTATATCATGGTAAGTACAAAAATAGCGGAAAAAAAATTATCGTCAAAAATATCGATGTTAAAAATATTGTTTTTTTATGTTTAAAAATAATGTAAAATAAAAAATAATACATATGTTTAAGATAAGCATAGTTGAAAATATGTTTAAAATGATAAGTAATACATATAATGTAAAAAAAATAAAGATATACATATAAAACAGAATATATATACTTACTTAATATTTACAATTATTTAATATAATAACTTATAAATTGTTAATTTTTTTTTATAAATTATAAATACATACACATACAACAATAATATAAATAAAAATATCAAAACTATATATAACAAATGAAAAAGATGTTTTTTAAATAAATTATACACTACATTAACTAAAACAGTAAATATTGGATAGTGTAGGGGTAAAAATAACTATTCCCACTCCAGGGAGTATAAAAGTAGGGAAAGTGTTGGATAGCGTAGGGGTAAAAATGACTATTCCAACTCCAGAGAGTGCAACAGTAGGGAAAGTGTTGGATAGCGTAGGGGTTAAAATTACTATTCCAACTCCAGATAGTGCAACAGTAGGGAAAGTGTTGGGTAGCGTAGGCGTAAAAATTACTATTCCAACTCCAGAGGGTGCAACAGTAGGGAAAGTATTGGATAGTGTGAGGGTTAAAATTACTAATCCAACTCCAGAGGGTGCAACAGTATGGAAAGTGTTGGATAGCAGAGGGGTTAAAATGACTATTCCAACTCCAGAGAGTGCAATATTAGGGAAAGTGTTGGATAGCATGGGTTAAAGATTACTATTCAAACTCCAAAGGGTGCAACAGTAGGGAAAGTGTTGGATAGCGTAGGGGTTAAAATTACTATTCCAACTCCAGAGGGTGCAACAGTAGGGAAAGTGTTGGATAGCGTAGGGGGTAAATTTACTATTCCAACTCCAGATGGTGCAACAGTAGGGATTAAAATTACTATTCCAACTCCAGAGAGTGCAATAGTAGGGAAAGTGTTGGATAGCGTAGGGGTAAAAATTACTATTCCAACTCCAGAGGGTGCAACAGTAGGGAAAGTGTTGGATAGGATAGGGGTTAAAATTACTATTCTAACTCCAGATGGTGCAACAGTACGGAAAGTGTTGATAGCGCAGGGGTTAAAATACCTTACTAATAATTAAAAACATTTTTTTAAATAAATAATAATTCAATTATTAAATAACAATAAATTAATTAACAATACCAATAAATACTTAACAATAATTACCAATCATAATTAATTAACAATTCAATTGATGATAAATACAATTACATATTAATTATTAAAAATGAATTACCACATAATAACGAAATAAAAAATACATAATTTTCAAAACCAAAAAACAATAATTATAAAGAATATTTAGCACTTAATTAATTAATTAACAATACATAATTGATAAATATCAAAAAATTATAATTATTCACATTTAATTACCAAATATTAATTAATGAACAATAAATTAATTTCCCCAAAAAAATAGTTATTAAAAAGTTATTACCAATTAATAATTAATTAACAATAAATTATTCATCAATACTCAACAATAAAATAAATAATTACTTAATTACAATTAAATGACTTCCCACTTTATTGCTCTATATTCTCACAATGCACTTCAATACATTAATACACTTAATATAATTACCAATTAATCAATTAATACAAATTAATTACCCATTAATAAAACATAAACATAAAATTAATTATCAATACCAATAAATAAAAATAAATAATTACTTAATTACAATTAAAATACTTCCCACCCTATTACCCTATAAACCCACATCCCACTACATAAGTAAAACACAAAATGCATTTAAAAATAATTCCTAATTCCTAATTTTTTTTTATTAATTTACTATAATTAAATTACTTTCCACCCTATTCCCATATAAACACACAACCCGCTACTGAACAAAACTGCATAATTTACTTAAAAATAATATTACTAACTTCTAAAAATGTAATACATATATTCTAAACCTAGTACAGTAATTAACAAAAAAAATATAAACACAAACATATAAAATACATAATAAAATACATAACACTAATATTAATATTGATATTAGTAACATTGATATTTTTGCTATTGATATTACTAACTTCAATATTAACAAAAACAATATTTCTTACCTTCAGATCGATATTCTGGTCGTTGATATTCGATATTTTGTCCCTACGATATTTCCAACTCGATATTCTTGTACTTCGAAATAGAAAAATTTATATTTAGGGGCTGATTACGATGCCACCGTAGCGGAATGCGGCACCGTCCGCAAGGGGTGTGGCCTGCAATCAGGATGCCACCGCCACCGTGGCGGTGGCATCCCCTATTCCCAGCATTGTGGCGGGCGGTGCTCACAACACCGCCCACCACAATGCTGGAAATGCATGGTTCCTGCTACTCTGTCCATGCCAATGCAGGGGGGTACCATAGGTATCCCCATGTGCACCCCCCAACACCCTGAGGGCCCGCTACAGGCCCCCAGCAGCAAGGACCGCGAGCCTTACCGTGGTGGCAATGCCGCCATGGAAAGGCGAGTGACCGCCTGCATTGTAATATGGATGGCGGTGTCTTGCAGACACTGCCACCATATTAACCTTGTTTTCCGCCGGTCGACGAGTCGACCGGTGGAAAAGCGGCGGACGGTCTTTCCTTCCACCGCGGACCCCCCAGCCATCATAATACGGTGGGGGGATCTTTACTGTCTGGATGGCGGGTGGATCGCCCCCGCCGGGCCTGCGGTGACCACCTCCGGCCCAGCGCGATGCACCCGCCATCATAATCGGCCTTTTAGACTGTTTACCTTGTTAATTAATCCGAACAGTCCTGCTTGAATGACTTTTACGTAATACTCTCAAAGAGCTCATAATAAAAAAAAAGCTGGAGCCCGGTGACCGGAAGGGAGGAGGAAGGGGAGAGAAGGGAGGGTGTAGTAAAAGCAGAGAGAGTAGGATACGGGAGCACCGAAAATACACAACAAATAAAGTGCAACCAGCGCGGCGCTCGTGAAAGGGTGCTGCGCTGATACAAAGAGATTACAACCCAAAAAAAGAACTGGAGCCGGTGACTGGAGAAAAAACACACAACAATAAAGCACAATCATGGCGGCACTCATGAAAGGGCATTGCACTGATACAAAGAGCTTACAACCAAAGAAAAAGCTGGAGACGGTAACTGGAGCTAAAACACACAACAAATAAAGCACAACTAGTGAGGCGCTCGTGAAAGTGCGCTGCGCTGATACAAAGAGCTTACAATCCAAACAAGTAGTCCCCAAATAACAGATAACACTTACGAGAGTAAGGGAACAGTATTTGGCCGGTGCTCCTCGGATAAAACAGGAAATGATGTATCGGAGCGGGAACAAATAAGGAGCAAGGAAACAAAATGCAACAAACGAATTAGCCAATTGCAAGAAGCGGCCCATATTGCCACATTACACTCCGGTAGAGTGTTAACAGCAGGTCTTAAAGAGACAGCGCATGCGCTGCCTTGCTCGACCTAAAAATGTGTTGTAATGGCATGCGTGGTAAAATCATGCAATGTAATGGTAGTTGTGATGGAAAGACTGCATTGTAAAAGCATGCGTTGTAACATCATATATTCTAAGATGTGTGTGGATAAGACGTTATGCACATATCAGGAGAGCAGGAGCTATCATTATAGTATGAAGGTCTCAATACTTGCTTGTAAAGAATATTTTTATGTTTCACTACTCTGCTGAAGTCGAAGGTGAGCAGATGGGTTCACCTAAAGAATTCAGTATTTTATGAACTTCTTAACCTGCTAAGTGGCTTTGCCAACATAACTAGGCAAAAGAAGAAGGGAAGGTGGGCCTTAGGCCCTCCACAAGTAGAAAGAAGACGCCCCTTAACCAAAACTTCATGCTGTAGAAACCACCCAGAAGAGAGCCATTATGAGGGCCTCAAGTACGGTAAGCAGAATCTCCCAGGCAATAAGAATGAGTGCTGGCCTTCCTATTTATCGGTTATTTGCTTCGGGTGCATTAGTCTTCTGTTTTGATTGCTATAAACCATTACTATACCTCAAATAATTAATTAGGCTGTTAAACAAAGGCCTAGGCTAGATACATTGGCTCTGCTAAAGTGCTGTATGAATGTGATGGCAAAAAGAAAGTAGGATGGTGCATTGGCCTCTGAGGAGAAGTAAGAACAGGGTCATGGCCATAATTATGCAATGGTCCTGGCGGTAGTTCTTGAGGACCACATAGTGAATCCATAGGTCTTCCTTGTGGGTCCTAAATTCAATGTCATGAGTTATGAGGCCCACCTGATCGCTGCCTGAGTTCCAACTGGTTGGGTCATGCGAACCTCCTGACATGTCCTAGGTGTAACTTGTGTGTAGGGGTCCTTTTTGTTAGTTATGAGGGTCAAATGATAGACTCTGATGTTCTTGAGATCTGACTTTTTGGATCAGAGGGTAGGCTGACGGATCAAGGACGCCCACATGACAGGGCTTTAGGTTCTGCTGGTTTTCTTTGTGTCTACCTGGTTGGATACAATCTCAAGGAGTTTGGCCCTGAGGTCCGCCATATGGGTCTTGTAGCTCTACTGCTTTCATGAGCAGCATGTTTTGCTATGACAGTTCACTTATAGGCTCTGGACAGACTGGATTAAATGGTTACTGCTTCTGCTCCAGTAAAGTTCACCACTACGGCATGTTTACTGCTGCCCTTATTGATGTAAACACTGCTCTATCTGGTGGATGTTTCCCATTGTAAAGTACATACCCTTATACTAAGTTATTGCTCGCACTAGGGCAGCAAGTGCATACATGGTTAGCTATTGATGGGGCAGTGCTCTTGTTTTGCTATTGCGCCCTGCTTCTGCTATTGCCTATGACTGTTTCCCTAGCTCCGTAACGACTGCTGCCTGGGTAGAAGGAATGATATGGCATGTGGCTCATTCAAGCAAAGCAGCATGAACACCTGTGGCTTGGAATGATGCCCCTAGTGTGCAAATAAATCCATATCCGGTGGCTGCTGCCTCCAGGGCAAATCACGTCCACTCAGGTAGATCAGTGCTGCAACAGGGGCAAAAAATGGTGACCACTCCTACCAAGTGAACTCTCGCTGTAATGGCTCCTTACTGCCCCAGGAAAGCCCACTCCATTTAACACTTTACTACTAACCCAAGACAACCAGTTGTCATTGCTGGTCACTGCTCCCAAAGAGCAGCGCACACACACCTACTATTGGCCATTTCTACCTTTAGGACAGTACCTTCTACATCATGTTGCTGGTGACTGTAACCAGTTATGCAGCACCAAATGTACTAGCTGGAAACGTCTCCTGTAATTGCTAGTTACTGCAGCTCCAATGGCAGCAAATAGTTACACTGTTAAGGAATGCCGCCACCAAGGCAGCACATAGTACTACCGCAGATAACTGTTGCATCAAAGCCTGCTTTGGCAACTATTGTCGGAATCTCCTTCCAGGGCCAAACACAAGGTTTTGGCTGATTATTGTTATCTTAGGGTGAAACACACTTTTATTGTTGAACACTTGTACCAGGATAGCCTGTCCTTTTGCTAGTGAATGAATTCTCCAGGGAAGACATTTCCATGGCTTATGGTTGCTGCCTTCAAAGCAGTGCATACCAGTACCGTAGTTTACTCTCAGTCCAAGGGCAGGAGTGTCGGCTATTGCTGGGGTCTGCTGCCCCCGGGTAGAACACATCACGATGCTTGGTTATGGCTGCCACAGGGCATCAAACACAGTCACAGTTGTTTATTGGTGTTCTTAGACAGCAATGGCTGCTGTCCTTTGCCCTTAAGGCGACAGACACGATAATGGATGAAGACTGTTGCTCCCATGGCATCACTCAGTGCTGTGGTTGTTAAAGACTGTCCCCAAAGCAGAACCTGCAGAAATGAATGGTGGCCGCTGTCACCAAGGTAGCATGCACTGCCAGGGCTGTTAACATCTGGACCAGGACATGGCCTATAATAGTGGCGACTGTTGCCCCAAGGCAGCATATAGTGCTACGGCTGTTAAATCCTGCCCCTAATGCAACTACCACAATCATGGTTGGTGACAACTCCCCTCAGAGTAAAGACCACAACCATGGCTGGAGGCTACTACCCTCTGGGCAGAACCTGGTTGGTGACTGCTGCCACTCAGACAGAAGGCAGACTGTAGATGATGCCTGCTGCCCTCAAAGCAGCATGCAATTGTTTGGTTGGTGACTGCTGCCTCCAAACCAGCATGTAGTGCTGAGGCTGGTGACTGTTACACCCATGGCAGTTACCACAACCATGGCTTGTGACTGCTCCCCCAGGTCACCGCGAAGAGCTATGGCTGGTGTCTACTGCATCCAGGACAGAACCTGCAACAATGGCTGGTGAATATTGCCCCCAGTGCAGAATCTGCAACAATCACTGCCCCCAGGGCAGTGTGAAGAGCTATGGCTGGTGACTGCTGCACGCAGGAAGCATGCAGTGCTAAGGCTGGTGGCAGCGGCCTCCAGGGCAGTTACCTCAATCAGGCTTCAGACAGCTGCCCCAGGGCAGCATCTGTACAGATAACTGGGGGCTGCTGTGCCTAAGAGAGCACGCAGTGTCATGGCTGTGAATTCCTGCCACCAGGGCATCTATCACAATCATGGCTGTGGACTACTGCACCCAGAGCCGCATTCAGTGCTGTGGGATATGACTGCTGACCCCAGGGCAGCTCCCACAACTATTGGTACTTACTGCTTTCCCCAGAGAAGGTATCACAACCATGGCTGGATTCTTCTGTCCCTAGGGGAAAACCTGCCACAGTGGCTGGTAACTGCGTGCCCTAAGGTATCATGAAGTGTTGGGCTGTTGACTCCTGCCTTAGGGCAGCTACCGCAACTACGGCTGATGACGCTGCGACCAAGGCAGCATGCAGTGCTTGTGCCTTTTGACTCCAGCCTCAAATCAGCTACCCTATTCATAGGTGGTGACTGCTGCCCCCAGGACATCAACCAGTGCTGTGGCTGGGAACTGCTGTCCCAGGACATCAACCACAACCATCACTGGAGAGTGCTTCCTCCAAGGCTGCTTCTAAAACCATAGTTGGAGACTGCAACCCCCAGGGCTTAAACTGCAAAATATCTGCCAATTGCCGCCACCGCAAGGCAGCATGCAGTGGGTTGTAAACCCTGCCCTCAAGGCAGCATATAATGTCATGGCGGTGACTGCCGCACCCAGGGCAGTTCCCACAACCACAGCGGCTGACTTCTTTCCCTTGGAGAAATTACTACAAACAATGCTGGAGGCTGCTGCTCCAAGGGCAGAACCTGAAATAGTGTTTGAAAACTGCTTTCCACAAGGATGTTGACTCGTTCATCTTTTTGCCGCAACTGTGTTCCTGCTACCTGCCACTCACCTGCTGCCACGCTCCGGTCTGAGAGGACACCAACTCCCAGTATTCCCCACGGCCCCGGCACACGGCCATCAACGTCACCAGGAAGCGTCGGGAGGTGCTTCTATTGCGGCTGCGGGCTCCCGCACCGCGGGTCCCATTCATCTTCTTGCCCCAACTGTGTTCCTGCTACCTGCCGCTCACCCGCTGCCACTCTCCAGCCTGAGGGGACACCAACTCTCAGTGAGGGGGGGGTTAAAGCAGACCAAAGAAACTTGAATGTGGAAAAGGCCGCTTTATTTGGAACAGGTGCGCATCACAATTAAATTAACCTCGGCGAAAGCCTTCCATAACTAAACCTCGCTAAATAAATAAATAACCTTAACCCCAATTAAAAACCATACACCAAAAAAGGCGAAAAGAGAAAAAAACTAGAAAGAAACAATAACACAACGGGAAAAGAAACAAAAACTAAGCTAAGGATAAAAAATTGGGAGGGAGGGAGGGACAAAAATTTCCTAGCCAGCCTCCCAGCCACCCGGTCACCAAACCTAAAATGGTGGCTGGGAGGCAGGGACAAGGGACCATATAAGATTGGGCTACAGAAACCTACTAGGAAGTAGCCCAACCAGCCTTCGAGAAAGTTCTCCCTCAAACACCCCCCCCATGGCCCTCCCAAATCGCCCGGGGGGGGACCTCCCTGCGGTCGGCAGACCCCCCCCAAGCTCCCCTTGGGAGGGAGGGTGAGGGGGGGGTTAAAGCAGACCAAAGAAACTTGAATGTGTAAAAGGCCGCTTTATTTGGAACAGGTGCGCATCACAATTAAATTAACCTCGGCGAAAGCCTTCCATAACTAAACCTCACTAAATAAATAAATAACCTTAACCTCGCCCCCACCCCCTCCCCTAAAATTTTTATGGACCCTCCCCCACCCATGCAATACAACATTTCAAAACATTACAACAACATTATAAAACATTACATCATTATTATAAAACATTACATCATCATATCAACCCCATAACTTATAAATACCAGGCCCTCCGATAACCAACTCACATGCCTGCCCTGTCACCTCTGTCAAACCCCCCAAAACGTGCAATCAAACAACCAATGACCAACTTATCCTTTCCCTGCCGATAACCCAAACTGACCATTAATCAACAAAATCTGCCACAAACTGCCCCGAAACAACTAGACCCCGCCACCCAGGAAGGTGGGGGGGGGAGCAAAACTACCCCCCCTTTCTGCCCCCCAAGTAGGGAAAGAAGGAAGGAAAAGAGGCAGGGCCCTAAAATCATTCACCGCTGCACGTTCAAAGCTCTAGCCAAAACCTCTCTCAATTCCAACAAATATAGGTCCATTCCTACTCCAGATAAATGAGCTCCGTTATCCCTGAAAATTCCACCGACTCAAAACGTATCTCTCTATGAGACACTCTACCAAAACCCAATTGACGGCAAAATCTGGAAACTTCAGCGTGAACCTTCTTCCTAGCCCGGTCAATCGCTCTAGGATTCATCGCTCCTCTCCAAATCCTACGCAGGACCAATTCTGTACAGAAAACGTGACAACCAGACCAACGCTCCTTAATGACAGCTAAATCCCTCTTAATCGCCCGCAGCAAGACCACCCCTTTAGTTGCACAAAGATCATTCTCACCCAAATGAATGAGTAATATATCCGGGCAGCAAATCCCAACCACTCCTTTATTGAGACATGGAACAAGTTCCTTCCAAAGCATCCCCCCTTTTCCTTTCCAAACAATGTTAAACATTTCGTCATTGAAACCAAGCATTTCACCAAAATACCTTTGAGCCGCATTGAACCCGTGCCCATTTGATGAACGAATGCCCCACAATCCAAACCGTCACCACTCGAAAGCAGGGCCCAGCTACTGACCCTGTAAAAGAAAAAACAAAGAATACTCAAGGCAAAGAGGATGACGCATGCGCCTCCCCCGCGGTGCCCCGCACATATCGTTTAAAGAACTTAGAGGACCAGCGCCCCAACCGCATGATTGTCCCTTTGAGACCACCCTCTATTGTAGGCTTCTGTCGCAGCACCAATCCTAAAAGAATGCGTTCCATATTGATCCCCATCTAAGCCAATCTTTTGCAAAGCTTTACGTAAAGCCATACGCAATTGATAAGCCGTAACAGGCACCCTGTTAATGTGCTGAAAAACAAGGTCAACATCAAGGCCCCCAGAAACCGTTTCCAACGGAGGGCCAACCGCAATGGAAACGTAACCTGCGGTGAACGAGCCTCCAACCATACCCCTTTTCCCACCTTCTTCTGATCAGTCTTAGAGCTAGCCAGCCACACATGCATACCTTCCTCAGAGCAGAAAACGTCCCACCAGTAAAACCCTCCCGTAGAGTTAGAACCCAACAATCCTGAACTCGAAGGCCCCAAAAAAGATAAAAGCCATCAACATGGCGAACAAACAAGCCTGAAAATCCTCACTGCAAACAGAAGGAAGAATCTCCAAAAGTCGAGCCAGCGTCTGCCAAGAGAAAGGGGGGGGTTCTAAGCCTTGTTGTACTTCCCCGCTCCCTGGCCCAACCTTCAAGCATTCTCCTACCAATCTCACCCGCCGAAGGAGAGTAACCCCAAAAGAGCTTACCCATGAAGGAGATCCCTGCCAACTTCCCTGCAACAGTTACTCTAGACAAACCCTTATCCAGAAGGTCCAAGGTGAACTGAATCACCTCCTCGGAGCGACGCCAATCCTCCTCTCGCCTGCATGCACCTGATTGCAAAAACTCTTTCCATGCAAGAGTATAAGCAGCACGCTTGGACACAGACAAAGAACCTACCACCAGCTGTAACACCTGACGTTGCCTACGTGCCACAGATGTATTGGCATCTGGGTCGGTGATATGTCCGCCTCCCTGGCTAGTCCACGGAATCGCCCCCACTGTGACCAAGACAAAGCATCTGCTATGTCATTGTCCCCAGGAATGTGCAAGGCTCGAAAAGTAATGTCATGTTTCAAACAGCCACCATTCAACCATTCTCCCGGCCATTGCTCTGCACACCATCTCCCATTCCAATACAAACCAAAGCCCTCGCTGCCCGCAGCATCCAAGAACATGTGCACGTCCCATTGAAAATCCATATCACTGACCAGTGGCACACCATTGAATGAGTTGAGGAAAATTGACCACATTCGCAAATCCTCTTTGACACCTGCTGATAAGCATACACGATGGTGGGGCAAATGCTGACCAGCCAGAGCCCTGCCCAATCGACGACAAAAAGTTCTTCCTGCTCTCACCACTCTGCATGCAAAAATGAGATGTCCCAATAACACCTGAATCTCCTGCACCTTCACTGTCTGTTTTGACGACATAAGACCCAACAGTTCCAACATCTACACTTTTTTGTCAGCTGGCAAGCGAGCCCACATTGCCACTGAATCGATTTCAATGCCCAAAATGCAAGGACTGTAGCAGGACCCATCGATTTCTCTGGAGCTAAAGGTACACCCATCTCCACCATGAGCCCATGGAAAGTGTCCAGATCTGTCTGGCACTCCGCGGAGCCCGGGGAACGAACAAAAAAGAAATCATGTAGGTAGTGCGTCACCAGCGTCTGACCTGACTGGTGTGTAAAATGCCACTGCAAGAAAGTACTGAAGCATTTGAAAAGTGCACATGACATGGAGCAACCCATTGGCAATGCTTTGTCCACGTACCATTTGTTCTCACAATGGATGCCCAGAAGACACTAATCATCTGGATGGACTGGAAGCAACCGAAATGCAGACTTAATATCACACTTAGCCATCTCTGTAGTTGCGCCCGCGGTCACTACTAGTGACATGGCCACGTCAACTGAGGAATATGAAACTGAAGCGGCCTCCTCATCTATGAAATCATTCACAGAGGACCCCTCCGGCCAGGACAAATGCTGAATAAGTCTGAATTGCCCTTGCTCTTTCTTGGGCACCACACCAACAGGTGAAATTATTAGATTGTGGATTGGCCAGTCATCAAAAGGGCCTGCCATCCGAATGTCACACACTTCTTTGCTCAGCTTTTCCCGCACCACTGCACTATGCTCAGAGGCTGATTTCAAATTGTCCGCCCAACGCCTCTGCCGTGGCCTCATATAACCCAGATGAAAACCAAATTGAAAACCTTCCAACAGCTTCCGCTTAACTCCGGTGTTCTCATAGTCCTATAAAGCCCATTGTAATCGCTGCAGCTTAACTGGCGTATGAGCCCTTTGGCCCAGAACCCTGCGCACCTCTACCTCCCCGACCCCCTTGCAACTGCTGTAAATGCCCTGAAACACCTGCGCCTGTCTGGTTCCCCTGTTGATTACCTGGAAGCTTGGGCCCCCAACATTTAACAAGGGGGTGGCGCCTACCGCAGCCCGAGCATTCATGTCTAAATTTGCAGTATTCCCTAATGCACAACCCCTTATTGAAGTCCCAGCAAGTCCCAATTCCTGACAGTGTAGCTGAACTGCTCCCCACCCCACCCCGGGTGGGCTTAGCCGGAAAGGGCCGATAAATTAAAAGTAAACCACTGGCTGTAAATATGGTTGTGCCTCCTGCAGCTGCCCCCAACATATGCTGCCACAAATCCTTATCTAACTCCCCCCACTTAGCCTCTGGATCCCAGGCCATCCTGGCTCTAAATTCCTCATCATATTGCGCCCATGCATACCCACCTCCAGTAAGCTGCGCCATTCTCATCACATCCATATATTTGAATATCGAAGCGCTGCGCTCTGAACATTTCTCACAGCAAACACTTGCGTAGATTAGAAAAGCCGCCGTCCAATTCTCTATAGTCAATGGAACTTTAGGGCGCTTCGCTAGTTCATACTCCTCCCCCTTAGAACCTTCCTTGGACCGTACCACACGGTGGAGGAGCTTCAAAATTTCCACATATTCACCATTCCAAATGCGCTCCTTTGTTGCCAACATTAAATGAGCACCCAAAGGTTTAGTAACTCCCATATACGGCAGATTTTTAACTTTCAACTCTTTACTGGCAAGTGGCTCCTTAACGCTCACCGCAGCCTCAGTATTGGTACTGCTTTCAACCTTACCTCCTGCTGCCTCAATGCCATCATCAGTGCCCACACCTGTGTCTTTATGTACTTTTCTTTAGTAGTTACCCTTCAACCACCCCGCCAACCCTTTCCATAGCTGTCCCCACAGACACCATTTTAGGTTTGGCCTGTGTAACTGGGTGCTCACCTGGCTGCAGAGAAGGCGCCCTCGCCGACTCCGCCCGTGGCGTTGAAACATCCAACTCATTCCTTCCTCGAGGAGCCCTAAACGCTGGGCCGCGCTCCAGTCTCTCCCTTGATGGCCGTGCCACTGTAGTAACCTGTAAAACACTATGTAACACATGAGAGGGCTCCCCCCCCTTCACCAGCTCGCAATTCACCCTCTTCAGGGCTATCCTTATCATAGCCCAACAATACCGGCTCCACTGCCGGCAACATAGGAGCCTGCAAGGCAACACCTCGGGTCTTACCCAACCCGTAATCAGTAATTTTATATTTAAAGTGGGTAGGAAAAACCTCCTGGAGGGGAGCAGACTGTACACGCCTGTACCTCCCCATGCGCTGACTCTGTAGCTCCATAGCCGACGGTAAGATGGACCACCTTGCCCTGCTATTCGTTGGGGTCAGCGAGGTCGCGCCAGACCTTCGTTCGCGGACCGCGACGGGCTCCCTCGGCGGTACGGAAAGCACCGCGCTAGGCTCTCTCCTCACTTCACCTCGGCGAAAATGGGCTGAACCACGCCCTACCGAGTCCGCATGCGCTGACTCTGTAGCTCCATAGCCGACGGTAAGGTGGACCACCTTGACCTGCTATTCGTTGGGGCCAGCGAGGCCGCGCCAGACCTTCGTTCGCTGACCGCGACGGGCTCCCTCGGCGGTATGGAAATCGCCGCGCTAGGCTCTCTCCTCACTTCCCCTCGGCGAAAATGGGCTGAACCACGCCCTACCGAGTCCGGACCGCTGCACCGATCCACCCCCTGAAAAGAAAAAGTTTGGACTGGTGTGCCGGGATCCCCAATAAAAACACCTGACACAGGCCCTGGCCGCTGCAAAACAACTGGACCAACTGACCCCCTTTCTAACCTGTCTAAAGACAAAAACCTATCTGTACTCCTAAAAGGCATCCCTCTCACAGGAGAATTACCCACTACATCTTCCTCATTACTCCAAACCAATTCTGCTGCTGCCACCGCCTTAGAAGAACCTCTACCCACAGAACTCCCAGACAAACCCTGCTCTGCACCCCTCCGCTGAACCGCACCCTGATCCATACACAGATTCCCAACACGCTCCCAGCCAGGCTGCCGAACCCCAAAGCTTCCTGCTCGTCCCAAAACACTACCATACCGTGGAAAAGTACAGGGTACAACATTTTCAACACCAACGTCCAAAACATGAAAACCAGTCTCCGTGGGCAGATCTACAACTGACCCCCCAGCCCCTGACTGAGCAACCCCCACATCATGAACAAACCCAGTACTGGCACCCCCTTCGCCGACTTGAGCCCAGTCCCCTTCGCCTCTAAAACGCCCCACACATGACAGGGCGTCACCTTGAACAGAGGCTGGCATAGAGAAAAGCAAAGGACTGCCCGGAACCCCCCCTTCAACAAACTGCTCAGCCCCTGGAATTACCAGCTCAGAATTATGACCATGTTGCCCCTCAAATGCCTCACTCTCCTCTAAACCTCCCGAAATTACAGGGTGTACCACTCTAGAGCCTTGAAAATTACGAGCCCCAAAACCTTGCCCACCCGGCGACACCCAGGCCCCCACACGCTCCGCTTCTGCCAACAAAGCTCCACGCCCCTCCCCCAGCTGAATAGAGCCTCTACGCGGCCTAACGCTGGCAGCGCTTAAATCTAAACAGGCACACGCTCTGAGGCAGCGGCGGAAGCGGAGCGCTTCATAGACGCTTTCCGTCCTCCCCGCTTGGCCCCCGCTTTCCCTGCAACTTCAACTGATATAGGCTGCACCTCGGGGCGGGCCTGCAAATCCGCCCGCTCCTCCGCCTGAGATAGCAGCGCGGCCCCTTCTGCAGACGCCGCATGCGGAGGGTCGCGCAACATGCCGACAACTTCCCCGCCCTCCACCGCACCAAATAAAGCAGCGGGGGCCGGCTTCCGAGTTCGGGACCGGCCCCGTTCACTTACCGCCACCGCTCTCCTCCTCTTCGGTGATGAACAAGCCGCCACAGCAGCCACAACACCAGCGGAGGCCCGGCGCAAAGGCTGCGCCACCCCCCCCGCCGACCACCAAATCAAGTCTCCCTGCCAAATTTTGAGCCAAAATCTGCATCAACTGATCTTCCATAATGCCCAATAAAGGCTACCAAATAAACAAAATATAAAAACTATCACAAAATTTCCTAGCTAGCCTCCCCGCCACCAGGTCACCAAACCTAAAATGGTGGCTGGGAGGCAGGGACAAGGGACCATATAAGGTTGGGCTACAAAAACCTACTAGGAAGTAGCCCAACCAGGCTTCGAGAAAGTTCTGCCTCAAACACCCCCCCCCCACGGCCCTCCCAAATCGCCCGGGGGGGGAACTCCCTACGGTCGGCAGCCCCCCCCCCAAGTCCCCCTTCCCCATGGCCCGGCACACGGCCACCGATGTCACCGGGAAGTGCCAAGAGGCACTTTTAAAGCAGCTGCGGGCTCCCACAGCGCGGGACGCCGCGGGCGCGCCCAGGTTGCACCCGGGCAAAGCCTGGACCAAGGACAGGCCCGTCTGCGCCCGTCCGTGACAGGAGGAGCCAGGGCAGGGCCCTCCCCTCGAAGGATGGGACATGTGGACCTGTCACAGGATTTTACTGCTAGGTACTGTAGTGTTGCCATATCCCTGCTTTAGTTTTGTTGACTTTGTTAGAGACGAGCTGGTGTGGATCTTACCTTTTACAATGAGCAAAAGCAAGGGGTTTACGGGGGTCACAGGAACTTTGAACGCTTTCATCATAAGAGCTGAATCTTTGCTCAGTCATGAGATTTTACTCACGGAGAGGAGGCTATCTTTAGATTGACTTATATCAAAAGGGAGGGAAGAGGATTCACGGTCCATTCGGTTCCCCTAGTTCAATACTAGATTAATCAAAAATGGGAATGGACACTAGTATCTACTTAACCGTCGGCTAAGCTTTTGACAACCCTCATAGACCACCTGGTTCAGTTCGTTGCGGTATATCTTTTTTCCGCCCCGCCAGGAGTCATGGCATAGTCATAGGGTTGCCAAATAACGTGCGGTATGCCTGCCTCACCCGAGGCTACCTCTGGCTCAGGTAGAAGTGTCCAGAAATCATAGGGAAGGAAAAAAGTGGGGATTTTACTTTAAGAACAGTGTGTCACCTTAAAAAATTGATTTAATGGGAAGGGTTGACACTGTATTAAAAATTGTCGATATATAGGGTATAATCGAGTAACTAGATTACCATATATCTATATGTATATGGATGTGTCAACATGTTTCAGCTCTTTTGGCCCACCCGGATCTAGAGAGCATTCGTCAGGACAATAAACAAACAAACAACATATATAAGGTACTCACACAACTAGTGTAGGGTCCTATTTAGCTATATTAGCTTATCTTGTTAAGCCACCTATAATGTGGGGACACAGAAAATACCACATTTAGAGTATATCGTTTTTGGTGATTTGGCATTTGTACTTTTAAATAAAAGCGCACATCCCAGAGTTACTGGGGCAAAAAAACCATGTATCTAATTCAGAATACATAAATTACGCAATATGGGAAGAGAGAAGGAGATTTGGTTTCAGTTAAGTTAGGGAGCAGTTAATGCATCGCGTTCATGGATACATGGGGTAATGTAATGTGAAGTATTGATTGTACTGACACCTGTCAAAGGGCGTTATCAAGTCATAATGTCACCAAAAGTCAACAGGGAGACCGGCGCCCTAACAAAACTAAGTTAATGTGCGCATAAAGGCTTGAAAAATACGTCGCTGAAGGAATAACATGCACGTAATTAGAGTGCGAAAATACCTGGTAGGTTTGGGTTGCCAGCGTCAGCAGGAGTTGGAGAGTCGCTGTGCGCGGTCTTTGCTAGAAAATATTCACACTATTAGGCAATAGTTACTCGGACTTCTTACCGGTTATGGTCGTGTTGCAAGGGAGGTTCTTACCCGCATGGACCGGCTTTCAGTCCCTGTGCTGACTCTGCTCCTGGTTACAGGCGGAGCTCAGTTTCCCGGGCTTAAGGCTGTAATCCTGAACACTAAGAAAGGACTAAAAAGTCAGCTATAAACATACTTCAACATGGCTTACCCCACAATTACCTCGCAATATGTTATTGGGCATTAGATCAATATAAGAGCATTGGTTTTTTAGTTCTTACTCTTAGTAAAGTCAAAGTCAAAAACCACTTTATTCGATTTAGTTAAAAATCATAAAAGCATTCTACATTCACAAAGAAGGGGCAATACAAATTCATGAGAAGTTACAAAGTCAGTATGACAATAATATTTACATATTCACAGTATTAAAAATGATGCAAAGCATCAATATAATCAATATAATATAATATATTTACAATTTAAAAATACAGCTAAAAAGGAGGAACCATTTCGTTAAAAAAATTTACAAATACACAAAACAATTTCCATTATCACCTTCCATATAAAGGCCCATATATTACATTTTGAGTCTTCTTCTCCTGATCCTAACTGCAGCCACAAGATAATTGGCCACGCTAAACATAGCCAAAGCAGAATCCAATAATTGGAGATACAGGAGGGCAGGTTTTGACTGAGTGAAGGCTTTATCCTTCAGTAATGGAACCAAGTATTTCTGTCTGGGCACAGTAAAAAAATTACAGAACAACATAAGGTGCATATTATCTTGTATTGAAAAGTTGTCGCAATTGCAAACAGGAGCGTCCTCCTCCTTATACCAGCCTTGACTATCACAAAGAACCGTGTAAATCTGATTAAACCGGAGTTTAACCAGAAGCCACCTATGAAAGGGAATATTGACGATAGTAAGGTATGGTTGTATAGTGAGGCAGGTAATGGTCAAATAATGAGCTCTGACCGTGGTTTTAGTCAGTTGTCGTTCCTCTCTCTCCACATTTTTAATTTTAACAAAATTTAGCTTAACCCAATCTAAATCAGATTTCTTTAAATTTTGAGGGACCTCAAAAATATCGGGACGTCCCAGCTCCAAAGAGCACTTCTGAATGTAAGATAGCCAAGCTATTTTTTGGGAATTATCCAGTTTTAGGCAGTCAACCAGTATTTTATGGTTAAGGCCTAGATTGTTATTAGTCCAGGTCCTTATCCATAGCAAAATGGGGGCCATTAGAAGAATGTCTGAAATGTACCCTAAACCAAGTTCCTGGTGGACTGAAAACGTGGCTGTAGATTGGGGAAGTCCTAATATAGCTCGAAGGAACTTATTTTCTTCCCTTTGGACCATATCACCATTCACATAACCCCACAAACCTGAGCCATACCTGGCTATTGCCACAGATTTCGCCCTATACATGTTTAATAAAGCTCCAGTTGGCTTCCCTCCCAATCTCCTGGCGAAACTTAAAATAGCATTAGCCGAACTCCTGACTGCTTTAGTTTTAGCTGTAATTTGGGGCGCCCAGCTCCCCTTGGTGTCAAAGATCACACCCAAATAAGTAAAAATATTGACATTAGTGATCACCTCGCCATTGCAGTAGAACTGTTTGGAATTAGTTTTAACAGCCCCAAAAGCCATGACGGGAGATTTAGAGTTATTTATCACTAGGTCCAATGAAGACATAAAATCGTTAAAACCATTTAAAAGTCTTTGCAAACCTATGGGGGTACGAGCTATCAAAGCAGCGTCATCCGCGTACAGGAGAACAGGAATACGAGTATCCCCTGCACGCGGAATATCCAAGGTAGCAGTTAAAAGGGTCTTCTCAAGTGAATTTATATAAAGGGAAAACAGCATGGGAGCAAGAATGCAGCCCTGCCGCACGCCCCTCCTAGATTTGAACCAAGCTGTACGGTTACCTTCTTGGTCCATCCTAATGGAAGCTTTTAGATCCTTGTGTAGTTCTGCCAAGAAATACACAAGTGGTGGTTCAAGTCCCAATTTTAACAACATGGTCCACAGCCGGGCTCTATTAACTAAATCGAAGGCCGTGGACAGGTCCATAAAAGCAACAAAGTCGCTGTGCGCGGTCTTTGCTAGAAAATATTCACACTATTAGGCAATAGTTACTCGGACTTCTTACCGGTTATGGTCGTGTTGCAAGGGAGGTTCTTACCCGCATGGACCGGCTTTCAGTCCCTGTGCTGACTCTGCTCCTGGTTACAGGCGGAGCTCAGTTTCCCGGGCTTAAGGCTGTAATCCTGAACACTAAGAAAGGACTAAAAAGTCAGCTATAAACATACTTCAACATGGCTTACCCCACAATTACCTCGCAATATGTTATTGGGCATTAGATCAATATAAGAGCATTGGTTTTTTAGTTCTTACTCTTAGTAGAAACGTTCATAACTAAAATCATGCTGGTGAATTCAAGTGTCTCACTGGTTAATATCATTTCTAATGTGAATGTCATGATTATTTTCTTTTTTAACCACAGTTATCAGGTAGATAGATCTCCTTTGTTCTTTTTCGAAAAGAACTTTCTCCGCATTGTTATTCTTGTTTTTTAGCATTTCAATTATTGTCCAGCGTAAGTCCTCACACGAATGTCCTGCTTCCACGAAGTGTGTACAAAGTTTAGTGTTATTTTTCTTCGTCCTGACATTACTCATATGTTCCCCAATTCTCAACTTGATTTTTCTGCAAGTCATGCCTATATATTGGCGTTCACAAGGGCATGTGACCATGTAAATTACATGTGTTGAGTTGCAATTGGTGTGTTGCTTTTGGGTCCATTTCAGGGTTGCTGTCAGTTGTAGAGTTTTAGTTGGTTTAGTTAATTTGCATACTCCACAGGTACCACATGGGTAGTGTCCTACTACAGGTTCCATCCTCATATCTCTGATGACAGGGATGATTTTTTTTTCATTGGTCTCGTGTGAACCAGGAGGTCTCTGATGTTTTTAGTTCTTTTGTTGGCAAATCTGGGTTTTGGCCAGTTCAATTGTCCAGATGTAATTATTTGCCAATTCTTTCTAATGAGCTTTTGTACATCATTGGTTGCTGGACAGTAAGTTGTTACACATGTTACCAAGTCTTTAATGGGTTCCTTTTTGTTGATTTGCAAAAGACATTCACATGGTTGATGTCTGGCCCTTTTCATGCATTTTTTTATCACAGGGGCGGTATAGTCCCTCATTTGTAGTTTTTGACTCAATTCCTGTGCCTGTATTAAGTAATCGCTGTTCTTACTGCAATTCCTTTTATGGCGGAGAAATTGACTAAAGGGAAGATTGTCCCGTAAGGGTCGTGGGTGGTAACTGTGATAGGAGAGAAAGCTGTTTTTTGCTGTTGGCTTTGTAAAGGTTCTGGTCTCCAATTTGCCTTTTTCATGAAAAAATGGTCAGATCAGGAAAGTCTATGCTTTTGTTACTGGCAGCAAAGGTGAACTTGAGCCATCGGTCTCTTTTGTTCAGCCATTCCATGAATTTTAGAAGATCTTCTTTTGTATCCCAAATCAACAACACATCATCTATATAACGTTTCCAGTATATAATACTGGAAACGTAAGGATTTGCCGTGTTCAGCACAGAGTCTTGTTCAAGTTGGCTTACATAGAGCCCAGCCACCGACGGGGCACAGGCACTCCCCATGGAGGTTCCATGACATTGCAAGAACAGTTGTCCGTTGTACGCAAAATAGTTTTCTTTTAGGACCAAACGGCAACATTCTAGAATGAAATGGCGAGGAGTTTTGTGGCGCCACTCTTGATGGAAGAGTAGATCTTCTAACATCAGCAAGGTGTCCTCCTGGGGTAGGCTTGTGTATAAGGCTTCTACATCAAGCCCTACCAACAGCATTGTGTTAGGATTGAATTCTAAATCTGCAATTTGAATCAGGAGGTCTCTGGTATCTTTCAGGTAAGTTGGAGTTTTTTGAACCAGCTCTTTTAGGTACTCGTCTGCAAATTTTGACAGGGGCTCCAACACCGACCCTATACCTGAGACGATTGGGCGTCCCGGTGGGGGTGATTTGTTTTTATGAGTTTTAGGGAGTGAATAGAAGAATGGTATTTTAGGATTTTTCGGTGTCAAATACTCTGCTTCTTTTTTTGAGATCCATCCGCTGACTTCGGCTTCATGTACCATTATTGCTATGGTGTTCGTCAGTCTATCAGTGGGATCTTCCTCAATTTTTCTGTAAAAATTCCCATCCGACAGAAGAGACAAACATTGTTGATCATATCCATCCTTTGATAAAATCACTACTCCACCCCCCTTATCTGCTGGTTTTATTACGATTTTTTCATTATCCTTGAGCTCAGTCAGGGCAAGGCGTTCCTTTTTATTTAGATTTTGATAAGTCTTTTTGGAACCCAAATTATCAATTCCTTTCATGATTGCCTGCTCGAATGTTTGTATCTCAATAGGTACTGTGGCCGTTGGAGGACAAAACTTAGATTTCCTCTTCAGATTTGTATCCCCTTCGTTATAGGAAATTGTGGATTCTTTGAAAAAGGCTTTAAGTTTTAGAGTCCGACAGAATTCTGAGATCTCACATTTCAGTTTAAAACAATCCAAAGGGGGGGTAGGTACAAAGCCTAATCCTTTGTTAAGGACAGACAGCTGGTCATTGGATAGAGTAATATCTGATAGATTGACGACTAAAGAGTCTTCTTGCTGGGGCCTGGTTGAGCTGACGACATGCTGCGTGTCTGTACATTTGGTTGCTGATCTTGCCACGTCAAGTTTTTCTTTCTGCCTCGCGTTTGATTTTGGCCTCTCCCTAAAAAAGGCTGTTGTTGTTGGATCGTGGTATTAGACATTCCGTGATTGTCCATTTGTTGTTGGGGATGGATATTGTGGTTGTAAGGGTCCATCCAACCTGCATAAGGCGGTATGAACGGAGGATAATATGGCATTTGATTCCCATGAAAGTATGATGGACGTTGCCACCTATTGCCTCTTCTGGGGCGATAAGATCTAAAATTGTTCCGGCCCCTTCTTGGAGTCGATTCGTCTGAGCTCACATCCGAGCCAGTAGATCCTGTGTCAGAGCCATTTTCAGTTGCTACAAAATCTTCTTTTGTGTAAGGATGCATTTTTACTTGGCTGATTTTTTTTAGGTCTTTTCCCAGTTTTTGCAATTTGTTCTGCATTAAGTATTCTTGTGATTCATCCATTTCTTTAATGATTTCATCAATACGTTTTTTGTATATCAAAGGGTTGATGTTTTTCTTCATTTCATTTTCGCAGTCTTGTATTTCTACTAATAACGCATCCGATAGTCGTTTTGCTGTCTTTACTATTAACACCAGATAGTCAAGGGTGCATTTCCAAGATATGGACGACCAATCACATCTGATTGCAAGGTCATGTAGAAATATTCTTGGCGCATTGGAAACCCACAGTCCCTTCGGTGCAGTTTTAGACCTTAAATATTCCGTCATTATTATGCCATGCATGGCAGTCCGTATTTGTTCTCTTTTCTTGTTAGTCAGTGTGTCCCAATCATCGGTTTGAGCTATGACCTGGATCAGTTCTGAATTTTGTAGCAGTGGTTGAGCTGCTAGTATTGCATCAATATCATCTCCTGTAAAGCTTAAACCGGTGTTATTCTCCATTCTCTCTTTCTTGTTATGCGTGAGGATTAAAAAGCACCTCAAACCCAATCATGCGTTGGTTGGGTGTAAATTTCCCGCAGCTGCACGCTGCTTAAAGACTTATATCAAAAGGGAGGGAAGAGGATTCACAGTCCATTCGGTTCCCCTAGTTCAATACTAGATTAATCAAAAATGGGAATGGACACTAGTATCTACTTAACCGTCGGCTAAGCTTTTGACAACCCTCATAGACCACCTGGTTCAGTTCGTTGCGGTATATCTTTTTTCCGCCCCGCCAGGAGTCATGGCATAGTCATAGGGTTGCCAAATAACGTGCGGTATGCCTGCCTCACCCGAGGCTACCTCTGGCTCAGGTAGAAGTGTCCAGAAATCATAGGGAAGGAAAAAAGTGGGGATTTTACTTTAAGAACAGTGTGTCACCTTAAAAAATTGATTTAATGGGAAGGGTTGACACTGTATTAAAAATTGTCGATATATAGGGTATAATCGAGTAACTAGATTACCATATATCTATATGTATATGGATGTGTCAACATGTTTCAGCTCTTTTGGCCCAGCCGGGTCTGGAGAGCTTTTGTCAGGACAATAAACAAACAAACAACATATATAAGGTACTCACACAACTAGTGTTGGGTCCTATTTAGCTATATTAGCTTATCTTGTTGAGCCACCTATAATGTGGGGACACAGAAAATACCACATTTAGAGTATATCGTTTTTGGTGATTTGGCATTTGTACTTTTAAATAAAAGTGCACATCCCAGAGTTACTGGGGCAAAAAAAACATGTATCTAATTCAGAATACATAAATTACGCAATATGGGAAGAGAGAAGGAGATTTGGTTTCAGTTAAGTTAGGGTGTGATGTATTCCTATAGGTTCTGAATCGATCCCCCTATTCCTGACCCTATTCTGGTTAAACAAACCAACAAGTTAACTAACAGTCAGCCCATGAGGCAGAAAACCCCCATGATGCAGATACCGTTATCTGACGCAGTCACACTACGGCACAGGAACGTGTTATCTGATTAGGTCATAACGCTTGCGATCTAATTAGACAAGCGATATTCCTCCAGCCCCTGATAAGGCATACGGAGTTCTCATAACAAATCAAACCTATGACAACCTGGGCAAAACCCTGCGACCATTGTTTTGATTTCACCGAGAACTTCAGCAAAAGAATGTGCTAACGAGCAAGTCGTATGACATCCTTATTGACGTATCTATGTCCATCCTTACGTCAATCTCGGCACCTTAAAGGTATAAATATTACCGATATTGCCCTATGCAAACACACGCGGTGGTGACGAGACGGAGCAGCCATACTTGCCGAAGCCCAGAGCAGAGCAGACCCCGCTGGCACAGCCCCGCCTTCCTGACGCGCTGAGCACGAGACGCGCTGATTTCTCCTGCCGAGAGATCCAGCACCGGCGCTTCCGGGTAGCCCTCGCAGGCAGCCTGGAATATCGAGACCAGAGAGAGAGATACCATCCCTCATTCAACCTAGATTCCAGGTACAGAACTGAATAACCCCTCACATAGAATTCTTTAGTTATTCACTTGGCAAAAACAAACTTAACTTAAACTGTAACTTTCTATTCCCGCCCACGTATTAGGCTTAGGTCAGGTACACGGGGTAGGCGTATTTAGAAACACCAGTTGAGTACGTTTAGTCAAATGTATATGTGTATGTAATATATTTTATTCATTTTAAAACATCTTATGGCTTAGAAACCATATCAATGTTTTTACAGTATTATTTTATACTATTGCTTTTAATGTATGCACTTTACTTAGCTATAAGTATTGCAATAATATTGATCCATTTCTCTTGTATGAGAAAAGAGACTGATCAATAAATAACACCTTTTTATTGAACACGCCCGTCTCTTCCTTTTCTCTACAATCTGATGAGACTAAGAATGCACGTACTGACTGAGTAAAATAAATTGCCTTTTGTTCACACGACTCTCGAGATATACTCTTGATTAGGGGAGAGCAAAGTTGTCATGTTCTATGGTTGTCAGAAACTAAATCCCTTCTTGTCTAATCAGGGAAGTTAAGTCCTTCCTGAACATTCGAGAAAGTTTCTAGTGAACTCTGAGCTAGCTGGCAAAACCCAAAACTTTAAGTCTAGTATCGACAGTAGTAGACCTAGTTAACGTCTGGCCTAGGCCTTTACTGCTGTAGGTATTATTCCAATGCGCAGAGCCTATTGGGATGATAGGAACTACACTACATGGCGCCCAACGCGTTTGGAAAGGGCGATAAAACTAACGTAAGACATTTAGAGTAACCCAGTCGTGCTTTCTCACTCAGACCCCTTTTCCCATAATACTCCAAAGACGTCTGGAGTGGGTGAAAGGTTATATCCGCCAGACCTCGCAGGAGGGAACTCCTATGTATGGTTCTTGGTATAGTCAACGTTGAAGGATACACTGTTCCAAAATATTGTGCATCTAATCTTTGTTTCCATAAGAAACCTGATCTGCAAACAAACAAAAATATAACCATCCTGTCAGTAAAATGGTAGACAGTGATGAGGAAAGAGAGGCAGTTAGATTAGCAACTGAACTCGCAGCAGCTGATGCTACCATGCAAGAAGCTGACCCGGATATAATACTCATCCCGGTCATTAAAAGGAAATCTATAACCATAAAACTTATAGAAAATGGACTGACACCTAGAGGTGGTACAGTCATATTCGTAATTGAGGCACACGAATATCGGCAGACAGAGGTATACTATTCATGGATACATTTTCCAGCAGCAAATCCTGTAACAAAGTACTTCCACTATTACAAAATAGAGGAACCTCCTGAAAATTACACTCCTTTCGAGGAGGTGGAAGTACCACTCAAATTTCAAGAGCATTTGCTCTTATTTGATGGCGCCCTAAAACATAATAATCACATCACCAGGCTCGGTCCTTTAGGTAGACCAGGAGCAACGTGGCCGGTCCTAGCCGGATACACACCACATCCAGACATCGACGGGATGTCTGCAGCTAACTTGCTAACACAGCTAAAACAATTAATAAAAATACATAGACAATTAGTCCAGTATGTGATGCGGACTTCTACAATTCCGCCAGCAATTAAAATTCCACAGCTGACCCCTCACCAGGGGAACACAAATAAAATTACACCACAGAATACACAATCCTGCCTAGGTAAAGTACCGGCTAAACGGGAACAAATACCATTCTGGCTAGCGCAGAAAATTACCCAAATAGAGGCGGTGTTTCCAGACACCACCCCGCTAGAAAAGCACAGGATTCTGACTATCTGTCTTCCAATGGGAATCGCACCACACATTGAGGACTGTGACACTTGGGGTACAGTCTTTGCTTCCATCTACACAAAAACGCACGGTGTTCCATCCATTTCGGTAATACCAGATGTGCTAAAACAAATTCAAGATGAATATGGTCCAGAACCCGCTTTAACTCTTGGTATGAAATTACTGAAAGACTTCAAGCAGGTCTCGGCTATATTATTAGCCAATATAAAAGGTGAAGCAGCAAACGTGGCGATCCGCCAGAGGTTAAAAGAGACAGATATAGCAGACCAACCAGCTGAAATTGCCAGAATCATAGAAAAATCCTATGAGGAACTAGGTAGAGATAGTTTAGGTGGAATACCAGTAAAACCGCAACTAATTGAAAGTCCTGAAAAAATATTTTTTAATAATAATTCTACATCACCAAAAAGAACTGGGATGGAAACAAACAATCCAATCCTAAAGAAAAGAAATTCCAGTCCAGAGGAAGGTCTCCTAGGCGAAGAGAAAAATCTCCGAACCAAAGACACAGGTCACCTCAGAGTGACCCCTCTGGGAAAAGATATAACCTTAGAAATAGGGATAATATAAAAAAGCCTGATAGATATCAAGACATTGATACACGTCCCTCTCAATCTTTTCAGACTTCCTCGCAGAAATCGGAAAGAAGAGGACGATCAGAACAAAGAGAAGAGCACGCCAAGTCCAAAGACAAGGAACCTGCTCAGCTAAAAAAGAAATTACAATTTCCAAAAAAGAAGGTAGCCAGCATTAAAATAGTTAACAATGCCGAGAATACTGAGAACACAACTGAAAAGCGGAGAATGGGCTCAGACAATGCTAGACAGCGCAGCAGAAGTGAGCATAGCTCGCAAAGTCCTTATGAATCATCTGGAGACAGTGGACACGAATGAATATCTTCAAGTGGAAACTGCGGACACCAGAGTTAGCAAACCTCACAAAATATACGAAATAACATTGCGTATAGAGGGGGATAAGACTAGAAAAATAAGGGGACTATTTTGGGATAATCTCTCCAAGGGCTATGATATCCTTCTAGCTGAAAAAGACTGGCCACCAGAGTTTGTCAGGGAGTGCCCTCATGGCGAAGAAATAATTATGCCTGCCTTCTCAAATCAAATTCCTATTCATAAAAAATACACACTTGCTAGAAAGTGGGCAGTGGCTCTAGCTCCTGCTTTATATAAAAATCACGTGGGATGGGATGAGGACTCTCCTCCTCACAAAATCCAGTTAAAATCACAACCAACTGCACAAAGGCAGTACCCAATTAAGCAAGAAGCTAAAAAACAGGTAAATGAAATACTAGATCAGCTAGAATACCAGGGGGTGATTGAAACTTGCACCTCACAAATGAACAACCCTTTGTTTCCGGTCTCCAAACCAGACAATTCATACCGTCTAGTTTTGGATTACCGACACCTTAACACATGTTGCAAAACTTTTGCAGTGCAAAACTCACATAGTGCTGCACTAATGAATAACATAGTGCGCAAAAAATACAAAACAACATTAGACATCTCTAATGGATTCTTTTGTCAAAACATAGCACCAGAGAGCAGATATTTAACTGTATTCTCAATAAATGGCACTCAAAAACAATTCTGTCGGTTAGCCCAGGGGTACAAGAACAGCCCGGGGGTATTCTCAGCGAGAGTAACAGAATTACTACAACTATATGATGATGAAGCATTATCTTATGTCGATGACATATACTTAACAGATGATGACTTGGAGACTCACTTGAAAAGAGTGAACACCATAATACTTGGGTTCGCAGCAGAGGGTTACAAATTCAACTTTAAAAAATCGAGAATTGCCCATCTGACAGTCCTGTTCTTAGGATATGAATTATCAAGCGAAGGCAAAAGCCTGGCTGACAATTTCCTAGAGAAATGTGCCGTACTCCAAGCACCTAGAACAGTAAAAAACTTACAGTCAATTCTAGGCTTCCTAAATTTCGGAAGAACATACATTGCAAATTACGCAGAAAGGGTCAAACCCCTTTATGATCTGATAAAACCCGATTTTAAAAGATCCAATTGGACTCAAATACACACAGAAATTTTGAGATCCCTTCAAACAGACATGCTAACACGTGATAACACACGCAATCTTGTGATTCGAGTCATCCCAGGGAGATGCGGATTCACATACCTGACCTCTAATGAGGGAGAAAAGGTACCAATTGCTTTCAAATCACACTTGTACACAGAAGCTGAACAAAATTTCAGCAACAAAGAAAAAATTGTTCATGCAGTTCAAACCGCAATAGCTAGAGAAAAAGATCAAGCTGACGGTAGACATATCGGTAGACATATCACAGTCAGAACAGCTGAATCAGCCTTTGAGGCACTAACAACACCGTGTAATTTACCAACAACAACATTGAATCCGGAATGGATACAATGGGTGAATTCAATCACAACGGACAAAGTATACTATTACTTTGATCAAGAACTAGAAGAATTAAAAAATCTAGAATATGAAAGAACATTCCCTCTGCCAATCGACATTCTGCCTTTACGACATTACGCCTGTGTAATTTATACAGACGGACATGCTCAACCCCCCGTTTGGGGAGAACAGGCATACAACCCCACATGTGGGATTACAAAAGAAGTGTGGCGCGGAGGTAAACTAAAACCTCTATTAACAAAAACACACTCAGTAGAAACTAATTCAGAACAACAAACTGAAATACTAGCATTGAAAATGGCGCTAGATAATGCGGATCGCGAATTCCCGACACTCATAGTGTCAGATTCCTATTACTGCGTCAAATCATATAACAAGGATTTGCAGACATGGATTCAAAACGGTTACAAAGATGACACAGATGCAACAATAAAGCAGAAAATGCTTTGGGAACAAATAGCTCTTTTACAAAAAGAGCTACCAAAGACTCACGTGACACACTCACTGAGTCATCAGCGTGATGGCGTGATGGCGTTCACGTTGCAGGGAATTCATTGGCTGAGACAGCCACAGCGGCAGCCACTAAATCGGCTCCCGTAGTTTGAAAAAAGCGTACATTAAAATACATTGACGGTGAAACAGTACTGGCAGTGAAAACGTCATCAAAAGGCGACTGCTCAGCGTTACCGATCAACTATCCACTCAATTATACAAACATAATCGATGCAAACTCCGTCCCTTTTGCTCGAATCCCTGGAGTGGGGGATAGGGTGATTCCAAACATGGACAGGAGAAACTTGTTAATCGCAGACGCACATATGGGCGAGGGTCTCAGACACCTAAAACTAAAAGATTCTCCGGAAGAATTACAATCACGGTACTGGTGGCCAGGCATGAGCCTGCGTCACACCATGTTTGTAAAAAACTGCCCAAACTGCAACAGAGATCGCAGTGGGGAGAGAAACAGTTTATTACCTCGCCGGTTTACTCCAGAAAAGATCAAGAGTAAAAAAGAAGGCTTGCGATTAACATATACAGGCTAGTTTACACTTATAATGTAGATCACCAGCACTCGGCTGACGTCTGGACTGTTATACAAAGATTTGCGAGTCTAAATGGCATATACGCTAAGAGCATGCTACGTTTGACCATTGTTTTCACTCTAGCCCTCCAGCCTGATGGGAAACATGGCCAAATGAGCATAGCACAGCGGGAATCTTCTCACTTCCTTCCTGAGGGATACGGGATGGTGTAAAGAAAAAACCAAGGCATAAAGCAATCTATAACGGAAAGGATATTAGGTTCGGGAGCTGGGTGGGTCAAACATCTAGTGTCCAACGTAGTCTAAATAACTTGCCAAGAAATTCTCTGAAGGGATTCAGTGCGTACGAATTATTATTTGGAACTAGGATGTTGATCTCTGACATTGATAGTCAGACTTCAGTGGTGAAAGAAAAAAGCTTTGATATCAAAGACCGTTTGGCTATTTTGCAGGACTTAAACAAAACAAGAAAAGACCTGAGCAACATAAAATTGAAACAACAGCCAACAACCACTGAAGAACCACCACCTGTCCCAGCAAGACCTGTCTGGATTCCAAACGTCGGGGATCTAGTCAGGGAAAAGATCGCGGTAAAGAAGGAATTTGGGCCTTCTTACAGAAAAGCAGTTCCTGTCTTGTCTGTCAACGGGACAAGATCAGTTGTACTACCGCCACTTGCTGGAAAAAAGGAGAACCGAGTTGTATCCATCGACCTAGTAAAACCACAACATGTGGCCGATAACAAACAGTAGGCCAAGTGGACTCCCAATAAGTAGCAGAACACCAAGGTTTGCTACCAGTACAGATGTCCTAACGAAGAGGCTCATCACATTCGAAACGCCTACAGAAGAACAACAAGGACTATGCAACAATGCAATAGAACTCAGACCTCTGAAAACCCAAATAAAAACATTTAGCAGAGACACACCAATCTATAATGAAGTACCAAGTGAAAATGCAACCAATGAACCAATTGGAACAATTGACAGAACTGCATCCGGCTACTTCATAAACTTCGATGATTCCTCTGAAGGCTTCAGTGAATCAAAGACACAGACATCATCAAAAACCTTTAAAGATAAAGCTAAAGAACTTTTGAAACAACTGAAAGAAACATATCTGATTTCTCCATGGATTGAATTTTGGGTGGGTTTTGGTGCATTTATCCTCATACTTTGGCTCATCATGATACTAACTTTGGGACGCTTCATTGAGGGAAAATATGCAAAAATGGACACAGCAAGTCAGAAAATCAACTTGATCCTCAAACCACACACATCTTCACACATCGAGAAAAGAGAACTTTCTTCAGTCAACTTCACAGCCAATCCGATACCTGGTGGGGTAGCCTGGGACAACACTGACTATGAAATTTATGGTCCGGTCGAAATCCTGAAATATCCACACCAAATTAAGATCCTCATTGAGTGACTTTGCAAAACCAAGCTCATTTGCTGATGATTGGGACTTCGAAAGCATTAATAATATGATGTCTGACTTAGTAATGTCTGCTAAATTTACCAAACATGATTATTTGCAGGGTTCTACAAATTATGATAGTATGTACTGTTATAACCACTATGGTAACCATTTTTTACATAGATCTGCACAACCTAGAAATGTTTTAAATTATAATCAATGGGAACATTGTGCAACCCCTCCAAAAGGAAGCTCAAGGACCTTCTATGACAAATATTCATACTTTTCAGGTTTTAACACAAGTAATGCTGAAGCATTCTATTTTAAATTGTCAAACAAGACAGGGACAAAGACCATGATAACCAACACAAAATTGATATATTCAGACTCATTCTTTGAAAAAATGAATACTTTTGGTTTTGATTATTGGGACAAGAATGTTGAATTGAAAAGTGTTTGGGGTACAAAAGAATGGCAAGTACAGGGTATAGAATCTATGTTTAGAGCCTGCATGATCCCAGAACAAATGATATTTTTAAATGACACTGTTCAACAATCCACCTGTCTTGGCCTAGCCAAAATCAAAGACTTAAATAAACCGTCTATTCCAAAGCCAACAATGTTCAGCAATAGCTCTACAGATGAAGAGATAGACGTAAATTATGTATTAAACCAAAACAGAACACATCCTGATTGGAAACAGTGGTTGATCTGGCCCACAGATACAAATAACTGTCAAGATAGATTCCTGAACAAAACACAGGGGTTCAAAATGACCAGGCCAGACCCTAGATATCCCCAAAGACATCACCCAGGGATAATAACCACCTACAGTGTGGGCAAATTATGCCTTCAATGGCTACAAACTTCCACACTGGCAGAAATTAAACAACACCTAACTTTACTTACTGATGGTGCTGACTTGCGTGATTTCATTATGGGACCGCGCAAACAGCGTCAAAAACGTTTCATAGCAGCCTCTGTATACGCAGCATACAATGAGGCCTGGAAGGTTACTCAAATTGAAACAGCAGAGAGAATACGGGAAATTGACCGTATTCATTTGGAAAAATCACTTTCTGTAGTGGACAATGGGTTAATGACTCTGTCCTCCAGAATTTTTTCTTTGGACAGCATTGTGTCTTCAGCAATCGACATATTGTCGCAAGACTTACTGTTATTACAACACGGTCAGTCACAATTGCGCTCTATTGTACAGCTTGGCTGGACGTTACAAAATCTGCGTTCAGGCTATGTGCCTTGGCGTTTAATCAACACAACGTCACTATTCCAAATCTTTAACCTTACTGATAGACAAATCAGTATGGCACAAAAGGGTGCTGATTATACAATCTTGAGCATTGAAAAACTCGAAAGATTACCAGTGACAATGTCAGAACGACCTGTCAGTGAATGGACAATACATGGGATAATAAATATTCCAATCTCAACCTTCAGGTTTCAATACTGCCAAAAATATATACAGGCTGGCATGTACGAGAAATTGGGAAAGGGGTACATTAAAACATCATGGAACCTGCCCTATTCACATGCATGTGTCAGTAATAAAGGACAGAAAGTGTTTCTTAGTGGCAATAATTGTGCGATGTCACTAAGCGGCACGCTTCTGTGTAACGGAATTAGTTTGCATGGAGCCTGTGAAGGGAATTCATACAACCTTTCATGTCACCAGCAAGGCGCACCTGCAACAGAAATAGAACCATTCTTTCAAAGACTCTATAATGGGAGTTACATTCTAATTGTAGACCGCAGATGTTGTAGTCTTATGCCCGGGACTCCTTATCTAGTAACTACGACTGCGAAGGTCAAGTGCTGTGGACGCTCATTGTTCCCCAGCTCCTTTCCAGACAGGGAGGCAAGGGCATGGCCCAATTTGAAAATTACTTCTATTCGAATAGATACTTTAAGCAGAATGAAAACAGTGCTTCTTCAGACGCCTACAAGGCTCACGTCATCAAAAGAAACTTATGATCTACAAGTCGCAAGGACGACTGCAGAGATACATTCATTATTATCAACTAATTCCCCCATACATTTCGCAGAAATACTAAACGAAATCTTAAATATTTCTGATACCAATGGGGTCTCAAAGGTATTTAAGACAGTATTTTCGATGGCATTAACACCATTCAAAGCCATACTGGGTATTTTTCCAGATTTCGTCCATTCGATTTTTGGCGGACTTCCCCTGATCTTGGGACTAATTGCAGGAATCCTATTCTTGGTCCTTATTTTTCGGTATGGCAACCCATGTCACAGACAAAACTCTTGCGACAAGGGAAGAAACAATCCTAGCCATTGGATACCGGGACCGGATATCAAAAATCCTGGGACTCTCCCGGCTTAGAGACCTGAACATGACTTGGTTTCTATCATTTCGACCAATGTGGCAAAGATGTGTTTTACCTGTATTAAGGTGTCTGCTATGCGGAGAAGAATGCGTGTTAGACACCTGTCTGACGCTACAATCGGATGCGCCAATGGATGCAGAAACATTGTTGAGCCCGATCAAGGTTCATGCTTTGTGCTGCCCTCAAAGGCTACCAATCCTGATGACGGCATTCGTGGAAGCTTCACCACTACGATTGATGGGTAGTGAAGTTCAAGATGAAAGCAGCATCGACCAGGTACGACCTTCTGTCAGCAATGCAAATCAGAATGTCAATGGAAACAATCATGCGCACGAATGCATGATTACACCTATTTCCGAGTTAGTGGAACTTTCCCAGGAAGCTGTTGACAGTTTTTTCGAAAGCCTAAATGATATGATGTTCTCACCAGAGCAGAAATAGAGACTTTTGAACAAGCTCGCACACGGCGTTCCCTGAATTCGGCCTTCAACTTTCAAAATAAAGTCACATGAACAATTTTCCCTCCAGTTCACGGACAGCAATTTTTCAGCAGCCCCAAAATATTTTTTCATATTTTTCGGGACACTATCTTCTGCTTAAAGTAAGAACTATTCTTAAAGAACTAAGGTTTCTAAATTTTAGATAGCTTATAGACATAGCTTATAGACATTAGCTGCCCGCTGGTATGTTCATAAATATTTTAAATATTTTATTCTGTGATGGAATGGTCTCGAACTTTTTTTCTGTATTAAGAGCCATTTCATGTGTAAATTCTCATATACCAATAGCAATAATGTATACAAATGCGTGATTACCTTAGCGTTATTATACAGCTTGAGTGCATACAATACATATGATTGAAACTTTTCCGTATATTTGAAAATTTCAAAATGCATTTATGTATTTTGGGGTGGTAAGGTATACACAATACTCTATAGTATGTTGTACTATGTTTTACTATGCATAGATTAGTAAATATGACCATAGTTAGCGTGGAGTGGGTGTGATGTATTCCTATAGGTTCTGAATCGACCCCCCTATTCCTGACCCTATTCTGGTTAAACAAACCAACAAGTTAACTAACAGTCAGCCCATGAGGCAGAAAACCCCCATGATGCAGATACCGTTATCTGACGCAGTCACACTACGGCACAGGAACGTGTTATCTGATTAGGTCATAACGCTTGCGATCTAATTAGACAAGCGATATTCCTCCAGCCCCTGATAAGGCATACGGAGTTCTCATAACAAATCAAACCTATGACAACCTGGGCAAAACCCTGCGGCCATTGTTTTGATTTCACCGAGAACTTCAGCAAAAGAATGTGCTAACGAGCAAGTCGTATGACATCCTTATTGACGTATCTATGTCCATCCTTACGTCAATCTCGGCACCTTAAAGGTATAAATATTACCGATATTGCCCTATGCAAACACACGCGGTGGTGACGAGACGGAGCAGCCATAATTGCCGAAGCCCAGAGCAGAGCAGACCCCGCTGGCACAGCCCCGCCTTCCTGACGCGCTGAGCACGAGACGCGCTGATTTCTCCTGCCGAGAGATCCAGCACCGGCGCTTCCGGGTAGCCCTCGCAGGCAGCCTGGAATATCGAGACCAGAGAGAGAGATACCATCCCTCATTCAACCTAGATTCCAGGTACAGAACTGAATAACCCCTCACAGAGAATTCTTTAGTTATTCACTTGGCAAAAACAAACTTAACTTAAACTGTAACTTTCTATTCCCGCCCACGTATTAGGCTTAGGTCAGGTACACGGGGTAGGCGTATTTAGAAACACCAGTTGAGTACGTTTAGTCAAATGTATATGTGTATGTAATATATTTTATTCATTTTAAAACATCTTATGGCTTAGAAACCATATAAATGTTTTTACAGTATTATTTTATACTATTGCTTTTAATGTATGCACTTTACTTAGCTATAAGTATTGCAATAATATCGATCCATTTCTCTTGTATGAGAAAAGAGACTGATCAATAAATAACACCTTTTTATTGAACACGCCCGTCTCTTCCTTTTCTCTACAATCTGATGAGACTAAGAATGCACGTACTGACTGAGTAAAATAAATTGCCTTTTGTTCACACGACTCTCGAGATATACCCTTGATTAGGGGAGAGCAAAGTTGTCATGTTCTATGGTTGTCAGAAACTAAATCCCTTCTTGTCTAATCAGGGAAGTTAAGTCCTTCCTGAACATTCGAGAAAGTTTCTAGTGAACTCTGAGCTAGCTGGCAAAACCCAAAACTTTAAGTCTAGTATTGACAGTAGTAGACCTAGTTAACGTCTGGCCTAGGCCTTTACTGCTGTAGGTATTATTCCAATGCGCAGAGCCTATTGGGATGATAGGAACTACACTACAAGGGAGCAGTTAATGCATCGCGTTCATGGATACATGGGGTAATGTAATGTGAAGTATTGATTGTACTGACACCTGTCAAAGGGCGTTATCAAGTCATAATGTCACCAAAAGTCAACAGGGAGACCGGCGCCCTAACAAAACTAAGTTAATGTGCGCATTAAGGCTTGAAAAATACGTCGCTGAAGGAATAACATGCACGTAATTAGAGTGCGAAAATACCTGGTAGGTTTGGCTTGCCAGCGTCAGCAGGAGTTGGAGAGTCGCTGTGCGCGGTCTTTGCTAGAAAATATTCGCACTATTAGGCAATAGTTACTCGGACTTCTTACCGGTTATGGTCGTGTTGCAAGGGAGGTTCTTACCCGCATGGACCGGCTTTCAGTCCCTGTGCTGACTCTGCTCCTGGTTACAGGCGGAGCTCAGTTTCCCGGGCTTAAGGCTGTAATCCTGAACACTAAGAAAGGACTAAAAAGTCAGCTATAAACATACTTCAACATGGCTTACCCCACAATTACCTCGCAATATGTTATTGGGCATTAGATCAATATAAGAGCATTGGTTTTTTAGTTCTTACTCTTAGTAGAAACGTTCATAACTAAAATCACGCTGGTGAATTCAAGTGTCTCACTGGTTAATATCATTTCTAATGTGAATGTCATGATTATTTTCTTTTTTAACCACAGTTATCAGGTAGATAGATCTCAGGAGCAAAGACATCAATCTGATTGAGAAAAGATTATCATTATATAACTGGTTCGTGGGTGTGTAATAATAATGAACATAATAATGAACAGAAATTTCCATCATTATTAAACCGATTCATAGGTGTGTGGTATTAATGAAAGGAGATTAATAGAACTGATTCCAGGGAATATTGTCGTTCATTCCTCGTATATGGGTGCCAAGACGGTCCACCCACCTTTGTTCTTTTTCGAAAAGAACTTTCTCCGCATTGTTATTCTTGTTTTTTAGCATTTCAATTATTGTCCAGCGTAAGTCCTCACACGAATGTCCTGCTTCCACGAAGTGTGTACAAAGTTTAGTGTTATTTTTCTTCGTCCTGACATTACTCATATGTTCCCCAATTCTCAACTTGATTTTTCTGCAAGTCATGCCTATATATTGGCGTTCACAAGGGCATGTGACCATGTAAATTACATGTGTTGAGTTGCAATTGGTGTGTTGCTTTTGGGTCCGTTTCAGGGTTGCTGTCAGTTGTAGAGTTTTAGTTGGTTTAGTTAATTTGCATACTCCACAGGTACCACATGGGTAGTGTCCTACTACAGGTTCCATCCTCATATCTCTGATGACAGGGATGATTTGTTTTTTCATTGGTCTCGTGTGAACCAGGAGGTCTCTGATGTTTTTAGTTCTTTTGTTGGCAAATCTGGGTTTTGGCCAGTTCAATTGTCCAGATGTAATTATTTGCCAATTCTTTCTAATGAGCTTTTGTACATCATTGGTTGCTGGACAGTAAGTTGTTACACATGTTACCAAGTCTTTAATGGGTTCCTTTTTGTTGATTTGCAAAAGACATTCACGTGGTTGATGTCTGGCCCTTTTCATGCATTTTTTTATCACAGGGGGGGTATAGTCCCTCATTTGTAGTTTTTGACTCAATTCCTGTGCCTGTATTAAGTAATCGCTGTTCTTACTGCAATTCCTTTTATGGCGGAGAAATTGACTAAAGGGAAGATTGTCCCGTAAGGGTCGTGGGTGGTAACTGTGATAGGAGAGCAAGCTGTTTTTTGCTGTTGGCTTTGTAAAGGTTCTGGTCTCCAATTTGCCTTTTTCATGAAAAATGGTCAGATCAAGAAAGTCTATGCTTTTGTTACTGGCAGCAAAGGTGAACTTGAGCCATCGGTCTCTTTTGTTCAGCCATTCCATGAATTTTAGAAGATCTTCTTTTGTGTCCCAAATCAACAACACATCATCTATATAACGTTTCCAGTATATAATACTGGAAACGTAAGGATTTGCCGTGTTCAGCACAGAGTCTTGTTCAAGTTGGCTTACATAGAGCCCAGCCACCGACGGGCCAGACATCAACCACGTGAATGTCTTTTGCAAATCAACAAAAAGGAACCCATTAAAGACTTGGTAACATGTGTAACAACTTACTGTCCAGCAACCAATGATGTACAAAAGCTCATTAGAAAGAATTGGCAAATAATTACATCTGGACAATTGAACTGGCCAAAACCCAGATTTGCCAACAAAAGAACTAAAAACATCAGAGACCTCCTGGTTCACACAAGACCAATGAAAAAACAAAGCATCCCTGTCATCAGAGATATGAGGATGGAACCTGTAGTAGGACACTACCCATGTGGTACCTGTGGAGTATGCAAATTAACTAAACCAACTAAAACTCTACAACTGACAGCAACCATGAAATGGACCCAAAAGCAACACACCAATTGCAACTCAACACATGTAATTTACAGGGTCACATGCCCTTGTGAACGCCAATATATAGGCATGACTTGCAGAAAAATCAAGTTGAGAATTGGGGAACATATGAGTAATGTCAGGACGAAGAAAAATAACACTAAACTTTGTACACACTTCGTGGAAGCAGGACATTCGTGTGAGGACTTACGCTGGACAATAATTGAAATGCTAAAAAACAAGAATAACAATGCGGAGAAAGTTCTTTTCGAAAAAGAACAAAGGTGGGTGGACCGTCTTGGCACCCATATACGAGGAATGAACAACAATATTCCCTGGAATCAGTTCTATTAATCTCCTTTCATTAATACCACACACCTATGAACCGGTTTAATAATGATGGAAATTTCTGTTCATTATTATGTTCATTATTATTACACACCCACGAACCAGTTATATAATGATAATCTTTTCTCAATCAGATTGATGTCTTTGCTCCTGAGATCTATCTACCTGATAACTGTGGTTAAAAAAGAAAATAATCATGACATTCACATTAGAAATGATATTAACCAGTGAGACACTTGAATTCACCAGCATGATTTTAGTTATGAACGTTTCTACTAAGAGTAAGAACTAAAAAACCAATGCTCTTATATTGATCTAATGCCCAATAACATATTGCGAGGTAATTGTGGGGTAAGCCATGTTGAAGTATGTTTATAGCTGACTTTTTAGTCCTTTCTTAGTGTTCAGGATTACAGCCTTAAGCCCAGGAAACTGAGCTCCGCCTGTAACCAGGAGCAGAGTCAGCACAGGGACTGAAAGCCGGTCCATGCGGGTAAGAACCTCCCTTGCAACACGACCATAACCGGTAAGAAGTCCGAGTAACTATTGCCTAATAGTGTGAATATTTTCTAGCAAAGACTGCGCACAGCGACTCTCCAACTCCTGCTGACGCTGGCAAGCCAAACCTACCAGGTATTTTCGCACTCTAATTACGTGCATGTTATTCCTTCAGTGACGTATTTTTCAAGCCTTAATGCGCACATTAACTTAGTTTTGTTAGGGCGCCGGTCTCCTTGTTGACTTTTGGTGACATTATGACTTGATAACGCCCTTTGACAGGTGTCAGTACAATCAATACTTCACATTACATTACCCCATGTATCCATGAACGCGATGCATTAACTGCTCCCTAACTTAACTGAAACCAAATCTCCTTCTCTCTTCCCATATTGCGTAATTTATGTATTCTGAATTAGATACATGGTTTTTTTGCCCCAGTAACTCTGGGATGTGCGCTTTTATTTAAAAGTACAAATGCCAAATCACCAAAAACGATATACTCTAAATGTGGTATTTTCTGTGTCCCCACATTATAGGTGGCTTAACAAGATAAGCTAATATAGCTAAATAGGACCCAACACTAGTTGTGTGAGTACCTTATATATGTTGTTTGTTTGTTTATTGTCCTGACGAAAGGTCTCCAGACCCGGCTGGGCCAAAAGAGCTGAAACATGTTGACACATCCATATACATATAGATATATGGTAATCTAGTTACTCGATTATACCCTATATATCGACAATTTTTAATACAGTGTCAACCCTTCCCATTAAATCATTTTTTTAAGGTGACACACTGTTCTTAAAGTAAAATCCCCACTTTTTTCCTTCCCTATGATTTCTGGACACTTCTACCTGAGCCAGAGGTAGCCTCGGGTGAGGCAGGCATACCGCACGTTATTTGGCAACCCTATGACTATGCCATGACTCCTGGCGGGGCGGAAAAAAGATATACCGCAACGAACTGAACCAGGTGATCTATGAGGGTTGTCAAAAGCTTAGCCGACGGTTAAGTAGATACTAGTGTCCATTCCCATTTTTGATTAATCTACTATCTTTAGATTGATTCTACTTGCAAAGGCGTGCTTCACTAGGCATTATTGCTTCGACCGCCCCTCAAACTTGTTTGTCCCCCGTCCCACAGGGCATGTCTCAGGCCCCTCCTGATCATGATCTGAAAGTCTCCACAAAGGATACTTTCAGTGAGCCCAGTATTGCCTTAAGGACTCGGACCTCCAAACTACATAGTAAAGGTACGACAAGAGAGTTAGCTGTGAAGCGTAAACGGGGTACAGGTATGGGCACACAAAAACCAAAAGTACAAAAAGATCCCCGGTGCACTCACTCTGCATCGACCCAAACAAGTTCTACCAGTACACAGACTGATGATCTCTTGCTCCCTACATCAAGTATTCTTTCAGAGGTTGCGGTTACAGAGGCCGGCAAGACTCTTTCGGACAGCATTCTAACCCAGTGTAAGGATCTGGTTGACACTAACTTTGCCCTATTACACGAACGCTTAGAACATACAGACATGGTTTTGAACAATCTGAATGGTCAAAAGGTTCCTCCTCATAATGCTGCTCTCTTAGGGGAGGGTCTAGTTTTGGATAACCTTTATGTATAAGTTAAAGCTCCCTTAGAGAAGCTGCTGGCTAGGGTATCTGTCATCCAGGATGCATTAAGTAGAGCTCAAAGTGTAGGCTCTGTTAATCACTCGCACAATTTCCCAATACCCACACCCACACGGACAATGGTAGGTCATCTCACGCCCCTCAGGTAGATATCCCTCAAACCTCAGCCTGTGTACTTGCAGGCCACAAGAGTGCTACCAACATAAAACATACTAAAGCCACAATACACAATTATTCTAGACGTTTCCAACAGTTGCCCAGGCCTTGTGTAGCCCCTATGAATAGGGAGATTATGAAAGAGGTGAGATTGAACCTGCCAGCAGAAGCTACGCCGTACATAATAATATTGGCAAATATTCAATCTCTTACCCCCCCCCCAGGCTAATGAAACTTGGGAGACATTAAGGAACAAGTCACTCTACTGGCTCGGAAATAAGACTGGACTAGCAGAAGCCCTGTTAACTGAGTTTAAAATGGTAAGAAGAGTCAGATGGGTAGGGATAAGGGAAACAATACTCCCTGGCGACTGTATCGTTCTCACACTCAGAACACCTAGTTTGACACGGGAGATCTTACGAAGACTTGGTAGCGCTTATGTGACAACAGGAGGTATAAACGTACTTCCCTTGGGATACTTCTACCCTCCAACAGATAACATCCATCATCAGGCACGACAGCAGAGATTCACATACTCAACTGATCATCCACAATTTAGTGTACCACTATACAATAGATTTGATATACTTTCATGTTTGGAAGACTTAGACTGACTTAATTAATTACCTCGTTGTGTAGTGCAGAGCCAGTCTATTGTAAGTCATCCATATGGATTAATTCCAACCCCAACCCCAACACTTTTTGATCTGACGGATGATCAAAACACTCTGGACGTCACACAAGATGACCGTGGCCTCTGTAGAGTGGGGCTACTGGCTGATGTCCATTTAGATGTTGAGAGGGCAGGTGATAGCTACACCTTACAATAATGAGCATAGCCTACATCAGTTAACCATAAAAACCCCTCATGCACCTTTATCAAACAACAACGGTCTCCTTTTTAATACTTTTATTGACGTTCCTCCTTGCAATAACTGTGACTCACCTTACAGCAACTGTGGTAATCAGGGTGCTTAGGGGTCTAGCCTAGAGCATATTATCTCCGGGAACTTGGCTCATAACTCTACTGGTCATTGTAATCTTTCTGGAAATGAAACTGATGATATTGATGACAACAACAAGATCCCTATGATGTCAGCAGGGAATAATATCACAGTTTTAAATTGGAACATTGCAGGGCTTCGTAGTAAATATAGCATTGCAGAATGGCTGGAGTTTATGACAAGCTTCGCGATTATGATGTTCCAAGAAACCTGGGCCAATGACCCTATACATCTTAATGGTTTCAAGACCTTCCCCTCCCGCGCCATTACATCCAGCCATTGTAGATTAAAGGGCGACCTCTGTGTTTATGTATCTAATAAACTGACCTCCAATAGTGTAACAGAAAATCCATTTATTCTGTTTCACCAAATTGCCCAGGTTGATTGTACGACCTCTATTTCTTTGGTATTACTTAATTTTTATAATAATGCCTGTAATTTGGACATAATGGACACACTTTGCCAACTTGATAAGGAATTGGAAACTATTCTGGATAAAGGTTTAAACGTCCAACCTTGTCAATTGTTGGCTAATTAAGTCTGTGGCATGATTTCTCCATTAGGTGATGATGTCTCCTATTTTGTCCATTCAGGGTACGGGGAGAAACTTAATGAGCTGCTCTTTAAATACGATCTAGGTTTTAGTAACGAACTTGGAGGCAGCCCGGTTGTAGTACCCTGTGCATTTGATGGTAGCAGGAGTAGGAGTGTCATTGATTTCCTCTTATTTCCCAAACGTTCCTCTGCACTCGTTCTTAATTTTATACTACATAATATCGCAATGAGTGATCGTTTTCCACAGAGTCTTGTACTGGATATTAGTCTTCAGATTAAGCCCGGTCAAGAGCAATCCACCCTTGCCGCGGAGAACATACTACTCTCCCAATCAAACGGCTTTACTCTGCGTTGGTCCATGGTTGACCCATCCTGATTTCTACAGAAAATGTTTACAAAACAGAGTAGGGCTTTTGAGGTCTGTCTGGATGAGACTGCCGACGGTCGTGGAGGCTTTTAGACACATCAGCGAGAAGATTAGTGCTGGGTTGACTACTAATCAGATTAGAGGGGTAATGAAAAAGCAATGGGGGTTTGCCACTCTTGCACACAACAAGTTAATAAGGGCCTTGAAGGAGTTACCTAGGAACAATATAGAAGTACCAAATTGTAGGCTGGCTTATAAGCTAGCACTAAACCACCGCAAGAAGGTTCTTAAAGAGAAGGCTTGAGATCATCTGCAGGAAGCGAGTCCAAATAAAGACTCTAAGTTATTTTGGCGTGTTGTAAATTCTCCCTTTTGTTGTGATGATGATAAACCCAGAATAGAGGCAGCAATTACAGAACAAGAATGGGTGGCCCATTTTGCGAAATTATATATGGGCTCGGCCGAAGAAGATCAAGATAACACTGCGGTTGGGATGAGAGATGTCTCTCCGGGGCCTACTCTTTCGTGGAAATATTTTGATGTTAACTTCACACTGGAAGAGGTGATTCAGGCACTCTGAGCTAGCAAAGGAGGAAAGGCACCAGGCCCCGATGAAATCCCAATTAACATATGTAGGAGAGTAGGATCTGCTTACTATGGTTACCCCCACTTTTTGCTGGTGTTTCATTGTTTTTCGACTTTAGTCCGGCTGGGGCCCTGATATCCAGGACCCCAGCCTAGCTGCTTCCTCTCTAAATTGATTGCATGTACATTAGGTACACTCCAGATTGGTAACTGGGTTACCCTTGTGAGTCCCTAGTATATGGTATCTTAGGTACTAAGGGCATAGGTACCCCAGAGGCCTACCAGGGGTTGCAGCATGTATTATGCCACCCCTGGGAAACCTTCCAAAATGGCACTACAGGACTGCTACTGCATCCTGGGTAAGGTGGTGCATGTACCCCTTACTAAAATATAGGTAACCTATATAAACCTTTAATCACTGACACATATAAACCTTTCAGTCACTCCTATGGCAGGCCTTATCAATCCTGAAGGCAGAGTTCTTGGTTTTGTGTGAGAGGGTGCCCATACATGAGCAGAGCCCCTCTGTAGCTTTCGGAGCCTATCCTCAGAGGCTGTTCTGTGATGCAGCCAGACCATATACTCTTAAGTGCATTATAACCTCGCGGGGTTTTGCTAACTTTGGAATAGCTGCATGGGAACATGTTGTGTTTGGTGTCAAACACTTTGGAATCCTATCCCCCACCAGTCCTGGTGGCGGGGGTAGAATTCATCCTTCTAGAGGGAGAAGACATGTACACACTGGTCTGCCCGGTAATAGTTTAAATGATCCCCAACATCACAAAATGGATGCTGCAGCCACAGACACCAGTCTGGCCTCCTGCTGGTGACCGAAACTCCGGCAGGGGAGGCCTAGACAATAGGTTTCCTGTCACAGGGAGGTGTAACCACCTCCCAGACAGGCTTTAGTGTATTGGGCGAGGGTGGGTGCATTCTCAAAGTGCTTTGATGTCTGCACTGGGGGCACATTTGGTGTCCCTGTGCATAGCCCAGTTCAAACCGGTTGCAGGGGCTACCAGCCCTTGCTCTGGCGTGAAACTGGACAAAGGAAATGGGTGGAGCCACCCCTCTTTCTAAACCCTCCCATAGGTGGGTCCCCAGAGTATGTCCAATCCATTTTCTCAGTATAAGTAAGGGAACCCTGGCAACAGGACTTTAGATTACATCTGGACAAAACTCTGATACTGAATCCTGGAACTTAAACACTCTACTCGAATATATGACATTACAACGCATACATTCACAACGCATACCATTACAACGAAACTTTTACAACGCAGGATCCATTACAACGCAGGATCCATTACAACGCATGCCATTACAACGCAGATGCTATTACAACGCATGCCATTACAACGTAAGTATGGGTAAGTATTGTATTTTATTTTAATTAATGGGAATGTAATAGTAGTATAAATTTTGGATAGCGTAGGGGTTAAAATTAGTATTCTAACTCCAGGGGGTGTAATAGTAGGGTAAGTGTTGGATAGTGTAGGGGTTAAAATTACTATTCTAACTCCAGGGGGTGTAATAGTAGGGTAAGTGTTGGATAGTGTAAGGGTTAAAATTAAATTAAATACTTACCCATACTTACGTTGTAATGGCATGCGTTGTAATAGCATCTGCGTTGTAATGGCATGCGTTGTAAAGGCATGCGTTGTAATGGATCCTGCATTGTAAAAGTTTTTTTGTAATGGTAGTGCGTTGTGAAAGTTGCATTGTAATGGCTGTTTCCCCTCTACTCAAGACTAGAGGACGGAAGAATCTCCCTTGGGGTCAAGAAATTACTTCCCTGTTCAAACAGGCACGAACAAAGCATCTTGCCAGTCTGCATTCTTGAAGCTCCCACCGGACTCTGAAGTATTTGCGGCACAGGAAATGGACTTCCAGACTTCTCAGAGGCCAACACGAGATCCCAGCAAAACTGAGACCCGCAGCCCCCGCGAGTGACGTGGGACCAGAACTCCTGGACACCGTGCACATTTGCTAGTGCATCAACTTCCCTAGCTTTCCCGAAGTTGTGCATTGGGTTACTTGTAGCCCAAGGCCCGAGCACCATCTGCACCAAAGGTTGTGGGCCTACACTCCACGAGTGTTCCGTGAGACTGCTTCTTGCATTTCAGCTTGAGGCCCCTTTGCAATCTCTGGTCCAGGAAGTGCCAAGAGGCACTTTTAAAGCAGCTGCGGGCTCCCACAGCGCGGGACGCCGCGGGCGTGCCCAGGTTGCACCCGAGCAAAGCCTGGACCAAGGACAGGCCCGTCTGCGCCCGTCCGTGACAGGAGGAGCCAGGGCAGGGCCCTCCCCTCGAAGGATGGGACATGTGGACCTGTCACAGGATTTTACTGCTAGGTACTGTAGTGTTGCCATATCCCTGCTTTAGTTTTGTTGACTTTGTTAGAGACGAGCTGGTGTGGATCTTCCCTTTTACAATGAGCAAAAGCAAGGGGCTTACGGGGGTCACAGGAACTTTGAACGCCTTCATCATAAGAGCTGAATCTTTGCTCAGTCATGAGATTTTACTCACGGAGAGGAGGCTATCTTTAGATTGATTCTACTTGCAAAGGCGTGCTTCACTAGGCATTATTGCTTCGACCGCCCCTCAAACTTGTTTGTCCCCCGTCCCACAGGGCATGTAATAATAATGTCTGTAATTTGGACATAATGGACACACTTTGCCAACTTGATGAGGAATTGGAAACTATTCTGGATAAAGGTTTAAACGTCCAACCTTGTCAATTGTTGGCTAATTAAGTCTGTGGCATGATTTCTCCATTAGGTGATGATGTCTCCTATTTTGTCCATTCAGGGTACGGGGAGAAACTTAATGAGCTGCTCTTTAAATACGATCTAGGTTTTAGTAACGAACTTGGAGGCAGCCCGGTTGTAGTACCCTGTGCATTTGATGGTAGCAGGAGTAAGAGTGTCATTGATTTCCTCTTATTTCCCTAACGTTCCTCTGCACTAGTTCTTAATTTTATACTACATAATATCGCAATGAGTGATCGTTTTCCACAGAGTCTTGTACTGGATATTAGTCTTCAGATTAAGCCCGGTCAAGAGCAATCCACCCTTGCCGCGGAGAACATACTACTCTCCCAATCAAACGGCTTTACTCTGCGTTGGTCCATGGTTGACCCATCCTGATTTCTACAGAAAATGTTTACAAAACAGAGTAGGGCTTTTGAGGTCTGTCTGGATGAGACTGTCGACGGTCGTGGAGGCTTTTAGACACATCAGCGAGAAGATTAGTGCTGGGTTGACTACTAATCAGATTAGAGGGGTAATGAAAAAGCAATGGGGGTTTGCCACTCTGGCACACAACAAGTTAATGAGGGCCTTGAAGGAGTTACCTAGGAACAATATAGAAGTACAAAATTGTAGGCTGGCTTATAAGCTAGCACTAAACCACTGCAAGAAGGTTCTTAAAGAGAAGGCTGGAGATCATCTGCAGGAAGCGAGTCAAAATAAAGATTCTAAGTTATTTTGGCGTGTTGTAAATTCTCCCTTTTGTTGTGATGATGATAAACCCAGAATAGAGGCAGCAATTACAGAACAAGAATGGGTGGCCCATTTTGCGAAATTATATATGGGCTCGGCCGAAGAAGATCAAGATAACACTGCGGTTGGGATGAGAGATGTCTCTCCGGGGCCTACTCTTTCGTGGAAATATTTTGATGTTAACTTCACACTGGAAGAGGTGATTCAGGCACTCTGAGCTAGCAAAGGAGGAAAGGCACCAGGCCCCGATGAAATCCCAATTGACATATGTAGGAGAGTAGGATCTGCTTACTATGGTTACCCCCACTTTTTGCTGGTGTTTCATTGTTTTTCGACTTTAGTCCGGCTGGGGCCCTGATATCCAGGACCCCAGCCTAGCTGCTTCCTCTCTAAATTGATTGCATGTACATTAGGTACACTCCAGATTGGTAACTGGGTTACCCTTGTGAGTCCCTAGTATATGGTACCTTAGGTACTAAGGGCATAGGTACCCCAGAGGCCTACCAGGGATTGCAGCATGTATTATGCCACCCCTGGGAAACCTTCCAAAATGGCACTACAGGACTGCTACTGCATCCTGGGTAAGGTGGTGCATGTACCCCTTACTAAAATATAGGTAACCTATATAAACCTTTAATCACTGACACATATAAACCTTTCAGTCACTCCTATGGCAGGCCTTATCAATCCTGAAGGCAGAGTTCTTGGTTTTGTGTGAGAGGGTGCCCATACATGAGCAGAGCCCCTCTGTAGCTTTCGGAGCCTATCCTCAGAGGCTGTTCTGTGATGCAGCCAGACCATATACTCTTAAGTGCATTATAACCTTGCGGTTATTGCTAACTTTGGAATAGCTGCATGGGAGCATGTTGTGTTTGGTGTCAAACACTTTGGAATCCTACCCCCCACCAGTCCTGGTGGCGGGGGTAGAATTCATCCTTCTAGAGGGAGAAGACATGTACACACTGGTCTGCCCGGTAATAGTTTAAATGATCCCCAACATCACAAAATGGATGCTGCAGCCACAGACACCAGTCTGGCCTCCTGCTGGTGACCGAAACTCCGGCAGGGGAGGCCTAGACAATAGGTTTCCTGTCACAGGGAGGTGTAACCACCTCCCAGACAGGCTTTAGTGTATTGGGTGAGGGTGGGTGCATTCTCAAAGTGCTTTGATGTCTGCACTGGGGGCACATTTGGTGTCCCTGTGCATAGCCCAGTTCAAACCGGTTGCAGGGGCTACCAGCCCTTGCTCTGGCGTGAAACTGGACAAAGGAAATGGGTGGAGCCACCCCTCTTTCTAAACCCTCCCATAGGTGGGTCCCCAGAGTATGTCCAATCCCTTTTCTCAGTATAAGTAAGGGAACCCTGGCAACAGGACTTTAGATTACACCTGGACAAAACTCTGATACTGAATCCTGGAACTTCAACACTCTACTCGAATGTATGATGTTACAACGCATACATTCACAATGCATACCATTACAACGAAACTTTTACAACGCAGGATCCATTACAACGCATGCCATTACAACACATGCCATTACAACGCAGATGCTATTACAACGCATGCCATTACAACGTAAGTATGGGTAAGTATTGTATTTTATTTTAATTAATGGGAATGTAATAGTAGTATAAATGTTGGATAGCGTAGGGGTTATAATTAGTATTCTAACTCCAGGGGGTGTAATAGTAGGGTAAGTGTTGGATAGTGTAGGGGTTAAAATTACTATTCTAACTCCAGGGGGTGTAATAGTAGGGTAAGTGTTGGATAGTGTAAGGGTTAAAATTAAATTAAATACTTACCCATACTTACGTTGTAATGGCATGCGTTGTAATAGCATCTGCGTTGTAATGGCATGCGTTGTAAAGGCATGCGTTGTAATGGATCCTGCATTGTAAAAGTTTTTTGTAATGGTAGTGCGTTGTGAAAGTTGCATTGTAATGGCTGTTTCCCCTCTACTCAAGACTAGAGGACGGAAGAATCTCCCTTGGGGTCAAGAAATGACTCCCCTGTTCAAACAGGCACCAACAAAGCATCTTGCCAGTCTGCATTCTTGAAGCTCCCACCGGACTCTGAAGTATTTGCGGCACAGGACATGGACTTCTAGACTTCTCAGAGGCCGACACGAGATCCCAGCAAAGTTGAGACCCGCAGCCCCCGCGAGTGACGTGGGACCAGAACTCTTGGACACCGTGCACATTTGCTAGTGCATCAACTTCCCTAGCTTTCCCGAAGTTGTGCATTGGGTTACTTGTAGCCCAAGGCCCGAGCACCATCTGCACCAAAGCTTGTGGGCCTACACTCCACGAGTGTTCCGTGAGACTGCTTCTTGCATTTCAGCTTGAGGCCCCTTTGCAATCTCTGGTCCGTCGACTGGTGGGTCCCCTCGAAGGTAATTCTACTTTTCCGAGGGCTTCCCTGGTTGCTCCAGACGTGCCCTGACTCCTCACCAAAGGGTGAGTCCCTCAGACCTTTCTGGTCTGCACCAAAGCCAATATCTGCTTTCTGCATGGGTTGCTGTTGCCAAGGCTTGCTGGATCCAATCCGGGCATTGACACCGCAGCACTCGACATCCCTTGTGGGAGAGCTCGAATCTAGTGGCTGGTCATTGTCGACGCCTCCTGGTCCTCGTGGCTGAAGAGTCAAGCTTTACCTTCTTCACCTGCAAGCACCCGACATCGGTGGGCATCTGCTCATCGCCTTCGTGGTCACTGGCTAGTGACCCAGACTCTGTCCCCTCTGCTTTCAGGTTCTTTTCATCTTCGGCCCAGACTTGGATCACTCCGTACACTTTCCACTTGGTCGCCAGCAGCACTTTGCAGCAGATCGCTATTGATATCAACGACTAAACCCGACAGCAAAAGACACCTATGCACCCAGCTTCCCTGGGTGAGGTAACTCGAGTACTCCGGTGCTCACGTGGGTGTTGACTCTAGAAACTCCTAGTACTAAAGGGGTTTGCTCCAAGTCCTCTTCTAATTGTAATTTCACCTTAAAATTCCAACCGTGACTTTCCCCATAGAAGTTAATGGTGATTTGCAGCTGCCATTAGACACTGCACATGGCCCCCGTGGGTCCCCTGTGTCACTAACTTGGGTGGTTCCTGGTGGCCCCAGTGGTTCTGAAGGCTCTAGGCCTTGTATCTATGCAAGTCGTGGTTCTTCTACCACTTTATTGATATATGGTTTGGTACGCCCCTAAGGCTCAACGTATATTGTGCTAATTTACTGTGTGCTACTAAGTTTATCAAATGTACTTTTGCCTCTGGCCTCATAAAGAGACTAGTGGGATGTGTTTAGAATAAATACATATATTTTTTATATATATACCTGGTGTGGTTCTCCTTTTATTGATCATTCACAATATTATAGACTGGTAAAACAAGCTGCTATACATTCCTCCAAGACTTAGCATGAAGGATGCTCTCCACAGCTACCACTAGGATAGCTTTCTATAAAGGTTGTCTTTAACCTACCATCAATAAGGGTCGTTTGGACTGGTGCAAGGTGCTCACTAGAATAGTGGACAGCATATGCCAAGCTAATTTCTCACAACATATTTAAGGAAGGCACTGACCTCTGGGGCCCTCTCCTGACCCTGGTCCTTAAGTCTTTTCGAGAAGCTGGTTTTCCAGTGTCCTGGTTGGAATCACATATTGTGCCAATATTTAAAAAGGGAGACCGCAACTGCCCTACACACTATAGACCCATCTCCTTGCTGAATTCGCTGGTCAAGGTGGTGGGTCATATTGTGCTGGACAGATTACAGGAGTGGTTAAACTGTAACAATATTCTTTCAAATAACTTTCAATATGGCTTCCCCCAGGGTGTTGGGACCATGGAGCAGGCCTTAAACTTGAATTTGCTAGTGAGCAAGTACACACAAATAAAAGGGGACAACCTGTTCCTGGAGTTTGTGGACTTGTCCTCCGCATTTGACTGTGTTGCCCATGATCAACTCTGGTCTATTATGACCTCAATGGGTGTTGACTGTGCCATTGTCAACTTTCTCAGATATTTGTTGTTAGAACTGGGGGTCTCTAGTTGGCAGAGGTAGGTACCACTGTCAAAATAGGGACCCTTGCTTCTAGTCAGGGCAAGGAGATAATCCTCTGAGATAACCCCTGCTCACCCTCTAGGTAGCTTGGCATGAGCAGTCTAGGCTAACCAGAGGCAATGTGTACAGTATTTGTACCAACACTCACAGTAACACAGTGAAAACACCACAAACTGACTCCACAACAGTTTAGAAAAATAAAGGTATTTAATCTAAACTACACAAGACCAAAACGACAAAAATCCAACATACACAGTTCAAGAATATGGTTTCAAAAGTGTTCTTAAGGTTTGTGATAAAGTTCTTCAGGTTGCGGTAAAATAAACCACAGATGCGTGAAAAGTTCACAGTTGTGACACGTTTACTCACAGTACCTTTCAATTGCAACAAAGCTCCAAAAGCAGAAGCTGGTGCGGTGGAAAACAAGCGATGTGTTGCTCCTGAGACCCTGGGAGGCGTGTGCGACAGCCCCGCTGCAGCAGCGGGCGTGTTGCGACGAATCCGGTCTGTATGGGGAGGAAGGCCACTTGTATGGATTCCGGTGCGGAGGTTCCGTAGGAAGTTTGTTCTCGCAAAGGCACGATGCGACGATCTCTGGAGTTGCGACGATCTCTGGGGCGACGATGCGCGGACCAGCAGTGATTTTCTCTCTCGCAGCTCCTCGACGCGATGGTTTCTGCGACGACACTCGCAGCGACGTGATGCGGTCCGCAAGCAAGCGGTGCGGCGATCTCTACCTTTCACATACACTGCACCCTGCCCAGGGGGGTACCTTGGGCCTTCCATAGGGGTGTCTAATGTGCATGACGACAGGCTCTGCAACGACACTCGCAGCGATCTTCGACTTTCCCGTACCGGTCTGGTGCGTCCCGCAAACGAAGGATGCGACGGCTATGGCAGCGGTGTCAGGCGCTGCGACGATCTCGGCCTTCGTAGTGGCGGGAATCTTCTCGCACTGTCGGGGATGCGCTCCGCAAGCAAGCGATGCGACACTTTTCAATTGCAAAAGTCTCTCAAGCTTAGTTTCAAGCTTCCCAGCACAGGTACGACTTCCAGAGGCCCCACAACTGGATCAAGCACTCTAGGAAGGACAGAGCTCACTCAGCAGAGTTCAGGGAAGCTTGGGGGTGAAGTCCTTTTGTTCCTGGGACTTCAGAACAGGGAGCCAGCTCTTCTCAGGCCCTTGGAGATTCCTTCAAGACAGGGGACACAGCTCAACAGCAAAGTCCTTCCCCTCTCCTTGGCAGCAAAGCAACAGGTCAGTCCAGCAGAGCAACAGCAGGACAGTCTTCCTTCTTCAGTTTCAGCTTTCTCCTTGGCGGAGGTTCCTTCTTGATTCCAGGATGATCTAATTTTCTGTTGTCAGGGGTCCTGTACTTATACCCCTAAAAGTCTTTGTTCTCTTTGTGCAAGTGGGCCCTGAGCCCGGTCTGAACCAGTTCTGGGTGTTGCCTGAGTACTTTGTTTTTCTGGCTTCTTCTTTCCTTTCAGAGTGAGGGGCAGGGTCGTCAGCCGCCCAGCAGGAGGTGGTGCCAGCATTGTGGAAGGCAGGCACAGCCCTATTCAGGCCCAGGTGCTAACTCGTCCCACCACTCCAGTTGCAAATGCAGTCATTCAGCCTAGGGCTGACTCAGTCAGCCTCCTGGGGAATCCCCAGCCCCTGTCACTCTCAAACCAGACAGTCAATACACAAACAGGCCAAGGCACACAGAAGGGTCAGACAAGAGAACAGCAACTTTCTAAAAGTGCTGTTCTCAAACATAATTTTAAAAACAACCTTTCCTAAAAGATGTGTTATTAAATTCTGAGTTCAGGGATACTAGATACTTATGTCCTATCTTGTTCCTATGAGAAGAAATGCTGGTAACCACTGTAGCCAGCATCCCCCATGTTAATCTAAGGAGCAAGATAGCCTTACAACAGTGAAAAACGAAAATGGCTGTAATTCACTACCAGAGCATGTTACCTGCACCAGTACATGCTCTACCTTTCACATACACTGCACCCTGCCCAGGGGGGTACCTTGGGCCTTCCATAGGGGTGACTAATCTGCATGAAAAGGGAAGGGTTAGGCCTGGTCAGTGGGAGACACTGTTTCTAAACTGCACACAGGCACTGCAGTGGCAGGCCTGAGACACCATTTTAGGGCTACTCATGTGGGTGGCACAATCAGTGCTGCAGGCCCACTAGTAGCATTTGTCATCACCAGCCCTGGCACACCCAGTGCACTTTACTAGGGACTTCATGGTGATACAAATATGCCAAACATGTATATCCAATCAGAATAGCAATTTACATAGGGAGCACTTACACTCTAGCACTGATCAGCAGTGGCAGAGTGTCCAAAGCATCTAAACCAGCAAAAACGAAATCCAGCACAGCATCAAAAATACAGGAGGTAGAGGCAAAAAGATAGGGGGAAACCTCGCCAGAGATGCCAGGTCTAACATTTGTACTCAAAGAGCTCTGCCAAGATTCGATATGGTATGAATGGAGAATGCACGAGCCCAGTTGACATTAAGAAGGGGGTCCGCCAGGGGTGCGTACTCGTGCCGTTTTCTCTTCATTTATAAATCAATGGCTTGGGCAGTACTCTTGTGGACTCCTGTATTGACCTCCCTCAAATCAGTAATAGGCCAGTACCAGTATTATTGTATGTATATGGCGCAGTGCTTATGGCCCATACTCCCACCGCCCTTCAGAATCCTTTAGCTACATTTGTAAATTTTATGGAGAATTTGGGTCTTTTAATTAACATCGGTAAAACGTACATTATGAAAACTGGTCAAAAGTTAGCCCAGGGACCTCAAACATCACCTTTCTCCTATTTAGGAATTTTATTCGATAGCAATGGTAATTGGAAAAGTGCAGTAAAATCGGGAAGAATGCAGTTCCTTAGATCAATTGTGGGTCTGAGTAACTTTTCTAGGAAACTGGGACGCAAATTTCCCAGGGATATGTTGAGCATTTATAACGCCTAATGCCGGCCAATAGCGATGTACGGTTCTGAATTGTGGGGACACGTAGATGTTGATTCCCTACAGCTTGTAGAAAATAGGTTTCTTAAAAACATTTGAGGACTTGCAACCAGCTGTTCTAACTTTGTTTGTCATGCGGAATTTTGTGTAACCTATTTGGAAGACTTGATAAGGGTGCAGCCAGTCCTTCTCTGGCACAAGCTATGGATCACACAGTCTTTAACAGAGCCATTGTACAGGACTGCTGTGGGGCTGATCATGCGCTGAAAATACCATGGCTGAAGTCCATAAAAAATGTCATGCATGATATTTGTCATTCTGAATATTACGAAAATCCAGAATCTTTGTTGCATATATCAAAAGTATCAAGAAAGAGAGTGTTTGAACCATTAAGAGGGAAAGAGTTTAACACTGGAACTTATGAAGCCCACCGTACAACATAATCAAATGGTACTGACCTGTTACACAATGCAACCGTATTTAATTGGTGTTTTAAATGCTCAACATAGATTTGTCCTGACACGTTTTAGATTAGATATTTTTCATCGTAATACCAATAGTCTTGTCAACTTATAAGCTGTCCTTGCTACCAGATCTCTAAAGAATCAACTATCCACGTACTGTTTTTCTAAAAGTTTTATACAGATTTAAGGATTCTTTTTATTAAGCCTTTAAATGAAATCGTTAAATTTTAGACAATGTAGATCAGCCTACTTATTTTTGCAATTGCTCCCGGACCTGTTTACATGTGTGGTAGTGGCAAGATTTTTTAGGTTGGTCATCACTAGAAGGAAGTTTATAACTGCTGCACCCTAAATCTGTAAATGTTTTTATTGCATTTGTTTTTAATGAATTGATTAACTTTTTCCTTTTTTTTTATTTGTATTGAATTGTAAGCTTTTATGATTTTTTGTCTGAATCAAATAAAGTTGAATTGATTGATTGATTGACTCCTTATGCCAAGGAAGATACCACAACTATGGTTTGTGACTGCTACTCCCAAGGCAGCATGTAATGGTATGGCTCCTGACTGCTGCCTCCAGAGCAGTAACCACAATCACAGCTTTTGACTGCTTTCCCTAGAGCAGGTAAAACAACGTCTGTACACTGCTACTCTCGAGGCAGCTGCTGCAACAGTAACTTGTGGCTGCAGCCCACAAGGCAGCATGCAGTGCTATGGCTGTTGATTGCTGCCCTGGGTAGTAACCACAACCGCCATTCCTGACTGCCTCCCCGGGCCCAAGGAACCTGATGCAAGCAAAGAAAATAGGCCCCTTATCCCAGTGTTAGGTAGAAAGAAAAAAATACAACCTAGATTTCGGGTGCAATGGGTCCCACTCACTACTGCACCTCCTGTCCTAATTATAGTTATGCTCCTGTACCCATAAATTCCCTGAATATATAGACCCTCCCCCTCTGTATCACACTACTTTTCACCCTTCACTCTGCCACCACCCTTGTATCTCTCGACTCCCGCCCCCCTTTTTTTTGTTGCAGATTTATATAGTGCAAACTCGACCCAAAGGTATTGGAGTGCTTTACTTGAGCACCAGTTATGTTACACAAGGACGCATTCATTCTTTTTTTTTTGGTAGGCACTGGGAGATTAAGTGATCTGACCAGAATCACAGGATGTGGGGTCGACCCTTGGTTTGCCAAATTCAAAGTCAGCAATCTAGCCGTAAGACCACATCCTTCCCCCTTCATTATTTACTGGTGGTTACATTCCCACAATGCTCTTCTTTTTCCCCTGCATATCTATTGCCCCTTTTCACGTTACCTTACTTTCCCAGTGTCTCTACATCCTTCTTTGTACATTCTACTCTGCGCTCCTCTAACTTTCTCTTTATCTCTTAGTTTTAACTTGTCCGTTTCTCCATACCCACTTGTTTGTATACAATGTACCTCCCCCTCGTGCCATTATCCACTGATGTCTACCTTCTGCAGTGCATCTAGCCCTTCAACGTCTACTGTCTTTTTCTTTTGTCGTGCATCTTTTCATCTCCTTCCTTCTCTGCCTTCTCGTCACTCTCTCCTCTGTTCCCCATTGGCCCCTGTATTTCCCACCTTTACATCTTTGTCTCTCCCCCACCTCTAGGTTCTTGTACCCCTATAACAGTTCTCCTGATAGATCTGTGACCAATCGTCCCTTTTCTCTGTGCCTTTGTAAGGTGCTGCTTTCCACAATTCTCTCTCTCTTCACTGCCCCCTATGTCTCTCCATACACCTTCCTCTTACCATTCTCCCTTCTTATTATTCCGACATTTCGCCCCATCTCTTCACTCCCCATTTTCACCTACATCTTTTACTTCACTTCCACTATTCATCCACTCCCCATCTATCCCCTCTATCTTCCCATTCTCACTTGTGTCTCTAAATCCTCGTGTTTTTCTTACTGCCCGCAGCTCTCCGCCCTTGTATTTGCTCTCCCCTCGTCGTTCCGTTTTTTAAGTAAACAAATAACAGACCCCAAGCATTCATCAGCAATAAAACATCCGTTGGCAGCGTGTTAAATAAACCACAGCTGATGCTGGACAGGCTGGGCCTCCAATCCTGTGCGCCGACTCTCCCCACCCCACCCCCCTCCCCACACCGTGCGACTGACCCGGCTATGTATACCCCTCCAGGAAACCCCACAGAAGCAAAGCAGGAGAGGCATGCATCCATGCGGCCGCCCCTTGTCGTATGTGGTCCTTAGCAGCTGCCTGATTCCATGCTCTTGAAGTTGTTGGTGACGTCTGCACCCTTCAGGGTTTAGCTGGGACCCTACCGAGTGTGGAATGATAGTTGGAACTTTCATTTGGAGGATTATGTATGTTACCGTCTCTGCCATACAGACACAAACATGTAGGAGTTAGTGGGCGTCTCCCCAGGTCTCTCTCATATTTCAGATATTTCTGTCGCGGCCGCAGCGATAGCATCACTTATGATTTCACGGCCTGCCTGCTATCCGGCCATTGGATCTGCTTGACATTTGAACAGATGAGACTCTATTGAGACCAGATGCTTTGTCCTTTCCCCCTGCGCTGGCATCATTTCGGCAGGATTGTTTTGTGCAGGAAGGAGCACAATCAAACCCTGTAATCGATCACTGCAATTTCAGCGGAAGAAGACAGCCAGGGACCCAACCAGCACTGAAGCACCTGCCCCACTTCATTTGCACACTCAAGATCCTATGGACTCCAACTCCATGACCAACGGCCTATAGACTTTATAAGCAGACTGTTTTTAGCTACTACTAGGGGCTGCCGGCTGTTCGAGCGGGTGTCGGGAGGGGGGCATATCTTCCAAACAGAATCTGAAGTTTTTACTAACTTTAATCTTGTCGACAGTTTTTTACTGTAAAGATTTTAATTAATTGTACAGTTAATAAATAAATAGAATACAAATACAATCCTAAGGGGGGTTTTCCTCTTTCTATGTGTGCTGCAGAATGCAGCACACACAAAAAGACGAAAAAAGGAGAAATAAAGATAGTTCTCCTCAGGAGGCGTAAGGATTTGGCCCTTTCCCCAGGTGTACATGATCATGTAAATCTGGGGTACTGTCAAAACCCATGAGTGTTGCGTGGGAGAACCCACCGCAATGGTGACACTGGTGGCACATTGGGGCTTGTAAATATGGCCCTCAGCATCTCCATCGATTTTGGAAAAAGGGGGTGGTGATGGACAGAGTTTCTGAATGATGCAGAATACTCTTACCAAGTCAAGAGATCATGGTTTTAATCCATCACCTGTTTTTTAGCTCATTGCACCATCCCAGCTCAGAACCTGGCTATATGCAAACTAGTCTGTTCCTGTCCCAGTGCATGATGGGAACAGGGCAAACCAAACTACCAAGCCAATTCTTATACTGGGAAGGAGACAAGCTTCCGGGGACCGGTTTCTGGCATCACAGCCTTCGTCGGCCCGGCTTGCTTGAATCCTGATGGTGCAATGAGCATGACTTGGTAAGAGTATTCTGCATCATTCAGAAACTCTGTCCATCACCACCCCCTTTTTCCAAAATCGATTTTATCCACACTATGTGTGGGAGGGTATACTCAGACGTGAGTCCCTTGCTCCATGCCAGACTCTTAAATGAATAGATAAGGATGGTGGAAAACAGAAGACGTGACTCTCGGGGTTCAAATTGGCCTCTGAGACCGAGGTCTTAGGGGCCAGATGTAGGTCGGCAAATACCGGTCGGTAACGGCCGATTTCGGCCGTTACCGACCGGTATTTGCAAATGGAGATGTAGGGGCCTTCAAATATACAGAATCTGTAAATTTACCGATTTGGTAAACTTACCGATTCTGTGAAATACCAAATCGGTAAATATACCAAATCGGTAAATCCAGATGTAGGTGGCACTGAAAACAGTGCCACAGGCCATTACCGATTCGTTATTTACCATGTAATTCTATTGCATGGTAAATAACGAATACCTGTGTACATGCACATCTGTGCATGTACACCTGTGCCATGTGGCACACATACATGCCCTAAGGGCATGTATGTGTGTCACATGGCACACAAGCCAAAATCAGGGGTGCAACAGGGTGTCAAAGTGACACCCTGTCACCCTTGCAAAACCGGTAATTTTACCGAATCGGTATTTACCGATTTGGTAATTGCCATTGATTCCTACGGGCCTGTAGGCCCATAGGAATCAATGGCAATTACCGAATCAGTAAATACCGATTAGGTAATTACCGAATCATACAGAATTTTTACCTACATCTGATTTAACGAATCTAGAATACCGAATCGGTAAAATACGATATTCCAGAGTCGGTAAATCAGATTTACCTACATCTGGGCCATAGTGTCAATAATTAATGATGAGACAATTAAAGACTTCACAAGGTTAGATTTACCACCAGAGTTGCAGCAGGGTAATGGTGAAACCCTTGGATGCTCTTACATCCCTCTGTAAACCTGTCACTCTAAAGCCTATAGTGGCAGCTTCTCCTTTCTTCAGGGTAGCACTGACCTAAAGGTTTTTTCTCTGTGTGTGGGCCTGTTTTGTGATAAGGTTGGCCAGATGTTAATGTTGGTTTCCAAATAATACCACAAACGTTGTCTGCAGCAAACTCAAATCCATGCAATCTTCCATACCTTGTAAAACACGTATAAAGCGTTCAAAACTGCACCAATTTGCAAATTTGGGCCACTTCTTTAGCAATCGTATTCACTAATGGAAGCTGTAGAGTGCAACCCGGCCTCTAAAATAATTTGTAACATCCATGCAGCCAGAGGACAGGGCATGGGCCGAGGGCCTAAATAAAGGCTGGGTGATTGCTCCTGGTCACTCTGCAATATTAGATATCTAATGTGTGTGTCTCAGGTGTTAAGCTGCCCTGCGTATTGCTTTACACAAAATAAGTTCCTTGGTATCAAGTCCTTTGCACTGGCGACAAGACCGGCGAGACTCACGTGCCAATACACCTATCGTCACTCATCGTGCTGAGAGCTGTGCAGCGCAGAGAAGATCATACGGGGGCCTTACAAGACGGCTTCTGCCGTGTGTACCAGCCTCCGGCGAGCGGTCTTGTCACCCAACTGCAGGTGAGGAGAGCACAGCCCTGGGCCCACGGCTGCCACATTATGTGCTCCTCCTCAGTGCCTGTCATCCCAACGCCTGTGTGCACAGAAAAGGTATCTGCATCGTTTCAGCAGCTGAGATCCCTGTGAGAGCTGGCTGCCCCACCTAGTGGCGGCCCACGGTACCACAGCAGACAAGCAGCCTATAGCCAGAGTCAGTCACACAGCTTTATTCGATCTTTTAAAAACAGACCATAAAATCACGTAAGTACATATAACATTTTCGAACCAATAAATATACATATATACAAGTTTAAAATGAGTATTAAACAAATTCACTGTAATCCAAGTGAGACCCTTAAAATCATTTAGATAAAAGAATCAGTAATTAATATTGCACAATACAAGTAAGATGTGAACCTGACTTTTTCCTCTTCCTAAAACAGGCCCATAAATATGACGCAACACAGAAACATACATATGTGTTCGATAAGACTTTTAAAAAGTACATGGCAACCCGGCATTGCCTAAAATTATGGTGCCTCAGGATAGGAAGTATAAATGTTTTCCTTTCCTCTGAATAATTGTTGCAGAATAATTCGATATGTAAGTCTGACTGCGTGGCATGGTTATTACAAGGGCAGCAAGTCAGATCTGCCAGTCTATATTTATTTTGTGGGTAACCCAGGAGTAACAGAATCATATTCAATCTAAAACGCAATAAAAATAATCTATGCTGCACATTATTTGTACGCGATAAATAATGGAAATCTTCTCCTGGTATTGATGGAACTAGATCGTATGCAATGGAGGAGTGATGGATACGTTTTTTTCCTTTCGTGCCTAATTTAGTCTTTATAAATCTGTTATCCATTTCTTCGTGACCTCTTTGCAGCTATCGGGATCCTGAAAAAGCTTTCCCAGCCCAAGAGCTTTCAATTCAGTTTCTACGTAATTTAGCCACCCGATCCTTTTGTAGTGACCTAGGTTACAACAATCCCTAATAAAAGTTTGAGTCAGGTCCACCATAGTTCTTCGCCATATTGAAAGCCACAGAAGAACTGGGGCCAACCTTATGGTGCCACTGACGTAGGGGAGCCCAAATTCTAGATGTAAAATATAATTTGGGGCTGATTGGGGCAAAGACACATGATTTTAAAAAAAGGAGTCTTCCATTTGCTGTAACAAAGCAGCCTTAACCATCCCCCAGACACTTGCCCCATATGTTACGGCTGACTTTGTTTTAGCTAAGTAAATATTTTTGATAACTTCCAGTGGGCTACCTACCAGCTTTTTTGCGAATCTTTTAACAGCATTAAGGCTCCTCTGCATACCCTGGCCTCTTGTTTTCACTAATTTAGACCAGGAGTGATCCTTACCAAAGAGCACTCCAAGATATGAAAAGGAGTAAACCACCTCGATTTTTTTATCTGCCAGCTCAAAGTGGGGATGTTTATCGCCTCTATTCGCTCTGGCCACAATGATAAATGATTTGGATTAATTAACTTTGAGGTCAAGGGAGGCCATAAAGGTGGAATAAGCTTTGATTAAGTTTTGTAAGGCCAACCCCGATCTAGTCATCAGTACCGCGTCATCGGCGTACGCCAGGATCAGGAGGGGGGTTTGATCAAACTTGGCCACATGCAGTGAGAGAGCAGACGAATGACTCAACTCCGTTTGTATAGATTGAAAAAAGAAACGGGCGAAAACACACCCCGTCTTACTCCCTTTTCGATTTTAAGATGACGAGTGCACGCCCCCGTCCTGCCATACCTTACACAAGCTGTGGCATTTGCGAACAGCTGGTGGGTGAAACCAATAATCATCGGTTCAATGCCCATGCCCTCCATCATGGATCACAGCCTAGAGTGTGACACACAATCAAAGGCTGATGTTAGGTCCATGAAGGCCATGTATAGTTTGCCTGTTTTAGCCTGTGTGTACTTCCCTATGGTTAGGGAGAGGTTTAGGTACTGATCAACCGTCCCCATTCCTCTACGAAAACCATATTTTGCCTTCATAATTATATTGTACGACTCTGCCCAATCCTCCAGTCTGGCCAGGAGAACCCGGCCCATTAGTTTGGCGGTGGTATCGAGGAGAGATATAGGGCGATCATTCTTTGGAGAGCCCCTATCTCCTTTTTAGGTCGAGCAGACCTGCATTCAATGCGAAAGCATTGAATGCTGTCTGCGTAGACAACTATTGTCAGCCGTATTTGGGAATGTAGACACGAGTCAGACGCGCGCCTGTTCATTGTCAGTTTTGACCGCAGGAGCGCGCTGCTGGCTGCTTGCTGCTTGCTGTGTGTGCAGTGTCAGTTTCGCTTTCATCAGTTTCGTTTTCCCAAGGCTGCCTTTGAGTGAACACGCTTGCTGTGAGCATTATTTCTCAAGCTGGCTTTTAATTATTATTTGTTTCGCTTTTATTATTTTGGTTTTTCCAAGGCTGCCTTTTAAATAACATGCTCGCCGTTAGCATTATTTCGAAAGCTGGTTTTCAATAGATTTCACTGGGGAAGCATGCCAGTATACACAAAAATGCTCTGAGCTGGGTGAATTGTCCACACGCTGTCAGCATTTGAGCTAAGGCTTGCAGAAATCTGATCTCTGGAACCTGCCAGGCTGGTCGCAGAAGCCTGAGTCAGCTCCCTGTCGAAGCCCGTGGGGACATTCTGCAGGAACCAGCGGTCAACCCGCTCGACAACATATACCTCATCCCCTCAGCCCTGGGGGCAAAAGGAACAGCTCAGTTGGAACAATCCACTTTTAAAGAAAGGTGTTATGATTCCACTTGTGTCGGTGGCCGCGTGCCTCCGTGGAATCTTGCTGTACCGAAGTTCTTCTGCAAAGCAGCATTCCTCGAGTGGCAGTTGCTGCTGGCTGAAGAGAAAGGGACACTGCGACATCTATGTGCCTAAAGTTAATAAACCCAGTTCTTAAGCCGTTTCCTGCATACGGATGATTAAGTCACAACAAAGAAGTTTAACAAACAAAGTCCCTCAGTTCTGCGAGAAAGTACTGACGCACGTGGAAATAACGTGCTATGACCAGGACCAGACAGTTTTGGTTAATGGAGAACAATCTTAGTCTCACGGTTCCACTAATGACAGTTTAATAATTACATAACACAAGGGTTTCCAATCTTGACAACAAAAGCCATCCTCCTCCCCCCCCCCAACCTATCTCTATCGGGAGTCCCACACTCATCACCAGGTACCACTTAAGAGTTTTACCCACTTTATTTATTTATGCAATTTTATATAGCGCAGACTTTACTCGAAGGCGTCAGAGCGCTTCACAATAGGAACAGAAATGATACAAACTGAGACCTTGACATACTGAAAAGTCAAGGTCTTCCGCCATTAGCTTTACTGTAGGGGCCTATGACGACGGCAGGGGCGTTGCCCTCCTGACACATCCCTGACGTTGCACCTGCTGCCAGCGGTACATGCTGCTACCCTTGCAGGTCTCCTTGCCTCTCCCAGAAACGGGGACACAGACTCACGCCGCTGTACTCACACTATTAGCGGAGGGTCGTATGAGCAGAGGAAGAGTAGTTCACTGCCACTCGTGCTCACGGGTCCCGGTGCAGACTATGAATGTTTCACAATTTATACCAGGCTTTCTATTTACATGATAACATACCAAGATGTAAACAAACGCAGACGAATTCACCCAGTGCGCAGCCGAATACATATTTTTTAAATATATTTAAAATATATTTTTAAAACAGGTTTTTCCAAATAAAACAGTGGCAACCAAGTCATCTTTGTAAATATTAAATCATTTGGGAAGAAGTGAATAAACGCCAGCAAGCACATCGAGCAAGCACTTCTATACTAGAGGGTACGTAAGGCTTGGAGGACAGTCTACGGACGAGAGGCGATATCTTGTGCTGGGATGGAGGGGCGCTAGAGGAGTGGAAAATGGTAAACGGGGGTGTTCCTCTATGTGTATTTCTGAAAGGTCGGAGAACTGGGTTAAGGGGAAGAAGACATGGGAGGAAGATTATCTGTGAGAGAGCAGGCCCACTGTATGTGGGCGGGGAGGAGAACTCCCCGCTACCCTGAGAGGTGGGGTGGCTCCCTCTGCTCATGTCATCACATCAGCTGGGTGCAGGCGCTTACATGGACCAAGCCCCAGCACAGACGCTGACAGGGATAGCGCCCTGATAACCCTCCACTGCCACCGACCCTCTGGGCTGGTGTTCGTGATGCTGAGGAGCCTCCTACCGTTTCACTGGCCGCCGCTGCTACCGGCAGGAGGGAGAGCCACGGGGGGAGGCGGGCTGCCTGCTCCCGCCTGAGACCGGCGCCGCTCTGCAGACGCTGTCGGGTACCTCAGTTTTTGGCAGAGGCGCGGAGAGACTCCGTGGGAATATAACGGGCAGGTATAGGTAGTAGATGGCTTAGCACACAGCCCCCGAAGCGGCACCGAGTTTGGCCATCCGCCGCACCGACCAGAGGGAGGTGGCACCGGCGCCGCCGCTGTGCACCAGGCGGGTCTCATAGCCCCTTGAGCCGGGACAGCTCAGTCGCTGCACCCATAGCAGCCTCCGCACAGCTAGCGCCGCCATGGTACTGCAGAGCCGGGCACTGACAGCAACTGCTGGGGAGGAGATCTCGTGAGAACACGCCGCACCCCTCCCCCGAGCACAGAGTGCATGAGAACATTGAATATATACAACTACTACCACAGCACAGTCTGCCTCGGAAACACTGGATTGCAATTGCATTTATGTAGCCTTTACTGGACATGTTTAGCCCACTTATGATCCTTCACACGGTAATTTGTTTGTCATTTATTACAGCACTCCTGTCTGAGCACTCTGCTTAACACACATCATTACAACCAACATCTTCGCATCACAAGCGTGCCTGGGGTACACACACCAGGACTCCTATAGCAAGATGCGCCTATGTGTTTCAAAATAGAAGCATTTTACCAAACCGCCGTCTGCATGATTGTACACCATATGCCCCTTCTTCCTAGCACGGTGTATCGGGTAAAGGTGGGCAAGCCAGAGAATTAAAGGGAAGGATAGAGCCGAGCAGGCTCTCTCTCTCTTACAAATGCTATAGGTGTCACGTTTGCGAAAGTGAAAACTATTGGCATTGTAAATGACAAAGCTATTAATTTCACTATTTTCAAAACCAACACATAAATAAAAAAATTGTCATTTACAATACCAATACCTCAAACTTTCCTAATGCGAGACCTATTGCATTGCAAATGCTTGTTTATAAATCAGACAATTACACTCTGATTCTATGAAGGAGGTGGGCCTACTATCAGAATGATGTTAAAAATGTTTACAAGTAAAGGAACCCACATATCATAGTCCAATTGAAAGAAATCAAATGGTACTCTGTCTGGTCCCAGTGCTTTGCCGGGGGAACAGGATTGTAATGCCTTTCGGACCTCAGATACAGCGAAGGTTAGCCCTCCCTGAGGTAATAATTCTGGGCAGTATACTGGGGTAGATGAGGAAGTAGATAGCCTAAATATTCCTTCAAAATGACTCACCATGCCTCTTCATCTACATGCACATCTAATACAGGGTCAGTGACGTCTTTAAAATGAGGGGCATTCACAGTTTCCCAGAAATCTCTGCTGCTACCAGAGATAGCTGCTTGCTCGAGGTCTTCCCATGCCTGTACCTTAAGATCATTCTCTCTCGCCTTCCTGGGTAGTTTATAGTCATTGAGTTTTTAGGGCCTTTGTGAGGGGTATTTTTGCTTTAAAACAAGCTGAGTCAAACCACCCCTTATTAGTAGTAGCATTTGTTGACTTCATCCGGGTAAGTGTTATTTTTATTTTTGCCAAAAGAGGGGTAAATCCAATGACCAAATCTACGGGTGATACCTTTTCTTCCAAGCGTACTATTATGTCATCCTTTACCCACACTAAAATATCGGGGACCAGATTTAATTTTGGTGCCATTGGCCGTAAAATATTTAAGTAAGTCTATAACTTGGCATGATCATTGTGGGGTGTAAAGCGAATACTCATAAGGGCCATTTTCCGAAGTAGGTGTCCGGACGCTAACACAAAATCAATAGTGGTCTCTTGAATGCCCCTTCTGAAGATGTCCCTTGCCCTCTCTCATTCATTATATTTAATGTTGATAGATTACACTGAAATAGCAAGCTATTCAGAATCTCACCACACTTGTTATGGGGAAAATGTGAGTAGGGATTACCATAAGCATCTTCTATGCCACATACCATGGTCCCATTAAGTTTACAAGGGTGGATGTTAAAATCCCCCAGCCATATAAAATTCATATTGCCCCCTTTTTTCGCTTTGTGCAATTTCTCGATCTCTAACATTAGGGCATCTACCACAGCCCTTGAGTTCCTCCCAAACTCATTATTATAAAAGTTGACAAGAGTGCAAATGACGTGTTTCCTGCTGCCCAACTCCAAAATCTGGAAGTGAGTGTGTAAGGGTCCAACTTGCCTGACTTGAAGTGGGATAGTATTTGAGATTAAAGTAAGGAAGCCCCCTTTCACCCTTCCAGAGACTGATGAAACAGCTGGAGAGTGGAAGGTACAAAACCCCATAAAGTAGGGAGGGCCTACTGCCCATGTTTCCTGACATAATACTAACTCCATGGATTGCCACTCTTTTAGCCAATGTGGGTTAGCAATTTTTGAGGCTATACCCGCCACATTCCATTATACCATGTTTTCCCTAGTTCTCTCTGTATTATTCATGGGAAGTACTAGGGTCTGCCCTTGTCCCTGTATGCTCTGCGCTACAGTTACAGCTGCGGGAGCAATCTCAGAGGGTAATGAGATGGGCGAGAGCATCAATTGGCTGCACTCTACTGGAACCACAGTGATTGGCCTGGTTGATAAATGAAGAGGTGACAGGATTAGTCAGTCACCTGCCTCCAAGATCGACAGAGCAGCAAATCTATTATGTAATCTAATCCCAGGATTTTTAGTGGGATCCACATATAGGGCGGTAAATGAATTTGGGATTCTGACCATAAGAGCTCTCCCCTCATAAACACCCTGACCAGTGTAAAAAAACTAACTCCAAGGATAAGGGTATTATCTGAGTATTCCTTAGGGCAGGGCTGGGAAGGTTAGCTAAAAGAGAGGCACTTGCATACACATTATTAAAATTAATTACCACACAGTCACCGCCAAAAGTTTTTCTTTGTTCCCCCACCCAACCTACTCTCCTAGCCATAATTATTTCATGAGCTAACTGCCTCCTCCCCGCTCAGTCACATTAACATTGCACAGTAACCAGTAAAGGCATTTGTCCATTAATTGTCGGGTAGATTCAATCTAGTTTTCCCAAAGGGTAGGGACATTTGCCAGAACTAAAACCAATGGGGCAGCAGTGGGTGGAAGATGGAGGGTTTGTTGTGGGAGATGTGGTAGATGCTCTTGTACTCCGTTGGGTTTCTCATGGCACCCTGCCCTATGGTTTACTACTGTTAATCCCTTCTGTATTAATAGTGGCTTTGAGGTTAGGTCCCCTACAGACGACCCTGGAAGGCATTGTGCGGCCGGTGCAAAATTAAGGTTGGAGGTAGCATTTAAGGGCTGTGTTGCAACACTAGTGGGGCCACCAGTTGATACGGATGATGGCTGTGTCGCTGTTGGTGCTAGGAGTGGCCCCCGTGGATCTCTCAATTGTACTGAATCAGTGATTGTAGATGTTATGGGTAGCAAATCGTGCATCAGAGGCATACGAGCTAATAGAATCCGAATCTGCGATTCTAAGTACGCCAGTCGCAATTCTATTTGGGACAATTTAGTGAGGATGTGAGCCATTATTTAATTTAGCCTAATGTAATCTCTGGGCAGATAGAGTCCGACTGCAGTACCTGAGATGACAGAGTGGTTGATGGCATTAGTGGTGCTATCGTTTTAGAGTGCATAGGGTTCCCCCTTGTTTGCACAGTTTTAGATTTGGGGGCACAAATGGTTTCCGATTCTTTTGATTTCGTGCCGTTAGTAGACCCCCCTGCTCTGGTTCGCTTGGCAGGTGGAAGTGGTGAGGAAGAATTCAATAGGGAGACATTCTGAGAAGGGCTATCTAAACCCCTTCCTGAAACGCTCTCTGTAGGCGGGTTTGGGCGAAAAGAGATGCTTTGGTCTAATGGAGGGGCTGTTAGGATTACAGGTACTGGCAACTGAATTGCTGGGGTAGTAGTAGACTCAAGAGCTGAGGGCAAACCTAATATTAGCGAGGTCAGGTCCAAAGAAAGACGTCTCTCGGTCAGCTCTATCTCATGTGAGAGAAAACTTGCCGCTCTGACTAAGAAGGAGTCCAGCATGGCTCCAACCATCCCTCCAGTCTTCTCTTTTGAACCCTTTCCTTTCGACATGGCAGCAGGCAGGAAATGTAAAAGATAGACAGTACCTTAACCAGACGCAGATGAAAGAGAGTGAGCCCAGCCTCCTTCGGACTCCGACGGGCGCGGCCAGGGCACGCCCGCGCACGTCCCGCACTGCGGGAACCCCGATCGCTTCTTATGCACCTCCTGGTGTTTGCAGAATTACGTTGGCGCCTTCCCCATGCATGTTGGATGTGGGTGTAGAGGTCCCCACCTCAGAATGCGGGTGATGTGGCTGGTTTGATTTGCTCAAACGCTCCGTCCATCATCCCCTTTGTATCGCTTTGGCTGGCAGGCAGGCAGACAGAAAAACAATGAGCACGGGCACCCGCGCTGCTAGAGCCCGGACCGCTTCTTATGCGCCTCCTGGCGCTTGCAAAATACGCCAGCACCTTCCTCAGGCGCGTTGGAGTGTGGGCGTGGAAGTCTCCACCTCGGAATGCGAGCGATGTGGCTGGCCGGCAGGCAGGTACACAGGAAAACAATCAGCACGGGCTTCCATCAGTGCAAGTGGCCTGCCTACAGCCTCTACTGCCGAAGCACATGCATACCTGTTACCCACTGGGGGAATCCTGCTATGAGGCGTCAACAGCAGGGACTGATGTCTGCTAACGCCAGTGAAGTTAGTGAAGTTAACTATGGCAGTGGAACACCTGTGAAAGAATGAAAGAGAGACATTAACAAAGTAAAAAGGAGTCAAAGTAAAACATATAGAGAGGCCCTTGGTAAGACAAGCAGGAAGACAAGAAGAAAAAGCGTTAAGTTTAACACACACAAAAATTATGTCTGCCAGCAACAGGATGCAGTGCCCTCAGCACCTCAGGACTCTGCACATGCGCCTGTCACAGCACTGACACCCTTTAGCCAATTGGTAGACGGCAGCTCCGCGTTTGCACCAATGAATAGGACATCTCCAGCACTTCTTTCGCACCATGTGCGAGAAGGATGGAGCAGTCAAGAGATCCATGGTGCTGCTTGTGGGTGGTGCAGAGCTGTAGGACCTATTCAAACATCTTCCCAACACAGGGGGAGATGATGACTTCTATGCTGCTGTTGCTTCTTTGAATCAGCATTTTGATCCCCAGTTGAAATCTGACTAAGAAAGTTTTAAGGCCCAGCAGACTGAGGCCTAATCAGTATACGTATTCTATGCATGCCTACGCAAACTGGCGAACACCTGCACCAACATTGACCAGCCAGATGAAATTAGAGCTAAACTGAACCAAGGATGCTGTTCTTCTGCCCTCCAGAAAGTCATACTACGCCAGTCTGGTATCACTTTCGATAACATCCTAATATTGGCACAATCCCATGAGCTGGCAGACAGTAGGGCTGAGTATATTGAAGCAGCTCTTGCCAGAGGTGTAGCCCCATTGAACACACAGAAAACAGTGAAAGTTAAAGAAAAGCAATCATCTAACCACAGCAGTAAAGGTTTTGAAGCTCTGTGTGCACAAGTTCAATGTTTCTGACCTAGTCCAACCACTTACTACGCTCAACTCTCAGTGGTCCACCGCTATAAGACCACAATTAAACAAATATATATACAGTAAAAGGAGAGTATATTTTAGTACATCATATTTATCAATCAATTATTGAACATTATTCAAACTACTTCAGTCCACAGACCAATCATTTCAAAATTCCTTCATATGTTGGAAACTTTATTCATGAAAGTTTTTTTTTTAATGTCCTCATTTGTATTCAGCCAATATATAATTGAGAGTTCAGAAAAGAAAGCATAGAGAAGACACACAGAGGGAGAAGCCCAAAGTCCTACGGCTTTTGGTTCGCCAGAGTGAGGGCTCCGGAACACTCCGTACACAGAGGGCATGTTCTTGACACTTCGCGCCCTCACCTGACCTGAACCTTTGTTCTCGTAGTTTGTATCTCTGCCTCCCAGTCTCCTTCTTGAATATAGCAGGACCCACAGAGTACCTAAAGTAGGATATTTCCTGAAGGTTACCGTTGGTTTGTCAGAGATAATGTCTAATAATCCTGGTACACCTTTCAATGAGCTCCAAGTTTTTTGTAAATGTTATATATTTGATTTTGGTGTGTGCTATATGTTGAGATAAAAGCCACTCTTTCTCTAGTGAAATTTCTTTTTTTCTGTATTAAAGTGGATTCCCTCTTCACGGGCTGCACCCTTTTTTTTGCCTTTTCCAAACTGACCTGTGGATAACCCCTTCCTACCAATCTCTGCTGTAATTGTTCTAGTGCTTCTCCAAAATCTGTGTCTAAACTGCAATTACGTCTGATCCTGATCATTTCACCATACGGAATACCTTTAATTACCGCTGGTGGATGTGAACTGTCTGCTCTCAGAATCGAGTTCATAGCTGTTTGTTTATGGAACAGTCTACTTTGGACTTTATCGCCAACAATGAACAATTCCACGTCTAGAAATTCAATTCTATCTTTGTAGCGGCACATGGTGAATTTAACACTAAAATCATTGTCATTCAGAAATTCAAAATAATCTGTTAAATCTCTGTTTGAACCCCTCTATTTCATTGGGAAATAAGGAATGAATCGTCACCTAAATAAAATGGAATCGATCCATTTAGCAGCTCTCCTGCCCGAGGCATGCTCCCTCTCGAACCAACCCAGGAAAAGGTTGGCGTAAGAGGGAGCTAACCTGGAACCCATAGCTGTGCCCCTGATTTGGTGATACCATTGTCCTTCAAATAGGAAAAACATATTTTTCAATATCAAAGTACTCTTTTCTGCAATCATCATTGAATGATCCAAAAGACTAGCACTTCAAGTCCCCAAAACCAAAAAGTGGTTCAAGGCTAACTCTCCTTTCTCATTCTCTATACAGATGTAAAGACCTACAACATCTAAAGTTACAAAGCTCATATCTGGTTCCCACACTATATCCTGTAATTTGTTCAACACGTCCATGGTGTCCCCGACGTACAAGGGTAAATTCATAACCAATGGTTTCAAGAATAAATCTACAAACTCTGAGATGTGTTCAGTTAAACTGCCTATACTCGAGACTATAGGTCTGCCCGGTAGATTCTGGAGTGACTTATGTATATTCGATAGAATATATATGAAAGGAAATGTTGGATTAATCACATTCAAATATTTATACTCTTGTAAGTCCAACAAACCTTGATCTTTCCAAGAATATAATCTTTCTGATATGTATCTACCTGCTTCTTTTGTTGGATTATGACTTAATCTTCTGTAACAATTAGTATCCCCTAGTTGTCTTTTGACCTCGTTAGTGTAATCCTCTCTTTTGATGACAACGATATTTCCACCTTTGTCAGCTGATCGTATTACTATACTGTCATCATTCCTAAAACTAGTAATGGCTAATCTTTCTTCTTTGAACAAATTATCTTTTTTCTCATGGGCATTCCCATGCTTCATGCCCTGTTCTTCTAATCTGTGCAAGTCTGCCAAAGATTTTTTTACAAATAAGTCAATTGCAGCATATTGCGGACCTTGTGGTGTAAATTTGGATGCAGGTTTTAGACCGCTAGTACAATCATAAGCTACCTCAATATCCAATAATGATGCCACATCTTTAACCCCCAAATTCTCCCCTTCTGTTATTGAAACAAGAATTTGCACATCCCTTAAGTATGCTATAGAAACCTCAGAGGTTACACTTCTGATACAAGGAATCACAGTTTTTTCCACGGTTGCAAAAAAACGTTTTAATTTCAATTTTCTCGCAAATGTATATTAGTCAATTTCTATGTCAGTAAAATTACAATAATTGTTTGGACAAAATGACCAACCTCTTTGTAATACTGATAATTCATACTTGTTCAAGACACGATCAGATAGATTAATCATATTTAAATCACCGTCCTGTCCCCCAGATTCGTTTTCACCTAAGACATGATCTACTTCTTGAATTTGTCCCGGCTGCAAGTTCCTATCCCTAAATTGTCTGTGCCTCCGCTTACCTTGCCTTGTTTTTGGGGCAATTTTTTCTTTCCTCTCCTTATCCTCTGTATTTCCTCGGAAAAAGAGGAGCATTTAGCTGGTCTAAGGTCTGGTGTACTTTCTGCCCCCAACTCTTTATTTATTAAGAGAGGTCTGAGCTACTATAGTTTACTCAAATAAGGTCACCTTGTGTTTCCACACCTCCTTATGCCTTTGGTTTCTGAACATCATCAAAACCTCTACTAAACGTGAACACTCTCCCTTGATTATAGTCACGCTCATTTCTCCTGATCCTGCTTACATTTTTCTCCTTTATTTGTAGCTGATGTTTATTTATCACTTCCTTTAGTATGACATCATTTTTATCAGTTAGTCCAACTAAATTCATGTCTTTGGTTTCTTTTTTTTTTTTTAAATATATTTTTTATTTTAACCATTGCACAGTTCGCACATTGCGGCGCACATTCTCCAATAATACAATTAATTTCTTACAGCACACTATCTATCAAATCATTTCCATCATAAACACAATTCATCAAAACATCCTGCTGAGTACGGTGAGCTAATATCATCTCAAATTTCTACAATACATGGAGCAAAAGCATCCGATACTGTCCTAGCCTAATCGATCAACCCCAGGCCCTCTCTCCATCTTATAATAGGGTCCCATATTCTTAACCCCAAGCTCCTCCCTTTTCTACCTTTCCGAGCATATATTTTTTTTTCCAGATTATAAGTTGACAAAAGGTTAGACAACCAGACTTGCATTGCTGGGGGTTTTTATCAAGCCAGGCCCTTGCTATGCAAAGCCTATAAACTGCCATAGCGACAAAAACAAACTCCCCCTGGGTAGTATTACTATCTGTAATTATCCCTAGCAAAATTTCTGCCGGTTTTAGGGTGATCTTAATATCCAGGGAGGCATCCAGAAACTTCTCTATCTCTTTTATCACTGTGTGTAGTTGCGGACTTGTATCAAATACATGTATTAAATCTGCATCGGGGGAACTACATCTTGGACATGTAATACCTACGCTGCCCCCCCATTTTGCTATCTTTGCTGGTGTAAAGTACAGCGAGTATAGGGTTTTATACTGCTGCGACTGCAGCAGCGCTGAGCAGAGCAGAGTTCGACCTAAATCCAATGACTCTTTAAACCAACTAACTTTTCCTTCCAACTTGTCTGCCCACTTAGCACTATACTTGTCCATATCATCCGGTTTTGCTGCTAACATGCTTGCGTAGAAGCTCCGAATAGAGCAATCCCCCCTAACCTTATTTTCTCCAGTATTTCTACCTTACCGAAGCCCACAAGCCCACCCTGCTTGTTTCCAAGAAAACTTCTTAACTGCACAAATTTAAAAAAATCCCTCCTGTCTAATCCAAAACTACTCATTAAGTCTGTAAATTGAAACACCCCCTCCGTGTTCCTCACATCCCCAATCTGAACGATCCCCTTTTCCATCCAGCCCGCCATTGTAGTATCCCCAAATATCTGTGTTGGAAAGGAGACATTTTTAAACAACCTGGTATACCAATTGTACCGGCCCAGGCCAATTTTCTTCATCACAGCATTCCAAATCTTAATTGCGGCTTGGACTGTCTTGAATCTAGTTCTTTTGTAATATGCGAAATCAGTACATTTAAGAAAAGAATTCTCAACCTCCGATCCCAACACTACAGAGTATATCCTAGATGAATCATTTGTTGTTCTGTCGTCCATCCCGCCCCCTCCAATCAATCCCCGCATATATTGCAATGCAGATGCCCAGTAATATAATCTGAAATCGGGCGCCCCCCATCCTCCTCTTTCTCTAGGCAATGACATAAAACGATACGCCCTACGAGTCTTGCCATGAGCCCAAATAAATCTATTCAGAATGCTTTCCGGATCTTTAAACCATTTCGCCTCGAAAAATAACTGTATTGCCCTATAGAAATACAAAAATTTTGGCAATATTAACATCTTTATAACATTGGTGCAGCCGACTAATGACAAATGCAAATTATTCATTCGATCTAGATCCGTCTTGACCTTTAGCATCAGGGGCGCAAGGTTGTTCTGTACCAGTAAGTCTAAATCAGCTGTGATTGCGACCCCCAAATATACTGCTGAGCCCACAACTCTTTGATCATTACAAACAATGTGATGGTTACACACTATCTGAGTTTTTGAGCTATTTAAACTGTACCCCGATATTTGCCCAAATCTTTGTGCTTCGGACTCGATTTCCCCTATGGCCATGCTGGGATTAGGTGTCAGAATGGCCACGTCGTCAGCATAGGCGAGCGTCTTTACCTCAAACCCATTCAACTTTATTGGTGGAATCCTTGGGTTGCCCTCCAATTTCCTTATCAATGGGTCCAGATAGAGAGCAAAGAGCAGTGGGGAAGACGGGCAGCCCTGTCTAGTCCCTCTCCCAATCCTAACTGCAGCCGATAGTCCTCTGTTAACTCTGATCCTTCCTGTCGGATTCTTATACAGAGTCTGCATCGCGGTTATAAAGCTATTCCCCATTCCATTCCACCTTAACGTTTGCCACAGGTATTCCCAGGAGACCCTATCAAACGCCTTTTCGGCATCCAAAAAGAGTGCCGCGATAGCGTCTCCCAGGACACCCGCCGCGTCAAAGGTTGTGACCACCTGCCTAATGTGTTGTGTAGTACTTTTGCCTGGAATAAACCCATGCTGAGTGTGGCTTACTAAACCCTCTATCACCTCTGCCAGTCTTCTTGCTAATATCTTGGAGTACACTTTGGTATCTGCGTTCATCAGTGTAATGGGCCTATATGACCCTGGGAGTGTCGAATTTTTACCTTTTTTTAAGATGACAATGATATCCGCTTCCCCCCACGAGTCAGGTATCATGTCCCCCTTCTGTGCCTTCAACATGACATTAAACATATCAATTCCCATAACTTGATAAAATACTTTGTAAAACTCCACCGGGAGTTGGTCTGGGCCGGCTGGTTTACCTGATGGTAGCATACTTAATGCCATAAGAAATTCCTCAAGGCTAAAGGGGGAGTCCAACCTAGCCTTTTCCTCCATCGATATAACCGGAGGGGTAATATCCCTGAGGTAGCTTTCAACCTCGCTTAAAGTTCCTGTCCTGTCCCCGGTATATAGCTCTTCATAAAACCGCCTGAACGCTTCCCTTACTTTAGCTGTTTCAGTGACCATGACTCTGTTCCCATCCATAATCTCCACAATGTCTGAAGCTGCTAGCCTCTGTCTGGTACGTACTGCCAGTAAGTGACCCACCTTCTCACTTAGCTCATAAGCAGCTTCCCTCTTAGTTAAATAGTTCTCTGCTGCTTTTTTTTAAATACTTTCTGCCGCTTCTGCCCTAAGAGCCATAATTTTAAGCAGGTGCTCTTCAATTGGTGCCTTCTTCCGTAAGTTCTGCGCCAGTTCCTCCTCAACCCTTATCAACTTTTGGTAAACTTCCTTAATTTTAAGTCGTGTCCTTTTCTGGGCTGAAAACACATAGCTCATTGTCTCACCCCTTACCCCGGCCTTAAAAGCATCCCATACCACACCCGAGGGAGCCGTACCTTTATTAATATCCCAAAAAGCCCTAATCCATTCTATCATATAATCCCTGTATGCTTCATCCTTCAAGAGGGCTCTATCGAATGTCCACTGTGTATCCTTTCGCCGTGCCTGTCCCATTCTAATAGTTAGGATCAGTGGGCTATGGTCCGAGACAATTCGAGGCTGTTTCTCTATTTGTGCCTCTGCCAGCAGGGGGGTTGATATCAGAAAGTAATCCAGCCTAACAAGTAGCTTATGAGGGGCTGAATAAAATGTGCTACCATCTATTCCTGGTTTTAGTTTAACCCATGGGTCAACTAGAGAATTATTTGTCACCATATCTGTCAGTGCCCTATGGGTTCTCTTTTTCCTCCCTACATATACCCTCCCCATCTGCAGGAATGAGCTACTGGGATCGTGAACATTAAAGTCCCCACAACATATAATTGGCTCAGGCCACAGTGCCAACTCAGTGTCTAGAAATTGGAATGTCTCAGGATCATCTTCTGTGGAACCATACACGGAAACTATGGTACATTTTCCCCCTTAAATCTTATTTCCAATATTACCCACCTACCCCATTGATCCTCCTTTTTCTTTATCACCTCTACATCAGTGGATCTCCCTAATACTGCCACCACCCTATGCTTCGTGCCTTGCTTAGAGTTTGCTAGTACGGAGAACCCTAATTGCTCTAAAAGATAGCCCATAGAGGCTTCGACGTGTGTTTCCTGGAGGCAAACCAAATCCAGCTGTAGTGTCCTAAGTAGTGCCGCAACCCTTAGTCTTTTGCCAGAATCGTTCAGACCACAGACATTAAAATACATCGTAGGTTTTGCCAAACCCTGCATACCTTACCCGGGCAAACGCCTTGCTTTGATAATATACCTGATACTTCTCAAGTATCCACCAGCTTATGTCTAATGCGTACTGTAAAATTTGAACTCCCTGCGCGCTGAGCTGTGCTTTCCTGTGCTCCTTCTAACACTCTACAACTCCTTCTTTTTTTGTGTTTTTAACCCTCTTTTTACCCCCTAAGCCCACCCTGGCCCCCCACAGTCTCCCAACCCCCTCCCTCCCTTTACTGGCAAATAGGTCAATGAGACCTATGTGTAGCCGCTACAGCTTGTGGCAATCGCTCCTCTCTCCCCCTCCTCCCCTCCATCCAGTGTACACCTATGGGTCCTATACCCCCCCTCTGTGCCTTTATCTTAATCATTTTACTATTCTGTACATGTCGCCCCCTCAGTGGTATCCCAGACAGCGACATACCAAGTTAGAGAGCCTTCCTCTATCAGTGCTTACTCCCACTTTCAGCTCGTCTTGGGTCCTTGCACTTTAACAGCTCTGCGTTTCTCAACCCCCTTTCTGTGATTTAATCTCCTCCAAGAACTGTTGGGCCTTAATCTCGGACAGGAAGATGTTTGTTCTACCCCTTGTAACTACCTTTAGCCTTGCGGGGAACAGGTGAAACGCCTCGGAGCCTAAGGCCTGGAACGGTTTAATAAGCTGCCTAAGTCGCCACCTTCTCTCGACCGTTATGTGGCAAAAATCGGGCCTGGCAAAGAAGGTGGTTTCCTCAAAGGTTCTTTTTCTGTCAGGCCTAGCCTTATCCATTATTTCCTCTCTGAGTAGGTAATTACCGACATATATTAAGATAGCTCTAGGCAGCGCAGGTTGTCCTGCCTGCCCCTCGCCGCCTCGGCCTTTTCTGATGGTGAATGGGAATCTGTGAGTCCGCTGAATCTCCCTTTCCCACTCCCACTGCAATTCTGGGAAGGCTCCTCTTAACAGTTTAACCATAAAGTGCATAATGTCCTGCCCCTCTGCTCCTTCCGCCACACCCAAAATCCGAATGTTATTGCGCCGCTGGCGGTTTTCGAAGTCCTCCAGCTTCCATTGTAGATCGTTTGTCAGTTTTTCCTGCTCCAGCTTAAAGTCCTGCCATGCCCCGACATCGTCTTCTAGCCTCCCAGTTTCTTTCTCTAACTCAACTATCTGTTTCTTTAGTTTCTCCACTTTTCTTTCTGCATTTTTAATTAAAATATGCATGATGCAGAAAGATGACAAATGTAAATACTCCTCCCATTCTTTCAACAAGTCCTCATACAAGTCATCGAATGTAGGAAAAATAAGTATTCTTAAGCCCATAGGCACTCTTTTCTGATCCACATAATTTTTCAAAGTTATGCTATCCCACCACTTTGACAGCTCTAATTTCCTTAACTTCTCCAGTTTCAATGTTCTTTGCCCTAAACTTTTACCTGAGGAGTTTTTTTATTTTACATAGTAGTTTTGTTTTACTTTGTGCAAATAATTCTGCTGCTCACATTTCCCTGTCATCCTACATCCTGAAGCATTGTTATGAATCTTTTGTCTACAACTATATGGTCACCTGAGCTGTGCTCCACTTTTAACCTTTCTTTTAAATTGTAATCATCTAACAACAGCGGTAAAGGTATTGAAGCTCTGTGTGCACAAGTTCATTGTTTCTGACCCAGTCCAACCACTTACTACGCTCAACTCTTAGTGGTCCACTGCTATAAGACCACATTTAAACAAATATATATACAGTAAAAGGGCCATATATTTTAGTACATCATATTTATCAATCAATCATTGAACATTATTCAAACTACTTCAGTTCACAGACCAATCATTTCCAAATTCCTTCCAAGGTTGGAAACTTTATTCATGAAAGTTTTTAATTTTTTAATTTTTTTTAATGTCCTCATTTGTACTCAGCCAATATATAATTGAGAGTTCAGATAAGAAAGCAGAGAGAAGACACACAGAGGGAGAAGCCCAAAGTATTATGGCTTTAGGTTCGCCAGAGTGAGGGCTCCTGAAGACTCTGTACACAGCTGCCATACCATATGGCAATTTCCTTTTGTCCCACTGGGAGTGTGGCTGCCATCCGTTCAAACCATCCATTACCATTACCAGCTTTTTTGAGTGATTTATTCATGAAAGTTAATTCAATCATCAGTTCTATCAAATTTCTTATGTATATGTATTCATTTCCATATTCTTCACAAATTTTCAGATAAATCTATCAATTTCTTCACAATCATCAATTCTTAACAGCCCACATGTTTCGTCCTTACAAAGGACTTCATCAGGGCTGTAAAAAAACAAAATAAAATGCACTCATCAATGTACTTTTCATTTCAATCATATAAATTATTACACAAAAATGTACCCTTCGGTTCCTCTTAATCTGGCTTGCTGATCTCCATTCTAAAACATTTTTTATCTATCATGACAGGATGAAATCAATACTTCAGAAAAAGTTTATAACTGCATTTTTATCTACATTTATTATACAAAACATTCCCATGGTTAAGAACACCATGGTATTTTGCATTAACCAATACCCAATTTTCCCCAAAAATATCTAAATATAATACTGAGGCAAGTTTCTAATTTGATATGTTGACCATATCATATTACAAATGTCCTAGGGGATTTCTCCTAGATCACTACTTGTATATCATGTTGATTCTTATACAAACATCTCCTTCATCCTTCATGATGAGATTGGAGCTGTAATCTCAAAATAAATCATCCATTATATCTCCATTTTATCAAAATATTGTTACCTCAATTTTTCTCACTGGCTTGATATTATCGATCCATTGATCACGACTATTTATTATATATAATCCACTTCTGGAATTGCCGCCCTCTGTCCTAATTGATAAAATAATTTATCATTTAGGTGACAACTCTGTAATTATTGTCTATTATGAAAATGAAAGCAAATCTACATACCGGTTTTCTTAATGTCAAATATCTTTTGCCAGATTGCCGATCCTTCTAACTTATTTGATGACGGGAATGACTCATATTATAACTGAAATGTAAATATTATTCTTCTGAGTACATTCAGATAATGCTGCAATCTTTCATTATTGTATATACATGCGCTTCAATAGGGGCACGCTATATTGACCCAACCCCACATGGCATCCTATCTTTAGCTCAAAGTTTATTCTAAATAGTCATCTCATTATTCCTTGTTTTTTGAATCCATCTGCATTCTGCAAGTAAATCCTACTAGAAGGCTACCATTATAGCCTTTCTATTTGTTAACCCCTTCGCTGCTAGGCCTTTTCCCACCCTGTGCTAAGCCATTTTTGGGCTATTTGGGGTTGGTCTAACTTAGGCCTCTGCAACTTTTTGACCACATAAGGTATCCACGCCAAATTTTCCTCCTTTTCTTCCAACATCATGGGGATTCTAAAGGTACCCAGGGTTTGTGGATTGCCCTGGAGGGGACCCAAAAATTAGCCAAATATAGCTACATTTTGGGTTTTTTGGGAATAATGGGCAAAAAGTGCTGCAAATGAAAGTGTCTGGGGTTTTCCCTGTAAATGGTATAAAAAAAAGGGTTTGTTGGGCTGAAATCAGCATTTTCCCAGCTTTTAGGGAATGGCAGACTTTTGTCAGACAACCACAATTTTTTTTACACAGTTTTGGCAATTTTCTGGGACATGGCCTATTTTTGCTATTTTTTGTGCTTTCAACCTCCTTCCAGTTAATGGTAGAAATGATTATGAAAGCAATAATGGATCCTGGAAAGCTATACATTTTGTAACTTAGATAAAATTCTGAATTCAGCAAGTGGTCATTTGTGTAGATCCTTCAAGGATTCTTTATAGAAATGAACAGTTAAACATAGGAAAAATTGAAAATGAGTTGAAAAAAACAGCCTTTTGTACCAACGTTTTCACCTGTACCTTCTTCTCAGTATAACAACTCTTTTAAAGCAATACACCTTTACATACGTGGGACCTTACTGGTTTTGAACATATATAGGACTTGTAGGTTCACCAAGAACCCGACGAACCCAGGGCCAAAAACTGAGCAGCGACTTGCAATGGTTTTTTATTATGTGGTGGGTATATAGCAATTAATCTGGGAACATGTATACATGGAAAAATTGGTATGAAAGACACCAATGTATTTCTAAAATGGGAACAAAATATAGTGTTTAGAAACAGTAGATATTTGCACATTTCCAAAATTAGGAACACTCATACTAGCATGAGAATTATCTGTCATTTTTCAAAATGACTTCTTTTTTACACATTGTCTTTCATTTGGAAGGCAGAAATGAATTGAAAGTCGATAGGTAATAACAGTTGCTTTACAAATCTGAATTACCCTAAGTCTCCCGATAAAAATTGTACCTCACTTGTGTGGGTAGGCATAGTGCCCACGACAGGAAATGGCTCAAAACGCAACGTGAAAATACCACATTTTTGATATGAAAAAAAAGTACCCTTTTTTTGAAAATTGCCTAGCTGTAGTTTTTGAATCCTAGCTCTGCCAGCACCTAGGGAATCTTAGCAAACCTATACATTTTTGAAAACTATACACCCTGGGGAACACAGGATGGTGTGACTTGACTGGCTTTCACCAGGTTCTGGTACCCAGAATCCCTTGCAAACCTAAAACAAATGTCCCAAAAACCACATTTCTGTGGTGGAGAGTTCTGGAATCTGCGTGGATCTACAAATTTCCACCCACCCCGCGTTTCCCAAAGTCTTCCGAGAAAAAATGATACCTCACTTGCGTGGGTAGGCTACGTGGACACACCACAATTTCACAGTGAAAAATGACCCTTTTTGGCAAAATGCCTAGCTGTAGTTTTTGAATCCTAGCTCTGCTGGCACCTAGGGAAACCTAGCAAACCTATACATTTTTGAAAACTAAGCACCCAGGGAAATCTAGGATGGGTGACTCGACTGCCTACCACCAGGCTCTGTTACCCAGAATCCCTTCCAAACCTAACAAGTTGGCCAAAAAAACACATTTTCATCACATTTCTGTGGTGGAAAGGTCTGGAATCTGCGTAGATCCACAAATTTCCACCCACCCCGCCTTACCCAAAGTCTTCCAAGAATAATGGTACCTCACTTGTGTGAGTAAGTCTTGTGCCCGTGACAGGAAACAGCGCAAAACGTAATGTGGACACACCACAATTTCACAGTGAAACATTTTTGGCAAAGTGTCTAGCTGTAGTTTTTGAACCCTAGCTCTGCCGGGACCTTGGGAAACCTAGCAAACCTATACATTTTTAAAAACTAGACACCCAGGGGAATCCAGGATAGGGAGAATCGACTGCCTCCCACCAGGTTCTGTTACCCAGAATCCCTTGCAAACCTAAACAATTGTAAAAAAAAATACATTTTCATCACATTTCTGTGGTGGAAAGTTCTGGAATCTGCGTGGGTCCACACATTTCCACCCACTCCGCATTTCCAAAAGTCTTCCAAGAAAAATGGCACCTCACTTGTGTGGGTAGGCCTAGTGCCCGCAACAGGAAACAACGCAAAACGCAATGTGGACACAACACAATTTCACAGTGAAAAATGACAATTTTTGGGCAAAGTGCCTAGCTGTCGTTTTTTAACCCTAGCTCTGCTGGCACCTAAGGAAACCTAGCAACCCTATACATTTTTAAAAAATAGACACCCAGTACAATCCAGGATGGGGTAACTCGACTGCCTCTCACCAGGTTCTGTTACCCAGAATCTCTTGCAAACCTAAAAAATTGCCCAAAAAAACAGATCTTTCTCACATTTCTGTGGTAGAAAGTTCTGGAATCTGCGTTGATCCACAAATTTCCACCCACCCAGCGTTTCCCAAAGTCATCTGATAAAAATGGTACCTCACTTGTGTGGGTAGGCCTAGTGCCTGTGACAGGAAATGGTGCAAAACGCAACGTGGACACACCACAATTGCACAGTGAAAAATAACCCTTTTTTGGCAAAGTGACTAGCTGTAGTTTATGAACCCTAGCTCTGCCGGGACCTTGGGAAACCTAGCAAACCTATACATTTTTTAAAACTAGACACCCAGGGGAATCCAGGACAGGGTGACTCGATGGCATCTCACCAGGTTCTGTTACCCAGAATCTCTTGCAAACCTAAATAATTGCCCAAAAAAAAAATTTCTCTCACATTTCTGTGGTATAAAGTTCTGGAATCTGCGTTGATCCACAAATTTCCACCCACCCAGCGTTCCCCAAAGTCTTCCGATAAAAATGGTACCTCACTTGTGTGGGTAGGCCTAGTGCCTGCAACAGGAAATGGTGCAAAACGTAACATGGACACACCACAATTGCACAGCAAAAAATGCCCCTTTTTTGGCAAAGTGCCTAGCTGTAGTTTTTTAACCCTAGCTCTGCCGGCACCTAGGGAAACCTAGCAAACCTCAAAAACCTAGCAAAATCACCTATTTCACACATTTTTGTGTGGGAAAGTTATGGTATCACGGGGCTAATACAAATTTCCTACCACCCAGTGTTCCCCCGGGTCTCCCGATAAAAATGGTGCCTCAGTTGTGTGGGAATCCCAAGTAGCCGCGAAAGGCAAGGGCCCAAAACATAGTGAGGCAACATCAACATTTATTTTTTCAGCTAAATCTGAGGTTTACAGGGGATTCTGGGTAAGGAAACGGGGGATCCATGCAAGTCATACCTCCCTGGAATCCCCCGGGTGTCTAGTTTTCAGAAATGTGTGGGTTTGGTTGGTTTCCCTAGATGGCCGCCGAGCACAGGGCCAAAAACAAAGGTGACTCCCCTTGCAAAACCAGGTTGTTTTGAGATAGGCAATTTTGATGTTGCCTCACTACTTTTTGGGCCCTTGCCTATTGCGGGTACCTGGACCTCCAACACGAGTGAGGCACTATTTTTATCGGGAGACCCGGGGGAACGCTGGGTGGTAGGAAATTTTTGTCAGCCCGGTGATGTCACAACTTTCCCACACAAAAATGTGCAAAAAAATATATTTTTTCAGCTACATTTGAGGTTTACAGGGGATTCTTGGTAAGGAAACGTTGGGGGGTCCACACAAGCCATTCCTCCCTGGAATCCCCTGGGTGTCTAGTTTTCAGAAATGTGTGGGTTTGGTAGGTTTCCCAAGATGGCCGCCAAGCACGGAGCCAAAAACAAAGGTGACCCCCCTTGCAAAACCAGGTTGTTTTGAGATAGGCAATTTTGGTGTCGCCTCACTTCGCTTTGGGTCCTTGCCTGTCGCAGGGACTTGGGCCTCCCACGCAAGTGAGGTACCATTTCTATTGGATTACTTGGAGAAAGGCAGGGGATAGGAAAGTTGTTGTTTCTTTCTGCAGCATGAAAAGTTTGGCAAAAAATGCAAGGAAAACTTGACAGACATTTTGAGGTTTGCAGGACATTGTGGGTAAGATAACGTGTTAGTATCCACAAGAGAGGCATTACCATGTCCTCCCATGGGTGTTAAGTTGACGACAATATCTACAGTTGGTAGGTTATTCTTAGATGGAATGTACACCTTGGCAGAGAGACTAAAAAGACAAAGATTCCTGCACAGCCATTTATTCCTCAAGCACACACACATACTGGTTGGATCTGGCACGAGGGCGAGTGGTGATTCAGTATATAAAATTTTATTAACAAGAGATTTCACAAAAATGAAATGCACTGTCAATAATTAACCGGACAAAAAACTGAACCAGTGACTTGCAGCTTGTGAGCTGTAAAGCCACGGCAGGGCACCAACCGCTTTACAGGCCATTCACACACCTTTCATACGTGATACACACAAGACCATTCACACCACCAGGCACGAAACCAACACATTACAACACTCACAAAAAGGGACAAGGTACACCCTGCTTGAGAAAGACAGAAAAGACTAATATTTCTGCACAACCACCTATTCTTCAAGCACACAGACATAATGGTTGGATTTGGCACGAGGGTGAGTGATGGTTCAGTATATACAGTTGTATTGACCAGAGATTTCACAAAAATGAAATGCACTGTTAATAATTGAAAGAACCGGAAACTGAACCATTCACTCACAGCTCGTGAGCTGTAAAGCCACGACAAGACACCAACTGCTTTACAGGCCATTCATACATCTTTCATACATGTGACACATACAAAACCATTCACACTGCCAGCCGCGGGCCTAGCACATTACAACACTCACACCAGCAGACAGCGCCATTCAAGGGCCCATCACTTTCACACGCCCATATTCCTGACACAGCAACCACACCAGCTCAAGGATTGAGTGGAGTGGCGTTTAGCTACCAGTGTGTGTTGTGACCAGCAGCAAGTCGAGCGCCAGTCCACGCACATCACCAGCCAAGTACCAGTCCATGCACACCACCAGCCAAGCACCAGTCCACACACACCGTCAGCCAAGCGCCAGTCCACACACACCACCAGCCAAGCGCCAGCCTACACACACCACCAATTCATTTAGGATTTTTTTATACAAAAAAGAAAACACAAACAAATAGATACAAATCTACTAACACAAAATCCGAAACTAAATACATTGCACTAATGCCAACCTTGAAACAGAACAACAAATTTTAAACAATACAGACCAGGCAGTTCACTTTACCACTCATTGATGCTCCCAATAATTATTTTGCGTATGGTATGTTCTAAAACAAGCAGGCACACACAGCCCAGGGTTAGAAGGACACGCGGGGCAGTACATACGAGTCTCCTTCCGCGTACCTCTTCGCCAACAGACACTACATCTCCTAGTGGGAATGTCTTTTGAGGGTGTGGGAGGAATGTGATCAGGAAAGTGGTGATCTTTCAATCGAGCCACATCCTCCAGCACTCCAACTCTAGGAACTCTTGCCTGTTCAACAACAATAAGGCTGCCTATCACAGACTGCTGAAACTGAACAAAAGTCAACTTTGACGCAGGTGAATACTCCGTGAACACAACAAAAGCATTGAAAGTTGCTAATTTGAAGAGATGGATGGCCAACTTCTTATACCAATGGTAATGGTATGGTAATATGGACAAAGAGGTAAAGAACACTCTTATTGACCATCTAGATACTAATAATGATAATGCCTTAACCGGGTTTGGGCCTCTGACCATGGAGGAATTCTGTAAAATAGTAAAGGGCATTTCATCTGGTTCCCCTCTAGATCCCGTCCCTTCTCAAATCTGGAAGATCTTTGAGACAGAGCTGTTTCCTATGCTTAGGCAAATTTGTAATCAGTCCCTTAACAGCGGTGTAGTGCCGCTGCAGTGGAAACAAGCTTAGGTAACCCCCCTGCTAAAAAAGGCCTCCTTGGATCCAGAATGTCCCAAAAATTATAGGCCGATTTCCCTTCTACCCTTTCCGGCTAAGATCACGGAGAAGGCGGTTAGCAGGACCCTCTCTGATTATCTGTAGCAGCACAGATTGTTGGAGGAGGTTCAGTTTGGCTTTCGGCCTGCCCATGGTTACCGTGATGGATGAACTTCGGTCACGGGCAGACAGGAATCAGGCAGCGGTTCTTATCCTGCTTGACCTGTCTGCCGCGTTCAACACGGTTAACCACGGAACTCTACTGAGCAGGCTGGAGAAGGTGGGGGTGAAGGGTCGTGCCTTGCAATGGTTCGACTCTTTTCTTACGGGTCGAACACAGGCGGTGTCCCTTCCTCAATATCGGTATGAACAGATTAACATCACTCATGGGGTACCTCAGGGCTCGGCTATTAGCCCGATACTCTTCAACATTTATATAAAACCTTTGATTGCGGTCGTTAAAGAGCATAGGATTAACATCACAAACTATGCCGACGACACGCAGCTCATCTTCTCACTGGAGGGTGAGCAATCTACCTCTATTGAAGAGTTTCACTGTTGCTTGCGTAACACGGCCCAGTGGCTGAAAGATCATTCATTACAATTCAATGCTGGTAAGACAGAGATTCTCTTCTGCCCTGTTGATAGAATTCCCTCAGCGCTGCCTAGTAACTTCTGGCCTAGTGAAATGTCAATTGCAGTGAGACCAGTGGAGAAGGTTCGCAACTTGGGCATTATGTTTAACAACAAGTTGACCATGGAAGCTCAAGTCACTAGAACGGTAGGAAGTTGCTTGGCAATCCTTAGATCGCTACGCAAAATTCTTCCTTTACTACCTCCTCAAGTACGGGCACCAGTTGTACAGAGTACAGTCTTGAGCAGACTGGACTACTGCAACGCCCTTCTGCTTGAATCTCCTAAGTCCCTGTTGGACAGACTCTTGAGAATTCAGTCCACCGCAGCTAAACTTGCTCTGGGCTGGCCGAGGTGGTCCTCGTCCTCCAGGGCCCTTGCAGAACTCCACTGGCTGCCGGTGGGGCAGAGAATTAAGTTTAAGTCTCTCTGTCTCGTGTTTAAAGCTCTGCACGGGATGGGCCCGGTCGTTCTACAGAGGAAATTTGAGTGGTATGTCCCAGCCAGAAACCTTCGCTCCGCCTTAGCTAGATTGGTTAAGGTAGCTAGGTTTAGGAAAGTCAGAACCGGTGGCAGAACTTTTACGGTTGCTGTGGCCAGACTGTGGAATGGACTACCTCTGGTAGTAAGACAGATTAGTGATCTTCTGCCTTTTAGAAAAAGGTTAAAAACTCTGCTATTTCCTAAAGTTTAGCTGTTACATCGCCCTATAATAGTTGCCTGTGCCTCTCTGCTGTCTGTCTTCTGCCGTGCACTTTGAGTTTCTCAGCGCCAGGATGCCGTCAGGTGATAGAGTGCTTTACAAATGAAATAAATAAATACATAAAATAAATAGCAGTGTAAGGTTCCAACCTCTGATCTACCCTAGCAACACCACCCATGTTATTGTAGTCTAAAATGCACACAGGTTTGCGCACTTCAGCAATCTGACCCCAAACAGCCACAGGTGAAGTACTCTCATCATGGATGGCAGTCAGCATGTAACATCCCTCCTGTCCACAAATTTTACAGCTAGTAGTTCATCACTACGCAAGGAACTGCACTGTCCCCTCTGAAGTTTTTTGCAAAAAAGCTCTTTTGGATAACCTTTAGGGTTAGAGCAGATTGTGCCACAATCAAAAGTGTCCACTTTGAACAATTCCTTAAACAATTGCACAGCAGTGTAGAAGTTATCAAGGTACAAATGGTGACCTCTGTTAAACAGTCCTCTAGCAAGATCCACACAATTTTCTCTGAAACTCAAAAAGTGGATGGGCAACCAGGGGGATCAATAGTCGAATCCCTACCAGTGTACACACGGAAATTAAAACATATCCTGTCCTACTATCAGACAACATATACCTGCCTAAAAACCAAATGGCCCTTGAACAGGAACGAAGACTCATCAATAGATATTTCTTTCCCTGGAGTATAGAACTCTGAAAATTGATCTACATAGTGATCAAAAACAGGCCGAATCTTAAAGAGACGGTCACAGTCAGGGTGACCTCGTGGCAACGCCAAAGCATTATCAACAAAATGCAGCATCCGAAGGAAAAGTCAAAACCGATCACGAGTCATAATTGCAGGAAATATGGCCATTGCCATCAAGGGACTGGTAGACCAATATGAAGCCACGGACGGCTTCCTTATCAAACCCATCAATTAAGTCAAACCCAAAATCTTCTTCATCTCTTCCAGATTTGTGGGAGTCCACCGGGTAGCTCTAGAGTGGGGCCTAAGTTTGTCACTATTGTCCCTCAAAAACTGTTAAGCATACAAATTAGTCTGCTCAACAATCTCACCCAAAAATACATCATCCATAAACAACTGAAAAAACTGTATAGGAAAAAAGTTTTCACAATCCACTCTACACCCTGCATCACCATTAAAGGCAGGCAACACCGGCTGCACCATGTTTGGATCAACCCAGAGTCCAGGACTTCCAGTAGGAAGCCTAGCAGCCTCAGACTGCAATCCAGATGCCTCCCTGCACAGACACAGTAAGGATCAACAATATCCCATTAAAAAACAAAAAGAATAAAAAAATTACACATTAGACAATGGAAAGCACATTGCAAAGAATTTCATGCTTTGAACACTACCAAATATGCTGCCATTATGACAACAATTACAAAAAAAATTATTCATGCATGACAATAATACTCATTTGGAGTAAACACAACAAAAACGTTTTTCTTACCAAATAAATGCAATTACGCAAAACTGCAGAACAACCACTGCCAAAACCGCAAACAGGAATCAAAGGCTTTACACTAGAATAAAAAGGAAAAAATAAACCATTACAATCACATATTCAAATAATGCACCAGTCCACACACAATCCACCAGCTAAGCTAAGGGGTAGGTGGGCCTAAGAGTATAAATAAATTATTCACCACTGTAAAAGGGGAGCAACCCTTGCCCTTGAGGCCACTGCCCAATTCAAAAATTTAAAAACCCCCGTGGTCTAGTGGCCTCTGCACCCCTTGGGGCAGATGGGCCTAAAAACATAATGCTGATCTGCCATCCAAAGAGGACAGAAATGGCCACAATCATCCTCCCATAAAGGGGAGCGACCCTTGCCCAAGGGGTCGCTCCCCCCAAAAAAATATCCTTGGTGGCCTTGTGGGCCCTAGATAAAAAAAAAGGCTAGATCTGCTCCCCCGTTTGGGGCAAATAGCCAAAAACATAGCCCCCGAAGGGGAGTGACCCTTGCCCAAGGGGCCACTCCCCACGCAGCATTCAATGGTGGTCCAGTGGCCCAAACATGGGGAGACACAGCCGCCAAAGGAGAGCGGCCCTTGCCCAAGGGGTCACTCTCCCAAAAACAATTCCCTGGTGGCCTAGTGGGCCCTAGATAACATAGAAAGGCAAGATCTGCCCCCCACATGAGGGCAGACAGCCATAAACATACCCCCAAAGGGAGTGACCTTGCCCAAGGGGCCACTCCCCACACAAAATGGACTTGTGGTCCAATGGGCATTTTTTTAAAACAATATGCAAAAATCTGCCGACCCCAGGGGGGATTAATTATGCCCCCAATAAGGGGAGCAACCCTTGCCTAAGGGGCTGCTCCCCCAAACAGTAAATCAATTAAACATTCGCGCCAAAAAAATCCCTGGCGCTAGTGGGCATTCTTGCTGCACGATTGCACAATCCTGCAGCAGGATGCACAAAAGAGGCATCGGGGAAAGTAAAACCCTTTCCTTTCCCCTGATGCCTCTTTTGGTGAAATCCCTCCCTCCACAGAGACAAAACTTCCCTGTTTGTTCCCCGACGCGCTGGAAGCAAATGGCTTCCTGCGGGTCGGGGAACAAAGGCAAACCTCCAATGAGGTCAGCGTGTCTCATTGGAGAATTATAACTTTGGCAACAACTTTGCATGAAAGGACGCAAGGCAGGCAACGTAGTTCAGGGCAGGTAGGAAGTACACTGGAGAAGGGGATTGATTGAAATTGATAGCAGACCAAAGAGGAAACAGGTCAATGTTGAAGCTGATTGGCTGAAGTGGGATTTTAAACTTCGGGCAATGTGTATCTAACCTGACGGTATGGACCATTTGGATTGGTCGCAAATAACAGCAGGCCATAGAGTAAACTGGAGGCGGTACCAAGAATGACGTATGCACAATAGAATGAATCTGATTGATGAAGGAAATAATTGGAATTGGAATCTGATAGGCGGGGAACACGTTGAAATATGGGCAAGCTGGGGAAGTTGTAGAATGGCGCGATTTATCGGACTGCCAGTCGAATGGAAGGACGTACAGAGCTTGTGAAAAGTGAGCGAAGGATATAGCTTGTTAAGAATTGATGTGATCGTCAAAGGGACCTCCCTTTGACGATCTACGGAAGGGTAAACCTAGTAAAGATGTCGGTCCTCCCTAAACTGACTTATCTATTTAATACAATTCCTCTCTATTTTTCACAGGGAATCATTAGCAAATTCCAGGGTAAAATTGGAAGCTTTATATGGGGGCAGAAAAGCGTAAGATTATCCTGGAAGAAACTAAGAAGAAAGCTCTTAAAGGGCGGCTTGGCCTTACCTGATATTAACTGGTACCTAATGGCATTTCAGTTTAAGGGCATCAGGATGTTGTTAACAACACCAGCGGAGACTAACTGGGGTAGGCTTTTGAAGGAAATGGTGTCAACAGAAGGGGATGATGGGCAAGGAGGGTTCCTGTATAAATTTGGGGCTCCCAGATTCTTTCAACGTGTGCGCCTCAAGGTTTTGAAATCTGCCTTGTTAATCTGGTATAAATTGAGGCGAATTTGGGGTATAGGGTATTTTTCTGATCTCGCCCCAATATGGGACTCACCAGGGACCCCAGACTGCCTGAATGACAGCTTAGCGAGCCCCCATAAGGAAGGCTGGGCTGTGGAGATTGTCGGACCTTGTAGATCTAGATGGTTTACTCCCATGAGAACTGTTACTAGTAAAGATTGGCTCCACCTTTTCAAGGTTTAAGTACCTTCAGTTGAGATCATGGTACGAGGCCGAAGTGGGTGAAATTAAAGGGAACTGGGATGTTGAGCAGCTTTTTTAAGATCCGCAACCAAGAAAAAAAGAAGTATCCCTTTAGTATGCAAGACTGCTTGAAGCGGAGGATAGTGAGATCCGGTCTCAATCATCGGTGTGGAACTCCCTCCCCCAGGCCTTCCCTGCAGAAGTTCGATTTGAATCCTCCCTAAAACTCCTCTACAGATTTATAAAGCCAGCTAGACTAAAAAAGAACCACTTTTTTGTTCTAAACAGGCTTTATTATACACTGGCTAGAATTACTAAGTATGCCCCGGTCCCGATTCCACAATTTCTCAGATGTAATAGCGATAAAGCGGATTACGTGCATATGTTCTTTGAATGTAGAGAATTAAGCGTATTTTGGAAGAACGTGGAGGAAACCTTGACAGATATTTTTGGTTTATATCTGGGAATGGATGTCAATCTGGTGATCTTTGGCTCAAATGATTGTACAAGAGAGGTGTTGTCACAGTCAGACCTGGGACTATTGCTATATCTTATTATTATTGACAGGAGGGAGGTTTGCTTAAGATGGAAAGAGCCGACCTCCCCTAACAGGGAAAACTGGGTAAAATCCACACTGAATATTGCACGCTTAGACCAGGGAGACAGGACAGGAGCACTACAAAACATCTGGTCTCCCCTCTTAGTTTGGGGAGATCATCTGCACCTGATAAATTGGTAGATCTATGGTGGTCCAATCCTAGTCCAATGATTATACCTGGTCTCAATCACATGAGGAAGCCCCGGGGGGCATAGATCTATGCAGTGACCCGAAGGGCGCCAGGTCCAACGTAGTCGGCTTGTAAAATCTGCCTTGATCTAAGGTGAGATGAGGACACACAAAAAAAAGAATTGATGTGATGAAAGATTATAGTATTGTTTGGACATACTTATAAGTGGGTTTTATACATTGCAGCAAACCTGATGAGTTATTTATGCCAAGAAACAAGATAGAAGGAACGTGTGAAGTGCGATATTTGGGGGACTATGATCAGGATTTAACTAAAGAAAAAACGGTATGTTGGTGAGCTCATACAGTTAAAATTAGACATTAATTATATAGTGGTCATTTTTATAATATAATTATTTTACTAAACAGGATTGAGGGCAGAAATAAAAAGAAGTATGACGCAATAGTCGTGAACTATGGACCCATAATATCAAGCAGACTAAAAAAACAGGTATTGAACTTTTAATAAATAGAAAGGCTATAATGGTAGGCTTGTAGTAGGATTTACTTGCAGAACGTGGATGAATTAGAAAAATAAGGAATAAGGAGATGACTTTTTAGAATAAACTTTGAGCTAAAGATAGGATGCCATGTGGGGTTGGGTCAATATAGCAGGCCCCTATTGAAGTGCATGTATATACAATAATGAAATATTGTAGCATTATCTGAATATACTCAGAAGAATAATATTTACATTTCAGTTATAATATGAGTGATTCCCACCATCAAACAAGTTAAAAGGCTCGGCAATCTGGCAATAGATACTTGACATTCAGAAAACCGGTATGTAGATTTGCATTCATTTTGATAATAGACAACAATTACAGAGTTGTCACCTAAACAATAAATTCTTTTATCAATTAGGACCCAGGATGGCAATTCAAGAAGTGGAATATATATAATAAATATTCATGATCAATGGAATAATAATACCAAGCCAGAGAGAAAAATTGAGGTAACAATATTTTGATAAAATGGAGATATTATGAATGCTTTATTTTGAGATTACAGCTCTAATCTCATCATGAAGGATGAGGGAGACGTTCGTATAAGAATTAACATGATGTACAAGTAGTGATCTAGGGAAATTCCCTAGGACATTTGTAATATGATGTGCTTAACATATCAAATTAGAAACTTGCCTCAGTATTATATTTGGATCATTTTTAGGAAAATTGGGTATTGGTTCTTGCACAATACCATGGTGTTGTTAAACCAAGGGAATGTTTTGTATAATAAATGTCGATGAAAATGCAGTTGTAATCTTTTTCTGAAGTATTGATTCCATCCTGTCATTATATATAAATAATGTTTTAGAATGGAGATAGGCATGCCAGATTAAGAGGCATTCGAAGGGTACATTATTGTGTAATAATTTATATAACTGAAATGAAAAGTACATTGATGAGTGCATTTTATTTTGTTTTTTTACATCCCTGATGAAGTCCTTTGTAAGGACGAAACGCGTAGGCTGTTAAGAATTGATGATTGTAAAGAAATTGACAGATTTATCTGAAAATTTGTGAAGAATATGGAAATGATGAATACATATACATAAGACATTTGATGGACCTGATTTTACTGTATATATATTTAAAGAAAAGCAAGTCGATGCCTCCAGCAGCGCTTCGCCAGACTGCACACAGCCCCAACCCCAAACAATCAGAGAAAGGGTGCGGGAACTGTGGTTTGATGCACTGATTACACAATGTGTGGGCAGCACAAGGATGATCCTGCTTGAAATGCGGCCAAATGAACTACTTCACCAAGGTATGCCACAGTGTGGGGCCAAACACCAGTGCAGGGTACCATGGGTGAGGGAGGATTACCCTCCGCTAGCTGTCCATGGAAGATAGTTAGGAAAGGCTGCCGGGGCATTGGGCGGAAGCCATGAGTCACCCGGGGATGATGATAACGACAATACCTTCATAGTGTTATTTGCGGGTAGAGATAATCACCGCAGAAGGTCCTGCCGATATGCCAGATGGAAATTGAAGGGACACGGATCGCAGCCATGAATGACATGGGTGCGTCTGTGTATGTCATGGACACGACCCAGTTTTGCAGACTTGTGCCTCGACCAAGATTAGCACCGAAGAAAGCCCAGATCTATATCTATAAATATGGTTTCAGAGAACCCATACCCCTTAGAGGAGTCGTGCAGGTGACCGTGGAAAAGGACAGGGCGCAGGCCAGGTTCCATGTAACCAAAGGTCACACCAGCACTCTACTGGGATGTCACACAGCAGAAGATCTCTGTCTGGTTTTCTTTGCCCAATAGGTGCATGAGAGTCAAGCAGAGAGCATCCTGAAGGAATTCCTCAAGTTGTTCGTAGGCCTAGGGAGCCTGAAAGGTATGAAGCTGAAGCTCCATATTGATGAGACAATAAGACCGGTAGCCCTGCGACATAGAAGAGTACCATTCCACTTGCTCCCCTCCTTGGAAAAGTGTTGGAACAACTAGAAAGTGTTGGAACAACTAGAACATCTGGGGCTGTTTGAGAACGTGACAGGGCTGACTCCGTGGGTGTCACAGAAAGTTCAAACAACCAGGAGCCATAAGACTCTGCATCGACATGCGGCTCCCGAACGTGGTGATATGCTGGGAATGGTACATCACCCCCACAGTCGACCAGATAGTAGCCGTTCTGAATGAGGCTCGCTGGTTTTCCAAATTGGATCTATACAATGAATACCATCAGCTTGTGCTCGACAAGGCGAGCAGATGTATCACTACCTTCTCCACCCACATAGGACTTCACAGATACCGTTGCCTCAATTTTTGGATCTCGTCTCCAGCCAAAGTATTCCAAAGCATCATTTGAGAATCTCTGTCTGGACTTGTTGGTGTGCTAAATGTGAGTGACAACATCTTGATATTTTCTGACACCTTCGAGAACCACCACGTGAGGCTAAGAGCCACACTAAAGTGCCTAGCAGACTGACCCTCCACCAACAAAAGTGCTCTTTCTACACAAACGCTGTTCAGGTATTTGGGTACCATTTCTCGAGGGACTGCAGGCTATTCTGAAGAAGGTGGAGGCCATACAGTCAGTGGCTGTCCACAAAACACATCCAAAGTAAGAAGCTTCCTGGCAGGAGGAGACGGAGGGGAAGATGGCGGCTGATTGAGAGAGCTCGGTCGTGAGCTCCTCGCTATCCTCGCCACTTCGCAGAAACTACAGAGCATGACAGACTAAGTAAAATACTTGGGAAAGAGCAGTTAAAATAAAACCGAAGCATCTTGAAGCAAACTTACCGGGAATGGAGAAGTGGTGAGACGACGAAGCCGCAGTGCAGTGCGGTGGAGCGGAACACAGGGGCGGAGCATGCTCGGGTCGAGGACGCGGAAGGAGAAGCAAACTCTTCAGGGCAGTGCAAGCAGAAGCAGATGCAGGGGCAGGCAGACCGGCACCAGGGAGGCCAGTGTGAGCAAGTGAAAAGCAGCAAGTGAAAAGCAGCAAAATTTGCAACATTGGTGATAGCAGAGAGCTGTGAATAACGATCCAAAGAGGAGGCGACAGAGACCCATCGTTGTGACTGCGGGATCTCAGTGTGGGCAGAAGCAGGCACAGTGCACCGAGCCTGCCGGAAAGTTGCAGCACGAGTGTTATACAGGGGGAGAGTGATCTGGCCATCCCCTTTACTTCAAAAGGAAAAAAACAGCCAGAGGCTCCAGACTCCATGGGTAAGTGAAGCGTGGCTGAGCAGAGACAGTGTTGTACCCGGGGGAAGGCACGCAGTGGGCAGTTTATCAATGCCAAATTTCACGCTACATAGGCTATACATCTAGCGAAAAAGGCAGGGTGAACCCCACGTTAAAGTGCCCAATCTGCTCAAGTGGGCCGTATCAAATTGATCTGCAGGTCGAAGTAAATACGAATCCACGAGTTGTGGAGATTGATCTGGGACGGAAAGCAAAGTGGGATCAGTTGGAACAGGTGCAGAGGAGGACGGAAGCGATACAAGTGGCAACCACTAAAGGGAACACGGAAGCTAAAGGTACCAGCAGCCCCACATCGGATAAATGTAATAAAACCAACAGTAAAACAACAAAGGGAAGTCGCAGGTTACTCGCTGAGGAGCAAAGATCCCCCAGTGGAAAAAGGAGAGCCAGACCAGAGCTGGAATACTCACAAAACCCTCCCCCCCCCCGAGGTAGAAAAATTGTATGAACAAATTAAATCATCTCCATCTACCTCTGACAGATCCCCTCATGTTGTGCCAAAAAGCAAAAAAAGAAGAAAAGAAAAGCCACAGCAGGGAAAGTACAGCACCCACCATCTAGAGCTAGTCAAGCCAAGCTAACAAAAAACTGGGCCCTATAAAACAAAAAATAACACCCTCCCTAAAATCCTTCTTTAAAGTGTAGGACCCCCAGAAGGTGGAAAAAAATCCAAAATAAAATCCAAACTGGGAATCAGGTAGGGACTTTGGGAGAGGTGAGAACAAAAACAGAAACCATTTCCACAATTAGCAATAGTAACAGCAACAGATTTAGCATCCTAGAAACGCTTGAGCAACAAGAGCTAGAAACAGACGCCACAATAGCGGCCATAGGGTAGTTCGGACTGGACTGTTCCCATGAGGCACAGGGTCAGAGCTGATTTGCATATAGCCAGTGTCTAACCCAGGGTGGTGTGGAGTGCAAAAAAACGATGGATTTAGGCCCAGATCTCTGTACTGGGGTGAATGTATGACATTGTTCTACATTCTGTCCATCAACTGTGATTTTTGCAATTTTCACCCCGAGTGGCCTGGGTATGCTCAGACGTGAGTCCCAGGCTCTCCACACCACTGGAGTCAAGCTATCCAGGCTGATGAAGGCTGATAGCCAGAAACCGGTCCTTGGATGCTTGATTCCGGTCTGGGAAAGACATGGCTTGGTAGTTCGGACTGGACTGTTCCCATGAGGCACAGGGTCAGAGCTGATTTGCATATAGCCAGTGTCTAACCCAGGGTGGTATGGAGTGCAAAAAAACGATGGATTTAGGCCCATATCTCTGTACTGGGGTGAATGTATGACATTGTTCTACATTCTGTCCATCAACTGTGTTTTTTGCATAGGAATTGCTAGCACCAAGGATCCTGAGGTCACGTACCTTCCGCAAAAAAAACCAGACACTATGGAAACCATGATGAAAACCATGATGAGAGGAATGAGATCCAATTTTGCGACATCAGAGAAAAAACAGATACAAATTCAGGAAGAATGTGAAGTAATGGACCATAAAAATAAATACGCTCATGAAGAGAGTTACTGTAGTGGTACAGGAAATGGGAACACTAAGTGAAAAGGTGGAGGGAAATAGACCAGCTCAAAGCGTCAGATAAAATTCTATGCCACAGACTAGAATCGATAGAAAATCAGGCAAGGAGGAACAATCTTGGAATTTTAAATGTCCCGGAAGGCTTGGAAGGTGAGGACATTAAATCTTACACAATCAAACTACTAGGGGAAATTATACCTTGTACAAAGTCCGTCGACCTCACAGAGGACATACAATGAATACATCGGGACCCATTCAGGAGAAACAAGATTAGGAAGAATCCAAGGAAGATCCTCATGCATTTCAAGACATACACACTCAAAGAAAAAATACTGAGCGAGGGCTTGAAAGCAGGTTCATTTGCTCAAAGCAATTGGTTGTGTAGAATCAGATCGGACATTTCAAAGGCGACGCAGGATAGGCAATGGCAGCACGGTCAATATATACAACAGTTGAAAACACTGGGTGCAACAGTCCAAATGTGATTCCCTGCAGCACTAAGGATAATGGGGCAAAACAAAATGCATAACATCAGAGACCCCAAAGAGGTAGAAAGCTTCCTAGGACAAATTAAAGCACAAACGTAGGAGCAAATAAAGATTTAATAAACGAAGTAGGAAAATGGAGTAAAATGGCGATGAGCTCAAAAAAGGGGCCAAGGAAGCCCCAAGAAGAGATAGGGGAGGCTTCCCCTGGGAGAGGGGAGGGGGAGCACAAAGAAAGAAAGTGTAAAAACAAAAAAGTAGATTAGGTGGGAAGCAAAATGGGTTGAAAAAGAAAGAAAATATGTCCAAAGTAAGCATGACAAGGAGGAAGGAGCCCAGTTATGTGTATCAGATAACAGGAGGGGCTGCAAACTGGATGGGAGCAGAATAAAGAAGGGTAATGTCGGTTAAAATAATGTCATAGAATGTTAACGGACTCAGATTAAGGAAAATAAAAGCCAAAATACTGGAATATTTAAAAATAGAAGATTGTGACATAATGATTTTTGCAAGAAACACACCTAATAAAAGAGGAATGGGAGAACGTCCTTAAGAATCAAAAGTGGTTAGATATATGGGTGTGCAGGAACCAAGATTGCAATACGAAAGGAGTGGCAATACTATTAAAGAAATCACTAGGAGCACAGATAAAATCCACAGAAGTAGACAAAAAAGGGAGATGGGTGAGGGTGAGACTTAAGATTCATGACAATTTATACACAGTGGTTGGGTATTACGGACCTAACACAGACGATCCAGAACCTCTCCAAAAACTTTACACTCAACTTTTATCAACGCAAGATCCAATAATAATAGGGGGGGTTTTAACATAATTTTAGATTAAAAAAAGACATGTTTCCACCCAAATATGACCCAAACTTACCAAAAATGAGTGGGTCAACCATTATATGAAAGACTTTGGGATCATAGATGTATGGAGAGTCAAGGGAAGCAAACTCAATAAATTCATATTGATAGACAGGGGCCTATTAAACTTGTACCAGCACATCTATTAGATCATTCTGCAGTGATCCTACATCTTAATTTAAAAAGCCCTGAACCGACTATCAGATGGACAGTGGACAGGATAATCCTTTTAGATGATGACTGTATAGAAGCCCTGGCAAACGATACTAAGGAGTTTTCCCAATTAAACAAACAAGGGACCACAAAACAAATTGCCTGGGAGGCGCATAAAGATTTTATTAGGGGAAGAATAACTAGCCTTGCGGCACATAAAAATAAGGACAGGAAAAGCAAGATACGAGAACTAGAAGATGAGATAGTATCCCTGGAGGTCGGGCAAAGTAGGACCACCATAACAGAGCAAGAGAGAATCAGCACTGAAGAGGAAACAGCTAAAAAAAATGGAACTGGCAGACTTCCTGGAATCAATTGTGAAAGAGAAATGTAAAGCAAGCAAAATATCTCACTATGAATATGGAGAGGGATGTGGGAAACTACTAGCGTGGAAATTGAAAACAGAGGCAACACGCAACAAGATAGAAAAAGATATAGATAAAGGATCAACAATATACCATAGAAGAGAAAGAAATTAGTAAAGAGTTCACAAAGTTTTTTAGTGAGTTATACTTGGAGGACAAGGTACCTACGGAAGATCAGATACAGACAGTGTTAGAAAAAATAACCTTCCCTAAATTCTCTCAAGAACAAAGAGCAGAGATTAATCAAGGGATATCCAAAGAAGAGCTTTCAAAAACTTTAAAGAAGTTAAAAAAGAACAAGGGGGCAGGGCCGGATGCGCTCCCAAATGAGTTGTGCATACATCTGAGAGAGGCATTGGCTCTCCCATGACGGAACTACTTAATGAAATATTTACTACACAGGGGACGCTTCCACCCACCCACCTGGAATGATGCCACTGTTAATCTCATACTCAAACCAGGGAAAGATCCCACGAGAAGTGAGTCCTACAGACTAATATCACTCCTAAATGCTGACTACAAGGTAGAAACACAGATTAGAGCAAAAAGACTTGGGAAGATCGCCGGCTCAGTAATCCACACAAACCAAAAAGGCTTCATTGGAGGGAGACACATACATTAACTAACGCATTCACTTATCACCGCAATAGACATCGCAATAAATCATGCAACTCCACTATGGATATTAACCCTGGATGGGGCTAAAGCATTCGACAGGGTAAGTTGGTCCTTCTTAAACACAACGTTGGCAAAATTCAACATAGGAGAGACCTTCCAGAACGCAATTAGGCAAATATACAAAAAAACGACAGCAAAAGTGCTTGTGAATGGAGTGTTAACAGAAAAGATGTTGATAAAAAGAGGAACAAGACAGGGATGCCAATTATCCCCACTATTATTCTTCATGCCCTTTGAACCACTGGCAGAGATAATAAGAAAGGAGGAAGGAATTGCACCCTTTAAACTCCAGGGATGGGAGAAGAAAGTAGCACTTTTTGCGGACTACCTAATGGTATTCACAAGCAATATAGAGGCCTCCCTCCCCAAAATAGAAGGAATTGTAGAAGTATATGGAGCATTATCAGGCTACCTAGCAAACCAAGCTAAAACAGAAATCCCAGTGGAATAACAACTCTCAGGACCCCAGAGTAAAATAAAAAATAAAATACTTGGGCATAGACCTCACAATGTACATCAAGGATTGCTAACCAAAATTTTGAAATAATCTTTAAACAAGTAAGGAAACTGTTGAAAGTATGGGGGTCTGTCGCTATTATTTTTGGGAGGATCCATCATAATCAAAATGACCATACTCCCTATATTTACCTATTTGTTTAACACTATTCAGGTGGATTTTAAACTAAACCAAATAAGAAAATTACAAGGAGAATTGAACAGTTTTATCTGGGCTGCAAAAGGGGCAAGGATAGCATGGAAAAAAATAATAAGAAAAAAGGAACAAGGAGGGATAGCTAGCCCAGACATCCTAAATTACTGTAGTGCTTTTCAATTAAAAAATATAAGAATACTCGTAGAGAACTACGATCAGTATCCTGACCACCTGAAAGCCATAAGCAAGGAGGAAGGAAGCCACTTCCTATACAAATATGGCCACTCTAAATATTTTAAGAAAATAAAACTAAAGACTTTAAAAGCAGCGGCAGCACTCTGGCACCAAATTAGAAGAAGAATTAAAATACCATACTATAGTAGATATGCGCCCAGATGGGACTCCCCAGGAACTCCGGATCGCCTAAAAGACAGTCTGGCAAATGCCTTAAAAGAAATCAACATCACAAAATGAGGCGAATTAATGATACAAGGCTCTGTCATAGAATGGGAGGTGCTGAATGAAAGAACTAAGGGCATGGTTGCCAGATTTAAGTACTCCCAAAGAAACAGTTTGGTCAAGAACTTGAAAGTTAGCAAAGAAGGAAGTGGGATAATTGAAGAAATACTGCAGAAGAAGAAGATTAGCAAAAAATAAATAGCTTATTGGTACTGGGCACTTATCGAAGAAGGAGAGGATCACGACGAAATTCCAAACAAGATCTGGGGAGAAGCACTGCCGGACCTGAATATTTTGGATGAATGGCAAGTATCTATGGCTACTTGTTGGAAAATTGTGAAATCTGCACCATTGAGAAGGAACCATCTATTCCCTATCCACGGAGCGTACTGGTCCCCGAGAAGGCTATCAAAGATCAGAGGTCAAGAGGAGGGAAGCTGTCCCAAGTGTGGAGAGTCAGGTGCGGGGATCTACACATGTTTCGGCAGTGCCCCCACCTCAAGGAGTTCTGGGAAGAAATGGGTAAAACTTTGTCTAGAGTACTGAAATAGCAGATAGAGGTGAGTATGGATATGGTTATGTTTGGGAGAAGCCTAACATATCTCAAGAAAATAAACTTAGTAAAGACCAGGAAAAAATATTGTTCATATTAATACTGTTGGCAAGAAGGGAGATCTGCATTAATTGTATAAAGGAAACATCTCCAACACACAAAGAGTGGGTGGCTTCTGTACAGAGAATCAATAAATTAGATAGAAGTAGACAGAAGGGAAAGGCAATTACATTTTGGACTATCTGGGAAGATCTAAACTTATAAGGTAACACCAGTGAAGGTATCATATAGTCCAATGATTAAGCAATGCAACAGAAACTTTCGGGAGGAACTTGAAGAGTAGTCATAATGACTAGCTCAACCCAGGACTGGACCGCATTGGAATCGGACAAAAAGGAGCCTGAGTAAAAATGGGGAAACAGAGAATCTCCATGCATACATTGCGTTTAGCCAGGAGAAGCCCCAAAACGTCGGAACACAAAACGAACTGGGCCTCTGACAACTCCATTTCCAAACTATTGCTATATGAGAAAGAAAAAAGAAAAGAAGCTTCCTGGCAATGCTTAATTTGTTAAATATTGAGTGCCAAGGCTCTGACCAGGAAGCCACTGCAGCTTGCACCACCCATCTCCCTTGTCATTGCTGCCAAAACAACTACTAACCATCTCTCTCGCATGTAAATGAGACAGTTCAGATTATTCCAGGTCCCCAAAGCTAAAGGAATGGCTGGGGAGGCAGGTATTGCCAATTCTGTTATGTATATTGTTTCCCTAAACAACTATTACTGCTCATCTCTAAATTACACGAGCAGCGCCACCTTGTGGCAGACTGCCCTAAGTGTGGTGTTGACAATTAGGTGCTGGTGCCGGTCACCGGACACCAATTAAGTGCCGGTGCTCAGCACCGGCAAACAAAGCCTCAAATTAAGTACTGTTTCCTGGGAATGCCTAATTACTGTGAGCAGTTCATCCCCACCTGGCCACACTGTCAGAGCCCCTCTGGGCCCTTATTAAGCGTGACTGCCGATGGGAATGGGACAGCAGAGCCGAACAGGCGTTCTGAATGGTGAAAGGAGGACACCTGAACATTGCCACAATGGGGTACTTAAGCCCAATATGCCTAACTGCGCTGGTCGTGGATGAAAGCTCCGTAGGTCTTGGTGCCGTCCCACTCCAGGAAAAACAAGAAGGGTTGTGGGGTCCCATCACCTATGCCAGCTGGGCCCTCCCCAACACCGAGATCCGATATGCCTAAATTGAGGGTGATCTATCTCAAATGACAGACTATCTATATCTGCTTATATGTCTGTCTCAACTTAATTAATATTTGTACCAATAATTTGTGAATTATTTATGCAAATAACAATGACTTGTGAAAAATAGAGGAGAAAGCAACACAGGAACTTTATGGTATTCAAAAAAGATTTTTATATAAATGCAATAAATGAGGTTGAAGGGTACATGTATCAAAACAGTGCTTATGACAAATGAATAAGGAGAATATTACTTATTCCTATATCTCATTTGTATCAACCCAAACCAAATACATATAAAAGGCAAATGACGCTTATTTTGCTTAAATAAAGATCACTTGTGTGAGAAACAGTAATAAGGAGATGGGTATAGTCGTCGACGTTTCGGTCTTGTATGATATTATTCAGTCAGACCATCTTCAGGACAGTGAAATTCCTTTAACGCTGTGACCCCCTATAAAGACATAATATCAGCTATTACATATGCCTTAATTCGTTGTCAATTTTTTAAAAACATTTCATAGAACCCGTGTGCAAATTTAAAAACAACCATATCTTTAGTTGTTATGATTGTTAACAATTACGAATAATCAATTGATATACTGACTGGGTTATCTAATTGCCCAGTTTGACATATCATCCAAAAGAAATCAGATACATCATATCTCAAATTTAAAAATTCAATCAACATATCTGCATTGTATTAATTTATATAGACATTCAGTTGATGAAGTTTGTATGTTGGCCAAGTTGTTTAATTGGTCCAAGAAACACGTCTCAAGAGATCGACCATGGCAGAAGTCATCCCTACTTTACTTACTAAGTTTTTAATTTAAAAAGAAGAGAAAAGGTGAACCAATATTCATCTTGCTTCGCAATGCTTTGTGGTATAATTCAATCCTTTATGGTTTCGGAAATGTTGTAAATTATCCTGTTTTATCGATCTTGATGATCTAGGATTGGAAGAATTACTTAAAAACCCATTTGAGTCATAACATTACGACATTTTCAGACTATTTGTCTTAGTACTTTTTACCTGAATAAATCAATTTTTAAGTCACTTCAGTAAGTCCTTATTCTAATGAGTAGTCTTTTGGGCGAATGCGTTGGATGACCCTCGTTACTTTGGCCACTCTGTAAAGATTAAAAATGATATGTATGTAGATGGCCGTACATATATAACAATTTTTGTATATCACTGTTGTTGCCAAGCCCGATTGGTTAGTGCCAGTTGTGTGGCTTCTATTTAAAGAAAGTAGGTGAATACAAACGTTTTTAACAATTAAACCGATCGAAAGAAACATCTATTGCAGTATGCGTATATATGTTGTTTGCTGGCCTCGTAAGGTAAAAAGTTTTTGATTCTTGGCCATAAATTGATTTATTCAGGTAAAAAGTACTAGGACAAATAGTCTGAAAATGTTGTAATGTTATGACTCGAATGGTTTTTTAAGTAATTCTTCTATTCCTAGATCATCAAGATCGATAAAACAGGATCATTTACAACATTTCTGAAACCATAAAGGATTGAATTATACCACAAAGCATTGCGAAGTCAGATGAATATTGGTTCAACTTTTCTCCTCTTTTTAAATTAAAAACTTAGTAAGTAAAGTAGGGATGACTTCTGCCATGGCCGATCTCTTGAGACATGTTTCTTGGACCAATTAAACAACTTGGCCAACATACAAACTTAATCAACTGAATGTCTAAATCGATTAATACAATGCCGATATGTTGATTGAATTTTTAAATTTGAGATATGATGTATCTGATTTCTTTTGGATGATATGTCAAACTGGGTAATTAGATATCCCAGTCAGTATATCAATTGATTATTCGTAATTGTTAACAATCATAACAACTAAAGATATGGTTGTTTTTAAATTTGCACACGGGTTCTATGAAATTTTTTTTAAAAATTGACAACGAATTAAGGCATATGTAATAGCTGATATTATGTCTTTATAGGGGGTCACAGCGTTAAAAGAATTTCACTGTCCTGAAGATGGTCTGACTGAATAATATCATACAAGACCGAAACGTCGACGACTATACCCATCTCCTTATTACTGTTTATCACACAAGTGATCTTTATTTAAGAAAAATATGCGTCATTTGTCTTTTATCTGTATTTGGTTTGGGTTGATACAAATGAGATATAGGAATAAGTAATATTCTCCTTATTCATTTGTCATAAGCATTGTTTTGATACATGTACCCTTTCAACCTCATTTATTGCATTTATAAAAAAATCTTTTTTGAATACCATAAAGTTCCCGTGTTGCTTTCTCCTCTATATTTCACAAGTCATTGTTATTTGCATATATAATTCGCAAATTATTGGTACAAATATTAATTAAGTTGAGATAGACATATAAGCAGATATAGATAGTCTGTCATTTGAGATAGATCCTTTGAAATAAAATCCCTTGTAGGCACCTTTTCAAGACAACATTATCTGCCCAAGCCCACAAGGGTATATTGGGTATCCCACCCTTTTTATTATAAACTGAGGGTGAGGCACTGGCCATCCATTGGGCATGTCAACACTTCCACCTTTACTTCTGCAGGCAGAAGTTCCGAGTAGTGGTTGACCACAAGCTGTTGGTCCCCTTGTTTGCCGGCACCACCAGAAACGGACCACAAAGGATCGAGCAATGGGCTGTCTAACTTCAACAGTATAACCTTGAGGCTGTGTACCACCCAGAAGTTAACAATGCCATGGATTAGCTCTCCAGATGCCGGCACACACCCTTGGGGATCAGCAACCCAGAAGAGGATGAAGGCACAGAGGAGTTTATAAGATTGATCTTCCATGAAGCCTTCCTAAGGGCTCTCTCTCTGATGGAGATCCCTGAAGCCACCGAAGGTGAAACATGCATATCCAAAGCTAGAGAGATGCTTCAGAGATGGCAATGGTGTAACTTCCTGGATGGTGCCAGAACACTCGCTGTGGTAGAGCAAGCGGTGATTAGTCAGATATGGCACGTCTGAGATGTGCTCAGCACGAGTGAAGGGGGTCTGCTATTGTGAGGACTTCAGATTGTGGTGCCAAGGAGTCTGTGGACAAGGGTAGTTGAACTGGCCCACCAAGGTCATCAAGGCACCGCGAAGACTAAATCCTGTCTCCGTGACTAAGTGTGATTCCCAGGGATGGACAAATAGGTGGATGAAAAAGTCAAAGCCTGCCACTTCTGTGCTCCCACAAGCAGAGGCCCACCAGCCACATCAGTAATCACAGAAGAGGCGAGTCTCACTCGTGGGCATGTGTCAGCATGGATTTTGGCAGTTTTACTGATGCCAGGCTCACAGCAGTAAGCTTGGAGAGCCAGGCCAAACATCCCGTTGTGGAGATAGTGAGGTCCACTGCATTTGGGAATGTCAAACCCGCGCTGGAGAAGATCATTACGATGCTGGGGAATTTGGACGAAATCAAGACTGACAACGTGCTCTCGTCCCCGGAGCAGGAGTTCCAACTGTATCTCGACGGCCTCAAAATAAAACATTGCAAAGTGACTCCGCAGTGGCTCCAGGCCAATGGTGAGGTTGAGCGTTCATGTGTATTTTGAAGAGAGCTTTGAGGACCGTAGTGGAGAGAGGAGAAGTGGCAGAGTGTTACCTGCACCGGTTTCTGAACGCCTACTGTCAGACGCACAGCACCACAGGGTGCACCCCATGTGACTTGTTGATGAGGAGATGCACACAAGACATCATTCCAGCTGGGCCAAGCCAGAAGCCTGCAGTCCTCAATACCCAAGCCGCGCAGGAAAAGTGCCAAACCACAAATGACCCGTCCATTCAAGATGGCAGAGCAGTGAGGATCATGAAGGGATGTAAATTCTGCACCCCGTTCGAACGGGAAGTGTGGGAGGTCACAAGGTCCAAGGCACTATGATCACTGTTCAAAGAAGAGCATCCACTGTGTCCAGAAACAACTTCAGATTCAAGAAGACCAGGTCAGTGGAGCAGGCCAAGAACCCATCCATGATATGCCTGGACTTGAGGCACCTAGCCCCATGGCCTAGCAAGACACCACTCCAGTAGGGCCAGGGTGATATAGAACAACCCCAGTAAAGCCAGCAACTGGCCACCTACAGCCCAAATGGTTTGAGCAAGTAACAGATCACAATGCAAGATTACAGTGGCTGCAGCCAGAGGTAAGGACTCTGGCCCAATCCAGCACCCAGACAGAGACTGAGAGACTATGGGCCCGATTCTGATGTGGTTTGGAAAGCTCCCAGACTGAATGAGTTTGGAAATGGTTTCCGACCGAATCAGATTGGGAGAGTCCAACCCACCGAGTATGATGTATCCAGATGCTTCCAGATACAATTTGGTTGGACTCCGATGGACTACAATGGGAGCCGCTGTTCCGACCGAATGCATAGGCTCCCATTGAAGAAAGAGGTGGCTGGGAAAAATCGGGCATCCTGTGGCGGGCACCGCCTGGTGCCTGACACACTGTCCATGGCTGGTAAGGGGGGATCCATGGGTAACCCCACAGGCCTGATTGGGAAGGCTCTGGGTGCAGGGGGGGCATTATGGCCCCCCAAAGTCTGAGTCCGACTGCCGATTTGAGTTGGACAGCGCGATTCAGAAAGGCTGTCCAAATCCAGCATTGCACTCAGTCGTTTTGGAAACGCAACCCGTAGAGACATATGAGTGTGCTCCGTATGGCTCGGTCATTCCAAATGCCGTCGGGTTGGCATTGGGATATTCCTAACGCCTAACTCTCATCATACTCGGTTGGTCAGAAATCTTTCCGAGCGGGTTGGAAAGACTCGTTCCCGATCCGATTTGGACGGACCAAATGCTGTTAGTAGGCCTTCCTAACCGATCAGAATCAGGCAGTATGTATATTTCATCCCGGTTCTTTGATTAATCCTGTCGTTGTTATGTGCAAGTAAAAGTTGGGAGGATGTAGAGTGCCACCCGGCCTTTATAATAATTTTTAACATCCATGCAACCGGAGGGCTGGGTGTGGCAGAGGGCATAAATAAAGGTTGGGGGATCGCCCATGATTACCGGCAAAACCAGCGATCTAGTGTGTGTGTGTGTCGGTGCACAGTCTAAATATCGAGTTTTTAATATCGAATGGATAGAATATCGAGTCAGAAATATCTAGAAGTAAGTAATATTGAGGTATTATCGAGTACTTCATATCGAATGTTTAAAATATCGTATTGTTTGAGAGTTAAAAAATATCGAAAAATAAAATATCGAGTGTTCGAATATCGAAAGACATAATATAGAGTGTTAGAATATGGATGTATTAAATATAGACTGTTAATATTATCGAAAAATGTTGGTTTTTGTTAAAAAACATTTTTTATTTTTTTAAATAAATAGAAATTAAATTGTAATGAAATTTGTGATTATAATATTTAATTTTATATATTTTTTTTAAAAGTATAATACATTTTAGGAGCGGGATGTGGGATTATAGGGGAATAGGGTGGGAAGTGTTTTAAAATATATATATATACATATATAAATTTTAAATTGTAATAAAATATTCTAAATTTAATAACTTTTTAAAAATATATTTAAAAAATGTATTATACACTTTAGGAGCGGGATGTGGGTTTATAGGGAAGTAGGGTGGGGAGTGTTTTCAAATATATATATAAAATTAAAAATGAATTTTTTTTTAAATTTGTTAAAAAATTATAAAATATTTCGAAAATGTATATTAAATTTTAGGAGTGGGATGTTGGTTTTTAGGGGAATAGGGTGAGGAGTGTTTTAAGGATTTAAAATTTGAATGAAAATGTTTTAAATATTTTATAAAATATTATAACATTTTGAAATATTTTTTTAAACATGGTATAATCATTTTTTACAATGGGATGTGAGTTTTTATGGGAATAGGGTGTGTTTATTTTAAAATAATTAAAAATATTTAAAACATTTTCGTTATATTTTCAAAAATTAAATTTTTTTAAATGTATTTAAAATGTATTTAAATATCATGATTGGTATGTTGGATTAAAGGTGAATAGTGTTGTGAGAATATACAAATTTTGATGTCTAAATTTTTGGCAAATAATTTGTAAAAATTTGTTTTCAAATTTGAAATTTGAAATTAAATTTTTTTTAAATATGTGATTTTGATGTGATATTTTTTTTATAATTTGGGGCTGATTTTGTATATAATAAAAAAAAAATTATTTTTAAATTATACATTTTTATTTTTTTTATTTGTTTGTAGTTGTGTTTTGTTATGTATATTTATGGGTGTATAGGGTGTGTATTAATTTAAAAAAAAAAATTTAAAACTGTATTTGAATGTTTTGAATGTGAAATTTAAAATTAAAAATTTTGTTTTTGAATTAAATATAAATTATGTTTACGTTTATTTTGTTATGCAAAGTTTAAATAATAGATAATGTAAATAGTTTACATTTATTTTTCTTTGTTTGTGTTATATTTTAATTTGAATGGAAATAAAAAAAGAATTAATATTTAAATTAAAAAAAAATAGTAAAAATTTTAATATATAAAAATGTAAACAATATTCATAATATTTATTTTTTGGAGTGGAATTATTAATAGTTTGTGTTTAGTATGTTTAACTTTCACTGTTTTTATGTTTGTTTGAGTGATGATAGTACAGTATATAGGTTTACTGTGCAGCATCTTCCCTTACTTGATACTTGGTAGAGTGGAAATAGTAAATTGTGTGGGTTTAGTGTTCAACACCTTCCCTGAGTTAATACTTGGTGGAGTGGGAATAGTAAATTAAATGGGTTTAGTGTCCAGCAAACTTCTCTGACTTTATACTTGGTGGAGTGGGAATAGTAAATTAAATGGGTTTAGTGTCCAGCACCTTCCCTGAGTTAATACTTGGTGGAGTGGGAATAGTAAATTAAATGGGTTTAGTGTCCAGCACCTTCTCTGACTTTATACTTGGTGGAGTGGGAATAGTAAATTGTATGGGTTTAGTGTCCAGCACCTTTCCTGAGTTAATACTTGGTGGAGTTGAAATAGTAAATTAAATGGGTTTAGTGTCCAGCACCTTCTTGACTTTATACTTGGTGGAGTGGGAATAGTAAGTTGTGTGGGTTTAGTGTTCAGGACCTTCCCTGAGTTAATACTTGGTGGAGCAGGAATAGTAAATTAAATGGGTTTAGTGTCCAGCACCTTCCCGGACTTTATACTTGGTGGAGTGGGAATAGTAAATTGTATGGGTTTAGTGTCTACAACCTTCCCTGACTTTATACTTGGTGGAGTGGTAATAGTAAATTGTATGGGTTTAGTGTCCAGCACCTTCCTGAGTGGATACTTAGTGGAGTGGGAATAGTAAATTAAATGGGTTTAGCGTCCAGCACCTTCCCTGACTATATACTTGGTGGAGTGGGATTAGTAAATTGTGTGGGTTTAGTGTTCAGCACCTTCCCTGAGTTAATACTTGGTGGAGTGGGAATAGTAAATTAAATGGGTTTAGTGTCCAGCACCTTCCCTGACTTTATACTTGGTGGAGTGGGAATAGTAAATTGTATGGGTTTAGTGTCCACAACCTTCTCTGACTTTATACTTGGTGGAGTGGGAATAGTAAATTGTATGGGTTTAGTGTCCAACACCTGGTGTGGAGATGAGTCTAACCATCACCGAAATCTCCACTCCTTGCACTCTGGACACCTTCCCCTCGCTGACCGTACAAGATCTTGAGCTCCTGTTAGCCAAGACTAAGTCCGGATCTCCTTTGGATTCCTGTCCGCTGAAGGTCATTAAACAATGTAGGGAGACCCTCCTGCCTCCTTTGGTGGAGATAATGAATCTTGCCATTAGAGATGGTGTCTTCCCTGCAGAGTGGAAGAAGGCGGTAGTGAAACCCCTGCTGAAAAAGGCTTCCCTGGATCCGGGGGTTCTAAAAAACTACCGGCCTATCTCCCTGCTCCCCGCTCCTGCCAAGATGCTTGAGACTCATCTCAACAAACATCTCGCCGCCTTTGTCGAAAGCTCTGGATGCTTAGACTCCTCTCAGCATGGATTCAGGAAGGAATTTAGTACTGAGTCAGCCCTCACCATCGTACTTGACAAGATCCGTACATCAGTAGATGAGGGCCAGACATCTCTCCTGGTCCTGCTAGATCTAACGGCGGCTTTCGACACCCTCTCCCCCTCGGTACTTACATCCCGGCTGAGGGAGGTGGGGGTGAAGAACGCAGCTCTTGATCTCTTGACCTCCTTTCTTACAGGGAGGGAACAAAGAGTCAAACTTGGGGAGTTTCTATCTCCATCCCGTCCGGTGCTATGTGGGGTTCCTCAAGGGTCGGCCCTCAGCCCGACCCTTTTTAATATCTATGTTACCCCACTGGCCAAACTTATAAGATCTTTCGGGATGGAGGTAGTCTCGTATGCAGACGACACTCAAATCCTCGTTTCTCTACCCCATTCAGATGAACCAATCGCCTCCAAATTTAGATCTTGTATGGAGGCGGTCGGTAGGTGGATGGTTCTGAACTCTCTGAAACTGAATGGGGAGAAAACTGAGGTGATGGTGTTTGGGGGAAAAGAAAACATCTGGTCAGCCAACTGGTGGCCTGACTCCCTTGGTACTTGTCCCTCCCCCACCTCCTCTGCTAAAAATCTCGGGGTGATAATAGATCCTGCCCTTGACCTAGGCAACCAGGTGAGCAGAACTGTCTCCACTTGCTGGGGCTTGATTCATACTCTCCGTAGGGTTAGGAAATTTCTTTCCCTCCAGGCAAGAAAACAAATAGCTGTCGCTCTCATCGGCTCGCGTTTGGACTATTGCAATGCGCTGTATGCGGGACTCAATAAAGGACAGCTACAGCGCTTGCAGGTGGTCCAAAATGCCGTAGCCAGATTTGTTCTGGATATCCCTAGACGCTCTTCAGCCACGGCAGCCAGGAAAACTCTGCACTGGTTGCCGGTGGAACTGCGTATTCGGTTTAAGGTCCTGAGTATGACCTACAGAGCCATTGCTAAAAAGAGCGACACTGGAATTGGATCCATTATCTCCCACTATGTTCCCCCTAGAAACCTGCGTTCCTCCGGGAAGCTGCTTCTTGCAGCTCCCCGTGTACGGAAAGCCAGGTGGGGTGGTAGGGCCTTTTCCACTCTGGCTCCTAAGTGGTGGAATGAACTTCCTTTGGATCTGAGATCCCTTCCATCCCTACAGATTTTTCGCAGTGCCTTAAAGACCTTTCTCTTCAAGCAAGCTTATGTTTAAGATCTATGTCTCCCCTCTTGGTCCTTCCTGACCTTTTGCTAGGCGCCTTGATACCTTCGGGTTATTGTTCTGCGCAATACAAATTATTTTTCAATTCAATTCAATTCTTCCCTGACTTTATACTTGGTGGAGTGGGAATAGTAAATTGTATGGGTTTAGTGTCCAGCATCTTCCCAGAGTTAATACTTGGTGGAGTGGGAATAGTAAATTAAATGGGTTTAGTGTCCAGCACCTTCCCTGGCTTTATACTTGTTGGAGTGGGAATAGTAAATTAAAGGGATTTAGTGTCCAGCACCTACCCTGACTTTATACTTGGTGGATTGGGAATAGTAAAGTGTATGGGTTTAGTGTCCAGCACCTTCCCTGAGTTAATACTTGGTGGAGTGGGAATAGTAAATTAAATGGGTTTAGTGTCCAGCACCTTCCCTGAGTTAATACTTGGTGGAGTGGGAATATTAAATTAAGTGGGTTTAGTGTCCAGCACCATCTCTGACTTTATACTTGGTGGAGTGGGAATAGTAAATTGTATGGGTTTAGTGTCCAGCACCTTCCCTGAGTTAATACTTGGTGGAGTAGGAATAGATAAATTAAATGGGTTTAGTGTCCAGCACCTTCCCTGACTTTATACTTGGTGGAGTGAGAATAGTAAATTAAATGGGTTTAATGTCCAGCACCTACTCTGAGTTAATACTTGGTGGAGTGGGAATAGTCAATTAAATGGGTTTAGTGTCCAGTACCTTCTCTGACTTTATACTTGGTGGAGTGGGAATAGTAAATTAAATGGCTTTAGTGTCCAGCACCTTCTCTGACTTTATACTTGGTGGAGTGGTAATAGTAAATTGTATGGGTATAGTGTCCAGCACCTTCCCTGAGTTAATACTTGGTGGAGTGGGAATAGTAAATTAAATGGGTTTAGTGCCCAGCACCTTCCTTGACTTTATACTTGGTGGAGTGGGAATAGTAAATTGTGTGGGTTTAGTGTTCAGGACCTTCCCTGAGTTAATACTTGGTGGAGTGGGAATAGTAAATTAAATGGGTTTACTGTCCAGCACCTTCCCTGACTTTATACTTGGTGGAGTGGGAATAGTAAATTGTATGGGTCTAGTGTCTACAACCTTCCCCGACTTTATACTTGGTGGAGTGGGAATAGTAAATTGTATGGAATTAGTGTCCAGCACCTTCCCTGAGTTAATACTTGGTGGAGTGGGAATAGTAAATTAAATGGGTTTAGTGTCCAGCACCTACCCTGACTTTATACTTGGTGGAGTGGGAATAGTAGATTGTATGGGTTTAGTGTCCAGCAGCTTCCCTGAGTTAATACTTGGTGGAGTGGGAATAGTAAATTAAATGGGTTTAGTGTCCAGCACCTTCTCTGAGTTAATACTTGGTGGAGTGGGAATAGTAAATTAAATGGGTTTAGTGTCCAGCACCTTCTCTGACTTTATACTTGGTGGAGTGGGAATAGTAAATTGAAGGGGTTTAGTGTCCAGCACCTTCCCTGAGTTAATACTTGGTGGAGTGGGAATATTACATTAAGTGGGTTTAGTGTCCTGCACCTTCTCTGACTGTATACTTGGTGGAGTGGAAATAGCAAATTGTATGGGTTTAGTGTCCAGCACCTTCCCCGAGTTAATACTTGGTGGAGTGGGAATAGTAAATTAAATGGGTTTAGTGTCCAGCACCTTCCCTGACGTTATACTTGGTGGAGTGGGAATAGTAAATTAAATGGGTTTAGTGTCCAGCACCTACTCTGAGTTAATACTTGGTGGAGTGGGAATAGTAAATTAAATGGGTTTAGTGTCCAGCACCTTCCCTGACTTTATACTTGGTGGAGTGGGAATAGTAAATTGTATGGGTTTAGTGTACAGCACCTTCCCTGAGTTTATACTTGGTGGAGTGGGAATAGTACATTTTATGGATTGACAGTATAGTATTTTTTAAGATTATATGTAATGATATTAAGCTTATTTAAATATAAAATATATAGTAAACATTCAAAAAAATATAAATATTTATTATAATTGATAATAAGACAAATTCTAATAATTAGACTGCAACAGTTTTTAATGATTTTATTATGTTCAAAAGAGTGTTATACTTGGTGGAGTGGGAATAGTAAATTAAATGGGTTTAGTGTCCAGCACCTACTCTGAGTTAATACTTGGTGGAGTGGGAATAGTAAATTAAATGGCTTTAGTGTCCAGCACCTTCTCTGACTTTATACTTGGTGGAGTGGTAATAGTAAATTGTATGGGTATAGTGTCCAGCACCTTCCCTGAGTTAATACTTGGTGGAGTGGGAATAGTAAATTAAATGGGTTTAGTGCCCAGCACCTTCCTTGACTTTATACTTGGTGGAGTGGGAATAGTAAATTGTGTGGGTTTAGTGTTCAGGACCTTCCCTGAGTTAATACTTGGTGGAGTGGGAATAGTAAATTAAATGGGTTTACTGTCCAGCACCTTCCCTGACTTTATACTTGGTGGAGTGGGAATAGTAAATTGTATGGGTCTAGTGTCTACAACCTTCCCCGACTTTATACTTGGTGGAGTGGGAATAGTAAATTGTATGGAATTAGTGTCCAGCACCTTCCCTGACTTAATACTTGGTGGAGTGGGAATAGTAAATTAAATGGGTTTAGTGTCCAGCACCTACCCTGACTTTATACTTGGTGGAGTGGGAATAGTAGATTGTATGGGTTTAGTGTCCAGCAGCTTCCCTGAGTTAATACTTGGTGGAGTGGGAATAGTAAATTAAATGGGTTTAGTGTCCAGCACCTTCTCTGAGTTAATACTTGGTGGAGTGGGAATAGTAAATTAAATGGGTTTAGTGTCCAGCACCTTCTCTGACTTTATACTTGGTGGAGTGGGAATAGTAAATTGAAGGGGTTTAGTGTCCAGCACCTTCCCTGAGTTAATACTTGGTGGAGTGGGAATATTACATTAAGTGGGTTTAGTGTCCTGCACCTTCTCTGACTGTATACTTGGTGGAGTGGAAATAGCAAATTGTATGGGTTTAGTGTCCAGCACCTTCCCCGAGTTAATACTTGGTGGAGTGGGAATAGTAAATTAAATGGGTTTAGTGTCCAGCACCTTCCCTGACGTTATACTTGGTGGAGTGGGAATAGTAAATTAAATGGGTTTAGTGTCCAGCACCTACTCTGAGTTAATACTTGGTGGAGTGGGAATAGTAAATTAAATGGGTTTAGTGTCCAGCACCTTCCCTGACTTTATACTTGGTGGAGTGGGAATAGTAAATTGTATGGGTTTAGTGTACAGCACCTTCCCTGAGTTTATACTTGGTGGAGTGGGAATAGTACATTTTATGGATTGACAGTATAGTATTTTTTAAGATTATATGTAATGATATTAAGCTTATTTAAATATAAAATATATAGTAAACATTCAAAAAAATATAAATATTTATTATAATTGATAATAAGACAAATTCTAATAATTAGACTGCAACAGTTTTTAATGATTTTATTATGTTCAAAAGAGTGTTATGAATCGGAAAATAAATGTATTAATATTTTTCAATGGAAAGTACACATTTTTATTTGGATGATATATAGTTTAATAACATTTTTATATTATTGTCATAGTTTTTTATTGGTGAAAAATATTTTTTATCAAAATACACATTTTTCATACAATCATTTTAAACAAATACATTTTTTATTCAGTGTACAGTTTTTTACTTTTTTTCACAATTTTTATTGGAAACATAAAGATTTTTTTTCAAATACATATAGAACTAAAATATGTAATATGTTTTAATACAGTGTTTGTATATTCACACATTTTTTAAAGAAAACATATTAATATATATCACCAAAAATAAGTAGGTATTATTCACATTGAGATATGATTGACATTTTTTTTAAATAAATTAAGATTATTAATATATAAAATATTAATAATATACATTTTTACAGAGGTAACATTTTATTCCACAGGTAATGTTTTTTTTTTATTATTTGTACAAATAAACAGTAAATTATAGTAACATGTATTAAATTGTTCCATATGTATACAATAAAATAAGTATTTTTTTAAAGTAAATATTTGCTACATTAATAATAAGTAACTGAAAATAACATTTAGGACATTGTTAATAATTTTTATAACACTGTTATATTTTTAGATAATTAAAAAAAATACAATAGTTTGATAATATTGATTCAAAAAACATGTATTAAATGTATTTAGAATGTTTTTTAATGTTAATATGAATGGGACTATTTGTTTGTTAGGGACTATTTTGTAACCGCGTAATGTTATCCTGTGTTATATCAGCGTGGAAGAGCTTGCGGTTAGACGCCGTTTCGCGTGTGGAAGGGTAAGTTTCATTTTAAGTATATTATTTTAGTTAGATATATTTTTTGAGTGTTTGTGGAGTGTGTATGGGTTTTCTAGTGTTGTGTAGTTGTAGGATGTGGTTTGTTTTAGGCGGTAGTTATGGTTTTTGTCTTGGTTCCGGTTTCTCGTTTTGGGCTTACTATGTTGAGGTAGGAATAGGATTAGAAATGTTGATAAAATGATATGTGTAATGTTTAATAATGTTTGTAAATGTATGTTTGGGTGCAATGTTCCCTCTAAATTTTTTTCCTCTGTGTGCGGCAGTGGAGGGTCACTGTGCGCTGCAACCATGGCTATGTGCGCCAGGAACCGAACCTCGCGTGTCTGCGGCACCAAATGCCACTCGTTTTTGGTGCCCTCCTGCCCTCTGTCCCACTTGTTTTTGGAGCCCTCCTGCCCTCTGCGCCACTCGTTTTTGGTGCCCTTCTGCCCTCTGCCCCATCATTTTTGGTGCCCTCCTGCCCTCTGCCCCACTCGTTTTTGGTGCCCTTCTGCCCTCTGCCCCACTCGTTTTTGGTGCCCTTCTGCCCTCTGCCCCATCATTTTTGGTGCCCTCCTGCCCTCTGCCCCACTCGTTTTTGGTGCCCTTCTGCCCTCTGTCCCATCGATTTTGGTGCCCTCCTGCCGTCTGCCCCACTCCTTTTTGGTGCCCTTCTGCCCTCTGTCCCATTGTTTTTGGTGCCCTTCTGCTCTCTGCCCCACTCATTTTTGGTGCCCTTCTTCCCTCTACCCCACTGGTTTTTGGTGCCCTTCTGCCCCACTCGTTTTTGGTGCCCTCCTGCCCTCTGCCCCACTCGTTTTAAGTGCCCTCTGCCCTCTGTCCCATTGTTTTTGGTGCCCTTCTGCTCTCTGCCCCACTCATTTTTGGTGCCCTTCTGCCCTCTACCCCACTCGTTTTTGGTGCCCTTCTGCCCCACTCGTTTTTGGTGCCCTTCTGCCCTCTGCCCCACTCGTTTTTGGTGCCCTTCTGCCCTCTGCCCCATCGTTTTTGGTGCCCTCCTGCCCTCTGCCCCACTCGTTTTTGGTGCACTTCTGCTCTCTGCCCCACTCATTTTTGGTGCCCTTCTGCCCTCTGCCCCACTCGTTTTTGGTGCCCTTCTGCCCTCTGTCCCATTGTTTTTGGTGCCCTTCTGCCCTCTGCCCCATTGTTTTTGGTGCCCTTCTGCCCTCTGCCCCACTCGTTTTTGGTGCCCTGCTGCCCCACTCGTTTTTGGTGCCCTTCTGCCCTCTGCCCCACTCGTTTTTGGTGCCCTTCTGCCCTCTGTCCCATTGTTTTTGGTGCCCTTCTGCTCTCTGCCCCACTGATTGTTGGTGCCCTTCTGCCCTCTACCCCACTCATTTTTGGTGCCCTTCTGCCCCCCTCGTTTTTGGTGCCCTTCTGCCCCCCTCGTTTTTGGTGCCCTTCTGCCCTCTGTCCCATAGTTTTTGGTGCCCTCCTGCCCTCTGCCACACTCGTTTTTGGTGCCCTTCTGCCCTCTGCCCCATTGTTTTTGGTGCCCTCCTGCCCTCTGCCCCACTCATTTTTGGTGCCCTTCTGCCCTCTGTCCCATTGTTTTTGGTGCCCTTCTGCCCTCTGTCCCATTGTTTTTGGTGCCCTTCTGCTCTCTGCCCCACTCGTTTTTGGTGCCCTTCTGTTCTCTGCCCCATTGTTTTTGGTGCCCTTCTGTTCTCTGCCCCACTCGTTTTTGGTGCCCTTCTGCCCTCTGCCCCATCGTTTTTGGTGCCCTCCTGCCCTCTGCCCCACTCGTTTTTGGTGCCCTTCTGCCCTCTGCCCCACTCGTTTTTGGTGCCCTCTGTCCCATTGTTTTCGGTGCCCTTCTGCCCTCTGTCCCATTGTTTTTGGTGCCCTTCTGTCCTCTGTCCCACTCTTTGTTGTGCCTTTATGCCCTGTGTCCCCCTCGTTTTTGTGCCTTCCTGTCTCGTTTTTGTGCCTTTATGTCCTGTGTCCCACTCGTTTTTGTGCCTTTCTGTCTCGTTTTTGTGCCTTTCTGTCTTGTTTTTGTGCCTTTCTGTCCTGTGTCACTTCTGTACCGCTCGTTTCCCCAACAGCTGTGGCCTTTTATTTAAATATTGCTGACAATCAGAGCCCCTTAACGGGCTCCGATTAACAGCAATACTTAAACAAAATGCCACAGTCTGTCCCGCGCTTTACTAGCAAAAGCGTAGACACTTTCCAAATACAGCTTGTGCTAAAGTACACGCTGTGTTTGGAAAGTGTCTACGCTTTTGTTAGTAAAGCGCTTGGCAGACTGTGGCATTTTATTTAAGTATTGCTGTTAATCGGAGCCCGTGAAGGGGCTCTGATTGTTAGCAATATTTAAACAAAAGGCCACAGTCTGCAAACACCATAATCGCCACCAGCCCCCCCGCCTCCTTACCTGCACTCCGCACTCCTCACGCCCGCCGCCACCACATAGAAAAGTGCCTCATGTTCGCGCCGCTCGCCTTTTAAAAGCGGCGGGCTGCGCGACTCTCTCCCGCGACGTCCTGTGTGTGCGCTCCACGCTAGGTGGTGCACGCTGACGTCAGGGAAGGTGCGCACGCGTGCGGCCTAGAGGGAACAGTGTTTGGGTGTATTGTGTGTGGGTGGGTATGTTTATTTTCTCTTTTTTAGGTGCTTTGCGTGGATCTCGTTTTTGGGAGAAGATTGCGTTTTTTTATAGTAAGAGGTGTGTAGATTATTATTTAATCATGTTTAAACACACTTTCTTAATTTTTCGCATTTTCAAGGAGCGTTTCTTTTCTTTTTTACATTTTTCAGGTTTTTTATGGTTTATCGTTGCATCGGATTTGGAGAATAATCGTCATGGATGTGTTTTTTTTTTTTTTCTATTTTGTTTCCTTGGGCCGTTTTTTTACTTTTTGATAACTTTATTCGGGTTTTTATGGGTTTTCGAGTGGATCGTTTTGGAGAAGATATTTTTGTATCTGTTGCTATTTTTATGGGTTCCTTAGGATAGTTTGGATCGTTTACTCATATGGAAGGATTTCTTTCATTCCAAAGGTTTGTCTTCAGCAACAAAGTGAGTAAGTTTTCTTTATTTATTTTTTGGGTGGGATTGTTTATGTGAATATTAAAGTTTTTTAGGTTATATGTTAGAAATGGTAAGAAAACTTTTCAGATATATTTCTATAAATTCATATAAAATATATTTGACAATTTTGTTACAGTTTCTAGCATGTATTTTAGGCATATATTTTATGTGTATTATTTGTTATGTTGGGTATAGGGTAACTTGTTCTTGTAAGGTGTTGTATATTTTTTTGTTTGTTTACTTAGTTTAGGGCCAATTAGTGTAATAGATTGTTCCATTCGGAGTTGTTGGTAACTTTGCTCCTTTTGTAATGATTGGAGTAGTTTATGGAATGTTGGGTTAGTTCTGCCTGTACTTGCTAGGAAAGCATTGTGCCATCCTTCGACTGCGTTGTTACTTTTAGCCTGTTTATTTAGTGTACTTAGGTAGACGTTCCACCAGGGAATTTGGAATTTGGGTTGCCTTCTGTGTCCTGATCTGTGTAGTCTTCCTACCCATGTGTCTTCGTAGTAATCTAAGAGAGGGCTTAGTTTAGTTTCATTTTTTTTTATAGTAGGGGCTATCTATTAATAGGTTGTAATGTTCTGCTACGTCTGTAACAGGAACATAGGCTATTGCAATAAATTTTTTTACCTGGTAGGCAAAAGTGCTGTCATTGCAGTATTGGGAGGTTAGGTTCGTTTTTTGTATATGTTTCCATATACATTGGTTAAAATGATAGTAGCAACCTTGGATTGCTGTGTGAGGGTATGTTTTTAGGATTGTGTTTATCATTGCTTTTTCAAAGTCAATGATAATTTTTTGGGGGAAGTAATTATTTGTGTGTTCTTTTATTTTATTTAGTAGCTTCATATAGGTTGTTTGCTGTTTGTTGGGTAGGAGGGTATATATGAAAGGAATATTTCAGTTTTGATAGTGTCCATGGATGGTGTACAATTGGTAGAAAGGTTTTGGGCATACTGAAAATGTACCATCCATCATCCATGTTTCGCATTGTTGTAATTTCAACATATTTTCTGCTGTAGCAAACATTATTATTCTTTTTTCTGGACATGCATTATCGTATAGGATGAAAGGTTCGTTACTGTGAGTTATTTTTAGTTCGGGAGGAATTTGGACTTCCTGAAAGGTTTTTGGGGTAGGGGGAGTAGCTGTAGTTAATCTTTTTTGTCTAGCTAGTGTCCTTTTTAGTGAATCGATGGAAGGTAGTTGGCTTGAAGAATGTTGCAGGAGTGTTTTTAAGTGTTCGTTAAGGATAGTTGTAGTAGGGAGGTCTGTGCTAGTACTAGCTTCTTTTAGTGAGTCTAGCATTTGTCTAATTTTTATTTCTGTCACGTTAGGAGGGTGGTTATGTTCAGTAGTATTGGTTACAGTTGTTTCCTGAGTTATAGCGCGACCATAACATTTGTTACTTTAATATTTGCTGCATTTCCAAAACACTTTCAATTCATGTTGCTTTTCCTGAGTATATGTATAGGCCATATAACATAAAAGCATTTTGCCCTTTTGTGAGGTAATACATTTTGCTCCTTCTGTCATTTTTCTTTCTTCTTTCTATAGTAAATAAATGGTACATGGAGATTTTTAGTATTGTTTCTAACTTAATTAATTGCAATTATCACATTTTCTCTGTAAATGTACCTGTTTCTTTGTTCTTTGGAGGGCTGTGCTGTCTGTTTGGATGGTTTGCTTCTCTTTATTTTGTTAATTTTTCTGTTGGGAAAAGAAAATGTGATTTATTGTATTTGTTCAGGTTTGTATTATTGGATGGTTTCCCATAAGGAAGTTGTCTTGCTTGTTTTAGAGTTAAAGTTGTCTCCGTTTTTTTTGTTTATATACTTACTTTTATGTAATAGTTGATATAGTTGTTTTAGGTGGCCTTTTTTTCGGTAATTTTGATGTATCTGTAAGGAATGGAAAATGGAAAGAACAGATATAAGTTATTGAGGTTTAAATGTATATTTTTAGTTTTCAGTTCTAAGTTGAGTAGGTATTATAAAGTGGTGGTAGTTTCTTTTTTGCTGGAAATGTAGCAGAGTTTCCTCTCCTTCAAGTTTTGTGGCGCAAAGTGTTATTTAGTTTCTTGTTTGCTTTCTTTTTATAGTGATCCTGTAATGTGTTGGTTGTTTTTATTGGTTGGCTTAATTGTTTGGTGTTTTGTATTTGTTGTTTGCGAGTTTTTAAATTTTTTGGGCAGTATTGTTGTTTTAATGAAGGATTTTAAGTACGTTGATATTGTTTCGTGGAGCATTTTTATCTTAAATGTTATATAAAAATCTTATTTGTATTGTGAGTTATATCATGTTTTATGTATATATAAGATGTGAATGTATTATGTTTTAGAAATGTCATTTATTCAATTTATTTGATGTTTATGAAGTAAGTTAATATAGTGTTTATTTTTTATATATTTATATTGTTTTATGTTTATAGTTATCATCATGTTTTCATTAATTATTATGTTTTTTATGAGATTTACAGAAGGCGATATGATGTTTTTCTATATTTTAGTGGTCGATATTTTTGTATTCGATATTTAGTCTTAGGTCTTTTTATTTGTTGAGAGATGATATTTAGTCTTTCGGAAAAAAATTCTTTCGATAATGTTGTAGTCGATATTTTTTTGTTGCGATATTGTGGAGTCGATATTTGTGTAGTTTATTGTTAAAGTATTGGGAGTCGATATTTTTGTAGTCGATAATTTTACTTCGATAGTTTAGGTACTCGATATTCAGTCTGTCGATATTGTTTCAGTGATCTGTGTGTGTCTCAGGTGTTTAGCTGCCCTCCGTTTTTCTTGATTCGCAATAAGTACCTTGGCATCAGGCCTTTACAGAAGCCACTTTTATTTTTGGTGCCCGGTCTGCTTTCAGTTCCAGCCTTACCCTGATTACCTCATGATATCACACCACCTCCAGAGAGCACCAAACAAATAGTTCTCCATCTTATCCCTTTAACATCCATGCTTATTGCCTTTAAGCATAGACATCAATATAGCAGTTACATGCTTACCAATCAAAGTTTGCAGCCACTCATAGACAAGTGTAACAGTGCCAAGTACGACACCTGGCCATGCTTGTAAGTCAAACCGTGAATACAGGTCACAATGCACAGCCTCTGAAATTCCATACCACATACCAACTCTTAACTTACCTATGTATGTATATTTTGTGTGCTTTTCATATAATGCTAAATCTTAATATTTTTGCCACTTCACCACACAGTGAAACAGGATAAAGGTAAAAAGTACAGTAAACAAAGAAAGAATTCAGAGAATTCCCCACATTCGTAGAGGGGTGAATATTTTGTTTTGGTACTTTATGTCCCATTGGTGAGCAGGAGAAAAACTCTTTAGGGGGCTTTGTTCATATCTCCCCAAACATGCTTTGGAAATGAGACAAAAAATATGCAATTCTGAATACATTTGACCTATTACATGAAATATTGCACACAATTTTTTTATTGCAACATAAAAATGTTCTGAAATGGTAATACATACTGAATAAAAGAATAGTGGTGGGTTCTGTGTTTCATCATGTTGTGACTGTGGTTTATGTGGCCAATAGTGGGTCACATATCCCAAGGTAGAATGCGTGATGAATAGTGTTCCGAGGATGTGAGTGTTTGAACAGGAAGTCAGGCCACTTGAAACTGTAAGGCTGATCGGGGAGGGCCAATGTTTATATAAATTAACCAATGCTGTACTTGCCTTGCTGATCGAATGACTAACCTTTGAATGGCGGAAGGCTGATTTAGTCCAAACCCACATTGGCCCTTGTCACTCACTACTTCCAGGAGGTTATAAATGACAAACAAGTATAGATATTTTAAAAGGTGCACCAGGACTATGCAACAAATTAATCAACGCCTGACGTTGCTCTACTTTAATATTTCGACGGGTACGATGGGACTTTTCTCCACATTAGTGTGTTCGGCCACATAACCCCACTACAGCATTAAAAATCAAGGATTGGTAAAGCCAATAGGTCTCGCCAATGCCCGACCTAGTGGAATTGTCACTGTAAATGTATTTTAGGTCGTTTCCTGTAGTAGCCTGGGGGTTACGAGGCAAGCTTTGGTGTGGCAGGCAGCAGACACAAGTGCGCACAGCTATTACTGAACATAGCAGTCATCATTAAGCCCATAAAGTAGGATACGACTCACCTATTTTATATCCTGGACGGACATGTCTGTCTAATGAACGTAAATGACTTCTTCAGACCCTTCAGTGGCAGCTTGATGCACAGATAGAATGTAAAAGTATTTTAGACCAGTAAATTACACAGGGGCTGTATGTCATTGTCAAGAGGGCCTAGTTAACGCAAGAAATCAAACCAAGGCTGGTATAGACACAACGCCGAAATGTACAAAACTACACATTACGTCCACTTTTCAGTAAACAATTTAACTTGCTTTGAAACCATGCGGGAAAATGAACTCAAGTTCCGATCCTAACATCAAATAGAAGAATATGGGACTCAACCTTCTGCGCAAACATGCAATGATTGGGCAATGAAGCTTTGGTTAGTATGAGTCAATAAATACAACAGCTTAGGACTTGTGTATTTCGCGGTCTTATGGAACACTCATGGAGAGCACATCAGCACATGACGCTTCCAGCATTGCAAGGCAGAGTTGCAGCAGCCCCCACTCTCCCTTGCTCCAAACCAAACACTGGTCACAAACAGGATTGAACCACTTCTACCAAAGGGTGAAAACTTCAGAAAACAAGACGACAGTCTCACTACCACATATCTCCACTGCGAGATAAGCTTTCTACGCGGCTGTTCACTATTGTAATTGGCAAGAAATGGCAAGAAGTAGTTCATCGCCCTGTTATATTGGTACAACACCACCTTTAATCACAGCAAGGTGCAATATACATGCATCAGTTATAGTGCCAATATCGGCAACACTCCTCAGTTCTCATACAGCAACATACATAAATAAACCACAAGACACCTTGTTAGTGGAGAAAATTGCGGTAGGTTTATTTGCATAACAAATATGCCAACATGGTGGGTTATCTTATGGGCGATCCAAGGGCAGGCCAGCCCCTCTGCCGCCTGCCCGCCTGACGAGCCAAATTACACGGTGACCGTCGCCAATCGGTGGTTACCAATTTTGGGAGGGGCAACCCCTCCCATCAGTGGACCACGAGTCCACACACTTCTCACGCCCCCCAAAAGGTAGGTGGAGCGTTCCAGGCAGCCCCAGTTTGCTCAGGCCCACAACCGCCTGTAGGACTTAACGGGGCGCCGTCGTTCTTTCATGGGACAACGCTAAGATATCCCTGGGTATCCTTAGCTTAGCACCCTTGTTGTGCTGCTGCATATAGGACCCTTCTGTACCTTGCAGACTCTGGATCGCCCTGTAACTCCTCCACAGCTCTGGGGGTGGCCACCGTCACAACCAGGGCCCCCCATCAAGGTCGGCATCTTTACCTACATTCTGCTGATTACTGGGCCTCTTCCAGGTCCAGCTAAAATAAGTCCAAGCCCATACAGGACCGGAGGCCAGCATGCCCCTTCTGGACAGGTGCCCCCATCCCTTTTAAACTCCCTGTGGACTTCAGACTGATAAAAACCCAAACCCCTCTGTTATGGGATGGATGCATAACTTACACCAGGGGGAATTCAATTCTGGCAGCAGGCATGTCCTACCCTGGAAAGTCAAATCATTGACTCCCAGCTGTCAGACCCAGTGGTGAGAGGGGAGACACCCCCCCTGCCCGGGCCGCTGCTTCTACCGAAGCTGTTCCAGTGCCTTTACAATTACACCACCCCTCTCAGGGTGGCTTATGGCCGGCTGTCCCCTTAAATGTCTTGGGATTCCCATCACCCCACCTGTTATCATGTCCTGATGAGTCTGCCTCGGAGGGGGATCCAGTATCCATGGTACCCGCCTCGCCCAGCCCTGCATGTATACGCATCCAGGATGGCCTAATACAATTAGTTTGGTGTTGGTTCACTGTTAACATTGCCTGGCTGAAGAGCAATACCTTTGACAAGCCACTCCTGACAAGAAGAGCCAATGCCGGTCGAAGTAAGAATTAACAAGCCTGCCTTACATCCTCTCACCCAGTAACTGTGTATAGCACTTGTCGGAGTATGTACATAGCATTCAGCCATTCACCACCCTAGGTGATGCCTTGTCCTCCCAAACTTCTGCTAGTATACCAGTGAACAGACAGGACAGCGAAACCGAGGGGAACCATAAGTACAAATTCGTGCCCTTTTTGACTACTGGGAATGCCAAGTGTTCTTTAATACTTTATAGCCTATTTGTGCTTACACCAGGGGTTTCCCCATCTTATGGACCATAGCACACTCTTTGGAGGAGAACTTCTCCAACCTGCATGGTTGCCAGCCAAGGCTATAGGGCGGGAGACTTTGCACATGTTATTGTTACTCAACTCAATGGTACTTGTTTCATCGACCTCAGAAGGATGAACTGCTAAGTGGACCTACCAGGTTCTGAACCTGTGACCAGCAGTCAAACCCACGCCCCTTTCAGTTCTGCCGCTCCACCTGCCTGTGAACTTGTATCCCAGAGACCTAGAAACACACATCTAAAAGGCCTGTCAACCGGCTAACCTCTAACCTAGCAGTCTGAATGTTCACTGACAACTACCCAGGAAAATTTGCTTAACTGAAGCATCTGGGAACATGCCAACAATTTAATCAATTTAGCCTTAACTATGACTGCAAAATGTGCTCTGATAGTTGTCCGTATGAGTGGCCCATCCCTCCATATCAGCACTAACAAGGCAACCCGCAACCGGCACACTCACGCCCCAGCTGACAGAAAACGCCTATTCATGTGTAGCCCAAGACCTTACATTTATCACTGAGGTATATCAGGATTATCTAGAAACTTAGCTGTCCCTACTGCTGAATGCGCGTTGCACCATCACAGGTATGGGTTTGCCTATTCAGTTTCTGGCTGCAAAGTTTGATGACATTGCCAGCCCCAAATCCAGGCGAAATAAAAGGAAGCTTTACTGGTACCCATGTGAGCCGCTGCTGGTGCTAATGATGGTCCAAATAGCACCAATAAACTAGCTGCTGTACTATAGCATTAAAGGGCCATTGCCGCACTAATTAAAGTCCCTGGCTAACCTACTCCAAGTATGACAGAGAAGAAAGGCTGAAAATAAAAGCCCTTTGAGACGATCGTTAGATAGACCTAACAGGGAGTGATCCTGTGAAATGAGGTAGGGGCCACCACACCCCGATGTTAATCAGCCCAAGTTTATTTTTCCATGACCCCTATTAAGCACTTAAAAGATCACCATCAATTACTTGCAGTGGCCAGGTGACAGGAACCCAGCGGGACCTGCAAGTCCTATTTACTCACTATCATGCGTTTGAGGCTAATTAGTTCCAGTTCTCCTCTCGACAACGTCCCTTCTAAGAACCATTGTTGAGTAACCACTCAAGTTTGTTTCTTGTCCAAGTCGTCCCCTTAGCTTGGCACTGTTAGACCCAATTAAGCTTTTAACAAGCTCCCTCTACAAAACTATATCAAGTTTGCGCCACTTGGGATACTATTACCTCATCACTACGTACGTTCAGGCATGAAAATACTGCCAGAGGTACCCCCACCTTAGTACCTGTTTAACCACTCAATAAATATTGTAGGAGGGAACAAAAGATTACCAGTGCACCTCGCCCTGGGCTTTAAATTAACAGACACAAAGTAAGGACCCTCATGTGTGCATGTGTGAAGCTGCTAGGTTGGTTGTTGGCAAAATGCCCCAATTAATGTAATTTCAGGTCCACAATTGACTGTCCTAACCGTCAGGAGTACGCTAAAGGAGGAGCATAGGCACATGTGGGTAGTATAATAGTACCTGAATAGTCTGGTATGCCATTGCTCTCGGCCATGCTCCACTAGTATTATCCGGTATCTCTAGTGCTAAGATGGGAAAGTAGCAGTGCAGGTACTCTGGCCCAGAGTACCTGCTTATATCTAAGAAGAACGTACGTCGTCAAGCCACCCACTGGATTCTGGCCTGTGCGATGCTCCTCTCTTGGCCTACAAACTTGCTAGCAGCTGACATAGAAGACCCACCAAATCATTCCCCAGCTGAGCTCCCATTATTGTGAAATTGGGAATCCTTAACATTCCTACAGCAGCCCCCAAAAGTCAGTCATGTTCCCTAGTTGTATCAGTGGCTAGCCAGTAGGAGGCTCTGCCCAGTAACTGCCCATCCATAGCAAACGATTAGTGCCTAGCTTGTGGTGAACTGGATGCCAGGCGGCGTCAGGCGTCCTCTCCAGTTTGCACCACAATTGCTCCTGCCGTTCATTGTAACATCCCAACATGACCCCCCCAAGACCGTTGTTTCTAGGTGACTGACCCCACTAATGTCCATGGAGGCACCATACCGATGAAAAGGCCTTAAATATGGATGCCCCTAACCATCTGGTATAATTACCCCAGCCATTGGATGCATCTGCCCAGTGTTTGCAACCCTCGTGGTTTTCTGCCAATAGGCTTACTATTGAAAGAATTTGTGTTACTGGCTGTGATGAGCTTCAAAATATCTGAGATGGGAGCATGGCTATGACTGCATTAGTGTCACAAAGATATAGACGTGTTCTAGTATTCAAAACTGTGACATATAGATTATGCACGGCATGTGCTAGTATTCAAAACTGTGACCTATAGATTATGCACAGTGCTTTGCAGCACAGCTTGGCCCAGCTCATCAACTTTACAAACCAGGAAGCAAACCTTTGCTGGTTACCCCCAGATCCTTGCCTTGCATGCCTTACCCCACGGAGCTCCCTTACTCCCGGAGCATTTGGACAAACAGAACTGACACCTCTGCATTCCTCTTCCGGATGACGATCTATGTGCTTCATGTTTGACGGCTTACTGCTAAGTGTCCCAGATCATGCACTGCTATATCCAACGAGATTATCTTCTTTCTCTGACCGCAAGTGAAAGGATAATGTGATCACCAAACCCAATGTCAACCAAAATTGCAAGCCGAACTTGCCAGGAGACATTCAACCTCTGTCCCTGTAGCGCAGCTACTTTGGCAATCGAAATTACAGAGCTGACAAGCCTCTATATAACTTGAATTCGAAGTATGACAAACTAGGCAATCCAGGCCCCCTAGGCTAACAGGATGGCTTGGGCGGAAGGCAATAGTCAACAATGACTTGACTTACTCAGTGCCTGTTGTAGTGGTCCTCTCTCAAACCCCGACAGTGCCACCCGGTGGTGACAATTAACTGATGGTGCCTTTTGCACCAGAAAACCACCCAGTCAGATTTAAGGTGAACTTTCTGCTGAAGAACGCAGTGGTGGGCCGTGCCGCACTTTCGGAAGTCCAGACTTGACTTTCTCACCTTGTGGGTTTAAATAAGGTATGAATTTGACAAGTGCGTACCCCGTGACTAACTAGACGGGGCGAAAATGGTAGCCTCCCCCCTACCGTGTGCAAAACCAAACCAATTGTGTGTCACATATACTGATCTGCCGATCTTCATGAAAAGAAAAGATAACCCTGGAAAGATACCACACCCGCTTTGGTTTAAGGACCCTCACTAAGCACAACAGTTTAACATATGCCTATCCCTAGAGAGGCAACCCTTTTATCCGCTGAAACTCGTAATGAGCTTAGCTGGCAGAACCGCGGCTAAAGCTCATTACAGTTGAGTGCACTCAGGCCAGTCAAAAGTAAATGTAGTCCTATAGTACTGTTGTGCAAGATCCCAAAACCATTGGCTCTCCAGGTTCCCTGTCCTTACCGAATAGCCAAGAAGCTTGCCAACTGGGGTTGCCACAGGCTGTGCCAAACCCACCCTTCACCCCGAAAGCTATCCTGGCCCTGCTTAACAGGTAATTATTGCTACCAAAGTCGAAGGACTCAGTTTATCGGCCTCAGGAGGGTGAAAGGCTAGGGGGCGGGACACTATCTGATGGGATGGCCTTAATAAATGGTTGCCCCTGAGTAAATTCCATATGCCCCATGCTTATTGGTCATGTGAGCAAGAAATGTTTCCTTGCATGCAGGGCTTGCTAAAACCCTTCCTGCAAACAATTCCTGATGCCTAACCAAAAACCAACCAAAAGGATGCTTGCCCCTGTCGCCTATCACCTCTGTATGCTGTGTACAAACTCCCAGAGATCGCAGACATATCCCATGTAAGATGAATAAGGACACAGAAGATCATTGTACCGCTTTGTTTGCCATAAGTAGGCAGGGTATGCTCAGACGTGAGTCCCTTGCTCACTTTGCCACTGGATTCAAGCAAGCCTGGCTGAAGATGGCTGTAATGTGAGAAACCGGTCCTAGGAAGCTTGAATCCGGTCCAGGGAAGGCATGGCTTGGCAATTCGGGCTGGACTGTTCCCATGAGGCACAGGGTCAGACTGATTTGCATATGCCATGTCTGGCAGAGTGGGCTAAAGAACGGTGATGGATTAAACCCAGATCTGTTGACTGGGTGTGAGTGTTTGATTGGTTCAGATGCTCCGTCCATCACCACCCCCTTTTGTACCGCTTTGTTCGCCATAAGTTGGCAGGGTATGCTCAGACGTGAGTCCCTGGCTCACTTTGCCACTGGATTCAAGCAAGCCTGTCTGAAGACGGCTGTAATGCCAGAACTCAGTCCTAGGAAGCTTGAATCCGGCCCAGGGAAGGCATGGCTTGACAGTTCGAGCTGGACTGTTCCCATGAGGCACAGGGTCAGACTGATTTGCATATGCCATGTCTGGCAGAGTGGGCTAAAAAACGGTGATGGATTAAACCCAGATCTGTTGACTGGGTGTGAGTGTTTGATTGGTTCAGATGCTCCGTCCATCACCACCCCCTTTTGTACCAGAGAAGATCATTGCACTCTACCATTGCCACAAGGAACGAGCTCAACTGCCAGCATCATTATTTGCTTCATGGCAACAGATTTCGAACTTATCCCCGCACCAAATCCAGCCCTAACTTACAAAGGGGACCCCAACCCTAAGTAAGGGTACCACTCATCTGGTGATGTAGCTCCTAGGGGAGGTGATGAAAGCAAGAGAAATGGGCGGCAGTATAATGAGGTAACAGGGCAGATGTATGCATATTGCAGGTCTTAGTTTTATGTTGTGCCTTCTTAAAACTCGTATAATATTCCCGATCAGAATTCAACAAGATGACAAGATGTCAGTAGGGCCAACCTGCCTCACTCTCTTCTCCCCCACCCACAGCTGCATCGCAGTGAAGCAAGCACATCGACTGCATGCTCACCGGCACACATACTGGCATCAGGAGAACCCACGCTCTCAAAATTCCCACAGGTGTTTCCAGCCATCTTGCCAGGTGCGCTTCGAGCAATGGTGACCGTAATGGTAGGATGCGGAGACGCTCCTGTTGGCCACGTGCCTTCGCCTCACCCAGGCTGACTGGGACCACTAAACCAGCTGTCAAATCCCTCTGAATAGGAGGGGCACAAAGCTATGCCATCAGAAGACTCCTGAAGGGCGCTGCAAAAGGCCCCGGTTTGACCAACATAGCTCCGTTGTCAGAACGCTGAGATGCCCAGTGTCGGTCTGAGCCAAAAACATATCAGTTAAACAAAACGTCCTCTCTACCATAGGTTTGTCAAGCCAGTGTCACCGGATGCCAGACACCAGGCCCTTCAAACCAAACCAAGAATCAACGAGGCGATCGAGCGGTCAGCTGTAATGCAACTGCCGGCGGTGCTTTGGGCCACCCGCCTCGCCGCTCAATTGTACCTCCAACTCACAATCCCCGCCACTCCCGACACCGCCGGACTAAATGGGGGGAATGAGTGATATGAAAACACAAAAAGAGAAGACCAGGTCCAAAATGGTGTGCTGTCCTGAGTGGTGAACAAGGATCACACGGACACGTGTGTGGAAAGAAAAATGTGTTGAGTCACACTGGGCTTTTCTTGAAGCACATGGAGTTTTGAACCCGCAAGCTAACGGTCACAGTGGTTGCTGTAATTGGCTGATCAGATAGTAAGCCCCGCTTTTTAACCGAACGGTGGATCCGTCGGTGCCTCCCCTTCCGCTCGGCTTTAAGCGACGGGCACCGACAGATAGGTGAGTTTGGAGAGGACTGTCTCCTAGTAATCATTATGTGTATAGACAGCGCTGGGAGTTAATAATCCCCACTATGTTAGTGGTAATGCTTTTGGACTGGGTCTCTTCCCGGTCGTTTATTTATTTTTCTTTTCTGCTACCTATCTCGGTACTAGCAGTCCCACCCAGGGCCTTAGCCTTGGGTTTTGTTCCGGTTGGCAGCATCTCTTTGCTACTACATATTTCAGCATTTGTAGTGCTATTTACAGTATGAGTTACGGGGTAACATACAGTTGCCACTGGCATTGGTATTACCTTAGTTCCAGGGTTATCCATTTACCTTTAACATTCCAGGTTGGCTGAGTGACGGGGGCATTCTTAGGCTGGGCAGTTAGGAGTCTATCACACGTATATTGGGTTTTGTGTATAGCGATTGCGTTGGACACAGATGAATTGTGCGCTGTGTCCTTTCTTCTACACATTAGAGCGGAGCCTCAATTTCCCGAGCGGTTGCCGGGTGAGGTGAGGCTTTCACCCACACAAAGCTGGGTGAGTATCACTGGGAGGAAATGCCTCTTTGTGATGAAGCTAATATGCTTATTGGTAATGCGGAACGCAAATTGTTCTCACAGGTGTGGTTTGTTCTGATGGTGTTTGTGGGGTTATGTGGACTCATGTGTGTAAATGAATACATGGTATCTTTTGTTTTCTTGACAGGAAGAAGATCTCTTTTCGTTCTTCAGTGAACATTGAGGTTCTATTTTCCTGGGAGATATTTGTCTACCTTAAAGTACATTGCACGATACTGATGTAACTACTGCTCTTCCACATTTGTATACTTTTTACACCGTGTTGCAGTAGCCTACTATCTTCAAGGTCCTGATGAAAGCTGGAGTAATACTCCATCTAGCTGAAACTAGTTGACCACCCTGCACAGCGCCATAATGTAGTCTCACTTTTTTACTACTAGGCGTGTTTTTAATCTTGACACCTACACTTATTTTGATAAGGAACTCCTTTAGTTTAGGTAGTCATTCTTAACTAACACTTTTTCTTAAGCACTGCATTCTTTCTGTACTTTACTTTGAGCACAACTGTGGCTACATGCGCCGCTTTCTTTTTTCGCACCGTCACTCGATGGTGCGGGCGGTGCATGGAGGTACTACCTATTCCCACATGATGAAATGCCGCCACGAGGGTGGTCTGATGGGATTTTCTTAGCCCACTGTGACTCAACACATTTTTCTTTCCACACAAGTGTCCGTGTGATCCTCGTTCACCACTCAGGACAGCACACCATTTTGAACCTGGTCTTCTCTTTTTGTGTTTTCATCTTGAGTATAAGGGCATGAGTGGACAGGTCGTTAAAATATTCCCTTTTTGACCCTCTACACATTTGTTTTTTTCAGTATTCAGAGCAACTTCTTGTTGCGGGTCTTTTCTAAAGATGCTAACTCATCCTTTGTTTGCATCATTAAGCTCACCCAATCTAATTGAGTGTGACTCCGTCTGCCTGCCTGCCTGCCGCCCCCGTCATCCTTTTTCTTTTGTTTGACCCTTGTGTTTTAACTTTCTCTGGCCGGATACTTGGATTATTTTTCCAGTACCGCGGTTCCTCAAGATGCTAGTTTAATGCATCCATACAGCCTCCGTGATCGGAGCACCTTTCCAGATAAACCTAGTACTGATGTTTTTGCCTCAGCCTAAAATCGCTATAATACTGTCACTCCCAGCATTTTGCCTTGTTTTTACACCACACATACCGTTTGCAGTAGATCAATTTGACACTGCCCTTTTCCCATTTTTTCTGATAACCGTGGTGACCCTATATTGTTTGATCACTGCAGAGGGGACTATTTTAGCCCCTTTATTCAATATAGGTGCAGCGTAGTATCACTGCTCAATAGAGACTAGATGCCCTCTACATTTATAATTACTAAATACTTGTGTGGTCTTTACACTAGTTCGGCGCATGCGCGAGGATAGAATGCTTTCTGAATTTCAGTCTCGAGCTTTCTAGCGCATGCGCATTGGGATCAGTGCAAGGCGTGTACGATCCGACTTCCCTGCGCCGGCTTCCTGCTATCGCAGGTGAGCTTTTCTTGAAGCACATGGAGTTTTGAACCCGCAAGCTAACGGTCACAGTGGTTGCTGTAATTGGCTGATCAGATAGTAAACCCCGCTTTTTAACCGAACAGGTGGATCCGTCGGTGCCCCCCTTCCGCTCGGCTTTAAGCGACGGGCACCGACGGATAGGTGAGTTTGGAGAGGACTGTCTCCTAGTAATCATTATGTGTATAGACAGTGCTGGGAGTTAATAATCTCCACTATGTTAGTGGTAATGCTTTTGGACTGGGTCTCTTCCCGGTCGTTTATTTATTTTTCTTTGCTGCTACCTATCTCGGTACTAGCAGTGCCACCCAGGGCAATGCCCTTAGCCTTGGGTTTTGTTCCGGTTGGCAGCATCTCTTTGCTACTACATATTTCAGCATTTGTAGTGCTATTTACAGTATGAGTTACGGGGTAACATACAGTTGCCACTGGCATTGGTATTACCTTAGTTCCAGGGTTATCCATTTACCTTTAACATTCCAGGTTGGCTGAGTGACGGGGGCATTCTTAGGCTGGGCAGTTAGGAGTCTATCACACGTATATTGGGTTTTGTGTATAGCGATTGCGTTGCACACAGATTAATTGTGCGCTAACTGTGTCCTTTCTTCTACACATTAGAGCGGGGCCTCAATTTCCCGAGTGGTTGCCGGGCGAGGTGAGGCTTTCACCCACACAAAGCTGGGTGAGTATCACTGGGAGGAAATGCCTCTTTGTGATGAAGCTAATATGCTTATTGGTAATGCGGAACGCAAATTGTTCTCGCAGGTGTGGTTTGTTCTGATGGTGTTTGTGGGGTTATGTGGACTCATGTGTGTAAATGAATACATGGTATCTTTTGTTTCTTGACAGGAAGAAGATCTCTTTTCGGTCTTCAGTGAACATTGAGGTTCTATTTTCCTGGGAGATATTTGTCTACCTTAAAGTACATTGCACGATACTGATGTAACTAATGCTCTTCCACATTTGTATACTTTTTACACCGTGTTGCAGTAGCCTACTATCTTCAAGGTCCTGATGAAAGCTGGAGTAATACTCCATCTAGCTGAAACTAGTTGACCACCCTGCACAGCGCCATAATGTAGTCTCACTTTTTTACTACTAGGCGTGTTTTTAATCTTGTGCATGGAGGTACTACCTATTCCCACATGATGAAATGCCGCCACGGGGGTGGTCTGATGGGATTTTCTTAGCCCAGTGTGACTCAACACATTTTTCTTTCCACACACGTGTCCGTGTGATCCTCGTTCACCACTCAGGACAGCACACCATTTTGGACCTGGTCTTCTCTTTTTGTGTTTTCATCTTGAGTATAAGGGCATGAGTGGACAGGTCATTAAATTATTCCCTTTTTGACCCTCTGCACATTTGTTTTTTTTCAGAATGAGTGATATGCCCTTGCACTCTAGACAAGACAGACGCCAAACCAAGGACACAACCGCGTGTCCAGGGGAGGACAAAGGGGCACAAATGGCACCTCCCTGGGGTATAAGGGCTAAAACCACCCCTCGCTGTGCACCACCGATGCTCCCGATATAACCAATGAGTCACCAGAGGACATAGGGCATGCCCCCATGAACACTGTGCCAACCAGCTCGATACCCCTTTGATACTGTAAAACCACTGATGCGTCGCACTTGCCGCTAATGTCCGGAAAGTATGCCACTTCGTTTGTCCCCCCGCTACATCGCACCCAGCTATACATGCCCCGGGCACTCAGAGGGAGGGGCAGCGACCCCTAAAGTCACTGCCAGGGCCCAGAGGGACCACCCCGATTTTCTATTTTATATAAATCAATATTAAATGTAAACTGCTAAATGCAGCTTAATTCCTCGTTCAATTCCAGAGAATTACTGAGGCAAAATGGCACCGGTGCACCACCATGCAAGCTTGCCTGTATCACAAGAAAACCCTTCCCAACTTGGACATGCACACAACCGCCTATATTGTCTTGCAATAGCAGCTATTCCGATTCTGGCTAACGAAAACTACCATAGGCCAGTAGCGCAACCTATTAAAAACGAAACCCATTGTGTTTCCCAATGCTTGACATGCCTAGTTAGCAGCAGCAGAGGTTAGGAATCGGCCACTAGCCCATGCCAACAGGCACCGTTTAGTTTATGCATCTAGGAGTCCGAGGGTCTCACCACCTTGCCTGGATATTCCTGTCCGCCCCACAAGTAAGAATTGCATAGGCGAAGCACATTGCAAATGCTCTAGGGACGAAGGAATGTTGTCTGCCTGCAGCCCCGGCTAGCCATCATGTTTCTCAAACGCTTACCAAAAACCGTAGTGAGTACAGACTAATCATCAATCAACATGGTTCCTCACATTTTCCCAGGGAACTGAAGACAAGTGAAATCATTTACGCGGGGAAAGATACCAAAAGTTATTAATGCGCTCAAAAACGAAACAGAAAGACTGACCCGGACAGTGAAGCAAGGCCCCTCACTCGTCGATCAGCGGGACTTAACTGATTACTTGAGCTTGTCCCGCCAACTGAGACAACCAACAGCTCGTGGGGGCATCCGGTTTCTTCGGAAAACACCTATACTAGGAGGTAGTCACATGTGCGAGGCACAACACATTAACATGCCCATCTGCAACCCACGTCGGGACCCGGTGGAGTCCAGGCCCCCCAAGGATCATGCGTTCGAGTTAGCTACGCTTCTAACCAGCACATCGATCTTAGCACAAGAACAACTGAAGCACACAGTAGCAAGAGCACCGCAGGCTTACAGGTCAAGCCCGCTATAGCATAGGGACCAAAATCACAGTGAAGCCGCAGAGCTGAACAAACTGTGGGCAACCTCATGATTTTGCCGTGGCAGGGAGAGCAGACCACAAACGCACATGGAATCCAGCAACTACAAACCCGCAAGACACCTCCGCTGGGAAACTCACACCCTGCCAATCTGTGACCTCGACACAACTTCCTGAAACAGATACAGACATGCGTGCCCACCTCCCACACAGGGCCTTGACCCAGCAAAGCCGGCTGCTATGTCCCGGCTGGTGGAGGCCTCCATGGGTAACTACCATGTGGACCTCATTGAGAGCAGGGGCTGCCGACAGTAAAGAGGTTATACTAGTCCCGAACCAGGACCACAACGCGAGACAGGCATGGCACACTGGTGTTGACTATACTCCGGTCTCGGGTGTCTCGCAGTCGGAGCACACCCAGGAGTATAGGGGCACGACTCATGACAACATAGGGAGCCGTCCCTGAGACCGGGGATGTATCAGGCACACCCCCGGCACCAAAACAGATGCGCGTGCCAGAATTGCCCACGTCTAAAGGTTTGTTAAAAACTCTGTTGCACGATCACCAAGTTGCAGCTAATGCCCAAACGCTGAAAGAGCTGCACTGCTCCATTCCTGCAGGACAAGCACATTAAGCAATCTGCCCGAAAAACTATCAATTCCCATCTGACCACGGCACCCGCCTCTGCTCTCTGCCAGCCTCCACGACCCCGTCATACACACTACCGCAGCCGGGGTTGCAAGTCGAACACTTCCCATAAACTGACCCTGCACACCACGAGGCAAGGGCTGGGGGAGGGGAGAACCCCGAGGGGCGCCCACTTCACCACCCACAACACTGCAACTACAAGCTGAAAGAACTGCCCTGACTCACCGCACAAAACACTGACTCGAGCTACACACTATAGCAGCTGGGGGGACAGCGTGACCAGGAGAACCAAACAGCGAGACGGGCAGTGGTCAAGAGGCTGCACAGTGGGTGGGGAAAGCCATTTGTACCCTTGTCCCCCCCACGGCCGGAAGTGACGCAGCCAGCTGAGCCCCTGGTCCCTAGCCCAGGGAGCCCAGTCTGCTGACTCCTGTGCCTTCCTGTGGCAGACCCAAGACCTGCTGACCTGCAGGAGGATACTAAAGACCTGGCTGTTTGATCAGTAGCGGCCCCCACCCATCCCCCAGCGCCTTGAGACCCTCGCGGGTATGTAGTGCGCTTAACAAATGACTGATTGATTGATTAAGGCGGCCGCCCTGTTGGAGGGTCCCCTACGTGGCCCACTTGGCAGCCTTGGCAACATATGTGTCCTGCAATTTACAAAGTCGAGCTATCCCAGAATAAAGGGAGAGTCAATCAGTCAGAAATTACTTTATTTTGCCAACACAATGATGGCATAAAAAGTATACTACAAATAAAACATTTGTCAATGTTGCAATAAGCTTAAAATACAAGGGTTACAGCAAAATTACCAAAGTAGGAAACACGTTAAAATATATTATTCCTATTATAGAAGTAAAAAGGAAGAAGTTCATATACACACACAGTTGTTAACACAGTTCAATAAATTGGTTCCTCTATTAAGTATAACATTAGCAGATTGAAGTAACAGAGAAGATTGTCAACAAACAGCTAACCCGCTACCTCGAAGACAACAACATCCTGGACCCCTCACAATCCGGTTTTCGCAGCAACCACAGCACTGAGACCGCCTTCATCGCCGCCACTGACGACATCAGGATCCTGATGGACAAAGGAGAAACGGCCGCCCTCATCCTCCTGGACCTATCAGCAGCCTTCGACACAGTCTGCCACCGCACCCTATCAGCACGCCTCTATGACGCCGGGATTCAAGAGAAGGCCCTTGCCTGGACCACATCCTTTCTCTCCGGCAGAACCCAGAGCGTCCACCTGACACCCTTCCACTCGAAATCCACCGAGATCATCTGCGGCGTCCCACAGGGTTCCTCCCTCAGCCCGACGCTGTTCAATATCTACATGGTACCGCTGGCCGACGTCGCACAGCAACATAACCTCAACATCTTCTCCTACCCCGACGACACCCAGCTGATCATATCCCTCACAGAAGACCCCCTCACCGCCAAAGCCAACCTCCACAGAGGAATTAAGGGCATTGCCGACTGGATGAAGGACAGCAGACTGAAGCTGAAGTCAGACAAGATGGAGGTCCTCATTCAAGGACCCATCCCATCAGCCTGGGACGACTCTTGGTTGCCAACATCGCTAGGCACAGCCCCAGAACCCACAACCTGCAAACTGGGGGTCATCCTCGACTCCACCCTCTCCATGACCAGGCAAGTCAACGCCGTCTCCGCATCCTGCTTCAACACCCTCCGCATGCTCCGCAGGATCTTCAAGTGGATCCCACCCAACACGAAGAAGACCGTCACCCAGGCCCTCTTCACCAGCAGACTCGACTATGGTAACGCCCTCTACTCAGGAACAACAACCAAGCTCCTGAAACGACTACAACGAATCCAGAACACCTCGGCACGACTGATTCTCAACGTCCCAAGACACAGCCACATCACACCCCACCTGAGATGCCTGCAATACCGAGTGCCACATTAAAATTGGTGCCTCACAAATGTTGTCACTTTGTCATGGGACAGGCGTTCCCCCACATAATGAGCCATATGAGGAGAAAGAGTCACAAGAGGAGTGGTGGTACAATCCTTCTGAGACCCAACGTTTCCTTTCTTTCCAGCCGGAGAACTGGGAAACTGCTCCGTATACTGACTGGTTTGAGAGTTCTCCAGGTATGGAAGGATATACCTTTAAAACACACGGAGATCCTGGAAGCTCTGCCTGGAGGAGTGACGTCACCTGGAGTAAACCAATGAAATCAAGCGGCTGGGACAATGAAGGAAGAGAAGAACCCGGAAGAGAGCTCAGCAGGGAAAGCGGGAGGAGCAAGCCGAGACCAGAGAAGAGACGAGAAGAACCCCGACCGCCTACCGGAGGCATCGAGGAAGCAATGACCGAACAAACACCAGGAGGCCAACGTCCCTGCAAACTGCCCAGCCGCGCTCTCACAGCTACGGAGCCGGATTTCCGGCTGGGTCAGGAGGAAGGAGAGGGAGCAGGAGTGAATGTGAAGTATTGGGCGAGTTGTCTGCAACCATAATACTCCCCCATAACTCACGAGCACTTCATTCCCTCGATTTACTGTTTTATTTTCACACCGATGACACCGCGCTTCCCCTATACCTTGGTAAAGCAAAGTACAAGCCGGCTGACATGTGGTCTTTTTTTTTTCTTTTCATTTATTGTTTTGGGGAGCTGAGGATCGACCCGAGTGGACATCAGCCTGTGACTGCAAGAAGCCATCGACAGAAGTCTTTGCTACTCACAACTGTAAAGTCAGATAAGAAGTATTATCCCCGAAGGACTAATTCAGTTATTGACGCAGGCCTCCCTAAAACGCTGTGTATATAGGAAAATAAAGTTGTGTTTATCAAAAAGAGAAGTGAACCTCCTTTCTGACCTCTACCCCTCCGACCCCCTCCCGTGACAAAGTTATATAAGGGACTCTCAGCTCCATATGACAATTAAAATTAGAGCATGACTTTGGTAATGAGACTATGTTTTTCAAAAAGATGTCTTCTATGCATTGCAGATTTGAGCAATCTCTGGTGCCCCAAGCAGCTGCTCCATAAGTGACAGCAGATACCGCTTTTGCTTCATAAACTTTCTTTATTGCTTCAAAAGGTTTAGAATCAACTTTTTTTACTCATGTAGCTACTCACCAACCCTTGCAGCCACTTATACACAAAGTGAGACACTGATATAGATATTTAAATATTTAAAAAATATTCGCTAATACATGTATTCACTAAGATACACTTAATAAGTCAGTTATACAATCAATTTTACAAAAAAAACATCCATTTAGACACTTATTTACCCATTTATTCTTCCATCGACCTTTAGATATACATATATAAAAAATATTTATTTTTCAGAAAAACACACATTCACTGGATGATGTCATCAGTGATGTCATCAGTGATGTCATTTGAGATGTCATCAGTGATGTCATGTGTGATGTCACTGACCATGTCATGAGTGATGTAATATGTGACGTCACCAGCAGTAGATTGCGGGCGCACGAGTAATAGTTAGCTGAACTAACTATAAAGGGGGAATTTCAATGGTTTGTATGAGTGAAATGTCCAGCTAACTATAACATGTGTGAAACCTATGTTTTTTTCAGTGAATTTCTAATGTTTTTTACATGCTAATTCCTAACTATAACGTGGCTGAAACCTATGTTTTTTTCAGTGAATTTGCAAGGTTTTTAAATGCTAATTCCTAACTGTAACATGGCTGAAACCTATGGTTTTTTCAGTGAATTTCAAAGCTTTTGTAAATGATAATTTTTAAATCTATTAATTATTATATTTATTACTTTTTATAGTAATTTCCAACATTTTTATAATAATTATTTAAGTTATTTTATTTTTTAAGTTACATTACACATTTTTTATATAAAATAATACAAAACAAAATTCAAATATTTTTTAATATATTTTTTTCAATATATTAAAATTAAATTCTATATATTTTCTTTTTGTATTTTTTTCAGTACTCATACGCTATGCATACGGTGATCGCACCATCCGTTGTATGGGTAATCGTACTGTGCGCTCAACCGCGCATACGTTATGAATACGTTTTCACGTTCCACATTGCATCGAAGCTTCCGCGTGACATCATGTTCATTTGTACAGCGCACTGTACGCATACCGCAAAGGTTTCCTAATGTTTAAAAAGATATATCTATGTATTTAATGTAAATATTAAGGGAAGACATTATCTACGATAATTATTAAAATAATATTTATTAACTTTTAGTAAGCGTATGTTACTTTTAAAAGCAATTACACAAATGGCGGCGTACATCGTCCATTCACGCACCGTAAGCGCATCCTACGCATACGCCATGTAACTTAAAATAAGAGATTTGATTGGATCATAACACTTCCAATTCCAACTGTTGAACGACCCCACCCTTTTTAATCATTCTTCTTTGACTTTCTCAGAAGAACCATCTCTTGTCGGGAGCTCTTGTCATTTGACAAAACAATTTTAATATGGCTGCATTTCTGGAATCCACTTCAGAACATTCTTCAGAGGAGGAATTTATAGCTGAGGAGTCACAGGGAAAAAGAAAAGAGGCAGTAATCTAGACATTTTTCACCTTTCCAGAAGGACAGAAAAAGGTAAATGCTGCAAAGGTCACCTGCAAAATTTGTGACACCACACTGTTAAGAGGAGATCCGAGCAAGAAGTACTCATTTGGAACAGCAAGCATGGTTCCCCATTTGAAAAACTACCATCCTCACAATTATGCAAGAGCTTGCTCTGAGAGGCTACAGGACAATCCATCACCTGCTGTTCCCAGCACTTCAAGTGCACCAACCACACAGCCATGGACTCCGTATCCAAATATCGAACCGGATTTTGCTGACTTAATCATCTATTGCAACTTTTGTAATGAGATGCTCTGCTACGGGGAGCAATCAATTAATTTAATTAAACGGCGCAAACAGGAGCACCGTTGCTCACGACGCTAATTGTTTTTTTTGTTTATTTGTTCCTGTTGGACACTGTTTTGTTTCCAATTTATTTTTTTATGTTAAAAAAAAACAAAAAACAGTTATTTTCAGAACTAACTTCACTGGTCAAAAAAAGAGCTATATTTCTATGATAGTATGTAAAACTTTCTGGGTTTTTTCTGCACCAGTTGTAGTCTGTACGCATGCGCAGCCTCGTTTCCAAGACCACGCTTCTTTCTTTTACTTCAAGTTCGTCAATCAAACCTCTCCTCATTTCAGGTATTACATTGCCGCTTTCTTCTCTCGGGCGGTGTGCCTCATCCGCTGCTACACTTTTCTAATATATTAATAATCATATTCTATCTATATTTATTTGAAACGTATTGCCTGGGGCGCCAAACCTTGATTACATACTCCGTCCTCCGCCATTTTAGTAGTTTTCCTCCGTTATTTTTATTATACCTGCCACTTTCATTTTTATTTTACCCCCGCCTACCTTCTCTGTGAGCCATGAGATTTCCTACCACAGACACCAAGGTGTTTGTCCTTGGCCTCCGATCTTATCAGACTTGGTCACCTAAAAACTAATTTGAAGCATGTAAGCCACAGCCATTACAATGCATGACCATCACCACAAAGCCATTACCACGCTAATGCCTTTATCGTGTGTGGTAAATGCATACTAGTTGTAAAAGCATGTGTGGTAAAGCCATATACGTGCTAATGGCTTTGTGGTGACGGTCAAGCGTGGTTATGACCATGTTGTAATGGCTGTTTCCCCCCAGGACACTGCAGGAACCGGGTCTGGGCGTGGTGGACTCCAGGACACCAGGCGGAGGGCCACGCAGCCCCCCTCACACAATATAGAAAGCTCCGGGGGTCGTTGTTTCCGTGCTTTGAAGGGCGTCATTGATGCCCACACACTTTTAATTTTGTAGGGGGTTGGCTTTGCACGCGAAAGTGGAGCAAGGGGTTTGTAAATCTGGTACACATTGTTTTTTTTTACTTTGATTTCCTTTCTGTCTTGTAGAGCATCCAGACTAAATATAACTTATTGTACAGCCAGTACTTTTCAACCCAACTCTCAAACGTCTTACCACAAGTACTTCAAATTATAAATATTGTTTCTATTGTGGACCGTCACCCCCCCAAAAAAAGACGTATATAGTTTTTTAATTAACTTTTATTAAAACAACAATAACTGTAAACGTAACTTAAAGATAACAATATAATAAACAACTAGAAAAATAACTTTAATAAAACAATAATATAAACAAATTGTGATGTGGACTCCAAAAGACGTACAATAGGTAATCTGCAAAACAAAAAATAAAATGAGAGTTTAAAATTATGTACATATGACTAAATTAGGTGAAACATTACAAGTCAAGGTAACACTACGATTTTACGTGTGCTGTGTGGCTGGTACATTTCACTTCTGTTATAGTCACGCGTTCAAGTGGTGTCTATATGGAAGTGCCTACTGCGTTACTGACACAAAAGTGGCACAACGGGATTGTAAATACGCCGATTTATTTCTAATGCATTTAATTCGAGGCATTGTATATCTAGGCCGCTGTGCTTGCCTTGTATAAACACTGCGGCCATCAGAGTTCACAACTTAAATTTAACTCAGCTTCTACACGTCAAAGTATATTCAATACATTGCGGACAATTCCATTGCTGTTGCTCGGTATGCCGTGATTGCTTCTGAAGTATGTTAAGTGAAGCAAACAAAAGGACATTTGATTAATCACCGTAAACTGAGTTGCGAAACTCCTGACAAAATTGAATTTTAATGTGAGTTCTTAATATTCCGTACCTACACTGTTGCATCCCATTGACTCGCACAGTCTGGAGTTGAGAGTTTTTCTTGAAAAGTCAGACGGAGAATTACAAGCTCCTTGTGCCACTTTCCCCTTGTTAAAAGTGACACAAAAGTGACGCAATAAGCTTGTAGATCTGTTCCTCAGACTGTTGTAACCTATCTGTTGTCACTGCTCGGAGGTAATTATACATTTCTACACCGTCAAGCTTCTGCACACTACCCACTCTCTCCTTTCACAGATAATTTTTTGTTGGTTCGGAACCAAAATTAGGCATGATTAAAAGAGGGTGCTCTACGTCTCAAAGCAGGCTTCACTGTAGCCAACAGAGTTCACCACTTAAACTCAGGTAAGGTTCTATACGGCACTGTGGACACAGCAGCGTCCATAACTGTAAAAAAGAAAAAAAACAATGTGAGAGATAGTAAAAAAGAGAGAGAAAAGGGACATTAAAACGTGGAAGAGACACACACAATGGGTGTGGGGCTGAAGCATCGTTAGCCTAATGGGTATTGCACGCCTTCGGCATACTACATGTTCGCTCCTTTCACAGATAACTTGTCGTTGTATTGGAAACAAGCTTCTTTGCTCACCTTGAGCCAGTGGTGTCATTCAAAGAGATTGCACTACGTGTCGAAGCAGGCTTCTCAGTCGTTGTTACAGTGGCCACGCATCATCGCAATATACACGAACGTAGAGCTTTGTAGGTTTCTTTTGCGGGGGTTTCGTCAATTTGTAAAACACAACCTGTAAGATAAAAAGGTAGTTAACATTGTGTGTAATTTTTTTATGAAAGGAGAGAGGAAATAAGAGAGTGACTAAAAACAATATTCGCAGCTCACCTTTCTGTCACTGGTGTTTTTCACCACGTGCCAGACATAATACTCTACATCTAAAAGATAATAAAAGAAAGATGTTATGATTGGTAATTGTTACCATCTTAATGTGCACTTAGATAACATCGCGCTTTCATACCCATTCCTTCTCACATTTATACAAACTATTTGTATAGGTAATATTCCGGACGTTTCAGCGATTATAAAAACGTTCCTGCTATTGGGAAAAAAATGTATACATGTAAATTGATACACTATATAGGAGTGCGTTCGTCTAAATCGCTGCGTCGCCTTTTTGTATCTAGTCTGCTACAACCCTTTGACTACCTCCGATGCGTACCCAGGTCTCACTGCTCACCTTTTCGTGATAAAGACACCATCTGCATCATGTAGTCCCGATCTGCAACAAAGAAGTCTCATATATGGTGCCGAGTCTTGATATCTCTTAGGCTAACGACATACTCGTGCTCCCATCATCATCATTGCAGGTTACTCACCCGCTCAGTGCTTCGGGTACCACTAACTCAGTGACCAAAGAGGCCAAGCATGTGGTAGTGGGCCCCCTTGTTCGGTAGTTTGGTAACAACTCTAAAATGGCGTACAACACGTGCGCTCCGTATTTTTTATAGATAGGGTCACGTGTGTAGTGACGGATGCACTGGATGGGTGTGGTGTGGGTGTATACCAACCATGAGGGAGTGTGTGTATGCCGATCTGACAACTAGACCTGGAACTAACAAATCACTACAATGGAAATCTGGGCCATGTAGTGTTGTTGTGTTTTCCTGGTAGCGTAAGCGGAGTGGGCTGTACTAACGTATTCAGTCTCGATTAATTTACACCTATCCCCGGGGCTTTTAAATGTTGGGAGGGGGGCCGCCCGGCTCCGAGACACTGCAGGGGCTGGTCTTCGACATGGAAGTCTCCAGGGCCTTCGAGGGCTCTGGGCATAGAGTCACGCAGTCTGCCACACACAATACACTAAAAAGAAGAGAAAGTGATGAGAGAGGATTTCCGACGTGTTTATTCTTGAGAGCCTGGATAATCATTAAATGGGGTCTGGCAGTGTAGTGCGTACTTATTAAGGAAGAAGCCTTTCGGGGTCTTGCGAAAGCAAGTCATCTTTAATAATTCCCTCTCGCTGCGTGTACATAAAAAGATATCTCATTTACTCATATGTTAAAAACAGAAACTTTCAACACCTCTTTTTGATTGGTTGTGAAGCATTGTAAGAAAACGTATTACGGACAAATCCCATTCTTTGCGCAGATTTTGAAAAAAATTTGATTGGCTGTTGTGTACTTACGTCTACCTTCCTCATGCTAATTTTGATTGGCTTTCTTTTTTCTATGTGACGTTATGATACAGTCACCATGTATGTAGCCCATTTTGTGACGCACTTTATTTTACAATGCGTTTCAAAAAACTAGTTGTGGTAGGGTGCTTTTAACTTAAACTGTGTACTCTGCTTACGAGTTTGTTGACTGTAAAAGTATTTAAAAATATTATTCTATTTTCTATTCTATCATAATTGTGCTGACTTTTCTCCTTTAGCATGCAGTACTATGTTCTTTTATAAAATGTATAACTTTCAAACCATCCTTGAAAGAAAAATGCTCATGTTTTCAAAATATTTTTATTGAGACTTTTATATTCATCATATGGGTGAAATGCAAAAATTATTTTACATTCATTAGTATCACGTGTTCGACCACATTTATTTTATTTTATCATAAGCACTCATTGCCTTATGTTTACATTATATAAGTGTTGCCCCATCATCTTTTTATAAATGTTTGGGCTTTTTTTATTTTCAGATAAAGTAGAATAAAAGTGCTACGACAAACACTCCCTCACTACTTCATCTTTCTTTTTTTATGTACATTTCATGTCATTATTACATTTAACAATCATGACATTTTAAACCACAATTATATTACTTTTTTTCAAAAAAGTGCTTTCGAAGATAATCCTCCTATTCTTCACAAGTGAAATTTGCAAAAAGCACTACTTAATATAAATACTTTTCCCCCAATTTCACTCTTGAAGATAAAGAGTTTTGGTTTTAGTACATTTTTCAATCATAAAAAAGTACTTGCATACTAAAAAAAAAAATTGTCGGTTGTAAGTTCCAGAGATCCCTCTCTGGAAATGAAAGATAAATTGAAGATTATGACATCGCTCCTAATCAATACTTTGCACGTACTCATTCAATAAATAACCTATATTTCCATTCATATAATTTACCTCTCTTCGATATTGTTTCCATCCTCCGTAGAAATTCATCCAACTCCTCTGGAAAGTACATACGGTATTATGTATTTTTAAATATACATCAACAATATGTACTCTCTGAGGAAATGAAAGATAATGTGAAGATGTTTCCACAGTTCCGAATCATTCCTTTGCTTGTAGTTTCTTCACCTGTATTGATTCTCTGAAACAAAACTAATCATCCCACGGGTGTGGTTTATATACCTTTTGGTTACTTAACAGTCTATGGGATCAATGTATTGCTCCTCCCACTATTAAGTCACTTTTTTCAGTTGACAGGTGTTCTCATTTCCACTGTTTTAGCGTATCACGTGTTGATGTAAATGTGCCTCTTTCCATACTTTTTAACTTTCGTATAATTTCTAAAATGCTTTATTTAAACTCGTTTTTATTATTAAAGCATTTCTATAGGTTACTATTTTTTTAATAGGAGTATTAACATTCATTCCCCTTTTTTTCGACGTATTATTCTAGAAACTTCCCTTTTTTAAAACTTTTTTAAATTCTATTTATTACCGTATATTAATGTATTCATTCACTCAATAAGCATGTACTCATGAAGTGAGGCAGGCTTTAGGGAATGCACTGATTCAAAGTGCTATGTATTATGCATTTTGTGGTGTAATAACCTTTACTCACTATATATTCACCAGGGGTCTTCAACTACTAGCTCGGGAACTACTGGTAGCTCACCAGCACCCTAAAAGTAGCTCTCAGACGTGAAGCCAAACCAAACCAATCTCAGAGATTCTGTGTATATTAAAAAAGGTAGTACTGCTCATTTCACTACCCTTAAGAGTTACAGACACCCAAAGCAATGGCAGGGCCTGTTCATAACACTCAAACACAAACTGTGGTGGCGTATGAATGAATCAATTGGGGATGTATAGACCTCACTATTCACCTGTGAGGATTTACAAGCGCTGGGGGAGTATGTGGGGGGATTTGTGCAGCTTTCGTCATTCAAAAAGGCAGGTGTTATGGCTCTTCCTGAATGCTTTCAGTGAGGGGGTTCATCTGATGCTGAAGGGGAGTTATTTCCAGGTCTTGGCCATGATGTACGAGAAGGGAGTGCCTCTTGTCTGGTTATCTCATTACAGAGGATTTCGGCCAAGTCCTGGTCACAGTAGTGGGCCCCCCTCTGGGCCACCCATTATAAATAAAAATATTCCCCCCGGGGGCTAATTAACAATAAAGCAGGCTTCGGGTTTTTTCTTCTTTTTCACAGCATACGCATACCTTACGCGTATACAGCAACTTTTTTTTTTTGTTTTTTTTTTGCCTAGGATGTCCTTGTGGGACCCTCTGAGCAGGCCTAAGGGGTCAGGGTGTTTCTACCCTGCCCCCTTTGAGTGTATTTCACGTTTCTTTCGCTGCTTTCTTGTGCCTCGGTTTTTGACATGTTTTTCAGTTGACACATGCTCACATTTCCACTGTTTAACTTGCGCACGTGTTTTTGTAAAAGTGAAACTTGTTAAACAGATTTAGTTTTGTTTTATATCCTCATCCGTATTCGCTCTTTCTTTTTCTTTTAATTCTTTCTCTCTTTTATTATACAAGTATTAAAATAATTACCTTTGTATTTTTTTTCTTAAACAAGTATATTTATTGGTTACTGTGTACAGTTTCTGTCCACAATTTGAATACACTTCCCCATCCAAAACCCCTATTATCCTTATTTTTTTTAAAAGGTGCTATTTTTAATTTTTTATCTATTTGAGTATTAAAATAAATACATTATTGTTGATGTGCGAGTTCCTTCCCTTATACACAGTTGATTGCCACATCTCTGAACATCTGGAGATACCTGGTGGGCTAGTTGGCCCCCCAGATCCACAGGATTGAGAAGGAATTCATTCTCTAACTTAAAACGCGCCACAGGGTGTGTTGGCAGACATGTCACCTCAGGCCACGTCCCTTTCCTTCACCACTGTGCCCCGTTGCAGGTTTTAAGTTGGGGAATGAATTCTCTTTCAATACTGAAGGTCCCTGAGGGCCAAATAGCCCAACAGGTATCTCCAGTATGCGCCAGGAAGCTGCGCTGCAGACAGGTGTTCAGAGGCCACGCCCCTTTTTACACCTCTCTGCAACACAGCTCTGTGGTGCTTATTGGAGGTACCTAGTGGGCTACTTTGACCCTAGGGACCCTCTAAAATCAGCCGAACTACGAATTCCGATTTACTCACCTGTTATCAGGAGATACCTTAGTGCTGCATCTTTGAGCCCAGTACTGATCCTGAAAAGTAATTTGAACCGTACTTACCAGTAACTTGAATTTGCTTCCATAGGCTAATATTGACTGGTTTCACTTGGAAATTCTTCTAAGTGTTGAGTTTTCGAACTTTGAAATATTGACCTAAAATAATTTGAACAACGAATTCCAATTTACTCACCTGTTATCAGGAGAGAACACAGTGCTGCATCGTTTAGCCCAGCACTGACCCTGAAAAGTAATTCTAAGGGTACTTACCAGTAACTTGTATTTCTTTCCATAGGAATCCCTTGTCTGGTTTTTACAATAAAAGTTTTTAAGCGTCGATTTTCACAAACTACAAATATTCCTTAAAAATCGCCTGTATAACTTAAACGCATTCTTTAACTGTTTACATGAGATGCACCCGTGCTAGATCCAGGATCCACCACTGAGTAAGAAAAAGTAACGATAACACTACTTGCTTGCTAAGTGAATTTCCTCCCATAGGATAACATTGGTGATTCTATGTGAAAAAGTTTCTAAGTGTCAACTTTTAAAATACAATAATATTCCTTAAGAATCACTACTGTAAAAAAACGATTGTACTCAACTGTTTACAGGAGGTGTCCTAGGACTGAATCTAGGATCCAGTCCTGTGGTTAGAATAGTAATCCATAAAGTAACTAATTACATTTAACTAGAAATTTCCATTGAGCTCAGTGTTGCATTGTGTTTGAAATTGTGTTGCCCATTGCAACAACTCTAACTACTGTACTTAAAAGTCTATTGCCTATTTGCAAAGTATTTAAACTAAAGTAATTCTTTCTGAGAAAGTATATTTTGTAATGTAATGTATAATGTAATTATAATGTAATTTAAATATTAAATATCTACAAATAGTTTAAAAAAGTGTAGTAAATCAGTATAAAAAAATATAACAATTAATACACTTAAAAATTGTCATTTACAAAGCCTTTGAAATTCATTGAAAAAAACATAGGTTTCAGACATGTTATAGTTAGGAATTAGCATTTAAAAAACCTTAGAAATTCACTGAAAAAACCAAAGGTTTTAGTGGTGTTACAGTTAGCTGGACATTTCACTCGTACAAAAACATTGAAATCCCTCCGTTATAGTTAGTTATGCTAACTATAACTGGTGTGCCCACAATCCACTGCTGATGATGTCACATATTACATCAGTCATGACATGGTCAGTGACATCACTGATGACATCTCAAATGACATCACTGATGACATCACTGATGACATCATCCACGTGACAATCAGATACACCTCATCAGATACATTAGTATAACCTTTCATCACTCACTGTAAAATAAAGAGTACCATATTTGAATCCATTGACACAGCAAAACAAGCATCTAAAAACCCACTCAGTGATTCCTAGATCTACACACACATCTAATCAATTACCTATACATTTACTGATGCATGCTAACAAAGATCAATAGAACACTATCAAATATACTTACACACCTATATGGACAGAACATACCAGCACACATCCTATTCACTTATGCAGTCATCCTACTCACTTTTGCAAACAATGTATCATATTTACATTTACTCAGCTACACACTTATACAAATAGTACTTCATTTATTCATATAGATACTAACTCATATTTAGTGTGTTATGAAATCACTATTACAAGTATACAGTTATCTCTACAGTCACTCATGCAATCAATGAGTCTCATGTATACTTATTTATATACAACAAATGTCTCATACACTGCCTTTTTTCTAGTTTGTTGGAATGTACCATTGAGAGATATATTTACTCATTACCACACCCATAAAGATATTCCCTCACCCAAACAACTGTTTCCACATGCAGTCTTAACCTCATATACCTACTGAATCAACAATAAACCGCGCTTCCCAGCATAATTGACGATATTCACCTAGCCCCGGACAAGGGTGATACCTACCTACTCATCCTTCTTGACCTTTCCGTGGCATTTGACACAGTTTACCACCCAACCCTACTCAACACCCTCAAAAATCGATTCGGCCTCAGCTGCACTGTCCTTAATTGGTGCACTTCCTACTTTCAACATAGAACCCAAAAAATTAAAATTCAAAACTGCCTCTCTAGCCCAACCTCTGTCTCCCTTGGTGTCCCTCAAGGATCCATCCTCTCTCCCGCTCATTTCAACCTCTTTATGGAACCCCTTACCCGGATACTCAAACAAGGAAAACAACTACCACCTATATGCTGACGACACCCAATTGTACTATAAAATCAAATCCCATGCTGATATCCTGCACCTTAACTCGGCTTTAACCAAAATCCAAACCTGGTTCCTCAACAATCATCTGAAACTCAATCCTAACAAAACTGAGATCATCCTCTTCTCTCCCAAAAACAACCCCCTCCCCATCCAAACATGGATCGCCGACCTTAATGCGCTAAACTGCTCTATCTCCCTCGCCGATTCGGTTAAATCACTAGGCATCACAATCAACAATAAACTCACACTAAACTCCCATGTCAAGAACTCTGCAAAAAGTGCACTCTTCACTCTCCGGCATCTCAAAAAAATCAAACCTTTTATCCCAGCGGAAGACTTCAAATTAATTATCCAGTCTCTTGTTCTATCCAAAATATACTATGGTAATGCACTTCTCTTTGGCACCCCCAAAATCCACCTATCCCCCTTCAAATCCGTTCTCAACCTCGCCGCCAGGCTAACAACGAACTGTAAATGCTCTGACCACATCTCCCCTGCCCTCAAGTCCCTCAAGTGGCTCCCCATTGAAAGCAGATTCTCCTATAAAATTACCTGTATTACTCACAAAGCCCTATACCAGAAGACCCCTTCCTACCTCTCAACTAAACTTAAAAAAGCTGGCTGTACCCGAACGCTGAGAAGCTCCAACAACTCATTCCACCCCCTACCAAAAAAGCTGCTTCAAAATCCCGCTCCTGCTCTGGTAAAGCCCCAACCATTTGGAATGCCCTACCTAAAGACCTTCGATGCAACCCCTTCTACCCCAGATTAAAAAAAGACCTTAAAATCCATTTGCTCACTACATGCTGGGGAAACTAAATCCCAGATCCCCTTTCTGACTAGCTCTCCTCCTCCCTCCATAGACTACCCTCCCCCTCTCTTTCCCACCCACTGCCTACTATGACCTTCTAACCCACCCTGACATTCTATTAAATTAACTTTCCTATTTACAACAACATTCTGGTTCCTACAACTTGTTGCTCTATCTCTTCATATGTGTGCCTTTAACCGCTATTTAACACCAGTATAACCCGCTGTTGTTCAAGTACCATGATTGTTTTATTGTGTACTTCCATTGATGATGTAGAGCGCTCTGATACCTTCGGGTAGAGCTAGCGCTATATAAAACCCTCAACATAAAAAATAAAATAAATAAATCTTTGGGCAGTCACTCACACCCCACCGAACCACATACACATTTACTCTTCCATACAAAGACTCAGTTAACTAATCAATAACTAATATAGACTTTCACATAGCTAGTAACCAACTGGTGCAGCAGTTTACACAACAACTGACAAAGTGATACAGATATTCACAAAGATTAGTCACTATCCAATATATTTAGTGAGACACTATAAATTAGTCAAGTAAACAGTCAATCACACTGCTACTAAATCCTCCATCCAGATATTTATATTTATATATCCACTCATTCTTCAATGCAAATTGCTATATATATATATATAATACATATTTAAATAACGAGCCAAACCACTTTCACTGGATGATGTCACCAGTGATGTCATCAGTGATGTTACTGACCATATCATGAATGATGTAATATGTGACATCATCAGCAGTCGATTGCGGGCGAGCGAGTTATAGTTAGCAGAACTAAATGTAACGGAGGAATTTCAATGGTTTTGTACGAGTGAAATGTCCAGCTATCTATAACACCCCTAAAACCTATGTTTTTTTCAGTGAATATATATATATATATATATATATATATTCCATACATTCATGTAAACTGTATTCGACAGTTAAGTCATAAAAGCACAATGATATAAAACCATCACAATCAATATATCGGTCAAGTTTAAAATTTCAGATGATAAAGCATATTAAATAGATACAATGTGATTAAAATACCACAATAACTGTTGGCTACTGTTTTTTTAAAGTAATACAAGCTTTCACTTTAAAATTCATTATCAACGCACTACAACAATTCTTATTCCCAGTGCTCATCATTGATCCAGCGAGATAATACAGAGATCTACTACAGGCTGACCCTAAGCAGCGCCTTTGATCGAATGGACCAAGCCCAGCTCAGGTACTTGGCCCTAGCTATGGCTATGAGCGGAGCGGAATCAGTACATAGAACTGTCAACGCCTCATCATGTCTTCTGAAACCCAATAAATTACATTAAGGTTTTAACCACATGCAACGAGGTACAACATACAGTGGGCAGAAAAACAGTATGTGGCTTACTGATTCCTGCTGGTCAAAGCACCTTAGACATTTATCGTTGGTGGCTCCGGCCCATTTACTGGTGAACAGCCTTGTAGGCAGAGTTCCTACCCTAAGCTGGAAATACAATTTTCGGTCATGCTGTTTCTCGATAACATCCCAATATTTTTCTAGGACAGGCCAAGACTTATATTCTAAAAAGCATCCTGTTAGATGCGTGGAAAGTCCCTTTGAGCATGCCGATAACATGACCATTTCCCAATATCTTTCTTTCAAGATCTTTTTTGAAGGAAAGTCAGCGTTAGAAGGGTGATCACACAATTCAATCATGCCCAGTTCCGTTAAGAGCAGTCTGATCTCCTTCAGCCATTTGATTTTGTGGAAGGAGTCTGCATCAATTATATCCTTAAGACCCTGGGCATAATGTGATAATTCCTCTGTACCTCATATTCGTCGCCAGAATAATAAAGGGCGAAGCTTCGCCAGATCGTCCATTGCTTTTCTTCCTAAATCTAAAAGAAGTGGCTGCAGAGGGGTGCTTTGCGGGACACCTACAATTTTACATAAAAAAGTATTCTCTGCTACAATTAGTTGGTTTAAGTTTGTAAACCCCCATATTTCGGCACCATATAGGGCACTATATAGGGTATATATATATATATATATATATATATATATATATATATATATATATATATATATATATATATATATATATATATGTGGTGGTGTGAATAGTCGTGTGGGTGAGGGAGTGGCTGCACTGGCTAGTGAGTGGGTGTGTCAGTGGCTGTATGGGTGAGTTGGTGGCTAGGTGAGTGGCTGCATTGGTGGGTGAGTGGGTGTGTGAGTGACTGTATTGGTAAATGAGGGGGTGTCTGAAAGGCTGTATGAGTCAGTGACTGGGTGTATAAGTGACCTTATGGGTGAGTGATTTTGTCATTAGGGAAATTCCTGCTTCGCAACATGGTGACAATTGTGAAAAGTGCAAATAAACAAAAACAGAGAGGTCAAATCAGTCTCAAAAAAGCCACAGAGACGGAGTGAGATAGATAAGAATCACACACCCACTTTGGGTGGATAGGAAAGCCCTCACACACCGACCTAGTCAGTGTCATGCTTCATCACCGGGCCCCACCAAAGAGGCCGAGTGCCTCTTCGGTGTGCTGCGACGCCAGAAAGACTGCGGAGCTGGTTGTGTGAGAAGGGCGTGCTGTGAGGGTAGCTTAAAATTAAAAGTGCCTAAAAAGGGTATCAGTAAAAAAAGTTTAATGAGTGATCCCTAAGACACAAGTGAAGAGTATTATGTGTCTGAATTTAGCTGCCAAGGTTTAAGGATTGGTTAAATTCAGAAAAAATACTTAAGTCAGTCAACATGTTTCTGCCATATGGGTGGTTTCAATTTACCAAGGCATTCGTCAGGACTAAAACCCGGCGGTATGGACTCTCTAATCGTCCACCCTGACCTGGGGACGTGAAAGGGAAAATCTTAAAAAAGGTGAAAAAAGTGCTTTAAAATGATGGAAGAGCGAGTCGCTCATTCCAAAGAATGCTCCAAATTGTGGAGTATCTCAGCACTTTAAAACAGGGCGCTACTTGCACCATGGGTCTCGGGAGGGGGGTTGGAGCGTGCCTGGCACATCGCCCTCAACGCTCTCAGCCCGCTGTGAACCTGGGTATCGCCTCAAAACCGGACCCCGACGATCGTCCTGACATCTGCGGAATCTCAATTGCGTGCTTTAGGGCTCACCTAGTGCCCTGAAAGAAATTTCATTTACAATCAATCAAGGGTTGATTTCTACAAATTGATTCGCAAATTAAAGCTGATCAAATTCAATCAATTAAAAGATCATACAACAAGTACAATATCAGATTCATCCCCTGGTGAAACTACTACCAATTTGCTTGCCAAAGACGTCACTTTGTTAATAACTTTTCATACTTTAGCTACAGATGAATCTGGTGGGGGCCGGGATGACCATCAATAAACCAGCTATGAGCCCTTTCTGTCCACCCTCAAGGTATGTACCCATCATGCCTAAGGATTCCATTGATGTCTATAGTATCATTGTGATCGAAGATCTTAAAAAATTAAAAAATTTAACATCACCACCAATAACGGAAAAAACGGATTAAATATATTCAACATCAATATATTAAAATAATGAAAAAACTGAATGATAACCATGAGATCATTATCAACAAGACTGATAAAGGCGGAAAGATTGTCCTTTGGCCTAGGGAGCAATACTTGGAAGAAGCTAACAGGCATATGGGGGACATTTTATGTTATCGGAAAACCGTTACATCTGAGTTACGCAAAGTAAAAGACACAGTGAAGGAACAACTTATTCACTGGAAAATATTTGGTATTTTAACCAAAAATTAACGGAGCTTTCTGCAAAATGACCATCCCATTACTCCTGTGTTATATTTTCTACCTAAAGTTCACAAAGAGATTACCCCTATTCCAGGTAGGCTGATTATATCAGCAAGAAACAGTTTGTTAGAGCCAATGGCGAAATATATTGATTTCTTTCTGCAGGACTTTGTTTTTGGTCTGCCTTCCTTTGTAAAATACACTGGTGACTTTATCAGGAAATTGGATGTGGTCACTTGGCATGAAAATGACCTTTTCCTAGTGATGGACATTTCTTCATTCTACACAAGTATCAAGCATAGTGATGGCATACTAGCAGTTCAATATTTCCTTGATTCTAGACCTATTTGTATGTACGAACATAACCGCATGTTGTTATCCATGATCAACCTTTGTTTGAATAACTATTTTTTTGTATTCAACAAGGATTTGTATCACCAACAGAGGGGCGTGGCTATGGGGGCATTCTTCTCCCCTAGTTATGCGTGTCTTCACTTGGGCTGGTGGGAGGAGCATGCCCTCAGAACCCAGCACAAAACTATGTGGGATTTGCATATTGTTCATTGGTGAAGATACAGTGATGATGTGTTCTCAATTTGGAATGGCATATAAGAGGAGGCAGAACCATTTGTAAACACTATCAATTATAATGTTTTGAATCTGAATTTCACAGCATCCATTAGTGCCCAATGTGTAGATTTTCTCAATGTGCAAGTGTACATTGATCAGGCTGTCATTCACACTAGATTACATAGCAAAAGCACTACTGGAAATTCTGTATTGCATGTAAGTAGCGCACACCCTTGGCATCTGATACGCAGTATTCCCTATGGGAAATCTTTAAGAATCCGGCGTACATGCAGCTCTGAAATAACTCTCGAGCAATGCCAGAATCAGGCGGTAGATCGCTTCATTGCTAGGGGATATAGCTACTCTTTAGTTACTGGTGCACTCCAGAAAGCCAAATCAATCACAAGAGAACAGTGTCTGTCTACCAATAAAGAGGTTACATGTACAGTCAGCATACTAGAAGTTAGACTCATCACCACGTTCAGCAATCAGGAACGACAAATACGGAGGATTATGAATGTTCATTGGTCCATTATTTGAACCGATATTACTCTAGGCGAAATCCTTCCCAAACGTCCCTCGATTAGTTTCAGGTGAGCTCAATCTATGAGGGATTCACTAGGAAGAGCATTCCTGGTTTTGCGGCTGCCAGAATCGGTCAGATGCTGTGAGGGGGAAACATCCTTTACCACGAACGTTTTACAACGCAGTACCATTACCACGCAGGTTTTACAACGCAAGTCGTTACAACGACTTGCGCTGGAGGGCGCTGTAGGATAGGGAATAGTTTAATTTACTATCCAACTCCTTCCCTACTATCCACGGGGTCTGGAGTTGGAATAGTAAATTAAACTATTCACTACCCAGCGCCCCCCAACGCAAGTCGTTGTAACGACTTGCGTTGTAAAACCTGCGTGGTAACGGTACGCTTTGTAATAGCACGCGTTGTACCGTCATACATCCCTGTGACGAGGATGCTGCGCCGCTCCTCGCAGTTTCACTCTACTTGGACCCTGATTTTGCCTTCAGCTCCGTTGAGCTTTGCTGTGGGCTTTCCACGACCTCCAGTGACTCCCGCAACTCACGGCTTCACACTGCATGGACCTGCTTTGCCCTTCGGCTGCTGAGCTCCACTGCTGAGCTTCATTGAGCTTTGAGCTTTGCTCGACTTCCCACATCTCCAGCGGCCCCTGCGGCTCCTGAAACTGGTAGCTGCGGGCCACTGCCGGCTCTTGGGCTCCTGGGCTCTCGGGCTCTTGGGCTCATGGACTCTTGGGCTGTGCAGATCTGTGTAGAGCGGATCGGCGAATAGCAGGGTAAAAAGCAGGGTGGGTGCTGCAGCAGCTGGTTAGCAAGCTAGGACGCTGCTGGCTACAGCAGCGGATTGGTGAAATATTGATGGTACGTAGGCTCTCCTGGGTGGGCCATAGCCCTAAAACCACTATAGGCGATTGTGTGTTGGTAAACTTCAAGGATCCACGTACTGTGGAGTATATTTGTAATTGGAGCTACAACAGTGCTGGGTCAACTATCGAACCCCGCCCTCTATCATATTTTTATCCCCCAACCAAGGTGTTAGATAATGGTGGTGATTGGTCCCTGGTAATGCACCGTGGTGTGGGTAGGGTGGAGAGGGGTTGGCATGGGCAACCAACTGCGCAGAGCCAGATATTTACTCAAAACAGGTTCAGTAGTCTGGAAATAGTCGACAGACTGCAGCACACCAAGTCGGAAATATCGGGCATCACTCATAGTAAGAGTAATGTCAATTCTGGTGGAGCTGTGGAGCCATCTAGTAGCCAACTCTCTAGTGATTCTCCCGATCTTTACCCCTATATTTAGGGGACTATCAGGGGAAATCGCGACGATGGTTTGGGGAGTACAGTGCTGCCCCATACACTGGAGTCCCCCTATGTAGCCGCAAGTGAAGGAGCACCATTGGGGTGTGATATTATCGGGCCTAATGTTACCAAATTGAAGTATTTGACAATATTGTCATGGAATGTGGAAGGTCTAACGCACAAATTAAATTGCCCAGAGTGGGGCTCCCTGGTGGATAAGAACGACATTTGTCTCTTTCAAGAGACATGGGCCAGGGTCGAACAACACAGAGTGGGATTTGCCGTATTCCATGTACCTGCTAGGTGGGGAGGGAAGGGACGACCGTCAGGGGGTCTTACTGTCTGGGTTGGTCTGCATTTGGGTTGCACGGCTGAGACCTTGGTCACATATTCTGATGATGTCCAGTGTATAGTTCTGAAGTGGCCAATTTTTTTTAAACTTGCCATCGTGAATGTTTATTCATGACCGGTAAATTTGGCCACTGAATCCACCACCATTGATGAGTTATCACATTTTTTTAGCACTCTTTCTAGTGATTCCCATATTTTAGTGGCTAGGGATCTGAACTGCCATTACGAGCCACTCCAGGGGATGAGTGAAGGTGCCCTTATCGGAGAGGATGACTACTGGGCCATTCCTCCGTGTCAATCCCCATGTTCTAAGGCATGGTTTCCTCTAGCGATCCAGATCATGGCCCTAACTTTAAACAATCCTATTAGAGCCTGTAACGGACGCACACCGTCCGATACTCCATCGATGTTCACTTTTAATAAGAGGGGCCAAGAATCTCGCCTTGACTACATCATGGTTGAAACACGAATGTGGTCTAAGGTTATTGATTTTAAGGTAATCTCCAGGGTCGATAGTGACCATAATGCACTAAGCCTGGAAATGGTCTTTCCAGGGCCTATGGAAACTGCAACTGCTGACGTGGTAGACCAAGGTGATAGGATGACACTAACAAACGATAGACGTAGGGTTAAGTGGGGGAAAATAGTTGAATCCCCGGATGAATTACCTAAATTATATAATACAATCCTTCCTCTGCTCTTGGAGGTTGATGTTCTAAACACCCAACCTCCGTCTTCAGATTATAATGAAAAATTGCGGTCCTTACACTCGGACCTGGTCTCTAGCTTAGCTGAGGTTTTTAATCCCCAGGTGCCAAAGAGGAGGAAAAGGGCACCAGTTTCTTCCTGGTACAACTCAGCATGTAGAACGGCTAAGTCGGAGCTGGTTAAGGCTCTTAAGATCGGGAGTAATAAACCCAAAATTTGTGAGTTGAGATTGTGCTACAAAGAGGTAATGGGTCATGGAAAGAAGGATTGGGATCTGGAAAGGTGGTCTTAATCTCCGCCTTAGACTCGAGGGATGCACGCAGATTCTGGTCAATAGTCAGTACAGGCTCTGGAGAACCAAAATCTGCTATAGAACCCAATATTGATGCATCGGTGTGGGAAGATCATTTTAAAGCTCTATACTCAGTTGAATCAGGTATGGAAAGTATGTTGGCACCCGTAGTTTTAATTGACCAGCAGGAGGAGCTAGAGTTCACTTTGGAGGAGGTGTGTCATGCGATAGGGAAACTTGCAGTGGGAAAAGCCCCGGGTCTTGACAAACTTCTGGGAGACCTCTTTAGGCATCAACCCAGGATCTGGGGCCCTTACCTGCACATTGTTTTTAATGCAGTTGTGAGAGGTACGGTCAACTACAGGCCCATCAGCCTCATCGACGTTCCACAAAAAATCTTCGCACGGCTTGACCTGGATCGCTTGCAGGCATGGATTGAGGAACACAAAGTCCTTAGCCCGTATCAGGCTGGGTTTAGGAGGAACACTTCCACCATGGACTAGATCTTTCGCCTAATCTTATTGTATCGGAAAACGGCAAAGATTGAGGGTGGCAGCCTCTACATGGTGTTTGTGGACCTCCCGTCCGCTTTTGATTTAGTGCCCCGGGGGAAACTGTGGTCGGTGCTTCAGGAATTGGGTGTGCCGCCCCAACTCTTGAATGTTTTGATGAGGTTGCATGAGGGGAACTATGCGCAGGTAAGATGTGGGAGGAATGGGGTGTTGTCATCCAGGTTTCCAGTTGGCAGGGGGGTGAGGCAGGGGTGCGTTCTGACACCGACCCTGTTTTGCCTCTACATAAATGGCGTAATCTCACATCTGGATGATGTCCCCAACAATGATGCACCAAGGTTGGCAGGCAGGAGGGGGCCGGCGATTATGTTCGCTGATGACACTCTCCTGCTTTCCAAGTCCCCTATCAGGATTCAATGAATATTGGATGGCTTTGGGGATTTTTGTCGATGCCGTGGATTGGAGATAAATGTTGACAAAACAAAATTTGTGATATTCAATCCTCCGGCATCCACCCGCCCGAATCCTATCCTGGGTACTGTGAGAATGGAAAGGGTTACGACTTTCCAGTACCTAGGGGTTATACTGCATGAAAATTTGTCCTGGGGACCCCAACAAGTAAAATCGCAAATTAAATTGTCCCAGCTGGCGGGGGGCATTCTCAAAGTTTCCAATACATCGACATTTAAGCCAGTGAGCCCCGCATTGGAGATTTATAAGACTCAAGCGAGGGCTGAGGTTCTCCATGGCGGGGAGCTATGGGGACATTCGTGCAGGCCTGAAATTTCCAAAACGGAAAACAAATTTATTAGACAGCTATTGTCTCTCCCGCAAAGCACCCTGCTTTTTCCCCTAAGGTTAGATTTGGGGCTGAGACCCATAGAAGAAGAGCTAGCACTAAAACCTCTCAGGTTCTGGACAACGCCAGATCTGCTGAATTACAGGCTAGAGCTTAAGCAAATACTAAGTTATAATTGTGCAGCAAAAAATCCTTGGCTTGTGTTCCTAAAAAATGAATTTGTAAGATTGGGATTACCTGCTCTGTGGTATGATCCGGAAAGGGGCTGCCGCGAGGTTTCGCGCAAGTCCCTGGATTTTTATGGATAAAAAACGTAACTTCGTTGTATATGACTCCCATGCTAGCTCTTTGATTAATTCCTTTTTAGCCTTTAAAGTTTTCTATTCTTTTGAGGATTTTATGGATGTGGTTTACCCGATTTTAGCTAGAAAACTTTTTATACAATGGAGATATGTTACTTTACCCCTAAGAGCTTTTACAAGCAAATGGTCAGCCCCTACTACTAAGTCTTGCCCAGGATGTAGCTGTGACGTAGAGGATGAACTCCATGTGCTTTTCTGCTGTCCAGCTTATAGCAAATCCAAGAAGTATTGGCTAGTACCTCTATGTAAAAATGTGGGTTTTGTTCACTGTATACATGCTTTTAGAATTCTAAAAACTGATACTTCCAGACACATCGTATTTGCACTTTCTAAGTATTTGTTAGCCATGTGGATCAAGCGACGGTATCTAACCGCTAATGAATGCTAAGGATTAAATATTTATAAGATTACTGTATTGTAAATAGCGCACTATATGTTGCATGAATTTTATTACTTATTGTGTCCATTCAAATGAATTCCATGTATAATCTTCTTGCAAGTAAATGTTTTATTACTGTACTCTTTTAAGGCAAAAACAGCCGAAATAAAGAATTTATGAATGAATGAAAAGCCGTTCAACCTGGCAAAAATAAAAAGACATTGGCAAGGGGATATCCGAGCCGAACGGATTGCCGGCTCCTCTGGTCAGAGGACAGCCAGTGCCGCAGTTTCCAGCAGCAGTCTGGTGGTGGTGGTTACCCGACCGTGTCTGAATCAGCTGGAAATTAGCTGGTAACTAGCTGGAATCCGCTCTGTAACAGTGGAAAGTGCGGCCACCAGCTCGAGTCTGCGGGAGTCTGCAACGAGACGAAGTGAGCCAAGCACCGGTTGTTGTATTGCTAGGTTTACTGAAAAAAAGCTGCTAAACTGTTAAACTGTTAAAACTGCTGAGCAGCTAGACTGAAACCCTGAATTATAGGGGTCCACTCTGTGAAACAGAGGGTTTGTTCTGTGGAACGAATGGTGATCAGGCTGGACTGGCAATTCATTTGATAGAAAGTCACATATATGTGTAGCGTGTAGGCTCTGCAGTCGGTGGAGAATTGCGCTTTGCGGGGAGGCACCACTATTGCAATATTGCACCGGGCTGGGCGTGGTGTCCCAGAGCATCCTGGAGTCATGCAGGGGAGCCCATAGTAGCCCACAGTAGCAGTCAGGTCTGGCGGGAGCTCTAGGAGTACACAGGGGAATACGAGCGATCACAAGAGGTGTTAACCGCCTTGCAGTGAGCATTAAAAGGGAAAATGGGCAAACTAGCCTGCCAACCTGAAAAAAGACTGTTAAATTTGAAGCGGTGATAGTGGATTGAGAGTTTACAGAAGTTACCCAAGAAGCGGCGTGCAGGTTTGCTGGCTTGCTGGCCCTATAGACTGCCCAGCTCAACTTACACTATCTAAATTACAGCAATGCGATCAGGCAGAGTGAGAAAGGCATTGAGAGAGAAAGTATTTACGCAAATGGGACTCGCCAAAGGGAAAAAAGGCGACAAACCAGCATTGGCAAAAGGTGGAACTTCTGCAATGAAGAACCGGCTAATCTCTCCTATTGCGTCTATGTTTGAAAAATCAATATTAAATAAAAAAACAATGCAAACCTCAAGATTTCAATTTTTAAAGGATCCTGGTTCATCTCTCTGTACTACGCCTGGAGAAACAGTAGGTCTGATGACCTCTTTGCTACCCCAAAAAAGTAGTGCAATGGACACACAAAAGGGGGAGGATCCAACTCAAGAATCCACCTTAAAGAGATCACAACAAATCTCAAACAAAAACTCCATTGAGACACAGGACCTGAGCAAATAGATAGAGGAATTAGAAACTCAAGTCAAGAAAAGTCTAGTCGGGGTATTTCCTTCATGTAGCACCATTTTAACAACAGCTACAGTACATGCAAAAGGAAGCAACACCAGCATCAGTTTGGAACATCAACATCGGGATCTACCACCTGCCTCAAGTATAATCTATGGAGAAAGCACACCCTATAGCTCAGCTACAATGCATAAGCCAGGCTTCCCGATTAGAACAAGCAACTATTTTTTACACACAGCTGTGCAAGGACAAGAAGTTAGCCAATATGACTTGTACTGAAACATAGATGACCTAGCACATCTCTGGTCAAATCATGGTCTAGCGCTAACTAACTTTGACGACTCACGTGCGAGTAGACGTGTGGAAACTATACAGGAGACAAAAGTGGAAGTAGACGAAGACGAAACGAGGAGTTCATCGCCTCACGGGATAGCAAACCTGAGGAAGACATACATGTGGAAAACGTAGAGGTCCAGGGATGGAATTAAGGACAAAAACAGATGCCCAGTCCTAACCACGTGGGAGGAAAAGACAAAACCTCTGACCTCGGAATCAAAGCTCACCCAATCCCAACGGATAAACCTGGAGACATGCCTGAAAAGGGACAAGCAACATTGAAAATAATAAAAATGGACAATTAGAAATAATTGCATCAATACTGCAGTCACTGCAAATGTCGACAGCAGCGCTGATAATGCAGTCAGACAACTGGATATACAGATAGATCTAATGAATATCATTGCATCATACATAGTGGGAATAAATACAAAACTTGAAGATTTAACAAAGTTAATAAAAAGAGTACAATCAATTTACTCACCACAGGAATCATGTGGACCTTTATTAGATAAATTAGGTTTTTTACCAACAATAATGGAACAGATACTTTGTTTAAATAAGTGCTTGGTTTTACCGGCTGTGAACTTAGAGCCCGCGAATACATTAAAATCAGAGGAAAATATAATTCAAAACAATGCGCAGGTACCCACAAGAATAAACAAAGAGCAGAAGAAAGAATTATAAATTCATACTACTGAGACTGATGATGACTGATGACTGATGACTGATGACTGATGGTGATGTGTTACAAACTAATCAGGGCGTCATCACTGAGCAACCTGAAAAACTAAGGCCACAATCAAGAAGGCAAAAAAAGAAACAGGGCGAATGAACTTAAACCCCATGAAGTTAAAAGAGTATATCCCATCTCTGTCACAACAACAGCAGATGAACGTCAAAAAGTAGATCGTCCTGAACCAACACAGGATGTTGCTATAAGAAATGCAAACACTCTCAGTAAAGAAATTAAAGATACAAATAAAGAAAAAGAGGAAGCCCCCAGAAATCAAATAAATAATACAAACACAAAGGAAACCGAGGATTGCTCGCAAGAATCACCCAAATGTCCCAATAAAACTAAGTCAGAGGAAAAACACGTAGTTGCAACAGTAAAGCAAGAAGATTGTAATAGATCACATAAAAAAATAAACATTGTGGCTAATAGAAATAAGCCTGGAAAACATGATCTGGCCTTATCAACGTGGCTACATAAAAATGAAAATAAGGAAGAAGCAGGAAAGGATAAGGCCGATCAAGAGGATAATTTTCACTTTAAAATGGCGAGTTGCAATAAAGCAGGCTATTCTGTCAAGCACTCAAGAACTAGGAGCCCATCTAGTGGTAACCAGTGAACCTACTCACACTAATGATTGGAAATGTGTTAAAGGGGCAATTACATATGCTGAGAAAGTAAACGCAATTTCCTTATCTCATCATCATGTAAAAGAAGAGGTCGCTCAATGTACTCTAGCATCACCTCTAAATCCTACAGAAACCTAGCAGCAATATCCCTCTTACGATCAACTAAGCATCTGCATACCCAACCAAGTCAAAACTCAGATGAAGAGGATGAAGGACACAGATATAAGAAAGGGAAAGACAACTAGTGCCCAGGTAGCTCACCAGCTAATATGGACCCCAGAATATGAAACACATGGGAAATTGGGATATCTTAAATAGAGGCAATAACCTGAAACTCATGGCTGAAATTCAGGAACTAAAGCATATAAAATCATCAGATCTTGCAGCAGTCCAATTTCTTCCAGGAGAAAACAACATAATAAAAGAACAAACATTAACTACATGGCAGACACCGGAGTTAGCACAGTTAATACTAAGCAGCTCTGATCAATTTTCCGTCTGGGGAATTCAATTAATAGAACTGGTACAACCTCATTATCCATTCCCATTGAAAGAAATTGAAAATCAGGACACGAAAAGGATTCCATATCATAAGATTATCATAAGACACCTCCTGCACAGGTATATTCAATTCTTGAATGAATGCACAGGTATATTCAATTCTACATAAGCAAAGGGCAGGAGTGATATAGCCCAGACCTCGAAGGGATCAGTAAAAGGAACACATGAGGAGACTGAACAAAATCAAGATCAATGGAACTGGCTACCCAGTATATTGAACAACACATGTGGTGTCTGACGTAAGAGAGCTATGGTTACCACCTCTGAAACAAATGCAATACAAATGCTATCTTGGAACATAGCTGGAGCCAGGCGATTACTTGACGAAGGCCTCCAACTGGAAGTAATGGAAAATTGTGATACAATAGCCCTGCAGGAAACTTGGTCGCTGGTAGAGATTCCGAAAGTGGGTTATACGGTAGCTGCAGAAAAATGCAAGCATTATCACAGGGCAGTAGGAGGATTGATTGTATATGTATCGACAGCTTTAAAAATATCAATGGAACAGTCGAAATCTCCGGATCCCAGTATACAAATTATAAAATTCTCAGCTCAACACTCAAGTGCAGCTAAAACGATGCTACTAATTAACTACTACACACAACTGAAGGCTCAAATAAAAAAGGAGAAAAATGCCCTTTTATTTAAAACAATATCAAGACTACGCTGTAGTGAGCCGATCTGGAATTTAATTGTAACAGGAGATTTTAATTCCAATTTGATATTACGCCAGGTGAAGATGAAATCTTAACAGCAGTCAACTCGTTTTTGTGTGTTCCACAGCAACATCACACAGGGATCTATCGTATGGACCGCATTGGTCAGCAACTAGTTACAGATATCGAATTCCAAGGTATGCGGGTCCTTAACAGAAGAACCAACAAAGATTGCCCACTGGAAAAAACGTATTACGGTCCAAGAGTGCATTCAACGCTAGATTTCACACTTATATCCCTTCCTTGGTTGCCAACATTAGCTCACTTCTACATAGAGTATACCACTTTGAGTGATCACTTAATACAGCACGTCTTCTTTAACTTAAACACACTAAGATATCATCTTACTAATGCCCCAGAGGGGCAAAACGTCTGAAATGGACAAATACAAACAAAACAGATTTGTATTTAATAATAAAGAGACTCTTGGCAGAACAAACAACAGAACTATTAAAAGGATTCAAGCTTGGTCGCAATTTTTAAATAAATTATCAGAAACAATGAAAGACTCAGAAATTAGGGTTCAAAGTTATGAACAGACAAAAAATCTACCAAAAGATCTGCAAATTCTAAGGAAAGAACTAAGAAAAGCACAAAGGAAACTGATATTGGATAAGTCCAAGGGGTTATGCTGGAAAACATTTCAACAACTGAGAAAACAATTAAAAATAAAGAATATAGGAATTTGAAAAAGTGAAAACTAAGAGTTTCAGGTCTAAACTAATCTATAATGTAAGACACTCAAATCTGAACAAATTCGGGCAGACACAACCTATCGAGACCTCGAAATGCCTTAACATCGTACATACAAAAGCAGGGATGGGTTAATTTCCTCAGTGATAAATTTAAAGAAAAACATCTCCAAGACATAGACACTTGCCAATTACCGACTGTGAAGTGGACTATTGAGAATGAATTGCAGTAAAGTGATGGCGCTCCTGGCCCAAACGGTATTCCCCAGGATACTTTTGAATATGATTCGGAGTACTGGAGCTCGATCCTAGGGAATATTTATACGGACGTAGAAATTAACATTCAAATCCCAGAAAGTTGGCAGGGATCAATCATTACCCCCATCTACAAAGGTGACAGATCCAGTCCAAAAAATTATAGGTTAATCGCCTTACAGGACATTGAAGACAATTCTTTTGCATCACTAATCCGTAAAGACCTAGCTGACTGGTCAAGAGAATGTAACCGAATACCAAAAAAATCAAACAGGATTTAGGAAGGGCATCGGAACTATGACAAATATCCTATCCATTTCCCTGATTGCCGAATGATGACAAAGCAGAAAACAGGATCTTCACCTGTGTTACATTGACCCAAAAGCTGCCTTCGACAGCGTAGACTGGAAACTCATGTGGTATAAATTAGAAGCTTGGGGTATACCAGATAGAATATTGAAGGGTCTACTGCTGTTGTATGCAGATACCTGGGTATGCGTGAAGCTTGGAAACGGAGCTAGAATATCCAGAAAAGTGTATACCAACACAGGACTGGAACAGGAGTGCGTACCGGCTCCGCGCCTATTTAATTTATTCATCTCAGACCTTTAAAGAAAATTAGACGGAATTAATTGACATTCACTGAAGTTGGGAAAACTACAATTGTCGCAACTTGCCTACGCAGATGACATCGTCCTTTTAAGCTTGACTAAGGTAGTCTTGACAAGACTATTAAATAAACTCTATGAATTTCTGTCGGTACATAACCTGGAACTATTTTTTTTTTTTAAACAAACCTATGCTTATTACAAATCAAACAGCCTCGAATAACAACATTAGGTAAAAGGTAATCTACTGGAGAACGTATCATACTACAAAAATTTGGGACTTTATGTCGATGCTAAATTATCATTTCGAGACCAGAAAAAATTAATGACACAGCTAGCAGGGGCCCTAACATTTGCCCTTAAAACACATGCAAAGAAACTGGAGGGACCATCTTTGAAACTAATATTAATGACAATTTCTGCTAAAGCACTGCCAACACTATCATACGCCAGTCCTGCAATGCATGGGGAGGACTCAGAAACTCTAAACAAACTAACAACGAACATTTACAACAAGCATATGCAATGCAATAGGTCTCGCATTAGGAAAGGTTGAGCTATTGGTATTGTAAATGACAATTTTTTTATTTATGTGTTGGTTTTGAAAATAGCGAAATTAATAGCTTTGTCATGTACAATGCCAATAGTATTAACTTTCGCAAACATGACACCTATAGCATTTGTAATGCAATATGTGTTGTATTTACATGACTTAGATGTATTAATATGACAAATAACAATGGCTTTTTTTTATATATAATGAATTTTTAAATAAAAGTTATTGTAATTTATAATGGCAATAGCTTAACCTTTTGTAAATAACTTTTGGGAAGATTATGTTCAGTGTATTTTATTGTGATGAAAATCCAAGAACAGAAGTGAAATATTAACATCTTTTTGTGACATTTGTAATAAAGCTTGAAACATTGAGAGAACGTATTAGAAACAGTTGTTGTTGAATGGTTGCACAGAGTGATGCTGTGGCGTTCAGTGGTGCTGAGTGATGCTGTGGCCTTCAGTGGTGCTGAGTGATGCTGTGGTGTTCAGTGGTGCTGAGTGATGCTGTGGCATTCAATGGTGCTGGGTGATGCTGTGGTGTTCAGTGGTGCTGTGGCGTTGAGTGGTGCTGAGTGATGCTGTGGTGTTGAGTGATGCTGTGGCATTGAGTAATGCTGTGGCATTGAGTGATGCTGTGGCGTTGAGTAATTCTGTGATGTTCAGTGATGCTGTGGTGTTGAGGGATGCTGTGCGCTGAGTGGTGCTGTGGCGTTGAGTGGTGCTGTGGCATTGAGTGGTGCTGTGGCATTGAGGGGTGCTGTGACATTCAGTGGTGCTGAGTGATGCTGTGGGGTTGAGTGATGCTGTGGCGTTGAGTGGTGCTGTGGCGTTGAGTGGTGCTGTGGTGTTGAGTGGTGCTGTGGTGTTGAGTGGTTCTGTGGCATTGAGTGGTGCTGTGGCATTGAGTGGTGTTGAGTGATGCTGTGGCGTTGAGTGATGCTGTGGCGTTGAGTAATGCTGTGGTGTTGAGTGGTGCTGTGGCGTTGAGGGATGTTGTGCGCTGAGTGGTGCTGTGGCGTTAAGTGGTGTTGTGACATTGAGTGGTGCTGTGGCATTGAGGGGTGCTGTGGCATTCAGTGGTGCTAAGTGATTCTGTGGTGCTGAGTGATGCTGTGGCATTGAGTGATGCTGTGGTGTTGAGTGGTGCTGTGGTGTTGAGTGGTGCTGTGGTGTTGAGTGGTTCTGTGGTGTTGAGTGGTGCTGCGGCGTTGAGTGGTGCTGAGTGATGCTGTGGCGTTGAGTGATGCTGTGGCGTTGAGTGATGCTGTGGTGTTGAGTGATGCTGTGGTGTTGAGGGATGCTGTGCGCTGAGTGGTTCTGTGGCGTTGAGTGGTGCTGTGGCATTGAGTGGTGCTGTGTCGTTGAGTGAGGCTGTGTCGTTGAGTGGTGCTGAGTGATGCTGGGGTGTTCAGTGGTGCCACAGATTCGCAAGCACATCACGCAGATGCAGAAGTAGTTTGACCAACGGGAGCCAAAAGTCACAAAACCAACACAATTAAAAGGAAAACAGAGACAAAGCACCCTACCACTAGCAAAGTTTGGTTTTGGTTGCCAGACTTCTGACTTTGTCAATGCTTGTTTGGTTCTGTTGGGAAAGCTACTGGGCCCTTGTGAATTTAAAAGAAAACATTTTTTTAAAAATGGGGAGAAGAGGATAGGCGGTTAAGCACTAAAAGAAAAGGGTGAAAAGTAGCCGGCAGAGGAAAGGTAGCGCTGGGATGGGGGCTGGGTAACCATGGCAGCATCCCGATTCACGAGCAATATCGAGGGTACGTGGAGGCAATATCCTTGTTTTTTTTACTAGTTGAGAAACTCTATCCATACTCTTGGGTGCAAGTGCATCTAAAAATAAAATTGTGCGCTATCTATCCCCGTTGAAAGGCATATCGGCTCGCCCTGCCTTAAATAAAATATGAAAAAATAATTCTACCCTATGAAGACGAATGATGTAAAAATCAGCTGCTGGCTGAAACGCCACTGCACAACCCTAATGCAGAAGAGCAAAACGCAGCATTGTACATAATCTCCAGTAAAGAAGTTTGCTACAAAGGACGGGCCAGATAGGTGTTCAGGTTTCCCACTGCGCGTAGAGAAATAAACTTGAAATGTGGAAAATGAACGTTAATGATCAGCGCGGCGGGCGTGATATGGGTGCAGCGATGAGCGAAATGAATGCCTGTAATGGGGGGGGGGTAGGAGGGAGTTACTGACCAGTGCGGCGACTGTGAGATGGGAGTCCCGCTGAGAAAAATAAATGCTTGAAATGTGTGAAAATGAATGTTACTGTCTGCGTGGCGGCCGTGCACTGAGCGAATAAACACCTGTAATGTGAAACGAACATTGGCAAGGTCAGAAAGTTAAGCGGGCGCCTGCTGAAATATTAAGCATGGGGCCCGTGTTGTTGTTCATGCTGAAAGCATAGCGCGTGACGAGGAGCAGTACGGAAATGAGGAGCAAGCTGCAATGCTGGGTAACTTTTTTTAACAAGAAACACGAAACTGGCATTGCGCAGAGGGGGACGTGGGAGTGCATTCCTTTGAAGACTAAAGCTCTCGCTGTGGCGGGTCTGATGCGTGCGACAAATGGTGGTTTGTGAGGCGGGGGGGAGCGGAAGCAATTCCTTGGGAGCAAACGCCACTGCACAACCCTCATGCAGAAGAGCAAAACGCAGCATTGTACATAATCCCCAGTAAAGAAGTTTGCAACAAAGGACGGGGCCAGATAGGTGTTCAGGCTGCCCCCGCGCGTAGAGAAAAAAACTTGAAATGTGGAAAATGAACGTTGATGATAAGCGCGGCGGCCGTGAGATGGGTGCAGCGATGAGCGAAATGAATGCCTGTAATGGGGGGGGGGGAGTTACTGACCAGCGCGGCGACTGTGAGATGGGAGTCGCTCTGAGAAAAATAAATGCTTGAAATGTGTGAAAATTAATGTTACTGACTGCGCGGCGGCCGTGCACTGAGCGAAATAAACGCCTGTAATGTGAAACGAGCATTGGCAAGGTCAGAAAGTTAAGCGGGCGCCTGCTGAAATATTAAGCATGGGGCCCGTGTTGTTGTTCAAGTTGAAAGCATAGCGCGTGACCAGGAGCAGTACGGAAATGAGGAGCAAGCTGCAATGCTGGGTAACTTTTTTTAACAAGAAACAAGAAACTGGCATTGCGCAAAGGGGGGCTGAAATATTAAGCATGGGACCCGTGTAATTGTTCATGTTGAAAGATTAGTGCGTGACGAGGAGCAGTACGGCAATGAGGAGCAAGCTGCAATGCTGGGTAACTTTTTTTTAAGAAGAAAAACAAAACTGGCATTGTGCAGAGGGGGGCAGGGGAGAGTATTCCTTTGAAGTCTGAAGCTCTCGCTGTGGCGGGTCTGATGCGTGCGACAAATGGTGGTTTGTGAGGTGGTGCGGGGAAGCGGAAGGGATTTCTTGGGAGCAAATGGGTACGAGGCTACGTGAGTGAGGCCAAGCGCGCGCTGGCGAAGCATCACGCTTCAATAGATCACATGCATTGGGAGGAATCCGCTTGTTCAAGAGAGTTTGTTTCCCCTGCAATATGTTCGAGCTATTAATCCCTGCGGGATATAATAGTCGAGACCTAAATAGGTTCTTCAGCTCCCGAAGACTGTCACTCTGGCACAGATGCACCTGGAGTTCGGGCTACTGAACGAAGCATTGGGCAGAATCTACACATACATATAAATATGGTATCAAATAAAACAAAATATAGAGGATAATAGTCATAACAAATCTTTATGGCAGGAAATGGAACAGGATAAACACTCACCAGCCTATAAATTCTTGGAACATACATTAAAGGTTACCTGCACAACTGAGCTCTGGAACAAACATATGCCCTACCAACCATTCAAATTAACACTCAATAGGGCTGTAAAGTTCCACCCGCTGCTGGTTGATAAAGGCATTTTTTCTACAAAAACTCATTATTGGACAGTGATAAATACCTCTCTTGCCTCTTTCTGCAACTCACTCACTTCTTTCTGCAACTATATTGCCTCTTTCTGCACCTCTCTTACCTCTTTCTGAACATTTCTTCCTCTTTCTGTATCTCTCTTGCCTCTTAATGCACCTCTCTTAACTCTCTTAACTATTTGTGCTCTTCTCTTGCCTCTTTCAGCAGCTCACTTGCTTCTTTCTGAACCTTTCTTCCTCTTTCTATACCTCTATTGATACTTTCTACATCTTTTACCTCATTCTGCACCTCTCTTGCCTCTTTCTGCACCTCTCTTGCCTCTTTCTGCAGCTCACACTCTTCTTTCTACACCCCTCTTGCCTCTTTCTATACCTCTTTTCCCTCTTTCCGCAGCTCACTCTCTTCTTTCTGTTCCCATCTTGCCTCTCTATGCACCTCTCTTGCCTCTTTCTGCACCTCTCTTGCCTCTTTCTGCACATCTCCTGCCTCTTTCAAGACACAGTCTTGTCTCTTTCTATACTTCTCTTGCCTCTTTCTGTACCTCTCTTGCTTCTTTCTGCACCTCTCTTACCTGTTTCTTCACCTCTCTTGTCTCTATCTGCACCTCTCATGGCTTTCTACTCCACTCTTGCCTCTTCCTGCACCTCTCTTGCCTATTTCTGAACTTCTCTTGCCACTTTCTGCACCAGAGTTGCCTCTTTCTGCATCTCACTCCCTTCTTTTGCACCTCTCTTGCTTCTTTCTGTACCCCGTTTGCTTCTTTCTATACTTATTATGCTTCTTTCTGTACCTTTCTTCCTTTTTCTGCATTTTTCTTGCCTCTTTCTGTACCTTCCTTCCTCTTTCTGGACTTCTCTTGCCTCTTTCTGCACCGCTCTTCTCTCTTCCACACCTCTCTTGCCTCTTTCTGCACCTCACTTGCCTCTTTCTGCACCTCACTCTGTTCTTTCTGTGCCTCTCTTACTTCTTTCCGCACTTCTCTTGCTTGTTTCTATATCTCTCTTACCTCTTTCATCACTTCTCCTGCTTTTTTCTATACCTGTCTTCCTCTTTTTGCACCTCTCTTGCTTTTTCCTGCACTTTTCTTGCCTTTTTCTGTACTTCTCTAGCTTCTTTCAGCACCTGTCTTTCTTCTTTCTGCACCTTTCTTTCTCTTTCTGCACATGTCTTACCTATCTAGGTGTAGTTAGTAATTCCATTTAAAAAACCTTAGAAATTCACTGAAAAAAAACACAGGTTTCAGGGATGTTATAGATAGAAATTAGCATTTAAAAAACCTTATAATTTCACTGAATAAAACACAGGTTTCAGGGTTGTTATAGTTAGAAATTTAGTTGGATATTTCACTAGTACAAAACCAGAGAAATTCGCCCGTTATAGTTAGTTGAGCTAACTATAACTCACGCCCCAGCGATGCACTGCTGATGACGTCATATATTACATCATTCATTACATGGTCAGTGACATCAGTGATGACATCACTGATGCCATCTCAAATGACATCACTGATGACATCTTCAATCAATCAATCAATCAATCAATCACAAAATTTGTATAGCGCGCTACTCACCCGTAAGGGTCTCAAGGCGCTGAGGGGAGGGGTCGCTACTGCTCGAACAGCCAGGTCTTGAGTAGTTTCCTGAAGGAGAGGTGGTCCTGGGTCAGCCGTAGGTGAGTGGGGAGGGAGTTCCATGTCTTGGCTGCCAGGTAGGAGAAGGATCTTCCTCCGACGGTGGATTTCTGAATTCTTGGGACGGAGGCGAGGGCGAGGCTGGCGGATCGAAGCTGGCGGGTGGGTGTGTAGAAAGTGAGGCAGCTATTGAGGTACTTCGGACCCAAGTCGTGGAGAGCCTTGTGTGTGTGGGTGAGGAGTCTGAACGTGATCCTCTTGTTGACGGGGAGCCAGTGCAGGTCTTTCAGGTGAGCGGAGATGTGGCTGCGGCAGGGTGTCGTCGGCGTAGGAGATGATGTTGAGGTTGTGTTTGCGTGCGATGGCTGCGAGAGGGCTCATGTAGACGTTAAAGAGGGTTGGGCTGAGTGATGATTCTTGTGGTACACCGCAGATGACTTTGGTGGTCTCGGATCTGAACGGGGAGAGGTGGACTCTCTGGGTTCTTCCGGTGAGGAACGAGATGATCCACTCCAGTGCCTTCTCTTGGACTCCGATGTTGCTGAGGCGCTGCACTAGGGTGCGGTGGCAGACAGTGTCGAACGCTGCAGAGAGGTTCAGGAGGATGAGGGCCGCTGTTTCCTCGTTGTCGAGCAGGGATCTGATGTCGTCAGTGGCTGCGATGAGGGTGGTCTCGGTGCTGTGGTTGGCTCGGAAGCCGGACTGCGAGGGGTCGAGGGACCCGTTCGTCTCGAGGAAGGCGGCAAGCTGTCTGTTGACGGTCTTGTCGATGACTTTGGCAGGAAAAGGGAGGAGCAAGATGGGGCAGTAGTTCTTGAGGTCGGCGGGGTCTGCTGTTGGTTTCTTCAGGAGGGCGCTGAGCTCGGCGTGCTTCCAGATCTCCGGGAAGGTGGCGGTATTGAAGGAGGTGTTGATCTTGTCACGGAGTTGGGGTGCGATGATGGAGTCGGCCTTGTTTAAGACGTGGTGGGGGCAGGGGTCGGTTGGTGATCCGGAGTGGATGGTGTTCATCGTGCGGGTGGTGTCTTCGGTGCTGACCGGGGTCCAGGCACAGAGAGTGGTGGTGGGGGGCATTGGTTCGGTGTTTGGGTGCGTGGTAGGTGCACCGAAGCTGTTGTGTATATCGGCGATCTTGCGGTGGAAGAACGAGGCGAGTGAGTCGCAGAGGTCTTGCGAGGGGGTGATGTTGTTTCCGACGCTGGGGTTGGAAAACTCTTTGACGATGCTGAAGAGTTCCTTGCTGTTGTGGGTGTTGTTGTCCACTCATTCTGTGAGTGCTGTCTTCTTGGTGGTACGGATCAGCTGGTGGTGTTTGCGGGTGGCGTGCTTGAGGGCAGTCATGTTGTCTGTGGTCTGGTCGTGACGCCAGGCTTTCTCGAGGGTGCGGCAGTTCTTCTTGGAGTTCTTGAGTTCGTCGGTGAACCAGGAGGCTTTCTTGCTGCCGGGTCTGCTGGGAGGGTTCTTCGGTGGTGCGAGGTCATTTGTGCAGTTGGTGAGCCACTGTGTGAGGTTGCTGGCTGCTTCGTTGGGGTCCGTTGTGCTGGCGGGAGGGTTCTGGCGGAGGGAGCTGGTGAGCTGCTTGGTGGTGATCTTGCTCCAGCTCCTGCGAGGAATCTGTTGCGGGTGGTGGTGGGTCGTTGTTCTTCTGAATCTGAAGTGGATCCAGCTGTGGTCAGTCCAGTAGAGTCCGGTGGAGTGGCTGAAGGAGATGTGCTTGCTGGAGGAGAAGATGGGGTCAAGCGTGTGGCCAGCGTAGTGGGTGGGGTGTTCACCAGTTGCTTGAGTCCGAGGTTTGCGAGGTTGTCCAGCAGGGTGGTGGTGTTGCTGTCCTTGTTGTTCTCCAGGTGGAAGTTGAGGTCCCCTAGGAGGATGTAGTCAGTGGAGGGGAGGCCGTACGGGCTGATGAAGTCTGCGATGTCTTCGCTGAATTGTGTGCGTGGTCCCGGGGGTCTGTAGATGAGGGTACCTCTGAGGGTAGTCTTGGGATCGGTGTGTATCTGGAAGTGGAGGTGTTCGGCGGCGGTGAAGGTGTCGTCGGGGTTGGTCGTGATGTGGATGGTGTTCTTGTGTACGATGGTGATGCCTCCTCCAGTCTGGTTCACGCGGTCCTTCCGGGTGATGTTGTATCCGTCCGGGATGGCTATGGCAATGTCAGGCGCTGAGGAGGCGTTCATCCAGGTTTCTGTAAGGAAGGCGGCGTCCAGTGATGTTTTGTCGAGCAGGTTCCAGAGTTCGACGGCTTGTCTGTGGACGGAGCGGGTGTTGAGCAGGATGCACTTGAGGTGGTTGCTGCTGGTGCTCGGTTTGTCGGGTGCGGTGGAGGTCCGGATGCAGGTGAATTTGCAGGCTTGGCAGGTGAAGGGTCCGTGGGTGCGTTTCGGGGTGGCTCGGTAGCAGGCAGGGTTTCGGCCTGGTTTGAGTGCGTGGAGGGTGGCGGCGTCGTAGGTTCGTCGGGTGCGATGGTGGCGATGAGGACCAGGAGTCCTGGCGCTGGGCGCGGTCCAGGCGCGGACGGACGCAGACGGGTTTGCCTTTGGCCCGCCTTCGGCGCACAATCGGCGCGCCCGCTGCGTGTGACCGCTGCGCGTCCGCCGTGCGGCCTCCATATGAGGGGCTGGGGGAGGGAGGAGCAGCTGGGAGGCGGGAGCGGGAGGTGAATGGGAACGGCGGGGGTCGGGGCCACAGGGAGCAGCGGTGGGAAGCAGAGGGCGTGTGAATGTCTGTATTAGTCTGTTAGTTGGTGTGTAAGCGGCTGCATGGGTTGGTGAGTAGCTACATGAGTGTCTATATGGGTCATTGATTGATTGATTGGTTGACGAAGTATCTGTATGGGTGCCTGAGTGTCTCTGTAGGTGGATGTTGGTTGTGTGACTCTACATAGATGTGTGAGTAGGTGATTCACTGGGTGTATGGGTTCTGTGAAGTGCTGTATGGGTGGGTGAGTGTATGTATGGGTTGTGGTGAGTGAATGGATGTCTCAGTGATACATGTGTGAGTAACTACATATGTGAAAGGCAGTATATGTGAGTGTTGGGGTATATAAATTATGATATGTGAGAGTGAGTGATTGTGAGAGTGGCTGTATGGATGAGTGTGTGCTTGTGTCAGTGATTGTAGAAGAGATTAAGTGTGTGTTAGTATCTGTATGAATAAGTGAAGTGGTGTGTGTATAACTGTATAGGTGAGTAAATGGTAGTGTGATTGATTCTTTGCATGACTGACTAGGTGTGGGGATAACTCTATGGGTGAGTGGTGATGTGTGAGTGTCTGTATAGGTGTATGAGTGAATATGATATTGCTATATTGATGAGTGACTGCACGTATGAGTAACTGTATGGATGAATGAGTGGAATTGTGTGTATACCTAGGAATTAGTGAGTCGGTATGTTGTAACTGGTACTGGTGTGTCTTTGGTTTAAAAAATGGTAGCATTTTAGAGTGGGTATATCAAAGGTTATACTAGGGTGTGAGGAGGTGCATCAGATTATCAAGTGGATGATGTAATCAGTGATGTCATTTGAGATGTCCTCAGAGATGTTATCAGTGATGTCACTGACCATGTCATGAATGATGTAATATGTGACGTCATCAGCAGTACATTGTGGGAGCGCTAGTTATAGTTAGCTCAACTAACTATAACGGGTGAATTTCTATGGTTTAGTACTAGTGAAATGTTAAACTAACTATAACATCCCTGAAACCTATGTTTTTTACAGTGAAACAATATATATATATATATACATTTAAGTATTTGAAAGTCTTCTTATATGTACATTGGTATTCGAGAAGCTGTGTCAGTGTTTGGTTGACTGTGTTATTGTGTCTATCAATATGTAGTTGGAATGTCAATGAGTATATCAGTGTGTGCCTGGGTGTGTTGGGAGCTGTATGAGTTTGTGCCTGGGTGTCCTATTGGATGCACTGCTGTATGCATGGGTGTGTCAATGTCAGCATTGGTATGTTTCTGGGTGTGTCTGTGTCTGTGTCAGTAGGTGCATGGGTGTGTTATTGGATACATTGTGTTTGTCTGGGTCTATCGGTGTCTGAGTCGATGTATGCCTGGGTGTGTCAGTTTATGCATCAGTGTGTACCTGGGTGTGTTATTGGATGCACTAGTGTTTGGCTGGGTGTGTCAGCGTCTGCATTGCTGTATGCCTGGGTGTGTCAGTGTCTGCATCGGTGCCTGCCTGGGTGTCATATATGATGCATTAGCGTTTAGCTGGGTGTATCAGTGCATGCATTGGTGTGTCCTTGGGTGTGCAATGTATGTGTCAGTGTGTTCCTGTGTGTGTTATTGAATGCATTAGTGTTTGACTGGGTGTGTCAGTGTCTGCATTGCTGTATGCCTGGTGTGTCAGTGTCTGCATTGGTAAGTCCCTGGGTGTTTCAGTGTGTGCCTGGGTGTGTGAGTGAGTCTGTAAGTGGGCGTATGAGTGTGTGAGTGGGTCTGTGAGTGGGTGTGTGAGTGTCTGAGTGGGTCTGTGAGTGGGTGAGTAAGTGTCTGAGTGGTTATGTGAACAGGTGCATGAGTGTCTGTGTGGGTCTGTGACTGGGTGTTGGAGTATTTATGTAAGTCTGTGAGTTGGGTCCGAGTGTCTTTGAGTGGCTGTATGAGTATACCAGTGGGTCAGTAAGTGGATGTATTTTTTAATTTACTCCCAGATTCGTGGATCCACTTTGATTTTACATGGGGGTCGTGCTGTCACAGCAGATCCATGAGTTAACGCTCAAAAATATGTATTGGCCAACTTATTTTCAATCATGTGCCCCTCATACACCCCTATATTGCACACATGGGGTCAGGGTACCTCTACCCTAACTCCTTCTATTATATATTTTTTTAATTCTCACAACCAGCAACCTCTTATCTAAAATGGCAGCACCAACTTTTCTCTCAGGTTGTAACCAGTCAATCACGGCATTGCTGTTGTTGTGTGCAGCTGCGGATTTGTTTTTCTTTAACCCCTTCAGTGCTGATGACAAAGCCAGCTCGTCATGGGCGTTACCTGCGCTACGCGGATGACGAGCTGGCTTTGTCATAAACAAGCCATTTTTTTTTCCGCACAGCGGGAAAACACGGTAGCGCGGTAGGGGTTAATGACTATAAACTACTGAACAGATTTACACCAAATCACAAAATGCACGCTTTCCGGACCAAGATCTAGCTTTCTGTCAAATTTGGTGTCATTCCGTTCGGCGGTTCAGGCTGTAGTCATGTCTAAAATTCCTATCAGAAATTGCATGGGGAAAACATGTTTTGTAAGCCCCCTTTTTTTCATCCCGCGCTTGATGAAGCACCCTCAAATTTTGGAAACAGCAGTTAAAGTGAGTGGCGAACTAGTTTTAAAAATTCTGTGAGGATTTGTCAAACGGTGCCAAAGTTATTGGCAAAATAAGAAACGTTTTTCCTATAGAAAGTAGGTCCTCACTATAATTACCTACTGGCATCCCACAGTAGGTCATGTGCATATATATATATATATATATATATATATATATATATATATATATATATATATATATATATATATATTCACTGAAAAAACCATAGGTTTCACACCTGTTATAGTTAGCTGGAAATTTTACTCGCATAAAACCATTGAAATTCCCACGTTATAGTTAGTTGGACTCACTATAACTTGCACGTCTGCAATGCACTGCTGATGACGTCACATATTACATCACTCATGACAGTGTTTTTTAAAAAAAAATTGATTGGTTAACTGGCTTATTAAGTGTATCTTAGTGAATACATATATTAGCGAGTAATGTTTAAATATTTAAATATATGCATGAGTGATGTAATATGTGACGTCATCAGCAGTTCATTGCAGACGTGCAAGTTATAGTGAGTCCAACTAACTATAACGTGGGAATTTCAATGGTTTTATGCGAGTAAAATTTTCAGCTAACTATAACTGGTGTGAAACCTATGGTTTTTTCAGTGAATTTCAAAGGTTTTTTAAATGCTAATTCCTAACTATAACTGGTGTGTAACCTATGGGTTTTTTCAGTGAATATATATATATATAACATTTCTATGGCAAAATGAAACCCCTCATTTTGTTCCTTTTCAAATTAAATGTATTAAGTGTTACCACTTCATTCCAATCAAGATGACTTCAGGTGTGCCATACTTTTGTCATAAGTAAGACTGTTAGCGTTCTAGTTGTTCTTTAGAACACTCTGGGACATTCTGTCATTGGGCTATAGTTGGGCTACATCTGGCTGATATTTGGGCTACATTTGGGCTCTTTTGTCTCTGGTGGCCATCTTGGGAGACTACATATCAGAATTTTTTTAATGAAATATAAGAGGATTTGAGAAGTCACTCAAAATGTGCCCTAATTTTTCTTTCTTCAGCACTAATCATAATTTCTATGGCAAAATGAACCCCCTCATTTTGTTCCTTTGCAAATTAAATGTTTTAAGTGTTAACACTTTATTCCAATCAAGATGACTTCAGGTGTGCCATACTTGTGTCATAAGTAAGACTGTTAGCGCTCTAGTTGTTCTTTAGAACACTCTGGGACATTCTGTCATTGGGCTATAGTTGGGTTACATCTGGCTGATATTTGGGCTACATTTGTTTTTTTTGTCTCTGGTGGCCATCTTTGGGCTACATTGGGCTACATTGGGCTACATTTGGGCTCTAACATATATATAGCCCAATGTAGCCCAATATATATTTTTTCAAAGTTAATTTTCGTAAAAACCACTGGAGCATATATCTTGAGACATAGCAAAGGCACATCGGGGTACCAGTCCCTACAATTTTGCCAAGTTTGGTGGAAATCCATTCAGCCGTTCGGGCTAAAAGTGAGTCCAACCGCCCTATGGAAATTAACATGGGGAAAACATGTTTTGGGACCCCCCTTTTATCTCGGCCCCCGCTTGACGGATCCCCCCGAAACTTTCAGGGAAGGAGCGGAGCGCAGCGAGGCAAAGTTAAGGAAAATTACAGGCAGATCCCTCATTCAGCGCCAAAGTTATTCCCAATAGAATGTTGCGGATTTCCTATGGAAAACGATCCTAACTATAACTACCTACTGGCGACCGCCAGTAGGTAATATATATATATATATATATATATATATATATATATATATATATATATATATATATATATTCACTGAAAAAACCATAGGTTATAGACCATATATAGTTAGGAATTAGCATTTACAAAACCTTGAAAATTCGCTGAAAAAACCATAGGTTATAGACCATATATAGTTAGGAATTAGCATTTACAAAACCTTATTTTACTCACACAAAACCATTGAAATTCGCATATATAGTTAGTTGTACTAACTATATATTGTGCACCCGCAATCCACTGCTGATCATGTCACATATTACATCATTCATGACATGGTCAGTGACATCACTGATGACATCACTGATGACATCTCAAATGACATCACTGATGACATCACTGATGACATCTCAAATGACATCACTGATGACATCACTGATGACATCTCATTTGACATTACTGATCACATCACTGATGACATAATTCATGTGATAATACGATGAACCTCTTCAGACTCTAATATAACCTTAGATACACTCAGTGTAAACAGACTGTCACTCATCCATGGAGTTACTCACACACCTAGTCAGTCATGCAAAGAATCAATCACACCTCCATTTCCTCAACTATACAGTTATACACACCTTACTTATTCAAACATATACTAACACATATTTACTCTCTTATACAATCCCTGATACAAGTTCACAATGATCCATACAGCCACTCACACATTCACTGGCTCTTATGCACAGTTATTTATATATGTCAACTCTCACATGTACTGTGTTTTACATATGTACTTACTTTGACATGTAGCACTGAGATATCCATTCACTCACCAATACACTCATGCACACAGTCAACCGCCCATACAGCTGTTTCCACATGCACTTTTGAACCCATACATCTAGTGAATCAACTGCTCACACATCTATGCACAGAGTCATACACCTCCCAGCCACCCACACACACACTCAGTCTCCCATACAAATACTTGGGCAACCAATCAATAACCCACACAGTTACTCATATAGCTACTGATCAACACATGCAGCAGTTTACAGAACAACAGACATAATGATGCACAAATTAAGACAGTTTAGTCACTAACCCATGCACTCAGTAAGACACATTTAATCACTCACTCATACAGTCAGTCATGCACCTACTAAATCCTTCATCCAGACACTTATAAATCCACTCATTATTCAATTTGTAAGACATATTTTAACTTTACAGAATTATAGAGTCACTGGATGTAGTCATCAGTGATGTCATCAGTGATGTCATCAGTGATGTCATTTGAGATGTCATCAGTGATGTCATTTGAGATGTCATCAGTGATGTCATCAGTGATGTCACTGACCATGTCATGAATGATGTAATATGTGACATGATCAGCAGTGGATTGCGGGTGCGCGATATATAGTTAGTACAACTAACTATATATGCGAATTTCAATGGTTTTGTGTGAGTAAAATAAGGTTTTGTAAATACTAATTCCTAACTATATATGGTCTATAACCTATGGTTTTTTCAGTGAATTTTCAAGGTTTTGTAAATGCTAATTCCTAACTATATATGGTCTATAACCTATGGTTTTTTTCAGTGAATTTCAATGGTTTTTTAATAGCAAATATCAAAAGCTTTAAAATGGATTCTTCTTTAAATCGAAAAATATATTTTATATGTTTTTAATACAATTTTTTTATGTATTTTTTTTAATTATTTTTTGCGGCAAATTAATTTGCTACAGGGAGAGTAGCATAAATTGAAAATCATAAATGTTCAAAACGCCCCAGAAAGTAAATTATCTTTTTTTTTGTTGCTCCTGTTGAGCCCTTTATAATCAATGATTTTCGTTTCCCCCCCCCAAAAAACCAAAAAATATATAAAACCGTTCAAAAAATACAAAAAAAGTAAAAAAATGTTCAATAAAATAATAAAAAAAATAAAACAACAAAAACAATAAAAAAAAGTTCTTTTCAGAACTACCTCCCCTTTATAAAAAATTGCTAGAATGTTTAGCACTCTGGCAACCTCTATTTCTTTTGATTCGCTTCCCGGTTCGCGCGCCGGTACGCGAACCGGAAGCGAAACCAAAAAATTTTTTTTTTTAAAAAGGAAGAGTGAGTATAAGGGAAGGAAACAGAGAGTAATGTTAAACGAAAGACAGCTAGATGGAGTAACACAGAGATACTGTTTAATACATCTATTTACCAAAGAAAAGATGTAAGAGGGTATAATTGAGAAACACAAAATAGATAAGGAAGTGAAATAAAAAAAGGAGAGTAGAAGAATAATAAACACGAGTTTCTTGGAGAATGTGAGTGAATGTGAGTGAATGTTCAAATTAAGAAGTAAAACAGTAAAGGATGTGGAATGAGAAGTAGGGATAGAACCGGACTAAAAGAACAACCCTGAGGGAAAGTGTTAAGAAAACAGTGAGCGAAAGTAAATAGGAATAAAACAAGATGTATGACAGTGACTAAGGTTAAAACATGTGGAATAACAGAGAGAAAAAACAGAAAGCAGAAAAGAAGAAGTGACAGAAAAGGAATAATTGAAATAGCAAAGAAATGTAAATAACATAGTGTGCTTGAACTACAGGGAGAAAGCATAATGAACAAGTAGTGAAAGAGTGATCAGTCAGAGACAGTGAGAGTAATAGAGACGGAGTGAGTGAACAGGAGTGAGGAACTATGAGAACAGAGGGACTGAGAAAAGGAGTGGAAGGAGTAGAGTAAGTAAGTAATAGAAAAAGGAATGAGGGAAGTAGCAAAGGCAGGAAACTGAGGGTTAAAGAAATGAAGCAGTGGAACTAATAGAAGTTAAATGTGATAGAAATGTAACGAAAAGAGTACAAAACACTTACCTTATAATTGTCGTTAACTTAGTCACTTGTTATTTTTATACTTTCAATCTGTGAAAGAAAGAACAAAAATTTGAAAAATATTAAAACATGTATTTAAAAATTAGAAAAGACAAGGGAAAAGATTGAAAATCATCCAATTTTACAAAGAAATAAAGTTAGAGATAAACATGCAGAAAAAAAGAGAAAGAAACGGTGATAGACAGTCAGAGACAAAAAGAAATTGTAATAGATTAAATTACTAAGAGAAAAAAAGGAAGATACTTTCAGTGACAGAAAAGAAGGATAAAAGAGAAAACTAAATTGAAGTTGTGTAAGCTACTAAAAGAAAGTGAGTAAGGTAAACTATATAAGGAAAGGGTGAATAAGGAAAAGAGAGTGAGGGAGAGAGGAGACAGAGGAAGTGAAGGAAAGAGTGTCAGATACAGACTGAGTGAGGCAACAAAGAAAGATAAATGAGTGAGGGTGAGGTATACTAACTGATTGCACCAAAAAAGTAGAAAACAAAAATATTTATTTAGAAAACAAAGGGAGGAAAGATGGAAAAGACAAGCGAAGCAGAAGGTCTAAAAGCTGGAAAATGGTGCAAGGGAGAAAAGAAAAAAGCAGAGTTGGATTAGGGAAACAAAGGTTGAAAGATAAGTGGAGTTAGAGAGCAAGGGTGAAAGAGAATAAAACAAAAGGCAATGTGAGTATGTAAGGAGGATTAATAGAAGGTAGTAAAAGATGAGTGAGCATGAGATAAGACGAGTACAAATTAAAATTCACTATACAAAGTACAGAATTAATTATACATGTTAAATGGTTTATTTTTGCTGTTCTCGGAATATATCAAATTTCACTAAAAACAGTGAGTTGAAGGTATTCATCATATAACAGCGGGGAAAAAAAAACACAATCAAAATGATTGTGTTTAAAAAACCCATATAACATAACCAATCAGAACTCCTTAAACGTAACTTACTTTCCATGACGTCGAAGGATGTCCTATGAACAGCTTATACTCTGTTGTGCTGTTATTATTTTCAGCCCGCCACTTTCTGAAAGAAAAGCTCCATCGTTTTGACAAATATGTTACATACAATAAATGACTTCTCGCTCTCTACCGCACTTCTCCTCAAGGCCAAATCGTGTAAGAGCCATTTATAACTCTTGGAATTCTTCTAAGCAAATCCCGTCATTTTCTTTTTCCGCAACTTTCAGAAAGAAAACGTTCAAGATCACTTTCACAATCCTGTACTAGTAATATCTCACCCTTCTTGCTCACTCATGTTCCACATTTCCTATGACATTGATACTGCTTACTATGAGGCACACTTACACTACCTCTATGACTACTACAATTATTTAATTCTCTACATCACTTTTAATCACAAAGCAATTTAAAACAGTACATAAAATTATATCAACTCCTAGAATCATTATAGGCCAGTTACCTACCCAAAATTCTCTCTTCTGAAAACAGAAAGTAAGAATATTTTTAAGTCAAAAGGCAACATTGTTTCATAGTCAAATGTGAATCGTTTCCGAAACATCAGCTTTTTTTACATTTTAAATAAGCTGTGTAATTGTAATTGTGTAATTGTGGATGTTGTCAAAGGACCATCATGTCATATAATATGCAGTTACAAATGTTCTTCCTAAAATCAACGACTGTGTAGCCACAACATTTGTAATTAAAGTTGAAAACTAACTTTCATCAGGTTTATATAGTTGGAATTTTAAAATGACATTATAACCAAAAGTTTGTACAAATAATGTGGACAGGATTGCAGACTTACATTACCTCTACTCCACGTTTTGATTGGCTGCTTGAATTAGCTTATTAAAAGAAACAGTTTTTCTGAACTCATTCAAAGTGCAGTTATTTTTCCATGACGTCAAGTGTTATGGTAAGAACACCATTTGCTTTGGGAAATACTCTGTTGTCCTTTAACTAATCCGTGCCCACCACTTTCTGTAAGAAAACCTTTCCCTAAAATTTTGGTTGTAAAAACACCAGGTAAGAATTTTTAAGGTCAAAAGGCAATTCTTTTTTTAAAGTTAAAACAGAATCATAGCAGAATGACCAGCCGTTTCTAGACTTCAAATAAGCTGTGTAATGTCCTGATGTTGTTGAAGGACCGTCATGATATATAATTGCTGCAGTTACAAAAGTCCTTCCTGATATTGACAACTGCGAAGCCACAAAATTTTTAATTAAAGTTGTCAATTTTGTTCCATCAGGCCTACATCGTTGGAACATTAAAATGATATACTGGCCATATGTTCGTATAAATAATGTGGACAGCATTGCAGACTTAGATTGGCTACACTCCATGTTGTGATCGGCTGCTTTTACTAGCTTATTAAAGGACACTGATTTACTGTCTGGCAAAGTTAAATATATAAATCTTTCTGAGTCTACACTAGTAGTACTTGATACCCTACAGTTCTCGCAGTCATGCTGCCATTGATAAGAAAGGCCAAACAGATGATCTACATCTACACCTTCATCTTGCAATACATCAAGCATATACATTAAAAACTCCTGACAATCTTGCTGAATATTTTGAGAGAATTGCGTTTGACCTGAACATTTGTCTAACAGATTTCGAATTTCAGACACACTTTCTATTTTTGTTCTATCAGTGATACATTTCTGTAACACAGAGTTCAGTAAACAGCAAAAACTTTGATCCGAATTGATCACAATCTGTTCTTTTAAAGTTTCTAGAGAAAAGACAACATTAACCACTACATTAGCATAGCAGTTGACACCAGAACTATTTTCAAATTGAAAACCAACAACATCTTCAACAGAATCCCTTTTCTTTCTGCTTATAATTTCGGGTCCATCGACTTTTCGTCTTTTTGCTACAACCTCCCTACTATTGGTCACATTTCTTCGTTTCCGGCCTTCCACACGTTTCTCAAACAAAGGATATTGAGGCAAATGTGGCGCATACTCTCTTCTTAACCTATTGTATTCCTTAACACAATCTAGATCCGCACAAATGTTTGTGACATCACACTCAATCAAGTATAATCCTGATAAAGTTCTGACTCGTGACAATGCCACATATGCCATTCCCTCCTTGAACACAGAACTGCCAATATTCACCAATGCACTGTCTACACTTAAACCTTGCGATTTATGGATTGTCACCGCATATGCCAAGCAAACAGGAAACTGCTTACGGCGAACATATAAGTCTTTTACAAGCAAAAACCTAGCAGAGCAACGACCAATTAGCTGTACTTCCTCAATGCCATCAAATTTAATTTTTAAAAATTCCATTCCATCTCTATTTCTGTATTTCTCAAAATCAACAACATTACCCATTGATCCATTTACCAGACCTCTTTCAACATGTAAATTCCTTCTCAAAATGATACGGCAATTTAAGCACACATTCAGAGTCTTTTCAAAACCAGCAGTTTTAGATATAGTCTTCTCTAATGAATCCAATTTTGATTTCAAATTCTCAGACAAAATAATTGTTGCTCCCATATGCTCTATTCTGTCAATAGCTTCCAGTTTCACAATCTCTTAGTTTGCTAAATTCAACATTTTGTTGTTGAAGATGGCACATTCTGCAAGAGTTGGCATCAAACATATTCCAGATTTCTTCTCAGTAATTTTCCGAAAAATATTCTCTGGCACAACGTCTTCTTCTGGATACAAATTTGACAGTAATCGTGTATGTAAAGCTTCTTTCCCATGCTAGGTCACTTTTCCGATTCTAACATCTTGTAGAACATTCTTATAATCTTCATCCTTCGCTTGACGCATATTTTCACGCAGTCAGCATAATTGAAGTTTAACCATATATTAACGTTGCCAATGCTCCCTAGGCACTTCCTGGTATCTTCATGTGTAAGTAGTTTAAACACTGGTTGTCCTTTCACTGGTGTCAGCTGCAGAAGATCACCGAAAACAATTATGTGTTTGCCACCAAATAACACATCATACTCTGTTTTAAGAACTTCTTGCATTCTCAAATGCACAAAGGCAAGCATGACATTGGAAACCATGCTTACTTCGTCAATGATAAGAAGTTTCATTTTCCTCAAGACTCTTGAAACTTCACAACAAGCATCTCCAGATAACTTGTGGTATTGTAATTTGTTATCATGCTCCACTGGCAGCATCAGTAGATGATGCAAAGTAAATGTAAATGTAAATGTACAGGAATTTATATAGCGCAAATCACCAAGCGGTCTCTAAGCGCTTGCTTAGGGAACCCGTCCTGGTATTCCCCTGTGAGATAACCCCGGCAGGGTATCCGCAAGGTGAAAGCCAGGCATCCCGCCGCGAGGGGCCGTTGTGGAGATTAAGCAAGCTATTGCCCAGAGTCGCAGAGTGTGAACCCGTGAATCGAGTAGGCACTGGAGCGAGAATTGTCGAGTCCATGGACATTTTAGGACTCAAGACCCCGCGGAGCCGGGAATTGAACCCTGGTCCTGGGCTGACCTCTGCTTCCAGGTCTGCCTCCTCTAACCAGTGAGCCACACTTCTCCATGTTATGTGCTGCCAGTCCAGTTGGAGCGGTGACAACACAAGAAAGCGATGACTCAATCCTTTTCTGCAAATAACATGAAATTGCTTTAATGAGAAAACTTTTTCCAGTTCCTGCTTCTCCACTCACGTACAGTCGGACAGGCTTCAACGACGTACATGAGCACTCTTTCTTCTCATGACTTAATCCATGATCAATTTGGTTGGTAACTTCGTCATATATTTTCCTCTGCTCAACGTTGAGTTGTCTTTCCAAATCTTCTAAGTTAACCGCATCCTCCTGAGCATGTGCCATGGCTCTTTCCACTTCAATCATGGCAGTGGCAGCTTCATTTTTGATAACTGGTCCTCCTAGTGGATCCTGACTCAATGAAACAGAACTCTGACTGTCCTGAGAACTGTCTCTAGCAATCTCGGCTGCAATTGTTGCTTCCTGCTCGATTTCCGCATTCAACATTTCTAGATATTTTGGAAAAACAGGACATTCTATGGTCTCCTTGGCTGCATTGAAAGAGTCTTCGTAACAGAGGAAATCTCCAAGCAGTTCCTCTTCTGCACGCCAAGGCTTGAAAAGTTGCAAAAGAGCTAAATAGAAAAACTCTTTTCTTTCAGGAGATTCGCCACTCAATTTTCGATGATTTACCAATTGGCATTTTCTTTGCTTGACCAGACATCCCTCACTTCCAATTACAGCATACACTTCTTTATCAATATCTTCTTTGATGTTCCTCTTGAATATGTAATTTTGTAGAACCTCATACAGACAAACATTCTCGAGGTGACTGCTTCTATTTGGATAATATGTATCCAACATGTTGGTCTTCAAAATATCTGTACTGTTTGGCTCCTTTTCCGCCAAATACTCAATTTCCCGTACAGGTTTCAGAACTCGATTACGTGTTGCAGCAAGACCAAGACTTGCCCAAATGATACTCCTAGATTTGGCATAGAGACTTGCTGAAGATAACCGGTCAGAACATTCGTAAGCTCCGATTTCTCGATGCGACAACATCTTCAGACTGAAACTGTACAACTTCTTACTGAGGCTCTTTTCATGGGAAATGTCCTCCCACATATCCTTCAATTCTGTCTTTTCTTTTTTTGTGATGTAAGATGTCACATACCGAGCCACAGCCATACAGTTATCAGCCACAAACTGTATATCCATGTTAGCATTCCACATGGACAAAATCACTGGGTTGTAGTCGTTGATGTACTTGGACTCTTCGTTTCTTTTCAAATTGTATGTATTTTTGGGTGATTTCCTCGTCACATTATGTCGCAGCGAAGACATGAAACTGTTCACTCTTCCTTTAGAAATCACCGGTCGTGGAAAGCTGAAACGACATTTTGTGTAGAACTTGTCCTTGTTTCTGAATTTACGACGACAGTACTTTCCACAACGATGGCTTTGAAAGCGTAAAACTTGTTCTCTTAGGCTTTTGTCTTCCTTTGTCTTTGGAACAGCACATGTAGAATACTGTTTTATGAAACTCATCACTAAGTCATCCGGATCTGTTCCAAATTTGGGTGCATCTTTGATCCATAGCAGCATATGTATATGAGGAGCACCTCTTGCTTGATACTCCTTTCTCCAGAAGAAATCCAACACCTCTCCAAGAGGTGGATTTTTCTTGTTGATGATGAAAGACATCATAGCTTAAAATCTATGATTGAAGTACCTGCATACATTCACTGGATCCAAAGAGCACAGTTCTCCGGGTGTCTTGAATTCGATATTTTCAATGTTTCCATTTGCCTCTCATAGAAATTCAAGTAAGTCTTCCCAGCCATACTCGGCACAGCTGAGAGTGAGGAACCATGTGGGAGTTCCTAAGTTCCTCAGCATACATTTTAAATCTCCATGTCGACGGTACCAGTACTCATTAGTACTACGCTGACATGCCATGAGATTAATCAGGTGAGAATCCAAAATACTGTCTTGCACATTGACTTTATCCATAAAGTCCCTTGCTGAGATATTTTGCATCTGTACACCACTTTTCAAGATGTGGTTCACTGCATATGACAGTCCAGACAGATCGCTTTCAAACAGTAGATGAAACAAATAGGGAATGCATTGACGAAACCTAGGATCTTCTGCATACAATCGTAAAGTCCGGTATTCAGAAGCAGGAATTTGATCAGGTCGCTCATCATATCTTCCTCCTTGACCTGTTGGAAATAGCTGTGGGAAACACCGAGCTTCCAAACTTTCCTCCCAAACACTAATGGGACTCCCTTTGGCTTGTTTCATTTGAAACAACTCAATAGCATTCCCCATGACTTCCTTGGAATGCAAAGGATGAACACTATAATGTTCATATATTTCTTCATTTTTAGAGGCTTCTACTTTCTCAATTTGTCCAGCACACAAATCGCTGTCCTCTTCTTCACTTACTTCCTCTTCTGCAACATATACATTCTTGTAGTACTTATTGTTTTTCATCAAATACAATGTTGCCTTTTTGACTTTCCTAACATCCACTAAATCTTGCCAGATTTTCTTACTCTTTGTCGGAACCCCATTAACTAAGATAACCAGAGGTTCCTCTTCCACTTTCTCTACTCCAATTGTATTAATGTTTTTCTTCAAATCTAGAGGCAAATAAACAACTCTTCCCTTTAATCCTCTCTGTAAATCTGATGGAGGCAATTTCCCTGTCTTTGGCTCCATTCGTACAATAGCCTGAAAGGGATGGACACTTTGAATCAAAATAGATTCATAAGTATTTAAATCCTTCAATTCAGAAGGAATGTCAACCAATTCCAGATTATTATGAACCGCTCTAGCAGGCATCTGGTTTTGATTTAATTTGTTACAACAATAAGTACACACACGTTGATCCGATCCCAAATCAAAACAATTTTCTACCATCAAGTATGTTGCGAAATCCTTCGATTCACTATTATTTTCCCTTTCACTTTTTGCATATAAATCCACTAACTTAGTCTGATTCTTATAATAAGTGCGTCGACAACACACACAAGTGAAATTAGGCCTCTCACTTGATTTCACCTGAAACGTGGCAATTTCCTTCTGAAAATTATCTGTACAGGAAACCTGTACACTCTCTTCCACATTACCTTCTTCTTCTGGGTCAATTTCAACATTCTTCTCTTTACTTGCAAAGTAACAAAACTCAATTTCTTCACAAATATTCTTCACATCTACTTCAGAACCATGCAAAAGAGCAGTGCATAATTGTTTAAGCATAATTGCTGGACTCTTAGCATAATACAACATTCTAACTAATTTCCTCACTTTATTATGATGCACTGCTAGCATCCTGAAATGATGAAAAACACTCTGGCATACTCTCCTGGAAAGACAAGCCAGTGAATGACCATGCAAACCTGTCACTTCTCTCACTCTGCAAGGATCTAATTCTTGCAACAACTTCATTTTCTGTTTTAAATTTTTCTTATTAAATGTCCGTACAAAATCACAAAGCAAATTGATGGAATCCTGTCGCACACTGCAAATACTACTACACTTCCAGGTGTACACTGGTCCCTTAGGACGTCTTCCTAAAACCTCATTACCTAACACCTCTTCTGCCTCTGTTGACACAAGTTTTTCTTTTTCAACCGGACAACTATCTTTCACCTCATATGCTCGACCACTGGTGTCAACTGCGTGCACCAAATCATTATCCTGGAAATAACTCTCCTCATAAAAAAATGCCTCATAACTTGAACTATGCATCCATTCTCCTGAAAAAACTTCACAAAAGTTACTATGATTAACTGTTCTCTTCCATCTACTATTTGTTTTGAAATCATAAATTACCTTGTTTAGTTTCCTAATTCTATTGATTATCAAAATAAATAACTTTCGCTTAATTTCGAATGCCTGATCAATAATTTTCTCAATGTTTCTCTTTCTCTTATAAAAAGCCACTTTCTGTTGACCTTTCTTAATATTTTTTAACAAATTGCCAATTATCCTGTTGCGGAACATTCGTCTACGAATGTCCCTTAACTGATTTTTCCTTCTACTACCATGCACAGAGTTATCTCCTGCTCTAGCAGTAACATTTTTGAGTGGCCTTTCCTTTCCGTTTAAATTGGCTCTCTTTTTCTGGACTAAAACATGTTCTGTAGTGATACTTTTTTTTCTGGAAATGTTTCTTAGGAAAGATTTCGTTCTCTTACCCGGAGCTTTTTTGGTCACTTGACAAGTTTTTATTGTAGAGGACTGCTGCAAGCATGTAGTAAGCTGCTGTGTTTGACGTTTTGTAGCCTTTCTCCTTCTTTGCTTCGAAGGCATTGTGTAATTTTGAAATGATCTGCAGTTGAATCTGTGGTAAAATATAATAAAAAATGTTATTAACCACTATTACCAAACAGTAAATCAATAATAGTCGTCAAAAAATTAACACACTAGTTGTCAATTCTACATACAATAATTTTTAGTGCATTGACAAATTTAAAATTCACAAATAGTAGCAAAGAAATGGAATGCTTCTACATTTGACCTGTGCTCTTTTATATGTGAATCTGAACTAATTTTATTAGCATATTTCACTATTTTATTAAAGACACTTCACACAAGCTGTTTTTGAAGTTGTATTTAATTTTAAATGAAACGGTTAACATGGTTACTTTTCATTTCCAGTAACTTAAATTTATTTTTAAAAGTCTTTATAGGTTATTAGGCTCGAGCAGGTCAGCTGCCCACCCTATGTCATACAATTCTGACAAATCAGCATCCTCATCATATTCTTCATCATCCACAGGATATAAATCATCCAAGGGATCTACTTCCACTGACGTTTCAATGACAAATTCAATGATAAGATCGAGATCAACAGATTGCTCATTATCACTCATGCTTGATGTTGTCGTTATCTTTAAAGAAAGAGAACAACAATGAGATGTTGCAGAGTAAGAGACAAATCTCAGAGACTATAATAGTAAAATTGTTTAACAAGAGTAACATTTTGCTGATATTATTTAGCCATGTCCAGCGATGCTGAGGAGGTGAGGCCTATGTCCAAGTTTTCAGTGAACAGGACTCATCTCTTCTTAACCTTGGATAAGCCTCACCAACTCTGTGTCCCCTGCTCATACTTGAATGTAAAGGGGCAGATTTATGTTAACTGGCGCATCCCCAGGGATGCACCAGTTAACGTGCGCCGCTGCTCTGCCACCCATGATGTGCCGCATTTACAATGCGGAGCACCATTGAGCAAAAACAGCACAGATGCGTCACGCATCTGTGCCGCAAAAGCGGCGCATTGCAGGAATCACGTCGTAAGCGCGACATGTCTACTGCAATGCACAGGGGCAAGCCACACATTGCATGGTGCATCACTCCTTATGCCTGTTTCAAACAGGCGTAAGGATTTGATTCAGCAATGCCATAAAGCTGACTCAGTGAAATCTTCTAAATTTCACTGTGTTAGTTTTACAGGGCTTTCATGCAAATGAATGCCCACCCTGCAACAAAACGCCCACATGAAACCTGACGCAGGTTTCATGTGGCACAGGACTTTACAGCGTGACACATCTGCCTAGATGCATCAAGTTGTAAATATGTCGCAACATAGCGCATCTTTTGCGCCGCCGCTGCGTCACAAAAGTGACGCACAGCGGCGCAAAAGAGGCACACGGCCATCATAAATCTGCCCCTAACATTTTAAATGATTGGTTCAGGATGCCGATAAGGTGTGGCCTATCCAGAGGTTTGTTTGAGGTGAGGCCTACTCAGGGTTACAGATGAAATTTAGGCTTGTTGAAGATTACAGAGGAGATAATACATGTGCAGGCCTACCAATGAAGTGAGTCATGTCCACTGCACTCTTGAACAAAGGCCAGACCTCCTCTGTCTCCCTGGACAGGCCTAAACCTCATCTGCACAATGTGATTCGTAATGTTAGGAAACACAGGTGATGTAATTGAAAAACGTGCAAATATTTTTGCTCAATTCACAAGCACATCACCTGTGTTTCCTCAGCTTAGGTATCTCATTGTGCAGATGTAGTCTAGCATATCCAAGAGTACGCAGAAGATGAGGACTGTATGCAACAGAGCAATGTACATTCCTCACCTCCCTTGACACTTACAGAAGCCTCAGTTTCTCCATGCCTCCTTCACAGTTCTAAATGTATATCATTATCATCATAGTGACTATGAAACTCTACCAGTACATATTGTGAAACCTAAATGTCATAAAGTAACGATTTTTTAACCAACAAACAAGTAAAATATTTTCCCAGATTGATGGTGAGAAGTGATATATTTATTTAAAGAAGCAGACACCTTTTTGTCATTGTCATAAATGTAAAAAGCATTCCTTTGCTTTATGAACCATTTTCATGTCATAATTTGAAAACACAGCACAACTCCTATGTACAAGTACACCCTGTCAGTATTTAAATTTGCCAAGCACACATGGGGGCGTATTTACAAGGACCTTGCACCACGGGGAAATGACTTAAATTAAAATGGGGAAAATAACGTCAAAGTGACTCAAAGGCCTTGTAAATATGCCCCAAGCAGCCTATGAAACTCTAGCAGTACATATCAAGAAACCTAATTGACTTCAAGAAACGTTTTTAAATACATCAAGTAAACAAATTATTTACCCAGATTCATGGGGAAGTCACTTAAAATGCCCTAACACACATGAAAGCGTATTTTTAAGGCCCTTGCACCATTTTTGTGTCACTTTTAACATGGCTATGTCACTGAAAGAAACAAAATCTATTTGTAAAACACTTGACACAAGCAACATTTTAAATACACAACTTTCTTCATAATTTTCTCCCTAAAGCATACTATTCTATGCCCCAAGCAGCCTATGAAACTCTAGCAGTACATATCAAGAAACCTAATTGACTTCAAGAAACGTTTTTAAACACATCAAGTAAACAAATTATTTACCCAGATTCATGGGGAAGTGACTTAAAATGCCCTAACACACATGAAAGCGTATTTTTAAGGCCCTTGCACCATTTTTGCGTCACTTTTAACATGGCTATGTAACTCAAAGAAACAAAATCTATTTGTAAAACACTTGACACAAAGCAACATTTTAAATACACAACTTTCTTCATAATTTTCTCCCTAAAGCATACTATTCTCTATCTAAATTAAATGAATCTTTTCTCACCTTAGCAAATACTTTTTGAGTTTCAAAACAGTCTCAGACACACACCAATTTTTCTTTAGCAGAGCAAAGGGTATGCACTCCAGAGGCTGCAACCAACAAAGGCACAGAAATGCTGTAATTCATCACACATATCTCTCATGTCACCCAATCAAAACTCTTCTGTCACTTTTTTCAAATCAACACCCTTCCCCCCTCTGCCCTTTCTGCCTTTTTTCCATAGCAACCACCTCCTGAAAGACCTGTCATGTTTACAATTTCACACAACAATGTTTCAATTGAACTCTGAACTCTCAGTACACCTGCGTATCCAGTGCAATCTTTCATAAAAAAATTTTTTTTTGACCATTCAAATTACATCTTTCAAAGAACTCATCCAAGCACCCTAACTTTCTGTTTTCAGCAATCAAAATCCACCAATCACTGCTACTGAATCATTAGCACAGAAACTCCACAGTTTTTTTCATTACAAACTCCTACTGTTTCAACTGCCATTTCATACCCACACTTCATCTGACTGCAGCATAACCTCCTCTCACCATGTTTTCTGTCTGGATTGTTGGACATAGTTACATCCACTGGGCTCAAAGGTATGCTGATAACAGAAATTTACACAACCTCAATTTACAAAATGTGGAAATCAACTGGATTGGCCACAGAGGATTGAGATGTCACCAATTGATACCATTGGTGAAAACCTTTTTGCATTTGCCACACCCTGACCTGTTAATTGTGCACTGTGGAGGAAATGACTTGGGCACTTTGACTGGGGTAGGTCTGGAAATGCTTTTAAAGGACACCTTTGAGCAATTGATGGCACTTTTTCCTCAAACTGCCTTGGTATATTCAAATATATGCCAAAGACAGAAATGGAGGTGGTCCAACCAATTTTGTTCACAAATTGAGAAATCGAGGAAGCATGTAAATAAGTCTGTTTCAGCTTACATGAGAGACCATGGAATGGGCTCCATCTACAACAATGACTTGCGTTACTACATGCAAGATATCTACAGAGGAGATGGAGTTCACTTCTCAGATGAGGGGAACAGAGTTTTCATCCTGACTTTAAGACTATGTATTGGTACCTACTTATAAGTACCTAGAACTTACACAGAACCCAAAAGCTCTTTTCAGAGCTACCTTAACTATGATTTCTCTTTATAAATTTCAAATGTACCTTTTTTCACTAATTTTCACTTTTGTTCGCTTCCCGGTTCGCTACCCGGTTCGCGTACCGGCAGCTAACCTCGCGAAAAATTCAAATTTTTTTCTTTTTCGACATATATGAGCCTCCTCAGCCACCCTTAGAAAACCTAGGGGGTCAGGATACGTCTCCCGTGCCCCCTTATACCCTTTTCCAACATTCTTTATCCTCCATCTTGTGTCTAAATTCATCCGAAACACAAGATGGCGGACTCCCGTTACGCTATCGGTTAGCTTCCCGGTCCGCGAACCGGGGTGCGCCTCTACCGCGAAAAAACGGAAATTTTTATTTTTTTTATTTTTTGCCCCGCGGGACCCTTTAATAGCCCCCTCATCAATCCTAGGGGGTCAGGAGGGGTCTACCTTGCCCCCTTTCATTAATTTCCCCCTTTGTTTTTCTTCCCCTCTTGTCTCTCGATCCTACCGAGAGACAAGATGGCGGCCGCTCCGGACTGTTTAGAATGTTGACAGACACCGGAGAGCCAATCAGCTTCGCTTCGCGAAGTTCCGTTACGCGTCAGGTACGCGAACCGGGGCGCTAACCGGAGCGCTGTTACAGATATATATATTTTTTTTAACGTTAATTTATCAAAATCCACTGGAGCACATATATTGAGACCTAGCAAAGGCACATCGGGCAAACAATATCTACAATTTTGCCAAGTTTCGTGGAAATCCATTCAGCCGTTCGAGCTAAAAGTGAGTCCAACCGCCCTATGGAAAATTGCATGGGAAAAACGCGTTTTGGGACCCCCCTTTTTTCTCGGCCCCCCCTTGACGAAACCCCCCCAAATTTTCTGGGGCTGCTCAGAAACAAAATGTACAATTTTCCTGAAAATTTCAGCCAATTCCGTCCTCAAACGCCAAAGTTATTCTACATAGAATTTTCAAAAATCCCATAGGAAAAAAATCCTAACTATATATACCTACTGGCGACCACCAGTAGGTAATATATATATATATATATATATATATATATATATATATATATATATATATATATATATATTACCTACTGGCGGTCGCCAGTAGGTATATATAGTTAGGATTTTTTCTCTATGCGATTTTTGAAAATTCTATGTCTAATAACTTTGGCGTTTGTGGACGGAATTGGCTGAAATTTTCAGGAAAATGGAACATTTTGTTTCCGAGCAGCCCCTGGAAATTTGGGGGGGGTTCGTCAAGGGGGGGCCGAGAAAAAAGGGGGGTCCCAAAACGTGTTTTTAACATTGAGTTTTCCATAGGGCGGTTGGCCTCACTTTTAGCCCGAACGGCTGAATGGATTTGCACGAAACTTGGCAAAATTGTAGGGACTGGTAGCCCGATGTGCCTTTGCTAGGTCTCAATATATGTGCTCCAGTGGATTTTGAGAAATTAACGTTCAAAAAAAGATATATATCTGTAACAGCGGACCGGGCAGCGTTCCAGTTCGCGTACTTTTCGCGGTACGGAGCTTTGTGAAGCGAAGCTGATTGGTTCTCCGGCGTCTGTAAACATTCCAAACAGTCCGTAGCGGCCGCCATCTTGTCTCTCGGTAGGATCGAGAGACAAGAGGAGGCCAAAGCGAAGGGGCAAATGACCATAAGGGGGCATAGTAGATCCTCGCTGACCCCCTAGGTTTGATGTGGAGGTTTTAAAAGGGCCCCGCGGGTCAAAAAATAATAATAATAATAATAATCGAACGGCTGAATGGATTTGCACGAAACTTGGCAAAATATTAGGGACTGGTAGCCCGATGTGCCTTTGCTAGGTTTCAATATATGTGCTCCAGTGGATTTTGAGAAATTAACGTTCAAAAAAAGATATATATCTGTAACAGCGCTCCGCTTCGCGTACTTTTCGCGTTACGGAGCTTTGCGAAGCTGATTGGTTCTCCGGCGTCTGTAAACATTCCAAACAGTCCGTAGCGGCCGCCATCTTGTCTCTCGGTAGGATCGAGAGACAAGAGGAGGCCAAAGCGAAGGGGCAAATGACCATAAGGGGGCATAGTAGATCCTCCCTGACCTCTTAGGTTTGATGTACCATTTTGCCAAGTTTGGTGTAATTCCGTTCAGCCATTCAGGCTGTAGACGTATCTAAATGTCCTATGGAAAATTGCATGAGGAAAACACATTTGAAAGTGTTGAAATTTAGAACCAATTAAAATGTTACTTTGGTTTTGTATTTGTGTGTGATGAAAGTTAATTGGTTATGTATATATCTAAAATGAGAGGAAACCACAGCCATTTTGTGATACTACTGTCTGAGGTACATTTGTGAGGAATTTTTGGTGCTCAATTTCTGGTGTTTGGTTTACACAGTACTAACACTTCTCCTACTTTTAAAAAGGTGAGTTGTTAATTTGTAAGGGGAACTATGTTGTACACTTTAAGATAATTTGAAAAATGTTTTCTGTTATTTATTTACAGTCCTTCTGTTATACTAAATACTTGATAAAGTTAGTTTTATATTATGTATTACTAAAAACGATAAATGAAAGTGATTATTTTTTTCTGCAATTTACAGCAAGCAATTTCAAAATAAAATGGCTCACAATGAAGAGACCGTGGCAATTTCTTTTGAATTATCCACTACATTTATTGAAATTGACAGCACCAATAATGAAATATTCTCACAAGGAGGAGATGACTTGAATGATTTTTTTGATCAATCTCTTGATGGCGAATTTATCGAATGTTTGGAGACCATAGAGTTACAAGAATCATCATTGCAGACTTTTCATGAGGAGATTCCAGATGAGATGATTGAAGAGGAAATTCCTGATGAGGACATGTTACTAGTTCTTTCAAATTTTGAAAATTCAGAAGAATAAATTTATATTTAGAAATACAAAAATTGTTTGAGACATTATTCATTTTTATTTTTAATTTATGAGGTTGTAGCGAAGTGATTGTAGTATAAAATGAGACTTATAGTATAGAGTGCAACATTTTTATGTTACATGGTAAGTTTACTCATATTTACTTCCCTTCTCCCACTATATTATCTCCAATGTGTATTTGACATCTCTTCTTCATCTCCGGCCTCCTTTCTCTCACTGTCTGTCTCTGATGCATCTTATCGCTGCCATTTTGTGTAATTACAGAAGAGAGTAAAATAAAATAGTTCGGAACGTGAAAAGGGGGCAAAGTAGAGTACCCCTCACCCCCTAGGCCTTCTCAGGCGGTCCCAAAAGGATCAGTTTCTGCTTTCCTGAGAGATTATGGTATGAGTTCCATATACCACAATAACTTGCATTACAACATGCAAGATATCTATCTCCTATTACCAACTTTTGGAGATATTCGCGCTAAGCGCGAATATCTCCAAAAACTAACACCTGCCCTGAGCAGTTCTTAGCCATGTTATCCAATGGGAGGTGGATAACATGGCTAAGAGCATTAGCTCGGTAATGCATGAATATCGCTGACTTTTTAGCGATATTCATGCATTGCGGCCGTTTTTTATCGCATTTGCGATAAACCTTGATAATAGCAAGGTTTATCTTCGATAATTTCTGACGATGCTTAGCGGTAAAAAATTCGTTGCTAATCATCGTTAGCGATAAATATCGCTTAACTTTGGCAATATGCACCAACGTCTGTTAACGTTCGATTCGAAGGAAATGAGGAAGTGTTGAAAAACATTGTCTGCGCCATCTTGCCTTTTTTGAAATGCCACACTTTTGTTGTGCACGGCAGCCATTTTAGATGCCTTGACCAGACCCACTCTCTGCACGCTGTCGATTCGTAGCATGGCTCCCCACCCTCGCAAGCATCTTCCCCAGGCACTGCTCACCCCCGCTCTCTGTCTTATGCATGGGCAATAAACCTCCCCCCATCTGCGCTGCTCTTCCCTGAGAATCACACTCTGTGCCCGCCCGACACCTCCCTTTCGCCCTATTCACTACCGCACCCTCTGACACTCCTCTTCCTCTGTGTCCGATCGTCCAGGCCGGTCCTAGGCTATCAGCTAGCCCTGCAGATGTAGTTTATGGCCCCAGCTGTAAAGAATCACCCCTCTTCAAAGGAGTTATAGTAGATCAAGGCCCACACCCGATGAGATCCGTCACACCACACGTGTTCATACTATCTGAAAACCATCCTGTATTGTGATTGGGGAGGGGACCGAGCCTGAAGCGGAAGATTCCAGGGATGACTCTTTGTACATCAAAGTTTTTACAATTATGTGTCACATTAAAAATATATAGCACTCCAACAAAGTAGTAGGAATATAAAACTTTAATAACTTATAAATATATACAACAAAACAAAAACAGTAAAAACATTTAAACAACGAAGAGACCGTGGCAATTTCTTTTGAATTATCCACTATATTTATTGAAATTGACAGCACCAATAATGAAATATTCTCACAAGGAGGAGATGACTTGAATGATTTTTTTGATCAATGTCTTGATGGCGAATTTATCGAATGTTTGGAGACCATAGAGTTACAAGAATCATCATTGCAGACTTTTCATGAGGAAATTCCTGATGAGATGATTGAAGAGGAAATTCCTGATGAGGACATGTTACTAGTTCTTTCAAATTATGAAAATTCAGAAGATGTTGCCTGGGTGTCGCACTGATTTGGGTATCCGGCGTGGGGCGTCCCGGGGGGTGGGTTGTCAGTAGCGGTCTGTTGTGCGAATAGTTCCAAGGCAGCAGAACGCGCTGAAATCTGGATGTCACGAAGGTGATGTCTAGTAAGTTGCCGCCCAGCAAATAACGGCGTGGGGCGCCGTGGGGGGGGGGGGAGGCAGTCCAAAGTTCCGTTAAAAGGGCAAAGGAAAGGATCGGTGGTTTGAACCATCAGTCAAAAAGGGGAGGGGGTGCAACAATTTTTCATACCGGGTCACACTGTGCTTTCACCGTAACTGAGGTCTGCAGGATTCTAGTCATTCAAACTGAGGCTGGCGCCAGCATGGGAGCGCCGACGTCCCGCGGCTACAGTTTCGTCACTCCACGGGCGATCATGGCAGTCATTCCCCATCGGGGGTGTCTGCGGGGGTCGGGGACTCCCGCGGCTCCTCTAGAATCTTCAAGGTCGTGGAGGACTACGGTGGTGGAGTCAACCAGTGACCGGGCCATTTCTTTATGCTGGGCCCGCTCTTGCCAGGCCGACCGCCATTTTGAGAGTTCGGTAGCTACTGGCGATCGCGGGGTCAAATGAGCGGACGGGCTCCACCCTGCCGGGCGAGACGTTGCAGCATCGCCACAGTGGAAGAACCCTTTTCCGGGCGCCTGGAGCGCTGAGGGTGCAGCTGGGAAGCCTCCACCTGGGGAGGCAGGAGAGGCCTGTTCGCACCGTCTCTCCCTCCCAGTGCACCCCACGGCGTCTCGCTTGAGATTTGTTATGGCCGGACCAGGCGATGAGGACGAGAGGGGGGGGGTCGGAGGCATGTGCAAGACATCCCCCCCCAGGGTTGTTGCAGCAATTATTCAAGAAAGAAGAAATGTCCCGTCCGTCTTTGGGCCGGACCTCCGGTGGATGGCGGCCGGACGCCCTTTGCTCTGGCCCCATGAACGGGTTCCTTGGCTCATCGGCTGCAGCCGGATCCCGTCGGCCCCAGCCCCCGGCCGTTGGTGGCCGGACCGGGAGAGAGTGTGGAGGGACAACCTGCAACTCTCAAGGGCCACCGCGGCCGGACTGGGAGAGAGAGGGGAGGGTCGAGGACACGGACATTCCCCCCCCCTGAAACTCTCCAGTGTTGTCAATCCCCCTGGCCGGGTCCCGCTGGCCTCGGCCTCTCCTCCGGCTACACCCTACGTGATGATCTCCTGGCCGAGGCGTGGCAGCAGGACCCGCCTTATATGTGTTGCTTCCGGCTGGGCGTAGCCGAAAACCTGTTGCCCTTTGGAAGTTTCTAGAATGGGGCGGATGTCTGCTGACTTCTATCTTTCCCAGTTTGCCGTTATTTGGCCGTGGCAGGCGGTGGGACAGACACGTTTTGGGGCAGTGAGGGGCGATGTTTTCAGGTTTCTTATTACGGGCTTACTTCTAACGTTTCTTGTTTCTAGGACAATAATAGGTTTTATCATTACGTATTGTTATCGTTTCTTTGTTTGTTATTTAATAAAAAGTTCATCAGTGGCCTACTGATTTTCGTTTTCCTATTCTTTTCTTTCCAGGTTGTTTCATGCTAAAGTTTCTGTTAACAGGATACAGTGATCACTTCGTTATTATTGCATATGTCCTTTTCACTAGGGGTGCTCTCTGGTCGGGCCAGATGACCTATCTCTAGTAAATGGTCCGGGTGAAACAGGTGCATCAATCAGTGGGGAGTAGATAGGCATGACAGATTACAACGGGGGAGAAAGGTCCGCATTACGTACCCTTTCACTACTTGCAAAGATTTTCCTACGTTTATTTGCAAACAGGGAATACCTCCAAAAAGAACTAATTCCCAAACAGTCAATGTTCGGACAATCAATCAATCAATAAGGAATGAAATAGGTACGACGTGTTAAAGGCTTGCGTTACCTACCCTTCACTATCTGCAAAGGGAGAGAGAATATTCCTATTCTTCCTCGTTTGCAGGCAGAGAAGATCCTTAAGAGAACCAACTTCGAACAATTCAATGCTCGATTCAAACAATCAACAAGGGGTACTGTGAACACAAATGAACGCCGCTTATGTACATACACATTGCTAAACAGGTTGTTCCTAATGTTTCTATTTTAGCGAGGTCAAAAAGAGATCCCATTAGTGGCCTACTGATTTTGCTCGATTCCTTTTGTTTTTTTACACGATGTTTCGCTATCTGCAAAGACTAAGCAGAGTATTGCGACTCTGTGCTTGTTTGTAAATAGAGAATGAACCAAAGAGAACAATCAATCAAATGGAGAGAGAAGCAGGCACGACGGATTACAACGGGGGCAAAGGCCTGCGTTAACTACCCTTCACTATCTGCAAAGAGAGAGTACTCCTAATAGAAATGAGGGGTGGGGGGCAGCATTCAAAGCAGATCAGTGTGCATAAACACGAAAATGTTTTTACTTACAACGTACTTGACATTCGACAGCTTATGATATTTGCTATTAAAAAACCATTGAAATTCACTGAAAAAACCATAGGTTATAGACCATATATAGTTAGGAATTAGCATTTACAAAACCTTGAAAATTCACTGAAAAAACCATAGGTTATAGACCATATATAGTTAGGAATTAGCATTTACAAAACCTTGAAAATTCACTGAAAAAACCATAGGTTATAGACCATATATCGTTAGGAATTAGCATTTAAAAAACCTTATTTTACTCACACAAAACCATTGAAATTCCATATATAGTTAGTTGCACTAACTATATATCGCGCACCCGCAATCCACTGCTGATGATGTCACATATTACATCATTCATGACATGGTCAGTGACATCACTGATGACATCACTGATGACATCTCAAATGACATCACTGATGACATCACTGATGACAACATCCAGTGACTGTATGTTTCTGTAAAGTTAAAATGTGTCTTACATATTGAAGAATGAGTGGAAGTATAAGTGTCTGGACAAAGGATTTAGTAGGTGCATGACTGAATGTATGAGTGAGTGATTAAATGTGTCTCACTGAGTGCATGGGTTAGTGACTAAAGTGTCTTAATTTGTGCATCATTATGTCTGTTGTTCTGTAAACTGCTGCATGTGTTGATCAGTAGCTATATGATTAACTATATGGGTTACTGATTGATTGTCCAAGTATTTGTATGGGAGACTGAGTGTGTGTGTGGCTGGCTGGGAGGTGTGTGACTCTGTGCAGATCAATGTGTACTTGTATCAATGATTGTATAACAAGGTAAGTATGTGTTAGTATATGTTTGAAAATGTAAGGTGCTCTATGTTTAACTGTATAGACAAGAAAATGGAAGTGTCATTGATTCTTTACAGGACTGACTAGGTGTGTGAGTAACTCCATGGATGAGTGGCAGACTGTGAGTGTCTGTATAGGTGTATGAGTGCATATGATAGTGTTGTAAAGATGAGTGATTGTATGTATGAATGATTGTATGGGTGAATGAGTGAAGGTGTGTGTAGACGTAGGAATCAGTGAGTGCGTATGTAGTAACTAGTATTGGTGTGTCAATGGTTTCAAAAATTATATTCTGTATTTAACACTGGGTGAAACAGAGGTTATATTAAAATGTGAGGAGATGCATTGTATTGTCACATGAATGATATCATCAGTGATGTGGTCATTGATGTCAAATGAGATGTCATCAGTGATGTCATTTGAGATGTCATCAGTGATGTCATCAGTGATGTCACTGACCATGTCATGAATGATGTAATATGTGACATCATCAGCAGTGGATTGCGGGTGCGCAATATATAGTTAGTGCAACTAACTATATATGGAATTTCAATGGTTTTGTGTGAGTAAAATAAGGTTTTTTAAATGCTAATTCCTAACGATATATGGTCTATAACCTATGGTTTTTTCAGTGAATTTTCAAGGTTTTGTAAATGCTAATTCCTAACTATATATGGTCTATAACCTATGGTTTTTTCAGTGAATATATATATATATATATATATATATATATATATTTTACCGCCAGTAGGTAATATATATATATATATCCATATTACTGAAGGATAACGTTATAGGGCATACATTGCCCAAAAGACCATCTATAACGTACAGTAGGGCATCCAACATGAGGGATAGAGTGGTAGTGACATGCCCTGAAGTTCTAACTAACACAGCGTGGTACCACACTAGAGGTGGTTTTCATAAATGCAAAACATGCAAGGCATGCACACATGGGGTGAATCGTACCAGTTATCAGGATGGTTTCGGAGGCAGGGAGCACAAAATTACTAAAACGTTAACATGCAAAACCGAATTTGCGGTATATGTACTTGAATGCTCCTGCCCACTCCAATATGTAGGGAGCACTAAGCTACCTGTCCACAAAAGAATCCTCCAGCACTTAAGAGCAGTAACATCACAGGACAACACTTATCCTGTAGCACGCCATTTTAGGACCCACCACAGTAGCAATAATAAAGACCTAAAATACTTTGTGGTGGATTCCATATTGACTAGCAGGAGGGGTGGTGATAGAGAGGCCAATCTCAGAAAACTGGAGACAAAATACATTCTCCAACTCAATAGTAAACAGCTTAATGGTCTAAATGTAACTGAGGATCTGTATACTTGTCTACATTAATAATCAGTGGATATCAGATATCGATTAGTGAGGAGATTAATAACAACTCCTAGGTAATGAGCCATTGATTAATCTGGAGTTAAACTGTTGTATTTATGTTTTTAAGAATTGATTTGAACATAATGTATATAGGTATACTTTGATATTTTAATGACGCAGTTTATCAAGGCTCTTATTTGTGGTTCACATTATATGATATTTGATGGAAAGAATGGTGCCAGCTATACAGGCATATAATTAATAGGAACTTTGTTTCTGTTTTTCCAACAGAACTTATAATATACAGTTACCTAAATCGACATTAGTGATCAAAGAGAAAGTGAGGTTCGGGTGATTATGATATGATCTCTCCATGATACTACAATAACTGGAGCCCCCATGTTGCTGTGCAAGGGAAGAACATGATATTCTGAATTAATTGGATATTTGTGTATTTTACGAAAAATTACAATCTAAGGAAATGATGAAACTTCCAAAAATAAGCTCTTTACCTGTGGATATATATCTATAATTTTGTATTTGTTCAGCTGTATGATATACACGTCCATATGTACTAATATCATTAACGATTAGAGGATGATTTTTATCAACGATAAACTCAATTAAGTTTAATTAAACTTGAGTTTATTGTTTATTCTAGTATGATGACTGGGCTCAGTCAGATATATTAGAATTGTGGGTCTGATGCATTTAGATGTGGTGAGTTTAAGCACATTGCACTTTCTTAACACAATATTTGCACTTATTCTTTTTCTACATTGAAACTGTGTACTGATGGCTCTGTCCCACAATAGCAATTGGAGATATGTAAATATATGTGTATAAATGTATATGAAGCGTTTAATGAAATATATGTATATTTTTTAATTAAGATCCAATGGGTATTTTACCGATATAATTATAATGAAATGTATTTGACGTGGATCTATAGTTAGTCTTTTTTCTATCTCTAAGTGAGAGAGCCCAATCAAAACACAGCACCTGCACTTTAAAAACGACACCCTCACAATTATTTGCTGTCATGTGAGCAAGGCACCTGTGTGCCGAAACGTTATGAAGCCGGCAAGCGAATAAACATTTGAGCACCGCAAACCTTTGGTCCATGCATTTGTGTTCCTGGGGCATGCTGTGGCGAGCTGCGGCGCACAGGAAAACTTTTGGTTTGAAATATATATATATATATATATATATATATATATATATATATATATATATCACTCCAACCGGTCACTGTGCATTCAAGCTTCATGCACGCTCACCAGTACGCAGACGACGATATACACGTCACAAAGCCAGTCTTCAGTTTATGATTCTTTATTTGCTAAATCATAAAGTGCAGGGGTGCAAAAGATCGTCGGACAGACGCGTTTCGGGCGTGAACGCCCTTGCTCACTGTTGACGGGAAAATGGACTTGTACATACTTAAGTATAGATCAATTTGAAAAAGCGCGCCCAATTCAAACTTAGAATACATCAACAAAAACGAGGGACTTAAAACAGTGTCTTGTACAATATATACATCGTCTGTGGGGGCCATTTTGGAGTGGTGTAACCTATTGTAAAAACTATAACAGTGCAAATACAAAATAAATATGTATATGGATGATAATCATTAAACAAAAAATCAATTGTGTCAAAATGACAACAAATCTGATATTTGTACTTAATCATGAACTATGAATCATATTATAAAGTCTAAATACTTATTATGAACGATTCATGCCTAGTAAATGAGTACATCTGTACAAGTACAGTATAACAATGAGCGTAATCACAATGATAGTTCATCCAACATATATGCATTCCTGGATATATAAGAAATGCCATAAAGAAATATAAATGGTCACATGAGTCCAATACAAATCCCGTGAATGGCTGCCCCATGGTGGAACGCGCATAATACTTAGATCAAAGTATGTGGTAAACAAATTAGTTGCACACAATCGTGCTGATCAGTAGTCCATTATATACAAACTCATAAATCAAATAAATTAATAGTGGAGAAGTGTTCTAAATGTGAATAACTGACAATAAATAATCATAATTTGCGTTAGATAACAAATATAGCGTTAAAATCTTAATCTTAAGATGTTACTTCACATCTTAGTTTGCAACAGTATCTGACAAAGTGGAATGGACAAATGATAGACTCAATATCACATAGCTGCTATTAAAGACTTAGTAATAGCATATTGTTTAAAGATCAGCATGATAAAGTAAACATTCGTGTACAGATGGAGGATTAGAATAGCTTCAATAGTCACAGAATGTACTGATTTGACAGCTCCGATGTGCTAGCGATTTTATACCCACAAAATTTGGAGCCCAAATTATAAAGAATTACAAAAAATTGCTCAAATCCTCTCCCATATTTAGACCTCCCGGGGTTTTACTGTTTAGCCGTACAATGTATAGTGACTCTAGTTGTCTAAGTCTTTTTTCATAGTCGCCACCTTTCTTGCTAGTTTTCACAGCATCGATCACAAAGTAATTTAGGTGTGACAAATTCCTATTATGATGTAGGTCAAAATGTCGTGCTACCGGGTAGCTCTGGTCACAATTGCCTATGGCCCTCAGGTGCTGGAGGATGCGCTGGTGCACTGGAAGTTTCGTGCTACCAACGTAACGCAGATTGCACGTGCAAGTAAGAACATATACCGCTAGCTCAGTTTTACATGTGTAGTGGGCCTTGATGGTAACCGGTTTAGAGTCAAAAGGGGTCAGATATGTTTTAGTGTTCACACCAAATTTACAGGCGCGGCATGTAATACATAGGAAAAAACCTTTTCTGGGTGATAACCAATCGTCATTTTTGGGTACCTCAGGTGAACTTGAGACTAGTTCATTACGCATACTGTATGCCCTCCTGTAGGTCACAGTCGGTTTGCTGGACAAAATGTTTTTAAGGACAGGGTCCGTAAGAATAACAGGCCACTGACCTCTGACTAAGTTTGAGATTTGGCGTGCTTGGCGGCTATAACTTGTGATCAGTCTTATGGCATTATTGTTTTCATTGGGTTTTTCTGACTGGAAGTCAGTGATGGGTGCCCTTAATAGACTATGCCCATCTACTCTATTGGCTCTCAGTTTTGCTTTGTTGAGTGCGCTAAGTTTGTAGCCTCTGGCTTGTAGCCGTTGTATTGCTTCATTTTGGTGTTGGTCCCTGAGTTCCACCGTGCTACATGTTCTGTGAATTCTGAGAAATTCCCCATAAGGGATTGTTTTAATGGTGTGCTCAGGGTGAAAGCTACGTGCGTGCAGGATAGAATTACCTGCCGTGTTCTTCCTAAACAGGCTCGTGGTAAGTGTGTTATTAATTACTTCTACCTGCACATCCAAGAAGCTGATCTTTTTGTCACTTATTTCAGCACTGAATGTCAAATTGAATTTATTGATATTGATAGTTTCCACAAAGTGTTGTGCATCTATCAGACTTCCTCTCCAAATGATAAAAATATCGTCTATATACCTCATATACTTCACAATGTTGGTGTTCCAAGCCTCCGCGTGTTGAACCCTGAGGACATGTTCCTCCCACCAGCCCATGTGCAATCCCGCATAGCTGGGGGAGAAACATGCCCCCATGGCCACACCTCTTAGTTGTCTATTTGTCTATATACCTTGTTGTTAAACAAAAAAACATTGTTATTCAGACAACGTTCCACCATAGTAATTAGCATGGAATTGTGCTTATAAAGCTCTATCGGTCTTTTATCTAAGTAGAACTTAATAGCTTTGAGGCCATCTATGTGTGAAATACTAGTGTAGAGACTAGCAATGTCCATTGTCATTAACAAATAATCAGCTGACCACACACATTGGTTGATTTCCCTCAAAAATTCTGTTGTGTCCTTGATGTAGGCAGGGAGGGTGGTGACAAAGTCCTGTAAATGATGGTCGATGTACTTGGAGGTATTTTCAAATAGACTGTTAATTGCTGACACTATAGGTCTGCCCGGAATTGGTGTAGTATTTTTATGAATCTTGGGGATGAAATATATGTTTGGCAGCACAGGGTGGTCTTTGTGCAGAAATTTCATTTCATCCCTAGACAGAAGGCCTTCACGTTTCCACCCATTTAGTTCTTTATGATACGATTGTTGGATGGATTTAACAGTCCTTAGATCTGTCTCAGCATAGCAGGTAGTGTCATTCAAATGTCTCAAAGCTTCTTCCATATAGTGCGCCTTACCCCACAGCACCACATTCCCCCCCTTGTCAGATTGATTGATGATTATTGTTTGATTAGTTCTCAGCTTCTTCATCAAAACATTGTAAGGCCGCATGTTGGCATTCGTGAAGCTTTGTTGCTTTCTGACCTGGGTGTGCAGTTTCTTTAAACCATCCGTTAGAAGTTCTGCATATGTGTCTATGGCGTCTTTGGGCATTTGTGGTATGAAAGTAGATGGGACTTTGAAAGCGCTTGCCGTGGTTTGGCCTATGTCGATATCATCCTCTTGGGCAATACCTTGGGTGCTCTGACTGGATGTATTCCCATTGCGTAATGAATGTAGCGTTTTCATTAACGGTATGTCCTTAGCCTGGAGCCCACTTCTCTTGGGTGTGTGGGTTATGTTTGTAGATTTATTAGCTAAGCCGCCCTTAATGGCATAATATTTACGCAGTTTAAGCTTTCTGATGAATTTGAATACATCTACTCTGGTGTTTTCGTAATTAAAATTGCTCTCCGGGCAGTAGGAGAGTCCCAAAGTGAGCAATTGTTTTTCAGCCTGTTCAAGTTCAATGTCAGTAAGGTTGACAATAGTGTTGTCAATACCTATTTTTTGTTCCCCCAATTCTTCTTTTTCTGTTGTCGCCCTCTTCCTCTTGGCGCATTTCCTGAGTTGCCGCCGCCTTGCATTCCTGCGTTGTTTGTTTGCACGTTTCTGGAGCGTAGAGTGCTCTTCCTTTGTAGTCTCATGAATTCTAGTTCTTCTCGCAGTGTCAGTTGGCCCATATCCCCTTCCTCTGCACCTGGGCCCCCACCGCTTGATTCCTCACTGCTCGGCACTAAGCTCTCATTGGAGCTTGAGGTGATGGAGTCGCATAAACCCCCTGATGTGGACTGGACTTGAGGTCGAATCTGTGTTTGTTTGGGCATATTACCTCCAGTTATCCGTTGTTTGCGTAAATGGTCGTATTTTCTCGCAAAAGTGTAAATTTGCCCCAATTTGTAGTCCTGTTCATCGCGAGCAAATTTGTAAACCTTTCTCATTTTGATAGTGTTTTCATGCTTACTGAGACGTTCTTTTATGTCTTTCCTTGTTTGCATGATCAAATCCTTATCTTTCGAAAAAAGTTCTTTGCTTAATTCCTCATTGATACGAGCTATTTCAATAAGGTCTTTGTCACGGTCAATTTTGGCATACTTGACTAAGAGACAAAGCAATCTCATAGACGCCTCTAGGTTGCTTTCAGCCCAGTCCTTTAGTAATAAGGGGTTCGGATTTTCAAAACAAGGAACCAACATTATCCGCAAGCCTCTTGGGACCCTGTTCACCTCGCTATATTTCTCCAACGAACGAATTTCCCACCACTTAGTGAGTTCGCTCCGCATATGTTTTTCCAACTCTTTGAGTAATTTTTTTACATCACTGTCTTTATCCACTGCAATGTTTTTATTTTTGTTGCCATTGTCACTTTGACGTACTGTTGGCAAATGCAAAAACAGTTGGTCGAACGCCTCCTCCCGGTCCCGCTCCTCCGACATTACAACCCCTAAAAGATATATATATATATAAAATACCCTAAAATGGCAACAATTTATTTTCTGCCCAAGATCCATAAACATCCCACTAGACCACCAGGAAGACCGATAATTTCTGCCAAAGGGGCACTATTAGAACCCATTGCTAATTATATAGATGTCTTTTTATTACCCTATGTAAAGGGTTTAACATCTTACATAAAAGACACTGGCGATATGTTGAGAAGACTACAGGATACTCCATGGCAACCCACGTACAAATTGATTACAATGGATGTAATATCTCTATATTCCAACATTGAAAATAAAATTGGCATGGAAGCATGTAAATCCTTCCTTAAAGACAGAAGTATACAACTGGCCGATCACAGCAACATGCTGCTGGAGATGATCTCGATGTGCCTGGAGCAAAATATCTTCTTATTTGGAAATGAAATCTATCGCCAAGCGAAAGGCACAGCGATGGGCTTTTCTTTTAGCCCTTCGTATGCCTGTCTGACAATGGGGCACTGGGAAAAGACATGGGCTTGGAGATCAGAAAACGACCAAGCTGTTCAAAAAACCATAGCTTGGTTGCGATATATAGACGATTTGCTACTCATTTGGGAAGGAACCAATGAGAAGTTTGAAAAGTACTTTGAAATTTTGAACAATTCCAATTTCGGTTTAAATTTCACCTACACCATCAGTGACTCCAGGGTTGTGTTTTTAGACACTGAGATTTTCGTCAAAGACAATGTTCTGCACACTACATTGCATCGAAAAAGCACCGCTACGAATGCGGTTCTTCATGCCCAGAGTTTTCATCAATCTAGTCTCCTGCGAAACATCCCGTATGGAGAATTTCTCCGAATCAAAAGAATATGTTCCATTGAAAAGGATGGACAAAAACACAAAGACCTAGCCAGGAACAGATTTTTAAAAAGGAATTATAATCCAGCATGGATACAAACTGCCTCCAATCGTTCAACAATGATAAAAAGAACTGATTTATTGGCGGATAAATCAAAATCAAAAGAGGATGAAGTAGATAAAATCCGTTTCATCACCACTCATTCAACGGCCAACCAAGCCATCAAAAAGATTCTTCAAAAAAATTGGCACATTCTCCATATGGACCCTACAGTATCTCAAATTGTAGGAGATCACCCAAATGTAACTTATCGAAGGGCAAAAAATTTGAAAGACAAATTGATTCATAGCCATTTTCAGGAACAAAAGAAACCGGAAGCATGGCGCAGACCCAAAGGATTTTACAAATGCTCAGGATGCAAAGTCTGTTGCATTGCCAAGACAACCAAGGAGATACAAATGGCTAACAAAAAAACTTGGAAAATTGAACAATTAATTAATTGCAAAACTCAATTTGTTGTTTATGCCCTTGAGTGCCCTTGCTCTCAGAAGTACATTGGAAGCACCAAAAAAGAACTCAAACTTCGGATTTTAGAGCATGTCCGTGCCACAATTAATTGTGATCGTAGTAACGCCATGGCGAAACATATGGAGAAGGAACATAAAAGTGATTGGAAATCTTTAATCTTCTACGGAATCGAAAGCGTTGGACCAAATCGAAGAGGTGGAGATCGTGAATTGGTGATGAGACAAAAAGAGTCCAAACATATTATGAATTTCCGCACCTTGAGCCCGTTTGGGCACAATCAGGACGAAGAACTACATTGCCATCTGTAAAGTTGCCCTTATCAGAGAATGACTGATGCCCATTGAGTATCCAATAATGTTTTTTAACAAAACTTTATTCTCACTATAATGTTTTTTCAGGACATATCGGATTACACAGCCAAATGCACAAGCATGGTTTAAGGTGCAGTACTGGTTTGCCCACTAGAGGGCGGTAATTTACAATTATTATCTATTTGAGTTGATATTGTTTCCAATGCATAAATCAAATGCATAATTGTTGAACTTGTGCGCAAATGGTAAAAATGGTTAAAAGCCCACTGGAGGGCCTCAATAATGGTTACGTTGTGAAAACGAAATTTTCTTTATGGTTCAATTAAAATATCAATGCATGAGGTAAATGCTTTAGGTACAAGTTGAATAGAATCTAATTATATGTTTTGGAAAATGATTACAAATTGCTAATCTGCACCACGTATGAAGGAAATTGCACAAATTTAATTCATTAAACTACATGTCCCAGAACACCTGTACAAGTTACAGGAAGTGATGTAATTCGAAAGGGTACCACCCCCCTTTCCCCTTTTTTTCTTTTAATCAGTAAAATGGTGTCAAGCACAATTACCTGTGAGCAAGGTCTCCGTAGAGACCGAAACGCGTTGGGTTATGCTGGTTGCTGATTAAAGAAATTATATTCTGACTTCAAACCCGGTGTTGGTTTTGGAATTCTTTCACACGGGAGTGCATGAGGAAACGACTTCCCTACGGGAAAAACTGAATTGATATATATATATATATATATATATCCACCACACTCCTCCTGATAGAAAGAGCAGAGGCCACATAGGGGAGTAGAAGAGACATCCTTTATTTATATATCATTTCTCGGCGAATGCATTTTGGCCTGTTCCGGCCTTCGTCAGCGCCTTATTGATGTTTCAGGAAGCTTCGCGCTATGCCATTTAAAAACCATCATGCCACACTTCAATTGGTGAATGTCCGCTCCACCCCTTTGATGTTTGAGCCCACCATTCACAGTTCACGACATGCCTGTGGACTGCGATACCCAGGATGCATTTGGTCACTTCCAGGTAGGTGATGCATGGAGTGTACTTTGCACAATGTCAGAGTTCAAGGCGGAATGCAGGATGATTTGCATAGCGTTTGAGAATCCCATCTCCTGCTGATTAAAATTCGGGTTGCCTCCTCGGGTCCCCAAAACCGTCTCAGCCCAATTGTTCAGGATTTCCTTAAGTGGGGGCAGGTATGGCAGTGCATCCCGCCCAACCGAGGTAGTGAATCTCGCTGTACCACCAATATTCCTCCCAAACAAGCAGGCGGGCCCGGATCTTTTCAATACCTTGAAAGAAAAAAGCCGAAGCTGGAGCCAGGAACGTCCGGGCCTGCTTTAGGAAACGGGGGCCTCTGTAGCACGCTTCTGGCCGGCGCGCACAATATATCCACCACACTCCTCCTGATAGAAAGAGCAGAGGCCACATAGGGGAGTAGAAGAGACATCCTTTATTTATATATCATTTCTCGGCGAATGCATTTCGGCCTGTTCCGGCCTTCGTCAGCGCCTTATTGATGTTTCAGGAAGCTTCGCGCTATGCCATTTAAAAACCATCATGCCACACTTCAATTGGTGAATGTCCGCTATATTCACTGAAAAAACCATAGGTTTCACACACGTTATAGGTAGGAATTAGCATTTAAAAAACCTTAGAAATTCACTGAAAAAACCATAGGTTTCACCCATGTTATAGTTAGCTGAACATTTCTCTCATACAAAACCATTGAAATTCCCCCGTTATAGTTAGTTCAGCTAACTATAACTCGCGCACCCGCAATGCACTGCTGATGACATCACATATTACATCACTCATGACATGGTCAGTGACATCATTCATGACATCACTGATGACATCATCCAGGGAATGTGTGTCTTTTTGAAAAATAAATATGTTTTATATATCTATATCTAAACGTTGATTGAAGAATAAATGGGTAAATAAGTGTCTGAATGAATGTTCTTTTGTAAAATTGATTGCATAACTGAGTTATTAAGTGTATCTTAGTGAATACATGTATTAGCGAGTAATGTTTACATATGTAAATATCTGTATCAGTGTCTCACTTTGTCTATAAGTGGCTGCATGGGTTGGTGAGTAGCCACATGAATGTGTATATGGGTTATTAGTTTGCTTTTTGAGTATCAGTATGAGTGTCTGTATGGTTCGGTGAGGGATATTACTTAGCGTATAGATGCAGCAATGAGTGACTCACTGTTTGTATGTGTTTTGAAAACAGCATGTGTGCAGCACTGTATGGGTGGATGAGTGTGTATATGGGTGTGTTAGTGAGTGAATGACTGTCTCAATAGTATCTTAATGAGTAACTACATATGTTTTAATCTAGTATATGTCAGTATTGATGTATATAAGTGATTATATATGACAGTGACAGATTGGAAGAGTTCCTGTATAAATAAGTATGTGTTTCTATACCTGATTGTTTAACCCCTTTGATGCTCATGACGGAACGGTACCGTCATGAGCCCGTTGGCTCATTAGAACCTTCAGCACAGCGCGAAAATTCACGCCGCACTGAAGCGGTTAAGAGAGTAAGTATGTGTACATTTCTGTAGAAATAAGTGTAGTGGTGTGTGTAGACCTGTATATGCAAGTAAATGGATATGTGATAGTTTATTTCCATGTGTGAGTATGTGTGTGAATAACTCTATGTATAAGTGTAGGTGTGTAACAGGATGTATACGTGTATCAGTATATATGATGAGTGAGTACATGTATGAGTGACTACATACAACTACTGCTGAATGAGTGAATGTCTATTTAGATGCTGGAATTACTAAATAAGTTGTTCTAACTGGTATTGGTATCTCAATTTTTTTTAAATGTTAGTTCCTATTTTTGAATGTGTGTATCAAATGTAATATTAGGGTGAGAGGAGATATGCCACTCTTTCACAAGGATCATGTCATCAGTGATGTCATTTGAGATGTCATCAATGATGTCATGAGTGATGTCACTGACCATGTCATGACTCATGAGTGATGTTATATGTGATGTCATCAGCAGTGCTTTGCGGGTGCGCGAGTTATAGTTAGCTGAACTAACTATAACGGGGGAATTTCAATGGTTTTGTATGAGAGAAATGTCCAGCTAACTATAACACGGGTGAAACTTATGTTTTTTTCAGTGAATTTCTAAGGTTTTTTAAATGCTAATTCCTAACTATAACGTGTGTGAAACCTATGGTTTTTTCAGTGAATTTCTAAGGTTTTTTAAATGCTTATTCCTAACTATAACGTGCCTGAAACCTATGGTTTTTTCAGTGAATATGTATATGCACTGGAAAACTAAACGCCCACTTCCTTTACAAAGAAATGGAAAGTTTGCATCTCTACAACCTCTCTAATTTGTCAAGTTAATCTACACATCACCCACACACACACACATCTAATTGCTGCATTCCTTAACTGTGATTATCAACTATTCTTCTATTTTACATTCCTATTAAAAGTGCAAGCCCTTTATCGAGCCTTTTTGTTGTAACTACTGTTCCAGGAATTCTGCTCATACACAGAACTGTGCATAAAGACTTAGGACCTCAGTTAATTACGGTGTTCCAAAACCCACCTTACTACACAAACAACCTACCAGACTAGCAATCAGTGACTCATTGGTTCTTCGCCTTAGAGCAGTGTTTCCCAAACTGTGGTCCACGGACCCCCATGAGTCCCACACACATTCCCAGGGGGTCCGCAGGCAGCAGTTTTAAAAGCACTGCAAAGTATCTTGTTTAATTAGCAGATTTCAAAGAACAATAAAAATGTCAAGATAACGAGGGGCGTGGCTAGCAGCCGAGAGGAATGGCTGCGGCTTGAACGAGCTCCGCTCTGTTCTTTGGCCCACTCATCCGTTACAGCCCGAGAATTCAGCGGAATCCCCTCCGCAGACCCCCGCGAGCACCTGGAGCCCCGTGGGGCCTACGGACGGGGGTGGGTGGATGTATGGCCCCCCCTGGATGATCGCGGACTTTGGTGATTGCTGAGACGGACGGCGAGCAAAATGGTGGCTCGTGGGGCTGAGAAGGCTCCCAGCCCTGCTTTCTGGCCTGCGGCGACGGAGCTCCCTTCCGCTTGCTCCCCCCTCAGGTTCGGGACCGGCCTGGGACTTGCACTGAGTTGCGGCGTGGGACATCGCCGGCGCCCTCCGGTGCTGGTGACCGGATTGATTTCTCTGGAGGCCTCCGGAGGTGTGGAGGTCTGGAGGCGAGCCCAAAATTGAGGCCCCTGACTGCGGCCTAGCGGGTGGAGGAGGTGATGGGAGTCACGTGCCCGGGACTTTACCGGGCTCGGGCCCCCTCTCAGGACTACGGGAGCCTGACTAGAGACGCCCTGTAAGTACACTGCCCCTAGTTTTTGCTGACTGGGGCCCAGAACAACGCTGCGCCATTCCGGCGCGTAAATAATAGACTTGAGGGCCTGGTCCGGTCTAACTGTGCCTGTGCGTGGCCTGCTGGCGGGCATCGGCTGGTTGCGGGCGCCCTCTGGGGGGGCCTTCTTTCCCCCCCCGGCCCGTTGGTGATGCAGCTGATTCGTGGGGTTGAGGAGTGTGAGCTGTGGGGGGCCCCAGCGTGATCCATAGGGGGTGTCTTTGTGGATCTGCTCCTCCCCCCCTCGGCCCGTGATCTAGCCTGGTGGCCCTGGCGCGCTGCTGATCAAGAGAATGCGCCTGTGATTGGGGCTGAATGGTCTCCCCCCCCCGGTTATTGATCTCTGTTGGGTCGCGGCTGAGTGAGGCGACCTACTGGAGCGTGCTGCCACTACGAGGGGGTGCACTTGTTGGGCAGTGACTCAACAGAGCGACTATTCCTGGGACGCACTATAAAACCACATGCTGCTACTACACGTGGATCCCTGACCGTGTTTGTGGCCGCTAGGAAGTCTGAGGTGCAGTGATAACGTTGGCCTGGCACTGCCCGTGGTTGGGAGGCTTTGAGACTAAGGACCTATTGTCAGCATGACTGTGGCACGTGCGCCCCTCCTCCCCACCCCTCCCCCTGCGGAGCTCCCACGACGACTCCTGCAATGGCGTCAGGTGGCAGGGGATCGAAAAATAATGCCCAGAAACATCTGTCCAAATTTGCGTGGACCAAGAATGGCGATAAGGGCGGCTCGCCGAGCGCGGACAAGAGGGACTCGGTGGCAGCATCACCTTCAGAGCCGGAACCGACATACATTTTTTTTGTAAAAACAATTTTTATTGGCAGTCCAGTGTAGAAGGTACAATACAAGGCAAAAGCAATCAAAGCATTAGCCAGTAGGCCAGGATATCAGCACATTTTCAATAAGACACCTTTTATATATAACATTCCCCCAGCCGAGCTGTCCCACCCTTTAACCCACCCCCCGTAGCCAGTGTGCCATACTCCTCTCTCTCGATCAATTACGTGTTAGCTTATTCATGTCCTTAATAGGAACCTTAGTGAAAGGTAAAGAACGTCCTTCAATGGGGAACCAGAACCCTCAGATCTGCTATTATTAGGTGTAAGTAGTGTGTGCGCCATGGTGGGTGTGAGGCATCCTTGAACGCATGGTCCCTATCCTGGTGTTCCCCCGTCATCCTCGCTCAGGTCACCCTCTGGTTGCTGGAGCGCCACAACTAGAGCCTCCCACACCCTAGTCACCTCTAATGCCTTGTCATTATCTAGACTCCTGGCCTGTCACAGCCGCAAGGTACTCTCCGCCTTCGCCCAGCGCTCCAGAGTAGTCTTCCAACGCAAGTAGCTGGGTCCGTGGCTAGATTTCCAGTGCATGGTGATCTCTCGTTTGGCTAATATCAAACCCAAGTCGTAAAATTTACTGGTAATTCGAGTACGAGGGGTGTGAGGGAACCACAATAATAGGCAGGTGCCCATTTCAGGATCGATCTGCCGGTCCGTGACAGCATTCAGGCAGGACATCACCGCCTCCCAGTAACCCGCCAGCGTACTGCAGGTCCAAAACATGTGAGCGAAATCCGCGTCCGCTGTCTTACATCTAGGACAGAGCGATGATGCGCCCTCGAAATATTGCGAGATTTTAACTGGCGTTAGGTATGCACGGTGTAGGGTGAAAAACTGGACCAGTTGGAACCTGGCGTTCCTAGTGCCCTTCCATGCCCGGCGCAACAGCTGCGGCCATGTCGTCTCAGGGATTGGCCGCCCAATGTCCCCTTCCCATTTGGTTCGCAGATCATCCAGGGGTCGCAGGGCCGCAGTCGACAACCTTCGGTAAAGGCATGTGACAGCCTTGTAAGTGCCAGCGGCCATGACCACGTATCGACAGCACTCTGAGGTCGGCGGTTCGGTGAGCCCACTCTTCCACTGACGGCGAATACCAGCCACTAATGAAGCGTGCAGCAGATAGCCACCCCTCGGCAGATCATAAGAGTCCCGCAACTCTTGAAACATGAGCAGCGACCCATCCTTGTAGAGATCGCCGATCATCTGCAAGCCAAGTTCCTCCCAGATCGTCAGTGCTGACCAGTCGCCACCGTGTGGTAAGGCCGGGCACATCCCTAGCGGGATTTCAGGGGCATAGGGGCGAGCGGCACCAGAGCGCCTGTGGCACCGAAGCCAACAACTGCGAATCGTGCGTTCCTCCAGTGTGAGCTGGGCGAGGTCCAGTTTCTGGCCCAAGATTATAAAGGAGATGACGTGCCTCGGGAACAGTCTGCCCGCTACTCCCTCTGGGCCTCGGAACTCCAAAGCCACCGCCTGGGTGAGCCACTGCAGCTGCGCCGCCAAGTAGTACCACTCGAAATCCGGGGCCGCAAGACCCCCGTCCGCCCTGGGGCGCATCATCGTGGCCAGCGCAACTCGTCGTCTACCTGACCCCCAAATGAACCCAGATGTTAGGGAGCGGAGTCTGTTGAAAACCGACACAGGGATCCAGATTGGCAGGGTGCGAAACAGATATAACAATCGGGGGAGTGCCACCATTTTCAATAATGCTACTCGTCCCGCGACTGAAAGCGGTAGCGTCCGCCAGAAACCCATGCAGCCCTGCAAACTCCGAATTGCTCTGTTGATGTTGCCGTCTAAGAGGGCCAATGGTGAGTGGTAGATGTGAGTGCCCAGATAGGGGAGGCAATGGTATTCCCACCGTAAGTCGCCCTCCGGTTGGGAGTCATCAGCCCCTGGAGTCAGCGGGAAGAGGCAAGATTTCCCCCAATTGACTCGCAGTCCCGAGAGACGGCCAAAGTCCGACAGTAGTCTCTCGGCCCCACGCAGGGAATCGCTCACGTCCGCCAGAAACAGTAAACAGTCATCCGCATAGAGAGAGATATAGTGGGTGTCGGCTCTTAGCGGAAGGCCTGCATATGCTCGACCCAGACGGGCATGCGCAGCCAGTGGCTCAATAGCGAGCGCAAATAACAGGGGGGACAGAGAGCACCCCTGTCGGGTCCCCCGACCTACCGCGTAAGGGGTTGAGAAGGTGGTCCCTGTTTTAACACGGGCCGTGGCCGCAACATAGAGCAAGGCAGTCCACTTCACGAAGCGCTCGCCCAGTCCAAAGGCCTCCAATACACGGAGCAGGTATGGCCATTCAACACTATCAAATGCCTTTTCGATGTCAATCGAGAGGACAGCAGCACCCGGGCGAGTAGCGGCTTCTCCCCCCATGATCCGGAGCAACCGGCGCACACAGCTGGCAGTGGTGCGCTGGGGGATAAAGCCCGCCTGGTCATTGTGTACCAAGGTGCGCATGTGGGTCAGCAGCCGCGTTGCAAGGACCTTGCTCAGGATCTTGTAATCCGTGGTGAGCATGGAGAGTGGGCGGTATGCCGAACGGCAGCTCGCGTCTCCCTCCCGCTTCAGCAAGGGTATCACTAAAGCTTCGCGAGTAGACGCCGGCTAGCACCCTGTGTCCCAGGCCTCTCGGTAAACCGCTTGTAATCGCGGAACCAGCACATCCGCATAGGCCGCATAAAATTCGATCGACAACCCATCCGTGCCGGGGGTCTTGCGGCGGGCCATGTGCTTGATGGCCACTCTGATCTCTCCCTCGGAGATGTCCCCGCCCAGGTGGTTTGCGTGTTCCGGGTCGAGTTTGGGCAGCTGCGCCGCCAGCAGGAACTCCTCCAGCTCCACCGGGGGATCCGGCATCCTGCTCCTGTAAAGGCGCGTATGATACTGAAGGAACTGGTCGTTGATGTCCGATTGCGTATAAACCATGCGCCCCTCTGGGGTGGCTAGCGCCACTATCGGGGAGCCACGGGTCCCAGGGCTGGCCAACCACGCCAGCAGTGCGCCTACTTTGTCACGCTCGGCGTGGGCCCGGACAAGAAACTCCTTGTAGTCAAAGCAGCGCAGCTTTTCCATTGTTGTCGCCACTACCTCTCGCGCAGCCGAAACCGCTCCGTGAGCGTCAGGGTTTGTGTGGCTGCGTCGTTCCTCTTCGCGCAAGCGGCCCTCGCTGCACTCTACATCCTGCAGGAGGGTCTTACGGACTCCCGCGGTAGCCGATATACAGACGCCCCGAATCACCGCCTTAAAGGCGTCCCACTCCAGCGCCCTACTGGAAGCCGTGCCCACATTAGCGTCGAAGTAACCTTCCACCCCATTGCGCACATCGGCCTTAAACGCCGGGTCTTCCAATGTCAGTGGGTTCAACCGCCACGTCGGGATAGCTTGGCGTCGCCTCATCCATTGGACCGTCACTAAGCAAGGGTTATGGTCGGATATCGTCCTGGCCAAGTATTCGCTGTGGCGGACCAGGCTCTGAGCGTCCAGTGAACACAGAATGCTGTCAAGGCGTACATGCAGATCGTGCGGGGGGGAGTAAAAGGAGAAGTCCCTTTCCGTGGGGTGTTGGGTCCGCCATGCATCGACCAGGCCCCAGCTACTTTGCCACTCTCTCCTACTCTTCGCTAGTCTATGAGCGGACGCCTGCGCCAGTGGTGGGTGAGATCTATCTAGTTCCACGTCCAGTACAGAGTTAAAATCCCCCCCAAGCAGGACCGTGCCAGCCAGGACAGTTGCCAGTTTCCCAGACAATCGCGCAAAGAAGGCAGGTTGGTCCACATTCGGGGCGTAGACGCTGCAAAGCATCACGTCTCTCCCATCTAGGCGGCCCTGTACAGCCACAAACCTCCCCTCAGGGTCAACCACCGTTACCAAAGGCTGGAAGGGAATCCCCGCCCGTACCCAAATCAAAGCCCCCCGTGCAAAGGCCGAGAAGGTTGTGTAAAACATTTGTCCCCGCCATCTGCGCTGCAGAGCCCGCCCCTCAGGTCGATCAATGTGAGTTTCCTGCAAGAAGGCAACCTGAACCCCCCTGCGAACAAGATAGGCATGAACTTTATGACGTTTCAGCATGGAATTCAGACCCTTCACATTCCAGGTCACACACTTCAGTTCAGGGAGGGTCCCCATTCACGATGACGAATACAGTTCCAATGAAAGCAAATAACGTATGCACACTGACTACTCCCCAAAACCAAAGCCCCGACATCTCCCAACAGTCCCACTCCCCACCCCTCCCCAGAATAGGTCCCAAACAGTAGAAACCCATCCAAATGAATAACTCCCAAAAAGAACAGTCTCTGGCAACTACCAGAGTCCCACAATAGGTGTGAGATAGGAGGGGGTGGCCTGTCGCCATTTCCAACAGACCGTTAATAGCACACTCCTCCCAGTCAGTTCTCCCCAACGTGCCCCATGTGCCCCGCATCTCCTCCCCATTTATGGCAGAAATCACTGTAGAAGTTGTCCGCCCAACACCAGCCCCGGGCCCATCCGAGGGACACTGCCTCCACCCCAAACCCAGATCAGGAACACATCAGTTTATACAATACCACTTCAGGGGAGCATTAGCATCATTCGTCCAGCAAACCATCAGCAGTCCCAGGTGTGACATGGGGCGGTTCGGGGCCCCCAGCCCCTGATTCCTCCGATGTCCCCTCGTCAGTGCCCCCTCGTGAGCCCGACTCCACAACCGATGCTGAGCCCATAGTTTGGGAAATAGTAGAGACTGCTCGAAGGGCATCCCTGCGCTCCAGCTCAGTTTGCGAGATCGAAGGTGTCCGAACGTTCGGTGGTCGTCTCTTGGGTCTCCTACTCCGCCTAGATCTCGGTGGTGCCCTCCGTCGTTCCCCGGGTGTTTGATGCGCATCCGCGCCGGTCTTGTATAACTCCAGCCAGTTCCACACGTCGTCAGGAGAGTCGTAGAAGGAAGATTTGCCGTCCACCATGATCCGCAGGCGGGCTGGGAACAGGAGAGAGTAGCGGACACCCTCCTCCCGAAGAGCCTTCTTGACCGCCAGAAAAGTCGACCGCTGTCTCTGGACTTCCAAGGAATAGTCCGGATATATGGAGACCTGGGCATTTTCCACCTTATAGGGCCCCAGTGCTCGCGCCTTTTGTAGGATGAGGTCTCGATCTCTGTAGTGCAGCAACCGCGCTACCACCGGGCGAGCAGGCCGACCCCCACTGTATGATGAGGTTTTCGACATAAATTTGAGTTTCTGTTCTGGGCTGTATTTTGCTGTTGTGCTCTGTGAGGTGCATATTAGGGAGATTTATTTACAACACTGGTTGACGTTGATGGCAGACACGGGTACTGTGCACAATGCTACAGGAGTTAATGTCCCCCCACCCCCACCGGCCCCGGTGTCCCCCATGACTTTAATCACCTGGAATGTCCATGGGTTAGGCGACAAAATTAAAAGAGGATTGGTGTTGCAATATATATGTAGAGCGGCACCTGCAGTAGCCTTGCTTCAAGAAATACAGCTGATGGGCTTGGCATGTAAGGCTTTGGACCGCTGGGGCTACTCGATGGTGGTGCACTCTGAGTTCTCTACTGGCTCCAGAGGGGTTGGCATACTGGTTCGCAAGCGGTTTCCCCTAATTATCCAGCAGGTTTGGAGGGACGTGCAGGGACGTTTTACAGCTATCTCTTGCCAATGGGAAGGGAAAAGATTTAATATAGTGTCAGCATACATTCCACCAGCTCTCCACTCCGTGGCTCTTCCGGTCCTTAGTGCGTTTTTGTTGGCATTGCCAGTTGGGGAGCTCATTATGGGCGGCGACTTTAATGCAGTTTTAAATGTGGAGCTAGATCGCTATCTGGTCAGGCCGCAGGGGATGGGAAAATCCCGATTAAATGGTTTCTTGGTTGCGCTCGGACTAGCAGACGGGTGGAGATACGCTCATCCTACTGACCGTGCATATACCTTTCACTCAGGTGTTCATGATAGTCTCTCCCGTATTGATTTTTTTTCCCTGACTGCGGACAGCCTCCCACATTTGACTGAGACACACATAGGGCAGAGGGGCATCTCTGACCACTCGCCGGTTGTTTTGACATATTCTTCCTATGTCAAGGCTCGAAAACAAGTCTTCGCGATTTCCCCTGGGTATCTGCAGGTCCCAAAAATTAGAAAATAACTTATTGCCGTCACGAAACATTATTTGCAGGAAAATGTGGACTCTGTGCGCTCGCCGGGCACCCTTTGGGAGGCCTATAAGACTGTATTGAGAGGACAGGCCATGGGGGCGTGGCTTGGACGCCGATCGGGATGGCGGCGTGAGCCTGCAGCTCCGTGCCTGATCCCGCAACTTATCCTGGAAATCCTGCCATAAGCGCTGATTGAGGCGCAGAAACTCGGCGCGAAGCACCGGAGGAACGGGGGAACACGGCTACGGGCCGGCGGGAGACTGACGTAGCGCTATGACCCGATCCCGGACTCTGAGGGTGCCGAGCCGGGGAAGAGAAGATGGCGGCGGTCTAGGTCGACGGAGGCTGCCCTGCGGGACGAGACGATTCATAAAAGGGGGTGGTGATGGACAGAGCCTCTGAATTAAGCAGAACACTCCTACCCAGTCAAAAGATCAGGGCTTGATCCATCACCGTTCTTTAGCTCACTGCACCATCCCAGTTCAGAACCTGGCTACATGCAAATTAGTCTATCCCTGGCCCAGTGCATCATGGGAACAGGGCAGACCAAACTACCAAGCCAACTCTTTACTGGAAAGGAAACAAGCTTCCGGGGACCGGTTTCTGGCATTGCAGCCGTCTTCGGCCCGGCTTGCTTGAATCCTGATGGTGCAGTGAGCAAGGGACTCATGTCTGAGCATACCCTTCCACACTTGTAGTGGCCAAAACGATTCATAAAAGGGGGTGGTGATGGACAGAGCATCTGAATTAAGCAGAACACTCCTACCCAGTCAAAAGATCAGGGCTTGATCCATCACCGTTTTTTAGCTCACTGCACCATCCCAGTTCAGAACCTGGCTACATGCAAATTAGTCTGTCCCTGGCCCAGTGCATCATGGGAACAGGGCAGACCAAACTACCAAGCCAATTCTTTACTGGAAAGGAAACAAGCTTCCGGGGACCGGTTTCTGGCATTGCAGCCGTCTTCGGCCCGGCTTGCTTGAATCCTGATGGTGCAGTGAGCAAGGGACTCATGTCTGAGCATACCCTTCCACACTTGTAGTGGCCAAAACGATTCATAAAAGGGGGTGGTGATGGACAGAGCATCTGAATTAAGCAGAACACTCCTACCCAGTCAAAAGATCAGGGCTTGATCCATCACCGTTTTTTAGCTCACTGCACCATCCCAGTTCAGAACCTGGCTACATGCAAATTAGTCTGTCCCTGGCCCAGTGCATCATGGGAACAGGGCAGACCAAACTACCAAGCCAATTCTTTACTGGAAATTCTTTACTGGGGCCGGCGGTCACCCCACAGACAGCAGATGGACTGTTCAATGAGTGACGTTTAATGTGAAGCTCATAACCGCTTCCCCTGATGATTGGCCAGTTGGCAGGTATTACGCTGTGAAGGCAGTATGGGATCTTGGGCGCGGGGCGGGGGGCCCCGCCTGCCCTGGGTCGGCTCTGACTCACCCTATTGTTGCCCTTAAGGCTTTCTGTGGTGGCGACCACAGATTAGTGAAATGTGTGCAGTGTTACAGGTTTGGATGGGGGCTGATGTTGTGTTATTGGGTCCTGTCCAGGGAAGAGGGGGATGGGGAGTTTGTAGGGGTGTTCTGATAAGGGGGTTATACTGCAATGATGTGGGTAACGAATTGTTGATGTTGACATGGTCGGGTGATGGCTGTTATGGGGACGTTACCTAATTTGAAATGCCTTACATGGAATGTCCGTGGCCTTCGAACAATGTCGAGACGACACAAGGTGCACGCCTATTTGGTGAGGCGAGGCGTCCAAATTGCACTGTTGCAGGAAACTCATCTAACCAAGCAGGAATGCGCTGCGCTGCAGAGGAGGTGGCGGGGTCAGGTGTTTGGAACCACGTATTCAGCGTTTGCCAGGGGGGTGCTGATATGGGTGAGAGCGGGGGTCCCATTCCAGGCAACGAACCAGCTAGTAGACCCTGAGGGTCGATATGTGGTGGTGGAGGGGAGGCTATATGGCCGGGATGTGGTCTTATGTAGTGTATACGCCCCCAATGCTGACCAGGCCCATTTTTTCGATGGCCTAACAGGTTCGCTGGCGTACTTCCTAGCGGGCCCCATTATCCTGGGCGGGGACTTCAATTCGATCATTGATGTGGCGCTTGATAGGTCGCACCCCAGTGCGCAGGCTAGCAGCGCACAGGAAAGATTGGCAGGTGAGGTGGGGCCTCTTAGATGTATGGAGGGAGCAACATCCTGATATTAGAGATTATACCTTTTACTCAGCTTTACATGCATTACATGTTAGAATAGACTCCGTCCTCTGTAGTGACCCCCTGGCTGCCATGATAACACATACGGAGTACCTAGCCAGGACCATTTCAGATCATAATCCCTTGCTAGTGGTAATGCAGTGGCAACAGGCGAGATCTGCGGTCCCAACATGGAGGCTGCGACCTGATACATTAGAGGACCCGGTGTTCAGTGACACGGTCCTACAGGGCATCGAGCACTACTTCAATGAGAATGAGGGTTCAGCTGCCACAAGATCGATAGAATGGGATGCGATGAAGGTAGTAGTGAGAGGCGTATGTATGGGCAGGTTTTCGAATGCAAGGACGTCGGTTTTGGCTGATCTGGAGAAGGCGGAATGTGTGTTGAGGGATCTAGAGCGGTAATTGCAAACACAACAGTGATGGACAGAATGTGGATCAATGTCACACATTCACCCCAGTCAAAAGATCTGGGCCCAAATCCATCGTTTTTCCACTCCACACCACCCTGGGTTAGACAATGGCAATATGCAAATCAGCGCTGACCCTGTGCCCCATGGGAACAGTCCAGTCCGAACTACAAAGAGGGATCTAGAGCGGCGTAGACCTGAGCGCCCGGATTTACAGGTGTAGTTACTAGAAGCAAAGGAGGTGGTGGCGACTGAAACAGAGCGGCTGCGATGTTATGACTACAAGCTATATACCGCCAAGGTTCATGCAGAGGGGGATAAGGTGGGAACGCTACTTGCTAAGCTTGCCAATCCGGAAACTAGAGGTTGCCCGATCATGAGCATTAGAACGGAGACAGGGGACATAGTCTACTCGCAGACGGCGGTCCTGGCGTGTTTCCAGTCGTATTACACGAGTCTGTATGAGAGTCAGCTGGGGGTAGAGGTTTCTGCGATAGGCGAATTCCTGGGGTCTGTTCATCTCCCAGTGCTGGATGGCGAAGCCGCGAAAGACATAGGCGGCCCCATCACACTGTCAGAGATCCGGGTGGCCATTAAGCAGATGGCTCGAAAAAAAACGCCGGGTGTGGATGGCTTACCGATTGAATTTTACTCAAAATATATTGATATATTGGCACCCAGGTTACTGGCGGTGTACTCGGAAGCCTTGACACTGGGGCATCTCCCCAAATCAATGAGGGAAGCGCTAGTGGTGCCGCTGTTGAAACCCTGTAGGGGAGCCACAGATGTGACGTCGTATAGGCCCTTATCCATGCTAACGGTGGATTATAAGATCTTGAGCCGTATTTTAGCTACTAGATTGCTACCGCACATGACCATGCTGATACACAGGGACCAGGCGGGGTTTATTCCTACTAGGAACACATCCATGAACGTTCGCTGATTGGTCTGCATATTAGACGGCGCCGTGGACCCGGTTCGAAAACCAGCAGTGTTATCGGTTGACATCGAAAAAGCTTTCGATAGTCTTGAGTGGAAGTACCTGGATGAGGTGTTGGTGAAGTTCGGCCTCGGGGATGGGTTTGGACGATGGACGAAAGTTCTCTACTCCTTTGCTACTGCAAGGGTATGACTGGGGCCAGTTATATCCTCCGATTACCCAGTGCGTAGAGGGACGAGGCAGGGTTGCTCGTTGTCTCCCCTGCTGTTCGCTTTAGCGATGGAACCACTGGCAGCGCAGGCGAGGTCGGGTGCATTGTACAATGGGGTTAGACATGGTGGGGACTTGCATTACATATCGCTGTATGCAGACGATCTGTTGCTGTACCTGGAGGATACCGAACAGGCTCTGAGGGGAGCTGTTGAGATGTTATCCAGCTTCGGCCGACTGTCTGGCCTTAAGGTCAACTGGAACTAAACTTGTGTTTTCCCGTTGTGGGCGGACACGCCGTATCCCCCTCTTGAGGTGGATGTGGTGTGGTAGTCCACGTGTTTCACCTATCTGGGTGTCCGTGTTTACCACAGGGCCAAGAATTTGCTGGAGGGAAATATAGGGCGCTGCATAAGAGCACTAAAGGGGTGTATGTCCTTTTGGGCCTCCCTACCACTATCTGTACTGGGCCGGTTGGCATTGTTGAAAATGGTGGCTCTGCCGCGGTTGCTCTATTACTTCCGTACCCTACCACTGTGGATCCTTCAGCGGATCTTCAAAGACTTGAAGACGATGATTACTGGCTTCCTCTGGGGAAACGGACGACGTAGGGTGGCACTGACTACTCTGCTCCGGCCCAAACTGGAGGGGGGGATGGCGGTTCCCGATTTTGAATTGTATTACCTAGCGGCTCAGCTGCAGATATTAACGCAAAACATTGCCAGAGAATTTAGGGGCCCGGACCAAGATCGGGGGACCGGTATCCAGCGACATGTCTTGTCGTATATAATCATGCAACAGAAATTGGATCTGAGGGGTCTCACCTTGGAGGAAAAAACCCTTCGATCGTGCTGGCACAGAAGTCTGAGGAGAGCGAAGATAGCCCGACCGTATGCGCCGGAGATCCCACTGGGGATGCTGACGGCGCTGCCCCACGGGGGCGATTGGTCCCCACTGTTGGAATGGAAAGAGTTGGGTCTACAGATGGTTGGGGTCCTATATACGGATGGGAAGCTGGTCCCCTTTCGGACGTTGCAGGAGCAGTTTGGTCTCCCTGATGGGAGTTATCTCTTGCATGCTGCAGTAGTAGCGGCGATGCAGAAGCACTGGAAGGGAGGACTAGTGGAACCGGACACGACCATGGCCTGCCAATATGTGGTGATGGCTGCGGGCACCATTAAGGCGGTGACCTGCCTCCACTCTAGAATGCTACACGAGGGACTAGAGCCGCTACTTGCGCTGAAGACGAAATGGGAAGACAGCATAGGTAGACCCATACCGGACACAGTCTGGAGTCATGTTTTGACACGGACGTGGAAGGGTGTCAGAAATGCCCGCTTCCAGCAGGTGCACTTTTTCATACTACATAGGGCCTATTTGACCCCGGGGAGGATCAAGCGATATTTTGGGGTGCAGGATGCAGTGTGCCCACGGTGCTTAGCACCAGACGTTGAGCTGGACCACTTGTTGTGGGGTTGCCAAAAATTAGGGACGTACTGGCCTGAAGTGGGAGAACTTTTGAACGCGGTTACTGACAGGGAGGTGGAGTTTGATATGGCGGCGTGCCTGCTGCTTTGGTTCCCTCACACGACGAAGACGAAACTCACGAGCAAATTTATAGATCTAGGGCTCATCTTAGCTCAGAGAGAGATTACCTGGCACTGGAAATCCAATGAGGGCCCATTGGTGAGGAGATGGATGAATGAGTTGTTGAAATGGTCCAGGTGCGAAAGCGTGATTAGAATGTGACAGGCTACCAAAACTGACAGTAATAAGAGCTTGGAGATGGCGAGGGCTTGGGAATCGATAGTGCAAGCGTTGCGTGACTACATGGTAGAGGAAGAAGAATAGGTACACTTGGAGGCGGGGGTTCCATGGGGCTTGAAGACACAAATGCAACACCCGACAAGTGGCGTACTATTCCATCAGACCACACGATTACGCCCACATCAGCAGCAGTTGGGGGGGGGAGGGAAAGTTAGTGGGGTGTTATTAGGCACCATCGTCCTATCAAGAAGGATGCCCGCGGTTAGGATATATAGTCGGTTCCTAAAGGGCTGGGATCCCCGGGCGGTGCTCTGTGCGCTCCTGTGGTGTAGTTATTGTTGGACCCTGGGGAGGGCAGCCATGGCAGGGTACTAAAATGGACATGTTGGAGCGGGTACTGGGGATACTGGCATCGCCCCCAGAGGAAGACTAGCTATACTTGATGGTGACTAGGGGGGAGGGAGTTTGATGGGTTAAAAAGCAGATACCGAAAAGTGTTGTTTACCAGACACCTCTGTGAGGTGACCGCTGTGACATTTTCTTTGCAGGGACGAACTGCTGCGCCGCCCGGCCTCGGGATATGGGCTGAATGGCTGTGTACGACTTTATTGCCTTTCCTATGCTTTGAGGTGTCATGGTTGTAATGGTTGACCTACCCCGAGGTCTTGTTTATAATTCTGCAATAAAAACAACTTTAAAAAAAAAAAAATTGAGAGGACAGGCCATTGCCTCCATAACGGGTCATAAGCGGGCAACTAGACTTGAGATGGATACGATGGAATCTGACTTGCTCGTACTGCAGATGCGGCACGAGCTGGACCCTACGGCGGAGTCAGCACGGCTGCTGCGTATTAAACAGGGCCAACTCGCTGAACATCAGCGGGAACAAGTTAGATTGAGGCTCCAACACACTCGTGACACAATTTATGAAATTGGGGATAAGGCTGGGAAGCTTCTGGCCTGGTTAGATCAGAAGGAGAAGGCTCAGAAGACGATAGCGCAGCTTCGCTCCTCCCCAGACGTGGTAGTCTCTACCCCTGTAGACATAGTTGATACGTTGGCCGACTACTACGAGCAAGTATACACCTCCACTTCATGTTTCACGACGGAGGAGGCTCAGGCCTACATTAAAGACATACAAATGCCGACGCTGTCAGAAGAGGATGCCCTACACTTAGACACCGCATTTACGAAAGAGGAAGTGGCGGCTGCGATTCATTCCCTGCAATCTGGTAAGGCTATGGGGCCCAACGGGATCCCCATAGAGTTCTATAAGCGGGTTACTGAGGTAGCGGTTCCACATCTCTTGGCTATGTTCTCGTACAGTTTACACAAAGGGGAATTGCCGCGGGATCAACGCCTTGCCACAATCGTTGCCATACCAAAGCCTGGTAAGCCTCCGGATGAGTGTACTTCATACCGTCCAATATCGTTACTGAATGCTGAAGCCAAGATTTTGGCCAAAATGATATCTAACCAGTTAACCCCACATCTTTAGACGTTGATCCATCCTGACCAGTCTGGCTTTATGCCAAACAGGAACACAGCTCTTAATCTGCGCAGGGTCCACACAGTGATGGCCCAAATTCCAATTCTATCGGAACCTGCGGTGATCCTGTCATTGGACGCCCGAATAGCGTTCGACATGGTTGAATGGCCTTATTTATTTGCGGTTCTCCGGCATCTTGGTTTTGAGCCCAATTTCTGTGCGTGGGTGAAACTGCTCTATACAAATCCACTAGCGCATGTGGTAGCTAACGGCCACATCTCCAGAGATTTCCCACTTGGGCGCGGCACACGCCAGGGGTGCCCATTGTCACCCTTGCTCTTTGCTCTTGTCCTGGAACCACTGGTGGCTTGGATCCGGTGGGACCCTAGTGTGAAGGGGCTTAATTGGACTGCAGCATGGGAGGAACGCATATCGCTATACGCGGACGATATCCTCTTGTACCTTACCCAACCAAGGCGCTCGATTATATTTCTTCTTCACATCTTCGACGTCTTTGGGCGAGTATCAGGGTATACTATTAATTGGTCCAAGTCTGTTCTCTTTGTTCTTAAGGGTCCCCCGCCGCAACTCACGGCAAGCTGTCAATTGATTATTTCTGAGGATTCTTTCAAATATTTGGGCGTGTGGGTGGCGTCTACTCCAGAGGCTTTCTTTACACGTAACTTGGGACCCCCACTTGAACGTTTTCGCTCTGACGTGCACAATTGGCGCACCCTGCCCTTGACCCTCCTGGGTAAGGTGGTGCTCTATAAAATGAAAACACTGCCTCGGCTGCTCTATATCCTAGAAAATACCCCTTTGTTCGGTCCCCCAAAAATACTTTAGGACCGTGGACACTCTAGTTTCCGGCCTTCTGTGGGGGAGTAAACCGGCGCGCATTTCTCGACAGAAACTAATCCGGGGTTGGTACGACGGTGGACTTGCCCTCCCTGATGTTCAATTGTACTACTGGGCGGCGCAGTTGAAGATTATCAATCAATGGCTCCACGCGCCTCAGACTGAACCCGCATTCAAAGCTGATAGGTATGACTTGGGTGGGGGGGGGTGATGGCTGTACTTTATGACGGGGGGCGCTGCGACCTTGATTGGCCCTACGTCCCACACTGTTAAATTGTGGTACGAAGCCCAGGCCCGCCTTAAATGTAAAAATGTCATTACGCAAATGACTCCGCTCTGGGCATCGCGTCAACTTGGCCGTCTATGCAAGAGTAGGGGCTTTCAGGCATGGGATCTGATTGGTATCTCCACAGTGGGAGATCTTTGGAAAAGAGGTGCCATGCTCACATTTGAGCAACTCGTGCAACAATATGATTTGGCTCCCACTGAACGATTCCGATATCTGCAAATCAGTCATGCCTTGGGATCTCTTATCAAGCCCGGAGACGACATCCCGGAATCCACCCCGCTAGAAGATAGGCTCCTCACGGACCACATGCCCAAAAAAGCGACTTCTTTTGTTTACCGTAAGTTTATTAACAACCTATCGGACCCAACTCTAAAACTTAAGGATAAATTGACTGTGGAGGTGGGTGAGCTTGACGAGTCGGACTGGCAAATGGCGCTTTCCTCCCCTAGAGAAGTTGCAATTCCATCCACACTCCGGCTGGTTCAATTGAAAATATTGCATCGAGTGTATTATACCAGGGTCACACTACACGCGATGGGGAGAGCTGACCATGCATACTGCTTGCGGAGGTGCGGGGAGGAGGATAAGTTTTTTCATACTATTTGGAATTGCCCGTACATTGCAGACTACTGGACTATGGTGATGAGGACGATGTCACAGGTCGTTACGGAATCCATATTACCAGACCCTAAATGCTGTCTTCTAAATGTCTGGGGACCCAATGATCTCACCCACTCCACCCAGGATTGGATGGCGTTAGGAATGATGTACGCAAAGAGAAATATAGCTAAGTATTGGGGGGCTCAGAGTGCACCGACGCTCAGGGATTGGTGTTCTGATCTGGATGTTGCAATGTTGACTGAACGAACTGTATATGTAAATCGGAAATGCCCGCGGAAATGGATACGGCTTTGGGGGGCGTGGAATGAATATAGGGGTAATTTATGTGATCCTCCGACATTAGACACTGAGAGCGACTCTAAATGAGGGTTGGGGGTTAGGAATGTAATGAGGGACACGACTGTACTCAGTTGCCTTTAAATGCCTAGAGTTGCTATTCATATGATACTCCTTATGTGTATTTTATCCAGACTAAGTGATTGTTGGCCTCTATGTATGCACACAGTGATTTTATATATGCCCTATGACTGTTTTGTACTTTAATAAAAATGTTTAAAAAAAAAAATGTCAAGATTACAACAGTGATTGATTTCCCTGCTGGAGAGACATGAGAGTTTTGTCCAGTGACAGCTGTGACTGAACTAATGTAACACAGAGGGTTAATATGCCTACTGCAAATAAGTGTACCATACATTTTAAAAAACAGTATTTGATATGCATCGGTCAGTGGGTTACTGCTTTTGTCACCCAGATTCTTTTGTTACACTGCAGTTCATAAGTGGCAATCGTAATCTAGCACAGAAACCAAAAAACTTTCATCAAACAACTGCTTTCAAACTGCAAGGTACAAGTTAGTGACATGCTTTTTTTCAGTCTTTCAGTATCCTGATGCTTCTAAAAAGGTTTATTTGGGTGGAAATACATTTTTATTGTTAAAGTCAATGCTAACCACTGTGTTATGTTCTGAATCCTGAGTTTGTGCTTCTTCAGACCAGCACTCCTTAAGTTTGTGCTTCTCCAGACCTGCCTCCTTGGCTTAACAACACACTCTACTATTCAGAAACGAAAGGCTGCACCATATTTAAAAGAATATGGTGCAGCCCTGCATTTCACCTGCACTGGCGCTACATTTAATAGGGGAAGATTGTTTATGTGCAGGAAGGTCCCACTTCCTGCACATAAACAATATTGAAATGTCATTTTGTCACTTCTATGTGTACTGCTTAATGCATCACACATGGAAGTTACAAAATTTCTTTTTTTTTTAAAAGATTGTTTATGTGCAGGAAGGGTCGCCTTCCTGAACATAAACAATCCAAGGCGTTTTACAAAAACAAGGAGAAATGAAGCATTTCTCATTGTTTCTCCAAGTTAAGACCAGGTTTTCCCTGGCCTTAATTTTGCCGCGGCTTCCCATTTCCGCTGCTCTTGTAAATAGGTGGCAGCGTCAAAATCAATGGCTGTCGCAGAGGAAACGCCCACCACAACACGCACTGCCCACCGCTTTCATGCTAAACATTCTGTCAAAGGGAGTCTTATTTACAAGGGACCGTTAAGCCACGTTAAGTGGCTTAACGTTGCCTTTAAAAAAGGCAAAGCCCCTATCGCCATAGAAAACTCTCAGAAAGTGATGTTCCCATGGTGATAGGGGCTTGTAAATATGCCACTAAAATCATTAGTAATTTGAGTATTTGTTTTGTGTGGATATATGTGTTAATTTGTTCCGAATTACGGTTTTAATGTTTGAAATTTAAATCCTACAAATTGCTTGGGTGTCCCCAGCTTCCAGTGGTGACTCTATAGGGGGGTCCTCAGGAGTCACAAGTTTGGGAACCACTGCCCTACAACAAAAACACCAATGACTAGTCAACCCAGAACATGCTCCTTAGATTACACGAAGTAACGTGGATAACAATAGCACTCTTTCATTATAGTCTTACACCAGTCCAATACAAGATGTAAATAAAGAAACATGCAACTTTGAAATGTTTATTTCTAACGCCAAAATCTCATGCACAGTACCTTAGATAATACAACCAAACATATTATCACAAACAAGGTTGTCAGCATTGTTACTATTCTATAAGATACAAACGGAAAAAGCATCCTATAATACTAAAGGTAAACAAATTTAAAATATACCTACATTTCACCCTCCCTACCTAGCAGATTGGTTTATAACTACAGAAAGTCTCATAGGATTACATGGTCAGACCCTTCACTCTGGTTCTCAGCAGTAATAGATCACATTCAGTGCTCCACAAACTATCAAGTTATGAATGTTCTCCAACTGTGTGTAACTTTGCCTCCACAATGCATTATGAAAAGCGCAAGTATCAAAGGTGGACACAACTGCATATGTATTTTGGTTCGAACGTCCGAGGATCATTCTGAACAGATACAGTATTCAATATAACTTTGATGTTCCATGCTCTCACTATACACACAAAACTAGCGAGGCACTTTACAAATCTAGCATACCAAATTATTCTTATATAAAACAAAATACTCAGCCTTCTCCAAACAATATCACAAGTATGTGTCACGTTCAAAGCAGAGCAGGAAAGCAAAAATAGCGTGTAAGCTTCTAATAAACCCATGCTAACTTAACACGGTGTGAGTGCAAGCCTCAGCCCCACGGCACCCTTTCTTCATCAAAGCACGTGATATAAACGTGGGCCACTTAGAAACGCACACTCCAAGACTAAAAACCAGAGTCAAGTTCACATTTCCCAAAAAAAGTTATTCACTTTTTGATAGAAAGCAGTAGCTAAAAAATAAAGAATACGCAGAAAAATAAAAGAGTCTTAATCCAACAGCGTGTAAGCACAGTATGTAGCAACAGCCTCCAACAAGAAGTCATTGTTCTCATCTGAAAACATTTCAGCCATCCAATTCAATAGTGAGAATGAACATACATGTTCCTCAACGACCGGAGCCTCTATCACCATCGGAGGAAAACTCGGGTCATCTTCAATGTAACTGCATGCCAATAACTCATGTGCCGCTGCAAAAACATTCCAACATCCCATTATTCCATGTGTCGCTGCTAAGGCCATAATCCCGCCGCCAGAACAGAGCATGTCATGAACCACTAAAGGGCTCATCAACTGGTCGTAATCCGCATTGGGTGACACCGTACTGCAGAGACACAAATCCAGGGCCCAGTCGAAATCACAGCTCAGGCAATGGAAGACAGGCTGAACGCATGTGAAAAAGGAGAATCGAAACGATAATCCATAAGCTGCACTCAACATTGCAAGAGGCAGCGCGCCATAGTAACTAAGCATTCGGTTGCGGACCAGCAACAAGGGAGAAATATTGTCGTCTGCTGCAAGATGTGCATCCATTTTTAAGTAAACAAATTAATACAAGCACACTGGCAACTAATGTGACCATTAAGCACAATTCACCAAAGATGCTGCAAAAAATGCAATGAAAAAACACCGACAAGACACCAAGTATACACTCTACAGAAGTCACAAGACCAATTCTTATAACTTTAAAAAAGTAAGCTAACCCCCTACTCGAGGACGCATTAAAGATAGTCTAAATTAACTCCCTAAAATTCCACGGCACGTCTGTATTTAACAAAGCATACACTTCTGTGCGGGTGTTTGCTACATGAAGGACAAATGTTTCTCTAGCAGATGTAAGAGCGACCTCTTTTTGAGACAATAGCGCTCTTATACGACTCATTTGGTTGACTCTGCTTTCAAGGTCGAAATCGACAGCCAGATGGAAACATCCAGCTTCCCATGCAGAGGAGTTAACACAACTTTTTTTTAATCAAACCACACGCTCAGTTACCGTAATCATGTAAGCATTGCCTAACATCGCACAATAAGACACACAGCTGAACCGGATCTCCAATAAGTGACCACTTCTAACTATTCTCATAGTTCACCCTGTGCTCTCATTTGACAGTGAGAGAGTGATCGCATCATAGTTTTTACTGCTAATCATTCTCAGCATACGCTACGAATACGATAAAACGGCGATAATTTTAACACCGGTCCTTGATAATATGCCCCGAATTTCGTAACGCGCCCTGCATCGCAAAATGTCATGCAGGGCACGGAACGAAGCGGCATATTATGAACAACATAAGGCGATACATTATCCCCTCTTTTATCTACAGAAAACTGCAGATAAAGCGGCAATAATGGGTTTGATAATAGGCCCTTGTAAATTCCCATAGCAGCCCAGGTTCTGGTGTTAACCTGGGCTGCTATGGAAATTCACAAGGGCATATTACCAAGACCATTATCGACGCTTTATCAGCAGTTTCCTGACAATAAAAGCGACGACAATGTATCACCTTATGTTGTTGATAATATGGCCCGAAATTCATTTTATTAATTTAATTGTTTACTTACCTACAATAATCCAGATTCCGTTGTTTATCACCCCCACCCTGCCCTTCCCCCGCTCCGCCTGTCTCACCGCAACTCCCTCCAGGGGCCGCGTCTGAGCTTGATAATACACCCTTGTTAATTCCCATGTTAACACCAGAACATGCGCTTCTATGAGAATTAACAAGGGTGTATTATCAAGACCATTTTCGCCGTTTTATCGTCAGTTTCCTGCCCATAAAACGTCGATAATTTTAACACCGGTCCTTGATAATATGCCCGTCAGTGCCATATTATCAGTAAAGGGCAATACATTATTGCCGCTTTTATCGGCAGGAAACTGCCGATAAAGCGGCGATAATGGGCTTAATAATAGGCCCTTGTAAATTCCCATAGCAGCCCAGGTTCTAGTGTTAACCTGGGCTTCTATTGCAATTCGCAAGGATATATTATCAAGTCCAGTTTCCTGCCGATAAAAGCGACAATAATGTATTGCCTTTTGTTGATAATATGGACCATTGCTCTTTTTTTTGACCAGTAAACTTAAGTGCATATTATCAAGGACCGGTGTTAAAATTATCGCCGTTTTATTGGCAGGAAAACTGCCAATAAAACGGCGATAATGAGCTTCACAATACTGCCTTGTTATTTCCCATAGAATCCCATGTTAACACCAGAACATAGGCTTCTACGGGAATTAACAAGGACGTATTATCAAGCCTACCCTCCCAACATTAATAATAAAAAACTCCAGACAATGCAGTTACCCGGAGCTGGAAGGTCATTTTACATATTACTGCCCCAGAAAGGTGGTTTTCTCCGCGACGTGTACAGGGAGAGAGGGAGGGAGAGCTCAAAACATATTTTTTTTAAAAGGCCCGAGGGGTGCCGCTCCCCGAGACTGCGGGGAGTAGGACCGTAACCCCCTGCATACTTCAAAATAAAACCAGAGGAGTGCCGTTCCCCAGTGCTCTGAGCACCTTACATCCCCCCATTATGCAGAAAAATTGCCCCCTTAATTTGCCCCCCGGGACCTAATGAATAAAACTGACTTCTACTTTTTTTTCACCTTTTCCACCGCGTACAAGTACTGCATGAGTACCCCGCCATTATTTATTTTTAAAAAAATTAAAATTGAGCCTAAAGATCCATATACCAACCCCTGACCAAAACTATAGGCTCAGAATGTTTCTACCCTGCCCCCTTTCCTTATTTCTCAACTTTGTTTTACTGTTTTCTTGTCACTCTGCTCTCCCGACAAACAACATGGCTGCCAACACTTCCTGGTTTGGAGCATTGACAGCCAATCAGCATGCAGCTCCTGCTCGTAAATGTAGGTATTCACATCGCGTACGCCGCAAATTTAAATAAAATAAAATAAAAAATAGAGCCTAAACATCCATGTACGACCCCCTGAGCAAGTCTAGAGGGTCAGAATGTCTCTACCCTACCCCCTTCCTTTATTTCTCAACTTTGTTTTACTGTTTTCTTGTGACTCGGTTCTAGCGAGGCACAAGATGGCCACCAACACTTCCTGGTTTCGATTGTTGACAGACAGTTCACAGCCAATCAGCATGCAGCTCGCACTCATAATTGAACAGATTTCAGTACGCGTACTGAACTCCGACTCTAGATATCACTATGATTTTACTTGCAATTTTCTCAGAAACTACTGAACGGATTTACACCATTTAACAAACAGCACAATCTGCAAACCGAACGCTACCTCTCTGCCAAATTTGGTGTAATTCTGTTCAGCCGTTCGGGCTGTAGCCCTGGCTAAAGGTCCCTATGGAAAATTGCATGCGGAAAACACGTTTTGGGACCCCCTTTTTTCTCGCCCCCCACTTGACTAATCACTTTCAGGGAAGGAGCGGAACCCAACAGGACATTTTCTTGGAGAAATTCACGAAGATTCGTTCACCGGTGCCAAAGTTATTCCAAATAGAATGTTGTGGATTTCCTATGGAAACTAGGTCCTAACTATAACTACCTACTGGCGACTGCCATTAGGTAATATATATATATATATATATATATATATATATATATATAATATATATATAATATATATATATACATATATATATATATATATATTACCTACTGGCGATAGCCAGTAGGTATATATAGTTAGGATTTTTTCTCTATGGGATTTCTGAAAATTCTATGTCTAATAACTTTGGCGTTTGTGAACGGAATTGGCTGAAATTTTCAGGAAAATTGCACATTTTGTTTCTGAGCAGCCCCTGAAAATATTGGGGGGTTTCGTCAAGGGGGGGCCGAGAAAAAAGGGGGGTCCCAAAACGCATTTTTCCCATTCATTTTTCCATAGGGCGGTTGGACTCACTTTTAGCTCGAACGGCTGAATGGATTTACATGAAACTTGTCAAAATTGTAGATATGGTTTGCCCGATGTGCCTTTGCTAGGTCTCAATATATGCGCTCCAGTGGATTTTGATAAATTAACGTTCAAAAAAATATATATATCTGTAACAGCCCTCCGGTTAGCGCCCCGGTTCGCGTACCTGACGCGTAACGGAACTTCGCGAAGCGAAGCTGTTTGGCTCTCCGGAGTCTGTCAACATTCTAAACAGTCCGGAGCGGCCGCCATCTTGTCTCTCGGTAGGATCGAGAGACAAGATGTGGTGAAAAACGAAGGGGGAAATGAAGGAAAGGGGGCAAGGTAGACCCCTCCTTACCCCCTAGGATTGATGAGGGGGATATTAAAGTGCCCTGCGGGGCAAAAAATAAAAAATAATTTTTTTTTGCGATTTTTCGCTGTGGAGGCGCGTCACGGTACGCGAACCGGGCAGCTCACCGGGCAGCTAACCGGGAAGCTAACCGATAGCGTAACGGGAGTCCGCCATCTTGTGTTTCGGATGAACTTAGACACAAGATGGAGGATAAAGAATGTTGGAAAAGGGTATAAGGGGGCACGGGAGACGTATCCTGACCCCCTAGGTTTTCTAAGGGTGGCTGAGGAGGCTCATATATGTCAAAAAAGAAAATAAATAGAATTTTTCGCGAGGTTAGCTGCCGGTACGCGAACCGGGTAGCGAACCGTAAAGCGAACAAAAGTGAAAATGAGTGAAAAAAGGTACATTTGACATTTTTAAAGAGTAATCATAGTTAAGGTAGCTCTGAAAAGAGCTTTTGGGTTCTGTGTAAGTTCTAGGTACTTATAAGTAGGTACCAATACATAGTCTTAAATTCAGGATGAAAATTCTGTTCCCTTCATCTGAGAAGTGAACTCCATCTCCTCTGTAGATATCTTGCATGTAGTAACGCAAGTTATTGTTGTAGATGAAGCCCATTCCATGGTCTCTCATGTAAGCTGAAACAGACTTATTTACATGCTTCCTCGATTTCTCAATTTGTGAACAAAATTGGTTGGACCGCCTCCATTTCTGTCTTTGGCATATATTTGAATATACCAAGGCAGTTTGAGGAAAAAGTGCCATCAATTGCTCAAAGGTGTCCTTTAAAAGCATTTCCAGACCTACCCCAGTCAAAGTGCCCAAGTCATTTCCTCCACAGTGCACAATTAACAGGTCAGGTTTTGGCAAATGCAAAAAGGTTTTCACCAATGGTATCAATTGGTGACATCTTAATCCTCTGTGGCCAATCCAGTTGATTTCCACATTTTGTAAATTGAGGTTGTGTAAATTTCTGTTATCAGCATACCTTTGAGCCCAGTGGATGTAACTATGTCCAACAATCCAGACAGAAAACATGGTGAGAGGAGGTTCTGCTGCAGTCAGATGAAGTGTGGGAATGAAATGGCAGTTGAAACAGTAGGAGTTTGTAATGAAAAAAACTGTGGAGTTTCTGTGCTAATGATTCAGTAGCAGTGATTGGTGGATTTTGATTGCTGAAAACAGAAAGTTAGGGTTCATGGATGAGTTCTTTGAAAGATGTAATTTGAATGGTCAAGAAAAAATCATTTTATGAAAGATTGCACTGGATACGCAGGTGTACTGAGAGTTCAGAGTTCAATTGAAACATTGTTGTGTGAACTTGTAAACATGACAGGTCTTTCAGGAGGTGGTTGCTATGGAAAAAAGGCAGAAAGGGCAGAGGGGGGAAGGGTGTTGATTTGAAAAAAGTGAGGGAAGAGTTTTGATTGGGTGACATGAGAGATATGTGTGATGAATTACAGCATTTCTGTGCCTTTGTTGGTTGCAGCCTCTGGAGTGCATACCCTTTGCTCTGCTAAAGAAAAATTGGTGTGTGTCTGAGACTGTTTTGAAACTCAAAAAGTATTTGCTAAGGTGAGAAAAGATTCATGTAATTTAGATAGAGAATAGTATGCTTTAGGGAGAAAATTATGAAGAAAGTTGTGTATTTAAAATGTTGCTTTGTGTCAAGTGTTTTACAAATAGATTTAGTTTCTTTGAGTTTCATATCCATGTTAAAAGTGACGCAAAAGTGGTGCAAGGGCCTTAAAAAACGCTTTCATGTGTGTTAGGGCATTTTAAGTCACTTCCCCATGAATCTGGGTGAATAATTTGCTTACTTGATGTGTTTAAAAACGTTTCTAGAAGTCAATTAGGTTTCTTGATATGTGCTGCTAGAGTTTCATAGCCAGCATGGGGCATATTTAGAAGGACTTTGAGCCACTTTCACGTTATTTTCCCTATGTTAAAGGTGACGCTAAAGTGATGAAAGGGCCTTGTAAATACGCTGTCATGTTTGAGCCACTTTCATGTTATTTTCCCATGTTAAAAGTGACGCAAAAGTGGTGCAAGGGCCTTGTAAAATATGCCCTCATGTGTGTTAGGGCATTTTAAGTCACTTCCCCATGAATCTGGGTGAATAATTTGCTTACTTGATGTGTTTAAAAACGTTTCTAGAAGTCAATTAGGTTTCTTGATATGTGCTGCTAGAGTTTCATAGCCAGCATGGGGCATATTTAGAAGGACTTTGAGCCACTTTCACGTTATTTTCCCTATGTTAAAGGTGACGCTAAAGTGATGAAAGGGCCTTGTAAATACGCTCTCATGTTTGAGCCACTTTCATGTTATTTTCCCATGTTAAAAGTGACGCAAAAGTGGTGCAAGGGCCTTGTAAAATATGCCCTCATGTATGTTAGGGCATTTTAAGTCACTTCACCATGAATCTGGGTGAATAATTTCTTTAATTGATGTGTTTAAGAACGTTTCTTGAAATCATTTAGGTTACTTGATATGTACTGATAGAGTTTCATAGTCAGCATGGACCATATTTACAAGGCCTTTGAGCCACGTTCACGTTATTTTCCCCACGTTAAAAGTGACTTTAAAGGTGATGCAAGGTCCTTGTAAATACGCCCTCATGAGTGCTTTGCAAATTTAAGTCATTTCCCCGTGGTGCAAGGTCCTTGTAAATACGCCCCCATGTGTGCTTGGCAAATTTAAGTACTGACAGGGTGTGCTTGTACATAGGAGCTGTGTTGTGTTTTCAAATTATGACCAGAAAATCGTTTTTAAAAAAAAGAAATGCTTTTTACATTTATGAGAAAGTCAAAATGGTGTCTGCTTCTTTAAATAAATATTTCACTTCCCACCATGAATATGGGAGAATAATTTCCTTGTTTGCCGGTTTAAAAACACGTTTCTTGAAGTCATTAAGGTTTCACAATATGTTCTGCAAGAGTTTCATAGTCAACATGGGGGCAAATTTACAAAGCTTATGAGCCACATTCACGTCATTTTCCCCACGTTAAAGGTGACTTTAAAGTAGGTGCAAGGTCCTTGTAAATAAGCCCTCATGAGTGCTTGGTAAATTTAAGTCATTTCTCCGTGGTGCAAGGCTCTTGTAAATACGCCCGCATGTGTGCTTGGCAAATTTAAGTACTGACAGGGTGTACTTGTACATAGGAGTTGTGCTGTGTTTTCAAAGTATGACATGAAAATGGTTCATAAAGAAAAGGAATGCTTTTTACATTTATGACAATGACAAAAAGGTGTCTGCTTATTTAAATAAATATATCACTTCTCACCATCAATCTGGGAGAATAATTTGCTTGTTTGTCGGTTAAAAAATCGTTAATTTAAGACATTTAGGTTTCACAATATGTACTGCTAGAGTTTCATAGTTACTATGATGATAATGATATACAACTGTGTAGGAGGTATGGAGAAACTGAGGTTTCTGTAAGTGTCAAGGGAGGTGAGTAATGTACATTGCTCTGTTGCATACAGTCCTCATCTTCTGCGTACTCTTGGATATGCTAGGCTACATCTGCACAATGAGATACCTAAGCTGAGGAAATACAGGTGATGTGATTGTGAAATGAGCAAAAATATTTGCACGTTTTTCAATTATATCACCTGTGTTTCCTAACATTACGAATCACATTGTGCAGATGAGGTTTAGGCCTGTCCAGGGAGACAGAGGAGGTCTGGCCTTTGTTCAAGAGTGCAGTGGACATGACTCACTTCGTTGGTAGGCCTGCACATGTATTATCTCCTCTGTACTCTTCAACAAGCCTAAATTTCATCTGCAACCCTGAGTAGGCCTCACCTCAAACAAACCTCTGGATAGGCCACACCTTATCGGCATCCTGAATCAATCATTTAAAATGTTAGGGGCAGATTTATGATGGCCGTGTGCCTCTTTTGCGCCGCCGTTGCGTCACTTTTGTGACGCAGCAGCGGTGCAAAAGATGCACCATGTTGCAAGATAGGCCTCACTTCATCTGCAACAAGATACCTTCAGTTTAAAATGTATACATTTAGGACTGTATTGGGGGCATGGAGAAGCTGAGGCTTCTGTAAGTGTCATAGTTGTTGCATACAGTGCTCACCTTCTGCGTACTCTTTGATATGCTAGACTACATCTGCACAATGAGATACCTAAGCAAAGGAAACACAGGTGATGTGATAGTGAAATGAGCAAAAAAATTTGCACGTTTTTCAATTACATCACCTGTGTTTCCTAACATTACGAATCACATTGTGCAGATGAGGTTTAGGCCTGTCCAGGGAGACAGAGGAGGTCTGGCCTTTGTTCAAGAGTGCAGTGGACATGACTCACTTCATTGGTAGGCCTGCACATGTATTATCTCCTCTGTACTCTTCAACAAGCCTAAATTTCATCTGCAACCCTGAGTAGGCCTCACCTCAAACAAACCTCTGAATAGGCCACACCTTATCGGCATCCTGAACCAATCATTTAAAATGTTAGGGGCAGATTTATGATGGCCGTGCGCCTCTTTTGCGCCGCCGTTGTGTCACTTTCGTGACGCAGCAGCGGTGCAAAAGATGCACCATGTTGCAAGATAGGCCTCACTTCATCTGCAACAAGATACCGTCAGTTTATTATTATTCTACTCTCCTTTTTTCTTTCACTTCCTTATCTATTTATTTGTTTTTCTCAATTATACCCTCTTACATCTTTTCTTTGGTAAATAGATCTATTACACAGTATCTCTGTGTTACTCCCTCTAGCTGTCTTTCTTTTAACATTACTCTCTGTTTCCTTCTCTTATACTCACTCTTCCTTTTTTTTAAAACAAATTTTTGTTTCGCTTCCGGTTCGCGTACCAGCGCGCGAACCGGGAAGCGAATCAAAAGAAATAGAGGTTGCCAGAGTGCTAAACATTCTAGCAATTTTTTATGAATGGGAGGTAGTTCTGAAAAGAACTTTTTTTTAAATTGTTTTTGTTATTTTATATTTTATTTATTTTTTTCTGAACATTTTTTTACTTTTTTTGTATTTTTTGAACGGTTTTATATTTTTTTGTTTTTTGGGGGGGGGAACGAAAATGATTCATTATAAAGGGCTCAACAGGAGCAACAAAAAAAAAGATAATTTACTTTCTGGGGCGTTTTGGACATTTATGATTTTCAATAGCTCTGTTAATTAAATTTATGCTACTCTCCCTATAGCAAAGTAATTGGCCGCAAAAAATGCAGACTTGCTTTACGACCCCGAAGTTCATCTGAATGTTTGGGACCATCTCCCTCGCGTCTGGTCCCATCACTGCCTGTTCTCTTGATGTACTGGCCACAGGAGGGGGGTTTTCCTGCAGGTCACGTACCTGCGCAGCACTATAATTTATAGGGTGCCACCTCTCCATGTGCCGATGCATGGTGTAATTACCAAAGCTGTACTTTTTGTCAGTCCCTCTGGACAGAGCTTTGTCACAGATGAGACATGTGACGTACCGGGCATTTACTTTTTTTTGGCCCCGGGGAAATGTATAGAATTGCCAGATGTAGCTATCCTTCACATGGGACCTCCTTGGCTCTTCAGGCAAAAACTGTCTCCTCCGTTGCTCCTCTTCCTCTTCTTCCTCTTCTTCCTCCTCTTGATGAAGGATGACCTGAGGAGGTGGTCCTTCCTTCCTAGGAGGTGGTGGTGGTGGTGGGGGTGCACCAGCTGCAGCTACTAATGAAGCCATTTCTTCTTAATCAAAATAGGTCTTCCTCTCACAAAGTTGAAAGTCAGAGTGAGAAAAAAGGTGGGGGCTTTCATCATTTGGGGAAAAAAATTTTCTAAACCAATGAAAAGTGTTATTTTTAGGTCACATGACCTAGCCTTACATCATTAGGAAACCAAAAGTGAAATGAACCAATGAAAAGTTTTATTAACAAGTCACATGACCTGTTACGCGCTCCGCACCGCACCCCGGATCGCCTCCGGGGCGCTGCGCTTCGCGCCTCGGTTCGCGCACCGGACCACTTCCGGGTGCGCTAACGCGGCACGTCATAAGACGCATTACGCGATACATCGCCCTTACGCGACGCGTCACGATGTTGTTTTCTAACGCGCAGTTGCGCAAACGGAACGTTTAACGGTTCGCGGACCGGGTCGCGGCACCAAATTGAGCTAACAGGAAGCTACCCGGTGCGCGGACCGGTAGCGAAACAAAAAAAAATATATACATAAAAAAATTGTATTAAAAACATATAAAATATATTTTTCAATTTAAAGAAGAATACATTTTAAAGCTTTTGATATTTGCTATTAAAAAACCATTGAAATTCACTGAAAAAACCATAGGTTATAGACCATATATAGTTAGGAATTAGCATTTACAAAACCTTGAAAATTCACTGAAAAAACCATAGGTTATACACCATATATAGTTAGGAATTAGCATTTACAAAACCTTATTTTACTCACACAAAACCATTGAAATTCGCATATATAGTTAGTTGCACTAACTATATATCGCGCACCCGCAATCCACTGCTGATCATGTCACATATTACATCATTCATGACATGGTCAGTGACATCACTGATGACATCACTGATGACATCTCAAATGACATCACTGATGACATCACTGATGACAACATCCAGTGAATGTATGTTTCTGTAAAGTTAAAATATGTCTTACATATTGAAGAATGAGTGGATGTATAAGTATCTGGATGAAGGATTTAGTAGGTGCATGACTGACTGTATGAGTGAGTGATTAAATGTGTCTCACTGAGTGCATGGGTTAGTGACTAAACTGTCTTAATTTGTGCATCATTATGTCTGTTGTTCTGTAAACTGCTGCATGTGTTGATCAGTAGCTATATGAGTAACTATATGGGTTATTGATTGGTTGCCCAAGTATTTGTATGGGAGACTGAATGTGATGTGTGTGTGGGTGGCTGGGAGGTGTATGACTCTGTGCATAGATGTGTGAGCAGTTGATTCACTAGATGTATGGGTTCAAAAGTGCATGTGGAAACAGCTGTATGGGCGGTTGACTGTGTGCATGAGTGTATTGGTGAGTGAATGGATATCTCAGTGCTACATGTCAAAGTAAGTACATATGTAAAACACAGTACATGTGAGAGTTGACATATATAAATAACTGTGCATAAGAGCCTGTGAATGTGTGAGTGGCTGTATGGATCATTGTGAACTTGTATCCGGGATTGTATAAGAGAGTAAATAAGTGTTAGTATATGTTTGAATAAGTAAAGTGTGTATAACTGTGTAGTTGAGGAAATGGAGGTGTGATTGATTCTTTGCATGACTGACTAGGTGTGTGTGTAACTTCATGGATGAGTGACAGTCTGTGAGTGTCTGTTTACACTGAGTGTATCTAAGGTTATATTAGAGTCTGAAGAGGTTCATCGTATTATCACATGAATGATGTCATCAGTGATGTGATCAGTAATGTCAAATGAGATGTCATCAGTGATGTCATCAGTGATGTCATTTGAGATGTCATCAGTGATGTCATCAGTGATGTCATTTAAGATGTCATCAGTGATGTCATCAGTGATATCACTGACCATGTCATGAATGATGTAATATGTGACATGATCAGCAGTGGATTGCGGGTGCGCGATATATATTTAGTGCAACTAACTATATATGCGAATTTCAATGGTTTTGTGTGAGTAAAATAAGGTTTTGTAAATGCTAATTCCTAACTATATATGGTGTATAACCTATGGTTTTTTCAGTGAATTTTCAAGGTTTTGTAAATGTGAATTCCTAACTATATATGGTCTATAACCTATGGTTTTTTCAGTGAATATATATATATATATATATATATATATATATATATATATATTTATTTTTATTTTTTTTCACTGAAAAAAACATAGGTTTCAGGCCTTATATAGTTAGGAATTAGCATTTAAAAAACCTTTAAAATTCACTCAAAAAACTATAAGTTTTAGGGGTGTTATAGTTAGCTGGACATTTCACTCATACAAAACCATTGAAATTGCTCCTATATAGTTAGTTGTACTAACTATATTTCGCGCACCCGCAATCCACTGCTGATGATGTCACATATTACATCATTCATGACATGGTCAGTGACATCACTGATGACATCTCAAATGACATCACTGATGACATCATCCAGTGAATGTGGTTTGCTTCGTTATTTAAATATGTATTATATATATAGCAATTTGGATTGAAGAATGAGTGGATATATAAAAATAAATATTTGGATGGAGGATTTAGTAGCAGTGTAATTGACTGTTTACTTGACCAATTTAAAATGTGTCTCACTAAATATAGTGGATAGTGACTAAACTGTGTGAATATCTGTATCACTTTGTCAGTTGTTGTGTAAACTGGTTCTCCAGTTGGTAACTAGCTATGTGAAAGTCTATATTAGTTGATTAGTTAACTGAGTATTTGTATGGGAGAGTGAATGTGTGTGTGGTTCGGTGGGGGGGGTGACTGCCCAAAGATGTGTGAATACTTGATTCACTAGATATATGAAGTTAAAACTACATGTTCTAACAGTTGTTTGGGTGAGTGAATATCTTTATGGGTGTGGTGATGAGCAAATATATGTCTCAATGGTACATGTCCAACAAACTAGAAAAATAAAAGGCAGTGTATGTGTCAGTTGTTGTATATAAATAAGAATACATAAGACTCAATGATTGTGTGAGTGACTGTATGGATACCGGTATACTTGTAATAATGATTTTATAATTCACTAAGTATGACTTACTATCTAAATGAATAGATGAAGTTGTGTTTGTATAAGTGTGTAGCTAAGTAAATATGTAAGTATGATCCATTGTTTGCATAAGTGAGTAGGATGACTTCATAAGTGAATAGGATGTGTGCTGGTGTGTAATGTCGATATAGGTGTATAAGTATTTTTGATAGTGTTCTATTGTTCATTGACAGCATGTATGAGTGAATCTACAGGTAAGTGATTAGATGTGTGTATACATCTATGAATCACTGAGTGGGTTTTTAGATACTTGTATTGCTGTGACAATGGATTCAAATATGATACTCTGTATTTTACAAAGAGTGATGAAAGATTTTACTAGTGTATGAAAAGGTGTATGTGATTGTCACGTGGATGATGTCATCAGTGATGTCATCAGTGATGACATTTGAGATGTCATCAGTGATGTCACTGACCATGTCATGAATGATGTAATGTGTGACATCATCAGCAGTGGATTACGGGTGCGCGAAATATAGTTAGTACAACTAACTATATAGGAGCAATTTCAATGGTTTTGTATGAGTGAAATGTCCAGCTAACTATAACACCCCTAAAACTTATAGTTTTTTGAGTGAATTTTAAAGGTTTTTTAAATGCTAATTCCTAACTATTTAAGGCCTGAAACCTATGGTTTTTTCAGTGAATTTCAAAGGTTTTTTAAATGCTAATTCCTAACTATATAAGGCCTGAAACCTATGGTTTTTTCAGTAAATTTGCAAGGTTTTTTAAATGCTAATTCCTAACTATATAAGGCCTGAAACCTATGGTTTTTTCAGTGAATTTCAAAGGTTTGTTTAATGCTAATTCCTAACTATATAAGACCTGAAAGCCCACCAGGAATCTCCAGTATGCGCCAAGGGACTGCATTGCAGAGATGTGTAATGAAGCCACGCCCGTTTTTTCACCTATCTGCAACGCAGCCCCCGGGCGTGTTTGCAGAGGGGAACTAATTCCCCTTGCATACTGGGGGCCCCTGGGGGCCAACTAGCCCACCTGGAACCTCCAGTATGAGCCAGGGGGCTGCATTGCACAGAGGTGAAATGAGGCTATGCCCCTCTTTACACATCTCTGCAACGCAGCCCCCTGGCGCGTTTGCAGAGGGGGAACTAATCCCCTTGCATACTGGGGCTCCCTGGGGGCCAACTAGCCCACCAGGAGCCTCCAGTATGCGCCAGGGGGCTACATTGCAGAGAGGTGTAATGAGGCCACACCCTTTTTTACACCTCTCTGCAATGCCGCCCCTGTGCATGTTTGAAGAGGGGGAACTAATTCCCCTTGCATACTGGGGGTCCCTGGGGGCCAACTAGCCCACCAGGAGCCTCCAGTATGCGCCAGGAGGCTGTGTTGCTTTGCCCCGGAGGGCGGAGGTCCCCGGGGCAATGTGGGGGGGATTGGGCACCCCCCACACTTCTTTATCACTATGCCCCCGCGATTTGGTCCCCCTGGGGGGTAATTTTAAAAAAAACATACCGGGTTTAAAAAAAAAATTGGCCTTGGGGGTCTTTGTGGGACCACCATAACAGGCCTAGGGGGTCAGGGTGTTTCTACCCTCTCCCCTTTTTGTGTTCTACACGTTTGTTTTTCTGCTTTCTTCTGCCTCAGTCTACCGAGGCACAAGATGGCTGCCAACAATTTCTGTTTTGGAGTGTTGACAGACATTGGCAGCCAAGCAGCATGCAGCTCGGGCACGCGAAGGTCCGCGCACGTCCGCGCACGTATATATAAATATATATATATATATTATAGTTAGCTGGACATTTTACTCATACAAAACCATTGAACTTCCCCCGTTATAGTTAGTTGTACTCACTATAACTTGCGCACCCGCAATCCACTGCTGATGTGGTTTGGTGGGGGGTGTGTGATTGCCAAAAAATGTGTGAATAGTTCATTCAGTAGGTATATGAGGTTAAGACTACATGTTATGACAGTTGTTTCAGTGAGTGTATATGTTTATGGGTGTGGTGGTGATGAAATATTTCTCTCAATGGTACATCTCCATTAAACTTGAAAAAAAAGGCAGTGTATGTGACAGCTATATCTAATTAAGTGTGCCTAAGACTTAGTGATTGTATGAGTCACTATATGGATAACTGTATACGTGTAATAGTGATTTTATAACACACTAAGTGTGAGTTACTATCTATATAAATAGGTGAAGTGGTGTTTGTATAAGTGTGTAGGTGAGTAAATGTAAGTATAATCAATTGTTTGCATAAGTCAGAAGGATGTCTTTATAAGTGAATACAATGTGTGCTGGTGTGTAATGTTGAAATAGGTGTATAAGTATATTTGATAGTGTTCTGTTGATTATTCACTGCACATAACACTGAATCTATAGGTAAGTGATTAGATGTGTGTATAGTTCTATGAATAACTGAGTGGGTGTTTAGAAATTTCTATTGGTGTGTCAATGGTTTCAAATATGGCACTTTCTATTTTACAGTGAGTGATGAAAGATTATACTAGTGTGTGATGAGGTGTATTTGATTGTCACATGGATGATGTCATCAGTGATGTCATCAGTGATGTCATTTGAGATATCATCAGTGATGCCATCAGTGATGTCACTGACCGTGTCATGAATGATGCACTTTTTGTGACGTTCCGGTGGCGCAGAAGCTGAGTGATATTTATCAGGCAGGACTAAGCCACTTTTTGTGGCGTAATCCTGCCTGATAAATATCAGTCCCTTTAACGCAGTGTCCTACGTTAAATGGGTGTGCAATGGGTGTTGCTGGGGGCGTTACCAGCAGCATCCATGGACTTGAGTAATTTATAGCATCCTCAAAGTCAGTCTTTCAAAAATTCCGAAGTATAGGACATGATAATCCAAATCCAAATGTTTCTCAAGAAAAGTCATGCACCGTGTCCGTGGGTCATATCTGTCCAAACGCCGATATTCCGAACGATTGAAAATGACTTTTCTCTCAAGGAGGAGCCAAGATGGCGATCGGGATGGCTGCATAAATGCTTGGCTCCGCGAGCCCTCCCGCCCCGCACATATATCCTGGTGATAAACTTGAGCAGTATTTGCTAATCTAAGTAGGTGAAGGAAAGCGTTCACTTACCATCTGCTTTTGAGGCTCCACCGTGCAGTAGACCCGAAGAAATGTCCCCGTCTGTTTGGCGGCCCTCGAGGTGCTGAGACCCGGATCTCGAGTGAGGAGAGTGTCCGGCCGTGATTGCAACACCTGTGGCCTCTGGTTGCGATGGGAAACCGGTCGGAGAGAACCTGAGATCTGCGAGCCGGAAGAGGTGATACCAACCCACTCCCAATAGTGGGTTGCCCTGCGGGAGGTGCGGTATAGCTGGGCCGGAGAGAGTCCATGATGCCCAGTTCCCCTTCGGTGTGATACCCGGCCATGTTAACAGCCCCCCCCGGGAGCCGGTGGGTGACTCCCGAGAGGCAGCAGGGAGTTTGTTTAGCCTTTTGGTGACTCTCCTTTTTGCTGCCTGCCCCGACTATTGAGATCCCGCTGTGAATCCTGCTGCTCCCGGGGGCCGGACCCGATCCTGAGGTTAGGTGGAGGGGAACGAGAACATGACGGCTGAAATGGCGGATGATACTTTCTCGCGCACCCCTCATCCGGGCAGAGAAACCGGTGCACAAGAGAATTCCGGGGTTTGGCTACGCGAGAAAACGCCCACGCCCAAACATATACTGGCTGCACTAACAACCCTGCAAACTGCCCTGATCCGGGAGGCCTGAGAATTGGGACGAAGGATGGCCGCAATTGTTGTCCCGCCACCTTGTAGCGGCACGGATCGCTCTCAAGGAGGCGCCGATGTGTCTGCCTCTGCCTCATTGACGTATTCCCCGGATGAGTCTACATTCTCGGAGACGTGGATAGATTTGGTTCATGAGCTTACTGTAGATACACCTGTGGGGCATGTGATTGTCTCATCGGGGCCTTTCTCTGATCGGCGAGTGGATGGACAGCGCCGATACACGGTTTGGGCGGCCCCGTCGGGGTTTCGGGGCTTCCCGCATTGTGTGTTTCCCTTTCCATGTCTGGCGGGACTGTGTTCGGACTCGAGACTGTTGGCGGTGTTGACATTGTCACAATCAGACTTCCGCCATGCATCATCGGCGAAATTTCGGTGGCTTGGATCCTATGGAGCGGCGACACTGCCTGATCCTCCCGGTACAATCGGACCCTTTGTGCTACTTTGTATCCCGTCTGAGGGATGGTTCAACGTTGGTACTATTGACAGACGAGGCCAGGGGTGAATTCACTTGGGACATGGAGGGAATCTTCGCTGGTTGATAGTGATTTAAGGGGCGCTTAGCGGGGATGTAATTGATTGCGTTATACGTGATTGTTGCTACTTGTACTTCTTCTACCGTTACTGTTTATACGATTTTTGCACGCGGAGGTTGGAGGGGCCGGATAACCAGATCGAGGGCCCTTCTCCTGTATTTTTTCTCTTTCTTTTTCTCTTTTTCTTCTCTGTATTTCGGGTCTCTTATTTAGGGCGACAGGCACGCTGCTGGGGGGGTAGGCCGTAGCCTTCTGCAGGGGTGCAGGGTTGGGGGTTGGGGGATGGGTTTGTTGTTTTGTTCTTTCTTTGTTTCTATGACCCTTTGCCCTTTTCCTATTTCGATGTTGTCGTCTTCCATGTCTCCCATATTGTGTTTCGCCTTGAGGGGTGGGGCTAGTTCGCCATGATTGCATCCTATGGAGCGGCGACACTGCCTGATCCTCCCGGTACAATCGGACCCTTTGTGCTACTTTGTATCCTGTCTGAGGGATGGTTCAACGTTGGTACTATTGACAGACGAGGCCAGGGGTGAATTCACTTGGGACATGGAGGGAATCTTCGCTGGTTGATAGTGATTTAAGGGGCGCTTAGCGGGGATGTCATTGATTGCGTTATACGTGATTGTTGCTACTTGTACTTCTTCTACCGTTACTGTTTATACGATTTTTGCACGCGGAGGTGGGAGGGGCCGGATAACCAGATCGAGGGCCCTTCTCCTGTATTTTTTCTCTTTCTTTTTCTCTTTTTCTTCTCTGTATTTCGGGTCTCTTATTTAGGGCGACAGGCACGCTGCTGGGGGGGTAGGCCGTAGCCTTCTGCAGGGGTGCAGGGTTGGGGGTTGGGGGATGGGTTTGTTGTTTTGTTCTTTCTTTGTTTCTATGACCCTTTGCCCTTTTCCTATTTCGATGTTGTCGTCTTCCATGTCTCCCATATTGTGTTTCGCCTTGAGGGGTGGGGCTAGTTCGCCATGATTGCTTTGTGATTATTGCATCTATCCTGATTCATATACCCCTTCCCCCGTCTCTCTTCATTTTATGTACATCGCTGGCGTAAAACCTTTTGCTTTTAGTTAGCTGTCTTAGGGGAGTGTGTGATTATGCGACATTGATTTTCACTTTATTTTTCGTTATTGCAAAATGAACCGTCTCAGATCCTTATTATCGCATGGTATTTTCATTATATGTCATATCCTGGATGCTATTCTGCCATTGAATTCCGTACCACTGTATGTTTTTATACCACATTGCTTTTTAACCGATTTGAATAGCGGCCGGCCGGATTGGTTGTAGGCCCATGTTTGTATCTCCGTACTATAACAATAAAGGTTCTTTAAAAAAAAAAAAAAAAACGTTAATCTGCTCGTTTCGTTCAAGTTATTATAATAAAATGAATGTGAAAAGAAAAAAAAAAGAAAATGACTTTTCTTGAGAAACATTTGGATTTGGATTATCATGTCCTATACTTAGGAATTTTTGAAAGACTGACTTTGAGGATGCTATAAATTACTCAAGTCTGCCCGAATTGTGTGGGTAAAATTGATACCTAGTCACTTTGAATAAGAATGTACTTACGTCTCGTCTAACATTTGGAAGAAATATCTAGTTATATGACAACAGGATACGACATAACTTGAAGGAAATAAGAACGCCCTGAGGAAGTTCTGTTGTACAGAACGAAACGCGTCGGCTGGCTGTGGTACATAAACTTAAGGAAAATAAAAGCATTTGAATATACACCAAGATTCAGCGCTTCAATAAGGACTCTAAGTGATATGATTTGATTGGACTTGTTGTGCAAGTGGTGCTGTGCCAAACATTGGAATATTCTCCACTACTTTCTACTACTCAGTCTCTACTACTCTACTACTCTCTAATACTCACTCTCTACTACTCATTCTCTACTACTCTAGTACTCTCTACTACTCTCTCTACTACTCACTCCCTTCTACTCACTATCTACTACTCTCTACTACTCACTCTCTACTACTCTCAACTACTCACTCTCTACTACTCTCTCTCTACTACTCACTCTTTACTACTCACTCTCTACTACTCACTCTCTACTTCTCACTCTCTACTACTCTCTACTACTCACTCTCTACTACTCTCTCTCTACTACTCACTCTCTACTACTCACTCTCTACTACTCACTCTCTACTACTCACTCTACTACTCACTCTCTACTACTTTCTACTACTCACTCTCTACTACGCTCTCTCTACTATGCTCTCTCTACTACTCACTCTCTACTACTCACTCTACTACTCACTCTACTACTCTCTACTACTCACTCTCTACTACTCTCTCTACTACTCTCTACTACTCACTACTACTCACTCTCTACTACTCTCTACTATTCTCTCTCTCTGCTACTCACTCTCTACTACTCACTCTCTACTACTCGCTACTACTCATTCTCTACTACTCACTCTCTGCTACTCTCTACTACTCACTCTTTCCTACTCTCTACTACTCACTCTCTACTGCTCTCTACTACTTACTCTCTACTACTCTCTACTACTCACTCTATACTACTCACTCTCTACTACTCTCTACTACTCACTCTACTACTCTCTACCACTCACTCTCTGCTACTCTCTCTACTGCTCTCTACTACTCTCTACTACTCTCTCTCTACTCTCTATTACTCACTCTCTACTCTCTACCTCTCTACCTCTCTCTACTAGTCTCAACCTCAACCTCTCTACCTCTACCTCTCTACCTCTCTCTACACGCACACATGCATATGCATTTATATATATGTATGTGTATATATATATATACATACATATATAAACATACATAATCTGCATATCTATATAAATACAAATATAAATGCATGCATACATATACATACATGCATACATAGGCATTTGTTATTTACACAAAAGTTTGAAAAACACTAATAAAAGCAAAGCTAAAAAGCCACCTCATTACAAACACAATGGCTTTAACTTAAACGAGGGCGAGATCTATTGCCTTTTCAATGCTTGTTTACTTTGGTTCCATTAAGAAGGCATTCAGATGTGTCACACATTTGCCATAAATTCTGAATGTTAGCACTCTAGTTGCTCATTAGATCACTGTAGTAAAGCTACTGCTCGCCAGGGAAGTCTGCTGCTGGTATTCAAAGTGCATGTTTCAGTCTGCATGTCAGAATTTTTTTAATGAAATAGATGAGGATTTGAGAAGTCACTCAAAATGTGCCCTAATTTTTCTTTCTGAAGCACTAATCATACTTTCTATGGCAAAATGACCCCCCTCATTTTGTTCCTTTTTAAATTAAATGTTTTCAGACTTACCACTTAATTCCAATCAAGATGGCTTCTGGTGTGCCATACTTTTGTCATACGTAAGACTGTTAGCGCTCTAGTTGTTCTTTAGAACACTCTGGGACATTCTGTCATTGGGCTATACTTGGGCTACATCTGGGTGATATTTGGGCTACATTTGGGCTCTTTTGTCTCTGGTGGCCATCTTGGGAGACTGCATGTCAGAATTTTTTAACGAAAGAGAAGAGGATTTGAGAAGTCACTCAAAATGTGCCCTAATTTTTCTTTCTGCAGCACTAATCATACTTTCTATGGCAAAATGAACCCCCTCATTTTGTTCCTTTTTAAATTAAATGTTTTCAGACTTACCACTTCATTCCAATCAAGATGGCTTCTGGTGTGACATACTTTTGTCATAAGTAAGACTGTTAGCGCTCTAGTTGTTCTTTAGAACACTCTGGGACATTCTGTCATTGGGCTATACTTGGGCTACATCTGGGTGATATTTGGGCTACATTTGGGCTCTTTTGTCTCTGGTGGCCATCTTGGGAGACTGCATGTCAGAATTTTTTTAATGAAATAGAAAAGGATTTGAGAAGTCACTCAAAATGTGCCCTAATTTTTCTTTCTGCAGCACTAATCATACTTTCTATGGCAAAATATACCCCTCATTTTGTTCCTTTTTAAATTAAATGTTTTAAGAGTTACCACTTTATTCCAATCAAGATGGCTTCAGGTGTGCCATACCTTTGTAATAAGTAGAACTGTTAGCGCTCTAGTTGTTCTTTAGACCACTCTAGGAGGCTGCAGTAGAACACAAAGGAATCAACTGACAGTCTCTGTCCTTGTTGGATGTACATGTTTTACTGAGAATGTCAGACTTCATTCTCACATGACTGAGAAAGATAATGTGAATTTACAGAAAATATGCTTTCAGTTTAGCTTATAGATCCCCTTCCAAACCACTGTGGGAAAAGCATTAGATAATAGTTTTATTTCAAACATGATTCATGATATCCCAGCAGAAGGCTTTTTCACATGGTAAAATGACCTTAGAACACACCACAATTCCTAAAATGAGTATGGTACCATCAACAAATGATTTATAATGTAACTAAAGTCCTAAAACCTTCTGTTAACTGCAATGCTTTTTAATGAGGTGCTATCATGTATATTGGTCCCAAGATGGCTGCCAACACTTCTTGGATGAAGTGCTGACAGCCAATCAGATCTCACGATGAGAAGTGTGTTTAGGCTCCGCCCAGATATATAATTTGTTTTCCTTTTAATTTTCTCAGGAACTACTGGAGGGATTTACACCATTTAAGCAAAAGCGTGATCTGTGAATCAGACTCTACCATTTTGCCAAATTTCTAGTAATGCCGTTCAGCCGTTCGGGCTTTAGCCGTGTCTAATCGTCCCATGGAAAATAACATGGGGAAAACACGTTTTGGGACCCCCCTTTTTTCTCAGCCCCCACTTGAAAAATCCCCCCAAAACTTTCAGGAAAGGAGTGGAGCGGAGCAAGCCATCTTCTTTGAGAAATTCGCGAAGATTCATCAACCGGCGCCAAAGTTATTCCCAATAGAATGTTGCGGATTTCCTATGGAAACTAGGTCCTAACTATATATACCTACTGGCGACCGCCAGTAGGTAATATATATATATATATATATATATATATATATATATATATATATATATATATATATATATCTTCAGTTTACAGCTCAGACTAGTAAAGAATTGATTGTATTCCTTGATGTAGAAATTTTGATTCGGAATAGTCAACTAGTAATGAAATTGCATCGGAAGGAAAATGCAGCAAACCGTTTATTGAGTGCTAGAAGCGCACACTCGTCAAGCCTAGCATATATAGCATCCAATCTGGGGAGTTACTTAGGGCCAAACGTAACTGTAGTACCCAAGATAAATATGAGCATGAGAAGAGAGTAATGACTAAAAGATTCATGGAGCGAGGATACAACAAAAAACAATTGAACAAGCAAGTGTAAATGTTGACTCCATACCCAGGTCGAGTTTATTACACCCAAGGAAAAGGAAACTGTAGAGCAAGATCATGTCAGATTCATCACTACTTATTCTAATCAATCGTTCAAAGTCAAGAGAATCTTCAATAAGAACCGGCATATTTTGAAAACTGATCACATCTTAAATAAGTATGCATATGACACACCTCAAATAACATTTAGGAAAAGTAGATCTTTAAAGGACAACTTAAGCCAAAACATGATTTCATCTGAGATGAGTCAACACAAAACCAACCGTGATTTACCTGGGTTTACATGTTGCGTGAAATGTAAGGTCTGTATTAATTGATCCAAATGTACAACATTAAAGGTCCCCAATAGTAAAAGAGTATTTAAAATCAAGGGGGCCTATAACTGCAACACAGATTTTTGCATTTACTGCCTAATATGTAATTGTGGAAAATACTACATTGGGAGTACAATTCACAGGGCAAAAATTAGAGTCTTGGAACACAAACAGACAATACGACACAATAATGAACACTACCCTGTAACTATACATTTTAAGGAGGTACACTCACAAAACGACAAACTGTTGAGATTTGTAGTACTGGATTCAGTAAAACAAGACGAACGGGGTGGCAACAGAGATCGGAAATGAAGGATTCTTGAATCCAGGTATATTATTGATTTTGAAACAGTTGTACCAATAGGATTAAACTCTAGCGAGAACTTATTGGTACATTTCGGTTAATTCTAGTAATTCTATGAATGCAAGAGTGACAAACACAATATCAAAGTGCTTGATCAACATTGGATACTCAACCTAAAAAGATTTGATAAGATATTAACTGTCTAAAGTAACAATGAATTTGGGGTATTTTCTTCTATAATATTACATGGTGATCGACTTAGATTGATTTTAACATATACATTTTTTCTTTCATTGTATTGTTATATACAGGTTTAGGCAATGGTTTGATTAAGGAGAGAAGCAGGATTGGCAACGCATTTGTATTGTGATGGTCTACAAGATAATATACGTATAACCAGGAAATCATCCTGTGACTAGCCCACTTGGGCGGGTCACTCATGTGGTCTATGGTGGCAAGAATATTATAATGTTAGTTGCATGGGTACAGTTCAATAAACACGTAATTGCTAATACATCCTGCAACTAGCCCACTGGGGCAGGGCACCTTTGTGGTATAGGTAGGGGAGAATATTATAATTTCATTCTCACCGGAAAGAATATCTGGTCTACTTAGTCATGACTCTACAGGAGCAGCTGTAGAGTATGACATATCATTAATAATTATGCTGTGGTGAGCCCACACGGTAAATATAAGCTAATATATAAATGTGTTTTTTGCTCGAACAGACAGATAGTGAATATTAAACTAGTCTGTGAAACAGTAGCTCATAGATCAATTTGAATCACCAAAAATATGTATGTGAAACCTGTACATTACAAATATAATAGTGTATGATGTAACACGGTTTGAAAATGAAATGATTTAGATTATTGATTGCAATGCACACATATTGATTGGAGATACTAAAATAGTATTTTAATGCATATTGTGATTTAATTGTACAGACCAAGATAGCGCTGTCTTTTACTGGTCTCGCACTTTAGTCCTTTGTTAATTGCATTGTGCATGTATATGTAAATAACTCTGGCATTGTTTGACCAATCTGCATGAAATTTTCCAAACTAAGTGTTAATGTAGGTTCTGTGTGTCATGGAAGATTTGGGAGTGATCCATGCAGTGGGGATAAAAAAATACGGGTGTATTAGTAATGTTAATTCCCATAGGAACGTGTTGTCGAACCTACAGCCCAAACCGCTTGAAGGATTTACACCAAATTTGGTAGAAAGGTAGATGTTGTTACGCCGTTCAGTAGTTCTTGAGATACAAAACCTGAACAGTAAAGTGATATCTCTAGTTGCAGATATTTCACAACGGTTTTGCGGGGTTTGCGTTTCAATTGTGAGGAGTTTGCGGTGAACCGCAAGATCACACACCAACGGGGATGTTCTGATTGGCTGAACGCAATCTTAACAGAAAGTTGTATCGGTTTTGCGGTGCTCACGGTTACATCATTACGTGTTCGCGGTATATGGCGAAAGCATGCCAACGGGAATGCTGTGAATGGCTGGCCGCAACCTGAACAGTAACTTACATAAAATGCACTCATAAATCCCTACTGTTAAAAATACTGCAAAATGTGTGCATGTATGTATTTTTACACTTTATCAAAAAGGCACAATCGTCACGTTTACCGATGTCTTCGCGATACTCAGAATACTTGTGAATGTGGAAAATTGGTTTAAAAGATTGTTTTTGTACAAACCTCCCATAAAAATATGACTTTAAACAGTGCAGTAATAAACCCCTAGTGTCTAAAATACTGTAAAATGTGTGCATATATATGGTTTACACCTCTTAAAAAAAGGCGCAACACTCAGCATAATCCCGGAGATGTGAAGTTTGGTTCAAACACAGCTTTTAAAATTACTACAAAAATGTATGTTCAAACATGCTCTTTAACCCCTTTGCTCCCAGGCCTCCCCCCCCCCGTGCTAAGCCTTTCTTTGGCTACTTGGGGTATTCATTGTTCTGCAAAATATGTACCTATGCATTGTGCATTTTAGGAATGTTCCCCTCATTTCTTCAGGAAGCATGCCCCTTAGCAGTTTCTTAAAGTATTCTGATGCTTGGGGCGTGGCCACGGCGGAGAGCGGAATGGCCGCACTTTGGTGAAGCTCCTCCAGGCGGGCTCCCGGCGGAGACGAACACGGCATGATCCGCCCGCCTATCCTGCAGCAACTTACCTGCGGAGCCTCCTGATGCAGTCTGGTGCCTTCGGAGCCTGAATCCATCGTCGGGAGCGGCCTCGGCGGTGAGTGGGGCGTAGGGGAAACGAGGCCTCCGGACCTCGGCGCCATCTTCCCCTCGGGGCCGGTGCTCTGGGAGGGCGCGGCTCGGCTCTCGCCCGCCGGGCCTCGGGTTCTCTGCTGCACCTACGGGGCCTCCTGCCGTGCTCCCCTACCTCCGTGCCCTCTCCCCGGTTGGGGCGCCTGCTTCCTGTCGCGCTCCGGGGCCCTGGGCCTGTGAGCGCGCTGTGACCGGGGCCTCGATTGGTGGCCTGGTGCGAGGGTTCTTTGGGCGGCCGGCGGGAGCGCTTGACTGGGGGCGGTGGGACTCGGGGCTCAGGGCGGCCGCGATTACCGGCGGCGCCCGCCGGTGGCTTCCGGCGACCCTGCCCCACTCGTGCCTGGTGGAACGGCTGTTCCCCCCCCCTCCTCCTGACCTCACTTCAGGAGAGGGTCGCTCCCTGCCTTGCAGGCCGCTGAGTTTGGACCTGCGACGCTGCCAATTCCTGACCCTCGCTGCATTCCTCCTGCTCCCTGCACGCTGCTGTTGACTGCTGCCAGGCTCCAGGGCGCCATCTTTGAGGACAGCTCCTCTGCAGCCCTCACTTGCCGCTTTCCACCGGTACTCTCTCCTCTGGGGATCGCCGAGGCTCGAACCTGCCACCCTCCTGTTACCGCCTGCCCGGTGTGTTGGCGCTGGAATCGATTTCTGCTACATCCGCCACTCCCTCTCGGCCTTGAAGATGGTCAAGAAGGACCCAAACCAACGGAAGCTCACTTTTGACAAGACCCCTCTCCCCGACACAGACCCCCCGCCGGGACCGGCCACTGGGGCCGCTGGCACAACGGAGGCGGGGGACGCCACAGCGATGATGGCCGCCATGATGGGGGAGATGCGCACAGGCTTCAAGGCGCTGGACACTCGGTTTGATGCACTGGACCAGCGACTCTCAGACATGACCACTGCAGTGCAGGCCCATGACCGTAGGCTTGATTTGGCGGAGTCCAGAATTTCGGACATTGAGGATGGGGCTGCGAAGTCCCTGAAGCGGCTGGAGAGGGTCGAAACCATCCTTAAAAACGTGGCCATCAAAAATGAAGACTTAGAAGCGCGTAGCCGGCGCAATAACATTCGCATTTTGGGCGTTGCGGAGACGACTGCTACTGGCCGGTTTGACACATTTGTGGAACACCTACTCATAGAGCTCTTTGGAAAAGACACCTTCACTGCTGGCTTTGTTGTCGAGCGCGCCCACAGATCACTGGGGCCCAGGCCCCGCACGGGTCTTCCACCCAGGCCTATAATAGCTCGCATCATGAACTTTCGCGATCGTGACGCCGCACTCCACGCTGCACGTGAGGCGGGAGACGTGCAGTGGCAGGGCAGCAAGTTGTCTTTTTTCCCGGATCACACGCTCATGGTGCAGGAGGCACGTCGCAAGTACACTAGCGTCAAATCCGCTCTCCGTAACCTTGGCCTGAAATACGCCATGCTCTATCATGCGAGATTGAAGGTGGAGGCGGATGGAAGATTCCGCATTTTTGACTCACCGGCTGAGGCGCAGGTCTTTTGTGCCGACTATAAGCGGCGACGCTCCTCGTCCCCCTCTGGCTCTGGAGTGCATTCTCCACCACGCACTGATACGCAGTCCAGCGCCGACCTTTTTGCGGATGCGGACAGAGGCTGATTCTCCTGACTCTTCTCCTCTTTGTATGCTATCTGATATGGAATTAATGGTTCTTTCTTTCTGGTTTGTTGCACGACCATTGCTATAGTGTTCGCTCTGCCGGATGGCCCGCGTGGCGAGGCGTTGCTACCCCCCAAAGTGTACGCCTGCTTGTTAACCTTCTTTAAGGGTTTGATGTTTTTTTTTCCGAATCTGTATTTACTGCAATTGTGGTTTTCATACATGTCAACTTTTGCTATGTTTTTCCTTTTGATGGGGGACTGCCTCTCTGGGGATGTCGGGAGGCTGGGTGGCGGGTGGGGGATGGGTTATGTGTTGTATTTGTGTTTTTTTTTGGTTGCATCTTATTGCGAGACTCATTGGCCGGGCTTGCCGGATACGCAGCTTTCTTTGATTATTCATGACGTGGTGCCATGGCCGGGATAGGTCTTACGGCTGGCCCCTCGATGCTAACGATGATGACTTGGAATGTCCGTGGTCTGAACACCACACGGAAGCGCAGACAGGTTCTGAACTATGCTGTGCGCCACAGGGTAGGTGTGCTGTTCCTGCAGGAAACCCATTTGATGCCTTCGGACACTCAGTCTCTGGCTAAGGGATGGGGTGCGCATAGGGTGTTTTCATGTTATAGTAGATACGCAAGAGGGGTGGCGATTCTGGTACATAATCGTGTTCCCTTTGTGTTGCTCGATAGCAAGACTGACGAAGAGGGTAGGTTTGTGCTTGTCTCTGGAATGCTGCATGGGTATAAAATAGCCATGGCGTGTGTGTACGGCCCTAATGTCGACTCCCCGGCCTTTTTTCAACACATACAGCTTCTGCTGCTTCGCTCTGACATTGACTTACTGGCGATGGGGGGTGACTTTAACCTCTTGATGACCCCCGGCAGGGACAGCACCTCCCTCTCCCCGGATTGCAAACCTCTTTCCCGCTCAGTGATGGCGGACATCTGCTCCCACTTTTCCCTAATCGACGTGGAGGCCAGGGCGCACCCGCAATCCCCTGCGTACACACACCACTCAGGCTACCATAACACCAGCACCAGAATAGACTACTGGCTACTCTCTCCAGGAGTGGCCGGTTGGATGCATTCCCTTTCCACGCCCCCGCGCACTCTGTCCGATCACTCACCGGTGGTGCTGACACTAGCAGTCCCGAGACTGGGAGGGTATGAGAGGCAGTGGCGTTTCCCAAGCAAGGCCTTGCTTGACCCGACTTTTACGGAGGAGGTCCGCACAGCCATTGATGACTACTTTGACACCAACACGGGCTCGGTGGCCTCCTGGGCAACACTGTGGGAGGGTTTTAAGGCTACCATCAGAGGGGTCTGCATCGCCAAACATGTTGGGGCCCTTCGTGACACTCGCACCACTCTAACCTGCATAGAGGCCGACCTCTCTGCACTGGATAGGGAGATACTTGGGGATCCCTCCCCAGACCGGGAGGCCAGGCGCCTGGAACTCCTGCTAGACTTTAGGGACGCTGCGGATAGGGAGCTCCGATTCCTGGGTAAGCACTACACAGCGCGGCAGTATGGGGAGGGGGAAAGACCGGGCAAGTTGCTAGCGCAGATGCTCCGCCCGCCACACCAAGCGGCGTACATAACTGACATCTACGACGCTCAGGGCACTAAACACTACTCCACTCCCGATGTTTGCGATGCCTTTCTAGCCTACTACACCCGTCTCTACACTTCATCGCTAAATGATGCCAACTGCGACCCAGGGCCATACCTTAACGAAATAGCCATGGTCTACCTCGAGAAACATATGCAAGACTTTCTGGCGGATCCCATCACCCCAGACTACATAATTGAGGCTATAGACTCGATGAGGAGCTCCTCTGCGCCTGGCCTGGATGGGTTTACTGCCGATTTTTATAAGGAGTACAAAGACGAACTGGTGCCACGCTTGATGGAGGTCTATGCGGAGGCATTGGAGACGGGCGTGCTCCCCCCCACCCTCCGTGAGGCAGTCATAGTTCTGCTTCCCAAGTCGGGCTGTGATCCCTCCCACTGTAGCTCTTACCGCCCCCTGTCCCTCCTCAACCTTGACTATAAAATCCTAGCGAAGGCCCTGGCTATCCGCTTGGCGCTTCTTGTAGATTCCCTGGTCGCGCCGGCTCAATCCGGCTTTGTCCCCCACAGGTCCACCTCTCTCAACCTCCGTACGCTTTTCTCGGTTCTACATAAAATTGACCCCTCCGTCCCGGCTGCTGCGGTCTTCCTAGACGCTGAGAAAGCGTTCGATACACTGGAATGGCCCTTTTTTTTATCCATCATGCGCAGAATGGGAATGCCTGCGATGTATGTGGCCACGGTAGAATTGCTATACACTGCTCCTACGGCACGTATCCGCTTAAACCGCACCATAACTAAAAACTTTGCGCTCTCCCGAGGTACCAGGCAGGGCTGTCCACTGTCCCCACTCCTGTATATTCTGGCAATGGACCCTTTAGTCCGTCATTTTCAGGAGAAGCACCTCCACAGAGGTCTACAATTCCGCACGGGTCCTCTACTTGTCTCTTTATATGCGGACGACACGGTCCTGTATGTCCGCACCCCTAGTACAAACTTGGAGCCCTTGATCCACGAGATCGCACGATTCGGCTCATACTCTGGCCTGAAGATTAATTGGCACAAGTCGCTCATTTTTCCCTTGACACCCTCCACGGCGCGATGGGATTGCCCCTTCCCTTTGGAGTGATGCACCGATTCCGTCAAATACCTTGGAATACACATCCACCTGGATGCGGTATCCATTGTGAGACTGAATTATGGGCGCGCCCTGGATTTTTGGGAGGAGAATACGGAGCGTTGGCTCCGTCTTCCGCTGTCCATGGCTGGAAGGATTGCCATTGTCAAGATGGTTGTCCTCCCTCGCTTTTTATACTTGTTCACTAATATCCCGATCCCTCTGACCAAGGTTTTCTTTGCACAGCTTCGCTCTGCCCTGCTGCGCCTGATATGGGGCGGCAAAAACCCTCGTGTGGCTTGGCGCACTTTAACCTTACCTTATGAACGAGGAGGATTCGGGGTGCCGGACTTTCACCTTTACTACCTGGTGGCGCAATGCTCGTACGCGCACTCCTGGTTGCACCCGGATGCCAGGATTCCCTTCTTGCGACCTGAGGCCGATACGGCTCTTCCGGTGCCGCTTTGATCCATACTTCCCAAGGGACTTCCCCGCGATCCACAGGACATTCAGCCGGTCTCCACGACTAGCTGGGCCTGGGATAAGTTACGGAGACTACTCCGCATGGACAAGTTGTACTCTCCCTCGCTCCCTCTCCCCAACCTTCACTGGCTCCCCATCACGGGTGAGGCGATAGTTGACTGCACACTGTCCAAGTTCCAACTACACACTATTGGCGATCTGTTCCCTGAGGGACATGCTTTTTCGTTGACGGAGGACCCCCGCTTCGAAGACCGCTCGTTTATGGATGCGTTCACCCTGGCCAGGCTCCGATCCATGCTGCGCGCTGAATTCCCTACGTTCCCATTGACACCGCCCGAGGACCCGGCACTCACGTTCATCATACAGTCCCAAACGAGCGCTCACGTAGTGTCGCGACTATACAAGCTGTGTATGACATCTCTTCCCTCCTTTGACACCGCGGTGCGCGCTGCGTGGGAGAGGGACCTGGGCAACCAGATTACTGATGACCAGTGGGAGGCATGCTGCGCTGTTACCAAAACGGTGTCCATGAATAGTAGGCACAAGCTTCTCCATTTTAAGTTTCTACGAAGGATGTACCACACCCCCGCGCTTGCCCATAAAATAGACGCTAACAGACCACACAGTTGCCCTAGGTGCGCCTCTCCTCATGCTGACTTTTCCCACCTGTCTTGGACGTGCCCGAAGATACACGCCTATTGGCTAGAGGTACACCGGGTCTTGGGTGAGATACTGGGCTTGACACTACATCCCACCCCAGAAATTGCATTATTGGGCTATGTAGCTAACTTCCCACAACCTCTCCGTAGACTTGCATCCCTGTGCTTCCTCCTGGCCAAGAGGGAGGTTGCGCTGCTCTGGGGCGCGCGCCGCGCTCCGAAGGTTGCCGCATGGCTAAGGAGTGTGGCCCACTGCAATGTTAACAGCGTGGAGTTTTCGGCCTTGCTCCCCTCAGCTTCCAGTCCGACGGACATATGGGGGCCATACCGAAACTATGTCGAAAAATTGACCCAGAAGGCGCAGTCCCAATCCCTTCATTCCATTGTCCCGAAGGGGGTGGGTTAGGCTGTGAGCGGCCCCTCCGCTCGCCCGATGCCATCGGATGTCACACTCACCACTTTTGGCTCGGCACTGTGGTTTGCCTTGGATGGGAGGGTGGGGTGTGGGCATGAGAACTGATGTGTTCCAATATATGATGCTTGTCACCTGTGGAGTTTCGCTCCTTACTGGGGAGAGACCTGCGATAGCGGACCTGTGGCGAGATGCGTGGGCTATGTCCTGGGCCACCACGGCGTTCTCACTACTTACCTGTAACTGTGCTGCCCGACCTGCCTCTTGATTCTCACATGCTTGTTGATTTCCTTTCCTTTGCTGTGTTATGTATTTGTTGTTTTTATTGCACTTTGTTCATTTTTTTGTCTTTCTAATGCTCCTATATTGGAAAATGGCACTTTGTATTCCTGATCGAACAGGCCTGAACTTTCCCGCTCCTGCATTACCCTTCTTCATTTGACATGTATGGCATCGCCCAATGATACGCATATATTGTTGTGGTTTGTTGTAACCTGCTGTGCATTCTATTTAGTGCTGAATAAAAGTCTTTTAAAAAAAAAAAAGTATTCTGATGCTTGTTCGGCTTGCCATCTTTTTAGTGTTCTTCTTATTAAGCTACTTGATAATGTATCAGTTTTTATATTTTTAAACTGTAATTTGACAATGTTTTATCCTTTGTGTACTTTGATGGTTTTATACAAACAAACCAAATAAAGTTTGATGATGGGTACTTTGCGCTTATGCCCGTGTAACTTTTTGACCACATAAGGTATTCACCCCAAATTTGCGTCCTTTTCTTTCAACATCACAGGGATTCTAAAGGTATCCAGGGTTTGTGGATTCCCCTGGAGGGGACCCAGAAATGAGCGAAAATAGGAAAAAAGTGCTGCAAATGAAAGTGTCTGTTTTTTTCCCTGCAAATGGTATCAACAATTTTCCTTGCATTTCTGTGGTCGAAAGTCTAGAATCTACATGGATCCACAAAATTCCACCCACCCCGCATTCCCCAAAGCCTTCCATGAAAAATGGTACCTCACTTGTGTGGGTGGGTCAAGTACCTGCCACAGGCAAGGGCCCAAAACCTATTTAGGTGACATCAAAATTACCTATCACAAAACAACCTGGTTTTGCAAGGGGGTCCCATGAGTTCTTGGCCCCGAGCTTAGCGGCCATATAGGAAAACCTACCAAACCCACACATTTCTGAAAACTAGATGTCCAGCAAGGTATGTCTTGCATGGAGCCCCCAACATTTCCCTACCCAGATTCCCTAGCAAACCTCAAATTTTGTTGAAAAAATCAATTTAATTTTTCTCAACCTTTTTGCGTGGGAAAGATGTAGGGTCACCTAGCTGACACAAATTTCCTACCACTCAGCGTTCCCCCAGGTCTCCCAATAAAAATGGTACCTCACTTGTGTGGGTAGGCATGCCTATAACAAAATTACCTATAACAAAACTGCCTGGTTTTTGGGGGGCACCTTGTTTTTGGGCCCGGGCTCGACGCCATCTAGGGAAACCTACCAAACGCACACATTTCAGAAAACTAGGCACCCTGCGGAGTCCAATGAGGTATGGCTCATGTGGATCCCCTAATGTTTCTCTACCCAGAATCCTCTGCAAACCTCAAATTTAGCTAAAAAAAACACATTCATTTTCCACATATTTTTGTGTGGAATCACCATGCCAGCACAAATGTCCTACCCCACAGCGTTCTCCTTAATGTCCTGAGTAAAATGGTACCTCACTTGTGTGGGTGTCCAATGCAGTATTGGCTAAAAACATATTTTTAAAAAGATGTAGCTCTTAGAATTCTCGGTGCTATACACTTAATCCCTATGTCTTGGGCTCTTCTCAGTCACAGGCCCTTGCCCCACCCACACAAGTGAGGTATCATTTTACTCGGGAGACTGAGGGGAATGCTGTGGGGTAGGACATTTGTGCCGGCATGGTGATTCCACAGAAAAATATGTGGAAAATGTGTTTCTTTTAGCTAAATTTGAAATTTGCAGGACATTCTGGGTAGGAAAACATTGGGGGATCCATGCAAGCCATACCTCGCTGGACTCCCCCGGGTGTCTAGTTTTCAGAATTGTATGGGTTTGGTAGTTTCCCAAGATGGTCGAAGAGCCTGTGGCCAAAAACCCAGGTGACTGTCATGGTTCCCGTAGAGCAGGCATGCCTGGCGAGAGTGTGTGGTACATGCCTGCTATCGGCTTCCATGGCACCCTGGTGACGTCAGGCAGTGTTGTGCTGGTTGGCGGGCTAGCTTCCCTACACCGGAAGCAAACCCCAGAACAGCTCATTAGCACTTCCGGGGCAAACCGCATAACAGCCTGCAGTGCCCGCCGGAACAGTGCTTCAGAATATTGCCTTTGCCCTGGAGTCCGTACGTCCAGCTCTTTGGAGGTCACCCTTTCAGGTACTTTAGTCTGTAGCCAGCGCAGGAGCGATTGCTTATCTCCTTGATTGTGGCTCGCGCTGGAGCGCGTTGCCGTATCTACAGTGCTGGGAGCAAGTGACATCACTTCACAAGCAGAAGGTAAGACTTGTGGGGTCCCGACAGTGTCCCCCTTGCAAAACCAGGTTCTTTTGTGATAGGTAATTTTGATGTCTCATCAATACGTTTTGGGCCCTTGCTTGTCTCAGGCACTTAACCCACCCATGCGAGTGAGGTATCATTTTTATCAGGAGACCTGGGGGAACGGTGGGTGGTAGGAAATTTGTGGATCCACGTAGATTCCAGAACATTACCACACAAATATTTTGCAGGGGTGGGGGCATTGGCATGCCCATTTTGGGCAGACCCAACCCCTAATTCAAATTGGCAAAAAAAATCCCTGGCATCTAGTGGGCTTTTTGCCCCCCGGGGGGCAGATTGGGGGCTGCTGCCCCAATCTGCCTTCTGGGGGGCAGAAAGGCTGTACTTTTTGTGGGGGTGGGGGTGGGGGCATTGTCATGCCAGTTTTGGCCAGCCCCCACCCTAATTCAAATTGCTCCAAAAAAATCCCTGGCATCTAGTGGACTTTGTGCCCCCCCAGGGGGGAAGATTGGGGGCTAATGCCCCCATGTGCCCCCCAGGGATGGCAGATAGGCTGTCATTTTTGTGGTGGTGGGGGCATTGGCATGCCCGTTTTGGGCAGCCCCCAGCCCTAATTGTAACTGCCCCAAAAGTCCCTGGTTTCTAGTGGGCTTTCTGCTTCCCCAGGGGGCAGAAAGACTATAATTGTTGTGGGGGGTCGGGGCATTGGCATGCCTGTTTTGGCCAGCCCCCACCCTAATTCAAATTGCCCCAAAAAAGCCCTGGTGTCTAGTGGGCTTTTTGCCCCCGGGGGCAGATCAGGGGCCACTGCCCCACAGGGGCAGAAAGACTAGAATTTCTCTGGAGGTAGGGGTATTGTAATGTCCATTTTGGGCAGCCCCCACCCCTAAATGAATACACAAAAAATGCCTGCTTTCTAGGGGGACAGAAAGAATGGAATTTTTGTGGGGGTGGGGGCATTGGCATGCTTGTTTTGGGCAGCACCAACCCCTAATTCAAATTGGCAATCAAAATCCCTGGCATCTAGTACGTTTTTTGCAACCCCGGGCATTGCAGATTGGGTGCTACTGCCCCATCTGCCACCCAGTGGAGACAGAAAGCCAGTTAGTTTTCTTGCGGGGTGGGGGCATTGGCATGCCCCTTTTAGGCAGCTTCCAACCCTAATTATAATTGCCCAAAAAATCCCTGTTTCTAGTGGGCTTTCTGCCCCACCCCCGAGGGACAGAAAGACTGTAATTTTTTGGGGGGAGAATTGACATGCCCGTTTTGGGCAGCCCCAACCCTAATTCAAATTGGCCCAAAAAGTCCCTGACATCTAGTGGGCTTTTTACCCCCCCCGAGGGGCAAAATGGCTGTAATTTTTTGGGTGGTGGGGCATTGACATGCCCTTTTGGGCAGCCCCCACCCCTAATTGTTATTGCCCCCAAAAATCTCTGGTTTCTAGTGGGTTGTCTGCTCCCCCAGGGTGCAGATTGAGGGCTACTGCCCCCATCTGCCCACCAGGGGGGCAGAAAGACTGTAATTGTTGTGGTGGTGGGGACATTGGCATGCCCACTTTGGGCAGCCCCCACCCCTAATTCAAATTGCCCCCCAAAAATCCCTGGGAACTAGTGAGCTTTTTACCCCCCTGGAGGCAGAAAGGCTGTAACATTTGGCACATAGAAAGTCTAAAGGCTCATTTCAGTTTTGGTTTCTATGAAATGAGTCTGCGCGATGTGCGTGCTAATCGTCATTTCACAGAACCGGGGGGGGCCTCGGGAGCTGGGGAAGCTCTTCAGCAGCTCCCGAGGCTTTAGGAGAGAAAAAGAAATCCCTCTAGTGCCAGAGGGATTTCCGGTGCCATGTGCCAGGAAGCCCAGGAGCCATCCTGCGCACACTGTGGCGCATGACGGCTCCCAGCTGGCGTGCGCACAGAAGGGGCTAAGGTAGTAATGTGTATATTTTAATAGTAAGAATTAATTTTTTAAGTTAACTTTTTTGAATGTGGTGGTGGTTGTTGAGTGTCTGCTTTTGTTTTCAGATTTTGCGACGTGTTCGTGATCATAACAACGTTGACGCAAATTTCAAAAATCCTAAAAAAAATATTATTTAACGAGAAAATGAACAAAATTGTGGGCACTTGGGTGGCTTTGTCCAAAACACGCAGTATTCTCATTGTGTCCTTGACAATTGTGACATCATCATTAACATATCCTTAGATAAGAGGATTCATGTACTTTTTAAATAAAGAGATGACAAATACAACAACAAGTGGTACACCATGCAGATGTAATGTGTAATATCTAATTTTAGAAAGAAAATACAGGGATGTTATGGTAATGAAATACAATTTAAAAAAGTTAAAAATTCACCAAAAAAACAAAGGTTATAGGGGCATTAAATTTAGGAATTAGCATTTAAAAAAACTTAGAAATTCACTGAAAAAACAAAAGTTACAGGGATGTTATAGTTAGGTTTGCATTTTACTCATAAAAAAATGAGATAAATTCAGCAGTTATAGTTAGCTGAGCTAACTAAAACTCGCGCCCACGTAATGTACTGCTTATGACCTCACATATTACATCACTCATGACATGGTCAGTGACATCACTGATGACATCTATAATGACATCACTGATGACCTCATTCACAGAATCATGGGTGTACACACACATCCACTCAGTCACCTATACAGCTACTCATGCACCAACTTACTCACTAATACAGCCACTGATATATCCACTCATATGGCCACTCACACAGTCACTGCAGTGTCATGTTCCCCTGTGACAAACAGATGTGCCTCTTCCATCGAAAGCTAGGCATGGGTGGAGCTGAAACTTAGTGTGGCCCAATGTCCCCATAAAGGTGCCCCTAGTATTCTGCGCCATTTCATGTCCATATTGCATGGAAAGCAGCACTCTGCCTCAACTACAATCTGTTGATGCTGTGTCTCTGTGCTGATGCCCCCCAACACAAGTGTATGTAGTCCAGTGCAAAATTCGGATCAGGACACTGTCAGAATGCAGACAAGTGGAGATGTTTTGTGAAGGTGGGGCATGAAATAAAAGGTGTGTACAAGTGTACCTTTGCTTCCGTAACATTATGGCAATGCAGAATGTTTCCTAATAAATTTTACTGACATTTGTCTTCTGAGCCATGAATCGTCAAAAGAAACAAACAAGTGTTATCAAGGCAGCACCTGCCTAACTCTACAGGTGTTACCTGTCCAACTGCTGGAAATTTAATGATGTTTAGCTAATTAAAAATAACGAAGGTCTTAAAACCGAACGTATAGATATTAGGTTGGCGTGTAAGCCTGATGTGCTCCATCACTGCACACCCCTGACTTCTGGAAATCACTACACATGTGAACTGTGTGGAAAAGGAATAATTCCTGGACACTAAGATCGGCAAGAACAGCTGAACATTTACTGCACACCAGCAGTGGCAACAGTCAATCACTCTGTGAAAACATTAAAGCACTATCAGTGACAGTAGAGAAAAGGACTTGATAGGCCAGGCAAGAAGCATCTAAACAAAGCTATCAGATATTGCTGTACTCTTAATGGCATTTAGTTCTCGTGGCAGATGGCCACTGAGGTTGTGTTTCATTACTGCCAAAGTAACAAGCATTTTCAATGCAATGGTTTCGCCTTTTGAAAAGTTTGATCTATTGGCATTGTAAATGAGAACATTTGTATTTATGTGTTCGTTTTGAAAACATCTAAATGAATGGCATTGTTTTTTACATTGCTGTGAGAAGTTGGCCTGATGTGCAGTGTTCACTATTCTAGTGATCACTATATATCAGTCCAAACAACCCTTATTGATGATTGGTTGTAAGTCAACCTTATAGACCAGCTATCCTAGTAGCATGGATACGAGCAGTCTAAGGCTAAGACTCTAGAGGGCGTGTTAAGCCAGCTGTTTTACCATCACATTACCCCTTGAACACCCAGTGAAAGGACACCACACAAGTGTTATGAAAATAAACAATGTATTTATTAGAATCACAACAACCCTGTACTCTTTATGAGGATAGGGTGCTAAGCACACAACGAAACTCTTACGAAAATACTTAAGTTAGCACGGTATACACAAATGCCAGAGGGGCACGAAAAACCATATACTTTAAAAGTGGAATGCGAAATTACTAGCAGGTAAGTACAGTACTAATAGGCTTTGGAATCGCTAGGACTTGACTATAGAATCGTTAGATTACTTCTAGGAGACCTAGGTGACTCGGGTGCAGAGTGTGCACTCTCACGCGGGATGCGGGACAAAGTCTATGGAAGCTAGTAAAGTTAAAGTTAGTGTTTACGGGCGAACCCGACCTGGTAGGAAGAAAACGACAGTGGATCCTGACCCTTGGATAGTGAGGCTATGCTGGGGCACCGAAATGCCGAAGTTACCTAGCCCAGGGGCTGCAGCTGCATAGGTCTCAAAAGACGTCGGGAATCCTCGTTGCCGGACCAGGAGCCTGGAAGAAAAGATGCTGGCAGGCGACCAGTGAAGATAGTTCGAGTTGATCCAAGCCTGGATCTGGAAGATGGATGACACCTGAAAGCAGGGGGGACCAAGTTCGTGACTACTAGCCAGTAGTCAGTGGGCACCAGGAGGGCACCGGATGGCAGTCACCTCGACTAGGTGAGTGGGCGACGCTGGCTCTGCAGATCTCACGGACCAGGAGGCGTTGTCGGCGACCAGGATGGAGAGGCGAGCTGTCCCACGATGGATGAAGCTGTCGGCGTCGAAGTTACCCAGGATTGGGCAACAAGCCTTGGCTAATTCAAGCCCACGCGGTGGACTCAAAATGGCGTCTTGAGTGGACCAGGAGGGTCCGGGGTGCTCCTCTTCGGGAAGGAAGCAAGGGCCAGTCTGGAGCAACCAGACCAGCAGTAGTGATGTCGTCGGGCGTCGTTCAGAAGGCCACAAGCCAGCGGACTAGTAGCCAAACAACGCGGTGAGCAGCAAAAAGCAGAAGGGCCCCACGCAGATTGTGGAGATGCTGGGAGGCTGCACTTCGGTGCTGGAGCTGCTCAGGGTCGGGGCTTCTCGGACCCCAAAGCACTCACCAGGAAAATACTCGGCGGGCTTGCTGTGCAGAAGTCGTGCAGTCTTGAAGATGGCCGGTCCCTCGAGGTCTCGTCGCACCCACGGTTCTCAGCTTGGCTGTAGAGGTGGGTAGAGGTCAGAGGTGCCAGGGAAGCCGGTTCTCGTCGAGCTGGGCAGTCGGATTCCGGAGGAAGGACGTGCAGCAGACCGCAGTGTTCTTGATGGTGCCTGCGGATGCAGGGTGACTACTCCTTAGCCACAAGGGAGAAATCTTAGGAAGAAGTCTTGAGTTCCTTTCGTAGAAAGTAGTTTCAGGATTCAAAGATGATCTAATCTGGAAGGGGGCCTGCTCCTACCTTTATCTGGGAAAAGGGGGCTGGCACGCGACTAAGTCCTGCCCTAGGGGTGGGACCAGGAGGGGGGTGGTTACACCCACTTCCTTGGCGGGCTTTTCCCCAGCACAGGGTCTGGAGTGTCCCTGGAACTGGTTCAAGCCAGCCTATGCACAGTGAGCACTGGGGTGCCACGTGCAGTCACCTTCCTCTGAAGCCCTGCCTACCTACAATACACAAAATCCTGTCTGGGACGGTGCTGGCACCGCCCCTGGCAGGAAACCCTTTGTCCTTATCTCCTGCTCTGGGAGGACTCCAAGCAGCAGGAGGGCAGACTTGTGTCTCGGTGGCAGCATCCATTTTGTGGATGCTAAGGCTCTGTCTGACTTTAACCGGGGTTAGGGGTTACATACATGTCGTGTCCCTCTAGAAGGGTGGGATGCTAACCCCGTCGCCAGAATTGGCGAGGGGTTAGTATTCCAATTCGTATGACACCTTACTCGACATGTTTTGATAAAGCGATACCAGAGTTGGCATATAACCGCGAGGATTATAATGCACTTAAGAGTATATGGTATGCGATATCATGGAAACGGCTAAGGGATGGATCCCGAAAGCCGCAGACAGGCTCAGCTCATGCCAGAGCACCATCTCACACGATTCCAAGCACTCTGCCTTCAGGATTGTTAAGGCCTGCCATAGGAGTGACTGATAGGAGATCTGTGTGTCCATTTTAGGGTTAGATATAGGTATACTATATCTAGAGCAAAGGGTGAGTACACCACCTTGCCCCAGCTGTCGTGCAGCCAGTTGTGTCGGTTTAGTTAGTCAGCCCAGGGGTGGCATAATACATGCTTCAGCCCCTGGGAGACTTCTGGGTACACCTCAGCCCTGGGTACAGGGACTTGGAGAGGGCCCAGGGCCAATTCAGTACCTGAGTACAATTTGGATAGAGAGAACAGCTAGGCTGTGGGTCTGATTAGCAGGCCCACAGCCAGGGAAAGTCGTAAACCAGTGCAGCAAAAAGCAAAAATCTGGGTGATCATAGGATTGCAGACCCTACTCTCCTACATGACCCCCCCCCCAAACTTTGGGACAATAAACTAACCTTGACCAGGTGAGTCTTCTTGCTCTAAGTGGAAATACCTGGAGAGCCCATCAGCATTGCTGTGATCAGTACCAGGTCTATGCTCCACTGTAAAATCCATCCCCTGTAGGGAAATGGACCACCTAAGCAGTTTGGGGTTTTCACCCTTCATCTGATTTAGCCACAAGAGGGGCTTATGGTCTGTCTGAATGGTGAAGTGAGTGCCAAACAAGTAGGCCCTCAGCTTCTTCAGGGCCCAGACCACAGCAAAGGCCTCCCTCTCAATAGCTGACCAATTTTTCTCTCTGGGTGTCAACCTCCTACTAATGAAAGCAATAGGCTGATCATTACCATCAAAATTCAGTTGAGACAGAACAGCCCCCACACCCAACTCAGAAGCATCTGTTTGGACAATGAATGGCTTGGAGTAATCTGGACTCTTTAGGATAGGTGCTGTGCACATGGCCTGCTTTAGGTCATTGAATGCTTTCTGACAGCTTGCTGTCCACTGAACTTTCTTTGGCATCTTTTTGCTTGTCAGGTCATTAAGAGGGGTCACTATGGACCCATAATTTCTGACAAACTTCCTATAGTACCCAGTCAGGCCCAAGAAAGCTTGAACCTGAGTCTGGGTGATTGGAGGAGTCCAGTCCTTGATGGCCTGTATCTTACTCTCCAGTGGCTGAACCTGGCCTCCACCTACCAGGCGGCCCAGGTATACAACCTGTGTCTGCCCTATCTGGCACTTTGTGGCCTTGATAGTGAGGCCTGCCTTTTGCAGAGCCTCTAACACTTTCCTCAGGTGGACCAGGTGATCCTCCCAGGTGGAGCTAAAGACAGCAATATCGTCTAGATATGCTGCACAGAAGTCATCCAGCCCAGTGAGGACTTGATTCACCAACCTTTGGAAGGTGGCAGGTGCATTTTTTAGTCCAAAGGGCATTACCACAAACTGATAATGCCCTCCAGGGGTAGAAAATGCTGTCTTGGGTTTGGCCTCCTCAGCTAACCTGATTTGCCAATACCCAGCTGTCAAATCAAATGTACTTAAGAAGTTGGCAGAAGCCAATTTATCTATAAGTTCATCTGCTCTTGGTATTGGGTGGGCATCAGTCTTAGTGACTGCATTGAGGCCTCTGTAGTCTACGCAAAACCTCATCTCTTTCTTACCACCCTGGGTGTGAGGCTTTGGCACTAGAACTACTGGGCTAGCCCAAGGGCTATCTGAGGGCTCAATGACTCCCAGCTCCAACATTTTCTGCACTTCAGTTTTGATGCAGTCTCTAACATGATCAGGCTGTCTGTAGATTTTACTCTTGACAGGCAGACTGTCTCCAGTGTCAACATCATGGGTACACCAATCAGTTTGGCTGGGTGTCAGAGAGAACATATGTCTGAAGGATTGCAGGACTTGCCTGCAATCCTGTTGCTGATGTTCAGTGAGGCTGCCACAAAAGACAACACCATCAACTGATCCATCATCAGGATTCTGAGTGAGCAGGTCTGGGAGAGGGTCACTCTCTTCCTCCTGTCCCTCATCTGTGGCCATGAGCAAGCTCATGTCCTTCCTGTCAACATATGCTTTGAGCCTGTTAACATGGAGCACTCTGAGAGGGCTCCTGGGAGTTCCAAGGTCCACCAGGTAGGTAACCTCTCCCTTTTGCTCAATGATGGTGTGGGGCCCAGACCATTTGTCTTTCAGAGCTGCTGGGGCCACTGGCTCCAGCACCCACACCTTCTGCCCTGGCTGGTACACAGTCAGAACAGCCTTTTGGTCATGCCAAGCTTTTTGAAGTTCTTGGCTGGCCTCAAGGTTTTTAGATGCCTTTTCCATATACTCAGCCATCCTGGAGCGGAGACCAAGTACATAGTCCACTATGTTGGTTGCAGGCTTTTTGAGAGGTCTCTCCCATCCTTCCTTCACCAAACACAGGGGTCCTCTTACAGGATGCCCATACAGAAGCTCAAAAGGGCTGTAGCCAACCCCCTTCTGTGGGACCTCTCTGTAAGCAAACAAGAGGCAGGGGATCAGGACATCCCATCTTCTCCTAAGAGTTTCAGGTAGCCCATGAATCATCCCTTTGAGGGTCCTGTTGAATCTCTCAACAAGCCCATTGCATTGTGGGTGGTAGGGTGTGGTGAACTTGTAGTTCACACCACACTCCTTCCACATTGCAGTCAGATATCCTGACATGAAGTTTGTACCTCTGTCAGAAACAACCTCCTTAGGGAAGCCCACTCTGGAGAACACTCCAACTAGGGCCCTTGCCACTACAGGTGCTGTAGTGGTCCTAAGTGGAATAGCTTCAGGATACCTGGTGGCATGATCCACCACCACCAGTATAAACTTGTGCCCTGATGCTGTCTGGGGTTCCATTGGACCAACAATGTCAATCCCCACCCTTTCAAAGGGAACCCCCACCACAGGTAGTGGTATGAGGGGGGCCTTTGTTGTGCCACCTGACTTACCACTGGCTTGGCAAGTGACACAGGAGCGACAAAACTCCTTGGTATTCTCATTCATATGGGGCCAGTGAAAGTGTGAGACAAGCCTGTCCCAAGTCTTTGTCTGACCTAAATGACCTGCAAGGGGAATCTCATGGGCCAAGGTGAGAAGGAAACCTCTCAGAGACAAGGGGATGACCAGCCTCCTGGTTGCACCAGGCTTGGGGTCTCTTGACTCAGAGTACAGGAGTCCATCTTCCCAGTATACCCTGTGGGCACCTGTGGCATTCCCTGCAGCCTCAGCAGCAGCCTGCTGTCTGAGGGGTTCAAGGGAAGGGCAGTCTAACTGTGCCTTCCCCAGGTCTGCTCTGGAGGGTCCCCCTGAGCCCAGAAACTCAACTTGATCAAGTTCAAGCTCTTTAGGCTCAGTTTCCCTCAGTTCTCTCAGATCAGCCTCCTCAGAGACTTGATCCTCAACCTGGGGCAAGGGGGAAGGCAAAGCCTTACCCTTACTGCTCTTCTTCTTGGAAGGTGTCTGGTCCATAATTTCAGGATCCAGCACCTGTTCAGTGGGGCATTTTCTGGCCTGTGACCTAGTCACAGCAAGCACATGTGCTGGCAAGCCTAACATTTCCATGTGAGTCCTCTGCTCCACTTCTGACCATTGTGATGACTCCAAATCATTGCCCAACAAACAATCAACTGGGAGGTCTGAACTGACTACAACTTTCTTTTGTCCCTTCACTCCACCCCAGGAGAAAGCCACAATTGCCACACTATGACTAGTAGTGACATTGCTGGCATTGGTCACCAGGAAATCAGTACCTGGCATGATCTGTCCAGGGTCCACAAAGTTAGGTGTCACCATGGTGACACTGGCACAAGTGTCCCTATAGGCCTGAGCCATTTTGCCATTAATTAAAGGCGTCTGCCTGTACTTGCCCAAAGTATTGGGACTTATCTCAGGGGTTATATCCATATCCCCTGTACAGACAAGGACGGCCTGAGTGAGTGTGCCAACTAAGTTGTCAGACCCCTCAGTTCCCAAGGTTAACCCAACTAATGCCTTGGGAGGTACACTACCACTACTGACTGTACTAGGGGGTGCAGTTGCCTTAGGGGCTGTAGTGGCAGGAGTTTGTCCTCCTCTTTTGGTGCACTCACTAAACCAGTGAGATTTACTTTTGCAGTACTGGCACCACCTTTTTGACTGGCCTTCTTGAGTCTTCTTCTTCTGGGAAGCCTGACCCCCACCCTCTTTGGTTTGTTGGGGACCTGGTGAAGACTTCTGGTCATTTTGTTCACTCTTTGCATTACCCTTCTGGTCTGCTTTCTTCTGACCACCCTGGTTCTGGTTCTGGTTCTGCTTGATCCTTGTCCTGACCCATTTGTCTGCCTTCTTTCCCAATTCTTGGGGAGAGGTCAGATCTGAATCAACAAGGTGCTGGTGCAACAACTGGTTCTGACAATTGTTTAAAATTTGTTCTCTCATCATCAGATTATACAATCCTGTGTAATCTGTAACCTTGCTACCCAGCAACCAGCCCTCCAAAGCCTTAGTGGCACTATCCACAAAGTCAGACCAGTCCTGAGACTGAGTTTTCTGGGTGTCTCTGAACAGCAACCTGTACTGCTCAGTGGTTAAACCAAACCCATCAATCAGTGCATTTTTCAGGATCTGGTAATCATTAGCATCCTCCACTCTTGTAGTGAGGAGCTTATCTCTACCTTTACCATCAAAGGAGAGCCACAGTATAGCTGCCCACTGACTTCGGGGAATGCACTGCACAGTGCAGGCCCTCTCCAAAGCAGCCATCCATTTCTGGATATCATCCCCTTGCTTAAAGGGGGGCACTATCTTAGTCAGGTGTTTAGTATCTAAACCCTTCTCTCTATCTCTTGGGAGATTGCTGCCACCAGTGGGAGCTAACCCACTCATCTGCTGCTCTCTAGCCAAGGCAAGCTTCTCTTTGGCCAGGGCAATTTCTTCCCTTTCAATCCTCAGAGTAGCCTGTCTCATCCTAGCTTCATGCTCCATTCTCTGAGGGGAAGTCAATCTCCTCTGGGGAGAGTTCCTTCTCCTCTGAGAAGAGGCATTAGAGTGCAGAGATCTATTGGAGTCCCTAGAAAGAGATCTATCTCTCCTAACTCCAAGGTTAGGCCCACTTAGGGTCAGTACTGGGGGTCCCCCAGATCCTAGCCCAAGCAAGTCTAAGTTGGCCCTAGTTAGCCTTCTGACTACCTCAAGACCTTTGTCTACCTCGTCCCCAGAGAGTTCCCCTTGATCCTCCTCCTCAACTGCATTGGCAATGTTGGGGAGGTCTGGATCCCCAGAGGTACCCTCTAAGGCTGGCATATTCCCATCTAGCTGAGAAAGCTTTCTCGCATCATAAGTCTCTAAGAGACCTATTAAAAAGGGAATGGTGGGGTTAGACCCCTGCTTCAGTTTTCTGGAGACACAGATTTGTCTCATCTCCTGGAAACTGAGAGCTGCATATCTTGAAGTGACCTGTGGAGGGTCAACACTGACCAGGGGAGTCTCAGTAGATTCTCCCTGGGTAGACATGCTTTTCTAGTGAGGTGTAAGTGGTGCACTTACCTACACTATATGTTTGCCTACTGATCCCTTGCTAGAGTTGTAGTTTAGGGTGTGCTAGGCCCTAGGAGCTACAACAGCTGGTTCAGTAGAACTCAGATTATTCTAAGCTAAGTTATATGTACCTTTAGTACTTATGTGATCTTTCACAAGATATTCTTAGGATATGTGTGGTAAAACAACAGCAAGCTCAAATCCCAACCGCTGCTCACCAATGTGAGAAGTTGGCCTGATGTGCAGTGTTCACTATTCTAGTGATCACTATATATCAGTCCAAACAACCCTTATTGATGATTGGTTGTAAGTCAACCTTATAGACCAGCTATCCTAGTAGCATGGATACGAGCAGTCTAAGGCTAAGACTCTAGAGGGCGTGTTAAGCCAGCTGTTTTACCATCACATTACCCCTTGAACGCCCAGTGAAAGGACACCACACAAGTGTTATGAAAATAAACAATGTATTTATTAGAATCGCAACAACCCTGTACTCTTTATGAGGACAGGGTGCTAAGCACACAACAAAACTCTTACGAAAATACTTAAGTTAACACGGTATACACAAATGCCCGAGGGGCACGAAAAACCATATACTTTAAAAGTGGAATGCGAAATTACTAGCAGGTAAGTACAGTACTAATAGGCTTTGGAATCGCTAGGACTTGACTATAGAATCGTTAGATTACTTCTAGGAGACCTAGGGGACTCGGGTGCAGAGTGTGCACTCTCACGCGGGATGCGGGACAAAGTCTATGGAAGCTAGTAAAGTTAAAGTTAGTGTTTACGGGCGAACCCGACCTGGTAGGAAGAAAACGACAGTGGATCCTGACCCTTGGATAGTGAGGCTATGCTGGGGCACCGAAATGCCGAAGTTACCTAGCCCAGGGGCTGCAGCTGCATAGGTCTCAAAAGACGTCGGGAATCCTCGTTGCCGGACCAGGAGCCTGGAAGAAAAGATGCTGGCAGGCGACCAGTGAAGATAGTTCGAGTTGATCCAAGCCTGGATCTGGAAGATGGATGACACCTGAAAGCAGAGGGGACCAAGTTCGTGACTACTAGCCAGTAGTCAGTGGGCACCAGGAGGGCACCGGATGGCAGTCACCTCGACTAGGTGAGTGGGCGACGCTGGCTCTGCAGATCACACGGACCAGGAGGCGTTGTCGGCGACCAGGATGGAGAGGCGAGCTGTCCCACGATGGATGAAGCTGTCGGCGTCGAAGTTACCCAGGATTGGGCAACAAGCCTTGGCTAATTCAAGCCCACGCGGTGGACTCAAAATGGCGTCTTGAGTGGACCAGGAGGGTCCGGGGTGCTCCTCTTCGGGAAGGGAGCAAGGGCCAGTCTGGAGCAACCAGACCAGCAGCAGTGATGTCGTCGGGCGTCGTTCAGAAGGCCACAAGCCAGCGGGCTAGTAGCCAAACAACGCGGTGAGCAGCAAAAAGCAGAAGGGCCCCACGCAGATCGTGGAGATGCTGGGAGGCTGCACTTCGGTGCTGGAGCTGCTCAGGGTCGGGGCTTCTCGGACCCCAAAGCACTCACCAGGAAATTACTCGGCGGGCTTGCTGTGCAGAAGTCGTGCAGTCTTGAAGATGGCCGGTCCCTCGAGGTCTCGTCGCACCCACGGTTCTCAGCTTGGCTGTAGAGGTGGGTAGAGGTCAGAGGTGCCAGGGAAGCCGGTTCTCGTCGAGCTGGGCAGTCGGATTCCGGAGGAAGGACGTGCAGCAGACCGCAGTGTTCTTGATGGTGCCTGCGGATGCAGGGTGACTACTCCTTAGCCACAAGGGAGAAATCTTAGGAAGAAGTCTTGAGTTCCTTTCGTAGAAAGTAGTTTCAGGATTCAAAGATGATCTAATCTGGAAGGGGGCCTGCTCCTACCTTTATCTGGGAAAAGGGGGCTGGCACGCGACTAAGTCCTGCCCTAGGGGTGGGACCAGGAGGGGGGTGGTTACACCCACTTCCTTGGCGGGCTTTTCCCCAGCACAGGGTCTGGAGTGTCCCTGGAACTGGTTCAAGCCAGCCTATGCACAGTGAGCACCGGGGTGCCACGTGCAGTCACCTTCCTCTGAAGCCCTGCCTACCTACAATACACAAAATCCTGTCTGGGACGGTGCTGGCACCGCCCCTGGCAGGAAACCCTTTGTCCTTATCTCCTGCTCTGGGAGGACTCCAAGCAGCAGGAGGGCAGACTTGTGTCTCGGTGGCAGCATCCATTTTGTGGATGCTAAGGCTCTGTCTGACTTTAACCGGGGTTAGGGGTTACATACATGTCGTGTCCCTCTAGAAGGGTGGGATGCTAACTCCGTCGCCAGAATTGGCGAGGGGTTAGTATTCCAATTCGTATGACACCTTACTCGACATGTTTTGATAAAGCGATACCAGAGTTGGCATATAACCGCGAGGATTATAATGCACTTAAGAGTATATGGTATGCGATATCATGGAAACGGCTAAGGGATGGATCCCGAAAGCCGCAGACAGGCTCAGCTCATGCCAGAGCACCATCTCACACGATTCCAAGCACTCTGCCTTCAGGATTGTTAAGGCCTGCCATAGGAGTGACTGATAGGAGATCTGTGTGTCCATTTTAGGGTTAGATATAGGTATACTATATCTAAAGCAAAGGGTGAGTACACCACCTTGCCCCAGCTGTCGTGCAGCCAGTTGTGTCGGTTTAGTTAGTCAGCCCAGGGGTGGCATAATACATGCTTCAGCCCCTGGGTACACCTCAGGCCTGGGTACAGGGACTTGGAGAGGGCCCAGGGCCAATTCAGTACCTGAGTACAATTTGGATAGAGAGAACAGCTAGGCTGTGGGTCTGATTAGCAGGCCCACAGCCAGGGAAAGTCGTAAACCAGTGCAGCAAAAAGCAAAAATCTGGGTGATCATAGGATTGCAGACCCTACTCTCCTACAATTGCCATTAGCGCAATGTCTTGCAAATGTGATACCTATTGTACCCTACAAATGAGCTCAGCAGACAGCAATTACAGCCATACACACACACCTATAGCTAGCCATACACACACACACTAAGAGCAACACACACACACCCATAGCCACATATACACACCCTGAGCCACACATACACACCCTGAGCCACACATACACACCCTGAGCCACACACACACCCACACACACCCAGAGCACTACACACACACAGCCATATACACTTATAGCCACACCCACCCACTCAGAGCCACACACACACACCCAGAGCCACACAAACACACACACTCAGAGCCACACACACTCCTAGTTACACATATATACATACCCAGAGCCACACACACACACACACCCACACACCTAGAGCCACACACACCCAGAGCCACACACACACCCAGAGACACACACACACCCAGAGACACACACACACCCAGAGACACACACACACCCAGAGACACACACACCCCCAGAGCCACACAAACACACTTAGAGCCACATACACACACTGAGAGACACACAGATATACACACACCCAGAGCTACACACTCATACACCTAGTGCCACATACACACCCAGAGCCACACACACACACATCCAGAGCCACACACACCCACAGCCACACCCACACACTCTGAGCCACACACAGACACCCAGAGCCATATACACACACGTAGAGCCACACACACACACACACACCTAGAGCCACTCACACACACAGAGCCCACACACATATACACACACTCAGATCTACATACACACACACACACTGAGAGTCAAGTAAAGATGAATTCTTAGAGTACTAGTTAGTAAACCGGTAGAGATTTTTAAGAGAAAGGAATGCGACAATACTTATGCAGTGCTTTTGAGTGCAGGTAATGTAAAACCTTGCTGTGTTTGACCTTAAACAGAAAGATCTATTGCATTGACAAATTTTGTATTTATGTGTTGGTTTTGAAAACATATAAATCAATGGCATTTTTTTAACATTTCCATTAGCTTAATCTCTTGCAAATGTGAGACTTATTGTACCCTACAAATGAGCTCAGCAGACAGCAATTACAGCCATGCACACACACCCAGAGCTAGCCATATACACATACACACCCAGAGCCACACACACATCCAGAGCCACACACACACCCAGAGCCACACACACACACAGAGCCACACACACACACTCAGAGTCAGACATACCTAGAGCCACATACACACCCACACACCTAGAGCCACATATACACCGAGACACAGAAACACACACCCAGAGACACAGAAACACACACACATATACACAGAGCCACACACACACACACTCTGAGCCACACACACCTAGAGCCACACACCCAGTGCCACACACACACCCACATTTTAGAGCCACAAATACACACACCCACAGGCACACACACACACTCTGAGCCACACACACACACCCATAGCCACATACCCACACCCAGAGCTACACATACACAGACACACCTGGAGCCACTCACACACACAGAGCCACACACATACACCTATATCTAAACACACACACACACAGACACTGAGTCAATTAAAGGTGAATTCTTATAGAACTAGTAAGTTAAGTAGTAGTGATTTTAGGAGAAAGGAATGCGACAATACTTAAGCAGTGCTTTTGAGTGCAGGTAATGTAAAACTTTGCTGTTTTTTACCTTAAACAGAAAGATCCATTGCATTGCCAAAATTTGTATTTATGTGTTTCTTTTTAAAACATATAAATGAATGGCATTTTTTTTACATTGCCATTAGCTTAATGTCCTGCAAATGTGAGACCTATTGTACTCTAAAAATGAGCTCAGCAGACAGCAATTACAGCCACACACACATCTAGAGCCAGCCACACACACTAAGAGCTACACACACACACCCATTGCCACATATACACACCTTGAGCTACACACACACCCAAGCCACACACATACACACCCAGAGCACCACACAAACACACCTAGTCAGAGCCACACACACACACTCTGAGTCACACATACACACATACCCAGAGTCACACACACACCTACACACCCAGAGCCACACACACACACTTTGAGACATACACACACTCAGAGATACACACACACCCAGAGACACACAGACATATACACACCCAGAGTCACACATCCACACCCAGTGTTACACACACACACACCCACCCAGAGTTACATATACACACCCAGAGCCACAGTCACACACCCAGTGCTACACACACACTCACACACCTAGAGCCATACACACACACACTCGGAGCCACATACACACACACTCAGAGGCACATACACACACCCAGAGCTATACACACACACACACCCAGAGCCACACACACGCACACACTCAGACTCAAGTAAAGATGATTTTTTAGAGTACTAGTGAGTAAACCAGTAGACATTTTTAATAGAAAGGAATGTGACAATACTTATGCAGTGCTTTTGAGTGCAGGTAATGTAAAACTTTGTTGTCTTTTACTTTAAACAGAAAGATCCATTGCATTTGCAATGCAATGAGTTGCAGATGCACAGTGAATGAGAAGACTATGTATTTAACCAAATATGAGAGCATTATTTTTGGAGCCTTTATATATATTTCCTTGCACAGTAATATATTTTGTTGTTGTTTGTAAATAATGAAAATACAACTGGAAAAGTCTAACAATTTTTATTAATGTAAATATATTGTATTTTTTATCTTCAGTTTTTATAAAAGCAAAGTATTATGCACTATTTTATCATTCAAGTATTTTTATGATGTTTCCATTTTGGAAGATTACATTAACTGTGTTTGGCAGGTATTGTATTACAGCTTCTTCAAAGTCGTCAATGGCATCTGGGATGTTTAAGTAGTCCATTAGAACAGTATTATTTATTTCAACTGATTGCAACTTTTCCGCATCTTCAATTTGTACAGTAATAGTACTTTGTTCTTCATTTGCACTTTCCAGTCCATATATAGTTAGATTAATTTCTTCTTGTGGTGGTTGTATTTTCTGTGAAGATAAAAGAAAAGTGTTAGTTTGTTAAGTCTTTCCCTTCATTTTTTTCCCATGTATTTTCTTTGTGTTGACCTAAACCGAAAAATTATTGTTATTTGCATAGATTAATTAAGTTACTAACTGGTGAAGGGAATTGAAGATAGCATAGATGTGAGTAAATATAGTAGAGAGGTATTATTGTAGAGTTTATAGTAGAGGAGTCGAGAGTAAGATGTTAATAGTTGAGTTAGTAGTAGGTAAAAGAGTTATTAATACAGTGAGTATTAGGTAGTAGTAGTAAGTTGTAGAGTAGTATAGTAAGTAGGGAGTATAGTGAATAGTGGAGTGTTAGTAGAGAGTATTTGAGCTTAATCTTTTGCAAATGTGAGTCCTATTGCACCCTACAAATGAGCTCAGCAGACAGCAATTACAGTCACATACACACACACACCCAGAGCTAGCCATACACACACACTAAGAGCAACACATACCCCTATAGCCACATACACATACCCTGAGCCACACACACACACACATACCCAGAGCCACACACACACACCCAGAGCCACACACACACACACCCAGCGCCACACACACACACCCAGAGCCACACACACACACCCAGAGCCACACACACATACCCAGAGCCACACACACATTTTGAGTCACACATACCCAGAGCCACACACACATGCACTCACCAAGAGCCACACACACACACAGACACACACCCAGAGACACAGAAACACACACACACACAGAGCCACACACATACACACTCTGAGCCACACACACACAGAGACACACAGATACACACACACTTAGAGCCACACACCCAGTGCCACACACACACCCATATTTTAGAGCTACACACACATTCCACACCACCACAGGCACACACACACACACTCTGAGCCACATACACACATCCAGAGCTACACATACACACACACACCTTGAGCCACTCACACACACACAGCCACACACAAACACACACACTTAGTTCTATACACACACACAGACACTTAGAGTCAATTAAAGGTGAATTCTTTGAGTACTAGTAAGTAAAGTAGTAGAGAATTTTTGGAGAAAGGAATGCGACAATACTTATGCAGTGCTTTTGAGTGCAGGTAATGTAAAACTTGGCTGTTTTTTTACCTTAAACAGAACGATCCATTGCATTGACAAAATTTGTATTTATGTGTTGGTTTTTAAAACATAGATGAATGGCATTTTATTGATATTGTCATTAGCTTAGTGTCTTGCAAATGTGAGACCTATTGTACTCTAGAAATGAGCTCAGCAGACAGCAATTACAGCCACACACACACACAGAGCCAGCCACGCACACTAAGAGCTACACACACACACCCATTGCCACATACACACATCTTGAGCCACACACACACCAAGAACCACACACATACACACCTAGAGCGCCACACACATATACACACACAGTCAGAGCCACACACACTCTGAGTCACACATAGACACATACCCAGACCCACACACACCTACACACCCAGAGCCACACACACACATATTTTGAGACACACACACACCCAGAGACACACATACACACACACACCCAGAGCTACGCACACATACTCAGAGCCACTCACACACACCCAGAGAATATTGTATAGAATTTTTTTACTTACTTGAAATTGTGTATTCCGCGTCGTATTTAATATTTTATTGTTGTTGAATTCGTGCACTGTTAGGTGAGTCATTTTTATGTAGGAACCCATTTCTACTGGGAAGTCTGTGGCTTCTCTCCAAAGTGTTATTTTGACTGAGTCTGTTGTGTCAATCACAGTTATAGATTTTAGTTTTGTTTCTTGCCCAGCGATAAAGATAATTTTTGTTTCTTCTTCCTGTAAGACAAACATAAATTTGGGTATAAATTTTTTGTACAATGTTAGAGTGTTGGTGTGTAAGAGTGTGCGTGAGAGAGTGGGTGTGAGAGTGGTGTTGTGAAAGAATGTGGGTGTGAAGGATTGTCGATGCTAAAGAGTGCTAGTGTTAAAGAATGTGTTTGTATAAGAGTGTGTTTGTTAAAGAGTTTGTTTATTAAAGTGTGTTGTTGGGAACGAGTGTTGGTGTTGAAGAGTGTAGGTGTGAAAGATTGTAGGTGTGAAAGAATTTTGGTGTGGTAGAGTATAGTTGTGAAAGAGCGTTGTTGTGAAAGAGCGTTGTTGTTAAAGAGCGTGAAAAAGCATTGTTGTAAAAGTGTGGTTGTGAAAGAGCGTGGGTGTGAAAGAATGTGGGTGTGTTAAAGAGTGTGGGTGTTAAAGAGTGTGTATGTTAAAGAGTGTGTGTTTGCAACTATGTGAAAGAGTGTGGGTGTGTAATAGTTTGTGTGTGAAAGAGTATGTATGTGAAAGAGTATAGAGTGTGTGTGTTAAATAATGTGTGTTTGCAACTATGGGTGTGAAAGAGGGTGGGTGTGTAATAGTGTGTGTGTGTGTGTAATAGTGTGTGTGTAAGAGTATGTGTGTGTAAGAGTATGTGTGTGAAAGAGTGTGTGTGTGAAAGAGTGTGTGTGTGAAAGAGTGTGTGTGAAAGAGTGTGTTTCTGGAAGTGTGGGTGTGAAAGTGTGTGTGAGAAAGTGTGTGTGCTAAAGAGTGTGTGCAAAAGAGTGTGCAAAAGAGTGTGCGAAAGACTGTGCGAAAGACTGTGCGAAAAGGTGCATGTGAAAGGGTGCGTGTGAAAGGGTGTGTGTGAAAGGGTGTGTGTGTAAAGAGTGTGTGAAAGGGTGTGTGTTAAAAATGTATATTTTTAATGAGCGTACCTCAGAGATTGTTCCAGATATGCTCATTAAAGAGCGCAATTTAGCTTCTTTGACAGTTTTAATGGGAGAAATTGGTGGAGCAGGCGGTTGTAGTATATATTCTGCCTCTTGCATAATTTCCAGAGGAATTGTTAAGGGTATAATTCTTGATATTTTTGTTTGCTTTGTGATGATTATTACATCATTTTTTGTTAGGAAATTTCGAATTATAATTGCATTTCCTTCTTTCGTTTGTTTGTAAAAGTCCTCACTGTAGCATGTTGCTTTAATGGAAGCACTTTGATCAGCTAGCGCTAGATGGAATAATACTTTGTTTTCTTGTTTTGCATTCTTATAGTTAGTTTTTGTTGAACATTTCACAATGTTAGCTCTGACGGCTTTTTGGTACGGTTTGCTTTCTTCTTGTTTTGTTTGTTTGAGTTCTTGGAAATCATCTGAAACGAGAGTAAATGTTAGTTCACATTCTGGAGATAATATTTTCCCCTTTGTAATTATCTGTAATAAAAGAACATGTTAAAGGATACTGTTTGCATTTTAAATTGCTACCCATAATGCTTTGTGATCACTATAATATGATTATAATGTACCATAGTGCATTAAATTTACATTAGTATAGATATGATCTAATGTTGAATTGTAGTCTGTTGTGTATTGTTGTATTTTTGGGTGACATTGAAATTGTTCTCGCATATACTCTAATAGTAATGTTGTGTTTTGTGACATTTGTGTTAAATCAATGTTGAAGTCTCCCATGATTACATATTTATAATTTGGATAAAAGTTTAATATGGGAGTTAAAACTTGCAATAATGTTTGTAGTCGTACTTGTGGTGGTTTGTATAGAATAACAAATAAGTACTCACAATTATTAAGAAGGTGAGTAAAATATAAAATGTCAATTTGTGTTTCATATATTGCCAATAAGAAAATGTTTTTCCTGTAATAAATGGCAATTCCATGTTTTGTTTGCTGATTATTAAATTTATCAAATATTAGTAGATGATATTGTTCTAGTAAAAAACTATTGCTATCTGCTTTTCTAGTTGTGTTTATTTCAGTGAGGCATATAATATCACTATTCATGATATTTTTGTCTGACTTAATAGCAGTGTAATTTCTTTGCAAGGACCGTATGTTATGGACAATTATATTACACTGTTGGCTATAGCTATCTAATTGTGGTACTGATATTTGCAATTGCATGTCTGTCCGTAAGCGTGTCATTATTTCATGTACTTTTGGATGACAGCTATGTTGTCTTGCTGAAAGTTTTTAATATATATGTTGGCTAGAGATTTAGCTCTGCTTAAAGCTACGTAATGCAAATGATGTACCTTGCTATTGTTAAAGTATATGTAAAGGGGTTCAATAGTTTCTCCTTGTTTTCTATGTATAGTATGTGCAGATGATTGTCGCAATGGGAATTGTTTGCGTATTTTTGTGATATATTTCTGTGTAAATTGAAAATGTCATGTTATAGCATGAATTGGGGTCCAATGAGGCAAAATGTTACTGTGATATATGTGTTTATTTTCTTGCCTTGTTAATTTGCCAACTGTTTCTTTATCAAAATTAATCCAAATTACACTTGGGCTGTTATTGATAGTTTCTACAAATTCCACTATACCTGTTGCACCATTTGTTAATCCATCATTGACATTTATATTGCTTGTTAAATCATATCTTAATTGTAATGCAATATGTAATATGAATGGCAGACCCATTGTTTTAGTTGCATCTGTGGGTAACTGTTTTAGTATTTTTATTTTTTTTACTACTTCACTTAGGCCTGATGCAACTGTATCTATTGCTGTAGCTGTGTAAATTGGGTATTGTGTTATATGTTCCAATAAAACTGCACTATTAATGTTATTCACTTCATTGTTAGTTCCCATAATATAAGGGATAGTTTTGCTAATTTTTTCAGTTGGTTCTATTTCTCGTGTTTGTATCTGTATTATATCTTCATTAGTTTGTTTCCCTTCTCTTAATCGGTTTAGTAGTTGAGCAAATGCCAAGTCATTTTGTTGTCTCATTATTTTAGTTAACTCAAATAACTTAAAATGTGTCTGCCATAAATTGGTACTTACTGGCCTGTAGGAATGTTTTGGATTTTCAAATATATAGGAGTCAAAAACTGGCTTTAATTGGTAAAAATCCCCAATTGCTAAAATTGATATTCCGCCAAAAGGGAGATTAGACATTTTTATTTCTTCTAATCTATTATGTATGAAATTGAATACATTATCTCCTACCATTGATATTTCATCAATTATTAGCAATTTTAGATGCATTAGCTCATTCTGTAGTGCACTTCTATTCTCATGAGTTAGCTGTTTATGAGTTAGTGTTTGCGAAACTGGTATTTTAAAGGTACTATGTAGTGTCTTTCCCTGAATGTTATATGCTGCTTTGCCTGTTGGAGCTGTAAGCAATACATATATGTTATCTGGATTTTCTCCAGATTTTGTATTGTAATATCGTACTAATGTTTGGTAAAGTGCTGTAATTAAGAAGCTTTTGCCTACTCCTGCACCACCTGTACAAAATGTGTAGCAGGGTGTTTCTTTTGTTTTTACCCAATGCAAATGATGATATATAAAGTTAAGTTGCTCTGCTGCAAGTATCAATTCATAATTTACAATTTTTGCTGTAAGATTTTGCATTATACTGTCATATTGCTCCTTTGACATTATGTTATTGGTCAGTGTTTCTTCTATACTTGTACTTCTAATGCCTAAATCAAATGATAGGTCATATAATGGCCGTTCATTATCTTGTACTTCATGGGATAAGGTTTCATCTGTTTCTATATCCATTGGTGTAAGTAATGGATCTAATATACTGTTTTCATTGCTATTAGTTGTTAGTTGTTCATTAGCTTATTATATTTATTATGATTAGAGTCAACTGTGTCTTTAAGTTGTACATATCGTTCATAATAGGTATCTTTATTATTGATTATTTGTTGTTCATTTCGCCATGGGTAATATAGCATTAATAATTCTCTATAGTAATTTTCGGAGTCATTTTTGATGTTAAATCTGCAATAGCGAATTATGTTTGCTTTTTTCCTTTTTATGTACTCTTTTTCATCTTGTAAATTAATTTCAAGTTCTTCTTCATCTGAGCTATGAAAGTGTTTTTCAGTAAGGAAATTGTCATGTCCTGTTTCTTGTTTTTGCTTACATTTCTTCTTTTCATTATACATAGTTGCATAGTCAGCTAATGTACATTGTTCCAATTCTTCTGGGCGTTTGCTGTACCTCATTATAATATTATCATATTGTATTTTACAAGATGCATCTGGTAACAAATTGATAGTTTCTATGTCTTTTAATAAGTATGTCCGCTTTTTATTAGGACTTGCATTAATAAATACAAAAGATCTAGAACTTTTCTGTAAAGGAATTTGTAGTATAAGATAGGCTGCTTCTTGTGCACTTATTTCTGTACAGTTTAAGAATGTGTTACCTATATGCTTAAGTTGTTCTTTAATACTTGGATTGTGATATACTTCTTTAGCTGCTTGAGCAATTAATTTGCTCATTCCTCGCTGTGATTTACTAATATATGAAACAATATACACAGCACATGCATATGCATCTAAGATGTATTGTATATCTATATTTGCTTGCCATGCTTGCAAAATAGTAAGATTGTAGTTATTTATAAAGCATTCAGCTGGTGTCCTTTTTAGGAAAATAGTATTTTTTTCTATAACAGATTGTATACATAAAGTATATTGTTTTAGATCTAGATTCATTGAATGTAAAAACCGTTCAAAAGTATAAGTTTGGAATTCTTGGCTGTTCATAGTTAGATGTATTAGTTCAATTTGCTGTAAGAGCTCTTTATCAGTTTTGTCTAGCTCTATTGGTTCTAGTATAAAAGTTTCAGGCATTGGATATCTGGGATAATGATATTTGCATGTTCTTTTATGTTTGATACGGCAGCTTTTTGTATGGCCGTGTCTTTGTAGAGGTAGTAAAGACTCTATAGCTGGATCTTGTGATTTTGCACATGTAACATACTTATTTATAAAAGTAGTGACTTCATTTATATCTGAACTTTCATATAATGGAGCATTTTCTTTCCATATTATAGCATGTATATGTGGTGATCCACGTTGTTGGACTTCCACTCTATAAAAGTAATCAATAATTTTGCCAATTGTATTACTTTCATGCAATAAAATACAATTAAATAATTTCCTAACTTGGAAGTCGAAATGTCTTGCACATGTAATGGGATTTTGCTGTATTAATTTGCATTTTGTTTCCCATGACATATTTGCAAATTCTTCTTTTGTGCATTCTGGTCTTTTTTCTGTACGCAATAATATGTTAATTAAGTGATACCATTTAGTTTCTGCAGCTGATAATGTTAAAAAAAAATGTTGGTAATCTTAATTGTCTTATCATAGCAAAGAGGTCTTTTTTGCATTGCTCCCAATATGGTGGTGAACTACGGATTGTTGTAAGTATTTTGTATCCCTCATTAAACTGTAAAATGGTATCTAATTTATCTTTTATGTCTTTGGCAGTTATAAGGTTTCCATTATTAAAGTATTTTCTAAGAGATATACATATTTTGCTCTGTATTTGTTTAATGTGTAATGCTTTTACTTTAAAGAAAAGATTAGTAGTAGACTTTGCTACTCTTAGATCATTACTTCTTACTTCTGATTGACAGATTGTGCTGTAATGTATTGGGACATGCCTTTCTTTATTAGTTGGCCTTCGTTTTCCGCAAAATATAGTTGGGAATGCTAAATATTCTGAATCTTTGTCTTCATACAAGCCTCTTGGTGTGTTATATTCTGCAGGTGCTAAACTTAAAATATTATTTGTTTCTGTAGTAATTGTTTCATTATCTAACATAGTATCTAAATTTCCTGCTGGAATGTTGTCTGAGGAATTAGATGTATTACTTGTATCTGAAGTCTCATCACAAGAATGTATATCTTGTGTTGTAAAATCCCAATCTTTATTAATAGTGATTCCATATTCTTGAAACAAACTGCTAGTAGTTGCCAAATATAAAGCTGCACGTTTTACTTTGTTTGGTCTAACATTTTCATAATGTGTATAAGATTTATAACTTAATTTCCTTTTTAATTTTATTGGAATTGTCATATTATCATTAATTTGCCTTGGTAAAACAGTTACAGTTGTCATAACATCTGCAGGTACATTTACTACTGCACCTGATAGAGATTTTTGGAATCCACGTGGTAATGTTCTAATTTGTAAAAAAGGTATTCTTGGTGATACTAATCTTTCTTCTAAGTTATGCAAGTGTAAGACTGCTGGGATATCAGGAAATGTCATCCCATTATAAACTGAACATGGAGGTATTTTGTCCTTACAAATATATGTGTAACATGTTCGGCATATCTCATCTGTTGTGTATTTGCTAATGTTACATTCTATGAATTTAGCTTGCTTACTAATATTGTTTGTTTTTTGTAGACTTTGCTTATGCCATAGTTGATTGCAAATAGTGCAAGTATACTCAGGTCCATATGTTATTTCTGCATGAAATATATTAATGATATAATTTGTTGTTTGACTTGTAATATCTCTATTATTATTAAGTGCATTTTCTCTGTTTTGTGTATGTTTTCTTTTCCTATTACTGTTTTGTTCTCGAATTTGTATATTAGTTGTTGGAGTTTGTGATTCAACATCAGGTGTTAACGTGTTTATTATATCACTATTGCTAATATCTATGTGTGAAGCCAAATAACTGTCTTTTGTTACATGCAGTCTATTGCCTTGACTATTGCTGCTTTGTGTGTTTATTATTGTAGTTTCTACTTGTAAGTTATTTGAAGGAATCTCTGGTAATGCATTTAGAGATATATATGTCGTATGGACATATATGCTTTTTATAGACTTAACATTTCCTTGTCTATGGTTTCGTTATGTTTGCTGTAATGTTTTTTTGCTAATTGTCTTTATGTTCACTGTAGTTAAATCTAAATTAATAGTTACTGAATTTGTAATCTTTTCTCTATCAGCCAACTTTATGATGTATTCCATAATAAGATTAATAGAGTCAATTGGGATAGCAATACATGTTCCATTAGGATGTGGTATTGCATTTTCATTTGGGCTATGTGAATCAAATATAAAGTATGGATGTATAGTTTTAAAGACAGAAATCGTACATCTACCTATACAGATCAATACACCAGTTTGGGAATTAATTGTAGAAGTTAATGTTGATATAAATTTACTATGTAAAGTTTGTGCTGATTTTGTTACTTCTTCTTTAAAGCAATTTTTGAGCTTAATAGAATATATTATGTCATTGCTATGTATGTAATTTGGTAACTTTAGAGGTTGCATACAATGTTGTTCATTAACAGAGTGCATTTCTGTGTACAAAGCATCTCCAAGATTCATAATACAATGTAAATCTACACTATCCCAAATATATGCTGGTTTACAGTAGTTCTTTAGAATAGCAAATATACTATTTTGCAGAGAATGTGTATATTGAATACTATTTGCAATATGTGTATTTTTTTCCTGTGTATGTGTGTTATTTAAAAATTCAATTTCTTGTGTTTGTGTTAAAATATTTGCATCTATGTTGGTATTATTTGTGTTAGTTTGCTTGTTCTGCAATGTGCTATTGTGTATATTATCAGGAAGTATTCTGGCATTACTTTTAGTAATAGGTGTATATGTATTATAGCAATTACTTGAATATGTGTTGGTATGTAAATTACTTGTTGGTATTGTCTGTTGTACATTTATGTGTGTGCTATTAATAGGTTTTCTTTCTGTGTTGCCATTAAGTGTTTTCTTAAGTATACTTGCATATGTGTCAGTAGGAGTAGTCTCTTGTGGTGTATTAGTATATTGTGTTGTGCTTATGTTGGAATATGTACTAGTACTAGGAGTATCAACTAAAGATGCTAATGGCTGTTTCTCATTAAAAAATGTGTTTGCTTTAAGATTGAGATGTCTGAATGAATTTTTTAGCACTTTCTATACGCATTTCAAATGCCTGTGTGAAAAAATGTTCACATGCTTTAGTAGAATACACATAAAGATTTTTGGGTGCTACTGCATTCCTATTTTGTTCATTAATCGCCATTGCTTTTTGAAGTGACTATTTTTTAATCGTACTTATTTGTATTGGAGTTAATTCATAGAGTACGCAATTCATATTTGGTTTCTTTAGATAGTGTGCCAGATTTGTGATGTACTCTATAAGTTTTTCAAATATGAACTGTATAGTAATACATGTTCCATTTGGGTGAGGCATTCCAGTGTTATCACGACTATGTGAGTCAAATACAAAGTACGAATTGTTTTTCTTAAAAATGGATATAACATAAATTTCCATGCAAAGTATAACACCAGAGTTTAAATCAAGTGCAGGTTTTAATAGTTTGTTCAAATTTGGAAATGAAGGGTCACATTGTTGGAATATGTCTCCATAAGAAGGTTCTTTAAGTTTAAGTGAATAGATAGTCTTATTGTGTTCTATAAAATTTGGTAACTCATCTGGATGCATAAGTTTTTCTTTATTAATAAAATGCATATCTCTATATAAATCATCACCTAATTCCATAATGTAATGCAAGTCTTCTTTAGTCCATGTATTTGCATCTTTGTAATAGTTGTGTATAATTGCAAACGTACTATTTGGCAAGCATTGATATCCTCTTGAATTATCTGAAAATTTGTCATGGCCTTGATGATAATCTGCTGGCAGTATTTGCATCATATCTTGGCTAATTTTGAAAATAATTTGTTATTAAACTAAATTTAGTATTGCTAGAAGTTTTTTTATATTGGTGCCCTATTTTTTTTGTTATGTATATATATATTACCTACTGGCGGTCGCCAGTAGGTATATATAGTTAGGATTGATTTTCATAGGGAAATCGCAACATTCTAATTGGAATAACTTTGGCGCCGGTTGAGGAATCAGCCTGAATTTTTCAGCAACTTTGCCTCGCGGCTCTCCGCTCCTTCCCTAAAAGTTTGGGGGGGATTCGTCAAGCGGGGGCCGAGATAAAAGGGGGGACTCAAAACATGTTTTCCCCATGTTAATTTCCATAGGGCGGTCGGTCGCACTTTTAGCTCGAACGGCTGAATGGATTTTCACCAAGCTTGACAAAATTGTAGGGACTGGTAGCCCGATGTGCCTTTGCTATGTCTCAAGATATGTGCTCCAGTGGATTTTGAGTAATTTATATATCTGTAAGCGCGCCCCAGTACGCGCACCGGGGAGCGCTCCGGGCGCGCCACACGACTTGCACACGGCAAGCTGATTGGTTCTCGGGTGTCTGTAAACATTCGAAACAGTCCGCAGCGGCCGCCATCTTGTGTCTCGGTAGGATCGAGACACAAGAGGTGGTAAAAACAAAAGGGAAAATAATGAAAAGGGGGCAGGGTAGACCCCCCTGGCCCCCTAGGTTTGATGTGGGGGCCATAAAAGGGTCCCTCGGGTAAAAAAAATATATATTTTTCGATTTTCGCGGGGGGAGCGCCCGGTACGCGCACCGGGAAGCGTACCGGGGAGCGTACTATGGTGAAAAATTGTGAAAAAAGTTAGAAAAAGATAATCATTTGGAGTGATCAGAGATAGGGTAGCCCTGAAAAGGGCTTTTGGGTTCTGTGGCTGATTTAGGTACCTACAAGTAGGTATCAATGCACAGTCTTAAATTCAGGAGGAATATTCTATTCCCCTCATCAGAAAAGTGCACACCATCTCCCCTGTAGATATCTTGCATGTTGTAACGCAAGTTATTATTGTATATTGAACCCATTCCATAGTCTCTCATGTAAGCAGAAACAGATTTATTCACATGTTTCCGTGCTTTCTCAAATTGTGGACAAAATTGATTGGACCACTTCCATTTCTGCCTTTGGCATATATTGGAATATACCAAGGCAGTTTGAGGAAAAAGTGCCATCAATTGATCAAAGGTGTCCTTTATAAGCATTTCCAGACCTACCCCAGTCAAAGTGCCCAAGTCATTTCCTCCACAGTGCACAATTAACAGGTCAGGGTGTGGCATATGCAAAAAGGTTTTCACCAATGGTATCAATTGGTGACATTTCAATCCTCTGTGGCCAATCCATTTAATCTTCACATTTGGTAAGTCAAGGTTGTGGAAATTTCTGGTAGCTGCATACCTTTGAGCCCAGTGGATATAGCTATGTCCAATAATCCAGACAGAATACATGGTGAGAGGAGATTCTGATGCAGTCAGATGAAGTGTGGAAAAGAAATGGCAGTTGGAACAATAGGAGTTTGCAAAAAAAAAAATGTGGAGTTTCAGTGCTATTGAATCACAAGCAATGATTGGTAGAATGAGATAGTTGAAAACTGAAAGTTAGGGTGCATGGTTGTGTTCTGTGTAAGAAGTAATTTGAATGGTTAAAAAAAGTCATTTAAAGAAACATTGCACCAGATAAGCTGGTGTATTCGCAGGTCAAACATCCTTGCTGAGGTGATTTGCAACATTGTAAAATAAACGTTTAACCCTGGGAGCTCAGTGAGGAGGGAGTTGCTATGGTAACAGGTAGAAAGGGCTGAGGGGGGGAAGGGTGTTGGTTTGAAAATAGAGAGGGGGGAGATTTGATTGGTTAACAAAAAGGGATATCTGTGTAGAATTAGAGGTTTTCTGTGCCTTTATGGTTTGCAGTGTCTGGAGAACATATCTTTTGCTCTGCTAAAGAAATATTGGTGTGTGTATCTGACACTGTTCTGAATCTCCTAAAATATTTGTAAAGGTGAGTTATGATTCATTTAATATACATAGAGACTTGTATACTCTATGGAGAAGATTTGGAAGGAAATTGTGGTCTTTACATGTTGCTTTGTGTCATGCTTTTTGATAATGCTTGGTAAAAAGTTTTTACTGCATAGAGTAATTGTATTTTGTAAAATTGTGAATTTTTAGTCGTGACATGGAATGCTTCTACGTAGGACCTGTGCTGTGTTTTGTAAATGTGATGTAAAAAACGATTTTGGGGGAAAAAAATAGTTTTTACATTTTTTAAAAGGAATAAAGAATGTGTGCATGTTTAATAGAAATACATTTGACTCTTTACAATGATGTTACCTGTGTTAACTCAGTGTAGGAAGCATATTGAGTTTGTTTGCATAGAGGAAATGTATTTTGTAAAAGTGTGAAGCTTCATGTGCAAGATGTTGCCTCAGTATTATCCCTGCTGTGAGGCAGATGGTTGTAAATATGATCTGTGCTGTGTTTCCTAAATGTGATGTCAAAAACGATTTTGGGGAAAATAAATGGATTTTACATATTTGAGTATAATGTGGCGCAAAGGTTTAAAAAATGACGCATACATGCGTCACTTTTTAAATATGGGGGAAAAAGGTACATGTTTGGGCTTTCCTGGGGAGCCTAGGTGGTGAGGATTGTATCTAAGTGTGCAGTGGACTAGGCTTCATGAAGCATAAAAATAGTTTTTACATTTTTTAAAAGGAATAAAGAATGTGTGCATGTTTAATAGAAATACATTTGACTCTTTACAATGATGTTAGCTGTGTTAACTCAGTGTAGGAAGCATATTGAGTTTGTTTGCATAGAGGAATTGTATTTTGTAAAATTGTGAAGCTTCATGTGCAAGATTTTGCCTCAGTCTTATCCCTGCTGTGAGGCAGATGGTTGTAAATATGATCTGTGCTGTGTTTCCTAAATGTGATGTCAAAAACGATTTTGGGGAAAATAAATGGATTTTACATATTTGAGTATAATGTGGCGCAAAGGTTTAAAAAATGACGCATACATGCGTCACTATTTAAATATGGGGAAAAAAAGGTACATGTTTGGGCTTTCCTGGGGAGCCTAGATGGTGAGGATTGTATCTAAGTGTGCAGTGGACTAGGCTTCATGAAGCATAAAAATAGTTTTTACATTTTTTAAAAGGAATAAAGAATGTGTGCATGTTTAATAGAAATACATTTGACTCTTTACAATGATGTTAGCTGTGTTAACTCAGTGTAGGAAGCATATTGAGTTTGTTTGCATGGAGGAATTGTATTTTGTAAAATTGTGAATCTTCATGTGCAAGATTTTGCCTCAGTCTTATCCCTGCTGTGAGGCAGATGGTTGTAAATATGATCTGTGCTGTGTTTCCTAAATGTGATGTCAAAAACGATTTTGGGGAAAATACATGGATTTTATATTTTTTAGTATAATGTGGCGCAAAGGTTTGAAAAATGACGCATACATGCGTCACTTTTTAAATATGGGGAAAAAAGGTACATGTTTGGGCTTTCCTGGGGAGCCTAGAAAAAAGTTAGAAAAAGATAATCATTTGGAGTGATCAGAGATAGGGTAGCCCTGAACAGGGCTTTTGGGTTCTGTGGCTGATTTAGGTACCTACAAGTAGGTACCAATGCACAGTCTTAAATTCAGGAGGAATATTCTATTCCCCTCATCAGAAAAGTGCACACCATCTCCCCTGTAGATATCTTGCATGTTTTAACGCAAGTTATTATTGTATATTGAACCCATTCCGTAGTCTCTCATGTAAGCAGAAACAGATTTATTCACATGTTTCCGTGCTTTCTCAAATTGTGGACAAAATTGATTGGACCACTTCCATTTCTGCCTTTGGCATATATTGGAATATACCAAGGCAGTTTGAGGAAAAAGTGCCATCAATTGATAAAAGGTGTCCTTTATAAGCATTTCCAGACCGACCCCAGTCAAAGTGCCCAAGTCATTTCCTCCACAGTGCACAATTAACAGGTCAGGGTGTGGCAAATGCAAAAAGGTTTTCAGCAATGGTATCAATTGGTGACATTTCAATCCTCTGTGGCCAATCCATTTAATCTTCACATTTGGTAAGTCAAGGTTGTGGAAATTTCTGGTAGCTGCATACCTTTGAGCCCAGTGGATATAGCTATGTCCAATAATCCAGACAGAATACATGGTGAGAGGAGATTCTGATGCAGTCAGATGAAGTGTGGAAAAGAAATGGCAGTTGGAACAATAGGAGTTTGCAAAAAAAAAAACCTGTGGAGTTTCAGTGCTATTGAATCACAAGCAATGATTGGTAGAATGAGATAGTTGAAAACTGAAAGTTAGGGTGCATGGTTGTGTTCTGTGTAAGAAGTAATTTGAATGGTTAAAAAAAGTCATTTAAAGAAACATTGCACCAGATAAGCTGGTGTATTCGCAGGTCAAACATCCTTGCTGAGGTGATTTGCAACATTGTAAAATAAACGTTTAACCCTGGGAGCTCAGTGAGGAGGGAGTTGCTATGGTAACAGGTAGAAAGGGCTGAGGGGGGGAAGGGTGTTGGTTTGAAAATAGAGAGGGGAGAGATTTGATTGGTTAACAAAAAGGGATATCTGTGTAGAATTAGAGGTTTTCTGTGCCTTTATGGTTTGCAGTGTCTGGAGAACATATCTTTTGCTCTGCTAAAGAAATATTGGTGTGTGTATCTGACACTGTTCTGAATCTCCTAAAATATTTGTAAAGGTGAGTTATGATTCATTTATTATACATAGAGACTTGTATACTCTATGGAGAAGATTTGGAAGGAAATTGTGGTCTTTACATGTTGCTTTGTGTCATGCTTTTTGATAATGCTTGGTAAAAAGTTTTTACTGCATAGAGTAATTGTATTTTGTAAAATTGTGAATTTTTAGTCGTGACATGGAATGCTTCTACGTAGGACCTGTGCTGTGTTTTGTAAATGTGATGTAAAAAACGATTTTTGGGGGGAAAAAATAGTTTTTACATTTTTTAAAAGGAATAAAGAATGTGTGCATGTTTAATAGAAATACATTTGACTATTTACAATGAAGTTACCTGTGTTAACTCAGTGTAGGAAGCATATTGAGTTTGTTTGCATAGAGGAATTGAATTTTGTAAAAGTGTGAAGCTTCATGTGCAAGATTTTGCCTCAGTATTATCCCTGCTGTGAGGCAGATGGTTGTAAATATGATCTGTGCTGTGTTTCCTAAATGTGATGTCAAAAACGATTTTGGGGAAAATAAATGGATTTTACATATTTGAGTATAATGTGGCGCAAAGGTTTAAAAAATGACGCATACATGCGTCACTTTTTAAATATGGGGGAAAAAGGTACATGTTTGGGCTTTCCTGGGGAGCCTAGATGGTGAGGATTGTATCTAAGTGTGCAGTGGACTAGGCTTCATGAAGCATAAAAATAGTTTTTACATTTTTTAAAAGGAATAAAGAATGTGTGCATGTTTAATAGAAATACATTTGACTCTTTACAATGATGTTAGCTGTGTTAACTCAGTGTAGGAAGCATATTGAGTTTGTTTGCATGGAGGAATTGTATTTTGTAAAATTGTGAAGCTTCATGTGCAAGATTTTGCCTCAGTCTTATCCCTGCTGTGAGGCAGATGGTTGTAAATATGATCTGTGCTGTGTTTCCTAAATGTGATGTCAAAAACGATTTTGGGGAAAATAAATGGATTTTACATATTTGAGTATAATGTGGCGCAAAGGTTTAAAAAATGACGCATACATGCGTCACTTTTTAAATATGGGGAAAAAAGGTACATGTTTGGGCTTTCCTGGGGAGCCTAGGTGGTGAGGATTGTATCTAAGTGTGCAGTGGACTAGGCTTCATGAAGCATATCCCTGTCTGCATTCTTAGACACAGGTGTCAATTTGACTCTTTACAATGATGTTAGCTGTGTTTTAAAACAGTGTAGGAAGCATATTGCGTTTGTTTGCATAGAGGAATTGTATTTTGTAAAATTGTGAAGCTTCATGTGAAAGCGTTAATTGTATTTTGTAAAATTGTGAATTTTTAGTCGTGACATGGAATGCTTCTACATAGGACCTGTGCTGTGTTTTGTAAATGTGATGTAAAAAACGATTTTGGGGAAAATAAATAGTTTTTACATTTTTTAAAAGGAATAAAGAATGTGTGCATGTTTAATAGAAATACATTTGACTCTTTACAATGATGTTACCTGTGTTAACTCAGTGTAGGAAGCATATTGAGTTTGTTTGCATAGAGGAATTGTATTTTGTAAAACTGTGAAGCTTCATGTGCAAGATTTTGCCTCAGTCTTATCCCTGCTGTGAGGCAGATGGTTGTAAATATGATCTCTGCTGTGTTTCCTAAATGTGATGTCAAAAACGATTTTGGGGAAAATAAATGGATTTTACATTTTTTAGTATAATGTGGCGCAAAGGTTTAAAAAATGACGCATACATGCGTCACTTTTTAAATATGGGGAAAAAAGGTACATGTTTGGGCTTTCCTGGGGAGCCTAGGTGGTGAGGATTGTATCTAAGTGTGCAGTGGACTAGGCTTCATGAAGCATATCCCTGTCTGCATTCTTAGACACAGGTGTCAATTTGACTCTTTACAATGATGTTAGCTGTGTTTTAAAACAGTGTAGGAAGCATATTGAGTTTGTTTGCATAGAGGAATTGTATTTTGTAAAATTGTGAAGCTTCATGTGAAAGCGTTAATTGTATTTTGTAAAATTGTGAATTTTTAGTCGTGACATGGAATGCTTCTACATAGGACCTGTGCTGTGTTTTGTAAATGTGATGTAAAAAACGATTTTGGGGAAAATAAATAGTTTTTACATTTTTTAAAAGGAATAAAGAATGTGTGCATGTTTAATAGAAATACATTTGACTCTTTACAATGATGTTACCTGTGTTAACTCAGTGTAGGAAGCATATTGAGTTTGTTTGCATAGAGGAATTGTATTTTGTAAAATTGTGAAGCTTCATGTGCAAGATTTTGCCTCAGTCTTATCCCTGATGTGAGGCAGATGGTTGTAAATATGATCTGTGCTGTGTTTCCTAAATGTGATGTCAAAAACGATTTTGGGGAAAATAAATGGATTTTACATTTTTGAGTATAATGTGGCACAAAGGTTTAAAAAATGACGCATACATGCATCACTTTTTAAATATGGGGAAAAAAGGTACATGTGTGGGCTTTCCTGGTAAGCCTAGGTGGTTAGGATTGTATCTAAGTGTGCAGTGGACTAGGCTTCATGAAGCATATCCCTGTCTGTATTCTTAGACATAGGTGTCAATTTGACTCTTTACAATGATGTTAGCTGTGTTTTAAAACAGTGTAAGAAGCATATTGAGTTTGTTTGCATAGAGGAATTGTATTTTGTAAAATTGTGAAGCTCCATGAGAAAGCGTTTGCCTCACTCTTATTCCTGTTGTGAGGCAGGTGCAAGATTTTGCCTCAGTCTTATCCCTGCTGTGAGGCAGATGATTGTAAATAGGATCTGTGCTGTGTTTCCTAAATGTAATTTCAAAAACGATTTTGGGGAAAATAAATGGTTTTTACATTTTTGAGTATAATGTGGCACAGAGGTTTAAAAAGTGACGCATCTACCTACATGCGTCACTTTTTAAATATGGGGCAAAAAAGGTACTTGTTTGGGCTTTCCTGGGGAGCATAGGTGTTGAGGCTTGTGTCTAAGAGTGCAGTGGATTAGGCTTCATGAAGCCTATCTCTGCTGCATTCTTAGACACAGGTGTTTTGAGGCAAAATCTTGCACTTGTCTCACAACAGGAATAAGACTGAGGCAAACGCTTTCTCATGGAGCTTCACAATTTTACAAAATACAATTCCTCTATGTAAAAAAATTCAATATGCTTCCTACACTGAGTTAAAACACAGGTAACATCATTGTAAAGAGTCTAATTGACACCTATGTCTAAGAATGCAGACAGGGCTATGCTTTATGAAGCCTAGTCCACTGCACACTTAGATACAATCCTCACCATCTAGGCTCCCCAGGAAAGCCCAAACATGTACCTTTTTCCCCCATATTTAAAAAGTGACGCATGTATGCGTAATTTTTTAAACCTTTGCGCCACATTATACTCAAAAATGTAAAATCCATTTATTTTCCCCAAAATCGTTTTTGACATCAAATTTAGGAAACACAGCACAGATCATATTTACAATCATCTGCCTCACAACAGGGATAAGACTGAGGCAAAATCTTGCACCTGCCTCACAACAGGAATAAGACTGTTATGTTATGTTATGTTAATATGTATTTATTAAGCGCTCGTACGCCCGGGGGCTTCATGGCGCTATAGAAAGGAACACAACACAGCAATTTAAAATGAAAGCAAAAAGATCTCAGCAATAGGCCTGCGAAAACAACCAAGTCTTAAGAGAGTGTCTAAAATTGAGAAGGTTGCCACTCAATTTCAACTCCAGAGGAAGGGAATTCCAAAAGGTGGCCGCCAGATGGTCAAAGCAGCTGCCACCTAAGCGTTTCCTTTTATAGGAGGGGACAGTCAATAAAGATTTTTGAGCGGAACGTAGGTTTCGCGGAGGGGTATATCTGAGAAACAGATCTTTTATAAATTTAGGGCCAGTGTCTTGTAAAGATTTAAAAAGGATACAGCCAGTCTTAAATGCCACACGCTGCGCAACCGGAAGCCAATGTAAATACTTCAACCCAGGTCTAATAGATTGTCTGTTAGGGAGTCCCAGAATCAGTCTAGCAGCCTGATAATGGACCCGCTGAAGACGTTTTAACTCTCCAATTTGGAGCCCCAGATAGAGACTGTTGTAGAAATCCAAACGAGATAGAACCAGAGCAATCATGACCTGAATAAGAGCAGCCTGTGAAAGAAAGCAGGCGATTTTTCTTATCTTTTTTAACTGAAAGAAGCTAGAGGACACCACCGCGCCTACTTGTCTTTTCAAAGAAAGATCTTCGCTAATTAGTACCCCCAAACTTTTAACTGTGGACGATCTGACCGGTGGGGTCCCCATGCTAGATGGCCAAAAGCATGGGCTCCAGCTTAACACACTCTGTCCAGGCAACACCAGTTCGGTTTTGTCTGGATTAAATTTCAGATGGTTACAACTCATCCAAGCCTGAATGTGTGCCATGGTGTTTTGGAATTCTTCCACCGAATCCCTGGTGTTCAAAGGAAAAATAAGTTGAAGATCGTCCGCATAGTTAAAGATGGTCACTTTCGCCTTTCTTAGGGAGTACAATAGCGGGCGGAGGTACAGATTAAAAAGTAGAGGTGACAAGGATGAACCCTGGGGTACTCCGCAAGTGGTGGGACAAGTGGGAGCAGTGAAAGGACCCAGCCTTACGGATTGGGTACGGCCCGTGATAAATGAGCGGATCCAGCTCAATGCAGGTCCCCTAAGGCCAGCCTGTTTGACACGGTTGATCAAGATGGTATAGTCAACCGTGTCGAACGCTGCCGAAAGGTCCAGTAAAACCAGGGCCTGGTGAATCCCATTGTCCGCGTTCCGCCTCAGGGTATTTTGTACCGCCAGAATGACTGCTTCAGTCGAATGACAAGAACGGAAGCCAGCTTGGTTAAATTCGAGATAATCTGTTTCCTCAATGAATTTGGACATGTTAGCACAGACATAGGCCTCCAATAGCTTCGCACAATACGGCAGCAATGAAATAGGCCTATAATTTAACGGGTCAAGGGGGTCGGCTCCTGCCTTCTTAATAAGGGGAATAAGTAAAGCCTTTTTAAGGTTATCAGGGACCTTACCCTGTAAGAGAGAACTATTTAACAGAGGTAAGATGCCCTCAGGAATGACAGTGCCAATCTCTCTCAGGATGTACGGGGGACAGATATCATCAGGTGAGCCCGATTTGACACGACTAAACAGTTTAGAAAGGGTATCACCATCAATAGCGGGAAAAGATTCCAACGTCTCACAGTTATAATACGTGTCATCCAACAGAGAGGTAGGCAGAACCGTGGAAATACTAAGTTTTATTGTATGAATTTTATTGAGGAAGAAGGAGTTCAGCGAGTTGCAGAGGTCCTGAGTGGGAGCGACCAAAGGTGTCGTTCTGTCACTGCCACTGAGACCATCAACAATATTGAACAGCTCCTTAGATTTATTCTGAGAGTACATTATTTTCTCTGAGAAGTAGTCAGATTTATGTTTTAGGACAAGTTTCTGATACACTTTCCGAGCCTTGCAGTAATTGGCTTTATCTTGTGCCAAATAGCCAGCTCGCCATTTCCGTTCCATTTGACGAACTTCTAGTTTTTGGGATTTCAAGTGTGATGTATACCACTTGTGTGCGTCATTGAAGCGAGAGCGGGGGAAGTTAGAGCAGGGAGCATAGGTGTCTGCTGCCTGGTGTAGCCAGTTGGAATAGGCTTCTTCAATGCCATCGATGTCCTGAGGCATAAGAGGGAGAGAAAGCTTCAGAGAGTCTAAGAAAGCTGAAGTGTCAACGTTCTTCCACAGTCTGACTTTCCCACCTGTAAGAAATGGCTGCTTTTTGCTCCTCGCAATGGCGAGAGTGAAATGTATCAAAAAATGGTCCGACCAAATACAGGGGGTAATAGAACAAACCGACAAGGGAATATTCTGAGACCATATCTGGTCCAGATGGTGGCCTTTATTATGGGTTGTCAGATGAATCTGTTGAGTTAAATTTAGATCTAGTAAAACCTCTTTCAATGCGGCTGCCTGGGTGTCCAAATCAGTGGCATCAAGCCAGAGATTAAAATCACCCAGCAGCACAATATTTTTATAATTAATAATAAGAGGCGCAAGATGTTCTGCTAATGAAACAGAAAATGTGGGCATTTTTTGAGGAGGGCGATAAATGAGAATCATAAGTAATGCACCACTATCAGTATCCATTTTAAAAGCAATATTTTCTGACCCAACAAGGTCAAGAGAAGGTAATAGCGAGAACTTATAGCAATTACAAATAATAGCTGCTACTCCTCCACCCCTTTTGACAGCAGGTCTGTTGGCATTTAGGATGTAATAATCAGAAGGGACGGCAGCCAGGATATGTGGTAATGAGTCAGCATTAAGCCAGGTCTCCGTGAGGAGCAAAATATCAGGTTGCTCCGTTTTTAACATGAAGAATACGTCCATTTGATGCTTAGCCATTGACCTGGTGTTCAAATAGTAGCATTTAAGCATCGTATCAGGTTTCGATGACAACTGAGGGGGACGACAGGGTTTAAAATGCAAATCATTACCAGCAATGTACTTGGGTTTCAAAATACCATGGATGGCAGCACGATTAAGTATGTGCGGTGGAAGTGGAGGGCATAAACTATCTGACGGTTTTAACAGCAGCAGGTCCTGGGAAGAATAGGTATATAAACGACCAGGGGTACGAGCCCCAGGCCCCAGTCGGCCGCGGACGGGCGCAGACGGGCTCGACTTAAGCGCGACTTCGGCGCGCATTCGTCGCGCCCGCTGCGCTCGTCCGCTGCGCTCCCGGAAACACATTAAGTTTTATGCCCTGCCTCCCGGAATGACTAGACCGCTAGCTCCGGTCTAGCCCCACCCAAGATGGCGCCTCGCCTCGCCCTCCACACAAACGGCACCAGCCACGGTGGAACGGGGCGGGGTACAGGTGAAAATTCGGCACAGTCGGTAAATGGCAGTGAGTGCAATCAATTTTACTTTTAAAATCACAGGCATAAAATATTATGCAGCGCTGACACCTAAATCGTGCCAGTACTGCAGCATTCACCAAGCATTGACTGCGCGCTACTAGCAAGGCTAAAGGTTCCCAGAGAGCTGAGATGCTGCCACCAACCTCACGTTCTGAGCAAACGCTTTCACATGGAGCTTCACAATTTTACAAAATACAATTCCTCTATGCAAACAAACTCAATATGCTTCCTACACTGATTTAAAACACAGCTAACATCCCTGTAAAGAGTCAAATTGACACCTGCGTCTAAGAATGCAGACAGGTGTATGCTTCATGAAGCCTAGTCCACTGCACTCTTAGACACAAGCTTCACCAACTACGCTCCCCAGGAAAACCCAAACAAGTACCTTTTTGCTCCATATTTAAAAATTGATGCATGTAGGTAGATGCGTCACTTTTTAAATCTCTGCGCCACATTATAATCAAAAATGTAAAAACCAATCATTTTCTCCAAAATCGTTTTTGACATCACATTTAGGAAACACAGCAGAGATCCTATTTACAATCATCTGCCTCACAGCAGGGATAAGACTGAGGCAAAATCTTGCACCTGCCTCACAACAGGAATAAGACTGAGGCAAACGCTTTCTCATGGAGCTTCACAATTTTATAAAATACAATTCTATATAACTATATAACTCAATATTTTCTTGGGAAGCATAGGTGGTGAAGCCTGTGTATAAGAGTGCAGTGGAGTTAGACATAGGTCTGATCTTCTTTGTAGTTGTGGACAGAGCTGTCTTCCACTATATTTTTCAATACAGGCCTCGCCTTTTGTGCACCACTGGAGAATCCTCACCTGATCTGAAACCCTGTATTGATCGTTTGCTTTTTGTCATTGCTTTGTTGTTTGGTAATAGTGGTCTATAATGTGCTACTGTTTTTCTTTAACACAGATTGAAATCGTTATTTGAAGAAAAAGCAAAGATGCCCACAAAGGAAAGGACAAAAAACAACGTAACCGGGAAAAATCAAAAACAGCAACGGAATTACAGCATTCTTCCACAACAGATACTTCAAAAAACAGGAACAAAGTTCCTGGTAAGACAACTAAGTCTTTTTTACGCAACATATGTACATCCAGAAAAAATGATGGACACCATGTAGAAAAAGAAAATGAGAGAGTAAAATTGAAAAGGAAGGAGAGAACTTCAAAGAATCCTAAAACTGGAGCAGGAGAGAATAATATGTATAGGAATAGAAGGCAGAATCAGTTTAGAGACATTTGTAGACGAATGTTTTGCAATAGAGTGGTTTTAAATTTGTTAAAAAACATTAGGAAAGGTAAACAGAGAGCTGCTTTTTATAAGAAAAAGAAAAGTGTAGAGAAGATTGTTGATCAGGCTTTTGAAGTTAAGAAAAAATTATTTATTTTAATAATCAATAGAATTAGGACACTTAACAAGACAATTGATGTTTTCAAATCAAACAGTAGATGGAAAAGAGTAATTAATCTGACTAATTTTTGTAAAGTTTTTTCTGGAGAATGGATGCACAGTTCAAGTTGTGAGCCATTTTTTAATGAGGAGAGTTACTTCCAGGAGAATGATTTAGTGCATGCAGTTGACACCAGTGGTCGAGCGTATGAAGTGAAAGATGGTTGTCCGATTGAAAAAGAGAAACTTGTGCCTAGAGAACCAGAAGAGGTGTTATCTGATGGAGTTTTAGGGAGACGTACTAAGGGTCCAGTGTACACTTGGAAGTGTAGTAGTATTTGTAGTGTGCGACAGGAATCAATTGATTTGTTTTGTAATTTCTTACATACATATAGTAAAAAAAAGTATAAAGCAGAAAGTGAAGTTGTTGCAAGACTTAGATCCTTGCAGAATGAGAGGAATCACAGGTTTGCAAGGCCATTCACTGGCTTGTCTTTCTAGAAAAGTCTGTCAGAGTGTTTTTCATCATTTTAGGATGTTAGCAGTGCATCATACCAAAATGAGGAAATTAGTGAGAATGTTGTATTATGCAAAAAGTCCAGCACTTAAGCTTAAACAATTAAACAGTGCTCTTTTGCATGGAACAGAATTAGATGTGAAGAAGATTTGTGAAGAAATTGAGATTTGTTATTTTCGTGAGCAAGAGGACAGTGTAGAAATTGAGACAGCAATTCAAGGTAATGTGGAAGACAATGTACAGATTTTAAATACAGAAAAGTTTGAGAAGGAAATTACCAGGTTTAAGGTGAAATCAAGTGAAAGGCCGTATTTTACTTGTGTGTGTTGTCGACTGACTCATTATAAGATTCAGACTAGGTTAGTTGATTTATATGCAAAAAGTGAAAAGATGGATAATTATGAGTGGAAAGATTTAGCAACTTATTTGTGGGTGGAGAATTCTTTTGATTTGAGTTCTGATCAGCGTATTTGTAAATATTGTTATGACAAATTACATCAAAACAGAATGCCTGCTAGAGCTGTTCATAATAATCTGGAGTTGATAGACATTACCCGTGAATTGATAGATTTAAATACATATGAGTCCATTTTGATTCAATGTGTCCATCCTTTTCAGGCAATTGTTCGCATGGAGCCTAAGATAGGGAAATTGCCTCCTACAGATTTGCAGAGAGGATTAAAGGGAAGAGTTGTTTATTTGCCCCTAGATTTGAAAAAAATATTGATACAATTGGTATAGAAAAAGTAGAAGAGGAACCTTTAGTTATTCTAGTTAATGGGGTTCCAACAAAGAGTAAAAAAATCTGGCAAGATTTAGTGGATGTTAGGAAAGTCAAAAAGGCAACGTTGTATTTAGTCAAAAACAATGAGTACTACAAAGATGTATGTGTTGCAGCAGAGGAAACAGCTACAGATGAAGACAGTGATTGTTCAGGCGGCCAAATTGAAAAAGTTGATGTGTCTAGAAGTGAAGAAATATATGAACATTATACTGTTCATCGATTGCATTCCAAAGAAGTAATGGGAAATGCAATTGAATTGTTTCAAATGAAAACAGCAAAAGGAAGTCCCATTAGTGTATGGGAAGAAAGTTTGGAAGCTCGTTGTTTTCCACAGCTATTTCCAGCAGGTCGAGGTGGACGATATGACGATCGACCACTTCAAATTCCTGCATCTGAATATCGAACTGTAAGATTATATGCTGAAGATGCAAGGTTTCGTCAATGCATTCCCTATTTGTTTCATCTACTGTATGAAAGTGACTTGTCTGGGCTTTCTTATGCAGTAAACCATATTCTGAAAAGTGGAGCACATCTACAAAATGTTTCGGCGAGGGACTTTATGGAGAAAGTGAATCTGCAAGATAATATTTTAGAATCTCATCTAATCAATCTCATGGCATGTCAGCGTGGTACAAATGAGTATTGGTACCGTCGCCATTTATTTATTTATTTATTTTCAGGTTTGTATGGCGCTGTGAATCGATTCCCGAAGGAATATCTCCGCGCCTTAGGCCACCACCAGAGAACAAAAAAACTCGTCAACATTTTAATGAAATAGGCAAGGGATCATTCAATTAGAGATTTGAAGAGGAATGTTTTAAGTTTTTTCCTAAAAGGGAAATGTTCCCTACATACTCTGATTTCCTTCGGGAGTAGGTTCCACAACTTTGGACCCGCTACCGATAGGGCTCTTCCCCCCTTTCTTGCCTTCATGGCCCTGGGAACACATAGTAATTCCTGATCTCCTGATCTCAGGAATCTGGATGGTACATAAGGGATAAATTTCTCAGTGAGGTAACCAGGACCAGTTCCAGTCAAGCATTTGTGGATGACGCAACAGATCTTAAACATCACCCTCTGCTTAACCGGAAGCCAGTGCAGTTTGGCCAACAGTGGTTTTGAGGGAGTGCGGGGCGGGACATTCAGAACCAGTCGTGCAGCCGTGTTTTGCACAACCTGCAATCTAGCAAAGATGCCCTCATTGGCAGCTAGCATTAACCCGTTGCAGTAGTCCAGCCGGCTTAAAACTAGCGACTGGACCAACGTTCTCCTGGTGGTATCTGGTAGCAGGGGGAATACTCTCCTGAGAAGCCCGATGACATGGAAGCATGAGCCCACCACTTGATTAGTTTGTTGTGTGAGGGTAAGCTCATGGTCCAGTTTGACTCCCAGGTCTTTTACCACGGTTTTGGGCACAGGGACCGGGCCAAGATCTTGAGGCCACCAGTCCGGGGTCCACAACCGTTTTGCCTCTCCGAATAGCATAACCTCCGTTTTGGAGACGTTGCACTGCAAATAATTAGCTGCCATCCAGCGGGCCACCTCCTTCATCCCTCGGGCGAAGGAGTCCCGCACCTCAGGAGTCATCGTTTTAAAAGGGAAGAGGAGTTGAGTATCATCCGCGTATGATACTGGGATGAATCCGTGGGACCTCATGATGTTAGCTAGGGGGGCCACGTAGATGTTAAATAACGTGGGGCTCAAACAAGAGCCCTGTGGCACCCCCTTTGAGATCACCACCTCCTCTGATTGGTATGGTCCCAAGATGACTCTCTGGGTGCGTTCGCTGAAAAAACTCCTGAGCCAAGCCAGGGCCTTGCCTTCCAGACCGATGTCAACTAGTCTGGAGGTCATGATGTCGTGTGACACAGTGTCAAACGCCATGGGGAATTGAAATGTATGCTAAGAAACTTAGGAACTCCTACATGGTTCCTCACTCTTAGCTGTGCCGAGTATGCATGGGAGGACTTACTTCAATTTCTACGAGAGGCCAATGCTAATATACAAAATATAGAATTCAAAACACCTGGAGAACTGTGTTCTTTGGATCCAGTGAATGTATGCAGATATTTTAATCATAGATTTGAAGCTATGATGTCTTTTATTACCAACAAAAAAAATCCTCCTCTTGAAGAGGTTTTGGATTTCTTTTGGAGAAAGGAGTATCAAGCGAGAGGTGCTCCTCACATACATATGTTGTTATGGATTAAAGATGCACCCAAATTTGGAACAGATTTGGATGAGACAGTGATGAGTTTCATTGAAGAGTATTCAACATGTGCTGTTCCGAAAACTACGGAAGAAAACAGTTTAAGGCAACAAGTTTTACGCTTTCAATCCCATCGTTGTGGAAAGTACTGTAGTCGAAAATTCAGAAACAAGGACAAGTTCTACACAAAATGTCGTTTCAGCTTTCCACGACCAATGATTTCTAAAGGAAGAGTAAATAATTTGATGTCTTCTCTGCGACATACTGTGACGAGGAAATCACCTAAAAATACATACAATTTAAAAAGAGACGAAGAGTCCAAGTACATCAACGACTACAACCCAGTGATTTTGTCCATGTGGAATGCTAATATGGATATTCAATTCGTTGCTGACAACTCTATTGCTGTGGCTTGATATGTGACGTTCTACATCACAAAAAAAGAAAAGACAGAACTAAAGGAAATGTGGGAGGACATTTCACATGAAAAGAGTCTAAGCAAGAAATTATACAGTTACAGTCTGAAGATGTTGTCGCATCGAGAAATTGGAGCGTATGAATGTTCTGATCGATTGTCGTCAGCAAGTCTCTATGCCAAATCTAGAACCATCATTTGGGTGAGTCTAGGTCTTGCTGCAACACGAAATCGAGTTTTGAAATCTGTACAAGAGATAGAGTATTTGGCGGAGAAAGAACCAGAAAGTACAGATATTTTGAAGACAAACATGTTGGATACATACTATCCAAATAGAAGTCATCACCTTGAGAACGCTTGTCTCTATGAAGTTCTGCAGAGATATATTTATAAGAGGAACATCAGAGAAGATATCAATAATGGAATATATGGAGTCATTGGATGTGAAGGATGTCTAGTGAAACAGAAAAAAGGTCATTTGATTAACCATCGCAAATTGAGTTGTGATAATCCAGATAAAAGAGAATTTTATTATTTGGCTCTTTTGCAACTGTTTAAACCATGGCGTGAAGAAGAGGAACGTCTTGGAGATTTTCTCTGTTATGAAGACTCATTTAATGCAACGAAGGATACCATAGAATGTCCTGTTTTTCCAAATTATCTGCAAATGTTGAATGAAGAAATAGAGCAAGAAGCCACAATTGCTGCAGAGATTGCGAGAGACAGTTCTCAAGGCAGTCAGAGTTCTGCTTCATTGAGTCAGGATCCACTAGGAGGACCAATTATCCAAAATGAAGCTGCTACAGCCATGGATGAGGTGGAAAGAGCTATGGGTCAAGCTCAAGATGATGAAGTTAACTTAGAAGATTTGGTGAAACAACTAAACCTTGAGCAGAAACAGATATATGACGAAGTAACAGAACAGTTTGAACATGGATTCAGTCATGAGAAAAAAGAGTGCTCATGTACATCATTTAAGCCTGTCCAACTGTACGTGAGTGGAGAAGCGGGAACTGGAAAAAGTTTTCTGATTAAAGCCATTGCAACTTATCTGCAGAAAAGGACTGAATCACCGCTGTCTTGTGTTGTTACTGCTCCAACTGGGCTGGCAGCACATAACATTAAAGGGATTACTTTACATCGTTTACTGATGCTGCCAGTGGAGCATGATAACAAATTGGAGTATCACAAGCTATCAGGAGATGCGTGTTCCGAAGTTTCGAGAGTCCTGAAGAAAATGAAACTTCTTATCATTGATGAAGTAAGCATGGTGTCAAATATCATGCTTGCTTTTGTGCATTTGAGAGTGAAAGAAATTCTTAGAACAGACTATGATGTCTTATTTGGTGGAAAACATATTATTGTTTTTGGAGATCTTCTGCAGTTGACTCCAGTGAAAGGACAACCTGTGTTCAAAATGCTCACACATGAAGATACCAGGAAGTGCTTAGGGAGCATTGGAAACGTTAATATATGGTTAAACTTTAAATATGCAGAACTGCTTCAAAATATGCGGCAGGCAAATGATGAAGATTATAAAAATATTCTACAAGATGTAAGGATTGGAAAAGTAAGTCAGCAAGGGAAAGAAGCTTTACATGCACGATTAATTTCAAATTTGTACCCAAATGAAAACATTCTTCCAGAGAACATATTTAAGAAAATTAACGAGAAGAAATCTGGCATATGTTTGTTGCCAACTCTGAAAGAATGTTCCATGTTCAACAACAAAATGTTACAGTTAGAAAATTAAGAGATAGTGAAACTGGAAGCTATTGATAAAATAGAGCATATGGGAGCAACAATTATTTTGCCTGAAAATTTGAAATCAAAATTGGATTCATTAGAGAAGACTATATCTAAAACGGCTGGTTTTGAAAAGACTCTGAATGTGTGTTTGAATTGTCGTGTCATTTTAAGAAGGAATTTAAATGTTGAAAGAGGTCTAGTAAATGGAGCAATGGGTTATGTTGTTGGTTTTGTGAATTACAAAAATAGAGATGGAATTGAAATTTTAAAAATTAAATTTGATGACATTGATGAAATAGAACAAATTTGTCGTTGTTCAGCTAGATTTTTGCTCGTGAAAGACTTATATGTTCGCCGAAAACAGTTTCCTATTTGTTTGGCATATGCGGTGACAATTCATAAGTCTCAAGGTTTAAGTGTAGATAGCGCTTTGGTGAACATTGGAAGTTCTGTGTTTAAAGAGGGTATGGCATATGTGGCATTATCACGAGTCAGAACTTTATCAGGATTGTAATTGATTGAGTGTGATGAAACAAAGATTTGTGCAGATTTAGATTGTGTAAAAGAATACAACAGGTTAAGAAGAGAGTATGCTCCACATTTGCCTCAATATCCTCTGATTGAAAAACGTGTGGTAGGCCGAAAAAGAAGAAATGAGAGTAATTGCAGTGAGGTATCAGCAAAAAGGCATAAAGTAGATAAAAGTGTAATTGTAAAGAGAAACAAAAAGGATTCTGTTGAAGATGTTGTTGGATTTCAGTTTGAAAACAGTTCTGGTGTCAACTGCTATGCTAATGTAGTAGTTAATGTTGTTTTTTTTCTTCAAAATTTACAAAGACAGATTGTTGAAAATCGGGAACAAACATTGTGCTGTTTATTGAATTCTGTGTTAGACAAATGTAGTAGTGATAGAGCAAAAATAGTAAGTGTTTCAGAAATTAGAAATCTTCTAGATATATGTTCAGGTCAAAATCAATTTTCACAGAATATTCAGCAGGATTGTCAGGAATTTTTAATATATATGTTTGATGTATTACAAGATGAAGGAGTAGATATAAAAAATCTATTTGGCCTTTCTTATCAATGGCAACATGACTGTGATAACTGTGCTTCATCAAGTACTACTAGAATAGACTCTGAAAGATTTATATATTTAACTTTACCAGACTGCAAATCAGTGTCTTTCAATAATCTAGTTAAAGCAGCGGATCACAATATGGTGCGTACCCAATGTAAGTCTGCAATGCTGTCCACATTATTTCTACAAAATTATGGTCACTATGTTATTTTAATGTTCCAACGATGTAGACCTGATGGAACTAAATTGACAACTTCTATTAAAATGTTTGTGGCTTCTCAGTTATCGATATCAGGAAGAACCTTTGCAACTGTAGCTATTATTTTTCATGATGGTCCTTCTACAACATCAGGGCATTACACATGCTATTTAAAAACTTCTAAAGGTTGGACCCAATGTAACGACAATCATTTGACTTTCAAACAACGTTTGCCTTTTGGCTTTATAAATTCATATCTAGTGTTTTTACAGCCAAAATTTAGGTAAAGGTAATTGACCTATGAAGACGGGAGGAGTACTCGTATATACTCATACATCTGACACTATTTCGCCAAATGGAAAGGTGCAAGAATGAGTAAAGAGTCATGACTGAAAAAAAGGAGTATATTAAAATTTTGAAAATATTTCAAATGTTCTTGGAGCTTTTCTTGTAGAAAGTCGATGAAATGGATTTCTAAGTGAACAGCAAAATACTATGCAACGAGAAAAGGACCTCCATGATATACTATTTGAAAAGTAAGTCAATCAAAGATTAGCGTACATTTGTCATTTGTCAGTATGTAAGGTTTTTTTTAAAACACAATCTTTTAGATTGTGTTTTTTTTTCCCGCTGTCATATGGTGAGTAATTTGAACTCACTACTTTAAGTGAAATTCAATATATTCTGAGAACAGCAAAAATAAACTATGTAACATGTTGTAGAAGTTATTCTATACTTTGGATTGTGTAAATTAAATTGTATTCCCATTCTCTGACACTTACTTTCCTTTTTCATCTTCTTTCAGCTCTTTTTACTCACTTATAATGTCTTTCTCTCACTCTCTGTAACCCCCGTTCCCTTACTCCACTTCTTTGACAACCCCTCATTTTCATTTCAACTGTGTGTATCCCGTCTCTCCCTTGCATAACTTTTCAGCTTTCAGTCTTTCTGCTTTTCTTCTCTTTTCCGTATTTTCCTCCTTTGCTCTTTAAGTAATTCCTGTTTACTCACTCAGCAGTATTATTGCACTCTATCACTATAAATCACCCACTCTCCTTAGCTTATCTTTGTTTGCTCTTTACTTTTGACCTCTTCTCTCTGTTTTTCGTTCACTACTTCTATGTCCTCAGTGCCTCACTCTACTTGTGTTATTTTCACTTGTGTTTATCTACCTTCTATCACTTCTTTTACAACAACTTCACTGCTCCTCTCTCATCGTTCTTCATCCCATTTCTTTTACTCTGGTTCCGTTACTATCCATCATTTCCTTTCTTTCAATGTCCTTCTCTTTACTTTCATCACCAAATTATTTTCTCTCAGTACCACTGTTTTAGTCGTCTTCTCCTCTCTTTCCTTTTTTTTTGCAGACTTACTTTTTTATTTTTCTCACTCGTACTCCACCTCACTCAGTTTTTCTCTTAGTGTGTCTACGTTATAACTTCCTCAGTCCATTTCCTTCAATTGTTGTATATTATTCTGTCTCCCTTCATCCTTTCACTGTATGACTGTTCTTCTCTTACTCTCAGTTATCTTCTATTCCTCATTCTTCTAAATGCATCCTTAATTAGACTGTTTTCTGTCTCAGTCATTATCTTTTTACTTACTTCTGTTTCCTGATTTAGTTTTGCTAACTCACATTGTTTTAGTATCTTTCTTACCTTCAGTTCATTTCTCTGTACTTCTCTCTATTTTTCTTAGTGAATCTATATGCCTTACTCTTTGTAATTTGCTCTCCTTCTATTTCTTTTTCCCTCTTTTTGTCCTTCTACCTTAGTTTATTTCCCTTTCTGTGTTCTTCACTCTCACTTTATTTCTAAATAGAGTGTTATGATGTTTTAGCTCTTCATTTGTATCTTTTAATTTAAAATACATATTTTACTAATTATAACTTATTTTTTCTTCTCTCTTTCACAGATACCAACTGTAGTAAAACAAAATTAAAGTTACATTTATTATATGGTAAGTATGACTAAAAAAATGTAGTTTGTTATCACCCTTTGCTTTAAGGTCACTAACATTTTCTCAATCTACCTCACTCCTGTGTTTTTACTCTGCTTCTTTCACTTATTCTTATTCTCCATCTTTACTCCCCTTTCCCTATTTACCCTCATATTCAACTTCTTTTGATCCCTATTCTTTACTTCACTTACCCTCTGTTCCTTTGCTTCTTCACTCATTCTCTTTTTCTTAATTAATTACCTTACTCCTACACATATAGCTCATCCCTCTCCCAACACATGCACACACCTGTAACATACACCCACACACACACCACACACACACCTCATACACACAAAAAAACCTCCCACACACACTCTTCAAAAACACACACACATTCCATACACACACATACATCGAACACATATACACCCCACACTCATACACTTCTCACACATATTTCACACACCCTCATCTCTACCCACACCAAAACAGTCCATACAACCACACCCACAGACACACCTTACACACCCAAACTCCTACCTACACCCACTGACTCCCTGTAAGTCACACACATTGCATTACTTAACTTTTTTTGCTGTTTTACTCAAGCCCATTCAGGTACTGTTTCCTTTACTCTCTATGTCCACTCTCTATGTCACTCACCATGTGTTATCCTAATTCAATATTTCTCCCTCTTTCACCCCTCTTTACTTATACTATGGGTAGCGCACCGGGGAGCGTAACAAGGGGAAAACCAAGAGAAACAGTAAAATAATATTTTAGAGTGCTTTGAGGTAGGGTAGCTGTTGTGTTGTGTGGGTGATTTACTTACTGCACTCCTTCCACTCCTTTACTCAGTCCCTCTGTTCTCACAGTTCCTCACTCCCGTTCACTCAGTCCATCTCTCTTACTCTAATTGTCTCTGTCTCTTCACTCTTTCACTACTTGTTCATTATGCTTTCTCCCTGAAGTTCAAGCACACTACGTTATTTACATTTCTTTGCTGCTTCAATTATTCCCTTTCTGTTACTTCTTCTTTTCTTCTTTCAGTTTTTTCTCTCTGTCAATCCACATGTTTTAACTTTAGTCGATTTTATCCATCTTATTTCATCCCTCTTTAGTTATGGACACTACTTTTTTCTCTCTCTCCCTCACCAGTGTTATTTAAATCTGGTTCCGTTATTGCCTTTTATTTGTACATCATTTTTTCACTTTCCTTTTACTCTTTACAGCCACTCACATTCTTCATGTGCCTCTGCTTTAGTATTATTCTTCTCTCTTTCTTTGTTTCACAGCCTTATATTTTTTTCATTTTCTCTCTTACACTTTCTTATATCTTTTACACTGTTTTACCATGTATTATACAGTACCTCTGTGTTGCTCTCTCTTGCTGTCTGTCTCTTAACATTACTCTCCATTTCTCTTTCTCTTTTTGCTCTCCTTCTCTTGTTTTTTTTTTCTTTTTTTTTGTATTGCGCTAACGGGGCGCTCTCCGGTGCGCGCACCGGGAAGCGCACCTATGAGAAAAATGAAGTCAAGAGTGCTAAAAATTTTAGTAATTTTTTAGAATTGGGAGGTAGTTCCGAAAAGAACTTTTTTAAAATGTTTTTGTTGTTTTATATTTTTTTTTATTTTTCTGAACATTTTTTATTTTTTTTGTATTTTTTGAACAATTTTATGTTTTTTTTGGTTTTTTTGGGGGGGAACAACGAAAATCAGGCATTAGAAAGGGCTCAACAGGAGCAAAAAAAATAAATGTACTTCTTGGGGCGTTTTGAGCACTTGTGGTTTTCAAATGCTCTATTAATTAAAATGATACTCATATTCCCATATGAAATTAGTTCACCACAATAAATGCACACTAGCTTCATGTGCACAAAATTCTGTTGAATGCTTGGGACCGTCTCCCTCGCCTCTGGTCCCGATAGAGTTACCTGTGACGATGTACTGGCCACAGGAGTTGGTAGGTTATCTTGGAGGTGACGCAGCTCAGCAGCGCTGTAATTGATTGGATGCCACCTCTGCATGTGGCGGTGCATAGTATAGTTACCAAAACTATACTTTTTGTTTGTACCTCTAGACAAAACATCTTTACAAATGAGGCATGTCACATATCGGGCAGTGACCTTTTTTTGGTCTCGAGGAAAAGAATAAAATTGCCATATAAAATGGTCTTTGTGGTGTGATTTGCGGGGCTGTTCAGGCAAGAACTGCCTCGGCTGTACGTCCTCTTCCTCTTCTTCTTCCTCTTCCTCTGGGTTTGGAAGGAACTGCGCAGGTGGTCCTTCCTTCCTAGGTGGTTGTGGTGGGGGTGGGGGTCCACCAGCTGCAGCTACTACAGATGCCATTATTTCAACAAGGAGAAACAGGTCTTCCTCTCACAAAGATGAAAGTCAGAGTGAGGAAAAAAGGAGGGGTTTTCATCATTTGGGAAAAAAAATAGTTCTAAACCAATGAAAAGTGTTATTTACAGGTCACATGACCTATCACGCTTACGTTACGCGTCCCGCTCTGCGCCCGGAGCGCTTCCAGGGTGCTGCGCTTCGCGCCTCGTTCGCGCTCCAGAGCACTTCCGAGTGCGCGAACGCGGCGCGTCATAAGACACATTACGCGGCAACGCGATACGTCGCGCTTACGCGACGCGTCGCGATGTTGTTCTCGAACGCGGCAGTTGTGCAAACGGGACGTTTCCCGGTGCGCGGACCGGGTCGCGGCATAAAATTGAGCTAACGGGAAGCTACCCGGTGCGCGAACCGGTAGCGAAACTAAAATAAAATATATATATATATATATATACATAAAAAAATTATATTAAATACATATAAAATATATTTTTCCTTTAAAAAAAGAATACATTTTCCAGCTTTTAATATTTGCTATTAAAACACCATTGAAATTCACTGAAAAAACCATAGGTTATAGGCCTTATATAGTTAGGAATTAGCATTTACAAAACCTTGAAAATTCACTGAAAAAACCCTAGGTTATAGACCATACATAGTTAGGAATTAGCATTTTTAAAACCTTATTTTACTCACACAAAACCATTGAAATTCGTATATATAGTTAGTTGCACTAACTATATATTTCGTGCACCCGCAATCCACTGCTGATGATGTCACATATTACATCATTCATGACATGGTCAGTGACATCACTGATGACATATATTGACGACCTCTTTCTGGTGTGGAGGGGGTCAGAACAAAGTGCCAGAGATTACATTTCACACTTGAATACCAACAATGTCAACTTGAAATTCACTGGCGAGGTAAGCTCAGTGGCAGTGAGCTACCTCGATTTATGTGTAACTATTATTGACAACCAAGTAACTACATCCCTTTACCGCAAACCCACCGCCGGGAACAGCGTTTTACACGCAGAGAGCGGACACCCAGTGAACCTAAAATGAAGTATCCCCTACGGGGAGCTATTGCGCCTCAAACGCAACTGCTCACGAGAGGAAGACTTCCAAAGGGCTGCAAAAGACAGTGTAGATAGGTTCATACAAAGAGGCTATAGTCCTGCTCTCCTAACCCAAACTCTGAAACGAGTATCAGGGACTGATAGAGCTGAATTGTTAAAGGAAAGAATAGATCACAAGAAACCTGATGAGGGCAAATTCCGTTTATTAACAACTTACAGCAACAATGCCAACAGATTGAAAGAAATACTGCGCCATAGTTGGCATATTTTAAAGGCTGATCCCATCATTGGTGCAGATATTCCAAAAAACCCACTAGTAACCTTCAAAAAAACAAAGTCCATCAAAGATCTTCTGGTACACAGTCACTTAGAAGCTCCCATTGCTAGGACAAATACCTTGGCAGAGATGAAAGGATTTTACCCCTGTGGTAAATGCAAGGCCTGTGCCTATAGCAAAAGGGTCTTGGGCTATGAAATCCCAGGGGTTATGAGGAAGAAAATCATTGGTTCTTTCATCACATGTCAAACACCTTATGTGGTGTATTGCCTAGTATGTCCCTGCAACTTAAAGTACATAGGGAGCACTATAAAAAGTGTGAAATTGAGAATCCTTGAACATATGAGGGCTATAGCCAACAAGGACATGACATCTCCTGTAGCTAAACATTTTGCCATTAAACATCGGAGCAATAGGGATATGCTACAATATTTCGGGATGGACCAAGTACCGGAACATGAAAGGGGCAGTAACCGATTGTTAAGGTTGAGACGTTTGGAGTCACGTTATATCATTGACTTACAGACAAAAATTCCAACAGGTCTGAATAGTGGGGAGGAATTAGCCATCCACCTGGGCAAATAAACCGAATCTGTAAATACCACAGCCAATCCCTCCAACTCTAAAGGAAACTGTTTTAACCTGGGGGGGTGCCCCCGGTTATTGACAGGCGGTTTCTAGTGATAGGAACCGCCCAAGCCGATCCACGGCAAGATAGCGAAGGAATGTTCAACTCATTAGGCAATATTACTCATTTTGTGGGGGAAATTCCTTGAACGCGTGCACTCAGCATGGGAAAAATTGCCCTGATAATCATTGAATCTAATAATGTATATTTAAGTTGCACGCATTTTGGATGGATTTTTATCCCACAGCAGATATTGACAAAATTCACCGACCTGAGAGGTCTGGGAAGCCATTGCTTGGGCCCTGACGTCCACCGGGTTCTTCTGTTGTCCTGCTGCCTCCGTTTGCCTGCCGCCTCCCGGCCATCGCGGCGAGGCGGCGTTTCGGGACTACATCCCCCAGCATCACTTGCGCCAAGGAGGGCGCGCATCCTGTACCGCCCCCGGAGGTGCGCATAAGCCCAGCGCGAGCCCCGGGGGAGCGGGGGACTTGCCATATTCACCGACCTGAGAGGTCTGGGAGGCCATTGCTTGGGCCCTGACGTCCACCGGGTTCTTCTGTTGTCCTGCTGCCTCCGTTTGCCTGCCGCCTCCCGGCCATCGCGGCGAGGCGGCGTTTCGGGACTACATCCCCCAGCATCACTTGCGCCAAGGAGGGCGCGCATCCTGTCCCGCCCCCGGAGGTGCGCATAAGCCCAGCGCGAGCCCCGGGGGAGTGGTGGACTTGCCATATTCACCGACCTGAGAGGTCTGGGAGGCCATTGCTTGGGCCCTGACGTCCACCGGGTTCTTCTGTTGTCCTGCTGCCTCCGTTTGCCTGCCGCCTCCCGGCCATCGCGGCGAGGCGGCGTTTCGGGACTACATCCCCCAGCATCACTTGCGCCAAGGAGGGCGCGCATCCTGTCCCGCCCCCGGAGGTGCGCATAAGCCCAGCGCGAGCCCCGGGGGAGCGGGGGACTTGCCATATTCACCGACCTGAGAGGTCTGGGAGGCCATTGCTTGGGCCCTGACGTCCACCGGGTTCTTCTGTTGTCCTGCTGCCTCCGTTTGCCTGCCGCCTCCCGGCCATCGCGGCGAGGCGGCGTTTCGGGACTACATCCCCCAGCATCACTTGCGCCAAGGAGGGCGCGCATCCTGTCCCGCCCCCGGAGGTGCGCATAAGCCCAGCGCGAGCCCCCGCGACGCGGGATCGCGCGAGGGTCAGCGCCCGGGGCTAAGCCCGGGCAAAGGGCGGGCCCTCTGTGGCCCTCAGAGGCACAAGGAGGACGGGGACGGGCTTGACCCCTTGCCATTTCCGCCTAAAAGAAGGTACATTGCCCATTCTCGGTTGTAGAAGATTCAAGGACATCAAAGTTTAGTACCTACTTAGCCACATTATAAAAAGTATGACTTCCAAGGGGGACTATCCTATCTTCTTTCAAAAAGCTCGCCTGGGCCAGGTTTTGGACACGTTCACTCAGAGCCATCTGCCACTCATCACTATCAGTGACACAGAATCTGATGACCGCTGTCAACTCCTAGATCCAATTTTAACCCTCCCACAATCCTCTGGCAGGACAGAAAAAGGGTCATATTGGGAGGAATTAAATGCTTTGTGCGGGACAAATTTTATTCCAGTTATGGCCCCTTCCCCCGCAACAGCTTCTACTATCGACCCTCGTGCAGATAAACTTTGTGAGTCACCCCTCTGTACTGATTTCCCATCGCCCACCATTATTCCTATTCCATCCAAGGTGCACACTGGAACTTTGGAGGACGAAGCAGCTTCCCCCTACCTACAACTATTGCCCCACTTCGATTTGATGCTAAGATCTGTACTAGCACCCCTGCTTGACCAAATTAAAATCTATGGGGATAGGTTGACAAGCCTAGAGGCTATCATCAAAGCCAATTCTTTCCAACCGGCAAACTTAGTTATACCTAACTGTTCCACTTCTCCCACTGTCCCCAAAGTGCCTCTCACTATAAAAACTGTCCCAACTGCAAGTCAATCCTATAACTGTTCCCCTAATACCGCTATTAGAACAGTCCATACATCCATTAGACCTCCTAAGAGAAAATCTCCAATCGCCACCAAACTCCCTCCCAAACCAATGCCATCCAATTCCTCTGCTACTGGAGCAGAACTCAACAGAGCCTCCTGTATAAATTTGCCCCCAGAAGCGGCACCCTTTGTGCTTGTTCTTGCAGGAGTACCTCCACCTACCCGCGGAAAACCTGAAAGTCATCAGGACCTATTTCACAAAGTCCGGTTTTGGCTATCAAAAAATAGACCCCTTCCACCCAATAAAAACGGTGGCATCCTCTGTGTCAGAAGGGTGGGCTGGCTGGGGACAACAGCTAAAGATATTCCTGGGGACCTAATCCTAGTTAAATTTAGGGACAGGCACACAGTCCCCTATTTACGATTCTCCCAGCCCCATGAAAAAGATGGCTCCATTTCCGTTCTGGATCTTCATGATTTTTACCCGAGTACCCCACCTATCCCCTCATCAAGTTCAACAGCCTCGCGCAATTATTTGTCAGGAAGGGTTTCTATCAACTATTAACTTTCCAACACCCTTAAGATTAGCTCTAGTCATGAGAAATCGGAATGAATGTTTATGTAATTTGTTATTATGTAAAATATATCGTGGTTTTTATTGAAGCTTGTATTTTTTTTATATCGCTGTATACTTTTATGATTTCTTTGAGGAAATCGAAATAAAGTTATATTTGATTTGATTTGATTTGACAAAATATGTATTTAATCTGTTAGCCGATTCACGGCTTCGAAATTGAACTGTACTGAACAATTCTAATGCAATTTGCCTACTGATGTACGAAATAATGTTACTTTTGCACATTCCAATATGGCGCCCGTAGTTCTGAAACGGGTAGTCCTTTCACAGTTTCCATTAGGAGTAACGCGCTGCATAAAACGCTTTTCTGGTAACGTTTTTGTAATCACATTGACAAAGGGCTTGACCCGAAACGCGTCTGCATAAGGATTAAAAGAATACTGAAACTCACCCCGCGAGTGCTGCTTTTCTTCTTCTCTCTCGGCTGGGAGAGGAGTTTTTGGAGCTTTGATATTACGCGGTGCACCAACCGTGTAGCGGCACCCACTGCTAGAGCCCCGTCACTTTTGGTGCGATCGGAGCAAGGATATATATATATATATATAGTTAATTTACAGTTGTCTTGTAGTTAACTATAATTTAAGGTAACTAATTTAATTTTACACTTCTATTGATTTGCTTTGGGCTTTTAAGTAGCAACTTTTGATGTATCGTTTATAAAATTAAATTTGTGATTTAGTGGCTAGAATTTATACTATCTATCTCTCTATCTATCTATCTATATATATATATATATATATATATATATATGCGCTTCAATGTTTTTTAAAAGATTTTTATAGTTACAGGTTGATAACTTAATAAAAAAATAGACTTCTAATTGTATGTTTTCGTAAACAATTAGCAATGTTTGTTATTAAAGAAACGATTGTCAACAATGGGACGATTATGAATATATAAATATATTTATAAATGTATTAATATATATATGATTAGTTATGTTAAGTTTCGATATATATGCACTGTTGATGTTTTTGACACGATTTTTACAGTTGTAGCTGGTGGCAAAACAAAATAATTTTATTTTGATGATGTTTTGCTAGAGAATTAGCAATGTTAAAGATGAAATAAACAATTGCCAACTTTTGGTAGATATATATATCTATATCTCTATATCTCTATATTCCCTACGATTATTTTGCAGTGAACTAAAATCAAAGGTAAATAGGCAATGGTTATATTATGTTGATGCTTCCTTGTTTTTGTTTCTTGTAAAGAACTTCGGTATTTATTTGCTATAATTTATACTACCTATGTAAATGTTCTGTATGATATTATGTAAATATATATATGTAAATATATATATATATATATATATATATATATATATATATATATATATATATATATATATATATATATATATTACCTACTGGCGATAGCCAGTAGGTATATATAGTTAGGATTGTTTTCCATAGGGAAATCGCAACATTCTATTAAGAATAACTTTGGCGCCGGTTGAGGAATCTTCCTGAAATTTTCCTTAACTTTGCCTCGCGGTGCTCCGGTCCTTCCCTGAAAGTTTGGGGGGGATTCGTCAAGCAGGGTCGAGATAAAAGGGGGTCCCAAAACGTGTTTTCCCCATGTTAATTTCCATAGGGCGGTTGGACTCACTTTTAGCCCGAATGGCTGAATGGTTTTCCACCAAACTTGGCAAAATTGTAGGGACTGGTAGCCCGATGTGCCTTTGCTATGTCTCAAGATATGTGCTCCAGTGGTTTTTACGAAATTTAACTTTGAAAAATATATATTGGGCTACATTGGGCTATATATATGTTAGAGCCCAAATGTAGCCCAATGTAGCCCAATGTAGCCCAATGTAGCCCAAAGATGGCCACCAGAGACCAAAAAAAACAAATGGAGCCCAAATATCAGCCAGATGTAGCCCAACTATAGCCCAATGACAGAATGTCCCAGAGTGTTCTAAAGAACAAGTAGGCTGAATGGTTTTCCACCAAACTTGGCAAAATTGTAGGGACTGGTAGCCCGATGTGCCTTTGCTATGTCTCAAGATATGTGCTCCAGTGGTTTTTACGGAAATTAACTTTGAAAAATATATATTGGGCTACATTGGGCTATATATATGTTAGAGCCCAAATGTAGCCCAAATGTAGCCCAATGTAGCCCAATGTAGCCCAATGTAGCCCAAAGATGGCCACCAGAGACAAAAAAAACAAATATAGCCCAAATATCAGCCAGATGTAGCCCAACTATAGCCCAATGACAGAATGTCCCAGAGTGTTCTAAAGAACAACTAGGCTGAATGGTTTGCCACCAAACTTGGCAAAATTGTAGGGACTGGTAGCCTGATGTGCCTTTGCTATGTCTCAAGATATGTGCTCCAGTGGTTTTTACGAAAATTAACTTTGAAAAATATATATTGGGCTACATTGGGCTATATATATGTTAGAGCCCAAATGTTGCCCAAATGTATCCCAATGTAGCCCAATGCAGCCCAAAGATGGCCACCAGAGACAAAAAAAACAAATGTAGCCCAAATATCAGCCAGATGTAGCCCAACTATAGCCCAATGACAGAATGTCCCAGAGTGTTCTAAAGAACAACTAGAGCGCTAACAGTCTTACTTATGACAAAAGTATGGCACACCTGAAGTCATCTTGATTGGAATAAAGTGTTAACACTTAAAACATTTAATTTGCAAAGGAACAAAATGAGGGGGTTCATTTTGCCATAGAAATTATGATTAGTGCTGAAGAAAGAAAAATGAGGGCACATTTTGAGTGTCTTCTCAAATCCTCTTATATTTCATTAAATCAATTCTGATATGCAGTCTCCCAAGATGGCCACCAGAGACAAAAGAGCCTGTGCTTAAAAATTCTGTTAGCAAAGCAGGCATTTGAGATTTAAAAAACGTTTTAATATATAAAAACGTTATCCGCTAATAGAATTAGCATTTAAAAAACCTTGCGAATTCAATGAAAAAACCATAGGTTTCAGGCCTTATATAGTTAGGAATTAGCATTTAAAAAACCTTGCGAATTCACTGAAAAAACCATAGGTTTCAGGCCTTATATAGTTAGGAATTAGCATTTAAAAAACCTTTGAAATTCACTGAAAAAAACATAGGTTTCAGGCCTTATATAGTTAGGAATTAGCATTTTAAAAAACCTTGCGAATTCACTGAAACAAACATAGGTTTCAGGCCTTATATAGTTAGGAATTAGCATTTAAAAAACCTTTGAAATTCACTGAAAAAACCATAGGTTTCAGGCCTTATATAGTTAGGAATTAGCATTTAAAAAACCTTTGAAATTCACTGAAAAAACCATAGGTTTCAGGAGTTATATAGTTAGGAATTAGCTTTTAAAAAACCTTTGAAATTCACTCAAAAAACTATACGTTTTAGTGGTGTTATAGTTAGCTGGACATTTTACTCATACAAAACCATTGAAATTGCTCCTATATAGTTAGTTGTACTAACTATATTTCGCGCACCCGCAATCCACTGCTGATGATGTCACAAATTAGATCATTCATGACATGGTCAGTGACATCACTGATGACATCTCAAATGACATCACTGATGACATCACTGATGAGAAGCTGCAGACTGGGGTGCCGAGATGTCTTTACCCGTTTGAAGCAAGGGCTGCTGGATGAGTGCATCCTTAACCTGTGGGTAACTCGGAGCTTTCATTTGCACGCGGCAGCCCAGCCGCGAAGGGTGCACCCCCCCGCTGAAGATCCATGGGGGTCACGGGTCGGAAGTCGCCGAGCCTGTTGTGAAGCAGCAGCCAAGGGATCTATGGACATCTGCATCCCGGGGCCCATCCAGGGCTATGAAATGGCAGAACACGCACCCATACAGGGAAGAGACACGAACTACAAGTCCCACAAGGCAGTGCGTTCCAACTCACACGAGTTCGCTCATCTGAGGGCGGTTAAATAGTGGGAGTGTCAAAGCGTCTAACTCAAGTCGAGCCTCTGAAGACGAGCGTAGGCTCAGAAACGCGTCAGGCTTTTAATCGAGACATGAGAAGCTGCAGACTGGGGTGCCGAGATGTCTTTACCCGTTTTAAGCAAGGGCTGCTGGATGAGTGCATCCTTAACCTGTGGGTAACTCGGAGCTTTCATTTGCACGCGGCAGCCCAGCCGCGAAAGGTGCACCCCCCCGCGGAAGATCCATGGGGGTCACGGGTCGGAAGTCGCCGAACCTGTTGTGAAGCAGCAGCCAAGGGATCTATGGACATCTGCATCCCGGGGCCCATCCAGGGCTATTAAATGGCAGAACACGCACCCATACAGGGAAGAGACACGAACTACAAGTCCCACAAGGCAGTGCGTTCCAACTCACACGAGTTCGCTCATCTGAGGGCGGTTAAATAGTGGGAGTGTCAAAGCGTCTAACTCAAGTCGAGCCTCTGAAGACGAGCGTAGGCTCAGAAACGCGTCAGGCTTTTAATCGAGACATGAGAAGCTGCAGACTGGGGTGCCGAGATGTCTTTACCCGTTTGAAGCAAGGGCTGCTGGATGAGTGCATCCTTAACCTGTGGGTAACTCGGAGCTTTCATTTGCACGCGGCAGCCCAGCCGCGAAGGGTGCACCCCACCCCGCGGAAGATCCATGGGGGTCACGGGTCGGAAGTCGCCGAACCTGTTGTGAAGCAGCAGCCAAGGGATCTATGGACATCTGCATCCCGGGGCCCATCCAGGGCTATGAAATGGCAGAACACGCACCCATACAGGGAAGAGACACGAACTACAAGTCCCACAAGGCAGTGCGTTCCAACTCACACAAGTTCGCTCATCTGAGGGCGGTTAAATAGTGGGAGTGTCAAAGCGTCTAACTCAAGTCGAGCCTCTGAAGACGAGCGTAGGCTCAAAAACGCGTCAGGCTTTTAATCGAGACATGAGAAGCTACAGACTGGGGTGCCGAGATGTCTTTACCCGTTTGAAGCAAGGGCTGCTGGATGAGTGCATCCTTAACCTGTGGGTAACTCGGAGCTTTCATTTGCATGCGGCAGCCCAGCCGCGAAGGGTGCACCCCCCGCGGAAGATCCATGGGGGTCTCGGGTCGGAAGTCGCTGAACCTGTTGTGAAGCAGCAGCCAAGGGATCTATTGACATCTGCATCCCGGGGCCCATCCAGGGCTATGAAATGGCAGAACACGCACCCATACAGGGAAGAGACACGAACTACAAGTCCCACAAGGCAGTGCGTTCCAACTCACACGAGTTCGCTCATCTGAGGGCGGTTAAATAGTGGGAGTGTCAAAGCGTCTAACTCAAGTCGAGCCTCTGAAGACGAGCGTAGGCTCAGAAACGCGTCAGGCTTTTAATCGAGACATGAGAAGCTGCAGACTGGGGTGCCGAGATGTCTTTACCCGTTTGAAGCAAGGGCTGCTGGATGAGTGCATCCTTAACCTGTGGGTAACTCTGAGCTTTCATTTGCACGCGGCAGCCCAGCCGCGAAGGGTGCACCCCCCCGCCGAAGATCCATGGGGGTCACGGGTCGGAAGTCGCCGAACCTGTTGTGAAGCAGCAGCCAAGGGATCTATGGACATCTGCATCCCGGGGCCCATCCAGGGCTATTAAATGGCAGAACACGCACCCATACAGGGAAGAGACACGAACTACAAGTCCCACAAGGCAGTGCGTTCCAACTCACACGAGTTCGCTCATCTGAGGGCGGTTAAATAGTGGGAGTGTCAAAGCGTCTAACTCAAGTCGAGCCTCTGAAGACGAGCGTAGGCTCAGAAACGCGTCAGGCTTTTAATCGAGACATGAGAAGCTGCAGACTGGGGTGCCGAGATGTCTTTACCCGTTTGAAGCAAGGGCTGCTGGATGAGTGCATCCTTAACCTGTGGGTAACTCGGAGCTTTCATTTGCACGCGGCAGCCCAGCCGCGAAGGGTGCACCCCCCCCCGCGGAAGATCCATGGGGGTCACGGGTCGGAAGTCGCCGAACCTGTTGTGAAGCAGCAGCCAAGGGATCTATGGACATCTGCATCCCGGGGCCCATCCAGGGCTATGAAATGGCAGAACACGCACCCATACAGGGAAGAGACACGAACTACAAGTCCCACAAGGCAGTGCGTTCCAACTCACACAAGTTCGCTCATCTGAGGGCGGTTAAATAGTGGGAGTGTCAAAGCGTCTAACTCAAGTCGAGCCTCTGAAGACGAGCGTAGGCTCAAAAACGCGTCAGGCTTTTAATCGAGACATGAGAAGCTACAGACTGGGGTGCCGAGATGTCTTTACCCGTTTGAAGCAAGGGCTGCTGGATGAGTGCATCCTTAACCTGTGGGTAACTCGGAGCTTTCATTTGCACGCGGCAGCCCAGCCGCGAAGGGTGCACCCCCAGCGGAAGATCCATGGGGGTCTCGGGTCGGAAGTCGCTGAACCTGTTGTGAAGCAGCAGCCAAGGGATCTATTGACATCTGCATCCCGGGGCCCATCCAGGGCTATGAAATGGCAGAACAAGCACCCATACAGGGAAGAGAAACGAACTACAAGTCCCACAAGGCAGTGCGTTCCAACTCACACGAGTTCGCTCATCTGAGGGCGGTTAAATAGTGGGAGTGTCAAAGCGTCTAACTCAAGTCGAGCCTCTGAAGACGAGCGTAGGCTCAGAAACGCGTCAGGCTTTTAATCGAGACATGAGAAGCTGCAGACTGGGGTGCCGAGATGTCTTTACCCGTTTGAAGCAAGGGCTGCTGGATGAGTGCATCCTTAACCTGTGGGTAACTCGGAGCTTTCATTTGCACGCGGCAGCCCAGCCGCGAAGGGTGCACCCCCCCGCCGAAGATCCATGGGGGTCACGGGTCGGAAGTCGCCGAACCTGTTGTGAAGCAGCAGCCAAAGGATCTATGGACATCTGCATCCCGGGGCCCATCCAGGGCTATGAAATGGCAGAACACGCACCCATACAGGGAAGAGACACGAACTACAAGTCCCACAAGGCAGTGCGTTCCAACTCACACGAGTTCGCTCATCTGAGGGCGGTTAAATAGTGGGAGTGTCAAAGCGTCTAACTCAAGTCGAGCCTCTGAAGACGAGCGTAGGCTCAGAAACGCGTCAGGCTTTTAATCGAGTCATGAGAAGCTGCAAACTGGGGTGCAGAGATGTCTTTACCCGTTTGAAGCAAGGGCTGCTGGATGAGTGCATCCTTAACCTGTGGGTAACTCGGAGCTTTCATTTGCACGCGGCAGCCCAGCCGCGAAGGGTGCACCCCCCCGCGGAAGATCCATGAGGGTCACAGGTCGGAAGTCGCCGAACCTGTTGTGAAGCAGCAGCCAAGGGATCTATGGACATCTGCATCCCGGGGCCCATCCAGGGCTATGAAATGGCAGAACACGCACCCATACAGGGAAGAGACACGAACTACAAGTCCCACAAGGCAGTGCGTTCCAACTCACATGAGTTCGCTCATCTGAGGGCGGTTAAATAGTGGGAGTGTCAAAGCGTCTAACTCAAGTCGAGCCTCTGAAGACGAGCGTAGGCTCAGAAACGCGTCAGGCTTTTAATCGAGACATGAGAAGCTGCAGACTGGGGTGCCGAGATGTCTTTACCCGTTTGAAGCAAGGGCTGCTGGATGAGTGCATCCTTAACCTGTGGGTAACTCGGAGCTTTCATTTGCACGCGGCAGCCCAGCCGCGAAGGGTGCACCCCCCGCGGAAGATCCATGGGGGTCACGGGTCGGAAGTCGCCGAACCTGTTGTGAAGCAGCAGCCAAGGGATCTATGGACATCTGCATCCCGGGGCCCATCCAGGGCTGTGAAATGGCAGAACACGCACCCATACAGGGAAGAGACACGAACTACAAGTCCCACAAGGCAGTGCGTTCCAACTCACACGAGTTCGCTCATCTGAGGGCGGTTAAATAGTGGGAGTGTCAAAGCGTCTAACTCAAGTCGAGCCTCTGAAGACGAGCGTAGGCTCAGAAACGCGTCAGGCTTTTAATCGAGACATGAGAAGCAGCAGACTGGGGTGCCGAGATGTCTTTACCCGTTTGAAGCAAGGGCTGCTGGATGAGTGCATCCTTAACCTGTGGGTAACTCGGAGCTTTCATTTGCACGCGGCAGCCCAGCCGCGAAGGGTGCACCCCCCCGCGGAAGATCCATGGGGGTCACGGGTCGGAAGTCGCCGAACCTGTTGTGAAGCAGCAGCCAAGGGATCTATAGACATCTGCATCCCGGGGCCAATCCAGGGCTATGAAATGGCAGAACACGCACCCATACAGGGAAGAGACATGAACTACAAGTCCCACAAGGCAGTGCGTTCCAACTCACACGAGTTCGCTCATCTGAGGGCGGTTAAATAGTGGGAGTGTCAAAGCGTCTAACTCAAGTCAAGCCTCTGAAGACGAGCGTAGGCTCAGAAACGCGTCAGGCTTTTAATCGAGACATGAGAAGCTGCAGACTGGGGTGCCGAGATGTCTTTACCCGTTTGAAGCAAGGGCTGCTGGATGAGTGCATCCTTAACCTGTGGGTAACTCGGAGCTTTCATTTGCACGCGGCAGCCCAGCCGCGAAGGGTGCACCCCCCCGCGGAAGATCCATGGGGGTCACGGGTCGGAAGTCGCCGAACCTGTTGTGAAGCAGCAGCCAAGAGATCTATGGACATCTGCATCCCAGGGCCCATCCAGGGCTATGAAATGGCAGAACACGCACCCATACAGGGAAGAGACACGAACTACAAGTCCCACAAGGCAGTGCGTTCCAACTCACACGAGTTCGCTCATCTGAGGGCGGTTAAATAGTGGGAGTGTCAAAGCGTCTAACTCAAGTCGAGCATCTGAAGACGAGCGTAGGCTCAGAAACGCGTCAGGCTTTTAATCGAGACATGAGAAGCTGCAGACTGGGGTGCCGAGATGTCTTTACCCGTTTGAAGCAAGGGCTGCTGGATGAGTGCATCCTTAACCTGTGGGTAACTCGGAGCTTTCATTTGCACGCGGCAGCCCAGCCGCGAAGGGTGCACCCCCCGCGGAAGATCCATGGGGGTCACGGGTCGGAAGTCGCCGAACCTGTTGTGAAGCAGCAGCCAAGGGATCTATGGACATCTGCATCCCGGGGCCCATCCAGGGCTATGAAATGGCAGAACACGCACCCATACAGGGAAGAGACATGAACTACAAGTCCCACAAGGCAGTGCGTTACAACTCACACGAGTTCGCTCATCTGAGGGCGGTTAAATAGTAGGAGTGTCAAAGCGTCTAACTCAAGTCGAGCCTCTGAAGACGAGCGTAGGCTCAGAAACGCGTCAGGCTTTTAATCGAGACATGAGAAGCTGCAGACTGGGGTACCGAGATGTCTTTACCCGTTTGAAGCAAGGGCTTCTGGATGAGTGCATCCTTAACCTGTGGGTAACTCGGAGCTTTCATTTGCACCCGGCAGCCCAGCCGCGAAGGGTGCACCCCCCCGCGGAAGATGCATGGGGGTTACGGGTCGGAAGTCGCCGAACCTGTTGTGAAGCAGCAGCCAAGGGATCTATGGACATCTGCATCCCGGGGCCCATCCAGGGCTATGAAATGGCAGAACACGCACCCATACAGGGAAGAGACACGAACTACAAGTCCCACAAGGCAGTGCGTTCCAACTCACACGGGTTCGCTCATCTGAGGGCGGTTAAATAGTGGGAGTGTCAAAGCGTCTAACTCAAGTCGAGACTCTGAAGACAAGCGTAGGCTCAGAAACGCGTCAGGCTTTTAATCGAGACATGAGAAGCTGCAGACTGGGGTGCCGAGATGTCTTTACCCGTTTGAAGCAAGGGCTGCTGGATGAGTGCATCCTTAACCTGTGGGTAACTCAGAGCTTTCATTTGCACGCGGCAGCCCAGCCGCGAAGGGTGCACCCCCCCGTGGAAGATCCATGGGGGTCACGGGTCGGAAGTCGCCGAACCTGTTGTGAAGCAGCAGCCAAGGGATCTATGGACATCTGCATCCCGGGGCCCATCCAGGGCTATGAAATGGCAGAACACGCACCCATACAGGGAAGAGACACGAACTACAAGTCCCACAAGGCAGTGCGTTCCAACTCACACGGGTTCGCTCATCTGAGGGCGGTTAAATAGTGGGAGTGTCAAAGCGTCTAACTCAAGTCGAGACTCTGAAGACAAGCGTAGGCTCAGAAACGCGTCAGGCTTTTAATCGAGACATGAGAAGCTGCAGACTGGGGTGCCGAGATGTCTTTACCCGTTTGAAGCAAGGGCTGCTGGATGAGTGCATCCTTAACCTGTGGGTAACTCAGAGCTTTCATTTGCACGCGGCAGCCCAGCCGCGAAGGGTGCACCCCCCGTGGAAGATCCATGGGGGTCACGGGTCGGAAGTCGCCGAACCTGTTGTGAAGCAGCAGCCAAGGGATCTATGGACATCTGCATCCCGGGGCCCATCCAGGGCTATGAAATGGCAGAACACGCACCCATACAGGGAAGAGACACGAACTACAAGTCCCACAAGGCAGTGCGTTCCAACTCACACGGGTTCGCTCATCTGAGGGCGGTTAAATAGTGGGAGTGTCAAAGCGTCTAACTCAAGTCGAGCCTCTGAAGACAAGCGTAGGCTCAGAAACGCATCAGGCTTTTAATCGAGACATGAGAAGCTGCAGACTGGGGTGCCGAGATGTCTTTACCCGTTTGAAGCAAGGGCTGCTGGATGAGTGCATCCTTAACCTGTGGGTAACTCAGAGCTTTCATTTGCACGCGGCAGCCCAGCCGCGAAGGGTGAACCCCCCCCGGGGAAGATCCATGGGGGTCACGGGTCGGAAGTCGCCGAACCTGTTGTGAAGCAGCAGCCAAGGGATCTATGGACATCTGCATCCCGGGGCCCATCCAGGGCTATGAAATGGCAGAACACGCACCCATACAGGGAAGAGACACGAACTACAAGTCCCACAAGGCAGTGCGTTCCAACTCACACGAGTTCGCTCATCTGAGGACGGTTAAATAGTGGGAGTGTCAAAGCGTCTAACTCAAGTCGAGCCTCTGAAGACGAGCGTAGGCTCAGAAACGCGTCAGGCTTTTAATCGAGACATGAGAAGCTGCAGACTGGGGTGCCGAGATGTCTTTACCTGTTTGAAGCAAGGGCTGCTGGATGAGTGCATCCTTAACCTGTGGGTAACTCAGAGCTTTCATTTGCACGCGGCAGCCCAGCCGCGAAGGGTGCACCCCCCCGCGGAAGATCCATGGGGGTCACGGGTCGGAAGTCGCCGAACCTGTTGTGAAGCAGCAGCCAAGGGATCTATGGACATCTGCATCCCGGGACCCATCCAGGGCTATGAAATGGCAGAACACGCACCCATACAGGGAAGAGACATGAACTACAAGTCCCACAAGGCAGTGCGTTACAACTCACACGAGTTCGCTCATCTGAGGGCGGTTAAATAGTAGGAGTGTCAAAGCGTCTAACTCAAGTCGAGCCTCTGAAGACGAGCGTAGGCTCAGAAACGCGTCAGGCTTTTAATCGAGACATGAGAAGCTGCAGACTGGGGTACCGAGATGTCTTTACCCGTTTGAAGCAAGGGCTTCTGGATGAGTGCATCCTTAACCTGTGGGTAACTCGGAGCTTTCATTTGCACCCGGCAGCCCAGCCGCGAAGGGTGCACCCCCCCGCGGAAGATGCATGGGGGTTACGGGTCGGAAGTCGCCGAACCTGTTGTGAAGCAGCAGCCAAGGGATCTATGGACATCTGCATCCCGGGGCCCATCCAGGGCTATGAAATGGCAGAACACGCACCCATACAGGGAAGAGACACGAACTACAAGTCCCACAAGGCAGTGCGTTCCAACTCACACGGGTTCGCTCATCTGAGGGCGGTTAAATAGTGGGAGTGTCAAAGCGTCTAACTCAAGTCGAGACTCTGAAGACAAGCGTAGGCTCAGAAACGCGTCAGGCTTTTAATCGAGACATGAGAAGCTGCAGACTGGGGTGCCGAGATGTCTTTACCCGTTTGAAGCAAGGGCTGCTGGATGAGTGCATCCTTAACCTGTGGGTAACTCAGAGCTTTCATTTGCACGCGGCAGCCCAGCCGCGAAGGGTGCACCCCCCCGTGGAAGATCCATGGGGGTCACGGGTCGGAAGTCGCCGAACCTGTTGTGAAGCAGCAGCCAAGGGATCTATGGACATCTGCATCCCGGGGCCCATCCAGGGCTATGAAATGGCAGAACACGCACCCATACAGGGAAGAGACACGAACTACAAGTCCCACAAGGCAGTGCGTTCCAACTCACACGGGTTCGCTCATCTGAGGGCGGTTAAATAGTGGGAGTGTCAAAGCGTCTAACTCAAGTCGAGCCTCTGAAGACAAGCGTAGGCTCAGAAACGCATCAGGCTTTTAATCGAGACATGAGAAGCTGCAGACTGGGGTGCCGAGATGTCTTTACCCGTTTGAAGCAAGGGCTGCTGGATGAGTGCATCCTTAACCTGTGGGTAACTCAGAGCTTTCATTTGCACGCGGCAGCCCAGCCGCGAAGGGTGAACCCCCCCGTGGAAGATCCATGGGGGTCACGGGTCGGAAGTCGCCGAACCTGTTGTGAAGCAGCAGCCAAGGGATCTATGGACATCTGCATCCCGGGGCCCATCCAGGGCTATGAAATGGCAGAACACGCACCCATACAGGGAAGAGACACGAACTACAAGTCCCACAAGGCAGTGCGTTCCAACTCACACGAGTTCGCTCATCTGAGGACGGTTAAATAGTGTGAGTGTCAAAGCGTCTAACTCAAGTCGAGCCTCTGAAGACGAGCGTAGGCTCAGAAACGCGTCAGACTTTTAATCGAGACATGAGAAGCTGCAGACTGGGGTGCCGAGATGTCTTTACCCGTTTGAAGCAAGGGCTTCTGGATGAGTGCATCCTTAACCTGTGGGTAACTCGGAGCTTTCATTTGCACCCGGCAGCCCAGCCGCGAAGGGTGCACCCCCCCCCGCGGAAGATGCATGGGGGTCACAGGTCGGAAGTCGCCGAACCTGTTGTGAAGCAGCAGCCAAGGGATCTATGGACATCTGCATCCCGGGGCCCATCCAGGGCTATGAAATGGCAGAACACGCACCCATACAGGGAAGAGACACGAACTACAAGTCCCACAAGGCAGTGCGTTCCAACTCACACGGGTTCGCTCATCTGAGGGCGGTTAAATAGTGGGAGTGTCAAAGCGTCTAACTCAAGTCGAGCCTCTGAAGACAAGCGTAGGCTCAGAAACGCGTCAGGCTTTTAATCGAGACATGAGAAGCTGCAGACTGGGGTGCCGAGATGTCTTTACCCGTTTGAAGCAAGGGCTGCTGGATGAGTGCATCCTTAACCTGTGGGTAACTCAGAGCTTTCATTTGCACGCGGCAGCCCAGTCGCGAAGGGTGAACCTCCCCGTGGAAGATCCATGGGGGTCACGGGTCGGAAGTCGCCGAACCTGTCGTGAAGCAGCAGCCAAGGGATCTATGGACATCTGCATCCCGGGGCCCATCCAGGCCTATGAAATGGCAGAACACGCACCCATACAGGGTAGAGACACGAACTACAAGTCCCACAAGGCAGTGCGTTCCAACTCACACGAGTTCGCTCATCTGAGGGCGGTTAAATAGTGGGAGTGTCAAAGCGTCTAACTCAAGTCGAGCCTCTGAAGACGAGCGTAGGCTCAGAAACGCGTCAGGCTTTTAATCGAGACATGAGAAGCTGCAGACTAGGGTGCCGAGATGTCTTTACCCGTTTGAAGCAAGGGCTGCTGGATGAGTGAATCCTTAACCTGTGGGTAACTCGGAGCTTTCATTTGCACGCGGCAGCCCAGCCGCGAAGGGTGCACCCCCCCGCGGAAGATCCATGGGGGTCAAGGGTCGGAAGTCGCCGAACCTGTTGTGAAGCAGCAGCCAAGGGATCTATGGACATCTGCATCCCGGGGCCCATCCAGGGCTATGAAATGGCAGAACACGCACCCATACAGGGAAGAGACACGAACTACAAGTCCCACAAGGCAGTGCGTTCCAACTCACACGAGTTCGCTCATCTGAGGACGGTTAAATAGTCGGAGTGTCAAAGCGTCTAACTCAAGTCGAGCCTCTGAAGACGAGCGTAGGCTCAGAAACGCGTCAGGCTTTTAATCGAGACATGAGAAGCTGCAGACTGGGGTGCCGAGATGTCTTTACCCGTTTGAAGCAAGGGCTGCTGGATGAGTGCATCCTTAACCTGTGGGTAACTCGGAGCTTTCATTTGCACGCGGCAGCCCAGCCGCGGAGGGTGCACCCCCCCGCGGAAGATCCATGGGGGTCACGGGTCGGAAGTCGCCGAACCTGTTGTGAAGCAGCAGCCAAGGGATCTATGGACATCTGCATCCCGGGGCCCATCCAGGGCTATGAAATGGCAGAACACGCACCCATACAGGGAAGAGACATGAACTACAAGTCCCACAAGGCAGTGCGTTACAACTCACACGAGTTCGCTAATCTGAGGGCGGTTAAATAGTAGGAGTGTCAAAGCGTCTAACTCAAGTCGAGCCTCTGAAGACGAGCGTAGGCTCAGAAACGCTTCAGGCTTTTAATCGAGACATGAGAAGCTGCAGACTGGGGTGCCGAGATGTCTTTACCCGTTTGAAGCAAGGGCTTCTGGATGAGTGCATCCTTAACCTGTGGGTAACTCGGAGCTTTCATTTGCACCCGGCAGCCCAGCCGCGAAGGGTGCACCCCCCCGCGGAAGATGCATGGGGGTCACGGGTCGGAAGTCGCCGAACCTGTTGTGAAGCAGCAGCCAAGGGATCTATGGACATCTGCATCCCGGGGCCCATCCAGGGCTATGAAATGGCAGAACACGCACCCATACAGGGAAGAGACACGAACTACAAGTCCCACAAGGCAGTGCGTTCCAACTCACACGGGTTCGCTCATCTGAGGGCGGTTAAATAGTGGCAGTGTCAAAGCGTCTAACTCAAGTCGAGCCTCTGAAGACAAGCGTAGGCTCAGAAACGCGTCAGGCTTTTAATCGAGACATGAGAAGCTGCAGACTGGGGTGCCGAGATGTCTTTACCCGTTTGAAGCAAGGGCTGCTGGATGAGTGCATCCTTAACCTGTGGGTAACTCAGAGCTTTCATTTGCACGCGGCAGCCCAGCCGCGAAGGGTGCACCCCCCGTGGAAGATCCATGGGGGTCACGGGTCGGAAGTCGCCGAACCTGTTGTGAAGCAGCAGCCAAGGGATCTATGGACATCTGCATCCCGGGGCCCATCCAGGGCTATGAAATGGCAGAACATGCACCCATACAGGGAAGAGACACGAACTACAAGTCCCACAAGGCAGTGCGTTCCAACTCACACGGGTTCGCTCATCTGAGGGCGGTTAAATAGTGGGAGTGTCAAAGCGTCTAACTCAAGTCGAGCCTCTGAAGACAAGCGTAGGCTCAGAAACGCGTCAGGCTTTTAATCGAGACATGAGAAGCTGCAGACTGGGGTGCCGAGATGTCTTTACCCGTTTGAAGCAAGGGCTGCTGGATGAGTGCATCCTTAACCTGTGGGTAACTCAGAGCTTTCATTTGCACGCGGCAGCCCAGCCGCGAAGGGTGAACCCCCCCGTGGAAGATCCATGGGGGTCACGGGTCGGAAGTCGCCGAACCTGTTGTGAAGCAGCAGCCAAGGGATCTATGGACATCTGCATCCCGGGGCCCATCCAGGGCTATGAAATGGCAGAACACGCACCCATACAGGGAAGAGACACGAACTACAAGTCCCACAAGGCAGTGCGTTCCAACTCACACGAGTTCGCTCATCTGAGGACGGTTAAATAGTGGGAGTGTCAAAGCGTCTAACTCAAGTCGAGCCTCTGAAGACGAGCGTAGGCTCAGAAACGCGTCAGGCTTTTAATCGAGACATGAGAAGCTGCAGACTGGGGTGCCGAGATGTCTTTACCCGTTTGAAGCAAGGGCTGCTGGATGAGTGCATCCTTAACCTGTGGGTAACTCAGAGCTTTCATTTGCACGCGGCAGCCCAGCCGCGAAGGGTGAACCCCCCCGTGGAAGATCCATGGGGGTCACGGGTCGGAAGTCGCCGAACCTGTTGTGAAGCAGCAGCCAAGGGATCTATGGACATCTGCATCCCGGGGCCCATCCAGGGCTATGAAATGGCAGAACACGCACCCATACAGGGAAGAGACACGAACTACAAGTCCCACAAGGCAGTGCGTTCCAACTCACACGAGTTCGCTCATCTGAGGACGGTTAAATAGTGGGAGTGTCAAAGCGTCTAACTCAAGTCGAGCCTCTGAAGACGAGCGTAGGCTCAGAAACGCGTCAGGCTTTTAATCGAGACATGAGAAGCTGCAGACTGGGGTGCCGAGATGTCTTTACCCGTTTGAAGCAAGGGCTGCTGGATGAGTGCATCCTTAACCTGTGGGTAACTCGGAGCTTTCATTTGCACGCGGCAGCCCAGCCGCGGAGGGTGCACCCCCCCGCGGAAGATCCATGGGGGTCACGGGTCGGAAGTCGCCGAACCTGTTGTGAAGCAGCAGCCAAGGGATCTATGGACATCTGCATCCCGGGGCCCATCCAGGGCTATGAAATGGCAGAACACGCACCCATACAGGGAAGAGACACGAACTACAAGTCCCACAAGGCAGTGCGTTCCAACTCACACGAGTTCGCTCATCTGAGGGCGGTTAAATAGTGGGAGTGTCAAAGCTTCTAACTCAAGTCGAGCCTCTGAAGACGAGCGTAGGCTCAGAAACGCGTCAGGCTTTTAATCGAGACATGAGAAGCTGCAGACTGGGGTGCCGAGATGTCTTTACCCGTTTGAAGCAAGGGCTGCTGGATGAGTGCATCCTTAACCTGTGGGTAACTCGGAGCTTTCATATATATATATATATATTTATTAACTGTTGATATACGTGTCCTCTATTGTTTTCCTTGCGATTTCTATACTTACAGGTGAATACAGAAGCAAAACAGATACTTTTACCTTGATGATGTTTTCACTGATGATGTTGTGACAAACAATTACCAACGTCTGATGTTAAATAAAAAATTGGCAATCTAAAGAAGAATGAAAACAAGCATTAAGATTGAGTTTACATAATAGAGACACTTTTATTATACTATGTTCTTAACAAATTTTAGTATATAAAAGTATTTAGCAAAGCGTATTTTAATTAATGCATTAGTAGTAATGATAAGTGTATTACAGTAAGTTATAAAGAATAGTATAGCATAAATAGTATTATATTGTATGTTGATAAGTGTATATTAAACATTGTGAGTAGAGAGTGCATGTGTAAAGAGTGCATGTGTAAAGAATACGTGAGTACGTGTGTGTAGAAAGCATATATATAAAGGCATATGTGTAGAAATCATGTGTGTAAAAAGCTTATATGTAGTATATGCCTTAAGACTATGTGTAGAGGGTGTGTGTGTGTAGGATGGGTGTGGACAGAGAATAATCTCATCATAAGCACTTGTCAACTTATAGTAGAAAGAGTAACAAAGATAGAAAAAAGAGTGAAGACATTAAAGATTATACAATGTGAAGTATATAAGAAGTTGTAAAGGGAGTATTAGAAGCAGTGAATGTAGTATAGAGTAACTAGTAAAGTATAGTAGTAGGGGGATAAAGTGGGCAGGATGGAGAGAGATAAAGAAGCAAGACAAGAGGGAAAGACAGGTAGGAGGAGAGAGATGGAGATAGAGGGCAGGAAGAAGATAGAGATGGAAAGGAAGAGGGGAGTGTAGGCAAGAGGGAGAGGGGGGAAGAGGAAAAGAGAGAAAGATAAAGAGGGAAGGAAGAGAGAGTGCAGGAGAGAGAGAAGCTTAATAGATAGGGAGGGAGAGGACGCGGAGGGGGGAGAGCAAAAGAGAGAGAAAAGAGAGAGAGAAAGATAAAGAGGGAAGGAAGAGAAAGAGGAAGAGAGAGTGCAGGAGAGAGAAGCATGATAGATAGGGAGGGAGAGAGGACGCAGGAGAGAGGGAGATCAGGAGAGAGAGGGAGGGCAGGAGGAAAAGTGAGGGCAGAATGGAGTGAGAGGGCAGGAAACAGAAGGAGTGGAGGATGGAAAGGGAGGACAAGATGGGGAGGGAGATGGAGAGTGAAGGCAGGAGGGAGAGAGAGATGAAGAGGGAGAACAGTAAAGAGAGAGATGTACAGGGAGGGCAGGAAGGAGAGATGGAAAAGGAGAGAGGGGCAAAGGGGGGGCAAGAAGAAAAGAGAGAATACAGGAGAGGTAGGAGAGAGATGGTGACGGAAAGAAGAAGGTTAGAGGGCAGGATAGAAAGGAAAGGCACAAGAGAGAGGAAAGGCAAGATTGAGAGTGTGGGCAGGATGGAGATAGATAAAGAAGGAAGACAAGAGGGCAGGAAGGAGAGAGATGAAAAGAAAGAGGGGAGGGTAGGCAAGAGGGAGAAGGAGGAAAGAGGAAAAGAGAGGGCAAGAGGGAGAGAAAGAGAGAGAAAAGAGAGAGAGAAAGATAAAGAGGGAAGGAAGAGGAAGAGAGTGCAGGAGAGAGAAGCATGCTAGATAGGGAGGGAGAGAGGACGCAGGAGAGAGGGAGATCAGGAGAGAGAGGGAGGGCAGGAGGAAAAGGGAGTGCAGAATGGAGTGAGAGGGCAAGAAACAGAAGGAGTGCAGGATGGAAAGAGAGGACAAGATGGGGAGGGAGATGGAGAGTGAATGCAGGAGAGAGAGGGCAGAAGGGAGAGGGGAAGCAGTAGATAGAGCAGGAGAGAGGGAGGGCAGGAGGAAGAGGGAGGACAGAATAGAGTGGGAGGGCAGGAAAGAGAAGGAGTGCAGGATGGAGAATGAGGACAAAATGGGGAGGGAGATGGAGAGTGAATGCAGGAGTGAGAGAGAGATGAGAGGGAGGGCAAGAAAGAGAGATTGAAAGGGAGGGCAGGAGAGAGGGAGATGTATGTATGTTGCGTCTGGTGGCTTAGTATCTAGGCATCTAGATACTAAGAGAGGGCGTGTGCCGAGAGGGCATGTGTTAAGAGGGCATGTGCATAGAGTGTGGGCATGTGCAGAGAGTATGTGGTAAAGAGCGTGTTAGTAGACGATAAGTGTGTTATTAGTGTAGATGGAAAGTGTGTTATTAGTGTAGTAATGTAGTTATAAAGAAAGAAAAAAAGTTGTGAAAAAGTTGACAGTGCCTCACGTAAGTAACACCATTGGAGTTTGCAGATTGGTTCTCACCTGCACTCACTTTCTCATCATAAGCACTTGTCAACTTATAGTAGAAAGAGTAAAAAAGATAGAAAAAAAGAGCGAAGACATTAAAGATTATACAATGTGAAGTATATTAGAAGTTGTAAAGAGAGTATTAGAAGTAAAGAGTATATTAGAAGCAGTGTATGTAGTATAGAGTAACTAGTAAAGTATAGTAGTAAGGGGGATCAAGTGGGCAGGAGGAGAGAGAAAGAAGGAAGACAAGAGTGAAAGACAGGTAGGAGGAGAGAGATGGAGGGCAGGAAGAAGAGAGAGATGGAAAGGAAGAGGGGAGGGTAGGCAAGAGGGAGAATGGGAAAAGAGGAAAGGAGTGAAAGATAAAGAGGGAAGGAAGAGGAAGAGAGAGTGCAGGAGAGAGAGAAGCTTGATAGATAGGGGGGAGAGAGGAAGCGGAGAGGGGGGGAAAGAGCAAGAGAGAAAAGAGAGAAAGATAAAGATAAAGAGGGAAGGAAGAGGAAGAGAAAGTGCAGGAGAGCGAAGCATGATAGATAGGAAGGGAGAGAGGACGCAGGAGAGAGGGAGATTAGAAGAGAGAGGGAGGGCAGGAGGAAAAGTGAGGTGAGAATGGAGTGAGAGGGCAGGAAACAGAAGGAGTGCAGGATGGAAAGGGAGGACAAGATGGGAGGGAGATGGAGAGTGAATGCAGGAGAGAGGACGCAGTAGAGAGAGCAGGAGAGAGAGGGAGGGCAGGAGGAAGAGGGAGGACAGAATAGAGCAGGAGGGCAGGAAAGAGAAGGAGTGCAGGATGGAGAATGAGGACAAAATGGGGCGGGAGATGGAGAGTGAATGTAGGAGTGAGAGAGAGATGAGAGGGAGGGCAAGAAAGAGAGATTGAAAGGGGGGCCGGCAGGAGAGAGGGAGATGTATGTATGTTGCGTCTGGTGGCTTAGTATCTAGGCATCTAGACAGTAAGAGAGGGCGTGTGCAGAGAGGGCACGTGCCAAGAGGGCATGTGCATAGAGTGTGGGCATGTGCAGAGAGTATGTGGTAAAGAGAGTGTTAGTAGACAATAAGTGTTGTTAGTGTAGATGGAAAGTGTGTTATTAGTGTAGTAATGTAGTTATAAAAAAGGGGAAAAAAAGTTGTGAAAAAGTTGACAGTGCCTCACGTAAGTAACACCATTGGAGTTTGCAGATTGGTTCTCACCTGCACTCACTTTCTCATCATAAGCATTTGTCAACTTTTAGTAGAAAGAGTAAAAAAGATAGAAAAAAAGAGCAAAGACATTAAAGATTATACAATGTGAAGTATATTAGAAGTTGTAAAGAGAGTATTAGAAGTAAAGAGAGTTTTAGAAGCAGTGTATGTAGTATAGAGTAACTAGTAAAGTATAGTAGTAAGGGGGATAAAGTGGGCAGGAGGAGAGAGAAAGAAAGACAAGAGGGAAAGACAGGTAGGAGGAGAGAGATGGAGGGCAGGAAGAAGAGAGAGATGGAAAGGAAGAGGGGAGGGTAGGCGAGAGGGGGGAAAGAGGAAAAGAGTGAAAGATAAAGAGGGAAGGAAGAGGAAGAGAGAGTGCAGGAGAGAGAGAAGCTTGATAGATAGGGAGGGAGAGAGGATGCGAAGAGGGGGGGAAAGAGCATGAGAGAGAAAAGAGAGAGAGAAAGATAAAGATAAAAAGGGAAGGAAGAGGAAGAGAAAGTGCAGGAGAGAGACGCATGATAGATAGGAAGGGAGAGAGGACGCAGGAGAGAGGGAGATCAGGAGAGAGAGGGAGGGCAGGAGGAAAAGTGAGGACAGAATGGAGTGAGAGGGCAGGAAACAGAAGGAGTGCAGGATGGAAAGGGAGGACAAGATGGGGAGGGAGATGGAGAGTGAATGCAAGAGAGAGAGCAGAAGGGAGAGGACGCAGTAGAGAGAGCAGGAGAGAGAGGGAGGGCAGGAGGAAGAGGGAGGACAGAATAGAGTGGGAGGGCAGGAAAGAGAAGGAGTGCAGGATGGAGAATGTGGACAAAATGGGGAGGGAGATGGAGAGTGAATGCAGGAGGGAGAGATAGATGAGAGGGAGGGCAAGAAAGAGATTGAAAGGGAGGGAAGGAGAGAGGGAGATGTATGTATGTTGCGTCTGGTGGCTTATTATCTAGGCATCTAGATAGTAAGAGAGGGCGTGTGCAGAGGGGGCATGTGCCAAGAGGGCATGTGCATATAGTGTGGGCATGTGCAGAAAGTATGTGGTAAAGAGCGTGTTAGTAGACAATAAGTGTTGTTAGTGTAGATGGAAAGTGTGTTATTAGTGTAGTAATGTAGTTATAAAAAAGGGAAAAAAAGTTGTGAAAAAGTTGACAGTGCCTCACGTAAGTAACACCATTGGAGTTTGCAGATTGGTTCTCACCTGCACTCACTTTCTCATCATAAGCACTTGTCAACTTATAGTAGAAAGAGTAAAAAAGATAGAAAAAAGAGCGAAGACATTAAAGATTATACAATGTGAAGTATATTACAAGTTGTAAAGAGAGTATTAGAAGCAGTCTATGTAGTATAGAGTAACTAGTAAAGTATAGTAGTAAGGGGGATAAAGTGAGTAGAGATGGTATTTGAATTGTAAGTGTTAAATATGTGTTGTTGAGAGTGTGTATTGAAGAGTATGTCAAATGAGAGTATGTATTACCGAATGTGTATTATAGGTGCATTTGTGTTGAGAGCATATGTGTAGAGGGCGTGTTGGTAAAGGGCGTGTAGGGCTTCTACACATGCCGTCTGAAACATGCACTCTCTACACCTGCCCTCTCTACACCTGCCCTCTCTACACCTGCCCTCTCTACACCTGCCCTCTCTACACACGCCCTCTCTACACACGCCCTCTCTACACACGCCCTCTCTACACACCCTCTCGCAGAGAGGCCGTGTGCAGAGAGGCCGTGTGCAGAGAGGCCGAGTGCAGAGAGGGCACATGCTAAGAGGGCATGTGTTTAGAGTGCGGGCATGTGCAGAGAGTATGTGGTAAAGAGGGTGTTAATAGACAGAAAGTATGTTATTAGTGTAGACGCAAAGTGTGTTATTAGTGTAGTAATGTAGTTATAAAAATGGAGAAAAAAGTTGTGAAAAAGTAGTGTGCTTCACGTGAGTAACACTATTTGAGTTTGCAGATTGGTTCTCACCTGCACTCACTTGTTCATTATAAGCACTTGTTAATTTATAGTAGAAATAGTAAAAAGAGATGGAGGGCAGGAAGGAGAGAGTGAGGGGGAGGGAGAGCGGGTAGAAGGGAGAGAGGGAGCAGGAGAGAGAGGGCAGTAAGGGGAGATGGAGATGGATGTTTGGAAGTAAAGGGAGGGCATGTTGGAGAGAGATGGAGAGAGGGAAAGAGAGGACGACAAAAGAGAGGGCAAGATAGAGAGTTAGAGCAGGAGAGAGAGAGAGGGTAAGAAGGAGAGAGAGGGCAAGAGGGAGAGAGAGGGCAGGAAGAAGAGAGAGGGCAAGAGGGAGAGAGAGATGGAGAGAGAGGGCAAGAGGGAGAGAGAGATGGAGAGAGAGGGCAAGAGGGAGAGAGAGATGGAGAGAGGGCAGGAAGGAGAGGGGGAAGGAGAGAGGGAGAGGGAAAGAGGGAGGGAGAGCTAAGGAAAGAGAGAGAGGGCAAGGGGGAGGGCAGTAGAGAGGGCAGGAGCGAGAGAGGGGTTGCAGGAAGGAGAGGGAGGCCAACAGGGAGAGAGAGGGCAGGAAGGAGAAGGCAGGATAGAGAGGGAGGACAGGAAGAAGAAGAGGCAAGAGGGAGAGGGAGGGCAGGAAGGAGTGGGAGGGCAGGAGGGAATGTAGGAGAGAGAAAGAGGACAGACATGAGAGGGGGCAAGTAGGAGAGGGAGGGCATGATGGAGAAGGAGGGCAGGAGGAAGAGGGAGGGCAGAATAGAGTGAGAAAGCAGGAAAGAGAAGGAGTGCAGGATGGTGAGTGAGGACAAAATGGGGAGGGAGATGAGTGAATGCAGGAGGGAGAGAGAGATGGAGAGGGAGAACAGTAAAGAGAGAGATGGAGAGGGAGGGCAGGAAGGAGAGAGCGATGGAAAAGGAGAGAAGGGCAAACGGGGGCAAGAGGAAAAGAGAAAATGCAGGAGAGGGAGGAGAGAGAGATGGTAACTGAAGGAAGAGGGTGAGAGGGCAGGATAGAGAGGGAGTGCAGGATAGGATGGAGAGTGAGGACAAATGGGGAGGGAGATGGAGAGTGAATGCAGGAGGGAGAAAGAGATGAGAGGGAGGGAGGGCAAGACAGAGAGATTGAAAGGGAGGGCAGGAGAGAGGGAGATGTATGTATGTTGCGTCTGGTAGCTTAGTATCTAGGCATCTGCTGAAGGCACCTGTGTGCAAAGTCTTTGACCGCTTTGGCAAGTATGTATGCTTGCTCTATGTGTTTTACACGCAAGGTATTTTGTCGTTTTCGCTCCTAATCTCTCTTTTCTGTTTGCTTTGTAGGTTTGCTCATGTCCTGTGAGCTGCTTTGTAAGTTTGGCCATGTCCTGTGAGCTCCGTCTACCGTACTGCATGGCCCACTTTCCCCGTGGTGCAAGGACCGGTAGGTAAGCCATTTAGTCTTTTTTGCTCCTAATCTCTCTTTTCTGTTTGCTTTGTAGGTTTGCTCTATCTTGTGAGCTGCTTGGTAAGTTTGCCCGTGTCCTGTGAGCGCCGTAAGGAGCGGCAGGTAAGCCATTTTGTCTTTTTTGCTCCCAATCTCTCTTTTGTTTTTCCTTTGTAGGTTTGCCCGTGCCCTGTGAGCTCCATGTACTGTAGTGCATAACCTGCTTTGCCCGTGGTGCAAGGACCGGCAGGTAAGCCACAGGTAAGGCATTTTGTCTTTTTTACTCCCAATCTCTGCTTTGTATCTTTGCCCGTGCCCTGTGAGCTCCATGTACTGTAGTGCATAACCTGCTTTGCCCGTGGTGCAAGGACCGGCAGGTAAGCCACAGGTAAGGCATTTTGTCTTTTTTACTCCCAATCTCTGCTATGTATGTTTGCCCGTGCCCTGTGAGCTCCGTGTACCATAGTGCATGGCCTGCTTTGCCCTTGGTGCAAGGAGCGGCAGGTAAGCCACAGGTAAGCCATTTTATTTTGCTCCAAATCTCTATTTGGTGTTTGCTTTGTAGGTTTGACCAAGTCCTGTGAGCTCCGTGTACTGTAGTGTATGGCCCTCTTTGCTTGTGGTGCAAGGACCGCTTTGGCAGGTATGTATGCTTGCTGTATGCGTTTTACACGTAAGCTATTTTGTTGTTTTTGCTCCTAATCTGTCTGTTTCATTTGTAGGTTTGCTCGTGCCCTGTGAGCTGCTTTGTAAATTTGCCCGTGTCCTGTGAGCTCCGTGTACCGTAGTGCAAAGAAGAGAGGGAGCAGGAGAGAGAGGGCAGGAAGAAGAGAGATGGAGATGGATGATTTGAAGTAAAGGGAGGGCATGTTGGAGAGTGATGGAAAGAGAGAACGACAAGAGAGAGGGCAAGATGGAGAGTGAGGGCAAGATGGAGAGTGAGGGCAGGAGAGAGAGGGTGGGAAGGAGAGAGGGCAAGAGATAGAGAGATGGAAAGGGAGGGCATGAAGGAGAGGGAGGGAAGGAGGGAGGGAAGGAGGGAGTGATGGAGAGGTAAGGAAAGAGAGAGGGCAGAAGGGAGAGGGAGGACAGAAAAGAAGAAGAGAGCAGGAAGGAAGGCAGGAAAAAGGGAGAGAGAGAGAGAGTTCAAAAGGGAGAGGGAGTAAGAAGGAGAGGGAGGCCAGGAGGGAGAGGGAGGGCAGGAAAGGGAGGGAGAGAGAGGGCACGATAGAGAGGAAAGGCACAAGAAAGCGGGAAGACAAGATGGAGAGGGTGAGCAGGATAAAGAGAAATGGAGAGGAAAGACAAGAGGGAAAGAGAGATGGAGAGGCAGAACAGGAAGGAGAGAGATGGGGAACAGGAAGGAGAGAGATGTAGAGGGAGAGCAGGAAGGAGAGAGAGATGGAAAAGGAAAAAGGGGCAAAGGGGGGGCAAGAGGAAAAGAGAGAATGCAGGAGAGGGAGCAGAGAGAGATGGTGACGAAGAGAAGAGGGTGAGAGAGGACAGGATAGAAAGGAAAGGCACAAGAGAGAGGGTGGGCAGGATGGAGATAGATAAAGAAGGAAGACAAGAGGGAGAGAGAGGGCAGGAAGGAGAGAGAGATGAAAAGAAAGAGGAGAGGGTAGGCAAGAGGGAGAGGGGGGAAGAGGAAAAGAGAGGGCAAGAGGGAGAGAAAGAGAGAGAAAAAAGAGAAAGATAAAGAGGGAAGGAAGAAGAAGAGAGAGTGCAGGAGAGAGAAGCATGATAGATAGGGAGGGAGAGAGGACGCAAACAACAACTCCGAGAACCACAAACAACACTTGAATTTTGCCTCATGAGCGAAAGTTTTTGTATAACCATGCAGTAAAGAATGGCCAGTACAGACAGCAAGTCCTACAAAGAAGAATGTATAAAGTTAAATAAACAAGCATTGTTAAGTATGAACGTACTGTGCTCAAATAACGAACTTTAAAGATGTGTAGTCGATGGTGCAGTTGTAACAAATGGCTAGATGTTTTTTTCTCCTGTGTAAGTAAATTATAGTGTTAGAAAACGATTACGAGTGCAAGCAAAATAAGCAATACATTTCTTATGCATACTGAGAAATCTAATCTTAGCTAAGGCTTAGAATATCAGGATAAATGTGCTTAAATCTAATACTGTGTTATTCCTTGCATCACGTTACTGCTTAGTATGTGCGTGTAAAAATATAGAAATCTGCGCATGCACGTAAATAGTGAACTTAAAACAAGCAATGTGAAAATGAATGTCTAACTTAATTTTGCACGCAATGTATCTAATTTAGTGCTGACGTGCGTGCAATGTTTAAGACTCTCTAAAGCTTACATGTGTACAATAACATGTGGCCCTGCAGCACGCGCATACATTTTTTTTGTTTGTATTTTAAAGTATGGCATAACAGTAAAAAATTATTTACACGTACTTTAAAGTAGGCAAGCTTGTTATCAATCCACATCTCTCTGCTTGGTATGCGTGTATAACAACATAGAAATCAGCGAACGCACGTAAACACTGAAGCTAAAACAAGCCACTTCAAAAACAATGTCCAACTATATTTTGCATTGACGTGCGTGCAATGTTTAAGACTATAAAGCTTACATGCACCAACATTTACATCTTAAATGTACGTATTTGTACTGCTTGTATCTGCGTGTAAAAACAGAAAATTGGGTAAGGGAATATACACGCTAAAAAATGATATAGCAAGTGTACAATAACATGTGGTACAGCGGCACGCGCTTTTTTTGTTAGTTTGTATTTTAAAGTATTATCTAACAGTAAAAAATGATTTAGACGTACTTTAAAGTAGGCTATAAACTCTATGTACTATTTGGTCTACGCAAAGAAGCTACATATTTACAACATTGTCCGTAATTTAAACATGAGCTACGTATTGCATGCGCGTGAAAAAACTTTTGCGCACATAAATAGCTACGCTAAAAACAATTATGATATGTGTACACGAAGCAACATTTAGTACTGCAACACGTGATAATATTTTTTGTTTCTATTTGAAAGTATTACATAACAGAAAAAATTCTTTGCATGTACTTTATAGTAGGCAAGCTTGCTATTAATCCGCATCCCAGTACAGGTTTTTGGCAAGGTAATTACAACCGATTTACAATAAATAACAAAAATGCCTTACAAAAAAGCATGCTTAAATTCGCAAAGTGTATATGCAACACTAAAGTATACGTAGTGTTACTGCTTGATATGTGCGTATAAAACATTGAAAATTGTGCCCGTAAGTAGCGCTGCTAAAAATAAATAATTCTCAGTGAAGTCTACGCTAAGAAACAACATATTTACACAATGGTGTGTAAATTAAACATCAGCAAAGAGAAAATAAAAAAAAGTCGAAATAAATGCAAACATGTTGATGCAAGAGGCTATTTTATTTAGCTATAGACTAAGTTACTTACTGTTTTTTTCACAGAGGCTTCGGTCCGCTGTCTCGAAGTATACCTGCTGGGCTCGCTTCAAGAAATGTTTCTTACCGATGCTTTACTTCTTTAAATACGGTGGAAGAAAAAAAAAGGGCAGTTACTTAATTAAATAACAAAAGAGTTGAAAACTTTGAAAGAACAGCATGTAGGTGAGATGTTGTTGAGGATGTTGCTGTCTCGACATATGTAAATTGCAGATAGGAGGCTGTCTGTAAGAATGAAAGGATCGTGGATGTTGTGACTTGTTAGAATAGTTAGTGGTGATGTGCGACTTCTGCCTATCTTGAATAACAAAGCATGGTGTTAGACAAGTTGGAGCCACATCGATTGCTGTCTGTAAAAAAAGAAGAAAACGTGCTGTTGAATGCAATTTTCGAAAAGTACACAAAACACACGAGATTGCTTATTATAAAGATTTTGCTACACAGAAAGTACACGATATGGGATAGCTATTAAAGTAAGCATAACGAGCTGCGATCTGTGACAAAATAGCATACTTGCACCACGGGCAAAACTGGCCATACACTACAGTGCACGGAGCTCACGGGACATGGGCTGTTTCTACAAAGCAAACACAAAAGAGAGATTGGGAGCAAAAAAGACAAAATGGCTTACGTGCTGGTCCTTGCACCACGGGCAAAGCGGGCCATGCACTATGGTACACGGAGCTCACAGAACACGGGCAAACCTAAAAAGGAAACACAAAAGCGAGATTGGGAGCAAAAAAATCAAAATGGCCTACCTGCCGGTCCTTGCACCACGGGGAAAGCGGGCCATGCAGTACGGTAGACGGCGCTCACAGGGCACGGTCAAACCTACCAAGCAAGCACAAGAGAGCTGCAAAAAAAAAACAATACATTAGAAGAATATAAAGAAAAGAGCCTGGAGTTATCTGTAAAAAAAACAACAAATTACATTACAATCCATCCACGAAGAGTCGCACTTACCTGAATAACTCCGGCGAAGCGAACTAGACAAAATGGCGCCCGCAAAAACGTGCCCCACCCTTGTTTTACACTAACATTTTATAATTAAAAACCTAAGACTTTATAAAATATAAAAAAACAGAAAGGCAATCTCAAAGGATAATAAAAATGGCTTACCTGTAAAAGGCAGGCAAAGCGGTCACTACACGACTGGACGGCGAGACACCAGGACACGGGACAAAGCTACAAATAAAACACAAAATACAGATTAGAAGCAAGAAACAGAAAATGGTTTACTTGTAAAACGCTTACAATGGACAGGCAACGACCGAAGAGGGACCTGCAAAACAAAAACAATAAATTAGAACAATATAAACAAAAGAGCATGGAGCTACCTGTAAAAATAAAGTAAAATTACATTACAATCTATCACCGAAGATTCGCACTTATCTGGAAAAGTTAACAGGATATATCGCCAACTGCCGTTCCAAATGGCGCTTAACGGAGAAGCGTGCCCCCCCTAATGCTGTTCTCAAATGATGTCCTAGAGAGTAAACAGAAAAGAGAGATTATAAGCAAAAAAGATAAAATAGCTTACCATGTCATTTTAGGTACGTGAAAATTAAATGTAAAAAGTAAAAAAAGTAAAATTTGCGCTTACCTTCATCTTGCCGCACCTGGTATCGTTGCTTCTCGAACTTTGTCTAAGATTTCGGCTTCCGCAGATTCAAGAAAAATAACGTGGCCCACCGTAACGTAACAAACTAAGATATTCCCCCCAAAAGCAGTTTCCACAAAAATCTTCAAAACCATATTACCCCAAATAATACCATTACCCAAAGTCAATAACCAAACATATTACTCTAAGTAAATAAATATCAATAATAGAAAAGTAAAAAAAAAACACTAACATTATAAAATCAAATGGATACATAAATACATGGGACTAACCTTATTGTGTTTGCACGGGGCATGTACAACCGATAAAAAAAAAGGAAGCAAATAAGATTAGTACAAATAAAGAGATTGAAAAAAGAAATTAAGATCGAAAACGAGGAAATAGCTTACGTGTAAAACGCATACATATCTGGCAAAGCGGGCCATACACTACAGTACACAGAGCTCACAGGACTTAGGCAAACCTACAAAGCAAACACAAAAGAGAGATTGGGAACAAAAAAGACAAAAATTGCTTACCTCACGGTCCTTGCACCACGGGGAAAGCGGGCCATGCAGTACGGTAGACGGAGCTCACAGTGCACGGGCAAAAATGACCAAGCAGCTAACAGGACACGAGCAAACCTACAAAGCAAACAGAAAAGAAAAATTAGAAGCGAAAATGACAAAAATGGCTTACCTCACGGTCCTTGCACCACGGGGAAAGAGGCCCATGCAGTACAGGACGGAGCTCACAGGGCACGGGCAAAAATAACCAAGCAGCTCACAGGACACGAGCAAACCTACAAAGCAAACAGAAAAGAGAAATTAGAAGCGAAAACGACAAAAGCGGGCCATGCAGTACGGTAGACGGAGCTCACAGGGCACGGGCAAACTTACCAAGCAGCTCACAGGACACGAGCGAACCTACAAAGCAAACAGAAAACAGAAATTAGAAGCGAAAACCACAAAAATGGCTTAACTCACGGTCCTTGCACCACAGGGAAAGCGAGCCATGCAGTACGGTAGACGGAGCTCACAGGGCACGGGCAAACTTACCAAGCAGCTCACAGGACACGAGCAAACCTACAAAGCAAACAGAAAAGAGAAATTAGAAGCGAAAACGACAAAATAGCATACTTGCACTACGGGCAAAGAGGGCCATACACTACAGTGCACGGAGTTCAAGGACACGGGCAAACCTCCAAAGCAAGCACAAGAGAGCTGCAAAAAAAAAATACATTAGAAGAATATAAAGAAATGAAACCTAGAGTTATTTGTAAAAAAAAATGACAAATTACATTCCAATCCATCCACGAAGAGTCGCACTTACCGGAATAACTCCGGCGAAGCGAACTAGACAAAATGGCGCCCGCAAAAACGTGCCCCACCCTTCTTTTACAGTAACATTTTTTAATTAAAAACTTAAGACTTTATAGAATACAAGAAAACAGAAAGGCATTCTCAAAGTATAATAAAAATAGCTTACCTGTAAAAGGCGGGCAAAGCGGTCACTACACGACTGGACGGCGAGACACCAGGACACGGGACAAATCTACAAATAAAACACAAAATACAGATTAGAAGAAAGAAACTGAAAATGGCTTACTTGTAAAACACTTGCCATGGACAGGCAACGACCGAAGATGGACCTGCAAAACAAAAACAATAAATTAGAACAATATAAAAAAAAGAGCATGGAGCTACCTGTAAAAATAAAGTACAATTACATTACAATCCATCACCGAAAAGTCGCACTTACCTGGAAAAGTTCACGGGATACATCGCCAACTGCCGTTCCAAATGGGGCTTAACGGAGAAGCGTGCCCCCCCTAATGCTGTTCTCAAATGATGTCCTAGAAAGTAAACAGAAAAGAGAGATTATAAGCAAAAAAGATAAAATAGCTTACCATGTCATTTTAGGTGCGTGAAAATTAAATGTGAAAAGTAAAAAGAGTAAAAGTCGCGCTTACCTTCATCTTGCTGCGCCTGGTATCGTTGCTTCTCGAACTTTGTCTAAGATTTCAGCTCCCGCAGATTCAAGAAAAATAACGTGGCCCACCGTAACGTAACAAACTAAGATATTCTCCCCAAAAGCAGTTTCCACAAAAATCTTCAAAACCATATTACCCCAAATAATACCATTACCCAAAGTCAATAACCAAACATATTACTCTAAGTAAATAAATATCAATAATAGGAAATTTAAAAAAAACACAGTAATATTATAAAATAAAATGGATACATAAATACATGGGACTAACCTTATTGTGTTTGCACGGGGCATGTTCAACCTATAAATAAAAGGAAGCAAATAAGATTAGTACAAATAAAGAGATTGAAAAAAAGAAATTAAGATCGAAAACGAGGAAATAGCTTACGTGTAAAACGCATACATATCTGGCAAAGCGGGCCATACACTACAGTACACAGAGCTCACAGGACTTAGGCAAACCTACAAAGCAAACACAAAAGAGAGATTGGGAACAAAAAAGACAAAAATTGCTTACCTCACGGTCCTTGCACCACGGGGAAAGCGGGCCATGCAGTACGGTAGACGGAGCTCACAGGGCACGGGCAAAAATGACCAAGCAGCTAACAGGACACGAGCAAACCTACAAAGCAAACAGAAAAGAGAAATTAGAAGCGAAAATGACAAAAATGGCTTACCTCACGGTCCTTGCACCACGGGGAAAGAGGCCCATGCAGTACAGGACGGAGCTCACAGGGCACGGGCAAAAATAACCAAGCAGCTCACAGGACACGAGCAAACCTACAAAGCAAACAGAAAAGAGAAATTAGAAGCGAAAACGACAAAAGCGGGCCATGCAGTACGGTAGACGGAGCTCATAGGGCACGGGCAAACTTACCAAGCAGCTCACAGGACACGAGCGAACCTACAAAGCAAACAGAAAACAGAAATTAGAAGCGAAAACCACAAAAATGGCTTAACTCACGGTCCTTGCACCTCGGGGAAAGCGAGCCATGCAGTACGGTAGACGGAGCTCACAGGGCACGGGCAAACTTACCAAGCAGCTCACAGGACACGAGCAAACCTACAAAGCAAACAGAAAAGAGAAATTAGAAGCGAAAACGACAAAATAGCATACTTGCACTACGGGCAAAGCGGGCCATACACTACAGTGCACGGAGTTCAAGGACACGGGCAAACCTACAAAGCAAGCACAAGAGAGCTGCAAAAAAAAAAATACATTAGAAGAATATAAAGAAATGAAACCTAGAGTTATCTGTCAAAAAAAATGACAAATTACATTCCAATCCATCCACGAAGAGTCGCACTTACCGGAATAACTCCGGCGAAGCGAACTAGACAAAATGGCGCCCGCAAAAACGTGCCCCACCCTTCTTTTACAGTAACATTTTTTAATTAAAAACTTAAGACTTTATAGAATATAAGAAAACAGAAAGGCATTCTCAAAGTATAATAAAAATAGCTTACCTGTAAAAGGCGGGCAAAGCGGTCACTACACGACTGGACGGCGAGACACCAGGACACGGGACAAATCTACAAATAAAACACAAAATACAGATTAGAAGAAAGAAACTGAAAATGGCTTACTTGTAAAACACTTGCCATGGACAGGCAACGACCGAAGATGGACCTGCAAAACAAAAACAATAAATTAGAACAATATAAAAAAAAGAGCATGGAGCTACCTGTAAAAATAAAGTACAATTACATTACAATCCATCACCGAAAAGTCGCACTTACCTGGAAAAGTTCACGGGATACATCGCCAACTGCCGTTCCAAATGGGGCTTAACGGAGAAGCGTGCCCCCCCTAATGCTGTTCTCAAATGATGTCCTAGAAAGTAAACAGAAAAGAGAGATTATAAGCAAAAAAGATAAAATAGCTTACCATGTCATTTTAGGTGCGTGAAAATTAAATGTGAAAAGTAAAAAGAGTAAAAGTCGCGCTTACCTTCATCTTGCTGCGCCTGGTATCGTTGCTTCTCGAACTTTGTCTAAGATTTCAGCTCCCGCAGATTCAAGAAAAATAACGTGGCCCACCGTAACGTAACAAACTAAGATATTCTCCCCAAAAGCAGTTTCCACAAAAATCTTCAAAACCATATTACCCCAAATAATACCATTACCCAAAGTCAATAACCAAACATATTACTCTAAGTAAATAAATATCAATAATAGCAAATTTAAAAAAAACACAGTAATATTATAAAATAAAATGGATACATAAATACATGGGACTAACCTTATTGTGTTTGCACGGGGCATGTTCAACCTATAAATAAAAGGAAGCAAATAAGATTAGTACAAATAAAGAGATTGAAAAAAAGAAATTAAGATCGAAAACGAGAAAATAGCTTACGTGTAAAACGCATACATACCTGGCAAAGCGGGCCATACACTACAGTACACGGAGCTCACGGGACTTAGGCAAACCTACAAAGCAAACACAAAAGAGAGATTGGGAACAAAAAAGACAAAAATAGCTTACCTCACGGTCCTTGCACCACGGGGAAAGCGGGCCATGCAGTACGGTAGACGGAGCTCACAGGGCACGGGCAAACTTACCAAGCAGCTCGCAGGACACAAGCAAACCTACAAAGCAAACAGAAAAGAGAAATTAGAAGCGAAAACGACAAAAGCGGGCCATGCAGTACGGTAGACGGAGCTCACAGGACACGGGCAAACATAACAAGCAGCTCACAGGACACGAGCAAACCTACAAAGCAAACAGAAAAGAGAAATTAGAAGCGAAAACGGCAAAATAGCATACTTGCACCACGGGCAAAGTGGGCCATACACTACAGTGCACGGAGTTCAAGGACACGGGCAAACCTACAAAGCAAGCACAAGAGAGCTGCAAAAAAAAAAAAATACATTAGAAGAATATAAAGAAATGAAACCTAGAGTTATCTGTCAAAAAAAATGACAAATTACATTCCAATCCATCCACGAAGAGTCGCACTTACCGGAATAACTCCGGCGAAGCGAACTAGACAAAATGGCGCCCGCAAAAACGTGCCCCACCCTTCTTTTACTGTAACATTTTTTAATTAAAAACTTTTTTTTTTTTTTGTAGAGTTTTATATAGCGCAAACTAGACCCGAACCGAATCAGGTATCAGAGCGCTTTACATAGCACAAGTTACGTTTTTACATGAGGACACACACTTTCATTTTTTTATTTTATTTTTTTTTAATTTTTTTTTAGGCACGGGGAGATTAAGTGATTTGCCCAGAATCACAGGAGGTTTTGGCGTCGTTGCCGAGACTCGTACCCAGATCCCCAGGTCTGAGGTCGAGCGCCTTAGCCGTTAGGCCAACTCCTCTCCCAAAAACTTAAGACTTTATAGAATATAAGAAAACAGAAAGGCATTCTCAAAGTATAATAAAAATGGCTTACCTGTAAAAGGCGGGCAAATCGGTCACTACACGACTGGACGGCGAGACACCAGGACACGGGACAAATCTACAAATAAAACACAAAATACAGATTAGAAGAAAGAAACTGAAAATGGCTTACTTGTAAAACACTTGCCATGGACAGGCAACGACCGAAGATGGACCTGCAAAACAAAAACAATAAATTAGAACAATATAAACAAAAGAGCATGGAGCTACCTGTAAAAATAAAGTACAATTACATTACAATCCATCACCGAAAAGTCGCACTTACCTGGAAAAGTTCACGGGATACATCGCCAACTGCCGTTCCAAATGGCGCTTAACGGAGAAGCGTGCCCCCCCAGTGCTGTTCTCAAATGATGTCCTAGAAAGTAAACAGAAAAGAGAGATTATAAGCAAAAAAGATAAAATAGCTTACCATGTCATTTTAGGTACGTGAAAATTAAATGTGAAAAGTAAAAAGAGTAAAAGTCGCGCTTACCTTCATCTTGCTGCGCCTGGTATCGTTGCTTCTCGAACTTTGTCTAAGATTTCGGCTCCCGCAGATTCAAGAAAAATAACGTGGCCCACCGTAACGTAACAAACTAAGATATTCCCCCCAAAAGCAGTTTCCACAAAAATCTTCAAAACCATATTACCCCAAATAATACCATTACCCAAAGTCAATAACCAAACATATTACTCTAAGTAAATAAATAACAATAATAGAAAATTAAAAAAAAAACATAGTAACATTATAAAATAAAATGGATACATAAATACATGGGACTAACCTTATTGTGTTTGCACGGGGCATGTTCAACCTATAAAAAAAGGAAGCAAATAAGATTAGTACAAATAAAGAGATTGAAAAAAAGAAATTAAGATCGAAAACGAGAAAATAGCTTACGTGTAAAACGCATACATACCTGGCAAAGCGGGTCATACACTACAGTACACGGAGCTCACAGGACTTAGGCAAACCTACAAAGCAAACACAAAAGAGAGATTGGGAACAAAAAAGACAAAAATAGCTTACCTCACGGTCCTTGCACCACGGGGAAAGCGGGCCATGCAGTACAGTAGACGGAGCTCACAGGGCACGGGCAAACTTACCAAGCAGCTCGCAGGACACGAGCAAACCTACAAAGCAAACAGAAAAGAGAAATTAGAAGCGAAAACGACAAAAGCAGGCCATGCAGTACAGTAGACGGAGCTCACAGGGCACGGGCAAACATAACAAGCAGCTCACAGGACACGAGCAAACCTACAAAGCAAACAGAAAAGAGAAATTAGAAGCGAAAACGACAAAAGCGGGCCATGCAGTACGGTAGACGGAGCTCACAGGGCACGGGCAAAAATAACCAAGCAGCTCACAGGACACGAGCAAACCTACAAAGCAAACAGAAAATAGAAATTAGAAGCGAAAAAGACAAAAGCGGGACATGGAGTACGGTAGACGGAGCTCACAGGGCACGGGCAAACTTACCAAGCAGCTCACAGGACACGAGCAAACCTACAAAGCAAACAGAAAAGAGAAATTAAAAGCGAAAACGACAAAATAGCATACTTGCACCACGGGCAAAGCTGGCCATACACTACAGTGCACGGAGTTCACAGGACACGGGCAAACCTACAAAGCAAGCACAAGAGAGCTGCAAAAAAAAAAATACATTAGAAGAATATAAAGAAATGAAACCTGGAGTTATCTGTCAAAAAAAAACGACAAATTACATTCCAATCCATCCACGAAGAGTCGCACTTACCTGAATAACCCCGGCGAAGCGAACTAGATAAAATGGCACCCGCAAAAATGTGCCCCACCCTTCTTTTACAGTAAAAATTTTTAATTAAAAACTTAAGACTTTATAGAATATAAGAAAACAGAAAGGCAATCTCAAAGTATAATAAAAATGGCTTACCTGTAAAAGGCGGGCAAAGCGGTCACTACACGACTGGACGGCGAGACACCAGGACACGGGACAAATCTACAAATAAAACACAAAATACAGATTAGAAGAAAGAAACTGAAAATGGCTTACTTGTAAAACACTTGCCATAGACAGGCAACGACCGAAGATGGACCTGCAAAACCAAAACAATAAATTAGAACAATATAAACAAAAGAGCATGGAGCTACCTGTAAAAATAAAGTACAAATACATTACAATCCATCACCGAAAAGTCGCACTTACCTGGAAAAGTTCACGGGATATATCGCCAACTGCCGTTCCAAATGACGCTTAACGGAGAAGCGTGCCCCACCCTAACGCTGTTCTCAAATGATGTCCTAGAAAGTAAAGAGAAAAAAGAGATTATAAGCAAAAAAGATGAAATAGCTTATCATGTCATTTTAGGTACGTGAAAATTAAATGTGAAAAGTAAAAAGAGTAAAAGTCGCGCTTACCTTCATCTTGCTGCGCCTGGTATCGTTGCTTCTCGAACTTTGTCAAAGATTTCGGCTCCTGCAGATTCAAGAAAAATAACGTGGCCCACCGTAACGTAACAAACTAAGATATTCCCCCCAAAAGCAGTTTCCACAAAAATCTTCAAAACCATATTACCCCAAATAATACCATTACCCAAAGTCAATAACCAAACATATTACTGTAAGTAAATAAATATCAATAATAGAAATTTTTTTTAAAAACACAGTAACATTATAAAATAAAATGGATACATAAATACATGGGACTAACCTTATTGTGTTTGCACGGGGCATGTTCAACCTATAAAAAAAGGAAGCAAATAAGATTAGTATAAAAATAAAGAAATTGAAAAAAGAAATTAAGATCGAAAACGAGAAAATAGCTTACGTGTAAAACGCATACATACCTGGCAAAGCGGGCCATACACTACAGTACACGGAGCTCCCAGGACTTAAGCAAACACAAAAGAGAGATTGGGAACAAAAAAGACAAAAATAGCTTACCTCACGGTCCTTGCACCACGGGGAAAGCAGGCCATGCTGTACGGTAGACGGAGCTCACAGGGCACAGGCAAAAATGACCAAGCAGCTCACAGGACACGAGCAAACCTACAAAGCAAACAGAAAAGAGAAATTAGAAGCGAAAACGACAAAAATGGCTTACCTAACGGTCCTTGCACCACGGGGAAAGCGGGCCATGCAGTACGGTAGACGGAGCTCACAGGGCACGGGCAAACTTACCAAGCAGCTCACAGGACACGAGCAAACCTACAAAGCAAACAGAAAAGAGAAATTAGAAGCGAAAACGACAAAAATGGCTTACCTCACGGTCCTTGCACCACGGGGAAATCGGGCCATGCAGTACAGGATGGAGCTCACAGGGCACGGGCAAAAATAACCAAGCAGCTCACAGGACACGAGCAAACGTACAAAGCAAAGAGAAAAGAGAAATTAGAAGCGAAAACGACAAAAATGGCTTACCTCACGGTCCTTGCACCACGGGGAAGGCGGGCCATGCAGTACGGTAGACGGAGCTCACAGGGCACGGGCAAACTTACCAAGCAGCTCACAGGACATGAGCAAACCTACAAAGCAAAGAGAAAAGAGAAATTAGAAGCGAAAACGACAAAAATGGCTTACCTCACGGTCCTTGCACCACGGGGAAGGCGGGCCATGCAGTACGGTAGACGGAGCTCACAGGGCACGGGCAAACTTACCAAGCAGCTCGCAGGACACAAGCAAACCTACAAAGCAAACAGAAAAGAGAAATTAGAAGCGAAAACGACAAAAGCGGGCCATGCAGTACGGTAGACGGAGCTCACAGGGCACGGGCAAACATAACAAGCAGCTCACAGGACACGAGCAAACCTACAAAGCAAACAGAAAAGAGAAATTAGAAGCGAAAACGACTAAAATGGCTTAACTCACGGTCCTTGCACCATGGGGAAAGCGGGCCATGCAGTACGGTAGACGGAGCTCACAGGGCACGGGCAAACTTACCAAGCAGCTCACAGGATACAAGCAAACCTACAAAGCAAACAGAAAAGAGAAATTAGAAGCGAAAACGACTAAAATGGCTTAACTCACGGTCCTTGCACCATGGGGAAAGCGGGCCATGCAGTACGGTAGACGGAGCTCACAGGGCACGGGCAAACTTACCAAGAAGCTCACAGGACACGAGCAAACCTACAAAGCAAACAGAAAAGAGAAATTAGAAGCGAAAACGACTAAAATGGCTTAACTCACGGTCCTTGCACCATGGGGAAAGCGGGCCATGCAGTACGGTAGACGGAGCTCACAGGGCACAGGCAAACTTACCAAGAAGCTCACAGGACACGAGCAAACCTACAAAGCAAACAGAAAAGAGAAATTAGAAGCGAAAACGACAAAATAACTTACGTGTAAAACGCATACAGTAACAAGCACTCACCAAGAACGACTTCTTTCGGCGGAATGACTAAAAAAAAAACTCCACCAAAAAAAAAATAAACACGCCCACCGCCTCATGACGTAGGCAAAAGCCTAAAAATCTCGGAAACGCCCACGAATCTGCTCCGGCATTGACGGACAGATCTCTATTCCAATGGCTAGCCTCCATTTATGGAGCTAGCCAATGGAACAGAGGGGCGGGACCTGAGCACACATACTCTAAACATAAGATTTCGTCTGCGCGAAACGCTGCTTGCGCAGCTTTCGACAGGCGAAACCTAAAAAGGGGCAGCGTCAGTGTATCTATGGACCAATTTATCTGGTTTGAAGACACGCACATCCTTAAAATTCATGGCAGCCCTATCCATTCAAAGATGGCCGCCAGTCTCTACAAAATAAGCCAAGATGGTGAAGCCTCCTGGGCTACAGGAGGCTGTATTCAACATGGATGTCCCAATACAAAAACTACACAACTGTGACCAGGAATTAGTGGCAAAAGTGGGATATGACACATATACCACTAGAAAGTGGGAGGAGGTAAGGCCAATTGCGATGGTAGGGTTGGGCAGATTACAGAGCTATAAGCTTTCAATGAGGAGCAAAATCCTCATACCAGCTTTCTAATGCACCACATGATAGTGTGGAGAGGCAACAATGAAAATTCTTAGACAGAAAACACCAAAATATACAATGCGTTCAGCCAGATCCAGGGTCGGCCCTAAATTGGATTGACAGGGACAGCACCCTGGGCGGAAAGAAAATTAGGTATTTGTTCTGGGTGCGATGAGTCATTGTTTGCTGACGGCAGGAGGTGTCAGGAAGATGGAAGGAGGGCAGAGGGTTGATGGGGTGCTAACAATTACACTGAGGTACATTAGGGCTGATTATAAAGTCTTTACCAGGACCCAATTGAGACTAGTTGGATGGATGAGCTACTGTTTGCATGACATTAAGTCAGGCAGCACCTTGCTATGCCCCTCGTAATATTGGAGCCCCGGGCCTGGACCCAGCTCACTCAAGCCCAAGGCCAGCCCTGGCCAGACCCATATAATTATTAGCAAGCTGGTGTCCCCAGTATAAATTTTCAGAAGCTGTGGACACCCATACATATTTTTAAAGGATGTGGACACCAAAATCCGAATTACGTCTGGGTCAGCCAGCTCACCTAGCAAAACATGGCCCGATACTGCCTCTGCAATCATGCTGCAATCTTTTTCACTTTGCATGCTTGCCAAAATAGGATCACTCCTGAAGTTATGGAGTATAAGAGGAGGATCCTGCCCCGGAAGTGACTTCCCTTACTGGATTAGGGCTTCCTGCCGTGGTGCAAGCACTTTAACCCTGCTCCTATAAGCCCCAACCTGCCCTAGGAGATAAAAAAGGAAGAGGGGTGTACTGCCTAGTAGGGAATTCAGTGCAAGCTTTAGCCTGCCAAATTATCGCCATACTGGTGACAGAGGCAGAGGTGATATAAAATGTCTTGTTATATCCCCTGGCTCTGGATATAGCCAAGACTGCAACATTCCCCAATAAATCCGGGGGCAGGCCTCCCTGCGGTTGGCTGCCCCCCCCCAAATTCCTATTGGGGACAGACCAATAAACCAGATTTGTGTGAAAAAGACAGTTTTATTGAAATAGGTGCACATCACAAACGCAAAACTGAGCCTTTGCCCTACAAAACTACAAACCTTCTATACAAAGTTGTTCAACTATGTTAAGTACCCCCACCCCTAAACATCCCTCCCCCACATCACCTTAAATCGGTAAGTCTCTACTTGCTCCACTGCTGATCTTCTGCAACTGAGACCTTTAAACTCCCCTCCATCTTTACTGCAACTATTAACCTTTAACTAAACGTCCTAATAAACCTTTAAGTTCCTGGCTTGTCCAGGAAACATCTTGTCTACCAGTTCCCTTCCAGGTGGGATTCCTGCTACCAACAATAAACTTTGGTAAACCAAGCCAACTTCCCTTTCAACCACCACCCAAAAAAATGCCTTTCCATGACTTTTTTGCCCCCCAGTACTGTCTAATGAATGTTGAACACTTTAGCCAACACAAGTCTCAGCTGCAGCAACTTAAACTCCATGCCCAGGTACAGCAAGTAAATCCTGTCTCCGCAGAAAAACTCAACATCATCATACCGTAAATCAGTTTGTTCAATTCTTACAAGTCCCACGTTCCTACAAAATGAACGCATCTCCTTAGTGAGTTTCCTTCTCGCCTAGTCTATAGCTGCTGGTGTGGGGGCCCCACATCAGGCCCTCCTGGGAACAAACTCTGTTCATGAGATGTGGCATCCTGAGCACTGACGCCAAATCTCCTTCAAATCCTCTTTCATGGATTTTATCAGAGCCAAACCTTTCTCCAAAACTAGGTCGTTCTCACCTAGATGCAACAAAAGAACATTCTGACAATTTCCCCCCAACAACAGCCTGTTCAAACTGGGTAAACACTCCCTGCAGTGTATGCCCCTTGCCATGCCAGCGCACTTTATACATGTTGGTGCCAAGTCCCAGATCTGCTGGAGAAATAAAGGGGGTGAGCCCTATTACTCAAACTGCATCTGGGCAAATAAAGATTGTGCCTTCAAAAAAATCCCTTGGAATTGATATAAACCAATTCATTAAAAAAAGGACAAATCAATGAATCCTTCCAATGGATTCTCAATGCTATCCCCTAACTTTTACAGATTTATGGAGACGACACCCAACAGTAGTTCAAAAAAGATTTTTTATATACATAATTGCATAAAGTCCCAGATCTGCACCATGGCTACTCTGTCTCACCTGTTTTTCTGCCCACTTAATGAATAAATGGCCCACGATCCAGATTGACAATCTAGTGTGCCGTTCCCATGCTGGAAGACTTTACCCTTCCCAAACAAATTCTTAGACCAAAGTGCCGACCCTCAGCGTAGTGGGCAAAACCTATCCACTGGATACACTCGGAGCAAGATGATCCTGCCCTGACCCCTCTGATTTGTCTTTGACATGTGTAGCTATACATGGAGACCTGCAGCACACTGACAAACATCATCCTAGAACACCCTTGCCACCCCACTCCCCTAGTAGCCCTGCTACTCAAAATGCACCGAAGAACATCCATGTCATCAATGTTACAAACAACACTGTTTCAACTTCTCCTCAGCAAATCCCCGGCAAACCCAAAAGCACATCACAAAACAAACCTAAAGTCAATGTCCTCTGTTTTGGTCCTACTCAACCTGCCTCCCTGACCCAACCTTCCACTATCTGTCTCCCCAGTTCACCAGCGTAGGCTCATAGCCCCACAAAAATTTCCCCATAAAAGCTATACCCGCAGGTTTCCCAGAAATCGTTACCTGTGACTGCCCCTTATCTATTTATTACAATTTTTTTTTATTAAGGTAGAGATCACGAATACAAAATACAGCATATAACTTATCACGCTGTTGTGGAGTTACAAGAGCAGTGTACTAGATATTCTTTTCAAAAGAGAAAACAAAAGTGAAACAGTAAGAATTAAAAAAGAAAGAAAAGAAAAAGGCATGTACAAAAACCAGGTCTGGCCATTAATCGACAACAAAACAGACTTTCAATAAATCGAGTGTTTTGTACATTATAAAGTGGAACAGATACTGCGGCATTTCAGAACAGTCCGGTAAGGAAAACAATTGTGGATATTAAACGAGATACAAAGAATGTCAGGATTAATCAGTTTTCTGCCAGCATATATGCTCTGACCGGTCCCCATATCTGCCTTTTTCCGCCTTCCCTTAATAGCATACAAATTATATTCCATGTTATAAGTAAATAAAAACCGAGTTCGCCATGCTTCAAATGAGGGGGGTCTGTTTGTAACCAACAAGAGGCAATGCAGAGTCTTAGAACCGCTGTTGCCACAAATATCAAATAGCGTGGGCTCGGCTTGGACACCCCCGATGTCTATACCCAGCAAAATCTGCATTAATGACAGCTGGAAAAGAGTACTCAGAATCTCAGATAAGAATGTATTTACATGTCCAAACAACTCTCCTAATTTTACACACATGCCAAAGATATCCATTACATCAGCCTGATGGGCACCGCATCTGAAACATTTTCCTTCTGGGTCTCCACCCCACTTTCAAAATTTGTCTGGAGTACGATACAGATAAAACAAAGTTTTATAATGTTGCGTTACAAGGTTAGCAGACATAAGTATTCGTCCGGCTAGTTCAATTTACCTCTCAAGCGGAATTACTTGACTTCCTAACCTACTCTCCCATTTGCTCACTTGTGCATCTAAGTCGTTAGGCATAGCCTTTATCATTAAATTATAGAGTACTCCGATCCGAGCACCTTTCTTATTAGCCTCAATAAGAGGGTTAGGCACCGTGCTTATATTAGTTTTCATTAGGTACTCACGGATTTGCAAATATAAAAAAAAATGTGTAGTTGGGAGTTGATATTGCTCCTTTAACTGACTAAATGACTTTAAGCCATCCCCTGTATACAGATCCCCAACTGTGATTAAGCCTCTTGTTCGCCAACTCACCACTATCCTATCCCAGTATATACCGGGGTGGAAAATCGGGGCAGTCAATGGGGTATATAAGGAGGTCTTTTCAATTTTATAGTAATTTTTAATTGCCTTCCAGACTTTAAAGGCAGCGGCCACCACCTTAAATCTGGTACGTTTGTAATAGTTCCATTCCGTATTAAGAAAAAGACGATTCCTGGCTTCCGAACCCATTAACAGGCCATATATTGATGGCTGCAATGCTCGCTCCATAGGTCCTACCCCTGTAAGAAAGATATTCATACGAGAGAGCATGCAGGCATAATAATACAAAAGAAAGTCAGGTACCGACCAACCTCCAGCTGCCCTTGGCAATACCATATATTTTTTTGCGCGCCGCTCCTATCCCCGAGCCCATAAAAATTTCATGCAGATCGCCTGGAGTTGTATAATATATGCTAGGGGGATCTCTAATGTATATACAAGAGAACCTGGATTCCAAATTTTCAATTTATCGAAAACCACACTATATTCTTTTGATGGTTAGGCAATTTTAATCAGCAATTCAGTTTTTATTTTAGATATTTTCTCTGAATAGGAAAAACTCCTTGATGCTCAGAACTACATACAATTTATACAAGCAAAGCATTAAATCAACATATATACATAGATTTCAACCAAAATTAATTAGACATCAAAATCACAAAATATACATCAATTGCTTCAATTTTCATATTAAAAGAAATACGCTACTCAACATATTTCATGCCCATGAGTAGCATGACTTAATTTTTCCTATTTGTAAAATACCACAACAACCCAATTTGTTATAAATACAAATCTTTTAGAATCAATATATGTAATTTAATTGATTCCTGCACTTAAACATGTCAGAACATGCCGGCGCGTTTCCAGTACCGTATATCTTCTTCACGGGCTTTCCTCAGGGCTTCTTACTATTGGCAAGATGGGTAATCTTCTCGAAGCTTCTTAATCTATGGAGCTTTCTGGACAATAGACAGTGTCAGCGACAGCCTCAAAAGACAGCTTGTTTGGGACAGCGGTGGAATTCCAAATGAATTGTGTAGTAAGGGACCAATTGAGGGGGGCAACTCTTCACTCGCTTAGTCTAGCATTGCGGACCCGACTGTCAAATTCATGCGGTCGGTCCTTGGATTTGGTCAAGACGGTCCAGGCGCCCGTCCCCGCGCTCCTACTCCGCTGTATCGAATTTAATTCCAATCTTCTTCCAAAATCACTTTCTGCCGTTCTATACAAAATCGGAGCCACAATTAATGTGCAGCTCGCGTGCAACGGGCTGTGTTCTGTACACCCGCTTGTGCTCAATTTACACCCGATCAATTCTAGCCTTCTTCGCCGAACTCCTCCACTAGTTTATTTGTCAAGAACCCGGAAGTGGTCTCTTGTTGAACAGGGTGATCTCTAATGGCATACATCAATAGAAATATAGAATCTTAGGTAATACCATAATTTTTAAAGTGTTGCACCTGCCTACAAGCGTTAAGTGAAGGCATTCGAATTGATCCAGTTGTTTACGGATCCCACTAAGTAGTTTCTGCCAGTTAGATTCTACCGTAGCCGCAGGCGAGGCATTGATCTGCACCCCTAGATATGTGACCTCTGTTAGAACCCGGGTATCTGAAAAAGACTTAATGTTTACGCATAATATCTGGGTCTTAGAAGTGTTTAATTTATACCCGGATACCGAGCCATATAACACTGCCAAATGTTCAATCTCAGGCATTGCCAAAGCCAGCCTTGGAGAGAGCACCGCTACATCATCGGCATACGCTAGTGCCCGATACTGTTGTTGTTGTATCCTAACTGGAGGTATCCGAGGGCTCTTCTCCATCATTTTTAAGAACGGATCTATGTAAAGGGCGAATAACAACGGGGAACAAGGGCATCCTTGCCTTGTCCCCCTTTGTATTGGAACTATTGCTGATTGCAGCCCCACAGAGATCCGCGCACTGGGTTGTTGGTACAGCGTCTGTATTGATTTTATATATTTTGGTCCGAACCCTCGAGCCTTCATCAGGTCCCATAAGGAGGCCCACGACACTTGGTCGAAAGCCTTCTCGGCATCCAACAATATAAGACTCAGCGGGACTCCCAAGCCGTTTGCATAGTCTATTAAGGCGATCACCCGGTTGACATGGTCGGTTGTACCGCGTTTGGGAATAAACCCGTGCTGATATACAGGGACCAAGGAAGATATCGCATCTGAAAGCCTTGTCGCCAATATTTTTTAATAAATTTTCCCGTCGGTGTTCAACAGCGAAATAGGCCGGTATGAAGCTGGTTGATCTGCGAGTTTCCCCTTCTTTCTAAAGACCACTATGCTGGCCTCATCTCACGTTTTAGGGTACTTTCCAATCTGCGCAAGCCTAAATCTGGCTAGCATATCATGCTTCAAGACTTGAAAAAATGTTTTGTAAATCTCTAACGGAAGCTTGTCAGGTCCCGCTGCCTTGCCTGCTGGAAGTGCATTAATTGCTGCTTCAAGTTCAGACATCACTATTGGAGCCTTTAATTTAGTTACTGTCTCACTGTCCAGATTTTGCGCAGAGAGTTGTCCTAGCAGATCTGCGGCTTTACTACTGTCATAATCTTCTCTGGCATATAACCGAGTATAGAATTGTCTGAAGGCTTCTACGATTTCCATCTCGGTTTCTACTGTTTGCCCGGCCGCGTTTTTAATGCATTTAATCCGCTGCGCGACTACCCTAGTTCTCATTCTCTGGGCCAGGCACCTGCCACTTGCCTCCCCATACTCATATAAGAACTGAAGCTTAGTGGCATACATTTTTGCCGCCTCCTTACTCCAGTGGTAGTTTACCTTTGCCTTGCATTGGGCCACCTCTGCTGCTGAATCCTGAATGTCTCTACTTAAGCATATATCCTGGACCAACCGCTCTTCGACTTTTCCTAACTCATTGTATAGCTCCTGCAACTTGGCAAGTGAATGTTTTTGCGCATATAACCCATAGCTGAGGACCTCCCCTCTGAAAGCCGCCTTGAGCGTATCCCAGACTATATGCCCCTCAGTACTCCCCCTATTATGATAAAAAAAATCTGCAATCCATTCACTCATATACTCTTGAAACTTTGTATCTAACAGTAGCTTGCGGTCAAACGTAAATTCCCGGGGCTTTCTAGGAGGACAGATTGTCTGGATGGAGAGGACTACAGGGCCGTGATCAGACGTGGCACGAGGATATACTTGCATTTTTGCACCATGAAGTAAACTTTGGGGCACTAAAAAATAGTCCAAGCGCACCATTTTCTGGTGAGGTGCTGAAAAGAAAGTATAACCCGGGTTACCACTCCGAAGATAAGACCAGGCATCAACCAATCCATGTGAGGTAAGGAGCGCCTGCAATGATCTATATACTTTAGGTTTCCTGCCTACATACAGGTATTCATCATTGCCTAATGAATCTGGTTGGAGATTGATATTTAAATCCCCACAAACTATTACTGGGGTGGGCCAGGTTGCTAATTCAGCATTAAGATGCTCTAGGACAGCTGACTCATCAAAATTAGATCCATAAATGGAACACAACGTGCATTTGAAGGTGTCAATGGTGCATTCTGTAATTACCCATCTGCCACCACTGTCCTCCAAGACTCGCCCGGAGCCAATAACATGCTTTCTGGCTAATATAGCGACCCCACGGGTCGTAGTAGTTTGCTTAGTGCATACTAAAACATTGTAACCAAATTCAGTCAAAACCTTCCGCTTAGCCCATGGTATATGCGTCTCTTGGAGACATATAATATCACAGTGCAGCCACTGCAGTTCCCTAGCCACCCATTGTCTTTTATTTATAGCATTAAGACCCCTGACATTCAATGTACCTAATCTCAGCATTCTAACTGCCATTCCATAATCTCAAAATAGCCGACATACCCTTCCTCCACTGCCCTGCCCACCCCACATACACAGTAAACACAAAAATGCACTCATGATCTCCTTTTATGTTTAACCCCCCTTTCCCAGGTTGACCCCAACCAAACCCCCCCCCCCCCCCTCCACCCTTCCCTCCCCAACCACCCACTACCGGGCATAAGGACATAGTCCTTGGTGATGCGAGTGTGCAGTGTCCACCCCCCCAGGAAGCCCGCCAGGCCGTCACCCTTTCAGAACTTTTTCCCACTATCATTTGCCACAAAAATAACACAGAAAGAACAATAGAGCAGATTATCTCTAACCAACCGAGATTATCAGTTGACCAAGATTACCTGGAGGTACCAAATAAAAAAAATCTCTATCACATCTCTGTAGCATTTAACATTTGTGTCTTTTAATCAAAAGCCCAAAACCCAAAACAACATATTTCTGATTATAAATGTCGCGTTAATCTGCTCAGAAACCACCATAAAGTTATATAGCAGACTTAATTTATGCTACTGATGCAGGCTAAAGTTGGCGGGGGGTAAGATGGCCGCCGCGTGGATGGCCGTGTGAGTGTGCGCTCCTCACCCGCACAGTGAAGACGCCAGGGAACCGATCACCTTTTCCTTTGTATGCAGGCTGAACACCGTCGGAACGCCGCTGGAATCGGACGGGTCTTTTGATCCTTTGAACTCTGACTCCCTCTTGCAGAGAATAGCAGCACGGCGGTGTGGGTCGCGACCCGGTGTTTTTTTCCCGCTGGATTACGGCGGCGAGCTTCGGAGCTTGGGGGCAGGCTCTCCAGCCCTTCAGGTCGGCGGCTGTTGTGGTGCCTGACGGCTGAGTTCAAAGGCAGGACGACTTGAGGCTCGCGGTTTGTGTGAGCGATAGCGTGTGTAATCGCAGCGTCTGGAGATTAAAACTGCACTTCTCCTGGACCTTTCTCGGACCTTCCCTAGATACTTTTTGATATTTTGTTGCCGGACATTTGACCCCTATTTTGATTTTTTTGCCGGTCGAGTATGGCTCCGAAAGGCAGAGGCACGAAAAAAACCGGCACCAACGCCAGCGCTGTCGGCACTGGGAATGTTAATGGCAAAAGTACTGCTGAAGCTCTGAATCCCCCTGACCGCATGCCTGGCTTATCCAGAGACAGCATCGGAGCTACAACAGGATCTGCATTGCCCGTAGCGCCCAACAAGCCTATCCAAGGTGAGCCTAAAGCAAACATAAATACAAATGAGAAGGGAACTGGAAAGGGCTCTAAAACGCCTGTGGTGCATGCAATTTTCTTGAAGAAAAGCGCCACGGTCAGCGTAAAATCTGCCACTGTGATAGCATCAAACGGTAATGCAGGTAATTCTGGCAATATGGACGGTTTGGCTCCCCCTGAGTGTTATATCAACGCAGGGGTTGAAATAAATAAAGAGCAACGGGCGGTAAATGAAGATGTGGCTGATTCAGAGTCTGCAATCTCAGAGGGCAAGTTTTATTCTATGCCAGATCTTTCAGTTGTCTCTGATGACGAATGTAGTAGCTTGCCTGGTGAATGGGGAGAAGAGGAGGCACTTACAGGGGAAGACGAGGATGTGGATGACACGGTGCAGTCACATACACAGGTTAAAGGCTTGGTCGACTACCAAGATACCGTAAGACGGAATTTTGAGGCTGAGGGCCCAACACAAGCAATGACTCCCCTTGTGCAGCCCACCTGGGAAGGTGAGCATAGCGAACAGCAAGAGCAAGTACAAGACCTGAATCAAGGGCTAATGGAGGAGGAAGCAAGCGGGCCACTCTGGATATAATCTACAAGAGTATAATGGCGCACAGAGCAGAGACCAAAGCCGAAAGCAACCGCACTCAGGGAGCAGTCCGGAAACTCCAAAACACCATGCGCCGAATGTTATGTTATGTTATGTTATATTTATTTTTATATAGCGCACGGCTACTCAAAAAGAGTGTCCCGGCGCTTTAAGTAAGGAGAACTACAGCACAATAACATAACACAGTAACAAAAAGGAGAAGAAAAGAACACAGAAAGAGCAAACAACTGGACGGCCTACTGGGTGAACAGCCAGGTCTTGAGGCCTTTCCTAAAAACAAGTAGACTGGTGGCTCCCCGGAGTGTGAGCGGCAATGAGTTCCACATCTGTGGTGCCAGCAATCCGAAGGAGCGGCCTCCCAGGCGGGCTCTCTTCACTCGCGGGACAGCCGCCAGGAATAGAGATTCTGACCTCAGGGAACGAGCCGGGTGGTAAAAGGCAAGTCTCTTTTGGAGGTACTTCGCTCCCACCGCATGGAGAGCCTTATAGGCCAAAGTCAATGCCTTAAAGGCAATCCGTTTGCGGATGGGAAGCCAGTGCAACGTCTGCAACAAACCCGATGCACTGGCTCGTCTGTTCAGACCAAAAATGGCCCTCGCGGCAGCGTTCTGCACGACTTGGAGCCGCTGTAGCAGATACTCTGGTAGGCCCAGGTAAAGAACGTTTGAATAATCTAGCCTAGAGCCGATCAAAGCCTGCACAGTCAGCTTCCTATGCTCCTCAGACAAAAGGGGCAAAAACCTCCGCAGCATCTTTAGGAGGCCGAAGCACGTACCCGTCACACCAAGGATCTGGGCTTTCAGCGTTAGCCCCTTATCCATCTTGACCCCCAAGTTCTTAGCAGTTTGGGAAGAACAAGACGGAGGGAACATATTAATGGGCCACCAGGCCTGCCAGTCTGGCTCCGTATCGCACCCAAAGAAGAGTACCTCGGACTTATCGGAATTGCACTTGAGGCTGTTCAGTTGGAACCATTTAAAAACAGCCCCAAGGCAATCCCGGATACTCTCCCCATCAAAGTCCTCTCCTCTCTTACAAGAGAAGAGGAGCTGGGTGTCGTCTGTGTAGGATACGATCTGGGCCCCAAATGACTCCGCCAACGCCGCCAAAGGGGTCATAAAGATGTTGAAAAGGGTCGGGCTCAATATAGAGCCCTGTGGAACCCCGACTCCCAAAGGCGGCATCACGGCGGAATCTGGGGAGGCCCAGACCGTTTGCCGGCGGCCAGCTAGAAAGGAAGAAAACCAGCTGAGCACCGTCCCCCGTAGGCCGATCTCATAGAGTCTTGCGAGAAGGCCATCATGGGGGACGGTGTCGAAAGCCGCCGACAAGTCCAACATCACCAGCGTGGCTTTGCCCCCAGTATCCAGAACCCCTTTAATGGTTTCTGAAACCTCTAGGAGCGCGGTCTCTGTGCTGAGATTTGGATGAAAGCCAGACTGGGTGGCGTGCAGAATCTTGTGTGTCTCTAAAAAATTGGAGAGCACCGTCTGAACGTGCTTCTCCAAAATTTTCGTGAGAGCCGGCAACAGAGAAATAGGCCTATAATTGAACCACTCCCTGGCTCAGCGAAAGATTCAGGAGAGGGTTCGCCAGCGGATTAATCACTTCCGCGATTTTCGCCAAAAATTTGGCGGGGCACGGGTCCAAAGGCGACCCAGATTTGAGATTGCCCATAAGCGCTAAGGAAGCAGGGGCTGAAATAGGTGGAAACACAGCCAACGTCGCGCCTAGCGCGGCCAGAGGGAACATATCAGCCTCAGGGTTGATCGGCCCCGCAGGTGCTCTCGGTGGAAAAGAGTCCTGTATAAGTTTGATCTTGCTAGTAAAAAAATTAGCAAGATCCGAAGCCCAGGATTCAGAGGGCGTCTCTTCAGATGTAACGGACCGTGGGGCCATGAATTCTCTCACTATGGTGAAAATCTCCTTACAGGAGTTGGAGGCGGCTTCTATCCTCCCTGCAAGGTAGGCTTTTTTTCCAAGGCGAATGTCCCGGTGATAGGCCTTAACCACCGTCTTATAGGTCAGCCTATCCACAGCATCGTATTGTGCCCGCCATGCTCTTTCGGCTACCTTACACTGCTGCCGCATAGCCGACAGTGCTGCGGTAAACCAGGGAGCCGACACCCGTTTCGATGTCAAGCGGGGGGCCAACACCGGGGCAAGATCGTTTAGCCTATCTAAAAGCCATGCTTGCAAGGACTCCAAGTCCTGGTTAAATCTTTTAATGAGCTCACCATGCGAGTTACGAAACGGAGGAACGTATCGCCAGTGCCGAAGACTCACTGTCAAAACAACAAGCGGCTATAGAGACTTTACAGGTGACAAGAGCTGACGTGAAATGGAAGCTGACAGACTTAGAAAATCGCGCAAGGCGCAATAATCTACGAGTTTTAGGCATACCTGAAACGAGAGAGGGGAAAGATGTGCGTAAATTCATTATTGAGACTTTTACAGAAGCCTTTCCAGAGCTAAGTGACTGGCAATGGGAGAATGAGATTATCAGGGCACACCGGTACCCATTTACTCAGCGCAAACCTCAGGGAGCCTCAAACTCAGCAGCGAGATCTAAAGCACTGCCACGTGCGATATTGATTTCCCTAAATAATTTCATATTGAGGGAAGCATTATATGATTTAGCCCGCCCGGACAAGCGCCGCACTGGTTGTGGGTGCGAATTCTTTGTTCGCCCGGACTTTTGGCCCTCAACTGTCACACTAAGATGGAAATTTAGACAGCTGATCTGGCTATTTCAAGCTAAAGGAGCACAAGTATTCCTTCTAAATCCAGCAAAGCTCAAGGTGATTTATAAGGGGCAATCTGAGTTGGAAAGCAAAGTTCCTTTTAAATTAACTCACAGGGTGTGAATACGGTTTACTAAAGACTGCCCCTTATCTATTAATGACATTATGAATTGGACCACATCCTCTGTCCTAGCCCATTCCTCCTGCCTCCATTATGCCCCACCAACTAAAATTTCTGGCCATGTCTAGGCATAAGCTGTCTTTGTAGAAACTGCCAACAAATCTACCACCAACTACAGCATCCTCTGTAGCCTACAGCCTAAAGCTTCAAAAACATTTGTGTCCTGACTCTGTCTGCCTCCAGGCCAGCCCATGGATTTCTACCACTGCGAATGAGACAAAGCATCCACGGGTCATTGCCCACAAAAGGCACATGTCTGGCTCTAAAAACAATTTCATATTTCAAACACCCTAACATGAAAACCTGCAGCAGTTTTAGCACCTGTGCATCTCTGTCCAACTGTCTGTTAACCACCTGCACTACTGAAATATTGCCAATCTGAAACAAAACTTTCCTGGGCACCAACTGCTCCCCCCATAATTTCACTGCTACCACCAAGGGAAAGAATTCCCAAAAAGCAATACTGTGCCTGCATCGTTTCCACTCCAGAGTCCATTCTTCTGCACACCATTGACACTGCCAATACAGCCCAAAGCCAATTACTCCTGCAGCTTTTAAAAATATCTGTGCATCCCAGTCCCCTCTCCTCAATGCTACCAAAGGCACTCCATTAAAGGATTCCAGAAACTATCGCCACATCCTCAAGTCTTCCTTGACAGCTGCTGATAATCTCACATGATGGTTTGGCAAAAGTAAGCAAGACAGTGACAATCCCAGTCTCCTTCAGAATGTCCTCCTCGCTCTCACCACCCTGTATGCACAATTCAAATGTCCCAAGAGCACCTGAACCTCTTTTAATGTGACTTTGGCTTTAGCCAGCATTACATTCATATGCACCTGCATTGTTCAATGTTTATCTTTTAGCAATCAGACTTCCATAGCCCCCAAATCAATTTCAATGCCCAGAAACAACAGTAAAGTATTGGGTTCAACTGTCCTTTTCGGTGCCAGTGATACTGCAAGGTCCCCTATGAGCTCCTGAAAACTTACTAGCAGACACTGGCAGTCCATGGAACTGGGGTTACCCACAAGAAAGAAGTCATTTTCTGTATGCCAAGAGAAAAGCCATTGTAGGAATGAACTAAAACATACAAAGAGAGCACAAGATATCAAACTTCCCATGGGGACCGCCTTGTTAAAATACCATTTGTTTGCAAACTGTATTCTCAGAAACTGAAAATCATCAGGGTGTACCGGCAATAAGCAGAAAGCAAACTTAATGTCACTCTTGGCAATGGATGCCCCCATCCCACTCTTTCCACTAAAGACGGAGACAAGTCTACTGATGAATAGGACACAGATGCATGCTCCTTCAGGATGAAGTCATTAACTGAGTGCCCCTTCAGCCATGATAGGTGCTGAATCAACCGGAACTGTCCTTTCTCTTTTTTTTAGAACCACCCCGATAGAGGACACAATTAGGTGCTCCATAGGCCAATCATCGAAAGGGCCCCCCATTCTGCCCTTTTGTATTCCTTTTCCAAGTTGTCCCTCACCATCTGCCAGTGTGCAGTGACTGTTTTCAAATAGGTTCCCACAGCGACACACCCTCGGGCCTTCGTACCTCAGTCTGAATCCCCAAGCGAATCTCTCTAACAATAGTCTGGCGTCTTCCTTTTGGTTATACTGTGAGAGCCAACATTCCACCCTATCCAATTTGATTAGGGTGCAAGACGTTGCCCCAGGTCCTTGTACGCCCCTTCCCAACCTGACACCTGTTGTCTGACCCTGCTGCTGTGCCCCTGCATTCCCCTGTTGCTGCTCCTGACCTGCTGAGTAACTTGAGGGACAACCTGAGCCATAGCAGTGGACCAGTGTGTGTCTGCTTGTACATTGTAAGCATTTGTGCAGAAATCTGCAATACTCTCTGGTGTAGAGACCCTTGTTGATGTCCCAGCAAGCCGTTGCTTGACTACCCTGTCCTTTACTTGACACCCACTACACCCAAGGGTGGGGCACCCTTGAAAGTGTCGATAAACTATCGCCTATCTGCTGCCCGTGAAAATTGTTTTGCCAAACTTGCCATGTCCCATAGTGTTTTGCCACAAGTCAGTGTCAGGTTCACCCCATTGCACCTCAGGATCAAGGGCCATGTGAGCCTGGAACTTGTCCTCATATTCTGCCCAAGCATATAACCCATAATTTATTTGGGCTTTCCTGATTATGTCCATGTACTTTAAGAGTGCAACCGACCTGTCAACGTGCTTTTCACAGTAAACACTAGGGTAAACGAGGAAGGCTGCCATCCAATTCTGTATAGTCACTGGCACTTTTGCCTGCTTGGACAGCTCATATTTTTCTTCTTTGGAACCCTCTTTGGCACTTAATTCTCTTTGCAGCAGTTTCTGCATCTCAACATATTCTTCCTTCCATATATTTTCTTTAGTTGCTAGCATTAGATGAGCCTTAAGGACTTGGACACCCCATATACAGCAGTTTCTTAATCTTCAATTATTTGCTTTCTAGTCTGTCCGCCTTCCCTCCGCTACCTACCTTCCCCTCTGCTTTCTTGCCACCAACATCTCCACCCCACCTGAGCCCTTATCTCTCGCCTTGCTCAAAGTCCAGCGGTTGGGGGGAGCATGGCTTGGCATCCAGCTTATATGACTGATACCCTTTGAGCTCCGCAACACCTCTGGTACAAACACTTCGTTCGGGACATTTACCATATGAGACAAGATCATGCTCAGATGGCTGAACATTGTGGGACTACAGAGAAGTGGTTGAACACTCCCGAACCTATTCGACTGATCATGATCTGTCCTGTCCTCAGTGGCTCCACCAGAATGGCAGTGGGTGGTGTGTAACTGTCCATTGATGCACGTATCCCATCTCATTTGATTAACCTGTTCTTGTGGACTGCAGTTACATAACATGCATATAATTACACATAGAACAGATAGTGCACCTAAAAAAAGCTCCTAAGAAATCTCAATAAAAGTGCCTTATGTTCACAAAGTGGATTCAGGCTTGCCTCCGGGATTGATACCAACAAGATGAGGTCTCAGGAATATATCCCACATAAAAGAAGTTGCATGCAGTGAATCCAGTGTTCCCAGGATACCGCTCTGCCTGCGCTGCTGATGGAGTTTTATTGTTAGAAAGAATGCTCTCTGTCTCCAAGGCTGTGAGTATCTGAATACTGTTCTCGATAGCCTTGGTTCTCCTCAGTTACCAAATAGCATTTGTAAGCCACTACTATCTTGCATGATACCTCCTCCTAAGGTGCAAGACATCTGCAGCTCTATGTATCTGTTTTTTAGTCCAAGCTACGTGAGTGCACTGACTATATCACCCTATCTTTTCACTACAGGAGGTGTTAGACCTTTGGCCTTTAACTCTATAGAGGGCTGGCTCAGGACCCCACTGTCCTTTGTCTACTATTGACTGTCAGATAACATGCTTTTATCCTAATCTCAACAAGCCTGTTTGCCACCCTGCTTGACTCTCTCCCTACTTTAGTCTTGTCAACTCCAGTGAATCAAATGGCAGAAGGCACATGTGGTACTGCGGAAGACAGACACCAAAGAGAATCTGAAATGCTCAAAACACTCTCTGCCTATCTCGGAGTCACACATTAAAGGCAGCCCAGATTCTGCCTCTACCCTGAAGGCTATCCTGCTTAAGCTTAACACCGTGCATGATATAGCTCAAAGCACAAAAATCAACACTGATCATCTTCAAGTTGAGGTGGTAGGGATTCACAATGATTTCAAAGAATTGTCAATACGTGCATCTAATACTGAAACAAGAATAAGCACAGTGGAGGACTACACAAATAACCAAGCCAAACACATTCAGAGCCTAGACCGCTCTATTTATCTCTAAGGAGAGATTTTACGAAGCAGGAAGATCGCAATCGGAGAACTAACCTCTGCATTTTTGGGATGCCGGAAGGGATTGAAAACTCTGCCACATTGGTCTCCGACTTCTTGAATTCTTGGATCCCAAACTGTAACTCTCTTTCAAATAAGATTTCGAGATAGAACGGGCCCACAGAGTAAACCAAAAAAACATGACAGTTCCATGACTCTTGATCTTCAAACCTCTGCGACACCAACACATGCATCAAATCCTAGCACATATGACGAAGGTTAAGATGATACAATGGGAAGGTCATAAAATCTCTATCTCAGAGGACTATGCCAGAGATACTGTAATCCGCTGGAAGGGGTTCCTTAACCTACGCAAGAGGCTAAATTACATGTGAATCCCATATTCCTTCTCAGGCCCCTCAAGATTCCAGATAACTTTCAAAGGTCACTCACAAACCTTTTTTTACCCTGAGGACCTCTCAGCCTTCATGGATAATCACTCAATCTCAGATGGACTCAGATTCTCTACCTCGTACTTCATCACCCTAACACTGCTCTTGCTCCTGCCCTTGCCACTCAGGGAGATCTGGTCTGAGCCCCAATACTCCACTAGAGATCATATCCTTTAAACGTACAATGGCTAATCATCTTCTCTCTGCTTAGTTTGTCTATTACAAGATTTTCTGTTGTTCTCTATCCCTTTCTGATCCTGGCTCACTAATACTTCAGGTTGTGCCTATTTTTCCTTGCACAACTGCTTATCATGTCCGCTTACCTTTTCTTACCTCCTTGTCTTCTTGTGATACCTGCTCATGTAGAGTTTGGAAACATACTTTCCTGCTATATATTGCATGAGTTGAGGATAAGCACCTGTTACGGTTACACTTATTTGTGTGCTTATTTATGTGCTGGAGTGAGGCAGGGGGCACATTATGTGCTCTTGTGTACAGACATACATAACTTTTCGAATGTAGTCCGGCATGTTATTGCTGTCTTTGCTTTGCTGGTATTAGAGTAATGTAGAGGCAGTACTAATCTTACAGTAATTACATGGTAACTTATTAAATGTTTTTATTTTACATGTTCTACTTTATTTGTATTTTTGTTACTACAATATGTATAATTTATCTATAGTTTACTTTATGGTCTGTTTCCACTTCTGTTGCTTACTCTCAGTAACCAACTCCACTTTTTAACAATATAATTATCTCTTCTTTTAGTTTCAGATCTATTCCCCCTTTTTTCTTCACTTCCCCTATCGGGAATAGGCTTCAAATTATTAGTGACTTTTGAAAGGTACACCTCACTACCTGTGCACCTCTTTAGATAACTGATATTAAATCTCAGGGAAGTAGACTGTCCCTCGAAAAAGATACTAATCATTCACAAGACTGTTCGCACCTATGGGCGTATGTATACAGGCCAAGATGCATACTTTACAGTCAATATAGTAATCCATGCCTAGATTTATCTTTTCATGAGTAAGACTTTGATATTACATTTGGCATTTTAGAAATTGACTGCCTGTGCTAAGTTGTGTGAGACACTCAAATTTTAATTAGAATGTCCTTTGCTATTGAACATGTGATAATAAAAATATGTTCTTAAGCACATGCCCAACTGACCTAAACTTATGGATTTGTAGTGTTAATTATATTGCTTGTAACACCCCTCTTATGGTGGTGATGCTTTTACACTAAGGTTTGGATATGGCACTTCTGGTGGCACTCTTTGTTCCGCTGTTCTCCTGATACTCCCCAATGGAGTCTTCTGTACCGGTTGTAGCAGCACTTGCTGTTGCCCTTTCCACGTTTGTTCTCCCAAGCAATGTGTCTCTTACATACATCACCTGGTGGGAAGTGGCCTTACAGTTTCTCTGGGTGCGCCTGGAGAACACATGGGCCCCAATATTTGTTCCTTATTCTCTAACCCCGCTTTCTCTTCTTCCTCTTTTGATGGGATATCTACTTCATAATTTCTGCTCCTAATACATCCCTAAGACTTATACTGAGCCCCTTACACCGAATGGTCCTTTTTCCACACAGTACATAAACAAATGTCTGGTATGAATATAGTTTCCCTGAATTTCAAGGGTCTAAAAATCATCCGGTCAAAAGAGACAGGATCGTAGAGTATTGTAAGAGTTAGTCTGGTTATTTGATTCACCTTCAAGAAACAAAAATAGGGTTCAAAGAAACCCGTCTAATGAGGACAGAATGGGTTTTGGATGTAACGTGTTCTGAAGCAACCAGGAAGAAAATTGAGTTATAACCCTTATCTCAAAACTGTTAGCCCTATCTAAAATTACAGCTGAACATGACACTAATAGGAGATGGCTACTCACAAGATTAACTAATGGGGTTGACGAATTATATGTTATGAATATTTACTCTACAAATACAGATGATCGTAACTAGGCCTGGGCGGTAAATTCCGTTCCGCTCGCGGAATTTGGGTAATTTCGCATTTTGTGGAGAACGCGAAATTGCCCAAAAGTCTGCGTTCCACAACTTCGCAGAATTTTTTGCTTGTTCGCGTACTCAAAATGCGTGTTCGTGAGATATTTCCCCCTGAGCACGCAAACAGCAATTGCGAACAGGAAAAAAGCATCACGAACAAGCAATTCCGGGGGTTCTTGTTATTTTTGCGTGTTTGCGGAGATTTTTGGCGTTTCGTAGAGATTTGCGTAACGCGATTACGCAAATTCCACCCACCCCTAATCCTAACTTCTGGTGTGTAATTAACAAAAAACTTGCAGATATCACACAAGTTTCTAAAACAATTGTTAAGGAGATTTTAATCTTCCTTTAGATCCTATTTTGGAAAGACACTCAGCGTTTAAATTCAGACTTCCCAGGGCACACAAACAATTGCTTAGTACGTGTTCTTCTCACCATCTACTAGATGCCTGGAGAATTCATAACCCAACAGGTGGTGAGTTCACATTCTTCTCCTCCCCCCACTCAAGCTTTTCTCACATCAATTACCTGCTTGTGGTTGACTCCCTTCTAAAAAATACATAGAATACTAAGATTCATCCAGTACTTGTCTCCGATCATGCAGCAATTTTGTTATCCATTCTTAGCCTTATAGATATAAAAAAGTGCCATAATTGGTGCCTAAATACAGAGATTTTAGAGGATGATGCTAAGGTCACAGATCTCAACAAAGAAATTGGCTGCTTCTGTAGAGAAAACAAATTATTGGTTGACTCTCTAATAATGCTTTGGGATGCGTTCAAATGTGCCATAAGAGGTCAAATCATTTAAAAAAGTCTAAAAGAAATGGTAGCATTGAAAAAACCCTCCAATCTTTGGGAGACTAAATTAAATGGAACGAGGAGCTATGCAGACATTCCGACAACAAATCTCTCCTCCAAGATATTAAACAATTGAAATACTGTTTCAACTCCATAGTCAGCAAAAGAGACTACCTTGAGGTGCATGCTCAGAAATCACGTAAATTATTGTTACGTAATAGAGCTGGTACATCATTTGCTTCCACTCTCAAATATTACAATACCAACACAACGCAAATTACTCACATCACGGACAAGAAAGGCTCGAAAATATTTCACACCCAGGAAATACTCTAAGTCTTTAGAGAATTCTATGAAACATTGTATACCCCACAAATTTGCTGTGCTAAATTTGTGTGTCAAACATTTCTCAATTCTTCCCATATCCACTGTGTCAGAGTGAGACAAATTGTGTCTGGGTAAACCAATTGAAACCGAGAAGATTGTTAAGGCAATTAAGGCCACTCGGTCAGGGAAAGCACCTGATCCTGATGGCTACCCCATTGCCTGCTTTAAGACTTTTACTACCTCAATCATCAAACACACTTTAAAATGTTTTTGACTTTACGTCTTGTCGGGCAAAGTTTCGGGAACAGCAGCTGAAGCCACTATGGTGGTTATACCCAAGGAGGGTAGGGATCATTCGGAGCCAAAGAACTTCCACCACATTTTGTTACTGAATATGGAGGGAAAATGTTTTGCAAACATTCTAGGAAATAGACTAGAAAGTCACATTCCCAATCTCATCAATATTTCACAGACGGGTTTTGTTAAAGGCAGGCTCGCAAGGCATAACAGTCGTACTTTCTGTCATATCCTTGAGAAAGAAAGACTCTCCATATTACCGACTGCGGCGATTGCTCTGGACACGGAGAAGGCGTTTGACAAGGTGTCTTGGCCTTTTTTAGATGCGGTTCTAGAGTCACATAATCTTGGTAACTCCATTATCATCATGGTCATGGCGCTCTTTGCAAAACCCAAAGCTAATATTAAAATTAATGGTATGACATCCCCTTATTTTGACCTCCACCAAGGAATTAGACAAGGGTGCCCTGTATCACCCTTACTCTTTCTTTTATCCATTGATCCACTACTTCGGCTTCTTAATGCAAATCCCAGAATCAAAGGACTCCAATTTGAAACGCACAAATTCAAAACGGCTGCATACGCCGACAATGTCATCATTTTTTCAGCAGCTATTGAGTCAGAGATCACTTCCATAATTGACATTGTATGCAAATTTTCGAAAGTCTCTGGATATACCCTTAATAAGGACAAAACTGAAGTGTTCCCCTTAAATCCATTCTGCCTTCCCTCATACCTAGGTGAATCGGTCCTTAAGTGGCAACCCACTCGCATCAAATATCTGGGAGCAGGTTTGGTAGGAACGTCTCACATACTGTGCTCTTTAACTAAACTCATACAGTCAACAAAGTGAAGGACCTCTTAACTGCTTGGTCACCCAAATACATCTCCTGGTGAAGTGTATTACAAACACATAAAATGGTGATTAACACAAACTCACTTCTAGATTTCTATGGAGTGACAGGAGGGCAAGGATCTCCAACAAATCCCTTAGGAAACTGCCCACATTAGCGTGTTTTAGTCTCCCAGATTGGTACCTATACCAATTAGCCTTCCTAGCGGCCCAAGGGGCGACCTGGTTTCTCCCAGACTCCCATAACACCACGATGTGGGTACATATAGAATGGGAACTGTGCTCTCCTATTAGCACACATTCCCTCGTCACGATGTCAAAATTTACAGCCTCACACTCTCAGGGTATTCTTTCTGATATGGTTAGTGGGTTAAAATACATTGAGAGACGACTTTCCAAACCCATTCATAAATCCAGATGGGCATCACTATAGCTCAACCCCAAGCTTGTTACTGATATCAATCCTAGTACGGCATTCCAGTGGGCCTCCAGAAGCATCAGATTAGTTAGACATCTTTACGATACTAATCATGATCCCCTTCCTTTTTTATCCCTAGCTAGGAAACATAATCTTAGTAACATAGACTTCTATACTTTATTAAAACTCAAAGTTAAACTCTCTAAACTGGTCCTTTCTATGGACTATGTAGTAGTTTCACTTCTTGCCCTCTTGCAACGTTCGGGTCATGTAGCATTCAAGATCTACAAATGTCTTTCTGTGCCTAATTCTCCGCAACCCACAATTACTTGTGTCAATGGTTGAAACATTTCAACAAGGAAGTCTGTCAACACATCTCCCTTGATACCTGACAGTTGATCCGGAAATTATCTTTAAGTAATAAAATTGCTCCGTCGCTTTTTCAATCAAAATTCTTCACAATTAATCTCCTACACTGGACCTCTGCTCGTTTATACAAATTAAAGTTACGAGATAATGATACCTGCTGGAATTGCAACTTGGAAGGGGGCACTCACCAACACATGTTCTTTAAGTGCACATTATTAGACTCTTATTGGGCTACTATACAAAAGAATTTGTCCATATCCTTTAATATACCCATTAATCTCTTGTTTCCTATGATCATGCTGGGACCCTGGGCTGCACCATCACCCCTCCCTCTTGATACTATAGGCCTGGTGGATTTGCTCTTAACCATTGCAGTTAAAGTCATACTTAACAGAATAGAAATCTTTTCAACATCTATCATACCATACTTGGTGGGCCTGGGTATCATATCTTCTAGGAGCTCATACGCTCATAGTGGAGAAGCAGTTTACACCTCCAATTGCTAGCACTGTGTGGTGTTCCTTGGATAGTTATGTGGAACTGCGCGCTCAGGGTCTAGTGGCTCAACACCTTTTTGGGCCTCTTCGGTGAAACGTATTACTATGCAAATGAATCAGATATTCCATCATACCAATACCTCCCTCCTTCTCCTTCTCCATTGTTTCCTCTCCCCAGCCCCCCTCTTTTAGTGTCCCCTACTGGTATATCCTTATTATTAGGCAATGCAAACTTTGCTGCACATGGAAGTATTGTGATGCACGGCTAAATTCAGGCCTTTTAAATCTCCATGTAATGTTCTGTAGCAATCATCTGAATCTCTCGTAAGATAATTTACATTCTGTTGCATTGTACCCTGTTGCAATCATATGACAAGTTTGACCCGCCTCCTTTAACTGTTACGAGTACTCTGCTGTTTTTCCAAACACGATTACTGTTGTATGGTTTTCATTATTCTGGCAAGTGCACTATGTATCACATCTTGCATGTGTGTATCACAGTATATTTTGATTGTATACCTTTTCTTCCAAATACAACAAAATATTTGAACACAAAAAAAAGTCCCAGGTTTGCTCTTTCTCTGTCACTGTACTCCCTCCCACAGTATCCGGGACCCCTTGTTTACCATCTCTGTGGCTTAATGCTCGCTCACCCTTCCCACCCATACTCTGCTCCTCTGTACCAACACCAGTGTCCTTCATATATAAACCTCTTCTCAGGTGGGGCCTGCCCGCTCCCCTGAGGCTACTTCACCCCGACTCCAATGGACACAATTTTGGTGTTGATTGCCCCGCACTTCCTTACCTGGTGCCAAGGTCGGTGCCTGCTCTGAAGCACCGAGCCTCACTGCTTTGTCGCAATGACACATAATGTGTGTCATGCTGGTGCCGAGCACCTGAATCCTGGAAAACAATATGTACATACTCACCGCTAGCCCTACCCTGCCCCGCTTCCTGTTGCCACCATCTCAACTTCACAAATTTAGTATCATCCTCATCCCCAATTTACCTTCTTCAAGACTTCCCTCCTCGTAGTCCAACATCGTCACGTCAAACACTTTTTTCTCCCCAGCCCATTGGGAATCCTCATTCACCCAACACCGCTTGAGTACTTCAGGCTGCACCACCGAACTTTGTTCTATCCTGCACTGGAGGGCGGTACCTTGCCCTCCCAACCTCACAAATGATGCCGGGCGACGTATTTCACTGCCGGGTATTGCACCAAACCCTCCCTCATGTTGCAACGCTGAGGCCATCCCAGACCTTCTCGAGGAAATGATTGTGCAATCCAACGCGGCCATCCAGCTGGCCGCACAGGGCCTTGCCCTAACTTCACTTCGAGGCCATGGAGTCACACAAAGCTCTCCCAAGTCCGCCACATTTGTACAATCCTCGGCTTGCAAAAAGGAAAACAGGTCCGGTGTGCTGGTAATTTCCCTGTGCTTCCCCTGAACTGCCTCGGACTATGGCAACTCACGCCAACTCCCTTGCCCCATACAATACCCGGTAAGCAGTCCACCTGCCACGCCTTGAGATAGCAACCCACTATGACGCTGGACCCTATTAGCTAGCCCCAAACCCTCCTCCTCAACCGATGACCCCACCAATCCCCCAAACCGACCTGTATTACCATATATTCTCATAAGAGGGCTCTCCTTCGTGCTGACCGCCCTGCGTCCACCCCAGTTCAACTGAATGTCGTTCAGCCCACCCTCACATCCTCTTCACCTTCATCACTCCATTCAAACATAGCTGTCACAAGTGCTGAGGCTGGACCCTGTCCTTTAGCCCTTGTTGTCCCTTTTGCTTCATCTGCCTTGGTCCTGGCCAGTCATTGCCCCCCAGCAGTGTTGTCATCCTCCTCATGCTCCTACTCGGTCCACTGGGCCTGCACACCTCCTGCCACCCTCTCCAGCCAGCCTATGCTGTCCAAGAAAATAGCAGTCCTGCCAAGTATCACGCATAATGCGTGATACTAACGCATTTCAGTGTGGTGGTCCGCATCACCGCACTGAAATGCGAAGTCACGCATTATAGCGCCTCCTCAGCTGCTATATTACACCATGGCAGTGCGCGTTGCGTGCTGTTCCCTTTAGTTTTCAGGTGCGTTCTCTATGATCTGCCACTCGCAGCTCTCTACTTTGTTACAATGTATTGGGACCGAAGACTCCCCGGGCCGACACCACGTGGCATCACTGCGGTGGCACTACCCAATGGCTTGGCTTCTTAGATGCTTAAAAAATAATTGTGAAGCCTTGAGACACTTTAATAGGTGGGGGTAAGTAACGGGGTCAGTCCTGCAGTACTGCTGGGCCGCGCTACCTGCAGTGGAGCGAGCGCGTGACATTTCAGGAAGTTTTGGCTGACACTTGTCAATGTGTGGGCAAATGAATAGTAGCGCAGTCTGTCACCAGTTAATGCCTGTCTATTTCTGGTGCTTTGCAGCAGTTTTAAGATCTTCTTAGAGTTTCTCGTGGCTCAAATGGGTGTACTTTCTGATATTTGTAGGTTTCCCTCATCTTCAATGCTTATTTTTGCTCGCAAGAAAGTGTCACTCATAGTTGTTGAAATGTGACTCATAATAACTCTGAAATTATGAAAATGTCACACATAGCAATCTGAAACCTTGGCAGCTATGAAATAGGAGTCCAACGTCCCCTTTTATATTCCACCTGCCTTCCGAACAGTGCACCGTAATGCTCTCTTGCACTGGGACCTGAGCCCTATATATTAATTTCGGGGCCTTCAACCCCTAGAGAAGGGAAGGGCCCTCTCTCTCCTAGCTTGTACTTGCTGCCTCTTACAGCCCCTCCTCCCCACCCTCTGCTTTGCCACTTGTTCACATGCTCCTTGGCTCTCCCAGCCTCTGGCAAGGTTCCACTCCTTCCCCTTCCCACCGGCCACACGCACATTCCCCGCAGCCCACGAGGCCTCTCCGTGTATCAGAGAAGGCTTGTGCTGCCGCCCAGCTGTCCTCACTGGTTCCCCCTCCTCTGGGGCCTCAAAGTGCCGAATTGTAGTGGCAGTTTCTCCCAAGGAAGGCCATCCGAGCACCAAAAAAGCCCAGTGGCCTGCAACACGTACTCCCGGGCCTCTCTTCTCACACGGGAGCAGCAAAGCACACTCAGCTTTTTTTTGTCTGCAGAACGGGGGTCTGGTGCGGCCGTAACAGGCAGTTACCGCCACCACGAACCCCTCTGAGGCCCTACGTACCGGGCGGGCACAAGGCTGCTCTACGCGCGCGGCAGGAGATCTAGGCACTCCGCCTCATCGCCTGAGCAACCTTATCGACGTTGCAGTAAGTGGCAGTGCACTAATAAATTCTCACTATATAAAGCAGAACCTACAGAAACGTTATCAAAAGCTCCTAAAAAGTTACCACCAAAAGCAAAAAAGCGCTATAACACTTAATACCAGCCACTGTGTCACCAAGACAAAATAGTAACTGGGGACATACAATGTCTGGTTATATAGACATGGCAATCGATATAGTCCAATCCAGCCCAAACCCAGCAGCAGTCAGACTGCTCCATTCCATTTCCCCAATAATCCCGGGGGGCAGACCTCCCTGCGGTCGGCTGCCCCCCCAAAGCACAATTTTCAACCAGTGTGAAGTGATGTTTTGCACTGATCAGTCAGTTCAAACGTTTTTCTACGTAGTCTGCAAATGATATGGAACCAGTAGCGCGTCTAGTAAGTGGAGCTTACTAGAGTGGGTTTAGTCACGTTTGCCTGCACTTTTTGGCACCCATTTCGGGAGCACAAGCACATACAGTTTGAGGCACTATGTGCAGTCTAAAGGTAATGCTCCCAGTTTAATTTTCAACCAGATACAGACATATTTCCCGGAAAGTCGGCTTCGCTCATTTTCTGCCAAATTACTGAGTGTTCCCAAGTTTCTTCGAAACGAAACGGAGGCAGAAATGGATTAGTCTATGGGAACACTGTGGAATTATTCTCTCACTACCTGCATACAGCATTTCGGGCTTCCAGATTTAGACGTCAAATCAAAACATAACTAGTATCCACGCAGGCTTGTAAATAAGCACCGGTATATTAGCGAACGAGCCCGTACCAAGAAGAGACTTGAGGGTGAACAAGTGTTTAAAACCCCAAACTAAACTATGCGGTTTCCAGAGAGTTTGAAAACGGAACTATTCAAACCTGCATTCAACTGGGCTCAACAAAGAGCATGGTGGGGTCTAAAGCAGGCGAGTTAGACACACAGTTTGGTAGTAAATCAGAGAGCTCCCGGTGCCTCTACACCTACTGCAGTAGCGCGACGCCCCACAGCCCCCCACCCCCCACTAATTAGTGAGGATGAAAGCATCTCTTCTGAAAAAGGATGCCACATTATAGGCATATATGGCTGGCAGTCAGTTAGAACGAGGGACGGAAAGGGGTCGACTACGTTCTAGGAAAATCTAAAGCTGCCTCAGTCTGCAGTTGGGGCAACAAAAACTGTTCATGCTTGGTGTTCCCAGAATTGGGTTTGACGTGCCAAGAGATTACTAGCATTAATAGGAGCTGCACTGTTTGAACACGTCCACCCCACGCTCTTCAAAGCTGCAGGAGGCAGGATGTATCGAACAAGGCGAGGTGTTGCTCCCGCTGTGCTGCGTGCCTGAAATACATCGCAGGGATTAACCCTGTACGAGACTCCTTGCGTCTGTCTGTCCTGTCCGGAAAATCGAAGTGACTGAAGCGCGCAGACGAGGAAAGCAGGCTCCCTCCCTCCCTTTACTCTTGCACAAGACAAAAACATAAATAATTGCAAAAATAAAGCGGCAGGTGGAAAGATTAGATATACCTTCCCTCGGTAAAGAGATAAGTTAGATAGACTGTGTGACTAGAATTTCACTTCTAAGTAAATGAATACTTCCAGACAAACTGGACTGGTAGAGTGCTCTTTTGCAAAGGCAAAGGCAAGAAAGTGCCCTCTTTCTGCATGATAGCCCCCACTTTTTTGCTAAACTGCTGAGTTACTTTGACTGAGTGTGCCCTGTTCTCCTGCCAAACAGGTACCCAGGGTCATACAGCCAGATTCACCATTGTCCCGTTTTGCGAGTCCTTAATAGCGATTATTAAGGAATCGCTATTAAAGACTCGCAAAACGGGATTCATGTAGAAATTGCAAATAAAATTGCGATTCCTACATCTTCCTGATTTGCGATTAGCAAATTGCTAATCACAAATAAGGAATAACTCCCCATTCATTCCTATGGGCCTAAAGGCCCATAGGAATGAATGGGGAGTTATTCCTTAAGTGCGATTAGCAATTTGCTAATCGCAAATAAGGATGCGATTTCAAGGGTGCCAGGGGTGTCCAAAGGACACCCTGTAGCACCCCTGAAATGAAAATGTAGACCGATGTTGCGCACACACATGTTCAAAGGACATGTGTGTGTGTAACATACAACTTAGAAAAATGAACTAAAGTGCATTTTTCTAATTTTTCGCTATTTACCACGAAGTCAGACTTCGCAGTAAATAGCGGGCAAAAATTGCGAATTCGCAATTTAAAAATGGTTAATGAATTGCATTTAAGGAATCTCAAATAGAGATTCCTTAAATGCAATTTCTCGCAATTTTGCGATTTTGCTATTAGCGATTTTTGCATTTGGGATGATGAATCCCAAATGCAAAAATTGCGCTCGCAAAGGGCCAGATTCTCAGAACCTGGCCCTTTGCGAGCCGATTTTTCAATGATGAATCTAGCTGTATGTTCTTTATAATAATAATAATAATAAAAGAGCTTGTAAAGCGCTCAGTAACGCCATCGCGGCGTGTCCCCGCGCTGAAGCTATCAATGAAACAGCATGACATGCGATCCTATGCTCTACGCCGTGTAAAGATGTGTTTTAAGCAAGGCCCTAAACCGCGCTTCACTGTTCTCCAGTCTCAAAACAAGGGGAAGTTTATTCCATTGTTGAGCTGCTTGGAGCGCAAAGGATCGTCCACCTAATCTAGCCTTCCTTATCCTGGGGACTGTCAGCAGGCCGGCACCCTCCGAACGGAGGGTCCTAGTCGGTTCATAACGGCTGACTAAATCCTTTAGGTAAGCGGGCGACCTGTCCCAGACAATTCGGTGACAGAAAAGGAGGCACTTAAACAGCACACGTTTCTTCACAGGCAGCCAATGAAGCGCATCCAGCGCCTTCTGCGAGTTGGCTCTCCTAGGTCTTCTTAACACCAGCCTGGCGGCGGAGTTCTGTACGACTTGTAGGCGGCCTAGGCTACCCTCGGTTGCCCCTAGGAACAAAATGTTTCCATAGTCCAACCGCGAGGTCACCAGTGCCTGTGTTAGTGTCCTTCTGGCCGCTAAGGGTAGGAGGTCTAAGGTTTTATTTAGGGTCTTTAGTACTCCGAAACATTTGCCCACCAGACGCCTTATGTGGCCATCATATGAGAGAGAGGGATTCATCCAGATTCCCAAATTCTTAGCCTCCTCACAGGGTATGGGAGAAGGACCCAGGCATGCCGGCCACCACTCAGCTGACCAGTTTTCACTTTTTCCCCCCACCACCAACACCTCTGTTTTAGAGCCATTGAGTTTTAGACAATGGGAGTCCATCCACTCAGCCAGTGCCTGCATGCAGGATTTAAAGTTGGTAGGAGTGTTAGAGGTGTTCTGCGATAGGGAGATCAGCAGCTGGGTGTCGTCGGCGTACGATACCAGTTCCACCCCAAATGGTTGTACCACATTCGCCAGGGAGGCCATATAAAGATTGAAAAGAGTGGGGCTCAAAGCTGAGCCCTGAGGCACTCCCTGATCTAATGGTATCTCAACTGAGCGACATGTCCCTTGCTGTACCTGGAAACATCTCTCCGTGAGGAACGACTGTAGCCAGCACAGCGCAGGACCAACGACCCCGGCTTCGTTCAGACACCGTAGCAGAATGGAGTGTGCTACGGTGTCAAAAGCCGCACTTAGGTCGAGCATGATCAAGGCCATAGTATGGCCTGCATCTGCCCCTGCTCTTAAAGTCTCAGTGGCTCGCAGGAGAGCCGTCTCCGTAGAGTAGCCCGCCCTGAATCCTGACTGTGAGGGATGTAGTAAATTCCATCTCTCCAGGTGTTCCGTAAGCTGAGTGTTGACCACCTTCTCAGCCACCTTCGCCACGTATGGCAACAAGGAAATAGGTCTGAGGTTTTCCAGCACCTCCATGCTTACGTTCGTTTTTTTCCTTATTGGCAGTACTATGGCCTTCTTCCACTCCATCGGGACTTGTTGAGTGAAAAAGGAGGTTTGTAGGACGTGTCTGATGTGGGGTTCCAGGGCTGTCAGGCCCTCTGAGATGACCCAGGCCGGAGCCGGATCGTTGGGGGAGCCAGACTTCACACTTCGACAGAGCTTTATGAGCTTGTCAGCTGCGGGAACCTCGAATGTTTGTAATGAGGAATCAGGGGCTGCAGGGGAACTACCTGCTTTAAAATCTATGCCCTTATCTGGTAGTTGGGAGAAGGAGTCATAGATCGCTTTAACTTTGTTAGAAAAAAAGTCAGCGACTCTATTGCAACCCTCCTTAGAGGCCTTTGTGGGGGTATTAGAGCTAGAGACTGAGGATATTTCTTTATATATTTTGAACAGTTCACGCGAGGAGCTCTCAGCCGCCTCAATGCGTGTATGGAAATATTTGGCTTTCGCTCTGCGCACCGCATACTGATAGCTTCGGTGAGCTGAGCTGTAACTGTTCTTTGCTAGTTCGTTCGGGTTCTTTCTCCAGCTTCTTTCAAGTTTTTTACAATTGGACTTGATTTGCTGGAGTTCAGGAGTGAACCAAGGGGCAGTACGTTGTCTGCCTTCTCTAGCTTTACCCTTGCTCATGGGAGCTATCTCATCCAGAGTGGCAGTCACAAGTAGATTAAATTCCTTGTTCGCCTGATCACTGTCCGTGGCACACAAAGGTTGTGCTTTCTGGATGGTACTTATGAAATTTTCTTGAGAGTACTGTCTCCATTTACGTCTCATAATATTTCCCTTACCTTTCTCAATAGCCCTAACAGGCTGATAAAAACATTGGAAAGGGACCAAAAGTGGTCGGTCCAAGGGAGCTGACAAGGAGTAAATGCTTTTATCATATCCCAACTTGCAAAAATAGGGTCCAGACAGTGACCCCTCTGATGTGTAGGTGCCACACTTAGCAGGTTGAGCTGTAGTTCTTGTAGGACAAGACGAACTTCCTCTGCCTCCTTTTGTAAGGGATCTTCTAGGTGTAGGTTCAGGTCGCCCAACACCAGTACTTTATTGTGTTTAATCGCAGTCTGAGCAGCCCCTTCTAGTAAACTACTACGGAAGTTGCCCAGAGAGCCAGGAGGTCTATATATTAGGATGCCCGAGATTGTCTCGTGTTGAGTCAGTTTGATACTAAATTCACCTGCTTCACAATCTTCAATTTTTACTGGTTTTAGAACACACTCGAAAGGGTATTTAACAATGATGGCGATGCCACCTCCCCTTCCTTTTTCTCTATCTAGTCTGTGGAGGGTGTAGCCTGGCGGAGTAGTATCCACTATGTCTGGATCCGAGTGTTCTCCTAACCAGGTTTCAGTTAAAAACAGTATATGTATGTCCTCATCCAGTAAGAGATCCCACAGCTGGAGGGCGTGTTTACTAAGAGATCTACAATTTAAAAGACCCCCTTTAGCAATAAGCGCTTTAGGGTCAGGGACATCGGGCGCTAAACAACTTCCTCTAAATGAACAGTGAGAGCACGGACCTAGGTTCAGTGGCTCCATCGTGTGGCGACATAGGGTATATGAAGCGGGGCAGAGGTCTCTCAGCCTCTTACTTGTGTAGGACTGAATGCGGCAAGCGCGGAATGTAGGGGTTCGGGCCCCTGGCCCCGGTCGGTTGCGGACGGGCGCAGACGGGCTTGGCTTAGGCGCGGCTTCGGCGCGCGTCCGGCGCGCCCGCTGCGCCAGCCCGCTGCGCCGTCTGAACCCTACGCACATCTTATAGGCGATGAGGAGGGCGGGGGGCCGGCGCGACTAGAGCGCAGCCCCTGCCCACACCCAAGATGGCGCCCGCCGCCGCCTCAACCGGGAATAAGAAAACGGCTGGGCGAGGCTGTCAGCGACGAAAGTAGCGTGTGTAGGGGTGTCAGAGTGCCTCAAGAACAATTCCCACGTTAATCTAGGAATAAAAGCCCCCCTCAGGTAAAAATTGTAGTAATCACAAATCACGATCTAAAAACACAATATTATCACAGGTTCAGCAGAGGCTCTATGCTGCTCGACTGACAGCTCGCAGCCCTAGTCCTCCCTCTAGGGAGAGCTCTAACAGAGAGCTTTCCGCACTCTCTAGCCACAGGTCAGCCCCTTGTAAATGGTACCACAGGTACTAAGGGCACTATGGCCAGGGAAGGCCTCAAAGGGTTGCGGCACTTATTGTGCCACCGTTAGGGGCCCTGTACCTGTACACACACATTCTGCCTTTGCAGGCTGCTTGTTTTGGTTCAGAGCAAAGTGAAGAGTCGACATGGCACCCATCCCTGTGTACCATGCCTACCACCCAGTGCCCTGGCATAGATTAGCCACCCCTCTAGCTGGGTGCACTATACCAGTGGTGAGGGTTCAGGTGCACGAGCCCTGTACCCCTACAGCGTCTCAGCCAATTATTAGACATTGTAAGTGCAGTAATGCCATTAAGAGTATATGGTGTGGTAGTTTGTCATTACAAACTCCACAGTACCATAGTGACTTTACTGAAAACTGGAAAGTTTGGTATCAAACTTCTCAGCACATTAAACCGACACTGATGCCAGTGTGGGATTTAAGGAAAAATGCACACAGAGGGCATCTTAGAGATGCCCCCTGAAAAATGACCGGCAGCTGCCACTGCCAGACAAGTTTCTGGACCCGTGGGTTGAGAGACTCCTGCTCTCAGGGGTCTGAAACAATGTTTATCCACGGATGAGGTGCCAAGCCTCCTTCCCCAGGATGGGCAGGGTCCACACAGTGGAAGCTTCTAAGGCTTGCCACGTTTGTGAGCTTCCCCAGGCCTTTGCTGCTTCCAGCAACTGGCCCCCACCGGTTATTACCCCCACTTTGGGTGGGAGAATCAGTGGGAAAAGCAAATGAGGAAGAGTGGTGTGCCCACCTTTGCCAACCCCACCCCTCAAGTGGGGGAGGTGAGGTGAAGCACAACTCTCAGTCCCCACCATCGTGAGGATGGGGGACCCAACCAACCAGGGACTGGCTCCTGCCCCCTCGCACTAGAGTGTGGCATAATAGGGGTTGTACCCACCCAAGAAAAGGGACCCATTGGTCCCAACCTTTACTTACCTGTAACCCCCTAAATCTAATATTTAAGGGCACCCCTGAACCTTGCCTCCACAGACAAGAACTGTCTAAGAAGAAAAAAAGAAGAAGGACCAAAGAAGCCATGCTAAAGCTAGGAAGAGGAGGAAGCCCACTGCCTTAGCCCCAGCCCTACTGGTCTGTCCCCACCTTGAACCTGCAGAAGTGAAATCCTGGTGTGTCCTGCAGCCAGCAGCCTCAAGAATCCTAAGGACCTGCCTTCCACCCCAAAGACTTTGACTCCTGGAACACTGGATTTGTTCACCCACAGACTCTGGCTCCGGCCAAATCTGCGAGTCTACACCCAACGCCCACGGCCCGAGTTCGAGAGTGCCAACACCATGAGGAGGTCTACCCGGCAATCCTGACCTGAGATCTGGTGATCTCTGACCTGCCTCGACCCTCTCCACGATCCCTGCAGTCTCTTTCTGGAGTATCCCCCCGACCAGAACTGGTAAGAAAATCCAATGCCTAAAGACACCCCTGCATTCGACGCCCCATGGCCTTGGGTGGCCCAACCAATGGTGTACCGGAATCCCCAGGCATCCCAACTTACCTCTTCAGCCAGTGGTCACCTCCAGAAGATCTTCGTCCCTGGGCCTGCAGTCTTTGTCAAAATCAGAGAATCCCCTTTGAAACCAACAGGTCACCTGACGCCAAAACAGCACCCTGCACCCAGGTGCCCAGGTGACCGAGTACTTTCCTGTTAACCAATAACTTAATTTCTCTCTATAGGAATACATTGACTGTTTTTCCTTGAAAAATGTTCCATGTGTGGAGTTGATTTGTATGAAAACCTGAAAACCGACAACTGCGCCAAACTGCTTTTACTTACATTTTCTCTAGGAAATGTCCCAGTGTGATATCTAGGCATATCACACTGAGTAGAAAAAGTAACTTAAAAAGTAATCTGAAGAGTAATTCTGACTTTTTGACTTACCTGTAGTTCAATCAATTGTATTTGAACCTGCATTCAATTGTAAAACATTGCATAAGATTTCACAAAGCATTTATTTCACTTAACTGTGACAGGCTTGGCTTGGTAGTAGAAATAAAATACCTGAATAATATTTGTATAAAATCAAAATTGGTCTGAGTTCAGTCTTTGAGTTTGTGACATCATTTGCTGACTGAGTGTGTACAAGAAATGCTTAATACTACCCTCTGATAAAGCCTTACTGCTCGCCCACACTATCATAAATAGAGAGAAACAGCCTGATTCATCATTCTCCCGTTTTGCGAGCCCCTAATAGCGATTCATAAGGAATCGCTATTAAGGACTTGCAAAACGGGATTCATGTAGGAATTGCTAAATAAATAGCGATTCCTACACATTCCTTATTTGCGAGTAGCAAATTGCTAATCGCAAATAAGGAATAACTCCCCATTTATTCCTATGGGCCTTTTGGCCCATAGGAATGAATGGGGAGTAATTCCTTATTTGCGATTAGCAATTAGCTATTCGCAAATAAGATAGCGATTTAAAGGGTGCCAGGGGTGTCCAAAGGACACCCTGTAGCACCCCTTAAATGCAAATTGAAACAGGTGTTACGCACACACATGTCCAAAGGACATGTGTGTGTGCAACATGCAACTTAGAAAAATGATTTTAAAAGCATTTTTCTAACTTTTCGCTATTTACCACGAGGTTTGACCTCGCGGTAAATAGCGGGCCGAAATGGCGAATGCGCAATTTTTAAATGGATGATGAATTGCATTTAAGGAATCTCAAATAGAGATTCCTTAAATTTAATTCCTCGCAAAATAGCGAAATCGCTATTACCGATTTTTGCATTTGGGATGATGAATCCCAAATGCAAAAATAGCGCTCGCAAAGGGCCAGATTCTCAGAATCTGGCCCTTTGTGAGCCGATTTCGACTTGATGAATCAGGCTGTAAGTTTCTACCTACTTTTGCCTCTGCCTACCTTTGTGGTTCCACTGGACTCTGTGCACACTATACTTCATTTTGGTATAGTATATACAGAGCCAGCTTCCTACAGCAAACACCAAAACAACACGTTCTCAATAACAACCCTGAAACTGTTCTTTATGCTATTCGGGGCTTGAATCCTCAGGTTCCCTTGCGGAGCAGCTTACAAACTATTTCTGAAATGTGTCATATGAAATAATAAAAGAAAGACTATAAGGAACTGCATTAAATGGTCTCTGATTTTAATTGGTAAATTGAAGTTGTAAAGTCTCAATGTTTTTTCTAAAGGTTGCAAGCAGGCAAAACAGCAGCTTACAAAGAAAAATCAAGACTGCTAATTAAACAATGAAAGAGAGCTCTCTTTTTAGGTTTGCTTACATCTAGGTTGGCCACGCAAGGGTAAACTTTTCAGTTGCGCTAATTAATGTTCTCAGACCAGCGCTGTAATTGGGAAAGCATTTTTATCAGCACTGAAACAACAACTGAATGTTGTGTTTAAGACAACCACAGACAAACATTCAACATGAAGGTTAAACCATGTCACACGGTCCCAAAATGGCCAACAGGAGAAAAAGTTCCCTGTGCCAAGTCCAATCAGAAGGACCTGCCATTCAATGATTTTCCAGGGACTTGCTTGCAACCCCCACTAGCCCGCCCCCCAATTTTACAAAGGAAGAAGGTAGGGCTCTCGCCTGTAATGTTTGTGGCTCTTCTATAACCACCACTGATGAACCAGACCATTAACGGACCTTGTTCTGGAGGGAAAATATGGGGCAGAATATTCTTTGGTTTGCCAGTACCCTCCTATAAAATGTAGGCCCCCTGGGAGACTTTTCATTTGGCCGCAGCACATTTCATTCCACTCTCGGACCCGGGCCACCAGAAAATCACTAAGGTGAAACTCTCTGTAATTAGAAATACACTTATTTTCAGCATAGTGACAGTTTAGACAAACTTTTCAATGTCTCAGACAAAACCATGGCTGAATTGGCTCCCAATTATGTCCCCACCTTAGAGGAGGTCAGTTCACCTAATTATGTGTACACTCGCAACAGAATGGAATGGGTGCAATCAGTGGAAATTGTGCAGGTGGCATTTCCAAGAAGGCAGCTTGCACATCCTAATATGATTTACCCGCTCTGGTGAGTGCTTGGTGGCTTTTGCTTATTTAGAGACCCGGAAGATCTCATAGTTTGTCCATTAATGCAAGCCAAGACCTGCCTCTAACCTTCTTAAAGTCCTCTGTATATTTCGTAAGGAATGTCACCTTCTTGGTGTCTTGCTTCAGAGGGCCTGTTACTTTACATTTGATAGCGAGCCATGGGCATTCTGCTCTTAGGTGGCTCCTATCCTCCAGTTCTGGTCTGTAAGCCGAATTGGAGGCAGGATTCCACGCAGCTTAGTGGGGATATCTGATATCCTTGGGTTCAAATAAGCCATAGGCGAGATCTTAGTCCATAGATTGTGTTGATCTCTCCATATCAGTAGCATTAAGCTCTTGTCTGGAGATTTCACCCTGCCCACCATTCTGTTTCCATAGGGGAAGAGGATCACTGGGTCCTGCAACTCCACAAGGTGCATCGTATTTGCTTTGGTTTGAAACATTTTGAAACAAAAACACCTGGGGAGTTTCTCAAACAGCTCTTCATTACACCTGGGCTCATTGGCTGCAGAGTCCATTAGAAATTCTGTGTGCACCTGTTGTGTGTGCGTGAGAGGAAATGCTATCCATACCGAGCAGGGACAAGAGGGAGGGGGGGCGTTACGCGATTGCATCACAGGTGCGTTCATAAATGTTTAACTGGCCTTCTCACTGCCTCATTCAGCATAAAGGCAAAGTGTGGGTCCTTGTCAAAATCCTTGTTCTCCTTCTCCATTTAATTTGCCAATATGTGGTAACCGTAGTCCTTTGCCACAATCTGCTTGTCAAATTTGTATTTATTTATATTTCTCCAACTACCAAGAGTGAGATTTTCACCTTTGAACCATGTGTGCCCAAGTCACAATGCCTAGCTATCAGCTAAACCCCAGCAAATGCCTTGGATTAGTCAACCTTATACCGAACTAAAAGTTGAGAAAAACCTTACTTTTAGGATGCTAAAACTAACGGGAGCTGTCAACCGAACAAGAAAGTGGAGACAACTTGTTCTCAATGTGTATGCCTCAGCACCTTATAAAGTAGATGGATGCACACCGTATAGCAGTGGAGAGGGAAAGAGGACTGCGGGTTTGCGCCTCACTGAGGTGTCCCTTGAGCACAGAGCCAGTCCTCCCTATGTCTGTCAACCAGTGGTGCACAGCCTCCTGAGGAACAAAGAGCATTTTAGACGGAGGTTGGGCAGAAAACTTCCTGTGGTGTGTCTTCCTTTCCCACCTCACAGGGATTGAAACGGACTGTGCCTCATAGGGCAACTGCGGAGGGCAATATTAAATACAGTAAGGGCCATATGTATCAAGGCCAAATGGGTTCGCAAACGCCAAAATTCGCAGAATTTCGGCGTTTGCGAACCCATTTTCGCTAAGTGGTATGTATGAAACAATTTGGGTGCAAAATAAGGAATCGCAAAATTTGCCATTCCTTATTTTGCGATTGCATTTAAGGAAGTCAAATTTGGCGATTCCTTAAATGCAATGTATCAAGGAAAAAAATATTCCAAAATGCCCTTAAGGAATTGCAAATTACCACCAACTTCTAGTTGGTGGTAAGTTGCGAATTCTTTTAAAAAAGCATATTTTTCAAAATCCAAAGGTGCCATGTGACGCTCATACATGCCCTTAGGGCATGTATGTGCGCCATAAGCGCACACATGTCATTTTCAGGAGTGCAGCAGGGTGTTCTTGAGACACCCCTGCACCCTTGAAAATATTCTCAATTTGCGATTAGCAAATTGCGAATCGCAAATTGAGAATAATTTCACATTCATTCCTATGGGCCTCCTGGCCCATAGAAATGAATGGGAAATTATTCCTTAATTGCGATTAGCAATTTGCTTATCGCAATTAAGGAATTTTAAGGGATCGCTAAAAAATAGGGAATTTCTTCATACATACCATTTTGCGATTTCTAAATAGCGATTCCTTAAAAATCGCTATTTAGGAATCGCAAAAGGGTATGTTGATACATATGGCCCTAAATCTCATAAACTACAGACAAAATATATTACTGAGCATTATAGCAAACAATAGCAACAATACAACCAATGTATAAAGACAGAGAAAAAAGAAGCATTTGCACCAGCTGCCACACTCAGCAAAGAAGAGGACGATGGGAGTTTGGGGTTGCATTTTTTGGAGTGTTATGCTTGTGATTGGTGGACTGTAGCAATGTGTTTTTGTAGTTCTGGCCCATGGTTTTATGGGTATTGTGTTTGTTGTGGTTTTGGCTGCCAGTACAGTGTAAGAAATGTGTAAGCATAATCCAAGGCTCGCCTCCTACCACAAAATCTATTGCAAAAGTACAAAACTTAGACTTCTAGGACCTCTGTACTCTTCCGTCTACGCTGGGCCTCAGAGAATCAAATCATGCATCAAACTGAATTGCATTCGCAAACGGTGTAAATCACAAAATTCGGCCGTTTGCAAATGCAATTCATAGATTTGGGATGCATTAACCTTTTTTGCATTTTTCGCAATTTAAGAAATCGCAATTTATTTGCGATTTCTTAAATTGTGATTGCATTTAAGAAATCGCAATTTTGCGATTTCTTAAATGCAATGCATGATTTTTTTAAGGTAAAAAATCACAATTTGTAAGTGGTAAATTAACATGAAATCATGCTAATTTGCGGAAACTTTCTAAAATGCACAAACTGCATTTTTGAAAGTTTCATTTTAAAAACACACATGCCCTTTGGGCATGTGTGTGTGAAAAATGTACTTAAAGTTTAATTTCAGGGGTGCAGGGGGGGTCCTTTGGACCCCCCCTGCACCCTTGAAATTGCATTCTCATTTTGCGATTCTTTAATTGCGAATCGCAAAATGAGAATGCCTTCCAATTGATTCCTATGGACCTCTAGGCCCATAGGAATCAATGTAAAGGGATTCCTTATTTGCGATTCGCAAAATTGGGAATCGCAAATAAGGAAAAATAAGGAATCGCAAAATAAATTGCGAATTTTTAATGCATTGCCGTTTGCGATTCCTTAATTGCGATTCCTTATTTTTCGCAATTAAGGAATCGCAAACGGCAACAATGATGCATGTGGCCATTAGTGTATTTAGCCGTGTTTTTACCAGGACCATTACTCGAGTCAGTGGAGCATATGCAAATTTAGGTTTTTCAATGGGCCTCTCTAGCCGTCTCTTCTTTGGAACTCTATCACAGCCTCTGCTCTAATGAATAACTGATATTGTACAAGGGAAAACAACATCATGTGATAACTCAGTGTATGCTACGATTTAGGATCTCATATAGCAGTGAAAAGAACTGTTAGTGAACAAACAATGAAAATAACTGTTGTTGAGTGTGTTGAATATACGTGCTAATCTTGTGTTTATTTTTTTTTATCTTGTACAACTGAAGAAGATACTTTCATAGAACGGTAGTCATGAGTTAACCATGATATTGTCGCAAACCTGCCTATGTTTACCAGGGGAAAAATCTAACTATAACCAAGGGGGGTTCCATTCTGGTAGGTAGAGATATTCCATTTCAATGTGAGTCAGGCTACAGGGACAACGGCGGGAGGTCCTAGGCATCAGAAAGACACTTGGGTTGAAACGTCTGGCATGGCAGACTTCCAACAGAGGAAAGGCTGAATTCTACACTAACAGTTTTTCTATAATTTCTAATTTCTCCAGGGGTGCCCTTCTGCTTGGAAGTTAGCACCAGGTACGACCCTCTGGTAATAATTGCACCTGGATCTCAATCTGCTCCAGCCCTATTCTCACAGAGGATAGAAATCCAGGATTAATCAATATATGGTGAAGGCCAGGCCTTTAAGTGGGCTGGGTCCTGCAGGGGTAAACAACCTTTACAACGCAACTTTTACATCGCAGAGCCTTTACAACGCAACCATTACAACGCAAACTATTACAACGCATTGCTCTGGGGGGCGCTCTAGGATAGGGAATAGGTTAATTTACTATCCAATAACCTTCCCTAGTGTCCACGGGGACTGGAGTTGGAATAGTAAATTAAACTATTCACTATCCAGCACCCCAAAGCACTATGCGTTGTAATGGACTGCGTTGTAATACTTGCGTTGTAAAGGCATGCGATGTAAAAGCATGCGTTGTAATGTCATACATCCTCCTGCCGGTGATCAGCACCAGCAGTTCTATAAAGCAGGTGCTGAACCGGGTCTCTATCGGGCTCTCTCTGTTTTTGCACTCTGGGTAAAAAGAGAATCTTACCTTTGCAGCAGTTGCACACCTCACTGCATTTGATGTAACATCAAAGAAACTTGTTATACTTCTTTCAGTCTCATCATTTCAGAACAGAAGCATTTTCAATGTTTTTAAGTCTTAGCCCCTTGAAGATGTAGCTAGAACTAAAGCCGTGTTCAGACAGACACTAAACTAATCAGCTAATTTTCGAACGATCTTATTGGATGAGGATGAGCTTGCTAAAAAAAAAGCCATGCACATGGTCGGTTATCAATTCATTCACCAAATTGGAGCCACAATTGTATCTTATTTCCCATTTAAAACCATTTATAAGAGAAACATTTTTGTTGCTACGATTTGGGAGATATCCCACAAAGGATGGAACTTCCCCCCATGGGTACAAAATTGGCCCTCAAACAGCTGTAGGTTATGCGGTTTACATAATGAATCAGTATTGCCTATTTTATCCATTTGTCCTCAACTGTTAGTAGAGAGGTAAGCCCTATTAAAATGCATCTTTAAAGAAAACAGGGTGAGGACATGTCGATAAGCAATTACAACTTGCCTCTATGGGAAATTGGCTCATTTGACTACACAGTTTGTAAAGTTTATTCTTATTGCAGAAAAAAAGTTAACCGTTGAGTGTACCACCTGAAGTTAGGGGCTTGTGATAACCAATAATCTGCTTGTTCAACAATGCTGTCCTACAGATGTTGTCAAATATACCTCCATAATTTGACAACTATATAGAATGTTGATTGATGTAAGAAAGGCTTCTTTGGAACGATTTGCACCTCCTTTTAAAAAGGAACAGCACAGTGGCATTTTATCTATGGCCTTTTAATTCTTACTATTTTTTTACCTTTGAATTTTAAAATATGGGGTAGTGGAGGCAATTCTTACAAAATTTCTTATAAATTGTAAATATTAGTTTTATATATAACGTTTGTGACTTGTGTGAAACATGATTTTTTATTCTAGAAATAGAACGCAAACCAAAGAAGGCTGACACTCTTGCAATGTTTACATATTTAGGCAATTTAGCAATGGCACTTTAAATTAGGAACTGGAGGAGAAAAAACCTTCAAAATGCTGCTATAATATGGTGTGATTACTGAATTGAAATATAATGTATCTTCGTTATTATTTCACACTTTACGATGTTTTGTTGTGTCCATGCACAATTTAATGTCTTTTATAAGCTTCCAGTTTGTAAGGATTGTTATTATTCAACAAATAAGTATTCTCTCATTGGGAACTCGTTATAGTTCTTTCAGTCTCATCCTTTCAGAATGGAAGCATTTTCAAAGTTTTATACAAGGAAGCCATAGCTGTTGCTGATTTATCTTACCCAAACAACAACCATTTGCAAATCCAATAGTTCTGGCGTGCTGTAGTTGTAATGTTATTTGTCGTATCCCTATTATATATCTATATGCAATGACAGAAGCAGCAAAATACCAGTTGGGCAGCACACCATGCTAAGCACAGATTTTTAGCGTGGGTATATTTATGTCACGCCCTTAATTACATCGGCCACGCCCCTTTGAGTGACCCCCTAGTTTTTTCATTCCACTCAAAGCCCTGGTGAAGGCATCTCCCTAGCAACAGGTATTTTCCTTGTTTACGCAAACACCCAGAAGCCACATTCCACAATAGATCTCTCCTGATCAGCCAGCCCTGGCTCACTCAACAGGTGGGAAACATTTTTTTTTCCCCGTAATTTTTTATTAAAGATTATATTTACATCAATGAATGTGGTCATGTGCGGTTCAGGCTGGGGCTGGGCAATGCACAGCAGATCACCATTATCCCGCCTCTGTGGGTTCCTTGCATGAAACTGCTTTTCGTTACCCGATACCGCACAATTTCATAAAAGAGACACAGTTAAACTGTTTTCGGGAGAATGCTGAAAATATGTGTCTTGTGACATAATATGGAATTCTGCCAGGGCTGTAATTAGAGGCAAACTGATATCTAGATTAGCTACTTTTTGTACGTACTTCCAAACAGATGAAGTGAGAGTTATAGGCTAACAAGATTCGAAGCGGAACATACCATACATTGCACCCTAGTATCTACTTATAAAAACTTTGAGAAAAGAACGAGGAGAGTTGGAACACGTTTTGCTCATGGAAACAGCAGCATAGTGAAGTTCATGAATCAAAAATACTATGAGCATGCAAACAAGTCTTATCGCCTTATACCCATAAGATCTTTAAAAAGTAAGGACATGAAATCACATAAAATCGGTTAACAATAAGGGAACAATAATCCTCATGAGATTACAGGAAGCATTTTAAGGGTATTCCTTGTACACTACACACCTCATTGTACGCAATGCAGATGTTCGACGAGGAACACACTGTTGCCTAGTTGGTGACTTTCACAGAGGTTGTGGTGGGTGCAAAAGGTAACAAAACCCCAGCCCTTGACGGTTTTACTGCCACTTCACAGCAGCTGACTGCTCCAGTGTTATATCTGTACCTTTTATTTCCAATTCTATGACATGTACTGTGTTCCATGATGACATATTCCGTATTCCATGTTCTATGTCTGAGCTCTGCTGTCGGGTCATTCGATTCCGTTACTTGGACACGACAGCATTGCTCTTCCTTAGCCTATTGTTGTGGGTTTATATATTTACAGATTTATTCATAATAAATCTTCTATTCAGACTCCTGCCTTGATATGTTGTTATTCTTTTAAAATACAACATAAATATGGCGACGATGGATTGGGATCTTGAAGATATCTTGATTGAATTTTAATTTTTGGCAGTTTGAGTTTGAATTAATTTACCCACCGAGAAAAGATTCATCTTTCAAAAAACGAAGACTTTATTTACAGCGACTACATACTTATGGTAAGATCAATTTACCAATTTCATATGCATCGCTAGACTGTATTCGTTTAAAAATTACCTGGAGTTCCACTTAAAAGTCGTTGAGAGACGGGCGCGAGTGAAGGGGAGCGAGCTGAGTGCAGAACACGGAACGTCATCAGGAGCTGAGCGCGAGCGGAGGAGAGCGAGAAGGCTCAGTGCGCGAGCTAAACACAGCTTGGTTACACTCTGTCATCACGCAAGGTCAAGCAACGTGACCCCACGCAGCGGCCATTTTACTTTACATGTAAACAAAAGAAAATTTCCCGATTCAAGACACCGGCAAAAAAACGAACAAGTTTTTTTTATATATATAAAAAGAAGATCGTTACTGGTAATATTATTTATTTATAAATCGGAATATTTTGTTTCATTATAAACTTTTCAAATCTGAAGTTAAAACTTTATAAAAAAAAAATAAAACATTTTTTTTTTTGTGAAATAAGAAAATAGAACAGCAATAAGGTGAATTATTAACAATGGCTTACCAAATTCAACCTTATCAAATAAATCCTTTCCTACAGAATGCTGGTAAACCACCTGTTAGGTGGGAACAGTGGCAGAAATCTTTTGAAAGCTATCTTATTGCAATTGATGGTAAGGATTATACAAAGGAGAGGAAACAGGCTGTTTTATATGGACTCTTAGGTGATGCTGGAAGAGAAATCTTTGACAACATGCCTGAAAGTGAACCACCACCTGGACAGTTCATTCCATGGGATGAGTACACTGAGGCAGTAAAAAGATTAGAAAAAAGATTTAAAGAACAACCAAATATAATGGTAGAAAGGCATGGATTTAATAAGAGAAAACAGTTGCAAGATGAGAGCATTGAAGACTATCTTTCTAGTTTGCGCATTTTAGCTTCAAAGTGTGAATTTGGTGACATGCTTGATACTTATTTAAGGGATCAATTGGTCTTTCACTGGTTTTCAAACAAAGTTCAAGAACGTCTTCTAGCATGTAGAAATCCCACTTTAAATGAAGTCATCGACATCGCAATTGGGATTGAAAGGTCTTCAGTTTCAGCTAAGGTTATTTCTGGAACAAACAATGCGGAACCTGTATGTTCTATAACGAATAAGAGTAAAGTACAAGACTTTAAAAAAGAAAAAGGATCCATTTCTACAAAAAAGAATTTTGTTTGTTATCGTTGTGGTTCCAAAACTCACATCGGAAATAATCCTATCTGTCCGGCACATGGAAAGAAATGTGCAAAATGTAGAAAAATTGGACATCTTGAAAGTGCATGCAAAACTATTTTTAAAAATAGGAATGTTTCACATACTAGTGTAAATGCTTTAGATGACATGGAAGAAGAAATTAGTAACCTTGTTATTAATGTAAATTTAGTAGATTCTGAGATTACTTTCAAAGCACCTTTAGGCGAAGCTATTATTCATGGTGTTAAATTGGAAGTAATGGCAGATTCAGGGTCGCCAATAACCATTTTAGATGAAATGACTTATGCCAATTATCCTTTTCCTAGTAAACTTTCTGTTGCAGATGTTAATCCAAAAGCAATTGGTGGACAATTCCTCAAAATACTAGGATACTTCACTGGTTTAGTTGAACTGCTGGGTAGGGAAATTACAACAAAAGTTTATGTAGTTGAAAAAGGCAAAGATATTATTGGTTGGCGTGATCTAGGTAAGATGGGCATTATGTTAAAACCTGGTAGTGACACTCCTATTATTCTTGGCGACATTCCTATAGCTTCTATAGATATCTGCAGAGAGAAATTATTTTATAATAACCTAGATTCTATTCTTAGTAAATACAAAGAGGTATTTGAGGACAGAATCGGTTGTGTGAAGGGTGTTGAGCATGACATTAAGTTAAAGGATAATGCTATACCTATTATACACAAGGTCAGAAATGTACCATTGAGTGTACGAGCAGAGTTAAAAGAGCATTTGGATGGTCTATGTAAAGATGGAGTAATTAAACCTACAGATTCCTCTGAGTGGGTTTCGGCTGTTGTCTTGGCCAAACGGAAAAATGGTAAGTTGCGCATGTGTGCAGACTTGCGCTCTCTGAACAAAAACATTTTGGTGGATTGCCACCCTTTGCCATTGATTCAAGAGATGCTTATGGCAATAGGAGATTCTACTCATTTTTCATTAATAGACTTAAAATCAGCCTACCATCAGGTTGTTTTGTCAAAGAGATCACAAGATCTTACTACTTTTGTTACTCCCTTTGGTGCCTTCAAATATACGAGACTCCCTTTTGGATTAGCTTCTGCAGCAAGTGTATTCCAGAAGCTAATGGACTCGTTATTTGGAGACATCAAAGGGGTGCAAGCATTTCAGGATGACATACTCATTTTTGGAAATGGAGTCGAAAACCATAATAAAACTCTTGATAAAGTATTAAACATCTTGAGTAAAAGGGGAATGACTGTATCAAAAGAGAAGTGCAGTTTCTTAGTTCAAGAATTAGAATATTTAGGGCACTCAATAACTAAAGAGGGCATTAAACCTAAAAAGAACCTGATTGATTCCATCATGCTTGCACCTGCTCCAATTGATAAAGACTCTCTTAGATCTTTTTTAGGATTAAGCGAATACTATGCACGTTTTGTGCATGGTTATGCATTTGTGGTGGAACCTCTCAGGTGTTTAACGAGGAAGAATGAAAAGTATGAATGGTCTTTTATCCATGATGAAGCTTTTAACAAAGTCAAGGATATGATTAAGAATGCACCAGCCTTGAAGCCATTTTCTTGTGGTGTTAAGTGTGTTGTCACCGTAGATGCTAGTTGCGTAGGTCTTGGTGGAGTTCTAACACAGTTTGTTGATGGAAAAGAAAATACCATTGCCTTTATTTCGAGAACCTTAACTACAGCTGAGACCAATTATAGTACCATAGAGCGTGAGGCTTTAGCTTGCTCATGGGCGGTCGAAAAGTTCAGGTGCTATTTATGGGGAACTCGTTTTGATCTTGTTACAGATCATAAACCTCTCATTTATTTGATGAATGGGAATGGTACAGGCCAAGCAACTTCAAGACTAGTTAGAAATATTTCTAAGCTACAAGAATATAATTTTGATGTTAAACACATCTCAGGAGGAGCAAATTTTAGGGCAGACTGTTTGTCAAGAATTCCTCTTGACAATCAGATTGGATCCTCAGATGTTCTTGATGATGTGAGTGTTGTAGTTTCAGCAATAGATGCGTGTGATAATTCTTTGGGATGTTTTTCTGAAAATGATTGGTTGGATGGTTATGAGAAAGATCAAATAAAAAAAAAAATCAAAGAATACATTAGAAAAGGATGGCCACCAGTTAGAAGTCTTAGTAAAGATCTTGTACCTTACCAACAAGTATCCTCTGAATTAAGTTTGGAGAATCAGTTCATCACCAGATGTGGACTTTTTGTTCCGCCCTGTGATTTGAGAAAGGGTCTTGTAGAGAGAGCTCATTCTGGGCATCCAGGAATGTCCGGCACCAAGAAAATTTTAAGAAAATTTTATTGGTGGCCCAGTATGGATTCTTTAGTTGATGATTTTGTTAACCGGTGTCCTGAATGTCTTCTATCCGACAAGCATTGGAAAAGTAAAAAAAATGTTACATCTACTAATTTATTGCCTGAACAAGCATGGGAAAAATTAGCAATTGATTTTTCAGGACCTTATAATATTTTGCCGGAAGATATGAGATATTTAATTGTCTTAACTGACTATTATTCTAAATGGATCTCATATGATTTTGTTAAATTTCCCTCTACGGATATTGTAATTGAATTTCTAGAGAAGATTTTTAATGTAGAAGGATTTCCAAAGAAATTAGTATCCGATAATGGCACACATTTTGTATCTAAAAAAATGGTAGATTTTCTGAATAGATATGACATAAAGCATATTAAAAGTCCTTTGTATTTTCCAGCTGCAAATGGACTAGTTGAAAGAGCAAACAAATTTTTCAAAGAAGGCATACAAACAGCTTTGTCATCAGGAATGGATGTCAGGAAACATGTAAAAGACAAGGTTTGGAGTTATCTTAATACTCCGCATTCTATCACTGGTTTTACCCCTTTTTTCTTGTTGAAAGGTAGGGATGCAAATGATAACATCAAACCTCTTTTTGATAAAAAATCATCTTCTTTAAATAAGTTACATCTTTCAAAAGCTGATTCAGTTGATGAGTGTGTCAGGCAGAATTTTGAGAAAAAATATAAATTAGCAAATACTATTTCTCTGACAAACTGTGAGTTTAAAACTGGTGATTGGGTAATCATTAAAAAACAAAAAAAAGTTGTCAAAGGGGAATCTAAGTTTTCTTTGCCCCAACAGGTTGTTAGATCATCTAATTCATCTGTTATGATTAAGAATAAGGGTTGGTGGAATAAGAGTGCAGTTATCAAACTTGAACCTTATCAAAAAGACATTATCTTGAAAAAACTTTAAAAAAAAAATATTTCAAGAAATTCCTCCTTTTTATGTTACAAAGATTTCTTGGATTTTGTGCAACCATTTCTTCCTTTGGATTTTGATCAAGAGTTAACATCTAAAGATCATGAAGTTTTTGATAATACTCAAATTTCTTCACATGTTAGTGAAACTAATTCTCAATCTTGCTTTGGTGAGGAAGTGGGTGAGAGTAATCTGTTAGATGTAGAAACAGATGCAAATTCTGTAAATAAGGAAGTAGAAACAGCTGTAAATTCTGATGCAAATTCTGTAACTAAAAAGGTTGAAGCAACTCAAAATTCTTTATCTGATTCTGATTTGAATCTGACTTCTGTGAAGAGAAACATTGTTATTCCTTCCAAATTTAAAGATTATTATTTGTATTGAAACTTGTTTAGCCTAATAATATTTGTTTTACTTACTTTTGTTTTCTTTTTCTTTTATGGAAAGGAGATGTTGTATCTGTACCTTTTATTTCCAATTCTATGACATGTACTGTGTTCCATGATGACATATTCCGTATTCCATGTTCTATGTCTGAGCTCTGCTGTCGGGTCATTCGATTCCGTTACTTGGACACGACAGCATTGCTCTTCCTTAGCCTGTTCTTGCGGGTTTATATATTTACAGATTTATTCATAATAAATCTTCTATTCAGACTCCTGCCTTGATATGTTGTTATTCTTTTAAAATACAACATCCAGTCCCAGGTTTTCCGCTAGCCTGCTGTCGCGCACTGGAGAGAGGCTGAGAGGCAGAGGGGAGAGGCTGCCGTCGCAGCTCCCGAGGCCCCTTGCGGCTCACGGCTTTCACAGCCAGCAATTAAAGGCAAATACTGCGACCTCGACCTCACCTTGAGGATTAAAAGTAAGCAAACCGGCGACCGGCAAGGGCAGCAATTGTCACAGCCGATACCCACGGCCCTCGCGGTCTCCCTCTCACACTCCTAGCAGCTTGCTTGCCCACCCACCCGCCAACCCGCCATCCAGCCAGCCAGCCAGCCAGCCAGCCAGCTAGCTCGGTGTTGCCAGCATTGACGTAGCATCGACACTCCACTAGCCCACCTGCTCCTCCTCGTGCACCTGAGCACAGAACCTGTAGCAGCTGGGTCGTGCATGGTGTGCAGTGCACAGAGTGTAGTGTTGCCGCTCTAGTGGTTCACGCTACGTCACCACGTAGAGTGAACGGCGGCCATTGTGGGTCGCGCACATCGGCGCGATTCATTCGAGTGCCGGAGCTGTGTGGATTAACACGCTCGGCGCTCTGTGTGCCTTAGCTTTATTATATAAATAAACCATCTGTGCCTACCACTCAATAGTCTGCCTCCTATTGTCACCACAACATTACAATGGCGACGAGGTGATTCGAAGAAAAAATAAATAAAGGAAAAAAAATCGAGGAGGACCCACAGCATAGGCAGGCTGGCCTTTGGAGGTGTCCCACACCACCACGTGCCCAGGAGCAGGATAACGGGCAGAGCCACTGCAGGAACGCAGGAGAAGCACACAGAGCACGGCAGAAGCGGTTAGTCAGGGGGCCCATGTACTGAATGCCACGGAAGGGCTAGGAGGGGCACCACTGCGACACACCACGTGCCTGGGGACAACCAGGGGTCCCAGACGTTCCACTCGGCCAGACCACAGGTGGGTCAGCAGAGCTGGCGGAGCCAGGAGCCACAGAGGCAGGCGTGAAGGACGAGACCCAGTCCCAACCAGGTGAAGACGAAGAGAACGGCGCGCCGGGCAGCCCCAAAGCTCAGAACGTTGCGCCGAAAGGGCGGGAAACCATGTGCGCCCAATCCACCTCAGCGACGGCGCCAGTTCCATTCCTACCGAAGCCAGGTGAACCCCTGATGAAGTGGGAGGATTGGAAAGAATACATCACTAACTACATCGAGGTCCTGGAGGATGAAAATGAAGAACCGTTCACGAGTGTCAGGAAAAGGAGAATCTTGCTACATAACTTGGGCCCGGAGGGGATCAGAGTGTTCAAGAATTTAGTACCCAAGCAGCGACAATCGAGTGATGACGACGTATACGCACATGCCCTTGAAGAGCTCGACGAACATTACCGCCCAGCGGTCTGCGTATCCATAGACCGATACAACTTCCAACAGCGGAAGCAAGAACCGGGCGAGTCAATCGACAAGTATGTAGCGGCGTTGAAGAAGTTGGCATCCACGTGTCAATTTGGAGGACTCCACGACGACTTCATCAGGGACCAAATAGTGATGCACACCACAATGAAGTCGGTGCAGGACAAACTGTGGTCGTGCGGAGACACCACGTTGAAAGAAGTGATGGCAATGGTGAAGAAGGCAGAACTGGCACGTAGGTGTCGGGAGGCGGCGAAAAGGGAAATGGCGGCAAGGCCTATGGTCAACAGGATAGAGGATGAAGAACCGAAAGGAGGTAACAGGAACACGAGCTCCAACTACAAAGGGCCCAACAGGTGGCAAGGGAAGCCGGGCCCACCAGGAAGGCAACCAAAAGGGAACAAGTCATCGTGCTACCGATGCGGTAGCTGGAACCACGAGGCGAATGACAGACGGTGCCCGGCCTTCCGGGCTAAGTGTATGTTTTGTGGAGTTATGGGACATTATGAGAAGGTTTACCGGAAGAAAATGGGCCGCAACACGGTGAAATTTATCGAGGGCGACCAGGAGACCGGGGAAGGAAGAGACCAAGAGGAGGAAGATGAGATACTATGCATTGAGGACCAGGTTTTGAGTGTGAGCGGTAGAAGATCGAGCAAACCGGTGCTGGACATGATGATTGGGGGCGTAGCCATAAGCATAGTGGCAGACTCAGGCTCCCCATATACGTTGGTACAGAGGGCAGTATGGACAGAGAAATTCCTGCCCCGCCTTGGCCCACACCTTGAACCACCGGACATCAGACCGGTCACGTACCTACGTAACCGCATCCCCATAGCGGGCTATCGGCCGTTGACGTTCGAATTCAGAGGTCGCAGCGCTGACTGCAAACTATACGTGACGGAGAAAGGTCCATCGGTATTAGGTTGGACGGACCAGGGAGACTTAGGCATCAAACTGGACCCTGGAGGAGCAGTGCAGGTATTGTTGACGGAACCAGAACAGTGGCCAGACCTGGAGAAGTGGAAAGGAGACTTTCCCAAAGTGTTTGGGGGTAAAGTAGGAAAACTGGAGACATTTTCACACAAAATCATCCTCAAAACAGATGCCATACCGGTGTCGCATAAAGTGCGGAATGTACCGATAGCTGTGAGAGAGGCGGTGCAACAGGAACTACGCGACTTGGAAGGAAATGGCATCATTGAACCCATCACATGTGCGGAGTGGCTGGCCCCCCTGGTGGTGGTAATGAAACCTAACGGTAAGGTCCGGCTATGTGTGGACCTCCTCGAGCTGAACAAAAGCATCGTAGTAGAGAAGTTCCCGTTGCCCCGCATCGAGGAAATGCTGGCGAAGACAGAGGGAAAGAAATGGTACTCCACCATCGACCTGACGTCAGCATACCAGCAGGAAGTTGACGTTGTTTATCACCCCTTTTGGATGCTACCAATTCGGCTGAATGCCATTCGGGTTAGCATCGGCTAAGGCCGTCTTCCAAAAGCTGATGCACCGACTCTTCAAAGATGTGGAAGGAGTCCAATACTTCCAAGACGACATCTTGGTCATGGGAAGTGATCGAAGGGACCATGATGCCAAATTGGCCAAAGTATTGAGAGTGCTGGAAGGAAGAGGGCTGACAGCAGAATGGAAGAAATGCCACTTAGGCATGCCATCCGTCACCTATCTGGGACATGAAATTGGAGAACGAGGGGTGACGCCGAAGAAAGAGAACGTTAAGGCAATTTGTGATGCTCCGCCGCCAACAAGCAAAGAGGATGTCAGGTCGTTCCTAGGCATGGCCGAGTACTATAGTAAGTTCATACAGCATTTTGCATCAAAAACCCACCACATGCGGATGCAGACGAGAGAAAAGACGGCGTTTGCATGGTCAGAAGAGACTCAGAGTGAGTTCCAAGGGGTCAAGAAGGAGGTGGCCCAAGCTATACCCCTCAGAGGGTATGACCCACAAGGACGGACAACGGTCACAACGGATGCCAGCGACAAAAGACTTGGCGCGGTCCTTATGCAAGACAGAGAAGGAGGAGTAACGGAAACCATCAGTTTTGCATCCAGGGCCCTGACGGACACTGAAAAGAGGTTCAGCGTCATTGAGAAGAAAATGCTGGCTTTGGTCTGGGCCTTGGGAAGATTTCGCCAATTGTTGTGGGGCACGAGGTTCCGGTTGAGAACAGACCACAAGCCGCTGGTAAGGGTCCTCACGTCCAGTGGCACGCCAGTGCCATCCCGAGGATAGCAAAAATGACTCTGAAACTGAAATGAAATGAAAATGCATTTATACAGCGCGATTGCTGCCCTGGGGTGTCCAAGCGCTAGGGAACCAGAGGAGGGTGTAGTGAGGCTGACAGAGACTAGGAGGAGGGGAAGGGGGCTGAAAGATTACGGGGATATGAACAGATGGGTTTTAAGTTGCTTGCGGAAGGAGGCAAGGTTGGGGTTAGATCTTAGATGAAGGGGAAGGGAGTTCCAGATTTTTGAGGCGTTGAAGGTGAACATTCTTCCGCCTGCTCGATTACCGTTATGATGTCGAGTACATCCCGGGCAGCAGGAATAAAGTAGCGGACTATTTGAGTAGGGCATCAGCAATGGAAGCGGCGGAAGGAGACAAGGCAGAAGAAGATGAAATGGTGGCCTTGATGGAGGACCCTGAGAAAGTAATCAGCTGCCAAGAATGGGAAGAAGCTTACCGGGCAGACAAGGACCTCCAACAGGTAAAGGAGTACATCACAGGAGGATGGCCGGAGAAGAAACATTTGAGTGGAGAGATGAGAAAGTACTTCGAAGTGCGCGAAGAATTCTCAATTGATGACAAGGGTATCTTCGTGTACCGGGGGGACAAACTGGTGCCCCCAGGAGGACTCATCACAAGACTGCTGGCCGTACTGCACGAGGGTCACCTAGGTATTGGGAAGATGAAATTGAGAACCAAACAAGGCTACTGGTGGCCAGGAATGGACACGCAAACGGAACGCCATGTGAGGGAATGTGGCCAATGCCAACAAGCTGACAAGACCATGACACCGTTGAGGCCGTCCATTGGAAGGTTCGACACACTGAGAAATCCATGGGAAGAGCTCTCCATTGATATTTTGGGACCCATCCTGGATGATCAAGGCACCCCGAAATACATATGTGCCTTAATAGACAGATATTCAAAGTGGCCTGAAGTGCATGTCAAGGAGGAGATGGACACAGATACCATATTACAGTTCCTCACCACCATCTTCCTCAGGGAAGGCATCCCCAAAAGTGTGTTAAGCGATAACGGACCACAATTCACATCTGACAAGTGGCTAAAATTTATGGAAAGGAATGGGGTCTGCTCCAAACACACGTCCATATACCATCCGTCAGGAAACGGACAAGTGGAACGGTTCAACAGAGTCTTGATGGGCTCCATCCAAGCAGCCGTCATGATGGGGAAGGACTGGGAGAAGGAAGTGTCACATATGGTATGGGCGTACCGCATCACCCACACGGGAACCGGGTACAGTCCCTTCCAGATCTCTAGAGGAAGAGATCCGTTCACAAAGGACAACATGGCGTGAAAGGACAAGACGGTGACCAGTAAGTGGTCCCCGGCGGTGGTGCAAGCTAACTTGGAAAAGGCCCAAAGAATATATTCAGAACACTACAACACAAGGAGGAATGTAAAGGACACACAGTTAGAAGAAGGCGAATGGGTGAGAGTCAAGTTGGCCACACTTCAACGTAAAGGGGACAGTAAGTACAGCAAGCCTCTCCAAGTCAGAGAAGTGCTGGGCCGAGCGGCCAGACTGAGTGACGGGAACGTGTGGTCCCAGGATCGCATGGCTTGATGTAACAAAGTAGTGCAATGGGCCCCGGAGGCACGGAAGCCCGAAGGGGTGGATCAAAGCACTTTGGGTCAGGAGTCAGACGAACAGGAGGGAGGAGAAGACAACGCGGAAACGGATTGAGGAGCAGAAGGTGGAAGTATCCCACATACAAACAACGCCAGACTGAGACAGGAAGAACCAGCCAGCAAGGGGAAAGTGTCGGCCCACGAGGATAAGGAGACGGCGTCGATGAGTCAGGGTGAGAAGGAAGGTACATCCACTACGGTAAGGTGCACCCGAGGTGGGCGCAAGATAGTGAGACCTGCCAGATTCAGAGACTTTGAAATGGGTGAAGGACTATAATGCCCCTTAGACTGAAATACTTCATTGGACAAAAAGGGGGAGATATGTAGTGTTGCCGCTCTAGTGGTTCACGCTACGTCACCACGTAGCGTGAACGGCGGCCATTTTTGGTCGGCGCTCTGTGTGTGCCTTAGCTTTATTATATAAATAAACCATCTGTGCCTACCACTCAATATTCTGCCTCCTATTGTCACCACAACATTACACAGAGGTCAGTTTTTAGGGCCCAGGACAACAGTGGAGAGAGGAGTAGACACCTGTCACCAGGGGGCGAAGACGAGCAAAGCAGAGAAAAGAAGGCAGCCAGCAGCTGTGCGCGACAGCTGACGGTTCTAAGAAAGGGCACAGTAAGGGGCTAAGAGCCCCACATCCACAGGGGAGAAGCAGAAGAAGAAGCAGCAGCACGCACGCTAGCCACATGCCAGCTGATGTTGACCGGTAGCAGACTAACGGTGAGAAGTTGTGAGAAGGTGCGAAGCTGGGGGTGGGGTGAAGGGATTTCGATTTGGAAAACCAACTCCCCCCACCCAGACCACACAGAACGGACGGACCAAATTAAAAACCCAAAAGCCCATTCATACACTGACTTTTTAGATCGTTTCAGCTAAACTAGCAAAACCAACGATTCAAAGACCAAAAACTGGTCAAAGCAACCCCTTTCCGAAAGTCACTGACTAAGCCTGCTACCTTGGTTCACTAGGTGAAAGGGCAACAACTTGTCATGAGGTCTGGAAGGAAAAGGGGAGGGGAGAAAAAAGACAAAAAAATGCTAGCCAACTTAAAAAAAAGAAGCGGTAAGGGAAGGCCCCTCGGCGTTGGTCATAGAGGAAACCAGCACCCCACCCGGCTCACCACAGGGAGGAGCGGCACAAACAGAGCCAAGGCAAAAGAACTGCGACAAGCACCATACATTGGGAGTTTCATCCACGACCACAGCAGCAACCCCTGGAACGACAAGTCACAAGTCTACCATCAGCAAAAAACTCATTGAGTCAGCCCCACACGTCGTTCCTGAAGATGGCAAGAAAGATACCCCACTGGCACCACCTAGACACCATTCATGCCCAAACAGAAGCAAACGAGCATTGATCACCGATTTTTTAAAAGTGGCAACAAAAACTATCAGGATAAACCAAGATCACATTGAACTCGAACGCCCTGAATACTACAAACTCAGTAACGACACCACCGACACTCAAAGTGAAGTGGCCCTAAAGCCCCTCCGGGACAGAAGCAGCAGTAATAGCCACAAGCACGAAATAGATGAAGTAGAAAAACCTTGGGAAACGGGTTAATTCCCTCAAAAAGCCACAAACAATGAAGCCCAAGGTTTGCAATTCCACAGAACCAATAGTCTTCTAGAAAGGGGACCAAGCCACAAAATTAAAGCTACCGATGCATTAATCCATTACCAACCACCAGTTTTAGAATCACATATGCAGCAGGAAAAACAATCAACACTCAGCCGCTACTGCAGCAACAAGGTTGTTCCAACATGTCAGATGAGCTTAAACATCCTTAGCCCGTTTGGAAATGCACAAACGCACATGACTACAGATGACTTGGACCCGGTCCAAATAAACATCAAAAAGCAAGACCAATGTACAACGCCACCTCACTCACCGGAAACAGTGCATCAAAGCAGCCAGGACCTCTCGTTTTTTAACCAATATGATAATACGCCCTTCAAATTTAAAAACCTCGAAAACTCCCTCACAGTGCCGCAGTCACAAAAAAGGGAGAAACCAAGTGTGGTTCCGGACTCACCGAACTTACCGACCCCGGATCTCCAACTATCACAGGAAGAGAAAGCCAGTTCACCACCGAAGACAATCTGGCCACACCTGTTAAATACATTGGACACCATTGGTAAAGCTATGATTTACCACGCAGATAAGTTAGACATCCAAGTGGATCTTTTAAACACCCTAGCCATCCACATACAGGGGGTTGACCAAAAGTTGCAAACCTGTAACGAAATGATCACGAGGGTGCAGCAAGATCGAGAAACAACTTATCAAATATGCCACTACCACTGCACCCAAATAATAGATTAACTAGCAGTAGTCCCAGGTTTAATGTTTGAATTACTGGGGGTGATCAGTGACACCTCATCTAAGACAAACCCAGTTGTCAACAAAGTAAAATAAATACTGAGGGAAGAGGATCAGGTTCATCCAAGCCCCCTAAAGGAGCAAAATGCAAAAGCACTGGAGACCAACTTAGCTCAAATACAGGGAAATACAAATAAATCATCACCAACAGAAATACTAGGCAACACAGGTACCCAGGCCATTCCCTCAATTGAATATAGCACCAAGTCATCAAAAGTAATAGCCCCTCTATCCAAACAGGAGAGAAAACATTTGAGAAAGGCCTGAAATGGGAAAAAAACCAAGACAGGCACAGAATGTAACAAACACCACGAAGGAGCAAGACGCGTATCAAAGTGAAGATGACATAACATCTACAAATATTGAGGATGTCAGCCCAGAGGCTGAAATGATCCCATCAACTAATATGATCTCCAGCTGAACAAGTCAAACTCAACCCACATCAGAACATTTGCAGCCAGTAAATGTATACAGCATTTTCAAGCTCACCAAAATGGAAAAAAACAGTATCCAACAACCCAGCTCACGCAAATCACTAAAACCACCCCCACATCGGTATGTAACTCGCAAGAAGTCACCATAATAAGCGCAAAGGACGTCATCCCACCTAAGGAGGGTGACCAAGAGGTCAGGAGCAACCTTAAACTAATAAACTACCACCGCATGGGCAGTGGCTTAGCAACGACCGTAAAGAACAACGACAAACATATCCAAAACATCACATGTAACGTTAAAAACGTCCAAAACCAGTGCCCGGACGCCCTGGGAGAAATCACGGAGGGGAAATTAATCAGAAAGAACGAGGAAATTGAACTGTGGCCGATCTCTCCTGATTTCACTAATGACAACAAAAAGTTGGACTTTATCTCCCACTATGTCTCAAGGGGAACTCATGACATCCTTAACAGAAGTGTTCTATTAAAACTATTTAAAGCACTACCTTCCTTGAACCATATTGACACCGGCAACCTAGAAAGCATAGAGTTCAAGCCTAACACCGACCCAATTGGTCATGAAATTACTACAGCAACCTTCTCTGATAATTCTGTCACTGAGCAGATCTGTAGGCAGCAGGAGTCATTTGAAAAATAGGGCATAGAAATAAAAAAGCCAGCTCCCCACCGTTATCCAAGCCCGCTACACCAATCAAACCCTCCGGAGAGCATGCTGAGAGGCGCGAAAGGCCCGGATTAATATAGTAAATCAAAGAGTATAGTCCAAACTGGAAGGAACATCACCATCACCTTCGCTCACCCCGAAGCAGCCAAGAACACTGGTCACAGGCAGAGAAACATAACCGGAACCATCGACGAAATGGCATGAACAAATTTAACAAGAGCAATGAAACCAGACAATGGTTGTTACATCTGCTCCTGGAATGTCAATGGCCTAAGCGCAAAATTAGGAGATCCTGCCTTCTTGGAATTCATCGAACAGTACGACCTTCTCCTCTTTCAAGAGACATGGCAGACAAACCCTTCACCAATTGTGGGATATAAAGAATATCTTAATCCAGCAAAAAGAGAATCGAAATACGGAAGAGCAAAAGGAGGCCTTTCCATCTTTGACTCGATCTACCTCTCATGGCAAGTTTCTGAAGTCCATCTCGAATCAACTTGGATGTCATGCATCAAATTAGTGGCCTCACCCTTTTTCAGGCTGCTAATATTGAACGTCCACATCCACCCATCACCTAAAGAAAAGAGATCAAGCTTTGAGACTTTAACAGCAACACTAGCCACTCTCAAACTTGCTCACCCACATGCCAACATCATACTGTCAGGAGATTTCAACATGAATCTACTATACGGCAGTAAAGAAAGATCAATAGGCCATACTCAACTCAGCAAACGAGGTGACACACACGGTAACAGATGCGCATCCCTGCTGGAAGAACAGTCAATGTGGATTCTAAATGGACGAATCTCGCCGGGGTGTCTCCCAGCTTACACCAGGGTTACGCAAAACACAGGATCAATAATTGATTACACACTAATAGAACAGGACATTCTACCATACATCTCAAATTTCCAAATCAAAGAAAGGACAGAAAGCGATCACTATCCCCAAACCTTTTCTTTGGTCATAAGTACGGCAAATTTAACAACAGACAAAGCTTTGTCCCTACAAACACAATGCTATAACCTGAAACGCCTCACCTGGAAAGGGAAAATATTGGCGATATTAAGGCAATATGCACTGCTCGCTTTGAGAGTTTTAAAGTCAAACCATCACTTATAAAGGTTTGGGTATCCTTCACTCAAAATCTAAATAAGGAATTCACAAGGCAATGTAACAGCCGCAAAGTAGGAAGATCAGTAGGGGCTGCGTGGTTCACCAATATTCTAAGGAAAGAAAAAAATCAACTGAATAAACTTTTAAGACAATTACGAACCCGAAGCTCAGATTCCTCACAGGATATTCTGTCCTTACTATCCAAATCAAGAAAAAACTAAAAAGGGATATCAAGGCGGCTAAGAAAGACTTTAGAGAACTTTTCTGGGCAAAACTCCACTACGCCAGCAAACAAAGAGACTCCAAGCTCTTCTGGGAAATCATCAACCAGTTATCAAATGGCAAGAACCGCCATTTTAACTCGGAAATAATGGAGGATACCTGGAGAGCGCATATTGAACATACATACAACGCTATTCCACCTATTGACATAACAAAACATGGAGGCTCAAACGCAGGAACAGCCCATGACACAGTAAAGTTAGAACCACCAGATTTCACCCTGGAGATTTCACAAGAGCAGGTCCTCAATATCATAAGAAATTTAAGGCCTGAGGGAGCCCCAGGGCCCAACGGTCTGCCAAATGCATTATCCCGGCATGAACCCTCATTTTGGTCTGGTATCCTAACCCCGCTTTTTACACACGTGCTAGCATCAGGCACAATCCCTGACTCCTGGCGAGGAAGCATCTTAAAACCCATATATAAATCGGGTTCACGCTCGGACCCTGATAACTATAGAATGATAGCACTAATTGACGTTGAGGCCAAGTTTTATGCTTCGAATCTGCTGGTAGATCTAGAAGATTGGGTGAGCCGAACAAACCTGATCCCAAACACACAAACCAGATTCCGGGCAGGAACGGGCACTTTTACTAACATTTCTGTGGTTACACTCCTAGTCAAAAAAGCATTCTCAAAATCAAGAGCTCTGTATGCGTGCTTTATCGATCTTAAAGCAGCGTTGATAAAGTACCAAGAGGTAGTTTATGGGCCAAAATGCGCAATTAGGGGGCACCTACCAAACTTCTGGAGGCGATAATCAACCTTTACTCAGACACTTGGGTACAAGTGCGGGTAGGAGACGGGCGCGGCATAACAAGCAAGATTCCAACCAAAACGGATTAAAACAGGGGTGCGTACTGGCCCCCTGCCTATTCAACATCTACACTCCCGACCTTGAGAAGCACCTCCAACAAGTTCGAACTGACCCCCCAAAACTGGGTAACACGCAAATCATCTGCCTCCAATATACAGACGATATTGTTCTCCTAACACAAACATCAATAGGTCTGCAGCGATCAATGACCCAACTAGGAATATACATGATTACAGCCCAATTAACAATAAACCTCAAGAAAACCAAGGTGCTATGCTTTTCTAAACATCGGAAACCAGGGCCAAAAGGCAAATTCATCTGGAATCTAGATGACAAACCAATATCCCAGGTGGATTCGTACAAATATCTTGGGTTGCAACTCGATCAAAATCTCAATTTTAACCACCAGCTAGACCAAGGAAAAACGAAAGCAAAACACCTCCACTATGCATTTAAAACCCTAGAGAGGAAGTTTAAAGGCTGTTCAACTGGTCACCTGCTAAAGGTAATTGCAGCAAAATTTATTCCAACTATATCATACGGGTCAGAATTGATGAACACAAAAGATGCAGCCACCTTAAACCAAGCTCAGTCGAGTCTTTTTAAGAGTCTGTTCTCAATCCCCAGGTACATCTCCCAGTTACAGATATGACTGGAATATGGGCTTAAAATCAGAAACCAGTCCACCAAGGAGCGATGGCTAAATATTACTGGCAGATGAGGCAAGCAGAGGAAAATACCTTAGCCCACTCTTGCTGGGCAGAAATTGAACAGCAAGCAAGGCAAAATAACTCCATTGTCACTGTATTAAAAGAATCACTCGCAGACCTACACCTTGAAGAGGCCTGGCACACAATCACTTTCTACTCCATGTTCAAAAATGCTGTTAACACTGCACCCAAACTAATTTCTCTGTTAATGGACAAAACTGCCTTTGTAAAAAAAAACACGCATGGGCAGTGATTCAATCTTATCAGATGCTGAAACCACAACAATATCTGTCAAAACACTTCGCACAGCACTAAAAGCATTGTCTGACGATGCTAGGGTAGGGGCACTTCCCCACGAAGCACTTCACCCCGAAATGGAAGCGTACATGGCCGACGAAAGAATGTCGACTGTTTGTTTAGGGAGAAGAGACATTACTACACCTCCTATGCATCTGCCCTTCGCTTCTAGAAACTCAAAAAACTGTGCTTCGTGAGATCTTCTAGAAAAACCAGTTAAGGACATGCAGAGCAGCTGTCATTGAATGCTTTGGAGGTTTGTCAATCCAACTGTCCTGCAAAGCCATTACGTTTTGGGAATTGGCAGCCAAAGAACTAGATAATACACAAGAATCAGACTGAGTGCCTCTTACGATACTGACTGGTCCCTTCTGACCCGCTCCTGCACAATTCTCTGACCTCTCCTCAATTAATATCCTAGCACTTTTAAATTGTACATACTATAAAGTTATATTTCCTATACAAACTGCTGATGAGAATTGACTAATGACGACACAATGTTTTTATTTTTTGCACTTCTCCAACTATCACCTTTTAATCAATATGTATAACGTGCTTTTACAATCTTTTACGATTTTTAACAAAATCAAATAAAAGTATTATTGACTGACTACTGCCACATTTTACAAGGTTTTAGGAGCAAGCTTACACTGCCAATTTGTACATTTTTTAATAACTTCCTTCAACAAGAATTTGCAATGCAATAGGTCTCGCAGTGACGCAAGTTTAAGCTATTGGCATTGTAAATGACAATGCCTTTTAGTTATGTTTTTAAAACTAACACCAAAAAAGGCATTGTTATTCGCAATGTCAATAGCTCAAACTCGCGTAACTGCAAGACCTATTGCATTGCAAATGCTTGTTCCTTTTTCCGATCACAGGGAGATTGAGTGATTTGTCCAGAACCACAGTTTGTTGAGCCGAGGCGGCATTTGAACTTGGTTTCCCTTATTCCAATGTTGAAGGCTGAGGGCTTTAGAGGACAGCACTGAAGAGTACACGAACACTGATACAGAGAAGACAACGTGGATATTGTGCCCTGGCCTGGGGAACCCCCTTTTTAGGTCTGGAAGGAGACCTTTAGCAATCGATTCACCTTTTCAGCCAAACACGTGCACACTTTGAAGGAAACCTTTAGCCATTGATTCACGTTTTCAGCCAAAAAGGTGCACGCTTTGCATTGCCTTCCATGGAAACACGTGCACGTTTGGCGAGTCTCTTGCGGGAGCGAGTTTTGAAACCATATGGTTCCTGCTCGCTCCCGCAAGGGAAACAGGCGCAGGCCCCCTCCTCTCTCCCCTCCCCCTGCTGCCTCCTCCTCTCCTCGTTAGCGCGAGCTCTTGTTGCACTTCCCATCAATCACTGCTTACGAGTGCATCTGCTGGCTGTCTCTCTTCCATGGCGTGCTTGTTTAATAAATACTTTTTTAAAGTCTATTACTCTTTTTCAAACTCTTCTATGCTTTGTCACTGTGAGTCAGTAGATTGTGCAGAAAAGGAGGCGATCTTGGCATGTTTTGACAGCTTTCTCCCTATCTCCCGTGCACGTTATTTCAAAACAGCAGGGGATGCGGTTAGCAACAGGCCGGACATCTTCACTTCAGAGAATGTGCTGATACCGCCTTCTCTGAAAAGTATTCTGTGCCACTTCACTGGCTGTAACATATTTCGGGTGAATGGTGAGAAAATAGAGCATGAAGTGGGGGAGTCGGCTATATCTGCTTAATCATGTCTGCTTAAGCAGCACGTTTCACTAAAGTATATTTTGACTTTTTAAAACAATGACAAGGGTGTCAAAGGAAATTGCAGCAGAAGTGAAAGCTGAGAAGCAAAGTAGGGGGCGTGAAAAGTTAATACAGGACTCTGCATTGTCACATCTAAATTACACACCCGACGATGCACCTCGCAGGCATGCACATCTCTAAGAAGAGTAAGATGGTAGAAGATAGTGGAAGCAGGAGCTGAGAATCAGCGAGAAGTTCAGCTTTAGGACAAGGACGAACAAAGTGACAATCTCCTATTCCCGACACAGACCCCACTGCCAGCGCATTTAATTGCACCCTTAAAAGTTTTTATTGTGCACATGTCATGGGATTGTTGCACAGTGTTTGGGTGATAGTGGCGTCACTGTAAAGTGTTGGGTTAAAGTGAGGCTATGGTAAAGTTTATAAAGAGCAATCATGTGGTGACTGTTGTGGGCAGCAGTGGTGTCATTGTAAAGCTAGGCGATACCCTTGACGTCACTTGGCAGTTTTTTGAGTGTAGGTATGACCTCAATATATGTACTTCAGTTAGCACTGATGCCCTGCCATTGTAAGACTGTAAAACAAGAACTTTGATGAAGAGTGCAACCAGCATTTAGTTTAAGCTGTAATGCTTTTATGGGTCCCGAAGAATTCTATACAGTTGGCACAGAATGACAACTTGTAGATATTCAGAGCACTTCTGCAGAAAGGGCACAGAATACACCAAAGAGGTTCAGTGCTAAGAGTGAAGCACTGACTTGTCATCCACTAAAGCAGGTCCACCACATTACCTAATATTGCATTTTGCAATCACAGTCAAGGGAGGGGCAGTGGAAACCAGTGATGATTGATCTGAACATCAGTATGTGAACCCAGCTTTCATCCCAATCACTTTTCTCAAAGATTGGTTCAACATTGACACACACGGACGGAAGAAAAATGCAGAAAAACTGCCAAGGGAGCAGCTGTTTCATTTCAGATGAATGAATGAACAAGCAAGCAGAGTCTGTGCTCTGATGCCTTTCGGGAACAAGCATTGGCAAAGCCAATAGGTTTCCACAATGCAAAACCTATTGGCTTTGTCAATATTTTTTACATGTAGTACAGCAGTTGAGGTGCTTAAAACATAGCTTAAAGTAAAAATAAAAAAGCACTGGCTGTGTCATAGTGCTTTTTTTTCTAGATTACGTAATGTAAGCCATGTTGATAAGCAGCTCAACTGCTGTGCAACATGCAAAACAAGCATTGGTATAGCCAATAGGTCTCGCTTTTGGGACAGGAAAACGCAATCCTTCAAAATAGCATGAAGATGTACAGGCTGACGACAGGGGTCACAGGCAGCAGCAGTGTTAGAGATGAGAGACAGCAAGAGTAAAGAGGAGAAGAAACAACAAGAGAGGAGAGAGATATAATGGAGTAAAGTAGAAGAAAAGGAGGAGAGCAAATCAGATACAAAGAGAAAGCAGCCATGATGTGAAGAAGAAAGCATTAAGAAGAGAGAAGATAGAATGAAAGGATGTGGAGGACAGGACAGAGGGAAAAAAACAGACAAATGATAAAATGGCAACACAGCTAATCACTGCTAGAGAGTGATAGTAAAGAGCCAGGATCGAGGGGAGAGAGAGCAGAGCATGGATAAAAGTGAAGAGAAAAAAGGGCAGGGCTAAAATGAATAGAGGGCAAATCAAAAATACAGGGTGTGACAAAGATGATAGAAAACAATTAGAGAGGTGAGAGGACAGACTCTTAGAGCAGAGTTAGGGGACAGACAACAGATCAAGGTTAGAAGATAGAGACTGAGACAGTGAGAGTGTTGAAAGTGGGGCTCACCGGAGGAAGACGTGAGCGGAGGCCTCTTTGGCAAAATTTTCATCACCTGCACTTCTTTTTTTACAAATTAAGCACTGGTTAAAATTCGAGAAAAGAGTGTGCCCAAAAGAAGATTGCCAGCTAGTTGACGTGGGAGAAGTTGTCCCGTAGCGCCTAGAGCTGCCGCCTTTGGTGCTCGATAGCGGGCGCAGCGTAGGGTCCACCATCGTGTGGCATTAGTAACTTGTGCTCACATAAAGTGCTTAAGGTCATTGCGGCTTTATCCAACCCAGCAGCCGCATACCTCAGCTGAGCCTTACTGTTAATTGAAACTTTCACCACGGAGCGCGCTGTACTGCACGTGCATGGTGCCCTGAATGTGTTTAAGTGTCTTCCTGTCTACACATGGCTAGTTCTTGCCCATTACACGTGCAAAAACAAAGGAAAAACAATTACAAAAAGAAACGATGCTGTAACAGCGCGGTGACGAAGGTGGCGTATTGGAAAACCCTTCTTTAAGTATGATATAATGACCCCAGGGTTCTTGTAAAATGGCTCGAAGATTCCCTCCAATTGCGAGATGAGTTGCTTAATGAGCTGCATGGTTGCTCTGTGAAGATGGAGGAAGAGCCTTGCGAACATTTAACATCAAGTTCACAGCACATTTGGTAACCCATCTAAAACAGCTGCTACGGGGGTGTATTACTTAGGACCAGCATACAGTGTAACAGCTAAAGCTGCCGACGCTGGAGCTCAGAAGCAGGGTTTGGGAATGGAAACAAGGAGTCTTTACAGAACATCAGTACCTACTCCAGGTGCACGAGTGTCATGACCACGAAGGCAGACGTCGTGGGACTGAGTCATCAGAATGTGCATATACGTGTATGACAGAGCTCTGTGATAGGGCACAGTCATGAACAGGAGCACCCTGCGATTGAAACATGCGCATTGGTTCTTCAGAAGCAATTTTATTTCACCTAAATTAATGGCAGCTTGCTTGCGTAAATGATCGGAACTGCGGGCAAAACTGCACCTTGCCATTTTCAAACCATTTAACCTCTTATTGCCGGATACGAATGTTGGGGGGCTTTTTGAATTAGGAGGTGGGGCTACGGCAAGGGAGAAGGCAACAGATGTAGCACTCACTAAGTTTTCAGGAGGAGTGGGGCCTCATAAATAAAAAAATAAAAATACGCCTTACGAGACGCGGCATAATGGCTAGCGCTGCCGCCGGTGGAGGAACATAATAAATGTATCCTCATATAATGCAACTGGTTCCCGAGTAAAGCGCTCTGATGCCTAATACCTTCAGGGCAAGTTCATGCTAGAAAAAACTCTCCCGGTGTGTAGCTCCACCTGAGTACCCCAACTGCATATATTAAGTATTTGTTCTTATCGTAAACGAGAATGGAAGATGTTATGGCTTCCGATCTATTCACGGCTACTAAAGCAGCAGTCCCCACTGTCGAGCACTCTAACTTTGGAGCATGGGGAGATTGGGCACCAAAGAAGCTGCCTTTATGCAGACGCATGATTTAAACACACTTGGTGTGGAATGGAAACCAGGTTTTGAGGTGCAGTGTCTCACACGTTGAATGTGATACGTTCAAGAGTGCTGTTTGGGAAAAGTACTGTTGGTTAACTAAACACTGCACAGGACAACCCTTCCAGTGTAGTGATAAACAGTATGATGTAATGTTGTGAAGAAGAATTTGTTTAAATGCTTTGCCTGTGGTTGCTTTTCATGGCAAAATATATATATATGGCGCGGTGCCCAGTGCACGACGGCCGGAAAATGATGTTGTGTCAATTGCGCTTCCTGGCTGAAAAAATGGACGGTGCCTAGCGCCTCGTGGCCGAAAAAGGGTGCGTTGCTTTGGGAAAAGCATTCAGAGGAGGGCGCTTAGTACAACAAGCGCTGAAAGACAAGCGCGGCCGTGAAAGTTAAAGCGATGCACTTGTTTTCCTTTCCAGTAGGAGTAATACTGAGGTTTCATTGGAGCGCGGCCGGAAATCCATGTACAGCGTTTACCTTGCGGGAGCCAGCAGCAGCAGGCGTGATAATTGCAAACAGATGGCGCCGCTGCTCGCTCCCGCAAGGTAAATGCCGTACATGCACGAGTGCCCATTGGAAACAGTGCAGAACATGCACAAGTTTCCACAAAAGCTTGGAGCGATTTCAAAAGGTCACTCCAAAGCAGAGCTTGCGCGCTGCATAGGCAAGACCTAAAAAGGTAAAGCAACAGACTCAGTGTCCCAGGCAAGCTGATTATTACTCCAACTAAACACACATCTGACAGCTTGTAACTCCTACATCCTATTGCGCTCCTACACCGAACGTGAAAATATTCACAATAATATTAGTAACATGTTTAAAATCAGTGTGGCCAACTCTAATATAACCATATCAATAAGGGTTTGTGAAGTGAAAAGGAAAACATGAGATAATATTGGTTTGTTGGTGGATGTAATCAACACAGTGGAATTGACAAGCATCTTAATGAGAAGGCATTCAATAGGGCTGAATGGAGCCTGATAGCGACCCTGTTGGGCAAGGTAGGCATTGGTCCAGTGATGAAAAAGAATCTTCATCACCAATTACAAGCATCCCACAGTACAGTTACAGATAGGGTGACCAACTGGCAAGGGTGCACAATTCAGGACATTGAGTGTAAAAATTCAGGACAAAGGGTCAAAATTCAGGGCAAAAATTCATGACAGAAGGTCAAAATTCAGGACAAAAGTTAAGTTTTACAGAAACAACAGAGGAGGTCGCGCAATAGCATATAAGTAAGTAAATAGACAAGCAACATAAGTACAAGTCAAAATGAGTTTATATTAGGTTGAGACAATCGTGCACTTCATGGTTTTCCCGTATGCGCGCAGCTTTGAGCAATGGTGCAGGTCTTTTTGTGGTATTTCATATGACCATAATCTATTTATATGGTTACTACACCAGGTTGTCCAGTCTGATATTTTGTTTACAGTTCATGGTGCTGAGCAGGTATGTTTGGTAAGAGAAGTGGTCTGGAAGATCTGCTCGGATGGACTTTGTTACTAACATCTCATATCTGAGAGCCATTTTGAGATGTAAGCAGTACAAAAGGGGATCTGTTGACTGGGTGTTAGTGTTTGATTGGTTCAGATGCTCCGTCCATCACCACCCCCTTTTGTACCACTTTGAGATGTAAAGCAGCACGTATAGAATGTAGCTAATGGGGACCTGCAGTGCTGGACTAGAGTGCAGTCCTCCGAGTGACCAGCTTTGTGAGTCAGATTGCTTCAGGTATTTGTTGTCTTTTCAAATGGTTATGATTGGTTTAGGGGCTGGTACACTACTGAGTGATCGATAAGATCCATAGCGGACAGGTCTTTTGTGAGGGTAAGAGCATTAATCAGGAAAGGGGTTTTATTAACCAATGTGCATGAGCTATAATTGGCTGCAGACCTCTGAGTGTTATGGTATTATTGTGGGTTAAGACTGTTGGATAGAAGTTGACATTACTACATAATGCCCTGGCTAGCCATATATTAGCTCTCCTTATTTTACCTGTATATGGGAAATAGTACACTGATAGGGCTGTTTCATTTCTGTGAGCTGTAAACTGCAGATGCTCATTCATGCACAGAAGTGTGCTACAGACTACAAACTGTATACACTATTAAGGCATAAATGTAGGTCAGAAGGAGCCACTGTCTTTTACATACAGAACATTTTCCATTGCATGGAAGAAAAATGACAACATGCAGTTTAACTGATAAAACTATATAGTGCACCAATGATAATGTGCAGAAATGTGGTTTCAGCAAATATGTATCATTTGAACATCACCAAGTAAAGTGCCTGAATTACAAATAAGTGGTCCATTTGAAGTTTTCTAACTGCTGATTTGTTATGAAACATTTGCACAGTTGATTTACAGGTATTTCAAAGTTGTTGTGTGTTACAAAAAAAATGACAGCTTACAGTCCTTTCACACGCACTTTACCACCACAACAAGACTGTCAACCAGTCCACTTTACTATTCTGACTTTGACTACAAAGTTAGAGAATTTTGAAAACAACAAACCACATGTTGATGAAATAGGCAGAAACTTGTCAGGTGATACAGCCTGACCTTTGCCCCCAATTCTTGAACACATAGGGCCTGATTCTCAGTTTGGTGGCATGCCGCCCCGCTCCCACACTGCCAAAGGTCACCGCTGGCCAGTTTACAAGTTTTCTCATTGTCTGGGGGGCAGTCTTTTGGTGTTCCCGTGGCGGTGCCTATTAAAAAGGCACCACAATGGGAACACTAAAGCAAGTTCCTGCAGGGCACACTAGGTGCCACTCTGCATGCATCCTCATGGTCCTGAGGCACCAGGGGGCCATATAGGGCCCCCTGGGTTCCCTCACTGCCAGCCTTTTCATGGCCAGTTCACTGCCATGAAAAGGCTGGCAGTGAAGAAACTTGGAACATGCCTGCCCATGCCGCAGCTGCACCGCCAATATATTACTGCCTCACACCTCTGCAATACTGCTGGGGAACAGTGGTTCCATGGCGGTTGCAGCGGACCTGCAGCAGTCCATCCTCCAAACTCAAAATAGGGCGGTCAGACCCCCAGTGTAACGGCAGCAGGTAATGAGGGAGAAATCCATCCAAGGCTGCAGCACGAGGCCCTTGCCTGGCAGGTTGCAGTGTGGCACTAGAAAAGTTTGGGATTAGTGCACACCGGTCATGTTATGTTAGACATTTCTAATTGTGCTCTTCGTTCTCCATTAACTAGAAATGTTGAAATAAAAACTGTACAGAAACAGGGATTACGATAAAATGAAATCTCTCGGTTCATAGACTATGCCTTGCTACCAGTCCATCCCATAATCAGCTCCTGAAGTGCATTTGTCTTAGGGCCTGGGGTACTGCATAGGCTACAGGAATAATAACTACGCCCATGGCGGGCTGGCTTTACAGCTGATTCACCCGTTGTGACAATCTTTGTTGGTGCCACCCCACCCCAAAGACCTAATTCTCCAAGGATTCCCTCAGTACCACTATTCAAGTGTCCCTCTTTTCTCCATATACCCTCTCCCATGTGTATTTAATTTCTTTTATAGTGGTACTCATCCCAATGTAGAGAGTCAAGAGCACTTCACATCACACACATTTATTCAGAGACAATGACTCATATAAGTGTGTAAGTCAATGTAGAGGACATGTAACTTAAGACAATGAGGGCTGCAAGATGTAGGTCATTCATACTGATAGGCATTATATGCAGGGCCACTGGAATTATGCAGCAGAGTTGACTAAATTATACAGCAAGTAAAGGCAAATTATGCAGCATAATGCAGCACACATTTTGTAGTATTACTTCATTATTTTTTTATTTTAATACATGGTAAATTGGTAATGGTGTCTAAGCTGAGATTTTCCCTTATCAGTAATAGCTTATCAAATAAATACATAAACAAGCAATGGAAAGTGGACCATTGAAGGGCCTTCCACAACACGTGAACACAATACGCCACTCTTTTAGTACCTTTTGATCCGTTTCAGCTAGAAACAATTTTTTTTGCAAACATTTGCAGATTATGAAACAGATAATGGGTTATATGGTTAAATGCGACAATTCAATAAATATGAGAAAAAAACGTCAGTCTCAGAAGTGCATATTCCGGTTTCCCTGATTAAATGTTAAGATTGCTTATTTGGGAGAAATACAAACTCAAGGTTTAAAACATAACATAGCGGTTGGGAGGTGTTCTTACTAATACATATTTATTATTCTCCGCATGAACCCACCAAACTATCTACATAAAAACTATTTTTTGAACTGCATGTTACTCTTTGTGCTATGCAAGAGGTACATTATCCTTCTGTTCTACTTTACAACTGGGATTAATCAAAGCTCAGATACCTCTCAAGGAGATACATTAATCACCAGAGTTAAATTGACATTTTTATGTGGCAAAATCATTGCAGGCTGGCAAATAACTCAGAAGTCTTTGCCACTAGTCCTGCTGTCTATTTCAAAATGCAGTGCACTGGGAACCCCAAAGCTTGGCTCCTATTTCAGTTGCACTTAAGTTGAACTTAGTTTGTTATTTATTCATCCTTCTGAACACCAGACAGAATTTTACTATTAAGTAGGTGAGTAAGAAATTACTAATATGCGTGTCTCTGAAAGCCTATGCATTCCACCACAGCTGTAAGCTGTTGTTTTCAAAAGCAGAATGATTGATTGATTGATTGATTAAGGCACCAACACACCGCATGCTGTAACTGCAGCATGGCCCATTGTCATTCTGTATGAGAGAAATGCCCACAGACAGAATAACAATGGGGCTAATTGACAGTCAGCAAGGTCCGGGAGGAGCTGCTGAAGCCTCTGTGAGTGCTGTAAATCCCATGAAGCTTCTCACCAGGGGCATTGCAGATTCCTGGAAACCCCAGAATAACAGATAAAAGGCATCTGTAAAAAGAATTATAATAGCAAACGGACTTGGCAGTGAAATGATGAACGGTCTGTGAAATTTACGGACGGTTGGTCACCCTAGTTACAGATGAATGGCAAATATTCTGCAGAACTCAGTGACTATACAGACGGGGCTGCCCCCTTTAATCTGCTCCTTTCTTGGAAACACGAATAAGGACATTTTGTGACATCCCAGGCACTAGTGATTTGATAACACACATCAACGAGGATTTGCAATGCACTAGGTTTCGCATTTGCAAGAGTTTGAGATATTGGCATTGTAAATGACAATGCCTTTTATTTAAAAAAATGTAAACATGGAAGTAGTGCGTAAACATGCACATTGCACTTATAGTCCTTGGTTACAAGAAGCAAGGCTTGCTGAAGACAGGAGACACTTAGTCATGCTGAAGACAGGAGACACGGTCACTCATGCTGAAGACAGGAGACACTGTCACTCACGCTGAAGACAGGCGACACTGTCACTCATGCTGAAGACAGGAGACACGGTCACTCATGCTGAAGACAGGAGATACTGTCACTCACGCTGAAGACAGGAGACACTGTCACACACTGTCACTCATGCCGAAGACAGGAGACACTGTCACACACTGTCACTCATGCTGACGACAGGAGACACTGTCACTCATGCTGAAAGGAAACACTGTCACACACTGTCACTCATGCTGAAGACAGGAGACACTGTCACACACTGTCACTCATGCTGAAGACAGGAGACACTATCCCACACTGTTACTCATGTTGAAGACAGGAGACACTGTCACTCATGCTGAAGACAGGAGACACTGTCACTCATGCTGAAGACAGGATACACTGTCACTCATGTTGAAGACAGGCAACACTGTCACTCATGCTGAAGACAGGAGACACGGTCACTCATGCTGAAGACAGGCGACACTGTCACTCATGCTGAAGACAGGAGACACGGTCACTCATGCTGAAGACAGGAGACACTGTCACTCATGCTGAAGACAGGCGACACTGTCCTTCATGCTGAACAGGCGACACAGTCACTCATACTGAAGACAGGAGACACTGTCACTCATGCTGAAGACAGGCAACACGGTCACTCATGCTGAAGACAGGCGACACTGTCCTTCATGCTGAACAGGCGAACCGGTCACTCATGCTGAAGACAGGAGACACTGTCACTCATGCTGAAGACAGGAGACACTGTCACTCATGCTGAAGACAGGCGACACGGTCACTCATGCTGAAGACAGGAGACACTGTCACTCATGCTGAAGACAGGAGAATGCTGAAGACAAGAGACACTGTCACTCATTCTGAAGACAGCAGCCACTGTCACTCATGCTGAAGACAGGAGACACGGTCACTCACGCTGAAGACTGGAGACACTGTCTCTCACACTGCAGACAGGAACACTGTCACTCACGCTAAAGACAGGATACACTGTCACTCACATTGAAGACAGGAGACACTGTCACTCACGCTGAAGACAGGAGACACTGTCACTCATGCTGAAGACAGCAGACACGGTCACACACTGTCACTCATGCTGAAGTCAGGAGACACTGTCACTCATGCCGAAGACAGGAGACACTGTCACTCATGCCGAAGACAAGAGACACTGTCACACACTGTCACTCATGCTGAAGACAGGCGACACTGTCACTCATGCTGAAGACAGGAGACACGGTCACTCATGCTGAAGACAGGAGACACTGTCACTCATGCTGAAGACAGGCGACACTGTCCTTCATGCTGAACAGGCGACACAGTCACTCATACTGAAGACAGGACACACTGTCACTCATGCTGAAGACAGGCAACACGGTCACTCATGCTGAAGACAGGCGACACTGTCCTTCATGCTGAACAGGCGACCCGGTCACTCATGCTGAAGACAGGAGACACTGTCACTCATGCTGAAGACAGGCGACACGGTCACTCATGCTGAAGACAGGAGACACTGTCACTCATGCTGAAGACAGGAGACACTGTCACTCATTCTGAAGACAGCAGCCACTGTCACTCATGCTGAAGACAGGAGACACGGTCACTCACGCTGAAGACTGGAGACACTGTCTCTCACACTGCAGACAGGAACACTGTCACTCACGCTAAAGACAGGATACACTGTCACTCACATTGAAGACAGGAGACACTGTCACTCACGCTGAAGACAGGAGACACTGTCACTGATGCTGAAGACAGGAGACACTGTCACTCATGCTGAAGACAGCAGACACGGTCACACACTGTCACTCATGCTGAAGACAGGAGACACTGTCACTCATGCTGAAGACAGGAGACACTTTCACACACTGTCACTCATGCTGAAGACAGGAGACACTGTCACACACTGTCGCTCATGCTGAAGACAGGAGAGGCGGTCACTCATGCTGAAGACAGGAGACACTGTCACTCATGCTGAAGACAGGCAACACTGTCACTCATGCTGAAAACAGGAGACACTGTCACTCATGCCGAAGACAGGAGACACTGTCACACACTGTCACTCATGCTGAAGACAGGCGACACTGTCACTCATGCTAAAGACAGGCAACATTGTCACTCATGCTGAAGGCAGGAGACACTGTCACTCATGCTGAAGACAGGAGATACTGTCACTCATGCTGAAGACAGGATACACAGTCACTCATGCTGAAGACAGGCAACACTGTCACTCATGCTGAAGACAGGAGACACTGTCACACACTGTCACTCATGCTGAAGACAGGCAACACTGTCACTCATGCTGAAGACAGGAGACACTGTCACTCATGCCGAAGACAGGAGACACTGTCACACACTGTCACTCATGCTGAAGACAGGAGACACGGTCACTCACGCTGAAGACAGGAGACACTGTCACTCGCGCTGAAGACAGGAGACACTGTCACTCACGCTGAAGACATGAGACACTGTCACTCACGCTGAAGACAGGAGACAGTCACTCATGCTGAAGACAGGAGACACTGTCAAACACTGTCACTCATGCTGAAGACAGGAGACACTGTCACTCATGCTGAAGACAGGAGACACTGTCACTCATGCTGAAGACAAGCGACACGGTCACACACTGTCACTCATGCTGAAGACAGGAGACACTGTCACTCATGCTGAAGACAGGCGACACTGTCACACACTGTCACTCATGCTGAAGACAGGTGACACTGTCACACACTGTCACCCATGCTGAAGACAGGAGACACTGTCACTCACGCTGAAGACAGGAGACAGTCACTCATGCTGAAGACAGGAGACACTGTCAAACACTGTCACTCATGCTGAAGACAGGAGACACTGTCACTCATGCTGAAGACAGGAGACACTGTCACTCATGCTGAAGACAAGCAACACCGTCACACACTGTCACTCATGCTGAAGACAGGAGACACTGTCACTCATGCTGAAGACAGGCGACACTGTCACACACTGTCACTCATGCTGAAGACAGGTGACACTGTCACACACTGTCACCCATGCTGAAGACAGGAGACACTGTCACTCATGCTGAAGACAGGTGACAGTGTCACTCATGCTGATGATAGCAGCCACTGTCTCTCATGCTGAAGACAGAAGACACTGTCACTCATGCTGAAGACAGGAGACACTGTCACTCATGCTGAAGACAGAAGGCCCAGGGCACGGGCTGCTGCCACCAGCGCTGCGTCCTGGGGTATGCAGGTGTACAAGGATTCAATGTCAATAGTGACAAAAAATTCTTCATTGGGATTGTACTGTATTTCCTCCAGAATATTAAGGATGTCAGTGGTGTCCTTGACAAATGATATTTGATTTACCACCGATTCCCTAAGGAAGAAGTCCGCGTATTGAGAAAAGTGGCTCTAGGACAGATTGGATCCCAGCCACAATGGGACGTCCCGGTGGTGGACACGTGGGTTTATGGATTTTAGGAAGTATGTAAAAGGACGGAGTCCTAGAGTTGGTATTGACCAGGAACTCCGCCTCTTTCACTGAAATCCATTTCTTCTCTTTTGCTGTTCCTACCATCTCATGAATAATTTTCAATAGATCTTCCAGTGGATCCCTACTGAGGGGCTGATAATTAGTCCTAACACTCAGTAGGCGCATAACCTCAGCATCATAGTCAGCAGTGTTAAGGAGAACTATCGCCCCACCTTTATCTGCTGCCTTGATAGTGAGGTCACAGTTATTCTGGAGACTCTTGACCGCTGCCCAGTCCTCTCTGGACATATTTCTGTACTCAAACTTCCTTTGAGTGTTCTCAATTCTGTCTATATCCTGTAAAACCAAAGACTCAAAAACCAAAACTTCCGGGCCGATGGAAGAAGATGGTGGACAGAAAGTGGATGGTTTCTTCAAGTCAGTACCAAACGAGGTCTTCTCGTCTGGTTTCTTATCTTTGAAGAATTTTTTGAGTTTAATCTTCCTCATGGTTTCGTGAAATTCAATCCTACATTTAAAGGAATCATGGGTCGGTGTTGGAATGAACCAAAGGCCTTTATTAAGTACTCGCTCTTCGTGCGCTGTAAAAACATGATCAGAAAGGTTCACCACAATGTTGTTCCTTATTTCTGGATCATGCCTCTGCTGCGGGTCACCCTGGGCGAGAAGGCTTGCCATTGAGGGCGCTGTTGGTTGGACTGGTTGGGCTGGTTTCCTCTGCCTCTGCCTCTTCCCGGCTGGCCTCCCCCGCGATAGTTGTTCCTTTGGCCCTGGGACAAAAGCTTTTCTAACTGCCCTTATGATTAATATGGGGTGCATGGGCGTTCATAGCACCTACAATACCTGTAATAGAATGCACATTTTTACTTATCTTTAAACATAGAGTTAAAAACTCACAGGCCATAGTGGCATGGAGTGACACACTATTGCTAGCCCTTGAGCACTTGGTAGAAATAGGATTATTCCGTAGCCAGTAGGAAGCTTTTGAGTCCATTTATATAGCATATTGCTACAACCAGGGTTGTTTATTATAATATCTCTGACTAGTTCAAGATGGCCGCCGTTTACGACGCCCCTCCAGTATGTCTACTGGGTGTCCTTTACCAAAAAGGGAATTCTCCGTGTGAATCGAATGTGTGGTGTTACATTTAGCAACATGTTCTGTTGATGGAGGCTGATCTCGATTGATATTCCCTGGATTCAATCCTCTTACAGCTTTCACTGCTGTAAGATGTCTGCCCGTTTTTCACTGAGGTCAGGTGACCGCCGGCGGGGGGCGGACACCGCGGTTGGTGGATATCACTGCTTGCGGGGAAGGTACACACTGTGGGTGAGACGAGGCGCTCCTGAAGAGCTACCACGGTGAGAAGTATCTAACCGAATGGAGCGCGAGTGTGATGTGTGCGAGTGGTTTTGTTTTACTCAGACGCTCAGATAGAGCTACCAAGATGATAAGTGTTTGAGTAGATCAGAGCGCGAGTGCGTGTTACGTGACTGCGCTTGGTTTTAATTTTGAGCTGCTGCACCAGAGATATGAAAGGGGCTTGGTTCCCAGTAGAAATGAAATGTTGATTTCTGCATTACACAGACCGTGAGTAAATGTGTGTCGCCGAGACGATACTATTCTAGTGCTGGCCCTGTGATCACGGCAGCATAACCGGGGTGAAGTTTTGATATCGAGTACTGCTGAATTGTTTGCTAGAAAGTGGGCTGATAAGGACAGTTTGATACTGAAAACTGAAACACAGTCAGGGGCAGCTAACGTTGGCTCTTGCTGCACTATCCAAGTGCGTGTAAAAACGCGACGCCCGGTTACTAACATCTAGGCACTGTGTAAGGCTTTGGAGCCTATCTGACATCATTATATATATGTGTTCTGATACCTGGCTACACGTTCTTTTGTTTGTCTCATTAGAAAGCCAATAGCTACGTGAAGGTAGGAACTCACGTTTGGAGTACCCCTACATCTCCCCCAACCCCGAGGCGGCCGGTATGAGCAACATGGTGGCCTCGCGGTAAACAATGTTTTTACACATAACACGACTGATTCGGCCACTCATGTATGTGTTTACATGCTTTTAACTGATTTTTGATACCTGTTTTTCCTTGGCAGTTAACAAAGAACAAGTGTCCCAAAGTGGAGTGGCAGCATATAGTGCAGCCCTGATGAAACTGCCTAAAAGTATATAGCAGTGAAACATGTCGGCACTGGCATTAGGTAATGGTATGCATGAATAGCTACCAGCCTTTTTAGTGGTACAGCATACACATTTTTCCCTATGAATAAAGTTGGTTAAGGGAAGTAGATGCTGTGTTTTATGCACTTATTTATGTTGTGTGTTTGTCACTAGCAGATGCTCTCTGCGTTCCACTGTTTGTTACACGTTTTGGTTGTTTGTTTTTGGACACTATTTTCTCTCTTTCTTTGAGAATCAAGTGACTACCGATGATGAGACAGGGGCTTGTCTGGAAATTACATACCAGTTACCCCGTTGGTGGTGTTTCCGTGAGGTGTCACTTGGTTTTCACACATTTTTTCTAAGGAGAATTTGATCCAACACCGCGTGGGTGGATCTTTGTCATCGACCTAGGTGGGTCAGACATATTGTTGTTCGGGTCTCTGCCAAGGAAATTTGGGTTGTTCATGAATTTGGGCGCAGTGCAGCGAAATTATCCCCACACATCTTGTAGGGTTCTGGAGTAGTTATCAGTACACATAGACTGTTCTATCGCACCAACATGAGAGCCATCTGGTTCAACACCGACCTCCAGAACTCCAAGCACATCTGCAGAAGACTCGAGAAGCAATGGCGCAACGACCAGACACCTGACAACCACACAGCCCTTATAAACGCCAGACGCAAACACCACCAACTCATCCGATCTGCCAAAAGAACCTCCTTCAAGGAACGCATCGACAACAACGCACACAACAGTACAGAGCTATTCAACATCGTGAAAGAACTCGCCACCCCCAGCTCCAGCTCCAATGACGTTCCTCCGTCACAAGAACTCTGTGACTCCATGGCTACCTTCTTCCACCGCAAGATCGCAGACATCCACAACAGCTTCGACACTCAGGCACCGATGACAGACGCCGACACCCCCGACCCAACACCCACCAAACGCACCGACCTCCTGCTCTTCTGGAACAACGTCAACGACGAAGACACCATCAAAATCATGAACACCATCCACTCTGGCTCACTTTCCGACCCCTGCCCCACCACATCTTCAATAAGGCCAGCTCCATCATCGCACCCCAGCTCCGAAAGATCATCAACTGCTCCGTCGAGACCGCCACACCTTCCCAGAAAGCTGGAAATATGCAGAGATCAACGCTCTCCTTAAGAAACCTAAGGCGGACCCAAAGGACCTCAAGAGCTTCCGACCCATCTCCCTGCTCCCGTTCCCGGCAAAATTAATTGATTAGACCACCAACAGACAACTGACCCACTTCCTGGAAGAGCACAACGTCCTGGACTCCTCCCAATCCGGCTTCCGCAGCAACCACAGCACCGAGACCGCCCTCATCGCCGCCACAGACGACATCAGGACCATACTGGACAAGGGCGAAACCACAGCCCTCATCCTCCTGGACCTCTCGGCCGCCTTCTACACCGTCTGCCACCACACCCTGCGCACACGCCTCCACGACGCGGGGATCCAAGGCAAAATCCTGGACTGGATCACCTCCTTCCTCACCGGCAGAACCCAGAGAGTCCACCTCCCCCCCTTCTGATCCGAAGCCACTGCGATCACCTGCGGCGTACCCCAAGGATTATCCCTCAGCCCAACCTTGTTCAACATCTACATGGCACCGCTCGCCAACATTGTCCGTGCTCACTACGCCACTGGAGTAAAGCTATCCTGGCTGATGAAAGCTGATAGCCAGAAACCGGTCCTAGGATGCTTGATTCCAGTCCAGGAAAGACATGGCTTTGCAGTTCGGGCTGGACTGTTCCCATGAGGCACAGGGTCAAGACTGATTTGCATATGGCTATGTCTGAACTGGGGTGGCTTGGTGAGCAAAATAACGATGGATTAAACCCAGATCTATGACTGGGGTTGAATGTTTTGCCATTGTTCAAGTTTTCATCCATCATCCTGTGTGTTTTGCTGTTCACCCTATGTGGGCAGGGTATGCCCAGACGTGGGTCCCATGCTCACTGCGCCACTGGAGTCAAGCTATCCTGGCTGATGAAGGCTGATAGCCAGAAACCAGTCCTAGGATGCTTGATTCCGGTCCAGGAAAGACATGGCTTACCAGTTCGGGCTGGACTGTTCCCATGAGGCACAGGGTCAAGACTGATTTGCATATGGCCATGTCTGAACTGGGGTGGCTTGGTGAGCAAAATAACGATGGATTAAACCCAGATCCATGACTGCGGGTGAATGTTTTGCCATTGTGCAACATTCCGTCATCATCTTGTGTGTTTTGGAGCGCACCACCTCAACATCGTCTCATACGCTGATGACACACAGCTGATCCTCTCCCTCACCAAAGACCCGGACATCGCCAAATCCAACCTCCCCGAGGGAATGAAGGCCGTGGCAGGTTGGATGAAGACCAGCCGACTGAAACCGAAAGCAGACATAACGGAGGTCCTCATCCTTGGCGCCACCCCCTCCGCATGGGATGACTCCTGGTGGCCGACCGTGCTGGGAGCACCCCCGACACCCACAAACCATGCACGCAATCTGGGTTTCATCCTGGACTCACCACTCTCTATGACCCAGCAAGTCAACACTGTTTCCTCCTCCTGCTTCAACACCCTCCAAATGCTCCACAAGATCTACAGATGGTTCCCCACCGAAACCAGGAGAACGGTCTCCCAAGCACTCGTCAGCAGCAGGCTGGACTATGGCAACGCCCTCTATGCAGGAACCACACAACGCACACAAAGCACTCCACAACGCTGGACCTGCATACCTCAACAAACGACTGTCCTTCTATACCCCGAACCACCGGCTTCGCTCCACCGACCGCATCCTCGCCACCGTCCCACGCATCTGACGAACGACCACCGGCGGCAGATCATTCTCTCACCTCACTGCAAAGACATGGAACACCCTCCCCATCCTCCTTCGGCAGACCCAGGTCCTGCTTACCTTCAGGAGACTTCTCAAGACCTGGCTGTTCGACCAGCAGCTGCTTCCCCCACCCCTTAGCGCCTTGAGACCCTCACGGGTGAGTAGTCCGCTTTACAAATACTTGATTGATTGAACCAGCACTGCTTGCAGTGCTACATTGACTCCTGAGCCTTAGCTCAATTCTTGTTCCTGCCCCAACACTGCCTTCTATGCTACTTTGTTTTCTTGATTTCTGAACCTGCACTATTCTAGTATACCCTTGTAGCCTCCCCTTCTGTATATCCATTTCCAGTCCCTGCTTTTCTTCCCATTTCCTTGGTTCCAGTTCTAGTTTGCTGTCTTTCTATTCTGCTGTCTTGCTACTGTGACTTTGCATGTTTGTTACCTGCTTTCTGCCAAGTGTGCCCAGTGTTGTTCTTCCTTTCCTATTAAGCACTCCTCCTTGCTAGCTCATTCTCTGTTGTGCTTGTGTTTAGTTCTACCCCATTGCTGTTACTGCCTTGTGTGTTCCTGTTTGTTCGCCAGAATCCATGGGCACAGCTGACTACCTAGGTGGTGCTTCTTGTTCACTGTGAGTGTTGTCTTTGAGTTGCAGCTATAACATCACCATAGGTATAAGCTCCACAGACCCTGCCTTTGTATACATATCCTATATGTGGGTATTTTCAGTCAGTATCTGTAACAACAATTGTAGGTGAGGAACTTACTGAGCTTCAGTCTTACCGCATGGAGCTCCTGAGTGCTTTACCCCACATTTCCCTTTATTGGTAATGTTGTATTATATATAGGTCTTGCACGTCCGTCCTGGGTGTAGTTAGTCTGAATGCTAAATTTCCTTGTGAGTGCCCATCCTTTCTGAGTCTTAGCCATCCTGTACAGGCTTCCCTTTAGGATCCCTTTTTCTCCTCTGACTCCTTGTGTGATCCTGGGCAGCGCTGTACTACTCTTTCTGTGCACTGTACATTTTCTACACAGTCCCCAGTCCTTGATCAAGTCCCCTACTGTGTTCCCGACATAGTCCCGGACAGTCCCTGACAGCAACCATCACTCTGTGGGAGTGAGGGAGAAAATGAGAAATCCTACGTAACTGTTTGAATCAGAGATTAATCTAAGCTTCAGGCAACTGAAACTATGTCTGGACAGGGACCAAGAGGAAAAGACAAGATTGGAGACCCCAGTTATTGATTTTATTAAAATGGGGTGGATCTCTATCTTACTTCAGCTTCAAGAAATTAAAATTCATCCATTTTTGAATAACATCATGAACTGATGACAAATCAAAGGAGTTAGTAGGGTGACAAATAATCTGCTTGTCATCAGCAAAAACTTTGACATGACTTGAAGGTTATGCAAAACATGAGCTAGTGGAGTTAAGTATGTATTAAAACGTAGTGGGGAAGTTGTAACTCCCTTCAGCACACCTCACAAAAGTGGTTTGGTTTGAGACTGAAAATTGCTGAGGTGGTTGGCTTGTGCACTATTGGTAGGAAAAGAAGTGATCCAAGTTAAAACTGTGCCTCCAACACCAGTAGGCTCGAGCTTCTGAGAGATCTGTATGGTGTAAAATGTGTCACATTGGTCCAATAATATATCAGGACCCCATAATCATGTGTCAATGAATCAATCAATCAATCAATCAGGGAAATTATAAGCGCTCTACTCACCCGCGAGGGTCTCAAGGCGCTGGGGGGGGTCTGCACCTCCGTTCAGCTGAAGAGCCAGGTCTTGAGACCCTTCCTGAAAGCGTTCAGGGAGAGGGCACGTCTGATGTTGATCAGGAGCTCGTTCCAGGTCTTGGCTGCAATGTAAGAGAAAGTTCTTCCCCCTGTTCTGGCTCTGGGTATGCGTGGGGTTTCGCCGAGGGCGTGGTTGGGTGATCGTACATTTTTCTTGGGTGTGTGGAAGGTAATTCTCTCGTTGAGCCATTGGGGTCCGGTGTTGTGGAGGGATTTGTAGGCGTGGGTGAGCATTTTGAAGGTGATTCTCTTCTCGAAGGGGAGCCAGTGAAGGTTCTGTAGGTGTTGGCTGATGTGTTTGGGTCGTGGAAGGCCGAGGATGAGTCTGGCGGCGGTGTTCTGAATCCTCTGGAGCTTGCGGAGTAGAGACTTATTATATAAGTTGTCAATAGCTGATTTATAAAGATTTGGGGATGCAAACAGGTCTACAACCTGCTTGATCGCCTTGAAGCATTTTGTCTTCAACTAATTCCGGCATATGGGTGGAAGTACGTGTGTGGGGGAGCTGCAGCCCCCTCAAAAACAATGCCAAATTCTAAAGCCAAATGAAAAATAAAGATGCCTTTAAGATGTTTTTATCTCGTCACAATTGCCTTGCTTCAAAGATAGATTTTAACTGTCAGTTTATGTCTAACAAATTGCTGATTATTCTTTTAATATGGAGATTCGTATTTACTTAATATAGGAGGGAGAGCACTTTGTAAAGTGAACTATGTGACAATATTGATGGGTTACATGGAGTCAGAAAGGAAAGGCTGGAGGATGTCATATTTTTTCTAACAAACATAAAATGTAAATACTTGTAATTTAACTGTACAAATACACACTGTAGCTAACAGGGACTACCTGTCCTAGCATTACAGGCCAGAGGACGGGAAGGAGGAGCCAGACCGGGCGGAAGCCCTTTCCTGAAGCATTATAAAGCACCATCTTTACCCAGGTGTGCATGATGCACTGCAGCTGACAGGGACTACCTGTCTCAGAATTCCAGGCATAAGAGGAGGAGGAGCAACCAGGCTGGGCGGGAGCCCTTTCTGGAAGCGCTATAAAGCGTCATTGTAGCCCCACTGCATGGCAAGAGTGAGCAGCGCCCAAGTGAAACCCAGGTCAAGGGCGGGACAATCCGCGCCCATCAAAGCCAGGATAAGACAGAACAAGGCCACCTCCCTTGGCTCTGTAACTTGAGGATAAACTTCGCTACTCACCTGCCGGGAACTAAGGTACTATGATCTTTCCACCTTATCTGTCCTGGTGTGAAAAATAAAAGCAGGGGGACGTTTGCTAGAGCTTCTTTTTTCTTTTTCTCAGCTTACCTCCATTCAACCCTAATAGTTTATCTTTTTTTCTACTTTTTTGCCACCGTCTTTAATTTTAATAATGTTCAATTAATACAAATTTACAATATAACACATTTATACACATTTCACAAGATAGGACTGTTCAGAGACACAAGAGGGTTAATATGATTCCTCGTGGAATGCATTTCTTTAACAGAATTCTTAGTCCGCAATATTTTAGAAGAATAATGTGACCTTTTCACCAACTCTGATCATGTAACAAACAATACTTGTGCAATTGATGCCAATACAAAGATTGAACACCTGGATTATAATTTTTCAAGCACTTCTTCTCTAATATCGTTAAGGTATTTTTTCCTATTTAAGGTTCGGTGCGAACCATTTAACATGAATCTGATGGAATTTTGTTTGTTGAACGGCAACAGGTTAATGAGATGGTATCTTACCCCTTGATGGCTTATAGTGGTGTTCAGGATGCCACGATTGTTGGAAGGGGTGCACAAGACTAGGCATTTTGGTGCTGTTGCCTTAAAATTCGCAACTTTTGGATTATTGAGAGAAATGTTGGGGATAACGGGCCTCGTGCCAGGTCTTGACCCTGTGATTCTACTGATAGGCTACATAAAGGGTAAATGGCCAATATCCCTTGACCAACCTACTTGTTAAATGTATGATCCCCACATTCTTGGCCCCCAGGTTAGACACAGCCGACTTCTGGAAACTCCTGAACCCCCACCAATGAGCTTATATTGGACCAAAATGGGGTCGCTGTTTGCCATGAAAGAGCGGACAGCTATAATTCATAAGCAAATGAATACATTGAACAAATATGGCATCCCTTTACTATTCATAGGAGTGCTCCAATAGATGGACGAGTGATGGAAATGCGCACGCAATATTGTGGTTAATCGATTTGATGTGTGCGCATGTCCTCGACATCGTTTTTTGTGCCAAACCTATAACCAATATAGCAGAAGTGGCGCCTAAGTGTGCTTGTGAGGATCTGCATGTGAAAGATTTGAGTCCCAAACCTTAATATTAATACTTTTTTTCCTTTGTTTTGTCTAATCCCTGTATACTGTTGCCCGATACAATTGAAGATGTACAGTGAAAAGCGGTATTTAATCAACCTCACTTGTGAATACAATGTAGTGCTTGATCAAGTTAAAATGAAGTTTGAGGTGTTGCTCAAGTATGTCTATTTTTATTTTATGCTAATAGGGTATTTTCCATTTAAGCATTGTACAATAAGGGCTCTACATACAGAAGTGTCTAGAACAAGGAATGTCAGGCTAGTATGCAAACCTTCTTAGACAGCACCCAGTATGCTCCAACTGCCCTAGTCGAGGGTGGGTAAGTGAAGACTAAATATACAGTATATTCGAACTAATAAACACAGAGTGGTAAGGACAGAGACATAACAGGGCAAAGCCAGAGCAGCCCATTCAGATTGTACTCAAATTATGCTTTTCCTATCAAAGTTAACCAAGACTCCGAGCAAAACAGAGCAGAGGTTGAATGAGTGGGCAACAACGTTTCAGAAGTGAGACGTGTTTCGTGGGGTGCAGAACCGTGGTGAGTGTTGCAGAGGTCAGTACAGGAGCGACGTAGTTGATAAATCCGAAATCGTTTTCGGTGCTAAGCAATAAGGTAGACTACAAAAATCAAACACAAAAAGAGCCTCTGCACAATAAAGTTGAATATCAAAAAAAAAGAGCCTCTGCAGCTACAGATGAAAGCTCTATTTTTACCACCCTCTTTTTGTTTTGAGCTTTTCTTTTTCCTAGTGTGAATCTTACAAGAGATTTGAGGAGGATATCTAGTTTAGACTCTGCCTGGTGTGGCTTTTATCCAGACAACCAAGAACTTTTCATTATGGGCTGCCAAAGCAGGGCCTTTCTTTAAATCACTCCCAACACTACGGCTGCTCCTGTGCCAAGCACGTCAGGGAACCAGACACAATGCCCGCCGTACTATTCAGCACCAATTACTCGTTCAGCCGATGACATACTCCCACAAGTGCACAGACATTTCTCTCTTCCCTTTCAGTGCCACTTGTGCAGCCTGATGATGCACTCCTTCAATCCACACACATTGTCCGCAAACACAATGATCTTCTCATCCGAGTTTGAGGAACTTAGGCACTGGGCAGCCCTAAACTTGCTTGGGTTCATGGTATATATTATCTTCTTTGTTTAAATAGCGACAAAGTCGAAGTAAAAACTTGGAAGAAATCCGACACCGGGCCTGAAACAATAACAACGCCCACAGTGACTCCCTAGGCACAAGTAAAGGAACAGCAGAAGTACAAAGTCATGCAAGGGAAGGCAGCATCTTCTACTGACAGCATACTGAAAAACTTGTTCAACACAAGACTGCAGAGGGTGCCAAGTTATAAAACCAAGAGAAATCCAGAACACGAGCGAGTGGTAGCCGCTGCTACTCCTGACATTTAACATGAAAAACTCTCCACTGTGCTGAAGAACTACATATAATTGTAGCCAGAGTACTAATGGCATATAAAGCTGAAGAGTAAGTAAACTGATTACTATGATTACTTTACTATCATATTATCCATCCTTCATTGCTATGTCATTCATGTGTATTGCGTCGCTCGGAAATACAGTCAGATATGGTTAAAATGACTATACCTTTACTACAGCTGTGCGATCTGTCCTGCCACTCTGGCTCGTGCACCAGGGCTTCTGCATATGTTGGGGCTGTTAAGAGGAAAAAAGGTGTGCTGTTATTTGGCTATATAATGATGGCATTTTGCAGCAAGATGGTCATTATTTTCACTTCACATAATTTACTGTCATTGTTAGTGGGTTAGAGAGACATTGAAATGCGAAGATCAACAGCAATTTACAATTAAAAGAAGTTCTTGTAAGAAAAATCACTACTATGAAAGGGAAAAGATTCAAGCAATGGAAAAGCAAATCTTTCCAATAACTCTCCGACGTTCCAACCGGAATTCTCGCAGCTGTCCATCGTGCATGCGTACTCGAGACCACTGCTTGTGAACAGTGCATTGGGCCAAAGGGGGCGCAGCACAGACCACAAGCATGCTCAATATCTGTGAAAAAGTACACTTTATGGAAGACAGGTGCACCTCACAACATTAACCTTGGCTTTTGCCTAAGAAAAAAAAATGAAAACTCACTATACATTTATTCACCTACCTTGCCTCTCCCCCCTCCCCTCCCCTAAGGTTTCCCCCTTTCTCCTTTCCTTGCAACTATTTGAAAAACCCTACTCGGTCATTGACTGTTGAACTTTAACCCTGTAACCTCTTACCTACTTCTCCAAACATCTATCTAACTAAGTATCTCCTATATTAACTTCCCCTTATTGCCTGCTCCCGGAGTAACTTGTTTCCAACCATAAACTTAACCTGTAAACATGTGAAAACTAGCTACCAAATGCCACTCAGAAAAGTCCCGTTCTGTTTATGACATTTCTGACCCCCAAACAAGGACGCTTTAGGATACCTCCATATATATAATGTCTTGTCCAAAACCTCCTTTATCTGTATCAGATAAAGCTCCACTTCGAAGCATGACAAGTGCACTCCATCGTCCCTAAAAAACATAAACCACCTCATACCTTAACTCGGGCTGCTCAACTCACCCACAACCCTTGTTCCTAAAAAATTATCTCATATCCCTATTGATCTTCCTCCTTGTTTTCCCAATAGCAGCAGGTCTTATCGGCCCTCCCTCCACTGTCTCCTAAGAATAATCTACGTCCAGATGATGAACGGACCATTGCTGCTTGATCTCCAATAGGTCCCTTTTCATCAGCTTCAGTAAAGCTAACCCTTTACAAACCACCAGATCATTATCCCAGAGATGCACAATCAAAACATCTGGGACACATCAAATCGCAGTTTTGTTGCTAATCAAGTTCTGGATGGGAAGATTGAGAAGGGAAGTGAGCCTCAGTTTGACTGGGTCTATGTACTTGCTCATCTGGAGACAAGATCTCCAGCTCCTGCAAATGTGCACCCGACCTGAAAGCGGGCACATTCATCACCACCATGGTAGTAGCCCAGGGAAGGGTGCAGAAGAACATCCTCTGCAGCATGTGCTTCACTGTCAACCACCAGCTCAAGCCTGTTGCAGTGTCCCAGAGATCACAGTGTAATCCGCTAGATCTACCTGTAGTGGTACCAATAGTGGGCCCTCATGTGTCGGCATGCATTTATGACCAGGGCGATGCAAAAAAACAACAGATCCAGCAGGCACAAAATGATCAGGACTGGAAACCAAGCCCGACCTGTAACATCAAAATCATATTCTAAATGTCCTGGATACTCCGTGGAGCAGGGAAGGCTCAGCGCGATGTTGTATCTAGTCATGTACCTATGAACATGAGGTGCTGAGAGGGCTCCTGGTGAAACGTGAGCACATGGATAGAAAAAAGCCCAGGTCGAACAGTAGGGATGATGTTAATTGCAGGTAATATGACATAATCAGTCAGTCAAACCACTTTATTCGATTAGTTAAAATCATAAAAGTTCATCACAAAATACACAAAAAATACAATTGGGTAAAACAACAATTTTAAGAACAATCTCATGTTAAAAATAGAGTAAAATTCATGTTACAATCATTACTGGACGTCTTATTTTTCTCCTCCGGGCAGCAGCTACAAAAACATTTGCAACACTAAAAATATTTCATGGGTTATCTAGTAATTGCAAATACATTAAAGCAGGTTTAACCTGTAGAAACTCCACCCCCATAGAAGTGGGAGAATAAACTTATTTCTAATAACAGAGTACAGATCACAGAATAATGTAAAATGAACCGTATCATGAAGTGAGCTTTGATCGCACTCACAAGGTGCTGCATCCTCTGGTTTGTTCCAGCCCTGAAAATTCCCCAGTATAAAATGAATCAAATGAAAATGAAATCTTATCAATAACCAGCGATGGAACGGCTTATTTACTAGCTTTAGGTAAGGCTCAATAGAGGGGGATGTAATTATTAAACAATGAGCCCTAACCAAGGGTTTTATTAGTTCCTCGCTCTCACGTTCCTGTGCCCTCAAACTTAGGAAGGGTACTTTCACCCGGCTAATATCACCTTTGGTGATTCCTTCCGGTTTTACATAAATTTCAGGGCGCCCTAGTTTGAAAAACATAGCCTTAATATAAGAGAGCCAAGGTATATCAATTGCTCTATCTAAAAGGACGCAGTCTTTTAAAATCTGTCGATTAAGAGTAAGTTCAGGGTTCAACCAATTTTTATCCAACAAATTAGTGGAGCCATACTCATCAAATCAGAGACATATCCCATCCCCAGCTCCTGGTGTACAGCAAAGGTTGGGGATGATTGGGGAATAGAGAGAAGTGTACGGAAAAATTTGTTTTCAACCTTCTGTACCCCTTCTGGTTGCTTGTACCCCCATATTGCTGCACCATATGTCGCTATTGCTAGGCATTTTTCCTTATAGATTGCAAGCACAGCCTCACATGGCCTACCACCCAGTCGACGAGCAAAACTTAAAATGGCAGATGAGGACCTGGCTACACTATTTCTTTTAGCCAAAAACTGGGGGACCCACGAGCATCTATCATCGAACAGGACCCCAAGGTAGGTAAAGACCTTGACTCTTGTGACCTCCGCCCCTTTGCGATGAAAGGTTCTGACCTTATTTTTACGTGGTGCCATGGTTAGGACGTGTGATTTAGCGATGTTTACTACCAGGTCCAGAGAACTCATGAATTCCCCAAAAGAGTTCACTAGTCTCTGTAGGCCTAGTGGGGTACGGGCTAATAGTACGCCATTGTCCGCGTATAGGATAACCGGGATGGGACTGTTTCCAACACGCGGAACGTCCAGACTGGCATTGCCTAGAGTTTTGTCTATACTATTGATATATAGCGTAAAAAGTAAAGGGGCCAGGATGCACCCTTGTCGAACCCCTCTGCCCGATTTAAACTGTCGAGTACATTTACCCTCGTGGGTCACCCTAACTGCCGCAAACAGATCCTGATACAAGTCCGCTAAAAAGTAAACCAAGCAGGGGTCTAACCCCAGATCTAGCAAAATGGTCCACAGCCTTGATCTGTTCACCAGATCGAAAGCCGTGGATAAATCCATAAAGCCCAGATACATGGATCATTTAGTGGCTACGGTGAACGTATTTATTAATAAATACAGATTTAAGCACTGATCCATTGTGCTTCTTCCAGTTCTGAAACCGTATTGAAGATCCGACAGGATCCCTTTTTCTGTCACCCAGTCTGAGACCTTATTCAGGATTACTTTGCCTAAAATTTTGACAGCAGAATCAATTAGAGAAATAGGTCTATAACACCTCGGGTCACCTCTCTGCCCTTTTTTAAAAACAGGAATAATAATCGATTGGGACCATGACTCCGGGAACCCCTGAAAGGCACTAGCATTAAAAAATAAGTTAAAATGTTGGTCCAGAGTTCAACGTTACTCTTATAAAGATCTGCAGGGACACCATCTGGTCGAGGAGCCTTATTACTAGCAGATTTTTTAATTGCCCTCTTAACATCCTTTTGATTAAAAACTAAAGCAGGTAAAGGAGAGTTACTAGCAGGGGCCTTAAAGGGTTCAAACACCTCGTTACTTGCATAAATACCTTCGAAGTGAGTCAACCACTCATCCTCTGGGATATTAATGTCAAATAGACCATTTTCCTCCCCCGTAAGAAATGGGCTATTTACAATGGCCCAGAACTTTGAACTATCTTTGAGGACCTCTACAGTCATTAGAGCATCCCATGCTTCCGTTTTAATTTCATTTTTTCGTATCTGTAAAGTTAATTTGTATTCTTTTCTAAGACTAGCTGTAAGGGCCTTATCCCGGGGCACAATTTTCAGTGATTTTATCAAATTGTTATGGGCCCTAGAGCATTTGAAATCAAACCATCTTTTTGCCTGCATTACTTTGGGCCTTGATGTAATGGTTAGGTCAATAGCGACCTGTCTACAAATTACTTCAAAGGCTAAGATGGTTTCCCCTCCCGGAGTAAGGCAATCTGCACATTTCCTAATGTCCTCACTGACTTTCAACCTTAAGCTATCCAGAAAGTCAGCAGGAACTACTTTAGCCCATTTTAATTTCCTCCCTTGGTCTTTAGGGACCACGGAAATAGGGCCCTTCGGAGTTGGTTTAGTAACCTCGAGACAAGGACCCTTATCCAGCTCTAAAATCACTGGGTTGTGGTCACTAAAAAGGGAACGTACTGCATTATACTTAAGTACGCTCCCTAGAAGTGCGGGGGATATAAATATATAGTCAATAATTGTTTCACTATCCCTTGCTTCAAATGTTGCAACCTTCTCACTCTTATCGAAAAAACCTGGCTCATAAAGATCGGCATGTAAAAGGAGTTCTTCTAGGGCCTCCCCTCTTGAAGTATGTTCAAAATGGGGTGAGTCGGAATGAGGGGGGCCATGGTATTCATCAATTCGACAATTAAAATTATTTAAATGAATATTAAAATCACCCATAATGGTGATGTAAACAAAAGTGGTTTGCTGCGCATTATATGATTCTAAAAACCGTGACAAATGGCAGAGGTGCTTATTCAAAAACTCACTTTCAACAGAATTATAAAAATGTATTATCAGCATTTTCGGATAGTTCATGGTAGCGAGCTCTACTATTAAACAATTGGGAGAAGCCAAATCTAACATTGTTACAGAGGCCTTAAGGTTAACCGAAATGAGGAACATCAACCCTCCCTTGGCTCTACCCGCTGCTGATGGTCGGGCAGGCTGGAAGTAGGATCTATATCCATCAAACCACAGATCATTATCGGTATCCCAGGTCTCTTGTAGGGCTATGATATCATAATCACAAACAAATCTTAGCCAATTTTGGTCTTCCCTTTTAGAACGTAACCCTGCTATAGTCCAACTCAATAGCCTCATTGTAACCCCCACTTCAACAGGGATACCTGGATCATTTACGGGAGTACAGGGAGTAATAGCAGTTTGATCTAGTCAATCATTTTCATCTAACCGGGATAGGGGCATGAACCTGTTTGATAGAGGTATTGCCATATTATTACTATTTGCCTCGATACCTTTTAAGTTAGGCTGAGATGTAACTCTGGGGGTGCTCCAGCTAGTCGGATCAACCCTATTTGGAGCACTGTGAGGGGTCCAGACTGCGCTCCCAAGTGACTGTTCTAAGCAGCAACTCCTTGCTACTTTTAAGCTTCTGGGTGGTGGGGGGTAGAAGTATCCCAGGGATAGAGCCCTGATATTTCCTTCCTCCCCTTTAGCTCTGAAGCGTCTCACAGCATATGGGCAGCTGCAAGGGGTTTATTAAAATTAACAACCACGCAGTCCCCATTTATTCCTTTTACGGTACCTCCTATCCACCCCACCCGCCTGGCCATTATAATGTTAGGAGAGATTTCAGAGTCACCTGAGTAGTTGAGGTCACACCAGTTTCTAGTTGCTGATAAAAGCGCTTCTGTTGATTCCACCTCTCCCTTCGCCAGTGGAGGGACTCTAACAAGAATAGCCACCAGCGGTGCTGCCTCAGGGGGGAGATTAATGTAAGGCTGAGCGACTGTGTTGCTCCTGAGCTGTGGAGCCACACTGTTACCATTGGGCCTAGATGGAACTAGAACACTAAGGGGCAGATTTACGTTAACTGGCGCATCCCCAGGGATGCGCCAGTTAATGTGCGCCACAGTGCGCCACAGCTCCGCCACCCATGGTGCGCCGCATTTACAATGCGGCGCACCATGCTGCAAGGCAGGGAAGATGCGTGACGCATCTTTCGGCGTACGGGCGGCGCATTGCTGGAGTCATGTCGCAAGTGCGACATGACTCCTGCAATGCACAGGGGCCACCCCTACATTGCATGGTGCATCACCCTTACGCCTGCTTCAAGCAGGCGTAAGGAATTGACGTAGAAAGTGACTCAGTGAAATCTTGTAGATTTCACTGAGTCACTTTCCAGGGGCGTTCCTGCGACGGAACGCCCCCCCTGCACCGGAACGCCTACATGAAACCTGACGCAGGTTTCATGTGGCGCAGGGCCTTACACCGTGACGCATCTCCATAGATGCGTCACGTTGTAAATGCCTCGTAGGGATGCCCCACGTTTACGCCGCCTTGCGTGACGCAACAGCGGCGTAAACGTGGCGCAAGGGCCTCATAAATCTGCCCCTAAGTGGCTTGGGCTTCCTACTTACAGACCTCTCAACGTCCACATCACATATAGTTGTTAAGCGAGAACCAGGCACAGGGATCACATCCGTGGCTGGGCTCGAGATCATGGGCCTTTCCCCATCCCTACTACTTGACCCAGCTCCTGTTTGCACAACTCCACAAGGGGAAACAAGTGTTTGGGCAGAGCTGGGTGCGTAATTTGGTATAGATAAAATCGTATTAATACGGGCACATTTCTCAAGCAGGCTAGCAACACACATGTTCAGCGTATCAACAATGTCCTTTGCCACGCTTGTTAGAGCCTTCTCTAGCCGACTAGTAAAAATATCCTCCACCATGTCCCGCACCGTAGACTGGATTTGTTTAGTAATGTAAGGGCCAAGGTCCAGAGGCACATTAAATGGTTTTGTCCCGCTTATTCAGTCTCTTTATAGTTCTCTTTGACGCCTTGCTCTGAGTAATTAATTGCCCTTTATTAACTGGATCCTTACTGGGCAATTCATACAAAGTATTACCGTAACCTTCTCTTCAAGTGCGGCAGAATGTAACTCCAGAGCACAGGGTGGGTTATTCACAAGTATAATGGGCTCCAGGGGGACTGTTTTTTTCATAGCCAGGGGCGAGGAGCCAACTAATTGTACGTCATTTACATCCAGCCCAAGTTCCCTCCCTGCCATAGCAATTTCAGTTGTCAAGATGCCCACTGCTGAGGTTAGATAGGATATTATAGATGCAGACTTTTTCGGGACTTTAGCTTTAACTCCCCCCTGATCTTGTGAAGAGTGGAGTTTTCGCTTACCCATTCTGGAATTTCAGCTTAAAGAGGGGGTGCCCAGCCCGGCCTCCTCCGGCCCCGGACGGCCACAGACGGCCCGCCGTTTGCCCGGGCATAGCCCGAAGCCGCCCGCGCGCGTCCAGCGAGGCGGGAGGCGTCCCACGATCTTCAAGCTCTTCCAGGCGCAGCGGGAGCGTCACGAGGGTGCCGGACCCCCGGGGCAGCTGGGAGGTGTAGTGCCGGTGGAAGTGGTGCACCGATAGCGTGGCCGTTGCCCTCACGGCCCCTGTGTCTGCCAGTAGGTTTGATTTCTGCCCTACATAATGTGACATAATCTGCTGGCTTAGAGAAGCAAGTCATCGAACAACATGAATACTGAGATCTAAGATCAGATGAAGACCGCTGTCCTTCTTGGAGACTAGGACGTACAGAGAGTAGCACAGCTACCTCTATTCTAGCTCTGGCACCAACTCCACCACGCCTTTCTGCAGTAGGACTGCCCCCCTCCTGCAGCAGTATCTGCAGATGGTCCTCTGACTGAAGGGAAAGTTGGGGTGGGGCGAAGTGGGGTTGGTAATGGAACGGTAGGGTGCACCCCTCTTCTACAATTTGTAGAACTCATTGGGCCAAAGATATGGTCGTCCAGACCTGCAGATATTAGGATATCCAGCCTCTCACTGGTAGGATGTGTTCCTTTCATAACAAACTACAGCGACTTCCCATGTGGTACTGGGGAGGAAGAGTAGAGGCTGGGAGCCGCAACCCTTGCCTCTGGCCTTGTATTTCTGCATGAAAGGGTTTCATTGTTACTGGGGTTGTCATTGGCAGAGGATTGTAACCTCAGTGACCTGGCTGTTGCTTTTACATCCTTGAATCTCTTCAAAGCTGGATGGGGGTCCACAAGACTCGTCGCCATCGCATTATGGAGACTGATGGTCACAGTGCGGACCAGACTGGCTGGTGAACCCCAACTCACTTTCCTTATTTTATATACTTCTCCGGATTGTAATGAACTGGTATTGGGGCCTGAGAACTGGGACTTGAATGTTGATTATGCTGATGTCACAATGCATGGGCCTATGTGAGGCCTTCCCCCATCACTCTTTTCCTGTGGCGTAACAAAACTGGAGAGGGCCCCACTGCAAAACACATGGAGGGGCCCCCCCGGCATCCCAGCCCACCACCTACCACTTTGCCCTACCGCCCAAACTTCTGGCATATTTTGATTTGAAACCTCCAACATTTAAATGAAATGCCTCTACGCCATTTGTAATAATAATGTCAAAAGCAGATTATTTAACTGAGGCAGCAATCAGAACAATGCCAAGAAGCGATCCTATTGTCTCAGGAACTGCAGCAATAAGAACAATGCCAAGAAGCGATCCTATTGTCTCAGGAATGGCAGCAATCAAAACAATGCCAAAGAGTGGTCCTATTGTCTCAGGAGCTGCCTATGGCTGAAGAATAACTACGAAGGGTCTGAATTAGAATTGACATTAATGGACAATAACATGAAACTTTGAAAGACAAACCCGAACCTGCAATTCCATCAAAACTCAACTGACAATTAGTGGTGGGTGGTGACATTTAAAAGAGGTGTAGCGTAAATGTTAATAAAGGGATGTCATAACAACAACATGGTAGCTGCTTCTTCAGTATAACCATAGAGCTTCATAACAGACTTCAAGATACAATGCTGAGAACCTCACAGATGTTTTTTATTTAAACTGTAAACAACTAAACAAACAACTAAACAGGTCACAAACTAGCAGCATTCAAGAAGAAATGTTATGATTAACGTATTGTTTACTTTCTGTAGACAAAATCTAGAGAAGTAGTCACTCTGCACTTCAAAAAGTTTTAATGTTTATATAGCAGGAACACAATCCGAAAGTATTTGTTGCTGACTTTACATGAGCATGCCAGTCAGTACACACAGAGGACACAATCGGTATCAGTCAGTGTCCTCCCTCCAGTTCTCATACACACAGTGTCAAGCACTGACTGGCGCTCTCATGTAAAGCCAGCCGCGCTAATACTTTTGGGTCACGTTCCCGCTATATAAACACTTTTTGAAGCACTTCAAAGAGTGTGTTAACAAAAAAGTATGTAGTTCGTTTCATCATGGACTTTGCGAACTCACTAACAGTGTTAATAGTGAGTTTGCAACGTCCATGATGGAACAAACTACAGAGCGACTCACTGGAAAGAAATACATACTTTTTTGTTAGGCACAGGGAGATTAATGATTTTTCCCCAATCCCCAGTATCACAGAATGTTGAGCCAATGACGCCACGCCGACCTGCTCGAACCACTGTTGCATACGAATTTAGGATCCTAGTGTAATTTTCCCAATTCATGCCCATATACAGGTATACATCTCCCTATCCTTCTATAGGCATAGAAATCATAACCATATTTAGACTTAGCCTATGCAGTCCAAATACGGCAGGGCTACTTCCACTAGTTCCGAAAATCCAAAACGAATTCTTGGAAAAACCCGCCTTCAGCAGTCAGGGACTTCCCCTTGCTTGCATATTGATTTATCCAAGAACTCATGGAGTTTTCAAAGAACTGAGTCTTTGATGACGTTATTATATCCAACCTTACGTCAAAGAAGGCACCTTCAAGGTATAAATATGACCTCACTTGCCCAGGCAAACACATGGTGGTTTGGAACAGTTCCACTATCTACTTGCCCGACGCCCTGCTGCAGCAAGTGACGAAGGAAGACGACCCTCCAGCAGACGCACTGCGAGAGACGCTGCCAACATTTTGAGAGAAAAATTGATAGTGCGAGGTTATCCTAAGAAAATTGTGAAAACGGCTCTCAAGAGAGCATGGTATACCCCGAGAGAAACTTTGTTAAGTCCAAGAGTTTGCGACAAAAATACACCTTTGACATGTGTCCTTACATATAATCCAAGAGCAAACCGTGTGAAAAAAATTGTACAAAAGAATTGGAAGCGTATTGAAAAATTAGGAATTCAAAAACCGCTTTTTGCTTTTAAAAAAGGTAAAAATATACGTCAACAACTAGTCAAAGCAGCTAGGGAACCGGAATTACCAAAAAAGACCACAGAGGTTTATTAAGTTTGCAACCTGTAATAGGACATTTTCGTTGTCAGAATTGTGTAGCGTGTAGACTTACAGAGGACTCAAAATATGTAGATGTTAATGGACAGAGACATCATCAAAAAGGGTTTACTAATTGTAACTCAAAAAATGTAATTTACTGTATAACATGCATATGCCATAAAGTGTACATAGGTCAAACGACACAACCTATTAAAAAAACGGATTCTCCAGCATAGACCAAGAATCAAATGTAATGTACAAGGGGCTCCTTTAGTACAGCATTTCCAAAGTCAAAATAACACAGAGAATGACTATTATGTGTGATTACCAACATAGGTGGTGTGGATGTGCAAACTAAACTGAATAGACTTGAAGCAAGACTAATAGCGAAATATGAGACGGCTACACTAGGCCTAAATGATAGAGATGAGATTTGGGCATTGTTGCAGTAGTTCTATCTATTTATGACATTACGGACATGCATTGGTGTTTCCATGCTTTTGCGACCTTATTTTACATGATGTACTGATAAGTATAAATTTGCTGTTCTATTCTGTAAGGAGTGGCGCTATTATGTTTGGTTAAGGGATCTGCACAATTTATTATTTTGTATTTTATTGGTTTTGATTCCTTTTGTTTGATTTCTTTCTTTCTTTGGTTTGTTCTTTGTACATACTAATTTTATAAATATCTTGAGACTATATTTTGTATATAGGCATAGATTTATGGATAATATATCCTTATTTACTATTGGATGTACGTTCACCCTTTAGAAATTAAACTTCCATTTAGTTATAGGAAGAGTAGTCCGGTATCCTTCTTTGGATTATGTCCGTTTTTACTTACATATACAGCCCCTTCTACTACTTGAAGACATTAGGGCTTAGTCCGTCCTTTATTTTCATGAAAGAAGATATCGCGTGGCTTGGACAGCACTTAAGATACATTTCACTTCCGGGTCGTGCTAGCCCACGGCGTTGGAAATCGAGGGATATTGTGACCGACAGTGGAATAGGAGTTAGAAAGAAGACTCAGCAACTTAGAGGTAAGCGTATACAATCGTGTACTAGTCAGAGTCGTTTGTACATGGTCCGAGCCTTAAGGGAGAGCACTTCGCTTATATTGGCCTTTGCTTTTTGTTTATTTAGGCCAGAGCTATGGGATAGATATTACCGGACGAGTCCCATGCACAAAATCATTCAAGGGCGCACACTAAGCATACTAAATGACGTATATACCCCCACTGCCACGTGAGTGAGGTTCGTTTATTTACAGTTATTACTGGAGCCTTCATTTTTGTATGACAAATTAGTATGGAGTTGTGTAATTTTCACTGTATTTTGAGCTTGTGCTTTTAATTTATTTCTCCTCAGCAACAGCAGTGTTCATTAGCTCCACCTCGGTATGAACGGTGAGCGTTTTACTGCGGGTCTATCAGGACCTCGCAAGGGTGACACACGTAGAGATTATATATATTTAGACATCACAGGGAAATAAGGTCTCGTTGGCATTACTAGTCTCATTTTACATTTGCCTGGATTCTATTCACTATGGCAAATACATTTAAAACCCATACAGTACAAATGGTGTATGTCTAAATTTCTTTCACTGCTCTGGTGGTATTTGGTTTTTAGTTATTTTTGTTTTTTCGCCACTCCAGGTACCCTTGAGGTGTGATGTATAGAATACTTCTTTAGTTTTGAAGTCACCCACTTTCATATTTGTTCATTTATGTTATTCACTTAATATATATTGTTGAAATGAGTTATTGTTTTGATTCCATAGGTGGAATTGAAAAGTATATACTCAACTGCCCTAGTCCTGATGAGGCCATCAAATAATTTGGCTGAAACGCGTCGACAGATTCACTTAGACACCATATGAAAACGAAATGAGAATTGAATCCGAAAGAGATCGCCTGATGTAATATAGGTTTTGAATTAATTTAACCTTAAGGCGATCCCAAGGATGATGATCTAATATAGGAATGCACTTGTCCTAGATTGTGTAATGTGCATCCTGGTTTAAAATAAGGGCAAAGAGAAGAAACAATTTATTTATGTTTATTTTTGTTTTTGTGTCATATGTACAAATGTAAATATGTGTATATATATATATATGTTGTATTAACGTTGTACTAATGTATCTGTGAATATTTCACTTGCTGGAAAAAGGGAGAACAGAGTTGTGTCCATCGACCTCGTCAAACCACACCATGTGGCCGATAATAAGTAGGAGGCCCAGTGGACTCCCGAGATGTATCAGACGACCAAATCTTGCTACAATCCAAAAGGTTCAAACTGAAAGACTTATCACTTTTGATAAACCTGCAGTAAGAAAAGAAGGACTATGCAACAAAGCCATGGAACTTGTACCTCTTGAATTCCAATAACAGTTCGTCAAGAAACACCTGTCTACAATGATATAGCCACTGACTATACAAATATGACAAAGGAAGAAGCAGCTCCAACGATTCAAAACAATCCAGATGCAATCCCAACAATTGACAGAACTGCCTCTGGCTATTTCATCAACTTTGATACATTTTCTGAGGATCCCAGTGAACCTGAAACTACGCCAGCTGGTAAAACTTTCAAAAAAATAAATAACAGAACTCTTTCATCAACTTGAAAATACATATCTGGGTTCGCCATGGGTTGAATTTTGGATTGTGTTAGGTGTACTTTTTCCCCTACTCTGGCTCATTCTTGTTCTAAGCTTGGGAAAGATGATAGATGGAAAATACAGTACAATGGGCACAGCAAGTAAGAACATCAACTTGCTCCTGAAACCTCACACATCATCTCATCGTGAGCGAAGAGACCTGTCATCAGTGAACATCACAGCCGTTCCTATACCTGGTGGTATAGCATGGGACACAACTGATTATGACATTTATGGCCCGGTGGAACTGTTGAAGATTCTACACTAGTTTAAGGTTTCTTTGAGTGACTTTGTCTCACCCAGCATATTTTATGATGATTTGGACTTTGAAACTGTTAATAATATGATGACAGATTTAGAAATGTCAGCTAAATTCACTAAACATGAATACTTAGAAGGTTCATCAGATTATGAACAAATGTATTGTTTTAATCATTATGGTCATCATTACTTGCACAAATCTGCAAACCCTAGAAATGTTTTACTTATAATCAGTGGGAACATTGTCCAATGCCGCCAAAAGGGCAGCTCAAAAACATTTTATGAAAAGTTTCCATACTTCTCAGGTTTTAATGTCACGAATCCAGAAACGTTTTATTTCAAAAATGTGAAAAAGACAAGAATGAAAAACATGTTGACCAATACTAAACAAATTTATTCTGCAAACTTTTATGCTCAGCTATCTACATTAGGTTTTAACTTTTGGAAAGACAACATTGAAACAAAAACTGCCTGGGGCACACAAGACTGGCAGGTGCAAGGTTTAGAAGCCTTATTCAGAGCCTGCATTATACCAGAACAAATAATGTTTTTAAATGACACTGTTCAACAAACATCATGTCTTGGGTTAGCTAAGATAAAATATTTAAACAAACCGTCCATACCTAAAGCCACACCTGACAGTAATGGTACTGCAAATGAGGAGGTAGACGTAAAACAGATTTTACAACTAAACAGAACTAATCCTGATTGGAAAAAATGGTTAATCTGGCCCACAGACACGAATAACTGTCAAGATAGATTCCTGAACAAAACTCAAGGGTTCAAAGTAAGCAGGCCCGATCCAAGATATTCCCAGAGACAACATCGAGGGATAGTTACAACATAAAGTGTAGTAAAACTAGGTCTTGAGTGGCTACAGAAATCCACACTTCCAGAAATTAAACAACACGTAACTTTACTTAAAGAAGGCGTTGACTTACGAGACTTCTTACTTGGACCTCGTAAACAACGTCAAAAACGTTTCATATGCGCCGGTATATATTCTGCTTACAATGAAGCATGGAAAATCACGCAAATGGAAACTTCAGAAAGAATACGAGAAATTGATTGTATTAATTTAGGGAAAGCTCTCTCTGTAGTGGACAATGGGTTAACGACTCTGTCCTCCAGAATTTATTCTTTGGACAGCATTGTATCATCTGCCATTGACATAATAGAGCAGGACTTGCTAATGTTACAACATGGCCAGTCTCAATTACGTTCTATAATGCTGCTAGGCTGGACATTACAAAATCTGAGTTCAGGCTACGTGCCATGGCGTCTAATCAATACCACGTCATTGTTTACTGTCTTGAACCTTACAGACAAACAAATCTCGTTGGCACAAAGAGGAGCAGACTATACGGTGCTGAGCATAGAAAAACTGGAAAGATTACCATTAATCGTTTCTGAGAAACCTGTCTTAGAATGGATAATACATGGCACCATCACGATACCAGTGACGATTTTCCAGTTTCAGTATTGCTTAAAACACATACCAGCGGGCCTGTATGAAAAGTTGGGTAAAGAATACATTAAGTCGACCTGGAATTTACCATAGACACACAAATGTTGGAGTGGGTGAAAGGAAGTATTTCTTAGTGGTAAAATTTGTAAGAACTCACTAAGCGGTACACTTTTATGCGAAGGTATTCATTTACACGGAGCCTGCAAGGGTTCTTCCAATAACCTTGAAAATGGGCTGTTGCCCAAGCTCCAGCATTATATAACAATAATGTGGGATGGGATGAGGACTCTCCTCTCCATAAAATCCAGTTAAAAAATCAACCTACTGCACAAAGGCAGTATCCAGTTAAGCAGGAAGCTAAACAACAGGTCAGGGAGATCTTAAATCAAGTTGAATACCAAGGGGTGATTGAAACATGCACCTGATCTATGAACAATCCTTTGTTTCCTATCTCTAAGCCAGATAATACATATCGTCTAGTTTTGGACTACAGACACTTAAACTCTTGTTGCAAAACTTTTGCAGTACAAAATGCACACAGTGCAGCACTGATGAATAACATTGTGCGGAAAAAATATGAAACCACATTAGATACTTCTAACGGTTTCTTCAGTGAAAACATTGCGCCAGAAAGCAGTCATTTGACCGCTTTCTCAATTATGGGGACACCGACAATTTTGCCGTCTCCCCCAGAGATTCAAGAACAGTCTAGGTTTAGTTTCAGCCAGGGTAACAGAGTTACTACAAACGTATGATGATGAGGCATTATCTTATGTCGATGACATCTATCTTACAGACGATGATTTGGACGTGCACTTGAAAAGAGTGAACACCATAATACTTGGGTTCGCCTCAGATGGGAATGAATTCGATTTTAAGAAATCATGAATTGCCCACCACAACGTCCTATTCTTAGGCTATGAACTTTCAAGTGAAGGCAAAAGCCTGGCAGCAAACTTTCTAGAGAAATGTGCGTTGCTCCAACCTCCAAATGAGCTGAAAAGCTTACAGTCAATTCTAGGTTTCCTGAAGTTTGGAAGAACTTATGTTCTGAATTATGCAGAAAGGGTTAAACCTCTGTACGACCGAATCAAACCTGATTTCAAACCAAGTAATTGGACTCAAAAACACACAGAAATTTTGCATTCAGGGCAAACAGACATGTTAACGAAAACACAGTTACAGACACGCGACAACGTGCGCAATCTTGTAATCGGAATCATCCCAGGGAGATGCGGATTCACATACCTAACCTTTAATGAAGGTGAAAAGGTACCAGTAGCTTACAAATCACACTTGTACACACAAGCTGAAATAAAATTCACTTCTACGGAAAAGATTCTGACAGCGGTTCAAACTGCAGTAGCAAAAGAGAGAGCTCTCGCGCAGGGTAAACACATAATGATTGTTACACCTGTACCTGCTTTAGAGGCAGTGACAAAAGCGAGCATTCCAAATGCTAAGGCTTTACATTCAAGATGGATACAATGGGTTAACTCTTTTGCTGCAACAGACGTTGAATACGTTTTGACCCGTACTTGAAGACACAAGAATTTCTCCAATACGAACATGAGTGTCCTCTGCCGACCTAAATTCTGCCTCTAGAACATTACGGATGTATAATTTATACAGACGGATCAGCACAGCCCGCAATTGGGGGGAAACAAGCTTATAGTGCTGCGTGCGCGATTGTTAAAGGTCGCTGGCGTGAAGGTAAATTTCGACCTATGGTCACTAAAACTCAATCACTCGGAGACTGTACAGCTCAGCGAGCTGAACTACAGACTTTCAAGATGGCGCTTGAAAATACCGATCGCGAATTCCCCACACTCATAGTGTGCGATTCGTATTTCTGCATTGAATCTTACAACAAACACTTGCAGAGTTGGGTTCAAAATGGTTTCAAAAACAGAAAAGGTGGCACAATTAAGCATAAAACTCTTTGGGAACAAGTAGTTCTATTACAGAAAGAACTACAAAAGACTCATGTGATTCATACACTGAGTCATCAGCGTGATGGCGTTCACGTTGAGGGGAATTCATTGGCTGATGAAGCTGCGAAGGCAGCTGTGCAAACGGCTTCCATAGCTACAATCACTGATTCAAAAACAGAAATAGACGGTGAAACATTGCTAGCAGTCGAAGCCTCAATGGAAGGTAGCTATGCAGAATTACCTCTAAACTATCCACTCACGTATACATACATAATTGATGCAAACACTGTTCCTTTTGCTCGAATCCCTGGAGTGGGGGATAGAGTAATTCCAAACAGGAACCAGAGAGGTGCTTTGGTTCACAAAGCACATATGGGAGAGTGTCTGACACATCAAGGGATCTTAAAATCTCTAATAGATTTAGAAGAGATGTACTGGTGGCCGGGAATAAGCATCGAAGTTTACAAATTCGGAATTAACTGTGATACCTGTTACAGAGATCATAGCTTTGAAAGTCACCAGGTACCTGACTACAGTGTAGCCCGGTACAGACACAACTGTTAGACAGCATTCGACTTTCTACATGCAGACGTCACCATTGTCGGATGCGGTCCCACAACTATTAGGACAAGATTTATTTGGATGTGGCCCCAGCGCTCGGCTGACGCCCGAACTGTTATAAAAGATTTGCGAGTCTTTATCGGCACGTACGCAATCGGCACGCTACATTCTGACCAGGGTCCTGAGTTTAGCTCTCAAGCTTACAAGGAGGCCATGGCTAGCTTGGGCGTTGCATTGCGGTACTCAAGTCTATTCCATCCTGAGGGAAATGCGGTAGTGGAAAGAAAAAAACATGACATAAAGCAATCTATAACAGCAAGGGTATTAGGTCGGGTGATGGGTGGGTCAAACATCTAATAAGTGTCCAACGTAGTCTTAATAATCTGCCAAGAAATTCTCTGGGGAGAATCACTCCATATGAATTACTATATGGTACTAGAATGATCATCCGGGACCTTGATTGTCACACTTCAGTGGTAGAACAAAAACCCTTTGATATCAAAGACCGTTTGGGTGTTTTACAGGACTTAAATGAAACAAGAAGACGTCTGAGTAACACAATACAGAAGCCAATGACCACTGAAGAAAAACCACCTGTCCCAGCAAGACCTGTCTGGATTCCAAAGATTGGGGATCTAGTCAGGTAAAAGATCGCAGTAAAGAAGGAATTTGGGACCAGTACCTGTCCTAGCAATCAACGTAACAAGATCTGTGTTGCTACCGCCACTTGCTGGAAAAAGGGAGAACAGAGTTGTGTCCATCGACCTCGTCAAACCACACTATGAGGCCGATAATAAGTAGTAGGCCCAGTGGACTCCCAAGATGTAGCAGACGACCAAATCTTGCTACAATCCAAGAGGTTTAAACTGAAAGACTTATCACTTTTGATAAACCTGCAGTAAGAAAAGAAGGACTATGCAACAAATCCATGGAACTTGTACCTCTTGAAACCCAAATAACAGTTCGTCAAGAAACACCTGTCTACAATGATATAGCCACTGACTATACAAATATGACAAAGGAAGAAGCAGCTCCAACGATTCAAAACAACCCGGATGCAATCCCAACAATTGACACAACTGCCTCTGGCTATTTTATCAACTTTGATACATTTTCTGAGGATCCCAGTGAACCTGAAACTACGCCAGCTAATAAAACTTTCAAAGAAAAAAATAACAGAACTCTTTCATCAACTTGAAAATACATATCTGGTTTCGCCGTGGGTTGAATTTTGGATTGTGTTAGGTGTAATTTTTCTCCTACTCTGGCTCATTCTTGTTTTAAGCTTGGGAAAGATGATAGATGGAAAATATAGTACAATGGACACAGCAAGTATGAACATCAACTTGCTCCTGAAACCTCACAAATCATCTCATCGTGAGAGAAGAGACCTGTCATCAGTGAACATCATAGCCGTTCCTATACCTGGCGGTATAGCATGGGACACAACTGATTATGACATTTATGGCCCGGTGGAACTGTTGAAGATTCTACACTAGTTTAAGGTTTCTTTGAGTGACTTAGTCTCACCCTCCACATTTTATGATGATTTGGACTTTGAAACTGTTAATAATATGATGACAGATTTAGAAATGTCCGCTAAATTCACTAAACATGAATACTTAGAAGGTTCATCAGATTATGAACAAATGTATTGTTTTAATCATTATGGTCACCATTACTTGCACAAATTTGCAAACCCTAGAAATGTTTTTACTTATAATCAATGGGAACATTGTCCAATGCCGCCAAAGGGCAGCTCAAAAACATTTTATGAAAAGTTTCTATACTTCTCAGGTTTTAATGTCACGAATCCAGAAACGTTTTATTTCAAAAATGTGAAAAAAACAAGAATGAAAAACATGTTGACCAATACTAAACAAATTTATTCTGCAAACTTTTATGCTCAGCTGTCTACATTAGGTTTTAACTTTTGGAAAGACAACATTGAGACAAAAACTGCCTGGGACACAAAAGACTTGCAGGTGCAAGGTTTAGAAGCCTAATTCAGAGCCTGCATTATCCCAGAACAAATAATGTTTTTAAATGATACTGTTCAACAAACATCATGTCTTGCCTTAGCTAAGATAAAAGATTTATACAAACCGTCCATACCTAAAGCCACACCTAACAGTAATGGTACTGCAGATGAGGAGGTAGATGTAAAACAGATTTTACAACTAAACAGAACTAATCCTGATTGGGAAAAATGGTTAATATGGCCCACAGACACGAATAATTGTCAAGATAGATTCCTGAACAAAACTCAAGGATTCAAAGTAACCAGGCCAGATCCAAGATATTCCCAGAGACAACATCCAGGGATAGTTACAACATAAAGTGTAGGAAAACTATGCCTTGAGTGGCTACAGAAATCCACACTTTCAGAAATTAAACAACACTTAACTTTACTTAAAGAAGGCGGTGACTTACGAGACTTCTTACTTGGACCTCGTAAACAACGTCAAAAACGTTTCATATGCGCCGGTATATATTCTGCTTACAATGAAGCATGGAAAATCACGCAAATGGAAACTGCAGAAAGAATACGATAAATTGATCGTATTAATTTAGAGAAAGCTCTCTCTGTAGTGGACAATGGGTTAACGACTCTGTCCTCCAGAATTTATTCTTTGGACAGCATTGTATCATCTGCCATTGACATAATAGAGCAGGACTTGCTAATGTTACAACATGGCCAGTCTCAATTACGTTCTATAATGCTGCTAGGCTGGACATTACAAAATCTCAGTTCAGGCTACGTGCCATGGCGTCTAATCAATACCACGTCATTGTTTACTGTCTTTAACCTTACAGATAAACAAATCTCGTTGGCACAAAGAGGAGCAGACTATACGGTGCTGAGCATAGAAAAACTGGAAAAATTACCATTAACCGTTTCTGAGAAACCTGTCTTAGAATGGATAATACATGGCACCATCACGATACCAGTGACGATTTTCCAGTTTCAGTATTGCTTAAAACACATACCAGCGGGCCTGTATGAAAGGTTGGGTAAAGAATACATTAAGTCGACCTGGAATTTACCATAGACACACAAATGTTGGAGTGGGGGAAAGGAAGTATTTCTTAGTGGTAAAACTTGTAAGAACTCACTAAGCGGTACACTTTTATGCGAAGGTATTAATTTACACAGAGCCTGCGAGAGTTCTTCCAATAACCTTTCTTGCCACCTGCACGGTTCACCAGCAGCAGTGATAGAGCCAATTTTCAGGCAGCTTTCCAATGGCAGCTACGTTATGCTCAATGATCACAGTTGTTGTGGCATGTTGCCAGGAAAAGCGTATCTAGTTAGTGTGTCAGCCAGGGTCACTTGTTGTATGCAAGTATTGTATCCAAAAAGCAAGACAAACAGGGAGTCGGCATTATGGCCTTCACTGAATATCTCTTCTATACGAATTGATACTTTAAGCAGAATGAAAGTCATTCTTTTGCAAAAAACTGTGCCACTGACCTCGTCTAGAGAAACGTATGATCTGCAAGTTGCAAGGACTTCTGCAGAGATACATGCATTATTATCAACAAACTGCCCAGTACATTTCGCAGAAATATTAGGTCAAATCTTAAACATGTCTGATACCAGCGGTGTTGCACATGTATTTAAGATGATTTTTTGTGGGCTGTTAGCACCATTTGAAGCAGTCCTAGGCATTTTTCCAAATTTCGTGCACTCTGTCTTCGACGGCCTGCCTCTCATTTTGGGACTCGTAGCAGGAATTTTATTTTTGTTTCTTCTGCTCCAATATGGCAAGTCCAGTCACCGACGATACCCAGAATACCATGGAGATTGCTCTCCTAGCCATGCGGTACCCGTGACAGAATTACACAGATTCTTGGCTTGGCTCGTTTAAGAGATCTGAATACCACATGGTTTCTTTCATTCAGACCAATCTGGCAAGATTGCATCTTACCTGTTCTACAATGCCTGCTTTGTGGAGAAGAATGCGTGTTAGATGTTTGTCTAACACTACCATCGGTTGCGCCAACGGATGCAGACGCATTACTGAGTCCGGTAACGGCTCACGTGTTGTGTTGCCCCCAACGGCTACCAATCCTGATGACGGCGTTCATTGAGATCTCACCAGCAAATCCAACTGGAGGTGAGGTACGAGGAACAACAGGCACACAGGTACCATCCGATTTGAACATTGCTAATGCGGCTGACGCTGACGGTGATGCGTCTCATCTGTGCACAATTAATCTACTGAATGAAGTAGTTCCACTTTCACCTACTGTGGTAGATGATTTCTTTGCCGGCTTAGACGATTTGATGTTTTCTCCTGAAACCGAGAATAACTTTTGAAATCTGCACACAGCGTTCTATGAACTCTGAATTTGGCCTTCACTTTTCATAACACTCCTTCCAAAAGCTTTGGAACTCTATTTTTCTACGGCTAATTTTGACTTTTTCCCAAAGAACTTAAAAGAATTATTTTTTTTTGGCACAAAGTAATCTGCTTAAAGTAGAACTATTCTTAGAGAACAAGAAATTCCCTTTTGAATACTTCCTAGAGGCAATATTTGACCTGGTCTTCATAACCAAAACAGTATATTATTCTGCTATGGGATGGTCTCGATTTATTTTCTGTTATTAAGAGCCTTTCATTTATGTACATTTCATTATTGATTTAGTTAGTATTAATGCTTTCATGCTTTATACTTCATATGAAAACACTATTCTTAAATGTGTACAGTCAAATGTTCATTTTTTCATGTGCAAACCTTTTCAAATGCATTTTTGTATTTTGGGTGGGATTGTAAACACATGCTTTAGATATGTTTTAGTGCTTATAATTTAGAAATGTTAAACATAATAAAGTGGAGTGGGTGTTGTATACGAATTTAAGATCCTAGTGTAATTTTCCGGATTCATGCCCATATATAGGTATAAATCACCCTATCCTTATATAGGCATAGAAATCATAACCATATTTAGACTTAGCCTATGCAATCCAAATACGACAGGGCTACTTCAAATAATTCCGAAAATCCACAGCGATTTCTTGGAAAAACCCGCCTTCAGCAGTCAGGGACTTCCCCTTGCTTGAATATTGATTTATCCAAGAACTCATGGAGTTTTAAAAAAACTGAGTCTTTGATGACGTTATTATGTCCAACCTTACGTCAAAGAAGGCACCTTCAAGGTTTAAATATTCCCTCACTTGCCCAGGCAAACACACGGTGGTTTGGAGCAATTCGACTATCTACTTGCCCGACGCCCTGCTGCAGCAAGTGCCAAATGAAGCCGACCCTCCAGCAGACGCACTGAGAGAGACGTTGTCTTTTCTCTTGCCGAGAAATCCAGCTCCAGCGTTTCCAACCTACCCTTACGGGTTGTTGGTAAATCGAGTCCTGAGAGAGAGATACCAGACCTCCTTCATTCTAAAACCAAGGTACGGAGCTGATTAGACCCTTTGATAATTCTTGGATAGATTCTTGGCAAAGAATACTGAACCTAAGCTACACCTCACTTACTTCTTCCCTTGTACTAGACCTAGGTTAGGTACACCGGGGTAGGCGTATTTTAGAAGCACCAGTTGAGTACTTTTAGTCTTTATTTATTAATGTATGTATTCTATGTATGTTATGGCTTAGAAACCATATCATGCTTTTACAGTATTATTTTATAATACTCTTCGTACTGTACGCATTGTACTTTGCAACCAGTATTACGATTGTAGCAGTTCATTTCCTCTGCATGAGAAAGAAGACTGTTCAATAAATACTTTTATTGAAAACGCCCGTCTCTCTATTTCTCTGCACCTCTGGTGAAACGAAGCATGCACGATTGACTGAGTGAAATAACTATGTATTGTTTCCGCGACTCTAGAGATACATTTCTTATTCTTGGGAAACAAAGTTGTCATATTTATGCGGTTGTCAGAAACTAATCCCTTCTTGTTTATTCGAGAAAGTTTCTAGTGACCTCTGAGCTAGCTGGCACACACACAATTAAGTCTAGTATATTCGATAGAGACCTAGTAGACCTCAGTCCTACGTCAAATCTATAGGATATATTATTCCAATGCGCAGATCCTATTGGGAATATAGGAACTACACTACACCACACATCACCAATGTTGAAAAAAAGCTAAGGAAAGTTGTATTTAAAACAATCTGGTCAAGAATCATTTAGTGCCATCAGGGCAAGGCTCTACAGAAAAGAGCTGGTTTTATCAGGGGACCCCCTGAAAGTCTGGGGCCCTGGGCCGGAGCCCACTTTGCCCATGCCTCAAAAAGTCTCTGGATGGTATCTGACAGTCTTTTTTGGCAAGCCCTCCCCATATTTCCTCCTTTTACATGAACTCCCGCACTACCACTCACCAACAATGGACCTCATCTCTCTATAGCACCTTTCTGACAAACATTTCATTTTTTATAGCGCTACTCATAGTTTACTCACACTCAGTTCTGTGATGTGCATGGTAGACGTTCTTTGTAGCAGGCACATTAACCTTGTGCACTTTGTGGGTGGTAGGAGTACCCATGTGAGTGCACGGTCAGTGATGCGACAGTGTGAGAGTAGGGTAAGAGGAGTGACTGCAGGGTGAGTGAGGTGACCATATGAATTTGGGTGCATATGTAAGTGTAGAGTGGGAGGGAAGAATGCACGATTAGTGATGGACTTGTTTAAGTGAGACTGCAGATTGAGCATTGAGGGGGACAGGTTAACGAAGTGTGACATAAGTGCAGGGTGAGTAGTGTGCTCGTGTGACTTCAGGGTGAGGTACAGGGTGAACAGCGCAAATGTATTGTGAGTGCAGAGTGATCACTGTGAGTGCAGGGTGAGAAGGTGAATGGTGGGAGTACATGATGATCAGTGTGAGTGCATTGTCACCGCTGTGAGTGCAGGGTGAGCGCAAAAGTGAAGGGCGAGAATGAGGAGTGAGTTGTCTGAATGAAGAGTGCCTTCCCAAACACTTTAAGTAACTCAGCATGTTATTGACGCCGCCATAGGGTTTTCAGCTATAAGTTAAACTACTGCTATTATGGCGCTAATCAGGGGTCGAGGATGGAGGAAATAAATAATGTGCAGATACTGCAACAAACTTCTAGTCTTATGATTAGGGTTGCCAGCTCATTATTTTGATGTCCCAGAAGGGACAAAAATAAGCATCACGTAAAGCTGTATTTTCAGCACTTATCTGTGCATACTTCGAACAACAAATATAAATAGAAAGCACTTTTAATTCTGTTCTAGGGCTGACTGAATGATCCATGACTGATAATTAAAGTCAGCAAAGATAGAAAAGTCACATTACAAATCAATACATACTTTATTTATAACCCTTTTAGGTGTCAAGACTTTAAACAACACATTGCTGGCCTTTTTTTCTGGCAACCATACTTTATATTTCTTTCCATGAAATGCATTCTCATACTACAGCAGTAAATGTAAATTTTAAGTGTAAGGAATAGGTGGCCCAGGGTGTACTGGCACCAGAAAAGAACTAAGCCTTGGTAACCAGTTTACAAAGGTATATAAATATGCAAATGGTCTCTGACCTCAAGGCAGTTGCCTTCAACCCCCATGCTGCTGGGCCTGGAAGCTCAGGTCACCTGCACCCACCACACTCAATTTTGAAATTTGAAATTTGAATTTCAGTATCTAAGAACATTTAGCTGAATTGCTGAATAATGGCTCTGTTTCTAAAGATAGACTTAGCCCAAATATCTGATAGATAAGTTAATAAATAACAGCCCTTCCAAGTTGCACTCAACAGGGAGTAAACTAAAACAAATGCATTACTATCAGCCCCTTCCCACAATAAAAGAAATTGTCATGCAGTTCAGAGCATCAGCAGTTGACCAACGTACTCTTCCCATACACATTTTTTGCCAGTGTTACAGTGAACATGGAGAACAGTTCAGTCAGTGTTCATCCAGTGTTCAGCTTCCACTGCAGCACTGTGAATATACCCAGGGTTGTGCAAAGGTGTATTCAGGGTTAGTGTCAGGCTTACCGGTTTGCCGCCAAACTACTGACAACACAGGTCCAGGTGAGGTACATACAGGTGAGGCAGATGCTTGGGAGGGTTTAGTGAGCCACCGAGCTTTTACACAAGGGACCTACACCCCCCTACAGATGGGCGCGGAGAAGGGGTCAAATAAACCAGAGAGAACGATTGTGGTTCTTCACTCAGACCAGGGTAAAGATCCTTTTATTGCTGTGCTGTTTACGCTAGGGCGGGGCACATTACAATGCAGACTAGGATGACTCGTGGCGACTAGTGCCCAAAATCACTGGAGTACCAGCCCCTCTCCCAACTCACCCGCGCAGCAAACCATTGTGCAAGACACCAATCTCTCCCTTCTCGGTGGCCACACCAGTGCGATGCGCTGCCACGCGCACTTTTAATTGTGCCGCGCGCAATGCGCATTACAATATTCACCAGGCCAGCCCCACCCTAAGGGTGAAGACCATGCAGCTGCAGACATGGTGGAGACATCTGCGCACCAATATGAAGAGGCCACGGTGAGGTGCTGTCAGCTGATGCAACGAACGACGGCGATGCGCGTAGGCTGTAGCCTTTAAATTATCAAATAAATACCTGATAAATCTGTAGTGCCACTGCTTGCAGGCTCTGCTGAGGGGGCCCCTGGAGCGCTGGCCTGTGTTATGCCCCTGCTTTCCATCCTCCCTTTCTTCCTTCATTCCGTCTAGTCCAGCCCTAACTGCATCCTACCTTCCTGCCCAGGACCAGTCTTTATTTCTTCCTTCATCCTTCCTTCCTTACCATCTACTCTGCCTTCCTTCCCTCTTTCTTTCCTCCCTTCCTCTCTCCCTCCCTCTCTGTCAGTTCTCCTTCCCAGAAGTCAGTCCTCATTCCCAGAAATCAGTCCTCCTCGCTTCCATCTTGCTTCCATTCCTTTTTGTAGACCGCCTTCTCATCAAGTCCTCCATATGTAGCACTTTGTTCATTTGTTTGTTTGCTTCTTCCTTCCTTTCTTGGTTTCTTCCTTTACCGAGTCCTCATTCTTCCAATAGCCCAGTTCTTTCTCTGTCCTTTGCTAGGTCAGTCATCCTTCCTATAGCCCAGTGCTCCATTTTAACTTAATGCGTCTAAACATACCTCCCTCAATCCTTCTTTGCACTGCAGTGCTCAATGTCATAGCACCAGTCCCTGAAGCAATATGCTGCAAGAATAGTAAACAACAAACCATCACCGCTGCCATACTCTGGTGAGTTCCAAAGAGAATGATGTCCTAGGATTGTGATGCAGCAAAATTAAGAAATGTATGGCTGCATGAAAACCTGCAAAAATCAATTGCTAACTGAAGCTTAGGCTGTTAAAATTATGATACGATTCTGAAAAGTACAATATACCATTTTAAGACTAGAAAGAGACGAGGTACTATAAAAGCCAAGGTACACATTTGAAAATCATTTGCTTCTTTTGTTGTTGTGTGGCCACAGTACAGGTATTTAGATTCAGTCCTATAATGCAGGAATGTGTGCTTATTCATATGGTACGCCACTATGCTCCATTTCAGTGGGACACCAGGTTCCCAGTCCTGGGTCTTTATTCAAATGAATGGACTATTCTCGGATTTAAAGTCTATAGTCAATTCAAATTAACCTGGCCAACTCACTTGACAATAATGGTCTGTAAATATTAGGCCAAGATGTAAACATGGGTCCGCTTGACATATTAGATGTGAAGAAAGTTTGTACAGCGGTAAAAGTATGGTTGGTATCAGAAAAAAATGGGTACCCTAATGTTCCTCATACCTTTTCATCACGTCCTTGTAGTATGGGCATCATAGCGATTTTGTGTTTATGCACATATAGTTATGTGTGACACCTTCTGCCAGTTGTAGGTATTTTACCAACAGTAAGATGCGTACTGAGATTTTTGAACCCATATATGTAGTGTTAAAAATGAAATTTGAAGTCTCAGAAGGAAACATGTTTCTAGCTAAAAAGCCAGGTTTGGGCTGAATGTGTAACACACATAGATGTCGGGACTTGCCTGAGATAGCGCAGCGAGCTAATGGTCATTTCTGGCATCACCATTAATGTCATGAGTTTGAAATCAGCCACAGCCAACCCAGCATTGTGCTAAGTAAAAATAAATAATTGCAACAACTATTAGTTACAGTGCTTAGAAAAGGCAGAAGTGCGCTATTGAGCGCTATATAAAACACACTAGCATTATCAGTGAAAGCAATGGTTCATTCGTTGGTTCCTTCAGCCTAACTCCTTTCCTTTTCATGCGTCAAGAAGTACCAGGTTAAACCACACAGGTTCCATTTCCTCCTCCTCCAAAAAGAGGCAGCGCCACAGCAGAATTAGCTCAGCACACATTTCCAGCCAGTGCTCACGAGATTTAGGGAGGAATCTGACCTACTCTACCTCACCTGAAAGCTAAAGCAGCTGCTTTCAGAAATGAGCTTCCCGTTCGCTATCCGTAAGGGAAACACCTCTGGAATGTTCCAGGACCTCTCCGCGGCCCATATTTTAATTTCCACTCTTTCTGCTTCTAGCAAAGCTGAAGGGGTCGAGTGTGGCCCGGCTGGTCGTGCGCACCACCATTAAATTAGAAGAGCCTCTGGGGCCAGTTGGGGCCCAGGCGAACGTGCCGAGTAGTGCCATGTTCACATTAATTTATTGAGAAGGGTGTGCAGTGTGCCGTGCACACTGCACACCATTTAATTCATGATTAATAAAGTGAGAGAGCCCCTTGGAGCGTGGGGCCCCACCGCAATGCGGGGGCTGCGGGGGCCTTTGTTACGCGCGCCCCTGCTCTTTTCTCAATATCTGAGAACACAGTATTTGTTTGGGGACTGTTCTATGGGAAACCTTTGGTGTGGGGCTGTGCTCTGCCCCCGTTGGGGCAGCGGTACGATGCCCACCGCGACAGATGCTTCTACTGTTTTGAGATATTGGGTGGAGTGGGTGGGGAAGGGGTTGGGTTTCCTGAATTGTTTGATGTTATATTTTACTACCACTAGGTCTTCCGTCATATGTGCTCCTGGGATTGCCACTGTCACTCACTTTGCTACTTTCCTATATACATAACATGCCACGACCGTCCATGCCGCAGAATTTAGCAGGGACTGAAAGTAGAGAGCTCTGAGTCCTCAGTTGGAATGTAAACGGCTTACTCAATAAGATCAAACGGGGAGCTGTACTGCGCCAAGCAAAGCGACACAGGGCGGGCGTCCTCCTTCTACAAGAGACCCACTTAGGGGGCACCAAGACACCTTTTTGGGGAAGGTTTGGTTTTGCACACACTTACCGTGCTGGTTTCACTAGATGCTCCCAGGGAGTTGTAATCCTCATACACCCCAGTGTCCCTTTCGTTCATAGCCGAACATGGTCGGACCCACAGGGTAGATTTATTGTGATATATGGGACACTGTTTGGGGAGCCCATAGTCTGGGTAGTGTATACACCCCCCCCTCTCTCATAGTCCCTAGTCGAAAAACTGACAATGCTCTGGACTGACCTCCCATTGGGGTTCACTCTAGTCGGAGGGGATTGGAACGATGTTATGTCCCCATCGCAGGATAGGTGGCGCTCCACGGCCCGAGTTACAGAGATCCCGGACTCTAAATTATTGGCCCTGATTCAGGGATGGGGTGGGTTGACTTGTGGAGGACCGTACATCCCACCACGCGTGCTTACACCTATTTCTCTGGAGCACACGAATCCTTCTCTCGTCTAGATCATGTTTTCCTCTCTGGGGCACACACTCGTAGGTTGACCGCGGCTGAAATTCTTCCAAGGGGTCTCTCTGACCATTCACCGGTGTCTATTCTCCAGTTTCTGGATCCCAGGTGCTCCCCTTTTCGGTGGCGTTTGTCGCTGTGGCTGCTGTGGGATGATAACTATAGGACACATATTCATAAATCTTTAGCGGATTATCTCTTACTCAACACAGGCACGGTGGAGTCTCCAGTCATCCTGTGGGAAGCAATGAAGCCCACTCTCAGGGGAGCAGATATTGCCATCTGTACCGCACATTGCAGACAGCGACACGATAAGCTATTAAAAATTGAGGCCCAGTTACTTGATCTGCAGCGTGCGAGTAGCGACACAGTGGGACAGGTCGCGTGCAGGGAACTCCTAAACGGAGCCCGGCTCTATTGACTCACCACCCGTAGCCGGATATACCAATGAGGAGACAAATCTAGTGCCCTGCTGCATCGCCTGTGTCAGCAGACAGTGCGCCCCCAGATGCTCCTGAGTATAAGTGGCCCAATGGGACTGCTCCTACAGACCCATCCGCCATCGCCGACTGTTTTGCCTTGTATTTTGCAGATCTATATGCCCCCCATGAAGTACTACCCGCTGCCCTAGTACAGAAATGTATTGCTGACTTCCCCCCTCGGGCACTATCAGATACAATGCGGGATAGGCTGGACGTTCCCCTGGCGGTGGACGAACTGCTGACCGCGCTGCTTGATATGCGGGCAGGAAAGCCACCAGCCCCGACTACTACTCTTGTGAGTTTTTCCAGAAATATTACCCGCAACTACTAAAACCCTACCTAGCGCCGCTGGAGGTGACATTGAAGAGTGGTGGTCTCCCGCCAGATTGGGGGCATGCTGAGATTGTTGTGTTCTTGAAGCCGGGGCATCCGCCGGAACAATACTTGCCAAATATCGCCTGATTTCACTACTCAGCGTGGAAGCTAAGCTTCTGGCCAAGGTGATTGCAAACCGCCTAGTCCCGTATATTACTGAGCTGTTCCACCCAGATCAGGCAGGATGTATGCTGAACCATGCTACGCGGCACACTATTAGACGTGCTCACAATGCTATAGCCACAGTTGATAAGCTCAGTACCCCGCCGCGCTCCTCCTGGCGGACATGAACAAGGCTTTTGATTCCCTCGGCTGGACATATCTCTTTGACTTGCTTGATCACCTAAATATCGGCCCCCGGTTACTAAGCCTTATTTGCCTGCTGTACACAGACATACCCGCCTCAGTCCGAGTGGCGACTCAGTTTCCAGAAGCTTCCCTATTGCGCAGGGGACGCACCAGGGCTGCCCGCTCTCCCCTTATCTCCTTGAGCGCATGCACATAATAGATTACAGAGCCTATGTGGAGAGGACTCACACCGATGCAGACAAATCCAGTACATTACTGACCCGCATGATCAGACCGACACCCCCACAAACACCTATCCTGTCCACAATCTTGCCTCAGTACAATCATGCCACCACTCAATTAGGCATTAATACAGCGTTTTGTGACTTACTTCACCCTGTACAGTGGCTCCGCCTTCTGATTCTGCCTCCATACACTTGTTTCTGGAGCAGTTATCACTGCGTAGAGTGTTGGCTACCAACAGGGAACATTTGGGTGTCCCCCTCGAGCCTGACGAGATTCGAGGAGCCCTCACAGAACTTGGCCGTAATAAGACACCAGGTTCCGATGGCCTCCCTGTTGAAAATTATACCACCTTCGCTATACGTCAAGTCCCACAGTTAGAAAGAGTTTATAAATCTTCACTAGAAGAAGGAACACTCCCTCCCACTAACTGACAAGCATTGGTCACCTCCCTATTAAACCCAGGCAAACAGCCGGTTGATTAGTCCTCATAGAGACCCTTATCACTACTTAACACGGAGTATACAATTCTGAGCAAGGTGCTTGCTCGCCGGCTGTTTCCCCCTACTCCCACAATAAATACACACTGATCAATGCGGTTTTGTTCTGCATCATAACACTTCACTCAATATACGCCGCTTACACTAGATAATGGATGCCGCTCGCAGTCAATGCTCGATGACAGGATCTCTCATTAGATCTCTGACAAGCCTTCGGTACCCTGGGTTTGGTCTACTTGTCCACAGCCCTCCACTGTTTTGGTATTCAACCCAATTACATACGTGGGTTAAAAACTTTTATATTCCCCCCCCCCATGAGGGCTCGGACGGGACCACACATCTTCTTGCCCTACCCGGTGTTCCATGGCACTAGACAAGAATGCCCGCTTTCACCATTACTTTTCATTCTGACGCTGGAGCCTCTAGTGTAGTGGATCTGACAAGACGCTCAGGGGTTGGGGTATCTCCTCAGGCCCCACAACACATTCAATATCATTGTATTCCACAAATATGATATTGTACGTGAAAGATCTTGGGAAGAAGACCACTGATTCATTGTCAGTGAAATTGCTCTCCCACCCTCGCAGCTTCACCAATAAGTGAGGCCTCTCCTGAGCCCCTGCACTCCTGTAGTGTTGGTGTTCGAGGCCCTCCTTCACCCGCAGGAACACCCTCCACTCTACAGACTACTTACCAATGTAAGTGAGAGGTATGATCATATCAATACAAGCCCCATGAAACAACAATAACATGTTTGTTGAGTGACCATTACTTGAGATAGTGATCACTGGTATATAAACCAGTATTGATACAGGGAATAACCCTTTGTCTCATAAGTCTTTTGCAGAGTGGGGAGGATGGGCAGGTCGTTAAGGAATCTGCGGCTAAACTGTGTCTGTACTACATATTACGTTACAGAAGGTAAGTAACTTGTACATCTGATAGAGACATCTAGCCACAGATTCCTTTTGAATTAAATACCAAAGCTATACCCACCGGAGGAGGGCCTGGAAACTAATTCTGCAAAAGTTCCCCAAGAGAACCAGCCGGTCAAAACTAACAACCGACTAAATGTACATAGGAATACTAGGACAAGAGTCTGGTTCTTTAATGAACCTATGATAACTATCACAGAACAACTAAATAATAAACAACCCTATTGGCCCGAAAAATCAAGTCCTCAGGGAAAAGTGTGAAAAAACAACCTTAGTAACCAGATGAGAGTTATGAGATACTATCATTTGAATTGGAGGCGTGGCCAGCCAGGCAACATGGCGGACGCGACTTTCCAAAGCTCTGTCCGTAGGGCCCTGAATTCTCCTGAAATTATCCTACGAGAGTGATTCACATTTCCCCATACCGGGCGGAACAGGCCTGGGCCCGACTGGGGAGACCGCCGGAACGAAATACAGCGAGAAGTGAGGCGGCGGTGGCGCTAGAGCAGCCATTGGACTGCGGCGGAGCGGGGGAAAATGCAAGGCGCGAAACTCGCCCCGCGCCCTGATACCCAGGAAGACTCCCGGCGCCAGAGCAGAGGAGGAGATGTAGAGAGTCGAGCCCTGTCCAGAGCCTCAGACTTCTGCGACGTGCTGAGACGAGCAGTGGTGGCCCAAAGTGAGCGGGAAGTCGACGGGTGGCGCCGAGAGGGGGCCCTGAGAAACTAATCCGGAGCGGTTGGTGTTCAGGCGGCAGGTCCCAGGGTACCTGGAGAAGGCGGCGGTAAACCGTGGCGGACCAACACTGTGGTAAGGAGTGGGGGGCCCCACTCGGCGCGCCTTCAGGAGTGCTTGGCTGCAAGAGAGGGCAACGGAGGTGGGAACTCAGCCACCAGCCGGCCCTAATCCAGACAGCAATCCCAATCCAGACGGCAGTGCGGAGAGAAATTGAGACGCAGCCCGCAGCACATACGTCCTGGCGACAGAAAGGCCTGGGGACCCACGGCGAGGCTTAGAGCGAAGCGGAGAGCTTACAGAACCCCCGTGGAGCGCTACAACGGACTCATAACAAACTGAAAGGGCGAGGCTTGATTCTGGTGAGCGCCTGTTAGCTGACACGGGAAGCTGCTGTACGACGCTGCTGGTGCTGCTTGCCGCCGCCCGGAGGGCACTGGGACAAGGGATACTGCATGACTGCCACTTAATAAGCCGCTTCACAACTGTGGAGGCCCCAGACATTGGAACTGGGACCGAGAGACACAGGAGGGCGGCGGAGACTGTGGTTTGGGGGGCGAGGAGGGTGCGCCAAGCCACAGTATTCGATACATGGGCGCCATCTTGTCTCAGGCGCCATATTGACTATTCCTGAACTGAGAGGCCTCTGCCCCCGGGCCGTATCTGTCGCTCCCCCCTCGCTGGCACCACCAGACACTGGGGACACATCAGAAGCAGGGCATTATTTATTTATTTATTTCAAAGGTTTTATATAGCGCTACTGGACCCAAGAGTATCAGAGCGCTTTACAAGGATGGTGAACATAATGAGATAAATTTAACAATTAAGCGAAAAAGAGTTACAGTATGACAATGCATTCAACAGGGCTAAGGGGGCAAAGAAACAGCGAGATAACATTAAGTGGAAAGTGAATATTATAAGTTAGGATAGAGAGGGGGTGAAGAGAGGGGGAGTGAGAAAAAATGAATGGATTGAGAGGGGGTGGGAAGAGGAGGGGACAAGGGAAGAGAGAGGAGTGGACATGTTCAGAGTCAGTAACATTAGATACCCTAGTATTTGTTGAGAAGGAGTACTTTGAGTTCCTTTTTGAAGAGAGGGTAAGAGGGGTTGCAGCGAAGATCCTTAGGGAGAGAGTTCCAAATTGTAGGAGCTTTACCAGAGAACGCACAGGATTGGGTCTTTTGACATTTGAGTCTGGGTGCTCCTCAGGGACCTGGAGCAACCTGCTTTGTGTAGTTTCATTGTAAGGTAAGAAGGGGTGTTTTGGTGAAGAGCTTTGTGAGTGATGCAGGCAATCTTGTAGGTGGATCTTTCTTCTATTGGGAGCCAATTGAGATTTTTGAGGACAGGGGAGATGTGATCAAATTTTTTACAATCAGAGATGAGTCTCGCAGCTAGATTGAGGACAGATTTAATCGGAGCAAGATGAGTTTTAGGGGTGCCAGCCAAAGTGGCGTTGCCATAGTCAATCCTGGAAAGGACAAGCGATTGGACAACAAGTTTGAAATCGTCTGCTGGAATAAATGGTTTAAGTTTCTTGAGGTGGAGAAGGGTGAAAAGAGCACTTTTGGATGCATTTTTAATGTGGGGGATGAGATTTAGATTCTGGTCGATACTGATGCCTAGGGATTTGACCGAATTAGAGGTGGAGAGTGGGCAGTTAAGAGCTTTGATGTCCTTTATCCAGAGTTGAATGGGAAGGGAGTTGTTTTTGGGGGAGAAAAGGATGATTTCAGTTTTATTTGGGTTCAGTTTGAGATGGTTCCGATGGAACCACGTTTGAATTCTGGTCAAGGTCTCATTGAGGTGGAGAATGTCTTTGTGGGATTTGATCTTGTAATATAATTGGGTGTCATCGGCATAGAGATGGTAATTGATATTAGCTTGTTTGAGGATGAGGGGGAGCATTGGGGGGCCCGTGCGTTGCTGGAGCTGGGGTGCATCTGGGGAAGGGTTGCTGTCTGTACCCACACACCCCAGTGAGAAGGTGCACACCAGGAAACTCGGAGCTGGTCTGGGTGGCGAACTGCCCTTGAGCACTTTGGTGGCGGCACCTGGTGGTGAAGGCCTAACCCAGCTGACCCCCCCCCTAGTCGACGCACAGCTTTGTCTATTTGAGCAAGGGAAAAAAAACCTGCAGTCACTACTGGACATACAGTCAGGCGCGTTGATGCCCACGGCGCAGCAGCTTGCAATGGGCAGGCTTAGAGACAAAACTCAGGCGAAACAACAGGAGGCGAGTGGCTCTGACCATCCACAGGAACAGAGACGAACGGACATAGAGCCCACAGCCACCCTGGCGGCCAAAATGGACACTGTTCTGGCGGCGGTGGAACGCATTGGGACTACTCTAGTGCAAACCAAGACCTCTCTGGAGGCACGAATAGATAAAGTCACATCGGACTTCACGCTGCTACATGCGGACCACCGCAAATTGTCGGAGTCAGTTGCCACGCAGCGCCAAACGGTCCAAGAACTGCAGCCTGTGGTGAACAGCCATGCCTCAGCTCTACAAGATCTGATTGACAGAGTCCTTGCACTAGAGGACCGCACAGAGGATGCGGAAGGGCGCTCTCGGCGCAACAATGTCCAAGTGGTCGGCCTGCCAGATGGAGAAGAAGGGAAGGACCCTGAACAATACACAGAGGCCTGGCTGTGGACACTCCTGCCGGCTGGAACATTGTCCCCACACTTCATGGTGGAGAGGGCGCACAGGGTGCCGGCGCAAGCCCAGAGGCCCGGAACTCGACCTCGCCCAATTCTCTTCAAGCTCCTCAACTATCGGGATCAGGATGCGGTGCTCCGTGAGACTCGGAAGATGAGTGACCTCCAAGTGGGCAACAGCCACATGATGTTTTTTCTGTACTACCCAGCCACAGTGCAGAAGAGGCGTGGCTCATACCTGGCAGTAAAAAAGCAGCTGCAGGAACTGGAACTGCCCTATTCACTGTTGTTCCCCTCCCGTTTGCGAGTGGTCACCAAGGAGGGCACTCGCCTCTTCGAGGCTCCATCGGAAGTCTGGGACTGGCTGGAGGAGACGGGGCAGAGGTCGGGGACGAGGCGGGCGGGCCCGGAAGAGGGCGGATGGCAAGAACAACGCTCCAGGAGGCGGAGGAGGAAGAGGGGGACCCGGCAGCCCAGAGAGGATGCGGCAGGAGGCACTCGCGGCGGTTGTGACACTGGGAGTGGTGAACGTAACTGGCGGCCCGGACTGCAGACTACGGAGCGAAATAAAACGCAAGTGGATCGTTCTCACCATCCACGGTGCTGTCAGATGACACTACTCTACCTGTGGTGACGCCCCAGAAAGCTGACTTCATAATGTGACTGAGGGCGGACTCGAGATGGACTGCTGTAATACCTGTGTTCAGCAAATTGTTCACTGTATCGTTTATGTGCCTGCTGCAGCACGCTGTTATGATTAGCTGTTGGCTCTAGTGCCTTGCGCAGGCTTAGAATTAAGAATCGCTAGCGCATCGCAGATATACTGTCGCACACTAGTTTGGGAGAGGTTTAGCGTCTAACGTACGGGGTGGTCCCCACGGGCAGCCCATGCTTGCTCCGTGCGTTTCACTGATTAGTTTTACCAAATACATCTCAGAAGCTCTCAGGGCCCTAGGTGGGAGAGCACCCTGATGTCACTACTGGCTGCGCGCTTTGCCGCATACACTCGAGTTGCGGACACGTCACATTGAGAGGTAGTCACATTACCCAGTTTGGACGCATGCCCCGTTGGGAACTCGCCCACAATGTTACAATGTTAATTTTGGTTTACACGTTTCAGAAGCGGCACTTAGAGACTTCCACCCAGCAGCCCGTCCCTTGGCCCAGCATGGCAGCCCCCCTAGCCCCCCGGGTGGCTGCACTACAACACAAAACATGGCGTGCTCCAACATCATGACCTGGAACATCCGCGGCATGCACACCCCGTCGCGCCGGTACTCTGTCTTCGCCTACATGCAGCGACACAAGGTGGGGATCGCGCTCCTACAGGAGACCCACATGTCCCAAGTGGAACTGGAGCGACTCCGTGGACGCTGGAGAGGGTAGGTTCATGGTACGACTTACTCAGCGCAAGCGCGTGGCACCTTGATTTGGGTAAAGGCAGGCGTCCCTTTTATATGCGCTGACATGCAGGTAGACCCGGAGGGGAGGTACTCCTTTGCAAGGGGGAGGCTCAATGGACAGGAGATACTGTTAGGTTCCATTTATGCCCCTAATACGGATCAACCCGCCTTCCTGGCGTCCTTAAATCACATCCTTCAGCGGTACATGGGCCTCCCTTGGCTGCTGGACGGTGACTTCAACACGGTGCTTGACACGCGTTTAGACCGCTCCTTCCCGCCCCTCCGCGCAGTGGCAGCGACATCGACAGCGGAGGCTCTAAGGGACTGGTTATCGCACTGGGACATACATGATCTTTGGCGCGTGCAGCACCCTGCGGACAAAACATACTCATACAACTCGGTGGGACACGACCTCCATGTCCGTCTGGACCGAATAGTAGGCCCTCAGTCCCTGACCCGCTTCTAGTTCAGTCGGAATATCTCGGTAGAACGCACTCAGATCACAACCCCCTATGGTTCAAGCTTAGCTGGGAGGCGGACCGACCCCCGGTGCCCACATGGCGGCTGCAGTTGGCCGCGTTGGAGGACGCTGAGTTTAGATCTTCGCTGGGCACGGCCATCTCAACCTATTTCGAAGAGAATGAGGAATCGGCAAGCGATCCCATGGTGGAATGGGATGCCCACAAGGTGACTATCCGTGGACATTGCATAGGTGCCACATGGAACATCCGCGCACAAGTGTCCGCATCCCTGACCCGCATAGAGTCTGAGCTCCTAAGATACGAAAGGGAAGGGGAAGGGACTGGCAGGCATGTGCACAAACTTGGAGAACTTCGCGGAGAGCATGCAGTCCTTATCAAACGGCTGAGATGTCACAACTATGCAGCGCATACCGCCAAGACGCATGCCAAGGCAGATAGAGCTGGCCTCTTGCTGGCCTGGCTGGTGCAGAAAACAGAATGCAATACCCCGATTGGTGCCATTCGTACAGGGGACGGGACAGTGGTATACACGCAGTGCGAGATTCACTGGGCGCTGATTGACCACTATCGGGATCTCTATAGAGCCCAAGGCACTGGCCATGAACATACGTTGGCTGAATTCCTGGCGTCGGTTGCGCTACCTACAGCCACGGAGTGCCAGAAAGCAGAGCTCGGTGCCCCGCTCACATTAGAAGAGGTGGGAGATGCGATCCAAGCACTGGCAACCGGGAAAACACCGGGGCCTGACGGCCTACCGGACGAATACTATAAAGCGAATAGGGACCTCCTAGCACCTCAGCTCCTCCGGGTGTACCGGGCATCAGTAGACGCGGGTCAACTCCCACCATCTCTGCGGGAAGCGTTTTTAGTGTCCTTGCCTAAGCCCGACACAGACCCCATGTTCTTAGGCTCCTATCGCCTACTGGCAATGCTTAACACCGACTACAAGGTACTCACCAAAATCCTTGCAGAGCGTCTGGCGCCGATGGTTCCGCACTTAGTCCACCCGGATCGAAACAGTTTCGTTCCAGCGAGGTCCAAGTACCTGAACCTCAGGAGGTATTTCAGGGTAGCGGCGGAAGCAGCGAAGGCCTGGCCCAAGCGGGGTGCCTGGTGCTGGACTTTGAAAAGGCCTTCGATTGCTTTGAGTGGGGCTACTTGTCATCAGTGCAGGAGGCGTACAAACTGGAAGCAAGCTTCCTACAGATGGTGGGACTCCTGTACAGGAACCCTGTGGTCCGCATCCGGCTGGGGCCATATATCTCGGAGGCAGTGGCAGTGGGCAGGGGCACTTGTCAGGGGTGTCCCCTGTCACCGCTGCTCTTTGCACTGGCCATGGAGCCCTTAGCAGTGGCCATGAGACAAACTCTGGCTGATGGTATCCCACTGGGCGACAGCATTCATCAGGTGTCTCTGTACGCCGATGAACTATTGGTCTTTGTCCGGGACGTGGGCCGTATACCAGAGCTGTTGACCCACTTGTTAAGCCACTTCGCCGGTCTATCGGGGCTCCGGGTAAACGCAGGCATGCCTCTACCCATTTAGCAGTGGGGTAGCCGACCCGGAGTATAGCCTCCACGGCACACGAGTCCAGTGGAGGGCAGACACGTTTAAGTATCTGGGGATCCAGATCTACCGCCAGCCGGCAGACCTGCTCGACGGGAATCTGGGAAGAGCGGTAATGGCGCTCAAAACTCAGATTGGCTTCTGGTCCATGCTCCCCCTGACGCCCTCAGGCAGAGTGGCCCTTGCCAAAATGGTGAGGCTCCCTCGTCTTTTATACTTTTTCGCGAACCTGCCCTTGTTCATACCCGCGCAGTTTTTCTCCAAACTTAACAAGATCCTGCGTGACTTTATTTGGGGCACGTCCCAACACCGTCTGGCTCTCGGGAAACTGTTCCTGCCCACTGACAAAAGTGGATTGGCCGCCCGCTGTTTTGAACACTACTACCTGGCACAGCACTTGACCGTGCAATATCAGGAGCAGGCATCTAATTAAGTGGTTTGCTGCATCCCTACGGACGCACACGGAACTAGACCTGACCCCGCTCCGCGGAAAGTGGGAGAGGGATATGGGGCGAGCGCTAGCGGACAAAGAGTGGGAGAAGATTCTTTAAAGCCCGGTGCGCATCCCCAGAAATATGCGCTTCCGCCAAATCCAAGTATACATAGTTCACAGGGCCTACCTCACCCTGACTTAATAAATAAATACTTTCACAGGGCTGACGCATCTTGCCCTAGATGTGGTGAGGTGAACGCAGACGTCATTCATCTTTTGTGGCACTGCCCAGGGCTTAGCACTTACTGGAGGGACATTAGTGTACTGCTTAAGCAATGCACCGGCCACACCATCCCTTGTGACTGCCCTGAGTATCTCTTACATCATTTCAAGCGGTCGCCTAAAGATAAGGCATCGTCCCGCTTCCTGGATTTGGCGATGGTGACAGCAACACGACTCCTCACTAGGAGATGAAAGGCGAGTGACTCGCCTAGTGTACGTGCATGGATACTGTCCCTCCTGTCGTGGGCCCGGGCGGAATGGACTGCCATACGGAGGGAGGAAATAGTGGGGCTCCGCAGGGAACCTATGGCGGAGCAGTGGGAGCGTATGCTCAACGTTCTGCAGGCAGCAGAGAGTGCCGCGGGCGGGGGGAGACAGGGGAAGAAGCAGGTACAGCGGGTGCAGGGTGGGGCACGCAGCGGACGACACGCCTGAAACACTAACTGGTGCGCAACATGAAAATGCAGCAAGGAAGTGATAGAAATAGAGACATGCGCGCTTGGGGGGAGAGGGTAGGAAAGGGAAAGGGGGTGCTTGGGGATGAGTACGGGGACGAAGTGTAATGTATCTCTGTGACAGTGCCGCAGTTTGATGTTCCTGTTTTGTTGCAAATGCTTTTTCTTTGCAGTTGTTATGCACATATAAGACTTGTCTCTCCACACAGAGATAGGGCACGTTGACTCCTTTATACTGAGGGCATGCCTGGGCGCCCAAGATTCACCTACATGCTATTTATGTGTAATGTTATAGCGCCTCAATGCTATGCCACCTTACTCGTGCATTGTCAACCAGGCACGGTTGAAGAGCTGTACTAATTGCAATGGTGCACCTAATGTAATGTTGAAATATATAAATGCCAATAAATAGATTTGACCCAAAAAAAATCAGATACTATAATTTATCCTCCAAGGGAAAAGAGAACTTGTGGACCAAAAGAGTAAAAAAACAACACAAAAACCTTGTAATCCATATTCTTCGCATCAATAAAGAAATATCGGAGAAGAACCGTCCTGAAAACATTTATAAAGGAGGACTCATCTCCATTATACTGAGATGAATGAGCCTCAATACAAAACTGAGATATACTGGCACATGCATCTAGCATAAATATTCTGACAAAAATTGCGAATCTCAAAAATAGACCGTTAGCGACCGCAAAACAACCCCTTCCAATGCAGGAACCAAAATACAGAAAATACAAGAAAATCGCAAAAATAGCTACCGCAAAATTAGCGAGCAGCAACATTGCGAATCCTTAACAGCGACACATACAACAGCAACCGCAAATAGCAATTAGCAAATAAAGAATCACAATGCAATGCAATTGGCGAATACCATAAAAATCGCAAATTAGCAAGTGCAGAATAAGAGGAATCACAATCAGGTGGTAAAGTTAAAAAAATAATTGCACAGGTGCCACTAATCAGAAACCCTTTAAAACTGACTCAGGAGACCCCTGAAGCCTTTCACGATGACAGCCCTCTACGTGATAGCAAGGAGGATGAGGAGCCATGCAGCAGCCCAGCGCAGAAGGAGAATACAGGAGAGGATTTTCCAAGTGCGCATAACATTGCTGGACCAAACAGTGGATGAAATCTATGATAAGTATAGGCTGAACCATGCAAGGATCATGCACCTAATTGCAGAATTGGAACCCCTATTGCAGCTCCAGACCCGTAGGACCCATGCTATGCCCACACATGTAGAGGTCCTATGTTGCCTGCACCTACCTGCGTCAGGCAGTTTCCAGGCGGTAGTAGCCGTAGTCGGAGGGGTATCACAAAGCTCACTCTCACGCTTCTTCAAAAGCTTCCTTGATGCCATGATGACAAGGATCCACAGCCACATCACCTTTACCACAACCCCACAGGAGTTGAATAAGACAAAACTTGACTTCTACCAGGTAGCACAATTCCCTCATGTGATCGGATGCATAGACTGTACGCATGTCCCTATCTCCCCCAGCAGCTAATGGATACATCTTCAGGAACAGGAAATCCTATCACTCAAATAATGTGCAAGTAGTGTGCAATGCAAAGCATATCTTAACGGACATCGTGGCACAGTTTCCAGGAAGCACCCATGACTTCTATATATTCTGGCACAGTGGCATCCACCGGCGTCTGCTCACCGGTGAATTTGGCAAAGGACATCTACTTGGTACACACATATTCCTATTTGCAACATCAATCAGACAAATGTTATTGCATAACTGTGGCTAACCCTTTGCTTTCCACCCTGTAGGTGACAGTACATCCGTCGTGTGGGACTACATCCTGACACCATACCTCAACCCAGCAACACCACATGAGCAGAGGTACAATGCTGCACACATCAGCACACGGACTGTGATAGAACGCACCTTTGGAATACTGAAAAGTCGCTTTCGCATTCTACACAAAACTGGTGGAGCGCTGCAGTACAGCCCAGAGACCTGCTACAGGATCGTGGCTGCATGTGCCATGTTGCACAACATTGCCACCAGAAGAGGCATACACATCGAGATGTCCGACAGTGAGTCTGATGGGGACGACCAACCACCTGCACAACACCTACAAGCGCATGTGGCAAACTCAGCAGAAGGCCAAAGGAGAGGTGCACACATCACCCAACATTATTTCTGAGGTAGGTAATGTTGAGCCATGACAACTAAATGGTGAACGCAAAATTATATATTAACATGAGCCCATGATTAGCCAAAAAGATATAAGTGCAAAATATCACTGTGATTGCAATGAGGTATAAAGTCAAATGAACAGTTCCACACACTGGATAGCAATCACTAGGTTGTAATTGACCATGGTTACACCACCATGGCCAGAAAAGGAGGTCATGCCTGTCTAGTGCCTCCTGCCAGGCACCCCAGCCTCCTTTCGCCTGCCTCTACTACATCACCCTGATGTGTGGCTGAAGATGTGGTGCTGCGCAAACTGTGCAAACTGCGTCTCCGGGCAGTGGTCACTGGCACCGACAGGCTACTAAAGCTCAATGCCTCCTTACTCCCCTCCTACCCTATCAAGTTGATGCCACCCACAGTCCCGGCCTGTATATGTTCCACAACAGTGGTCACTTGTCCTAGGGCCCTGGCAACACCCCCACAGAAATGTCCAAGATCTATTTGCATTGCCACGGAGCACCGTGCCAGCAGCGCAGTGGTGTTGCAGAGCTTGTTGGTGGCCCTTGTATTGGCTGACATGTGGATCATGCTTAGTGCTTTGTCCCGCAAGCAGCCTCCAGGTGAGTTCCTGTAGGCTCTAGTTTGTCTGCCTATTACCCTCAGCAACCACTGTGGCCAGCTCACGCACACTGTCTGTCATTGTACTGATGTTCTTTGCAAGTTTGGATATCTGGCGATTTATTGAGTCCATGTGTCTTCCCTGCAGGCGCTGCACGCGTAACATCTGGGACACTACGCCTCCATACACATCCAGAGCCTGCTCATCATGTGCATCAATACGGGCCCTTGACCTGCGGCGTCGTACCGGTTGGACCTGTGCTTGTGGTGTAGGTGGTGTTGCAACACGAGGCTGACTGGTCCCTGTAGTGGGTGCTGGAGACAGATCGGATTCCATTGGCTACGGTGAGGGAACATGTGCCCTGCGTTTTGGTGGTGCGGGTGGTTTGCATGCTGAGGCAACTGGAGTCAAAACATCGATCTCAGCAGGTGTCTCAGAGATGTGGAGGCAGTCACTATCTTCGGAGTCTGCCTCAGCTGCATCTGTGATGTGAAACAGTGCAGTGTTAATTTTGGTTAATCCTACATTTGTTTTACATTTGGCATACTTTGCTCACATTAAATCACTGACTGGAAATACTGACTACCATGCAGTATTGGTGTGTTTTGCTTGACATTGTTGCTTTGGAATGCCCACTTGGCTGACATGCCTACAACTCCCATGATGCATTGGGTATATGAGGGAAAACATGGAGTGGAGTTTGATCTGTACACTGTGTTTTGCCGGGGTGTATGTTCACGATTATACATTACGTAAAGGATTATGCTTGAATGCATCTTACCTTGTGGGGTACTTGTTGCCCCGGATGTGCCCAGTTGTGTGACTCCAACAACTGCCTCAGGCTGGATTGTCGCCTCCACAAGGTCCTCCAGGACTGTGTTTTTTGGTGCAGTTCATAGTCCCACTCCGGTGGCACCTGCCTCCTTCAGCCTTTCTGCGACGGGTTCTTTGGCACGTATCCTCAGGTCGTACAACCTTTTTTAAAAATCATCGATGCTACAGTGTGTGACACCCACAGCATTCACCTTGGTCTTAATGCACAGCCATATCTTTCTTTTTTCTACCTCTGGCACTTTCAGAAACATTTTTTGGAAGAGCTTGTCATGGCTCTTGCTGACCTCCTCAATGAGACATTCTAATTCCCTCTCACTGAAATTCCTCTTCCTCTTTCTGGGCGTGGCACTCTCCCCTGATGCTGTTTTGTCCATCCTGTGGCACAGAAAGTTGCTGGATAAAGACTTGGGTGTGTTTCAGCTCAGCTCCAGTACTCTTCCTCCTCCTTTGAACTCCTCTGGGCACTGAATGAGGCATGGGCTGGATGACTTCCTGGTTGTGATGTCATTAGCCTGCTTCCAAGGCAACACACTTTTCGCGATTTCTGCTAAATGTGATATCGCAATTTGGGATGTTCTGTTTTTGCGCCTCGCATTTGTGTCCTCCCAAAATCATTTTAGCTTTTTTTTGCATATCGGTTACATCAGCCGGAGGGCAATCGACTTATCTTTGTGAGCAAGAACAAGCAAATATATGACAGAGCAATACTTAAAAATCTACTGCTCCCCCCTCCCAACAGCCCCAACCCCCCCAACACCCCCCGACTCCCTCCCTGCAAAGTCGCACAAGGTCCACCAAGTTCTACCCACACACAAAGTAAAACACACAGAAAAATAGCTGTATATGCACACCCGCCTCCCAGGCCCCCCCACCCCCTCTACCCCAGTGCCACGCGACCCATCCATCACTCCCCCGGAAGATCTTCCAGCACCGCGGGAGGCTCAAGCCACAGGCCCCTATAATCTGCCCAGCGTTTCCAATCTTATAATGTTTTCGCGGGCACCCCCTGGCTAGGAAGATCGACTGCTCCAACCCCATACAAAAGTCTAACCCATTTTTCCATATGGCCACCGACGGGGCCCGTGGATTTTTCCACACCTTGGCAATGTCCCTCTTGGCCAACTTGAGGCCAAGTTGCATCAGGTGCCTTTTGTACACATAGCCACCCACCCCGTCCATTACATGCAACAAAACAAACTGTGGCGTACGTGGGAGCTCCCACCCCAATACTTCGGATAAACAGGCCAAGACCCCCCCTCCAGAACCGATCCAGGGATCCACAACACCAGACTGTATGCAAGAACGTCCCTTCCTCCCTGCCACAGCGGAGGCATTCCGGTGAGGCAATCAGTCCCGCCCGCCAAAGCCGAACCCTGGTGAAATAAATTCTGTGTAAGTATTTAAATTGGATAAGACAGAGGAGCATTGCTATGGCTGCTCCCCCGGGGGCGGCCAAAGCCTCCCTCCAATCCTTCTCCTCTAGCTCGCCCACATCCTCCTCCCATGTCTCCCGGAGCTTCTGCAGCGTGGGGGAACAGTGCGTGACCAGTGAATGATAAATGCAGGATATCTTCTTCATCTCCAAATCCCCCATAAACACCTTAGCTTCCAGTGGACTAAACTCAGGGAGGGACTCCAAACCCTCCAGGCTGGGGGACAGTGCATGACGGAATCACAGGTATCTAAAGAACTGGGAGCGAAGCATGCCAAATTCCTTACATAGGTCCTGAAAGGACTTAAGTGTCGTGCCCCTTAGTACATCCCCTAGGGTTGAAATGCCAATGTTGTCCCATCCCCAAAATCCCTGCAGTGTCGCAAGGTTTGGCAATCGCCCATTGTTCCACAAGGGGGTTTCCCCAGTCAGGGTATTCCACCACCCCATACGGTGCAGAGCCTGTCTCCAAAGTCGAAACACTACCTGTGTGGCCGATGGCAGTGCGCTCCATAGCGGCGCAGAGTAGAGAATAGTGTGCAGCGTATGAGACCCCATGACATAGCGTTCCAAGGCGTATGCCGGGTACCCCCTGTCGCCATACCACCGCTCATTCAGGACCAGGAAGTGAGAGGCTTGGTCATAGGAGAGGATGTCAAAGGTCGCCAACCCTCCGCAATATGTGGAGAGAAAGCAGGTGCGTATCGCCACACGCACCGCTCCGCCCTCCCACAAAAACTGCCCAAGCACAGAGTTCACCAACCGGATGCATTTGGGCAGGATTGGATATGGGTGATTTTGCAGTTGGTATAGCACCGGGGGAGTGCCACCATTTTGAAGATTGCCGATCTACCATAGATCGTCAGCAGCATACGTGACCAGGTCTTGAGATCTGCCCGAACTTGCTCCCATACTGGCGCCAGATTCCGCTCCCAGGAGATGGTCGGCACCTCTGATAGAAATACCCCCAGCTATTTAAGGCCCCCCACTGCCACCTGAAGTGTAGAGGCCCAATCACCCACTCTTGACCGCTCCCCCAGCACCCATAGCGTGGACTTCCGAGGGTTCATGTAGAGCCCCGATGATTCTCCAAAAATCTGCATTATCCGCAGGAGGCACGGCCCGACCTATTGAGATCAGTAAGAAAGTAAAGGACATCATCCGCATATAATGCGATCCTATTGGACAACCCTTGTGCCCACTCAAACTCACTCAACTGCGCATCAACGCGCACCCACGCCGCTAACAGCTCCATAGCCAGGGCAAATAAGTATGGCAAGAGGAGGCAACCCTGCCGGGTGCCGCGTCTATTGGAAAAACTGGAAGAGATTGCTTCCGCCACCCGAACCGAAGCCGTCAAATCGGTGTAAAGAAGTTGCAGGCAGGACAAGAAGCGAGGCCCAAGGTTAAGCCGGGGCAGTAGTGCAGGCATGATATACCCAGCTCAATGAGTCGAATGCTCTGTCCATGTCGGCGAGGAGTGCGGCCTATTCCCCAGTCCACGGACCGCCGCCACCGCCACGTGCGCCCACCGAATATTGTGCCTGGTGGCCCTCTGGGGCATAAAGCTGGACTGATCCGGGTGTACAAGCGCTGAGATATGAGGTAGGAGCTAGTTAGCCAACGCTTTGGCCAGGACTTTGGCCTCCTCGTTCAGAAGGGAGATTGGATGGTAGGAGGCATGGTGTTCCGGGGGTCGCCCAGCTTGTGAAATACCACTACCTCCGCATGCCTCCAGTTTGGGGGGAGTCTACACTGCTCCCTGGCCTCCTCCAAAGCCGCCCGATAATGAGGGGCTAGCTGCAAGTTATATTTCTTGAAGAATTCACTGGGGAACCCATTCGGTCCGGGCGCATTCGCTGAGTTGAGCTCGCCCAGGGCTGTGCCCAGCTCCTTGTCCGTCAGTGGGAGCTCCAACTGATCGCTCACCTCATCAGACACAGATTTAGGCGGCAAGTCTGCTATAAACTTGTCCACCACATATTCTGGCAGGCACTCCTTCGGGTATATAAGTCCGCATAATACGCTGCGAAGCTCTCTGCCAACGCCCTTGGTTCCGTAATCGGGGCATACGCTTCGTCGAGTATCCCGGTAAGGTCTGAGCATGGAAGGCTCCTTGACAGAGCCGATGTAGCATTTTGTCAGACTTGTCCCCCCACTGACATATTCTGTTGCGCGTTGCAAGCCAGATCTGCCATGCCTCATCCAACAGGAGGGCTGCATAGGACTGTTGCGCCAGGCGCAGCTACCCCACCGCCTGACCCTCACCCGCCGCGCAACCCTGGCATTCCAGCATCTCAATCTCTGCCTCGGTTCGCACCAAGTCTGCCCTACACCTCTTTCAGGCCGCTGCACACCAGGCGATATCCACCACCCGTAGTGTGGGATTCAATGCTTCCCACAGCGTCCCGGCGCTAGAGACAGAGCCCGCATTCCCGGCCAAGTAATCAGCAATTGCCTCACTCATGGGCCTCCCGTAGTCCTCCTGTTGCAAGTGCCACACCGAGAGGCGCCAATGAAATGGCTGTCGCCCCCTGTCCATCCTGAGATCAACGGATAAAGGGGAGTGATCCGAGACCCCGCGCGGAAGAATCTCCACCGACTCCACCCTTCCAGCCATTTCTCGAAGGACGAAAATGTAGTAGAATCTGGAAAAGGATTTGTGGACTGCTGAAAGAAACGTGTATTCCCGTTTATCACCATGCAAGTGCCGCCACGTGTCCACCCAACCCAAGCCCACGACCATATCTTGTAATTTTGTAGAATGGCCTCCACCCGGACCTCCCCCAGGCCTGTACCTATCCCTGATCACGTCCAGGACATCATTCCAGTCTCCTCGCACCGCTGATAATGCGTCGGGGATGTCCGCCCATACCGTAAACAATTTCTCAAATAGAGACCACTGCAGGGGGGGGGGGCGGGTCGTATACGCAGCCCAACACCAAAGGGTCCTCCCCGACCATACCCCTGATAAACAAATATCGCCCCTGTGTGTCGGCCCACTGCTTGGAATGAATGTAAGGAATTCTACGATGCACTAATATGGCCACTCCCCTGGAACCCCTTGCAAAGCCCACGTGGAAAACTTGTTGATACCCATAGCACTGCAAGCACAGGGCCTTAGTACCCAGTCGGTGGGTTTCTTGTAGCAAAAGCACGTCAGCCCTAGCCCTCTTCGCCTGGCGCAACACTGCCCCCCTCTTGATTTCATCCAGCACCCCACGCACATTCCATCTGAGAATACGGAGGGTACCCTGGGGCCCTGAAGCATTGTCAGTACGACCCGCCATCAGGGAATGGCCAGGATCACAGCACGGGCGCAGGGCCGTGAGGACGTGCACAAAACAAGTGTAGGGGACCCCTCGTGATTGTGCGACTCATGCCCAACAAGAACAAATCCACCCCCCCTAACAGACACCCCACCACATACCGCAAAACCGTCAAAGTACCTGTCACGGCAAGGTTGGCAATCGGCCTCCAACGAGGGACCAAAGACCGCCCACGCCAATGGATCCCCTACCTATAGCCTATAACTCCCGGGCCCACCCCCCACAAGTACCAGACTGAAGGGGAATCCGCCCATGATACAACTCCCTCCATCCAGATACAGAAAACATACATATAAGCCTAATAGGGGGAGCACCCTGGCACCATCCTGACAGCAGGAAACGAAAGTCAAGGGTCCATTGTCTGTTGCCCGGGAGCCAGGGCCCCCCGGGCGGAGGCCCCGCAAGACGCGGAGCGCCGCTGGGATCGAGATCGCCTGTTCCCCCTCCGGCGCGACCCCCAGGAAGTTTTCGACAGCGCCTCGCTCAGAGAGGAATCCGATTCCAGTCCTGGTAGTGTGTGTACCCGCACAAGCATCAGTCCATTTGAACACCTCCTCCGGAGTATCAAAGAAGTGGGTGCGCGATTGGAACACCACCAGCAAGGCATAAGGGAGCTTGAGGTCTCTCAGGCGGGCTATTGCGCCCATGAACGACTGACGCTGCTGCTGTACTAAGCGTGTATAATCCGGAAAGATCAAGATGGGCTGATTCTCATAGAGCAGAGGTCCTTGGCCCTGGCCTGTTTCAGTATAGCATTGCAGTCATGATAGTTCAAAAGTTTGGCGATCACGTGCCGCGGGCGAGGCCCACCGGAGGTTTCTGAATGAGAGCTCTGTGGGCCCGCTCTATCACGAAACACTGGGATATGGCATCAGGGGGGAGTCAGCTTTCCAGCCACTGCGTTAGGAAGCTCTCCATATTGCCTTTCTCGCAGCCCTCCGAAAAACCGACAAAGCGCAGATTATTCCGCCTAGCCTGCCCCTCCTCAGCCCGAAGTACCAGGCCCTTCTGAGTGCTTACCATGCTTGCCACCTTGCGCTTCAGGGCCGCAACATCGTCCTCTACACCTGAAATCTGGGTCTCTGCAGATCCTGGCGCAGTAGCATGACATCCGAGCCCACGGTGCCAGTTTTGGCGTCCAGCATGTCCCGGGACTGAGTGATTGCCACCATCAATGCCGCATTATCCGACCCGGACTCCCTCATCATGGCCACCTGCAGCAGGCACCCTGCAGACGTGGCTTAGGTCCGGCTCGCCGTCCACAACGAATCCTACTCAGCGTACACACACCAATGACCGGTCGCCGACCCGGGCCGCTCCCCACTGGAAGGCACCCTCGAACCAGGGCCCGCAATCCACTCAGGTAGGCCCAGATGTCTTCACCCGAGTCTTCTGAACAGGGGGGCCTCTTCACTCCCACTGCCCCCGCTTACCCGCAGGGCACAACCGCGAACACTGTCTCCAGAGTCCCCTCACGACCCGACCGACCGTCGACACAGGCCCCGCCCGGGGGAAAGAGGGGACACCAACGGTCGTATGCTAGCACCCCTGTGGCTCGGCCAGGCAAACCGAGCTCCACTTACTGGGCTAACCCCCGGGGGGATCCGCTCTCAGCCAGGATTCGGCCATCTTCAGTATGTAGCCACCGGACACCGTCCCAGCTTCTCCGCCACCCTCCTCACCAGTGCGGCCCGACCTGACCACCATAGGACTTCCTCTAGGCCAGCGCTAACTGTGAGGCCTCCACGTGGCCACCACCGGACTTCACGGCCTCCTCCCTTATACCACCAGGCCTCAAGGGCACACCGCAGGCCCAATCCACGAGCAGGGCCGCAATCTCCACCACCGCTGTCAAGGCCTGACTCTTCAGTCCAACCTCCGATGCCCGCTGCAGCCGGAGGCACCAGGCCCACCGACCAGGAGCTTTGCAGGCCTCCCAGTGCAGCACGGTCCCACCGCCGATCTGCGGAGCGGTCTCAGGACAAGGGGGGCCTCCTCCCAAGGGCCACCGACAGTTCAAGCCCCCAGCAGCTACGTCTCAGGAGGGTGCGCCGGCTATCAGGGCTCACAGTCACGGGCCTCCGTCACTGCCCCGGCTGTCCTATCTTCCCCGTGCAGCGCAGCCAGTCACCGTATCCGCCTCTGGCCGCTTCACACCAGCGGTGTCGCGGGATCCCTAGGGGGCCGATAAGCCCCTCGATCTCCTCCTGCAGGGCCCACCGCCACGGGAACTCACGGGGCAGAGCACAGGTCACGGAGATGTCGGCCGGCTACACCCACGGGGCTCGCTGAAATCCACGCCCCGGCTCCACAGACCAGCACTAGGCCCCACCTCGTGGGGACCCCAGCTCCGGTCTCTGGTCTCACCAGGCAGCGGAAACACCGGCGGATCATCGTGACAGGCTGCGGGTGCTCGAATGTCTCCCCCAGGGCTTCAGGCATGCAGAGGGAGGTAGGATAAAAGCAGGATAATTATCGGGCTGGACGGAGAACCGCTAAAACACGTCCGCCATGCTGGCTCATCTAGCCACGCCCGATAGCGATTTTTAAATTGCAATTCCTTATTTTTTGCAATTAACAATTCGCTATTTTGGTTTTTGATGCATGTGCCTGATAATCCGTACACCATGAAAGGAGAGCGCAATAATGCCTCTCTAGTACAAGGGAAATTTGCTTCAACAAAATGACCACCCGAAGGTTATATCATACATTGTAAAGATCTTAAAAAAGAACACCAACAACTTCAAATCTGGTATAGGTTTCCATCAAGTATTCCATATGTACAAAATCTTGTCACAAATATATATGAATGAATGATATATATGTGTGTGCCAGGTATCATCCACCAGGTACTCTTATTGGTCCCACAACTCACAGACTTTTGCTGGCCAATGTTACCTTCTGCAGCGCAAAGATCTACAAAGCTTGTCCCCGCATGGCCCTCAGAGCCATAGCCGGGCAGCCTGAACATGACCTCCAGTCTTGGACACCTCGAAACACCAAAGGGAAACATGGAAAGAGAAGCAACTGCATCTCAAACTAAAAACCTCTTTCTGTTTTCTTCATCTCCTCTTTTTTTTCAAACAAATATGTGTAATACATGCACACAGCTCTGTATACACTATGTAGGTATGGTGAAACCAGTTCAAAACCCTTAATAATAGTATTGAAAAAAGGTACTGCACTTAACAACAAACCCCCTTAGGTGACGTACCAAAAGTATCATAATCACAGGTAAACTGGCATTAAGATAATGCCTCCTGTAAACCTGATTCTTTGCCAGCAGCAAGCACATGCAATCACACTTGTATTCAATATAAATGTATCATTTACACTTTTTCAAGAAGCAACAGCCCTGATTTCTCAAGGACTGTTAAGTACCTGAAAATTAGAAACATACCTCAAAGAGACCGGTAATGGCTGGTAATAAATAACCTCAGACAGACACACCTATGCAAGAACATTGTAGGGGAATAAGAAGAAGACCATCTTATCCTAAAAATCTCTTTTGTAGTGCATGACTTAAAACAGCCTTAACCATTTCAGACACTTCCTCTCAGACAGTCTAAGGCATTGAGCTTACACCACCCTGTTCCAAGATTGAACAAAATAATTACCTATGTCCTCCCAGAAAGGAGGGCGCCACAGACGAGTGTATCCCAAAGAATAAAATCAAAACACTCATAAAACATAAGAAGTCCACCCATTAAGAGAAACCGAACTGCGCTAAAAACCCTGGTTAAGAAAAAGCAGACGAGAGTGAAAGGTAGCACCAAAGAAAAACAATAGCTATGAGCCCACCATAATGGCCCCTAAAGGGCATATAATATAGTCCAAAAAGTACCAATCCAAAAGTAAACAAGTAGACTACGTATGTAGTACACATACCTGCTGTACATAGCAAATAATACTCCACATAAAGTAAGACATATACCATAACATAGTCAAAACCGGAGGTAAACTCTCTCTTAATAAGAAAGAATTAGTGCATAATACCACACCACAAGCAGTTGAGACCGTAAATAAACCTTTACCCAACTTAAAGATCCACGACAGTGGCTGTATAAAAGGAAAGCAAAAGACTAGATGGGGCCATAGTACAAGTGCATCAAGGGTCATACCAACCAAATGGACTCAAGGAACCCCAACTTCCGCAACACAGCGTGTCTGCAAAAAGCAGCAAACACAAACCATAGCCATTCACTCGAACCGGTGGCTTAAAAATCATAAAGACTGAGTCAACTCAGGTATAAAAGAGGCAAGCCAGAAGAACTGAGTACCCCCATCCACGCAAATTAAAAAAGGGAAGGAGGAGACAGGCTAAGAATCTGTCCCTCCCCGACTAGCCGGACACCAACGTAGGGCTCCAAAAAGGTGAGCCCCATCAAATGGCATGTCTATCAAGACCGACTAAAAGGCTTCCGCAAATCCAGACGCCCGGAGCCATGCATGCCGGCGCAATGCCACAGCAGATGCCAGGGCCCACCCAATGGAGTCAGTGGAATCCATTCCACACTTGATGAGCAGTCTGGCTGCCTGACGGCCATCTAAAATTAACTGCTGTCACTCACCCCTGGTAGCCTCAGGGAACATGGATAACAGTTGGCTCAAAGACTCCCACAAAGCATGGAGAAAGAGTCAGAGGACGCAAACTGTATTAGTGGAGTGTAAAGCTGCACTAGTTGAGGAGAAAATCTGCTTCCTGCACAAATCATGTACCCTGGATCCTTATAAAGGGGGGAATGAGGGAGGTTCCCTGTCTCAGGGGATGCCGTAATGGTCTGGACCACGAAGCTGTGGTGAGTCGGTTGTCGAACAAGGCAATCAGGATCACCAGGGGCAGGATGGTATTTGTGGGCAATGATATGGTCCACTGGCACACCTGACTCAGGTTTTGCCCATGCCCCCAAAAAAATGTCAGTAAGTGCCTCACAAAAAAGGAGCACCAGTTTTATCCCCAATTGGCCAGGATGAAGGACCTCAATAAGAGGTTCTGTAGTAATTTCCACAGTAGGTAGAGTAAAATGCAAGACATCAGCCACTCTCCTCAAAACTTCTACCATAAAGGAACTGGCTTCCGAGGCACAGCCAGGAGGTGGCAAAAGGGAAAGGAGCAGGGGAAAAATCTAGCCTACTCGCTTCACCCAGCTAGGCAATCCAGCTGTCCAACGCAGAAGGGGCCCCTGTCTGCTTCAAAGAAGTCAACGCCTCACAACCTTCTCCTAACAGGCCATGTAGATCCGCCACAGAAATGATCAGCACCGCATACGACTTCATAAACAACACTGAACGGCGTCGAGGCGACGTCACACAGTGTCGAGGCAACACTGTGCCGACGTCCACCTGGGAAGGAGGAAAAGCCTCAGCCGTTATCTTCACAGACGTTAGGAGTCATGGCGAAGCTGTCTTCACAGTGCACACCATTTTCATCTCGGAGTCTACCAGCAACACAACGACAAGCACCGTAATTGCGACCGACTCTGCGCCGGGTCCAACCGCCTTCGATGGCCTCAAAGGACCGTGCAAAAAGGGCAATTGATGGGCAGAATGCTGAACAATGTCACACATTCACCCCAGTACAGTGATCTGGGCCTAAATCCATCATTTTTTCGCTCCCCATGCCATTCCAGTTTAGACCCAGCCATATGTAAATCAGTCTTGACCCTGTTCCCCATGGAAACAGTCCTGCCCAAACTGCCAAGCCAGGTCTTCCCTGAGCCTGGACAGGAAACAAGCATCCATGACTGGTTTCGAGGTTTCACCCCTCATCAGCCAGGCTAGCTTGATTCCAGTGGGATGGAGCGCACGGGACCCATGTCTGGGCATACCAGTCCCACTTTGGGTGACAAATGCAAAAAAAAAAAAAAAACAATTGTTGGACAGAATGTTGGACAGAATGCTGAACAGTGGTGACAAATGCAAAAAAAAACAATTGTTGGACAGAATGCTGAACAATGTCATTGATTCACCCCAGTACAGAGATCTGGGCCTATATCCATAGGTTTTTTGCTCCCTATGCCATTCCAGTTTAGACCCAGCAATATCCGAATCGGTCTTGACCCTGTTCCAGTACGAATTGCCAAGCGAAGCCCTCCCTGGACTGGAAACAAGCATCCTATGACCAGTTTTGGGGAATAACCCCTCATCAGCAAGGCTAGCTTGACTCCAGTGCCTAAGAGTCCGGGGCTGGAACTCCCGCCGAAGGTGAACCTGCCGGTGATGATGCACTTATGGTGCCCACGACCTCCAGCCGTTCCAGTAAGAGAAGGGGGCCCAAAGACCGGATGAGAGCTTCATAGTACTCTTGCATCTGCTTCCAGGTCCCTCCGGCTCCAGGGAAAACTGGGAGGCTCAGGAGAGATGCCGGAGTGGGAGTCTCAGCACTAGGCCGATAAGATAGCTTTGCCATCCATATCGGGTGTGGAAGATGCGATAGAGGATCGGGCCTTTGACTTTTTGTGACGCCGCTTACCGTGTGATGTGGACGGAGACTGGGAACGTTGCCGTTGACTACAGGGTGAAGAACTGTGCTCCCGGGAACAACCTCTGGCCCAGGAGGAAGACCCATGACGTGAGCTGTGAGTCTGCAACAATTGTGCCATCAGAAGCTTCATGCACCTCTCTTGAAGCACTTTTGCTTCAACCACTGACAGGCGTCACACTTGTCGGCGTCGTGATGCTCACCCAGGCACCACATACAGATAGAGTGTGGGTCCGTACCCTACATCTTACGAGCACAGAACGCATAACAATTCAACCCAGAAAGCATAGAGCACCCTGTTTCGGACAAAAAAGTTTGTCATAGCAAGCAGAAAAACACCCAGAGATACGTTTCTCTGGTTCCCAGTTGAAGTGCAGAAAAGAAGAAACTGACGTCCGCGCACCGAAGGGGACTTATATGGCTCCACTGACGTCATATCCGGAGACATCATCACGGAGCCGTACGACGCCATACCCCGGAAAGCAGAGGGCCTGCTGAAAAATTTCCGGACCCAGACTGGTGCCTGCGGAGAATTAAAAAATTAAGAAATCTGCAGCTAGATGTCTCTATCAGATCTTCAGGATAAAGAATGGGCCTTTCTACCCGAATACCCCCAAAGTTCTCTCGCAAATACAGCTTAGATAGTATTCAATTTTCTATCTTACATCCAGCATACCTTACACCATATAGACTCCATCCCATGTTCCCTGCAGTGCCCCAGGCGCAGATCTACTGCACTTTATGAGCTTGTCCCTTGTTATCCTCTTTCTGGACAGATACATGTGCTGCTCTATCGGTCCTGATTGGGCTAGATCACTGGCAAACAGTGGAACAATGTCTCTTGGGATTGATTACCCACAAGGGCTCCAGAGTGGTGACACGCTCCCCAGACTTGGTAATTTTACTACCGAAGAGACCCTTGACATTATCCCAGTGGCATGAAGGTATGGTGGGGTGGGGCCTAGCAGTAAGCGATGCCCTGTATATAGAGGAATACCGAGGATGACCCATAGCACTGGAATAGGATGCCTCACTGAAATCATTCAAGGCTCAGGAGGCTGCCGACGAATAAATTTCCTTACCAAACGCATCTTATATGGCAGATCATGTTCCCTCCTGGTCTGGTGCCACTGTTTCATCCCACTACGCAGAGTCACCTGTGCTGCTATGATGTACTCCACAATGCAGTATCTTTGTGTAGGATAGTCTAGCATTCATGGCACACCACACTCTTGATACTGGGCCTAGCGGGCTCATTGTTCCCATTGGTAATACCCCTACACCGATAATCATATACTTTTGCTTAACAGAAGTGTAATGTAAAATATTTTGACATTGTCAAGTTCGGGGAAGGGGAGGGATGAGGTGGTTTACTTTTGTGTAGGGGTCACATCGAAAAAATCTTAGTAACCATATGTATGGAGGAGTCGACCTCCACTATTATTTTGCTTATCTGTGTTATACAGTAGAACATTGTCTGCTTTAATTTCTATGATGTTTATGTAAAGAACTGTGGTCCACTATTTCCCGCCATATGTACTTAAATGTCTATATTAAAATGCAATACAATTTGTGTCAAAAAAACACTTGTGCCACTAGCAATTTGGAATGTTTGCTGTGTTTCTGCTTCATTAGTCACTTGAATGAGACCTCTAGCAACATCTGTGTTGTAGTGCCCCATTACCCCTTGTACACTCACAGTGCGGTGTGATAAGGTGGTGTGACTTGTGCAAGACGATTGAAAGCGGCAGTTAAGCCAACAATGAAGGATGAGTTACGCCGCTCCCTACATATTTGATGTATGTCCTCCTGATGAGATTCCATAAATAATGTCTTGATTGAATCAGTAAAACTATCATTCATGTCTATATGATTTACAGAGCATTGGAAACAGTTTGCCATTCTGCTGTAATGTTTTTATCCAGTAATACCTGTTTTTGATTGAGTGATCGGATTTGCTTTTGTACTGCAGGTGGTGAACGTTCAGCAGAGAAGTTGCCAACACTCCAAATATTTAAGGGTTTTCTGCAATAAGTTCATTTGCGACAGTTGGCCAGGATTGAGTGTGTGAAGGACGACGAGTGCAAACTGGAAATCTTACCCTCAGTTGTCTTGGTCTCACTACAGGTTGCTTTATTACAGTCGGTGTGATTTGCGGAAAACCTTCATCTACTGCGCCTGAACACTGCGTTACTGCAGGACTCACATTTGCAGCCTGTATTGGACTGTCCTGCCTGCCACTATCTTTGGGTTAATCTACGTGCATATGTTCATCTACATAGCACTCTCTTTTTGAAAGGTCACTTACTTGAGCAGGGACATCTGTTGGAAAATTGATTGACAATTGTTTAGTGATTTATACTTAACTGTAGTTGATATATATTTGTTATGTTTTCAATAAAAGATATTTAGAAGGCCAGTTCCTGCATATTTTTGTTTACTACATCTCCTGTAATGTACTTCGAAAATTAATGGAAAACTACTATTGTACATACTGTGTTTAGCACTATAGCTATTGGGAATGACTGCATCCTTAATTGTTGTCTAAAGGTACATGTGTCCCACTTAAACAAGTTCTAAACCATGTTTTGTGTTACAATGCAATACTGAGAGGTTCCTGCAACATTTGAGAGGTCAATTGTACCAAGTCGCCATACAGATTCTGTTTCGAGCATTGTTTTGTAGCAGTTCCTTGATTGAACTTAGTGGGGTGGTCCTCTTCCAGTTCCTCTTGCCTCACTAGGTCACTTTACACAGTGAATTTTTTTCCAGAATTGCCCTCCATATCTTCTTTTCTCAGAATCAGACACTCTAAGGGATGACATCAAACAGTTTGTCATGGTGCACAACATACTCTGCTGTTCGGATTTCTAGTTCCTTTTCTGAGAACTGTAATTTCCTTTTTCTGCCCAGCATCCTTGTCACTGTCCTTTCTTGACATTTAAGGTTCAAACAGGGTGATTGGAAAACACGCAAAGTGCTTTACCTTGCACAATTATAGGAGTCTCCAGCAACAATATTCTCCAGTTTTGAGGAGAGAACAACTTCCAGGTTCTGATGCCCCGCTAAATGTGACACTCACTATTTGTGAGTCCATTCACTACATACAAAATCGCAAATTGTGATTTCCTAAATACTGATAAAAAAATAATGAATCGCTAAATCCGCATTCTTTGGTACACAACGAATAGCGATTACCAAATTGGGGTTCGCACCCATTGGCAATTTGGTACTCACTATTCTGTTGCGTCGTACATCAGGCCCTACATTCCTAATCATTTAAAAAACATCCCATTCATAAACAAAGTGACACTAATATTAACTCATCTGTCAAGGTTACCTGTAGAAAATGAGAATTTCATACAATACAAGTTGAAATCTGGCAACTCACTGCATCTTTAACCCCTTGGGTGCTCATGACGAGCTCAGCTCGTCATGAGCTACGGCGCTCCGGTGCTCATGACGAGCTGAGCTCGTCATGACCTCTCCCGTTCCGTGGAACGCTCGCACGCTGGGCTGATTCCCCTGCTGTGCTGAACGTTCCATGGGAACGGGTGTGACCATGACGAGCTCAGCTCGTCATGAGCACCGGAGCGCCGTAGCTCATGACGAGCTGACCTCGTCATGAGCACCGGGGCGCTTTAAGCGCCCCCCCACCCCCCAGCACAGCGGGGGAATGTGCCCCGCAGTCAAGGGGTTAAATTAGCTAGGAACTCCAATATCCCACTGTGCCTTGAACTCATAATTGCTTCCGTTCGTTTTTGAGGGACACGAAGTGGCTCAATTGGAATGTGGTGGGAGGTTCACAAGCCCAGAGATTTGGCAGAGTCTTTAGCCTTTGACCCCTTGGCAGAGGAGTGTCTGTCACATTTATAAATCTCCACCTGTCTGGAGATCTGTTTCTTTAGTGTAGCAGATAAACTGAAGCGCAGATGAATGGCGAGCAAAATGCTATACTTGTTTCACACTAGCAACATCCATTTTTAGGGCTCGCGAAGCTAAAAGCCCTTTTGGAGGGGGTTTGAAAATGGACCTGCAAATTCCTCATGCTCGTGCGTGTGAGTTTCCATTTGCGGCCTGCTATTGGCCTTTCACTGCTTGCTGCTCTGGAAAATAGACACCAATAGGCCAGAGGCGGGCGCATAGCTCCGCCCCTGGCCTATTGGTGTCTATTACGCACATTTCCTGACATATGCTTTAAATTATCGTGCCCAGACACGGGCCGGGATAATTGAAAGCATATGTGCGCGTGCGCACCACTTGCGGTTTTGTTGTTTCCTTTCTGTTTCGCGATGGGGCTCTGGCGCACTGTCCGCCCTTCCTTCTCTTGTTTAATGCTTGTTTAAGTTGTGTGTGTGGCATTTCAATGCCTTCGTCAACGCGCGTTGAGCAAAGCAGTAATGTCCTAGCAATGAGATACATTTCAGATAAATTACAGCCTCACCTGCAATACTAGGGTCTGAACATGACCATAAACCCGTGGGACGGCTCCTGGGGGGCTCATTCTAGGCCAGTAAACAATGTTAGGGTTCTAACACGACCCGCCATGCCACAGTCTGGAAAATTCCAGACACATTTATTATGAAGGCAAAAGTCAGCATTGAACTGAGATGGTGCCAGCAGCTGACCGAATGCAGATTGTTTCTGGCGAAAAAGCAGGGCCGGCCACAGGGTTCAGTGAAAAAAGACATCCGCGTAACAGTCATGCCATAGGCCAACAACAGCCTCGATCAATCAATCAATCATGGACATTTGTATAGCGCGCTACTCACCCTTGGGGGGGGGGGTTACTGAGCCAGGTCTTGAGGAGCTTCCTGAAGGAGAGATGATCCTGGGTCAGCCGGAGGTGGATCGGGAGGGAGTTCCATGTCTTGGCTGCCAGGTAGGAGAAGGATCTTCCCCCGGCGGAGGCCGGAGATGTGGCTGTGTCGGGGGATGTCCAGGACGAGTCGTGCGGAGGCGTTCTGGATGCGCTGGAGTCTTTTCTGAAGTTTGGCTGTGGTTCCGGCGTAGATGGTGTTTCCGTAGTCCAGCCGGCTGGTGACGAGTGCCTGGGTGACCGTCTTCCTGGTTTCGGTGGGGATCCATCAGAAGATCTTACGGAGCATACGCAGGGTGTTGAAGCATGATGACGAGACGGCGTTGACTTGTCTGGTCATCGAGAGGGGGGAGTCTAGGATGAAGCCCAGGTTGCGTGCGTGGTCCGTTGGTTTGGGGGTGGTGCCCAGGGCAGGGGGCCACCAGGAGTCATCCCAGGCGGAGGGCGATGATCCCAGGATGAGGACTTCCGTCTTGTCTGAGTTCAGTTTTAGGCGGCTGTTCTTCATCCATTCGGCGACGTCTTTCAACCATTCGTGTAGGCTGGTTCTGGCGGTGGCGGGGTCGTTGGTGAGGGAGAGGATTAGCTGGGTGTCGTCGGCGTAGGAGATGATGTTGAGGTTGTGTTTGCGTGCGATGGCTGCGAGTGGGCTCATGTAGACGTTGAAGAGGGTTGGGCTGAGTGATGACCCTTGTGGTACCCCGCAGATGACTTCGATGGCCTTGGATCTGAACGGGGGGAGGCGGACTCTCTGGGTTCTTCCGGCGAGGAACGAGATGATCCACTCCAGTGCCTTCTCTCGGATTCCGATGTTGCTGAGGCGCTGTACTAGGGTGCGGTGGCAGACAGTGTCGAACGCTGCAGAGAGGTCCAGGAGGATGAGGGCCGCTGTATCCTCGTTGTCGAGCAGGGATCGCTGTATCCCCGTTGTCGAGCAGGGATCTGATGTCGTCAGTGGCTGCGATGAGGGCGGTCTCGGTGCTGTGGTTGGCTCGAAAACCGGACTGCGAGGTGTCGAGGGAACCATTCGTCTCGAGGAAGGCGGCAAGCTGTCTGTTGATGGTCTTTTCGATGACTTTGGCGGGAAAAGGGAGGAGCGAGATGGGCAGTAGTTCTTGAGGTCGGTGGGGTCCGCTGTTGGTTTCTTCAGGAGGGTGCTGAGCTCGGCGTGCTTCCAGGTCTCTGGGAAGGTGGCGGTGTTGAAGGAGGTGTTGATGATGTCTCGGAGTTGGGGTGCGATGATGGAGTCGGCTTTGTTGAAGATGTGGTGGGGGCAGGGGTCGGTTGGTGATCCGGAGTGGATGGTGTTCATCGTGCGGGTGGTGTCTTCGGTGCTGATCGGGGTCCAGGCGCAGAGGGTGGAGGTGGGGGGCGTTGGTTCGGTGTTTGGGTGCGTGGTTGGTGCGCCGAAGCTGTTGTGTATATCGGCGATCTTGCGGTGGAAGAACGAGGCGAGTGAGTCGCAGAGGTCTTGCGAGGGAGTGATGTTGTTGTTTCCGGCGCTGGGGTTGGAGAACTCTTTGACTATGCTGAAGAGTTCCTTGCTGTGGTGGGCGTTGTTGTCCAGTCGTTCTTTGAATGCTGTCTTCTTGGTGGTGCGGATCAGCTGGTGGTGTTTGCGGGTGGCGTGCTTGAGGGCCGTCATGTTGTCTGTGGTCTGGTCGTAGCGCCAGGCTTTCTCGAGGGTGCGGCAGTTCTTTTTGGAGATCTTGAGTTCGTCGGTGAACCAGGGGGCTTTCTTGCTGCCGGGTCTGCTGGGAGGGTCCTTCAGTGGTGCGAGGTCATCTGCGCAGTTGGTGAGCCACTGTGTGAGGTTGCTGGCTGCTTCGTTGGGGTCCGTTGTGCTGGCGGGAGGATTCTGGCGGAGGGAGGTGGTGAGCTGCTCGGTGGTGATCTTGCTCCAGTTCCTGCGAGGAATCTGTTGCGGGTGGTGGTGGGTCGTGGTTCTTCTGAAGCTGAAGTGGATGCAGCTGTGGTCAGTTCAATGGAGTCCGGTGGAGTGGCTGAAGGAGATGTGCTTGCTGGAGGAGAAGACGGGGTCAAGCGTGTGGCCTGCGTAGTGGGTGGGTGTGTTCACCAGTTGCTTGAGTCCGAGGTTGGCGAGGTTGTCCAGCAGGGCGGCGGTGTTGCGGTCCTTGTTGTTATCCAGGTGGAAGTTGAGGTCCCCTAGGAGGATGTAGTCAGCAGAGGGGAGGGCGTGCAGGCTGATGAAGTCGGCGATGTCTTCGCTGAATTGGGTGCGTGGTCCCGGGGGTCTGTAGATGAGGGTGCCTCTGAGGGTGGTCTTGGGGTCGGTGTGTATCTGGAAGTGGAGGTGTTCGGCGGCGGTGAAGGTGTCGTCGGGGTTGGTCGTGATGCGGATGGTGTTCTTGTGTACGATGGCGATGCCTCCTCCAGTCTGGTTGACGCGGTCCTACCGGGTGATCTTGTATCCGTCCGGGATGGCTATGGCGATGTCAGGCGCTGGGGAGGCGTTCATCCAGGTTTCTGTGAGGAAGGCGACGTCTGCTGATGTTGTGTCGAGCAGGTTCCAGAGTTCGACGGCGTGTCTGTGGACGGAGCGGGTGTTGAGCAGGATGCACTTGAGGTGGTTGCTGTTGGTGCTCGGCCTGTCGGGTGCGGTGCAGGTCCGGAGGCAGGTGAATTTGCAGGCTTGGCAGGTGAAGGGTCCGTGGGTGCGCTTCGGGGTGGCTCGGTAGCAGGCGGGGGTTCGGCCGGCGTTGAGTGCGTGGAGGGTGGCGGCGTCGTAGGTCCGTCGTGTGGTCTGGCGTCGTCGGGGGCCAGGGGTCCTGGCGCTGGGCGCGGTCCTGGCGCTGGGCGCGGTCCAGGCGCGGACGGGAGCAGACGGGCTTGCCTTTGGCGCGCCTTCGGCGTACAATCGCGCGCCCGCTGAGCGCGTCCGCTGTGCGTACACCGTGCGTCTTCCATATGAGGGGCTGAGGAAGGGAGGAGCAGCTGGGAGGCGGGAGCGGGGTGGCGAATGGGAGCGGGGGGGTGGGGCCACAGGGAGCAGCGGCGGGAAAACGAGGGCGAGGCGGGAGGCGGAAGGGCACAGAGGGCAAGGGGGGAGCGAGGGGAAGCACAAATAACAAAAAAAACAATTAAACAAAGCGAAAAGGAAGCGCAAAGCAAAGGGGAGCGAGGGGAAACTAATGGGACAGAACAGAGGGGTAAGAACGGCGAATACGCAGCGGGGTGAAAACGGCGAACTCGGAGAGCGTAGCACACAGCACACAGCACACCGCACGAGGAGGACCACGCAGTGGCTAGGGGGGCGACCTGCCTGGAGACAGGGTCAACGGTCACTCCCTCTACCACCGTGCGTCCTCCATATGAGGGGCTGAGGGAGGGAGGAGCAGCTGGGAGGCGGGAGCGGGGTGGCGAATGGGAGCGGCGGGGGGGGCGGAGCCGCAGGGAGCAGCTGCGGGAAAACGAGGGCGAGGCGGGAGGCGGGAGGGCAAAGAGGGCAAAGGGGAGCGAGGGGAAGCACAAATAACAGAAAAAAAACAATTAAACAAAGCTAAAAGGAAGCACAAGGCAAAGGGGAGCGAGGGGAAACTAATGGGACAGAACAGAGGGGTAAGAACGGCGAACTCGGAGGGCGTAGCACACAGCACACAGCACACTGCACGAGGAGGACCACGCGGTGGCTAGGGGGGCGACCTGCCTGGAGACAGGGTGAACGGTCGCTCCCTCTACCACCGTGCGTCCTCCATATGAGGGGCTGAGGGAGGGAGAAGCAGCTGGGAGGCGGGAGCGGGGTGGCGAATGGGAGCAGCAGGGGGAGCAGGGCCGCAGGGAGCAGCGACGGGAAAACGAGGGCGAGGCGGGAGGCGGGAGGGCACAGAGGGCAAGGGGGAGCAAGGGGAAGCACAAATAATAGGAAAAAACAATTAAACAAAGCTAAAAGGAAGCACAAGGCAAAGGGGAGTGAGGGGAAACTAATGGGACAGAACAGAGAGGTAAGTACGGCGAATACACAGCAGGGTGAAAACGGCGAACTCGGAGAGCGTAGCACACAGCACACAGCACACCGCACGAGGAGGACCACGCGGTGGCTAGGGGGGCGACCTGCCTGGAGACAGGGTCAACGGTCGCTCCCTCTACCACCGTGCGTCCTCCATATGAGGGGCTGAGGGAGGGAGGAGCAGCTGGGAGGCGGGAGCGGGGTGGCGAATGGGAGCGGCGGGGGGCGGGGCCTGCAGGGAGCAGCAGCGGGAAAACGAGGGCGAGGCGGGAGGGCACAGAGGGCAAGGGGGAGCGAGGGGAAGCACAAATAACAGAAAAAAACAATTAAACAAAGCTAAAAGGAAGCACAAGGCAAAGGGGAGCGAGGGGAAACTAATGGGACAGAACAGAGGGGTAAGAACGGCGAATACACAGCGGGGTGACCTCGACCCGCTCACAAACGCTGCATTGTTTATAAACAAGCATTGGAAAGGAATGCAATTCTCAGACCAAAGGAATTTCATTTTTTTTAATTTCTTTTACAGAGTTTTATATAGCGCAAACTTGACCCGAAGGTATCGGGTATCAGAGCGCTTTACATGAGCACCAGTTGCGCTACATGAGGACATTTATTTTTGTTAGGCACGGGGACATTATTTTTTAGTGTAATTCATAAATAAACCGTTTTTAGAGCTATATTTTCCCAGTCCTAGCTGTTATTAAATACCCACCTGCGTCCTCGAGATTAAAACCAGATCTTCAACGTGTGAAATCTTGTTGCCAAATTTTGGAGGATAATGTAGTAGGACCCTACATATCCCACCCGCTGCCCCCCCAGGTCCTCTCAGCGGAGCGGCCTGCTATGCGCAAGGGGATCTCTGAGGAAGAAGAGGCGTGAACTTTGAAAGTTACATTGGCCCCCACAGAGCCCCGTTCACGTTTCCTCCCCCGAGATGGCACTGCGAGGTTCGACCCAGAGCTGTCCGGGCAGGGCCAGGAGTAGCAGAGGGTGACCTAGGGGTAGCACTGCTATCCCTGGTGTCTGAGCAGTATCGGTCACGTGGAACACGGCACGTGACAAGGGGTGGTATTCTCTGGGTGGCTGGCTCCCCATTCTGCAACAAACCTTACAACCTGCAGCTGCACACACATTCCATCGGTCACTGGAATCCCCATGCCCAGGGCATGAATGTACTCACTCAAGAGAACGCTGCAAAGCCACAGTAATGGCAGTAGAGTGCTGTACAATCCGTTAGCGTGACATAAGTAGGCGAATGTCTTACATTTTACTGATGCGCTTTACATCATTCCATTAAGAGTCAGTGGTTGCAATCACCTTGCAATCCCTTGCTTGGTGACGCAGCGATAATGTTTTAATATATTACCTGGAGAGACAGCTCAGTGGATCAAGGCTCCTGCTGCAGAGATGTAAGTTGTAGGTCGCCGGTTTGAGTCCCGATTGGATTGATTCAACCGCCGCTCAAGGGCGATTAAGTCGGCCCATTAAGTTTGGTATCAGTAGCATCTGTTATGTCTTCTTGACCTCCCTCGGAGTCTTGGCGCTATATTAAAAAGAACAACCTGTTACAAAAGAGAGGTTGCATGTACATCTTAATCCCGGACACTTGTATCAGTAATGACCGCAGTGGCATTTAGAGAAGCTCTAAACCCCAGTGTCCCTAAACTGATAGTCACCACGTGATACAGATGTGTTAACTGCCTCGTGCTCATGCAGATGGTGACTTCCCATCTATTCCCTGACTCTTGACAATGAAGTACCGGGTTATTTAGAACCCAGCGGTGCCAGGGGACGCACCCGAAGACTTCGGATTCTCCTGTCTCAGACTACAGAAACGCAGAAACTTCTTGGTGACGTCATGGATCAAATTTATTGGCTGCAACCAGTAACAGGTATCCTAGAAGTACAACACAGTGTATGTTCTCAGGAGACTGCTCAATTCTTACAAAGCAAGTGGTCCCTTTTATACCAAATAATATGCTTCAGGCAAACATTCCTTATTTACAGTTGACCATTCACATATTTTCACGACAAAGGAAAAGCAGAATCATGATGACAAGCCCATATTTCAGTTTGTCCAGCCCACAGTCAATTACCCGGCAAGGCCCAACACTTTTCATCAGATAATCGGACGGACCCCTAATAAAAACGGGCACCTCCTCGTCGTAAAGCAGGCCATAAAGAAAGAGACAGAGACAGGTGTGAGTAAGATTAGACATAGTTGTGTACAATAAAGGGTTTATGGCATGTTGTGGCTTGATCCCTAATCTCGATCGGCCACTGGGAAAGAAACAGGCTGAGCAGGTTTGGCTTCGGGCAACGGAGTCAGCTTGCCCAGGTCACACAGAAGTCAGGTAAAGGTGTACGTGTCCAAGGACTCGGTTGGCCTTAGTCATCGGCCTATGTGAGGGCAACCACAAAATGACTGCCGTACACTAAATGGAACCTAGGGGTTCAGAACGAAATCTTTGATTTCATGGTGATCTTGTCACTCAATCGTGACGAAAATACTCACACATCTTACACTCGTCATTTTCGGTATGATGTTACCAAGATCGTCATGATACGACGACTTTTATGACACGGTGCAGAATTTCAGTACCACAGACCCTCCTTTTGCCCTTACATAGGCAATAACCTACACTCACGCTAATCTGAGTCTAGGTCTATATTCATAAAATTATTGAGATGTTGCTGTAGCATCATCCTATTACTTAACTCGTTGCTCGATACAGGTTTCCTTACACATGATGTAGCACAGAGGCCACATATAGTAGGAGCACACTGTACGCACAGGCAGAACAGGAAAAGAATGGCTAAGATCATCCCAATGACCATCAGAATCTTCCATCCCCAGGCGGATAACAGTTCCCAGAACCATCCCATCAGTGACCAATCTCCTTTATCCACATGTATAGATTCGGAGATCTTATGCAGTTTGGAAATGGCCTGGTACACTGTTGGAGCGTTATCTGGAATGAAAACACAGCAACTTGATTGGATTACTTCACATACCCCACCTCGGTCTGCAAGTATGACATCTAACGCAACTCTGTTCTGAAGAGTCATAAGACGATCCGACTGGAGCTCAGCAGTCAGGTTACTAAGGGCACCGGCAGTCTCAACTACGGTGGATTCAACCACCCTCGTCAATTGCCTTATGTTCCTGCTGTTAACCATAGGTCCCCAAAACGGCAAAAAAAACCTTCAAGAAGTCTCCCAATTCTTGTCCTGCAGTATCTTCCTTAGTGAAGACACCTCTGACTACCCTTGTCTTGTGGTAATCTGCCACAGCTGTGTAGGTGGGAGGCAACAGGAACGAGACAAAACATGTGCCCGAGAAATCAGGGGACAACCATGTGTATGCTCTATTATAACAGATGAAATAGGTACCCTTAGCTGCTAGGAACGATGGGGAAGTCTGAGACACTAAAATATACGTCTCAGTGCAGATACTCTTCCCTAACTGAGCTCTTGGATTCTTGCCATTACCTTGCAGACATAGATGACCTTGATGGGGTACAATTCAAAACGGAGTGGATATTTTTGCTCGCTGGTTCTCGCTCAGACTCTTTCCATATCCAGTCACGTTCCATCCTATATACGCTAGTGTCTCATCTTTCGGGATAATCTCATAGGAACTAGCTCTCTTAATCATGTCGACTATTCCCTTAACTAGAGCACTATTCTTTGGATTATCCTTCACAGAACGTAGGGGGTGAACTTCACGAGCATAGATGAACATTGTTCTGTATGCCCATACGGAACCATTGTAGCTGAATGGCAGCGCCAGGTAAGGAATACCTTTATCAGTAGTATGAGGCATAAGACCACACCCCCAACAGTTAGTCGTGTTCACTACTAATTTGTGTTGGTGCAGAAGCTGAACGAAGGAGTTATTAACGAATTCCAATCTTCTAATGGCCTCATGTTCAGGCAGAGGATGAAAAGAATGTGAAAAAACAGTAGAAGAAGGTATGGGCTGTGTAGTGGGTGCAAACGTCACTTAAAAAGAGAATATAGCATATCCCGTTAAAAACATCATTAAGCTAAGCAACTCATTAGTGTACACATTTTGGCTCTAAAATTCATTTCTTTAACAGGTCTCTCCATCTCGAAAAACTCCATCCTCTAACCTTGCTGCTCGCGGAGGTAGGGTGTTCCGTGCTAAGGAATGCGTCTGTCAGTCCAGGGAACGCCCTAGGACCAACCAGAACCGTCGACCTTGTGTCTTTGGCTTGCACTCCAAAGACTTGACGCCACGACCCTACAGCTGAACCCGGATGGCGGTTCGAAAAACAAAAATCGGTCAAACCAGTTTCTCAGATGGTAGAGCTGAACTTTCAAAAATAGTAAAGAAAAGGATTTTTATTTGTCCATGATTCTTGGTCTCAAATTATAACGGCTTTTTCCAGATAACGTCTGGTCTTGGAATAGGAGTTCAGGCTCGGTAGTGTCCAATCGAACTGAAGATGGCACGGCTTTATGCAGAAGATCGTCGTTTTCACGCTCAGAATTTGTCCCCATTAAACGTGCATCACTGAAAGGCAGAAAGCGAGGCACAGTCTCAGTTTCAGAATCTGCAATACCCTCCTGGACCCACCGGTCGTACGGCAGAGGCAAAGGGACCCTCTTGCAGTGTACGCTGTGGATCCAGTTCTTTTTCCCTTGTACTCGCACTGCAGATCTCGTGGACAAAAGCACCAAATAGGGGCCGATCCAGTGGGGCTGATCGTTCTTTGTCCGCTGGAAGTTTCTGATTAAGACCCACGAACCAGGATCGATGACATGTCCTGGATCTTCAGAAGCCTGAGGCAAAGTATTGTGAACCTGTTGGTGTAAAACACGCAATTTAGCCGTCAAATCATGCAAGTAATCGAGCAGTACAGGGTGTTCAATCTCGCTGAATTTTGTCGGCCTCGGCACTCCCCATATGTTTGCCGGGCGACCAAAGATGATTTCATAGGGACTAAGTCCCACTCGTGAATGCACAGTCATTCTAGTTGATAAAAGTGGTAATGGCAGAGCATCAGGCCATTTAAGACCAGCGCTCGCTTGTATCTTGGCCAACTTTAATTTGAGGGTGCCATTAAAGCACTCCACTAGACCAGCTGATTGGGGGTGATTTGCAGCATGGAACTTCTGGCGGATTCCTAGCCCTTCACACACTCTCTTCATCACTTGACCCTCAAATTCACTCCCATTATCACTCCAAACCATTCTCGGCAAACCATACCTAGGGAAAAATTCTTTGACAAGGGCTTTAGCTGTGGGCAAGGCAGTATTGTCTTTTAGGGGATATGCTTCCACCCATCTTGAAAAGGCACAAACAACAACGAGTACGTATTTCAAGTTGTTGCACCTCTCCATGTGGATGAAATCTAGCTGCAAAACCTCGAACGGATACGTTGGAGGCGCAAAATGACCAGCTGGAGTTGGAGTTCCCCTACCAGGATTATATTTCAGACAAACCATACAATTTTTAACCACATTTTCTGCACACTTGGGAATTCCAGTATTTTGCCATACTGGAGCCAACAACTTACAGATCCCTTTCACACTGATGTGAGCCATTCCATGCGCCATTGTAACCACTGCAAGTACGTACGCATCGGGTAACAACCATCGCTGATGCTCTGACAACTCAACCCAACAACCATTCGCATCCAATTTACCCGTACTTTCTCTCCACACACTCAATTCCTTCTCTGTAGCTTCAGCTTGAATAGACTTCACACTCTCTATCGTATCTTCACACATTCCAACGTCACCAATCCATCTTGCAGGGCTTGCAACATACATTCGACTCATCACATCTCTTGCTGTTTCTTTTGCAACTTCATCAGCAAACGCATTACCGCGACCAACGTCGTCAGTAACCTTCTTATGTGCACTGCATTTCACAATCGCAACTTGCAACGGCAAGGTAAGTGACTCAAGAAGCTCATTCACCAACTGACCATGCTGTATCTTAGTTCCATCCGAAGTCAGGAACCCACGCTCTTTCCACAATCGTCCAAAACTATGAGCCACACCAAACGCATACTGGCTGTAAGTATATATGGTCACTTTCATTCCTTTTGATAATACACACGCTCTCGTAAGTGCAATCAACTCTGCTGCTTGAGCTGAATTATGTGGGATACGTGCAGTTTCAACAATCGTATGCAAAGTCGTAACAGCATATGCCGCAGTCGTATCATCATTTGGAAGCTTGAAGCATGAACCATCCACCCATAAGGTACCATCACACTTCACAAGAGGAGTGTCCCTAAGATCTATTCTCCCTTTCGTTTCCTCTTCTGTCCTGAGAAAACAATCATGTTGTTCAGAAACATCTGTCTCCGCTACAATCGGCAACCACGTGCTGCATCTTTTTATGTGCACATGACTCGCTAAAAGTGTCAACTCATAACCTGACAATCGAGCACTAGTTAAGTGGTGTGTCTTGGTCCTGTTTAGCAAAGTATCCACTGCATGTGGAACCATTACAATCAACGTATTATTCATCACCAAACCAGCAGACTGCCGAATAGAAACAGCTGCTGCCGCAGTGGCTCTCAAACAACTCGGCAACGCTCTAGCTACCGGATCCAAAGTCGACGAGAAATACGCACATGGACGCTGCTTGTCCCCAAAAGACTGTGTCAACACTGACAGTGCACATCCTTCTTTCTCATGGACATACAGTGTAAAGGGCTTACTGTAGTCGGGGGTACCCAACACAGGAGCCGAACACAATGCATCGCGTAATTCCGAAAAACTTTTCTGACAATCATCAGACCACGGAAGGGGGCTTGGTGTATCTTTACAAGTCAATGCCACCAGAGGTTTTGGCCAGCAGGGAAAAGTTCGGTATCCATTGTCTGCAATATGACATGATACCCAAGAAAGCACGCACTTCTCTCTGTGAAACTGGCACACTCATTCTCGCAATCGCTTGAATTCGTTCTGGGGTCAATCTTCTTCCCTCCTTCGATAAGGAATGACCTAAGTAGGTCACTTCTTGTCGACAATACTGTAATGTCGAGAGAGACACTTTATGATGTAAATCAGACAAATGACACAACAACGACAAGGTGGCTTCTTTACAAATCTCCTCGGTATCTGCAGCTACTAACAAATCATCGACGTACTGAATCAGAGCAGCACCATCAGGTAAAACAATCGTATCAAGCTGTGTTTTCAAAGCCTGACTATATATTGATGGACTCTCACAATAGCCTTGAGGAGCTCTCTTAAACCGGAAGCATCGACCTCCTAAGGAGAAGCCGAAAATATCCCTACTCTCCTCGGCAATCGGGATGCTGAAGAAAGCATTCTTCAAATCAATCACCGAGAACCATGTGGCTGAAGCTGGAATCATGGTCAGTAAGGCAGTGATATCAGGAACAATAGGAAATTGTGGTACAACGATTTTGTTCACCTCTCTAAGATCGATCACAAATCTGTAAATGGGTGGCTGAGAAGAGTCAGTGCGTTTTAAGACAAGCAAAACAGGGCTATTGCAAACATTACCTCTCGTTTCTTCAATTACATCTTTCTCAATCAGGTCATGAATGATCGCTAGCAACGCCCTTTCACCTTCACTCGAGATCTTGTATTGGGGAATACGTGGCATTTTAACATTCGCTTTCAATGTCACAACATATGGCGGTATCTCCAAAAGACCCACGTCATTAGGACCAGTAGCGCAAAGAATATCAGGAAGAGACGACAATTCTGTCGGAAGCTTATCCTTTGACAAATACATCGAGGAGACCACTTTCTTACCCAGTGTAAGTTGTACTCCCGATGGAGAACAATACAAAGTCGCGTACAATCTTTTCAACAGATCCAATCCCAATAAGTTCTCACCACAACCTGTCGTCAGAATAAGGGGTGCTTCGAATTCACAAGGTCCAACAGAAAGAGACATAGGACTAGCAATCGGGTTCCTAACCGGGGCGCCAGAAAAACCTACTGAAACATTCGTCTCGCCAGACAAAGGTGCGCCAGGGAGTTTAGAGTGCATAATAGAACTCTTCGTAGCACCAGTATCCAACAGAAAAGGCTCTGACACACCTGATGTAATCACCTCAACATAAGGTCCACTCTGATCTACTGGAACTGAAACAACTCCCTCTCTTTGTCCATGGCTGTCCTAGCAATCACCACCTTCCATATCTTCACCTTCTGCGTAGTAGTCATCACCAGCATAATACTGAGTCGTCCTACCAGATGCGTTGTTCTGCTGATCAAAATTATTCATTGAATTTTGAGGAGGAAATGGACGCGCGTTCTGACGTCCTCTACCTCTAAGAGCTTGTGGAACGCCCCGACCTCTTGCGCTAGAAACACCATTCATGCGCTGTAACAACACAGGGCAGCTACGTTTAAAATGACCCTCCTCTTTGCAATATGCACACTGATTAGGGCCTACAGGAAAACGTTGTTGAGAATGCTCAAACCTTTGCGAATTGCGCTGAAACTGCTGAGGTTGCTGATAGTCACGCTGACTACTACGGGGCAGATACGCTTGCTGTAAAAGAACCTTCGTCTTTAACTCTTTAGTCTTTTTGTCTGCCCTATCCTTCTCATCCTTATCCCTATTTTCGTAGTATTGTGCAGTAGCCAATATCTGTGCTGATGAGGAAACAGCCCATGAACTCTCAGAATCCTTCAACTTAGTACATAACTCAGGAAGTAAATTATGCACAAACTTATCAACAAACAACCGTTGACCACCTTCAGTACTCATGTCTTGACCACTGTGGTCGATAAACGTTTCTTCAAACCTAGTGAAGAAGTCAGACACGGTTTCCTCTTTCTTCAGCTTGCATGCAGACAATTTATCCCAATTTACACGCATCGCAGGCATTAAAGTCTTCATGTAAGTAACGATCTTACCAGGGAGTTCTGCTACTAAAGGCTCAGGTTTAGCACCGCCTACTTGTCTGTCATTTGCCGCACTAATGTTAGCCCATGTGTCCCCTAACTCCTGCGCATGATCCGTGTGACGAATCAATCCCCATAAAGGCTGTGGGACCACGTTTCCAAACAACATGTCTATATCAGCTAAATTCATAACACATGAGTCTGCAGTCTGTGATAATTCCTTATAATAACCTGCAGGATTTTTACGGGGGTCAGGTAAGGTCTGTTTAAGAGCTAAGACTTCAGCTCGCTTCCATGGAACATGTACCCAAACACGTTGAAAATGTGCTGGCACAGCTGGAGGGTTATTATTTGCACCAGCAGGCACTTCTTCCTTCCATACCGGAGGAACCTTTCTCATTGGATATTGTCGCGCCTTTCTCCTAACAGAGGGATCAGGTTCAAACAACGATCGAGAAATAGCCTCATTCCTAAATGACAACAATGTCGCAACTGCTCTCTCAACATCGGAACCCACAATTGTGCCTTTTGCAAACTCGAATCTTACACGACACAACTCAGGTGGATTGGGTTCCAAATCATTATCTTCCAATTCTTCAAAAAGATAAACACACATTTTATCAAAAACATATCTCTGTTTCGGTGCTTCCCATTGGCGGAAGACATCCATGACAGACTCTAACTCATATCTTGCAGTGTCGGTAACCATTTATACGCCAAATGATCCAATATTTCCTTCTCTCTAGAATCAGGCAATTGGCTACGTAACTGTTTATGCTCTGAAACGGGGGTCGTATTTAATGACCCAAAGAAAGGAGACAAAAGACTAGTAACAGTATCCGTCATTCTCTGTCGTACAGAAGGAGAAGTTGACAGAACAGGAGATAAAGCTGATTGAGAGGAAGCTAATGTAGGAGCAGAAACAGAAGAGGCAGTGAGAACAGGCGAAAAAGTCGTAGGAAGTAAAGACGGAGCAGGTAGCAAAGTCGGCAGCCCTTGAGGAGGCTGCGCCATAGCAGTAGGAGCCAACTGAAGAGCAGCTGGTGGCTGTGGAAGAATTTGAGGCACAACAACCGGAGGTTGCACAACTAAGGGTTGCGGAGGTGCTGTAGCACTCTGCGCATAAGGGGGTGGCGAGTTCAACAAGTGAGACATTAAAGGATCTTTCTCAAGTTCCTTTGCTACATCTTGCTGAATAAACGGCAGAACTGGATAGCATTTATCAATTGCCATTTTACGTTGCCTGTGCAACTGCTCACTCGCTTGTTCTTCTTCGTTATCTTTATACTGCATAGCAGCTTGTATTATCGAGATACCGTTTTCTCTTTTATTTCTCTTTGCTAATTTGATTTCTTTCTGTTTGGCTTCCTTTCGCCATAGGCGGAAAGAGTCAAACATCGCCGGCCGGGCTTTCTTCTTGAAGAGTCTAACTTCTAGATTATCTAAAATCTCAGTGTCGTAGCTACCATATTGGGGCCACTTTAGGACACCGTCCTTTTTCGTGTAACGAATCCATACCTCGTTATATGCGATGGGGCCCACGCCATGCGTCACATACAGTTCATAGGTTGGAGTTCCAATTGGAGGAACCGGACACGAGTCCTCCAATCGGGAATCCCTACTTCGACCACAACAAAACAAATTTCCAAGTCTGCTAAGACCAGGCATCTTCGCTCACTAGTCTAGCTTCAAACTTCAAGGGAATATTGAATACGATAGTCTCGTGAATACACAAGTCCCTCGGCTTTGGTACTTGCAAGTTCCAAATCAAAGATCCCAAGGGGATACCCAAAAACAAAACTAAGGACTGGGAGACGCTCCACTCATTCTTAACTGAGGTATCGATGATGTCACCAGAAGTCTCGTCTATCGTTCCGCTCTACAAATCATCAAAGGCTCCAAGACAGTGCGATAGTCAGGGCAGCAGTCCTTCGTAGCCGTCGGAAAGCGGGGAACCTCGCAGCAAAGACTTTCGGACCACGACGACATACAGGGGTCGATGAAGTGGTTGGCCTTCCTCCAGAATTTTCACACGAAGCTCCTCACGAACCTCTGGCTTGGACCGGTACCGCTGAAATCGCCCCACGATGGGCACCAAATGAAGTACCGGGTTATTTAGAACCCAGCGGTGCCAGGGGACGCACCCGAAGACTTCGGATTCTCCTGTCTCAGACTACAGAAACTTCTTGGTGATGTCATAGATCAAATTTATTGGCTGCAACCAGTAACAGGTATCCTAGAAGTACAACACTGTGTATGTTCTCAGGAGACTGCTCAATTCTTACAAAGCAAGTCGTCCCTTTTATACCAAATAATATGCTTCAGGCAAACATTCCTTATTTACAGTTGACCATTCACATATCTTCACGACAAAGAAAAAGCAGAATCATGATGACAAGCCCATATTTCAGTTTGTCCAGCCCACAGTCAATTACCCGGCAAGGCCCAACACTTTTCATCAGATAATCGGACGGACCCCTAATAAAAACGGGCACCTCCTCATCATAAAGCAGGCCATAAAGAAAGAGACAGAGACAGGTGTGAGTAAGATTAGACATAGTTGTGTACAATAAAGGGTTTATGGCATGTTGTGGCTTGATCCCTAATCTCGATCGGCCAATGGGAAAGAAACAGGCTGAGCAGGTTTGGCTTCGGGCAACGGAGTCAGCTTGCCCAGGTCACACAGAAGTCAGGTAAAGGTGTACGTGTCCAAGGACTCGGTTGGCCTTAGTCATCGGCCTATGTGAGGGCAACCACAAAATGGCTGCCGTACACAAAATGGAACCTGGGGGTTCAGAACGAAATCTTTGATTTCATGGTGATCTTGTCACTCAATCGTGACGAAAATACTCACACATCTTACACTCGTCATTTTCGGTATGATGTTACCAAGATCGTCATGATACGACGACTTTTATGACACGGGTGCAGAATTTCAGTACCACAACTTGTGATGTAGTAAAGAGATTCTTTCTGGTTACGGCGCAGTTCTGAATATGACGTTTTTGCTGCGGGGCTTCACATTTTAAGCTGGTGCATTGCAAATGCTTAGAACAGAGCATAGCGCACAACGCATTGCAACCTATAGGTCTTTTATTTTACTATTTATGTTGATGCATAGAGTATACCGCAAGTGGTGTGCATTTATTGATATAGCAGCACTATAACATAAAATACCACAACTATTATGACATGCACAGTGATGTCTGAGCGCAAACACAGAAGCAGTATACTTTTTAATGCCGCACTGCACCCTCACACACTGCACCCTCACACACTCTGCACCCTCACACACTCTCCACCCTCACACACTCTGCACCCTCACACACTCTGCACCTTCACATACAATTACACTCTACTGAATACAACATACCACTCAGTGCCACATAATTACACGCCACATATTTACACTCTACTGAATGCAACACACACTCCACACAATACCACTCAGTGCCACATAATTATATGCTACATAATTACACTACACTCAATGCAACATACACTCCAAATACCACTCAGTGCCACATAATTACACGCCACATAATTACACTGCACTCAATGCAACATACACTCCACACAATACCACTCAGTACCACATATATGCTACATAATTACACTGCGGTCAACGCAACATACACTCCAAATACCACTCAGTGCCACATGATTACACACCACATAATTACACTCTACTGAATGCAACACACACTCCACACAAAACCACTCAGTGCCACATAATTATATGCTACATAATTACAATGCAACATACACTCCAAACAATACCACTCAGTGCCACATAATTACACGCCACACAATTACACTCTACTGAATACAACATACACTCCTCATACCACTCAGTGCCACATAATTATATGCTAAAATTACACTGCGCTCAACGCAACATACACTCCAAATACCACTCAGTGCCACATAATTACACGCCACATAATTACACTGCACTCCATGCAACATACACTTCAAATACCACTCAGTACCACATAGTTACACGCCACATAATTACACTGCACTCAATGCAACATACACTCCAAATACCACTCAGTGCCACATAGTTACACGCCACATAAATACACTGCCCTCAATGCAACATACACTCCAAATACCACTCATTGCCACATACATATATGCTACATAATTACAATGCAACATACACCAAACAATACCACTCAGTGCCACATAATTATATGCTACATAATTACAATGCACTCAATGCAACATACACTCCAAACAATACCACTCAGTGCCACATAATTACACACCACACAATTACACTCTACTGAATACAACATACACTCCACACAATGCCACTCAGTGCCACATAATTATATGCTACATAATTACACTTCGCTCAATGCAACATACTCAAAATATCACTGTGCCACATAATTACATGACACATAATTACACTGCACTTAATGCAACATACATTCCAAATACCACTCACTGCCACATAAGTATATGCTACATATTTACACTGCGCTCAGCGCAACATACACTCCAAATACCACTCAGTGCCACATAATTACACGTCACATAATTACACTGCACTCAATGCAACATACGCTCCAAATACCACTCAGTCCCACATAGGTACACTCCACATAATTACACTCTATCTATCGCATCACCACAGCATCACTCAGCACCACCACAGCATCACTCAGGGGTACCACAACATCACTATACGCTACCACAGCATCACTGAACGCCACAGCATCACTCGTCGCCACCACAACATCACTCAGCGCCACCACAGCATCAATCTGTGCAACCATTCAACAACAACTGGTTCAAATATGTGCTCTCAATGTTTCAAGCTTTATTACAAATGCCATAAAAAGATGTTAATATTTCACTTCTGGATTTTCGTCACAATAAAATACACTGAACATAATCTTCACAAAAGTTATTTACAAAAGTTTAAGCTATTGCCATTATAAATTACAATAACTTTTATTTAAGTATTAATTATGAAAAATAAATAAAAGCAATTATTTGTAATATCAATACATCTAAACCTCGGAAATACAACACATATTGCATTACAAATGCTATAGGTGTCACCTTTGCAAAAGTTAAAAGTATTGGCATTGTAAATGACAAAGCTATTAATTTCGCTATTTTCAAAACCAACACATAAATAAAAAATGTTGTAATTTACAATAGCAATAGCTCAAACTTTCCTAATGCGAGACCTATTGCATTGCAAATGCTTGTTTGTTTTACTGAAATCAGCTAGACCTGCAGAAGTTTTTTCAGGAAAACAAAACGGCCAGCAACCCCGAGAAGCGTGCTTCTCTCGCAAGGGACTTGGGAGTCTGGGGAGAGGAGGGAAGAAGCAAAATACAAAAGGCTGTTGAACATGGAAAAATCTCCTGAAGTTGTTGCATCAGAAATCAGAAATAACTTCCAGGGTAGTACTTACATAAAAGTATTTCAAAGGTCCAATCTCAAAGGTATCACGGGGAGGGCACAGGATCTGGTACCATTGACAAACTCTTGAGAGCAGTGAATTGTGAAGGTGAGAGACTATGTCTAAAGTCTTAGGGGGATATTCTCAAGAACGTGTGATAACTACTGCAAATTTAGCTTAATGCAACTCTTTACATCGCAGTCTATCGTGGGAAAATAACACCCTGTTAACGTGGTATTCACAAAATTGCTGCACCATACGATAGACCCACCACAACGAGTCAAATGAACGTGTTAAAATCAACGCGACGCCACAAAAATTTCAAACACCAACGCAAAAAAAGCTGCGATGAGGCCACGCGCGATACAAAAATCAGCGAAAACCAGCAACAGGCCTGCAATTCCCACGCAACATGCGGGAAAATGAACTATAAAAGCAAATAAAAACCCACCAAAACCAATCTAAACTGCGTAGCACCATGAAGGCACCCAGACCGAGTGCAGGGAACAATCCGAACCCCACAAGACCCACGGAGGACCAGCCAGGAACCCTGTGCCCGGGGAAGAGCAAGGAGAAGAGGAAGATGGAGCTCAGTTTGCAGGAAGACAGGATCATCATCACAGAGGTGATAGAGCACTACTAACAACTGTTTGTCACCTCCACTGCGTCATTGCAAACACAAATGGAAACATGGTAGTCCATTGTCACCAACGTGAATGCAGTCGGAGAGTCGAGGAGGTCAATGGAGGAGGTCAAGAGGCGCTGGCATGAAGTACAAAGCCAAACCAAGGACAAACTCACTGCCAACAGGAAGGCAGCAAAGGTGACTGGAGGTGGGACTCCTGCGTCACAGGGTGAGCTGGATGAGCTGGAGGAAATGGTGGCCACAGTCATCAGTGCGGAGATGGTGCAAGGAGTCGGTGGTCTGGACACAGCTCAATATGACCTGACCCAACAGCAACAGGATGAGTAACAACCAGGGATTGAGGGGTAGGGGGAGATGGGCACAATGGCACACATGCCCAATTATGTGTAGCACTCTGCACACGCACAATGATAGTGGTACGTGTCCCTGATACCCATGGCTCACTGCAGCACACACAGAAACACCAAGTAGGCCCCCATCCACAAAGTGCACAAATGGGCCCCCCTCCATATCACCAGTGCCACAACCTCCCCATGCACATGTGCTGAATCCAGAAAAGCAGCGGCTCTGTGAGCCACACGGACTATTCAAGTGACACTGCATGATAGATAGCATGGCCACACTCACAATACATGACATGGTGCACGAGACGACTTTGAGGTGGCTGATTGAGGACCACATCCGTAAAGGAGCAGGTCACACTCTGACACATCCACGTTCACAAACAACCCCTGATGTCAACAAGACATCTGCAGACAAACAATGCACAAGAGCACAAAATATGTCCAAGAGCACAAATGACCCAATTCGCAAACATCACAGCACCCGAAAAGCACACAAGTCAAAGGCACAACGACTCAAAAGGATAAAGGGCCGCAAAATAAGAGCTGCAGGGGCAACTCTACCACAATGCAGCACACACACAAAGCAATCACAGCCCAACAACTTTGACGACAATGTGGTACAAAGTGTAACACTTTCACTACAGAACAGAGGACACAACTGGTGCAGCTTGCGCATAGAAACCGGCCAATCACATCTGGCATTCCATGTAACTGTGAGATGATAATGTACAAGCACAACCTCACATTCGTCATATAGTCGAAATGTCCACTGTCCCCCATCAAATAGCCAGCTCCTCCAAAACAGTCACAATGTACATTGTCATACAGTCTGTACGTAAACATATAAGGTGGGCCTGGACAATACGCACACGCACTTTCCTGCCTCCTGCTGCTTGCTAGCACAATGTAAGATGTCATTAATGCTGTTCTTATCTTATGAATTAATTTTTATTGGATCATATAAGAATTTTAATATGTTTTTTAATCAACAGTAATCAATGGAATTTAATAATTTTACGTAGTGTTATGTACTATTTATTGTGTTTTGTGATAGATGTATTGTGCGTGCTTTTATGACTTTCTGTTGAATAAAGCTTTTGAAATTGTAAACATATACACTGCATGAACATAAATGGAACACAATGTTAACCTGCATCCCCCTTAAATTGCAGAGGGACAATCAACACCTCCTGCAGAGCAGACCACACATCTCTACAGTTATGATGAAGAGGACACCCTGCACATTTGCCCAGACACCCTCCAAAGCTCGTGGACAGCTTCCGCACCCCATCACCAGGAGCAGGGCAGCCCAGCTGCATCGAGGTGACCCCACCCCCTGCACAGACCATACAGCAGGAAGAACACACCACAATGGCTGCTTCCCACGACCCCCACATGGAATTCCAATGCTGTGTGTTAGCGTGCCAGAACGAGATGGCTGATCAGCTGCGGGTGGGTTTCGACCTCATGGCAGCCAAACTCGATGACATACGTGGGTGTCTGAGTCCCCTCAGGGACCATTTACAGTCCCTAACGGACACCCACTGTCCGCACCATGTTCACCGACAATCCTTGGCTGACCTCGCCGCGGCCATTACTGAGATACAAGAACTGTATAGTCAGACAGGCTCCAGCGATGACAGCACAGAGTTGGCACAGATGCGGAGGACAATGGAAACCACGAGCGGATGCAGGCTGGAAGCCAGGCAGCCACGGCTGAACACCAGCGAGATATAGCTGGGATCTTCCAGGCCTTGCAGATCCTCATCTTGCCATTGCTGCCACAGAGCCTGTCCCAGATACCTGATGCTGTAACTTTGACACACACATCTCCGCCCCCTGATGTTTCATTGGCACTCAGTGATCCAGCCCTATTACCTTTGCACCCTGATGTGTTGGTGCCCCACAGTGATGCAGCCATAACACCACCACACACGCCTAACACAAAAAGACGTCTCAGAGGAGTAAAATGTGTAGTGTAATGACTGTGTGAGGAAGGAGGCAGTAGCATCCATACCCGCCACATGGCCTGTCCCTGCCTGGTTCAGCACTATGCATCATGCCCTGGAACAACACCTCCCACTGTCCCCCGAAACACTCTGCGACATTCCCTTGGACCCCGACATGGACTGCCATATCTGCTCTTGTACCAATGACACAGCAATCCAGCTGCGGAATGAACTCTTCCTCTTCATTTTAACCTTGCATTGCCCCCCAAGGACTCTGGTTATCCCACCACTGTGCAACCACGTAATGTGGTCTTGAACTGGCCACATACCCCTCCAACTCCGACACTCCCCAGAATGTGAAAAAAACATTCCAAATCACACAGATGTGTCATGTCTATGTTCAATTACATGTACAAGTATGGATGAATGTAGGAACATTGAATGCACAAAAAGGTACACCCTGGTATATATTTCATCAATGCGCATGTTTGACCCTGACCCACATGGGTAATTAGATGAATTGCGGAGGTGTGAACTAGCTGTGGCCTCATTGCACATGGACAACAATCTTGCATCCCCCAACGTAGCCCCATGTCCATGTATTGTACAGGGCTGTGTGAGTAAATGTCAGATTCCGTAGCCCGCATGAAGTGGTGTCCCCCATCGTATGTGGCTATAGAACATCTCTTCACATGACCTACTCACACACATCAGTGTGGACACAGTCTGTTTCAATGGATCATATTGATCAACATGGCAAGGAGTTGGACACCATACTTACATTGCTGGAGACACATAAGAGCACAGGTACACCAGCAACTATCACAAACACAATGTCTGACTCACAGAGGTGGAGCTGCCAATAGGGATTCACCACCTATGTACCAGGGGCAGTCTGTCCCTCCATGTGGACAGACAATGCTCATTGAGGCACACGATTTGTTATACTAATCAACACTCATCACAATTGTACACTGGTGAAGTTGCGTACACTTTATTAGCATGTGTGTGTCAGTACCGGCAAGTAATGGACCACAACAAGCAGACAAATGCTGAAGACACTTACAGGCAGAATGGGAACGTGTCGAGGTGCAAGAAATGGGGATGCAAAAATCAACACATATCCTTACGATTGGTAACGGTCTCAGCCCACCTTGCCTTGCTGGTCGGGTCATGTGATGTTTGGCATCTGCTCATAGCCCAGTGTCAGGGGACACGACTCACGACCCAAGGGATCTGCATGGAGCTGTACCACTGGACTGTGCCGACTGTATGCTATGCTGATAGTAAGCAGGTGAAAGGGACCAACAAGGTCACATGTTGTGCTACATTGCCATATGTGCAGTCTCCCTCCAGCAGTATGTCAGATTTAGGAACTTTGCCAGACGATGCTGTGCAGCTCCGCCCATGGGGCTGCAGCACCTTGCACAGGTGTGTGTACACATGTGTAGTTCCATGCACATGCATTCCGAGTCCAGGTGAATGCAGACATGTCCACTGTTGTTCTGGCTTGTGGGACCATTCTTCCACAATGCAACACGGTGTTGAGATCTGTGCTCTGGGTGTCAAACTGTTGAAGCTGCGGGACAGTAGTTACTCGTCCATGAATGCGAGCGCTGCTTCATCGGCAATTAGTTCCAGAAGTATGTCATTCTCGAATTCAAGGAACACGAGGGAGAGCCAATCCATTAACTGGTCCGGACAGATGTGCTCTGACCACGCAATTTCACCAATCCGCAACACAGCCCAATAGGGGAGCGCCTCGTTGTGGTCACTGCACACGACTTGTGCAATCTCCCATCCACTGCTGCCGGCACAGACACCACATATCAAGGCATCCCATGCCTGGGTATCCCGGTTGCACTCTAATTTGTGGGCCAACAGGGGGCGCACACACAAGTCATAATCCAGTTCAGCTACCATTGTCTTGGATAGGTAGACCTCCATAGGCCACTCGAATGTGCATGATCGACAGTGGAACCAGGGATGGACACGTGTGATGTACGCAAGCCGGAAACTCAGACGGTAACTGATTTGCAAAACTGCCATTGGCAGAGCTCCCAACAGATGCAGCATACGTGCACGGTACAGTTCCACGTGACTGGGGTTGTGTATGTGCTCGGGATTGACTGCTATTGCGTTTGTTGGTCTCGTACCACCGGCACTCCTCGGACCGGTGGCAGTTCTGTGGACGATATGCCACAGCTTGGTGCAATGAGTCTTATGTGTGTTCAACATTTGGACGTATGGGTTGTTTTTTTACCAATGTGTTGGGGGCATGCCATGTAGGTGTAGCCCGAGCAGGGACAAGTATGTGTGGGGTGTGGACACGTTGGTCTTTCATTAGCGCAGTTTGTGGTGTGGGAGTCGCCAGAGTCTGATGTGGTATCTCACCCAGGGGGTGTCGGGCGCTTTGAAGACCAAGGTCAGGAGTTTGGATGTCCTTCCACCTTGTGTATTGAGACAAAGGAGCTTTCATGCCTAATTTTAGCCTGACTACTGCTTGCATTTCTGAAGTGTGATGTGGCCTTCGGGATGGAATTGTTGCCAGGCCTTAGAATTAGGGTGCACCAATTGCGAAACACACGCAACAATTGGCATGTATGAGCCAAGGGCCCGATTGTCCTTGTGCTCCTTGTTCAGTCTCTCTCTCTTTCTTTCTCTCTTTCTCTCGCTCTGTCCTTTGTTGAGTGCCTGACACACCTTCGTATCTGGGATATTGTCTTACAGGTTGTCACTTACAGATTGTCCAGGGATGGCCCGCCATGACTCTTCCAAATAGTTGTTTGGTGAGAAATTTGATTGTGATATTTGGTTTAGACTCTCAATGGTGTATGATTGATTCTGGTTTTTCTGTCCTCACATGACTGTTAGTTGTTGTGATTCTGAGGCATCAGGTGAATGATTTTGTTCAGGATTTTGTGACATTGATGTGCAATCTCTTGGTCCGGGGGAGGTGCCCAGGGTGTGGCCCCGGGGAGTGGTTGTGGTGGGTGTTGTGGCCCTGTTGGGGCTCCGAGCTGCATGGTCAGTAGCTCCATGGCATCTGTTGTTCTTCAGGTGTGGCTCTGGACTGGGCTCCCTTATGGTGCAGGTTGTCGTCCGGCTTTGCACCAGGTCAGAGCAGGTGTTAGTTTCCGACTGCTACCATGCCTTATCGCATGTTTTGTGATCTTATCGCCGATCTGGCTGGTCGTTGACAATGTTGTGGAGTGGTGTTGTCACGGGTTTTTGCATGAGAAGGCCTACTCTGCATCTCATTAGCGATAGTTGCCGGGGTCACCCGTGGCAATATATTTGAGGCTGCTATTGCCGGAAAACTGGTGATATGGGCTGTTAGCACCAGCTTGTGAAGGGGGCAGTAAATTTATAGCAACTTTGGCTGCGATAAAGTGCTGATAACTCGGCGATAGATCCTTGAGAATATGCTCTTAGCTTTTTAAGTGAGTTATCAGGATCCAACTAATCAGCACTGTTTTTATGAGCCCTGATTGTTCACCGGTGACAGGCAGCATGTAGAATACGTGGGTGAGTGAATAAATAAAGTGTGAATACTCCAAGAGGGTAACGTGCTATCACAGTGTCTGATAAAGTTACACAGAAGAGAGGCGTCTCGTAGTAAGTGGTGGGGTGTATCTTAGTGAGGTAAACTACCTGAAGAAGAAAATAACGCCTATCTACTACAGTAAAACTATTGCAAAAGATGGAATTGGGGAGTCAATTGTTTATTTGGGGTCACTCTGATGGGATCAATGGAACCCCCTTAGGATTGCTCAAAAATGTTGTAAACACAGAGGTTATAAATACCCCTACCAAGTAAATAACAAAGCTGTAGGCTATGTCTCTCTCACTGAGTACAGTAAGTGGTGGATGTGGTCATTTGCAGTGGCATAAGAACAGTGAAGTCTAAAAAGAACGTAATTACAGTTTCTACAAGAAATAGTGTTCATTTTTAGTGGGTGTGTATCTTAGAGGGTATTGATGATGCTGCCGGTGTTACTGTTGTTGCTGCAATATCATCAATGAAACCAAGGGTGTTGATTAAACAGCCATAATATTCACTTTTGTTCTCTGTGAACAAGTGAGTGTGTCTCATTCCCATAGGCACATGGCTTTTCAATGACCATCATGTTAAGATCGCCTTTGAGGTGTTGGGAATTACAAAATGTGCTGTCAATTTTGTAGATGATTGTGCGCAGCTGATGTTGTTCTAATGTTCTAGGATACATGTTTACATTTTGTGTGTTGTCATCACCACATATTGGTAGTCACATGGGCATTTCATCACATAAATAATATTTGTGCTGTTGCAATTAGTAAACGTTTTTGGATCCATGGGGTAGGAAGTCCCAAATTAAGGCTATCAGTTGTTTCAGTAAATTGACACACACTACAAGAGCCACATGGGTGGTTTGGCATGTACCTGTAACTTGATGCGGGAGACCTTGGTCTAGTATGTACCAGGAGTCTTCAATCTGCCCTTTTCTGGTGTAATGCAAATGGCTAAAAAGAGCAATTTAACATTACCCTGTGTGCTTGTAAATCTGAGGTGAGGGTTACACGTGTTGACCCATGATGTGAAAGATTGAGCACTATTTTAATCACCTTTCCAAATGATCAGTAGATTATCAATATAGCGCTTTCATAGTTTGACAAGGAATAGATTTGGTCCAGCATAGATTTGTGGGACCTCTAACTTCTGCATGTAAATGCATGTTGGGAGCAAATGTACAGTGGTGTAAGATGGTCATCATATTGAAAAATATTCTCTCTCATGGTAGCACATCGCATGATAGCACTGTAATAGACTGTAAGGTGGTTTCTTGTAACAGTTCCGCAATGGTCTGTTGAGTCTCCTTCTCAGTATCATCATGGATGTTAACATGAATGGAGAAGGATTTTACCCGACTGAATCCTAATATTGTGAAGCAATGGCAATATTTCTTGGCAAGCTTAGGTGAAAACTGGACTACCAGTATGTCACTTATCTATATAATCATCTTTTTACTTTAAATCCCTTATTGATCACATTTTTAAGCAAAATTGTGTACCAAGATGCTATAGTCAAATTAGACATAAGGCATTTTAGCTTAGCTTCTTTCCTTCATCACTGAGCATGAATATATATTCATAGCAAATGCTTCATTATTATTCTGGAGATGATAGCTTCATATTTATGCTTGAGTACTCCCTATTGCATTTTATATATGTATTTATTCATACACATCTTTTTGTGATGAATGCACAGTAGGCACAATCATTTATTGACTAGCCTAGTTAGAGTATATGTGAGAAAATGCTTCTTTTTGCATGGTTGCCCCCCCCATTTCTTTGCTTGGCTTCGATTGTAATGCACAGGGTCCCTGCCAACCAGGTCCCCTGTGAAAGTGCTTCTTGCATGTCCACAATTGGCACTTCTGCGCCCTGCAAGTCCTTAATAAATAGTACTCTGGATACCTAGAGCCTGGGAGCTGAAGAGGGTCTCTTGGGACACCCCTCATTGGGACCATGCCACTGCCCTTGCAGCTTGTACGCCTCTGTAAGGGAAAAACTACAGTCGACATGGCATCCTGCCTGGTTGTCATTCCAGTCTGCACTGCCTGAACGTATAGATAAGTCACCCATCTCATCTAGCAGGCCTCACGGCACTAAGGCAGGGTGCACTATACCACAGGTGAGGGCCTATCTGCATGAGCAAAAATGCCCCTCCAATATAGGTCCATTGGTTAATATTGTAAGTGCCGGTGAAGCCATAGAGGATACATGGGCTGGAAACTCGACAACTTGAGTTTCCCAGCCCCATGATGGCTTCACTGAACACAGGAGTGTTTGATACCAAACTACTTCTTTCAATTAATCCACACTGATGCCAGTGTGTGATTTATTGTACCATGTACTCAAAGGGCACCTCAGAGGTGCCCCTGAAAACCTACCAACCCTGGTTTGGTCTCTGACCGGCTGTAAGAAGCCATCCACCACCAGACATGTTTCTGGACCCCTGGGTAGACAGCCTCTGCTCTCTGGGACCAGAAACAATGCACATCGAGGGCAGAGGTGCCACACTTCCTCCCCCAGGATGGGCCAGCACTCGAAAGGGGTAGCTTCAGAGGCCTGCCGACTTTGTAATGCGACTCCCAGCCCCTGTTGCTAGCCCCTGCTTTAAACCCCCACTTTGGGCAGTAAAACCAGCAAGTAAAAGTAGTAGGTGTGCCTACCTCTGCCAACTCCACCCTTAAGGGGGGGGAGGCATGATGAAGCACATCTTTCAGTCCCTGCCATCTTGAAGATGGAGAGACCCCCCCCCCATTCAGGGCTAGGTCTATGTCTGCTTCCACGGGAGGGTGGCATAATAGAGGGTGTAGTCACCCCAGATAAGGTGCCCACTGGCCCTACCTGCTACTACTCTAAAAAAAACTAAATGTAGTATTTAGGTTGCTCCACCAGACCTAGAAAGTAGATCTGCAATGACCTAATAAGAAAGAAGACAACTCTGCAGAGAAGAGAGATGATGACTGGCTCGTACTCAGGCCTACTGGGCTGTCTCCAGCTTCTGCAATTTGTAGAGCGCTCAGATCTATTTTCTGGTTCCATTGGAACTTTCTTGGGATTTTACAGTCCTTCTCTGCTAAACTCAGAACATTCAGACAGTTACAGGCAATTACTCCAGCTGTTCCTCGTAGGCTCTCTACATTTGCTGGCATCAAGGATTACTGAAGACATTGGATGCTCTCAGGACATTTGGACCAGGTGCTGTTGGCAGATCTGGCTTATAGGACCATTAAAGCCTTCTGGTCAGACATTTCTGCTGGATATTTCCAGTTGGAAGCCTCTGCATTAGGGAGCACACTCTTATTCAGATGTTGCTTGGGGGTTTGAATGTTCTGATTCCCCTGAGCCTAAATATTTAACGTTGTGGGACCCCAGTTAAGTTTTGAAACTTTTCTTTACTTAAAAAAGAGTGTTTTTGTGCAATGTTTTTATGCCAGGTCTCCTGCAGGAGGCAGTATGTTGTCTGAACACTTGAACTTTCTAGCAGGATTTTACCCCTGATGGGGTGATGAAGTTCAATACCCCATATATTTCTCATCCCAGCTTTTTGGAATCCCTCATGCCATGCCTGGTGTGTTTCTTTAAGGTATATGATGGAAGAATTGAAGCCAATGATGGCACCATAGATGTCGATCTCATTCAGCAAGCCCTTCAGGTTGGTCTTGTCCCCTACCATAGCCAGGTAGGTTAGATGGGTAAAGTCAGAGGCAGGGCTTGACACTTACCTATGTAGATCTTATTCAGCCATGTAGTTCATTCAGCAGTGCCATGTTGTCCAAGCCTTTATGTTGGAAGGGAGGCTAGAGGACATCATAAATGCTGCAGACTGGTCTTTACATTCCACCATAAAGCAATTCTAAATCCAAATCCGGTATTTGTAAAGCATGAACTACTAACCCCTAAGGGTCTCAAGGTACTGCAGGCCATCAGGAAGATTAAGCAAGCTTTTGCCCAGAGTTACATGGTGGTGAGCTGAGCTGCCACCAGTGATCAAACTGTGAGCCCTGTGCTCCAGGGTCAGCTGCCCTGCTAACTGTGCCACACCGCATCAGACACTTCTCTTTCAAGATGGTCTTGGGCATTTTTTATAAGTGGTGAAGAGGCTTTAAACAAGCATAATCCTCAACTCTGGTCCTAAAATGTCCTAGGTTTCATAACGGAAAGTTTCAATTCTATAAAGGATACTGTGCCAAGGAATATCCCATCGAGTTACAGAATGTCTTACCTCGCACGCATAAGACATGTTTTTGGAATTATGTAGGAGATGACTCATTATGTTCCTTTTCACAAAACGGATTTTTTTTGTGTTGAGGTTTATTGGGAATCATTTCTTTTTGGAGTTTTATAGCTATGTTTATCCCTTTCTCCAATGGGCAGCACCTGATCAGAAACAAGTTATCCAATTGTCAAAGCAAGAGTGGAATAGTGATCACACGATGAAAAGAGAATATACTACCAAACAGAAAGACGATAAAACGTGGATTGTCATACACTTGGTAGACCATTAGAAAGTTATGTCAATTCCTGGTTTTGGGAAATGTCATTTCTTAATGTTTGTTGTTGTTTTAACTGGTCCTTCATTTTAAGGGCTTTGGTGGAGTATGAATAAAGAAAAATGATGCATAATCTTAGCCTCTGTGTCCTTAATAGAACTGAAACTTTCCATTACGAAAGCTAGTTAATTAATTATACATTCACTAAGCATACGCTGACTCGGACTATTCTAAGGTGAATTAATAATAATGGTTGGGAATGACTCTTCCCTTTCCTTTACAAGCGCTGAGGTGGAGAAACGAACCATATGTACTTTCAGAATGAGGTCATGGTGGACCAAGCATACTAATATGCACACAATCAAAATATTCAGCTGCACTGATACTATGCGCTGCATATTTTACCTTACATAACGGTATGCCAAATCTCACTTTGGTGAGAATGTAGAAACACCCTTATTGTTTACCAATACACCACTATTCCTCAGGCCTGGTACATGGTAGCGGGGAGGAATAAATGAAAACACAAAGCGTGCAAACCCTTTTGACCAAGATATGACGCAATTATGAGCATTTCCTCCCCTCCTTTGATCAAACTACATTTAGCATTTTGGGTTCTCGTCATAAAGGTCGGTATTTCTGCTACAAACAGAAGGACCAAAGAAATGCAGATTTGTTATCTATAGTTGTGTATCAGTGTTAAGTCAACGCAGAACCATCATGATGACCTCAGCTCCAAATCTTGACAATATTAATAGATTACTAAATCGGCAGGGTAATCTTAGGCACTGATGAATTGATAAGAAATGAACACACCTTTTATGAATACCTTGTAAAAATATTGGTACTTGTCACCTTGTAAAAATATTGGTACTTGTCATCTTGTATGTTATACAGAAATCTGTGAATGAGCTCCCAGAGAGAACTATCATTACTTCCTAGTAAAGCAGAAATTGTTTGAGCAGCTTTCAGTTTTGTTACTTGTGGCCCACACACCTTTCTGCCCACCACAGCTAACTGTTTGCTTCCCACTTCAAATGGCAGTTGGGTTAAAAGGGCAGAGGAGGGTTTTTAGGCCGAGTCCAGGCAGTGCACATGTGCTGTCTGCAAGACCTGCTGTAATCTCAATAATAAGTGCAATCCTGTCTTCTGTTTGCCATAGGTTCAGTTGCGTTGCTCTTTTTTTAGGCTCCTTATTGGTTGAAGATGCCGATACATCACTTCAGTTTTTCGCTGAGGAGCACCGGCCAACTACAATTTACTTAAACTGTAAGTGTTTATGTGGTCATTTACCGACTACCTCTTTTATTTCTTGGTAGCTTAGGAAGTTATGCATTAGCCTTTTTTTAGCAGTTTTTTTTTTAAGTGCCTTTGCATGTTCTTGCGTGGCCATCAGAAGATATATTCAGTGTGTCGTCTCTGTGTGATGCAAGTGTGCGATTTGGTGAATCACTAAGAACAGAGTCTTCATTCCGAGTGCACATCTTTGTTGCTGCAACGTCTGGCAGGGCCACCTAGCAGACATTCTCTCTTCTGTAAAAGGCTACTTTCGGAATACCTGCCAGGGAGCGGTGCACTACAGCACCGCAGCAGAGGTGTTTATCACTTTCCAACCTGCCCTCGGACAGCAGACATTTTGCGTTGCCACAGAGGCTATCTTTTTCTTCAAACCCATCCCAGTTGATGCGGAGACATGTTATGGTCCCCTAGTTTACCTCTATCAAACCTACAGCATGGTGTTTCACACAGGTCAGTGCTTTTTATAAACCTTAACAAGGCTTTTAATATAATTGGAGAAATCCTGTGTTATTCTGTACCGGGGCATTATTGTGAAAGACGGACCTGTGAAAAGGCGGCAGCTATATTAGTCCAAAGGGGAGAATAGGCTACTTGCATGCTATGGTGGCGAAGCCATGTTTATGTGGAGCGATGCCGACTGTGTTGCCCATGTTCGGGGGCTGCGTGGTCTTTTGTAGGTATAAGCTGTTCAGGCAGTCGCGCGTCCTTTTTATATTTATGTCTGTGTAGAATGCAGAATGGTGGCAGCTTGTTACACACGCCAAGTAAAATCAGACATTATAATCAAGCATTAAATCCTTTCCCAATGAGATTTACAGGAGATCGTTTTAACACGATGCCTAATTGATAATTTTATTTGCTGCCCCTTCCTGCTAAACTTGGGGATATCCTGCTTGCATGTTATAGGCATTTCCTTCGTTCAGCGCGGCACCCCTTCATGAACGCTGCGCTTCCTCTGCCTTCACCCTTTGCTCAGTGTGGTTCCTTTTACCGACAAGTGTTTCCCTGGCTCAATGCTCTCTACCCCTCACTCAACATGGTTCCTTTTGTGTATGTGTTTGGTTTTCTAACAAATCCCCTGGGTTGCATGTTGCAGGACACAGTAAAGGTCACAGTAGAATGTTTCAACATCTCTGAACGACGGGTCCAAACAACAGATCCGCCATTCATCAGGCACCTTCTCTGCACAAACCAACCCCCACTCGGAGCATTCCCTGTTTGCCCCTTGCCACAAACCACGCAAAACTTTCCCTTCTAGCATCACAAGGGCCCAGAACGTGACTGAGGAAAAAGCTTGCGGGGGCTGGCTTTCTAAACCTGGAAATTATATTCGGTAGGTAACCATTCTGCTACAAACATACTACTCTCGATTGTAAAGCGCTCAGGGTAAAGTTTGCACTATATAAAAATGCATGAATAAATTGCTATGACTTTAAGTTGCGAGGAATCACACCCGAGGTTTGGCACTGGCAGCATGTGCCGTTCCTAGATGTTTTTTTGCAGCGTTATACAGCGCAAACTCCACCCGAAGGTATTGGAGCGCTTTACATGAGAACCAATTAAATTATGTTACACAAGGCCACCTTCTTTTTTGGTAGGCATGGGGAGATTAAGTGATTTGCCCAGAATCACAGGATGCGGAGACGACGCAGAGGATTGAACTTGGTTCTGGCCTTAAAGCAACAAGGATATTGAGGTCAGCGCAGGAGGGGGGGCAGTCCATTCTCATACTGTTTAGCTGCCTTCTGAGGGGGTGTCTGAGATTTTTGAATGATGTCTGTTTTTCGGTTGTCTGTCCCGGGCCGCAGGCGTCTTACTCCTCTGTGCATAAAAAAGTCATAGCAGGAGATAAGTGCTGTTTTAAGCATTGGCTGTCTCGGCTTCCTCTCACGCCTCTTGCATGTGGGATTCTTAATATTTTTGTAAAAGGGCAACTCTAGATTACAAGCATTTGCAATGCAATAGGTCTCACATTAATGATAGTTTGAGCTATTAGCATTGCAACTAATAATGCAATGCCAAGAGCTCAAACTTTCAGTAATGTGAGACCTATTGCATTGCAAATGCTTGTTTCACTCTGCCTCCACAATGACTTAATCCGAATGAGAGTACAAGTTTATAAAGGAAGGTTTCACTCCAGTTAGTCTATACTTTTCAAGAATATTTGGAGTTGCTACTTTTGTTGTACCTGGCGTCAACAATATTTCCATTGGTGGTTCAAGAGAAGTGACCTGGAGGCTTCCTTGTGTGTACCACAGTAATCAAGATAATGCCATAACAGGAGTTACCTGCCCTATCAGGCTTATGAGATTGATGGTAAACCTGTGGGGTTTCGCTCTGTTTTTTCAGCAGCTAACATCAGACAAAACCTCTGGGTGAAACAAAAGGGGAAAAAGAGTAATCGGGGAATAGGAACTGGAAATACTGATTCCCCGGGTAAGTCTTCATTTCTAATGGGACCCTCAGGGTCCTACTTTTAATCTCCGGTAATACAGTCACCCAAACTCCATCCCGCCTCCGCCCCTGCCCCAACTGGACTTACAAATGCCCCAAGTATTGGTAAGTCCCAGCTGCAAAGCTAACGGAGGAAATAATGGGCACATGGAGGTGATAAAGTTGGAGTACAGCAATTACTATGTGTATGAATGTCTTTACTGGTGTCCTTAAATGTGTGTACTTTCGATGAGGTACATCATTCTTTCCTCCGTGTCTGTAGGCTATTAGGAGTCAGTTGTCTCATTTTGGAGAAGTAGGACTTCTACCCATGTGTCACCATGATCCCCTATGATTAAGAGGAATGGACTAGCACTCCATGAGGTTTACAAAGATGCAAGGAATCAGAAGTGGACTCTGAAGGAATAGCTACAGTAAACTGTGTCAAAATTGGTGTGGGGTCAGAGGACAGATCCTCAAAAGGAGATGCAGTTATCATCAGAATACCCAGAATTTGTTACTGAAATAAAGAGGGCCAATTATAGATTTTACAATGAGTGTCTGGGCATAGCACATCTCAACACACATTGTGCCCTTGAGTTGACTATTGTGGCAGTAAAGTTTTTCTTAATTTTGAGACACAACTGTATCTTCGACAGGGAGCAGTGTTGGCAGCATTTCTTCTCGGTATCAATCCTCTCAAGATCAATAAGGCACTGACCCTTTACTTAATCATGCCTGCCATTGTGCGAGTCCTTGGATGAGGGGGGAAAAAGGCTTACAGCAGGAGTACTTTGCTCAATTTCAATCATGCTCCACCTCAACATCTCAAATTGTTTGGAGTCTTTAGGACCTTTTCCTGCCCATTCTCATTTTATAATGGTATGGCAGAAGACATGAAGGTATGTTTTAAATAAAACTTGACAGATAAAGGACAATTGAGCAGGGCAGCCTTTTATTACATCACTAAAGCCTGAGAAAGAAACTGTGAATGTAAAAGAAAAACAAAACCAAGTGTTAGCAATATTATTGCTAAAGAGTAGAAGATTCCAGAACAGAGGAATCTTTTAGAGGGGAGGCAAAGCAAAAAAAAGCAACTGTCAGTACAAGGTATGATGAGCAAATGGAGCATTTCACTATCTTGAAGGTTTAGTGTCAAAGTGTATCTCTAATGGGCTGCTGCCAATCTGATGCAATTTCCCTTCTTTCATTTTATTTTGAAAAGGATTCAGTATACATTCATATGAATACCTTAGTGTGATCATCATCTAAAAAACACAAGGTCTTGTTTTAAATAAACTATTTCCAACTGCCAGTGAACACCAGCATTGCAGCAAGAAGGGGCAGGAGAGACTGCAGGCCCGATAGATGCTCGTGGCAACCGCCGCATTCACTGCAGGTCATTGCCTGCCTCAGGAGGGGCCTACGAGTGCTGGTCGCAGGGCTTCTGCTGAACGGGATGCCCATATTGCAGCAAGAAGGGGCAGGAGAGACTGCAGACCTCATGGACACTTGTGTGGCAACAGCCGCACGTCATCGTCTGCACTTGGAGGCGCCTACAAGTGATGGTCGAGGCTCCTGCTGCAAAGGACGTGTCCGGGTGAAGCCCAGGCCCAGGTGAAGACCAGGCCCATCTGTGCCAGTCAGCGGCTGGGAGAGGCTGGGCTGGGCCTGTCCTCTTGGTCCAATTTTGATTGTGAGGTCCCCAGTGGTTCCGCAGCCCGGGAAAAATCTGATAGAGGCAACACAGCACCAATGAACGAGGAGTAAACCAGCTGATACGTGACACTGCTGCTGTTTTGAAGTATTTCGGTGGCCTTCTCTTAAAAGTAGTAATGGTTAAGCAAGATCAGAGGTACACAACCTCCCATTGAACCAAGTGTTGTAACCAAGCGGACCACCATAGACTCCTTCTTAGCAAGTGTGGTGGGTGCCTTAAATAAGGAGATAGACCAGGCTGAATGGCGTCTATGATTGAGAGCATCTGGGTTAAATGGGGAAGGCAAACTGGTTGTACTTGCTGAGGAGCAAGTCTTAGGGGCAACTAATGACCAGGGCTAGGAGTGTCCGAGTGAGGAACCTATTGAATGCCGGGAGGGCTTCCGTGTAAATGAACTATTGAACACTCGGAGAGGGGCAATATCTCTGCCATTACAACATCAGACACACTCAATATCAATACCCGAAATCCTACCACCTGCAGCAAGGCAAGAAAGACCCGGAGCATTAAGACTACAAACAAGACTATACAGGGCCCGCCCGTTTTTCAGGGGCCTTTTGATCATTGCAATGACATGGAAAACCCCTTCTGGAAACCGTTTTGGGACAAATTCATAGTTACTGTAAATGAATTATAATTGCCACTTAAAAAGAAATTGGCTAATTTGGATGGGGAAATGGAAACGGTTATCTCCTATTTACCTAGTACCCAGTCTGCAGGGAACAAGGAGGTAAGACCCACAAATGCTAAGATGCTTAACGATAATACATCTGTGAGGATTGGTGACAAACATGGTCCAAGCTCAGCTTCCAGTCAGATTCTGTTGAATCCTAAGGCCAATCGACAGGACCCACTAGTATGATCTCCATCCACACACCTACTGTAACCCCCAACTCATGCAGCCCCAATAGATAAATATACATCTAATAAATATGATTACCCTCCAGAGCGAGTAACCCATTAACCTTGCCAGAGCATGTTGTCCATATGTGCTGTTTTTTGTAAATGTCCCCCCTTTGAAACCCGTTGTTAAAGAGACTGTAGAAGGCCTTAAGAATAAAGTGGTTCACTGGCTTAGCTTTTCACCAGCTACTGCGCAACAATTTTTATTCACACGGAGTGTGAAGTGGATAGGCTAAAAAACAAACGTTTTCGAGGTGGACTGTACTGTTGTTAATTTAAAAATTCCTAGCCTACCCGGTGATATTCACGCAAAGGCAGTATTATTACCACTGATTGGTAGAAATGTGTTAGTTTTTCCATTAGGGTTTTTCTATCGCCGCTTACAAATCAATGATCACTTCTGTGCTAACATCCAAAATGTACAGGTACCAAGGCTACACTATCCCCATTCCCATGATCTGTTTTTGTCAAATAGATAACAAGCACTGAGCACAATGGAATACAATGATTGACTCAGTCGCAAAGAACATAGCATAGATGATACAGTGACACTCTGTAGAGAGGAGGTATCCAAGGTATAGGACTTTCAAGCCCGATTATATTAATACCAATTGTGATATTGGTTTTATTCCCAGTACAGTACCAAGTGTGGCTACAATCACGATCCCAAATGATGGCCATGTGGGAGGAAAATTTCTCACTACTAAAATAGGGAACACTGATTGGATCAATGTTATATCTGAATTCTATATATTATGCATGCAAGAACCCTGGTGTATGAAACCAGTGTATGTCGTAGGCTACTCCTCATACTTTTTAGAAGCAATAGCATCAAATGCCGGGGGGGGGGTGGGATGCGGGTGTTGTAAGGGGGGCTCTTGACCTTATTTCAAATAAAATCTCAGTAACTGTAAAAAAAAAACATTTAACCAGAATCCACATTTCTAGTTACTGTGGTTGAAGAAAAAGGGGGAGAAAGATTTGGTTATGTTTTCAATCAAACACGAAGTAGGGTGGCAACAGCACTTGACTATTGTCTAGAATCATTCTTAAGCCTTATACGTTCAAATTTCATACCATTATGGGCAGGAGATTTTGATACACAGGCCTGTGCCATTATCTGATACCCGGGCATGTGACCGTATTGATCAGGATGGGATGGCGAACGACCATTTCTCCCATAACGAGTATGGTGAAGCTTTGAACTTAATCATCGTCAAATAAGATTTACAGCTTTTGAGGTGTGATTATATTAAAGGAGAGCAGGTTCCAACATTTATTGGGAGGAATTTGCTACTACTATTGATCATGTACTGATATCTTGAGCCAGCAAATGCTTTGTGCAGCACACCCATTACAGTTATGGTGGCTCTAAGTGACCATAAATCGATGTTGTCACTCTATTTTTGGGGTAAGCTGCGTGATTTATTCACCATAGTAAATAACATCACCGCAAGGAGGCCAACTGGCGTCAGAACCAAATTGGAAGGAGTTGATCATAACATTATGCGATTAAAAATAGTACAGAAGAACCATAGGGAAATTGATTACTGCCTTCGAGAGACCATTGTACCCAATTTGCTAGTAAAAAACTTTAATTATATCACTAACTATATAAAATCATTCCTGATTTGCCGCCCTACACGAGCAAGAAACATTAAAAGGGGATGGTGTGATGCAGCCTGCACCAAAGCACTTTGATCTCTCAAACATTCCCCCGAGTAGCTCACCACGGGATACCTTGGTGGTTAAGACACGATGCATTCAATATATTCAGGCCTTGGACGCAAGGAAAAAAACAGAATAAAGCATGGGATAATCTTGCCCTTGTGGCAACGAATAAGAACATTAAGTTGTTCTGGGATACTGCGAATGCTCAGTTCTTAAAAAATGATGATATCCCGGAGTTTAATCATTTTGTCCCCTGTGATAGTTGGGTGGTACATTTTTCTGACACTTTCAGACAGAACACCAAGGATGCAACCAGGCATTCATGGAGTCCAGAAGTTGACTGGGGGACTGCAAAGCTTGAAATTACTCTTAAAGAAGTCATGCTGGCCATACAAGCCAGTGCAGGGGGACGGGCTCCTGGACCAGACGGAGTGCTAGTTGATGCATTTAAATTTGACCCGACCTTTGGGGGCCTATCCGGATTAGCGTTTTTGATGTAGCATCAACAGGCAGTATTCCATCTTCCTGGGAGACATCCATTATCATACCAATATATAAAAAGTGGGACAGAGCAGATCCCAAAAACTATTGCCAAATGTCACTCTTAGACTCCTCAATGAAGGTAATGAGTAGAGTCTTACTGTTAGGAAGAATGGACATTTGAACAATTGATTCTGACCCCGGTTCAGTATTGTTTTAGGAAACAGTTGGCGACCGTAGAACACTGTATTAATCTCGAGCACCTAATTGGAAAATACACCAGGGCCAAACTGTGCACTTTATTTTTATGCTTTGTAGACTTGAGTAGCGCCTTTGCTTTAGTAGACCATAATTTATTATGGGCTTCACTGATCTCTATAGGTGCACTGAGACCAATTGTGAGGTTTCTCTCACATCTCTATAAGAAACTATCCAGTCAAGTTTGCTTCGGTCCTCAAGGGGAATGCACGCCAAACTTTAAAGTAAGGCGTGGTATTCGCCAGGACAGCGTATTGGCACCACTGCTGTTTTCACTTTTTACTAACAGGGTGGATAGCCATATACAGGCTCTGCAGGCTAATGCTCCTAAGACTGCAGGGCACTCAATACCAGTGCTGCTTTATGCAGACAATGCAGTACTCCTAACTAGAACACCAGTGGGCCTGCAGAGTTTGATGAATGCTTTTGGCGAATATATGGGCTTCCAAAAAAATGGTCATTAATAAAACCAACACATTCACCATGGTTTGTGACCAAAAGCGGAAACCATGCAGAACCTTTTTCTATTGCTAATACCCCAATAGGCTCAGGGAATTTATTTGCTTTTTGGGGATTCTATTTGTGGGCAATGGCTCATGGTCACAGCATGTACTGAACACTAGAGCCAAAATGAGTAGGGTCTACCAGGGGATTTTTAAGTTTACCTCTAAATTGGGTAGCTGACCTATTAGGGAAATAATAGCTATATATAAAGCCAAGGGCGTGAACTACTGCTATGTATGGGACGACTGGACTCTGGGGCATGCTAACAGCTATACCCTACAAATTGAGGAAAACAAATTCCTAAAACAGCATTTATGTCGGCCACTTTGTGCATCAAATACCATAGCTCATAATGAGGGTGGCTTGCAATTTTTAGAAGACCACCTTTTGGTGAAACCCTTGTTATTATGGATATCACTTTGGGCTAAGGAAGAAACTAGCTTCACTAGAACTATTATTCTTGACTGTTTAGCCTTGAACAAGGCCGTAAGTATACCCTCGCTATCCAACATGAACTCTTGGCTTGGTACATTGTTCAATCTGTCAATCTGATTCGACCACCACCCGGTTTACATAAATATCCAAGAACAAGTTTAAAAATATAATTTTCCTAACTAGGTTGGACAAATGTGAGTCAGATGATGAGAACACGTCGGCAGGAGTATTCTACAAGTCCTTGGATAAGAAGGAGGGGTACAACAATTACCTGTTATATGTAACTAATAAGCAGCACCGATTTGTGCTGACAAGGCTAAGATGTGGTATTGTGCACCACCTTGTCCAAATTAAAATACCAAATTGCTTTGTTCAGGAAAATAACCTAAGGGGTACAGAGACTTATTTATTGAGACATAATTAAATTGGATCTGCATTGAGCTCCATGGCAAACAATAACAAAAATGGAGTAATTACATTTCATAACTCTTCAACTACATAAATTATCCAACAATAACACTTTTATGGCCCTAATCATATTGACATTTAGTTCCTCCTTGCGACCCGGTAATCAGATTATGGATCACTTTATTGATCGTAATTCCAAAACTAAATGCATTCCACACAAAATGCAAAAAGCTTTTTGTTACACTATCCTTTCACAAAGTTTATTTGATGTATGGCGATTGTGTACACCAGAACTGTTCGAATACACCTTTTTTCATCTGTGCATTAGACTAGATCAAGAGATAGATTACATCTTTTTCAGTAAAAATATCACTCAAACCATAATAAGACCTGAAATAGGGGCAATTCTAATCTCTAATCATGTTCCAGTAAATTAAGATTTAGAATTGCCCTCAGATTCTTCACACTCAAATCGATGGAGATTCAACAATTGCTTACTGCAAGATCCTAATTTCATTACCAAATTTGGACACTTTGCAGAATAGTTTTTGACCTTAACACTACTAGTGATTCCAATTTCATTTGGGACTCATTTAAAGCTACTGGTAGAGGCTTTATTATTGATTTTGTTGTGGTTAAAAATAAATTGGCTATTAAACAAGCACTCTAATTACTTAAATCCATCAAAGATTTTGAACATGAATATTATTTCTCCAATCGTAACAATACTTTGGCTTACCTAGGCAAAATGCACAAGTTACTACTTGTTGGCGCCGTGATGACGTCGTCGGAGTACTTAAGACACCGCCTCCGCGTGCTGACGTCAGTTCTTAGACACAGCTTTTCCACGCCAGAAGCGCTGAGCCATGTTAAAAACCAACACTGGTGCCATTGAAACTAGGGCCCTGAAGGGGATGGCCTTAACCCTAGATATTGGTTCGCAGAACGAGGAGGATGGGTTGGTCGGTAAGGAATCTATCACTAACTAATTTCTCTTACAGATATATCGTTACACAAGTAGTAACTTGTGCATCTGAAAGAGACACGTTAGTGATAGATTCCTTACCTTAGAATAGATACCCCAGCAATACCAACCCCGGTGGTGGGTCTGCGAACCAATAATCACACCAGAAAGTCCTGGAGGACAGAACGGCCAAAGAAGCCATCCCTCCGGACTTGACTGTCCAGGCAATAGTGTCTGCCAAACGTGTGCAGCGAGGCCCACGTAGCTGCCTGGCAAATGTCCTGCAAGGGCACTCCCCGGCCCAGGGCAGTTGTAGTCGCCGTGGCCCGAGTGGAATGAGCACGTAATCCGACAAGGGGCACCTTCTTAGCCAAGGAGTAACATGCCTGGATACACAAGATGATCCACCGAGAGATGGTCCGCTTGTGCACCGCCTTTTCCTTGTTAGCGCCCGCGTAACCAACAAAGAGTTGGTCATCCACCCGGAACTGGCGTGTGCGATCCAGATAGAAAGAGAGCGCACGTTTTGGGTCCAGACGGTGGAGCCGCTCTTCCTCTTTAGAGGGATGCGGTGGTGGAAAGAAGGTAGGCAAGGTGATAGACTGCCCAATGTGGAAGGCCGTGACAACGTTGGGCAGGAAAGATGGCCTAGTCCGCAACACAACCTTGTCCGGATGGACAGAAAGGAAAGCAGGTTTAGATGAAAGAGCCTGGAGCTCACTCACTCTCCTGGCAGAGGTGATGGCAACCAGGAAAGCAGTCTTCAGAGTAAGAAGGCGGAGAGGGCAGTTGTGAAGTGGCTCAAAGGGAGCGCACATCAGAATTGTAAGAACAAGGTCCAGGTCCCACTGAGGCATCACAAACGGAACAGGAGGGAACGTGAATATGATGCCCTTCAAAAACCTATTTACAATAGGGGACTTCAACAAAGAAGGTTGATCAGGCAGCCTCAGAAAGGCTGAAAGGGCAGAAAGGTAGCCCTTGATAGTGCCCAGAGCATAGCCCTGCTGGGCAAGAGAAAGAAGGAAGAGAAGAACCTCAGACAGAGGGGCAGAAAGTGGATCCACAGCCTTTGCTGTGCACCATGCCACAAACTTATTCCACCTGCAGGCGTATACCGATTTTGTGGAGGGACGCCTGGCTGCCAGAATGACATTACAGACTTCAGGAGGCAAGTCAAATGGCCTCAACTGTCGCTGCTCAATCTCCAAGCATGGAGGTGGAGACTGGACAGGTTCGGGTGGAGGACCGTCCCCTGCTGCTGCGACAGAAGTTCCTCCTGAAGAGGCACACGAACCGGGGGATCGACTGACATACTGAGTAGCTCGGGATACCAGTACCTTCGTGCCCAGTCCGAAGCCACAAGGATGACTTGTGCCCCGTCGCGCTTGATCTTCTTCAGCACTCTGGGCAGAAGTGGTATAGGCGGAAAGGCGTACAACAGACCGCAACTCCACTCGCGACGAAAAGCGTCGCCGAGCGAGTACCACCTTGGAAATTCCAACGTGCAGAACCGATGACATTGCGAGTTCTCTTCGGTGGCGAATAGATCTAACCAAGGCTCTCCCCACTGCTGAAAGAGGCCTTGCGCCACGTCCGAGTTCAGACGCCATTTGTGATCCATCATGCACAGACGGCTGAGTTTGTCCGCCCTGGCGTTCAGAGAACCTGCCAGGTGTTGAACCACCAGGGTCACACCCTGATGTTCCAGCCACTGCCAGAGGCGCAGAGCCTCCTGGCAAAGGGTCCACGACCCCACTCCGCCCTGTTTGTTGCAGTACCACATGGCGGTGGTGTTGTCCGTGAACACCTGCACTACCCTCCCCCGGACAGAGGGGAGGAATGCCTTCCGTGCTAGACGAATCGCCCGCAGCTCCAAAAGGTTGATATGGAGCCGGGACTCCGCCGGAGACCAGAGGCCTCTGATCTCCGCCTCTCCCATGTGGCCTCCCCAGCCCTGGAGGGACACGTCCGTCACAACTACGTGCTCCGGTTGGGGAAGGGAGAGGGATCTGCCGCTGACCCTATCGCGGTCCTGGAGCCACCACTGCAGCTGTCTCGCAGTGCCCTCCGAGATCAGGACATGGTCGGAAAGGTTGCCCTGATGCTGGGCCCACTGTAACTTCAGGTCCCGCTGCAGAGCCCGCATCCGCCACCGGGCGTGATGCACCAGAAGGATGCAGGAGGCCATCAGCCCCAGAAGCCGCAGCGCCAACCTGACCGAGACCCGGGATAAAGGCTGAAAGAGTGGAATCAGAGCCTGAATATCCCGAACCCGCTGCTCGGGAGGATAAACCCGAAACTGGGCCGAGTCGAGAACCGCTCCGATGAAGAGGAGCTTCTGAGAGGGGCACAGGTGTGACTTCGGCACATTGATGGAGAACCCCAGCTGGTGCAGGAGGTCTGCAGTCGTCTGGAGGTGGCTGACGACTGTCTGGGGCGAGCCCGCCTTCAACAACCAGTCGTCGAGGTAGGGGAAGACTGAAACCCCTAACCTGCGCAGATGAGCTGCGACTATCGCCATCACCTTTGTGAACACCCGTGGGGCGCTGGTAAGGCCGAAGGGGAGCACGGTAAACTGAAAGTGCTCGTGGCCAACCGTGAACCGCAGGTAGCGCTGGTGGGCCGGCAGGACGGGGATGTGGAAATAAGCGTCCTGCAAGTCCAACGCTACCATCCAGTCTTCTGGGTCCAGGGCAGCTAGGACCTGAGCCAGTGTCAGCATTTTGAACTTCTCCTTCCGGAGGAAGCTGTTGACGTTCCGTAGATCCAAGATAGGGCGTAGGCCCCCTTTGCCCTTCTTGGGTACCAGAAAGTAGTGGGAGTAACAACCACACCCTACTTCTGGCCCAGGAACGTGCTCGATGGCCCCCTTGGCCAAGAGGGCCGTAACTTCCTCCTGCAGAAGCCGTAAATGATCCCCCGATACGCGGTGGTATTGCGGTGGCATGGCTGGAGGGGTCGTCTCGAAGGGGAGGGAGTAGCCCCTTCAGACGATTTGCAGCACCCACCTGTCCGAAGTGACAGTGTGCCAGTGTAGGAGGTGATGGCAAACCCTGCCCCCCCACTGGCGACACATGGGCCTGAAAGCATGGACTAGGAGGGCTTTGAAGCGGATGCTGCGGGGGAAGGTGTGGACTGACCTCACCGTTGTCCCCGACCGCCGCCACGGCGGTTTCCAGGGCGGCCACCGCGTTGGGATTACCCTGCGGTGCGTGGCTGGCATCACGTGTGGGTACACCCCTTCCGTGGCCACGAAAGGAGTGAAAGGCAGCCGACTGCTGGCGCGGGGCCGAGAGGCCCAAGGACTTGGCAGAAGCCCTGGAGTCCTTAAAGCGCTCAAGCGCATGGTCTGCCTTGTGGCCAAAAAGGCGACGGCCATCAAACGGCATGTCCATGAGAGTATTCTGGACATCAGCCGAGAAGTTGGAGGATCTCAACCAGGCGTGGCGACCAATCGTCACCGTCGTTGCCATCACTCTGCCCAGTGAGTCGGTGGTATCCAGTCCACACCGAATAGAATAACGTGCCGCATCTCGGCCTTCCACAAGGGCTTGGCCGAGTTTAGCCCGTACCTCCAACGGGCATTCTGGCAGCACTTCCGTGACCGTATCCCACAGGGAGTGGGTGTAGCGGCCCAAGAGGCATGCGGTGTTGGAAGACCGCAGTCCCAAACTTAGGGAGGAGAATACCTTCTTGCCGTATTGCTCATACCTCTTGGATTCCCTGTCAGGCGGAGCCGACGGGAATGCGGTCTGGGAATTGGAGGCCTGGATCACCAGGCTCTCAGGGGTAGGGTGGGTGGACAGAAAACAAGGGTCGCCCGGGGCCGGGCGGTGGTGTCTGGCCACGTTCCGATCTACAGGCGAACCTGTAGCGGGCCTGGAACAAGTGCCCAAAAGAACATCGGTCAAGGCCTCATTAAACGGCAGCAGAGGCTCAGCCGAGATTGACTGCGGTTTAAGGACCTCAGTGAGGAGGTTAGTCCTCACGGCCGCGACGGGGAGTTCAAGGCCCAAGGCCTTGGCCGCCCGCGTCAGCACCACACTATAGGTAGCCCCCTCCTCCGTAGCAACGGTAGGAGGGGAGACAAAACCAGTGTCTGGTGATGTGTCCAGACCACTGGCATCCCGAAGTCCACCTGTCCAGTCCTCCTGGGACTGACACTCCTGTGTCAGAGGGTCCTCAGACCCCTCCCAATCCTCCTCATCACCCATCTCCTGGTACCCAGGGGTGTCAAATGATGGGGCCGGCTCATGAAAGATAAACTCGCCGAATGGCGTCTGAAGCGGCGCCCAGCGGTGCCGCTCTGGCGCCGGATCGAGGGAGGCCTCGGGGACGGCGCCGCCCGAAGACGGCGCCGGGGGTGACACCTGAGGGACCGGCGCCAGGGAGGTCGTTAGGTCCACCGGCGACGACCCGGATCCGGAACCAGATCCAGTGGGGTCCTGTGGCGCCGGGCCCTAAGGCGCCGAGGCCGAAGCACTCGACAGCGTCGGGGCCAGAGCCCCCGACCCGCTAGGGCCCCCAGACGGGTCCGCTGGGCCCGAAGGCGCCGCGGAGCCCGTCGGAGAAGAGAGAGACCTCATCGCCATGAGGAACCGCTCGATCTCCTCCGGCGTCGCGCGCGGCCCAGGGACCGGAGGGTATGGGGCCGGACGAGACACCTGCGACTCCGACGGAGCCGCATGGGCGGTGTCACCTGAACCCCCGGCCGTGGCGAGCGAGCGTCGGGGGGGAGTCAGAAGAGCGATGACGTCTCTTTTCGACTTCTTGTTCTTACCTGACGACTTCGACCCAGAGGAGTGATGTCGACTACCGGAGCTACGATGGCTTCGCTCCCACGACCGGTCCCTCGACCTCCGTCCGGACCGGGACCTCTCTCGGCGCAGGGCCGACTGCCGGAGTTCGAGTCGCTTGCGGAACCGCTCCTGCCTAGCTTTCGAAGTTAGGGCCCGGCAGTCGGAACAGGTCTTGTCGTCGACTCCGAGACAGTGGAGACACCGACGGTGAGGGTCGGTGACCCACATCAGTCGGTCGCAATCCTCACAGGGCTTAAAACCTGGCATCCCTACCAGCACCGTTCGGAGTCGAAGACTCGAAAAACAATGATCAAAAGAGATCAAAAAAGTTTAGTCAAAAAAGACTAAGGTACCACTTTTTCCGGATCTGCGCTGCTTGCGCGGAAAAAAGAAGAACTGACGTCAGCACTCGGAGGCGGGTCTAAGTACTCCGACGACGTCATCACAGTGCCCACGACGCCGATGACGGACGCGGAGCCGCAGACGACGCCTACCGACACGCAAGGGTACTGCTACGCAAAAATGTCTGGATCCAGTCTGACGCCTGGGGATATTCTACGGTAAGGAATCTATCACTAACATGTCTCTTTCAGATTTGAATATATGAAGAAATCCACAAGGACCCTGATATCCTTTATTGGCTTGCAGAGTATTATAAACACTTATATACCCGATCACTGGAGTGTTTAGACTTATTTTTGAAACCATACAAAAACAGACAGCATTCCATTGACTATTCCTACCTAGAGGCTGATATTGATACTAATGAAATTAGAAAAGCCATTTCTCACATTCCCACTGATAAAGCACCTGGGCCTGATGCTTTTTCTGTCTGAATTTATTATCATTCCCTGGGGCTCCTCATACCTAAATTGCTTACACTATTCCACCATTTTCATTTTTAAGGAAATACTGAAGGCTCCTTTTCAGAAACAATGTTATGTCTGATCCCGCAATAAAGGCAAAGGTTTATCAGAATTGTAAAATATTTGCCAAAATATTTGCCAGACGACTAAATTACATAATCCTTTTCTTAGTACATCACAAACAATCTGCTTTGCTAAAGGACGATAGGTTTAGTGATAATTCCAGAACGTTTTTTAATGTAATTCATGGTGCTTCCAAATCTCAGATCCTGTTGCTGCAAATGCATTAGATGCAGAGAAAACCGTTGATAGAATTAATTGGGACTTTTAATTCAGAGCTTTACATTGGCACAGGTTTGGCCTGAAAACTATCCAGTACGTTAAAATATTACATTTTTGACCTAAGACCTCGCTGTTTGTTAACAGTATGCAAACCTCCTATTTTGATCTGATGTGAGGTACCAGACAAGATTGTCATTTATCACCTTTATTATTTACTCTAGTACTCAAATCCTTCTTGGAAAAATACACACACCAACGACCTTTACTAGATATAATTATAAATACATTGATATTAAATTAACAGCATATACTGATGATATTTTGATATACATTTGCAATCTAGATGCTGCCACTTCTGCTTTTGTGATCTACTATATTCTTACTCAGCAGTTTCTGGTTATTAACTAAATATTGAAAATCCAAAGTTATGCCACTTAATAAGTAATCTAAAAAAGAAATGTTTTTACACTCAAGGGTTGTTTGGAAGAATACAAACCTGAAATATAGGTATATACAAATTCTATATCAGAAACTATTAGTATCAATCTGGCATAGATTAAGAGCAAGTGTGATATTCTTTCGTGGAAGGGGATCACCCCTAATTCTGTCTTGGTGGGGTCATCATGATACTATAAAGATGAAATTTGCTTCTATTATTAACATTCAATGCTTACTGTAAAACTTCATCAGAAATTTTACAAGGTTTTTGATAACATTTCCGTGGAATTACATTACAGACTTGTATATCTCCGGTCAAACTACAGTGAACTAAACAACAAGGTGGTGTTAATTTCCTTAAGTTTTAAAACTATGACACTCATTTACATTCAAACAAGATGTTTATGTCAGACCCCTACCTCCTCTCAATGCCCAGCAAAAACTAGAACACATTTTAAATCACCTTTTTACCTTTAGGGAATACACATATTTATCATAGATGCATCCTCCTCTCTTCTCTCCTGCGATCACTTATTCTGCTTTATTGGCCAGACCTTCTCTACAAAATTCACAATCAGCATTGGCTATTTTCAAGTTTTTCCCCAATTGGTACAATGCAAACATTATCCATAGCAATAGGTTAATTTGTAGGAGTCACTGGTTACACAAGGGCATACATTTGATAGAACATTTAATGTTTGATAATTAATTTTCTACTTTTGAAGCGCAACAAAATAAATTGTAACTCCTGAATACTTATTATGATAAGCATAACCTTCTAATCACTGCAATCAGACACACAGTGCCAATCCCTTCTGACTCTGATTTTCCTGTATCCAGCTCACCATAATTTTACTTCCATTGCTAAAGCCTCTTATATCTACAGGTGGAATGGGTTGCAGTCCTACCAGACCCAAACCGTTGACACAATGGCATAGAAAAGGATCTGGATTTAGTTATCCACATTTCTGTATGGGACAAAATCTGTTCCAAATTACATTGCACCCCCGTTTTGCCAGTACAACTCAAAGCCTCTTCTCTTTATTTTGATAGACGTTTGTTGACGCAGACTTCAATACACAAGATGAAGCTCACTCAGGACAGTCAATATTGGTCATACAATGAAGATAACAGTGATGGTTTACACATATTTTTTTACTGTCCCCAGGTAAGATTTTTTTTTTACGCAGGTCTGGCATAAAATCATAGATTGTCAAACTCCAATGCCAGTTGTAATCCAAAATGTTTTCCTTGGTGGGTTGCCTGCTTCATGGTCACATAACAATATGAAAGGTCATTTTGTCTTCTTATTGCTATCGCTTTTTAAATTATTACTTCTAATTGGAAAAATCCTAAGGGTATTTCGTTTACCATGTAGTGAAAATGTTATGTTATAATCATAAACTTTATAGAGCTGGTCCTCCTTTTATCCAGACAGCCATCAAAAGAGATGTATTGTGGTTGCCTTTAACCTCCTTTCTTTCCAAACATGCTTGCAGGAATTTTTATGTTATTGAATTCAATCGCCCTCCTTGATTACTTTTGTTATATTCTTTCTCCTTTCGAATCCCTTTATTCTTAGCCTTAAAACTATTACCACATTTTCTTTTGATATTATATTTTATTTCTTTAAAACTTTGTTCCTGCAATTCCTCCCCCTCTTTATCTCTACATATTTCCTGTTATATAGAAATGTATGAAATATGCTTACTTTTTTTTAGAAATATTCCATCATATTATTAGACATTGATTGATTATATAGCTGCAGTTTTTTGCAGTATGTTTTGCTAATCTGTTATGACACAGTCAGGGTATTTATCAAAAGTCTTTTCTGCGTATTATTCATATTAACAGTATTTGTAACTACTTATATGTTTTAATAAAGCACATTTAAACATGAAACAATCAAATTAATTATGATCATTATTTGTATTGATGAAAAAAAATGTTAAGAGCATGTTAAATCTTCAAATAAAAGTTTACTAAATAATGTAAAGTAATAAAAAAAATGTTTCTTTTAACAAAATGAAATACAAACACCGTACATAGCAATTTACCTTTAAAGTAATATTTTGATTTAAAAGTGCTCTAAAGAATGGATTTTTAATGGGGAAAAATATGCCATTAAAAATAGCAAAGTAGGTAAAACTAGCATTTTCTTCTATAGTGCATCATATAGCAAATCTAGCACAGTAATAATAGTGTATGTATTAACTTACTTAATGGAACTTATTTTATGAACATTACAAAGTTGAAAAGCTAACTTGGAGCTTCCGGAATTCAAACTTGTGACCTGCATTTAACCATGATTCTCAGCAGAAAGCAACTAACTCTCTCGGCAATTTTTCCAGTGTTCTTGTAAGAGACACAAAATAGGTCTCACTGTGTTTAGGGGTTTTCCATACTCCAAACTACATAACATTAAAATACATCTTTTGAGGGAATGTAACCATTTTGTTTATTCAAGTATACAACTTAAGACTGACTGATCTACTGGATATGTTAACCTATTAATAGGCACATACCAACACTAACAATGTAACTGATTTAGAGGCTTAGCCCATATATACACAGTTATAGGGGTAAGTGAAACAAAGGATTAAGAGATGAGCTGAGTAATCTGTTTAATTTTGTTGTTGTTGATGTGAGTTGAAGTTGTAATATTTTCTAGCAGTCTCCCTAGTGGGCAAGCAAATGGAGAAGAATGAAAAGTCCACAAACAATATATGTTCAGAAGTAGATGTTTTATAACATACTAAAGGTATTATGCATGCCCTCAATCCAGGATTGATTGGCAACTGCTTTCTCAATTTTGGACAATAGTCTTCTATCTTCTCTAGGATCCAGACCAATGTTGGGAAACCTTTGAAATATATTAAATGAAATAAATGCACATTTGTATAGCATTAACACCCAGTTACTTCGAGAACAAAGTGTACTAGCGCTAAAATGATAACCAACAAGGGTGAGATAGATGGTAAGGAGGAGAACAATTTTGTCTAGCCTCAGAAGAGAGGCAAGTGTCAATGTTATTAAAGAACAGAAAGATTTGGTATTGTTTTTTGAAGAACCTAAAGTTTTGTTCCAAGGGTAGTGTTAAAAGAAGGGAGTTCCATACTTATGCAGTCACCAATCGCTAATCAGCGGCCTCCCATTCTCACTTTCTTAAACTTTGGAACTGTGATCTTCTACGCATATCAAGGTCTCAACTCTCGAGTAGGCTGGTACCAGGCAAACAATGAGGTCAAAGATTGTTTGGAGCACAATATGTTATTTTTGTTAAGGATTAAGCACAATGTCTTTTAGATATTGTTTATGTACAGTAAACCTACGTGAATTCAATTAGTCACGTTGCTGAAAGCAAATTCAATGCTGTCATAGTAAATAGTTTACACCATATATATATACATGATAAATATGTCACAACAAGTTTTTTTGGGGCTCCTGAAGTTGAATAGTGAAGTAACTGTGGAATTCCGTAGAACAGCCGATACAGTTGACACATGTTTTGGCAGGTTGAATTTTTCAAAGCTGTAAAGCATGCATTGGAAAAGGAGTGTCACGAGGAGAGACTGTTAAGCCATTTTAGTGAACTCAAATATTGAAACACACTCACTGTAAACAAATATTTTGAATGTGAGTAAGCCAGGGAGTTAGAAAAATGAAAATAGGGAAACATGTCACCAAAGTAAGACATCAAACAAACTTGCTGGATTTATAAGAGAATGTAAGAGGTAAAGCTCCACCTAAAGTTTTTATGAAATCTATGGTGCTGAAAGACGTAAAATAACAAAGGTACCTATTAATGTCTGTAGAACTGATTGCAGAGGTATGCATGGTAATCAAGCCACAGGATAGTGATGGTCTGAAGCTTGATGCACTGCTAAGAGTCATTGGAAAAAGAGAAACCATAATGAAAATGTATAATGTAACCCAAGTAGTCTCACTGTACAGAATAAAGCACCGCAATAGCAACGAGAAAATGTACTTACTATTTATACTTAACAACAAAAATAATGTATTGTGCTCCAGACAATCTTTGTTCTATATTGTAAGTATTGCCCATGCATTTTACACTTTTTAGGAGTAAAAATGTAATCTGTTATAGAACTAGTCTCCCTTACTCCATTTTCCTTGTTTTGGAGGATACTTTAAGCTTTCCACAATTGGCCAATGATTTGGGGATCGTGTGGTTAACTGTAAACCCTGCTACTATTTGAACAGTGTAAACAATGAGGTCATATATGATGATTGCTTTGGATTGTGAAGAGCTTCATGGTGCGGAATGACTACCTTGAATTTGCTACTTTTTGAAATAGGAAGCCAGTGTAATTTCACTAATTCATTGGATATAAACATACATTTCTTTAAAACTAAAATTAACCTGGCAGTAGCATTTTGGAACAACTGTAATCTATTTAGGATGTATTTTGGTAGATCACATAAGGTGAGTTACAATAATCAATGCTAGAAAGAATCAAGGCTTGGACTATGTCCTTTCTGGATGAAGCCGGATTAGCAGAAGGAGCTTCCTAACAAGTATGAAATGTGTTGTGCAAGTTATCTTATGCTGCCACTTGAAAGACAAATCAGAGTCCACCCAAATTCCCAAGTTACAGGCCTGGCAGAAGAGAGTAGCTAAGACTGCGAAAGGGTTTAATCACCATTCTTGTGACCACATGTAGTGTAGCTCCTATTTTCCCAATAGGCTCTGCGCATTGGAATAATACCTACAGCAGTAAAGGCCTAGGCCAGACGTTAACTAGGTCTACTACTGTCGATACTAGACTTAAGTTTTGGGTTTGCCAGCGTAGCTCAGAGTTCGCTAGAAACTTTCTCGAATGTTCAAGGAGGAATTAACTTCCCTGATTAGACAAGAAGGGATTTAGTTTCTGACAACCATAGAACATGACAACTTTGCTCTCCCCTAATCAAGAGTCAATCTCGAGAGTCGTGTGAGCACAAGGCAATTATTTTACTCAGTCAGTACGTGCATTCTTAGTCTCATCAGATTGTAGAGAAAAGGAAGAGACGGGCGTGTTCAATAAAAAGGTGTTATTTATTGATCAGTCTCTTTTCTCGTACAAGAGAAATGGATCGATATTATTGCAATACTTATAGTTAAGTAAAGTGCATACATTAAAAGCAATAGTATAAAATAATACTGTAAAAACATTGATATGGTTTCTGAGCCATATGATGTTTTAAACGATTAAAATATATTTACATACACATATACATTTGACTAAACGTACTCAACTGGTGTTTCTAAATACGCCTACCCCGTGTACCTGACCTAAGTCTAATGCGTGGGCGGGAATAGAAAGTTACAGTTTAAGTTAAGTTTGTTTTTGCCAAGTGAATAACTAAAGAATTCTCTGTGAGGGGTTATTCAGTTCTGTACCTGGAATTTAGGATGAATGAGGAATGGTATCTCTTTCTCTGATCTCGATATTCCAGGCTGCCTGCGAGGGCTGCCCAGAAACGCCGGTGCTGGGTCTCTCGGCTTGAGATAGCAGCGCGTCTCTCAGCGCGTCAGGAAGGCGGGGCTGCTGCCAGCGGGGTCTGCTTCTGCTCTCGGCTTCGGCAAGTATGGCTGCTCCGTCTCGTCACCACGCGTGTGTTTGCCTAGGGCAAGATCGGCAATATTTATACCTTAAAGGTGCCGAGATTGACGTAAGGATGGACATAGATACGTCAATAAAGATGTCATACGACTTGCTCGTTAGCACATTCTTTACTAAAGTTCTCTGTGAAATCAAAACAATGGCCGCACGGATTTTCCAGGTTGTCATAGGTTTGATTTGTTATGAGAACGTCGTATGCCTTATCAGGGGCTGGAGGAATGTCGCTTGTCTAATTAGATCTCAAGCGTTATGACCTAATCAGATAACACGTTCCTGTGCCGTAGTGTGACTGCGTCAGATAACGGTATCTGCATCATGGGGGCTGTTCTTGCCTCATGGGCTGACTGTTAGTTAACTTAATAGTTAGTTTAACCAAAATAGGGTCAGGAATAGGGGGATCGATTCAGAACCTATAGGAATACATGACACCCACTCCACGCTAACTATGGTCATATTTACTAATCTATGCATAGTATAACATAGTACAACATACTATAGAGTATAGTGTATACCTTACCACCCCAAAATACATAAATGCATTTTGAAATTTTCAAATATACTGGAAAATTGCAGTCATATATATTGTATGCACTTAAGCTATGAATTAAACGCTAAAGTAAACACGCATTTGTATGCATTATTGCTTATTTGGTATATGAGAAATACACATGAAATGGCTCTTAATATAGCTATACAGAAAGGAAGTTCGAGACCATTTCATCACATAATAAAATATTTGTGAACATCCCAGCGGGCAATTAAAGTTTATAAAGTATCTAAAAATAGAAATCTTAGTTCTCTAGGAATAGTTTCTTACTTTAAGCAGAAGATAAGTGTCCCGAAAATTTTGTAAAAAATAATTTGGGGCTGCTAAAAAATTGCTGTCCGTGAAATGGTGGGAAGAATTGTTCATGTGACTTTATTTTTAAAGTTGAAGGCCGAATTCAGGGAACGCCGTGTGCGAGCTTGCTCAAAAGTCTCTATTTCTGTTCCGGAGAGAACATCATATCATTAAGGCTTTCGAAAAAACTGTCAACAGCTTCATGGGAAAGTTCCACTAAGTCGGAAATAGGTGTAACCATGCATTCGTGCGCATGATTGTCTGCATTGACATTCTGATTCGCATTGCTGACAGAAGGTCGTACCTGTTCGATGCTGCTTTCATCTTGAACTTCACTACTCTTCAATCGCAGTGGTGAAGATTCCAGGAATGCCGTCATCAGGATTGGCAGCCTTTGAGGGCAGCACAAAGCGTGAACCTTGGTAGGAACCAACAATGTATCTGCATCCACTGGCGCATCCGATTGTAGCGTCAGACAGGTGTCTAACACGCATTCTTCTCCGCATAGCAGACACCTTAGTACAGGTAAAACACACCTTTGCCACATTGGTCGAAATGATAGAAACCAAGTCATGTTCAGGTCTCTAAGCCGGGAGAGTCCCAGGATTTTTGATATCCGGTCCCGGTATCCAATGGCTAGGATCGTATCTTCCATTGTCGCGAGAGTTTGATCTGTGACATGGGTTGCCATAACGAAAAATAAGGACTAAGAATAGGATTCCTGCAATTAGTCCCAGGATCAGGGGAAGTCCGCCAAAAATCGAATGGACGAAATCTGGAAAAATACCCAGTATGGCTTTGAATGGTGTTAATGCCATCGAAAATACTGTCTTAAATACCTTTGAGACCCCAGTGGTATCAGAAATATTTAAGATTTCGCTCAGAATTTCCGCGAAATGTACGGGGGAATTAGTCGATAATAATGTATGTATCTCTGCAGTCGTCCTTGCGACTTGTAGATCATACGTTTCTTTTGATGACGTGAGCCTTGTAGGCGTCTGAAGAAGCACTGTTTTCATTCTGCTTAAAGTATCTATTCGAATAGAAGTAATTTTCAAACTGGGCCATGCCCTTGCCTCCCTGTCTGGAAAGGAACTGGGGAACAAAGAACGTCCACAGCACTTGACCTTCGCAGTCATAGTGACTAGATAAGGAGTCCCGGGCATAAGACAACAACATTTGCGGTCTACAATAAGAATGTAACTCCCATTATAGAGTCTTTGAAAGAATGGTTCTATTTCAGTTGCAGGTGCGCCTTGCTGGTGACATGAAAGGTTGTATGAATTTCCTTCACAGGCTCCATGCAAACTAATTCCGTTACACAGAAGCGTGCCGCTTAGTGACATAGCACAATTGTTGCCACTAAGAAACACTTTCTGTCCTTTATTACTGACACATGCATGTGAATAGGGCAGGTTCCAAGTTGTTTTAAGGTACCCCTTTCCCAATTTCTCGTACATGCCAGCCTGTATATATTTTTGGCAGTATTGAAACCTGAAGGTTGAGATTGGAATATTTATGATTCCGTGGATTATCCATTCACTGACAGGTCGTTCTGACATTGTCATTGGTAATCTTTCTAGTTTTTCAATGCTCAAGATTGTATAATCAGCACCCTTTTGCGCCATACCGATTTGTCTATCAGTAAGGTTAAAGATTTGGAATAGTGACGTTGTGTTGATTAAACGCCAAGGCACATTGCCTGAACGCAGATTTTGTAACGTCCAGCCAAGCTGTACAATAGAACGCAATTGTGACTGACCATGTTGTAATAACAGTAAGTCTTGCGATAATATGTCGATTGCTGAAGACACAATGCTGTCCAAAGAAAAAATTCTGGAGGACAGAGTCATTAACCCATTGTCCACTACAGAAAGTGATTTTTTCAAATTAATACGGTCAATTTCCCGTATTCTCTCTGCTGTCTCAATTTGAGTAACCTTCCAGGCCTCATTGTATGCTGCATATACAGAGGCTGCTATGAAACGCTTTTGACGCTGTTTGCGTGGTCCCAGTATGAAATCACGCAAGTCAGCACCACCAGTAAGTAAAGTTAGGTGTTGTTTAATTTCAGGCAGTGTGGAAGTTTGTAGCCACTGAAGGCATAATTTGCCCACACTGTAGGTTGTTATTATCCCTGGGTGATGTCTTTGGGGATATCTAGGGTCTGGCCTGGTCATTTTGAAACCCTGTGTTTTATTCAGGAATCTATCTTGACAGTTATTTGTATCTGTGGGCCAGATCAACCACTGTTTCCAATCAGGATGTGTTCTGTTTTGGTTTAATATATGGTTTACGTCTATCTCTTCATCTGTATCAGAGTTATTGCTAAACATTATTGGCTTTGGAATAGACGGTTTATTTAAATCTTTGATTTTGGCTAAGCCAAGACAGGTGGTTTGTTGAACAGTGTCATTTAAAAATATCATTTGTTCTGGGATCATGCAGGCTCTAAACAAAGCTTCTAAACCCTGTACTTGCCAATCTTTTGTACCCCAAACACTTTTCAAATCAACATTTTTGTCCCAATAATCAAATCCAAAAGTATTCATTTTTTCGAAGAATGAATCTGAATATATCAATTTTGTGTTGTTTACCATGGTTTTCATCCCTGTCTTGTTTGACATTTTAAAATAAAATGTTTCAGCATTACTTGTGTTAAAACCTGAAAAATATGAATATTTGTCATAAACGGTTCTTGAGCTCCCTTTTGGAGGTGTAGCACAATGTTCCCATTGATTATAATTTAAAACATTTCTAGGTTGTGCAGATTTATGTAAAAAGTGGTTACCATAGTGGTTATAGCAATACATACTATCATAATTTGTAGAACCTTGCAAATAATCATGTTTTGTAAATTTAGCAGACATTACTAGATCAGACATCATGTTATTAATGCTTTCGAAGTCCCAATCATCAGCAAATGAGTTTGGTTTTGCAAAGTCACTCAAGGAGATCTTGATTTGGTGTGGATATTTCAGGATCTCGACCGGACCATAAATTTCATAGTCAGTGTTGTCCCAGGCTACCCCACCAGGTATCGGATTGGCTGTGAAGTTGGCTGAAGAAAGTTCTCTTTTCTCGACGTGTGAAGATGTGTGTGGTTTGAGGACCAAGTTGATGTTCTGACTTGCTGTGTCCATTTTAGCATATTTTCCCTCAATGAAGCGTCCCAAAGTAAATACCATGATGAGCCAAAGTATGAGGATAAATGCACCAAAACCCACCCAAAATTCAATCCATGGAGAAACCAGATATGTTTCTTTCAGTTGGTTCAAAAGTTCCTTAGCTTTGTCTTTAAAGGATTTTGATGATGGCTGTGTCTTTGATTCACTGAAGCCTTCAGAGGAATCATCGAAGTTGATGAAGTACCCGGATGCAGTTCTGTCAATTGTTCCAATTGCTTCAGGATTTTTGTTTCTTGCATTGTCACTTGGTACTTCATTGTAGATTGGTGTGTCTCTGCTAAATGTTTTTATTTGGGTTTTCAGAGGTCTGAGTTCTATTGCATTGTTGCATAGTCCTTGTTGTTCTTCTGTAGGCGTGTCGAATGTGATGAGCCTCTTTGTTAGGACCTCTGTACTGGTAGCAAACCTTGGTGTTCTGCTACTTATTGGGAGTCCACTTGGCCTACTGTTTGTTATCGGCCACATGTTGTGGTTTTACAAGGTCGATGGATACAACTCGGTTCTCCTTTTTACCAGCAAGTGGCGGTAGTACAACTGATCTTGTCCCGTTGACAGACAAGACAGGAACTGCTTTTCTGTAAGAAGGCCCAAATTCCTTCTTTACCGCGATCTTCTCCCTGACTAGATCCCCGACTTTTGGAATCCAGACAGGTCTTGCTGGGACAGGTGGTGATTCTTCAGTGGTTGTTGGCTGTTCTTTCAACTGTATGTTGCTCAGGTCTTTTCTTGTTTTGTTTAAGTCCTGCAAAATAGCCAAACGGTCTTTGACATCAAAGCTTTTTTCTTTAACCACTGAAGTCTGACTGTCGAGGTCAGAGATAATCATTCTAGTTCCAAATAATAATTTGTACGGACTGAACCCCTTCAGAGAATTTCTTGGCAAGTTATTGAGACTACGTTGGACACTTATTAGATGTTTGACCCACCCAGCTCCCGAACCTAATATCCTTTCTATTATAGATTGCTTTCTGCCTTGGTTTTTTCTTTACACCATCCCGTACCCTCAGGAAGGAAGTGAGAAGATTCCCGCTGGGCTGTGCTCATTTGGCCATGTTTCCCCCCCGGCCGGAGGGCTTGAGTGAAAACAATGGTCGAACGTAGCATGCTCTTAGCGTATATTGGCCAGACCTTCTCTACAAAATTCACAATCAGCATTGGCTATTTTCAAGTTTTTCCCCAATTGGTACAATGCAAACATTATCCATAGCAATAGGTTAATTTGTAGGAGTCACTGGTTACACAAGGGCATACATTTGATAGAACATTTAATGTTTGATAATTAATTTTCTACTTTTGAAGCGCAACAAAATAAATTGTAACTCCTGAATACTTATTATGATAAGCATAACCTTCTAATCACTGCAATCAGACACACAGTGCCAATCCCTTCTGACTCTGATTTTCCTGTATCCAGCTCACCATAATTTTACTTCCATTGCTAAAGCCTCTTATATCTACAGGTGGAATGGGTTGCAGTCCTACCAGACCCAAACCGTTGACACAATGGCATAGAAAAGGATCTGGATTTAGTTATCCACATTTCTGTATGGGACAAAATCTGTTCCAAATTACATTGCACCCCCGTTTTGCCAGTACAACTCAAAGCCTCTTCTCTTTATTTTGATAGACGTTTGTTGACGCAGACTTCAATACACAAGATGAAGCTCACTCAGGACAGTCAATATTGGTCATACAATGAAGATAACAGTGATGGTTTACACATATTTTTTTACTGTCCCCAGGTAAGATTTTTTTTTTTACGCAGGTCTGGCATAAAATCATAGATTGTCAACTCCAATGCCAGTTGTAATCCAAAATGTTTTCCTTGGTGGGTTGCCTGCTTCATGGTCACATAACAATATGAAAGGTCATTTTGTCTTCTTATTGCTATCGCTTTTTAAATTATTACTTCTAATTGGAAAAATCCTAAGGGTATTTCGTTTACCATGTAGTGAAAATGTTATGTTATAATCATAAACTTTATAGAGCTGGTCCTCCTTTTATCCAGACAGCCATCAAAAGAGATGTATTGTGGTTGCCTTTAACCTCCTTTCTTTCCAAACATGCTTGCAGGAATTTTTATGTTATTGAATTCAATCGCCCTCCTTGATTACTTTTGTTATATTCTTTCTCCTTTCGAATCCCTTTATTCTTAGCCTTAAAACTATTACCACATTTTCTTTTGATATTATATTTTATTTCTTTAAAACTTTGTTCCTGCAATTCCTCCCCCTCTTTATCTCTACATATTTCCTGTTATATAGAAATGTATGAAATATGCTTACTTTTTTTTAGAAATATTCCATCATATTATTAGACATTGATTGATTATATAGCTGCAGTTTTTTGCAGTATGTTTTGCTAATCTGTTATGACACAGTCAGGGTATTTATCAAAAGTCTTTTCTGCGTATTATTCATATTAACAGTATTTGTAACTACTTATATGTTTTAATAAAGCACATTTAAACATGAAACAATCAAATTAATTATGATCATTATTTGTATTGATGAAAAAAAATGTTAAGAGCATGTTAAATCTTCAAATAAAAGTTTACTAAATAATGTAAAGTAATAAAAAAAATGTTTCTTTTAACAAAATGAAATACAAACACCGTACATAGCAATTTACCTTTAAAGTAATATTTTGATTTAAAAGTGCTCTAAAGAATGGATTTTTAATGGGGAAAAATATGCCATTAAAAATAGCAAAGTAGGTAAAACTAGCATTTTCTTCTATAGTGCATCATATAGCAAATCTAGCACAGTAATAATAGTGTATGTATTAACTTACTTAATGGAACTTATTTTATGAACATTACAAAGTTGAAAAGCTAACTTGGAGCTTCCGGAATTCAAACTTGTGACCTGCATTTAACCATGATTCTCAGCAGAAAGCAACTAACTCTCTCGGCAATTTTTCCAGTGTTCTTGTAAGAGACACAAAATAGGTCTCACTGTGTTTAAGGGTTTTCCATACTCCAAACTACATAACATTAAAATACATCTTTTGAGGGAATGTAACCATTTTGTTTATTCAAGTATACAACTTAAGACTGACTGATCTACTGGATATGTTAACCTATTAATAGGCACATACCAACACTAACAATGTAACTGATTTAGAGGCTTAGCCCATATATACACAGTTATAGGGGTAAGTGAAACAAAGGATTAAGAGATGAGCTGAGTAATCTGTTTAATTTTGTTGTTGTTGATGTGAGTTGAAGTTGTAATATTTTCTAGCAGTCTCCCTAGTGGGCAAGCAAATGGAGAAGAATGAAAAGTCCACAAACAATATATGTTCAGAAGTAGATGTTTTATAACATACTAAAGGTATTATGCATGCCCTCAATCCAGGATTGATTGGCAACTGCTTTCTCAATTTTGGACAATAGTCTTCTATCTTCTCTAGGATCCAGACCAATGTTGGGAAACCTTTGAAATATATTAAATGAAATAAATGCACATTTGTATAGCATTAACACCCAGTTACTTCGAGAACAAAGTGTACTAGCGCTAAAATGATAACCAACAAGGGTGAGATAGATGGTAAGGAGGAGAACAATTTTGTCTAGCCTCAGAAGAGAGGCAAGTGTCAATGTTATTAAAGAACAGAAAGATTTGGTATTGTTTTTTGAAGAACCTAAAGTTTTGTTCCAAGGGTAGTGTTAAAAGAAGGGAGTTCCATACTTATGCAGTCACCAATCGCTAATCAGCGGCCTCCCATTCTCACTTTCTTAAACTTTGGAACTGTGATCTTCTACGCATATCAAGGTCTCAACTCTCGAGTAGGCTGGTACCAGGCAAACAATGAGGTCAAAGATTGTTTGGAGCACAATATGTTATTTTTGTTAAGGATTAAGCACAATGTCTTTTAGATATTGTTTATGTACAGTAAACCTACGTGAATTCAATTAGTCACGTTGCTGAAAGCAAATTCAATGCTGTCATAGTAAATAGTTTACACCATATATATATACATGATAAATATGTCACAACAAGTTTTTTTGGGGCTCCTGAAGTTGAATAGTGAAGTAACTGTGGAATTCCGTAGAACAGCCGATACAGTTGACACATGTTTTGGCAGGTTGAATTTTTCAAAGCTGTAAAGCATGCATTGGAAAAGGAGTGTCACGAGGAGAGACTGTTAAGCCATTTTAGTGAACTCAAATATTGAAACACACTCACTGTAAACAAATATTTTGAATGTGAGTAAGCCAGGGAGTTAGAAAAATGAAAATAGGGAAACATGTCACCAAAGTAAGACATCAAACAAACTTGCTGGATTTATAAGAGAATGTAAGAGGTAAAGCTCCACCTAAAGTTTTTATGAAATCTATGGTGCTGAAAGACGTAAAATAACAAAGGTACCTATTAATGTCTGTAGAACTGATTGCAGAGGTATGCATGGTAATCAAGCCACAGGATAGTGATGGTCTGAAGCTTGATGCACTGCTAAGAGTCATTGGAAAAAGAGAAACCATAATGAAAATGTATAATGTAACCCAAGTAGTCTCACTGTACAGAATAAAGCACCGCAATAGCAACGAGAAAATGTACTTACTATTTATACTTAACAACAAAAATAATGTATTGTGCTCCAGACAATCTTTGTTCTATATTGTAAGTATTGCCCATGCATTTTACACTTTTTAGGAGTAAAAATGTAATCTGTTATAGAACTAGTCTCCCTTACTCCATTTTCCTTGTTTTGGAGGATACTTTAAGCTTTCCACAATTGGCCAATGATTTGGGGATCGTGTGGTTAACTGTAAACCCTGCTACTATTTGAACAGTGTAAACAATGAGGTCATATATGATGATTGCTTTGGATTGTGAAGAGCTTCATGGTGCGGAATGACTACCTTGAATTTGCTACTTTTTGAAATAGGAAGCCAGTGTAATTTCACTAATTCATTGGATATAAACATACATTTCTTTAAAACTAAAATTAACCTGGCAGTAGCATTTTGGAACAACTGTAATCTATTTAGGATGTATTTTGGTAGATCACATAAGGTGAGTTACAATAATCAATGCTAGAAAGAATCAAGGCTTGGACTATGTCCTTTCTGGATGAAGCCGGATTAGCAGAAGGAGCTTCCTAACAAGTATGAAATGTGTTGTGCAAGTTATCTTATGCTGCCACTTGAAAGACAAATCAGAGTCCACCCAAATTCCCAAGATACAGGCCTGGCAGAAGAGAGTAGCTAAGACTGCGAAAGGGTTTAATCACCATTCTTGTGACCACATGTAGTGTAGCTCCTATTTTCCCAATAGGCTCTGCGCATTGGAATAATACCTACAGCAGTAAAGGCCTAGGCCAGACGTTAACTAGGTCTACTACTGTCGATACTAGACTTAAGTTTTGGGTTTGCCAGCGTAGCTCAGAGTTCGCTAGAAACTTTCTCGAATGTTCAAGGAGGAATTAACTTCCCTGATTAGACAAGAAGGGATTTAGTTTCTGACAACCATAGAACATGACAACTTTGCTCTCCCCTAATCAAGAGTCAATCTCGAGAGTCGTGTGAGCACAAGGCAATTATTTTACTCAGTCAGTACGTGCATTCTTAGTCTCATCAGATTGTAGAGAAAAGGAAGAGACGGGCGTGTTCAATAAAAAGGTGTTATTTATTGATCAGTCTCTTTTCTCGTACAAGAGAAATGGATCGATATTATTGCAATACTTATAGTTAAGTAAAGTGCATACATTAAAAGCAATAGTATAAAATAATACTGTAAAAACATTGATATGGTTTCTGAGCCATATGATGTTTTAAATGATTAAAATATATTTACATACACATATACATTTGACTAAACGTACTCAACTGGTGTTTCTAAATACGCCTACCCCGTGTACCTGACCTAAGTCTAATGCGTGGGCGGGAATAGAAAGTTACAGTTTAAGTTAAGTTTGTTTTTGCCAAGTGAATAACTAAAGAATTCTCTGTGAGGGGTTATTCAGTTCTGTACCTGGAATTTAGGATGAATGAGGAATGGTATCTCTTTCTCTGATCTCGATATTCCAGGCTGCCTGCGAGGGCTGCCCAGAAACGCCGGTGCTGGGTCTCTCGGCTTGAGATAGCAGCGCGTCTCTCAGCGCGTCAGGAAGGCGGGGCTGCTGCCAGCGGGGTCTGCTTCTGCTCTCGGCTTCGGCAAGTATGGCTGCTCCGTCTCGTCACCACGCGTGTGTTTGCCTAGGGCAAGATCGGCAATATTTATACCTTAAAGGTGCCGAGATTGACGTAAGGATGGACATAGATACGTCAATAAAGATGTCATACGACTTGCTCGTTAGCACATTCTTTACTAAAGTTCTCTGTGAAATCAAAACAATGGCCGCACGGATTTTCCAGGTTGTCATAGGTTTGATTTGTTATGAGAACGTCGTATGCCTTATCAGGGGCTGGAGGAATGTCGCTTGTCTAATTAGATCTCAAGCGTTATGACCTAATCAGATAACACGTTCCTGTGCCGTAGTGTGACTGCGTCAGATAACGGTACCTGCATCATGGGGGCTGTTCTTGCCTCATGGGCTGACTGTTAGTTAACTTAATAGTTAGTTTAACCAAAATAGGGTCAGGAATAGGGGGATCGATTCAGAACCTATAGGAATACATGACACCCACTCCACGCTAACTATGGTCATATTTACTAATCTATGCATAGTATAACATAGTACAACATACTATAGAGTATAGTGTATACCTTACCACCCCAAAATACATAAATGCATTTTGAAATTTTCAAATATACTGGAAAATTGCAGTCATATATATTGTATGCACTTAAGCTATGAATTAAACGCTAAAGTAAACACGCATTTGTATGCATTATTGCTTATTTGGTATATGAGAAATACACATGAAATGGCTCTTAATATAGCTATACAGAAAGGAAGTTCGAGACCATTTCATCACATAATAAAATATTTGTGAACATCCCAGCGGGCAATTAAAGTTTATAAAGTATCTAAAAATAGAAATCTTAGTTCTCTAGGAATAGTTTCTTACTTTAAGCAGAAGATAAGTGTCCCGAAAATTTTGTACAAAATAATTTGGGGCTGCTAAAAAATTGCTGTCCGTGAAATGGTGGGAAGAATTGTTCATGTGACTTTATTTTTAAAGTTGAAGGCCGAATTCAGGGAACGCCGTGTGCGAGCTTGCTCAAAAGTCTCTATTTCTGTTCCGGAGAGAACATCATATCATTAAGGCTTTCGAAAAAACTGTCAACAGCTTCATGGGAAAGTTCCACTAAGTCGGAAATAGGTGTAACCATGCATTCGTGCGCATGATTGTCTGCATTGACATTCTGATTCGCATTGCTGACAGAAGGTCGTACCTGTTCGATGCTGCTTTCATCTTGAACTTCACTACTCTTCAATCGCAGTGGTGAAGATTCCAGGAATGCCGTCATCAGGATTGGCAGCCTTTGAGGGCAGCACAAAGCGTGAACCTTGGTAGGAACCAACAATGTATCTGCATCCACTGGCGCATCCGATTGTAGCGTCAGACAGGTGTCTAACACGCATTCTTCTCCGCATAGCAGACACCTTAGTACAGGTAAAACACACCTTTGCCACATTGGTCGAAATGATAGAAACCAAGTCATGTTCAGGTCTCTAAGCCGGGAGAGTCCCAGGATTTTTGATATCCGGTCCCGGTATCCAATGGCTAGGATCGTATCTTCCATTGTCGCGAGAGTTTGATCTGTGACATGGGTTGCCATAACGAAAAATAAGGACTAAGAATAGGATTCCTGCAATTAGTCCCAGGATCAGGGGAAGTCCGCCAAAAATCGAATGGACGAAATCTGGAAAAATACCCAGTATGGCTTTGAATGGTGTTAATGCCATCGAAAATACTGTCTTAAATACCTTTGAGACCCCAGTGGTATCAGAAATATTTAAGATTTCGCTCAGAATTTCCGCGAAATGTACGGGGGAATTAGTCGATAATAATGTATGTATCTCTGCAGTCGTCCTTGCGACTTGTAGATCATACGTTTCTTTTGATGACGTGAGCCTTGTAGGCGTCTGAAGAAGCACTGTTTTCATTCTGCTTAAAGTATCTATTCGAATAGAAGTAATTTTCAAACTGGGCCATGCCCTTGCCTCCCTGTCTGGAAAGGAGCTGGGGAACAAAGAACGTCCACAGCACTTGACCTTCGCAGTCATAGTGACTAGATAAGGAGTCCCGGGCATAAGACAACAACATTTGCGGTCTACAATAAGAATGTAACTCCCATTATAGAGTCTTTGAAAGAATGGTTCTATTTCAGTTGCAGGTGCGCCTTGCTGGTGACATGAAAGGTTGTATGAATTTCCTTCACAGGCTCCATGCAAACTAATTCCGTTACACAGAAGCGTGCCGCTTAGTGACATAGCACAATTGTTGCCACTAAGAAACACTTTCTGTCCTTTATTACTGACACATGCATGTGAATAGGGCAGGTTCCAAGTTGTTTTAAGGTACCCCTTTCCCAATTTCTCGTACATGCCAGCCTGTATATATTTTTGGCAGTATTGAAACCTGAAGGTTGAGATTGGAATATTTATGATTCCGTGGATTATCCATTCACTGACAGGTCGTTCTGACATTGTCATTGGTAATCTTTCTAGTTTTTCAATGCTCAAGATTGTATAATCAGCACCCTTTTGCGCCATACCGATTTGTCTATCAGTAAGGTTAAAGATTTGGAATAGTGACGTTGTGTTGATTAAACGCCAAGGCACATTGCCTGAACGCAGATTTTGTAACGTCCAGCCAAGCTGTACAATAGAACGCAATTGTGACTGACCATGTTGTAATAACAGTAAGTCTTGCGATAATATGTCGATTGCTGAAGACACAATGCTGTCCAAAGAAAAAATTCTGGAGGACAGAGTCATTAACCCATTGTCCACTACAGAAAGTGATTTTTTCAAATTAATACGGTCAATTTCCCGTATTCTCTCTGCTGTCTCAATTTGAGTAACCTTCCAGGCCTCATTGTATGCTGCATATACAGAGGCTGCTATGAAACGCTTTTGACGCTGTTTGCGTGGTCCCAGTATGAAATCACGCAAGTCAGCACCACCAGTAAGTAAAGTTAGGTGTTGTTTAATTTCAGGCAGTGTGGAAGTTTGTAGCCACTGAAGGCATAATTTGCCCACACTGTAGGTTGTTATTATCCCTGGGTGATGTCTTTGGGGATATCTAGGGTCTGGCCTGGTCATTTTGAAACCCTGTGTTTTATTCAGGAATCTATCTTGACAGTTATTTGTATCTGTGGGCCAGATCAACCACTGTTTCCAATCAGGATGTGTTCTGTTTTGGTTTAATATATGGTTTACGTCTATCTCTTCATCTGTATCAGAGTTATTGCTAAACATTATTGGCTTTGGAATAGACGGTTTATTTAAATCTTTGATTTTGGCTAAGCCAAGACAGGTGGTTTGTTGAACAGTGTCATTTAAAAATATCATTTGTTCTGGGATCATGCAGGCTCTAAACAAAGCTTCTAAACCCTGTACTTGCCAATCTTTTGTACCCCAAACACTTTTCAAATCAACATTTTTGTCCCAATAATCAAATCCAAAAGTATTCATTTTTTCGAAGAATGAATCTGAATATATCAATTTTGTGTTGTTTACCATGGTTTTCATCCCTGTCTTGTTTGACATTTTAAAATAAAATGTTTCAGCATTACTTGTGTTAAAACCTGAAAAATATGAATATTTGTCATAAACGGTTCTTGAGCTCCCTTTTGGAGGTGTAGCACAATGTTCCCATTGATTATAATTTAAAACATTTCTAGGTTGTGCAGATTTATGTAAAAAGTGGTTACCATAGTGGTTATAGCAATACATACTATCATAATTTGTAGAACCTTGCAAATAATCATGTTTTGTAAATTTAGCAGACATTACTAGATCAGACATCATGTTATTAATGCTTTCGAAGTCCCAATCATCAGCAAATGAGTTTGGTTTTGCAAAGTCACTCAAGGAGATCTTGATTTGGTGTGGATATTTCAGGATCTCGACCGGACCATAAATTTCATAGTCAGTGTTGTCCCAGGCTACCCCACCAGGTATCGGATTGGCTGTGAAGTTGGCTGAAGAAAGTTCTCTTTTCTCGACGTGTGAAGATGTGTGTGGTTTGAGGACCAAGTTGATGTTCTGACTTGCTGTGTCCATTTTAGCATATTTTCCCTCAATGAAGCGTCCCAAAGTAAATACCATGATGAGCCAAAGTATGAGGATAAATGCACCAAAACCCACCCAAAATTCAATCCATGGAGAAACCAGATATGTTTCTTTCAGTTGGTTCAAAAGTTCCTTAGCTTTGTCTTTAAAGGATTTTGATGATGGCTGTGTCTTTGATTCACTGAAGCCTTCAGAGGAATCATCGAAGTTGATGAAGTACCCGGATGCAGTTCTGTCAATTGTTCCAATTGCTTCAGGATTTTTGTTTCTTGCATTGTCACTTGGTACTTCATTGTAGATTGGTGTGTCTCTGCTAAATGTTTTTATTTGGGTTTTCAGAGGTCTGAGTTCTATTGCATTGTTGCATAGTCCTTGTTGTTCTTCTGTAGGCGTGTCGAATGTGATGAGCCTCTTTGTTAGGACCTCTGTACTGGTAGCAAACCTTGGTGTTCTGCTACTTATTGGGAGTCCACTTGGCCTACTGTTTGTTATCGGCCACATGTTGTGGTTTTACAAGGTCGATGGATACAACTCGGTTCTCCTTTTTACCAGCAAGTGGCGGTAGTACAACTGATCTTGTCCCGTTGACAGACAAGACAGGAACTGCTTTTCTGTAAGAAGGCCCAAATTCCTTCTTTACCGCGATCTTCTCCCTGACTAGATCCCCGACTTTTGGAATCCAGACAGGTCTTGCTGGGACAGGTGGTGATTCTTCAGTGGTTGTTGGCTGTTCTTTCAACTGTATGTTGCTCAGGTCTTTTCTTGTTTTGTTTAAGTCCTGCAAAATAGCCAAACGGTCTTTGACATCAAAGCTTTTTTCTTTAACCACTGAAGTCTGACTGTCGAGGTCAGAGATAATCATTCTAGTTCCAAATAATAATTTGTACGGACTGAATCCCTTCAGAGAATTTCTTGGCAAGTTATTGAGACTACGTTGGACACTTATTAGATGTTTGACCCACCCAGCTCCCGAACCTAATATCCTTTCTATTATAGATTGCTTTCTGCCTTGGTTTTTTCTTTACACCATCCCGTACCCTCAGGAAGGAAGTGAGAAGATTCCCGCTGGGCTGTGCTCATTTGGCCATGTTTCCCCCCCGGCCGGAGGGCTTGAGTGAAAACAATGGTCGAACGTAGCATGCTCTTAGCGTATATGCCATTTAGACTCGCAAATCTTTGTAAAACAGTCCGGACGTCAGCCGAGTGCTGAGGATCGACATTATAAGTGGAAACTAGCCTGTGTATGTTAATCGCAAGCCCTGCTTTTTATTGGTCATATTATCTGCCTTGATACGACGAGGTACTAAACTGTTTCTCTCCCACTGCGATCTCTGTTGCAGTTTGGGCAGTTTTTTACAAACATGGTGTGATGCAGGCTCATGCCTGGCCACCAGTACCGTGATTGTAATTGTTCCAGAGAATCTTTCAGTTTGAGGTGTCTGAGACCCTCGCCCATGTGTGCGTCTGCGATTAACAAGTGTCTCCTGTCCATGTTTGGAATCACTCTATCCCCCACTCCAGGGATTCGAGCAAAAGGGACGGAGTTTGCATCGATTATGTATGTGTAATTGAGTGGATAGTTGATCGGTAACGCTGAGCAGTCGCCTTTTGATGACGTTTTCACTGCCAGCACTGTTTCAACGTCAATGTATTTTAATGTACGCTTTTTTCGATCTACGGGAGCCGGTTTAGTGGCTGCCGCTGCGGCTGTTTCAGCCAATGAATTCCCTACAACGTGAACGCCATCACGCTGATGACTCAGTGAGTGTGTCACGTGAGTCTTTGGTAGTTCTTTTTGTAAAAGAGCTATTTGTTCCCAGAGCAATTTCTGCTTTATTGGTGCATCTGTGTCATCTTTGTAACCGTTTTGAATCCATGTCTGCAAATCCTTGTTATATGCTTTGACGCAGTAATATGAATCTGACACTATAAGTGTCGGGAATTCGCGATCCGCATTATCTAGCGCCATTTTCAATGCTATTATTTCAGTTTGTTGTTCTGAATTAGTTTCAACTGAGTGTGTTTTTGTTAATAGAGGTCTTAGTTTACCTCCGCGCCACACTTCTTTTGTAATCTCACATGTGGGGTTGTATGCATGTTCTCCCCAAACGAAGGGTTGAGCATGTCCGTCTGTATAGATTACACAGGCGTAATGTCGTAGAGGCAGAATGTCGATTGGCAGAGGATACGTCTTTTCATATTTTAGATTTTTTAATTCTTCTAGTTCTGGATCAAAGTAGTAGTATACTTTGTCCGTTGTGATTGAATTCACCCATTGTATCCATTCCGGATTCAATGTTGTTGTTGGTAAATTACACGGTATTGTTAGTGCCTCAAAGGCTGATTCTGCTGTTCTGACTGTGATATGTCTACCGTCAGCTATGTCTTTTTCTCTAGCTATTGCGGTTTGAACTGCACGAATGATTTTTCCTGTATTACTGAATTTCTGTTCAGCTTCTGTGTACAAGTGTGATTTTATTTGTGTTCCCCTGGTGAGGGGTCAGCTGTGGAAGTTTAATCGCTGGCTGAATTGTTGAAGTCCGCATTACATACTGGACTAATTGTCTATGAATTTTTAGTAATTGTTTTAGCTGTATTAACAGCTCTCCAGTAGACATCCTTTCGATGTCTGGGTGTGGTGTGTATCCGGCTAAGACCGGCCACGTTGCTCCTGGTCTACCTAAAGGACCGAGCCTTGTAATGTGATTATTATGTATTAGGGCGCCATCAAATAAGAGCAAATGCTCTTGGAATTTGAGTGGTACTTCCACCTCCTCGAAAGGAGTGTAAATGTCGGGTGGAACCTCTATTTTGTAATAGTGGAAGTACTTTGTTACAGCATTTGCTGCTGGAAAATGTATCCATGTATAGTATACCTCTGTCTGCCGATATTCGTGTGCCTCAATTACGAATATGACTGTGCCACCTCTAGGTGTCAGTCCATTTTCTATAAGTTTTAAGGTTATAGATTTCCTTTTGGCGACCGGGATGAGTATTATATCCCCGTCCGCATCTAGTGCTGCAGTATCAGCTGCTACTATTTCAGCTGCTAATCTAACTGCCTCTCTTTCTTCATCACTGTCTCCCATTTTACCGACAGGATGGTATTATGTTTGTTTGCAGATCAGGTTTCTTAATGGAACAAAGATTAGATGCACAATATTTTGGAACTGTTTATCCTTCAACGTTGACTATACCAAGAACCATACATAGGAGTTCCCTCCTGCGAGGTTTTGGAGGATATTACCTTTCACCCACTCCAGACGTCTTTGGAGTATTCGGGAAAAGGGGTCTGAGTGAGAAAGCACGACTGAGTTACTCTAAATGTCTTACGTTAGTTTTATCGCCCTTTCCAAACGCGTTGGGCGCCATGTAGTGTAGCTCCTATTTTCCCAATAGGCTCTGCGCATTGGAATAATACCTACAGCAGTAAAGGCCTAGGCCAGACGTTAACTAGGTCTACTACTGTCGATACTAGACTTAAGTTTTGGGTTTGCCAGCGTAGCTCAGAGTTCGCTAGAAACTTTCTCGAATGTTCAAGGAGGAATTAACTTCCCTGATTAGACAAGAAGGGATTTAGTTTCTGACAACCATAGAACATGACAACTTTGCTCTCCCCTAATCAAGAGTCAATCTCGAGAGTCGTGTGAGCACAAGGCAATTATTTTACTCAGTCAGTACGTGCATTCTTAGTCTCATCAGATTGTAGAGAAAAGGAAGAGACGGGCGTGTTCAATAAAAAGGTGTTATTTATTGATCAGTCTCTTTTCTCGTACAAGAGAAATGGATCGATATTATTGCAATACTTATAGTTAAGTAAAGTGCATACATTAAAAGCAATAGTATAAAATAATACTGTAAAAACATTGATATGGTTTCTGAGCCATATGATGTTTTAAATGATTAAAATATATTTACATACACATATACATTTGACTAAACGTACTCAACTGGTGTTTCTAAATACGCCTACCCCGTGTACCTGACCTAAGTCTAATGCGTGGGCGGGAATAGAAAGTTACAGTTTAAGTTAAGTTTGTTTTTGCCAAGTGAATAACTAAAGAATTCTCTGTGAGGGGTTATTCAGTTCTGTACCTGGAATTTAGGATGAATGAGGAATGGTATCTCTTTCTCTGCTCTCTATATTCCAGGCTGCCTGCGAGGGCTGCCCAGAAGCGCCGGTGCTGGGTCTCTCGGCTTGAGATAGCAGCGCGTCTCTCAGCGCGTCAGGAAGGCGGGGCTGCTGCCAGCGGGGTCTGCTTCTGCTCTCGGCTTCGGCAAGTATGGCTGCTCCGTCTCGTCACCACGCGTGTGTTTGCCTAGGGCAAGATCGGCAATATTTATACCTTAAAGGTGCCGAGATTGACGTAAGGATGGACATAGATACGTCAATAAAGATGTCATACGACTTGCTCGTTAGCACATTCTTTACTAAAGTTCTCTGTGAAATCAAAACAATGGCCGCACGGATTTTCCAGGTTGTCATAGGTTTGATTTGTTATGAGAACGTCGTATGCCTTATCAGGGGCTGGAGGAATGTCGCTTGTCTAATTAGATCTCAAGCGTTATGACCTAATCAGATAACACGTTCCTGTGCCGTAGTGTGACTGCATCAGATAACGGTATCTGCATCATGGGGGCTGTTCTTGCCTCATGGGCTGACTGTTAGTTAACTTAATAGTTAGTTTAACCAGAATAGGGTCAGGAATAGGGGGATCGATTCAGAACCTATAGGAATACATGACACACATAGCACCTGATCCATCAACCACACTCTCAGTTTTATCTCTGTCTCAACACAAGAGGATTTGCATTCATCAAGTAGAAAACGTTCACGAGTTTCTAAAGTTACTTGCCATTTTCTTTAAGTTTACATCTAGCCTGGTGACCATTTTCGTATCATCAGAATTGGAAAAAAGGTAATAGCAAATGATTAGATCAGGTCTGCCAAAGAGGCAATATAGAAATTAAAGAAAGTGAAACTCAAAAAGCATGTTAGGGCTTGGGGGACGCTTGTGAAAATTAACTCTTCAAATACTGATTAAACGTGTGTTGGTTTGTTTGTACGGCTCTCTTCTAGCTGTTCCAGAGCTCTATACATTAAGTTAAATTAAAGACAAATGTATTACTCTCCTGCAGCTCCAGAATACTTTTTTTTTTAAATTCAACCAAAAATGTGACTATTCCTCATATTTTAGTAGAAAATCTGGTAAGCTTGATGAGAGCACACATTGCAAATGAACTGGCTGACGGTCGCAAAATCTGGAACAAAATTTGGAGATCAATTTGTATTTTGCTAAGGCATGAAATATAATCCTTCAAGAGAATCATACACATCCGTGGCACTTTATTTAAATACATATTTATTGATAGATTTCTGGATCAATGCTTTCTCTAAGAGAAGCCACAACAAAAACAACATGAAATATGGCAGACTAGCGGGGAAAGTCTTAAGAGTTTAGCAGGTAGAATGTATCATATTTGCTGCTATACTAGAGCAACTACTGATGGCACAGTGAGGTTTCCTAAAACGACTGATGTTTGCTACATATATTGATAATATTTGAGAATATGTTGTAAACGCTTTAGAAATTATACTGTGGTTTCTAAATGGAAACTGATTTAACCACTGAGACTGCATTTAAAACTTCATTTTAGACTGACTCATCCTTATTAAATACAGATAGATAATCCAGATTAATCTTTATTACTGTTTTAGGTAGTCTGATAAAATTCTCTTTATGAAGAACACAGGGTGAATTACATTGAACATGGATTCAATAAACTATTATTGAACAGTTATTCATATTAGTGGGAGTTGGGTTTGTCTGACTTTAGTGAAGGATTATATTCTATTCCAATCCAAAATATCTTCTAATTCCCTCGCACATATTGTTGCCATCAATCAGAGAGAGTGCAAGGTGTTAATTCGAGTCAAGCTAACCAGATTTTCAGATCCATGTTTCAGGGTGTTGTGCGTCAGAAACCACATTGGTAAACCAAGATTTATACAAAGAACAAACTTTTGAATTACACACTTATTACAATAATGCTATGGATTATAATGGAGTGCCACAAGAAGCTGTGTATACATTATCATTCTCACCAACTGTCTAGTGCTCTGAAGATTACTGGTTACGAAGGAGAAACACTTAACATTCTGTTATATTTATGTATGTAAATAATGGAATTAATACATATTAGCGATCTACATTACGCACAAGATACTAAAGGTGGTAAAATTTAGATCCATGCATGTGGTATTCGTTACCTATAGCAATATTCATAATGAAATAACATACAATATAAAACATATGGTATCTTTACATTCCATGGACTGCTTGCAGTATCTGAAAATGTATTTTTTATTGACATTGTACAGACTGAGCAAAACATAAATGACCAGTTTTATTGGACGGTGATTTTTAAAAACAAACTATTCTAACACAAAGGACTCCACGAGGAAATAACTGAACACCAGCAGCTTCATTTTGCTGATAAAGATTTGTTGCACATTTTCTACTTATATGGAGTTTTAGTCATCATAGTGTAACATCCCATAAGTACCTGTTCTTCACCACAATTTAAAATGTATTTAAGAAAAACACATATAGCCCATTTAAATGACTCTACTTTGCACACACTTAATAATGTCATTTTCCTTAAGATCCACAGCGTCAGCTTCTTGAAGATCCAATGATAGCATATGTGCTGTACACCAAGAATGTTCATTGATCATTTCAGATACCCTGACCCCAGGGCGACATCATTTCTTGCAACAACAGATGTAGCAGGTGGTTCTGCTCAGCAGTCAGGAAAGGCCTGAAGAATATGACACATGTCAATGAGACAAAAATATTGCAACATACCTATTACAATGCTTATTCAACATAAGTCCCTTCACCAAACACAATTTGACAATGGCTGTACATCAATATGCTGAAAAGCTTCAAATTCATGCCCTACTCCATAGACGCTACAGAGACTAGTACTGAAGCTCACTTTCCCCAGATTATTGGTCCCCTGTTTCTGTCATATTTTTCTCCTTGTTACAAATCACACCCTAGTCAGTCGTATTTTATGACCTTTCAGTTTGAGTTTCAAGTCTCTTGCATATGCGCATTGCTCTTTAAGCCATTGCACGTATGACTTGGTTTCACCCATGGACCTCTACAGTTGGTCTTTACTTAATCTAATTTCTAGTTACAATAGTTTAAAGAGCAGGGCACAGTGTCAGTTAGAAAGTTGGAGTCAAGAGGGTTATACCAGTCATTTCAAAGAAATTTTCTCTGTTAAACCTACAGAAAGGAAGTTGAAGAATCACAAACCTTCCCTTTTTTAGGTCTCGCCTACGCAGCGCGCATGTGTTGCATGGGAAAAAGACCTTTAGTAATCTCTTCAGCTTTGCTGCCAACAACATGCACGCATTGCATTGCTTTCAATGGTAATGCGTGCCGTTTGGCGATTCCCTTGCAGGAGCGAGCTTTAAAACCATCTGGTACCTGCTCGCTCCCGCAAAGGAAACAGGCGCAGGCGCCCTCCTTTCTCTCCTCCCCCTGCTGCCTCCTCCTCTTTGAGGGCGAGGCGCGCACTGTTGTGGCTAGGTCTCTTTCCACACTACTGTGTGCCACGCCCTGTCTTTGTGCATGCTGCGCTGCAACTTTCCTCCCTCCTCTTGTGCTCTGTGCCCCTTCTGCCAATTCCCCGTCGCCATGCTTTGTTCCGCCATGACAGTGCCCGTTAACTTCAGTGTGTGAATTTTCACTTGGTGGACCCATTCTTGTTTGGACTAACTCCCCTACATTAATGTAAAGCTCGCTTGGTGATTTAGCAGGGTTTTCACTACAGACCCCGAAAGTTGGGAGTTCATTCTTAAGACAGCAGCCACTTTGCAGGTCGCTGGGGGCATTTGAAAGGCGCTTCGAGTCGCAGCTCCGCCTTTTGACTAAGATTAACTGTGGTATTTAAAAAATCACTTTCAATTCTGGTGGCAGTTTTCAAACTGGCAACTTTTCTTTAGAGGAGATGCTGTCTGTGTGCACATTAATATAAAGAAGCCTCATGGGTGATCTCTGGCACAGGTCAGCCACTTTGTTATGCCCTGAATAGTCATTCTATTTTCCACATTTCTCCCTTACTTCCTGCTGCTCAGCCAATGTGCATGTTAACTGTAGAATGTTCGGAATGCAGTGATGCATGGAATTTTGGGTGTCTATGTGAGTGAGAAATGACAGTTAGAGAGAGTGGGGCCGAGCAGCAGACCGGCTGCTCCTGGTGGGGTTTGCTACTACAAGGGGTTACCTACTACCTGGAACGAATGGCTTGGCTACTGGCTAATCTACTTATGCTTCACCTGTTACCTGGACTACCTGTATGATGTACTCGCCAACCATCTGGATGTACTTGAACCGACTACAGATTAAAGATACATGTTAAATCTACTTGGCTACCAGTGTCTACTGCTACCACAGAGCACAACATAGTTTGGCGACGAGCGAGAGTTGGAGACATTCCCACTTGCCTACTTATCTCCTCTACTGGTCAAGGAAGCGCAAGATGACATCTTTAATGTGTCCAGAGGGTGAGAAGGAGCCACAAGTAATACAGTACATCAAACATACACAACGCTATATCAAGCATACAAGAGGCAACACGTCAAGCAACACAAGTGGAATCATCGCAACAAAAGAAACTGGTACAGCATACTCAGCAACCCCACCATTGTCTTGCACAACAGACAGCCCCAACGAAAGCAAGCATGCTGTACTGTGTGTTTGCCACAGAAACTGCTCAATCAAGCAAAGAGTGTTTCTTGGTAATGACTTTAAACTGTACTGGTATGCTGTACATGTTATGATATGTCCTGCACAAAGTCTGTCTGCTACTGGATGTGACAGTTACTTTGGAGGAGCCAGGAAAAGGACTAAGTGCCACAAGTATCCACTATGTGTGAAGAGATCTCTGCAGTTGGGTTCATACATTGATTTGGATTTGTAAACGTGCACTCTGGTGGTCATTCTCAGCGTGGAGAATTCACATGAAGGACAGCTGAGGATGTGACACGGAGCCACTTTGGCAAGCTTTGGTTATTCCTAGTTTCTCCCTGGCAGTGGCTAATTGCGTGGTGACAAGATGTGGTGCATTATTGGCGCATCACAGATGCAGTGTCCCGTCCCAGGGAGCAGAGTCTGGTGAGACACATTTTTGTCATTGTTGGTCTATTCTGAGACCTGAGGTCTTTGGGGAATTTTCAACTGTCATTTTTTAATTTAAAAATGAGGCACAAGTCTTCAGTAGCGCGAGGAGGCTTACCTTCGTGTGGGTCTCTCGCGCTGTTCCTTTTTGCAATTGTGACGTTCTAGGAAGAACCGTGTTTGCCCATCAACATTTTGAGGCATTGGCGTGCAGTGAGCCACCCTGCAAGACGTGGGACTGCGCGGCGTCATCTTGTGGAGGGCAATTGCCATAGCCAATCAATGATTATCAGCCTCTCAACTTGCCAACCTCCCAATTTTTTTTCCTTACGTGTGTGGCGTCTTTAATAAAGTTGTATGGTGCACCCAGGGGTTTTCACGTGATCCCGGTGATCGGCATGAATATCCAACATAGGAATGAGGAAGCTGTTTTGGACACTGGCGGTGAGTGGAAGTGTGTTTTGCAATTATCTACCATCCGGTGGCTGAATCTGTATGTTTCTTTGCCTTCTCACACTTGGGCAGTGAGAAAGATTGTACTCTTGTTCGGAAGTGGCTGAATGTGCATTAGAGACTTCAAGGAGTAGCAGTCATTTTACAATACGAACTGGGACTTGTATTTCTGTTATTGTTCGGCATGAAAATGTTCATAGCTGTTGTCATTGTTCTTCCCCATTTTCTGCCCAGTGTTGTGCTGCCATCTACTGCCAAGATGAAATATGACGTTTATGTATTTTAAATGATTTTTTTTTAATCCACGTTCTCTTTCCTACATCAAGCATGTTCCGGATGAGAGATTTCTACAGTAGTGTCTTTGCCTTGCCAGTACTATATGTTGCTGTGGTTTAGTATGCATGCTTGAGATATTTAAGATTACAGTTTATGTGCCAGCTTCCACAGTCTAGGTTTTCTTTTCCAAAGGACGTCCTTATCTGGTTTTTATTAGTGGGTAGCTGCACTACAATGTTCCCTTATCAGGGATGGGCATGCGTTTGGGAATGATTCCTTTTTCGCATAAAGTGTTACACTTGGCCCCTACAGAGGAGTGGAACCCTTACACGGGGTAAGTTTTCCCTTACATGAGGGATGGTCATAGGTTTAAGTACATGTTACACATAGCCCCTACGCTGGGGTGGGTATTGTGAGTTCCTCTTTTCTCTTTAAGCGTTACAAGCAGCCTCTACACAGGGGTGAGTTCATGAGTGTGTTTCACAGGTACTGTTGTTTGTCTAGTAACCCTGACACGGGATATGTTTTTATCGGGTCTCCTGCGATTAACATAACTGGTAACCCTCACACTGGGTTGGTTTTAGTCATGGGTACAATTCCCATTTACACTAGTTTGTTTGGTAACCCCTACGTGGGTATGTTTTGGGGATTTCTCCAATCTACATTTCATGTAACCCTTACACTGAGTGGGTTTTGGGTTTATGGGTATGGTTCCCCTAAACAGGGTGTATTTACATAGTTTATGGTCCCATATTCATGTATAAAGTCTTACTGGACTTTATGGGTCACAGGCCCTAGTGTTAGTACCTCGTATGAGGGGCGGAAGTTTGGCTTTTAGCTCCTCTTTCACAGCAAATGTAAATTTCCTTACATGAGGAATCTGGTCTATTGATTTGTTCCCTTTCAGAAGGGATTGTAGTTGCAGGTTTGTTTTTGGCCTTTGCAATTTACAAGGAACTTTGTTCATTATATTTATTGGGAGTGGATGGGTTATTTTACTCCATTGATGTTCGTAAGGCATCCATTCTCTCTGTTTTGAATAGCTCTGACCCTCCTGTGATGTTTACTTTAATTCACATCCTTGGGTTTTGAACTATTTCTTGAATTTGTACATTTTGGTGTATAGTTCTTCTTTTGCAGTATTGTTACTTTTTGTTTTCTTTTAAAAGGAAAGGGATGTGTTATGCCCTGCATAGTTATTCTATTTTCCACATTTCACCCTTTCTTCCTGCTGCTCAGCCAATGTACATGTTTACTGTAGAATTTGGGAATGCAGTGATGCATGGAATGTTGGGTGTCTGTGTGAGTGAGAAATGACAGTTAGAGAGAGTGGAGCTGAGCAGCAGACAGGTTGCCCCTGGTGGGGTTTGCAACTACAAGCGGTTACCTACTACCTGGAACTAATGGCTTTACTACTGCTAATCTACTTATACTTCACCTGTTACCTGGACTACCTGTCTGATGTACTTACCAACCATCTGGATGTACTTGAACCAACTACAGATTAAAGATACATGTTAAATCTACTTAGCTACCAGGGTCTACTTCTACCACAGAGCACAACACACTCCTTACACTCCACCAGTACATGAGCCGGTGCTGTGAAGCTCTGCACAGTGCAGAACTGTCGCTACATGCTAGAGTGACCCACAGCGCGGTCATACACCCAGCTCTTACCACGAAGGGAACACATGTCTTTCAGACAGCCCTCCAAAGAGAGAAACGTGAGAATAAGCTTCTAGATACAGGACTCATCTGACACAGACTGTAAAATCTTTGTAGCATAATGACTGTCTCTGTTGTCTATTCTTAAAAGATCTGAGTAACCAAAAGAGTGCTGCTGTCTGAAACTTGAGCTTGTCTGTGCACTCTGAGTGCTAGCTCTGCTGTCTGAACACACTGTAATAGGCGCTTTAAGTGTACAGGCACTACTCAAGCACTGTGCTGCAGAACCCAGCGCTTCCGCTCTCTGGCAGAATTCCCCCCCCCCCCGTTCCCTCCCTCTTTCTCTTCTGTCTGAATTGATCCTGTAGGCTCCAGATCTGAATGATCAGTTCTCGTGTTCAGTGCTTTGCACATGAGAGTCCGTTCCATGACAGCTGCTAATCTCCCTTTGCAGGATGGTGGTTTACTGTTATTCAACCCGAATCTCACTCAGCCCCTCACTTCAGGCCCCACCCTCCACGGGGTCAGTTCTGCCTCCCCCATTTAAAGTTGGTTTGAAAGGCCTGTTCTTCCATCCGTCTCCCAGCCTGGCCCCTCCCTCTGATTTCTCATATTTTCTTGGACCCCGCGCCTCTTGGGTTTCACCACGCTACATTTAACATAACGTGTATTCGTAAAGCGCACGTTCACACAAGGGTATCTAGGCGCTGAATAACAGATGTTTATTGTTACCAAACTCCATGGTTCTCCTTTTAACGACCTCAGGAGGATGAAAGGTTCAGTGGAGTCGCTAGATTTTGAACCTGTGACCATGAAGTTAAGTTCTGGCCCCTACAGTGGATGCATTAGTCCATCCAGACCCCGCACTGATTTGTTTGAAAAGGGAAATATTTGGATAATGTTCAGTGGCAGGGATAGCCATAGGATGTATTCACTTTATTGATTTTTGTAGCAATTAAAGCCAGAGAAGAGCAGAAAATTAAACCAGCATTGGCATAGTCAATAGGTCTCGCCTTTGGGGACCTTATAAGTGTTTAGCCATGCAACAGCTGATGTTGTTGCACCAAGGATATTGTGCTGGATAACTAAACACTTATAATATCCCAAAGGCAAGACCTATTGGCTATGCCAATGCTTGTCATTTAAGGTAACCCTCCATCAAATATGCTACTGAGGAGCTACAAGGAAACAGTTCAATGCTTCAGACTCCACCATCTCAGCTTCTTTGCTTAAAAAGAGCATAAGGGGATGAACGCCATCAAAATGAAAGTATGCTAAATGTCAGTTAATTTACACGAGAATCCATATAGGATGTTACATCTGAGCCCCATGGGGTTACTGGAGAAAAAATCTGAGCTCCTTCACAAAGAGAAAAGGGAAACATTCCATGGAGCAATGGTAACCCTAGATAAATTAGTGCATAAAGGAAGCCAAAGACGCATAGGATTTGGCATTTGGGAACACTGTAATGGCCTCTAAGAAGATTCTGCTGATTTCATGTAACATTGTAGACCATACAGGATCAGAAATAAGTTCTGGATCTCCCCTTCAAAGTTTCTTCTATGTGTGGCACTCATGAAGATGATGTGATGCAGCACAAGAAAAATTAATGTGAGAAGTAAAACATCAGTGTGTCTTGAAAAGCGCAAGGAGTTCCTGAAGATCCACCGCATGGTCAGAGAAGTCAACAATGTTCCAATTTTTGTTTTGACTAAAGGACGAACTGGACCTTTGTCTTCAGTAGAAATGCCTAAAATGTCCTTTTCTGTACAGCGGCAAAAAGATTATAGAGTCAAACTATACCCTAGCCATGACCATAGTGAAGGCTCCACAATCAAAAATTTACCCTTTGCTCTATCTTCACAGTTCAGCATCACAGTATGAGAAAATATGGTATATAAGTATATCAACTACTTCCCTTCATGGCTAAAGGTAGCAAGATACTAGTGGATGCCTAAGTATGCAGAATAAATGAAAAATCAGATTGTGCTGTGCACCATCCAACATTCCACCAATCAATGGCAAGAAAAACGATTTTACTGGACTGACTGATTTAGGAAAGATACATGTGCTCACAGAAGTATTTAGAAGGTATTTGCAAATCATCAAAAGACTATCTTCATCTTAGCCTTTATGTACCTGAATTCTGCTTTCAGCAGGGTAAATCGAGCAAAACATTGAACCCTGCTTAGCGGGATAGGGTTAGATCCAAGTATCATGGCCTTTCTAGAAAATCTGCACTCAGAGACATCTGCCTCGGGCCGTTTCTCTCAGGACGCCCCCTGTACTCGCCCTTTTCGGACCAGTTCAGGTGGTGTCAAGGATGTAATCTTGCCCCCTTTTTATTTAACTTGTACGTAAATGGGCTAGAGTCTGCGCTATTATCAGCTGCCGCTGATTGCCTGAAGGTCGGGTGACAGATTACTCCTGTGTTATTATATGCGGCCAATGCAGTCCTTATGGCTCGGACCGCTCAGGGGCTGGACCGGCTCCTGGATAGATATATGTGTTTCATGGGGAACCTTGATCTGGCGGTTAATTTTACGAAGTCATATGTAATGGTTGTGGGCCCCAAGTCAACTAAGAGCAAGACCTTTAAGGGCGCTTATTTTACCTTGGGGTCCTTTTTGATGTTAATATTTGTTCTTAAACTCTTTTGGAGTCAAAAACAGCTGAGTTTCTCAGATCCATGGGGACGGTTTTTAATTTTGCACAGAGGATTGGCTCTAGGGTGCCGAGGGACCTGTTAAATATTTATCAGGCTAAGGAAATCTCTCAGCTACAATACGGTAGTAAGGTATGGGGGTATGCCAAGCTGGACAGCATCTAATCGGCCGAAAATAATTTTCTTCACAGACTGGTACAGGTTTCACACTCTTCCCCAGCTTTCTCTGTACAGGCAGAGCTTGGGGTTGTCCACATGTCTGATTTGATATACCATAGTCCGCTCCTGTGTTGGATTAAGATTTGGAGCAGGGTGGAACTGTTGCTAAATCGAATGATTTTAGCGGATTGTTTGGCTCTTGATTGCTCACACAAAATATCTTGAATAGCCCATGTTAAAGAAGCCTTTAACCACATTGGTAGGTCAGATATTTTTGATGATCCCTCCTCACTCTCAGAGCGGGAGCTAGGTTATGTCAAAAGGTTGTTCTTGGAACATCCACTCCTAGAGAGAGAGCACCTAGAGCATCAGAAATCTTCAGTTCAGGATCACATGCTGCTAAAAACTGTGCAGGGTTGGAGCCGTATCTCACCAAAATCCGCTCACAGCACAATAGGTTTCTACTGGCCAGATTCAGGTTTAACCAATTGCACCATTTTTTGGTGTCCCCTTCTGGGTGGCTACGGCCTGAGGCAAGGGAAAACTGTGACTGTCGCAATATGTCTTCGCAGGATACGTTGCATTTTACCATGTTCTGTTCCTATTATAGCTGACTGAGGAATTAATTTTTAATCCCTTTATCGAAATCCCTGAATTTTAATCATGTTAGGCCAACCTTGATGTATCTACAGATGCTTCCAACAAACCATGCTATCCTTACAGTTTTATCCTTTTTACGAGCAGCCTGGGTGTCTAGAAGATCAATATTTGATATATTGCCCCATACTGTCTATTTATTAAGTAATTCTGATAGCAAAGTTTTGGTTTTGCACTTTTTTCCCTTTACGATGATTGATTCGCTCGAATCAAGATTCTATGAAGTTCTTAATGCCTCAAAATTAAGGGCCATATCGACCTGAATTCTTTATTGAGCCATTGGAATCTTTGTTTACATACAGTGCTCTTGTAATGTATCTGCACTTTATAAAGGACAGCTAATGCAGCTGGGTAAAGTTTATTGTTGCTTTTAATGGATTTTACTGATACTTTTATTAGCTTATATTCATAGAGGATGTGATTGTATCATACTACAATGCAATGGCTTATGCATTTTATATGATGTTTATGTGAGATGATGATATATATATATATATCTTCATCTCTGAAGCTACTTCTTAATAAAGAAGAAGAGCCGGTTCCTGGAGTATTCTTCAATTTAAAATGTCAAAGTAATAAACAATTGCTTCACAAAAAACAGACATTTTGAGCTGTGGTTTGAAGACCGAGCAGGATAGCAGATTAAAGGATAGGATCCTTGGCCCATGAGCTTATGTACTGGACTGTAGTTACCCAATGAGTGAGAACACTACTAGACCTGGATTTCTGTATCTGTTTTCTGATGTGGAGGCCGGCCATCAGAGCATTTGTTTCCTTAGAAGCATGATGAGCCACAAGCATTGGAGACCATTCCTGGCCACCACCCCTATGTAATGAAGGATAATTGAGGGTAATGTCTGACAGCAGCACATTTAATCACTGGCGTCCTCACAGGTACAGGGAAGGGATTAAAGAGCTCAATATTGCACTTGGTATGAAGCCTGCATCTTTTTGATTTATTAGTTTTCCATAGGAATTTGAGGTTTCAGATCTCAAAAGAGTCTTACAAAACCGGTTGTAGGAGCAGTATCATTTGGGGCTTTATGATTCCCCTACTGAAATGTGTACTGGTAGCAGAGTGACTATGATCCGACAAAAGCAGGGACAGGGGAACCTAAGATTACTCTCCATCAGAAGAGAGGAGATAGGTTGAGACAGGTCCGGCATGAGTTTTTCAAGAGGGAAGGGTTATCAACTGGGACACCTCAATGTCTTGTCTCATAAATAAAACATTACATCTTTTGGACCAAACACATTCCCCAGTATACCAAACAAATTCTAGCATTTTAAAGAAAGTTTTCAGAGATTTCTTTCTGTGCTAACCCGAAAGTTTACAGAGATGGGAAAAGTTAACTCTACTGAGAGTCAAGATAAGAAAGAGCTTCACCGAAGGAATGGCAAATGAAGTAAGCAATCATACTGGTCGAGGGAAACATGGGGGGAGCTCTGTTGCAGTCTCTCTACAAGGTGCATGAACATTTGGCAACAATTGTTTGGAGGACTTCATTCCATAGGTAGTCTGTTAAGAGTTGGGTACTTCTATATACACACACACACACCAGGTTTGGGATAGAATTTGTGAGCAGTGATATACTGGGGGTCCTTCAAGGGTAGAAAGGATCGCAACTAGTGTGAAGAGAAACTTGTGCTTCCAAAAAAGAGGCCTTGCACCCCACACAAATCGAGCATTAGGAAGGTGCTTTTGCACTACTGTAAGGATTTTTCACACTCAACTGTTCCTTTCAACATGAAAAATAAATATATACTCTTACAAAAGAGAAACGTGCTCTACAGATTTACAAGCTACATACTTCCTTCAATATTGGTATATATGGAAATGACAAAAGGTCTCTATGATTCAGGATGGGAAGGAAAGACAGTCTAAAGTTCACAATGTTAAACTAAAATATGCCTGTAAGAATTGTCTAAGAAACAACAATGCTTCAGGAAGGAGAGGAATTTTCATCCACTCTTGCCTGGAAGTCTGATTTCACTAGGCTGGCCTATCCAGTCCAGCTCACCAAATACTTAAAGCAGAATGCTGGACATAAGTGCACTATATAAGTATTTACAATTGCTTCTATCCAGAACAAGTGTCCTTTTCTGAAAACAACTCTACATATATTAGTGAGACATGTCTCCTCTCTTTTAGGCTGCAAAGTACATTTTCGATATTCCAAATACCAGACTTCAAATGCTTCCTTTAGAGGAAAATCTGGAAGATCAGTTGAACAACACCTCTCTTCGGTGTGTTTATCTCCAAAGTCTGCAGAATTGAAAGCCAAATGAATTCAGCAGGCACCAAAGAGCATGAAAGGGTGATAAGCAGAGAGGGTTTCATAAATATTTTTAAGCCTTGGGACTCCGGGGGCCATACCATGATACAGAGCCAAGTCCCTTCTTTTAGAACCTGCAACTAGCGCATGCATCTAGCTTGTGAGTCACTATTGATTACAAAAAAATGCTTGGAGCCCTTTCATTGATACTATTTGTTGGCTGCAACGCCCCTCCTATTTGCAGCCACCTTAATTGGCCAGTGCGAACTAAACGGTATTTACGATCCTTTCTGTGGAGCAAGGACCAAGAACAGAATAATCAAACGTAATCAGTTCCCATCTGCTGATCCTCACATGAACCAGGAACTATTCCTTCCCTCTCCCACTCATGTTGCCTGTGGCTCCCTCCGTAGCGCTTTTTGTTAAAAAAGAAGAACTTTTGCACTTATGTTTTTTTAATCTATGGATCCAGCTCCAATAAGTGAGGTAAACTATTTCTTTTATGTTCATCTCTCCATGTGTTTGTGAGCGGTCTCCCTCCTGTACTTCTATCTCCATGCCTTGCTTTTTGTTGCTCACCCCCCTCGGTGCTGTGCTCGCCCATGTGTTCTTACCATTGTCTCTCGTGCAGTGGTGTGATTGCAGTGCTGCAAGAGCACTTTACAAGCATGCAAATTCATTCTTTCCTCTGGCCTTTTGAGAATACATGGAGGATAGATTTGTTTGCATTTCTGCAAGCCTGTGGCATAGTTGCCAAGTTTTCACATTGCTTACGTGTGATGTTTGTGTGTACTCATGAGTGACATTCTAAGGCTAAATGAGTGACACTTTCTCACAAGTAAAACCAACCAAGGGGCTTGCAACAGAATGCCACATCACCCGGGACCACCCGCACTACTGACTAACCACACCTGCAATGCCCCTGAGATGATCACTACCCTTGAGTCGTATGATAATAAGGGTCTACTATTTAATGATTCCTAGTGTTACTGATGTTGAAGTTAATGTAATTGTGCTTGAATTTTATGTTGCTGACATCCATCACTCACCTGTTTTTATATATCCACTTCAATCAATCAATTTCAGCTTTATTCGCATTTGATAAATGGATAAAAGTACAGAAAACTCTCACTGTATAATAATTCTAAGCTGATCTTGCAACAATTTGCTAAATATTATCAAGCACTATATACTCCTGAAAATCAGACAATTAAAGATGAAATACAAAGATACATTGCGCTAAGCAAAATTAAAGGTATAGAGGATGAACATTCCGATTTATTGGCGGGTGATATTACAGAAGCACAAATCAGATTAGCTATCAATGCTTTACCATCCGGAAAAGCGACAGGAGAAGATCTTATACCACTGGAACTATATAAAGCATGTCCAGAAGAACAAGTTACTTACCTTCGGTAACGCTTTTTCTGGTAGATACAATATCTGCCTGTAGATTCCTCACCTTGTGAATATCCCCTTGCGTCAGCAACATTCGGAAATTATTTTCGTAGCCTCGCGCAGACGTGGACTTGGACGTCATAGAGACACGACATCGCTCGCGACTCCGCTGACGTCACCGACGCCTATAATAGGCCCACGCCGACGTGATGACATCAGTTCCGCCCTTTTTTCCGTGCCTTCAAGGCACACGGACAGACCAATGACAGTAGACATATACACAGTATACGCAGTACAAATATCAAGGTAACACACACAGTGTGAAGCAAATGCAGTAAAACATTTGAAATAAACAACTCCTTGACAATAAAATAAATACATTACAGAAACTCTGGTATAGAAAAGTGGACAACGGGGAGGCGGGTGGGTCAGTGAGGAATCCACAGGCAGATATTGTATCTACCAGAAAAAGCGTTACCGAAGGTAAGTAACTTGTTCTTCTGATAGATACATCTGCCGTGTGAATTCCTCACCTTGTGAATAGAGTCCCACAGCAGTCCCCACTCCCGGAGGAGGGTGTCCACTCTTCTAAACCAGGAACTCCTGGAGGACAGAGCGCGCACAGTGGCCGTCCCTACTCACTTCGGAATCCAAGCAGTAATGCTTCGCGAAAGTGTGGAGGGAAGACCAAGTTGCCGCCCTACAAATATCCTCTACAGGAACACCTCTAGCCAAAGCTGAGGTTGAAGACTTAGCTCTAGTAGAATGAGCCCTTATACCCTCTGGTGGTTCCTTACCGGCCAAAGAGTAGCAGATCTTTATACAGAGAACGATCCATCTTGATAAAGTTCTTTTATGGACCGCTCTTTCCTCTTTTGCAGCCAGCAAACTCAATGAAGAGCTGGTCATCCAAACGACAGTCTTTAGATCTGTCCAAGTAAAAGGACACCAGCCTCTTGGGGTCCAGACGGTGTAACCTCTCCTCCTCCTTGGAAGGGTGTGGGGAAGGATAAAAGGTAGGGAGGGTAATGGATTGACCAAGGTGGAAAGGAGTAACCACCTTTGGAAGAAAAGCAGCCCTGGTCCTAAGAACCATTCGATCAGCATGAATGGTCAAGAATGGGGGCTTGGAACTAAGAGCTTGAAGCTCACTTACCCTCCTTGCAGAGGTTATTGCAACGAGGAAGACGGTCTTAAGAGTCAAAAGCCTCAAAGGACATTTGTGAAGAGGCGCAAAAGGAGCACCCATCAAAAAGGTCAAAACAAGATTTAAGTCCCACTGAGGCACAATAAAAGGAACAGGAGGGAACTTATTTGTGAGACCCTTTAAAAACCTTAAAACTACAGGAGATTTGAAAAGAGATGGCTGATCAGGCAAACAGAGAAATGCCGACAGCGCAGAAAGATAGCCTTTAACTGTGGCAACAGGAAGCCCTTGCTGCGCCAGAGAAAGGGCAAACTGGAGAACATCAGACAAATGGGCTCTGAAAGGGTCAATAGATTTTCCTCCACACCAAGTGACAAATTTTGACCATCTATAAGAATAGATGGACTTAGTGGAGTCACGCCTGGCTGACAAGATGACATCCACCACGCAGGCGGGAGAGAAAAGGAATTCAGGTTGCCCCGTTCAATCTCCAGGCATGAAGGTGTAATGTCTGGAGGTGGGGGTGTAGAACCTGCCCCTCCATCTGAGAGAGGAGGTCTGCCCTGAGAGGGAGACGGAGCGGCGGGTGAGAGGAGAGGTGGAAAAGATCTGTATACCACACCCTTCTTGGCCAGTCCGGGGCGACCAATATGACTTGGGCCCGGTCTTGGCGAATCTTCCTCAGAACCCGAGGAATCAAAGGTATGGGAGGAAACGCGTAAAGGAGTTGATTTCCCCAACTCAACTGAAACGCGTCCCCCAAGGCTCCTTGCAACGGATACTGGAGACTGCAGAATGACAGGCAGTGAGCATTCTCGCGAGTGGCGAACAGGTCCACCAGAGGAGTCACCCATGTCCAAAAGACGTGACGAACCACCTCCAGGTGAAGCCTCCACTCGTGGTCGGCCGAAAACTGCAGACTGTGACTGTCTGCACGCACGTTCAGAACTCCGGCCAGATGATACGCCATCAGACAAATCTGATGGTCCTGAACCCAGGACCAGAGACGCAGAGACACTGCGACCCCACTCCTCCCTGCTTGTTGATGTACCACATCGCGGTCGTGTTGTCCGTCAGGACCTGGACCGAACGACCGTGAAGGGAAGGGAGGAAGGCCTTGAGCGCCAAACGTATCACCCGCAATTCTAGAAGGTTGATGTGAAGCAACCTTTCCTCGGGAGACCAAAGACCCTTGACCTCCAGATCCCCCAGATGAGCACCCCACCCTAGAGCGGATGCATCCGTTATTACTGTGGCCACCGGAGGAGGCAGCTGAAAAGGCTTCCCCTGAGACAGGTTGCCTTCCACGCCCCACCAAGACAGATCCGCCCCAGCTTCTCTGGAGATCCTCACTGACTCCCTGAGATCTCCATTGTGTTGATACCACTGCCTGCGGAGGCACCACTGGAGCGCCCTCATGTGCCAGCGTGCATGGTTGACCAACAGAATACAGGAAGCCATCAGACCGAGCAGGCGAAGGACCTTCAGGACTGGAACGACCGCTCCATTGTAAAATAAAGGAATCATTTCCTGTATGTCGCGAATCCTTTGAGGAGGAGGGAATGCGCGACATACAGTTGTGTCCAGTACAGCACCTATGAACAGGTTGCGCTGGGAGGGCACCAGGTGAGACATGGGTAAATTTATTGAAAAACCCAACCTGTACAACAACTGGGTTGTCTCTCGCAGATAATGGAGCACTCTCTCTGACGACTCTGCTTTGATCAGCCAGTCGTCCAAATAAGGGAATACTGGAATCCCTGACCTTCTGAGATGCGCCGCCACCACTGCCATCACCTTGGTGAAGAATCGAGGCGCAGTAGTAAGTCCAAACGGAAGGACCGCAAACTGATAGTGCTGCGATCCCACCGTAAAACGGAGATACTTCCTGTGCGACTTCAGGATTGGGATGTGAAAGTACGCATCCTGCAAGTCGAGTGACACCATCCAGTCTTCTTCTAGCAGCGCTTGAAGAACCTGAGCAAGGGTGAGCATCTTGAATTTCTCCTGTTTCAGATAGAGATTCAAGATCCTGAGATCCAGGATTGGACGAAGTCTGCCATCCTTCTTGGGTATCAGGAAATACCGGGAGTAGCATCCCTGACCCCTTTCCTGCTCTGGGACCACCTCTATCGCACCCTTTCGTAAGAAAGTCAACACTTCCTCCTGTAGAAGTAACAGATGTTCCTCGGTGCAAAAACCTTGGCAAGGCGGGTAATTGGGAGAGAATTCCCGAAAGGGAAGGGCATACCCATTCTCTACAAGATTGAGAACGCAGAGATCTGATGTAACCGATTCCCAATCTTGTAGAAAATTGGTAAGCTGACCCCCCACCGGACCCACATGATCCTGAATGGCTGATCTAGGACTGCTTTTCTGAGGCAGGGGGGTTGGAGGAAGTGGAGGAGGAAGAGGCCTGACGTCCACGAGGACGCGCTCTTTGCTTTCCCCTGTATGACCTGTACATGGAATTTTGCTGCTGCTGCTGTTGTTGCTGCTGCTGCTGACCTAGTCGGTAATTCCGAAAGGAAGAGCGACCAAAACCCCTGAATCTCTTGTCGGTCGAAGAGCTCCTTATCTGAAGACCTAAAGATTTAGCAGTTGCCCTACTGTCTTTAAATCTCTCAAGGGCCGTATCAGCTTTCTTCCCAAAGAGGCCAGACCCATCAAACGGAAGATCCAGTAAAGTCGCCTGAACATCCGCTGAAAAGTCTGAGGATTTCAGCCAAGCTGATCTTCTAGTGGCGACAGCAGTGCCCATGATACGCGCCACAAAGTCCGCAGTGTCCAGACCACTTTGTATAACTTGGCGAGCCGCTGCCTGTGCAACTGAGATCACCTCCTCAAAATCCTTCCTGTTGGCATCAGGAACCTTAGGAGTTAGAACACGCAAAGAATCCATAAGGGCATGCACATATCTCCCCATCAGACAAGTGGCATTAGTCGACTTAAACGCCATGCTTGCAGAGGAGAAGGTCTTTTTAGCAACCTGATCTTGTTTCTTTGCTTCTTTTTCACAGGGAACCTGGGGAAAGGCACTTACATTCTTTTTAGAGCAAGCTGCTTGAATGACTAGGCTCTCAGGTGAAGGATGAGAAGTCAAAAAAGCAGGGTCTTCAGGTGCAACCCTGTACCTTCTTGCCACACTCTTGCAAACTGCAGGAGCTGACAGTGGTTTCTTCTACACTTCCAAAATGGGCTCTGTCAAGGCATCATTAAATGGAAGCAACGGTTCTACCACAGAACTAGGAGAATGTAAAACCTCAGTGAGAAGATTGGATTTAAATTCCACTGTTGACAAAGTTAACTGAAGAAGATCTGCCGCCTTCCTCATAACCATATGGTAAGGTTGGACATCTTTAAAAGGTGTATCAGAGCCTGAAGACAACTCCCACTCTGGAGAGAAATCCAGGCTACCAGCGTCAGCCAGTTCATCAAAACAATCCTCATCCAATTCACCTTCCTCCATATCAGGATGAGATTCTATATACCTTCTTTCTTCCAAAAGGCGTTGAGCCTCCCTTCTGGACCTCTCCTTCACACGCCTCGCAGCCAGATCCACCAACGGCTCCGACGGAGTCGGGATCGAATCCGAAGGCCCAGACAGATGCTCTTGAGGTCGTTCTGGAGCGGGCGACGCCGGAATCGGCGTCGACAGCCTCGGTGGAGCCGGAAACTGCCAAGGCGGCGTCGGGGCTGGCATATAAGGCATAAGTGGAGCAGGAGGATAGGAGTGAGGGACTCCTAGATTGAAAGCCAGCGGACCCATGGGACCCGAAGGTGCGCCAGAGGGGTACCATGCCCTTGAAAAGACACCATACATAGCGTTTAGAAACGCTGATGGGTCTTGGCCTGGGGTTGGAAATGGTGGTTGGAAACCCTCAGGCTGGTCTTGTGGAGGATTCGGATTCGGCTCTTCGGCAGGTGCGGAATCCACATCCACTTGAACCTCTTCCTCATCTCGGGCCTGGGACGGCGCCGGAGACGGATTCGAAGCCGGCGTCGGTGACTGAACACGCGACTCCGAAGGTGAGGCCTCACCTTCCGGTTCAGAGACATCCAGAGTAACCACCTTAGAACGTACCTTCTTCGGTGACCTCGACCTCGAACCCGACTCCTTATCGGAACTCATGTCTCCTCTTCTTATGCTTCTTCTTCGACTTCGAAGTATGATCTGAAGCGGACCTCGAAGATGACTCCTCTCGAGATCCAGACATCGACTTCGACCTCGCCCTTCGAGAACGAGACCTCGATGATTTTCCTTTTCCAGCTCTCAATTTTGCCACCAGGAGTTTGGTCTCTCTTTCCCTCAGGGCCTTCGGGTTCATCTTTCGACAAGAGGAACAAGAGGAACAATCATCCGCTTAAACACCAGATGCAGTCATCGTGCGGGTCGGTAATAGACATCATTTTCCCGCATTCCCTGCAGGGCTTGAAGCCGGTCTTTGTCGACATCGTCGAAGAGACAAGATACAAAGAAGCAGAAAATGGTAACAAAAAGGTAACAAGGTACCAGTTGGCTACTGAGATTCCCGATAACCGTTAGCGTCGACGACGCGAAAAAAAGGGAACTGATGTCATCACGCTGTCGTGGGCCTATTATAGGCGTCGGTGACGTCAGCGGAGTCACGAGCGATGTCGTGTCTCTATGACGTCCAAGTCCACGTCGGCGCGAGGCTACGAAAAGAATTTCCGAACGTTGCTGACGCAAGGGGATATTCACAAGGTGAGGAATCCACTCGGCAGATGTATCTATCAGAAGAATTGGTTCCATTGCTTTCCCAGGTTATTCGTCTGATTGGGGTAGGGAAAAAAGCTCCTAAATCCTGGAACTCCACACAAATTATTTTCTTCTTAAAAAAAAATAAGCCCGCTGACGAATGTGGGTCTTACAGACCTATCTCACGTATAAATAATAATGCTAAAGTATTTGCTAAAATTTTACCAACCCAGCTTGCACCGTTAATGCCTGGCTTGCTATCACCCCAGCAACATGGGTTTATCCCAAAGAGGGACACCACAGCTCACATTAATATGGCTGTAACGGCATTCGATGTGGCTCAGGTTGAGTCAACCCCGCTCAGTATGATTAGATTAGATGCCGAGAAGGCATTCGACCGAGTGGGGTGGGACTTTCTCTGGGCTACATTGCTGGCATTTGGTATCAAAGGCCAATTTTTGAACTGGATACAGGCACTATATGATAACCCGACTGCTAAAATAAGATATTTAGGGAAGTGCTCCCCTATTTTCCCAATACAACGAGGCACTAGGCAAGGGTGCCCTCTTTCACCCTTGCTATTTGCTCTAATAATGGAACCCTTTATATCAGCCCTACAGAATCAATTTCAGATTGCCCCTTTTATATGTGGCTCAAATGAACTTAAAAAAACGCCTACGCGGACGACATCGCAATATACTCCACAGACGTGTCTAAAGCTATGAAGGGTATTATATTGGAAGCAAAAAGATTTGGAGCTGTCTCTGGATACAGGTTAAACACGAATAAGACCCAAATTATTATGAACTACAAATCTCTGACTCCCGTACAGGGAGTGTGCGAGGCTGCTACTTATTTAGGGGTTAAAATTTCTGCTAAAATAAATAAAATACTTGTTGTGAATTATGAGAAGTTCCTAAAAGAAACTGCTTCATCACTTAAAAAATGGCACAAGGTGCCTTTAAGTATTATCGGCCGAATCAACTTGGTTAAAATGAAGATTTTGCCTAAATATCTCTACTTATTTCGCTCCATCCCCTTACGGGTGGACAATCTTTATTTTGAACGTTTAGATGGGATTCTCAGTAGTTTTATCTGGGGATACAAAAAAGCTCGCCGAGCTATTGCTTTATTAAAACTTCCATTCAGTCAGGGTGGTCTCGATTTCCCAGATTTTAAATTATATGTTTGGTCAACTTTCCTGAGCCGCTTCCGTAGTCTGTTAAATCCCATTAATAGTTTCTTCTTTCATAAATTTATGCTGGGGGAAGACTCCAATATGTTTCTTTATAGACTTAATGACCCAAATTATTTCAAGAGGGTAAAATTTAAGACGGCACGGGATACTGTAACAATTTGGCGTGTGGTTCTAACTAACTGTAAGACTTTTGTATCATAGTAGGGCACCCCTGTGGGGTAACCCCGGTTTCCCGGAAAGTTTTCATGACCAAGCTGGTAAATATTTATCTAGCCTGGGCATAAAAACTTTAGGAGATTTGTACAATCATAACGGCTTCTTAACATTTCAAAAATTGAAAGATGTCTTCAACCTTACTGAAGGGACCCGATTTAAGTACTATCAGATTCGTGATTATTTTATACGCAGGCTAAATCTTATGACCATCTCGGACTCTGATATTTGGAACTGTGTATATGCAGAAAAAGATAAATCAATGATTAGTATGGGCTATAAAAATTTAAGCGGTTTTAGGAACAATGACTGTTTGAAACTAGCAGAGAAATGGAGTAGGAAATTGGAAACTGATGTCCCGCCAACCATAATTTTTACAACCCTTAATAGTATAAGCCGATCTGTGCATTCTTCTAGTCTTAGGTTACAACAATATAAAACTATATGCAAGCTATATTATACACCAGAAAGGGTATCGAAGTGGTCATCTAATAATATCTACAATGATCGTACTAAATGTCCAAAATGCGACCAAAGGGCTGCAGATATGAAGCATACGTTTTTTACATGTCCAGTGCTAACTGATTCTGGGAGGGAGTTATTAAAGTTCTTTCTCAGAAATGTGCACGCTCAATCAGACTTACAGCGGTAGAAGTACTAGTGGGTGGTTACAATGGGAATAGGTGTGAGAATGATCTAATGAATATTCTAATCACTTGTGCTAGACTAACAATAGCACGGGTCTGGATACAGCAATGCTCACCGACAGTTTTAGAATGGTGAAGACTGGTTATTGATATATATGAGATGGAACTTGCCCTGGCTCAGACAAGAGGTATTCAATCAATGATAAAAATGGAAAAAATCTGGGGACCAATTGCATTAATATACTTCTTTTTCTTCTTTTTTTCCATACTTAGCTACTTCTAATTTTAACCTTGCTAATTGTTTTTCATTAATTTCTCAATCATTTGTATGTCATTTTAAATTGTATTCTTTTTATTTTCATAATGTCAATAAAAATATTTAAAAAAAAGAAGAAAATTCTCACTGTGCAAAATAATCAAATACTTGTTAAAATTAGCAATTGTCTAGTTGTTAAAATATTCTTGATCTAAAATATTGTTGATCTAAAACCTATCCGTCCCTAAAAGCCAACAGCACACATTAACTAAGGTATTAGAATCCATACATCAATTCATTTTCAATGGTAAGGATAATGAAAACAGATTATTAAGACAAACAAGTTAAAGACAGCACCACACCTAGATAGACTCTTCCTAGTCACTCAGCATACATTGACTAAGATATTAAAATCCTGTCAGCAATTCAATTTTATTGATAAAAACTGCTGAAAACAAACTATTAAAACTGCCCAGTAAAACAACCCCTTTCTCTGATTAACTTTTCCTAGCCCGCATAATGAGTATAAGAAGTTTGCCGTCATAAAACAGACAAAAGGGGGTTCCAGCATGTTTATTACTGCAAGGGCTAATGAGTATGAAGATAAACTCAGTTTGGTTAAAATTGGGAGGATTTCATTTTTTTTCCTTTCCACTTTATAAAAAGAGCAAAAGAATAAAATGTGCAACATAGTTTGTAGGCAAAGAGCATCACAGGGACGTAGCGACAAATGATTTAACAAATATGCTTGAGCTGGGTAACCTACCATTAAAGGAAAAATGTTCAGTCTCATCCTAGTTAGTAGATAGTTGTGCATATTGTTGGAAACAAGAGAAAGATAGGAGTCATGGCCCGTGGCCATACTAGGCAGGGTCTGGTAGGATAAACCCGTCATTTTGCATTGATTATTTTCCAATCTTTCTAATTCACACTTAGTGACAAAGGCCTCTCTTATCTTGGATTTAGAAAAAGACAGGCATGTTGAGGGTGTTGCATATAGGAAACCTAAGCCCAGATCTGAAAGGGACTGCTTAACATATGCTAGCCATGGGATACTGTTGGCTCAGTCAAGATTGATTATGTCTTTTATTACCGCTTGATTTATCATAATGGAGTCCCTTTTCCAGATTCTCAACCATGAAAGGAGAGGGGCCAATTTGATTGAGATGGTGATAAAAGGAAGGCTGAGTTCTTTGTGGGCAATCAAGTTAGAACAAGCGGGAGGAACTGAGAGCACCTTTTTAACAAATGTATCCTCCACTGACTGCAGGGCACCCACTTGAGCTGTACCCCATATTTGGGTGCCATAAGTAGCTAAGGCTACAGATTTTGCCAGAGAGATTTCTACCATTTCCCTACACGGCTTTATACCTAGGTTAAAAAAAAAAATCCAAAGAGCTGCTATGCTTCTTTTCAACATGTTTGTTCTGTTTTCTACCATAGCAGACCAATTAAGTTTGGAATCAAAGAGAAGGTCCAAGTACATAAAGGACTCAACACATTGCAGAGATCCCCCATCAAGTTGGAGGTATATTGGCTTTTTTCTTCCTGTCCCCGCTGCCATAACAAAAGTTTTTGATTTGTTGTCAAACAATCCCAGTTAAGCCATATAATTAGAATATATGCCAATCAGACGCTGTAGGGCCAATGGTGAAGCAGAGGTAAACCACCAACAGTTGGAACATACCTACATTGTGCAGTCAAAACTTCATTAAGTTTATTGGTATACAGAGAAAAGAGAAAGGGGGCGAGAACACACCCCTGTCGAACCTCCTTTTCGATTCTGATCAATTTTGTACATTCCCCTATTTACCAAACCTGATTACAGCCCCTGCTTCTCTATATATCTCTCTGATAAAGAGGATTATGGAGTTGTCCACGCCCATAGACTCCATAAGTACCCACAATTATGTGTGGCTCACAAAGTCGAAGGCCGTGGACAAGTCCATAAAGTCCATATAGAACTGCCCCTTTTTTGCATGGACATATATAGCTGCGAGCAAATCTAAATTTAAGACTTGATCAATCGTAACCCTCCTCTATTGTTTTAAGTTCAGTCTCTCAGTAGTAAAGTTATTTTTCTTTAATTGCATCGCACTCACAAGATTTTCACTATATTTCAAATCTTGCACTTTTTGTCATCACTAAAACCCATCTGCCTGGGCAACTTGTATGCCTGATGACACCTATTTGGGCAAGGACAGATATAACCGTTCCTTTACATGCGGTCAGCTTTTTCCTCTCCTCTCTCAACCTCTAATCAGTTTAATGCAGCTCGGTCAAAGCATATAATATGTCACATGGCTCAAAGCCAAAGGTTGCTAGAGAATGGACAAGTTGTGCAGCCCTACGGAGAGTCAGACCAACACAAAGCTAGGGGCGTGGTCGCGACTGCCACGACTGAGTAGAGCTCCGGCGGCAGAGCACCTGAAATCGGCAGTGCTGCCGCTAATCCTCTGCTATGGGGTCGGACACACTACACCTGAAGTCATCCGTGCCTGGGGCTGTCTGGGAGGTGGCTGACGGGTCTCTGGGGACCCATGTGCAGCTTAGCTGGCCGGCCCCGGGTGCGGCCAGCCTGCTTCAGAGGCCCCGCTACGACAGGGGGCGTGGGTGAGCCTGATGTCTGGGCCACCCGGTCCTGCTGGTGCCGTCTTAGGGCTGGCAGTAGGACGTGTTTCCAGCCCGGAGCCCTCGGTGAGACGTTGCATACTATGAGAGGTTATTGAGGACACCTGGGCGGCTCGTGGGGGTCTCCTCAATGCCGCTGGCCCAGGCTGCTGAGCCGCGGCCTGTGTGCGTGGATACAGCTCTCCCCGGCACACCCCGATCCATGCTCAAGTTACGTCAGTGGGGGGGCCGGGGAGGCCGTGGCCCTGCGCATGTGAGGGCCTGGCTGAGTGACCACGTTTGCCAATGGCTTTGGCGGGCCAGCCTCTGTGGGCCCGCATTGACTGTCCATCACGGCAGCTGGGCCTGCCCTCTATCCCCTCTTCACCATCACGGGTGGACCCCCCCTGGGAGGTGCGCTTGGCTGTCTCTGTCAAAAGGTGGCCCTGCATTGAATTTGACCTCTCAGTGCAGTGTGTTGCATGTAATAGAGGAGCAACATCCGCAGCGCGCAGGGGGGTAGTCTGAAAACTTGCAAAGGTACTCCGCAACATACTACATATGAATATGGGCCGGACAGACCCGAAGCAGCGCAAATTACAGTTTGATCAGGCTGTCTCGACTAGAGGTGGCGGGCTGGCCTCAGACACGGAGGATGCGGCTGGCGCACCTGCCGTGACAGTACCTACCACTAACACTGCAGACATCATGCAGGAACTCAGGGTTAGCTTTCAGCCCATGGACGCCTGATTTGATACATTGGCATCTCGCATGGATAAACTGGGGGACCGCATAGACCACCAAAGGTACGTCTGGTTAGCAATTAGGAACGAATATCGAGCTTAGAGGACACAGCATCTACTCTCCAAAAGCGCCTCAAGTAGGCGGAGCGCATACTCAAGCAAGTAGCTATCACAAATGAATATTTGGAGGCCAGATCGAGCGCAACAATATTCGCATCTCAGGTGTTGCGGAATTCACAAACATGGGCTGGTCAGATGTGTAGATTGAGCAGTTGCTGCTTGCTTTGTTTGATCAATCCAGTTTCTCCTCAATGTTTTTGGTGGAGAGGGAGCATGTCACACTTGTCCCGCGACCCCGTGCTGGCGCCCAGCCTCGATTTCTAATAGCACGTGTTCTAAACTAAAAAGACCCACCTGGCTCGTGAACACAGCGAATTGCATTATCAGGGGTCTGTCATATCCATATCTCCAGACTTTACCCCCACAGTCCAAGAGGCCAGACGTAAATTTGCTGACGCAAAGAACGCCCTACGCAAACTGAACATTTGATACGCAATGCTGTGTCCTGCACGCCTGAAGACTGACCACAATGGGAAGTCCAACATTTTTGAGACACCTGCAGAAGCTGTTACCTTCTGTAAGAAGTTATCCAGCGGATCCTCTCCCCGCCCCCAGAGTTCCCTGGTGCCTGCTGATTGATGGCTACGTTGTGGCTGACTGCATGCACCAACCGGTCAGTGAATCGGCTACACATGCATATAACGGTGACTCAGACACTGGGACGGAACCAGATTGCCTTGACCTCTAACAGATATTACATTCTTAAACTTGTGGTGTTGCTGACCATCTGTAACTACAAACTACTTTCTCAATGATATTGCCGCTGCGTCACCCATCCGCCCAATTGGTGTATACAAGTGCAATAAGTATGGGTTTCTTTCTTCCTTTTACTGTTTATTGAATGTTGGGGGGGAATATCTCCATGTTCAGGGAGAACTGATGTTTGAATGTTAATGTACATGCTGTGCTATACCACATAGCCAACAACTTACAGTGTGCATGACAAGCAATAGGCATGCTATTTTCTGCTTTGCCAGTATAATGACAAGTGACATAGCCAAGCCCCTAGGGGTACCCTTTGTTAAATGGAATATTTGTGGCATCAATAATGTGCGTAAAGGTAAACAAGTCCTGGCATACCTACACAGGCATGGTTACAAAATGGCATACTTGCAGGAAAAGCATCTATCACTAGCTCAGCCCCCACATTTGCCAAGTCCTGGGGAGCCCATTGATATTTTTCCTCCTACAGCACATACTCAAGAGACTTCTGCATAGTTACTGATATAAGTGTACCGTTACACTTATACGCATCTCATACTGACTCCGCAGGGCGGTACATAATCCTTCATGGCCTCCTTGCTGACCAACAAGTCTTGCTGGTGAATATATATGGCCCCACAGTGTATGACCAACATTTTTTTCAAGACATCTATAATCTCATGAGCCAAGCAGACGTAGATCAAATAATAATGGGAGGTGATTTTAACCTAATTCAATGCCACAGACTCGACTCCTCTAGTGCACGTTTAAGTGATAAGCCTAAGGCCAGAACCCTGCTTCATCACATCTTAGACACATACGCGCTTAAAGACTCCTGCGATCTCATCACCCCCTTGATCCTGGCCTCACCTTTTATTCCTCCCCACATACAGTCTGGACCAGATTGGACTACTTGTTTTTTCCAGCCAATATCCTACATTGGGTGAAAGAAGTCCATGTCCTTCCACGCAGCCTCTCCAATCATAGACCAGTACTCCTTTATTTAGCTATTCCTCACGGCTGCGAAGCTGAAAGACGTTGGTGTTTCCTTGGAGATACCCTACATGACCAAGTGTTTCAGAATGAGATGCTAGCGGCTGTGATGGAGTGTTTTTTAATATGGGTTTGGTTGTCACGCAAGCCACACTATGGGAAGCCTTCAAGGCCTATTTTGGGGTATTACCATATCTAAAAAGGCGGCAATCCAGGGCGACATTTGTCGCCAAATCAGATGAATTGAGTCTGACCTGCAAACCATCGATGCAGCAGCAATATCGCATGGTAATTCGGGACTCCATACTCGGGCGCGCTTGATGTCTGATTTTCACATATTGGCAGACAGGGAAACTGCATATTTAGGGAAATATGCCACAGTACGTAAATATGGGGAGGGTGGGCGACCAGGCCAAATACTGTCTGGGATGCTGCACCCTATCCGAGCGCCGACTCAATTGTCAATGTCCGAACCTCTGATGGTGCATGTGCGTTGGGCGCCAAGGAGGTGAGGGCTGCTTTCTTGGAGTACTATAAAAACCTATTCACTTCCCGCACACCAGAGGCCCCTCCAGAGCTTTCCGCTTATCTTGAGGCGATTGCGATGGTGTGGCTGGAGGACAGCCATCAACAATTTCTCAGAGAACCCCTCACATCAGATGAAATTAAGGAAGCCATTGACTCATTCAATGGCTCTAAGACCCCTGGACTAGACTGCCTCACCTGCGCCTTCTACATGGCATTTAAAGAACAACTTGCCCGCAACTTCTTACATTGTACAACAAGGCTTTAACCACTGGCTGGTTGCCATCTACTCTACGAGAAGCAGTGCTTACATTATTATTAAAACTGGGCAAAGATCCTACCTTATGCACTTCATACAGACCCCTCTCGTTGCTCAACTTAGATAATAAAATACTAGCGGAGGCATTGGCCACAGGGCTGGCCCTCCTCATGGAGCTAATTATCTCATTGTTACAGTTTGGCTTTTTCCCCCATAGGGCAACCTCATTTAATCACCAAACAATATTTGCGTTATTTAATAGGGCATCTCCGACTGTGCCCGTGGCGGTGGGCCTGCTGGAAACTGAGTAGATGTTTGATTCTCTCGAATGGTCCTTCCTGACAGCGGTATTGCGGAAGCTTGGGATACCCACCTTTATATCCCTGATTCAGTTGCTATACGCTGAGCCTGTGGCATGTATAGGGATTAACGGAACGTTATCCAATGCTTTGCCTATCACTAGGGGAACAAGGCAGAGGTGCCTCCTACCCCACTTATTGTTTATTATAGGCATGGACCCTTTGGTTCGCCACATGCAGGCAAGACATCTCCATTGCGGAATCCAGCTTAAGCAGGTACCACTACTTCTCTCCCTATAAGCAGATGATATACTTATTTTTATGAGGCACCCTGCAGACAATCTCTCCCCTTTAGTGGAATAAATAACATGTCTTGGTGAACTGTTGGGGTTGCAGATTAACTGGTCAAAATCTGAGTTATTTCCGCTCACAGATGCCACCCATCCAGTATGGGATATCTAGTCCAATGGGCAGATGGCCATACTAGATACCTGGGCGTCCAACTACACAAGAACAAGCACCAAGTGCTAAAAATGAACTATGGCCCGGCGACAGCGAACCTGGCAATCCAGGTTGAGAGGTGGATTACGCTGCCATTCTCAATGGCAGGCAGAGTAGCCATCATTAAAATGATTGTACTCCTTCAGTTCTTATAACTCTTCCTTAATATACCAATCCGGCTCCCAAACTCCTCTTTTCAAGCATTACGCAGTTACCTACTGCGTCTCATCTGGGCGGATCACAGGCCCCGAGTGAGGTGGCATACCCTGATCCTATTGTATGACAGAGGAGGTCTAGGTGTTCCAGACCTGCAATTATATTACCTGGCAGCTCAGTGCCAATATGCACATAGATGGTACCATCCTGACTCTCGCATTCCCTATCTGAAGCCGGAACTAGATCAGCTACAGGACATTCCACACTTGTTGCCCAGGGGTATTCCCCAAGATCCCACTGATATTATTACGACTGTTGCCAGGGCATTTTCGGTGTGGTATACATTGCGGCGCACACTTATGGGTGGCAGTCTTTATTCTCCAATGCTTCCCTTGGAGGATAACCCGTGGCTACCATTAACCAGCAAGCTCCTTATAAAGCGCATGCTACGACATTATAACATTCGCACAGTCAGAGACTTCTTCCCAGATGGCCATGTGTTGCAGATTGCTGAGGATCCCGATTTCTCAATATGACTCATATGCACCGCTTCCTATTTCAGCATCTTTATGCTACGCTGTGCTCCCGGCTACCCAACTACCCTATTTCCCTGGTGGAATTCCCCCGCTTACGCTGGTGATCTCCTGCCCAGACAGCGTTCATCTGACATCCAGGCTGAATCACGCTAGCTTAGTGCTAAAGCCAGACACCACTACCAGGGTACGCGACTCATGGGCTCAGAATCTTGGCACGCTGATCCCAGACACAATGTGTGCCTATTTCTGTGCACAAATCCAGAAAGTTTCTCTCAGTCATAAACAAACAACTTCATTTTAAGTTCCTCCGTCGGGCATACCTCGCTCCAACAGACATTGCTAAGTGCAACGAACCAGGTCAAATCATTGACCCAAATGCCATGCCCCTGCAGCTGACTTTGTGCACCTCACATGGAACTGCCCCACCATATCCCTATAGTGGACTACAGTGTATTCACATGTCAATACTATGCTCGGGCTGATATACAGCCAGACCCAGCTGTAGCACCCCAAGGCTATACAGCCCAGCTCCCCAGATCGGTACGCAGACTTGCCTCCATGTCATTCATATTGGTTAAGCATGAGATTGCAGTGCATTGGGGAAGGCGGCACCTTAAACACCCGCTTCTCGGCTAAAACACATGTCCTATTGAGACACCACTAGCGCAGACTACGCCACTCTTCAACCCCCGACTTCACGCCCCAACGACTTCTGGCAACCACTGCGCGATTCCCTATGTATTCTTGCACAGGACACGACCACTTACTCCTGTGTACACCAGCGCGGTCACTTCCATTGTGCTGCCAGACTCCCACGTTACATAACTTGCTTCCGTCAAAGATCATAATCGGCCCCTTAGTGCTCGGGACTGTTTTTAAAATTATGTTTTGGGGACTTTTCGGCATCAGATTTGGAAGGGTTTAAGTGGCCACTTCCGGTTCTAGGAGCACTGCTATAAATATATCATTTGGGACTCTAAAACACAAGCTTTTACGCAGCGTTTACCCTGCCACTTTATCTGTACCGACCGCCTTGAACCTTCTATTCATGGTTTTCTTGTTTTCCTAACTTTTATTTTTGTCTGCTCGCAGTCTCCCTTTACTACACCGGTAGCAGCGTATTTGCTATTGCAACACAATGCTTTATTGCAGATAATTGCCTTAAGTAGCCCTCTCCGTTTCTCACTGATCCCGGCACAGGGTAGAGGATATGTTGGACGAAGTTTAGCTCTGCTCTTGCATATTTTAAAACCAGATGGATCTGGGAAGGGGAAGAGGTTAGGTAATCTAGAGTAGCTTCTCCCTCTCCCACTCTCCCATTATCCACGATGTGCACCCGCCATAAGACAAGAAAACAAGCATTTGCAATGCAATAGGTCTCGCAATTACATTATTTTGAGCTATTGGCATTGTAAATGTCATTGGTTTTTTTCCCCTTTGTGAAGCATTAATCAAATGGTGTAATGCAAAATGGCAATAGCTCACTTTATTGTAACTGCGAAATCTATTGCATTGCATTTGTACTAGCAGGAGCTGTCGAACATTCCCAAAATGGTCAATTCTGATGAAATTTTAACATTTCATCTTTTGGCTGTAAATTACTGCTGGATGTGAATTATTACTTTTTCAACTAGCGTGAGTTTTGTGAGCTGGGGAAGCGGTCTCCATGACCCTCCTTTTTTAATTATCCCAAAGTCAGTCGAATCACCAGGATGTTAAATCCATTCTAGCATAGCGAATTTCCTCCAAGTCGAAAAGGTCCCTTTGGCCCATGTTCCTCTCGCAGGGAACAGCACAGCCTGCTGTAATTGAGAAAATTAAGGGGACAGAAGGCATCCGTAAAAGGAATGTTGATAGCCTCCCTGCTCAGAACACATGGGCGTCCGCTACAGCAACGTGCGCTGCCTGAGTGATAATTACACATTGTCACTGGGCCAGCACCGGACGGACCGGCGATGTTATGTTATGTTAATTACCTCTTATAACGCGCATGACTCACCCAGGGGCATCTCAGCGCTTACTTAGGCGATAAAATGAGGAGGAAAAAAACAGGTACAAGAGCTGAAGCAATATTTTAAAAAAGGAAAGCCTTCAGTAATTTCCTAAATACAAGATAGGCAGTGGACTTTCGAGAGCTTCTGGTAGGGAGTTCCAGTACTTGGGGGCGATGTATGAAAAAGCTTTGCCCCGTGAACGCGTCCGCCAGATACGCGGAGTCATCAGCAGGGCCTTTCCATTAGATCTCAAATTATGGCAGGAGGACTGCTTGCAAAGTTTGTTTTGCAAGTATTCCGGGCCTGTTCCGTTGATGGCTTTAAAGGTGAAGTAGCAAATCTTAAGAAAAAGACCTCTTCTTCACTGGAAGCCAGTGGAGCTCTTTTAACAGGGGGAGTGATGGCGAGCCCGGGGGATGGTTTAAAACCATCCTTGCTGCTGTATTTTGGATGACTTGGAGTTTTGCTATCAGGGTCTCACCAACTTCAGCCAGTGCCCCCAACAAGTGCCCCCCTTTGCCGCCCCGCCGACGCCCATGTTTCCTCTACTACCTCCACCCCTTGTCTATCTATACCCTACTGTACGTCTACCTATCCCCTAGCATCTCCGTATACCATTTTTTTTTTCTAATTTGCACACTTTTCTCAAATGTATTTACATCATTTTGGAAAATCACAAAAAAGGAGTTTCGCCACCTCGAGTCTTCGTTTGTTTTTGTTTTTCTGCGAAATGAGATGGAAAGGCTGTGAACACGCAAGGGAAGAGAACTCCACAGTTTGGCTATTTGTCTCAGAAAGGACTTTTCTGCAGTGCGTGTCCTGCTGCATATTAGCTTATTTAGCAGATTGTTTATACTTCCGCCAATCATCGGTCTGGATGGTCATCGAGCTCTTACAGCAGTTTATTTCCAAACACTGACCTGTGCAACACCAGTCCCCCTCCCCCATGACAGGGGAACATCTGTTACGACTAGAAAGGCTGAATGTTGCTCCAAAAAGCCATACAACTGTGGGGAAACCCTTGTATAAAAAAGTATTATATTTTGGCCACAAGTGAAAATTTGCACTACAAAGGAGGGTCTGCCCTAAACAACGTGTATGCAGTGTTCAAAAGCTCAAAAAAAGTCAACTGACCCTACTTTGCCTGTGAAGAGCGTCCGACTGAAATTGTGTAGGTTGTTGGCACTTGGGCATTTTATGGGCCCGGCGAACTAAGTGCTAAGAAAGTGTATGTATCAGCTTTTGAGGCCTAGCAAGTTCCTTTCACATAATCAGATGAGCAGTAAAATACCGAGAAATACTTGTAAAGATAGCTTTCAACCTTCGCGAGTCCTCAGCCTAAGTAAAATGTTGATAGTCTACAATGTAAACGTCTTGGGTTGTTTTCCAGCGCCCAACCCTCTGAGATCATCACCGCTCGTGACCTTGTGCACTCTGGTGTGGATCTATAGCAGCGCATCGGCATCATGCTGAAGAAAGGAAGGCGAGAAAGAGAATTAGAAAGTGAAAAGGGGCAGAACGGGTAGAGAGAGAAATAGAGGAGAGAAAGTGGAAGAGTGGAGAAAATGAGATAGTAGGGGAAAGAAAGAAATAAAGAAACAGAACGGATTACCAATATAAAACGGTTACAAAACAATAAACCATTGACATGTTAGTTTGAAGAAGCACATGCGAGTCTGGTAAAAGGCCTAGTGACGTGCCAGTTCCAGCAGAGGGAAATGTCAACACCAGCACATGACTTATTATTGCTGCCCATTGTCACAGAGGAAAAATACAACAGCATTGATATTGCAGCGTGTAACATGTCTCCATTTTTCAGCGCACAGTCGCTCCCCCCCCCCCTCCTTCGCCCCTGTGATTTGTCCACGCAGACACAAACAGCCCCAGCAATGGAGTAAGGGACACTCACTCACTGTGTTGTAGAACTCGGCTATTGTGGGCACGATATTATAGTTGCCAGCAACCCCCATTTAGAGAGGAGATTGCACAACGAGAACAAGCCGATTGTATCTGCTTTTAATTTGCGACTAAAAAGCCTTGCTGAAGGCTTGGTACTCTCCCTCCCACCGGGCAAAAATTCTGTCAGCGACAAGCGATCGCTGCCCAAGGACGCAAGACGTAGTTTTCTTACCCTATTTACCCACCTCCCTGCATCTACATGTAGAGTTAAACTTGCATGCACGAGATGATCTCTGTTGGACTATCAGTTCCTTAGCATGCTAGGGCCCGTTTCACCTGAAGCACAGCCCGGTAACATGCGACACCGACCAAGCAAAGCTTTTTAAATGCTTGCCATGCTTGGCACGGCTTACTCTGCAGTGCGCTGTGGAGACTTTTGGCTCCCTACCTCCCTGCCAGGACCTGAGGTCTCTGAATTCCTTTCTTGGAGCCAGGCTGCCCCCACACCCTCTGGTTAAAGAATGCAAAAAAAAAAGTGCTTACCGAGCCACAGGGATCACCGCTCGATGTTCTTTGGGAGGTGGGAGGGTTGTTCTCTGTAGGCAGGCATGCAGGAGCCCCATTAAGTAAATAATAAATAACTTCGGAAACATGATCCTCACTACACGCCTCCTAAAAATAAGAAATAGCTTCACAACAGCCGTGAAACAGACGATCCAATCCGGAAGGGCCGGACGAAAAGGAGAAAGGGCAGTAACTAAGTAGCCTCATTTTCAATGGGAAGCCAGCATTTACCATAAACGCTGACCCGACTCAATGAAAATGAAGGGCAGGGCTTCAAGTCCTTTTGTAAATCTCCTCTACCCCAATATGTATCGCAGAGTGAGAAGCGCATGCACGCTGCAACGCTAGGCGAGACTTAAAAAGCACTATGATGAGTCATAGCGCTTTTGTTTTTGGAATTGACAGCCCTTTCATGCAGGCTTTGTTAATATGGCCTGAAAAAAGAGGTCTCTGGTAGATATTTTGGTCTTTCAAATGTTTACATCAATCATCAACATCCACAGAAAAATCAATCACAATGGCAATTAGTTGATGTGTTAGGTGTACAACTTTGCTTTCCCAAGACACCTTTCAGTGTCACTAGTGCTTTTAACTCAAACCTAAGGGGAAATGGTGGGTGAACTTTTGAAAGAAAAGGACAGTTTATGGGATATCCTAATACAGGCAGACTCACTCTTCGATAGGCAATCATGTGTGGATCACTATTCTCTAAATTCTTTGCAGAGGTTTGATCTATGAGTAATTGATCCTACTCTGTTACCAACTGGCATTAGGCTTTGTAGAATGACCTTACATCTGCATTTGTCCAGTTATTCCAGGTCATCACTAAATACAAAAAAACTCTCAGAATGGAGAGAGCACACTCTTCTCAAACATTCTATCAACATATTCTGTGCACTGAGCTCCAAAAGGTATCCATAGCAATGCATAATGGTCTTGTCCAACTATTAAGAATCAAATGGCATTTCCAATAACAATTAAAATGGGTTGTGTTGCGTTATGCAGATTTGCAGAGCACACAGCCACCCGAAAGGGTATCCGGTGCAGGGCGGGCCTGAGCCTAGCCAAACTTAGGGTCTAGTGGGACTACTCGAAAAGACAAACTTCAGCTTCTTGCGGAATTCAAGAAGTGAGAAGTGTCTTAAGTGTTGCCGAAGGTCGTTCTACGCTTTAGGAGAAGGCTTGACTGCAGGATCTGGTCTTTGGTATGCATGGATGTGTATAAGTAGGAGTCGAGATGAGCAGAGGTGCCTAGAAGGTTTGTGATGAGATTGTTGAGGTAAGCTGAGCCAGTGTTGTGGTGTGCATTGAAATTGTAGGTGAGGAGTTTGAATTGTGCTCGTTTGTGTATGGGGAGCCCATGAAGCTCCCTCAGGTGTGGTGTGATGTGAGTGCGAGGTTCAGAGGGATCTGGCCACTGAGTTATGAGTGTTCTACAGCCTTCAGGTGAGTTTTTTGTTGAGCCCAGCATAGAGTGGTTCTTGTAGTTTCGCCTGTTTAGGACAAAGGCATGCTTGATGGTTTTCCAATCTGCTGATTTGGAGCCATTTGAAAATCTTCCTCAGCATCTTCATGGTATTGTATGAAAACTTGAGGTGGTGGCGGTGACAGTGTTGACGGAGGTCATGCAGAGTTTGCGGTCAATGGCGTTCCCAAGGTTCTTGGTGTGGGTGGTTTTGATCCTAGCTTTGTTGGCCACCAGGAGGGGTCCCACTATGAAGTACTCTTCCTGAACATCACAATTCGGCCTCGTCGGTGTTCAGCTTCGGACAGTTGATCTGCATCCAGTGGGTTATTTCAGTCATGCATGCATTGAACTTGATCCGTGTACTGGACGTCTTGTCCATGACCGAGAGAATGTGTTGGCATCATAGGTGTAGGAGAGAATGTTGTGAGTGGATGATGCGGACTAGAGGAATCATGTACGCATTGAAGAGGGTTGGGCTCAATGAGGATCCTTGCAGAACTCCTCAGAGGAGGTTGCAGGTGTCCGAGGTGTACTGTGTCAGGCCAACTGGCTGGGTTCTTCAAGTCATGAGGAAATAATCCATAAGAGTGCGTGCATTTTGATTCCTATATTGTGTAGGCATGGGACGGGAAGCCATGTTAAATGCTACGCAGAGCTCCCAGAGGATGAGGGCCGCTGTGTCTCCTCCATCCAGTCTGTGGATGTCATCCATGGCAGTGATGAGTGTTGGTTCCGTGCTATGGATGGGTGTTAAACCAGACTGAGTGGTGTTGAGGAGTTGGTGGTCACTAACGTATTCAGTGAGGAGTCTGTTAATGATTTTCTCTAAGACCTTGACCAGGAATGGTAGCAGGGAGAGCGATCTGTAGTTGTAGAACAATGAAGGGTTACAAAGGGTCTCTTCAGCAATGGGAAGACAGTTACATTTTTCCAAGAGTCTAGTAAGATTCTGGAAGAAGTGGAGGAGTTCAGAGTAGGTGTGAGCATAGCGCTGATGGAGTTGCAGTTGGATTAGGCATGGTGGGGGGGCATGAGTCCGATGGGGACACTGAATGGATGGATTTCATGGTGGTGGAGGTTTTTCTCGGCTGATGACTGGCCATGTGGTTAGCACTGGTTCTGTGGATTTGATTTGTCCAAGATTTATTAAGAGCAGCAAATGTTCGAAGTCGTAAAGGCAGCAGTCTGATTCAACCCAGAAGCAACTTACAAGAGTTTACAAAGATTGTTAAAAGTCTCCTTCTAAGGTGAACAACCAAGTCTTTAGGGCTTTTCTAGAGGGTTAATGTACTTCAAACAAAGTCAGAGAGTGAGGAAGCGAGTTCCACAGTCTTGCTTCCGAGAGTGAGAAAGCGCTGCTTCCCCATCTCATCTTTCGGACTCTGGGCAGAGTAACAGATTGAGATGAGCGCAGCAAAGATTTCTCACTAGAGTAAAACGATGGAACATCTCCCAGATTCTAAATGGACTATTTTGATGAAGGGGCTGGTGTACTATACAGAGGGCCTAGAACATGATGTGCTTCTTTACAGGGAGCCAATGCACATCGCGTAGTCCGATGGAGACGTACTGCCGTTTGGGAATGTTATGGGTGGCCCTAGCCAATGCTTTCTGCACAACCTGCAATTTGGCAACAGTAGTGATATTAGTGTTCAGACAGAGCGCACTGCAGTAATCAATTCTGCACATAACCAGCGCCAGGGCCACCTGTTTTAGTGCTGAAAAGGAAATAAAAGGGAAGATTTTCTTTAACCTTCTTATAAGGCAGAAACAAGTTGCCGTGGTACAATTAGCCTGACTGTCCCATGAGAGCTCGCTATCCAAGATCACCCATAGATTCTTGGCCCTATCTGTTGGAACAGGCAAGATGCCTAGTATGTCCGGCCACCAGTTGTTCCTGATGGAGGCTTGTATTACAAAGAACAGCATCTCAGTCTTTTCCCCATTGAGCTAAAAGAAGTTTCTTTCCTTCCATGCATCCTACTACAGCTGTCTTACAGAGGGAGAAATTAGCTGCAGTAGCTGCCATGTTCCCTGGGAATCGATAAGATGATCTGGGTGTTGTCGGCATAAGTGACCCATGTAGCCCATAGAAGGGGATGATTCTGGCAAGTGGAGAAACATAAATGCTAAAGTGCGTAGGGCTCAGAATTGAGCCCTGCGGGACTCCACATATCAAGGAGAACAGGTAATAGAGAGGAATTGGTTCAGCATCACTCTCTGGGATCTATCCTTTAGAAAAGAACACTGTAGTTTCAAAGCCCCATCTATGATACCCATTTCCCACAGGGGTTCAATCAGCAGCGATGGGGAGATGGTATCAAAGGCGGCGGACAGATTCAACAGGAACAAAGCTGCGCTGGGCTCTTCGTCCACTAGCCACATAAAACAGTCCGTGGCCGATACCAAGCAGTTTCAGTTCTATGATGTTCCTGGAACCTGAACTGCGACATGTCCAACCATCCCTGTTCTTCCACAAACTTTGTAAGATGGCTATTAAGATGTCTCTCCAAGATCTTAGCTGGTACTGGACGTAACAAAATCGGACAGTAGTTTTTACTGTCTTTAGAAGCGAGGTTGTGCTTCTTAAGAAATCGCTTCACCTCAGCTTCCTTCCACAACCACGGGTAGCACCTAGAGGAGTTGGCTTTATAAATCAGAGATGAAAGTGGGTGCGCTATTACACCGGCCACCATGTGCAATGTATTAGGTCTACACATTTCAAGGGGAGTGCCCGACTTGGTGTTAAGCAGGTGTTGCTCTACAATTTCAGTGGTAAGGAAAGACTGTGAGTAAATTGTCATTTTTTTCCTTAGGTTCCATAGTATTTAGAGTTTCTCACTGAATCTATTTACTTAAGGTCCGCAGCTTATCGTTTTTTTGATATAGTTGCTTCGTGCTCATTATAAATGTTAGTGATTTTGAGTTGGAAAAAATCAGCCTACAGATTGCATAGCTCAAGTGAGCCTTCAAGTTCTGCAGATGACAGTGGAGGTGATAGCTCCTGCACAACATTGAAGCACTCGTTAGAGGATTTGTCAGCTTCAATTTTGCTAGTAGAATAAATAGATTTTTCTTCTTTCAGGGCCAGTTTATATTCCCGGATCCTTAGCTTGTGAGCAACATTTTCTTCCTCCTCGTAGTTTTTCCTCGAAGCTAGCTCTAGACGACGACAAGCCTCCCTAAGCGCATTCAATCTATCAGTCAACCAGGGGGCTGAGGGCTATTTCCTCCTCAATTTGACGTCCCATAGGGGGGCTACCATTTCAGAGGCTGCACCTAACCAAGCTGAGAGAGCCACTGTCCCACGTCCAGATCCTCCAGAACCTTGAAGGGATTGCTGCCTTGAGACGTAGCAAGAGATTCTGAAGATTGTGCAGTTGGAGGGCTTGTTTCTCACATATGAAGGAGGAAGCATAAGTAAAAAAGAGACTGCTCCATGATCTGATTGACTGAGGGGCTGTATGGCCTGAAATGAGACCCACAGGTCATTAGAAAAGATACTGTCTAGGATATGCCAAGCCGCATGGGTGGAAGCCGGAACCACCTGGGGCCACCCCAGGCAGGCCAGAGTCTCTTTCAATGCCACCGAGTCTCCATTAGCGCAGCCCTCAAGATGAAAGATAAAATCACCCAAAATGGGTATACTACTATTTACTAACACGGGTTCTATGAAGTTTGATAGTTCAGTCTGAAAGGGAGTCTTAGGTCCAGGGGGCCTATAGATTAAAATTACAGAAAAAGAACTGATGGAGGATAATTTGCGCTCACAAGAGCTAGTTCCTGAGTTGGATTCTAAGTAACATTGGCACTGAGCCTTACAAACTACTGCTGGCCCTACTGGCCTACCTACTCTGTCCATTCAAAGAATAGAGGAATCTGGAAAATCACATCTACTAGATCCAGGCCCGAGGCCTCTTTACACAATCTGGGCAGTGAGCAGCAAGGAAGTCAGTGAATTCCACGTAATGATTCATAATTGACCTTGTGTTAATTAGGAACCCTTCGAACTTAAGTCTGCAATTTACCTACTTCATTAAGAGTCGATGCAGTTATTGTACTAATATCAGGTTTCTGGGGCGTACTACAAGTCCGTGAAACCAAAAGGTGTACAAGAAACACAAGTTACTACTTGTGGAACGATATATCTGTAAGAGACATTAGTTAGTGATAGATTCCTTACCTTAGAATATCCCCAGGCGTCAGACTGGATCCAGAAAGTTTTTTTGTCAGCATTACCCCTGCGGCTCCACGTCCGTCGCTGGCGTCGTAAGTGCCGAGATGACTTCGCGGAGACTACTTAAGGGCCATCCATGCGTGCTGACGTCAGTTCTGTACAGGACTTTCCGTGCCAGGAACGTAGAGCCATGCAAGAAACTGACCACTGGTGCCATGAAACTAGGTCCCTGATGTCCTTAACCCTAGAAATCAGTTTGCATAACGGGGTGGATGGGTGGGGCGGTAGGGAATCTATCACTAACTAATGTCTCTTACAGATATATTGTTACACAAGTAGTAACTTGTGCATCTGAAAGAGACGTTAAGAGATAGATTACTTACCTTAAAATAGATACCCCAGCAATACCAACCCCGGTGGTGGGTCTGCAAACAGGATTACATCAGAAAGTCAGAGAGACCAGAACGGTCAAAGAAGCCATCTCTCCGGACTTGACTGTCAAGGCAGTAATGCTTGGTAAATGTGTGCAGCGAAGCCCACGTAGGTGCCTGACAAATATCCTGCAAGGGAACGCCACGTCCCAAGGCAGTAGTGGCTGCCGTCGCCCTGGTAGAATGGGCAAGCAGCCCCACAGGAGGCTCCTTCTTAGCCAATGAGTAACATGCTTTGATTCACAGAACGGCCCATTGAGAGATGGTCCGTTTGTGCATGGCCCGACCTTTTTTGGCGCCCATGTAGCCAACAGAAAGCTGGTCATCCACCAAGAACTGTTGTGTGCGCTTCAGATAGAACAAGAGCGCGTGTTTTGGGTCTAGACGGTGGAGCCTCTCTTCCTCTTTTGAAGGAGGCGGAAAGAAGGGTGGCAAAGTGATGGTTTGCCCGATGTGGAAAGGCATGACAACCTTTGGCAGGAAAGAAGGACGGGTCCTTAAAACCACCATGTCCGGATGAACAGAAAGGAAAGGAGGTTTAGAAGAAAGAGCCTGGAGCTCACTCACTCTCCTGGCAGAGGTGATAGCTACCCGGGGTGTCGTCTTGAGAGTGAGAAGACGCAAAGGACAGTTATGAAGTGGCTCAAACGGGCGCACATCAGATGCGTCAAGACAAGGTTTAAGTCCCATTGAGTCATTATGAACGGCACGGGAGGAAGTGTGTGCTTAATGCCTTTCAGGAAACGGTTAACAACTGGGGACTTAAAAAAAGAAGGCTGATCTGGAAGCCGTAAAAAGGCGGAGATGGCCGAAAGATAATCTTTGATAGTGCCCAGAGCAGAGCCCTGCTGAGCCAAAGAAAGAAGGAACAGAAGAACCTCGGAAAGAGGGGCAGAAAGGGGATCCACAGCCTTCGCTGTGCACCATGCCACAAACTTGTCCCACCTGCAGGCGTATACCGTTTTAGTGAAGAGACGCCTGGCTGCCAAAATGACATCACAGACTTCGGGAGGACGATCGAAGGCTGTCAACTGTCGAAGCTCAATCTGCATGCATGGAGGTGGAGGCTGGACAGGTTCGGGTGGAAGACCGTCCCCTGCTGCTGCAACAGAAGATCCTCCCGAAGAGGCAGTCGGATCAGGGAACCGATCGTCATGTTGAGTAGCTCCAGGAACCTCTATCTCCATGCCCAATCCGGAGCCACAAGGATGACTTGGGCCCGGTCGCACCGAATCTTCTTCAGCACTCTGGGCAGAAGTGGTACAGGCGGAAAGGCGTACAACAGACCGCAACTCCACTCTCGACAAAAAGCGAGGGAGACCCTGGGACGGAGCACGAGCCCCGGGCCTGATCCCAGCTTCGGTGGCGAATAGATCTAACCAAGGCTCTCCCCACTGCAAAAAGAGACATTGCGCCACGTCCAAGTTCAGACGCTATTTGTAATCCATCAAGCACCGGCGGCTGAGTTCGTCCGCCCTGGCATTCAGAGAACCTGCCAGATGTTGAACACCAAGGTGATGCCTTGATGTTCCAGCCATGTCCAGAGGCGCTGAGCCTCCTGACATAGGGTCCACGACCCCACCCCACCCCACCCTGTTTGTTGCAATACAACATGGCGGTGGTGTTGTCCGTGAACACCTGCACTACACTTCCCCGAACAGAGAGAAGGAATGCCTTCTGTGCCAGTCGGAATGCCCGAAGCTCCAAAAGGTTGATATGGAGTCGGGACTCCGCCGGAGACCAGAGGTCTCTGATCTCCGCCTCTCCCATGTGGCCGCACCATCCCAGAAGGGACGCGTCCGTCACAACTGTGTGCTCCGGTGGAGGAAGGGAGAGGGATCTGCCATTGTCCCAATCACGATTCGTGAGCCACCACTACAATTGACGTGCAGTGCCCTCTGAGATGTGGACGTGATTGGACAGGTTGCCCTGATGCTGTGCCCACTGGAACTTCAGGTCCCACTGCAAAGCTCGCTTATGCCATCTGGCATGTTGCACTAACAGGATGCAGGAGGCCATCAGGCCCAGGAGCCGGAGGGTCATCCTGACTGAAACCCGGGATAGAGGCTGAAAGATCGGAATAATAGCCTGAACATCCCGGACTCGCTGCTCGGGAGAATAAACCCGAAACTGCATTGAATCCAGAACCGCTCTGATGAAGGGGAGCTTCTGAGAGGGACTCAGGTACTACTTGGGCACGTTGATGGAAAACCCCAGCAAATGCAGGAGGTTGGCCGTAGTCTGGAGGTGGGTGACGACTGCCTGGGGCGGGTCCGCCTTCAACAACCAGTCGTCGAGGTAGTGGAGGACTGACACGCATGACCTGCGCAGATGAGCTGCGACTACCGCCATCACTTTCATGAACACCCGAGGGGCGCTGGTAAGGCCGATGGGGAGCACGGCAAACTGAAAATGCTCCTGGCCTACCGTGAACCGCAGGTGGGCCGGCAGGACGGGGTTGTGAAAATATGCGTCCTGCAAGTCCAACGCTATCATCCAGTCTCCAGGGTCGAGGGCAGCCAAAACCTGAGCCAGAGTCAACATCCTGAACTTCTCCTTCCGGAGGAAGCGATTGACGTTCCTGAGGTCCAAGATGGGGTGCAAGCCCCTCTTGTCCTTTATGGGGACCCGAAAGTAGTGGGAATAACAACTATATCCTATTTCTGGGCCAGGAACGCGCTCGATGGCCCCTTGGCCAAGAGGGCCATGATTTCCTGTTGGAGAAGCGCAAAGTGATACCCACACATGCGGTGGAACTGAGGCGGCATAGCTAGGGGGGCAGACTCGAAGGGGAGAGAGTAACCCCTTTGGACAATTTGCAGCACCCAACTGTCCGAAGTGACAAAACGCCAGTGGGGGAGGTTATGTTGAATTCTGCCGCCAACCGGTGTGGGGTACACCCCAAAGCTCGGACTAGGAAGTCTTTGAGGTGGATGCTGCGGTAGCGTAGGTGGACTGACCCGCACACTGGACCCCTGTGCTGCCACGGTGGCCTCCACACCCGCGGCAGCGCTGACTTTGGTTCTGCGCAGGCTTCTGGCTGAACGAACGTGCAGGGGCGCCCCTTTTGTGGCCACGAAAGGAACAAAAGGTAGACATGGCCGAGCGTGTGGTAGATAGACCCAAGGACTTGGCCGTAGCCCGAGAGTCCTTGAAAAGCTCCAGCGCACTGTCTGCCTTATCTCCAAACAGGCGAGCACCATCAAAAGGCATGTCCATGAGGGAACTCTGGACATCCCCGAAAACCCAGTGGTCCGCAGCCAGGCATGGTGATGCAGGGCCACTGTTGTGAAGATCACTCTCTCTAAAGAGTCCGCAGTGTCCAGCCCACACCGAATGGCAAACTTAGCGGTATCCTTCCCCTCGGCAACAGATTGGGAAACGACAGCCCGAACCTCTTTTGGGCACTGGGGGAGTCTGCGCCACTGTGTCCCACACCGCGTGAGAGTAGCGACCTAAAAGGAATGCAGTGTTGACTGACCGCAGCCCCAGGCTGGCAAAGGAAAATAACCTTTTGCCCAATTGCTTCAGCTTTTTCGATTCCTTATCCGGTGGGGTGGTAGGCAACGCACTTTGGGAGGTGGAGGCCTGAATGACCAGGCTCTTTGTCGTCGGATAGTAAGTTAAAAAGGCAGGGTCACCCGGTGCCGGGTGATGACGCCGGGCCATGTTCTTATCCACAGGAACCCCTGTGGCTGGTCTAGACCAGGTGCCCATCAAGGCTTCATTGAACGGAAGCAGGGGTTCCATAGAACTTGCCGCCGGCTGAAGCACTTCAGTAAGGATGTTTGTCTTATGAGTGACAGGAGGCAGATCGCGGTCAAGGGCCTCAGCTGCTCTACAGAGCACTACAGAATAAGTGGCGACTTCCTCCATGACAGCGGGAGGAGACATAAATCCCGGCTCAGAGGAGAGGTCAAGGCCACCCGCATCCTCCGATTCCTCCGCCCACTCATGTTCTGACTCACACTTCCGTGCAAGAGGGTCCTCCAACCCCTCCCAGTCATCCCCCTCCTCCACGGCCCGAGGCACAGGCGGCAGCAGCGGGGGAGGCACGGGGTAAACAAATGCCCCAGCAGCATCGGGAACGGCGCTGACCGGCGCCGATCCGGCTCCCTGTCCCAATTCGGGTCCAAAGCCGGGGCAAAATTGCCCAGAAATTCTTGTAAGGGAGGAGGTGGAACAAACGGAGCCCATGCGGGCGCCGGGAACGGAGCCGCAGAGGGCGCCGGGGCCGGATCTATTGGCAGAGGACCCCGTGGCACCGGCAGGCTCTGGCCCCGGGGCCGCAAGTTCCTCTGCCGGTGGCTCTAGCTATGGCGCCCCTGCGGCTCCGTTCCTGGCGGCAGACCTGGTGGCAAGCAAGGGCCCTCCATAGGGACCGCGGGGCCCGAATGCGCATCGGCGGGAACCCTAGGCCTGAAAAGGCGGTCCATGGCGGTAAAAACTCTTGCACCTGGGCCCAAGTCGCCGACGGACCCGGATGAGGTGGGTAGGCCGCGGGACTCCCAGGCTCCAACGGAGTCACAAGGGAAGGACGTCTGGCCCCCTTATCAGCCTCCGAAGACCGACGGGGGATGTCGGAGAGCGAACACGCTTCTTCGACTGCTTCTTGTGAAGTCTCTTTCCCGATTCCGAGGGCGAAGACTTCGACCCTGAGGAGGGATGATGATGGCTCCACGGACGGTCCTTGAGCTACCCCTGGACTTCCAACGGCGGGGAGACGAATGCCTGGCCTCCAGCAGCTTTCGGGACCACTCCCGCAAAGCCTTCGGAGCCATGGCCAGACAATCTGGACATGACCGAGAGTCATGGTCGCGCTCCAGACAGTAGAGACAAACGCCATGGGGGTCGGCCACCAACACTGTACAGCGACAGGCCTCACAGGATTTAAACCCAGGCATCCCTACTTAGTACCAGGAGTCAAGACTCAAAAGTAGGAAAGACAAAAGTCTCAAAAAGTCTATCAACAAGCATTGGCATAGCCAATAGGTCTCGCCTTTGGGACCTTATAAGTGTTTAGCCATGCAAGAGTTGATGTTGTTGCACCAAGGATTTTGTGCTGGATAACTAAACACTTATCATATCCCAAAGGCGAGACCTATTGACTATGCCAATTATTGTTATTTTTAAGTTATCCTTACGAGTTTTAACGGTCTCGTCAGATTATAGTAGTTCAAAATCAGTACCATTTCTTTGTGCCAGTAAGAATTTATTTTATTGATGAGTATTAAAACTGGAAAGGGTTTCTACAGAAAAGTAAATCTGTCAGCTGTGAAGTATAGACTATTTTTTTTTAACAATTATACATGACGATTATTTTTTTTATTAATTTTGTTATTGCAAACTAATGGCTTTTACTTTAGGATGGTGTGCGTGATTTTTTTTTTAAATGCAAGCATATATAACCAATATAAAACAAAGAAGCGTCTCACAAGCTGATCTAGGCCAGACCTGTTGGCTTGGCCAATGTTTATTCAGAAAGGGGCAGTGTGCTCATCAGTGCTTTAGGCTACTGTGTAGGAGGTCCTTTCTTCTCCCTTAGTGGCCGTTAGCACTTTGATGCACGCAGGATTTCATTCTGTATTTATTACCAGAGCTGCCAAGTCGATTTCCTTGCGCATGTGCAATTCTCAAGTGTGTGTGCCTGCCTGCGAAACTCCTAAGGCCATTTCAATAAAGAGAAAAAGAATCGAGGAACAAGCGTTCAGCAAAGCCAGCAGCTCTTGTTTCTAACAGAGAAAGTTTTACACAAAACACTGTAAATTTTTATTTAGCAAGACATTTTTTTTTAAATCGATTGAATTTTTTAATACCCTAAGTTGCATTATAAATTGGAGAACAAAAAATGAACGGGAGGTTCTTAAAGTGGTAGTGTTATCGGGAAATAGAGGGCGAAGCGATACAGTAGTTTTAATCTTTCGCTGTATGTCAGAGTACATTAGTGAAAATGGAAAAAGAAAACATTCAGCATATATTAAGAAACAAGGCGAGGTGTAAAACCATGCTGAATGTCTGAATATGGTTTAGGCAAACGAATTGATGTAATGCACATTTGCATATGCAAAATAATTGATCTAAAACGAATTTGTTAAGAAACTGCAATAATGGTTTATTTTCGAGATATATAGATTGTTTTATCGGTCATTTAAAAACGGAGCACGACAATACTTTGTGGCTTCATGTTGGGCAAATGTTCAGATCATGCAGGGCCTCGTGTAGGGGAGGGCTCCAGGCCCGTGTGGGTTAATTACTTAATCTGCGAGCCCCTTCACACACACGAAAGCACCAACATTATATAATACACGGCAAGAGCCAGCAGGCAGCCTATCCAGTATCCACCTGTGAAAGCATGGCCAGCTATGCACTGAAATGGAATGGAGGACTCCAAATGCACGGTCAGTGTTGTGGGGCCAGTCCTGGGTGTTCATATAGTCTCTGCGGAACTCACCTTTGTCGAATATGTTCCCTCGGCCCTTCTCCACCGAGTTCATCCTAGGACCGAGAGCGAGGAGAGGGGATCGAGAGAGGAGGAGGTGAAAGATAGAACACTGGGTGGGGCAGAGAAATATAGAAAATGGAACGTAAGGGACAGAAAGTGAGGGGGAGCAAAGAAGATAGAAAAAAGATGGAGAAAAAGGGTGATAGAGAACGTGAGGGAGCAGAAGCGGGAAATTCTGGTGACAGGAGGGTAGAGCACGAGGTTCAGAACCGAGAGCGAGGGAGTGTGAAAGTGAAAGTGATTGCGATGCACTTAATTACCCGTGAGAAGAAAAGATAGATGGCGGCTGCGCGTGTGCACGCACGCGTTATCTCCAGCTTAAGGCCAGCAAAAGCCTCTGGCAGTACTTTGAAACCCCCCTTACTAAAAGTCGAACTAAACAAGCATTGAAAATGCAATAGGTCTCGCAGCATTAGAGTTAGTGCTTTTAGCATTGTTTATGGTTTTTTTTTGTAAATCTTTAGCATTTTTGTTTCCTGTAGCCAATGCTAAAGAATTTCAAAAAAAAAAAGCCATAAACATTTTTAAAAGCTCTGAAATGCAGTCTGAAATGCTGGATATATATTCAGTACAGATACACTATATTGTTAATGAAGACATAGGATATAATATGTTGTACTGTATACACACAATTAGATGGGAACGTGCTGTGTGTGTCAGCGATTGAATGTGGAGGTGATGGTGGATGTGGTGGTGGATTCGGTGGATGTGGTGGTGGTGGATGTGGTGGTGGATGTGGTGGTGGATGTGGTGGTGGATGTGGTGGTGGATGTGGATGCGGTGGATGTGGTGGGATGTGGTGGTGGATGTGGTGGATGTGTTGGTGGTGGATGTGGTGGTGGATGTGGTGGTGGATGTGGTGGTGGATGCGGAGGTGGAGGATGTGGTGGATGTGGTGGTGGTGGATGCGGTGGATGTGGTGGTGGATGTGGTGGATATGGTGGTGGATGTGGTGGTGGTGGGTGTGGTTGATGTGGTGGTGGATGCGGTGGATGTGGTGGTGGTGGATGTGGTGGTGGATGCAGTGGTGGATGCGGTGGTGAATGTGGCGGTGGATGTCATGGTGGATGTGGAGGTGGTGGTGGATGTGGTGGTGGATGTGGTGGTGGATGTGGTGGTGGATGTGGTGGTGATGGTGGATGTGGTGGTGGATGCGGTGGATGTGTTGATGGTGGATGTGGTGGTGGTGGTGGATGCGGTGGTGGTGGTGGATGGGGTGGTGGTGGTGGATGGGGTGGTGGATGTAGTGGTGGTGGATGTGGTGGATGTGGCGGTGGATGTGGTGGTGGCGGTGGATGTGCCGTCCCAGAGTGATGTGGCGCCGTCCCAGAGTGATATGGTGGTGTTGTGCGGCGTGCAGCAGTGTGCGGGGTGCAGCAGTGTGAGGCGTGCAGCAGTGTGAGGCATGCAGCAGTGTGAGGCGTGCAGCAGTGTGAGGCGTGCAGCAGTGTGAGGCGTGCAGGGGTGAGAGGCGTGCAGGGGTGAGAGGCGTGCAGGGGTGAGAGGCGTGCAGGGGTGAGGGAGGGTGAGGGTGTGTGAGGGTGTGTGAGGGTGTGTGAGGGTGTGTGAGGGGGTGTGAGGGTGTGTGAGGGGGTGTGAGGGTGAGGGGGTGTGAGGGTGAGGGGGTCTGAGGGGGTGTGGGGGTGTGAGGGTGAGGGGGTGTGAGGGTGTGAGGGTGAGGGGGTGTGAGTGAAGGGGTGTGTGGGTGAGGGGGTGTGAGGGTGAGGGGGTGTGTGGGTGAGGGGGTGTGTGGGTGAGGGGGTGTGTGGGTGAGGGGGTGTGTGGGTGAGGGGGTGGGAGGGGGAGGGTGTGTGAGGGTGAGGGGGTGTGAGGGTGAGGGGTGTGAGGGTGAGGGGGTGTGTGGGTGAGGGGGGTGAGGGTGAGGGGGAGTGAGGGTGAGGGGGAGTGAGAGTGAGGGGGAGTGAGAGTGAGGGGGAGTGAGAGTGAGGGGGAGTGAGAGTGAGGGGGTGTGAGAGCGAGGGGGTGTGAGAGTGAGGGGGTGTGAGGGGGTGTGGCGGTGTGAGGGAGAGGGTGAGGAGTGTGAGGGTGAGGGGGAGGGAGGGGGTGTGTGAGGGTGAGGGGGTGTGCATTCTGAGGGTGTGTGGCGGTGTGAGGGGGTGAGGGCGTGTGAGGGTGAGGGGGTGTGCATTCTGAGGGTGTGTGGCGGTGTGAGGGGGTGAGGGCGTGTGAGGGTGTGTGTAAGGGTGAGAGGGTGGGTGTGTGTGAGGGTGAGAGGGTGGGTGAGAGGGTGGGTGAGGGTGAGGGGGTGAGTGAGGGGGTGAGGGAGGGGGTGAGTGAGGGGGTGAGTGAGGGTGAGGGGGTGAGTGAGGGGGTGAGAGTGAGTCAGGTGAGTGAGGGTGTGAGAGTGAGTGAGGGTGAGAGGGTTGTGAGAGTGAGTGAGGGTGAGAGGGTTGTGAGGGTGAGTGAGGGTGAGTGAGGGTGAGTGAGTGAGGGTGAGGGGTGAGTGAGTGAGGGTGAGTGAGAGTGAGGGCTCTGAGGGGGTGTGGCGGTGTGAGGGAGAGGGTGAGGGGGGTGAGGGGGAGTGAGGCGGTGGGTGAGGGGGTGTGCATTCTAAGGGAGTGTGGCGGTGTGAGTGGGTGAGGGCGTGTGAGGGTGAGGGGGTGTGCATTCTGAGTGGGGGGGTGGCGGTGTGAGGGGGTGAGGGCGTGTGAGGGGGTGGGTGAGAGGGTGGGTGAGAGGGTGGGTGAGAGGGTGAGTGAGGGTGAGGGGGTGAGTGAGGGGGTGAGGGGGGTGAGTGAGGGGGTGAGGGGGTGAGTGAGGGGGTGAGTGAAGGTGAGGGGGTGAGTGAGGGGTGAGAGTGAGGGAGGTGAGTGAGGGGGTGAGAGTGAGTGAGGGTGAGAGGGTTGTGAGAGTGAGTGAGGGTGAGAGGGTTGTGAGGGTGCCTGTAGATGGCAGACTCGTTCCCTACATTCTCTGGGTATGCAATAGGTCTGATAAAAACACATTTCCTGGGCTGCTGTTTCCTCCCAGTCCACCACTGCAACAGAGGTGCAACAGAAAAGAATACAGTGACATAGCCGAGTACCCAGTACCCTGGAAAAGAGTCAATCACTGCTAACTGACCTCTTTATATAGCAGGGATAACGAGTTCTCGTGGGTGCTTTTCCACACGAACACACCATCGTCACAAGATGTGTTGTTACTTCGAATTGGCTAGCGTTACATTCGCATCTGCTGCTCAGAGCCTGCTTGTTCAATAATGAATTCACAGTTCGGAACGTGTTAACATTAGGACATTTTGTCTGCTTGGAGAAATGCATTTTGTCAGATGCAAATGGGAGCGCCTCAAACCCCGAAGCACATTTTTAATTGTTTTACTCCTGCTAAAAATGACTGCATACCTGCAAGCATCTGTCAGATCGTTTATGAACTGAACAAAATGTCTGCACCCCCGCGTGCTCCTCCAAGGGTGTGCTCGGTCTATTGTTTATAGGCCCCTTCGAGCTATTCTGCAGCAGAACATAGCCTCGAATAGACTGTGGCACTGCAGCGACAAGGATGCATGTTTCACCCCAGCTGTAGAGCAATTCAGAGTAGGCTGAACCATGATACTAATTGATTGTGAAAGAACAAATAACAGTTTTGTCACTTTAAAGCACTGCTCGACTCATTTGAAAGAATATGCATTAACACCTCTTGATCTGTGTCAAAGTGAAAAAGAATGTTGAATATTAAAGGGATGAAGGCTTATTGCTGCATATATCAGCTTTGATCTTAATTGGCTCCTGCTATCGCTAGTTACACTTGGGTTGTTTGCCAGCTTTCCTATGAGAGCAGGCGCCCCTCCCCCACGCCAGAGCAGGCTGCCAGGGTGCTTGCAAGTGGCCAGGATGACTTCTAACGATGCAGATGCTAAGTAGATGATTGGCGGCACATCGAGGTCTGACGGCTCAAGGGACGGGAAATGTACCGCTCGTCAGGCTTTCAGCAGGAAATTAATTAAAAAATAAAAAACTAGGGGGAGGGGGCGGGAGGCGGAGAGTTGAGGCAGGAAGAATTAAGTGAGAGAAATGTGTGGAGAACAGATGAGCACGAAGAGAAGTGGGGGCGAGAGGGTAGAAAGAAAAGAGAAAGATGTGAGAGTAGGCGGGAGAAACGAGGAGCTAAGGAAACAGAGGTAAAGGGAGGCAAACGTGTGGGGAGACGAGGAAAGCAGACGTGGCAAATGTTGGAGAAAAGAAAGGAACAGGAGATGGGCATAGAAGGAGGTTCAGAGAGGGAATAGAAAGGAAGGGATAGAAGTAAGGGGCAAAGAGTGACAAGTGAGCAAGAAGAACAAGACGGAGGGAAGAGAGGGGAGGGGGGAGGAGAAATGCGACACGGCGGGAAGGGGCAGGCAGGATGACTCAGGGGAGGGGGCGGAGCGGGGCAGAGCGGCATGTGGGTGTGAACAAGCCGGGCCTTTGAAGTGAAGCTAAGCTTCACTTCAAAGGTGTCGGAGGAATGCGGGCGGCTGTGCACGCGCTTTTAAGCTCAATGCACATGCGCATTGAGCTTAAAAGTCACGGGCACTGCAAGGAATCGCCACGATTCCTTGCAAGTTAGATAAAGTCTGGATGAGCCCCTATAGTCTCGCTTGCTCGATGCGCATGCGCATCGACAGGCGAGACCTAAAAATGACTAGGGTACGTGCTCTAACCGGATCTGCGCTTACTGGCGCGGAAAAAGAAAGAACTGATGCCAGCACGCATGGGTGGGGCCTAAGTAGTCTCCGTGACGTCATCTTGGCGCTTACGACGCCAGCAACGAATGCGGAGCCGCACGACGCCACCTACCGACGCGCAGGGGTACTGTTGATGAAAAACGTTTTGGATCCAGTCTGACGCCTGGGGATGTTATTAGGTAAGGAATCTATTACTAACGCGTCTCTTTCAGATACAGGCTTACCCTCCCCTCATAGCTTCAACAGTTGATCTCTAGAGTACCCATTGAAATGGGAGCATATTTAAGTCGGCAGGACCAGGTGTCTGTGCGCTGGGCACAGACAGGCGGACACAGATGGGCGCAGAAGGGCTTACCTTTGGTGCGTCCGTGCACACAAGGCCCTTAAATAGCATCCCCAGTAAGCAACTGGAGCACTAAATTCAAAATGTCCCCCTCTTTCAACCAGGAAGTGGGCAGTGTCTGCCTTACCCTCCGCAACGATCGGTTCCTCGTGTACCATGGCGGACTGGGGAAAGGAAATGAACAAAAAAATTAAAAGGATCGCGGCAACTCAAAATACCTTTGGGAGCAGAGAACCGTTCAAATGTGGTAAAAACAGCTAGAGCGTTAGGACAGCACCAAGACTACTGGATAAGATTAGGAGGCATTTGGCAAATTCTGAGGGGTCTGGTTACAGTTTAAGTTGCTATAAATGGCTGTGCTAAAGACAAAAGATGTCACCTGGGCTTGCTTGAAGTAAAAAAAAAAAAAACACTAAAAAAGCTTGCCGGGTGTCTTCTGGTCTGCCTTAATGCGGTATTTGATTTGGTGGCAATACTAAACCCATTGAGGATTAACCACCCCACTAAGCCAACTACCAAATGGCACATCAGTGAATTGAAGAGGCAAAATATGCTTCTGAAAAGAAATCAAAGGGGGCTCTACCTTATTGGAAATTTGGAGCTAACATCAAAGAAGTTAGCTGTGCCTATAAGAAAGCCAAAAGGGATGCCATTAATAAAAGGTGAATGCAAATACATTCACTAATATCTATTAGGGATCCCACAAAATTCTGGAATTACATATTAAAAATAAATACCAGCCCAAACAATATTCATGTTCCAGAATCGAATGGAAAAAGCATATTAAATTACTCTATGTCACCTCCACAGAGGCAACTTTGCCATTCAGTATACCTTTTGAGGTACCAGCAGCATGACATCCGTGGAAAGTGTATCCACAATAATCAAAAAGTGTAGGTGAGACAGTGCACCTGGAACAAATGCATTCCTCCTGCTCTTTTTAAATTGGATATTCAGTTTCGTTCAGCGCACCTAGCTTCTTTGTTTAATGGATGCTATTACCAAGAAGATACTGGACTCCTGGTTAGGGTCATTCCTGCACCCTATATGCAAAATGAGCAGCAGTACAGACCCCAAAAGCTACAGAATAATCAATATTATCAGCGCAGATGTCACATGTTATGCCTTTCTTTTTCCTTCATTGGAAGATTTGAAGGATAGGGCCAATGAAAAACAACCCATGGTTTCAGATATGAGTTCATGAGGATGAAGGAACAAGTGATAATATATTAGCTCTTTCCATGCTGGTGGAAACTCACACCACCCCGGCAGCTCTCCTTTGTATGCCTGCTTCATAGATTTTTTAAACTGCCTTTGACAAAATCAATGGAAATCTTTTATGGAGCAAACTGCACGGATGAGGAAATTTGGCATAGATTCATGAAGGTAAAATCCGCTTGCAAAGGGGCAGATTCTCAGAATCTGCCCCTTTGCGACCGGTATTTTTGCATTTGGGATGCATCATCTCAAATGCAAAAATCGCTAATTAAGAAATCGCTAAATTGCGATTACTTGCATTTAAGGAATCTCAAATTGAGATTCCTTAAATGCAATGCATTAAAGTTTAAAAAATAGCGATTTCGCTAATAGGGCTCGCAAATTACCATGAAGTTGAACCTCATGGTAATTTGCAAAAACTTTGAAAAATGCACTAAAGTGCATTTTTCAAAGTTCCGTGTTGCGCACACACATGCCCTAAGGGCATGTGTTTGCGCAATGTATGTGCACAGATCAATTTCAGGGGTGCAACAGGATGTCCTTTGGACACCCCTGCACCCTTGAAATAGCATTCTCAATTTGCGATTCGCTAATTGTGATTCACAAATTGAGAATGTCTTCCCATTCATTCCTATGGGCCTCTAGGCCCATAGGAATGAATGGGGAGGTATTCCTTAATTGCGAATCGCAATTTGCGAGTCGCAATTAAGGAATTTTAAGAAATCGCTATTTTTTTAGTGATTTCTTCATGCATTGAATTTTGCTATTCCTTAATAGCGAATCGTTATTTTTCGCTATTAAGGAATAGCAAAATGGGTTCTTGATGTATCTGGGGGTTAATCTCCAGTTTATTCTCAGGGCTATAACAGTGATTTTACCACAACACCTGGATTAGTTTCAAATTAGGGAAGGCCAATCATACATATTCGATAAATATGGACCTAAAACAGGTTTGTGAATCAGCATCCATACTTTTCAATGTATATGTTGCGGACCTTGGCATAGCTCTCAGGAATTATATGTCTTGGCCTTCAAAGTTACGACGGATGCTTATGCCAGTATTACAATATACTGATGATGCAGTCCAAATAGACAAGACTGACTTTGGTCTACAATGCCGGCTGATGGCCTTGTGACAGTAATTCCAGTAGGTAAACATCTTAAAACCAAATATTGCAATATTTTGCAAAAGACTTAAAAAGACAACCACATGGATATATAAGGCATCACCAATCCCAAATGAGCAATGTATACAAATTCTTTGGAATATGGTCACACGAGAAAGGTGGCCATCATCTCCATTTAACTATCCTAAAAGCAATATCAGTATCACTCTCATTTGCACTACATCGGCTATTAAGCAAGCTTTCTGGCACCTCTCTCACCCCAGTTTTGTAAACTATAAAAGCAAAATTCCTTTCACCCTTAGGTTACAATAATGAAGCCTTTCAGGGTAAATTATCATCCTGGTTAATCCTAGCCTATTGCAATTTTCAGACACCTATTTTTTTTCTTTCTCCCTCGTCACCCCAAGCACTGATTTAACTAAAAATCTACCTGCTAAAACAATACCCTGCAGCTAGGGCTGCTCTGATTTGTGTCCGTACAGGAAAAATGTGCCAGGGACACTACTTTAAAATAATTTTTTATGGAAAGGTCTAAATTATCTACAAGTGACACAATCTAGCTGATGCCCAAGATAACCTAGGGATGGCGCCAATCTGAAGTCAAGGTCTGCCTTACAGTCACTTAAAAAATATTTATAACGGTACTTGGGAATCCTATTTTTTAGCCAGGGCATCTTAACATTTAACTGTTGCAAATTGTTTAGCTTGCTAGGGAGCTCAAAAGGATTTCAACCATAGTCAAATTTGGCATTAAGAAAGGCTATAGTACGAGTTACTTACCTTCGGTAAAGATGTATCTGGTAGAGATGTTGTCTAGCCGCAGATTCCTTAACTTAGAATATCCCCAGGCGTCAGACTGGATCCGGAAATGTTTTGTAGCAGTACCTCTGCGTGCCGGGGGACGGCGCCACACAACGCCGCTCTGACGTCGTCCACATACGTAACGTCAGCGGGGTCATATAAGTCCCTCCCGGCGCACTGACGTCAGTTTTCTTAGGAGAAACGTTTCCGCGCCACGACGCGGAGCCACCAAGAAAAAATTGTGAAAGTATGGGAACAGCGTTCGAGGGATGAAAATGCATGAATAAAGGAGGATGGTGGAAGACACCATCTTAAAAGACAGAATTAGACACTGCCTACATATAAGAGGAAGCTGTGAGAAAGAGCCCCGCAAGCTAAGCGAAGACCCTTCCCCGAGTGCAACAGGGAAGGACATCTCAACAGACAGAAATAGACTGATAGTGCCATGTAGAACTGTGAAATTCAGTAAGAACGGAGCACAGAAAGAACAACAGGCCACTGTAGAAAAGTATAACGGGACTGGCCTTTTCCCTCTAATAACCTTGGTTGGAAACAGAGCACAACCGACCCTCAAAGAGGATGACCATGAGGAGGACAGGACCCCGAGTTAGCGGAGAAGACGGAAAGTAACTGGAGAGGAAAACAAACCTCCTCGTGAATCAAAATGCACCATATCACAGGAAAGAAGCCCCCTCAGCAGAAGTAACTGTATACAGGAACGCTCAACGGAGTACAACAATCTGAACCCCCCGAGAGATAACGCAATGGCAACTGAAGAGGCCAGTGGAGAAAACCACTAGACAAGTTCCTCGCAGAACGGGGAGGCTGGGTGGGCGTTAAGTAATCTGCGGCTAGACAACGTCTCTACCAGATACATCGCTACCAAAGGTAAGTAACTCGTACATCTGATAGAGACATCTAGCTGCAGAACCCTTAACTTAGAATAGATACCACAGCCATACCCCAAAGGGGAGGTATGTCTGCAACAGAACAACAGAAAACGCCAAGCATCCGATCCGGCAATAGAGTGACGGATAAGGGGGGGGAGAGCTGTGACGGAACAGCCAGACAGCAACGCTAGCAGCTCGAAAGAGCAGAAATAACAGGAGAAAAGATATCCTAAAAATGCCAGAATGGCGCCATACCATACCCATATAAAAAATGACAGGTAGAACGGCATGAGCCCTATACTAGAGCAAAGAAAGAGAGAGGAAGAAGGACCACTCTCTGCCTAATGGCGCACGAGGAGTACACCGGCCAAGCTTGAAATGAACTTGAAGAGATGCAACCCGAGCCTAACAGACTAGCCTATAGAACGAAGGAGCCGGTGTCAAAAGCCCAAGGGCAAGAGCTAGAACCTGAGCAATGCTCTGGGAATAGCCGGCGGGACAAGAAACACGCCAAGTGCACACCCAACCCCAAAAAGGGGGATTAGGGACAATATGCATCACCTCTGGACCCGCTGAAGCACGTAGAAACATGCAGCAGGCAAAGGGCCATAGAGACCTTAAAGTGGCCTACACAAGAAGCATAAGAGTGCCCGACCGGGCAGTATGAAACCAAAGTGAGAAACAACCCACAATATAGACTTGCAGGCAGAGCCAATGACCACTGCCATCAGAAGAACTGCCCTGCAGGCGTATCGCTAACAAGAGCGGATGGTAATTGGGAAAAAGGCATACCCGATTGAAGTGGCCAAAAACACCAAGTTAACCAAAGGTGAGAAGAGTCTCAAAATCCGAGACTAACACTCCAGAAAGACACGTACAGCGTTGAACACCAAAAAGGGAGCATATGAGAATTTGGGAAATCACTCCAAGAAGCGGAAGCAAGGAGGAGCTTATGGGCAACTTGCAACAACTCGGAAAAGCTCCCCCACACATGGAGATATTGGTCCAGACCTTGCAGCCTCGACAAGAGGTGGAGACGTAGGAAGAGGAATACCAAGGCAACCGGCATGTATACAGAAAGGTATAAACATATAATATGTAGAGACAGCACTAGCCAGGAGCAGGAACATGTCCATACCGGATCATAAATAGCACAGTAAGGGCAGGGAGGAGCCGTTTTTGAAGAGGATACCATGAAACCTACCAAGGTAGTTGACCATGGCGTAAGCAGATGGCACCAGGGATAAACATAAAACACCGTACAATTTGACCACCAAGCGACGCATGGAGCCCACAGGAGCCTCAGGCCCAGGTGAGATAAGCAAAGCTATATAATAGCCTACAAGTACCCCACATGGTGTATGCATACCCCAAACAATGGGGGAAACACCTCTTAGGGCAATAAGCCAAACCAAAGAGTGCAGCAAGGAATAGAACTCATGAACTTGAGTTACGAGCCGTAAGACATTACAAAGCTGAGCCACCAGCTCAGAGTCACAGTCAGAGGACCAGATACAGCAACCTGAGGAACACGGCCACACCAGGCCATCAGGCAGCTCAAAGCAAGACGCATCCAAGGGATGCCAATAAAGGGGTAAACACCCTTGATCACATAAAAAGAAGACATAAGGCTCACCGCCCATGTTAAACACAGAGCACATATGTTAAGGATGCGAAATGAAAAGGTACCACCACAGAAGATAGTCTAAGAAGACCTAAGTGGGAGGACGAAAGCCTGCAAGGAGCCGGTGAACCACCGACTCGGCGTGAGCATCAAACAGCAAAACCCCATCAAAGGGCAAGTCAACCAGTCGCTCCCGGATATTTTCAGGGAAGACACTGTCTCGCAACCAAGCGTGACGCCTTGAGGCAACAGAGTCCGCCATAGCTCGGCCCAAAGAATCAGCAGTATCTAAGGAGGATGGATTGTGAATTCTGCAAGGTCGCGGCCATCCCTAAGGAGGTGAAGGAGGTCGACACGAGTGCCTTCAGAGGTGGCAGAAAGCAAGGACTCTGCAGAGTCACGAAAGGGCAGAGGAAGCCCGACCCAAAACACACACTGTATTTAAGGACCGTAAGGCTGCACTAGTGGATGCAAAGATGTTCATACCCCACGACTCAAGCCATCTGGACTCCCGAGAGGGAGGAAGTGTTAGTGGGGGCAGAGAAGGAAAGGCAGTGTACAACACAAACCCCTGCGCAACAGGGTACACAAAAAGACCAACAGGATCATGTGGAGCTGGGCGGTGGCGGAGCAAAACCGAACGAGCCACATGGTCACCTGAAGCAGGCCGGACCCAGGTACCCAAAAGGGCATCATAAAATGAAGCCTCAAAGGGCAGAAGCGGCTCCACATTTCCAGACCCACGGTGAAGGACCTCAAGCAAGGGGTCCACAGGTAAAGGGGCAGAAGGGGGTTGCATGTTTAAAATGTGGGTGGCCAATGAGACCACTCGCAAAAAAGCTGCACCAGCCTCGGTAGCCCTCCGCGGAGGGGACTACAGCTCATCAGTTGAGACTACTGGTAGGGCTAGGGCCTCTATTGGACATAGAGATCAGGGTTTATGAAACTGATTGGGTGCTTGGACTGGGGCTAAGATTGGCTGTAAGGTCCTCGTTTCCTATTGGTTCTAGATTTTAGGGCTAGTGCTGTGACTGGATAGTGTTAGGTCTAGGGTTCCCATTGGCTGAAGGGGTCACCTGACTACTAGGGCTATAAACCGCCAAGGCTTAGGGAGTCTCAGCCCGGGCATCGACGCTAGGGGTGGAGAGGACAAGGGTGAGTGTCCGTTTGAGCCTGTTAAGGGTGGAGAGGACAAGGCTCAGGAATGCTGCCCATTTTCCCATTCATTAATACCCACCCTATGTATTTGTCCCTCTGTATATAAGCATTTATTTTCACTATAGATATGTGCCTATCTTTGTGTATTGCTTCGTATAAACATGTAAAATAATTATGTTGTTATAAAAACAAAAACAAAAACAAAACAAAAGAAAAATCATCTTTGGTCTACATGTACTTGCTTCCATTGTGCATCTATGTACCTCCATGTACTTGGATCTGTGTGTCCGTTACTTTTCTCCTGAAAAAGCATATCCAATGCACTACCCTATTTCTGATCCGCAACCTCTATCAATATGTTTAATATGTATATACCTCCTTTATGCATCTATATACTTTCAATATACTTATGGATCTATATATTTATCACTTTCTTCTAATTCAGCATTTCCAAAGCACTACCCTATTTCTCAGCCTATACTTCTCTCAATACATCTTCTAGCCCAACTTTCTGACTCATCTCAAACTTCTTTTTACTACTCCTTCCAATTCACCACCCTATCTCTCACCCTATACATCTATTATTATATCCTCAACACCCACTCTCTCATTTATCCCAAACCCCATACCACTATGAATCCCCAAAATAATCCTTTCTTGACTCTCTCCTACTCTACCCTTCCTTGCACCAACTGACACCTATTTTACTATACAGATCCCCCAAAACAAACCTTTGTAAACTCTTCCCCCTGACTCTTCCCCTCCAAAAACCCAATTTACTCATCCAAAAGCCTCCTACTACTGCTATGAACTAAAAAAAGAAATCCTTCACTCTTCTTTCTATCCCTCCACTATCCTTTTCAATCAAAATACCAGACTAGCAGGGTCACTTCTCAAATTCCATATTCCATTATACAAATTCACGACTAATCCGTTATGTGTTACAGAGTAGCGTGCTACTCGCCAACAAAGCGTTTCAGCACCCTATCAGGGTTACAAGCGCTATATAAATGCAAACCTTTTTTTCTTTTTTTACCCCTCCCCAACCCTTCGCAATCCAAATAACTGACTAACATATCCACCACTCAAATTACTTCATATTTCACTATACTAATTTTCAACACTAATCCTTTATGGGTCCGGAGTAGCCTGCTACGCGCCAGAAAAGCGCTTCAAAACCCCATCAGGGGTAACAGGCGCTATATGAATGCAAACCTTTCTTTCCCTTCTATCCCTCCGCTATCCTTCTCAATCATTCTTTCCCTTCTATCCCTCCGCTATCCTTCTCACTCCAAATAACTGACTAATATCCACCGCTCAAATTACTTTCAGATTTCACCATACTAATTCACCACTAATCCTTTATGGGTTTCCGGAGTAGCATGCTACTTGCCAAAAAAAGTTATTCAACACCCCATCAGGGGTTAGAAGCGATATATAAATACAAACCTTCTTTCCTCTTCTATCCTTCTACTATCCTTCCGAATCCAAATAACTGACTAACATATCCACCACTTAAAATTTACTTGCATGTTTCCCTATACCAATTCAACACTAACCCTCTATGGGTCACCGAGTAGCGTGTTACTTGCCGAAAAAGCGCTTTGACGCCTCGTCAGGTGTAGTAAGCGATATACAAATCCAACTACAATACAATACAATTGCTGACTATTGCCTTACCACAATTTTTGCTGTACATTTGAAATGAATACAAGCAAATAAAATTACTAAACAAAATCACAACGGGGGTAAGGCTCATTTGTTCTAATAGTCAAAAGAAGCCCCAATACGTTTGGATATAAAGCAACAAGAATTGGAACACGAGTTCCTATTCCTAAATGAATGGACGCAGAAGGAAGGGGAAGGGTAATAGAGCCTATCAATGTACTTAAATGTATATAAAGAGACTTCTCACAACCGCCGCACGATTTTCTTAGTATTGCATCAAATTAACCCTGATCTTCCGGCTGTGGCTGCTTCGCTTGACGCCACCAAGGCGTTTGACACGCTGGAGTGGCCCTTCTTATTTTACATCTTGCCACGCATGGGCTTTAGCGACCACTTCCTGCATAACGTCAGGCTCCTTTATACCAACCCCACAGCGCGTCTCCGCATCAACGGCGAAGGTTCGGACCCTATTAACATCGCTCGTGGCACGCGCCAGGGATGTCAGTTATCGCCCATGCTTTTTCTATAGCGATGGAGCCCCTGGCGGTCAGGCTGCGGCAGCACCATACTTACAGGGGTATTGGTTTCTCATCTCGTTCCTTACTCGTCTCAATGTATGCGGACGACATTATGCTTTATGTCCGTCATCCCCGAGAGAACCTTAGCCCTCTCATTGGCGAAATTATTCGGTATGGTGGGCTTTCGGGCATCCAGGTAAACTGGAGCAAGTCGGACCTTTTCCCACTGACTGACGCCACTGTGCCTTTCCGCTTTGACTTTCCATTTGTATGGGCTTCTGGCCCTACCCGCTATTTGGGCATTTGGCTCAGTAGGTGTTAGAAAGGCGATCCCGGGGGAGGCAGAAGATGTCTGACTGACCACCCCTAGGTCCACCCCTCCGTCGAGAAGTAGCCGAGCGTTATCGAGAGGCCTCCTGGGTGCGGGTCCTCTCCTAGGATCGTACAGCAGGGTAACCACAACACTACAAACGGACACCACACAAGAGGTTATGTTCTTAGGCTTTATCAAGAATAACGGTTGCTGGGTCTCAGCGGTATATACAGGCAGATCGAGGGATCTGTAGAGTCTCGTAAAAGGGACAGGGTAGCGGGACAGTCTCGGTATGGATACAGGAAGGGATACCCTGCGCACAGCTCTCAATCCTCGAGCCGGGGGTTCCGAGAGGTCGAGCCGCGGCAGCGCCAGCAGGACTCGACAAGTGGTCTTAACGGAGGGGAGGCCGCGGCAGCGCCAGCAGGCTCTCAAGATGGTTCAGCCGCGGCAGCGCCAGCAGGCTCTCAAGATGGTTCAGCCGCAGCAGCGCCAGTAGGCTCTCAAGATAGTTCAGACGCGGCAGCGCCAGCAGGCTCTCAAGATGGTTCAGCCGCGGCAGCGCCAGCAGGCTCTCAGAATGGTACAGCAAAGGTGGGCCGCGGCAGCGCCAGCAGGCTCTCAGGGTCTCTTCAGGTTACAGGCAATGAGTTCTTCTGGTGTAGGCCGTGACAGCGTCAGCATGGCTTCCAGTCCAGGATACAACTGGCGTCCTAATCCAGGGCTGGCCCAGATATAGGACTGGAGTCCTTTGATGTCCGGACCCTCGCGCCTGGGGGTCAGAGGGGCCGGGATGGTGGTGTCCAGACACCCAGCAGGGGGGTGGAGCCAGCGCCCAGGGAGGCCGGAGGGTGATCGAAGCCAGGCGTCCGGGGACGGCTGGAGGGCCATCGAAACTCCCTTTTCTCTGGGATCTGTGGAGTGGCCACTCGACCACCTGGGTGGATCTTGGTGCCTCGATGTCTGGGCTTCGCTGGGGCCTGGGCCGGGGCCGAGGCCACGTGGTTGTGACGTGGTGGGCCCAAGATGGAGTCGGGCGCGGCCTCGTGCTTAGGTCGTGAGGGGCCCATGATGGAGCCAGGCCGGTAGTGGGGGTCCGGGATGGTGACCGGACCAACAATGTTGGGACGTGCAGTGTCGGGCAACAGGGCTGCCCGATGCTGGGTGGAGGGCCGATGTCGTCCTGGGCCCGCCATGCTGGTGGGGTAGGACCACGCCATGAGGCCGGGTCCAACACGCGTCCCCCCCAGTTGAAGGCAGGGGAGAGTCACCCATCTTCTTGGGGATTCTCCTCGCCGAGGCGGAAGAATCGGGACAGGCCGTCAGCATTGGCGTGGTCGTTGCCGGGGCGATGCTCCACAGTGAAGTCCATCCCTTGCAGGGAGATGGACCATCGCAACAGTTTCGGGTTTTCTCCCCGCATCTGCATCAACCACCGCAGGGGCCGGTGGTCGGTCTGGACCCGGAAGTGGGTGCCGAAGAGGTAGGGCCGGAGCTTCTTTAGTGCCCACACGACGGCGAAGGCTTCCCTCTCGATGGTGCTCCAGCGCTGTTCTCTGGCCAGCAGCCGCCGGCTGATGAAGGCAACGGGAAGGTCGATTCCCTCAGGGTTTACTAGTGAGAGGACCGCCCCAATGCCGTGTTCCGAGGCGTCGGTTTGGACCACAAACTCTCGGCTGTAGTCGGGGGCCTGGAGCACATGGGCGGTGCACATGGCAGTCTTTAGAGCCAGCGCACCTTTTGGGGTAGCCTCTTGGAGGTCAGTTCTGTGAGGGGCCCCACAATGCTTCCATAGTCTTTTATGAAACGCCGATAGTATCCTGTGAGCCCCAGGAAGGCTTGGACGGCTGTTTGGGTGATCGGGGGCTCCCAGGCCCGGATGGCGTCAATCTTTGGCTGGAGGGGAGCCACCAGGCCGCTCCCCACTTGGTGTCCCAGATACGTCACGGACCCTTGGCCGATCTGGCACTTGCTGGCCTTTATTGTTAGTCCGGCCTGTCGGAGGGCCGACAGGACCTCCCGGAGGTGGGTCATGTGCTCACCCCAGTGGCGGCTGTACACCACAATGTCGTCGAGATAGGCGGCACTGAATTCTTCTAGTCCGGCCAGTACCCGGTTCACGAGTCTCTTGAAGGTGGCCGGGGCGTTTTTCATGCCGAAGGGCATCACTTTGAAGTGGTAGTGGCCATCAGGGGTCGAGATGGCCGATCGCTCTTGTGCTCCAGGGGTGAGGCCGATCTGCCAATACCCCGCTGTGAGGTCGAAGATGCTGAGATATTTGGCGGCCCCCAGGCGATCGATCAGTTTATCCGCCCGGGGAATGGGATGGGCGTCGGTCCGGGTGACTGCATTCAGCCCCCGGTAGTCAACACAGAACCGGAGCTCCGGGGGCGTGCCAGGGACGGTGGCTTTGGGGACCAGGACAACCAGACTGGCCCAGGGACTGTCTGAGGGTTCGACTACCCCCAGAGCTAGCATCTTGGCCACTTCGGATTGAATGCAGGCCCGAACTCAGTCGGGCACTCGGAAAGCTCGGTGTCTTACAGGCGGGTTGTCTCCGGTGTCCACATCGTGGACACACCACTGGGTGACTCCAGGGGTGAAGGAAAACAGGTCTGCAAATTGCCCCAGCAGCTCCCGGCAGTCTTGGTGCTGTTCTGGGGTCAGGGTAGAGGAGAGCGTGACCCCTTCGATGGAGCCGTCTTTCTTGGTGATGCTCATGAGATCTGGTACGGGTTCGGAGTCGTCTTCAGCTCCGTCATCGGTCGCTAGCAGCAGACTTAGTTCAGTGCGGGCGAAGTGTGGCTTGAGCCGGTTAGCGTGCAGAACCCGGAGGGGGTTCCGGGGGGATTCCAGGTCCACCAGGTAAGTGACGGGGCTCGTGCGCTCCACCACTTTGAAGGGCCCCGTCCATTTGTCCTGGAGGGCGCAAGGTTCAACCGGGGACATGACCCAGACTTGCTGGCCTGGCTCGAATTCGATGGATGAGGCGTTCTGGTCATACCAGCGTTTCATCTCCTCCTGACTGGCCTCGAGGTTGGCCTCGGCAAGTTCCCGGAACTTCCGAGTCTGGTTGCGGAGTGTCAGGAGGTACTGGTAGACATCTGGTGGGGCACCTCGGACAGCCGTCTCCCAGCCTTCTTTGACCAGGCTGAGGGGGCCTCGGACCGGGTGCCCATACAATAGTTCGAAGGGGCTGAACCCCAGGGACTTCTGGGGTACCTCTCGATACGCAAACAGGAGGCAGGGCAGCAGGACGTCCCATCTGCGTCTTAGTGGCTCGTCTAAGCCTTTGATCATCCCCTTCAGTGTTCGGTTAAACCGTTCTACAAGTCCATTTCCTTGGGGGTGATACGGGGTGGTGAACTTATATGTGACCCCGCACTGTTGCCACAGGGATCGCATATGCTTGGAGATAAAGTTTGTACCCCGATCACTCACGACTTCTCGGGGGAAGCCGACTCTGGAGAAGATCCCCATCAGCGCTCGGCCTACTACTGGGGCCGTGATGGTCCGGAAGGGGATGGCCTTAGGATAGCGGGTGGCATGGTCCACCAGAACGAGGATGAAGCGGTGCCCCTGAGAGGTGCGGGGGTCCAAGGGTCCCACAATGGCGATCCCCACTCTCTCGAAGGGGGTGGTGACCACAGGAAAGGGCTGGAGTGGGGCCTTGACTTTTCCCCCGCTCTTCCCGCTGGCTTGACACGTCGGACAGGATCGGCAGTGGTTGTGCACATCGTTGCGCATCTTCGGCCAGTAGAAATGGGTCACCAGGCGGCTGTAAGTTTTATCCTGCCCCAGGTGCCCGGCGAGGAGCACATCGTGTGCCAAGTTCAAGAGGAAGTCTCTGAAACGGAGGAGGAACGACCAGTACTCGGCTGGCCCCTAGTTCGGCAACTTTCTGCTCGCTGTAGAGAAGGTCGTGGTCCCAATAGACCCAGTAGGACCCCGAGGGGCCTCCAGCGGCTTGAGTGGCAGCTTGTTGTCGGATTCCCTCGAGGGAGGGACAGGTTTTCTGTTCCTGACGGAATTGTTCGCGGGTGGGGCCACCTTCTTGGCGCCATTGAGCTAGCTCTGGAAGGTGGCCGAGCTCGGTGAGGTCTTCATGGTTGGGCCCCTGGGGGCCAGGTTCAGGGTCGGCGTCCTCGGGGACGGCGGACGGTGGCGGTGCGGGCCACTCTGGTTCCTCGGTCGGAGTATCCTCTGGTGGGGCGAAGGCTCGGGCGGACATGGAGCGGGTGGTCGCACAGACCCACTCTGGAAGGCCTAGCATCCCCAGATGCTCTCTCCGCTCGACGCTGGCCCAGGGGGAACTTTCCAGGTCGTTCCCGAGGAGGCAGTCCACGGGGGCATCGTCCCGGACGGTCACCTTCAGTATACCCGACACCCCTCCCCATTCGAAGAGGATGCGGGCCATCTGGCACAAACTCTCGGAGTTGTCCGCCATCCGCACCGGGCACATGATATTGGGGAGAACTTGCTCTGGGGTCACCAAGTGGCGTCGGACCGCGGTTACGCTGGCTCCAGTGTCTCGGAGGGCTTCGGCCCGGCGGCCGTTGATGGTGAGCCATTGGCGATATTTCTGGGTGTTGCCTGGAATTGGGTCTCGGGGGACCATGTCTCGATCACCCAGGCATGCCAAGATCATGGCGGCGGGCTCCCACACGGCCTGTTCGTGGTCGTTGTCGTCTTCCTCGCCTCTTTCTTCCCCCAGGGCGGCGGCCGCGATCTGGCGGTTGGGAGGACCGGTGGTGCCGGGTCGCTGGTTCATCGGGCCGAGGGGGTCATTCGCGTAGTGACCCTGTCGCTGGCATCTGTGGCACGTCACATTCGGGCGGGGCCCGGGTCGGGCTAGGGGAACCCCCCTTCGGCCCAGGGCTGGTGAAGTGGCGGTAGGGGAGGACCCCGTGGGGGTGTCTCGTCCCCTGCTCTGGCCTCCTCCGCCGCCTCGTGGTCGGTGGTTCCCCGGGGATCCCCGGCCGTAGTCTCCCATCGGACTCCGGGGGACTCGGGTGCTCACCCATCTATCCGCCTCGACAGCGAGTTTTCGGGGCTCAGTCAGTTTGCTGTCGAGGAGGTGCTGCCGGAGTTCGATGAAGCAGTTGTTGGACAGATGTTCCCATATAATGAGGTCGACCAACTGCTGGTAGGTGGTGACCTTGCTGCCTTTGATCCACCCCTCGAAGGCTCTGCTGTAAAAGTTCACGTATTCCACCCAAGTGGTACCGGGTATTTTTTTACAGTCTCGGAATCGCTGACGGTACATCTCGGGGGTGAGTCCATACCGAGTGAGGAGAGCGGTTTTCATGTGCTCGTACGAGGTCATCTCGGCGTCGGGGAGCCCTAGCAGGGCGTCTCTCCCCTCATTGACGAACTTCCCCCACAGTCCGGCGCCCCAGTCCTTGAGGGGTACTCGATGGACGGTCATGGCGACCTCGTAGGCTTTGAACCACTGTTGGATGTCGTCGTTCTTGTAATATTCCTTGACGACATCCTTGGGTATGTGCACCTTTGTGTCCAAGGGCGGGGGCGAGGTCTTGCCCCCGGAGGCGTTGGCATCATTCGTTTTGGCTTTGAGTTCTAGTTCCTTTAAGCCACGCTCATGCTCGAGCATGAGTCTCTTTTCATCGAGGTCTCTTTGTCTTCTCTTCTCTTCCAGGTCTCCTTCTAGCCGTCGTTGCTCGAGTGCGATTTTCCTTTCTTCCAGCTGTAGTTCTCCATCCAACCGGAGTCGGGCGAGCTCCAACTCGTGGAGCCGGTTCCTCTCTCGCTCTCGGGCGTCTTCGTGGCGGCTCGTGCCGGGATTGGCGGGTCTCTCCCCCGCTGGGGTCGTGTCGGTCTCCGGGCGTCCGCTCGGTCCCGGGTTGTCTTCATGCCGGGGTGGTGTATCATCGGTGTCCACCCATGCTTGTAGGGCTGATTTAAAGTCTTCCTTGGTGCTTAGCCCAGTGGTAGCGATGCCCAGATCTTTGCAGAATTGTTTTAATTCTTTGTGACTGTAATCTTCCATTTTTTCTTTCTGGAATTCCGTAGTCGGTCTTGTCTCTTGCGTAGTCATGGTCGTAGTGTGCTTTTCTCGGTAGTGAGTGAATCACCCTCGGTACGATCTGCGTCGGCTCGGATCCCGTCGCTTGCCACCAATGTTAGAAAGGCGATCCGGGGGAGGCAGAAGATGTCTGACTGACCACCCCTAGGTCCACCCCTCCGTCGAGAAGAAGCCGAGCGTTATCGAGAGGCCTCCTGGGTGAGGGTCCTCTCCTAGGATCGTACAGCAGGGTAACCACAACACTACAAACGGACACCACACAAGAGGTTAAGTTCTTAGGCTTTATCAAGAATAACGGTTGCTGGGTCTCAGCGGTATATACAGGCAGATCGAGGGATCTGTAGAGTCTCGTAAAAGGGACAGGGTAGCGGGACAGTCTCGGTATGGATACAGGAAGGGATACCCTGCGCACAGCTCTCAATCCTGGAGCCGGGGGTTCCGAGAGGTCGAGCCGCGGCAGCGCCAGCAGGACTCGACAAGTGGTCTTAACGGAGGGGAGGCCGCGGCAGCGCCAGCAGGCTCTCAAGATGGTTCAGTGGCGGCAGCGCCAGCAGGCTCTCAAGATGGTTCAGCCGCTGCAGCGCCAGCAGGCTCTCAAGATAGTTCAGCCGCGGCAGCGCCAGCAGCCTCTCAAGATGGTTCAGCCGCGGCAGCGCCAGCAGGCTCTCAGAATGGTACAGCAAAGGTGGGCCGCGGCAGCGCCAGCAGGCTCTCAGGGTCTCTTCAGGTTACAGGCAATGAGTTCTTCTGGTGTCGGCCGTGACAGCGTCAGCAGGGCTTCCAGTCCAGGATACAACTGGCGTCCTAATCCAGGGCTGGCCCAGATATAGGACTGGAGTCCTTTGATGTCCGGGCCCTCGCGCCTGGGGGTCAGAGGGGCCGGGATGGTGGTGTCCAGACACCCAGCAGGGGGGTGGAGCCAGCGCCCAGGGAGGCCGGAGGGTGATCGAAGCCAGGCGTCCGGGGACGGCAGGAGGGCCATCGAAACTCCCTTTTCTCCGGGATCTGTCGAGTGGCCACTCGACCACCTGGGTGGATCTTGGTGCCTCGATGTCTAGGCTTCGCTGGGGCCTGGGCCGGGGCCGAGGCCACGTGGTCGTGACGTGGTGGGCCCAAGATGGAGTCGGGCGCGGCCTCGTGCTTAGGTCGTGAGGGGCCCATGATGGAGCCAGGCCGGTAGTGGGGGTCCGGGATGGTGACCGGACCAACAATGTTGGGACGTGCAGTGTCGGGCAACAGGGCTGCCCGATGCTGGGTGGAGGGCCGATGTCGTCCTGGGCCCGCCATGCTGGTGGGGTAGGACCACGCCATGAGGCCGGGTCCAACAGTAGGGATCTGGACGAATTGTGGAGATCGAACTTTGGCTGTGCAGTAGACTGGCTGGAATCCAAAATCCCATTGTGGAGTCGGCTCCTGCTGTCTTTGGCGGGTCGCATCGCAATCGCCAAGATGGTGGTCCACCCAAAATTCCTCTACCTGTTTTTAAATATTCCCATCCTCCTTACCGCTCATTTTATCCGCAAATTACGCTCCCTAATTATTTCACTGGTCTGGGCGGGTAAACAACCAAGAGTAGCTTACGATATTCTTAATCCCATGTCTGCTGGCGGGATGGGCGCACCTGACTTCAAGCTGTATGCCCTGTGCGCTCAGGCCAGTTTCCTACATTTTTGGATCCACCCCTCCGCTTATCAGCCTCATGTCGCTGTTGGGACGATATAGCTTCTCCCTGGCCTCTGTCCACAGCTTTGTTTGTGCCTGTAGTGCACCCTCGGGCTGAGGTCGACACGGTCGGGACGCTTCGATGTGCCTGGTCTGGCCAGCGTCGGCTGTCTGACATCCCCTTGCTCTCTGCTAACTCCGTGCCCATAGTTAACCACCCGGATTTTCCTTCCCTTCAGGCCTCCAGCATGTCCAGGAGTGCGGCGCACTTGGGTCTGACGACGGTGGCGGACCTCTATCCGGAGAACATCTTTTTCACGCTCCCTGATGCATCGGGCCACAGGACACGCTCCTGTTCTACCAGCTGCGTGCACAGTGGCCGGAAGCTGCACTCCACCTTCCCTCAACCCCCAGCCAATATGCCTGCTTTGGATCTCATTTATACCTCCTCGTCCCCACATAAATTAGTCACCAAACTATATGCCCTCACCTTGGTGTCCGTCCCCATCACCTCCGATCGTGCTCAGGAGGCATGGGGTGCTGATCTTGGCACCGAAATCTTGCCAGCTGACTGGCTCTATTGTTGTAATCAGACAAAGAAGCTGTCACCAAACTACCGGCTTCATTTGATCCATTTTAAGTACCTGCATAGGCTTTACCGTACCCCGGTGCAACTTCATAGGCTTGGGCTCACTCCCCGAGATAACTGTGTGCGTTGTGCCGCTCCAGCGGCGGATTTCGCTCATCTGGCTTAGCTTTTCCCGAAGGTCTCGGAGTTTTGGAGGGCAGTGTGTTCTGCTATTTCTGACATTACCGGCGCGACAGTGCAGCCCAAACCACCTCTGTGCCTCCTCGGGTTTGTTAAGTTCTGCCCTGACGCCTCCCGCCGCCTGATCGCGATGCTGCTGGTCCTTGCTAGGAGTAGGGTGGCCATGTGTTGGGGTCGCAAGCCGGCTCCCACGGTTGAGAGTTGGCTAGAGGATGCCTCTGGGTGCCAGACTCTCCTGTTGGAGTTTTGGCATTTGATGCCTGCTAGGTTTCGACCTGTTGACATTTGGGGCCCCCTGATTGCCTATCTCTTTTCCCGCTCTCACCCTAGTGGCGCTGCCTCTCCCGCGCTCCCCGCCGGCCCCGGGTCCGCAGCGGCCGCCGGTGCCGGTCAGTGACTGCTTTGCCCTCCTGCAGTGTGCGCCTCCGCCCCTTTCTCTCCAGCCCTTTTATTGCAGATGACGCTTGATCTGTGTTTTCCCATGAGGGAGGGACCTTGTTGAGATGGATCTGAGACATTCTTTTCATGTTTATTCACTGTGTTGACAATTGACACCAATGTATAATGGAGCGCACGTCCTGCTTTTTATTTTGATGTATTGCACTGCGCTCTTGCACGATGTACTGTGTCTGCCTTAATCTTTTTCAATATAGGTTTTTGAAAAAAAAAAGAAAAAAAAAAGATCAAGGCATTGATAAACCACATGCTTCGGAGGTTGAAGAAAGGTGACCTAGACCCCACGGCCTTGCAAGAAGTAAGGCAATTGAAAGCTACTCGCAGGAAATTAACCTGGCGCCTCAAAAAAGAAGCTGACAAGGCTCTTTGGGCTAAACTCTTGCATGACATCAAAAATAACAACAGCTTGCAATTTTGGGAAAAGGTCAACACTCTGGCCAATCCGTTGAGCCAAGTCATCAACTTACATGTGACAGAAGAGGCATGGACAATCTTCCTCCAAACCCATTTCAATAAAGACAGAGGAACTGAACCCTGCATAAACAACCTCTTGTTCGAATTTGAAGCCTCAGCATCTCAGATTGACTCCAATATAACATTGAAACAGGCTATTACACTCACAAACACACAACTCTGCAAAAGAATTTCCAAGGGCAGGCGCGAGGGAGCTCAAGGACCAAATGGGATCCTGCCTATATTGTTGAAACAAGATCCAGAATACTGGGCTTCGGTACTAAAACCCATTCTTAAATTAATCCTGCAAACATCAACGATACCATTATCATGGAGGGGCTCTATCATTTCACCTATTTACAAAAAAGGCTATAGGAATGACCCAAAAAGCTACCGGTTGCTAGGTTTATTGGATAATGAAGCCAAATACTATGCAGCATTACTACTACAAGAACTAACGTCCTGGGCCACAGAAATCTAAGCAATCCTGCTAAATCAAACAGGCTTCTGCAAGAATATGGGGACTATTACCAACATCTCAATCCTCTCATTATTGATAGATGCTGCTCTTTTTACAAAACAATTCCTGTATTTGTGTTTTATTGACTACAGCTCAGCGTTTGACCATAGCAGTAGAAACCTACTGTGTCAAACACTAAAAAGGATCAATATTCCACTGCTACTTTTAAAACAGCTACCTTTTACACAGCAACACTTGGGTGCCAGTAAAACCGGGCGCAGGAGACCACCTTACAAAGAAGACCCAAACGACCTCTGGACTGAAACAAGGCTGCATGCTTGCCCCAATACTTTTTAATCTTTTTATGGCAGAGTTATCAGCCACTCTCAACAGAAGCAACTCACATGCTCCTAAGCAAGGGGGCCTCCAGCTATCTAATGTATTCTACGCTGATGACTTGGTGCTCATTAGTCGGACACCAGTAGGTCTACAGCTCCTGCTCAACATTACATCTTGGTACTCGGAGGATAAACTCGGCATCAAACAATTAAAAACAAAAGTCATGAGCGTGAACATCCACAAAATAAAGTCAAATCACCACTGGCATTTGGCAACACGCAAACTGGAGGCTGTACAAAACTATAAATATCTGGGAGTTATCATAGCTAACAAAGGAAACTACATCGCACAAAGCGAGCCCATAAAAAAAGAGGAATTATGACAGTAGTGGCATTAAGAAACCTAAAAAAACAATATTTCTGGCCTAAATTTCCTCCCCTCAACAAGGATGATCCAGGCGAAACTTATACCATCTATCACCTATGGAAGTGAAGCCATGAGAGGGAGAGAGGCTGAAACACTGGATTGCACTATAGCAAGAGCACTCCGAATAATCTATGGGTTACCACGACACACACCCTCCACACAATTGAGGCTGGAGTTTTGGATGCAAAGTCAAGAGCTGACTCGCAAATGAGCATTCATCAAAAGCTGGTAAAAAATCAAAAGGGGGCAGCCAAATTCGCTAAATGCCTACCTGTACCATGCCCAGCCAGACGCTACTTCGACAGCTCACCTGGGACCAAAGCACCTTTGGGAGTTATCAGGGACCTTTGCAAGCTTCAAAAAAATAGTAAACAACATTGTTAAAAAAGAATCACTCATACAGGACAAAGCTACTCTGTCAGAGCGCGCTCATGGCTGGTTCACCATTCAGTCCTACAGCAAAGCCTCACCCCAAGTATAGCTCCACGCTAGGTTCTCTAGAATCATCAAAGAGAAGTTCCTGAAACTCTGCCTAGGCATATTACCATCCGCATACCACATGCCGCCGTGGCTACGCCTACCGAAGCCAGCAATCGGCCGACTCTGCGGGAAGGGAGAGGAAGACATAGTGCACCTGCTTACCATATGTAGGGTTCTAATATGGGAACACCGGACCCTTCTTACACCACTCTTCAATAAGAAACACAAACAGACCTGTAGACAAGAGGTGTTAGAAAGCTTTTCCGGCAAGGATGTCCAACTAAGCTGCCACTTGGTTAAATTCCTGACCGTAGTAGAATCAAGTATTAAAAAACAAACTAACCATCTAGCAGGCGGTAATGCAGCGGGGCTGAACCTGGTACCCTGACACCCTTTGCACAAGACTATGACTGCACTGCCACTTTCTTGAGAGCTATAGCACAGTCAAGCATCGGTACATGTTAGAACTGGGGGTCTCTAATTGGCAGAGGTAAGTACCTTTGACCAAGTAGGGACCCTTACTTCTAGTCAGGGTAAAGGGATACACACTGTAGATAACCCCTGCTCACCCCCTAGGTAGCTTGGCACGAGCAGACAGGCTTATCCCCAAGGCAATGTGTATAATATTTGCACTTAACACACACAGTGACTCTAAAACGCACCACAAACTGAGAGCACACAGGTAAGTATATAAAAAAATATCTTTATCTAGTTTCAGCAAATTAGAACCACTTGCAGTGTAGTTACACGATTTCTTCACTCTCTTAAATGTTTGCACGCTATTCTAGGAAGTCACAGTTCAATCTAAGTCCCCAAAAATCTCGCAGGAGTAAATGTGCAGGCTGTACGATTTCAGAAGCAGCCCTCTTGCCGTGTCTAGCGCTGTGTTCATAAAGCGCTCTCAGTGCGGTTGCCCCCGGAGCCTCTTTAAGCAAAGAACCTCCCTTTCAGCCCCCCGGCCGGTCCCTCCAGCTCTCCGCCCGCTCTCGATAATCCTACGAGCGGCGGGGAGCTTAAATACCTGACAGGCGAGGAGACGGTGGGCCGGGGATTGCTCACTCCGCTTTCTCTGGGTGAACCACGGGGCAGACCTGAAGACGGTAGGCCTGGGAAGGTTCGTGCGGCTCCCTCGGCGAGGACGGGTCTCTTTCGTTGCGGCTCCGGCGTCTTCCGGCGAGGCTTTCCTGGTGTGGACCAATCGGGTCGCGGCTCCACAGACGAGCCCTCGCAGACACTAGGGAGTCAGTCAATGGCAGTGCGGCTCCCGGGACGAGCCCCTGGTGACGCGGAGGCCTCAGCCACTCACAGCGCGGCTCCGATGATGACGCGGCGGCGCGGGGCCAATCCCAGCGCAGCGTTACTGAGGAGGCTCGTTTCTTCCGGCCAATGGGGACGCAGCGGCTTCGATCTCCGTCTCCGCGGCCCCAGCAAGGGACAGCGAGGTCGTCGGGCGCTTTCAGGCCCCGGGCAAGGGCGACACTCGGCGGCACAGTAATTTCGGGGGCGCAGGTCGCAAATAGACCGCCCTCACGGCCACAAGATCTTCTTTGGGGCAAAACCCACGAGGGGAGGCACCACGATCCTCCGGTCCTCGTAAAATGTGTGCCGATGAGCACACTGATCTCCGCCCACGACCAGCAGTTGAAAACTCACGCACCAGGCAAACTACAGCACGATCTTCACAGCGTCTATTAGTTTCTATGGAACCTTTTGTCCCTGGGTTCCAGGACAGGAGGCCAGCTCTTCTCAGGCCCTTGGAGATTCTGTTAAAGACACAGCACACAGCAAAGTCTTGTAGGTCAAGCAGGCAGGGGTAACAGCACACAGCAAAGTCCCCTTCTTCTCTCCTTTAGATGAACAGCAAAACAGGTCAGCCCCAGAGCACACAGCAAGGGCAGTCTTCCTCAGTTTCTTCAGCAGTCCTTCTTCTGGCAGAGGTTCCTCTTGATTGTAGACTCTCAAAATCTGCTGTCAGGGGTCCTTCTCTTATACCCCTAAAAGTCTTTAAAGTCTTTGTGCAAGTGGACCCTGAGCCTGGTCTAAACCAGTTCTGGGTGTTGCTGGAGTACTTTGGTTTCCTGGCTTCTTCCTTCCTTTCAGAGAGAGGGGCAGGGGCGTCAGCCGCCCAGCAGGAGGTGGAGCCAGCATTGTGGCAGGCAGGCACAGCCCTATTCACTCCCAGGTGCTATCTCCTCCCACCACTCTAGTTGCAGATGCAGTCATTCAACCAAGGGCTGACTCAGACAACATCCTGGGGTCTCCCCAGCCCCTGTCACCCTCAAACCAGACAGTCAATCCACAAGCAGGCACACAGAAAGGTTAGACAAGAGAACAGCCACTTTCTAAAAGTACTGTTCTCAAACACAGAATTTAAAAACAACCTTTCCTAAAAGATGTGTTATTAAATTCTGAGTTCAGGGATATCAAATTCTGAGTTCAGGGATATCAATCACTTATGTCCCATCTTGTTCCTGTGGGAAGATAGGCTGGTATCCATTGGGACCAGCCTCCACCATGTTAGTCTATGGAGCAAGATAACCTTGCAGCAGTGATCACACAAAATGGCTGCTGTTCACTACCAGAGCATGTTACCTGCACTAGTACATGCTCTACCTTTCATATACACTGCACCCTGCCCAAGGGGGTACCTTGGGCCTTCCATAGGGGTGACCAATGTGTACACAAAGGGAAGGGTTAGGCCTAGCCAGTGGGGACACTGACCAGGAGGTCATGGCAGTTCACTGACTGCACACAGGCACTGAAGTGGCAGGCCTGAGCCATTTTAGGGCTACTCATGTGGGTGGCACAATCAGTGCTGCAGGCCCACTAGTAGCATTTGTCATCACCAGCCCTGGCACACCCAGTGCACTTTACTAGGGACTTCGTGGTGATACAAATATGCCAATCAGGTACATCTAATCAATATGATGATTTCCATAGGGAGCACTTACACTCTGGCACTGATCAGCAGTGTCCAAAGCATCTAAACCAGCAAAAACGAAATCCAGCACAGCATCAAAAATACAGGAGGCAGAGGCAAAAAGATAGGGGAAAACCACGCCAAGGGTTTCAGGTCTAACACGTGTCCCCTCCAGCTGAAAGTGGGGAGAACTACCCACCCTCTTGGGAGTTCTCTTCACTAAGGCGGAAGAATCTGGACAGACCATCAGCGTTGGCGTGTTCTGTACCAGGGCGGTGTTCCACCGTAAAGTCCATTCCCTGTAGGGAGATGGACTACCTCAACAGTTTTGGGTTCTCACCCCTCATCTGCATTAACCATCTGAGGCGCCTGTGGTCGGTCTGAACACGGAAGTGAGTTCCAAACAGGTAGGGCCTCAGCTTCTTCAGAGCCCAGACCACAGCAAAAGCTTCCCTTTCAATCGCACTCCATCTCTGGTCCCTGGGGAGTAGCCTCCTACTAATGACAGCTACAGGTTGGTCTCCACCCTCGTCGTTGATCTGTGAGAGTACTGCTCCCACGCCTTGCTCTGAAGCGTCTGTCTGCACTATGAACTCACTGGAAAAGTCAGGTGCCTTAAGCACCGGTGCTGTGCACATGGCAGTTTTCAGGGCATCAAAAGCAGTTTGACAGGCCTCGGTCCAATTCACTTTCCTGGGCTGATTTCTAGAGGTTAGTTCGGTCAAAGGGGCAACAATGGTGCCATATCCTTTGACGAACCATCTGTAATTCCCAGTGAGGCCTATGAAGGCTCTCACCTCTGTCTGGGTCTTTGGGGGTTCCCAAGCCAGAATGGTATCAATCTTTGCCTGTAGGGGCGCCACCTGGCCGCTCCCCACCTGGTGTCCCAAGTACACTACTGATCCCTGCCCTATCTGGCACTTACTGGCCTTGATAGTGAGGGCTGCCTTTTGCAGGGCCTTCAACACTTCGCAGAGGTGTTGCAGGTGTTCCTCCCAAGTGGAGCTGAACACAGCAATGTCATCCAGGTATGCGGCGCTGAATTGCTCCAGCCCGGCCAGTACCTGGTTGACCAGTCTCCGGAATGTGGCAGGGGCATTTTTCAACCCAAAGGGCATGACGCGGAACTGGAAGTGCCCCTCTGGCGTTGAAAATGCTGACCCCTCCTTGGCCCCCTCAGTTAAGGCAATCTGCCAGTACCCTGAAGTCAAATCAAAGGTGCTGAGGTACTGGGCAGCTCCCAACCGATGCACGAGCTCATCAGCCCTAGGGATGGGGTGAGCGTCAGTCTTGGTGACCGCATTGAGCCCACGGTAGTCCACGCAGAACCGGAGTTCTGGGGGGCCATCGGGCGTAGCAGCTTTCTTAGGCACTAAGACCACTGGGCTAGCCCAGGGGCTGCTGGAGGGCTCAATTACCCCTAGCGCCAACATCTTGGAAACTTCTTCCTTGATGCTGGCTCTGACCTTGTCAGCCACCCTGTAAAATTTTTGCTTCACAGGCAGACTATTTCCAGTGTCCACATCGTAGACGTAACAGTTGGTGACACCTGGGGTCAGGGAGAACAGGGAGGCAAACTGACCCAAGACCTGGCGACAGTCCCTCTGCTGCTCTGGGGTCAGGGTGGGCGAGAGGACCACAACATCCACTGACCCGTCCTGCTCCTTGGCTGCCAGGAGGTCAGGGAGAGGATCACTATCCTCTTCCCCTCCAGCATCTGTAGCCATGAGCATAGTCACTTCAGACCTCTCAAAGTGGGGTTTGTGGCGGTTCACGTGCAACACTCTCAGGGGCTGCCTGGGAGTCTTCATGTTAACCAGGTAGGTAACTTCACTCTTGCGCTCTACCACCTCATATGGCCCGGTCCACTTGTCACGGAGCGCACAAGGCTCCACCGGCGCCATCACCCACACTTTCTGACCAGGTTGGAACTCGACCAGAGTGGTATTCTGGTCGTACCATCTTTTCATTTCCTCCTGGCTAGCTTCCAGGTTCTCTTGAGCGAGCTTCCTGAAGCGCTTCGTCTGGTTGCGGATGGCCAGCACATAGCTGAACACATCCTGGGGGGTTTTCCCACAGGATTTTTCCCACCCCTCCTTCACCAGTGTGAGAGGTCCTCTAACAGGGTGGCCATACAACAATTCAAAGGGACTGAACCCTAAGGATTTCTGAGGCACCTCCCTGTAGGCAAACAACAGGCATGGTAACAAGAGGTCCCACTTCCGTTTCATGGGTTCTTCTAGGCCCATAATCATACCTTTCAGGGTGCGGTTGAACCTTTCAATCAACCCATTTCCTTGAGGGTGGTAAGGAGTGGTGAACTTGTATGTCACCCCACACTCCTCCCACAGAGACTTCATGTACCTAGAGATGAAGTTGGTACCCCGGTCGGAGACCACCTCTCTGGGGAACCCCACTCGGGAAAAGATCCCCATCAATGCACGGCCCACCACGGGGGCTGTGATTGTCCTGAGAGGGACTGCTTCCGGGTACCGGGTGGCATGGTCCACCAAGACCAGGATAAACCTGTTGCCTAAGGCTGTCCTGGGGTCCAGGGACCCAACGATGTCGATGCCCACCCGCTCAAAAGGGGTGCTCACCACAGGAAATGGTTGGAGGGGTGCCAGGCACTTCCCTCCGCTCTTGCCACTGGCCTGACATGTTTGGCAAGAACTACAAAAGGCACCAACGTGCTTCTTCATCTGGGGCCAGTAAAAGTGGGTGACAAGCCTGTGATAGGTCTTGTCTTGCCCCAGATGTCCTGCGAGAGGCACGTCATGAGCCAGACCCATTAGGAAGTTCCTGAAGCGCTCGGGTACCACCAGCACACGGGCTGCACCGGGCTCAGCGAACTTAGGCTCACTATAGAGTAAGTCATCTTCCCAGTAAACAAAATGCTCCTTGGACCCTAGACCTGCTGCCTGATCTGCAGCCTGCTGCCGCACACCAATGAGGGAAGGGCATTCCTTCTGCGCTTGGCAGAACTCCTCCCTGGAGGGACCACCCTCTCGCTGCCAATGGGTCAGCTCTGGTAATTCCCCCAGTTCGGCCACCTGCTCCCCTGTAGGTTCCAGGGCATCCCCCTCAGGTTCTGCTTCTTCCTGGACCGTGGGAACGGCGGGGGCTGGTTTCCCACGCCCTCTGCCTCTTCCTCTCCTGGCAGGTCCCTGGGCCATTGTTCCAGGCTCCAGTTCTGCTGATTCACCCCTACTGGCTGCCATAGCACGTGTGGTCACACAGATGCACGCAGGCAAACCCAACATCTCCAAATGAGTTCTGTGCTCTACATCCTTTCATGGAGAACTCTCCAGGTCGTTACCTAATAGACAGTCTACAGGCAAGGCATCACTAACAACAACTTCCAAAAGACCAGAGACTCCCCCCCATTCAAAGGGAACACGTGCCAACTTGCAAAGGCGCACTGTACTGTCAGCTGCCACTACAGGACGGAGTACATGTAATGTAATGTAATGTAAAAGGGACTTGCTAAAGCGCACTGTGGCCAAGCGGCTTCCTGGCGCTGAGAACTGGTGCCTAGCTCTGCAGTGGATCCGACGGGGCTAGCAAGGGAAAGCCTGAGCAAAGAGAAAGGTTTTCAGGGCTTTGCGAAAAGAAGAGTAAGTAGAAATGGAGCGAATGGAGAGAGGGAGACTATTCCAGAATTGGGGTGCAAGAACCGAAAATCGGGTGCCCCCAGTTCTGGATTTGCGGAAGCGGGGGACTTGGAGTAAGGAAAGAGATGAAGAACGGAGAGTGCGGACCGGGGTGTAGGGGACAATCAAGGTAGCAATAAAGAGGGGGGCAGAATGGGTGTGAGCCCGAAAAGCTAGGCAGGCCAATTTGAAAAGAGATCTAAAGTGCAAGGGAGCCAGTGTAAGGACTTAAGTACAGGCGTGATGTGGGAGGATTTAGGAAGGTGAAAGATAAGACGGCCTGCCTGATTTTGAATGGCCTGTAGCCGTCGCCTTTCGACGGCTGGTATGCCCACATAGAGGCCATTCCCATAATCAAGGCGGGAGGTGATAAGGGCCATGACTATGGATTTGAGGGCATCCGTGGAGAAATACCGGGAAACTTTCCGGATAAGACGGAGGGATAAGAACCAAGAAGAAACAACAGAACTAACTTGGGCATGCATAGTGAGATCATTACTGACCTTGATGCCCAAGGTGCGAACAGAGGAAACCGGTGAAGGGGGAGAACCAAAGGAAAGGGGCCAATGAGTCGGGGACCAAGGATTGGAAGGGCCACCCGTGAGGACAAGCTCCGTCTTATCCGGATTGAGCTTAAGATGGTTAGAGCTCATCCATTCCAAGATAAATACTAAAGTGGAGCTAAGAGAAGGGGAAGAATCCGAGGAGGTGGAAAGATCAAAGACGAGCTGGAGGTCATCCGCGTAGTTATACACGGAGACCCCCTGCTCGCGGAGAGAAAGAATAAGGGGATAGATGTAGAGGTTGAAAAGAAGGGGGGAAAGAGAAGAGCCTTGGGGCACCCCACACACGACTGGACGGGAGGGGGAGGAGAATCCTGAAAGATGGACGGATTGTGACCTGCCTTGAAGGAAGGACGCCAGCCAAGAAAGTGCTGTTCCCCTAATGCCGGCTGCGCTGACACGGTCGAGAAGGATGGCATGGTCGACCATGTCAAACGCAGCCGACAAGTCGAGCAGCACCAGGGCTTGGGGAAGGTTGGCGTCTACTTTCTCCTTTAATTCGTCCAGCACAGCAATGATCACAGACTCTGTAGAGTGACCCGGACGGAAGCCAGCCTGATGGGGGGCCAGGAGGCAGTTCTCCTCGATGTACGAGGACAGGCAAGATGTGACGTGGCTTTCCAGGATCTTCCCCAAGTAGGGAAGGAGAGAGATAGGCCTGAAATTAATAAGGAGGGAAGGGTCCAGGCCAGGTTTTTTAATGATGGGAAGAACGATGGCGGTTTTAAAGGAAACAGGAACAAAACCAAGAGTCAACGATGCGTTGAGCAGTGTGAGAGGGGGGCAGGACAACTAGTGAAAAAGACTTTAAGAATCCGGGCCGGAGCGCAGTCAGTCGGAGAACCCGACTTGACCTTGGAAAGCAGATGGAGGAAGCTGTCAATGGAAATAGGAGGGAAGTGATCCAGAGAAGAAGAGGGCAAAGGAAGGGGAAGGGTGACACCGGGTTGGCAGATTGGGGGAATGTTAGCTTTGATGTTGGCAATCTTGTCGATGAAATAATCGTTAAGTGCAAAACAGAGGAATTGAGTGGGGGCAGGGCTAGTGCTAGTGCGATCAGAGGTGGCGAGTTGCTGGACAAGGGAAAAAATTTCACGAGGTTTATTTGCGGAGAGAGCATCATTGGGAATGATCTGCTCTTCAGACACCCACTGACACCTCACAGATGTCACGCTGGCCCCTGTGTCTCTCAGAGCTTCTATCTCCCTCCCATTGATGGTCACCTTCTGCCCGTATTTCTTAGTGTTAGTGGGCAGCAAGGTTTCCTGGACCATCTCTTGGTCTCCTAAAGAGACAAGGGTCATCACTGCTAATCCCTCTTCCCAATTGGAAATCAAATCACCTCCCAAAACTACACTGGCTAACCCTGGGGTTTGAGCACCAGCGGGTGCTGGGGGTTTGTGGGGACACTTAGGGGAAATGTGCCCCACTTCTCTACATGCATAGCAAGTAGGCTGAGATCTGTTGTCCTGTCTGCCCTTAGGGGGCCAGGACTTCTTGGGCTTGGGGGGTTGTGACTCCTTCTCCTGGGAACTATGTTGGGGCCCTTTAGAGAACTCCTTACGGTTACCTTTGTCCTCCCCACCCTTCTGCTGGGGACCCTGTCCACCCTTGGCTGGGGTACTTACCACCCCTTTGTGGACCCTGGTGCTAGTCCAGCGGTCCGCCTCCTTGGCAAGCTCACTGGGATCAGTTAACTTGCTATCTAAAAGATGCTGGCGCAGCTCTGGAACACATAGGCTACTCAAGTGCTCCCAACTAATCAAGTGACACAACCCCACATAATCAGTTACTTTGCTGCCCTTTATCCAACCTTCCAGTGCACGCGTGTACATACTCACACACTCCACCCAGGTACTAGAATCAAGTTTCTTGAAGTTCCTAAACTTCTGGCGGTACTGTTCTGGAGTAAGCCCATACCTGAGGCATAAAGCCTGCTTCATAGCGGGGTAGGTTAAGGTACCTGCTGCTTCTAAGGGTGCCAAGACATCCCTCCCAGAGGCCTCAAAATGCTTCCACAAACCTGCCCCCCCAACTCTTCTCAGGCACTTCATTCATCTTCAAGGCAAGCTCATAGGATCTAAACCATGCATAGATATCCTCACCCCTCTGATAATTCTGCACCAAATCTTTGGGTATGTACACCTTACCCGCCTGCACTGGCTGTGCGCTGCCACCATTGGAACTGGACTCTGCCTGTTTAGATTTAAGATCCAGCTCCCTTAGACTCAACTCATGAGCCCACTGAAGTTTCTTCTCTTCCAAAGCGAGAGCGTTCCTGCTGTCTTCCGCCCTTTTCTCAGTGTCTAGGCGTAGTTTCCCCTCTTCTGCCTGGGCCTTGAGTTTAAAAAGCTCTAACTCATGGGCCCTGATCCTCTGATTCTCCTCCAGCTCCCCTGGAGAAAGACCCCTACTGGAATGGGCGCTGCCAGCCCTAGAAGCTGGCATATTCACGGGTAAATCCTGGGTAAAAAAACATTCTCCTGTGCATCCCCCTCTCCAGTAGCATCCTCTGGCGCAACTCGTTTGGCCTCCCACCAGGCCCTTAGAGCTTTTTGTAGCTCTTCCTTGTTTGCGGTGCCCCTCATGGGACATCCAAGCTTTTTGCAGAATTGTTTCAAGAGCTCCTTCTTGTATGTGAGCAAATCCTGAATCTCAAATTCCACTTCCACTTCTTCACCTATTTCCTTCTGAGACATGATGCTCCCTAGGCTTTCCAAAAATAGGATTAAAAAAATAGGTGCAGTATGTGGCTGCGCTAAACTAGACTAGTGGTGTACACAAAATCACTGCAGGTCAAGTGCAAATACTAGTTCAAAATCCTCACCGCTGTCCAACAATGTTAGAACTGGGGGTCTCTAATTGGCAGAGGTAAGTACCTTTGACCAAGTAGGGACCCTTACTTCTAGTCAGGGTAAAGGGATACACACTGTAGATAACCCCTGCTCACCCCCTAGGTAGCTTGGCACGAGCAGACAGGTTTATCCCCAAGGCAATGTGTATAATATTTGCACTTAAAACACACAGTGACTCTAAAACACACCACAAACTGAGACCACACAGGTAAGTATATCAAAAAATATATCTTTATCTAGTTTCAGCAAATTAGAACCACTTGCAGTGTAGTTACACAATTTCTTCACTCTCTTAAATGTTTGCACGCTATTCTAGGAAGTCACAGTTCAATCTTAGTCCCCAAAAATCTCGCAGGAGTAAATGTGCAGGCTATACGATTTCAGAAGCAGCCCTCTTGCCGTGTCTAGCGCTGTGTTCATGAAGCGCTCTCAGTGCGGTTGCCCCCGGAGCCTCTTTAAGCAAAGATCCTCCCCTTCAGCCCCCCGGCCGGTCCCTCCAGCTCTCCGCCCGCTCTCGATAATCCTACGAGCGGCGGGGAGCTTAAATACCTGACAGGCGTGGAGACGGTGGGCCGGGGATTGCTCACTCCGCTCTCTCTGGGTGAACCACGGGGCAGATGTGAAGACGGTAGGCTGGGGAAGGTTCGTGCGGCTCCCTCGGCGAGGACGGGTCTCTCTTTCGTTGCGGCTCCGGCATCTTCCGGCGAGGCTTTCCTGGTGTGGACCAATCGGGTCGCAGCTCCACAGACGAGCCCTCGCAGACACTCGGGAGTCAGCCAATGGCAGTGCGGCTCCCGGGACGAGCTCCTGGTGACGCGGAGGCCTCAGCCACTCACAGCGCTGCTCCGATGATGACAGAAGATAGCTACTAATCAATGTCCCATGTGTCCCCTTTTGTTCCCCCTTGTAATTACAGGCTTGCACATTCAGGCAATACATTGGTTGTCCTGATGATGATCCTGGATTATTAATGGATCGAAACGCCGTCGACAGTTGATGTAGTCTAAACATCAGTTCACTATTATGTGCTAAAATTGTTTTTTCTACATGAGCGAAGCTAATTGATTCTATCTATATTTTAGCTGCTCACTTTTTGTAAATTGCCTGAGAAACTTCCTAACCCTTGTGTATTGTAAATTGTTTGTCTAGCCTTGTTGGATACAGGATTGTGTCCCACTGTCAATATGTTGTTTTGATATTCTGCTCATCACATTATCGATTAAATTGTGAGGTCCGGCTGGACTTCCTGTTCATTATAGCGCAGATTGTGGCCTATAATTATTCTATAGTGTATCTCCCTTTTGCCAAGGACCTTTGTTGCTCATTTATTCCGATGATGACGCGGCAGCGCGGGGGCCAATCCCAGGGCGGCGTTACTGAGGAGGCTCGTTTCTTCCGGCCAATGGGGACGCAGCGGCTTCGATCTCCGTCTCCGCGGCCCCAGCAAGGGACAGCGTGGTCGTCGGGCGCTTTCAGGCCCCGGGCAAGGGCGACACTCGGCGGCACAGTGATTTCGGGGGCGCAGGTCGCAAATAGACCGCCCTCACGGCCACAAGATCTTTTTTGGGGCAAAACCCACGAGGGGAGGCACCACGATCCTCCGGTCCTCGTAGAATGTGTGCCGATGAGCACACCGATCTCCCCCCACGGCCAGCAGTTGAAAACTCACTCACCAGGCAAACTACAGCACTATCTTCACAGCGTCTATTAGTTTCCATGGAACCTTTTGACCCTGGGTTCCATGACAGGAGGCCAGCTCTACTCAGGCCCTTGGAGATTCTGTTAAAGACACAGCACACAGCAAAGTCTTGTAGGTCAAGCAGGCAGGGGTCACAGCACACAGCAAAGTCCCCTTCTTCTCTCCTTTAGATGAACAGCAAAACAGGTCAGCCCCAGATCACACAGCAAGGGCAGTCTTCCTCAGTTTCTTCAGCAGTCCTTCTTCTGGCAGAGGTTCCTCTTGATTGTAGAATCTCAAAATCTGTTGTCAGGGGTCCTTCTCTTATACCCCTAAAAGTCTTTGAAGTCTTTGTGCAAGTGGGCCCTGAGACCGGTCTAAACCAGTTCTGGGTGTTGCTGGAGTACTTTGGTTTCCTGGCTTCTTCCTTCCTTTCAGATAGAGGGGCAGGGGCGTCAGCCGCCCAGCAGGAGGTGGAGCCAGCATTGTGGCAGGCAGGCACAGCCCTATTCACTCCCAGGTGCTATCTCCTCCCACCACTCTAGTTGAAGATGCAGTCATTCAACCAAGGGCTGACTCAGACAACCTCCTGGGGGCTCCCCAGCCCCTGTCACCCTCAAACCAGACAGTCAATCCACAAGCAGGCCCAGGCACACAGAAAGGTTAGACAAGAGAACAGCCACTTTCTAAAAGTACTGTTCTCAAACACAGAATTTAAAAACAACCTTTCCTAAAAGATGTGTTATTAAATTATGAGTTCAGGGATATCAATCACTTTTGTCCTATCTTGTTCCTGTGGGAAGATAGGCTGGTATCCATTGGGACCAGTCTCCCCCATGTTAGTCTATGGAGCAAGATAACCTTGCAGCAGTGATCACACAAAATGGCTGCTGTTCACTACCAGAGCATGTTACCTGCACTAGTACATGCTCTACCTTTCATATACACTGCACCCTGCCCAAGGAGGTACATTGGGCCTTCCATAGGGGTGACCAATGTGTACACAAAGGGAAGGGTTAGGCATAGCCAGTGGGGACACTGACCAGGAGGTCATGGCAGTTCACTGACTGCACACAGGCACTGCGGTGGCAGGCCTGAGATACCATTTTAGGGCTACTCATGTGGGTGGCACAATCAGTGCTGCAGGCCCACTATTAGCATCTGTCATCACCAGCCCTGGCACACCCAGTGCACTTTACTAGGGACTTTGTAGTGATACAAATATGCCAATCAGGTACATCTAATCAATATGATAATTTCCATAGGGAGCACTTACACTCTGGCACTGATCAGCAGTGGCAGAGTGTCCAAAGCATCTAAACCAGCAAAAACGAAATCCAGCACAGCATCAAAAATACAGGAGGGGGGTAGATTTCCTATCCAGGTGGTCCAGTCTGGCTTCCAGTATTTGGGAATCTTTATTACGCTGGACTCCTCACTCCGATTCGAGCGCAATCTCCTCCCCCCGCTTCTTAGACTGCGACTAGATGTGGCCCGTTGGCGTAAGCTGCCCCTGTCTCCTCTGGGCAGGGCGGCCCTTTTTAAAATGATGTCCTTGCCGCGGTTCCTCTACGCACTTCAGAATTCTTATGACGACGTTCCCGCTACCTATTTCCGAGAGATCGAGAGTCTTCAAAGACAACTGATCTGGGACGGGCGTCCACGTGTTGCCCTTGCGAAACTCACCATCCCTTGGTATGACGGGGGCATAGCGCTCCCCGACATCAAGAGATATTACTGGGCTGCCCAGCTGTCTGCCATCAACCACGCGATGTATTCACCGGGTCGGGATCCGGCCTTTGAGATGGATAGACTCCAGCTGCCGGGAGGGGACTTTAATAGAGCGCTTTATTCTAGATCAGCCGGGCGCCATCTTGTGGGCCCGTCCAGGATCGCAGTCACTGTGTGGCGCGCCGCACATGTGAGTTTGGGCTGGGAGAATCGATTGACACTGGCGACGCCGCTTTATGCCTCTGAACGTTTGGGGTGTCTCTGGTCTACTAAGGGCTTCGACCGCTGGGATATGATTGGGATATGTAAGGTGGGTGATGTCTGTGCGAAAGGTAGCGTGAAGTCATTCCAGACCCTTAAGGCAGAATACGACTTGAGTGATAGAGTTTTTTCGGTATCTGCAGGTCCGGCATGCCCTGGCCTCCGTTTTAACTCCTGGTGTGACCCTGCCTGAGTCTTCCCCCCTTGAAGATCGTATACTGGATGGACACCTGCCTGATAGTACTATCTCCCTTATTTATAAAAAAATTGATTCATAGTCGCGCCGACCTGTTGGTCCGCCTTAGGGAGCTGTGGGTCGGTGACGGATTGGAATTAGATGACGAGGATTGGCAGTCAGCACTCTCTTCTCCTAAGGAGGTAGCCATTCCCGCCCGTCTTCGTTTGGTGCAACTTAAGATCCTCCACCGCGTGTATGTAACTGGTCCGCGCCTGGTTGTAATGGGTTTTTCCCCGGATGGCTTATGTAAGCGTGGCTGTGGGGTGAGTGCTACCTTTATGCATATACTTTGGGAATGCCCGTTGGTGGCGGCCTACTGGATTGAAGTGCTTGATGTGATGACTGTTGTGACTGGTGTTGCCCTGCGGCCTGAGGCCCGACGATGTCTGTTGAACGTGTGGGAACCCACCGATTATTCTGTGGCCCAGACCAGATGGGCAACTTTGGGGTACATGGTCGCGAAGCGGGACATTGCGCAACTTTGGGGTGCATCCAGACCTCCGGACGTTTCGGTGTGGGAGGATAACATGGACTGGTCCATGTTTCGAGAGAAGACCGTCTATGTGGCTAGGGGCAGACCCAGGGCGTGGACTAAAATTTGGGGTCAGTGGAATGCATATCGTGGAGACATTTGTACCCCTCCCTTGGTTGACACATCCGATGTTACCCTGTCTCCCTAGGCTGACGTTCCCGAAATCTTTCATTCTCTTTTTAAGATTTTCCTGTCCTCCCTGCTGCCCCCCCCCCGGCCTTGCCGAGTCTCATTGATTTACCTTTATCTTCCTGATTAGTGGACTTCCCCTCTGTCATCTGGGCTGACGTGATTGCTACATTCGCCTTGTTTTGGTTTGTTATTTTGATGTTTGAGACAAAAAACTGTTGTGTCCTGTTCTATGCTTTGTGCAATATTTAATCTGTGCTTGGGCCTGGCCACGGAGATTAATGTTTACTGCATGGTACGTGCTTTGCGAATTAGCGGCCAGCCCGTGTGGTTGTAGGCCCATCTCTGTATTTTTTATCTGATTGCTCAATAAAAGTTTTTTAACCCAAAAAAAAAAAATACAGGAGGCAGCCTTTGATACAATCGAGTGTTCTTATCTCTGGGCGGTACTCGCCAAGTTTGGATTTCACGCGGGTTTTATTGGTTGGGTCAAACTCCTGTAAGCAACGCCACTGGGACAGGTGGTGTTTAATGGTCGCGCCTCCGTGCCTTTTACTCTTGGGAGGGGCACGCGACAGGGTTGTCAGTTGTCCCCGCTCCTCTTTGCTCTGGCGTTGGAGCCTCTTGCCGCTTGGCTACGGTGGGAACCTTCGATGAAGGGTATACGCTGGACGCCGGAATTTGAGGATCGCATTTCCTTATACGCGGATGATATTTTGTTGTACCTTACATCTCCCCAAAAATCGCTCAACGTATTGTTTGACGTACTTAACTCCTTCGGGAAAAACTCGGGCCTTATCATTAATTGGTCGAAAACCTACATTTATGTACTTGCGGGCGATGTCCCTCGTTTGCCACTGGGCTGTCCCATCCAGTTGTCGCAGTCTGGCTTTAAGTACTTGGGTGTGTTTATCTCGATGGATCTGGCGGTTCGCTATGAACGTAATTTACTCCCCCCCACTCCAACGGTTACGCTCCGATGTAGCGCGTTGGGCCTTTTTAAGATGATGTCCTTACCACGGTTCCTATATACCCTCCAGAATAGTTTTGATGTCATCCCGTCGAAATATTTTCAGGAAGTAGAATCGTTGCAGAGGCAACTAATATGGGACGGACGTTCACGCATAGCTCTTCCGAAATTGACACTTCCCTGGTATGATGGCGGTATAGCGCTCCCGGATATTCGCAGGTATTATTGGGCTTCCCACCTTGCCGCCATCAACCACGGGATGTATGGCCCGGCGTTGAATCCAGCATTTGAAATGGATAAGTGGTTGCTTCCGGGTGGTGATTACTAAAGGGCACTTTATTCGGGATCCTCCCGTTCACAACTCACGGGACCTACCGCTATAGCTGTGCGGGTATGGCATAGCGCAACGACGGCTATGGGCTGGAGTGATAAATTAACTGGTGCGACACCGCTCTATGCCTCTGCGAAGCTGGGTGGTCTATGGAGGACGAAGGGATTTGATAACTTCTCGGATCTGCAAAAAGAGTATAGGCTGAGTGACAGGGAAAAATGTCGTTATATCCAGGTACGTCATGCTCTGAACTCTGTGTTGCCAGTGGGTAGTGATATTCCGGATTCCTCCCCCCTCGAGGATCGTATACTAGACGGTTATGTGCCAGATAGTACTATCTCACTGTTCTATAGGCCTGGATTACTGATGGTATTGAACTGGATGACGAGGACTGGCAGTCCGCGATCTCCTCTCCCAAGGAGGTGGCTATTCCGGCCCGCCTCCGCCTGGTCCAACTCAAGATCCTACACAGAATCTATGTCACCGGTCCCCGTCTGATCCATATGGGCTACTCCACGGATGGCATGTGTCGGCGTGGGTGTGGTCTCCTTGGCACCTTTCTCCATATCATATGGGAATGCCTTGAGGTGGTGCGATTTTGGAAACGTATTCATGCGATTATGGATGAAGTTACGGGTGTTGTGATGATGCCGGAAGCCCGACAATGTTTATTGAATGTATGGGGTCCGAATGACTATGACGTGTCGCAGCTCCGGTGGGTGACCCTGGCCAATATGGTTGCGAAGAGGGATATTGCTCAGTTGTGGGGATCCCCACGACCGCCTACAGTGACTGCTTGGAAAGAGAGTCTGGACTGGTGCATGTTTCGAGAGAAAACAGTGTATGTCGCAAGAGGCAGGCCCAGAAAATGGGGGAAGATTTGGAACCCTTGGAACTCATACCGCAGAGTTATTTGTACGCCCCCGCTCACCGATATTCCGAGTCCTTCCCAGTCGCCCTGACCCACATTCCTTCTAGCTGTGATATACTGTGCTGTTCATTAGCAATTCTGCCTCTGCCGCCCTCACCTCATCTGTATTCAAAGAATCTTTTCTCCTGCTGTCATGTATCTCCCGTCCTCCTTGAGCGCAGACCTAATGGCTGTATTATTACTGTAATGCCTTGCTTGTTTGTTTGATGTTTTGTTTCTTTGTGTTTCAAATAATAAAAAGTTACAAAAAAAAAAATACAGGAGGCAGAGGCAAAAAGATAGGGGAAAACCACGCCAAGGGTGTCAGGTCTAACAGTACACCACAAACTTTAAATGGATCAATCGCTCCCGAGTGGCTGAGGGGGTAGCCCCCCATGTTCCAACAGCCCACCAACTGGACTTGGAGCTACATGTTGTGGAACTTTGGCACTGCACTCGTAACAATTAGTTGTTCTGGGTTTAGTGTTCCACAGAAGCTATTTCTATCTTGTACAATCAGTCTCTTTCAGTTTTTTTATGGTTTAAATGAGTGCATTTGATTTATTTTAGCGCAAGGTTTTATACAACTATGCATTCAAATAAAGGAAGATAGCTTGATATAGGCTTAGGACCAACAGCCGACGAAAGAGCGGGTTAACCCTCTGCTGTCTTGCACTTAGCACTTTTTTTCAGTTGTTTAAAAAGGAACATTAGGTGGAACACTTATGACATTTATCATAATCTCTGCAAGTAGTAAGCTTAGATTCAGCATTAGCCAACTGTCCTCCTGCAGCCAAAATTATAGTGGGAGGGGATTTTAATTGTAAGTTTGAACCTCTTTTTGGAGATGACCCCCTAGGCATTGAGGAAGAAGACTCCAAATGGTCCATCCCAGTTTTGTTATTACCCCCCCATTCGAAAATGGTCTGCAATGGCAATTCAAATTATTGCCCTTACTAGGGAACACAAACTAAGAGCACTTAATGGTAGGACCCTGTCTGACAGGGCAGGTGCGATGACCTTTAATAGGCATATAGGTCCGTCCAGAATTGATTACATCTTACTGGACGTTAGATTGTGGATTGACCTAATTGATATGGAGGTGGTATCTACTCAGGATAGTGACCATAATCCTCTGTGCAGCAAGTTCAAGTGGGGTAACCCCAAAGGTAGGGGGCTGAGTGCCCCCCTGAAGCTAACTAAAGAGATGATCCCATATAACAATAATCGTATATTGAAATGGGATAAGGCCCAACTGAAGGAGGACCAACTAGGGACTATAAAATCACTTGAGGTGGATCTGTATGTGGATCTGGAGGCATGGGACCAGAAGAATGGGAGTGCCCCGAATCCATCCATCACCCTTGATACAGCTTACAGTGCCACAATAGAGCACGTGAGTCACTATTTTCTCTTAAAAGGGAAAAGCCACAGTATAAACAATATACCTCCCATTTCAAGCAACCCTTGTCATTCGGCCCAGTGCAAGGGAAAAAGGAAAGACCTGACAGTTGCCCTACTCACAAAAGATCCATTACTAGTTAGAGCGGCTAGGAAGGATTATCTAAGAGTATTAGTGCTGGCCAAACGAGAGTGGGAGGAATAACATTGGCAGGACTTAAAAGATGCTGTGAGCACGAGGAAACCAATGTTATTCTGGGACCTAATTAATAGAGCTAGACAGGGGAGATCCCAACCACTAGCAGCCCATATAACAAGCCAGCAATGGTTTAACCACTTCTCGGCTTTATATGGCGGAACTGAAGTTACCATCGGTCCCACGGTAGCCAACGGTGGGGGAGGGGAATCTTCAGGTGAGGTCGAGTACCCATTCACGGCCGCAGAAGTAGCGGTGGCTATTAGACACTTGACCCCAAAGAAGGCGGCCGGTTCGGATGGGATCCCAGGGGACCTTTTGATTGCGGAACCTATGGCCTGGGCCAACTTAATTGCCACTATAATGAATTTGATTGCCAGGAGGCATCCTGTGCCAGATTCCTGGAAGGGGGCAGAGGTGGTCACTGTGTATAAGAAGGGGGCAAGAGATGACCCTGCCAATTACAGACCTATCAGTTTGATAGATGTAATTCAGAAAGTGGTTGGCAGGGTCATCATCTCAAGGGTTGGCGATTGGATGGAAGAGGAAAGCATCCTCTCCCACCTCCAAGCAGGTTTCTGCCGGAAGGTGGGTACGATGGACCAGGTCTTTCGTTTTTTTGTTATCTATTGGAAGACAGTTACCATCAAAAAGGACAGCCTTTATATGGCCTTCATAGATCTCAAGACAGCTTTTGACCTGGTCCCTCGAGTAAAATTGTGGGAGACACTAGAGAGGATGGGCTTCCCCGGCTCACTTTTAAATCTAATTGCAAGGCTCCACGAGGGGAATTATGCGAGGATCAGATGGGGTTCCCAGGGACAGTTGACAGATAGGGTGCCCGTGAGGAGTGGAGTCCGCCAGGGATGTGTTATGGCTCCGACCCTCTTCTCCTTGTTTGTGAATGGAGTGGTGGACCATCTGAGAGGGGAAGAGACGGATGCACCATCCCTGGCGGGGGAAAGAATCCCCACTCTACTCTTCGCGGATGATACTATACTGATCTCCAAATCCCCGGTAGGACTGCAAAAGCTCTTGCATCGATTTAGCACCTTTTGTATAGACAGAGGCCTAACCATCAATACCTCAAAAACCAAGCTGATGGCTATTTCACCCTCCAAAAGATTTAAAAATAATTTTACGCTCAATGGGGCCCCCCTGGAGATGGTTGATTCATTCGACTATTTAGGGGTGCGGATAAACAGTCGAATGAATTGGAAGGACCATTTGGCTAAAATGTTACTTGGCCACAAAAGAGTAACTGGGGTGACCCTGAGGGAGTATCGGGAGTCAACAAGCAAACCTGTGACACCGGTCATGGCCATTTATGAGGGTCAGATACTCCCGGCTGCATCATATGGCTCTGAGCTTTGGGGGTTCGAAAACGTCTATGAGTTAACTTTAGCGGAAAATACGTTTTTGAGGGTTGTAGTGGCTCTCCCTGTTTCTACGCCGCTGATCCCCTTGCGGCTAGACTTGGGCAGACGAGCCCTAAAAGATCTAGTGCGGCTGCGCCCACTGCTCTTCTGGGTTCGGCTGAGAAGGACCAAGGAGCTTGCCAAATATGCTGAAGGGTTGGATGACCTCATACTGCTCGATACTGGCAATAAGATTGGATGGCTGAACAACGTGAGGCACCTGGTTTTCCAAATGGGTTTGAGTGATGTGTGGGAGACCCAAAAGCCGCCGCCCAAATCAGTGATTAAGAAGCTATACTGGGATTGGGTGCAGGTTGAGGCAACACGCAGCGGGGCTGGGGGTTCACTCACTGAACGGTTCTTAGAGTTCAAGTGGGCTAGAAAGCTGGAACCCTTCTTTAATCTCATAACCAAGCCGCTAGATAGAGCCCTCTATTTAAAACTAAGGTATGGGACCCTCCCGGTGCACGAATTCACCGCGAGGTGGTCTAACTCTGGTGGCCCATCGTGACCCTGCCCTGGGTGCGCGGCTCCTAAGGAGTCTGTGGCCCACTTACTTTTTGCCTGCCCCGCTTACAAAGTGGCACGGAAGATCTGGCTGAAACCAGTATGTAGGGGGTTGGGGCTGAGGTGCCACAGACTGGCCTTACGAGTACTCTCTACGGACTCAACATCTTCTGCCATGGTATGTGGGGTGGCTAAATATCTGAGCAGTGCATGGCTGACACGTTCGAGGATATTGAAGCTGCACTCTAGGTTACCAATCGATCAGACTGGATGCAATTGAAGGTTTCAACCATTATGACAAAATGAACTGATGAGAATGTTTGACTAGGGTCCATATTAACCATATTGTTCTGTATATTGTGTAGGTTTTAATCATGGTTTCTACTGATGATAGTTACTACTGTTTTATTGGGTAAAATGTACTCTTTTATTGTGTAAAATGTACTCTTTTATGGTGAGCAATTTTACCGAATAAAGATAAAACAATCTCTGCAGAGGCTAAAATGTTGTTCCTGCACTTTGCACTTTCCCTTGCATACATTGGCACTTTGCTTTCTCTTGCTTTAATTACTCTGCTGCTAAGTATCCGATTAATGAGGATAGCTTTTTCTGCTTTGCAGACAAGCTTATGTCCATAGAAATATGACCGTCTGTCTAAAAAACACATGAATGTCATGTGGAATGTTTATGAAAATTATCATAACCTCTGCAGAGGCTGAAATGTAATTCCTGCACTTTCCCTTGCAGACCTTTACATTTTGCCTTTTGCTGCTTTTTCTATTCTGTTGTCAAGTATCCGACCAATGAGGAAAGTTCTTCTGCTCTGCTCCTAAGCTTATGACTATAAAAAACAGACTGTCCGCACTTTTGCCACAGAAGAACTTAGTTAACTCCCTTGGAAGTACGGGGGGTTTATTTTTCCTCATTTTAACGTGTTTTTAATGGTGATTCACATTTCGTTCAAACTGTTCTGAAAATTTGACATGAGATGCACGTTTGTAAAGGTTTTAATTAACTGTACAATAAATTCAAATAAAAAATATACCTTCTGTCCTGAAAAAGGCTGGATCCATGTCCCCATCATGTGTGTCTCTTCCATTTAGCTGTGTAACATTTCCTAGTTGTTGGTCTTCTTGTCTCCCTGAGGGCTGCTAAAGCTTTCTCAGGCATTCCCAGATTACCGAATTCTATGTCTTCAAGAGCCATGCTTCTAGACTCAGTGTGTTTGGTTCTGGGTAAAGAACCTTCCTCTCTCTATGGAAAGCAGGTTGTGTGACACTGGCAGTCTCTGTACGTCTGTATCAGATCCGAAAACCAGGTTTGTCTTGCCAACTGTGGGACGATGCGTATCAGAGTCATCCGTGATTGTCTGCTCTTGTTGAGCACCAATGATAATAGTGGGGTCAGGGGAAAAGCGTGTGAAACTTTCCCTGACCAGTCTATCAATGCTGGATTCCGTAGGGAGTAGGGGTGTGGATGTCTGGATGAAAAGAACTGGCATTTTGCATTTCCTGGTGTTGAGAACAGGCCTATTGCTGATATATCTCCCACCTTTTGAACACCTTCTTGATCACATCCTGACTCAACTCCAACTCATCCAAGGTGGATGCTTGCCTGCTTAGTTTGTCCGCTTCCACATTGTCTACTCCCGGTAAAGGTATCGCTGTTATGGTTATCTGGCTCTGGATGGCCCACCATGATATCCCCTGTGCTAGCTTTGATAGGGTGAAGGGTTTTGTCCCCCCTTGTTTGTTGGGGTCGAACATTGTGGTTGTGTTGTCTTTATGAACTTGCATAGATTTGCTCTAGAACTGTTTCAGAATTTTTTTTAAGGCTAGGATACTGTTCTTAGTTGCAGCAAATCTATGGGTTGTAACACTTCTTCCAGTTTCCAGACCCCTATGATGATGAGTTTCCCCATATGAGCTCCCCATCCCATGTGCGCATTAGTGCCAGAACCCTTATTTCACATGGGAACGATTTCCCTTATGCTGTGTTTATTCTTATTCCCAATGAGAGCTTCTCTTGTTCTGTCGTGGGTAAAGATGTTTCCATGTTTATGGTGGACCCCAGTCTGTGGCGTGCCGTTGAACAAGTTACTTACCTTCGGTAATTTTTAGAAATGGGGGTCTCTAGTTGGCACTGGCTGGCGCCACTGTCCAAATATGGACCCTTTTCCTTAAGTCAGGGTAAGTGGGTCACCCCTTTTGATAACCCCTGCTCAACCCTGTGGTAACGTAGCACGAGCAGTTAGGCCTATCTCAGAGGCAGTGTGTGAAGCGTTTATGACGACGTACAATAAGGTAGTAATGACACCACAACCTGATACAACTCAGGTAGGTATAGAAAAATAATATCTTTATCCAACAGTTTAACTCAACTCTCAAAGCGCTTCAGCAATGACAATTTACGTCAACCCGTAGGGACTCAAAGAGATAACATATTCAACAAAGCGTAACACTTACTGAGTTCAGAGACAGGGCCTACCCTACCCATTGCGCCCCAGGTACCTGTTGTTGCAAGGGGGGACAGCATGCAGCTTCGCAAAGAAGCGGAGACAGTGACAGGCAGACTCCCAGCAACCACAATAGGGGGCGGCAGAGGTCCGCAGCGAGCACACACACACTGACTCGGGCACTCGGGGACAGATGGGCTCGCAGCAGCAGCAGCCCGCGGCTGTGGCGGCCCGGGTTGAGGGAGGCAAGGACTCTCGTATCGCTCCATGGTGGGCACACAGCGGCAGCAGCGGTCTCTTAGCTGCAGTGGCCCGCGGGACAATTCCAAAAGGGGGGATGCAGAGTGGTCCAAGGTGTGGGCGCTCAGCGGCTACGGCTCTCTTAGCTGCGGCGGCCCACACAACAAAGCACGATGATGCACTGTAACCAAGGGTGGTGGGCACTTGGTGGCTGCAGCTCTCCTCTGGCTGCGGCGGCCCACGGGACAGCTCATGGAGGTGCACAGTAGAAAGGGTGTGGGCACTCAGCGGCTACAGCTCTCACTCGGCTGGGGCAGCCCACGGGGAAAATCACGATGGTGCACAGTAGCAAAGGGTGTGGGCACTCAGCGTCTACAGCTCTCTCTCGGCTGCGGCGGCGCACGGGACAAGTCATGATGGTGCACAGTAGCAAAGGGTATAGGCACTCGGCAGCTACAGCTCCCTGCTGGCTGCGGCGGCCCACGGGACAAATCACGATGGTGCACAGTAGCTAAGGGTGTGGGCACTCAGGGGCTACAGCTCTCTCTCGGCTGCGGTGGCCCACAGGACAAATCACGATGGTGCACAGTAGCAAAGGGTGTGGGCACTCAGCGGCGGCAGCTCTTCCTCAGCTGCAGCGGCCCTCACGGATCCTGCGGAAGGTAGGAGGGTACCGATTTAGGCGGGTTCTCAGCAGCGGCGGCTCTCGTCTCAGCGGCCGCACAGGTTCAGCAAAGTAAAGGTTCAGTATTTGATGGGCGCTCAGCGGCAGCAGTTCTCTCCGAGTTGCAGCGGCCCACACAGGTTCAGCAAATAAAGGTTCAAAAGGTGCCAAGTAGAACTTGAGGCTCCAGATTACTCGACGGGGGCCTCACCTGCAAGCAGAACTCCTCGTCCGGGAATTCCAACGGTCGACTGGGTGAAGTCTAATGTCCCTGAGACTTTGGCAGGAGGCTCCCTCGATTTGGGCCCTCGGCAAGATGGGTTAAAGTTGCAAAGTTCTTTTCTCTGTTCACTCAGATAGAGTCTCGTCTTGACATCCAGAAGGAACACACTTGGCCAAAGTTCCAGCACAGCATTTTATACCTACAAAGTCTTTGTTCTCTATGGTTGTAAATCACTGACTCCAGTCAGAACCAGATCGGTGGGGTCAGGGAGCACTTGGTTTACGAGGTGACATCCTGTCCTTTAAGAATGAGGGGGTCTGCTATCAGACACCGAGTGGGAGGTGGAGCCATCATTCACCTTGCCAGGCACCCCCCTGCTTGGATCAAAGAGTCACCCCTCCCCACGCTTGGAATACCGATCTCTCTCTCCAGCCAGGTCTGACCCAGCTGGCCCTGCTGCTCCAAAACCAGACGGCCAATACGCATACTCGCAACAGCCCGCAGTAAAGCTTTAAACAAGAAATGACAGCGTTTTCAGGAAAGGCATTTCACAACATATAATACCTAAAGGTGGCCCTCGCCGGCCTGATCATACACATAGCAAACTTGTAGTTTCTATCGGGTTCCTAGGCCCAGATAGGGTGATAGAAATTAATCCTTAACAAAACGGGCTATAATAATGTAAGCGTCAGAGTTATCCTAATTCACACAGTCATTTATATACATGGAGCATTCGCGCGGTGGCACTGAGTAGCAGTGGCACGGCGCCCAGAACATCTATATCCAGCCAACATACAAGACAGGAAGAGTTGCCGGGGAAGGGAGGCCTATGCCATTGATGCCAGGTCTAACATTATCTGGTAGAGATTCTATCTAGCTGCAGATTCCTCACCTTTGAATTCTCAGGCGTCAAACTTTTACTGAGCAATAACTCTTGCGCACGGCGTCGGGTGGCTCCATTCAGCTCTGCGTGATGTTGTCCGTGTTGGTAGCGTCGGTTATGACGTTGCGTTGACTATACAGGCGGCACCCAGGCACGCGGATGTCAGTACTTTTTATTTTTTCAATGCCAGAAGTGCTGAGCCACGAAGTAAATGACGTAGTCGTGTACAAAACTAGGGCCCTAAAAAGGGGAGTAACCCTAGCCCTACAATATTAGTCCGCAAAGCGGGGAGGCATGAGTGGGGCTGTAAGGAATCTGAAGCTAGATAGAGTCTCTACCAGATAATGTATTACCAAAGGTAAGTAACTTGATCATCTGATAGAGACTTCTAGCTGCAGATTCCTTACCCTTGAATTAGATACCCAAGCCATACCATCCCGGCGGCGGGCTGTGGACCAATATGCTAAACTCGGAAGTCCTGCAAGACCAAGAGAGCAAAATGCCCACATTGCTGCTTGACAGATGTCTTGCACGGGTACATCCTGAACAAAGGCCGTAGTCGCAGCCTTTCCCCTGGTAGAATGGGCCCTTAATCCTTTAGGGGGCAGCTTTTTCGCCAGGCAGTAGCAGATTTTGATGCAGAGAACGACCCAACGAGAAATTGCCCTTTTCTGCACTGCCATTCGCTCCAAGGTACCCCACAAAGAGTTGGTCGTCCAGCCGGAAGTCTTTAGTGTAGTCAAGGTAGAACGAAAATGCTCTTTTTGGGTCCAGACGGTGGAGATGTTCCTCTTCCTTAGAGGGATGCGGGGGACAAAGAAGGGGGGCAACGTAATGGACTGACCCAGGTGGAAAGGGGTCACAACTTCTAGTAAAAAGAATGCCCAGGTGAAAAGCACCACTTTGTCTGGACAGGACATGAGATATAGTGGTAAGCAAGATAATGCCTGCAGCTCACTCACCCTCCGGGCCGATGTAATCTCCACCAAGAAGGCTGTTTTGATGGTCAACAGTCAGAGCGTACATAAGATTGGTGAGGGCCAAATTAGGGTCCCACTGTGGCATGACAAAGGACATTGGTGGAAAGCCAGGCCTTTTAGAAATCTATGCACAATGGGAGATTTGAAGAGAGGTTGGTCTGGCAGCTGCAAAAAAAAGCAGACAAGAGCTAAAAGGTAACCCTTGAGAGTCCCAAAAGAAGAACCCTGCTGTGCAAGGGTGAGAATGAACAAAAGGACAGTAGAAAGAGGAGCAAAAAGAGGGTCAATAGACCTCTTTGTTCAGTACAATACAACTTTCTGCCAATGGTAGGCATATTCCGTCTTAGGGGAGGGCCGCCTGGCCGCCAAAATAACATATACTAATAAACAAAAGAGGAAGTGAAGATGTAAAGAAAGTGGACTTGTCCTCAATATGTCAAAGAAAAACCAAAAAAGGATCCACCTTGGACAAAACAAAATGAAAATATCCTTCCAAAGTATTTATTTATTGTTTATGAAATGTGTGTACCCTACTGATGTGTAGGGCAACGCAGAGTGTTGTTAAAATAACCCTCACCCACCAAAAGGTCCCTTGGTGGCATGCTTCATCATTGGGTTCTTCCCGCCCGCTGTGGGACAGGGTATGCTACAACCAATGAAGATGTGGAAGCACTTAAAAGTGAATATACTGTGTGTGTTACAAGAGTGAGAGTGAAAGGGTCAAATGTGAAAATAAGAAAGTCTATTAAAAAAATACCTGGCTATGTGGAAAACTAATATTTAATACTCCTCCTAGCTGGTATCATTAAAAATGGGTAGTTGAGGTAATGTGCTGCAATGGGCTACCACCTCACCAAAATAACATTACAGACTTTGGGAGGAAGGTCGAAAGCTATCGCCGCTCAATCTCCACGCATGGAGGCGCAGAGTTGACAGGTTCGGGTGGAGCACCCCTCCCCTGTTGCTGTGACAGAACTTACTCCCGAAGGGGCAGCTTGATCGGAGGATCGATGCTCATTCTCAGAAGCTCTGGGTACCAGACCTTCCTTGCCCAATCCGGAGCCACAAGGATGACTTGGGCCCAGTCGCTTCTTGATCTTCCTCAGAAACCTGGCCAGAAGTGTTATGGGTGGAAAGGCGTAAGAAGGCCTGAGCTCCACTCGCGACGAAAAGTACTTTTGAGCGATAGCTGTCTTGGAAACTCCAGCATGCAGTACTGCTAACACTGCGCTTTCTCTTCGAAGGCAAACAAATCTAACCAAGGTTCTCCCCACTGCTGAAAGGGACCTTGTACTACCTCTGACTGGAGATGCCAATTGGGATCAGCTAGGCATCAACGGATGAGTTTGTCCGCCTGCCATTCAGAGAACCTGCCAGGTGTTGAACCACAAGGGTTATGCCCTGCTGTTCCAGCCATGTGCAGAGACACAGAGCCACTTGACATAGGGTCCATATCACCACCCGGCCCTGCTTGTTGCAGTACCACATGGCGGTTGTGTTGTCTGAACACCGGCACCAGCTTCCCCTTGACTAAGGAAAGAAATGACTTCAATGCCAATCAAATCGCCCGGAGCTCCAATACATTTATGTGGAGTCCACTCTCCGCCGGAGACCAGTGTCCCTGTTCTCCACCTCTCCCAGATGGCCACCCCATCCCAGAAGGGACGCATCTGTCACGACTGTGAGATCTGGTGGGGGAAGGGAGAGGGGTCTGCCATTGACCCAATCACAGTTCATTAACCACCACTGCAGATCTCTTGCAGTTCCTTCCAAGATCAGACTACTGCAGGGGATCAGGACCATGTCGGTGAGATTTCCCCGATGCTGTGCCCATTGGTACTTCAGGTCCCACTGCAGAGCCTGCATAAGCCACCAGGCATGCTTCACCAACAGGATGCAAGAGGCCCAACACCTGCAAAGTCAGTCTCACCGAAATCCAGAATAGAGGCTGAAACATTGGAATCATAGCCTGAATATCCTGGACTTGCTGCTC